>NC_060140.1:463871858-466461858 GCF_021461385.2 Schistocerca piceifrons | reverse complement strand
TCTTCACGTGCCACGTTAGCACTGGGAGAGGCCCGTTATCCAGCCGTGCGGAGCCAGAGTTCCAGCACGAGACGCGCACAGTAGCTTCGTGTCAGGCGGAGCTGAGTGCACGGCTGGCTGCGGGGCCGCCAGCTGTTTTGGCCGCAGAAGGTGTGAAACGCGTGCCTCGCCCTGGGCAAACAGCGGGCCGCCGGGAACAAAGGGCGCGGTGAGGCCGGCCGGCTGGCCACGCGCGGTCCCCAGTGATTAGGCAGCCTCATTTGCATGCGCGCACTACTGGCTGTGCTAACCGTCTCGCCCTCCGGTCACTGAGCGCATGCGCCGTGCAGTCGGCTTTCTTAGCGATACCTTCTTGCTTCACTTTATTGGTTACTGCTTGCTCTAGAGCACGGTTTTCCAAAATGTCTTTCGCGGAGCATTGGGGTTTGCGGGGAGTGAATATGTTCTCGGCGAAAATCTATTAACAAGATTTTAATGATACTAATTATTTAAAATAATTTATTATAACTTCTGTGTTTTAGTTATTATTTAAAACTGAAGTAATCCATACGTACCATAATAATGTATGTGCGTATAAATGTATTTGTATATGCTTTGTTAAACATATCCTCCTAAATTAAAGGGCCGACTTGAAGAAAACTTGTCAAACATATCACTTACTGTCACGAGACAATCGCTGTGGAAGTAAGAAACACATATAAAAGGGGAGGGTTTGTGGTGAATAAGTAGTGTAGCCCAAGTATAACACCCCAGCCACCACCTTAAAGTCAATTAAGAGAGAATATCATAATATGAAATAGGGAAGAGTTATCTTGGCAAATACGACATCTTTGCCGATAAGCTTACACCAAGGAGTTTTGATAACAACAACATTATACGTCACTGAGAGTTTTTGTTATGAAAAGAGGAGGAAGAAACCTCATATTTAATTACTGGACAAATATCCAAGTGATAATTGCAATTAATATCTTGAAAGCTAAGTCCAAGGTGATGTTAGTCAGAGATAACTTTTATGTGGAGGAGAGTTGTAAGCGCAACGAAGAAATTCAATGCGCCTACAATACTCTTTCACAGAAGAAATCGCTTCCTGGTTCTCGTCCTGTAAAGACGTGCGAGAACAATTCTCGTCTTATTTATTGAGAGTACAGAACGCGACGAGATTGTTTTGCGTTCAGAAGTGTTTCTTGCGTGACGTGATTCACGAACTTCGGAAACTGATTTTCTAAGCAGAGACAGAAACCGATGGACGCGTTTAACCGTGCATAAGTGGTTAATTGAACTTTATTTACGAAACTAGTGAATATTGGACTTGACTTTCAAATAGTTGGAATTAAAAGAAGAGTGGATAGTATATCAAAGGACTACACTCAATTAGTCTCGAGTAGGACACAATTACACGAATTCACGAAGATAGTACAATTACGCTTATGAGTCAAGTTGTCGTAATTGTCAAGAAACTTAATTTTAATAGAACTGACTTTACCAACCAACTGCGTGTGTGTGTGGTGCGGAAGTTATAAAGTATTTATGGCCAAGGAACAATAAACTGTTCGTTCCAAGTGAAATATCAAGCGAGAACTACATTACTAAGTGATTTAATCAATGATAGTTAACCAACGACTGTTCAGCAGGGAAAATTTAATCTGAATATCAAAATACCTACTTCATTAATTGAAAAGAGAACTGTTGAACATTTTTTTAACATTACGGCATAGTTTCACTCAGACGTGATCACAGAGTTTCTGTGGATCTCGCTTCATACAGGTTCAACAACTCCATAGCAACGAGCCAACAACGTACGATAAGACTGATAATTACAATGTTTTCTCGCAATTGGTGGTGTGTACGATGCGGATGAGATAAGATTTAACAACTACTGCATATCCTGGCAATGAATCATTATCTTAAATCAGAAGAAACATCCATCGTACGAGTTCACATTTCTGTCTCCCGTTCACCAACGGGGAACTACGTCATCGCGCATCGTGTCTCAACTCCACTGCGAGAGCTGTGGCAGAGGCAGCTCTACGGCGTCGACAATATCAGCACGCGGTTGGAGTGCGGGGACGCCACACAAGACACACGAGTTCGCAGACTTTTTTCATGCGGTATTTGAGAATGACCGCACTTACAGACTTGCAACAAACTTGATTGACTTGCAGCAAACTTTAAATATAGTTTCAAACCTTTGCGAAACTTTTTCACTCTGAGAACCCACAGAAAATGATGAAAGGAAGAAGTTTATCCCTTACTACATTTTAACTGCAGCATCAAGCACGACGTTTTAATTTATTGTTTCTTTATTATTAACTGTATTGATGACTGATTTTGCAGCCAGGGGAGGAAATAGGAGGAGACGGACAGAGAGATGGTGGAACAGGAGATGGAAGGAAAGGTGGTGGAGAGGAAATAAGCGTAGAAAGAGAAGAGCGGATGGGCGAAGAAGAGAGGAAAGATGGAGAAAGAAAGGGAGAGGAAGACATGGAAATAGAGACAGGAGAGGAGGAGTTAGATTGAGAGACGGGATGGAAGAGTCAGACACAGAGAGGGAGGAGAAGAGATGGCAGATGAGATGGAGAACTAGAGATGGAAGGAGGATATGGGCTAATGGATTAAGTACACACGTGAGAAAGGCTAGGTACTCTCCTAGACACTGAATAAAATAAGTTTCAATAATTTTTTAAAATTTTAGTAACCTTCAAAGTAAACAAGGTGTTCCTACAACGTACCAGGACTCTCAAGGCGTTGCGCCATAAGAAAAATTTGAGAACCCCTAATCTAGAGCAGTGGATTTGAACCTGCCCATAATCGTCCATTGGCAGGGGGGAAAGGGCAGCGTATTCACTCTCGATAGGGCGACGCAACGGTAAAGGGTGGGAGGATGCCGTTGTGACTTAATATGGATAGCGGAGGAATAATCAACGTCAAAAATTTTGTGTTTGCTTTTGAAAGTTGGCTGAATTGCCTGTATACTACAAACAAACAAAAAGAAAAAAAAACGCTCATCAAACTAACTTTTCGCTAGCCTAGACTACGCTGGTCTTGCAATACGATTTGAAGCACTACAAGCGACTATGGGGTTATCAATTTTATCAGAATCTAAATGAATTTGGATGCTGAAATAATTTAATGAGATGATGGTCCTGTCATTATTGCAGTGAATTATTGATGGGTGATTAATATATCAATCCACGACTGATCTTTTATAAACAAAAATGGCAAAAGTTTAGTGATCTTAAAATAGGACAAACAGTACAAGTTCAAGTGCATGACAAATAAATCATGAACTGTTGGCAGCAAAATAGATGCAACAAATAGTTAACACTCTGTTGGATGGTAATATGTCACGTGGATCGCAATTACTCTCTAATGGAGCCCTGTAATCTCGGCGGATTCTAGCGTGTGAGACTCCCGTTTGGCGGTCATATCCTGGACGAATGTGGCTCACTTACACATCAGTGCACAGAAGGAAATCAAACGTCAAGATGGCAGATCTGACATGAAAAGGCTGTCCACGGCACATCGAGTTGTCTGAGACGACTGCGGTCTAAACTGTTGGTACATCTAAGTCCTTACCAGACGCTCCCCAGTCAGGACCAATGCCAGTGTCAAGTCACACTCAATATGAGTGTCCCGAGTGCAACCCAATCATAACAAGAGTCAAGACGAGACTCCTGGAGTCTGAATTAGAAGAGCAAGTTTCTCCACTCCTCCCTTTCCATCAAACCTCGGTAGACTCCACAAACATTCTCATACAACTGCCCCCACAAGGGTCTCATGCCAATCACAAGACTCTAAAAGCTCTGTGTCTCCTCTCAAACTCGTCAGCTCTATACATTTGCCAATCCGAGTCAACGTTAACTATATTCTTCTCGTGTCTGGGGAGGAGCCGATTCCCGACTCGTAAATTCCCGGACGGACAGTAGAAGACGTTGTACTTCCAACTTGTTTTTTCCACAGCCACTTTAGGCAGTGTGTTTTGAGTTTCCATTTAGTCCTAAAGTGAACATCATATTTATCACAGAGATCATTATCTGGATGGGCCAAAAGTTACAGTGTGTCTGATCAGGAGTCTCAGCTAAACTAAGAAAAGTGCTTTTGTGTCCAAAAATAGACCATCACAGAGCCGCCATGAACGTTGTGTTATATTCTAAATTCCTTTGTAAGCCCTGAGGCTTCCCAAAAAACTTGGCAGGCAGAGGGGTGACTCCACCTGGCAGCTCCCTCGACAGCACCTGATCCATGGTGAACGAGGAAACTCGCGAATTTTCATGGCTGCCATCCCTGTTCACAAAGGGCTTTTACGTCACTGTCGAAATACCTCATCCGGGCGACCTAAGTTTCTCTTGCATCCAAGCCCCTGCTGTGGCTAGAGGCGCCTAACAGGTAGATCCAGATAGGCAGTTTTTTTCGTTCCTTTGGCCGAAAGGGTTGTTTGCACACCAGCGCGAGAAATTCTTGAGACCAGAATTCTGTTCCCAGTAAGTGATCCGAGATGTTCCTTTCCCCAGCTGCACGTGGCTTCCAAACCTCACACATTCTCTGCGAGATTTGCTGCTGAATGACCAAAATGTCTGCTTGTTCTCAACTCCAGAAAATACTATTCGAAGGAGAACCACCATAAAGATCCTGCATGCATTAACAACTTACATCAATGCTTCCATCAATGCCTGCTCATGTTGATAACTTCCTGTCGTCTCCCAAAATGATTTGTCGAGTGTAAAGCCGACATTAAATAGTAGCCTTGAATAAGAAAAATAGCAAGAGAGTGATTCGTCCTCTATCGGTACGTCAGCCTTCAGCAGGAGCAATATTTGTTGAAACAAAGATACTCAGATAGCATCTGTATAAACGAATCAGCGAAGAATTTAGCTACGGGACGCGAGTATATTACTTCGTTTTCTTCTGTGAAGCTGGTCGAGGTATTTGCCTAAAAACTCAGACGGCCCGTAATGCAGGTACGACTTTCGGATGTGAGCGGACACGTAACTTGTAGCGGTGGAACTGAGAGGGACTACTTCTGGACGGGCTGTGCTGCAAGCTGTGGGTAACGAAACTGTAATTTTTCTTATGCGTGTCTCGAAAGTCTTTTGATCTTCCTATGATTTGTGATAATCATGTCAAAATTAGAGTGACACTCTGTGCGTATTATTGTCGTGGAATTTCGGTTAATTGGTGTTTGTCTGTCTCACACTTGAATCTTAACGGGTATACTGCCCAATCCGAAATTTGACACGTTCCTTGGCCCGAACTGGAGTTCTTGCTTCCAGCATTCTTTCCCTACAGCTGTTATTCCCTTCCTCAATGTGTTTTTAGTCCGTTTTATAGTCATAAATAATGAACGAGTAAGACTTTGCAAAGTTTGCATCCTCGGTAGCAAGTGGTCACAATTTTTGGGCCTTTAGTATGCTTGCGGTCTTCGCCGTAGGATCACCCGCACTCTCATGCTTTTACTATTTTCGTCTCATTATAGATCTCTTCGATGTCGTTGTTACTAACTTCAGACAGATAGAGCTATGCACACTGCACACGCAGGCCCGTAAATGTGTTTTTTTCAGCATTTGAGGTGATTTTGTCGCTGTACGAGTCAATGAGATGTGGGCCACACAGAGCATAGAGAGATTCTGTTGCACTAATTGTTACTTACCAACCGTGTTGACTCATTTCACGCTGTTACCAACAAGATGCAATCGTAATATACACTCCTGGAAATGGAAAAAAGAACACATTGACACCGGTGTGTCAGACCCACCATACTTGCTCCGGACACTGCGAGAGGGCTGTACAAGCAATGATCACACGCACGGCACAGCGGACACACCAGGAACTGCGGTGTTGGCCGTCGAATGGCGCTAGCTGCGCAGCATTTGTGCACCGCCGCCGTCAGTGTCAGCCAGTTTGCCGTGGCATACGGAGCTCCATCGCAGTCTTTAACACTGGTAGCATGCCGCGACAGCGTGGACGTGAACCGTATGTGCAGTTGACGGACTTTGAGCGAGGGCGTATAGTGGGCATGCGGGAGGCCGAGTGGACGTACCGCCGAATTGCTCAACACGTGGGGCGTGAGGTCTCCACAGTACATCGATGTTGTCGCCAGTGGTCGGCGGAAGGTGCACGTGCCCGTCGAGCTGTGACCGGACCGCAGCGACGCACGGATGCACGCCAAGACCGTAGGATCCTACGCAGTGCCGTAGGGGACCGCACCGCCACTTCCCAGCAAATTAGGGACACTGTTGCTCCTGGGGTATCGGCGAGGACCTTTCGCAACCGTCTCCATGAAGCTGGACTACGGTCCCGCACACCGTTAGGCCGTCTTCCGCTCACGCCCCAACATCGTGCAGCCCGCCTCCAGTGGTGTCGCGACAGGCGTGAATGGAGGGACGAATGGAGACGTGTCGTCTTCAGCGATGAGAGTCGCTTCTGCCTTGGTGCCAATGATGGTCGTATGCGTGTTTGGCGCCGTGCAGGTGAGCGCCACAATCAGGACTGCATACGACCGAGGCACACAGGGCCAATACCCGGCATCATGGTGTGGGGAGCGATCTCCTACACTGGTCGTACACCACTGGTGATCGTCGAGGGGACACTGAATAGTGCACGGTACATCCAAACCATCATCGAACCCATCGTTCTACCATTCCTAGACCGGCAAAGGAACTTGCTGTTCCAACAGGACAATGCACGTCCGCATGTATCCCGTGCCACCCAACGTGCTCTAGAAGGTGTAAGTCAACTACCCTGGCCAGCAAGATCTCCGGATCTGTCCCCCATTGAGCATGTTTGGGACTGGATGAAGCGTCGTCTCACGCGGTCTGCACGTCCAGCACTAACGCTGGTCCAACTGAGGCGCCAGGTGGAAATGGCATGGCAAGCCGTTCCACAGGACTACATCCAGCATCTCTACGATCGTCTCCATGGGAGAATAGCAGCCTGCATTGCTGCGAAAGGTGGATATACACTGTACTAGTGCCGACATTGTGCATGCTCTGTTGCCTGTGTCTATGTGCCTGTGGTTCTGTCAGTGCGATCATGTGATGCATCTGACCCCAGGAATGTGTCAATAAAGTTTCCCCTTCCTGGGACAATGAATTCACGGTGTTCTTATTTCAATTTCCAGGAGTGTATATTAGTTATAGGCCTCACCCACTTGAAGAGGCAGTGTCTCTTTTCAATGAGACCGATTGCTGACTGGTACTAAGAAAATAAAGAGAAACACGAAAGTTTTCCTTTGACGATTGTTCTCTTAGTTACTAATAGAAATGTAAACGAAGTTGATTCCCTAACTCTTCGTACGATGATGCATTACTGCTCAATTCGATGTCGTTTTTTAAAATTGTGTTTCAGTTATTAGATAATTTAAAAATGAGACCAGAACTTACTCGAAAAATTGATCCATCCTCTCACCTACAAATATTCAACCACTCTCGTGCTTTCTTTGAGAAAATGCATATTCAAATGAAGTTCTAAAGCTTCCAGATTAAGTGATGACCTTGGAAAATTGAATTCTGAAAGTGGTAAAGCCAGTTTCATTTTTCCAAGCTTTATACTGCATCACTTAGTTCCGAGGAAGTAAGCCTTGAGAAAGTCTTCGAAATCATTACAAATATATTTATTGGAAACAAGAAAATGCTTTTGCTTTTCAAAAGAAAATTCAGTCGTCAGCTGCACAAGTGAATTATTTTGTTACACTTAACTAGCTTTGACAGATTATTCTGTCATCATCCCAAATTTAGGGACATGTGGATCATTAGAACGTGGCCACACATATACGTAAAATACAAGACGCGTATTACATAAAAATCACTTAATATTGGCTTATAGCAGAGATAAGCAGATACCAGTACTTCTGTCGATAAGCAATAATGCCATGACATATCGCAAAAAGTACATAGTACATTCGGTATTGTTACAAACATAGAGTGACAACTTAATTAATCGTTTTTATATACCGAGGCAAGTTGATTACTAGCACATAGGAACGTACACAAAGTAGTATAAAAAGTACAAGTTAGGCGCATAAAAATAAAGTTATATAAAAAGGCTGATCCGTCAATCAAATGTGTATAAATGTATTAGGTGAAAAGGTATTATAAAGGCCGGTATGGACTATTGTTTATTAAAAGCTGACGGTTGCGATTTGGGTCAGCAGTATAGCGACGATTCCTTGTACTTTCCACTGTCGTAGATAAGAGAACGTGCACAAAGTAGTATAAAAAGTACAAGTTAAGCGCATAAAAATGAAGTTATACGTTTGTAACCTCTCCACACGAGTGGAAAATGTTAAATATAAATGGTAATGGAGCCAAGCGTAACCTCCCCAAAGAAATTGTTAAAAGGAAATGGAAATGAGCCAAGTGTAGGCTCGCCACAAAAAAAAAAAAAAAAAAAAAAAAACAAATAATAATTAAATGAATTTTTCTAATATTGCAACCTCTGAACAAAATTGTCTCCCATTTATAGTCTGTGTGCAAAAATGCATTCACATTTAATATTCCCACAAAATTCTTTTCTCATTTAAGTTCGAAACAGAAAAATTCCTAAACACCAAAATAATAAAAAAGTTTAGTAACCTGATAAATTTTATGAGGACAGCGGTGCTGACCTTCGGCCCTGTATTCTGAATAACAAAAGCAAAAATTCTTACCTCAATAAAACTGCAATTATATCTGCTCTTAATTAGTCAGTTTTCGACACAGTTTCGTGCAATGCTGGCGTATTTTTTTATTTTTTTTTATTTTTGGAAGCAATGATAATGCATTGGAAATTCTTTAAATTGAAATGAATACTTTTCTTTAAAAGAGTTTCTTTATATTATAAAATTATTATTGGGGCATTTCTTTGAACAAATTAAATTACAATTAACACACATTATTAAATATGCGCAAGGCTGCTTCTTTACCTTCTACAACAATACTCAGCCTCCAGAGTCCTGACCAGAGTCGCGAGCAGAGCACACAGCCGACGCATGCCGACTCCCGCAGACTACACCAGACTACTACCGACTCGCTACTGTCGACTCGCTACTGTCGACTCGCTACTAAAGCCGACCGAGTACTACTGTCGACTCGCGCAGTCAAGCGCACACTAGCGACAAGCAACAACTAACGATAAACTACTCTCTGGTCAGAGATTCTGTCATACCTCGCCCATCGCCGGCAAAGCATACGTCTTACACGTTGTATAAAAAGGCTGATCCTTCAATCAAATGTATGTAAATGTATTAGGGTAAAAGGTATTATAAAGGCCGGTATAGACTATTGTTTATTAAAAGCTGACGGTTGCGATTTGGGTCTGCGGTATAGCGACGATTCGTTGTACTTTCCACTGTCGTAGATACGAGGCTGGCAGCTGGAAGTGAGTTCGCAGTCAACTACTCACAGGCCTTTGGGTGGAGAGCATCGTTCCCGGAATACTGGAAAGTACAAACAAGTTATAAAGTTATCACATAAACTTTGTACATTTTGCGTATGTCATGGCATTATGCTTCGTTAGCGAAGGTATTGACATCTGCTTATCGGTATTACAGACCTGTATTGGGTATGTTTCTGTAATACATTTCTTATATCTTCCATACATATTCGGCCACTTCCTAATGATCTGTATTTTCCAAATTATGGAGACTTCCGAAGATGATGGGTTAATCTGTCGAAACCAGTTAAGTGTAGTATAATAATTCACTTGTCCGGCTGATGGCCGAATTTTATTTTGAAAGAATAAGTTCCGTAGTTCCTAAAGATAAGATCTATGAATAAAATCGTAAATAATTTTATCATATATGAAGTTATCATGTATAAAAATATTCCAGTTTTTCCAGCTGCGGTTATGGCACTACCTAGTACATGGCAAGGGCTATTTTATACAAGATTAAAATTCACTAAGCAGCGAAGACCTAAGGCAAGGAGAGATGGCTAGAAGTGGTACGCATACTACCATTCCAATACCTCAAGGAGACAATAAGGAGAAAAATGTTGACAACGACTTATCTTGAGTACTCTGAAGAGAACACTTCTCAACCTGTCAGCAAATGACCACGTTTCCCAACTTAGGCCTCTTTCAGCTCAAGGTACTTTTCCAACATTTTCCTTGTTAATAGTTTGAATCTGCAAAGTTTAATTATATAACATCCACTAAATACTTTATGAGGGCTTCTTCACCGGACTCAGAAAGAATTCCAGCCACAAGTTTCTTACATGTGGGAAGTGAAAGTCGGACTGCGGCTGCGGTGCATTGGTACTGCGTATAAAGCTCCATTCATCTTGTGATGAATCTCTTCTCACACGCGCGCCTCCTTGAAGTTTCTGAAATGCAGTTCTATACCGAAAAGAGCTATACAAAAGAAAAAAACAGATCTACACCTTGTAACCACAAGTAGTACTAAAAACTGTTTTGTTGGTGCAAGGTTAATAATACTTAAATGAAAGTATTTATTTGCGTAAAATTTCACTCCATTACGGTAAGCTTGCACACACCAGTTACTACCAGGCCGTAGTTCAAGCTGTACAAAGTCTAAAAAGTTCACACGCACACATCATTCGTAAGTGTAGCCAGTATATGGTAATTATTAGTTATCCATCAGCGAAAGATTACAAACAGATCGTTTGCTTCAGAACGGTTCTTTCAGATGTTAGTATCATCAACCTCACGAAACAAAATGTTCACGTTCGCGAGTGAACAACACACACGCGGAATTTAGTTCTTTCAGATGCCACCGAAAATTTTGAATTTCACACCGGGCATTAAATCGAAGTCTCTTTCACACTTTACGTCACTTGCAAAACATTTTGGTACGAAATATGACAATATCGATAAATTTCATCTCAGCACCTATGAATAGTTCTGATCACTATGAGATCCGAGCCCCGACTCTACTCATACCTCTACACAAAAGAAGTATCTAGTTTGTAACGTACATGCAACTACTAGGTGTGTAGCTACAGCCAATATTTCCTATGTTCATCTGTGAAAATGGACGCGATAAGCAACCTCAGCTATCAGTAAACGGAATCTGACCAGCATAACACTGTATGCGAGTATTATCAGTGTCATTTTCACTGTGATTTAAACCCTCAACAGATTGTTACATGAAAAACTTAAAACTGACATTTGGATAAGCAGTCTGACTGCGTATTTGAATATGAAATACTACAGGAACAAATGTACCTGTAACAATGAATATCTAAGCTATCTGACTGCGTTTTTGAACAAGAATTTTCAAGTGATACAGAATCTGACTTGTGCAACGGAATTTACTGGATTAGAGTACATTACATATGTGGTGTGTCAGTGTCTCTCTTTGCCCCTACGTTTTACACTCACCTCTTCAGATGACTGCCTTTTTCCATGTGGTTTACAGCAATTCGCAGCATCATGCAGTAGCAGCAGCTAAAGCTTATTGTTACTGAGAATCAATTTAATAAAAAAGAGTTTGTTTGGATCCTGTTAACTACTAAATAACTTGTGAGAAGGGATTTCATAAATTAAGTCTATTTAAAACTTCAGAATCATCATAACCCATAGCCAATAAGAAACCATAACATTTGTAACGACATAGGTACCAATAATAGCTGAGTGTCAGATTAATAAATTTTTTCAATTTCATAGTTATATTAACATTTAATAACCACAGCATATTATTTAGAAGTGGAGAGTAATTATTATTATTTGGAGGATAAGGAGGCTTCTTTAACTGCAAGCAAAACATGGGATTATTGCAAACTCGGACTAACAATCACGAGCCTAACCGTACAATTGCTTCTGCTTTATGCTTGCGAATTTTATGTTGAATTCCATCTTCAGTCGTAGTTAAGCCATCTAAATCCCTCCCGGCCATATAAATGAAATCAGGCCTTGAGTGTGGTAAGATCTGCTATCACCAACGTGAGGGCGGCGTGACACGTCTTATGTCTCCCAGCTCTCGACTGACACTACTACTTCCACTCTCGCAGACAGACCTCCTCTCACAACAATACTTAGAATCACGCTGCCATGTTTCGCCCTCAGATTGTTGCTATCGGTATCTGAGTGATAACACAATGCAAAGAATAGCGTTGACTACATTGTTTTCAGTGTAACTGAGTGTTCTGACACACTACTTAGAAGTTCCCAAAATACGCACGAATATGCTGCTTTTGATTGACAGAGAAACATCACAGCCAGTCGAAAAGTAGCATCAAACTTGCTTAATCCCGCGCATACATTCAGAACCAATCAAAATTTGTCACTGAATCAGACCAGTAAATTAACACAAATAAATTTTGAAAACCCACGCATGTAAAATTAGTCTCATTTCCCCATTACCATAAACTGACTAAAGAGTTTATAACAAATCTCTCGGTACGAATAACTAACAGTCAAGTCATTCTTGAACATTCCTCACGAGACCAGTTACTCCAATGTACAGTATGAAAAACTTGATACAATACGTTATTTCTCATTCACACCTTCATTCACTCTCATAACTAAGCACAATTATCATAGTAATTAATAAACAAAACGAAAATTAAACTAACAGAACTGCAAATAAAAATGACGGTATTCTGAATGCAGCTCAAACAGCGTCTGTCAATTAGTGACCTATACCAGAACGCATAGAAACTACATACGCTCGGACATCTGACGCCACCTGTCCTGTGCGTGACTCATACTATACTTCTGTTCACTGCTGTTACCATCTCAACAAGCACGACGTAAGGCGCTGCGCCTCAGAGCAGTGCTAAATCTGGTTCATGTGGTGAATGGCTGCATAACTTCTTCCACAAATGAGCCGATTTTCCAACTGGAAAGGTACATTTGTGTGTAAGTGCGATTTTTTTTTTTTTTTTTTTTGAAAAAGATGGCCTCTCTTTTTTTGAACTCCAAGTGCCCACTCATGTAATTTTTCATCCAAACTGTCCAGGAATCTCATGTAGTACCTGGCAGTATTGCAGTGCACGGAATGAGCAGAATCCCTTTGGGAAGCCTGAGAACTTCATATCATTCACGGCGGACGAAGTCGGCCTCACTTACTCTGACACAAGGCCATCGCCCTAAATATCGGAGCCATATTAACAACCTGTGCACAATTTCCCTTGGTTATTACTTAAAATGGTTCCAATGTTGTGGAGAAATGTAGCCTCAAATCTGATGTAAGTTAGCAATCAAAAACTGTGGAACCCGCCTTAGCTTTATAATAGGTAACTCTTTTTGTAATAAGCAACATGTTTTTCTTCTCCTGCTATGCCTATGACAGCAGGCTTTTCATTAACCTGTAATCGCCATTCGCCCAGTTTCATACTGCGCACCTTATTTGTGCTTTCATCTTTGACTGCAGTTTTGGAATGCTCTTCAATTTCATTCTCTTCGAATGAAATACTAGCTCATTAGTATACAGCCTTCCCCTAAACCTCCGTCGATTTTGAAGAATTTTTCCTTTCAGTAGTCCACCAAAGACCAATTTTATGACGGCAATGAAATTCTATTTACTCGTACGAATGAATTCACTGAAGATATTTATTTCAAAAGTTTATTCTGCAAAAACACATTGGCACATTCCATTCGTATATGTATCAGCATAACAAAAAGAAAATTTCATTTATATGTACACTATATTTTTTTACCTCGAGAAAAAAATGACGAGGGGCCTTAGCGGTTATAACGAAAGTCACTGGACATTCACTCGGCATGAACGTGTGAGACGGAGATCTGTTTCAGGCCTTCTGCTCACATTTTATCCTACTTACGTACTGAATTTACATGGAACAACCTCTTGCTTCATTGCTTTCCGACTGGGTTTTTATTTGGCAACTTCTTACTTGTTTACGTGCCGATCACATGAGTGGTTAGGGCGTAACTTATAGCAGTGCAAATAAGTAATCTCTCTGTGTCAAATATAATAGTTCATTCTTGTAGTAGTTTAGGGAAAGATTGGGAAGGAAGTTGAACGTGCCCTGTCTGAGGAACCATCCTTGGATTTGCCTGAAGTGATTCAAGGAATAACGGAAACTTTGGGGGAAGAGACTAAACAGCCAGGTCATCAGTCTCATCCGATTGGGGAAGGACTGGGAAGGTAGTCGGCCGTGGCCTGTCAAAGGAACCATCCTTGCATTTGCCTGAAGCGATTTAAGGAATCACGGAAAACTTAAATCAGGATGGCCGGACGTGGGACTGAACAGTCGTCCTCCCGAATGCGAGTCCAGTTTTCTAACCACTGCTCCACCTCGCTTGGTAGTAGTTTATGTCTTTAACGTATCCGGTCTTGGCCCATGGAAATCCTCACGTAACTCCTCATGTCTGGGGACAGAAACAGGTGGAACATTTGGCACACTCTTGAGGAGTTGCCGGCCGGAGTGGCCGTGCGGTTGTAGGCGCTACAGTCTGGAACCGAACGACCGCTACGGTCGCAGGTTCGAATCCTGCCTCGGGCATGGATGTGTGTGATGTCCTTAGGTTAGTTAGGTTTAACTAGTTCCAAGTTCTAGGGGAATGGTGACCTCAGAAGTTAAGTCCCATAGTGCTCAGAGTCATTTGAACCATTTTTCTTGAGGAGTTGCCTGTCACTCAGAGTGCAGGTTTCACGTTAGAGGACTGCACGAGCAGCAGAGCAAGTCTTTCAGGGATTATTCTGCAGGTATCTCAAATAAAGGGCGTCCTTTGTAGCAGAACGAGAATCTGTGGTGGAAGGAGTGAGAACACTGCTAGTTGGCAGACTTTCGGTGAGGTCCACAGCTCTCCACTTGCTGCTATCTGATTGTGTTTTGGTCACTAGACACCACTTCCACAAGCTGTGTATATGCTCACTTGTGGGTCACCGAAATTTCCAAACTCTGCCTTTTATGTGGGAGAACAAAACACTACAAAATTTCCACATTTCCGATAAACAGTACTGGGCATGGGAATGGGGAGACATTCGTTGTTCGTTTCCGGAAACAAAAATACTCATTAGCAGAGAGGGGAAAAAATGGCCAATCGCCTCTGTGAACTGTTCGCGAACCACTCAAAGTGTCTGTCTGCGATGGTCACATATCCTGAAGGAAGGACTGAAAATTGGGTTAAGACTATAGTCCATTACCAGATAACTTCAGACCGAGGAAAAGTTCGCATAGCACCAGTACTGGAAATGAAAGTGGCCGACTCCTTTCAAAAGGAAATGTCCCAGAGTTGGAATTAAGAAATTTAGAGAATGCACAGTATCACAGATTTGGGTGGCAGCAAAAATTGGAATCTAGCTGTTCCTTAACACTACTTTAGCCCGCGGCACCACCCCATCTGGAAAATATTTGATAATTTCGCTTAACACAGGAAATGACATTGTTTGCTTGTAGAAACGTCACAGTTCGTACTAATTGATGGGACGTCATCTACTGAAACAGAAGTGATAGTCGTGGTTCCACAAGGACGTTTTACAGGTTCTCTGCTGCTCCAAATCTATATAAACATTTAGGAGACGATTTGTGTAGCCCTCAAAACGAATTGCAAACTGTTTTATCAACATTACCTCATTCAAACATTAGACGATTTGTGTCTGCATCACAAAGTTGTTCTCGATTGAAAATATCAGTTTACGAGCCTAATTCTCATCATTTGCAGCAGGTGTTACTGTTTTGACTCAATACGAAGAAAACAGCGGGTGATTCTCATCGAATGCTCTCAAGTACGTATGGTAAGGACGCTATTAGTAAAAGAACGTGTCGTGGGTGGTTTCAACGCTTCGAGAACGGTGATTTTAACGTCGTAGACCGGCATAGTGGTGGAAGAGAGAATGTTTTAGAAGATGCAGAATTGGAGACATTACTTAGTGAAGACTCGCGTCAAACTCAAGAAGCATTGGCACGATTAGTGGGCGTGACACAGCAAGCCATTTCAAAACCTCTCAAGGCAATGGGCATGATTCAGAAAGAAGGAACTTGGGCCCCGTGTGTGCTGAAACCAAGAGACGGTGAACGACGTTTGTGTGTTTGTGAGAAGCTGCTTCAGAGGCAAAAACGGAAGGTATTTCTGCATCGCATTGTGACCGGGGTAAAAAAATAGGTTCATTACGATATCCCTAAACGCAAAATATCATGGGGATATCCCGGCCATGCTTCCACGTCGACGGCCAAACCGAATATTCATGGCTCCAAGATCATGCTCTGCATTTGGTGGGACCAGCTTGACGTCGCGTACTATTAGGTGTCAAACCAAGTGAAACAATCACAGGTGCTCGTTATCGAAAGCAATTAATGCGTTTGAGCAGATCATTAAAAGACAAACGGTCGCAATACAACGAAATGCACGATAAAGTTATTTAGCAGCACGACAACGCTCGACCCCATGTTGCAAAAGAGGTCCAAATGTACTTGGAAACGTTAAAATGGGAAGTCCTACCCCATCCGCCGTATTCTCCAGACACTGCTGTTTAGATCAATGGCGCATGGCCTGGCTGACCAACACTTCCGATCTCATGAAGAAGTCACAAATTGGATCGATTCGTGGATCGCTTCAAAAAATGAACAATTTTTTCGACGCGGGATTCGTACATTGCCCGAAAGATGGGAGAAGGTAGTGGCCAGCGATGGAAAATACTTTGAATGATACATATGTAACCAATTTGTTTCATTAAAGCCTCAAATGTTGGGAATGAAACGACGGGAGCGAAGTTGTATACCTTGTAACAAAAAGATTGAGGTTATCCGCATTTAAACTAAAGGGGTCTGTAAAATTTCTGTTAAACGACAAATGGCATGAAGTTAAAACTTGTCAATTCAAGCGAATAATTAGCGTTTAAAATTACGAACATCTTAACATGACAATTGCGTTTGAAAATATCAGCATGGAAGCGAACAAAAAACAGTTTTTTACTTGCAGAACACTTAAAACATACACCTCTACTAAAGAGGTGCTTGTCCATCCTCATTTTCGGCTTGACGCACAGTATGTGATCCTTACCAGATAAGATGCATTAAGGACATCGAAAAAGTTTAGGGAACGGCTGTTTGTTTTCTATTCTCATGCAGTAAGGCATAGAGTGAAACTGATGTGGTGAGCGAGTTGTCCTTCATTAATTCATTAAATTTCAATCGCCAGCTCATTCCTCTGAATGCCAAAATATTTTCTTCAGTTCCACCTACAAGGGAGAAATGACCGTCGTAAGAAAACAAGCCCAATCAGAGCTCGCACACCCAACGGTTTCTTGGTTCATTTTCCCAAATTGATAATCGGGAGTGGTAGGGATAAGAAATGGTCTGAAAGTGGTTCAACGGTTCCTCTGCGAAACACTTAAGCACCAATGGCAGAGTAACCATGTCGATTTAGAGAAAGTTGTAAATGAATTTGAAAATCTGAAGATGCAGTTGGATACGCAAAAGTTAGAGATAGATGTTGGTAGGGACACGCGATGGGAATATCAAGCATCGTTCTCGGCATTGGTTTATGCTGTATCTGATGGGAACAGCGATATTACTGATCTGTTCACAGTATTTAAGTCTCTGCCATTCCTTCCCGTTCATAACGAATCATACTCCCCCTACACCATTTCCGGCTGCTGTTGATATTAACTTACATGCGTCTGGCCAGATGTCTTTATCATCTTTCCATATCAAGTCATTGATCTCTGTTATACCTAGATTTTCAGATTTTCTGGCTTTCCTACTGCGTTCACATTTCTAAGATTCAATGCTCCGACTCACAGAATATTCCTTCATTGGTCATTCCATCTTTTACTCGAGGTTGCCCCCCTTTCGGCAGTCCCCACACGAAGGTCAAAAATGGTTCAAATGGCTCTGAGCACTATGGGACTTAACATATGAAGTCATCAGTCCCCTAGAACTCAGAACTACTTAAACCTAACTAACCTAAGTACATCACACACATCCATGCCCGAGGCAGGATTCGAACCTGCGACCGTAGCAGTCGCGCGGTTCCGGACTCAAGTGCCTAGAACCGCTCGGCCACCGCGGCCGGCACACGAAGGTCAGATTGGGGGACTATTGAGGAATCTTTTCCCAAGGCAGAGATCCTCATGACATTTTTTCAGTTACAGCCCGCATGTTTACAATGCAGTGGTCTAGATGTAGCGTCTTTGACGACTAACCAAAACGTCCACGATCCTCTATTCGATCGTCAGCAATGGCGGCCGAAGACTTCCGGGATAAGAAGTCACCCATGTTCTGCCAACGGCCTTGTCGAAGACGGCGGAGGAGCGGTCAGTGCTTCAGGGCGCTCTTTCGCTCCAGGGATGGGCAGTTACCCCTAAAAGGCGGAAGACCCGACAATGATCAACAGCATGAGTGTGCAAAGCAATGGAAACCACTGCATTAAGAACATATAATGTGCCTTCTCTTACTTAGCTATCATTTAAGACATCGATAGAATACTTCACTACAGTCACCATTCACTCGTCGTTTCTGAATAGTTAGATGGAACAAACATTAATTCCGAGGAAAATTCGAGGACTAATATAGGTCTGTTTACTATTTATATATTGGTTTTAAGGCATTGTAAGCTTTCGAAATGTGATAGTGATTAATACTTCTATTCTTTTAGGAACGACATTCAAATCATGGACCTTCGGTCTTCAGTAAGGACTCCCATGATTTACCTAAATCACTTCAGGCAAGTAATATGACTATTCATTTATAATGCACAGTCGCAGTTCAATTACATCATCCTGACGCTGGTACTTTCGTACTTGTATCCACAACATGCTTATACCTTTCCACATAAAGATTGTATTCCATCTCTCCTGAAGAACCTTCAGAGATTCATCACAATTCCCTCCAGAATGTTTTGGTGCCAGAAATACTTGGTGTCCAGGATATCGATGGAAACGCATTGTTATGGTCTGTTGCCCCAATTACCTTTGAGAACACATCCTACTGGAAGTAACTGCACGCCACACAAAAGGCTGTAATACGTAACGTGTGCCATGTTTATATAGAAAGTCATTCCATGTTTTCGTCGTACTCACTGTTACTAATGCAGTTAAATGCCCTCTTCGCTCCAAGGCTCTGGGAACGATAGGACGGTGTTGAGTATGCTGCTGTATACAGATAAACGGAACATGAAAAATAAAGTAATGGTTCAAAATGTCAACCGCAGCAATCACGACAAACTTTACAGCGACGAGTGATGGATTGCCTTGCATGCTCAAGAACGGCAGGAGACTGGCGTACAATTTCAATTGCCGTAAGTCTTAACGACAATGTCAGAGAGAGAGTCGCTTGAAGTCCCGTAAACCTATTTCTTTGCACGACCACAGAATACGCCCGTCGGTGTTATGTCTGGTGACCGGGTCGGCCGTATAATGCTACCATCACGACCAAGACATCACCACTGTAGCTGTTCTTTACAAACACAGCCTCCGTGTAACAGGTGCTTGCACTGATGTGACGGCATTTTCAGTGGAATATAAAGGGCGTTTCACAATTCATGTTGTAAATACATACAGGTTGTAAAGGAGTCTTAGTAGATCAAGTTTTACATAGGAACCCATGTCTGGAAACGTCATCCAACGACGCTACAGAGCGTCAAAGTTACAGGCTCCAGCACCTGTAAATGTATGTAAATGCAGGGTGATTTCGTGAAGCTGTTACAAACTTGCTAGGGTGATGGAGAAGGATAAATGTATCAATTTGAGGTAAGGGTCCCTCATCAGGAAACGAACGAGTCCATAGTTATCAGCAATGATCATTCTCATACCTCCGGCAGTGGAATACGGTAAATGTACTGGTACTGTTGTTCCTAAAATTGTAGGATAGT
Organism: Schistocerca piceifrons; assembly: GCF_021461385.2. Lineage (NCBI taxonomy): Eukaryota > Metazoa > Arthropoda > Insecta > Orthoptera > Acrididae > Schistocerca > Schistocerca piceifrons. The sequence continues at coordinate 466,442,145 of NC_060140.1, read as the reverse complement.
CAACTCTCAGAGGTCGTAGTATGGACCAAAACAAGGAAAAATTATCCAGTAAACATGGACTCTAAAATGCACTGCTGAGGAGCTACGAACACATGTTCATCTTTGCTACTATGAAACACATCTCCTCAATTGAACATTTACTGATAACTCCTCACGTGTGCTTTTTAGAGCCCAAGTTTACTAGACTTTTTTGCTATTTTGGTGTATACCTCTGTAAGTTGTTACCCCTAAAATCTTAGTAACAACACTACCAGTACATGTATTCCACTGTCAGAGGTATCAAAACGGTTTTCGCTTTTAGCTTTCGACTCGTTCGTTTCCGGTGTAGGGGCCCTTACATCAAACTGATCCATTTATTCTTCTCCACCATCCTAACAAATTTGCAACAATGTCATAGAAACATACTGCTTATACATACATTTACGGAAGTCGGTGACTACAACTTTGACGCTTTGCAGCGTTGTTGGGTGACGTTCCCGGACACGGATTCCTATGTAAAACTCGATCTAGTACGTCCCCTCTACTACCTATCGTAACGTGTAACACTAATTGTGAAGCATTCTGTACAAGTAAAGATAATAACAATGTTAGCAAACCCAGTGGTACTTCTCTCCTATTTTCAAACTTCAGAGTAGCTCTCCAGCAAACCTCGCTGGACTAGTAGTGTTCCAGGAAGAATTGATATTGCTTTGAAATTACTTAGGCGCATTCTACAGGAACATTTCCCAATTAAATCTTTTACGTCGAAGCGGAATTTGCTGTGTTTTGGAACTTCCTAGCAAGTAGAATCTTCTTGCTAATCCGCGACTTGAACAAGAGAGCTTGCCTTTCTCGGGAAATGCTGCGATGACGGATCATGCCTGGATAGCTCAGTCGCGAGGAGCTTTCCCCGTGAGAAGGATTGTTCCAAGTATTGGTACGCAGACAGTTTTAACCTGCCAGGAAGTTTCTAAACAGCGGTAGCTTCTTTATGGAATGAAAAATTCAATCTAGAAACTAAGGTCAACCTCTGATGCCACGCTAACTGTGCGTAATTTTTCTGTTACGTACAAAATATTGAAATTAAGTGAAAACTGGGCTTCTGTCAAAGGGAAAAGAGGATTAGTGTTTGGTAACAAAATGTTTCTTCCACATATGTGGAACTGACATACAGGTAAAAGTCAGAGAAGGGAATGATTAAACTGAGCAGCTAGGTACTGAGAAACGACGAGACGTATATCAGAAAGGAAAGTTGGGGTGTAATGTTCCGTTGACGAGTAGGTCGTTGGTTTTGTCAAGGATGGGAAGGGGATTAGCCTTGTCCTATTCAAGGGAACCATCTTGGCGCTCACATAAGACGTTATTTGGGAAAGCCAGGATACGCAAAATCCGGATGCTTGACGAATGCTTATATACTGCTCGTTCTGAATGTGGAGCCACAGTGTTATCACTGTTGCACCTGGATCGATGTAATGAAGTGATCCTTGATTCACCGTTCTGCAATGTCTTTGGTGAAGAAAAGATGATCTTAGGGAGTATCGACTGATAAATTCGGAGTACTCCAATGGACTATTACACAGTTGTTACACTCAAAAATATAAATAAATTATCTAATGGAAAATGTTGCAAATCCCCCCTGGCTGTTTGTAGATGGGGCTGTGGTCTACAGAAGTTAGAACGACAGAAGAGTGTAGCGAAATCAAGGAAAAATTTCAGATGATCGACGGTTGGGACAGGGCTGTGAGTTTTAACGTAAAAACAAAAACAAAATGAAGAAAAATGTAATGTACTATCCAGAAATATTACTATTCAGTTACACTACTGACGATAAATCACGGGATACTGTAACAAATGTAAAATACTTAGCAGCAACAATCCGGAACGAGCTAAAATAGTATGTCAGCTAGATATAAGTTGCGAGAAAATCAATACACAGTTGAGACTCATGTGGAGAAGCTTTAAGAACTGTAAACTGACAAGTCCATTAATGCCAGGGCCTGTAAAAAGCCTGAATAACCACTCCTTGCGTTCGCCCCTGGTAGCTGAGTGGTCAGCGCGACGGAATGTCATACCTAACGGCCCGGGTTCGATTCCCGGTTGGGGCGGAGATTTTCTCCGCTCAGGGACTGGGTGTTACGTAGTCCTCATCATTTCATCCCCATCGACACGCAAGTTGCCGAAGTGGCGTCAACTCGAAAGACTTGCACCAGGCGAACGGTCTACCCGACGGGAGGCCCTAGCCACACGGCATTTCCATTTACCACTCCTTGTAGGGTGGACCGGTCGAGGCGTGGAGGAAAAAGAGTCAATGAGGTTGTGAAAGGTACCGACAGGGATATGGAGCTATGGTGACTCCAGTGCCGTGACCAGCTGCTCTAGGTTTCTCAGCTGATGATCCATGGCGTGAAGAGACCAATCGAGATGGTCTCACATATTCTCGACGGTTTGGCATCCGGCTATAGGGGTGCTGATGGCTAGGGGAGCACGGTTAGTTCACCATGGTGCTCTTTGAGCCACGTACGCACTCTGTGACCTATGTGGCACGTTGCATTGTCCTGCTGGTAGATGCCATGGAACTGAAGAAACACTAACTGCATATAGGCGTAGACATCGTCTCTAGGACTGATTCATTCTTGTGCTGAACTATTGTACCTTCCAGAATGACGAGACCATCCTGGAAACGCCACGAACATATTCACCAGACCATAAAGCTTACAGGGTGTTCGCTTCAGACGTTTCACATTACACACGCCAAAACCATCTGGCCGATGGAGAATGGAACGTGATTCATCTGAAAAGGCCACCAGTCGCCACTCATTGGACGTCCTGTTGCGGTACTGGCGTGCACCTTCCAGCCTTCATCGCCGATGTACAGCACTCAGCATGGATGCATGAATGAGGCACGTGCTGCGGAGGCCCACAGACAGCAGTGTTCTTAGAACGGTCGTCGAGGAGGCAGTGTAGGTACCCCCTAGGTTCATCTGAACAGTCAGTTGCTCAACAATTCCAGGTCTGACATTTCCTGGCAGAAGCTATGAGGACGGGGCGTGAGTCGTGCTTGGGTAGCTCAGCTGGTAGAGCACTTGCCCGCGAAAGGCAAAGGTCCAGAGTTCGAGTCTCGGTCCGGCACACAGTTTTAAAGCTTTAATCTGCCAGGAAGTTTCATATCAGCGCACACTCCGCTGTAGAGTGAAAATTTCATACTAATTCCAGGTCTTTTCTCCCGTACACATCTCTGTAGCCGTCGTTCACCCCAGTCATCTACTGCTCCTGGCGTATGACCGTTGCCTAGGCGCCTTTTTAGGATAGCTGCATTTTGTTATGCACCGTATACTTTAACCACGGCAGCAAGCGGACAGTTTATAAACTTAGTCGTTGCGTAAATGTTTTATCCTTGGCCCGAAAGCAATGATCATGCCGTTTTGGACGTCAGATAAATAGGACTGATTCCTGAATACCCTTAGCTGATGTGATTATTATAAGAGACGGAGAGGATTTAAAACTTGGTGCATTACATCACGGGATTGTTTAGTAAGCGGGAGAGTGTTACGGAGATGTTCAAGACACACCAGTGGCAGATGCGACAAGACAGGCGTTGTGCATCACGGTGAGATCTACTGCTAAAATTCCGGGGGCGTGGTTACGATAAATGTCAAGCTACACATTACTTATTTTTTCCCATTCACGTCTCTCGAGATCACCATGACAAGAAAATTGGAGGTATTTGAACTTATATGTAGGTTGGAAAATAAATGGACTGAGAACGAGCTCCTTTGCACAATCGGCGAGGAAAGGGAAATACGGGCTCTCTGAATAAAAAAGAGGAACGGGCTGATAGGATTGTGTTGAGATACCAAATAATAATTTCTATATTATTAAACGCTGCCGCAGAAGACAAAAACTGGACTAAAAGGCAGAAATTAGAGCACACCCAAGAATAATTGAGGATGTTAGGTGTACGTGCTACTCTGACATGAACAGGTTGGAAAAGGAGAGGAAGTCGTATTGGATCACATCAGATCAGTAAGGATTGACGGAAAAATATCGTTTTCCTTCATCACTGTCTCAGTCGTGGATGGTGAATAGTAAGAATGACTATAGGTAAGTCTACGTTTCCTTAATAGACGAAACCGGAGCACATTTACGCGAATTTCTTTGAGTAATGTTTAAAGTTTTTTGGTTGGATTTATCGCGTCTGAAGTTGTTAGTCTTATACCATGTTTATTAAGCTGTAATTTGGCCAACACTTCTAATTCAACATTACATTTCAGAGTGCAAAATAATTTTAACAGGTTCGAGTTCGTGAGCGAGCCCCTGGTAAGGGGCAGATTTGCGCATCTATGGGAGCATATTTACGCATTACGTAGACACAATAATGAGTTAACAAAACGAACTAGTTATAGTGGCAGTAAACAAAATTACAGGCTTACTCACATGAATCAACTTTGTAAAGCACATAATATTTTACTGAAGTAACAATTTTTTGTTACTAATTTGTTAGCCTAATATGGTCTGTTAGTTAAAGGCTTATTTATCATTATTGTCAGAGTTGAAATTTACGTACACAAAAAATGATGCGTATCCTTTGACGTAATTTTCGTAAGCCCACCTTTTACATCTAAGGCGCTAGACCCATTCTTGAATTCGTATTGACTGTTTGAATCGTTTGAAGCAATAAAAAGACGATCTGCTTCCTTTTCATCAGTTTGCTGCAGGTTATAAGAATAAACCGGAGGAACTAGATGGGACATTCCTTGAGACAGAAATGATTGTTCACAGCCGCTTTGGAAACACTAGCTCGTGAGATCAAATTGACAGGTGCTAACCAATATAGAGAGAAACGGAAATGACTCGAACTGAAGAGGGTAGCAGAAGATAGGAGAGCAAGGAGAGTTACCATGTGAGAACGTATCTTTGGCGAAATCAGAAGTGAGTCTACTCATATTATCCTTGTTCTTGCATTTAGCAATTTCTTGGCCTTATCAGGTCTTGCGCTCATATTGTTAATTCTTTGTGTTTGAGATTCATAAGGATCAGGTAACTTTTCAGCATTTCCTTCAATTTTTTAGATTGCGTCTCAATTGATATTGCCTTAAAATTTCCTCAAGTAGGAGACCAGTTACTCTGCCGATGCAAAATACGTAAATGTGCCGCAACAGACCTGCATGACCGTGCCCCATCGCTGTCTTTGAATTAGATTCTGAACTACGGTACTAATTTTCAGGGTTTCAAATTATACAAATCTATCTGATAAAAAACCGCAATCTCCCGTAAAGGAACATATGTTTGTCTAGTCTCAATTCTAAAATGTACGCTCGCTAGGACTTTCAATACTTGAATAGCAAATTTTACTCACCTTGCACAATAACACAAGCGTGTTCCTCACGCTAAAACATTCACTCATCTGGTGCCGTAAAGTTTGTGAGGACCATCAGTAAATGACAGTACTATTCTATCTCTGTCGGCAACGGCCTTGCCACAGTGGATACACCGGTTCCCGTGAGATCACCGAAGTTAAGCGCTGTCGAGCATGGCCGGCACTTGGATGGGTGCCCATCCGGCCGCCATGCGCTGTTGCCATTTTTCGGGGTGCACTCAGCCTTGTGATGCCAATTGAGGAGCTACTCGACCGAATAGTATCCGCTCCGGTCAAAGAAAACCATCATAACGACCGGGAGAGCGGTGTGCTGACCACACGCCCCTCCTATCCGCATCCTCAACTTGAGGATGACACGGCGGTCGGATGGTCAAAATGGGCCACTTGGGGCCTGAAGACGGAGTGCTTTATTCTACCTCTGTCGGCTCTACGCCTCGCCTGGGAACGTCAACACCGACATTGGACTGTTGATAACTGGAAATATGTTTGATTGGACGAGTCTCGTGTCAAATTGTATCGAGCGGATGGACGTGTACGGGTAAGGAGACAACCTCATGAACCCATGGACCCTGCTTGTCAGCAATGGACTGTTAAGGCTGGTTGAGGCTCTGTAATGGTGTGGGGTGTTTATAGTTGGAGTGATACGGGACCTGTGATACCTCTAGATACAGCTCTAACAAGTGCCATGTACGTAAGCATCCGCTTTGATCACCTGCATCCATTCATGCCCATTGTGCATTCGGACGGATTTGGGGAATTTCAGCAGGACAATGCGACAACTCACACGTCCAGAATTTCTGCAGAGTGGCTCCATGAACACTCTTCTGAGTTTAAACATTTTGATGGCCACCAGACTCCCTAGACATGAACATTATTGAGCATATTTCGGATGTCTTGCAACGAGCTGTTCAGAAGAGATCTCCACCTCCTCGTACTCTTACGGATTGATGGGCAGCCGTCCAGTATTCATGGTGTCAATTCCCTCCAGTACTACTTCTGGTATTAGTCAAGTCCATGCCACATTGTGTTGCGGCAGTTCTTCGAGCTCGCAGGGGCTCTACACGATATTAGGCAGGTATACCAGTTTCTTTGGTTCTTCAGTGTGTAAGCTAATGTAACTTTTACTGTTTGAGAAACAACCAAATTTTATACATGTTATCATTAAGTTATTATTTTAATTTTTCGTCAGATAATTTTATCGGGATGTAACTAAAAACTTCTTTTTAGGGCATAAAGTCGAGCGCCGACACACCAGTCGAAGTCGAGAGAGAAGAGAGGGCTGTGAAGAAGACGTCAGCCAATTGCACTCTGACCGACCCCTATCCAGGATGACAACGCGACGGCACCGCCCTCTATGCGAAGAGGACATGAGCGCTGCGCTGACTGGTCGCGGCCCACTCCTTCAGCAGCATCGAGATTTGGCACTTCAAGACCAGCGTCTTGGTATTGTATACACTGAAGACCGTTGTTTATTTTGCATGTCGCCCTTCGCTTGCGATACTTCTGTATTTCTCAAAGTATTGTTATTTATTTTCTGTAATAATGCTCATTAATACGACTTGCTTGAATTGTTGTCCAGCGACCTGAGAACTCCTCATATTCGACGACTAATCAGTATCCAATATTGGCGACGAGTATGAAGAAGAACACAGCGCCTGGAGGCCAAGGACATTCTCATATTCTTTTCTGTTCTGCTGGCGTCTTAATTTTACATTGTCGTTTCTTTGCAGAGGTTCGTTTACTTGGTTTAACAGTGTTTCTTATAGTGTTTTTGCTAATCAGTGTTTTCAGGTGGGAGTTGCAGAAATTTTCTTTGCTTGTGCGCTTATTTTTCCTGCTTGCCTTGTCTGTTCACTGCATTTGACTCTCCTGAAATGAGCAACCCACCTAACCCACTGCGGCGGCGCGGTTCCTTTCATCCTACCTGCACCTACCTGTGGACTAGTTGCCGCAGATCGCCGGTAGGGAAGACGAGCAGAAACCTGTCGTATTGCAACTCGCACCAGGCTGCATACAACGTAACTATTACAAGAAGAGAAAAGGTCTTAATTTTGAATGAAAGGTGGAAATACTGGCAAAACTTCGGTATTTTCCGGACCTTCATAAAACGCACGTTCACTGCCAAGCCGGTGCTAATCTCAATAGAGTCATGCACAAACCCTTTCATTCGCGTTAGCAAGTTCATGGCAACGTATTTCCCCAAATCTGAACAGCCAGTAAGCACGGATTGTTCTTAAATGAAAATGCTCGCCATACTATTTATTTTATCGGTGTCTAATGCACTCAAGTTTATAGTCACCTGTCTGCTTAATATGCAACGCGCAATTTCTGTCATTTCTCATACACAAAATTACTTAAAAAATCCTTACTTTCTAAAAAATACACCGGAATAAAAAAAAAATGGTTCAAATGGCTCTGAGCACTATGGGACTTAACATCTGTGGTGATCAGTCCCTAGAACTTACAACTACTTAAACCTAACTAACCTAAGGACATGACACACATCCATGCCCGAGGCAGGATTCGAACCTGCGACCGTCGCAGTCGCGCGGTTCCGGACTGAGCGCCTAGAACCGCGAGACCACCGCGGACACCGGAATAAACATGTTTTCACTTACTTTTGGAACATGCAGCGCAACTAAAACCGGCAAACTATAACTTCCTTCGGCGCTCATACTACACGCAACCGCACCATTGAAAGGCTGGGCTTCGATCCTAGACTGCTGTAAGCATTGTATATATCCAAGAGAAAAGGCGCGCGAAGAATACTCCGATCTGACTGCTAAGTTTTCTTTAAGGTCAACAGAACAACATTATTCTCCAGCGTTAGTCCGCGCTTTTCATGATTAACCAATCAACAAATAACACAATTTCGAACTGTACTTTCTCCCGAAATAACTATTTAATGTTTTGATATTTTGTTTATACCTTATAGTATTAACTATTTTCATTTGCACTTGAATTAGCTTTCCTTTTACCATAAACCTGCTTAACATATTATGATACAAAATTCCCCGTCGTCTATATTCACAGTGTCTTCAAAATTTGTCACACTGCTTCATACAGCATTCATCAGTAGAACACTTATCTCCATATTTACTTTAGACCACATTCACGCATCATTCGCAGCTCTAAAAACATTCACAAATCATTCTCAGGACCTGTTTCTTGAATGTCTCTGTCCTCTAGCAGATGAAAATTACAACTACGTACGCGACTGAACCTGCTTCAAACCATCTTTACTATGTACGCATGAGTCGTTCCCCCGATACACAGGCTCTAGACAGGAGCGATATAAGGCGCCACGCCTCACCACCTCCCGCTCAGGCGCCTCAGCTGCAAGCAATAGATGTTATGCGGCTAACACAGATGTTTCAGTTTCAGACTCAACAGATGGCACTGTTGCTCAACACGGTACAGCAGCTATTGGCGAACCAAACTACTAATACAGTAGAACAGGCACCTACGGTAGCTCTGAGTGGCATACCACCGTTTCGTCAGTCTAATGAAAAAGAAGAGGAGTGGCTCGAGTGATTGCAATAGTTTGAAGCCCACGTAATTGCTCAGAACGTTGCAGGTACTCTGAATGTCCATTACTTTTTGTCAACAGTAGGAACTGCAGCGTTTATCGTCATTCAGAAATTATTCCTTAACCCCACTCTGAGTGAAGTTTCCTATTATCAGGTTGTAGATTCGCTAAGTAACTATTATGATCAACAAGTGAATGTGGTAGCAGCTAGGTACCAATTCTTTAATTCCAAGAAATGGTCAGAACAAACTTATCGCGAGTGGGTAACAGATTTGTAGGGTACGATGATGTAATGCAACTTTGAATGTGCTTGTGGTGCTTTATATTCAGATGTTATGTTGCGTGATGCAAGCGTGTAAAAATGTGCCTGATGTCGAACTTATCGAATAGATTTTGAAACAGTCCGATCCATCATTTCAGCATGAAGTGCAAATATTAGATCAGTATCAAACAGGAACCAAATCAGTGATAAATTTCAGCAGCCATCAATTTGTCGGGTCAAGTCATCCCTTGCTACCGACTGGCCCATTAGGCAGCGGCAGATTATGTGCGCCTTGCCGCACAAACAGTTCTCCAAAAAGGCAAACAGAATTAAGTCGTGCCACCGGTGCTATTCACAGCACAAACACCTAGGTCACGAACAATCCGTATGTTTGCAAGAGACCAAACATAAGAATTCTGCCCGCTCACAAAAATCTAGTCACAAGCACCATGTCATCAATGAAGCGCATTCAAAGCCTGCTGCTGGCCTTAGCAAAACTAGCAAGCACCCAGTTTCTTCAGTGTTTCGCCAGTCCAACAAAGTTTCTGTTCATTTGCATATTAGTGGAAAATGTGTGAAATTTCAGTTGGACATGGGTGCCTCTGCTACATTGCTGAACTGTGAGGCTCCCCACAGGTGTCTAAAACTAGCATGCACCTGACAGCTTATAATGGACAAGACATTCCCATTATCGGAAAATGTACTTTGCTTGCCATGTATTACTCGGATACATGATTTGCAACTTTCACTGTGCTACAGTCAGACGATTGAGAGAACATATTTGGCCTTTATCCTTTTTATTTGTTTGGCTTTAAAATTCAGGACAATTTGTTGTCAGTGTCTGCGTTCAATTCTAAAGACAGCGTAGATCACTTTCTGAAAGTATTCCCAGAACTTCTTTTTGAAGGTTTAGACAAGGCTAATAATTTTGTTGAGCATGTTACTATGAAAGACTATGCTCGGCCGAAATTTTGCCAGGACGGACCTGTTCCCATTGCATTACAGGACAAAGTCTCTGCAGATCATATAGAATTGCAAGAAAGCAGATCTATTGCGCCCAGCCGGCTGGTGTAGCCGAGTGGTTCTAGGCGCTTCAGACTGGAACCGCACGACCTCGGGCATGGATGTGTGTGATGTCCTTAGGTTAATTAGATTTAAGTATTTCTAAGTTCTAGGGGACTGATGACCTCCGATGTTAAGTCACATAATGCTCAGAGCCATTTGAACCATTTTATTGCGCCCATACTAGCTAGTCAACGAGCAAGTCCACTGGTTTTGCCCCCTAAACCATCAGCTCGCATTAGCCTCTGTGTTGACTTTAAGTCTACAGTCAACCCACAAACTGTGATTAGTACTTATCCATTGCCACGCCCAAAGGATCTCACACACAGATTAGCCGCTGGTCGCTACTTTTCAAAAATTGATTTGCGCGACACATATCTTCAGATACCACTCGATGAATAATCTGAAAAGTGTATGTTGTGAACAGTCATTTAGGCTTATTTAAATATTTGCATTTACCCTTTGGCAGTGATTCCGCACCCTCCATTTTCCAACTGTATTTGGAAAAGCTCACTTCAGAAGTACCCAATTATTCAAACTACTTGGACAATATTGTCGTAGCAGGTTGTACGCCTGAGGAACACACAGCGAATTTGCTTGCTTGGTTTCATGTGTTATCTGATGCAGGACTAAGACGGGCGTGAGTCGTGCTTGGGTAGCTCAGTTGGTAGAGCACTTGCCCGCGAAAGGCAAAGGTCCCGAGTTCGAGTCTCGGTCCGGCACACAGTTTTAATCTGCCAGGAAGTTTCATGTAATTACCTGTTTATAAGGGATGCTGGAGGTGGTAGCAATGGGAATCCAGGCATCGGTGACCTTGTCAAGTGCGATTTTTTTAAACCTCAGTTTCAGTACCTCGGTCTTGTCATAAACAGTCAAGGTGAACATCCTCCTCAGTCACATTTGTTAGCCATACGAGACCTGCCAGTTCCTCGCAATGTCACAGAATTACTGTCAGTTTTAGAAAAAAATGTACTCTTACATTCAGTTCATACCGAATGCTGAACAAATTGCCGCTCCATTGCATTGCTTGCGTCGCGAGAACGTTCGCTTTGTTTGGACAGATGAGTGCCAAGAAGCTTTTCAAAAACTTAAAGATGCGTTGCTCAGTGATCGATACTTGGTTCACTTTGAACCTGACAAACCAGTTGTGTTGTAAGTTGACTCTTCCTCTTACGGAATAGTTGCAGTGGTTTCACAAAGAATCGGTGATAAAGACAGGCCTATTGCTTCTGCATTAAAAGTGTTGTCCAAAGCTCAGTGTAACTATTGAAAATAGAGAAAGAGGCATTGAGTATTGTGTATGTGGTCACCAAAATCCACCACTGTTTGTATGGCAGAAAATTCTTCTTACTAACGGATCACACGCCATTGCAGTCCTTGTTCCATCTGATGAAGCCTGTTCCTGTACGAACTGCCCAAAAATTGTAAAGATGGGCGTTGTTGTTGTCTCCATATCAATACAAGAATGTGTATCGTCCGAAGCTAACGCACTTTCATGTCTTCCAAGTGGCAATGATCATGACTTCGATGCTTCTGCTGCATCTCATTGTCACATCGATGCTCAGGATTGTGAACTGCTCCTATCCTTTCCTCTGAACTATAGGAAAATTGCACAGGCCACGGAAGCTGACTCAGATTTGAACATTTTGCTAAAGAACGTTCCCACATCTTGGCCACGCTCTTTGCATAGCATAAAGAACTCTGTAGTGCGCCGATACTTTGCACGTCGGAATAGCCTCGCTATACAGCAAGGAGTGATCCTTGTCCAAAGTGACAGTGGCAGTCACGTGTGTTGATCCCCAAAGCTTTGCAAAAACTTAAAGATGCGTTGCTCAGTGATCGATGCTTGGTTCACTTTGACGCTGACAAACCAGCTGTGTTGCAAGCTGACACTTCCTCTTACGGAATCGGTGCAGTGGTTCGCACAGAACTGGAGATAAAGAAAGGCCTATTGCTTTCGTATCAGAAATGTTGTGCAAAACTCCGTGTAACTATTCACAAATAGAGAAAGAGGCATTGGCTACTGTGTATGGTGTTACCAAATTCCATCACTATTTGTATGGCAGAAAACTCTTCTAGGTAACGGATCATAACCCACTGCAGACCTTGATTAAAAATGGTTCAAATGGCTCTGAGCACTATGGGACTTAATTTCTGAGGTCATCAGTCCCTTAGAACTTAGAACTACTTAAGCCAAACTAACCTAAGGACATCACACACATCCATGCCCGAGGCAGCATTCGAACCTGCGATCGTAGCGGCCGCACAGCTCCAGACTTTAGCGCCTAGAACCGCTCGGCCACTCCGGCTGGCAGTCCTTGTTTCATCCGATGAAGCCAGTTCCTGTTCGAGCACCCCAAAACATTGCAAAGATAGGCTTTGTTGTTTTGTAAATACCAGTATGAGATTGTGTATCGTCCGACAGCTCAATATGGTAACGCAGACGTACTTTCACGTCTTCCGATTGGTTATGATACAGACTTTGACGCTTCGGCTGCACCTCGTTGACACATCGATGCTCAGGATTCTGAATTGCTTCAAACCTTTCCTCTGAACAGTAGAAAAATTGCACAGGCCACGGAAGTTAATTCAGATTTTAACATCCTGCTAAAATACATTCGCACATCTCGGCCTCGCTCATTGCATAGTACAAAGAACTCTGTAGTGTGCCGATACTTTGAACGTCGTCATAGCCTCGCTATACAGCAAGGAGTGATTCTTGTTCAGAATGACAGTAGACAGTCACGTGTGTTGATCCCCAAAGCTTTGCAAAAAGAAATGTTGCAGTTACTTCACCCTGGACACTGTGGGTTCGTACGAAACATTTGGCGCGTCGATATTGTACTTGGCAGGATATAGACACCCAAATAGAACAGATGACGTCACAGTGTCACGCGTGTGCTGAAGTCAGTCCTCTCCTCCACAAAAATTCTCTGCTTGGCCTAAGTCGCAATAACCATGACTGCTTGTACACATAGACTTTTTAGGGCATTTCTGGAACACTCGTTGGTTGATTCTGGTAGACTTTCGTAGCAAGTTTCGTTTTGCTATGCCGATGAACTCGAAAACGTCAGTTAGTACAGTTCAGGAGTTGTCCTCTATTTTTTGTCTCGAAGGGTTGCCTGAAGTCATGGTGTCGGACGAGGGCCTTCAGTTCACGTCAAATGAATGTGAAACATTCTGTGAATGCAATGCCATACGGCATCTAACCAGTGCACCGTTCCATCCACAGTCAAATGGCGAAGCGGAATGTTTTGACAAAACATTCAAGAAACAGATGGCCAAACTTCGCACCGCACACACCAGGGATCGAGCATTGCAACTGTTTCTCGCCTCCTATCGTTCATATCCTCGAGATGGACCATCGTCGGCGGAATTGCTTCATGGCCGCCGCCACCGGACACTGCAGCACCTGATCCACTCTTCTCAGCATCCAGCGCTGAAGGAAAGCCGCAGGTATCGCTTCTCACCGCATGATAATTTGTTTTGCAGGGTTTTTAATGGCTTCAGATGGTGGGAGCGAGGCGAGATCCTTCGTCGACTTGGCGCATGTATGTATCTCATTTCAGGCCCAGACGGATTGCAGCGCCGACATCATAATCGAATTCGTCACTGTCGTGTCCTGCGTCTTTTCCCCCACATTCCCGGATCCTGAGGACAGCGTGGCCACAGCAGCCGCCAGAGAGTGTCATCACAACACCGCGGGACGACCCCATGGAGACGGAGCCTTCGCCTCCTCAGCCTCCTCTCGTCCTACCGATGGAGCTGGACCCGTCCACGCCGCTGCAGCCGACGCCTTCTACTTCTTTCTGTGGGCCTCAATAGGTGGTTGCGTATCCTTCTGGTAGTTTTCCGGGGGACGTTTCCGCCAAGGTGAAGGCCGGATGGCAGGTACGACTGGCATCCTCACATCGCCTGCAGCCACGTCTTCCAATACCTCAGAGCATCCACACTCCTGCCTCCCCAGTCGTCGAGGTCGCTATACGACGACGATCCGTCGCTTTGTGGGGTTGCGGAAGGGGGGGGGGTTGTGGAATATTATGGCGCAACCTCAAGGGCCGGCACGCCGAGGGAAACGAGAAAGCAGAGAGGGCTGTGAAGAAGACGTCAGCCAATTACACTCTGACCGACCTCATTCCAGGATGACAACGCGGCGGCAGCGATCCCTAGGCGAAGAGGACATAAGCGCTTTGCCGACTGGTCGCGGCCCACTTTTACAGCAGCATCAAGGTTAGGCACTTCAAGACCAGCGACCTCGGTATTGGATATTCTGAAGAACATAGTTTATTTTGCATGTCTCTCTTTCCTTGCGGCACTTCTGTATTTCTCAAAGTTAAGTATTGTCATTTATTTTCTGTAATAAAACTCATTAATACGATTTACTTGAATTGTTGTCTGGCGATCCGAGAATGCAGGATTCCTAGACTCCCCATATTCGACGACTAGAATCCTGCAACACAAAGTTTCAAATGACGGACGTTTTCTGAAAGGTTAGTATAATTGTCACTTCCAAAATATGGTAGATTATCCTTAGTAATTAGGTAACTAAATCTATGTACCCCTTTTTTTAAATATCAATTCTAGGACTCTCGCAACATTTTTGTTTAATTTATGCGTACGTTACGTAACAAACTTTTTTTCACGAAAATTTAAATAAATTCGATAGTAACGTCCCTTGAACCGTTTCCTACCGCGGGAGGTTGTGTTATAGTATGTACAAAGTCTGTACTAAAATCACCTTTTTATCTCCAATGATTCGGCAGAAAATGTTCCTTTTATATTGAGAAATGAAAGCTGCAGGAAACGCAGAAAAAATATTTTATTAGTATTTATACTAGAAACGAGTACCTTAATGTTGCCCGCCCGGTTAGCCAATCGGTCTAACGCACGGCTTTCGGGAGCGGGAAGGAGCGCCTGGTCCCCGGCACGAATCCGCCCGGCGGACTTGTGTCGAGGTCCGTTGAGCCGGCCAGTCTGTGAATGGTTTTAGGCGGTTTTCCATCTGCCTAGGCGAATGCGGGCTGGTTCCCCCTATTCCGCCTCAGCTACACTGTGTCGGCGATTACTGCGCAGACAAGTTCTCCACGTACGCGTACACCACCATTACTCTACCACGCAAAAATAGAGGAGACGTTCCCTGGGGGGTCCAACGGGGGCCGAACCGCACAATAACCCTGGGTTCGGTGTGGGGCGTCGGAGGTGTGAAGTGGACTGCGGTAGCCGTTCTGGGGTTGTGGACCAATGCGGCTGTGGCGGGGACGGAGCGTCTCCGTCGTTTCTAGGTCCCCAGTTAACATATTATAACATAACCTTAATGTTGGCCGTAACCATACATTTGGTCCTTTTTGTCTTAAGTTGAGTCTTTTCTTCTAGTTTTATCCTTCTGAGGTACCCTTTTGGCAATATTTTTCACCAGCGTTTTGGAAATACCGATACGCACATCATCAATCTTCTGCAGTAGGTTTTCGTGAAGCAATCTGCACCATACCTTGGTATCATAAGGGTCCTGATTCTTTCAGTGTTACCTCATTGAACACCAGACAAGCATCGGATGAAGATATTTTAACAGTAGTAGGTCAACAAAATGATGCTATCTGACGTCTCTTCGAAATGAGGTTTTGTGTTCCACCATTGCATGATTTCATTGATAAATCGTAATTAATCGCATAATAAATTGGCTCACAGCCCTCTGTGCTGTACAGATATCTTCTCTGCTGGCAGGAAATAACAAAATATCGCAAAAAGACAGAGTCGCGGTGAAAAGGAGGCGTGGCGCTCCACACTGGTTTCATCACGAATTGAACTCTGAAAACTGGAGAGAATATTTCTAACGCGCTACAGAACTCTCTGGTGGCGAAAAAAGTTTGAACTTTTTTAACAGATTGTACGTACCGGGTAATCAAAAAGTCAGTATAATTTGAAAACTTAATAAACTACGGAATAATGTAGATAGAGAGGTAAAAATTGACACACATGCTTGGAATTACATGGGGTTTTATTAGAACAACAACAAAAACAAAGGCGCGTGAAATATCTCTTGCGCGCCTCGTTTGGTGATGATCGTGTGCTCAGCCGCCACTTTCGTCATGCTTGGCCTCCCAGGTCCCCAGACCTCAGTCCGTGCGATTATTGGCTTTGGGGTTACCTGAAGTCGCAAGTGTATCGTGATCGACCGACATCTCTAGGGATGCTGAAAGACAACATCCGACGCCACTGCCTCACCATAACTCCGGAGATACTTTACAGTGCTGTTCACAACATTATTCCTCGACTACAGCTATTGTTGAGGAATGATGGTGGACATATTGAGCATTCCCTGTAAAGAACGTCATCTTTGCTTTGTCTTCCGTTGTTATGCTAATTATTGCAATTCTGATCAGATGAAGCGCCATCCGGCGGACATTTTTTGAACTTTTTTATTTTTTTGGTTCTAATAAAACCCCATGTCATTCCAAGCATGTGTATCAATTTGTACCTCTATATCTACATTATTCCGTGATTTATTCATTTTTCAAATTTATACTGACTTTTTGATCACCCGGTATATCTTTCCCTGAACGTGACCGCTAGTAAATGTGACCCAGTCTCCCCTACCCTCTACCATAATTTTAAAGTGATTTGCAGCGTACAATTTAGGTATTACATGTAGAAGTGTTTGCAACGAAAGGTAACCGAGTATTAAAATTATGAAGAAGTGAAGACAAGAGCATATGCTCCACTGCAAAAAATAGTACATCTGGGAAAGGAAAGAAACACAGAATACATGTCGAGGAAGCTCTGAAAAAGAAGGAAATGAAGTATCTCTGTTATTGGTTGGGTTGTATCTCGGATTTACTTAATATTCTAGTTACACGTGCAGTACATCAGTAAGTGACCTCCGAGTACGTGAGTGCCGCACACGACACCTCTCAGCACGTGCGTCGCGCAGGGCTGTATGGAGTTCCTCACTCGTGCAGCCTATCGCTCTTACACGTAGTTGCAGCGAGTAACACGGATAAGAGTGCAATTTGCATACGATGACGCGCGCGGCCAGCGAGGTTGCGGTAAGGCACGCCGCCGGACCAGTCCGCCGCTGATAAATACTGCGCAGATCGTCCCTGCAAATGAGATGCGTGAGACGCTCTCGCAGTCGGCCCCCAACCGACCGCTTCCCCCACCCCCGCCGGCCCCTTCCCGACGCGCTCCGCGGACACCCGACGCAGAGTAATCGCCGGCGCGGCACAGTTCCTTACGGCTGCCTGGCGCTGACCTCTTAAGGCATTTTGGAAACGGACTGACAAGCGCTGTAGTTCCTACTTTGTTTCCTTCTGTGGACGGAGAGAGTGTGGGGCCGTAAGATATGGGCCCGGCACCTCGGTCGCTGTGTTGGCGGAAACCGCCGCGTCGTCTTCTCGCCTCGCGTCCCACTGTTTTTATTGCCGTCTGCCTCCCTTCTAAGTCGCGCACACACCCGGCAGACGCGCGAGCACACACAAACACACACACACACACACACACACACACACACACACACACACAAGGAACCACACGGACGTGGAAGAGCGAGAGGAGACTGGCGTCTTCGGAGCCCCGCCTATTTCTCACTGCGTTGAATACGCTACCTCCTGTGCAATTTGTACTTCCGTTAAGCTACGAAGAGGCTTTTTTATTGCTCGGAACTTTTATAGATGTTTCCAGCAACACTCACGCCACCATATGTACACAGACACATATTAGTGTGTCGGTGTGTGTGTGTTTGTGTGTGCGTGTGTGTGTGTGTGTCAGAGAGAGAGAGAGAGAGAGAGAGAGAGAGAGCGTGAGAGACAGAGAGAGAGAGAGAGAGAGAGAGAGAGAGAGAGAGCGTGAGAGACAGAGAGAGAGAGCGTGAGAGACAGAGAGAGAGAGAGAGCGGCGCTGTTTTGGGCTGGGGTCTGGCAGGACCGATGGAGCCAGAGTTGGAGGTGGAGGAGGAATGTCGAGAGCGAGAGCGGGCGCGCTGCGGTGGGGATAATGCATGGGTGCAATGTGAATCGTGTTTGAATTCCCCAGCTAGACGGGCCGGCAGCCGCCGCGAGTCGGTAGATTACCGGTGCAGCCGAGCGGGCGGCAGGTCGCACAGGGACAGCCAGTGTCGCCTCCAGGTCGGACACCACCGCTCCCTCACGCCACACCGACACACTCTTACTTGAACCGCTCGGCTAATGGCCGCACTCCGTCCCGAACAGTGAGGCGAGGGCCGGTGTTCTAGGCGCTTCAGTCTGGAACCGACCCACCGCTACGGTCGCAGGTTCGAAACCTGCCTCGGGCATGGGTGTATGTGATGTCCTTAGGTTAGTTAGGTTTAAGTAGTTCTAAGTTCTAGGGGACTGATGACCTCAGCTGTTTAGTCCCATAGTGCTCAGAGCCATTTGAGGGGCGGTGTGGAGGCCGTCCTCGCTCAAAACCACTGTGCTACTCTTAATTACCACCCTCTTATTGGTCAGGTTATGCCTTTTGCCAGCAGCCATTCTCCTGTAATATACTGTAGGAAAAAAAATTAGAGGTTTTATTACTGAAACAGTGCATACGCAGTACATGAAACGCTTACATATACAAATCAATAGCATAAGCGGTTTTGAGGTACCCGCTATCGACACATGGTGAAACACCCATATTAGTACATGGTGTAGTCTTTAAGGAGGGCAATGCAGGCACTGACTCTGGCACCCAGTCAATACATGTGGCGAATTATGTCCTGGGATACGTTATGCTACGCCTGATCGACTTGTTCATGTAGTTGTGTATGTGTCGTTGGTTGACGAGTCAAATGGTTCAAATGGCTCTGAGCACTATGGGACTTAACTTCTGAGGTCAATTGTCCCTTACAACTTAGAACTACTTAAACCTAACTAACGTAAGGACATCACACACATCCATGCCCGAGGCAGGATTCGAAACTGCGACCGTAGCGGTCACGGGGTTCCTGAATGTAGCGCGTAGAACCGCTCGGCCACAGCGGCCGGCTGGTTGACGAGTCAGACGCGTCACTTCTCGTTTTATCATATCCCACACGTGCTCAATTCGAAACGATCGGGGAGATCATGGTGGCCAAGAAAGTTGCTGTACACCTTGCTCAGCACGTTGAGTTTCATGAGCAGTGTCTCTCACAGAAACACCACAGGTGGGCGAGAATTGTTGCTTATCCCTCGCCAGACCATAAGGCCTGGGTGGGCCAATGTCTCTCGGACGAATGTACTCTGTGACACAGTACTCACCAGGTCTATGACATACGTGCAAACGACCATCATATCTTTGCATGTTGAAACTACTTTCATCACTGAGGACCACTGCATTCCTTTCCATCGTCCAAGTCATCCTCTGACGGCACCAGTCGTGCTTTGCACGTCGATGCTGTGACGTGAATGGAGCACGGGCTAGAGGTGTGCGTTCCCGTAGTCCCTCTGCCAACAATTGGTCCGCAACAGGTCGTGTTGACACACCTCTGTTGTGGCTACACCGTGCCACTGCTGCCCTTACAGCACGACGATCGTGGCTGGCGTCTGTGCTGCGTGGCCGTCCAGAAACTTATCTACAGGTATGAGAATATTCACTGGGCCACATAGCTGTTACAGCACGTCCATCTTTTGCAGCAATTTTTCTAGATGCCCATCTCGGCACTCATTAGGCCACAATTTGACCCCTTCAATCTCGCTCAATTGGCTGCAGGAAGCACGAGTGTGTCTCTGTAACACGGTTGTCTCCTTCCTTCACACTTTTGCACCATACTGAGTCTTCTCGCTGTGAGTATTCGTATTAACGGGTAAAAACAGATGGCGCCATGATGGCTATACCACTACGGTACCTGTTACAAGAAGACGCTAAAACCGTAATCAGTACATTTTCTATCTACCAGGTGCTCATAAGATGTCACTGGATGAAAATCGACGTTGTCTTTTCAGGTGTACTATATTTTTCCCGGCAGTGTATGTTCTCTGTTCATCATTTCTTCGTAATTTTGATGATTTCTTACTTCCAATAGCTCTACGACTGTTTTCTTTCTTGGTTTCTTCTTAATTTACAGACCCCTCTTTTCTGCCTTTTCCTAACGATGATCGAGTAGAAGTCAGACTAACTGCTGATGAAACTGTCCATCTTGGTTTCATTTGACTGTAACTCTCCTGAATAACACCATGTGTTGTTGACACCACATACGATCACTATCCACGAGATCAGTATATTTATTACACCGTCCAGCCACATTAATTTCACCACCTTTTAGAAGTCTCAGTAACTTCTGGTTGGAGCGCGAGACGTGCAAGAAGAGTCAGTCAGGTCCTAGAGGATACCGACATGAATTTGGAGTCATGACAGGTCCAGTACGGCGGCAAAGCTGTGCTACGTTTCTCGGCTGATGGTCCATGCTGCGAACAGCCCGAGCGAGGTCGTCCAGAGATTCTCAATGAGGTTAAAATCCGCATAGTTTGGTGGCCAGGGGGTGTGGTAAACTCATTCTGGTGCCCTTCGAACCTATCACGTACACTGAGAGCATAACGCGTCGCATTGTCCTGCTGCTGAATACCATCATGCCGATAGAAAACAAGCTGCATATAGGAGTGGACATTGTTACTAAGGAGAGACACCTACTTGTGTTGATCCACAGTGCCTTCCAGAATGACAAGATCACCCAGGGAATGCCACGGAAAAATTCTCCAGACCTCTGCCTCCTTCGGTTCAAAAGTGGCTCTGAGCACTACGGGACTTAACTTCTGAGGTCATCAGTCCCCTAGAACTTAGAACTACTTAAACCTAACTAACATAAGGACATCGCACACACCCATGCCCGAGGCAAGATTCGAACCTGCGATCGTAGCGGTCGCGCGGTTCCAAACTGTAGCGCCTAGAACCGCTTGGCCATCCCGGCAAGCGCCTCCTTCTGCCTGGACTCTTTGCTTTCTGTCGTCTTACGCCGTACACCGATACTGCCATCAGTCTGATGGAGCATATGAAAAAGCCAACTGTCGCTACTCAGTGGACTTCCCATTGCGGTACTGGCATTTATCTTCCAGCCTTCATCGTCGATGAACAGCAGTCAGCATGGTTGTTTGAATTAGGTACCACCTGCGGATGCCCGTAGACAGTAGCATTCGCTGAACGGTCGCTGAGGAGACACTCTTGGTAGCCCCTTGTTTCATCGTGGCGGCCTGTTCTTCAACAGTTACACGTTTATTCGCATGTACACATTTACGCAGCTGTCGTTCTCTCCAGTCATCTATGGCCCACGATGTACCACAGCTGCCTCGGAGCTGGATTTGGACAGCGCCATTTTGTCCTGCACGGTATATTTAAACCAGGGCGACATGCAAATGCCTTACAAACTTAGCCGTTTCGTAAATGCTTCCACCGTGACCCGAAATCCAATGATCATGCCCTCTAGATCGTCAGATAACTCGAATAACTTCGCTCCGTTGCCACCTTACGACAACGCCCCCACTCCCGCCACGTGTGCTTCAGTTTGGAGTTGCAGCGGTTTCCCTACCACGCAACACCTGTGTGTGTAGAAGTCTGTAATAGCTTTTTGCTATTGTTCCGTCTAAGATTAGGTCTACACGTGTTAGAGAAAGTCTTTTGGTTCTCTAAGTTGCTCAGCACTGGAGCCTTGAGATGATTCGTGGTTCGTGGCTTGATTAGTCCAGCCGTAACAAATCTGGCCACGTGGTGGTGTTCGGACAGTGTGGCCTTTGTCCGAGCTCGCGGATTAGTGGATTACTTGCTTGCTCGGTGTTGTCGTAGAACTTCTTGGCGGTTTCCTTGAATTGCCTTTGAAGTGGCAGAATGTCGGCGACGACGTGTAGATCCTCCGTCGGAAAATCTCGTGGGAGATGGAGTGTCAGTTTCAGTGCCTATTTTGCATTGTCTGAAGACGGCGTAGGTTGTTCTCCGCTGTATTACCCCATACTACCGCTGCATATTCCAACAGGAGTCGAACTGTAGCCTTATACATCGTGAGACCGAAGTGGGCAGGAAGCGTTGATGTTGGGTTTAGCACAGGGTATAGCAGTCGTAGCCTGCCCTGTGCTTTCATCCTCGCCTCTTCTATATGCTGGTGCCACATTGGACGCTTGTCTATCGTGACGCCAAGGTATCTGACACTGGCACTCCATTCTACTGGACGTCCTTGGGCTGAGCTGCGTCGCAGTGCCGGTGGGATGTGTCGTGTTGAGATCAGAATGGCCTGTGACTTTTCTGCGTTGTAGGGTAGTCGCCATTTGACTGCCCACTGCGTCATGTCTTCTGTTGCCGTTTGTAGTCTCCTTTGGAGGATGACTGCACTTCTGCTGCGGCCGTAGACTGCGGTGTCGTCAGCGTACAGAGAAAGTTTGATTGCCTCTGTACGCGGCAGGTCCGATGTGTATTACGAATAGAGTGTCGGGCCAGTGACTGAGCCTTGTGGTACACCCACGAGTATTCGACGCTCCGTGGAAATTCCACTGTCCCCACTCCCTCCCAACAACAACGCGTTCTATATACCCTCATTTCTAATGCTGCCAACTGCCGTCTCTGAGTGGCTCTTCCACGTTGAACTCTAATATAGGCAGTGGCCACGTTAATGTGACTGGACTGTATAGGTAGGTTAGATGGAAAACTTTGTGATTATGAAGATTTCTAATGTACAAAAATTGTACCTGCTCATGTAGCGTGCCGTGCATAGTGTTACATTGAGAGACAGAAAGGTGAGCCAGACCGGGACAGATTCCGTGAGGGGAATAAACAACCGTGACTGGTACACTGGTCATCCCGAGTGGGGGTTTTAGGTCGTCTTCCATGCTCGTTTAAGCAAAAACTGGTCCCCAGTTGCCGCTAAAGAACATAAAACACCAAACAATTAAAATACCACAAAGTTTACATGATTCGCAGACAGGTGGCGCACATGACTTCCCTACCCTGAGGAGCTGACGACTCCTGCGACTGGGAGGACATCTGGGTAAAAAGTTACATACAAATTTAAGAAATTGTCCCATCTTGAGTACAGCAGATCGCGTAGTTGCATGCGGTCATTGTTAAAGACAAGAACAATAAGACCTGCATCTATATACAGGGTGATTTAACTGCCCTTACCGATATCTAGCCCTTAAAATATACGCATGAGACTTGCAGATTCTCTCGCTCACTACGTGGAAGCTATTAGGCCTACAGCAAAAATGAACAGGGCCTTTTGTGGGAAATTCAATTTAGTTATATTTTGTGCTGGGATGCGTTTCCGCCAGAAACCGTATAGGCCGTCGGGTTAAGGATGGGTGTGGGGGCTGGAGGTCCGTTTGAGGGTCACTTTTATACGCTTTTTTTTTTGGAAAACCGTGTGCTCCACCGAAAAAGTATCCCAGTATGAAAGTAGCTACATTAAATTCCCTACAAAGAAGTTCTGTTAGTTTTTTCTGTTGGACTAATGGTTTGTGCCGAGGAAGCGAGAGAATATGAAAATTTTTGAATGCCAGATACACCATTGCGGGTTGCATAAAACGACATCGGTAGGGGTAGGTGAACTACTGTGTACATACTCCGCAAGGTGCCGTACGGTGAATTCCAGAGGATGCCTTTTTCCACTGCTAGCCAGTGTCTTTCCTGTTTCACTCGCGATCAGATCGAGGAGGAAACGGTTGTCAATATGCCTCCGTCCAAGCCCTAATTTCTCTCATCTTGTCTTAGCGGTCCTTACGCAAAGTGAGTACTGACGCCAGTAGAATCGTTCTGCTTTCAACTTCAAATGCCGGTTCTCTAAATTTTCTTAATAGTGTTTCGCGAAAAGAACTTGGTCTTCTTTCCAGGGATTCCCATTTTACTTCACTAAGGATCTCCAATATACTCACGTCTTCACTGCAGCTACCGGTAACACATAGGCTGGCCGCGGTGGCCGAGCGGTTGTAAGTGCTTCACTCCGGTATCGCGAGACTGCTACGGTCGCAGGTTCGAATCCTGCCTCAGGCATGGATGTGTGTGATGTTTTTGGTTAAAGTAGTTCTAAGTTCTACGGGACTGGTGATCTCAGATGTTAAGTCCCATAGTGCTCAAAGCCATTTGAACTTTTTTGGTAACACTTACAGAGTAAGCCCCGGCACTGTTTCGACATCCTATAGTTCGAGCTGGTACGAATCGCAAACACTCGAGCAGCTCTCAACAACGGGTAGCATGAATGTTCCGTAGTGGTCTCCTTTGTACACGAACTATACTTTATTAAAATGCTCCCAAAGACCCGAAGTCAGCATTCGACTTCCCTGCTACTGACCTTATGTGCTCGTTCTGTGTCATATCGCTTTCCAAAGTTACGGCTAGATATTTAATCGACGTGACTGTGTCAAGCAGCACACTACTAACATTGTATTCCAGGATCGAATGACTGTTTCTCCTGCCCGTCTGCATTAACTTACATTTTTTTCCACTTCAGAGCAAGCTGTCAGTCATCACATCAAATAAAAATTATTTCTAACTCATCTTGTATCGTTCTACAGGCACTCCGGTATACTACAACGTCGTCAGGTAACAGTTGGCGATTGCTGCTCACCCTGTTCGTCCCTGGGGCACTCTTGAGGCTATCCTTGCCTGTTATGAACTTTCGCCGTCAAGGACAACGTACTGGATACTACTTAACAGGTCTACAAGCCAGTCATATATCCGACAACATATTCCTTATGTTCGGACCATTATTAACAGTTTGTAGTACGGCACCGTGTCATACTCTTTCCAGAAATCTAGTAATATAGAATCTGTCTCTAGCCCCTCATCCATGGTTCGCAGAATATCACGCGAGGAAAGGAAAAGCTCAGTTTCGTAAGAGCAGTGCTTTCTAAATCCGTGATGATTCATGGACACAAGTTTTTCCATCTCAGGAAAATTTATTATATTCCATCCCACACTATGATAAGGAATTGTGTAGGAAATCGATGTTAAGGATATTGATCTGTAATTTTGCAGGCTTGTTTCGTTTCCCCTTCTTATGTATCGCAATCACATGCAATTTTTTCCAGTCGCTTGGGATTTTACCTTGGTGAGAGATTCGCGATAAATGCAAGCTAAATAAGTTGCCAATGTCGTAGAATATTCTCTGTAAAACCGAACTGGGCCCCATCTGCACCTGACGTCGTATTTGTTTTCAGCTCTTTCAGGTGCTTCTTAACGCCAGGGATGCCCATTTCTACGTTCTCCAAATGGTAATCACTACAGCGGTGAAACGACGTTACGTCTGTACGAAACTTAGTGACTTTACGTAGGTCGAGAACTTTTTTCTGGCTGTCGACAAGATCCTTTGCAAAGATATGATGGCGGAAGTTGCAGTATAGTTTATCGGCCTTTATATAGCTGCAACAATTTACAAAAACTTATTCTGGTCGACTTTTCCATGTCACTTTTGATTTTTTATTTTACGTTTTACTTCATTTATTTATTTATTTTACTGAAGAGTGCAATATTTTCTTCCTCGGAGTACTCTGAATTTTGTTATTAAATGACGGTGGGTCTTTTTCGTTCTTAATCCACTTACTCGGCACATAATACTCCAGAGCGTATTTTACATTGGGTTTAAACTATACCCATAAATGCTCTACGTCAATGTCATTGGAGCTAAGCGATTTCCATTCGCAGTCCAAGTAGGATAGTAACAACTGCTTATCTGCTCTTTCCAGTATGAAAATTTTCCTACCGTTCTTGATGGATTTATTTGCTTTGGTAACCCTGGTCGTTATGATGACATCAGTAATCCCTGTATCTATAGTGGCACTGTCCTTAATATCAGAACTGTCTGGAAAGCTACAAGGTCTGAAATATTTCCAGTGCACGTGGATTGCCAAACTAGCTGTTCAAGGACGATTTCGGACAACCTTTTCACAACTACTTCATAGAACTGTCTCTCCGTACTACTAGCAATGAGGCTATAGACGTTTCAATCTATTCTTGGTAGCATACCGTCCCCTGTAACCAATATCAGGATATTTCCGCGCTACCGATCGTGGGTTTATATTGAACGAATATACAACTATTACGGCGGTAATGGGCGGCCGGTAAAAACCTCCGACAATTGAGTTCACATATGCTAGTTATTCGTGTTTAGATAACTTCATAGTCCGACTGGATTTAAATCTCGATAGAGACAATAGTTCCGTTGACTGCAATGAACACTCCCTCTACTGCGGCGTCTAACCTGTCTTTCCAATATAGGTCACACGCATCCTTACATATTTCGGAGTCTTATACTTCCAGTTTCATCCACCTCTCGGGTCCGACAATAAATTCCGGGAAGCAGTAAATTCAGGAATTTTCTGAAGAACGCTTCTGCAGTTTACTGTTAAAAAATTTGGCAGACACACTCCCTCTAACGTGTACATGGTCTACGTATCGACTGGTGAGCTTATTTATATATGTATATATATATATATATATATATATATATATATATATATATATATATATATATATGCACTGAAGAGCCAATGAAATCAGTATATATGCCTAATATCGTGTTGGGCCCCCACGAGCATGCAGAAGTGTCGCAACACAACTTGGCATGGATCAGAATAATGTCTGAAGTAGAGCTGTAGGGAACTGATACCATCTGCAGGGCTGTCTATAAACCCATAAGAGTACGAGGGGGCGGAGATCTCTTTTGAACAGCACGTTGCAAGGCATCCCACGTATGCTCAATAACATTCATGTATGGAGAGTTTGGTGGCCAGCGGAAGTGTTTAAACTCAGAAGGGTGCTCCTGGAGCCACTCTGTAGCAATTTTGGACGTGTGTGGTGTTGCATTGTCCTGCTGGAATAGCCCACTTCCGCCGAAATGCTCAATGGACATGAACGGATGAAGGTGATCAGACAGGATGCTTACGTACGTGTCACCCGTCAGAGTCGTATCTAGACGTATTAGCAGTCCCATATCAGTCCAGCTGAACACACCCCGCCGGCCGTGGTGGCCGTGCGGTTCTAGGCAAATGTTTCCAGTCATCAACAGTCCAATGTCGGTGTTGACGGGCCCAAACGGGACGTAAGGCCTTGTGTCATGCAGTCAGTCGATGAATAATTCGCACGCTGACACCTGTTGATGGCCGAGCACTGAAATCTGCAACAGTTTGCGGAAGGATTGCACTTCTGTCACGTTGAACGATCCTCTTCAGTCGTCGTTGGTCCCATTCTTGCGGAATCTTTTCCCGGCAGCAGCGATGTTAGAGATTTGATGTTTTATCTGATTCCTGATATTCATGGTACACTCGTGAAATGATCGTTCGGGAAAATACCCATTTCATTGCTACCTCAGAGGTGCTGTGTCCCATCGCCCGTGCACCGACTATAGGACCACGTTCAGACTCACTTAGATCTTGATAACTGGCATTGTAGCAGCAGTAACCGATCTAACAACTGCGCCAGACAATTGTGGTCTTATGTAGGCGTTTGCCGATCGCATCATCGTATTCTGCCTGTTTACATATCTCTGTGTTTGGTTCAAATGGTTCAAATGGCTCTGAGCACTATGGGACTCAACATCTTAGGTCATAAGTCCCCTAGAACTTAGAACTACTTAAACCTAACTAACCTAAGGACATCACACACACCCATGCCAGAGGCAGGATTCGAACCTGCGACCGTAGCAGTCCCGCGGTTCCGGACTGCAGCGCCATAACCGCTAGACCACCGCGGCCGGCTCTCTGTATTTGAATACGCATGCCTATACTAATTTCTTTAACGTTTCAGTGTAAAGAGGACCTTATAGTGAGCTTGAAGTGGTGTGTCTTTTCACCAGAGTGCCGCTTGCTGATTCTTTCAATCTGATCGGGGGAAATTCAGTCTCACAACGACTGACCTCATTGTCCTGAGATCTAATTCTTTCTCTTCTGTGTTGGCGTTTTATGAATAAATAGATAGCGTAGCCATGGAGTGCCTTCTGCCACATAGTTATTGTAGACTTATTCATGGTGGAATTTGAAAATAAATCTCAGCAAAAACCTACACTGATGACCAAATGATTTTTCAAATTTGTTGACGACATATTGGGGTACAGTGTGTATAGGAAAGCCACCCACAGTGACTTGTGTCTTCACTCCTCCAGCTGCCGTCATGCTTCATGGTACGAGGGTGTGCTATGTACGAGTACAATTGGCCACAGACTCCGTGCAATATAAGAAGAAGTAAGCTTACCAAAGAGGCTCAACCACCATAAGGACGTATTCAAGAAGAACGGCTGGAAACATATCTGACACATTTTACTGCTGAAGATACTGCCCCAGTGAATGAGGCACGACTAGGAGTATAAGCTATAATACTCCTCGTATATCTGCCGTACGCCGACAAAGTATCGAAAAAAATCGACAGAATTTATGTCGACGTAACATTAAACAAGTGTTTCGTCCAATTCCGAAAACGTGTGTTACCAATGAAAAATGACTTGGGGCTTCGTACACTGGGACAAAAAAATGGTTCAAATGGCTCTGAGCACTATGCGACTTAACTTCTCAGGTCATCAGTCGCCTAGAACTCAGAACTAATGAAACCTAACTAACCTAAGGACATCACACACATCCATGCCCGAGGCAGAATTCGAACCTGCGACCGTAGCGGTCGCTCGGCTCCAGACTGTAGAACCTAGAACCGCACGGCCACTCTGGCCGACTAAACTGGGACACGATTTTATTATATACAAGTGCGTTCAGGTGTACATCGGGCAGATTGTGCGGATAGTAAAAGAAAGGAGTCGGAAGCACAGGAGACACAACGAATTTAAGTTACCAAGAAACACTGCTGTTGCATAGCATTACATGGCTACAGAGGACTAGATGAAATGGAACAAACTGAAGTGCTAAGATAATCTCAGTCGGTTGGACTGTATTCTATAGGACTAGAGGAGGCTATTATTATAAGAGTGGCCCATGTCCTGATCAGTAGACACAGTCCCTTTACTCTCTGTAGAGCGTAGGTCTCGGAGCCACCTGAAGTCACAACGTCGGCCGTAAGAGACTTCCGTGGCGGTAGGAGCAGTGATGAGCCGGAGTTCGCACCCAGCATTCGACGACCGCGTCTCCGTACCACTTCCTACAACGCCGATTGAGACTGTTTAATGAGGGAAGGGGTGCGGGACGTTAGGCATAAAAAACGATGGGCGATGTAGCGAAGACGCTCATTCTACTGGTATCACCTGAAGATGACAGCAAAGTACACCGTCAAAATGTAATGTTACGTAAACGACTGCACCTTCTTGGTATCCTTGTTAGTAATACATACGTCTTCCTCCTCATCATGACATAAAAAGCCCCAAGATCTCATCCATGAGAATACTCATCTCGCACATCATTTACACCAACCGAGCCATCGCAAAACTCGATTCTAGTCCCACAACATCGTCCCTCCCGTTACATCTGTACCATGAACGTTGTAAGGTCGTCATTGGCAATTTACAGCATTGCCTGGACTGCCGTCAGTTGTAGCATCACCGTTACGTAGCTGTATACGAGGGACGTTTGAAAAGTCCGTGCAAAAATAAAAACTACTTACGTGTTTGGCATAAACCTTTTTTATTTTTCGACATAGTCTCCCTTTAGAATTATCCACTTCGTCCAACGCTGTTCTATTTTGTTGATCCTTTCCGAATAATACTAATTGTCCAAGTCTGCATAATAGCTATTACTTGCTGCAATCACCTCTTGGTTTGAATAAAATCTTTGTACCGAAAGCCATTTCTTCAAATTGGGGAACAAATAGTAGTCCGAGAGAGCCAAGTCTGGAGAATAGGGAGGATGTGAAAAGAATTGGAATCCTATTCCAATTAATTTTGCGACCACAACTGCTGAGGTGTGTGCTGGTGCATTGTCATGATGGAAAAGGATTTTTTTGCGTTCCAATCAGCGGCGTTTTTCTTGCAGCTCGGTTTTAAAAGGTCCAATAACGATGAATAATATGCACCTGTAATAGTTTTACCCTTTTCCAGATAGTCTAAGAGGATGATCCCTTGTGAATCCCAAAAGACAGTCGCCATAACGTTTCTGGCCGAATGAATGGTCTGCGCCTTTTTTGGTGCAGATTCTCCCTTGGTAATCCATTGCTTAGACTGTTGTTTGGTCTCAGAAGTATAGTAATCTATTCATGTTTCATCCACAGTGACGAAACGACGCTTAAAGTCCTGCGGATTCTTCCTGAACAGCTGAAAACCATCCATGCAACACTTCACACGATTCCGTTTTTGGTCAGGAGTGAGTAATCGCGGAACCCATCTCGCGGATAGCTTTCTCGCGTCCAAATGTTTATGCAAAATATTATGTGCCCGTTCATTCCAGATGCCGACAGCTGTATCAGTCTCACGCACCGTAACTCTTCTGTCATCCATCACCATATCATGGATTTTATCAATGATTTCTGGAGCCGTTACCTCCACAGGGCGTCTAGAACGTTCAGCATCACTTGTGCCCTTATGGCCACTCCAAAAAAATTTGAATCCACTTAAAACTGTTCTAATCGATGGTGCAGAGTCACCGTAATCTTTATCAAGTTTCTCTTTAGTGTCCTGAAGTGTTTTGCCTTTCATAAAGTAATGTTAAATCACCACAAGAAATTCTGTTTCGTCCATTTTTTGACGAGCACTCGACATCCTTGATTCACACGATCGCCAAACACAAAGAAATAGACCAATATGGCTGAAACTTGGTCTGCTTTCTTTCCAAAGATGCTACTAACTAAAAATGACCTCGATACGCGCCGGTGGTGCCACCTCTCGGACTTTGCACGGACTTATCAAACGCCCCTCGTATTACAATGATTTTGTGTGAGGAGAACACTTGAGGCACAACGATATACATAAATTGGGGATAACTTAAGTAATACCACTTCCATCAGCTTGACGGACGAAACAGTTCGGTTAGGCATTTAACCATGGCATCATTAGACCTGGCATAGTGGCTCAGTGCGAAAGTGCCAAAGTACATCTACATCTATACTCTGTAAGTAACCTTGAGGTATGCGGCGGTGGGTACTTTGTGCACCACGAACGATTCCCCCTTTTCTCCTGTTCCACTCACGTATAGTTCACAGAAAGAACTTTGCTGGTAAGACAGCTTTTGGACTCGAATCTTTCTAATTTTATCTTAATGATCTTTTCGCGAGATATACGTAGGAGGAAGCGATATGTTGTTAGATGTCTCTGGAAACGGACGCTCTCTGAATATTATCAGCAGACTGACTACGCCGTGGTGCACAACGCCTGCCACTCGTGCTGACTGAGTATCTCCGTGACGCCTTCACGCTTAGTAAATGAACCCGTAATGAATCGCGCTTCAATTGTTTGTATCTTCTCGATTGCCTCAATTAATGCTATGTGGAACGGATCACAGAATGATTAACAATATTTAAGTCTTGATCGGAGGAGCGTTTTGGAAACTGCTCCCTTTATTGACGGAATTTATTTGCTGAGAATTCTTCCAATGAAACTCAATTTGGCAACAGCCTTACTCGCAATTAATTTTGTGTGGTCGTTCCACTTCAAGTCGCTCCGTATACATACTCATAGATATTTGATAGACGTAACTGCTTCCAGTGATTTTTATGCTGTCGTATAACGATACCACAAAAGTTTCTGTGTATGAATTCGCAATACGTTAGATTTGTTTATGTTGATGGGCAGTTGCACTCACAGCACCTACCGTCGATCCTCTGCAGGCCTTCCTGCATTTCGCTGTAATTTTCTAGCTTCGTGCTTTCTCTGAATACAACAATATCATGCTCAAACAAGTGAATGGGTCTTCCAACGTTGCCTACTAGGTCATTTATATTTATTGTGAAAAGTAATGGTCCGATGACACTCCCTTGGAGTACTCCCAAAGTTACTTTTATGTCTGAAGACTCCTCTCCATTAGGAATGGCGTGGTGTATTCTGTTTCCAAGAAACTCTTCAATCCAATCAAACAGTTCTGATTTTCCGTATGTTGTTCATTAGGCGGCAGTGCACAGGTGTATCGATGCCTCAGGAACACAGCCTCTATCTGGAAGCCGGTATCTACCACCATGTGGGTCTCGTGAACGAATAGAGCGAGCTGGGTTTCACACGATCGTTGTTTTCGGAACCCACGTTTATTCCTAAAGAGGAGATTTTCAGTCTCCAGAAACGTTATCTTGCGCGAGCATAGAACATGTTCAAAAATTCTGTAACAGATCGACATCAAAGCTATAGGTCTGTACTTTTATGCGACAGTTCAACGTCCTTGCTTGAAAACGCAAATGACCTGTGCATTTCTTCCAATCATTAGGAAGCTTCGCTACTCTAGAGACCTACCGTCCACTACTGCTAGAAGAGGGGAAACTTCTTCCGCATACTCTGTGTGAAACTGAGTTTGTATACCGTCAGGTCCAGTGGCCACTGGCTGCTTCAGTTGCTTTTCTATCTCTCTGTCACTTCGATACCTGCCATTCTGCCATTCTGCGATGATTTAATGGAGGAACTACAGTGCGACCTTCCTCTGTGACACAAACCGAAAGTTCCGGGATTCGTTCTGCGGTCTGATCTGTGACTTTCTTCTGTCACTTGTAGCTTCTTTCACCTCTGACAACGATTTTTAGTGTAAAAATTGCCATGTTGTACCGTGGTTGAGAGTTCACTATAGGTCCCACTATAATTACCTGGGTAAGTTAGTTCACAGAGCGGAAGAATCGAGCAGCATTGCACGTGGAATAGTAAAATGAGTAGCAAAGCACAGTGGTATTCAACCTAATCCGTTTGGTGGCATAGGTTCGAGTCCTCCCTCGGGTATGGGTGTGTGTGTTTGTCCTTAGGATAATTTAGGTTAAGTAGTGTGTAAGCTTAGGGACTGATGACCTTAGCAATTAAGTCCCATTAGATTTCACACACATTCGAACATTCGTTTGATGGCATTTTTGCCCTTACATTATCATCAGATGCTGTGCAGGGGCTTTGAGTAGCATCCACTCAGAGGAGAGACCATTATCTCTTAGGGTGAACAGCCATCGAGCACACCATATCAGAAAATGTGCAGACATTGTACCATCTTTGGATAATCATGTAAACGGATTACGTAGGTATCTATGTGAAAGTAAAATCGTATGCGACAACTTCTGTTGTTGTGTTGAGTGACTGGGATGACCAAGTGGATGTGATATTGGCAAGAGAAACTTAAGTACGCAGAAATACTCCACAACTCAGAGATGGGCAACTACAATTTGTAAGAAGTCAGCCCGGTTTGGGTCTCAGAAGATAGGTCACGGGTCATAGCGGTTGTCATAGGTACATTCGAACAAGTACATTGCCATGAACGTTCGTAACAAGGAAAGGGATTCTTTGGGCTGATAAGTTACCATGCTTGTTGGACCCTGGTGCATGCAGGGAGAGTCGGCCCATGTGGCGGAGCGGTTCTAAGCGCTTCAGTTTGGAACCGCGCGACCGCTACGGTCGCAGGTTCGAATCCTGCCTCGGGCATGGACGTGTGTGATGTCCTTAGGTTACTTAGGTTGACGTAGTTCTAAGTTCTAGGGGACTGATGACCTCAGATGTAGAGTTCCATAGTGCTCAAAGCCATTTGAACCATTTGAACTATGCAGGGAGATATACAAGAGGATCTGTATTCCTCTCACCGGCAAAGTCGAATTGATGTAACGATTTAGAAGGAACGAGAGTCTTACAACTTCTACTATCGTTCCTCATTAGCGAACTAGATAGTAAACCGCTGCGGTGTCCCGCCTGTGTGCCTATAGAACTGTTATGGACCGTAATGCGTTGACTAAGATGGCGCATCAACTTACTGCATCCTAATTATGTGAGTGTTTCAATGACCACTCTACAAAGTCTATAGTTCTAGCTCAGCACTGAAGGTCAGGTGCCCTCAGCTCTTTTAAGTTAATGTGGGATACTGTCGAGAGGGTTGTGTGCATATTCGACACAGCTGCGACTAATGTGGGTGTCATGTCTGTTGCTTCGAATTGTGGGGAAAAAATATTGTTCCGCAACACTTGCATTGTCTTTTGGAACACTGAGACAGCATTCTAGGGAAGGAATTTATAATTCATCTGCTTTTCTGTGATATCTTGTTTGAAATGGCGGTCCACTGCAGCCAGACTTCCGCATTTTGCAAGAAATAAACCGCATTGGCTGTAGAATATTTTTTTAAAGTCACAGTCGGATTCACGGCACTAGAAGGAGCGTCCTCAGGTGCTAAAGACCTAGTAAAAATAACCTTTATCACCTGAGGTTGCGTCGTCTAGTGGCGTGAAATCGGTCGTGACTTTTAATACAAGGTATTCTACAGCCAAGGTGGGTATTTGTTACAAAATGTTTTCAGTGATAACCTAATGCAGGCAACTTAAAACGGGCTTGATACTGTTTTCAGATGTTGACGATGACACACTCATTTCGAAGCTTTACCAGAGGAAACCTCACATTAGCTTCATTTGCATTATGTTGGACGTTCTACGCTTGACATCTCCGTTACTTTTGCTGTGGTAATTGTCCAACAATTTGTCGCTAATAGCATGCAAGCCTGTACCCAACCGAACAGCTAAGTGTTACTCCCGTGACAGTACTTTTTTTGTTCTAACATGAGCGCAAGTGTTCATCTCTTTGCTTGACACCCGCAGGCGGACAGGCGGTGGTACTGAGCCATGCCATGTCCCGTAGTTTACTCGGAAAACTGGCTTTTACAGTTAAGAACGCCTCAACCGAGTAGCCTGTCTTGCGATATTCACCTGCTGGAAGATAGAATGTCACTGTAATAGCCTAATCCACATCCATCTCACGTGTGAGAGTGGGAATATTTTTCTAGATTGTGTACATACAAAGCTACTTGTTTGTAGGGCATTACACATATTTTACGGTCTGTCTTGTCCTAACATACATGAACTTTTAATCCAGTGAAATGTTACGAGACGCAAAAGACTTGCCTCACAGTGCTAGTAGTATTCCGCTTGCAAAATGAGTCACCGCCAGTCCTG
This sequence comes from Schistocerca piceifrons, assembly GCF_021461385.2. Classification (NCBI taxonomy): domain Eukaryota; kingdom Metazoa; phylum Arthropoda; class Insecta; order Orthoptera; family Acrididae; genus Schistocerca; species Schistocerca piceifrons. The sequence goes on along the minus strand of NC_060140.1, from coordinate 466,407,018 downwards.
TAAAGGTGAATGGCGGGAGGAGCGTCATGTGCAGAATCGATGTCTTTCATTTATCTGTACAATCGATTCTTGTGTCATATTACATACCTTTTTCCTCCACAGGAAAAGTTAATCCTAAAGGCATTAGCAATGTCCTCTTTCAGCTTATTTCGCAGTAAACTTTTAATTTCCTACATAGTCTGCTTGTTTGTAAGACTATGTGGTGCAATGAGGATTTCGTTTGTATGCGGAGTTTGACCAATTCGTACGGCTTAACGCGTTGGGAGGTAATCAAAAGACGCAAAGGTTAAGTTTTCCGCAGGCAATGGTTCAAATGGCTCTGAGCACTATGGGACTTAACTTCTGAGGTCATCAGTCCCCTAGAACTTAGAACTACTTAAACCTAACTAACCTAAGGACAACACACACATCCATGCCCGAGGCAGGATTCGAACCTGCGACCGTAGCGGTCGCGCGGTTCCAGACTGCAGCGCCTAGAACCGCTCGCCCACTCCGACCGGCTTCCGCAGGCAGAGTGGACGTACCACGCTACTGACCGTCTTGTTCTGACTACCACTAGACTAACATTTCACGTATATACCGGGCGCTTATAATTTTAGTACAGCTACTCACTACGGTCCAGCGTGGGCAGTAATTATCGTACGGCAACGAAACTTGGTATATATGCTAAAGCGTTAATTCGGAACCAAATTACGAATGTAAAAAATTAGTTCCAGTCGTGACGACTAGTTTGCACATCTGGCGCTGTCCACTGTTTTTATGATTATATGACATTCACGCTGTCATTGCGCAAGCCATAGCGTAAGTGAACAGTATGGCTACCGGGAATAGAGAGACCGTGCGCTGTTAGTGAAACTGTTTTATGTGAACGGCAGCAATGACAGTGTTGAACTGACGTAGTATCGCCAACTGAAAGGTCTGTGAGGCCCTATGACATTAAGTAGTTTAAAGAACATGATAATGCAATTCTAAAACACAGGTGAGCTTGGTGTGGTACATGGAAGGGGAAGGTGTCCTATCCCGGTAGAAATTATTGACAAGGTTGCTGTTGCTGTAACTGACCATGCAGCACGTGACCCTAGTAGTGTTAGTGATCGTGCAGCGTCGCGAGAATTTTCCATCCCGTGGTCAAAAGTACGGAAAGTTTCGCAGTCAAAATCGAGACGGTGCAGCATGTGAACTGAAACCTAAGATCCTCAGCAACATTCTGAATTAGCTCTTAGGTTCCTGATGTGGACCGAAGTTGATGACATGTGTCCGGGGAAATACGAGGGCGTAACCAAAAGAAACTGAACTGGGCGAATCTTTTGTAGTAACCTCATTTCGCCGCCATGAGCGCATAGAGCGAGCATTCCAGAATCTGTAAGCACAGTGCGTCGCTGCAGAAGTTCAGGACCGGTTTCGGTAGAGTTTGTAATGAGAACTGTTTTGTGCGTTTGTCGTTTTTTCTAAGGTCGAATTTCGTGAACAGCAGGTAATGGCGAAACTCTGAATTTTGCTCGCTAAAATTTGAACAGAATCTCTCAAAATGTCCAAATTTCATTCGAGGACGATTCTGTGGGGAAAAACTCAAGTATCAGAGTAATTTTCCCATTTCAAAAATGACAAAATTTCAGTTGACGACAAACCTCGTTCCAGTCGTCCTTCCACGGACCAAACACATAAAATGTCGGAAACATTCGTGCAGTCATCAACGAACATCCACGACAGGCCGTTGAAGAAATTGTGGAGCTGTTGGAAATGACAAGAAGACCAGTGCAGTAAGTTGTGACAGAAGCCTTGGGAATGAAAAGTGGGGCTGCCAAACTCGTGCCACGACTGCTGACTGCTGGAAGCATGCCCTGTTGTTTGAAAGAAATGATTTAAAATTTTTTTCCAAAATTATCGCAGGTGATGAACATGGTGCTATGTTTACGATTCTGAATCAAAATAACAATCAAGCAAGTGGAAGTCTCCAAGTTCTCCTCGCCCCAACAAAGTTCGTCTGGTGAAATCAAACGTTAAAACAATGCTGATTCATTTTTTCGATGTGAGGGGAGTCACCCGTTCGGAGCTCATTCCGCAGGGTCAGAAAGTTAGCCAGGCTTTCTACTTGAAAGTTCTGAAAAGATTGCGAAACAGTGTACAGCGGAAGCGGCCTGATTTGTGGCAGTCGGGTGACTGGTTTTTCCATCATGATAATGCTAATGCTCACACAGGCCAGTCTGTAATGCAGCTCTTGACCAAACTTTCTGGGCCGGCCACGGTGGTCTAGCGGTTAAGGTGCTTAGTCCGGAACCGCGCGACTGCTACGGTCGCAGGTTCGAATCCTGCCTCGGGCATGGATGTGTGATGTCCTTAGGTTAGTTAGGTTTAAGTAGTTCTAAGTTCTAGGGGCCTGATGACCACAGATGTTGGGTCCCATGGTGCTCAGAGCCATTTGAACCATTTTGAACCAAACTTTCTAGGACCCCTGTCCCTCACTCCCGTACTCATCCGACCCTGCCCTTGCGACCTTTTCTTTATGTCCTGGAATGAAAAGAGACGCGAAAGGAAAACGTTTTGCTGATGTTGCTGATGTGAAGAAGAAAACGACGGAGGCGCTCTCAAGCGTCAAAAAAATGTATTTAAAAAAGTTTTGAAACACGAAATAAAAGATTAGATAAGTGTAGTACCCCTCGTATTCTATGGAGAGACGAGGCACATTTTATACTACAGGGTGCAGTGAATACACGGAACTGCCGAATTCGAGGTGCTGCTAAACCGTTTGTTGGGCAGAAAGGGCCACTTCGCACGCCGCGTGTAACTGTCTAGTGTAGATCACTACCATCTTTTTTCTCGGTCCATTCGACATTGAAAAGAATACACTCAGAACGCCAGTCCCGTGTACCGTGAATCTGCACGTTATCGAGGCTTCCTTGTACAGTATGTAATTCCTGCTTAACATAAGTAGAATTGTGTGTAAATCACTGTTTTCATCAGAGTTGAGGCTACGCCTCATGTCCCTCTCCCAGTGAAAGATCTGCTTAATGCAACCTCTCACGAACATGTTACCTCCAGAGGTTTTCCAAACGACTGGTTCCAAGATCACCTGATCTTAACCGACTGAGTCTTAGCTTTGAGGTACCTATAAGATTGCGTTTACCAGGGATAAATGCGCTCTCTACCCGGTCTGAAAGCCAGTATACAGGAACACGTTGCTCACATTCCACCGGAACTGCTGGGAGCCACTAGTGATCACGTCGCTTTACGGACGCAACATCTCGTCGACGTCTCTGGTGCTGGAACAAATTGCGTAAGTAGCTGTTATTATTAAAATCTAAATTGTGCTAATCTCACTTGCTTGATCTTTTCCGCCGACATCCAGTACCTAATAGATTATAGACGCAAACATTTATATACGTCTTTCATTTATTCACAGCAACCGATTTGCGCCTGGTGACAAAAACTGGAACATAACATCTGAGCTCATCAGTCCCCTAGAACTTAGAACAACTTAAATCTAACTAACTTAGGGACATCACACACATCCATGCCCGAAGCAGTATTCGAACCTGCGACCGTAGCGGTCGCGCGGTTCCAGACTGAAGCGCCTAGAACCGCACGGCCACACCGAATCACATCATTCTAAGATGATCATAGATCTGAATTGCATCTGAAGATGGCAAAACAGACTGAAACCAGTTATTTAAATCCGATGTACATTTAATTTTCAATACATTTAAGAGGAAACTTATTTCATTAATGTAATGAAATAGCGGGTCTTTCATTTCTTAATTCTGTAGCCACAAACCAGTGTCCACCCGAAATACGTGCTCTTCTTCCTTACTTTCAGTCATACGCAACAACACGTATCGATTGTGACAAAAACAAATGTAAACACACTACACGACTTGTATCGAACACGAGACACTGAGCGCATCAGTATAGAACACCACTCAGTCTCGTCTATTTCGTCTTTAGATTGTAATGGAAACTAAATTAATTTCTTACGCTATCTCGTAAAAGAAATACGACACGACGAATGGGCTTATAGTGAGATACCCGGTACTTTAACCTACGGGGAGAGGACACAGATACTAAAACACCAAAACACATAATCACGCCCAGGACGGTGTAGGAAATTTGTTTGCATTCAAAAGAACGTCCAAACGTTTAGGAATGGATAAAAACAGGGCCATTATGGTTTTCAGGGGAATTTTATTCTATTCTTCTTGCAAAATAGTGGCAAGTTCGGGTAACCATGATGGAAGTGGATAGTGGTCAAACACCCCTCTGTCCACAGCAGACGTCAAATCATCAATCATATTGAGATTTGGTGACTGTCGTGGCCAGAGAAGGTGCGACAGCTTATCCACATGCTCGAGAAACCAGTTCTGTATTATACGAGCTGTGCGAACAGGGACCCAGTCGTCTAGGAATACAGCATCCCTACTGGGGAACAAACATTATACCGTAGTCGGATCTGTTCAACAAAATGGTCACATAACCCTGGGCAGTAGTATGACCTTCCAGACTAACCACAGCGCACGTGGAATACCATGATACGACTGCACAAGTCATTACCAAAGCCCCGCCATGTTTCACTGTTGGCATATAAACTTGGCCAGAAATTGTGAAAGTTGCGAAACGGGTTTCACCTGACCAAATGACATTTGTCCATTGCCCAGGCCTCGGTGCCATGTTATCCTGTTAACGGAGATTAGTATCACTGCTGACTGGTTCTGGATTTCCAGCTCATCTTGCAATTCGCTGCTAATAAAGCTTTCACCTAATGACCCTTTTTTTTGGGGTGGTGGGGCTGACACTGTTTCCTAGAAAGACATTCTGTTCTGCAGTGGATTTCTCAGCTGTCGTCCACATATTTTTCGTCACATCCTCTTCATGACATGATCACGCAATACACTCATCCGTCTGTGATGTGATTTAGCCGCTGATATTTTTCCACTTTCCCTATATGCCGTAGAAATACTCTATACGGAGCGTCTTGAAACGCCAAACACTGGCTACCTCGGTTACTGACGCACCCACCATACGAGCACGAAAAATTTGACCACTTTCGAATGCACTGATCTCCGACATAATTCACTCACAACTATAAGAGCACTGTTCTGACCGTGAGTGTCATTTGCACATATTGAGAATATTGCACAACTGCCCAGTGCAACCTCCAGCAAGGATCTGCATTTACATTGAAGCAAGTGCTTCTCGCATTGTTTCCATATTTTTGTCCAGCCCATGCAAATCACCATTTAGTGTCAGCATCTCAAGGTCTAGTGGTAAACTTCGCTGCCTCTAGATCGCGAGGCCCCATTTCGGATTCCCGGACGGACTGGAGATTTTCTTTGCTTAGGGCTGGGTGCATGTATTTTCCTAATGATTTCACCTCATCTTCATCAGAAGCGTAAGTCACCGAAGTGGCTTCAAATATTTAGTTCGTTACGTATTGGTTGGCACTCCTATAACTCCTGCAGAGTAGCAGTTTCAAGTGTGCGTCGACGTAACGTGAAGCTTGACTCTGGTACTGTCTACCGCCACCAGATGGTGTTGCTGCTCCCCATAGGCAGGGCATTGCAGCAGCACGTGTTCTGGTTTGCAAGAACGCTGGTGAACAACGATAAGAAAATACACGGAAGCAGCCAACATGAGCAACGGTGGACGGTGTGATTCCTCTGAAGGGAGAGAGTGATTGCTTCAGACATCGACAAGAGGTTAGTAGCTATATGTGTGGAAACAGAACCAAGTCGCAGTTCGGTGTTTCGTTCTTCTCAGTGCTCAGGGACGGAAATTTCGGTGCTGAAAAACGCACCTGCACGCAAACTAATCAATACCCAGCGGGTCAGTGACTTGATAGGTCTAATGGGGCAGAGGTGAATCACATTTGATGAACTAGAGATGGCAACACGTCTATCAAGAGGAACCCTCTACATCATCATCCAAGAGGATTTGAATATGAAGAAGGTGTGTGCACAATGAGTGCACTATTCACTCAGCACTACGCACAAACAGAAGCGTGTGGGGATATGCCAACAGTTGGTGCAGCAACACAGTGCAGATCAAGCGGTGTTCTTAGAGCGTCTGGTCATCGTTGATGATTCATGGTTCTTCCACGAGACTCCAGAAAGAGCGCCAGCCTGTGAAGTGGAAACATACAGAGACCCTCGTCCCAAGAAGACAAGGCTGGGACAGTTCGTGCAGAAACCAGTGACGACTGTGTTCTGGGGTCAGGATGGGATGCTGATGGTGAATTGGCATCCTCCCCACACGACCCTCAACAGTGATCGGTAGTGAAGGTCATAGTACCAACTATGTCATTTAACAATGCCACCACGGGAAATGGGACTGTGGCGTTCTGCTTGAACACGTCAATGTGCGGCCACATGCCAATTACCAGCCCATTGTCACTGTGCGTGAATTAGGATTTACTGTGCTGCCGCTCCTCCATATTCGACGGATATGGCTCATTGCTACTATGTCCTATTCGACTAATGAAAGAGTTCAGGCGGGATAAGAAATGCACTACACATGACGAACTTCATGCAGATGTCCACCAGTGGCGTCGAAATAGCCCAAAAAATAGTTTGCTACGAAAATACAGAAGCTGCGAGAACGATGAAAGAAGTGCAGAAACATTGGCGAGGAATACGTATAAAATAATCAGCGTTGGTATTTTCAGTAAATGGTTACTGTGAACACAAAAAAGTTGTCGTACCGATCAGTTTTGAACGTTTCCAGTAGAAAGATTTGCACCTAAAGGCCGAACAACCCAAGGCAGTGTCTTGAGGCCATAATATCATACTATTACTTGGTTACACCTTTAAGTGCTTCCTCCGAATCCACTAGTGCCCTGTTCCAAATCAAGATGGTCAGAAACATACACGGTCTCCACCTACATTAATGAGACCATCGTCTACGTTCGATGTTAACGTGAAATAGTCGCTCACAGACAGCAGGTGGCAGCACTAGCAGTGGAGGATAAATAAAGCGTGTCGGAGTACACAGAAAACAGTGCAATCGTTGTCATAATCCGGAAGCAGAGCGAACTAGAGCACATTCAAAATGGCATGATCATTGGCTTTCTGGCCAAGGATGGAAACATTTCCGACACTGCTAAGTTCGTAAACTGTTCGCGTGCCTCCGTGGTTAAAGTATACTCTACATAGCAAAATGCCGCTATCCAAAACCGGCGCCGAGACAACTATGGTGCACGACTGGTCATTGAACCATGGCTGCGGAGATTTGTAGGGGCAAACAGATGAACAGATGTGCAAATGTTGAGCAAGTGACTGCCAATATGAAACAATGCGCTATCAACAGTCTCTCCTGAACGACCGTTCAGTGAATATTGCTGTTTATGGGCCTCCGCAGAAGGCGCCTGGTTCGTGTACCCATCCTGACTGCTGTTCATCGGCGACGAAGTGTGGAATTCGCACGCCAATACAGCAACCGGACGTTCGCTCAGTGGCGACAGGTGGGCTTTTCAGATGAATCAGTTTTATGCTCCATCGGACAGGTCAGCGTGAACGGCGTGATACGTCTGAAACAAACACCCTGCATGCTTCACGGCCTGGGGAATGTGTTCGTACTACTTCCGGGTCGATCTCGTCATTACGGAGGGCACAGTGATTCAACTCAAGTATTCATCTATCTTCCTCATGGTGGTAAGTGCCTGTGGGACCAAACTGCTGAGGTCATTGGTTCCTAGGTTTACAAACTACATAATCGAACTTTAACTATCTTACGCTAAGGACAACACATATACCGATGCCCGAGGGAGGACTCGAACCTGCAGCGGGGAAGGAGCCGCGCGAACCGTGGCAAGGCTACCAAGACCGCGAGGCTTCCCCGCGCGGCTGTACATCTATCCTCTGGGACCCTGTCCACCCCTACAAACAGTTTATCTTTCCTGGCACTGTGGCATCTACCAGGAGGACAATTCAACGTGTCACATAATATGAGTTTACCGTACTCCCATTGCCATGAAACTCACCGGATTTAAACCGAATCGAGAATCTGTCGAACCGCCCCGATCTCGCTTTTCGCGCCGTGGATCCTCAACCGAGAATCCTAGCGCAGCAGGCAAGGAGACTGGACTCGGCACGGCTCCACATTCCCTTCGGTACCTTCCAGAACCTCATTGCCTGGATTTCTCCGCGTCTCGCAGCGGTGCACGCTGCAAAACTGGTTGTTCAGACTTTCGACAGGTGGTCACATAAATGCGACTGGACAGTGCATTAGGGTTAGCCATAAAATTTTGACTAATGCCTCAAAATATAAATGTAAGTGATTAATATTTTATTTGTTTGCACTCAAAGCACACGCTGAAACTCTCGTGTCATAACAACACAGCGCTGCTGAAGAGGCCAAAATATACCCTGCAGCCAGTTGGTAGTGTAGAGTATAATTCGGTAATTAGCTTGCAGCAGCAGCGGAAATGTCGCAGTCCTATGAGGTCACGAAAGAATATTACCGAAACTATATTTGTTGGAGATATCGGTCTCCACGGTTCAAATGGCTCTGAGCACTATGGGACTTAACTTCTGAGGTCATCAGACCCCTAGAACTTAGAACTACTTAAACCTAACTAACTTAAGGACATCACACACATCCATGCACGGGGCAGGATTCGAACCTGCGACCGTAGCGCGGTCTCTATGATTACTCTCGTAGTCGTGTAGGTTGAGAAATTTCTGCTGGATCCGTGAGAGGCTATACCAGAAGCCGCCCTGCAGCTTTCCAATTAGACAGGCATCGAAACTTCGCCTACTCAGACACTTTATAGGTGTGGGACAAGATACGCAAGTAGATTAGTTACCCAGCTGGGAGGCCTCTCTTGCGCCGCCGTCCCATCTCAATTAAGGAAGGAGGCGGGCGGCGACGGCGCCAGAGCGGGACGTGGCGCCCTCTCGGTGACGCGGGGGCGGGGGGCGTGGTGTGGCCCCGGGGGGCGGACGCGCGCAAGCTAGCTCTGCCCCGGCCTGACGTCAGCCCGCAGTCCATTGGCCGCGCGTTTTAACCAATAGAGCTTTTAATAATTAACATCTGTCTCTCCCTCCCTCCCTCTCTCACTCTCTCTCTCTCTCTCTGTCCGCCGGGCTCGGCTTGGCGCCGGCACAGAGTGGGAGAGCCGTTGTCAGTAACAAAAAGAAAAGCCGGCGAGCAAAAATTGTTGTTGTAGCCGCACCACGGCCACCTTGAGCTGGGAAGAGAGCGGTGGCAGGGTGTAGCGCTCAAGGCTGCTCAGAGCCGCCGGGTGACGACGCGGCGACTCTGAGAGTCGTGCCAAGAGAGAAATAATGTCTGGCCTGGCTGTTTGCATGTAAGGGCTAAACTGTGGAGGAGGAGGAGGAGGAACGGGGAAAGATGGAAACGAATGAAGGACAGAAGGGAAGCAGAAGGGACCTTGAGCTGAGGATGGGTATCTGGACCGCTGATGTCAGCGTCTGTTTGAGCGCTCAGGGTTGCGCGGCCAGCCGATGGTCGTGGCCGTGGCCTTATTTAGAAAGGCGCTATCGGCGGGCAAGGTCTCGCAGCCTAGGCGACGTCGGCTGCGCAGGAAGAGTACGCTTGCATCACGGGCGAGCGAGGCTCAAGTGGTCGCCGAAGGCACTCCGGAGGCAGCCGCCAAGGACGGGCGACTCCGCGACCAGAGTCGCTGCCTGCTGCACTCGATTAGCTACTTCTTGGCACATCTCGCACATTCTTAACAATATCGGCCCAATACACAGCACGAATGCCACCGAAATAGATTGATCTTTTTTACTGCTTAGCCAGACATTATGACCATCCGCTTAATAGCGCTTTGATTAGCCATTGAAACGCAATACAGCAGTGATTCTGCATCGCACGTATTCGACGCGCCCTTGATAGGTTTCTTTAACTATCTGGCACCGATGTACACAGTGTGTCCCAGTTCCGTTGGTACTATGACAATGAAAAATAAAAGTCGTGGATTATGATCACAAAGTCACTGTATTTATTCAAAATAGACTCTTCTGAAGGTAGCTTGGTGTAAAAACACAGGGAGCGAAGGGCTGTTTACAACTTTTACAGCAACCAGACGGCAATCGTAAGAGTTTAGGGGCATGGTTGAGAAGGGAGTGAGACAGGGTTGCAGTCTATCTTCGATGTTATTCAATCTGTACATTAAAAGTAAAGAAAACCAAAGGAATGTTTGGAGTAGGAATTGAAGTCCAAGATGAAGAAATAAAACTTTGAGATTTGCCGATGACATTGCAGCGTAATTCATCGGAATGGACTGGGTCTTGATAGGAGGCGAAAAGACGAACATCAACAAAAGCAAAGCAAGGATCATGGAACGTAGATGAATTAAATTAGGTGATCCTATAGGAATTAAATTAGGAAACGAGAAACTTAAAGTAGTAGATGAGTTGTACTATTTTGGCAGCAAAATAAGTGATAACAGTCAAGTAGAGAGGATATAAAATGTAGGCTGGCAATAACAAGAAATGAGTTAACATCAAATATAAACTGAACTGTTAGCAAGTCTTTTTGGGAAGTATTTGTCAGGAGTGTAGCTATATATGGAAGTGACACATGGATAAACACTTTAGACAGGAGGAGAATAGAAGTTTGTGGAGTATGATATGTATATCATGTAACTAAGGTCACGTAACTAATGGTGAGGTGTTGAATACAATCGGGGAGAAAAGAGCTTTGAGGCACACATCCTGAGACATCGGGACTACCAATTTGATTTTGATGGAAAGTGTGGGGGGTAAAAATCGTAGAAGGAAACTAAGAGATGAATACAGTAAACAGATTCAGAATGAAGTAGGTTCAGTTTTTCGCAGACGAAGAGGCTTGCTCAGCATACAGTAGCATGGACAGCTGCATTAAACTAGTCTCCGGACGCAAGACCATAACAAGAACAACAATCTCCCCCTGAATCGAAACACACTCAAATCGTTTTAAAAGTAGTCACTGAAGTTCTTTATGGAAGATGCATTTAGTACTGAAATACAATTTTCTTGGATGTCCTTAACTGCGTCTTAACGTGCAGATTCATTGTCAACTTTAATCTGAGGAACAACCAGAAGTCGGCTGGGTTGAAAAGCGGCGAATACGGTGGGTGATGCAGGACTGTAATCTATTTACTTGCCATAAACGTGTGCACAATCTTCGCTTTGTGGGCTGGGGTGTCGTCATGGAGGAGCAGCCAGGGACCTGCCTATCGGTATTCGCTTCGAATTCGACGAATTGTTGCTCACAATCTCTGAAGATCTCAAATAACTTGATGGTGCCTCACTGCTCCACAACCATTTTCCGAGGGGTGTCAAACACACACTGCTGCATTTTCGGCCAGGATGCTTTGACTTTCTACACAATTGTTTTTGCAACCTCAAGGATAGTAACGCCGCATGTCGCCACGAGATAGCAATGTAGTTTCGAATATCACACAAGTAGTGCTAACAGAACTGGGACACACAGTGTAAACTCGCAGGACACGCAATTTCCATATGTTACGGGCCGGTGGTTTGTGGACGAGGAGCTAGTGGCCATAGCGTCTCAGTTGTGTTCCAGCGGCTTCAGAAAAAGTGAATTTCGTAATCATATATCAACGTCAGTTCGTTGTCGTGCTCTTCAAACCACTGTTTTGTGGTTCTGGCCCGTGACCTGGACAGTTACCCTGTTAGAAGATGCCTCTGCCGTCTAACTTGATGGGATGCAAAAGTAGTCCCCTATAACGTTTACTCAGTCTACGGCTACCTTGGTGTCTTCATTACAATCGCAGGTCCCATGCAAATTAAGCTGAAAGTCTCCCACAGCATTATACTTCCCACACTGACCTAAGTCCGTTGCGCTGTGCGTGTTTTCAACAGGTATTTGACAAGATGATAGCGTATCCGGACACGTCTATCGACTTGATATATCAGGAAACTCGATTCATGCCACCAGTTAACACTTTTCTATTGACCTACGGTCCAGCCTTGATGATGCCGTTCCCACTGCAGTTATTTTGTTGGCTCAACACGGGAAATTATAAGGGCTATTGAGCCCCATTTGGGCAATGCGCTCTGAACGGAATAGTCCGCAACATTTGTTGCTGCACCACATTGTACTGCGTCGTCAGGTCAGCCACAGCTTCCTGCCTTCTCTACATTACAGAGAGGCCAAGCCTGCGACCTCCACTTTCTGTGATGAGGCGTAGACAAACAAAATCATACGGCATACTCATGATTTCAACGTCCTTCAACAGCATTCCCTATGTACTCACGACAGTAGCACCGGAACAACCGAGCAGCTTCACAGAGCCGGCTGGAGTGGCAGAGCGGTTCTAGGCGCTACAGTCTGGAACCGCGCGACCGCTACGGTCGCAGGTTCGAATCCTGCCTCGGGCATGGATGTGTGTGATGTCCTTGGGTTAGTTATGTTTAAGTAGTTCAAAGTTCTAGGGGACTGATGACCTCAGAAGTTATGTCCCATAGTGCTCAGAGCCATTTTTTTAGCTTCACCGCTTCCGTGAAGCTCGATCCCAGGCGTTCGGGCCATAACAGTGTACCCTTTGTCAAAATTGCTAATGTCAGCGGATTTCCCTATTTTCGACTCGTATAACGTGGTAGGGAGTGTTCATGAAGTTTTGGGTCATCAACGTTTTTAACCTTTTTTACATTTCTCCCATGCTAGTAAGAACCTCACAAAAGCTATGCTACGCTGTTGGTATGGTAAAAGCTATGATAACGCAATATCCAGAGCAAGGTGAATGCATTTTGAAAATATATTTGGAACAGGTGAACGAGTTTTATGAGCAGTGTAGCCAAATACAGCCAAAACTGAAGATGGCGCATTTCACATCACCTACCACGTAGCAGACACGAATCTGACTGTTACATTCTGCAACAAAAATTAAAGGCTGCAACAATATGAAATAAGTAGGAATCGTTATTGACCGTTCCTAACATGCAAAATAACTCTTGAAGCTATCTGAACCAAAACTGGAACCCAGAAAAAACTTAATAAACAAACTGGTTGGAATGAGCTGGAGGCACAAGCAGACATCCCTTTCAAATACCGGGCAAACTCTAATATACTCAACTGTGGACTACGTACAGCAGAAGCAGGCACACGAAGGAAACATACATAATAAAAGCTTGCTGAAGCGAAGATCGTACAAATATTTATTTATTTACAACAGCCGGTTTCGAAAGATTTTGCTCTCATCATCAGGTCTTAAAAAAAATTGTTTGTGAAACATATTCTGAGTTGAATCCTTAAGCCAAGTTGTTATGTTGGTGGATAAAATGTAGCACGTAGTAGAAAGGTTTGGCGCACAGAAAACATTTAAAATCAAAAAGCAATTTGTCACAATGGCTATGCCCATATACTCAGCGCTCATGCGTGTTTTCATTGTTTTAATTATTACAAACCTTTTTATTGTATGCTACATTTTATTCACCAACATGACAGCTTGGGGTGAGTTTCCAAACCAAAATGAACACCATTTATAACAAAAATTTCTGAAGATCTGAAGATGACAGCAGAATCTGTCGAAACCGATTGTTTTAATAAAGAAATATTTATGCGATATTTGCTTTAGAAAGTTTTTACCAAATGAAACAGATCGCTGTTTCTGATTTTTGAACATGAGAACATCGATCAAATTTACAAGGTGTCTCAGTATGTGAGGTACAGTTTAATGTGTTACAGCATCCACAATATGTTCGGCTTATGTGACACATTATTTCACACAGTTTTTATGCCAGTCAATTAGTTTCAACATGTACTCGTTTGATGTCATGCACAACATCCAACCTGTTGTCAAGCTGTTTCCACACTCGGCGTGACATGTCCGCATCATCTGTGCCAATGGCACCAACAATTCTGTTATTTAAGTCATTACTGTTGCTCATAGCCGTTTGCTAGACTGTGTCCTTCAAATATCCTCGTAGACACAAGACCATCGGTGCAATATTAGGCGACGCAGGAGAGAAAGAAGTTGGACCACCGCTGTCAATCCAGCGATCAGGATACACTATGTTTATAGCATCTCGCATAGTGTAGCCTTACACCTTATTGTTGGAAAACGACTGCTTTGGCTGCCAGTCAGTTGTGTTGCAAACATCTCCAGCCTCTCGAAGCAACTTGTAGAGTTTGTTTTTTTCTGAGAAAAAAATTGTCCCAAAATGCGATCAGCCATCGAAAAACAGCACACATTACCTTCGGGCTATCAAATACCTCTTCCGTAAGAGTATGCGCATATCTTGTGCCGCAGATGTGAACAATGTGATTGTTTACCCTATCACATGTGTAGGATGTTGCTTCGGCCAAGGCGAACCACATACGTTTTGGCTTGCCTATTTAATGCGTGCAACAGTTGCACTTGGTATGGGTAAATCAGTAAACGATTCCAAAAGACCCGGTGCCCGGTCAACCTAGGGATTTGCAGCACCTGCAACGCCCTACGAACTTCTGCGGTGAACGTTGAAACGTCCACGGAATCCGTTCTGTGTCGGCTTCACTTGTTCCAGGTCGTCCAATATTATGCACCATATAAACACTTCACGTCTGAGTTAAATTCCTGTATCGCAGGCGTAGCGAAGTCCTCGAGGTTGGGTCTTTCCTATACTGTGATTGGAAACTCCTTGAAACTCAGTGTCCGATTTGGTCCGAAAAATCCATTCCACACACTGAGCCTTTTCTTGAACCGTTCTCATATTTTTGAAACGTTGTCATCATGCTTCACTCACGATGGCCTGGAATACATACAAAACTTTATGGATTTGTCCGTAACGTAAGCCAAATACGGTGCGAATGTCTTACGAGAGCGTGCTGAAAAGCTACGTCTCCGTATTTTTTTATTCGGTTCTTAATATTGGTTGAGGTATTACATGTCATGCATATTACTCGGTCGACTCTCCCGTTTCGCTGACGCAAGTTGTAACCCTCTGACCCTAGGCGGCTCCGAAGTGTAGGCTGTAACGTACGCGGTGTGTAACATTGCTATGTTGGTACGTGAGAAACAGCGTACTGTAATCGAGTTCCGAATTCGAAGAGTTCGTACACATGTGGAGTACTCTCTCCTGCACCATGACAATTTCAGACCACGCAAAAGCGCTCTGACATCTGCAGAAATCCGACGCCTTGGGCTCACTATCATATATCATCGTCCATATATTCCCGGCTTGGCCCCATCCGATTTTCACCTCTTTCCAAAACTCAAAGAACACCTTGGAGGAGTGAGGTTGTGACTCCAACAACAATACAGAACGTTCTTTAGTGACGTTATCAACTAACTGGCCTCTTGTTGAGAGAAAATGTGTTCGTCACAGCCGGACGGAGTGGCTGAGCGGTTCTAGGCGCTACAGTCTGGAACCACGCGACCGCTACGGTCACAGGTTCGAATCCTGCCTCGGGCATGGATGTGTGTGATGTCCTTAGGTTAGTTAGGTTTAAGTAGTTCTAAGTTCTAGGGGACTGATGACCACAGCAGTTAAGTCCCATAGTGCACAGAGCCATTTTTTGTTCGTCACAAAGGTGACTATGTTGGGAAAAAAATGTGTACACATGCAGAATGAAGACGTAAAAAGTTAATGAAGTTTGTTTTATTTAAAATAAACCTTAAGAGTTTCCACATTAAATTAGTTTGGGTGCTGTAATACATTGAAGTTGTAGTATACCTTTTACGACACCCTGTATGTCTAGCCTATTGAGTCACTGCACATTATAACTGGTACACTGAAACTTACTGCAACGCCTTGACTCCGTGCCGTCGCCAGGAGCGCTCCGCTGGACCTGGGACAGCAGGCCATAATTATGAATTGCAACAAACTTCATCTTGTCATACTCGTAAGAGTAGTCCGTTCACACCTTGGCATTTGTAATTTCTCTTCGTAAAATTTTCTCTGTGAATTTTTTTCTTCATTTTCTTTTGTAATTTGGATATTGTAGATTCTAGTTTGGCATACGACCAATAAATAAATACTCTGACCGTATTAACGTGCGACTCTGTGTATGTCGAACTGTAAACGTTTCAGAGAAGTACGTCCAGTCATTTGTTTTTAGCGACTGTGAATGTTGAATTAAGGGATGATCGAACGTCCACAGAAAATGATGAACGTTCAGGTCGTCGGATCAAGCGTCAATATGGTGAGAAACTCAAAATGATGAAAAAATTCAAATAGCCAACTACTAAAGCTACACGAATTGGGTTATACTGCAATTATTTCCATAGATAATGTCCATGAGTTTTCACAGTGTGTCCTGTGTTCCACAAAAAAGTCTACTCAATGGTTGCCCTTGCATTAACCATCAGCCAACAGAGCCTAAGAGCGAACACTTCTCAATAATGCTTACAGATAAACAAAGCGAAATTCCATTCCACTGGCCTCGGAACGCCCGAGGGTGCCGACCGACCAACGAGTCATCGTCTGCTCATCGTCTGCCTAACGGCGACATTGGATGCTGATATGAAGGGACGCGGGGTCCACACACTGCTCACTCGGACGTTGCCAGTTTTCATGACAAGGAGCCGTTGTTGCTCGGTCAACTGGCCGCTCGGTTGACATTACGAGGCGGAATGCACTCCTGGTTGGTCAAAAGTGTAAGTCGGGCCGGATGGTGGCCCATCCAAGAGCCAGCCACGCTCGACGGTGCTAAAATTCTGTGATCAGACGGAAAGCGGTGTATCCACTGCGGCACGGCCATTACCCTTGTTTAGAACTAGTTGAACGAAATTCAAGTGATTCTCTCTCACGTCTCGTAACATTAGATGAACTATGGATTGATTATTAGCCGCAGTGGGTAACGAAAGGTGAACATGTACGAAGAAGATCAAAAACAGTTTCATGCTCTAAGCACTATGGGACTTAACATCTGAGGTCATCAGTCCCCTAGACTTAGAACTACTTAAACCTAACTAACCTAAGGACATCACACACATCCATGCCCGAGGCAGGATTCGAACCTGCGACAGTAGCAGCAACGCGGTTCCGGACTGAAGCGCCAAGAACCGCTCGCCAACAGTGGCCGGCAACAGTTTCATCTGCAGAGGTGTTTGTGGATAGTACAATTTGGGATTCTGATGGGATAGTACTCGCAGGCAACTTCTACAAGGGCAATGTCATCGTTGGGGACTGAGATTTGTCGTCATGACAAGGTGAAGTTAGTCATTGTGGCTAAACGTTCACATCTAGAGGAGTGGCACTGTCCCTTCCATCGCGGTGGTACACCATCGCAGACATCTCGGGTCGCTGTTGTAAAACTGTAGCACTTTTATTGCGAAAGGTATCTACTTCGTCCCTAATCGTCTGATTCGTCTCCTAGTGATTAGTTTTGTTCTCTCTCGTTCGTAGCAGTGTAACGCAACAGTAATGGGAGGTACGAGCGCATTCCGGAATATCATTACCACAATAGTGAAGCGTAGCAAGGTTCAGCTTAATTTGTCTGACTTAGGTAAGAGATTAAGCGAAATATTTAAATATGTGTTCAATTGATGTAAATTGTCTTTAGTATCCAGTACAAATCAACGCTCGTAGCGATTCAAACATTTCAATCCAGAATGGTGCTCTGTGCATATGTAACCAATTCATTACAACGAATTCGCTCACTTACCCGATAGAAGCTGGAATAGACTAACAGGCTCTCAGTAAGTTTTTCCAGTAACATATCAATTAAACTCAAATCTGTCGAGGGAAAACCTCTCATGTCACCACCGAACTCAAGAAACCAAACGCGTCTGTGAGCCGGCTGTCCTAATCTCGAAGACGTACGGCACTACTGAGATAATTTCCTACTGTTCCTGTTACTGTGACCAACTGACCTACCAAAAATGATCAGAACAATCGTTGCGGAAAATACACAACGATTCACACATAAAAGAAGGCAGTCTGTGTTGTATGATACCGTTATATAGGTATGTCTTGGAATAGTAGAGGAATGGTCCAAGCACTGACTAAGGTCTAAATGTGGGCTAGTTGTTGCCTAAGGGAATGCACGTGCTGTTGCCCAACGGCGCCAGTGTTAAACAGTTACAGAGGGAGCCAACAAGCAAAAGAGAGAAGTCAATCGCTAATAGCCGAAGTGTATGGATGCAGTGGCACAGAACGCGTCATTTTGCCATCTCCAGTGCCCTGAGACATTTTACAGGTATGTTTACTTTCTTTATTTGGCATCAGTTGTCACAGCAAGGCTTTTTTCGTTGACAGTATATTGTTACTGAAAGCAGCAAGAGGTTTGACGTACCTTGTATGACACTCAAACGTTAAGTAGAACGCATCGTATGACTTCAGCTAGTAATAAACTAGGCAGAAAACCCCACTTGGGTGCCAGTATAGATTTCTTTCTGAATCGACACAATGATTCGTTATCATTTCGAGAAAGCTTGTGGAACATCGTTTGCAAGGGCACTAGGCTTCAACAAAGAAAATGTCCAAGCGTCTTGGCCGAAGCGTACCAAAAGCACAAATTCACTGCAGAAAGAATATTCAATGGGGATAAACAGGTCTTTCAGTTGTCCAGAGCAAGATCTCGCATATGATAGGGGAAAGGGCAAGAAGCTGGTAGTATATATGACTTCCGTGGAGACACGTTCTGCACTCGCAGTTATTGCCTGCATGAGTAAATCTGGGCATTTTTATCCTGCTATGATCATTTTTCCACGAACTAATATGAACCACGTTCTAATGAAAGGATCTCCACCAGATTCGGTAGGCAGGTCTCACGTATGTGGATGGTTACAAAGTAATCCGTTTACGAAGTGACTTGGTAATTTTATTGCAAAAGTCGGTCAGAAAGAGAAGTCATCAGGTTTACTTATTTTAGATGGACATTTTGTTTACATACGGAACATTGAAATCATTGACTCGGATAGCGCAAACTGTAAGACGATTAATCTCTCTTCTTCCTCACTCCATCCATAAGCTTTAGGCTTTGGATAATACATTCATAGGTCCACTGTAACACTATAGGGCACAATGGACCTGCTGGGAAATTCATACCTCAAAGTCCAGACTGGGGGGACTGCAGTGAACGGATTCAAAGCAACTGGAATGTTTCCTCTGAACAAAGGCGTCTATCCTGATTCTGATTTCCTAGTTTGCGAAATCGAAGCAAAGAAGACATGCAGTTCTGCGACATCAAAGACGGTTGAGATCACTTCTAACGTTATTACCTTACTACTCTGTTCGACTTCCACTCCCGCTCCTCTGCTGGCTCTCCCATGGACGTCAAGTGAGCCCTTTCGAGATTCCCCCAGGTCCTTGGATCAGGAAATTAGGAAAAATCGTGGTTGCAAGCATTTACGTTCGTGTACCGTTACTACAAAACCATACCGTCACGAATTTTCTGTATCTTTGGAACAGTCTGCTGTCAAGAAGGGTAAGAGAATGTTGCCTTCCGGTGATAGAGGCGGTTATAAAGGGAAAATCAAGACTCCAACAGCAAACACACAGACGAAGGGCTGCCCTTCAAAAGTTAGACAAAAATCCTCAGATTCGAAGGACGATGTTGCAGCTTTGAAACGAGTTGTGCATCAAGACAGTGACCTGTAAATACCTCTAGGAGAATTGCAGGAAATGCGGATGCACGCTGCATTTTTTGCCAGGGTCTTTGTTTTGAAGACCATAGGGGAGATCTTAGGGTCAAGTGTTTTGAGTGCAATATTTGGGGACACAATGAAGTCTGAGGTGCCGAAACAGATATATACACTTTCAACAATCATAAACGCGCACTTTTCCTTTGTAAAATATTATCGTGTGTTTTTCTGTATTTTGAACCTAAGTACTCATATTGTTCTGACTTCATGTGCCCTTATGTGCATATGTTAAGCTTTCCCTCCTTTCCCTCTGATCGTAAGGCTTTCTTTAAAGTGACGTCTATGACACACACAGGTGTTCTTTTTATAGCTGTTTTATTGCATTTTCGAAGTAGCCCATATTTGGACCGTACCGTGCTAAACGACAAATATACAGTCTTCGCTAATTGGCTATTTTCTTCAACCTATGTTTTGACCGTATTTATTTTAACCTCATTGTTAGAAATACAACGTGTTTTAGAATTACTTTAAGGTGAATAGTATTTGAAATGTTCAACAACTTTAGTAGTATGCTCTCTAATGGAAGTGGTTGTTCGTATTTCGATTATCTCCACTAATGTGCGTAAAATTGGACGTAAGTTGTTTCTGTTCTTCGATAGTGTCCAGCATTTGTCTTCCTTAAACCACTGAAGCCATACGTTCGCTTCACTTGGTTTAAAATACTAGGAAACAGCACAGCCATACTAAAAGTTTCGTTATTGCCTTTGTCGGTGCCACGCTATTTCTAATAAAATGCTCCCTAGAGGAATAGCTAGTCAACTATAATTTATACGCCAGTGGACTTCTGTTTGAAATAATAAATTCCTTTTAGGCCCTCCGTTCATAATAAATGTAGAACCACGTCTATCACTATAGCTGGTAGACGATGTTTCCCCACAAATTTTGCTTGTTTTAACCCTCGCATTACCAAGCAGGTATTCTGACTATCCCAGGTTGACACTTTCCTATAGTAATTTTATCTGAGGTGGCTTCATAACTTTGTGCTAAAATGATTGAAATTATATTCGCACTTATGAAAGGCCAATTTTTTTGTTTTTATATTTATTATTGACTTGATGTATTAGTGGACTTGTGAGACTACTTCGTCTGATATGAAATGTCTTATTTTCTTATTTGTTAACAATAAAGATTTTATAAAATCTTTCTCACATTAATTTTCGTTGTTGAGTTTTACCATACATCGATTGCCTAGCTCAAATAACATTTATTGTTTTCTGTTGTTTCAAGTTGCTTAGTCGACCACTGTTGAGTTGAAATTACACAACGGAGATTTCATCTGCAAGTACGGACACGCAAAGGACTTTAATTTCGATGACAGTGACAATAAAAATAATAAATTGTACGACTGTAGGGAACCTCTCAAGAAATCATATAACAGCATGAATGAAACTGATGAAGTATCAGACGATAATACATTTTACCGTGAGCATATAGAGGAAGAAGATGAAGACATTGGAGATGATGCATTTGTTTTTAGGACTGGACTAGAATTTTCCAGTGAACCACCAAAAGTTTGGTCGCGCTGGCTTATCAGTATTCTGAACATAGCACCTGGTCCAATGAACAGTGGGAAACAACAGAACAATAACAGAGCTACGTTTGTTCTTTATTTCACCAGACATCGTGAGCATTATTGTCGAGGAATCGAACAGGGAAGGAAAATGATTACTTTCTATATGGAATGCAGATAATTCGCCCAGCGCCCGGCAGAAAGACTTGGAGGAATGGAAATGCAACTGAAAAGCATGCTGCGTTAGCAATTCTTATAGCGACTGGTCGAACTGATGTACATTGCACAAGTGCTTCGGATCTGTGGGTAGATAGTTTAGCTTTTCAGCAGCCCTTTTTTCTGCTACCATGTCAAGAACATATTTTGGCTCATAATGAAATTCTTAAGATTTGACGCCAGCGATAGAAGATCACAAAGAACTGAAGAAACCAAGAACAAGCTACAAGCCTCTGGGTGGCGTTTAATATATTTCAACGCAAATCGTGTAAGAACTTCTTTCCTCACGAATAAGTTACTAACGATGAACGATTAACAACGTACCAAGGAAACGGCTCTCTCACAGTTTATGTGAAGAATAAGCTTCGAAAGTATGGCATTAAAATTTGAGTTTAATGGCAATTTCAAGATATCTTACTTACTACGGCTCCCAGTTTGCATGACGATGGCGGACGGTACTCGAGAAGTGAATGAAGGATAGACACTTGTTTTGAATATGATATAAATATTTATGGATAAAAGTTACAGTGTGGCAACTGATAATTTTTTCACCAGTTTTCCATTGGCTGATGGAATACTAAAACTAACCGTGATGCTCGTTGGTACTCTGCCTTCAGAGTTTGACTGTAGTTTCCCACGTTCCAAAATGGTGAAAGTCATTAATTAATCTTACTCTCTATTCAGCATGATGCAAGGCAAGTGAGTGGTGAAGAAAGTGAATACTAACCCAAAATCACGCAACATTACAATAAAAAAGCTACCTGGGATAATGTAGACAAAATGACAAACGAATGCAACTGTGTTAGAGAAACAAGTCGCTGGCCACAAGGACTTTTCGTAAATATGGAAGATACCGCAGCAATGAATGCATATATTCAGCATACACAAAAATTTACTGAGTGGCAAGAGAAGGGAATTCTTCGATACTGAAATGGCATTTGCTTTCAGCAAAGATAACACGGGAGAAAGGGCTAGAAATATCAACTTTCTTCATAGAGATGTGTAAGATACACTGAAAGCGCGTGGTGTTGAAATTCCGACAGCAGTGATCCAACCCCAGTGTTACAAGTTACCAACACCACAACGATATCAATATTGCAAGAGGAACAAATACAGAAAACAAAATTCTGTCGTTTAAAGTGCCAAAATGGCAAATGGCTCTGAGCACTATGGGACTCAACATCTTAGGTCATAAGTCACCTAGAACTTAAAACTACTTAAACCTAACTAAGCTAAGGACATCACACACACCCATGCCCGAGGCAGGATTCGAACCTGCGACCGTAGCAGCCCCGCGGTTCCGGACCGCAGGGCCAGAACCGCTAGACCACCGCGGCCGGCTTAAAGTGCAAGAAACCTGTTTGTAATATACAAAAGGAAGACACTGTTTCTGTGTAGTGTATGTTGAGAAAAACTGTATTTGAGTGATAAGTTCAAAAACGTTATTTGTTATTTTGAGGCCACTAGTTTACCGCAATAACTGCCTAAAGGTTTATAATTTTAATTTTACATGTCTCTAGTACTGAATTT
The DNA here is from genome assembly GCF_021461385.2 of Schistocerca piceifrons. Lineage (NCBI taxonomy): Eukaryota > Metazoa > Arthropoda > Insecta > Orthoptera > Acrididae > Schistocerca > Schistocerca piceifrons. The sequence continues at coordinate 466,384,231 of NC_060140.1, read as the reverse complement.
TTCTTGTCAGTAGCATAAAATTTATGTACCTTGCAACCACGTTCAGATTAAATACTTTTAATAATTTGAAAAACTGTATTTCAATACTAAATGAAACAGTTCATTGAAAATAACAAAATATAAAAATAAATATTACTCTAAATCACCAAATCAATTTGCCCTTGTTGCTAATTTTCTTGTGGAAATGGACGGTGTGTAAGCAATGGTCGGGTGCAGACGGTTAGTCTCCCGTCACATGAAACCTTCTATTACTGCTGCTTGCTTCTGGGACTCGATTTCCTTGATTCTCACTTACTGTCGGGTTCATGGGATTTGTATTTTGTATCCTTCCTCCCTCGGGACTACTGACGGCTTGACGCATAAAGGACTGGGTGGCCGATGACCTCCCTTTAACCCTACCAACCCGTCCTAGCCACTTGATTATGAAAAGTGGAAAAACCGATCGGTATTCCACGACTGCGCATCCGAACACGCTTGTTCTTACTTGTGAACCAACCGTGCTCGAATAACATCAATTTCAGTGCATTGCTTACCTATGATACCAGAAACCAACACAGCACCTCCACCTCAGTGAACTCCCAACTTGCCTCATACATCCAGGCCACTGCTTGCCTTGACGCAGATTTCACGAGCTCCCAGCGACATTGGAACAACACTGAAACCTTTCAGCTATTCCGGTTTGGCGTGCAGAGAGACTAGCAGTGAACTCACTTGCATATATTCTCATTAGCCATTTACTTCTCCCGTGAAGATCACTTCACTGGAGAGCGCTGCCACGGGAAAGACAGTTATTTTAATATTATTTCGAACTTAATTGAACTGGAAAATAGATTACACTAGCCTTGCAAATAATGATTAGAACATTTGTATGTAATGGTAGTATTGACTGTAGTTAGCTTTAGGCAGCCAGAAGAAATCCAAATAGTCGCTAAAGCTTGGTAATCGAGACACTTGATCTCGCGACACCAACAGCAAAGATCACATCTATTCAATCAGGATCACACGAAAACGCACAGCCTCCGCAAATTAAAAACCAAATAGGATAACTGTTCCTCCAAGCACTCGTCCTAAGTCCCTTACCCTACACGTTGTTATAGCGTGTTTCAAAAAGAACACACTATTAAAATGTATTGTGTTATCAAAACTATCGATCACTGCACCAAGGCTCGGTTATTTTAGGAAAGATTATGTTGCCTCGTTTGTATTCATTGCTGCTGGACGGTGTTTGTCTTCTGTTTGCTTGGTTACCGTCATATGTGGCAGAAATAATATTGTGTTCTTGAGTTTTCGAAGTGTAATTCTGTGATAGCATTGCGAAGATGTCTCGAGATGAGGTACCGAAATGATCCTCCGAATGGATGGAACATTCGCAGGTGGTAACGACAGTTTGTGGACACAGGATATGTATGTAAAGGTAATACCCTTGGCCATCGTCGTGTTTCCAAAGAAAATGTCTCACGAATTCAGCCCGCTTTCGAAAGTAGTCCTACAAAATCAACTCGCTGCACGAGTTGTTAGCTACAACCACCTACAAAAATAGAGTAGCATGGAGAGCTGCATCAAACCAGTCTCAGGACTGAAGACCACAACAACAACAACCTACAAAAACAATTTGGCGTGTTTTGAACTGTGGATTGGTTGTGGTTCAAATGGCTCTGAGCACTATGGGACTTAACTGCTCAGGTCATCAGTCCCCTAGAACTTAGAACTACTTAAACCTAACAAACCTAAGGACATCACACACATCCATGCCCGAGGCAGGATTCGAACCTGCGACCGTAGCGGACACGAGGTGCCAGACTGTAGCGCCTAGAACTGCTCGGCCACGCCGGCCGGCGATTGGTTGTGGAGCCGCACAAGTTACAGCTGCTGCAAGCTCTGTGTTATGACGACAAATGCAAATGTGTGACATTTTCCGACAAACTTCAGAATGTTATTGACAATAAGAGTTCCAACAATACAGTGTTGCCGGCCGGAGTGGCCGAGCGGTTCTAGGCGCTTCAGTCTCAAACCGCGCGACCGCCACGGTCGCAGGTTCGAATCCTGTCTCGGGCATGGTGTGTGTGATGTCCTTAGGTTAGTTAGGTGTAAGTAGTTCTAAGTTGTAGGGGACTGATGACCTCAGAAGTTAAGTCCCATAGTGCTCAGAGTCATTTGAACCAATACAGTGTTCAGTAATGAAGCGACTTTCCACCTTAGCAGGAAAGTAAAGAAACACAATATCCGAATCTTGGGCCTATAGAATTCCCATACACTCCTTGAACATTACGAGATTCAGCCAAAGTCAATGGGTTTTACGCGATATCACACTAATGTATTTACGGACCATTCTTCTTTGAATGAAATACGGTTAACGGTCAGCAGTATTGTGTCGTGTTACAAAACTTGTTTCCGAGGCTGAAAGAGAACAACTACATTTCTCGACAGTTTAGGTCACACACTCACTTGAGTCACTAAATGCGTGAATATCTGAGTGACACTCACCCGAAGCGCTAGACTGATCGCCAGTCGGCAACTTAGCACTCCTCAGCTGGCATCCACGGTCACTGGATTTGACGCTCTGTGATTTCTTCCTGTGGTGTTTCATTAAGGACAACGATTGTGCAGCAATGTTACCACAGAACCTATAAAAGTTGAAGAACCAGATCAGTACTGCCATAATATCAGTGACGATGGACATGCTTACCCAGGTATGGGAGAAATTCGAGTATGGATTCGATACTGTTCGTGTCTCTGGTGGAGGCCGTATTGAGCATCTGCAATCTAAACTTAAGAGGTTCGTAAATATGTGTCCCAAGTGTCATAGCTGCATGTCTTACAGCTTACTAAGTAAATGCATTCGAAACTTGTATATTCTTTTTCAAACAACCTGTACTTTACAAAATTTAAGCTAAAATGGGATAATAAAACTACGGAGCATGCAAAGCACGAATGTAGGAGAAAGGACAGCAGTGGCGAAGTGAAGCTCGAGGTGGGAAGTTAGTGTAAAAAATATATATAGAAAAAGTGTTTATGAGATACCTTCACTCATGATTCCCTGAAGACATTAGTGTAATATTAGTGGCTCATTCCTTTTCTGCCAACCCCCCCTCCCCACTTACCCACACCTCAGCATTCCTCTCATTCTCTTTCCGTAAATCCCATTAAAATTCGTTGGTTCACAGTTTCCAAAATTGACTATTTATTGTGAATTACGACAGGTATTAGAGTTTACACTGTAGTTTACAAAGTAAATAAGAAAGTGAAGACGCAACTGGTTCCTGTGGATCAGATTCTACCGAGGGCAGCTGACTCCTTACAGGTGTAAGAATCCCAATTCAGGAGTGAGAATACAAAATTGCAACAAGCAGCTGTCAAACCTGACAGGTAAATAATGTCTGACGTTTCAGTGTGTCCTTGGCCTCACGTTAGAATGAGAACGCCGTGGCTGTGGCAATAATTGCCTTCTAATGACCTCTAAATCAAGGCATTACTGTTGCGGAAAAATACTGCTGTCATCGCAAAAGGTTTTTTATCTCCCAAGGTAAACTTCCCGCTATTAGTCCCACTGCTACCAGACTTAAGACATTCACTGAGGAATGCATTAATTACAGCATGATTAAGATGTATTGTTAATTACACAGTGAGACAATCCGTATGAATGATGAGCTGCCTGCTAAACACAGAAGCCTCCTGTCGTGGATCTTGACTTAACTGATGCTGTAGACACCTCACTTGCTGCCCTGAGCGCCGTAGAACGTAATAGAGCTGACGAGAGTTCCCAATGATGCAATTAAGTTTTTAGCCGTTTGGAAGTTCGCTCGAATCCGAAAGGTCGACTTGTATGTGTACTATATTTGTATTTCGGAAAACAATGTAATTCATTCAGTTGTGGAGGTACAGCGTAAGGATTCTGATATTTTCACACGTTTGTAAAGGATGGGAGGCATTCAGTGGATACCATCGAGTCAGCAGCAGCCAGCTGCAGAACTGTGCCATGTTTATTCTGAGTGCTTAAAGAGAAATACAGACAGAGATAAGGAGTGATTCGCGCTGTATTGATTACAGCTAGCTGGAAGAAGTCAGAAACCAAACGAATGAGATGAAGGCGAACGTCCTCATGCAGTATTCTCAGTCCAGTCATCCTAGTATTTCTTTTTCATTCATTACGACATTTTATTTAACTTGGTCCTTCTGCGCTTATAACAGATTAGCAGAGTATCTAACATTGCGTGGGTATGTGTTTACTCCAGTATTCTATTAGTCTATCTTCTCGCTTCCCCTCTCTCTGCCCATTTCTTCCTTCACCCTGTCACTCCTCCCACCTCCTCCACCTCCCACTCTTATCTCCTCCTGCCTCTCTTTCTGCACATCCCATCCTCCCCACCCCCCTCTCTGTCAATCTGCTACGTCCCTCTCTGTCCATCTGCTCTCTCCACCTCAGTCCCCCCTCCCTCTCAATGTGCATCTCCTCCCCCCTCTCCCTGCACTCCTCCCCCTCTCTCTGTCCAGGTCCTCCTCCCCCTCTCTCTGTATCTCTTCTTTCCCGCTCTCCATGTCCATCTCTTACTCTTTCCTTTCTCTGTCCATGTCCTCCTCTCTCCGTGTCCATTATATGCTCTTCCCTTTTCTGCACATTTCCTACAGTTTCTTTTTCACGCAGCTCAGTCTTTATGACGCCGTATCTCCTAAACTATGTGTTGTACAAAGATACAATTTTGTTGGTACACTCATAGAAATATATAGATACTGTCTGCAAAACGTATTGCGAGAAAATATATTAAAAAATCATGAATGAGGCGACAGTTTATTACGTTGTCTCCGTATTTAACATCATATCACCTGAATTGTGTGTCGCACCGTGAGGTATTTTTGTAGGCATATTCGGCGGCAGATGTGGATACGGTCTGCGTAAAATGTTCCGAATAAGTAGCAACAAAGTAAGAAATTCAGGCGGCATTTTCACAACATGAACAGCGATAATGTAGTAAACTATAACTTCCTTCAATTCTTCATTTTTTTTGGGGGGGGAGGGGGGAGGGGGATCGTCGACGAGAGAAAGTTTCGTAAAGGTTATAATTATATGTACAGTTCGTTTCAAGTAACTGAGTGGTCTCATGCTCAAATACTGGACGATTCAAGTGTGGGTATTCGCGGGCCGTGGATTACACAGCTTTTTGACCGCATCTCCCCTCTCCCTTTTGATAGGTAGGTGTTTCTTAACTCCAGAGAAACTCTTTCCAGATAGTAAGTGACACGTGTACCAAATTTGGTTGAAATCGGCTCAGTGGTTTCGAAGAAGTTGTGAAACATACATACATACGTACATCAATTTTTATGATATCTGTGGATTTCACAGTTAATTACAAGTTTCATATGCAGTTTCAACCTTTATTATTAATGATCCTGACGATAGTATGCGATTTATGAAATGCCTTTCATATCATGAAACTGAGTTATGGTTATATTTTGTGGCAAGCTCCGCAAAGAAACAACTTCTAAAGACAGTCTTCATTCGAAACTTTTGAATCAAGTACTAGTATCACCACCGACTTTGTAAATTCCTGTGTTTAAATACAGTATTAATGGAAGAACAGAAGCGTGAACTACTGTTTGCCCATCGAGATTTAGATTACCCACCTTTCTTCTAAATATATTAATGGTATATGACTTTGGAAATTATACGATCGATAATCCTATCCTGTCTTTGTTGTATGCGAGGTATAGCCAGGTGCGTAATGACCCTGCCGTTAACCGGAACATGAATCGTAGTCTCCCTTCCGTCCTTCACAGTATTTAGCATAGTTGGAAGAAAGGAGGACTGATGTTAGAGAGGTATCAGCAGATATTTTGAGCAGTACACTGCGCTATATTCTACGTGCTTGTGTAGTATGAAGTAGCACAAAGCAGAACACAGTACATGCGAGGCACACTTTGTGCACTGGTTCTACTTGGGTACTCGCTCAAATGGCTCTGAGCACTATGGGACTTAACAGCTGAGGTCATCAGTACCCTACACTTAGAACTACTTAAACATAACTAACCTAAGGACACCACATACAACCATGCCCGAGGCAGGATTCGAACATGCGACCGTAACAGGAGCGCGGTTCCGGACTGAAGCACCTAGAGCCACTCGGTTACAGCGACCGGCTACTTGGGTACTAAGTCAAACAGTTCTACAGACACCGCCTCCATGTTCTAGCAGTTAGAATCGCTGGCTACTGATGCAGAGGAATTAACAGATTCTGTCTGCAGCCATCTACGAATTTTCTGGTGTAGGACTATCTAAAACAGGGTTAACAAAGTCGTACTAAAAAACAACGACACTGCCGTCTAAGTCGCCAACTATGCATCAAATCTAAATGCTGCCGCAGATTATAAGTCTCGTGATCCTGAATCGGCAGACTGTATGCCTCACAAAATTATGGCTTTCCAACGGGCTGCAGCGCCTTCTAATAGATGTATGTTGCTTAGGTACACGTCAAGGGTGAAACTGTGTTTTGTGGAGAATGTGACGTAACAACACTTCAGACACATGTACAGGTGACACTGGCTACTGCTGTTAACAATAGTTATGCTTATTTAGATATGAGGTTCCTTGGCTACCTGGTCAATGAACGAGTCAGTACTTTGGTTACAGAATGCTGGTCAGAAAATGCATGAACAATATAAACTAAACTATTCATAAAACACGAAAATTTTGGTATTTTCTCCTCAGATTGAACTGGAATGCAATAGCTGAAAAGTTAAGATAGAACTTCAGATCAACTATTATGAATAAACAGCGCATTACGAAGAAACTTCTCATTTACTGCGAGGAACTCCAGCACAGAACAGAAGCAGTGTTCCGTGAAGAAGTATTTCAACTTATACACTCCTGGAAATGGAAAAAAGAACACATTGACACCGGTGTGTCAGACCCACCATACTTGCTCCGGACACTGCGAGAGGGCTGTACAAGCAATGATCACACGCACGGCACAGCGGACACACCAGGAACCGTGGTGTTGGCCGTCGAATGGCGCTAGCTGCGCAGCATTTGTGCACCGCCGCCGTCAGTGTCAGCCAGTTTGCCGTGGCATACGGAGCTCCATCGCAGTCTTTAACACTGGTAGCATGCCGCGACAGCGTGGACGTGAACCGTATGTGCAGTTGACGGACTTTGAGCGAGGGCGTATAGTGGGCATGCGGGAGGCCGGGTGGACGTACCGCCGAATTGCTCAACACGTGGGGCGTGAGGTCTCCACAGTACATCGATGTTGTCGCCAGTGGTCGGCGGAAGGTGCACGTGCCCGTCGACCTGGGACCGGACCGCAGCGACGCAAGGAATGCACACCAAGACCGTAGGATCCTACGCAGTGCCGTAGGGGACCGAACCGCCACTTCCCAGCAAATTAGGGACACTGTTGCTCCTGGGGTATCGGCGAGGACCATTCGCAACCGTCTCCATGAAGCTGGGCTACGGTCCCGCACACCGTTAGGCCGTCTTCCGCTCACGCCCCAACATCGTGCAGCCCGCCTCCAGTGGTGTCGCGACAGGCGTGAATGGAGGGACGAATGGAGACGTGTCGTCTTCAGCGATGAGAGTCGCTTCTGCCTTGGTGCCAATGATGGTCGTATGCGTGTTTGGCGCCGTGCAGGTGAGCGCCACAATCAGGACTGCATACGACCGAGGCACACAGGGCCAACACCCGGCATCATGGTGTGGGGAGCGATCTCCTACACTGGCCGTACACCACTGGTGATCGTCGAGGGGACACTGAACAGTGCACGGTACACCCAAACCGTCATCGAACCCATCGTTCTACCATTCCTAGACCGGCAAGGGAACTTGCTGTTCCAACAGGACAATGCACGTCCGCATGTATCCCGTGCCACCCAACGTGCTCTAGAAGGTGTAAGTCAACTACCCTGGCCAGCAAGATCTCCGGATCTGTCCCCCATTGAGCATGTTTGGGACTGGATGAAGCGTCTTCTCACGCGGTCTGCACGTCCAGCACGAACGCTGGTCCAACTGAGGCGCCAGGTGGAAATGGCATGGCAAGCCGTTCCACAGGACTACATCCAGCATCTCTACGATCGTCTCCGTGGGAGAATAGCAGCCTGAATTGCTGCGAAAGGTGGATATACACTGTACTAGTGCCGACATTGTGCATGCTCTGTTGCCTGTGTCTATGTGCCTGTGGTTCTGTCAGTGTGATCATGTGATGTATCTGACCCCAGGAATGTGTCAATAAAGTTTCCCCTTCCTGGGACAATGAATTCACGGTGTTCTTATTTCAATTTCCAGGAGTGTATTTGTAGACATTCAACCTCCTGAATGCTCTTCACCTTTCTGTACAACGATTAAGGAAAAGTCATCCAACCAAAAGTACCTAGAGACTGCAAGTCATTCCCGTTTTTCAAGAAGAGCTGTATGACAGATACACACAATTATAGATCTATATACCACAAGGAAGTGTGAAGGGACTGTTACTATTTACAGTGTATATAAATGAGCTGGCAGGAAGCACCAGAACCTGTTTATAATGTTCGCAGGTGATACGATTGTTTATAAGAACGTAGCAACATCAAAGGACTGTCGGAAGATGATTGATGAATGGTGTAGGCTCTGGCGGTTGACTCTAAACGTAAATAAATGTAACATAATACGAGTACATAGGAAAAGAAATTCACTACTGCATAACTATACTATTTATGAGAAACTTCTGTAGACAATATCTACCGTAAAATACATGGAGTAATTATAAAGAGCGTCCTTAAGTGGAATGACCACATACAGCAGACAGCAGTAAAAGCCGAAGCTAGACTGTGATTCTTGGGCAGAATCTTAAGGAAATATAACGTATCCACGGTGGAAGTGGCATTCAAGGCGATTGTTCGACTGATTCTCGAGCAATGTTCATCTACTTGGAATTCTTATCTGGTAGGACAGATAGAGAACATTCAACAAAGAGCGACATGTTTCATCGCTGTATCGTAAAGTCTCCGCGAGAGCGTTGCAGAGATACAAAACAAGATCCAGTGGCAGACGCTGCAAGAGAGGCGTTGTACATCATGGAAAAGTGTACTATTGAAATTTCGAGAGAGCACTTTCCGGGAAGAGTCGGACAACGTATTACTTCCTCCCACGTATATCTCGCGAAATGATCGCAAGGAGAAACTTGTAGGAACTAGAGATAATGCAGAAGACTACCGACTGTCATTCATCCCATGCGCCATTCGCGAGTGGAACAGCGAAGGCGGATTTCATTAAGTGGGACCATATGTACCGTCCGCCACACACCGTTAAGTGGGATGCGGAGTATGATGTAGATGTAGGTGGAGATCCAAATGCAAATTGGTTTTTCGTGTACTGATAACTGAGTGAATATTTCCTTTTCATCTGAATAAGTCATAATTGTCAACAATAAATCTCATGACGGAACGGTTTGTAAAGGATTGGGGAGTCAGAATTAAGTACGCCTGAGCGACGATCGACAAGAAGTTCGCTTCTGATCTGCCTGTTCACCATTTTCTGGGTCGAGAATATTCTTGATGAGCGCAGAGAGATTTCCCAAAATAAGATGCCATTGGAGATAAGTGAATTAAAGTAATCCGTCTCTTCTGAATGTCAAGAGTCACTGGAGATTATTCTTATGGTGAAAATAGCAGTCAGCATAGCTCCATCGCAACTAACGAGATTCTACTGGTACTAGCTTAACCCTCAGACAAGACACAACATTTCTTAAGAAAGAGACATTAAAATAATAAACATAATCAAATTCAGGAAGTTACAAGATGTCAATTCTTAAGCGCAGGTATGGAATAAAGGAATCATATATTTGATATACATAATACCGCTCTTATCATTGTGTAAATTTATCTTCAGTAAATGGGTTTCACGGAAGACACCAACCGAAGAACAGTAACTACCCCATGTGTTGAAGTATGTGGCAGAAAAACGAAAATAAAATCTTTACACGTGCAGACGTAGGACGCTGCGTCCAGTGAATGTGTCACCACACTTAGGTCTGGTTTTGATATTACTCACCACATTTTCTCTATCTCGTGCCAGTTTTTTCATCTCTAAATGGTTACTGAACACAACATCTGTTATCTGCTTTTTTTATTCTGCGTATTACGTTACACATAAACGTCAGTCTTAACAGGGTGCTGAAAGACGTGGCAGGTAACGGACTGCCAATCGGCGTGAATACGTTTCACTCTGTATAGATTAATATCCACTGGACTGGGGAGGCAGGCTTGGCACGGGAAAGATGCTAACGTAACACATTGCCATAGGAAACGATGTCGGTCATGAGATGCAGAAGTACTTCCATATGCAAGAAAATTAGAATTATAGCCTACTATACAAATAAAACAAACACACTGATTTCGTCGTATCACTGTGAGAATGCAATGAGACTAAGATGTCACCTGTAATGCAAAACTCTGCACGTTATAAGGAACTTAATTGAGCTTTGTATTTTAATAACATTTGTACTTACGATATTGGTAACGACATCAGCAGTAAGTCATTTAAAAACTGGAAATGTTATTCATAATGTGTACCCAACATAGCCTTGTAGTAATTATACCAAGATTGCAGCACCACTTGAAACTGATGAGTGGCGCGTTAATCTGCTGATTGCAAGTAGATGCAGACATCGACAACCACGGATGAGATGTCATTAGACGGCATGTATGACATTATATTAAACGTGTAAAAATATACAACATGGCTGTGAGCATACTTGAGAAAGTTAGAATAGATGACTTCTGATGTACGCAATAAATACGAAGATAATGCCGCATATACACGGCTCATTATTACAAAGAAAAACAGCACAGCAACACTGTAAGTAGACTTAACATAGAGCACTACTGAAATAATTTGTAATTACGTTTAGACATAATTAGCATAGGCAGCAACTGAATATTTAATTCAGGACGTAATGCCAAAGTAGCGAGACCAATCGCAAATGAAGATCACGCTACATTAAATGCAGTATGTAATAATTCCTTGTATGTGAAGAAAGTAACTATCACAGTTCAGATTTTAAGTAAATTGTGAGTCAGATTAACATTTATTTAAATTATGTTTATTCCTCAGCCAAAAACATGTAGTGTGAGGTACCGACTGATCAGTAAGCTGAGGTGCTTTCTTTGAATATCCGGTTGATTATAAAATAGGTATAGTTACAAATATGTAGTTTTTCCAACAGCACAAAGACGAACCACTGAATGGGTAGAGCACCGCAGACAAATTGGAGCTCAGAGGGGATGGGGGAATTTGTGCAGAGAGCGTTTTTAGCAGTGGGTCTTGGGGTTCTCGGAAGTGAATCTTCGCGTTCGTACGTTACGCGGTGTTATCTGGTCGTCGGAGAGTCTGGGAGTGCTGTCTAAGGGCGATAGGTCTCGTCCAGAGGTGCTGTGCTTACAGTTATTCATACGACTCTGAATTGCGATTGGTTTAGTATATCGCGATTGGTTTAGTATATTCAACGAGCTGCTGTAACTGTGACTTTTCTGTCAAGTTTAAATTTCAGTGCTTCAGTGCGGACTACCACACTGATAAATTCCTCAAACCCCTTCCTCATATATAAGACTAGTTTTCAGTGGAGCATCCGGATGCAGCAGCTTACTATTGTAGGTTCTGTTACTTTATTCCGTAACTACATACATGTACTGAGTTGTTTTCGGCTCTTTCATTTTTCATTTCGTTGCACCAGCGTTGTCCTGACCTACATAAAATTATTTCCTTTTTGAAACTTCCTGGACGATTATAACAGTATGCCGGACCTAGACTCGAACTTGTGACCTTTGCCTTTCATGGGCAAGTGTTCTACCAACAGAACTACCCAAACACGACTCAGAAACTCTCCTCATAGCTTTGCTTCCCTCAGCATCTAATCTTCTACGTTCCCAACTCCATAGAAGCTCTCCTGCGAAACTAGCAGGTGCTGGTGAAAATTAAAGCTGTGGGAAACGATCATCAATTGTGCTTTGCTAGCTCAGTTCACAAATCACCTGCCCGCGAAGAGCAAAGGTCCTAGTTCGAATCTCGATCTAACATACAGTTTTAATCTGCCTGGAAGTTCCATATCAGACCACACTCCGCTTCAGAGTGAAAATCTCATTCTGTTTCTCTTTGTTACATTCTTCTCCCCTCCTTCGCAACTACTCTCAAAGCTTTTACCTAGACCATTGATCAATGCCTCGAAGTTTTCCGCTTTGTTTCAATCTGTTCCAAGTTTTTAATGATTTTATGAGCTTTGGTAGTACCAAAAACTGCTGTGTAATTAAAAATAGCTTGCTGAAACTATACATACATACATAAATTATGCAAAGAAGGTGTTCCAGAAAGTACCAGTAGGAGCAGAAGTTTTTTATCAACCGTTGATAACTTTTACGATGTTACTGGGTATGTCGTGGTATTACAGTTTAAGAACAAGAAAATTATACACACTTAGAGGCCTAATTTCACAAGGCCATGACGGGTAGTCAGAAGTGCAGTCAACAGTGGGGTTTACATAACATGGAGAAATTTAGAGAACCCAAGTATAACCAAAATCAGTGTAGCTTGAGGTAGATAAGAACCTCGATTCTCCCAAACACAAGTTCAGCAGCAGCAGCCGAACAAGACACAAGCAGCAACAGGGAGGTACCAGATTTTGTGAAATTTAACGAGTTCCTAACCAGGAGAAAATCATATAGTTTCATATCTGTGCTTTGGTAGTTTAGTTTCGCAAATTTCTGTATGTCGGTTTAATGTTTTATAGACACTGTTCTCGCGTTTCTGTTTCTGTCGGAAAGTAAATCGATTTTATGGCATATTATAAGTTCCTAACAAGGAATCATTTAGTCTGAGTGCTTCGGTAGTGTAGTTTTTTAATTTATGCCTGTTAATCTAACTTACTAGAAACGGTTCTCGTGTTTTCCCCAGTAGACGTCCGAAGCTCGTGCCAGTATATGTTTGCTTGTTTGTGTAGTGTAATTTACTCAGGCCTTAAGTATGGACAGGGACTGTGACTGCTGTGTGCGGATGTGAGCCGAGTTGGTAACACTTCGCTCTCATCTGCAGGCTGTGATGGTTTCGGTTAAGCAATTGAGGCAGCAGTGGATGGACTTCTGTGTTGCGGGCCGGTCGTGTTGATCCAACGAACGGTCAGTCCGCCCAGTTACTGCTCGCAGTGACGTTGAGCTCTCACCTGTGGTCGAGTGAGAGGTCGCCTGTAGGCGTGGCAGGCGGCTAAAGACTTCCCAGACACCCGAATGTAAGGTCCTCCAAGATGGTCTGACAAATAAGTTTCAAGTGCTGTCTGTGGCTGATATTGTCTCTCAGCCAGATTCAGTTGCCTGTCCTGTTTCAGAGGAAACCTCTCAGCCTGCAAGATCTGGGCAACCACACAGGGTGGTATTATTGGAAGTTAGGAACTCCAATGTTAGGCGCTTTTTGCCCTAGGGACATGGCTACCAAGGTGGAGATGAAAGCCAATGTGCACTCCGTGCGCATATCGGGTGGAGTCATTCCAGACGTTGAAACGGGTCCTTCCAGATCCCATGAAGAGCACAGGGTGCAGTCAACTGCAGGTGGTGGGTCACGTCGGTACCAGTGATATGTATCGCTTTCATCGGAAGAAATTCTCTTTGGGATCGAGAGGCTATCAGAAGTGGTCAAGACTTGCTTGCGAGATGAAAGCAGTGCACACCATTTGCAGCATAGTCGACAGGACCGATTGCGGACCTCTGGTGCAGAATCGAGTAGAGGGTCTGAGCAGAGGCTCAAATGGTTCTGCGACCGTCTAGCCTGTAGGTTCCTCGACTTGCGCTGTGAGGTGGTGTGGTCCTGGGTTCTCCACTCAGTAGGTCAGGAGTTCATTACAAATAGGAGGCGGCTAGGTGGGTATCGGGGGTGTGTGGCGTGAACTTGCAGTTTTTTAGGTTAGAAGGTCTCAGGGAAACACAAAGGGCTTGAGTCTCAAAGGTTGCAGGTCGAACACAAGAGAAACGTAGATCTAGGAACTATCGGTATAACATATGTAAATTGACGTGGCTGTGGTGGGAAAGCACCAGAGCTACAAGCACTAATAGACAGCACTTATGCACATATCGTTGTAGACACTGAAAGTTTGCTAAAGCGGGAGATAAGTTCAGCCGAAATATTTGCGAAAGACTTAACGGTGTTCAGAAAGAATATAGTAAACATAAATTGGCGGTGCCGTGTTTGTTGCTGTTAGAAGTAGTTTATCTTGTAACGAAATTGAAGTATATAGTCCCTATTACCGACTTCCCAAAGCAGATGTCAAATAGCTTGAAGTTTCAAGGAAAACTTGAGTCTAATTTCAAACCCATACCCAACTCGTACAGTTTTAGTTGGTAGTGACTTCAATTTACCCTCGATATATTGGCGAAACTACATGTTTAAATCCAGAAGTACGCGTAAGACACCATCCGAAATTATGCCAAAAGCATTCTCTGAAAATTATTTCTAGCAGTTAGTTCAGGAGCCCATTCGAAAAGTATACGGTTGTGAAAACACAATTGACCTCTTAATAACAAATAAATCCGAGCTAGTAATGGGCATCACAACGGATTCAGGGATTCGTGAATACTGCGTTGTTGTTGCGAAACTGAATACCATAACTCCCAAATCCTCCGAAAAAAAACGAAAAATGTATCTTAGATAAAAATTCGTTTGACGCCTTCCTTAGAAACAGGCTCCACTTCTTCCAAATTAACAATATAAGTGTAGATCACGGGCCGTTTGCAATCAGAGGCACAGTATCGACAACAATTAAAAAATTAATACTGAATAAATTAACAAAAGATAGAGTTGATCTTCCTTGGTACAAGAAACTAGTCAGGACACTGCTGCAGGAAAAACGAAAAAAGCAAGCGAAATCCAAACGCAAGCAAAATCCTCAAGATTGCCGATCTTATACAGAACCTCAAAATTTAGCGCTGATTTCAATGCGAGATGCTTATAATAGTTTCCACAACGAAACTTTGCCTCGAAACCTGGCAGAAAATCAAAAGAGATTCCGGTTGTATGTGAATTATTTTAGCGGAAAGACACAATCAATGCCTTCACTGCGTAACAGCAATGGAAATGCTATCGACGACAGTTTACTAAAGCAGTGTTACTAAACACAACCTTCGGAAATTCCTTCACCAAAGAAGGCGAAGTAAATATCTCGGGACTCGAATCAAAAACAGGTGCCAACATGAGTAACCTAGGAACGTATATTTTCGGAGTAGTGAAGCAATCCCTTAATAAAAGCATGTCTCGCTCGTCGGAAGAGCCGTACCCAAACATTGGAAAGTTGCACAGGTCACACCATTCTTCAAAAAAGGCAATAGGAGTAATCCAGTAAATTACAGACCCATATATCATTAACTTCGATATGCAGCAGGATATTTGTTTATATATTGTGTTAGAACATTGTGAATTATCTCGAAGAGAACGGACTATTGACACACAGTCAATACGGATTTAGAAACCATCATTCTTGTGAAACACAACTAGCTCTTTACTCACATGAAGGGTCGAGTACTGTCGACAAGGGATTTAAAATTGACTCTGTATTTATAGATTTCCAGAATTCTTTTGACACCGTACCTCACAAGCGGCTTGTAATCTAATTGCGTGCTCATGGAATATCGTCTCAGTTATGCGACTGGGTTCGTGATTTCCTGTCATAGAGGTCACAGTTCGTAGTAACTGACTGAAAGTCATCCAGTAAAGCAGAAGCTATTTGTGGCGTTCCCCAAGATAATGTTATAGGCCCTCTGCTGTTACTTATCTATATAAACGATTTGGGGGACAATCTGAGAAACCATGTGAGCTCGTTTGGCGATGGTGCTGTCGTTTGTCGTCTAGTAAAGTCATCAGAAGATCAAGACTAATTTTCAAAACGATTTCGAAAAGATATCTGAATGGTGTGAAAATTGGCAATTAACCGTAAGAAATGAAGTGTGAGGTCGTCCACTTGAGTGCTAAAACGAGTCTGTTAAACTTCGGTTACACGATAAATCAATCAAATCTAAAGCCGTAAATTCAACTAAATACCTAGGAACTACAATTACGAACAACTTAAATTGGAAAGAAGACATAGAAGGCGAACCAAAGACTGCGATTTGCTGGCAGAACACTTAGAAGATGCAACAGATGCACTAAAGATACTGTCTACAGTATACTTGTCCATTCTCGTTTGGAGTTTTGCCTCGCGGTATGGGATCTTTCGCAGATAGGATTAATGGAGTACATCGAGAAATTTCAGAGAAGAGCAGCACGTTTTGTATTATCGAGAAATAAGCGAGAGAGTGTCACGGACATGATACAGGATTCGGGGGATACATCACTGAGACAAAGGCGTTTCTCGCTGGGGCTGAATATTCTCACGAAATTTCAGGCACCAACATTCTCCTCCGAATGGGAAAATATTTTGTTCATGCCGACCTACATCGGGAGAAATGATCATCATAATAAAATGAGTGAAGTGCGATTTGCAGAGTATGCTTGTAGATGCAGATGTCGATGTCTGTTTAAAACAGCGCAACATCATTCGGCTTATTGCTAGTTTGCAGTTCTGTATTGTTCATAAATTTTTGGGAGGGTGTTATTCAATAATGTAAAAAGCTAGTGCTACATTGTTCATTCATTTTCAGCAGCGTTCACTGCAAAAACAATACGTACATTATTTTACAACGTATCATTAGAGTTTCAGTTTACATCAGAACCATGGCGATTGTGATCGGTTTCCATTTTGTGTAACGAAACTTCCCATGTGCTTATCTGGAATACTGAGTCAGCATACATCCTTAGCTAGTGCGATGTTTAGCGCGGGAGAAGGACAAGGCGTTATTATTATTCATTGCAAAGTTTTAGTATAAGATTTTCCAGGAAATAAAAATACTAAATCGAATGTGTGTTGCGAAATTACCGGTATATTTTGTTATTATTTACTTGTTTAGGCCTATATTTTATTTCCAAACCTCCATTGTGTGTTGAAGTAATCCCTTGCAGAATGTAGGTTTAAACAAGTACTTTTTAACTGCCACTTAATAAGTTTATGTTAGTAACATCTTATCAACGGTCTTACTGCACAGGTTACACCGGTTCCCGTGAGATCACCGAAGTTATGCGCTGTCGGGAGTGGTCGGCACGTGGATGGGTGACCATCCAGGCCACCATGCGCTGTTGCCATTTTTCGGGGTGCACTCAGCCTCGTGATGCCAATTGAGGAGCTACTCGGACGAATAATAGCGGCTTCGGTCAACAATACCATCATAACGACTGGGAGAGCGGTGTGCTGACCGCACGCCCCTCCTATCCGCATCCTCCTCTGAGGATGACACGGCGGTCGGATGGTCCCGGTAGGCCGCTCGTGGCCTGAAGTCGGAGTGCTATGTTAGTAATATCTTAGCCTTTACAGGTTGTTACACGTAAGTTCGACGTAGATTTTGTTCCATGCTCATGGCAATATGTGTCTGTGCACTAATTATCAAGGGTATTTTTGATGTGCATGACGGACTGGTAAGTTAATCTACGTAGTGTTGTTGTAAGCACTGGTCTGGTACACAGTTTTAATGTGCCAGAAAGTTTCAAAATACTAAATGTTTGGAAACGATCTTCGTAATAATCTCGATTAGGTACTATTTTTCGTTATCATTCTTATGTCCTCTCCTGTACTTCGAAAGCTATGTTCATTTATAGTGCGTTAGTTCCCCAGGAAAGAAATTCATAGCTGCGAAGTGAATGTAAGGAAGAATCGTATGTGACTAAAAGGCATCAGCTGCCACACATTGATGACAGGACTCTACAGGTGTAACACGCTACAGACTTCTTTACTTTTTTATTTTATTTTTTTCTTACAAAGGATGAGAGACTCTGGTAAAGTACGTCCTTAGATGAAACATGCCACAACCAACTTGTTGCTGGTTGAGGGTGATCTTCTTTAGTAATTTATTTCGCCTCCAGAGTGTGTGTGTCTGTGTGTGTGTAGTAGCCATCTAAAACATTTTGTTACAATGTAAGCTGAATTGCAGCAAGAAAATACATAAATGCATGTTTACAGCTATAAGAGCTGAAGGGGTCATAATTTCCTCACAATAAATTGTTAACAATCACTTTGCAATGGTGAATGTCGGTAGTAAACGAGAAATAATAAACTGACTGAGGAAGTTTGTATCCCATAGTCAGCAATGTCTTCAAAACGTCCAATCTAATTAGGAATACGGAAACAAGATGTGGCTTATATCAGCTTCCGAACCATAACTGCACTCACATGGAGAAGAACCGTAAATGTTAGCTCGATGTAGAGGAAAAGAAGCATGGTTGAAGCAGATTCGAATGACAGTGGGAATCATTGGCAAGTACAGCTGCGCCCTCGTAAAGCACGGCCTTGTTGGATTTCGTGCTTGCAGCACCGCGTAATAACCACCTACCGTTTAGTGGGACTCGTTTCACATCTCTTGCCATTGATGTTAACCGTGGTACTTGACCTTACTTAAGTTGTCTGTGTACGGTAATTTCGAATGAAGGACGGTGCCTGTAGATAGACCTTGCTTCGCTAATACGTCAGCTTCCTCATTACTGAGGATGCCACAGTGGGAAAGCAGCCACAGTAAATGAGTTGTCTGCCTCCTATGAGGGTCATCAGCTTATTGAATATGCAACAGGGGCTGTTGCAACTTTTTAGCTAACGGAACATTGAATTGTAGTCATTCCAACATTATTGTTATGTTTCTAAAGTCTAGACGTCAATAGCACCGTCAAGAAACAGGCATTTCCGCATGCACGTGAGTCCCACAGCGCCACGACCAACCTGTGATCAGTCCAGTGACGTCAGCGCACGTCCCAGTCTTTTGTTTCCAGCGGCCCCGCTCTCTCTACTCCGCCCCTCCACCTCATTCCAGCAGGGTGGGAAGACCGACTAAAGGATGAAGGAGTTAGGACCTCCTCGAGTGCTCTTTCACCCCTACAAACCATTAACCCATTACAGGTGGACGCTATAATTATCCATTACAATCTAATTTCATAGTCTAATAGACGGTGCGGCGGCCGTGTGTACAGCTGTGTGAGGCGCGGAGTCGCGTGAGCTAATGCGATGCGCACGATTTCCCGCCGATAGCAGCACCCCGGCCGGGCCGCGGTCGAATTAACCGGGCGCCACGGTGCCTCACGTCACGGGGACCGCCCTGTCTTTCGCAACGGGCTCGCTTACTTGTTCAGCCGCGATGGATCCATCACAGCCGCCGCCGCGATCCGTTCTGCAAGCTACGCCTCTCTGCAAACTGCATACGCTAACACTCACTTTTGAAAGCAATTCAAAAAGAAAGATCCGCTTTGCAATCTGTAAAAAGAAGACTGAAGGTGCAGAAATCTAACACCTCCACAAGCACAGCTGCTACATGTATATCTTATGGCTGGATACAAAAGATGAATTACAACGGTGTAACATCATATCCTACATTTATATATCCTTTCATCACCTCTTAGTAGAACAATTACATGCTTCAAATTGAAAATCTAATTGTGTTTTGTTCTAATGATATTTGTATATTTCGAACCGGTTTTCAACTTTTTGGGCTACAGTCATGAAACCGCTGACAAGGTTGTTGTGGACGCTAGTTAGTTATTTCTTGTTGTTGGTATTTTTTGCGATCTATCTAAGGCAACTGACTGTGCAAATCATAGTATTCTCCTAGACAAATTGAAGTTTTATGGGATTCATGGTTGGCCAACCAATAGATAACGTCAAATCTAACTAAAAGTTGTACTTAATAACTCAGCCAATACATTCCAGGGACGCAATTCTGACTAGGGAGAAATCACGCATGGTGTTCTCCAAGGCTCAGTCTTAGGCCCACTATTGTTCCACATATATCGGGTAGTTATAATTAAACTTCACTTAGTGAACACGTTATAACACGAAACTACCGTACGATTACCAAACTTGGTAGCATTAATGTGCAGAGTATGGGGTGCACGATTTCCAAGCAGCACAGCACCCCCGTCCAGTTCCAACAATGGCCGCCAGGTGCCGTTATCAGTCATCGTGACTCATATCAAAACAACAGTAATGCATCAGCTGCACTTCGAGAATGTCGCCGACTGAAAGGCTTACGGAAGGGTTCTCTTTCTCCACCTGCTGTGCGGAGAGTGATGAAGAAGTTTGAATCAACTGAGGAACTGAGCGTCGCTTTTGGAAGAGACCTATGACCGGGTACACCACAAGTGGTTGATGTAATTGTTGTTGCTATGGCAGACAACGCTGCGCGGAATTCCCGATTGTCAGGCAGTGCGCGTGCTGCGTCACGACAGGTGAACATCCCGTGGTCCACTGTACGGCAGGTTCTTCGAACCATTCTCAAATGTTAGCCGTACGAGATCCATAACGTACAGCAGCTTGCACCACAGAACGCACAACGACATGTTGACTTCACTCTCCACTTTCTCGCAAGGACTGATGTTGACGAGTCCTGGCCCTGGACCATCCTATGGACAGACAAAGCTCATTTTTTTCTGACGGTTGAGGTGAACACAAAGAATTGCTGAAGCGTGGGATCTTCACCTCCAGTCACTGTGCGTGAAGTTCCTCTGTATGGTGAACGTGTCACCATATGGTATGGCTTCACCGCTACGTTTCTTTTCTAAATAGGTTGGTGCTCAAGGACCAAAGACGTGCAATTCGGCTGGACAGCGTTACTGCGATATGCTCCGCCAGCATCTCATACCCGCGCTATAAGTGAGAGACGAATTGAATAGTTTTCATGCAAGATTGGGCCGCACCGCACACCGCTCGTGAAGTTCACCTGCTTCTCCGAGACGCGTTCTGAAACGATCGAATTATCAGCCGATCGTTTGCAAACGCTTGGCCGGCAGGATCACCTGATCTCACTTCCTGTGGTTTCTGGTTGCGGGGCTACCTGAAGGACAGGGTTTACTAGGGGACCATTCACACATGCGCTGATCTGAAGCGCAGCATAACAAGACATATAGCCAGCATACCTACGGACGTGCTTCTTTCTGCTGTACAGAATACAATTCTGCGCTTTCTGACTCTTCTGGACGCTGAAGGGCACAATACTGAGTCCCTTTTGTAGCAATAATCTATTTAAGAGGTTAGGCAGTCTCACTATTGCTTCAAGTTATATTTATTCCCTCATGAAGTTTGTTGTAAATAATCCACCACAGTACAAAAGAAACAGTGGTGTACATATAAAAATACCAAAAGGCAAAACAACAATCATTACTCCACACTGAGGTCATGTTTAGCACAAAAACTGGTGCACAGTGCTGCAACTAAAGTTACCCTCGGGAGTAAAGTGTTTGAAATACAGGGAAATAAAATATGAAACCAAACTGAAAGAGACAACTCTCTCTGTTCTGCAGATGAATTTCTATTTTCTTAATGTGTTAAAAATGGTGGTTGGTAACACATCAAAAAAAAAAAATAATTAAAAAAACCTTATAAATGTTCAGTATGTAGCCGTATTTAGAAATGAATTTTTGTATGTGAATTTAAAATGACTCGTTCCAAATAATTACTGTCTATCCTGAAAAATTATCCCTGGGACATGAAACTAACTAACGGCAGTCCAGTAATCTAAAAACTGGTTCGACATAAAGAAAGTCAGAAAGAGAAGCCATTTGTTTGTTTGTAACTTTAATTACCGTAATAGTTTTATTTATTTGTTTTTTCTTCTTTACTTCAGTTATTTTAATCAGCACTTAACGCGTTTTACAATGAGCTTTCTTTCTCATTTCAGTTAACATCAGCATAAAATCTTTGCAGACCTCATTCGGGTGACGTAAGGGATGGCTCTTGAGGCACTTTTTCAGTAGCAGGTGAAAAATAACGCAGTATTCAGCCTAACCGGATCGTGAATTGACAATATCTCATAGCTGCTACTTTATTCCGAGTTTCAAGAGGAAAGGAAGCAAAAATAGAAGGAAAAAAGGAATAACACATTTATAACTGTAGAGCTAATGGACAGATATAGATAATTTCCAAAACATTCTCCTGTGCTGTGACGGCGTCAGTGTGAAAAATACCAACGGTACAGCCACCTCCTATACTGGCTGAAGAGCTGTACATTTTACATCATAGTGCCAACTACATTGAAATTGACTCTGGTTCTATACTTAAGTCAAGGGGTACCTAATGTTGGGCACTGTCTCTCTGTAGCTTAACTCAATGAAGTTTTGACGGACGCTACAATTTCCATTCGCAGTCATCTAATTGCTGTTCTTTATGTTACACCATTTCATTATGAAATGTAGTCTACAAAATACCTTGTACTCAAAATAAAGCCTCATAAGGAGAAAGAGTGGTAATTGTAGTAAGTAAAACGGGAACAATAACATTTTACATTTGTTTGCGAAGTTGAGAATAATAAAGGAAGTTACAGTTGCATTACAGACTTTGTTGCAGTCGTCAAAGAAGAGATAGAGAGAGAGAGAGTAGAAGAACGTGAGGAATTGGGCGAATGCAGTTAACAACAGAGGAAAGAAGGTGAGATGAGGTGAATGGCAGAAAAAGGAAGAAAAAAGAGAAGATGAGAACTGAAGAAAAGATTTATCGTATGCTTAAATGTTTAAAAAGAGAAATCTAAATGAAGTCGCTTTGGTTATTGTTAAGTCCAACATGGTAACTGGTTTTGCCGAGTTTGTGGCGTAAACGGTTCCGGAGTCGGAAAATGGAATTGATCAAGACGCCGGCAACCGGGGGACTAGTAGGTACGGGGTTCCAATACGGGCCGGCCGTTGTGGCCGAGATGTTCTAGGCGTTTCAGTCCGGAACCGCGCCCCTGCTACGGTCGCAGGTTCGAATCCTGCCTTGGGCATGGATGTGTGTTACGTCCTTAGTTAGGTTTAAGTTGCTTCTAAGTCTAGGGGACTGATGACCTCAGTCCCATAGTGCTTAGAGCCATTTGAATCATTTGTCCCAATCCGGGGACATCCTATAGACTTCAGCAGTGGTGCGGCTGCCAGTGCCTTGTGCGTCAAGAGCAGAATCATAGTCTTACACGTACAGGCGAGATACTATTGCTCGCTCTTGTTACCCACTGCGTTAGCAGCATCTCAAACTGCTAGGAACAGGAGGTAGAAGCAACGGCAACAAGTAACTGCATGGTTCATTTCTGGGTTTGCTGAATATCCTAATTTTTGCACGTGATTTGATAAATCTAATGCGATACAGCGATTAGCAAGAATTATCGCCACAAGCGGGTTCAAAATGGTTTAAATGGCTCTAAGTAAAAATGATTCAGATGGCTCTAAGCACTGTGGGACTTAACACCTGTGGTCATCAGTCCCCTGGACTTACAACTACTTAAACCTAACTAACCTAAGAACATCACACACAGCCATGCCCGAGGCAGGATTCGAACCTACGACCGTAGCAGTCACGCGGTTCCGAACTAAAGCGCCTAAAACCGCTCGGCCACAGATGCCGGCCTATACCACTGTGAAAGGTATTTAATCTCATTCATTCTACACTTGGGTCTTTGGTAAAAATTTGAGTGGAAACTATTGTTTTATGACGTAATAAGCCAGGACTTCGAACTGAAAATTTGTGTTGGGGCCCGGAACGGAATCCACATTTGTGGCTTGTCGCAAGTAGTCGCCTAAACACTGGACTACATGAGCGATTTGGTAGTGTTTTTCTCTCAATTTCTGTGCCACTGCAGGCTCGTCATCAGATGACGGCTATTTACAGGAACTCTACATTGATTTTCATCAAGAGCAGCTCGATCTGGAAATTGTTACGCCTGTTAAAATAATGCGATTTCCATGAATGTTATTGATCTGTTTAATTTTTGTGCAGATAACCTGCTGTAGTGTAAACGCTCATGTCCATGCGTCAAATACTCTTCACTGTGCATGGAAAAGCAACACAAAGCACGATCAGATGTAGACTAGAAGATGCCTAAGAATCACGTGGCACGTGACATGCTTAACGTAAAACCGAGAGTAGGCCTTGAGCTTCACATAACGTGTATAGTGCCACTATGCTGGTGCCGTACAGAAGATCGGTAACTAGACCTGCAATAATTACTCTGACTGGTATAACAACATGGCTTCAATTATTGGACTTGTGTCCGCTGGACGCCAGCAGTGGCTTTTGGTGGATAGGGATGCAGCTCTTCAGTCGAGACGGTTACACGTGTATCAAATCGAATTTAACCCCAAGTGCGAGATGTCCTCTCTAAACCCTTGAAGTAACGTTACACACACTCGGTCACCAGGTCACGTCTCTATCGTCGGGCATTATCGTCTGTCAAACGTAACAAGCACATATGCGCCACATAAAATCCGCACATACCATTAAAGGATGTCATCACTACACACTATACCTGTCAAGCTATCTCTATGAAATACCTATGAAATACCCACAACGGCGTAAATGACGTAAATGCATCTCTAAATATGCCATTCTCGAAGAGAGTGCTTTTCCACGATGCTGGTTAAGGATGCAACGTACCCGAGCAAACGTGTCTTCATAAACAAGGGTTCTTGTTCCATCTTGCTTCCCTACTCCTATAAGACATACCACACGCACATATAAGGTGTTTTATACCATTAGCTCCATATTAACAATCATATACAACAGTTCGCTCGACGAAAGATCCGTACTCAAAGACCTGGTGACCGAGTGTGTGTAACGTTACGTCAAGGGTTTAGAGAGGACATCTCGCACTTGGGGTTAAATTCGATTTGATACACGTGTAACCGTCTCGACTGAAGAGCTGCATCCCTATCCACCAAAAGCCACAGGTCATTACAATATTCAAGAAAGTTAGTAGGAGTAATCCACTAAATTACAGGCCCATATCATTAACATCGATATGCAGCAGGAGTTTGGAACATATATCGTGTTCGAACGTTATGAATTACCTCGAAGAAAACAGTCAACATGGATTTAGAAAACATCGCTCTTGTGAAGCACAACTAGCTCTTTACTCGCATGAAATGTTGAGTGCTCTTGACAGGGAATTTCATATTTATTCCGTGTTTCTGGACTTTCGGAAGGCTTTGACTCAGTACCACACAAGCCGCTTGTAGTGAAATTGCGTGCTTATGTGACTGGATTGGTGATTTCCTGTCAGATAAATCACAGTTCGTAGTAATTGACTCCAGTTAAATAGAAGTGATTTCTGTCGTTCCCCAAGGTAGTGTTATAGGCCCTTCGCTGTTCCTTATCTATATAAATGATTTGGGAGACAATCTGAGCAGCCGCCTTAGGTTGTTTGCAGATGAAGCTGTCGTTTATCGACTAATAAAGTCATCTGAAGATCAAAACAAATTTCAAAGTGATTTAGAAAAGATATCTGCATGATGCGAAAACTGGCAGTTGACCCTAAATAATGAAAATTGGGAGATCATCCACATGAGTGCTAAAAGGAATCCGTTAAACTTCGGTTACACGATAAATCAGTCAAATATAAAGGCCATACATTCAACTAAATATCTAGGCAGTAGAATTAGGAACAACTTATATTGTAAAGAATGCATAGAAAGTGTTGTGAGGAAGACGAATTAAAGACTGCGTTTTATTGGCAGGACACTTAGAAAATGTAACAGATCTAATGAGATGCTGTCTACAATAGGCTTGCCTGTCCTCTTTTAGAATACAGCTGCGTGGTGTGGCATCCTTACAGACAGGATTGACAGAGAACACCGAAAAAGCTCAAATAAACGCACAGGGTTTTGCATTATGAAGAAATAGGGGAGAAATTTCGTGTGGGCATCATTAAAACAAAGGCATTCTTTCCATAATGAGATTTTCATTCTGCAGCGGAGTGTGCGCTGATATGAAACTTCCTGGCAGATTAAAACTGCGTACCGGACCGTGACTCGAACTCGGAACCTTTTCCTTTAGCGGGCATGTGCTCTAAGATCTGAGCTACCCAAGCATGACTCACGACCCGTCTGCACAGCTTCAGTTCTGCCAGTACCTCGTCCTCTAGCTTTCAAACTTCACAAAAGCTCTCCTGCGAAGAAGAGCTTCTGTGAAGTATTACTAAATCAGTACCTATGGATTAGTCAGGAACAACCTGAAGTGGAACCGTCAGACTGAAAAAGTTCTGGGGAATGTGAACGAAAGGCAGTGCTTAATTGTCAAAACAATTAGAAGATGAAACAAATCTGCTAAAGTGAACGCCTACTCGAACATTACGCTTGTCCGTCCCTTTCTGGAGTACTGTTGCGCAGTATGGGATCCTAACCAGTTAGCACTGATAAAGGAGATCGAAAAATTTCAAAGAAGAGTAGCTTGTTTTGTATTATCGCGAAAAAGGGGAGAGTGTACCTACGGCTCCATCTTCGTCTGCTCTGCAGCTCAGACTTAAGAGCCGGCCAATGGATTCTTCGAACCACTTTCAGATTATTCCCCTATCGTTCCATTCTGGCATAGCGCCCGGATAAAGCGTACATTGAAATCTTTCAATGCGAACTCTAATTACTCTTATTTTTATTGCTTTGACCATTTCCCGCCATATATCAACGAAACAATTTCGCTTTCAGAGGAAGTAGTTGTTGATTCAAATGTAGTAACAAATCTCGCCGTTACTTAAAACGCTTTTATTTTAATGAATGCCCACCCCAACACCTGCTCCACATTTGCGACCTTCTGTCACCTATTTCATGACAGTAGAAAACGAGCTGCCCTTCTTTCAACTTTTCGATGTCTTCTGCCAATACTATCAGGTACGGATCTCATATATCACAGAAATATTCAGGAAGATGACGGAAAACCGATTGTAGGCAGTCTCTTTAGTAGACCAGTTGCATCTTTTAACTGTTCTGCCAACAAAAAGCAGTTTTAGATTTGCCTTTCCCACTACATTTTCTGTGTGTTCGTTACAATTTAAACTGCTCGTAATTGTAACAACTAGGTATTTAGTTGAATTGACAACCCTCAGATTTTAATCTATCGTGTAACTGAAATTTAACGCATTTTTTAAAGTAGAGATGTGGACGAATTCACATGTTTCATTATTTAGAGTCAGCTGTCACGTTTCGCACCATGCAGAAACACTACGTGATCAAAAGTGTCCGAAAACCCCCCCAAAAACATACGTTTCTCATATTAAGTGCATTGTGCTGCCACCTACTGCCAGGTACCCCATATCAGTGACCTCAGTAGTCATTAGACATCGTGAGAGAGCAGAATGGAGCGCTCTGCGCAACTCACGGACTTCGAAAGTGGTCAGGTGATTGTCATACGTCTGTACGTGAGATTTCTACACTCCTAAACATCCCAACGTCCACTGTTTCCGATGTGATAGTGAAGTGTAAGGGACACGTACAGCACAAAAGCATACAGGCCGACTTCGTTTGTTGACTGACAAAGACAGCCGACAGTTGAAGAGGGTCGTAATGTGTAAAAGGCAGACACCTATCCAGGCCATCATACACGAATTCCAAATTGCATCAGGATCCGCTGCAAATACTATGACAGTTAGGCGGGAGGTGAGAAAACATAGATTTCGTGGCCGAGCGGCTGCTCATGAGCCACAAGCCACACTTCACGCCGGTAAATGCCAAACGACGCCTCGCTTGGTGTAAAGAGCGTAAACATTGGACGACTGAACAGTGGAGAAACGTTGTGTGGAGTGACGAATAACGGTACTCAATGCGACGATCTGATGGCAGGGTGTGGGTATGGCGAATGCACGGTGAACGTCATCTGCCAGCGTGTGTAGTCCCAACAGTAAAATGCGGAGGCTGTGGCGTTATGGAATGGCCGTGCTTTTCATGGAGGGGGCTTGCACCGCTTGTTGTTTTGCGTGGCAGTATCACAGCACAGGCCTACATTGATGTTTTAAGCACCTTATTGCTTCCCACTGTTGAAGAGCATTTCTGGGATGGCGACTGCATCTTTCAACACGATCGAGCACCTGTTCATAATGCACGGCCTGTGGCGGAGTGGTTACACGACTATAACGTCCCTGTAATGGACTGGCCTGCACAGAGTCCTGACCTGAATCCTATAGAACACCTTGGGATGTTTTGGAACCCCGACTTCGTGCCAGGTCTCACCGTTAGACATAGATACCTCTCCTCAGTGCAGCAATCCGTGAAGAATGGGCTGCCACACCCCAAGAAACCTTCAAGCAGCTGATTGAACGAATTCCTTTGAGAGTGAAAGCTGTCATCAAGGCTAAGGGTGGGCCAACACCGTACTGAATTCCTGCATTACCGATGGAGGGTGCCACGAACTTGCGAGTCATTTTCTGTCTGGTGTCCGAATACTTTTGGTCACATAGTGTATCTTATGCAAATCGTTTTGCAAGTGTTGAGTTTGCTAGACGGTATGTTGCAGCATCATCTGCAAACAACTTAAGAGGGATGCTCATATTGTCTCCTAAATCGTTTTTATGGATTAGGAAGAGCAAAGGGCAACACTTCCTTGGGAAACGGAAGGTGTCACTTATGTTTCACTCGATGAGCGTCTGTCAGTAACTATGAACTCTGATATTTCTGACAGGAAATCAATAATCCAGTCTCACAATTAAAATGATACACCATAGGCAATGAATCTGATTAAAAGTCGCTTGTGCCAAATGATGGAATCAATTTGAAATCGCCTGTCGATAGCAGTCATTACTTCGTGTGAATAAAGAGATAGTTGGGTTTCATAAGAACACTATTTTAATCATACATTTTCTCTCTTTCTCAATAAACCGTTTTCTACGAGGTACTTCATAATGTTCGTAACAGTATGTGCTCCAAAATTCTATCGCAAATTGACATCAGTAATATGAATCTGTAATTCATTGGGTTACCCTTATTTCCTTCCTTGAGTATTTGTGTGAGCTCTTTAACTTTAGAGTCTTCGGGCACGAATCTTTCGTCGAGTAAGCAGTTGTGTGTTATTGCTAAGTATGGAGCTGTTCTGTCAGCATAGTCTGGAAGGAACGTAAATTAGTTTATAATGTAGCCCAGAGGACTTGCCTTTACTAAACGATTTAAGTTGCTTCGCTACACTGATGTTGGCAGATGTTCTTGATTCGATTTCTGGAAGATTTACTTCGTCCTTTTTGGCGAAGGAATTTCGTATCTGCAGTTTAGTGGCACTGTCGTCGTATTTCGCTGCTATTGCATAATGAATGTATTGTGCCTTGCCACTGGTGTACTTTTCACATGGCCACAATCTCTTCTGAGTTTCTGACAGATTTGGAGGCAGAGTTTCGTTGTGGAGACTATTAAAAGCATCTCGGACTGAAGTACGCCCTAAATTTCGAGCTTCAGCAAAATATCGTCAATCATTGATATATTTGCTAATTTTATGTTTGGCATGCTTTTTGCATTGCTTCTGCAGTATGTTATGGCCTGTTTTGCGTACCAGGCTGGATCAGGTTCATCACTTATTAATTTATCTGGTAAACTGATATTATACGTGCGTTGGGAATGGAAACATAAACAAAAGACGTTTCTTGTTGCTGCGAAATGTCTCCACGAAATTTCAGGTTCCAACTGTCTCCTCTGAATCCTAAAATACTTTGTTGAATAGGAAAAAAAAATCTGCATCTTAAGAAACTGAAGCTCACACCGAAATATGTATGTCTTAGTTTTTACCAACTGACATGATGTCCGAAAGTGGAGCGGTAGAGAAACAGACTGAAATTGATTCGAAGAATCTTCTATAAAGGACTTAAGTGTAAATCGCTGAATACACATTCAGATGTAGGTGTAGGTACGAATACAAGTACTCGATCACCTCCTATTCGCGGGAGCTCGACATAATGATATCACAAACCTTACAGTTAATGCAAAGACACCATCCTTCACCTCACTTCTCTGCTACACTTCTCCTTCTCAAACACCTATATCGATGCACGTGATACCTTGCCTTCCAGTTCAAACTCGCAGTCTTTCCAGAACTGCAGATTACCGATTGACACCTTGCCTTCTAGTACATATTCGGAGACATTTTCTAGGACTGTGGATACCCGAGTGGCATCTTTCATTTCCGTTTCATAACTGGATATGGTTCAAATGGCTCTGAGCACTATGGGACTTAACAGCTGTGGTCATCAGTCCCCTAGAACTTAGAACTACTTAAACCTAACTAACCTAAGGACATCACACACATCCACGCCCGAGGCAGGATTCGAACCTGCGACCGTAGCAGTCCCACGGTTCCGGACTGCGCGCCTAGAACCGCGAGACCACCGCGGCCGGCATAACTGGATATGCTTCCCAGAACTGCAGGTAACCAAGCGACATCTTGTCTCGAGTTAGTAATAGGAGACGTTTTTCAGAGCCACAGGTAACTGAGTGCCAATTGATAATCAGATACCTCTCCCAGAACTGCAGGTGCCCGAGTGAAACCTTGCCTTCGAGTTTGTAATCGAATACACTTCCTGCAGCTGCAAGTATCTGAATTTCACATTGCATTTCACTTCATAATTGGATATGCTTCCCGGAACTGCAGGTACCCCAGTGACATCTTGACTAATAGTTCATAATTTGAGACTTTTCTGTGACCGCAGATACCTGAGTGCCAGATGATAAAGGGATACGTTTCCTGGAACTCAGGTCTGGACTGACATCTTGCTTTACATTTCATGATCGGTGTTTTCCAGAACTACATGTACCTGAGTGCCATCTTCACATCCAGTTCATAATCAGATATACTTCCCAGAACTGCAAGTACCCGAGTGACATCTTGCCTTCCATTTCCTAATCGGAGGTTTTATCCAGAGCCAGAGGTACCTGAGTGCCAGCTGATAGTCAGATATATTTCCTAGAACTGCAAGAACACAAGTGACATTTTGCCTTCCTGTTCATAATCACGGACATATTCCGGAACTGCGGGAATCCGAATGACATCTTCCATTCCATTTCATAATCCAGGATGTTTTACGAAACTGTGAGTACTTGAGTGACATCATGCCTTCCTGTTCATAATCGGAGATGTTTTCTGGAACTGTGGGTACCCAAGTGACATCATGGTTTCCATTTTATAGTTGGATACATTTTCCAGCCTGCAGGCACACTTGTGACAACTTGTCTTCCAGTTCAAACTGCGATACATTTTCAGGAACCGGATGTACCCAGGTGAGACCTAGCCTTGCAATTCATAATCTGGGCGTTTTTCAGAACTGTAGGTATCCAAGTAACACATTATTGTCCAGTTCGTAATTGTAAATTTTTTCTGGTACTGCGGATACCAGAGTGACATCTCGCCGTGTCATTAATAATCAGAGACATTCTCCGGAACTGTGGGTGTGTGAGTGACATCTTGTCTTCTAATTTATAATCGGAGACATTTTCTCTCACTGTTAGAGCCTGAGAAACGTCTTGGCTTCCAGTACATATTCAGAGACATTTTCTGTAGCCACTGGAACCTGAGTGCCATCTTGCCTTCCACTTCATATTCAGGTACGCTTCCTGAAGCAGCAGATCGCTGAGTGCCATTTTGCATAGCAGTTATCATTTGAGGACGTTTTCCAGAACTGGGGGTAAGTGAGTGACATCTTGCCTTAGAGTTAGTAATGAGAAATGTTTTCTGGAACTGCTGATACCCAAGTTTTCGGAACAGCAGGTACTTGAGTGCCATCTTGCTTTCCGGTTTAGAATAGGACACGTTCTCCGGAGCAGCAGATATCTGAGTACCAGTTCATAATCTGATACTGTGGAACTGCAGGTACCTGAGTGCCATCTTGCTTTCCAGTTCATAATAGGACACGTTTTCCGGAGCAGCAGGTATCTGAGTACCAGTTCATAATCTGATACTGTGGAACTGCAGGAACCTGAGTGCCATCTTGCTTTCCAGTTCATAATAGGACACATTTTCCGGAGCAGCAGGTATCTGAGTACCAGTTCATAATCTGATACTGTGGAACTGCAGGTACCTGAGTGCCATCTTGCTTTCCAGTTCATAATAGGACACGTTTTCCGGAGCAGCAGGTATCTGAGTACCAGTTCATAATCTGATACTGTGGAACTGCAAGAACCTGAATGCTATCTTGCTTTCCAGTTCATAATAGGACACGTTTTCCGGAGCAGCAGGTATCTGAGTTGTTGTTGTTGTTGTTGTGGTCTTCAGTCCTGAGACTGGTTTGATGCAGCTCTCCATGCTACTCTATCCTGTGCAAGCTTTTTCATCTCCCAGTACCTACTGCAACCTACATCCTTCTGAATCTGCTTAGTGTATTCATCTCTTGGTCTCCCTCTACGATTTTTACCCTCCACACTGCCCTCCAATGCTAAATTTGTGGTCCCTTGATGCCTCAAAACATGTCCTACCAACCGATCCCATCTTCCAGTCAAGTTGTGCCACAAACTTCTCTTCTCCCCAATCCTATTCAATACCTCCTCATTAGTTACGTGATCTACCCACCTTATCTTCAGCATTCTTCTGTAGCACCACACTTCGAAAGCTTCTATTCTCTTCCTGTCCAAACTTGTTATCGTCCATGTTTCACTTCCATACATGGCTACACTCCATACAAATACTTTCAGAAACGACTTCCTGACACTTTAATCTATACTCGATGTTAACAACTTCCTCTTCTTCAGAAACGATTTCCTTGCCATTGCCAGTCTACATTTTATATCCTCTCTACTTCGACCTAAATAGCAAAACTCCTTTACTACTTTAAGTGTCTCATTTCCTAATCCAATTCCCTCAGCATCACCAGACTTAATTCGACTACATTCCATTATCCTCGTTTTGCTTTTGTTGATGTTCCTCTTATATCCTCCTTTCAAGACACTGTCCATTCCGTTCAACTGCTCTTCCAAGTCCCTTGCTGTCTCTGACAGAATTACAATGTCATCGGCGAACCTCAAAGTTTTTACTTCTTCTCCATGAATTTTAATTCCTACTCCGAATTTTTCTTTTGTTTCCTTTACTGCTTGCTCAATATACAGATTGAATAACATCGGGGATAGGCTACAACCCTGTCTCACTCCTTTCCCAACCACTGCTTCCCTTCCCTGCCCCTCGACTCTTATAACTGCCATCTGGTTTCTGTACAAATTGTAAATAGCCTTTCGCTTCCTATATTTTACCCCTGCCACCTTCAGAATTTGAAAGAGAGTATTCCAGTTAACATTGTCAAAAGCTTTCTCTAAGTCTACAAATGCTAGAAACGTAGGTTTGCCTTTTCTTAATCTTTCTTCTAAGATAAGTCGTAAGGTTAGTATTGCCTCACGTGTTCCAACATTTCTACGGAATCCAAACTGATCTTCCCCGAGGTCCGCTTCTACCAGTTTTTCCATTCGTCTGTAAAGAATTCGCGTTAGTATTTTGCAGCTGTGACTTATTAAACTGATAGTTCGGTAATTTTCACATCTGTCAACACCTGCTTTCTTTGGGATTGGAATTATTATATTCTTCTTGAAGTCTGAGGGTATTTCGCCTGTCTCATACATCTTGCTCACCAGATGGTAAAGTTTTGTCAGGACTGGCTCTCCCAAGGCCGTCAGTAGTTCCAATGGAATGTTGTCTACTCCCGGGGCCTTGTTTCGACTCAGGTCTTTCAGTGCTCTGTCAAACTCTTCACGCAGTATCTTATCTCCGATTTCGTCTTCCTCTACATCCTCTTCCATTTCCATAATATTGTCCTCAAGTACATCGCCCTTGTATAAACACTCTATATACCCCTTCCACCTTTCTGCCTTCCCTTCTTTGCTTAGAACTGGGTTGCCATCTGAGCTCTTGATATTCATACAAGTGGTTCTCTTCTCTCCAAAGGTCTCTTTAATTTTCCTGTAGGCAGTATCTATCTTACCCCTAGTGAGACAAGCCTCTACATCCTTACATTTGTCCTCTAGCCATCCCTGCTTAGCCATTTTGCACTTCCTGTCGATCTCATTTTTTAGACGTTTGTATTCCTGTTTGCCTGCTTCATTTACTGCATTTTTATATTTTCTCCTTTCATCAATTGAATTCAATATTTCTTCTGTTACCCAAGGATTTCTATTAGCCCTCGTCTTTTTACCTACTTGATCGTCTGCTGCCTTCACTACTTCATCCCTCAGAGCTACCCATTCTTCTTCTACTGTATTTCTTTCCCCCATTCCTGTCAATTGTTCCCTTATGCTCTCCCTGAAACTCTCTACAACCTCTGGTTCTTTCAGTTTATCGAGGTCTCATCTCCTTAAATTCCCTCCTTTTTGCAGTTTCTACAGTTTCAATCTGCACTTCATAACCAACAGATTGTGGTCAGAATCCACATCTGCCAATGGAAATGTTTACAATTTAAAACCTGGTTCCTAAATCTCTGTCTTACCATTATATAATCTATCTGATACCTTTTAGTATCTCCAGGATTCTTCCAGGTATACAACCTTCTTTTATGATTCTTGAACGAAGTGTTAGCTATGATTAAGTTATGCTCTGTGCAAAATTCTACAAGGCGGCTTCCTCTTTCATTTCTTCCCCCCAATCACCTACTACGTTTCCTTCTCTCCCTTTTCCTACTGACGAATTCCAGTCACCCATGACTATTAAATTTTCGTCTCCCTTCACTACCTGAATAATTTCTTTCATCACGTCATACATTTCATCAATTTCTTCATCATCTGCAGAGCTAGTTGGCATATGAACTTGTACTACTGTAGTAGTACCAGTTCATAATCTGATACTGTGGAACTGCAGGTACCTGAGTGCCATCTTGCTTTCCAGTTCATAATAGGACACGTTTTCCGGAGCAGCAGATATCTGAGTACCAGCTCATAATCTGATACTGTGGAACTGCAGGTACCTGAGTGCCATCTTGCTTTCCAGTTCATAATAGGACACGTTTTCCGGAGCAGCAGATATCTGAGTACCAGTTCATAATCTGATACTGTGGAACTGCAGGTACCTGAGTGCCATCTTGCTTTCCAGTTCATAGTAGGACACGTTCTCCGGAGCAGCAGGTATCTGAGTACGAGTTCATAATCTGATACTGTGGAACTGCAGGAACCTGAGTGCCATCTTGCTTTCCAGTTCATAATAGGACACGTTTTCCGGAGCAGCAGGTATCTGAGTACCAGTTCATAATCTGATACTGTGGAACTGCAGGTACCTGAGTGCC
The DNA here is from genome assembly GCF_021461385.2 of Schistocerca piceifrons. Classification (NCBI taxonomy): domain Eukaryota; kingdom Metazoa; phylum Arthropoda; class Insecta; order Orthoptera; family Acrididae; genus Schistocerca; species Schistocerca piceifrons. The sequence continues at coordinate 466,349,218 of NC_060140.1, read as the reverse complement.
ATCTTGCTTTCCAGTTCATAATAGGACACGTTTTCCGGAGCAGCAGGTATCTGAGTACCAGTTCATAATCTGATACTGTGGCACTGCAGGTACCTGAGTGACATCTTGCCGTCCAGTTCGTAATCGGAGACGTTTTCCGGAACTGGAGATACCCTGGTGAGGCAAGAGCGGTCGCACAGCGGAGGCCGCCGCTCCGGCAGCGCTTAATCCGTGCGTCGCACGAGGCGCCGCGTGCGATACCTGCGCGGCACCCAGCAATTATGGCGGGGTCACGCAATTAACCACGCGGCCGCCAGCCCGTTGCCGGCGCGCTATTAGCGCTGGCCATTCATCAGCTGATGCGGGCCGGCGCCGTCCTACCGCGAGCCGTGCCGGGCCGTGAGTTATACGGCTGCCTTCCACGTAGCGCCGTACATCACCGCCGCGTCCTCTGCACACGTCCGCCGTGTTCCTCCGACGCCGCGGCGGCACACCTCGCCCTCGCGCGCCGGCCGGTGACACGTACACTTTGCGTCACAGACAGCGCGCGGGCCCTCTTCCTTATTCCGCAGTTAATTTTCGAGGGAGAGGAGCCAGAGCTATGCATTTAACCTCAGCAAATGAATACTTCGCACGCCTGTCATTTCAGATGTTTTTCTCCGTAAGTCAGTTTCATTCAGCAGTCTTATTCACCTTAAGCACCATTCATGGTTTTCTTCGTATTGCAGCGCCGAGTAATTCACAGCGAAGAGGTACTAGCTTTTCCGTTGTATTAATGAATGAATTAATGATTTCCTGTCTCTGCAGTTTGACTGATACACGCCGTCAACGATGTCTCCATTCAAATATTTGTGCAACTAATATTTTTTAGTCCGTCAGTACTTAAAGTATTCACGCGCCATGTACAATAATATGTTTATGCAATCAAACAGCCCATTCAGGGGTCTTCGAAATGTGAAAATTGTACCACAGTACCACTTTCGGCACCATGGTATTAAAAGAAAAGAAAAAGAAATAAGCATCGTTTCTGATATGTCCGCAGTGATGCTTACCATCGTTTGGAACTCGTTACCGTACGCTGGAAGTAGGATACTACTCGTTACAGAAACTTGCAGTCATGTTTTTAAGTTATGGCGCAACAAGTTGTAATGTCCGGAAACAGTACGAATGGACAGACCAACTTCTCGCAACATGGATCATTCTAAATGGAAGAAATTTACTGTCGTACGTGGAAACTGAAGATAAACGCCATCAATTCAGCTTTAGAGCGGTGGCCGAGGTTGTAGTGGTAGATCGTGTGAGAGGAGATTAATCAACAAACGACTGTCAAGTTTACCATGAATTCACATTTTGAAGAATACTCTGTGAGGAATAATGGTAGAGCCGCAACTTCACTTTTGTTGGAAGCAACGCATGCAGGTAATGGAGCCACATGACTTCGGGTTCAGAGTTCAATTCTGTTAATGGATTAAAAAGTAAGGACTTCAGAAAGTACATTACACATGTACCACCTCAAGCGCGTTGTCCAAGGAAAGTTCCGCATTGTCTGAAGAGAGTAACTTACATTTTCCGATTTTCCTGCAGATGCAGTTATGCAACGGTGCAAATAACAGCCGGCCGGAGTGGCCGAGCGGTTCTAGGCGCTACAGTCTGGAACCGCGCGACCGCTACAGTCGCAGGTTCCAATCCTGCCTCGGGCATGGATGAGTGTGATTTCATTAGGTAAGTTAGGTTTAAGTAGTTCTAAGTTGTAGGGGACTGATGACCTCAGAAGTTAAGTCCCATAGTGCTCAGAGCCATTTTGCAAATAATAGCTGCATCACAGTGTGCGAGCGCAATGGCACAGTAACCGGAAGCTCACACCAATGTTGTGGGCAAAACGTCTACATTTTATGTAGGTTCGCCGTGATATTCTGGTGTTAATGATCAAAAGCAATGTCGCGTCGAGCTGTAGCGAAATTGCGTCGACACTTTGACACAGTCCGCACAGATGTGGGTGACGTTGGTCAAGAAGGAACAGTCCAGATATTACATTACTCAGAGTCTTCCTCTGAGCAAACTGAAACAATATGTAAGGGAAAAGACATTTCTCCAACATTCACACAGCGATTGTCAAATGACTTTGTGCCCCGTGACTGAATTTCTATAGTCAAGGTACTCAGTCACTGTTAGAATGTTGCAACATTGTGTATAGAGACTTGGTGACTATTAAAAATAGAGTCATCTTTGACGTCATAGTCCCTCATATTCTTCTTCACTCTCTTCTTTCTCATGTATTTCTTGTCCTAGTAATGGCATGTTTTCAGGTGATGGATTTTATTTGTAAACTGAAAACTGAAATACACAAAAAAATTTATGGATGTAACTCAAATTGATATTTATTATTTCATCTGAAAGAACAATTTGAAATTTTTTTGCTGTGGGACCTCAAAAAGTAAGTCACGCATTATTTTGGTTCTGCTATTTTTTATGGAACTGAAAAACACAGTTGCTTTTTCTGCGAAGCACAAGATATTTTTGCGTTTAGTGTATTGGACAAATTTTAAACCCTTAGATACCGGCAAGCCATATCGGAATCGACTTTTCCGGATTATATATATGCTCTCTGGTAGTTGCTTGGCATGTAACATCATTGCCGTTGATGATGGCACAGGTTTTGGTGTTGTGGGGCGTTTCCTCACTAGAAAAGCAACATCTTTGACGTCAGAGTCCTCATATTCTTCTTCTCTCTAATCTTCCTCTTGAATCCTGTCTTGTGATTGTGATAGCTCGTTGCCGACTGTAGTACCCGGTGCTACATGGGAAAAAATATATCTCCGCATTCTAGTAGTAGTAGCAGCAGTAGTAGTAGTAGCTTTATTCATCTTTAGATCTCTTTCTACAATGATATAGGACATGTCAAAGTATTTATAAGTTTAGACCAATTTAAAATAAGCTAATTGGTATACACATATAGTTACAGGCTTCTAGTTAGAGACAATAATTAGATTTATTCCTAGTATACAGTACTTTTTTACAAATAACTTATTAAATAATTTAATGCCACACTGTTCACTCATATCTCACTATCAGTCACTGCACACACTATACACACATTGTTTCATAACACTTCTCTCACTACACGCACACACACACACATACACACCCACACTGGTGATCTCTGTGCCATTTTCTGTACCACAGTTGCTATCCTGAAAAACTGAGTCAGCATCCCTCCATAATGAGTGAGATGTTGAGCTCAGAAAGAGGAAGAGGTGTTAGTATTGAGCTATGCGTAGCTTGGGGGTAAGTATTTCTAGAAAGGAAAAAAAGAAAGAAAAAAACATAAAGCGAAGGTGTTACGTGGAATGTTGGATATTTTATAATGATAACTAATATTATTTATTTGTAAAACATTTTTTATCAAATCCTTACTCTGTTTTATCTAAGAAATCCTACAATGTATTGCATATCATATACTTCTTAGCTAACATTTTTAATTAAGTGTGTTTTTGCAATTTCTTTAGTCTCTTTTGGTAATTTATTGTACAGTTTTATTCCTTGGTAGAAAATACTATTTTGAGTTTTATTTTTATTTTTTCTTGGTATGCATGGTCGTGGACAGAACTGTTAGTGCAGTAATTACCAATGTTATTATTGATACGTACAACTGACTGGTAAATGTATTCACAAGGAGCAGTTAAAGTCCCAAGTGTTTTGAACAGATCTTTACGATGAGCTCGACTAGTATTTTTGCTTATTTTCTTATGGATCTTTCCTGGAATTTGAAAATTGTGTTCATATTTTGTGCGTTTGTTCCCCAAAATAGAATGCCATAGCTAAGAATTGAGTGTATATATGAATAATATGTAACTGAATGACACTGCATGTTGCACACTGATGACAGAATTCTATGGGCATAACATGCTGATGAAATTCTGTTTGGAAGTGTGTTTGTGTGCTCACACCACTTCAACTGAGAATCAATATTCATTCCTAGAAATTTTGCATTTGTTACATAGTCTCTAAGAGGTGTCATCTACATTTAATTTAACATTGTCATTTTTCCTCTTCAAACTGAAATTCATGGCATTAGTGTTCTTTATGTCCAATGTCACTTTATTGCTTATTGACCAATCATAAACGTCCTTTAGAGTTTCATTTGCTTTCTCGGCAAGGAGTTCTCTTGTTTTCTTAGTGACTATAATATTGCTGTCATCAGCGAAGAGAATTTTTTCAGCAAGAGTAATACTACTGGGAAAGTCGTTGAAGTATATCAGGAATAGTATTGGTCCTAATATGCTGCCTTGCGGAACCCCTTTATTAATGTATATTGGTTCTGGTAAGTGTTTTACTAAATGCTTAGTCTATTTGAAGTATGTGGCATCTCTACTCTTTGTACCCTATCCGCTAGGTATGATCTAAACCAGTCATTAGCGCTGGCCGGTGTGGCCCTGTGGTTCTAGACGCTTCAGTTTCGAACCGCGTCACCGCTACGGTCGCAGGTTCGAATCCTGCCTCGGGCATGGATGTGTGTGTGATGTCCTTAGGTTAGTTAGGTTTAAGTAGTTCTAAGTTCTAGGGGACTGATGACCTCAGAAGTTGAGTCCCATAGTGCTCAGAGCCATTTGAACCATTTGAACCAGTCATTAGCTACCCACGTTATTCCTAATGCTTCTCATTTATTTAGTAGAATCTTGTAGTCGACTGTGTCAAACGCCTTCGAAAGATCCAAAAACTTGCCTGTGACACACTCATCTTTAACAAGAGCATCAAGTACAACTTTTGTGAAGTCTGCTATGACTGACTCCGTATTTTTGCCACTTCAGAAACCAAACTGTGATTCGCTTATAATATTGTATATATTCAGGTAATTCATTAATCTGTCTTTCATAATTACATCTATTATTTTTGAGAATGCTGACAGCAGGGAAATCGGCCGGTAATTTTCTGTGTCTTCTGCATTACCTTTCTTAAGTAAACATACTACTCTTGCCTGTTTTAAATGCCCTGGAAATGATCCTGATGCTCCTACAAGTTTGTCACTAGTTTGTAAAGTTTATGTCAGGCAGAACGCAAAGTATTTTTTCTGGTGGCAGAGCATTCACATTGCATGACGATAGTATCAGTTAGAATCCCAGACTTTTCACTGATGAGATGAATGTCAGTCTGGTGAAAATGGTGCTAATTAGTACTTAACTTAGATAATAATAAAGTTTTAAATTCAAAATCATAAATACAGAGAAGCTTTTCACTGCCTGACCTGTAATCACACAGAACACGCCAGACATGTCATACAAATATCTGGGAAAAAGAAAGCATAGAGCATATGAAAGTAAGGGTAAAGCTAACGGCAGGCTTCTATTTATGGGTAGGGTATTGGCTACATACCATTATTACATGAAACAGATCACTTACAGATTACAAGTATGTCCCATACCGGAATATTAACGATATTTTCGGTACTCATCAGGGGATATCGAGTTCTACAAAGAAGAGCGGCGCGAATGCTCATAGGTTTGGCGACTAGCGTGAGAATGAAGAAGAAAAACTTCACTGGAAAGCACTCACAGAAAGACACTTTATAGCTTTCCAAAACCTGCTTAAAAAGTTCAAAGCTGCATATTTTTATTGCTAAAACTAAATTCTTCAGCCCCCTAGATGTAGATTTAGTACAGACCTAGGAAATAAAATTAGTCTGATGGGACTTCGTATGGAACCACGGAAGCAATCTTTCTTCTCACGCTCCTTGAATGATCTATCGAAAAGAAAATCACAAACTGTAGTACAATGAAAGAGACCCATGGCTGCTCGCTGTCATAGGCTCAAGCAAAGTGAATTTGTTCTCCCAGCCGTGTGCAACTATTTGCATTTGGCTCCACTTCGGCTCCTACCTTTTACTTCAGCTTGTAATTTAGACTCAAGAGACGAAGTGAAATCCTCACAAAACCTTTACACCAAAGGTAACTCTTGGAATATCTTGTTATTGGAGAGCTGAATTAACAATTCAACGAATGCAGAACAATATTTGACTGAGTATCAGCACGTTTTAATAAAGTACCGCAAGGCAGACGACCTACGGCTATGACTGAGTTCATATTTGTGTTCAGCCTGTATGCAAATCACATTAAGTCCCTAAAATATGGCTAAGGTTACATAAAATGTACGTGGGCCATTGCTCCAAATGTATAATCTTGTAACTACTACAACTCAGCTAAATGTCATAAAACGACGAGGCCACTGTTTACGCATGGAAAATATGAACCTTGGTCCAGAGCGGAATCTTCTTAAGAGCGGCAAATGACTAGAAAAAGAAAGAACAAGGTTGACTGACGTGGAGAGATGTAGTGGTAGAGTACCGGCAGCCGGTTTTCTATTTTGTATCATTGGTAGAACAATGAAAATCAAGATTTTTTATTTTTCCTGCAATGAGCGTTTTCAGCTGACTCAGCCCATCTGAAGATCAGACACGTGGAGAGTGCTGAGTGCCTGAAATTTCAGCAACACGTGACGTAGTGCGTTGCTCTTCCCTAAAGTGAGGGGAGTCATAATGCTCATTGTAATCATTGCAGACAATTCTGAAAACACTGCAATTCTGAGGAGACCATACAATAAAGTAAACTGAATTTTTATTGTGAAAAATGTATCATTTATATGGTGCTGTTTCTGGAAAAAGTCACCCGTCACTACGAGAGTTATTTCTTCTAACAGAAAAAAAGTAGTTTCTGTTACGAAGGGACAAATAATTACGAAGAAACAGCTGCATGCTTTATATCATGCAAGAAGGCTAGTGGATGAAATTTTCTGCTTCAAATATTATTACAAAAATTACGGAGTGGTTACAGACGCATTGTTGATGTTCGACTCTTACGTAACAGTAAAGGTAGAGCATTTTCTACAAGAAACATTTATTTCAGGACGGGCGAACGAAAAGAGATAAATATTGATAAGAGAAGAATTTAGACTTTAAATTTTAAAGCTAAAGAAAGGCTAGGAATAAACTTACTGGTTATCTTGTGGCAGCAACTGACATTTAAGTTAAGCAGTAATTTATCATCTGTCTTTGCAGTGTGGTGCTTAACAGAGCTCCAGGTGGCTGTTTAAACCATTATGTAATTACTGATGTAACTGTGCCAAGATTTATGAGCCCCAGTGTATTTTGAATTACTCAGCATTAACGAGTGTTTAGTCACACTATAAACCGTATGTTAATAGAGTTGCGCTCAGTGTCATTTCGTTTACAAAACAAAGAAAAAAGTAATGTGACCGGGTTGTTGAATGGCAACCAGTAAAATGAAGACTTCATCTGGAAACAGAAAGTAATGCACGTTATGCTCACATGGACTACTTGTCTCAGAGCGTTGGAAAATAAGTCTCGGTTATCACATATGCGAATAACAATAGATGGTGAAACTTCCTGGCAGATTAAAACTGTGTGCCCGACCGAGACTCGAACTCGGGACCTTTGCCTTTCGCGGGCAAGTGCTCTACCAACTGAGCTACCGAAGCACGACTCACGCCCGGTACTCACAGCTTTACTTCTGCCAGTACCTCGTCTCCTACCTTCCAAACTTTACAGAAGCTCTCCTGCGAACCTTGCAGAACTAGGAGAGCTTCTGTAAAGTTTGGAAGGTAGGAGACGAGGTACTGGCAGAAGTAAAGCTGTGAGTACCGGGCGTGAGTCGTGCTTCGGTAGCTCAGTTGGTAGAGCACTTGCCCGCGAAAGGCAAAGGTCCCGAGTTCGAGTCTCGGTCGGGCACACAGTTTTAATCTGCCAGGAAGTTTCATATCAGCGCACACTCCGCTGCAGAGTGAAAATCTCATTCAACAATAGATGGTGCTTAAAAAGATAGCAAACGAAAGAGAATTACTATGATAGAAGTGCAAGTTCATTGAAATGTCTTGAGCGACCAGTGTGGTGCGAACCACAGAATGCAGATTTTGCACCCATTTGACTTTGATATTTATAGTACCGGATACGTTCAAGCAATGTGCCTGCCTTTCTACGAGCGTTATAGTGGTGTCTGTTTCTTACTCTACTTCCGTAATCTCCATAATCTGCACAGGCCTGCATTCACATATTGTCTTTGTAACGCTTTTCAGCGCTTGCAAATATACTACTTGCTCCAATTATACAGAAACCATTCTACACTAGTAGCTCCTCCCTACTCTTTGGAAGGTTTTCCGAGATACTTATCTGCATACCAATATTCTGTAACACATTTAATTGAGAGTTTAATCTATGTTTCGAAGTTTCGCCTCTTTATGTTTTCTTTGTATGTTAGATTCAAATAGTACATATAAAGAGCATCAGTGTTCTGGAGTGGACGTTTTCTTATTCTTACGCATAAGATATGAAACAAATTTGTTACGTTCAAGAAATCTTTGGCTAACGGTATTGAATGGCTCTGCCAGAAAGTATATCTACATCTACATCTACATCGGTACTCTGCATTTCAACATGAATGCCTGGCAGAGGACTTTTCGAACAACTTGCAGACTATTTCTCTCCTGCTCCGCTCTCTAACAGTGCATGGGAAAAATTAAAATTTAAGTGTTGCTGCACGAGGTCTGATTTCTCTTATTTTAATACGACGATTAGTTCTCGCTGTATAGGTTGGCGACTATAAGGTATTTCGGTATTCAAAGGAGAAAATTGGTGACTGAATTTTCGTGGAACGATCTCGCCGAAACGCCAAACGCTGATCGCATCCGTAACACTTTCTCCTCTATTTCTTGACGATATGAAACGAGCTGCTCTTCTTTCGACTTTCAGATGTTTTTCACCAGTCCTATCTGGTACTAAGTGAAGGGTCCGAGTTCGATTCGCAGCCGGAGATTTTCTCTGCTCGGAAACGGAATGTTGTGTTGTCCTTACGCTAGCAATCGTCATAAATGACATTCCACTGTTGAAGGAAATAACTAGGCAAGACCCGAACCCCTGTATATTGAAATAAAAAGAATTCTATCCGTCAATGATCCCATACCGCACAGCAATAGTCCATCAGAGGACAAGCTAGTGTAGTGTAGGCAGTGTCTCTAGTAGAACTAGTGCATCTTCTATATGGTCTGCAGGAGACCAAGATATATCGTGGGCTCCACACGTGCGTTGCACTTCGTGTTCGTCAACACTAAATGCCTGGGTGCATTGTCAGAAGTTCTCCACGAAGATTGTGTACCTGCTATTTAACGTGAAACCACAAATCATGTGTCGGTTGCTGTTTTTGTATGGTGCATCCACTGAGGAAAGGAGTCAACACCAACAGGAATATTCAGTACTGACAGCCCATCTGTCATACTATTTGTGGCACATAGCGAAGGATTGCCTGTTCCTGTTCCCCCACACATACCGCGATCAAGCAGTGAAAGCGCTGATGCTGAACTGACACGTACAGCCGAAAAAAATGCAGTCATCCCCGCCAATGACACTGACCCTCCATTTACACCAGCGTCGTAATCTGGACAACCACACAAGAACCACGCAGTGTGGACACAGTGACCTGATTAGGGACTTGTGCTTCTATAGCATAAAGCCGATATCTTGGTCTCACGACTGCGGCAATGGAATCTCGGTCGCTGACACATTACGTGTGTCTGTGTTTCAGGAGTTCCAGAAAAAACTTGAGTGTCATTTCAGCATTGAAGACAACACTACTTTCTGCAGTGACAGTGACTTTTTGTAGGAAGATCTGAACATTACATACAAACCAAACGAGTGGAAACACTTTATACATGGCTCAAAAATAAGATCGAAGGCAGTGCTGCTGCATAATGTTAATGAAAGGCCACCCACCCTTCTTGCATATGCTGCTGTAGCTAAAGAAAGTTATACCATACTGAAATCCGTTGTAAACTTAGTTAATTGCATTAAGAAGGAAAGGCTGATATGTGCAGATTTCAAAGTCATTGCGATTTTGTTGGATTTGCAAGAGGATTAAGCTAAGCATTGCTGCTACCTATGTCAGTGGGACAGTCGCGCAAGAGAAAAACAGTACACACAAATGGAATGACCTCCACGACAGCTCTGGTGCCTGGGTCAAAAATTATTGCCAAAAAACCTCTAGTGAATTGATATTCATTATAGCATTTGTTAAAGCTGTGCAGAGGAATGAAGCAGCATTTCAGTATTTGTGAAAAAGGTATACACGGCTCAGCAGAAAGATCACAAAGGTGATACTCATTGGTCCACATATACGCCAGCTGTTGAGGGACACACACTTTGAATCCACTCCAACTCGTGATCACCTGCATGCGTGGCGCTGGATTTGTAATGTGACAGCATTATTCTTGGGAGAATGGAGGTCCGAAATTAGAGATACCTTTTGGACGAACATGCTTATAAGGTCATAGGCTGCAGCATCACCTTGAAGATGCAGTTACTTTACTCCAACCTCGATGTGTTGCCTGAGAACTGTTGTGTACTTAGCAAGAGCGCAGCAAGCGTTTCCACCGGGACATTTCTCGCACAGAAGAACTTTACGCAGAGCGGTGGGCTACTGCTATGCTGGCTGATTTCTGCTATATGCTACAAAGAGATGGTTCAGGCACCGCCCATAAGGAGAACACAAAGAAACGGTGTGAATCAACTAGGTAAGTTCCGTTAATGTAGCCTATATATCCTACTAATTACAATAGCAGTATAAAATCCCACCTTACTTGTAACCCTTTACTTAATTGTGATATTCGTGATCAGCACATCGACATCTACAAAGACCGTGTGCTACGGTTTCGGAAAACGATCCACTGTGGACCAATGATGCTTCTCCGTTCTAATTCACTTCATAAACTACGTTTTAGCCTCACACCGTATTTTATGTGCGTATTTTCCTTTTACAAGTATGGTAACTAAAATGGTTCAAATGGCTCTGAGCACTATGGGACTCAACTGCTGAGGTCATCAGTCCCCTAGAACTTAGAACTAATTAAACCTAACTAACCTAAGGACATCACAAACATCCATGCCCGAGGCAGGATTCGAACCTGCGACCGTAGCGGTCTTGCGGTTCCAGACTGCAGCGCCTTTAACCGCACGGCCACTTCGGCCGGCAGTATGGTAACTCTGTGTCTCGGAAATACACTACTGGTCATTAAAATTGCTACACCACGAAGATGACGTGCTACAGATGCGAATTTAACCGACCGGAAGAAGATGCTGTGATATGCAAATGATTAGCTTTTCAGAGAATTCACACAAAGTTGGCGCCGTTGGCGACACCTACAACGTGCTGACATGAGGAAAGTTTCCAACCGATTTCTCATACACAAATAGCAGTTGACCGGCGTTGCCTGGTGAAACGTTGTTGTGATGCCTCGTGTAAGGAGGAGAAATGCGTACCATCATGTTTCCGACTTTGATAAAGGTCGGATTGTAGCCTATCGCGATTGCGATTTATCGTATCGCGACATTACTGCTCGCGTTGGTCGAGATCCAATGACTGTTAGCAGAATATGGAATCGGTGGGTTCAGGAGGGTAATACGGAACGCCGTGCTGGATACCAACGGCCTCGTATCACTAGCTGTCGGGATGAGGGGCATCTTATCCGCATGGCTATAACGGATCGTGCAGCCACGTCTCGATCCCCAAGTGAACAGATGGGGACGTTTGCAAGACAACAACCATCCGCACGAACAGTTCGACGACATTTGCAGCAGCATGGACTATCAGCTCGGAGACCATGGCTGCGGTTACGCTTGACGCTGCATCACAGACAGGAGCGCCTGCAATGGTGTGCTCAACGACGAACTTGGGTGCACAAATGGCAAAACGTCATTTTCTCGGGTGAATCCCGGTTCTGTTTACAGCATCATGATGGTTGCATCCGTGTTTGGCGACAACGCGGTGAGCGCACATTGGAAGCGTGTATTCGTCATCACCATACTGGCGTATCACCCGGCCTGATGATATGGGGTGCCATTGGTTACAGGTCTTGGTCACCTCTTGTTCGCATTGATGGCACTTTGAACAGTGGACGTTACATTTCACATGTGTTACGACCCGTGGCTCTACCCATCATTCGATCCCTGCGAAACCCTACTTTTCAGCAGGATAATGCACGACCGCTTGTTGCAGGTCCTGTACGGGTCTTTCTGGATACAGAAAATGTTCCACTGCTGCCCTGGCCAGGACATTCTCCAGACCTCTCACCAACTGAAAACGTCTGGTCAATGGTGGGCGAGCAACTGGCTGGTCACAATACGCCAGTCACTACTCTTAATGAACTGTGGTATCGTGTTGAAGCTGCATGGGCAGCTGTACCTGTACACGGCATCCAAGCTCTGTTTGACTCAATGCCCAGGCGTATCAAGGCCGTTATTACGGCCAGAGGTGGTTGTTCTGGGTACTGATTTCTCAGGGTCTATGCACCCAAATTGCGTGAAAAAGTAATCACATGTCAGTTCTAGTATAATATATTTGTCCAATGAATACCCGTTTACCATCTACATTTCTTCTTGGTGTAGCAATTTTAATGGCCAGTAGTGTAGATAAAGATAACTTGAACATCTTGAAGGTGTTTGAGATTGGAATCTGAGGAACATATCGTAAAAATATCGACCATTTGCTATGCATTGCCGTCTTGGAATCCGAGGCCCCGTTTTGATACCCAAAAACAAAGATTTTCGGGATATCTGAGGAATCACGCAAAACGAGAGGTACCATAGGCTACATATACTGTAAAAAGAACCAACTCGTTTTCTCTACTTGCCTAAGTTTGACCCTGTGCAGTGTGATACTTGCAGAACACGATCCTTCTGTTCGGTATACAAACGGGCCCCAATCCAAGTGCTATCCGAAACACTTGACCGTACTTTCTATCACCAGAGATCTGAGCCCCGGAAAAACTCCCTTTTTATTTGTGGCGTTGTGTAGCATATTAGACAGTGCATGCTAAAATCAGGATGACAAAGATAGGCCATAGCCTCAGACCTTAACTCGTCAGAAATGCAACGGTTGCTGTCCAAATTACCAGCAATGCCAACCAGAGAAGCTCGTTTTAAGTGCCCAGTGGCATCTCGTACTACGATGCCGAGTGCTGAGCTCGTGTAGCTGCGACGATTTCTGAATGTGAGACTCTTTGCGTAATCTTCCCCACATGCCGAATATACAGGGTAATGTACACACTCATTGAAAATGAATATCTCTTTAATTAAAGGAGATAGAGATGAAGCATAATGTTAGTGGGGTACCTTAAGGTCCAACTAAAGGTGGTAATTGTTCAGAATGGCTTCCTTGAACTACAATACACCGTCGCACAACGACTTGCAACAGAGCGATATGCCAAATATATTGTTGCTAATGGAATAGCATCACAATCTTACTCAATTTGCCCTTTGAGATCCTCTAGTGTTTGTAGACCGCAAACGCCGCAGTGTAAGCTGCATTCTTGAGAGTACCTCACAGACAGAAGACTAGAGAAGCTGAATCAGGAGATCTAGCTGGAAAATCCCCTTCCTTTTCCTGCTATCTCGCAAGAAGTGTGCGATTGACAAATGACTCCACATCAACATGAAAGCTAGGTGGCGCCCCCACCTGTTGAAAATAATAATCTTCATTTTCAAAAAAAGTCGTTTAGATCAGGAGTTATCATACGCAACATTTCTAAGTAAGAGTCGCTTTTGACTGCTCTCAAAGAAGTACGGGCTGAATGACCATCTAGAAGACAGACCACAGCAGAAAGCTGCCCCTGGTAGATTAAAATGGCATCCCTCGGTTACATGTGAATTCTCACTGGCCCAGTACACACAGTTATGGCGGTTAATTGTCCCGTTAAGTTTAAAGGTCACTTCATCTGACCAAAGAATTTGATCTCGGAAACGATACTGTTCTCCACATCTGTTAATATACCACTCACAAAATTCACTTCGCCTATCAGGATCATCCTCGTTAAGAACAGGGAAAAGTCTTCAGATGTAAGGCTGAAGTGTCAGAGCTCGCAAAATTTTATGAACACTGCTTTTGCAGATCCAAGTCTGATGAGAGCATTGCCTCACACATCTCAACGGGGATTGTGTGTACGCCTGCATCAACACTTTCATTGTCTGCTGAACGTCTCTTTCTTCCACAATGCCCCTTCTTCAGATCCAGCACTGTTCCTTCGACTTCACACCTATCTCGGATTCTATAATTGTTGCTCTTTTTGGTGGTGGTGTCCCCGACTTAAGCCTCTAACGTCGTAGTACCTGACCCACATTCTCTGTTTTCCTGTAACACAAAGCAACCATTTCCGGTGATCCAAAGATAACGCTACGTTCGTTTACGATATTGAAACAGAATAAACCGTTGTCGTATTTTTCACCGTCTTCTGAATTATTACCCGCTGAAGCTGTATTTCTACCTCCTTCAGTAAAAGAGACATTCAGTTTCAAAGAGTGTATGCATTATTTTGGGACACCCTGTACATGGCATTAGTCCTTGTTGTTTTGTGCGGGTGCGTCGAAATCTTAATCATGTGCGTATCCCAACATGTAGTTTACTTCATGTAACTTTGTCTTTTGTTGCATTCCGTAGTCGAGGTGTTGAAATTTTAATGCCCAGCAGCGCACAATGGCTTCTAAGTTCGTTCGCTGACACTTCTCTTGTCGTTGCGCGATAGTAAAGACATGCAGTAAGATTTGGATATAATTTCCACTAAATTTAACGAAACGCTGTTCTCTTCAAATGTTGATGAATACAAGATGATTTCTACAAAGAGAGAAAGAGCCTGGTAGTATCCTCCAACAAAATTTCCTTGGAACGCGTCACGTCGTTCAAATATTTGCAGTTATCGGTAAGAATAGACATGAAATGGGGCGAAGAGTCGCAATCAGCTGTAAAGGTAGAGCAGGTCAATGGAAGATAAACATTTGTTGATAGGTTTCTGGGGAAAACAGAGTATATGTGAAGGAAGTCGCATATGAGAGGGTAGTGTGGTCACCTTCATTGTCCAGTCACGTTAATGTGAGCACCTGTTAAAAGGCAGAACAGCTAGTTATTAAAGCACAGACCGCTGTGATATGTGCATGAAGAGGGTGAATAAGGATCAGGAAAGTGCTGACAGGGACATCGAGCCATTCCGGCTGCAATGACGTGGCCAGCTGCGCTAGGTATGTACACTCCTGGAAATGGAAAAAAGAACACATTGACACCGGTGTGTCAGACCCACCATACTTGCTCCGGACACTGCGAGAGGGCTGTACAAGCAATGATCACTCGCACGGCACAGCGGACACACCAGGAACCGCGGTGTTGGCCGTCGAATGGCGCTAGCTGCGCAGCATTTGTGCACCGCCACCGGCAGTGTCAGCCAGTTTGCCGTGGCATACGGAGCTCCATCGCAGTCTTTACGTGTCGTCTTCAGCGATGAGAGTCGCTTCTGCCTTGGTGCCAATGATGGTCGTATGCGTGTTTGGCGCCGTGCAGGTGAGCGCCACAATCAGGACTGCATACGACCGAGGCACACAGGGCCAACACCCGGCATCATGGTGTGGGGAGCGATCTCCTACACTGGCCGTACACCACTGGTGATCGTCGAGGGGACACTGAATAGTGCACGGTACATCCAAACCGTCATCGAACCCATCGTTCTACCATTCCTAGACCGGCAAGGGAACTTTCTGTTCCAACAGGACAATGCACGTCCGCATGTATCGCGTGCCACCCAACGTGCTCTAGAAGGTGTAAGTCAACTACCCTGGCCAGCAGGATCTCCGGATCTGTCCCCCATTGAGCATGTTTGGGACTGGATGAAGCGTCGTCTCAAGCGGTCTGCACGTCCAGCACGAACGCTGGTCCAACTGAGGCGCCAGGTGGAAATGGCATGGCAAGCCGTTCCACAGGACTACATCCAGCATCTCTACGATCGTCTCCATGGGAGAATAGCAGCCTGCATTGCTGCGAAAGGTGGATATACACTGTACTAGTGCCGACATTGTGCATGCTCTGTTGCCTGTGTGTATGTGCCTGTGGTTCTGTCAGTGTGATCATGTGATGTATCTGACCCCAGGAATGTGTCAATAAAGTTTCCCCTTCCTGGGACAATGAATTCACGGTGTTCTTATTTCAATTTCCAGGAGTGTAGACTGCGGATGGATGGCGCGAACAGCCCGGTAGGAGTGGTTCCACAAATTCTCGATTGGATTTAAATTCGGGGCGTTTGGTGACCAGGGGAAGAGGAAAATCTCATCCTGGTGCTCTATAAACCACTTACGTACTTTGTGAGCTGTATGACAATTGCATTGTCCTGCAGGTAGATGCCATCGCTCCTAGGAATTGCTCACTGGATGAAGGGGTAGACGTGGTCCCCAAAAATAGATGCATACTCGTCTTGATCCAGTATGCCTTCCAGAATGATGAAATAATCTAGGGAACGCCACAAAAAATTGCCCCGACGCTAACGAGCCCTCCTCCGGCATGGTACCTTCCGACTACTGTTGCTGGCCTGTATACGCGAACGGCAGCCGGTCCGATGAAGCATAAAACGCGATTCATCTGGAAAGGCCACCCTTCGCCACTCAGTGGCCGTCCAGTTGTGGTAGTGGCGTGCAAATTCCAGCCTTAGTTGCCGATAAACAGCTGCCAGCATGGGTTCATAGAACAGACGTCTGCTGCGGAGGTCCATAAGCAGCAACGTTCGCTGACCGGTTGTTAGGGAGACACTGTCGGTAGCCCGTTGGTTGATCTGGGCGGTCAGTGGCTCAACAGTTGCAAGTATAGTCACCCGTACACATCTCCCAGCCGTCATTCACCGCTGTCATCTGTGACCCATCGTGCACCAAAGTTGTCTGGGCACCGGTTTTGTATAGTGCCATATTGCCAAGCATAATATGCTTCAACCACAGCGGCAAGTGAGCAGTTTGAAAAGTTAGCTCTTTCGGAAATGCTTACATCCTTGGCCCGAAACCCTCCATACGGTTTCTATACCCTCGACTGGCAGGGCTACCACCTGCTCCCCGTGAGTGGTTATAGCAAGTTGACGACGAACATAGGCGATTGTCACACTTACGTGACTGGACCGTATAACACTGCACCTAGCATTTGGAGTCATTATTTAGTAGACATGACAGTGGCCATGGAACGAATTCAGAGAAGACGGAGGCAACAGGCAGCACAGTGCATAAAAGGCGCAGTGATGCAAATAGAATTTGAATTGAAATGGGAATCTAAGGAAGGAGGGCGGCTACTATCTCTGAAAGAAAACAAGGAAAGGGAAGAAGACCGTTATTCCAGCAAAGCTGCCGGCCAGTGTGGCCGAGCGGTTCTAGGCGCATCAGTCTGAAACCGTGCGACCGCTACGGTCGCAGGTTCGAATCCTGCCTCGGGCATGGATGTGTGTGATGTCCTTAGGTTAGTTACGTTTAAGTAGTTCTAAGTTCTAGGGGACTGATGACCTCAGATGTTAAGTCCCATAGTGCTCAGAGCCATTTAACCCATTTCCATCAAAGCTGGGCCTCAGTTCCGCTGCCATTATCATTTATCTCCCCTAAGGATCGTAAGAATATGATGTGAAAGATTAAGGCGTGGATGGAGGCCTATAACCAGTCATTTTTCCTTAGCTCAGTAGGAGAATGTAACTGGACGAAAGATCGCTGATATTGGTACGAAGTACCCTCCATTGCATACTTTACGGCGGCGTGAGTAGCACATATGTTGACGAGGATTATCGACTGTGATTGGAAAACAGAATAGTAGCTCATCTGCCGTAAATGCCATGTAGAATCTATATCTCTGCTACCTGGAAAGTGTAGTCTGCGGTATAGAAGTAAGGAACCGTTTAGGGGATGACGTCAGCACCGACTTGTGCGGGCAGCAGAATGATCGGCTGCCCTCGGCACAGAACAGAACGGCAGAGCACCACAGGGGCGACGCGAGGCGCGGCAGATGGCTGCCGGCGATATGATTGGCCGGTCGTTACGTCATATTGACGCGCCGGGACACCCGGACTGCGGTTATCGGCAGGCCATCTCGCCGTGCGGCATCGCCACGACGGCTGCTGCTGCTGCTGCCGTCTGCGTCCAGATCGCCTTCCCAGATACATAGCAGAGGCAGCTGCCGCGCGACAATGCTCGCTGCGCCCCGACACCTCTGCTCCACGTCCACAGACGCGGAAATTACGGCGAGGGGCGCCGGCACAACGGGCAGGCGCTAAGTGGGGGTCGTGCAGATGTGTGTTGGGGCGCCAGATTTTTCGTAACGAGAAGTGACGCAATACGCTGGCATTAGCACGCCCCTTGTGCCCTACGATATCTGCTGCTGCATCTCTGAGGATCTACCGATCCTTAATCACAACGGTCAAATAACAAGCCACTGAATAGAATTCGATGAACGAACAACGCCATAGGCCAAGTGGGAATACCACTCAAGCACCGAGGGTTCCGTACAAAGTTAACAATGTTTATGTATACAGTTTTGGAACTACACGACTGGCTATTAAAATTGCTACACCGAGAAGAAATGTATATGATAAACTGATATTAATTGGACAAATATATTATACTAGAACTGCCATGTGATTACATTTTCACGCAATTTGGGTGCATAGATCCTGAGAAATCAGTACCCAGAACAACCATATCTGGCCGTAATAACGGCCTTGATACGCCTGGGCACTGAGTTAAACAGAGCTTTGATGGCGTGTACAGGTACAGCTGCCCATGCAGCTTCAACACGATACCACAGTTCATCAAGAGTAGTGGCTGGCGTATTGTGACGAGCCAGTTGCTCGGTTATCATTGACCACACGTTTTCAATTGGTGAGAGATCTGGAGAATGTGCTGGCCAGGGGATCAGTCGAACATTTTCTGTATCCAGAAAGGCCAGTAAAGGACCTGCAACATGCGGTCGTTCGTTATCCTGATGAAATGTAGGGTTTCGTAGAGATCGAATGAAGGGAAGAGCCACGGGTTGTAACAAATCTGAAATGTAACGTCCACTGTTCCAAGTGCCGTCAATACGAACACGAGGTGACCGAGACGTGTAACCAATGGCACCCCATACCATGGCGCCGGGTGATACGCCAGTATGGTGATGACGAATACACGCTTCCAATGTGCGTTCACCGCGATGTTGCCAAACACGGATGCGACCATCACGATGCTGTAAACAGAACCGGGATTCATCCGGAAAAATGACGTTTTGCCATTCGTGCACCCAGATTCGTCGTTGAGTACACCATCGCAGGCGCTCCTGTCTGTGATGCAGCGTCAAGGATAACCGCAGCCATGGTCTCCGAGCTGATAGTCCATGCTGCTGCAAACGCCGTCGAACTGTTCGTGCAGATGGGTGTTGTCTTGCAAACGTCCCCATCTGTTGACTCAGAGATCGAGACGTGGCTGCAGGATCCGTTACAGCCATGCGGATAAGATGCCTGTCATCTCGACTGCTAGTGATACGAGGCCGTTGGGATCCAACACGGCGTTCCGTATTACCATCCTGAACCCACCGATTCCATATTCTGCTAACAGTCATTGGATCCCGAATAACGTGAGCAGTAATGTCGCGACACAATAAACCGCAATCGCGATAGGCTACAATCCGACCTTTATCAAAGTCGGAAACGTGATGGTACGCATTTCTCCTCCTTACACGAGGCATCACAACAACGTTTCACCAGGCAACGCCGGTCAACTGCTATTTGTGTATGTGAAATCGGTTGGAAACTTTCCTCATGTCAGCACGTTGTAGGTGTCGCCACCGGCGCCAATCTTGAGTGAATGCTCTGAATAGCTAATCACTTGCATACCGCAGCATCTTCTTCCTGTCGGCTAAATTTCGCGACTGTAGGACGTCATTTTCGAGGTGTAGGATTTTTAATGGCCAGTAGTGTATATGTGCGTATACTCTCTTAGAACTTGAGAATCTGAACGATTTGTTCCTGTTATCGACACAAATACTGGCAAGATATTGATCATGGATAATCTGAAACCGGATATTGAACTATATGAAACAAATAACTTCTGAACGGTTTGCGTTAGGACCTTCAAAGAACGCGTTTGGCTGCGGGGCATAATGGGAATTAGTATGTGCAGTATGGTTTTATTTAGCGACTAAAGTCCACTTTCATTTGAATGGGTTTGTCAATAAGCAAAACTGGCTCATTTGGGGGACTGAGAATCCTCATTTCGCTATCGAGAAGTCTCTTCACTCTCAACGGGTGGGTGCGTGGTGCGCAATGTTCAGCCACGGAATAACCGGTGCGATATTCCTTGATGACACGCTGACTACCGAACGGTACTTGGAGGTTTTGGAAGATGATTTCATCTTCATTATCCAAAGTGACCCTTATTTTGACAAAATGTAGTACAGGCAAGACGGAGCTCAACCCCATCGAAGCAAGACCTTTGGTGACCGCATTCTGGCTCTGGGGTGCCCGTAGGCCACTGGCATGGACCTCGATTGGCCGTCATATTCTCCGGATCTGAACACATACGACTCATTTTGGTGAGACCATATTAAAGACAATGGGTACAGCAACAAACCCAAAACCATCAGTGAGCTGAAAACAGCCATTCAGGATGTCGTTGACAGCATCGATGTTCCAACACTTCAGAGGGTCATACAGAATTTCGCTATTCGTCTGCGCAACATCATCGCAAGTGATGGCTGGCATATCAAACATGTCATAACCCAAATCCGAATGTATGTGGTGACGTTTAAATCTTGAATAAAGTGTATGCACGCCGTAGTTTGTAACTGGTTTACCTTTATTTTCATATACTTCAATATGACTACTGCCTATATTTTGTATTTACATGCAGTAATGTTCATCCATTACCGATTTTGACTGATGACGATTGTAATGTTTGTTCAAATGGCAAAAATATATTTCTTGTTGATACAATTACAATTTAGCAAGTTACAAATATTTTACTTTAGCTGTACCGTGAAACCTTTCTACTTGCCTAATTTCATGATACTAGGTCAACCGGAAATACCCCATAGGTTACGATGAGTGTGTTTGTGAGTATCAAAATATGCGACATATAATCATGAAACTTTTCATCGCATTGGCTTAGAAGCGTAACTGTTTTACACCGCCAAGGAACCATAAACCTTAATGTGTGACGTAAGTTTCAACTTGATACGCTTCTAGACAAAATGGGGTAGTTACTGACGAACAGGCAGACGAAGGGATAAAAAATGAAAAAAGTATTTTTACATGTAATATAATAACAAATTAACAATTTTCGGGTTTTTTCCTGTACTTTTAGTGTGAAAATTTGCTTATTGACACATTTAATGATTCTTGGTCAACGGGAAGTACACTACAGATTTTGATGCGTGAGTTTTCGAATGTCAAGACATGTCACGTAAATCGCCGGATGGTTTGTCTGCATTGACATAGAAGCTTAATATTTTCACACCGACAAGGGACTATAGACCTTAATGTGTGACATACATTTGAACATAATACGTCTATCCGTGTCAACGGCCTTGCCCGGGGTAACACCGGTTCCCGTCAGATCACCGACGTTAAGCGATGTCTGCCTGGGCTAGCAGTTGGATGGGTGACCGTCCGGTCTGCCTAGCGGTGTTGGCTAGCGGGGTGCACTGCGCCCTTGTAAGGCAAACTGAGGAGCTACTTGATTGAGAAGTAGCGGCTCCAGTCTCGGAAACTGACACATGGCCGCTAGAGCGGTGTGCTTTTTTCAATGTATCCATTCATGTCTACAACTGTCCTAGATTTAAAACAAAAACATCAACTATTTCTGTGATTTCACTGTCGATTTGTGCAATTTTTCTCTTCTACATTGTTGTTTATACATTATTTTAGACTTATATTAATTTACTTTCTGGTCTACCTTCAAACTTGCTTTATTATTGATATTTGTTTTTTAATTCGGGATCGAGAACGCCATGATGTTCTTAAATGACTTGATGCTCCATGCAGCTATTAAATTTCGTAGAATGCCAACGTTGCGTTAGTAAAAGGATCTGCAGTTGTAGTACATTTATTTCATTATTTTTCAGTCTGAGTTAAATTGAGGAGCTGGATTAGCAGTGACCAGTTTCAAGCCTTCCCATGCGATAAAGAAAACAAAAGTCCTTGTCACAATTAATCCAAATTGTCAGTGTAACTAAAACAAATAAATAAAGAACATATATTGTTAAATTCTACTTTATTATGTACTGTTTTAAATTTATTATGTACTGTTTTAAATTTTTGGACCCAGGCCAGTGACCCTTGCAATTTGTTGGCTGTTTGACTGTCTATACTTCATGATAACAAATACTGACGTACTGATCTCTTGTGTGTATTGTATATAAAGGCAGTATACCCAAAATGATTCACCATTAAACGTGTTAATCTAACGTGTCCCATTCTTCTCCGCTCTGACACTTACCATGATGGTACGGATTTCACGAGCCCTTTTACTCAGTTTTTACACTCCTTTATCGTTAGTTTGAAGCCTTTATGCTCACAATACATACAAAAAGGTTTACCTTTCTGGGGCTCTTCGCATGCGACACTGTGGAATATCAGGAAGGGACACTGCTACAAAACAGGATATGTAGACTGATTTTTGGATGATTTTGGAGTTCGAGTCTCGGTCGGGCACACAGTTTTAATTTGCCAGGAAGTTTCATGTAAGGTACTTGCCAATTATTTTGAAAAATTATTAAACTATCCACAACCAGCGCATAAATTCCAACCACAGCAAACTATTAACACCAAATCGAAATAATTAAATAAATTGAGAGGCTTCCAAAGAATAAAGTATCCGGAGAAGACGGTATAATTGCAGTACAACTAAAATCATCTGGCTGTAACACGATACAAGAGATCACTCAACTAATAGGACATACAGTATCTGGCAAACTGAGAAAATACCTGAGGATTGGAAAGCTATTCTAATCCATCCATTGCATTAAAAAGGAGATAGAACTGATGTTAATAATTACTGAGGAATCTCTATTCCCCTGGTCACATACAAAATTCTCTCGTATTGTTTACTTGACCGAGCCCAAGAACAGTTAGAACTTAAAATTGGTGAATACGAAGCAGGCTTTAGACCAAAAAGATTCTGTCTGGAACACATTCTTAATTTAAAACTAATCCTTAGGGACCAAAGTATTTATGGTAACAATATTGTACGTACGTTAGCGGATTTTAAAACGGCCTACGACTCAGTTGATCGTGAATCTCTTTTCGAAATCTTAAAGGAGCAAGGGCTATAATAAAAATGTAACACTGATTAAGGAAACGCCATCTGACACTGGCTCTTAAGTCAAATTCGTGGGAGAAATTCCTTAACCATTTGATATAAAGACTGATGTTAGACAGGGAGATGGACTCTCTCCATTACTGTTTAACTGTGTTTCGGAAAAGTTGATTACAGACTGGCGAGAGCAAAAGTCACGTCAAAATATAGAGAAATCAATCAAGTTAGGCAGAAGTAAAATTAAAGTAGACTCACCTTTCCAGATGATCTGGCAGTTAACGAGGGATATTTGCACAGCTCAAAAAGAAACTGAAATTCTTAAAGAAGTTGCGGAAAAAGCATGACTAGAAATATCATTCGAAAATACGTAATGTGCAACAAACGAGCACCAAAGTTTTGAACACAAAATATGGAAAAATAAAAAGGGTTTCTCAATGTCAATACTTGGGGAAAATCGTACAAGAAAACGGTCTGGAAAAAGCTGCAAAACGAACATCGCTGTCAGAAAATGCCAACTGCATTCAGATTAACCCAAAACACTCATAGTAAAAAAAAAAATCACTTTCTAAATTCAATAAACTTAGGCATTACAGCGCTGTAATCAAACCTGAATGTCTTTATGGAGCAGAAAAGTTAATTTTAAATATACAGAGGGATACTCACTAGGTTGACAAAAGAAATAGTAGAATTCAACGGAAATAGAATTAAGGCCAAAACTGAGCTAATTGAATGGATCGCTGCAATTAAGGAGGATGAGGATCTTAAAGTAACCGTTATAGCTCAGGCAGACGTTACAGATAAAATAAACATTCAGCAAAAGATGGTTGCTTGGAAAGTTAGTCAGAGGGAAATTAGAAAACGGACTGGAACACCGTGGTCTGATCAAAGGAAGGAACTTCAGTCTAAAAGGATGAAACAAATTTGGACATAAGGAAGGAAAACCATCAAAAGTTAGATTGATGGATTGTACGTCACGTGGACCTATTGGGCCAGTACGTGAATAACAATAATGATAATAGCCATGGAGAAAGGACAAGACAGACAGGTTTATTGGAGATATGCTAAAGATTGGTAATTCACCCACGCAAATCCTACGAAAAGCTCCTTCCACTAATGCTTGAGTACTGTTCGTCGTTCTGGGATTCTTGTCGGGATGGATTAATGGAAGATGTAGAATCGGAGATAAAATATTCGCTTTGCCACAGGTTTGTTAACTAAGAGAGAGATGGAGAGAGGGAGGGGGGGGGAGGGGGAGAGAGGGAAATGTTCAGAAAACGCCACAAGGAAAGTACTTTGCAAGCTCCAAAATTTCACTTTTCTACTGTTTGAGCTAATTTATACAGTCTTTGAGGGAGAGTAAAATGCAGAACTACGTACGCGTGTTAGTTTTAATTAAGTGGGTAAAACTGTATCTGCTCACTAGCAAAGAAATACTAGTGGAATAAACTGTTCGACGGTTAATGTCACACCTCAGGCCTGCATATTTCTGAATAAAATAAAAAAGAAATTGATTAGACAAGGAAACACAGATCGATAAGTATCGTTAAAAATAAAGATATCACAGTACAGTTCTACTAGATAGGAGTTTAATAAAGGATGTAACAACAGAAGTAAAGTAAACTTCTGGGCAACCAGTGACATCTTCCACAACGTGAAATGGAATGAAATGCTCGAAATTCTGAGGAGAATGGAGATAAGAAACAGATACACAAGAAATTTATTTAATACGGTTAATATCGAAATGAGAGGATTATGTACAGAAAAGAGAGGATGACAATTTCTTATGAAGTAGCTTACAGCAAAGTTATCCAGATGATTTCTGCTTTTGTTCAGCTTGTGTACCTAAGAAGCTATGAAAGATGTAGAAAAAAGTAGAAAAAAATAAAAACCTAAGGAGAATATATGACAATTCTGAGATTCGTAAATGGCCTAATCTGTTGTAGCCGAAAGTAACAAAGACTTAAAGAACTTTAATAAGGCGTGTACAGTTAAAATATCACAAAATTTCTATTAATTTCAGTTTAGTAAATGTAGAGAAACGGTAGAGATGGTAGACCATATGCTTACAGCAAATATACTGTCTATCTTTCCAATTCTTCAGTTCAGAGATTGAGTGTGTAACTGTTAGGCTTCAAATTTCAACCCATCTGCTGTATGGGCTCTTTACATCATGCCCCCTAATTGAACGCTCCTATATTAGTTCTTTAGGCAATTTGTTACTCCATGTGGTTTCTCTATTATTGACTCTGTTGCTGATTTTATCACTGTTAGCAGCACATGCCTCATTTCCACGTACATGTACTAGAGCAAAATGTCTCCCTTTCAGCGAGAATATGAAGCACCTAGACACCCGGTTTTTTTTCACTCTGAGAAAGAATCAAACTTATATATCCACAAAATACTATGGGCATTACTATTGCCCTGTCACTATTGTCATATTCTTAGCAGTTTTTCCATCCCGTTTTACTACTTTAGTAAACGGTACACTGCACCAAATATAAACTGAAATTTATATATATTTTTATGTCATACTTTTGGCCAAACTGCTGAAGTCCTATTGCTGTTCCACCGGGTGTCCATGTGTCCATAAATGGAAATTTTTGTTCAAATTCTTTGGATTCTTCTAAAATCCACTACTTTTTATATATTTACACTGCGTTTCGCATAGATTTAGTCGGGCCATGGACTATGAAGGTTTTCTCAGTTTCATAAATTGTAGGTTAATAGTCATACATGTGTGCTGATTTAATTTAATGGCCTGATTTATCCTAGAATTTCCTTTATTAAGAATGTCGTTATTATAAATGGTAAACATTCGTGAAGAAAGGCTGTAGCCTTGCTTCAGACCCCAATTAGTATTCGGATCTTGGGATTGCTTTCGGGAAATTTTATTTTAGCTTCGGTATTTACATAAGGTCATCTAACAGGTGAAACGTCCCCTTTGAAAAAATTATGAATGACAGTGCTGGAAAAACTCTTACGTTATTTTATTTTCAAACAGCTGAGCAAAACTGAACGTACTCAGACATTTACTAAAGTGACACACAATATTATTAGCGCAACGCAATCTGACTTTCAGTAATCCATACAAAAGAATGGCCCTGACTAACAATAACCTATACCTTTCATGAATTCTTACCTCACAAAAATCTTCGTTACTCGAACTACTGTAATACAGTGAGCGCGAATACTGCCAGCTAAATAAAAGATTCTAACTACTGAAGGCACTAACTACTGATAGGCATAGTTAGCAAATGAAAGATTTTGATAGAGAACAAACAATGTATTTACCTTAATAGTGTTCAAAAGTCATGATATATATATATATATATATATATATATATATATATATATATATATATATATATATATCAGTTCATGACATCCAGTCTTACAAATTTACTGTCTCTGTCCAGATCATCCGCTCTCAAAACTTCGCCATCTCACTCCCCACATCCACCACTGCTGGCGGCTCACTTCCAACTGCGCAACGGTACGCGCTGTTCACATCCAGCTGCACAACACTACAATAGCAAACAACAATGAAAACCAGCCACAGACTGCACACAGCACGGCCAGTGATTTTCGTACAGAGCGATACGTGGCGTTACCAACATAAAAACCTAAACAGCCTACTTACACAGGGACTTCGGAAATGCTCTTAGTTTTATTCCATAACGGTATTTCTTCCAACCACAAAACCGAAGAACT
The DNA here is from genome assembly GCF_021461385.2 of Schistocerca piceifrons. Lineage (NCBI taxonomy): Eukaryota > Metazoa > Arthropoda > Insecta > Orthoptera > Acrididae > Schistocerca > Schistocerca piceifrons. The sequence continues at coordinate 466,322,412 of NC_060140.1, read as the reverse complement.
TTTGAATACCTGCAAAGGCAATATGGATTTCTAAGTCACACTTAATATGTTTTTCTGTAATGTGATGCTGGACATCACCGTAATTTTCTAAACCCATTATGTTCATATGAACCAAACATTTTCAGTGTCTTATGAATAAGATTAATACTACCCTGATGCTCTGCACTCACTGGGGTGGTCTCTCTGTAATTTGTTGGAGCAGGAATTCTGGTTTAACTGTTTGCTTCATTTTAGGTGCTAAAGCTTTTTACTAACATTTATCGTATAGGTGCAGACGTCTGGAGTGGAGGTAAGTATACCCGCTTTCTACAAGTTTTACGTTTATATTATTTATATGATTCGCAATTTGGTGTAAGCTTTTCAGTGTGGTGACGTCTTGGAGGCTTGTTCGTAAATTTTTCTGGTCATTTACATAAGTAGTTTCTAATGTGACATAATGAAGGAAAGTGAACCATGTATTCAGTGTAATTTTCTGATCAAGAATACGGTTTTATCCATCTTTTAATGTATACCATTACAATAAATTTACAAATTCCGAAAGCTATAGCGCAGAACACAGTGAATGTCATATATACTGAAATATGGAGTTTTCGATGAGAAGATCTGTAAGCTTCCGGAAGAAGAAACCATTCTTTCGTATCCTCAAGTGTAAGACCAAAAGCGGTATTTGGTTGTAATGACGATGGCACTCAATCAATTTAGTTCTACGACAAACATACCACATTTTCTCCACAAGACGAGGATCGACAGCAGTGAGATTTTCGCCTTAGAACGGATAGCACAGAAACACTTTTCGTAAAAGAATTGTTGAAAGACAATTAAACTTTATCTGCAAAGATAAATGTGCTGTGCAAGCAGTGGTGGTGGGAATAATTTCTCTTCTAACTTAGCATCCAGTGTCAATGCGTTGAGTCTATAGAATAATGTAAGATCTATTTTGAAGCTTATGAAAACGAATTACTGATAAAGAAAATTGCAGTGCCATTCTAATCTACAAAGTTACTTGCCACAACTGTAACCACAGTTAAATTAGCGCAGATCTATAACACCTGTTCGACATCTTATCCAAGAATGTGAGGAAGGCATGCTGTCGTCAACGGTTACCAGGTGTATGGAATTATTTAAGTGCCTGCAGTAGACTGGAAACCTGGTAAAACAACTACAGGATCATACTGCTCGTGATCAAGCTTGGCGCCATGTTGTCTTTTTATGAAGTCTTCTCTGACGCACATATCAACATTCAACAGCAGCCCAGAAATTCGCCGTAATACCACTGACAAGTATCGAAGATAGAAAGAAAAATTAACCCTTCATGAGATAATGACGGCGTAAACACTTAGAAAGAGTGGGATAGATGCAACGTACGCTGAGATACATCAAAGGCCATCAACGGAATACAAATTGCACATGATACTTCTAAGAATGTACATGCCAATTGCGGATACTGTAACTGAATCGTTTGCAGCCAAATATGAACGTTAGATAATACATATCACGAAAGTACGGGCTGACAGTTCACAAGGACAATATAATGCCATTTTTTTTAATTGCCTGTATAAACTTACTTATAAATATGTGCTGTATTATTTCGTAAGTAAAACAACTTCTTTTCCTTTTTTAATAATTTATGCTGCGGTATGATCACCACATGGTGACAAAAATAGGCTAACAGTACTTAATATGGCAGCTAAACAATAGCTCCCGCAAACACGAGGTTGTCGTAACCAGATACTGTTTAATTGAAATTCGTCTTGATATTGTCATTCTTGATAAAATGAAATGAGACTGAAATTAGCTCTTGAGAGAAACATAAGTACGGTTATTAGGTGTGTTAATTTCTAAGGATTTTAACCCACTATAGCATGGAAATTTTGTAGGAAACCAATTTGAGTGAAAATATATTTGGGGTAGGGTGTGAAATACAAAATACTATGTAACTGGTTGAACAGAGATTTTCATTTAATTTTGATTTATTCAACAAACAACAAACTGAAAATATTGATTAATTATTTGTCGTTCATTTTCAGAGACATGGAAACGTAATCTGTGTTATCATTAAGAATTTTTTTACATACCTTAAAAATCTAACTAGAAGTGATATAACTGGCAAAAATCATTTTCTATTTTAGCTTCTTTCGTGTGTGCTTACATACATTCGACCTTCAGCAAAAACGGTCAATTTTGAACGTTTTCTGCCAACATAATGACGTTAAACACAGTGTAGCGTGATTCAGATAGGCTGTGTGTGTGTGTGTGTGTGTGTGTGTGTGTGTGTGTGTGTGTGTGTCTGTGTGTCTGTGTGCGTGGTGTGTGTGTGGGGCTAGATGTCAACATCAAGCATATATGGGTGGGTTCATTAAAATTACATGTAAATTTACAGTTTTTTGGCAAATAGCAACACCATACAATAGAGGGTTAATACGAAAGAAGTATAACACTCGCCACACAAGCTACAAATAAAATAAATCTCCTGTTATTGTCACAAAACGTTACGAACACGACAAAGAAACGAATGCATAGGACAATTTTTAAAAGTATGCTACTCAGTGAAGTAAAAACACAGTGAAAAGTATCATCGATAAATTTTAGCAGCAATAGTATGAGATTTTATGATGGAAACATGTCAAATATCGTGACTTCGTATGAAGTGTAGGAAAAAGAAAAAGGGTAATGATGATGGAATAAGATGTGTTGAGAGAGATAAGGAAGGTTCGGCTGAAATAATATGGGCAGATGAATGTAATTAAGCAAGACTGTTAGCCAAAGAGAGTTGGAATTTGTGAATGGCAGCCACAAAAAAAGAAGTGGGACACCATGAGAGGACGAAGCGAAACTGATGATGTTAGTTATAGACGGAAGACGAATGTAAAAAATTATTTAGTAAGACAGGTTTTGAGACCATCCTATTTACAAAGATTTTGTTTATTTTTTGTCGGCAGTATAATTTAGAAACGACATTTTTTTAAAGAATTACAATCTCTCTCAGAATACTCCTCGTCTTAGAGAACATCGCCTAGATTCTGATGTTCGACAATTAGAGGCAGCGTCTTCCTATTTACGACTAGAAACGCAAATAGGCGAATGTGCCGCTACTCGACCTTCTGTTGTTGGCGACTGGGGAGAAACCTGGGAGCAAAAAGAGGAACAGCAGCCAGCCATAAGCCGCCTGTGTGCAGCGGCTGTGTGCGCTCGCCGGCAGCTGCGTTCCGGAGTCAATCCGGAGGCATCCAGGACAAGACAAGGCATCCAAGACAAGACAAGCCGCGGCTTGTACTGCACTCTCCTCCGAGCGGCTATTAACGTGTTCATTTCTCCGATACAAGCTCCAGTGGCAGAATGCGCTTCGCATGCACTTTCAAAGAACTTATATGAAGGTCTTCGGAGAAATGGTGACATGGATATTTACAGCACAATCTCTGCAAACACTTACGACAAGCAGTGAAATAAAATTTTACGACCGTATGCTCCTTGAGGTACGAATAGGAAGGAGTGCAAATTAGTTTTATTGTCAGTAAAACCAACTGTTTAAACCGGAATTTCACTCAATATGGCAACTGATAGCGTACTCTCGGTCAAATGTCTGACGACAAATAGCATGAGCATCATTTATTTCAAACATAAGAACTGGAACATGTGCTAGTGAATTAAAACGAATCTTACTAACGATAATTTCTGAACACGATCGGCGAAGGAGCGAAGTTCGACCCACCTGTTTTAGGTTTTTCGTGCGCACCCTAATCGACTAATGGATATCATGCCCGTTCTTTTCTATCAGAGGTTACGCTCCGTCTCTAATTACCTTGTCGTTAAATCTTAATAATCCATTTTCTTTTTAATGTATTGGAAAGCGTCATATTCAAGTGACGACATCGCACACAGTTTCAAATAATTTTATATTGGAAAACAAACAAATTAAAAGTTATGTTTATCCGGCGTTTCCGTTGCAAAGTCGCCTGGAAAAGTTCTCTGTATTTGTACGAAGCATGCTTTGTCTTACGAAAGGAGTGGTAGTTCTTTAGTTTCTACAGTCTCTACAAAAATAGCGAGCAGTAAGTATTAGTTCAGCATACGGCTACTACACTGAAGAAGCTGGAACGTAATTATTTATTTCTATAATTTAAGAAGCTCTAACACTTCATCTTTATCAAGTCGAGAGCATTTTGAATCTTTTTTGTGGAAATTTTAACCTGCCTATAAAAATAAACATCACACGGTCGGTATCGTCATCACGGTAGCTCCGAACATTAGCCGCTGTGTTACGCTCGCTAGGTCGGAACATGTTAACGTTATGGGTACAGTAGGTGCGCGTTGAACTTCATCTATTTTCTGGGACACTATGGATCATCCCTTGCAAAGCCGCTAGCTATGTACTCTGGGCAGGCTCCTATATAGTATGCGAAATACCCATCAAAATCCGTGGTTAACAGATCTAACGGTCTCCTTGTAAGCACTATTGATTGTCAGTGCTTATCTGATTGTATCAGCATTCAAGACTTATTGTTTCTATTTAGAACATAACTCTCACTGTATGTAACTCAGTACCAAGAAGAGCTCTCGGCAATTCAAATTTATGTATATCTCAATTACGTATTAAGTGTAAATATTGTAAAAAAGCATCTTGATGTATTACATTTTTATAGATGTCTGATGGTCTTGCTTGACCATCTCAATTACCGACGAGTCAGAGATCCAGGAAGATACCATGCGAATTACATAAAGACTACTCTGATAGCAAATTGTTTGGTGTTTCCAAGAACTGACACACATTCACATCACAATTTAGCAACCATGAATAGTAGGAGGAAGCTTAAGAGAATCAGCAGGAAGAATAAGAGTATAATTAAATGGGATTCAAAATATGAGTGTATTCCTCAGGGACCAAACTGCTGGGGTCTCGGTCCCCACACTTACACACTACTTAAACGAACTTAATGCTACGAACAACACACACACATTCTAAAATCCAGCGGGAGGGCCCACGCAATCCGTAATGAAATGGGATTCCGAAGTATCGAGGAATGGCGATGTTCGCTTGAAGTTCTCTAAGACTGTAAAACCTGCGATAATGGATACCATAGGAGGAAGTTCAGTTGAAGAGGAATGAATGTCCCTAAAAAGAGCGATTACGGAAGTCAGACTGGCAAATAAAGCTAACAAAAATGTAGCTGCGGAGAAACCTTGGGTAGCAGAGGAAATACTTCAGTTAGTCGTCAAAGAAGAAAATAAATGTTTAGGAAAGAAAGGAATACAGCAGTATGAGTCACATAGGAATTAAATAAAAGCACGTAAGAAGCGCAAAATAGTTAAAGTAAAATGGCTACAGGAAAAATATGAACAAATCTAAACGTAAACAGTCCTCGGAAGGTAAGTCTCAGTCTAGAAAAAAATCGAATAAATTTAAAAGCAAAAGTGTCAACATAAAAAGTACAAAAGGAATCCCATTGTTCAGAGCAGAAGAGAGAGCTCATACATGGGAAGAGTACGTCGAGATCCTCTATGACAAGGAGAATATGCCTACTGACGGGACAGAAGAAATGGACGTATGGGATCCAGTATTAGAATCGGTGTTTGATAAAGATTCGAAAAACTTGCGATTAAACAAGAAAAGGATAGATATCATTCCAAAGAAATTAGTAAAATCATTGGGGAAGATGACAAACCAACGTTTATTCCAGGTGTGGTGTAGTATGTAGACCAATGAACAGGTACCATAGAGCTTTCGGAAGAAAATCATCTCCACAATCCCAAAAATAATAAAGGCAGATAGAAGCGAGAACTATTGCAAACCGTGCATCCAAGTTATGAATATGAGTAACATACAGAAGACTGAAAATGAAAGTTCAGGACAAAACTATTAGTTAAGCGATGGGAAACACAAAGGCAGAAGTTTTTGTACTTGATAATGGAGGTAATACTTGAAAAAGAGTTCGAAAAAATTTAATGATGCAAGATGTCTGAAATTCTCTGAAAAATTGGTACAAGCTGTACAGGATTACAGGTAGCGTACAGTGTGCCAAGAACCAAGAAGGAACAACAGATAAGTACTTGGATTGGGAAGAGCGTAAAGCGTAGAATCAGTCGTTCTGTACTGTTCAAGTTATACATCGAAGAATTAATGAAGTAAATTAGAGAACCATTCACCAGTGGGTTCAAAATTCAATGTGAAATGATATCAATGTTAAGATGGAAAAAATTCATGACTCGTTGAGTGGAAAAAACAGTTCAGTAAACTGGACTGACAGTAAACGTAAGAAAAGCGAAAGCGATGAGGAGCAGCATAACTGAGATTAGCTTAAATTAAATACTAAAATTGGAGTAAAGTGAAGTAATGTCGTTAACTAGCAATCAAAATCACGGATGATGGACGAAGGAGGAGAACATTAAAAGCAACAAAAACGATTTGTCAATAACACTTACCATAAAAAGGAACAGGATGACTGGACGTGCTAAGACGTCAGGGAATAAAGTGGACTCTGCATTTATTGTAATCGCAGAGGACAATCGGTAACGAGACAGTTAGTCTTCGTCTGCATCGCTTTCGCACAGGTGTGATTCAGTCCACTGTAGACGTTGAATGTGTTAGCACACCTTCCTTTATTGAAGCAGATGCGCCACACCGACACGAGAAACTATGTATGAGACACTCCCAACACATGTCAGTGATGAGGAAGAATGCTGGGAACAAATTTAAAACGTTCGCCGACATCATAACCACCTTGCCACTTGATATTAGTATTCGATTCTGACTACAAATATGCTACGTAAAAATCTGTTTTCCACCTTATCGTCGTATTCTCCGTACTACATTTCATTTTACGGCCAGTGATCTCCATGATAGTTTTTGTATCAGGCGATTGCAGAGAACTTTATGCACTGGACTAGAATGATTATTCTGTGTTACTGGGAAAACTTGGTTGGTCTTCTTTCTTATTAGACTAATGAACTCCCATTATTTTTTCTGTGTGATAAAGCTGTTGGCCGAATCTGTACAATTCTGCATTAACTTGTCCGCTTAAAGAACCCATCAAAGACCCAGTAGTACTTGGACCAATCTCTATAACGGTTGGTTGCACAGTTTCACACTCCGTATTCCGTCAATCCTATAATTGATTCCGTAGATGGAATTACGGCCAAAAATTGTTCGTAAATGATGTGGTACAAGTCAGATGTCAAAAACTGATCTAGAAAAAGTTCAGTAATTGTACTTATTTGAGCAACTTTGCAACATGTTAGTGCCGCCGGATGCGATATTATTTATGCTCGTTGCGGTCATTCCGCTACTTTCATGACCACTTCTCATCTTGTACTATGTAGCGTACAAGTTTATGTCTTAATCGTGGAGAATTTTTTGATTGTTTCAGAGGACTGTCAGCTCACATCTGCCGTTAGTTGAGAAAGTTGGGAAATGCAAGTCAACATTTGTCGGCAACTACATATGTTCTCAAAGTTGTGAAGTGGACGGAAGCTGATGACAAGAAATTTTTGGGCAACACCCTCGAATAGCATGCTGACTGCTACCGTTGTTATAAGTAAAGGAAACACATACTGGTTTCATGGGTTCCTATCCCTGATTTTAAATAATGATCTAGAAACAATAAATTATTAAAAAGAATTCGAATTAAGTATAAACTTAATTCAAAAATTGTTTGAAATAGGTGACAGATCTTCGTCAGTTGTCATAGTTCTTCAGTGTAAAGGGTCACAGGTGTACTCACGACTGTGTAGTTATTGTCATCAGCATCACGCTTCAGCAGTTGTTGAACATTATATTATCCTCAACTTATTCGTCATCAGAGATTCAGGAAGTGTATCGAGAATTAAGAAAATTTTCATTAATTATGATGTCTTACTGGCACACTTTTTAACTAGGTTACACGTTTCGATCACTCTGGATCATCTTCAGATCCAAAACAAAACACAACTTCATATGTACCACCTAACATTCAACAATACGTAGAACAACAATATTCAACAATAAGTATGCAATTGACCTAAGTAGTAGCGTCAGCAACCCGTCTTGTCTACTCAGAACTACATACCAGAGTCCTGAGTATTGTAGCTGCGGTCGGTATTTTAAATAGTTATCACTGCAAATACCGTGTCAGTAATGAATTATCAACAGTACTGAAGGTAAGAAGATGCAATAAATGATTCAAATGGCTCTGAGCACTATGGGACTTAACATCTGAGGTCATCAGTCCCCTAGAACTTAGAACTACTTAAACCTAACCAACCTAAGGACATCACACACAACCATGCCCGAGGCAGGATTCAAACCTGCGACCGTAACGGTCGCGCTGTTCCAGACTGAAGCGCCTAGAACTGCTCGGCCACTCCGGCCGGCGAAGACGCAATAAGATTCGGTAGTTGGAAATGATGTATAGGGAAATGTCACTAATCGGATAGAAGATGCCGAAAATAAATTTATAAGAGTACTTAGGTAATTGTTTTACATCGTGTGTAGCTCAGAAACTCTTGAAACAATGATTTTCTTTGATAATCTTGTGTGTTAAAACACACTACACCTGAAAAGACGTCGATATAAAGGGATAATCGTTACCAAAGAAGTCAACGCCCCACCTAGTGAGGAATGTAAAAAAGAATGAAAGCACTCCGTCTTCAAGCCACAAGTTGCCCATCGGGACCACCCGACCGCCGTGTCATCCTCAGCTGAGGATGTGGATAGGAGGGGCGTGTGGTCAGCACACCGCACTCCCGGTCGTTACCATAGTTTTTTGTGACTGGAGCCGCTTCTATTCGGTCGAGTAGCTCCTCAATTGGCATCACAAGGCTGAGTGCACCCAGAAAAAAGTCAACAGCGCATGGCGGCCCGGATGGTCACCCATCCAACTGCCACCCACACCCGACAGCGCTTAACTTCGGTGATCTGACAGCAACCTGTGTATCCACTGCGCCAAGGCCGTTTCCCAGTATTTTTTTTTTTAAGTCGGTCAGGGGGCAAAGTGGGCAGGGGTCGTACTTGGAGGCCTGGCCACGGTGTCCCCGTCTCCTGACAGGATAAGGGAGAGGCAGCAGGAAGGAAACATTGTACATTGTAATTTTTTGTTAGTAACAATAATATTTTATTTATTCATTTAATTTAATGTCCCAAAAGAAAAATCTAATATAAAAAAGAAGGGAGAGAAATATAGGGCCGAATTGACATCCTCGTCACTTCACTGGGAGTAAATCCTATCCTTCGAAACAACGTAAACCTGCGACTCCCCACCGCTTCGAGGGGTTATGAAACACGCTGCCTAGAAAGTTCGCAAAATGCGTTTTATATTTAGAGTGGCGTCGGATGATTTCGTGTTGTTCTAGTAGATAATGCCAATAGTCCATGCCCGATATCAAGGTCCGCGAGAGCACGTAGTGCGATGCGTGTCCTCCAATCCATCGGATTGCCGATGTTTTTTGTGAGGGGAAAACGTCAGCGTCAGGGAAAAATAAAGCGTCCGTCGTGATCGTGGATTGGTCGGTGCGTCGGAGGAGGGCCATGATGCGTTGCGTCAGCCGCCCAACATCCTTTGCTTCACCGCACTGCAGAGAATGTTCGTCGGTGTCCTGCATGCCACATATAAGGCAGAGCGGGGAATCTACCATGCGAATGTCGTACAATCGTTGGCGGTTGACTGTCTTGCGGTTGATTAGTGTATACCATGACGATCGCGCTGCTGTGGTGAGGACAGGTGTATGGACAGCTCGCCAAATCGGTCGCCAGTTTCGTGTTGGGTATTTCTCACGGGTAGTGGGGATTCTTGTAGAAGGTAGCTGTAACTGAACATAACTAAAATCAACAAAAAATCGCGCGACGTGAGAAAACGAGGGCGAGATTGTACCTACCGCCACCGGTGGTTCAAAGGACGTGGGAAGAAGCACATCCAGGATGGCCGACGTGATGGCGTGTTGCCGTTGATTCCAAGTTCGTAGCGTCGCTCGCAGGTATAGAGCTAGAGCCTTGTTCCGCACATCCGTGAGGTTAAGTCCTCCAGAATTGTGTGGGAGAGTTAAAGTCTTGTATTTGATCTTAAACAACATTCCTTGGCTGACATAGTATCCAAAGGCCGCCATTAATCTGTCAGCAACACAATGTGGCATTGGCAGTACCTGTGCCAGGTGCGGCAGTCGCGAGGCCAGGTGAACATTAGTGTAGTCCACCCTTTGGAGCAGGTCGTGCGTTCGGAGTGAATTGATGCGTATGTGCAGTCGGACGTGCTGGAGGAGACGTCGATAGCTCGCCGCCGCTGATTGCCGTAGCGATCGTGTGAACAATACACCTAAGCATCGCAAGATGTCCACCGTCGTAAATGGACTGTGCAGAGCGTCCAGCCCTCGACCGAAGTGCGTGATCTTTGTTTTATTCATGTTGACCCTGCTTCCCGCAGCTACTCCGTACGTAGTAAGAAGGGTAACCACCTTAGTTACTTCGTTCTCCGACCGGACGAGTATCATCAAGTCGTCGGCATATGCACGACACGTGAAGGAGCTCGCACGGAGTCGGACGCCTGTTAGAGTCCGTCTAACAGTCTGCATCAGTGGTTCGAGCGCTATTGTAAACAGTATCATCGACAACTGCTGCAAACAGGAATCGTTCCTTCCTCCCTGCCATTGACTCTCACCGTCGAAGAAGCGCCGTGAAGGAGACGCATGAGGACGGTAATAAAATGCTATGGTATCGCCATGCGTCGCATGGTCGAGTCAAGGAAATCATGGTTGATCCTGTCAAAGTCACGATCAAAATCCACCGATACGAACGCCGTCAGGGAAATTACGTCACGGTATTCGCCGAGGATAGAATGTATGTTGTCCGAACCCCTAGACAAGCCTGGTCTCGTGGTATTGTCTTGGATATTACAGTCTTGAGCCTTGCCGCCAACATTCGCGCAAAGATCTTATAGTCAGTATTGAGTATCGTGAGCGGTCTAAATTGATGGGCGCTGACACTCGCTATCGATTTCGGTATTGGTATAAGCAGTCCCGCCATGAACTGCGACGGAACGTACGTGTCAGGGTTCAATAACTCATTCTACATCAATACCAACTGGGACATCATTAAATCCGCAAATTAGCGATAAAATTCGAGTGTCAACCAAACTGGCCCAGGGGATTTATGCACCGCACCCTTCGCGAGTGCGCCCCGGATCTCATCTTCCGTTAGGGGTTCCATTAGCGCCTCTGCATCCGAACTATCCACTTCCGTTTGCATCTGTCGCAAAATTTCTTCTCCTGTCCGATTGTCCGTCGGCGTCCCAGTGAAAAGGAGGCGGTAGTGCTCCAGAAACTCAGCAGCAATGTCCTGTTGTGACGTCAAGGGCCGACCATCGTCATCATGGAGCACTGTGATTAGGGATAGGCGGTTACGCGCATGTCCCTTGGACACATGATGCATGCTAATACGTTCTCGATCGACGTTGTCCAAGCACCGAGCACGGATCGAAAATCCCTCCAGTCGACGTCTCGTGATCGATAAAATGCACGCCTGAATGCGATGAACTTCCGCTTGACGCTCGGGCGATGGGGCTCTGGAGGACAGGTCGCGGAGCACCATGTAGTAATAATCAAGTGTGTCTCGGAGCCATTTCGCCTTTTCCTTGCCATACGTTATGAGAGCTCTTCGTATCGCCCGTTTTGCACACTGCAGCCACCATGAAAGAACCGTACGGTGCAGCGGCAGACGGCGAGTGCATGTCTGCCATGTTTCTTCGATCCGCTGGCGACATTCGAGATCCACCAATAGGGATGAATTAAGTTTCCAGGAACTACGACTCCTCCAGACCCGCTGCCGTGGGAGGGTTAACGTGCAGAAATATGCAAGGTGATCCGTAAAAGCTGTGGTCCAACGTTCAGCAGCCAACACGTAATCTCTTAATCCATCAGAAACATAAATCCGATCCAGCCTGCTCGCCGAGTGGCTAGTAAAATACGTGTAGCCCTCTCACTGCCCATGGATCTTTTCCCACGTGTCCATTAGGGCCATGTCCCGGCAGATCGTGTTCAATGCGTGGCAGAAGCTGAAATTAGGAGTTTGATCCTTCGGCGTGAGTACACAGTGAAAATCCTACCCTACCAAGATGTGGTCGTACCTCCCATGGAATAGGGGGGGGGGCGGGGGGGGGGGGAGGGCAATCTCCTCCGAGTAGAATCGTGCACGCGCCTGTCGATTGCCAGATCCGGAGGGTGCATAGATGTTGACGATACGAATGCCGTTCACGGTCATAGCCAAACCCCGAGCCGAAGGAAGTTAATCGAGGTCACACATCGGAATCCCTTCCGGGACTAGTATCGCTGTGCCACGTCCTCCATCTGGAGTCGGCGCTAGATAAGTGTTGTATCCATGCACGTCGAGAAAAGCAGCACTGCAGGTTTCCTGCATCAGCAGAATATCAACGTCTGTGGCGTAATTCATGTCCCGGAGAAGTTGCACCTTTGCAAGCGAACGTGCGGTGTTAATGTTCACTGTGCCCACCTTACATGCTTGGTTCGTTGTCGTTGTCATGATCGTGTCATGTCATTGGGAACTCCAAGGGCTTTAGTCCACTATTCGTGCTCAGAGGGGTGCCCGCCAACGGGTTGCTCTCCTTTGTTGTCGTTCCGTGGTGTGCATCCTGTATGTGAGTGGTCATCATTTGGGGGTGGCAATTCCTGTATGTCTTCGACTGGTTCCGCCCAGTCGCAGCGGTCATCCATCCGAGAAACGTTCTCTGCTGTATTTCGACGTGGCTGCCGGGACATTGGTGGCTTCGTCGGCAGCGCTGGATCAGTCGGTGTCAATGAAGAGGGACCATCTGAAAGGCAGGACATCCGGTCACCATCTGACTGAATACTGTCAGCGTCCTCCAAAGGCACGTGTTCTGTATCAGACAGTTCTTCGGCTAGGATAGCTTCCGTGTCCCCTAGGCTAAGGGGGGACGTGTCACCCGCACTATGGCGACGTTTTTTGCGACGCTTTGGCGATCGCTGTTTGCGTGCCCTGCCCTCTTCTACCTCTCTGTGTTCGTCGATCGTTCGTTGCTCTGTTGCTGGCGCCACTGTCTCGACCTCTACTTCCACGCCGCGTGCTACATGTGAGTTTTCGGAAGGTTCCTCCCTCAACTGACGTGACGTGGGTGTAGAGACATTCTCCGAGTTACCTCCATGCTCCCGTAACTCGGTCTGCTCTTGCATAAACACGTCCTTGTCACGCTCCGAACTTGACAACACCTCCCGTCAGGCCACCGACACGTACGTCATCGGCAGTTGCGTGGGAACTTCTCGCTGTGACGCTTCTCCATGTGGCAGTTGCACGACGCGGCGTTGGATGCACTCCGAGCGGATATGTCCTTCTCCACCACAGCCAGAACAAGTGCGTGGCTGGCCATCGTAAATCACAATAGCTCGACATCCCACAATGTATATATAAGAAGGGATATGTTTAGTAAGGACGATCCGCACCTGTCGGACGCCGTTTAGCACAGGATAGGTGCTAAAATTTGCCCAGCGTTCAGGCGTATGACTAAGTACCGTTCCATATGGTCGCAGCGATTCAGTAACCATCGATTCTGGCACCTCAAACGGCAATTCAAAGATCCGAATGACCCTCACACCCAGCCCTGAAGGAGCTACTGTGACATCGCTGATATGGCCATCAGAGTGTCGAAATTTAAATCCTCTTTGAGCAGCGGAGAGAGTTCTTTCACACGCAGGTTCATCGGTCATCTTTACGTACATTGTGCTGCTTACAATTGAAAGGTGTATTCCAATTATGTCTGCAGCAGGTAAACGTACTTCTTCCCTCAAAAAACGCCCTATTTCGAAAGCTTTTGGTGTGGCAAATTCGTTGTCGAACGTAAATTGGAGCGTAGTCTTTCGAAAATTGTGTGCCATGGCGATCGAGTCAGACAACAACACACGCGAGTGCCGGGGGTGTAAACACTTCCTCGTCCACGCGCGCCCGCGGCCGGGACAGCACGTCCGTACCGCGCAACCGCCTGAAGCAGACTGCCCAGTGAAGAATGTATGGTTAGCAAAATGAGTTCGGCAGTATTTATGCAGCAGAAATTCTATCAGGTTGCACACATACAGACTTGAAGAAAATCAATTTTTAAATAAAGCTTAAAATTATAATTACTTCAGATAAAAGAAATTATTTCTAAAAAAGATATTCACGACGTGGGACCTTCTTTTCCTTAAAACTTTTGTGTATGCTAGTACGACGGGAAAACTGAACATGGCTACGCTAGACATTGAAATGTATCTTTGAAGAAGACTTTAGCTACTCCCTTACTTAGGACAGAAATGTTCATCTCTTTTCCACAAATCATGGGTGGTGGGGTTTCGGGTTCCGCTGGATAGGTCAGGAGTCCACTACACGCAACAAGCGGCTACACGGGTAGCAGGGGTTGTGTGGCGTGGGCTGGGCGGTTTTTTAGGTTACATGACCTTGGGCAAGTACAGAAAGGGCAACAGCCTCAACGGGTGCGGGGCAAAGTCAGGACGTGCGGGGACCAAGCAGCAATCGGTATTGTAATTGTAAACTGTCGAAGCTGCGTTGGTAAAGTACCGGAACTTTAAGCTCTGATAGAAAGCACCGAAGCTGAAATCGTTATAGGTACAGAAAGCTGGCTGAAGCCAGAGATAAATTCTGCCGAAATTTTTACAGAGGTACAGACGGTGTTTAGAAAGGATAGATTGCATGCAACCGGTGGTGGAGTGTTCGTCGCTGTTAGTAGTAGTTTATCCTGTAGTGAAGTAGAAGTGGATAGTTCCAGTGAATTATTATGGGTGGAGGTTACACTCAACAACCGAGCTAGGTTAATAATTGGCTCCTTTTACCGACCTCTCGACTCAGCAGCATTAGTGGCAGAACAACTGAGAGAAAATTTGGAATACATTTCACATAAATTTTTTCAGCATGTTATAGTCTTAGGTGGAGATTTCAATTTACCAGGTATAGACTGGGACACTCAGATGTTTAGGACGGGTGTTAGGGACAGAGCATCGAGTGATATTATACTGAGTGCACTATCCGAAAATTACCTCGAGCAATTAAACGGAGAACCGACTCGTGGAGATAACATCTTGGACCTACTGTTAACAAACAGACCCGAACTTTTCGACTCTGTATGTACAGAACAGGGAATCAGTGATCATAAGGCCGTTGCAGCCTCCCTGAATATGGAAGTTAGTAGGAATATAAAAAAAGGGAGGAAGATTTATCTGTTTAGTAAGAATAATAGAAGGCAGATTTAGGACTACCTAACAGATCAAAACGAAAATTTCTGTTCTGACACTGACAATGTTGTGTGTTTATGGAAAAAGTTCAAGGCAATCGTAAAATGCGTTTTAGACAGGTACGTGCCGAGTAAAACTGTGAGGGACGGGAAAAACCCACCGTGGTACAACAACAAAGTTAGGAAACTATTGCGAAAGCAAAGAGAGCTTCACTTTAAGTTTAGACGCAGCCAAAACCTCTCAGACAAACAGAAGCTAATCGATGTCAAAGTTAGCGTAAGGAGGGCTATGCGTGAAGCGTTCAGTGAATTCGAAAGTAAAATTCTATGTACCGACTTGACAGAAAATCCTAGGAAGTTCTGGTCTTACGTTAAATCAGTAAGTGGCTCGAAACAGCATATCCAGACACTCCGGGATGACACGCGTAAAGCTGAAATACGAAACACCTTTTTCCAAAGCTGTTTCACAGAGGAAGACCGCACTGCAGTTCCTTCTCTAAATCCTCGCACAAACGAAAAAATGGCTGACATCGAAATAAGTGTCCAAGGAATAGAAAAGCAACTGGAATCACTCAACAGAGGAAAGTCCACTGGACCTGACGGGATACCAATTCGATTCTACACAGAGTACGCGAAAGAACTTGCCCCCTTCTAACAGCCATTTACCGCAAGTCTCTAGAGGAACGGAAGGTTCCAAATGATTGGAAAAGAGCACAGGTAGTCCCAGTCTTCAAGAAGGGTCGTCGAGCAGATGCGCAAAACTATAGACCTATATCTCTGACGTCGATCTGTTGTAGAATTTTAGAACATGTTTTTTGCTCGAGTATCATGTCGTTTTTGGAAACCCAGAATCTACTATGTGGGAATCAAAATGAATTCCGGAAACAGCGATCGTGTGAGACCCAACTCGCTTTAATTGTTCATGTGACCCAGAAAATATTAGATACAGGCTCCCAGGTAGATGTTATTTTTCTTGACTTCCGGAAGGCGTTCGATACAGTTCCGCACTGTCGCTTGATAAACAAAGTAAGAGCCTACGGAATATCAGACCAGCTGTTTGGCTGGATTGAAGAGTTTTCAGCAAACAGAACACAGCATGTTGTTATCAATGGAGAGACGTCTACAGACGTTAAAGTAACCTCTGGCGTGCCACAGGGGAGTGTTATGGGACCATTGCTTTTCACAATATATATAAATGACCTAGTAGATAGTGTCGGAAGTCCCATGCGGCTTTTCGCGGATAATGCTTTAGTATACAGAGAAGTTGCAGCATTAGAAAATTGTAGCGAAATGCAGGAAGATCTGCAGCGGATAGGCACTTGGTGCAGGGAGTGGCAACTGACCCTTAACATAGACAAATGTAATGTATTGCGAATACATAGAAAGAAGGATCCTTTATTGTATGATTATATGATAGCGGAACAAACACTGGTAGCAGTTACGTCTGTAAAATATCTGGGAGTATGCGTGCGGAACGATTTGAAGTGGAACGATCATATAAAATTAATTGTTGGTAAGGCGGGTACCAGGTTGAGATTCATTGGGAGAGTCCTTAGAAAATGTAGTCCATCAACAAAGGAGGTGGCTTACAAAACACTCGTTCGACCTATACTTGAGTATTGCTCATCAGTGTGGGATCCGTACCTGATCGGGTTGACGAAGGAGATAGAGAAGATCCAAAGAAGAGCGGCGCGTTTCGTCACAGGGTTATTTGGTAACCGTGATAGCGTCACGGAGATGTTTAACAAACTCAAGTGGCAGACTCTGCAAGAAAGGCGCTCTGCATCGCGGTGTAGCTTGCTCGCCAGATTTCGAGAGGGTGCGTTTGTGGATGAGGTATCGAATATATTGCTTCCCCCTACTTATACCTCCTGAGGAGATCACGACTGTAAAATTAGAGAGATTAGAGCGCGCACGGAGGCTTTTAGATAGTCGTTCTTCACGCGAACCATACGCGACTGGAACAGGAAAGGGAGGTAATGACAGTGGCACGTAAAGTGCCCTCCGCCACACACCGTTGGGTGGCTTGCGGAGTATAAATGTAGATGTAGATGTAGACACGGCTACGTGTGGAAATGAGATTTTCACTCTGCAGGTGAGTGTGCGCTGATATGAAACTTCCTGACAGAAAACTTTGTGCCGGACCGAGACTCGTACTCAGGACCTTTGCCTTTCACAGGCATGTGCTCTACCGTCTGAACTACCCAAGCACGACTCACGCCGCGTCCTCACAGCTTTACTTCTGCCATTAACTCACCTCCTACCTTCCAAGCTTCACAGAATCTCTCCTGCCATGTCTCCGCAATATCCTTTCTTCCAGGAGTGCTTGTTCTGCAAGGTTCGCGGGAAAGCTTCTGTGAAGTTTGGAAGGTAGAAGACGGGGAAGCAGCAGAAGTAAAGCGGTGAGGTAGCTCAGACGGTAGAGCATTTGCTGCAAAATTCAAAGGTCCATAGTTCGAGTCTCGGTCCAGCACACAGTTTTAATCTGCCAGGAAGTTTCACACTTATGTCTGTCTGGCTGTCATACGCATTAATGCAGACACTAACGTATCATAAAATATAAGAAACTAATACATAAAACAGTAATTTATTGAATTATCACTTTGTGCCTCCAGTTTCGCACTCAGAAAACAATGTGCCAGACATATCCTGGTGTGCTGTGGCTTACGCATTCCATGTTTACTGCTTCTGTTATTCAGTGACCGCCACGAGTTCGAGCTGACTAAATACTTTTACCATAACTGTTTTCTCGCTTACTTACGAAGGTAACAAGAGCTCCAAAATCAGTCATGGGTTTCAGAACTCTTATATATCTACTGAGTTTCAGATTTTTCATTTCGTCATAAATTCCCCTCGGTTGTTTTCTATGAACTTCGTTTTTAGCCGAGAAAGCAACGATGTCTCACGGTAAAGTACACTTCAATAAGTTACATAACGATAATAAAAGTTTCTAAAAGAGTAAGTACCATAGTATAATCTATAAAATTTGTTTTATAACGGAGATAAGTAACATTCACAAATGAGTGAATGTTAACAATGGAAAAAGAAAAAAAAATAGATATGGATGACAGTAAAATTCTGCACATAATGTTTCAAGATTTTATTTGAAGCGACTACGAGCGATTTCTCAGTTCAAACAAACTTCGGTTGTAGCTCAGTTAACGTACCCACGTCTCCATGTAAGCAGCACTGGAACTGAAAATGAGACTGAAGTGGTACTTCACAGCACTATTGTTGGGCTCTTGTCGCGCTAATAAATTCGAGAGGCAGATTTAGTGATGAAGTTCTTGTTTTAGGGCGGTTCATTGCCAACGGTGTTTACCTGAAACTTGATGCTATGCTATCTGGAGTCAGCTCTTCAAATGGCTCTTAGCACTTTGGGACTTAACTTCTGAGGTCATCAGTCCCCTAGAACTTAGAACTACTTAAACCTAACTAGCCTAAGGACATCACACACATCCATGCCCTAGGCAGGATTCGAACCTGCGACCGTAGCGGTCACGCTTTTCCAGACTGTAGCGCCTAGAACCGCTCGGCCACTCTGGCCGGCTAGTCAGCTCCTCATTTTCAGCTTTTAATGACTGAGCAGCTGACTTCAAATATGGTCGTTGTTCTGGTGAAACTATCTGTCTAAAAGATAACTCACAACTACAGATTTAGATGAAGTTGTGGAATAGCAAAAATTACAATGTTTATAGAGAGACCAGCATAGCCACATCAGATGAAAGAGTAGTGTGTGTCTCAAGCGGAAGGTTTGTGGCAGATCGGTACATTTTTGAGTGTTGAAAGTAGATCAAATACAAATTCTAAAATGGGTTTCATTAGAATTTAGTTGGTATTGTGTAACTTGTGGAAAGCACTTGAAGAAATTATTTGATGACAGAAACAAAAAAAAAGAAAGGTAACAGGTAACTGACTGTGTACCAAATCAACTGGTTGTGGGCTTTCTTTTCTGAGCTCGCAGGCTATTAGTCTTATTGATTGACTCGGAAAAAGTAATTGGTAAACATTACGCATAGATTCTGGACGATTAAGAGAACAAAAAATACGATAGAAGAACTATGAGGACCTCAAACAAAACAAGTTTGATAATATGATAAAAATATACTTGTATGATAGCCGTAGTGACGTCAGCGTATATCCATTTAATGTAACATACATTTTGCGTCAGCGTATATCCATTTAATGTAACATACATTTTGCACCAACAAAAGAAAACGTTATGAAGGACCAATAATACCAACACATAAATGACAGGGCACGTAATTCTGGAAGTCAATAAATTATCTTACTTTTACAGGTGAAGAAAGACGTAATATTCAAATCTCAAACTATAAAGTAAATGATATAGGATTGTAAACGAAATAAAAATATTAAATGTAAGAGAGGCGAGTGCTATTCCTCATCAATCAATAACTCTTTGAAGAGGCCATGTTAGTTTCACAATGATGTTCAGTAACATAATTTTCCAGGATAATATGATACATTATTGGAAATTCCATATATGTACTATCTTGAAGTATTGCGGGTTTCTTTCTTCTTCTAGGGCTCGCCAAGTTTCAGTTC
Organism: Schistocerca piceifrons; assembly: GCF_021461385.2. Lineage (NCBI taxonomy): Eukaryota > Metazoa > Arthropoda > Insecta > Orthoptera > Acrididae > Schistocerca > Schistocerca piceifrons. Next base: position 466,302,637 of record NC_060140.1, on the reverse strand, counting down.
TGCATCTCGCAGTTTTTAAGCCCCGTCCTAGTGTCATTACATAGTGTTACAATATTTAATTTTCAGTTTGGTTTCTTTAGACTACTTGCACGTGTGCTTAAACGCACAGACGTTAGGAGCAGTTTCTTCTACGATCGCCTGTTGCACATCTGGATGCAGCCCGCAGGACAGCTTTTGCGGAGCCCTCGTGCCCAGACAACTTATGGCATATAGCACGTTTCCAGCAAATGTGCCGTCCTTTTTACAATGACGAAAAATTGTATGTCTTGCACAGTCCATAGTAAAGTGAAAACCAACGTTCGTTTCTGTTCCTCACAAGCAATTAACTGTCCCTCGATTGTTAATGATTTGTGTAAGGAGAATGGGGGAGGAATTTATTCAATCAGCTGACGATTTACAGTTTGCTTCTTCGCCACTGCATTTCTAGCCACCTGCGTCGAGGTACTGATATTCTTGTTTACACAAAAAGTGAAATATCCGAGCCAACGACTTACATATAACGGGAACAGATACTTTGCGATATGCAGGTGAACTAAAACCACGTTCTGTGGGTCTGGTGCGGAGAACACAAACAAGGACATCAACGATAAACACGTTTCAGATAAATACTGGGTGAAAAAACACACGCTACAGGCGAAATAGTCTCATTGTGGTTGTTGGGAGTAAATAAAGTCCCACAGCTTTTCCCAATTTACAATATTTTGAGACCAATGTATTTATATCCGGTGCCAGTGTTGAGACTGATGAAAAGCGACAGCTTTATCCTTAACGAAGAATTCCATTTTTCTAGATATATTGTTGGTTAGGCGCGCAGGTAATAAATACAGATCATCCAAACAAACAAAAAACTACCAGTTGCGAATAACACACAATTTAAAGCTTATTTTCTTTTATTCATTCCGGACTGAAAGTTGTTACCTACCAGTTCTACCGTCGTAGTTCGTCGTAATAATGATTCCATTCGAAAAGAAATGGTGATAAAAAGCTACCAAGATTTTAAATAAACGTTTTTTATACTACAAAAGGACGATAGGTGCCTTATTATAAATTACGCTGCATTATACCTTTCATTGGCTTTGCTATTGGTTCAATGGTGCAATGCCTTTTCTGTAGAACATGACGAAGCAAGAAACGGAGAAGTGAAGCTTTTCCACTGTAAGCATCCCATCGTTCCACCTACAACGCTCGCCAGACTGCCCCAGCCTTTGACGATACGAGGATAAAGTCCAAACTTCAGTATATGGTTAGAATAATATACAACATTCTGTGCTTGTTCGGCACATAGTTATGAACAGTAACACAATTAAATTCATTGCGTAACACGCAGCACTTTATACAATTTAAATAAGTCCACTAACAGTAACCCCAATTTAATACAACAAACCAAACTGCCCGTCAGTCTTGACTTTTTCGGCTCCCCAGTGTACCATTATCAAATGCATTGAGCTAACGGTCGAGGGATGCCAACATTGTTCCCGTATATCATTTGGAACAGCGACACGAGACCCCGAAACATTTATAAAATTCTATATAGTTGACAGACTTGGCTAGGATATAGAGCTGCATAAAATCAGTTTCGATATAAAGATGACAACAAAATAACATATAGTTGGAGTAAACTGAAGAATTTTTTTGTCATGTTAGCTAAATCAAACTTCGTGAAATCAGATTTCAAGGATCCCATACGAAGTTTGGCATGAAAGTGTTTACTTGTCACGGAATGCTGTAAACTCTTGTTGTTTAGTTTTTGGGAACAGACCTCTGAATTTGTATATGAAGGAAATCTTTTTGAATATCTACTACCATTCTGACAATATTCTATTAAATATGATAGTTTCTTTTCAGGTTTGATAGTTTCAGAAGTAAAGAAAGGTTTCTTTTGCAATACTACTTTCCTAGAACACCAGACGTATCTTTTCCGCCTGTAAAGTAGCTAATTGCTTCGAATCACAAAAATTATATTTCGTATGCTGTCATAGGGATATACTGAACACTCTACGTTCGTATATCGTTGCTATGCTGTGAATGATAGACAGTTGTGATCCGAGAATTCATCTTTCGTGTTAACAGACATCAACAAGTTTTCTTCGCATGGGCGTGCCTACTAAATATAAAGTATACAAAAAAGATGAGTAAATCGCTCGACGACAAGTCCGCCCGATGGAATAAAGCTTCAAAAGCTCTCAGTGTTCAGTTTTTACAGTCCTATGAACTATTCGTGAGACGGCTGCTCACATCAGAAAGTAGCTGTTATAGCGTGTAGACTGCATTCTTCATGCCCAAGAATTGACCGGTTCAAATTTGAACACTGTCATGTAAATTCCATAAAATCTAAAATACCTCGAGCAAACTGTTCCAGTCATGTTGAATGCGTTTTACCGAGATATTTGGGATTTTGCAGTCAACACTAAATTATTACCTGCTACTGCTTCTGTAATGACAAAAAGAAAACTCTGTAGAAGTTTCTGGCACCTTACTGACAGGTTTCGGCAATGTTGAGGAACTACTTTTTAGCTGTTTTCCAACGTCTCAAGAGCCAATTAGCTGTGAATCTCTACGTATACATTCTGTTATAAATATCTGTCACCCCTACGAAAACTCACGCTAAAATCGTGTAACACCGACCCTAACCATTGAAATGGTCTGGATTCGGCGAGGAAGAGAATCCACTAGCTTCTTCAGGTGTGCCATGTTCACCTAAAGCCACTCACTGATGATTATCATGGATAGAGGTGCCCAATAGGGGGGACGTAAAGCTACTTTCACCTGTTGTTCCGAAGACTACCAGACTTTCCTAAGAGATTAAGAGAGCATGATTTAGTGGGTCAGTGGAAGTGCAACAGGATATCTGAGTGCTTGTCCAACCAGGAACATTAGCGTTCAGTGCTGTGAACACAGCAGTTGTAATCCAGGAAGACGGATTATTCGCCACAAATATCTAGCAACAATGGTACCACTTGGTGGCAGCGAATGTGGAAATAAACAACCTGGTCTATTTTCACGGTAATATGAATGAATGACTTCAGTTAATAGTACAAGTAACACAAGAAAGAGCAAACTTCGATCAGACCTACACACTCAAAGGACTTCGGGTCATAGCAATAGGCGCCTCGCATCTTTTAAAAAGAGGCAAAGCATCGACTCATCGTCTGATACTGCACGCGTCTCGACTCAGATACTATCCTGTTTCTGTTTCATCTGGCTCACTGAAAACGTGCATTTTATATGCATTTATGCACAATGGTCTTTGCAAGGTACTCGACTTGAAATGTCCACTGCATGTAGTTTGCATCGCAATTTTCGGTCGGAAGCTGGTTGAAATTGTACTAAATGCTTTCTCTGAAAATTATTTTCAGCAATTATTCAGTAGGGCACTCGAAGTGTAAATGGCTTCGAAATCACATTTGACGTTTCAGCAACAAATAATCCTGAGCGGATTGGGAGCTTTATGACGGATACAGGGATTAGTGACCACAAATTCTTTGGAGCGAGACTGACCAGCACAACATCCAAATTCTCGAAAAGTTAATGCAAAGTATATCTATTTAAAAAGCTGATAAAAATTCGCTTGACGCCTTCCTAAGAGAATCTCCACTACTTCTAATCTAACTATGTAGGGGTACATCAAATTTGGTTTAAATTTAAAAGAGTATCTGAGGAAACTGAGAAATTTATACCAAATCAGTTAGTAAAAGCTGTAGCTGTTTCGCCCTGGTACACAAAAGACGTGAGAACACTGTTGGCAAAGCAAAGAAACAAAGAATCCCAAATTTAAAAGAATGCAAAATCTAAAAGATTTGCTATGTTTTAGTTAAGCTCGAAGCCTACCGCGGACTTCTGTGCGAGATGCTTTTAATAGCTTGTACAACTAAACTCTGCCTCGAAATCTGACAGAATATCCAAAGAGATTCTGCCTGTATGTAGAATACACCAGTGGCAAGACACAATCAATTCCTTTACTGACCGATACCGAAGGTAAGATTGCCGTTGACAGCGCCACTAACAGTTATTAAACACAGTTATGAGAAATTCCTTCACCAAGAAAGACTAAGCATCATTCCAATTTTTGTATATGTATCGCCAAAGCGAATACAAAGACTAAGTAAATATTCCAGAATTCGAATCAAGAACAACTACCCATCTGACTAACATAGAAGTAGGTCGGTGTAGCGAAGCAGATTAAAGCACTTACTAAAGTCAAGTATTATGGTTTAGACAGTATACCACTAGGTTTTTTCAGGGTATGCCGATACAGTAGCCCAATACTTACGAGTAGAAAACGTCAATTGCCGTAACACGATTTCCCAATAATTTCAGTCAGTGGAACAGGAATTAAAAAAAAGCGAACACGTGTCTCGACTTATTCGTAGATACTCGGCAGTTTCTCAGAAAACGACGGTTAAAGGTTTCATCGTAGTTTAGATGCCATTTAGTGCGCGATGTTCCAGCCAAAACGGTGGTGCAGTGGCTAGTGCCGCTACATTTAACTTTTGCTCCCTGTTTTCGAAACATGGCTATTGTTTTATTTATTTTATTTTTTTATTTTTTAATTTATCTACTCATGTTCGTAGAAGAATACAAGGGCGTTTTATGAACTTCAAAATTACAGCAGTGTTTTACTTTAAATGTCATAAATTTATTATGTAATTTGTCTGTGTATAGTATTTTCAAGGGTTATTATCTTTTTAAACTCTCATATTCTTATACTTCATTCTCATATCAATTATCATATTAATTGTTATCTTTTATGATTATGTTTATTCTTGAGGAAGATTTGATGCATTCCTTTGGATATCTATTGTAGAAACATTCGAAATGTAGGGATTCCGAACGCTAAGAGCATCGTGCAAAGGCATGTTTGCTACACTGACATTTCTTCGTATGAATTTCACCCCGGAAAGAAACATCGTTTACGTTGCTGGACATTTCACGCGTTGGCAGTAATTTCACCGCAAATCACGCGTAACCGATCACTTTACCGAAAACTGACGCTTGCAGTTTTTAGGAATCGAGATACACTACAGGAATTTCACCGAAAACAATTTCAAATAAATTTCTCATTCGCATGATTTTTTTTTAATTCATTCACCAGGCATACAATTATCAGGCGAACAAGGACAACATTATTTCATTATATGATGGTAAACTTTGGTGCAGTAATGATCCGTGGACACGGATAGATGAATGAAAAACAAAAATATAACTAATAACCGGATTTCGAACATGAGACGGAAGACTAAGAAACTGCCACGCTAGCCACTGTTTCACTGTTGCGGTTAAATTGTTTACTCGATTAGAGGCACACAAAGTACCACGAGATTTTTTACCATCGTTCAGGCTACAGCACTTTCCATGTTCTCATCGTTAGGAACGATGCACAACAGCTTGCTCGATGAAAGACCCGTACCCAAGGACTGGAAAGTCGTACAGGACACACCAACACTCGAAACAGTAATAATCCATTGAATTAGAGACTCACATCTTTGACGTAGATTTACAATAGGACTCTGCGACACGTACTGTGTTAGAACATTATGAATTACTTCGAAACGTAGTCAGCACGGATTCAGAAAACATCGTTCTTGTGAAACACAACTAGTTCTATACTGGGACGAAGTATTGGCTGCTATCGACAGGAGCTCTCAAATTAATTCCACATTTCTACCTTTCCATAGTGCTTTTGACATCGTTTATCACAAGATACTTCTAATCATATTGCGTAACTATGGCATATCGCTCGAGTTGTGTGGTTGGATTCGTGATTTCTTGTCAGGTGACAGTACGTAGTAATCGAGTAAAACGGAAGTGAAATTCGGCGTTTCCCAAGGAAGGTATAGGCACTCTGTTGTTCGTAATCTGTATAAACGATTTAGAAGATAATCTGTGGAGCCCTGTTAGATTGTTTGCAGATGGTGCTGTAATTTGTCTAGTAGAGTCAGCAGACAGTTAGAACCAACTGCAAAATGGCTTAGATACGGTATCTACATCTTGCGAAAAGTGGCAATTGTCTCCGACTAAGAAATACTGTGATATCATCCACGTGAGGACGAAAAAAAGAACGTTAAATTTCGGTTACACGATAAATCATACAAATTTAAAGGCTGCCAACTCAACTAAATACCTAGGAATTTAGATGGGAACGCTCACATACATAATTTTGTGGGGAAGGCAAATCAGAGACTGCGTTTTATTAGCATAACGCTTGAGAAGATGTAACAGATCTATTAAAGATACTGCATACACAACGCTTGCTCGTGCCCTGTTAGAGCAGTGTTGTGTGGCATGGGATCCTTACCAGGCAGGACTGCCGGAGGACATCGAAAAAGTCTATCTTCTTAGGGAGAAACGATCATCGTAATAATTTAGAAGAAGTCAGAGGTCGTACGGAAAGATTTAGGTGTTCATTTTTCCCAAGCACAATTAGGGAGTGGAACGGTAGAGAAATAGTCTGATGGTGGTTCAAAGAACCCTCTGTCTGGCACTAAAGTGTGAGTTATAGAGTAATGATGTTGATGTAGATGAACTTGCATCTACTGACAGTAAAAACCGCTGTCGGGTTGAAACCTCTTGTCATCGAAAATGGGTGACTCCCGCCTCCGGTCTATGTCGGTTAGGTTCCTTTTCTGACCAATGTTGTTATGCAGTTTTACATGGATGGGAGTGCTACATCATTCCACATAGATGCAGCGTATAGTTCACGTTGATTGGCCAACAAATTAAGCAACTTTATTCACATGCAGTCATGAATAGATCCATACAAGGTAGCTTCTTCTTGGCATTAGTCACAGTTCCACGTCGACAACTTTTACTGATTTGATTCCCTGGAACCAAATGAAACATACCAATGCCTGCTGTGACCTGCGTCAGCGACAGAGGGTCGCATGACCTGCGCGGATCAGTTCTACACGATAGACAGAGCTCAAAAGCGACCGAAAGAGAGAGAATATTATTTTGTACAGTGAGCTTATATGCTAAATGTGTATCAGCTATTACATGCAGACTGGTAAACCCAAAGGAACAACACAAAATGGGGACCCCAGTATTATGTGGATGTCTTTTGAATGGTTCAAATGGGTCTGAGCACTATGGGACTTAACAGCTGTGGTAATCAGTCCCATAAAACTTAGAACTAATTAAACCTAACTAACCTAAGGACATCACACACATCCATGCCCGAGGCAGGATTGGTTCAAATGGCTCTGAGCACTATGGGACTTAACAGCTGTGGTCATCAGTCCCCTAGAACTTAGAACTACTTAAACATAACTGACCTAAGGACATGACACACATCCATGTCCGATGCAGTATTCGAACCTGCGACCGTAGCGGTCGTGCGGTTTCAGATTGAAGCCCCTAGAACCGCTCGGCCACTACGGCCGGCCCGAGGCAGGATTCGAACCTGCCACCATAGCGGTTGCGCGGTTCTAGGCTGTAGCGCCTAGAACCGCCAGGCCACCCCGGCCGACTATCATTTGAATGCCGTGCAGAGTTGCCGCGCAGTCTAAGGCACCTTGCCACAGTTCGAGCCGCTCCCCCAGTTGGTGGTTCGAGTACTCCCTCGGGCATCGGCGTGTGTGTTGTCCTTAGGGTAAGTTAGATTAAGTAGGTGTAAGCCTAGGGACCGATGACCTCAGCAGTTTGTTCCCATAGTAGCTTACCACAAATTTAATTTTAATGTCTTTTGAAGATGGCTTTGTTATACTCCATGATATTGAAATGTGTATCCAATTTCTTTTTTATGCGCAGTTACTTTATCCCATGAGATTTGAATACGAAATTTGGAAATCTGTGGTAAGCTCTTACGGGACCAAACTGCGGAGGTCATCGGTCCCTATGCTTACACACAACTTAATCTAACTTAAACTAACTTACGCTAAGGACAACACACACAGCCATGCCCGAGGAACGACTCGAACCTCCGACGGAGGCAGCCGCATGAACCGTGACAGGACGCCCAAGTCCGCGCGGCTATCCCGCGCGGCTATTTGAATACGAAAGTAATTCCTGTAGTGTTCCTTATCTCTTATCCGAACGATATGTGATAAATTCGAGGAAAGGTAGACTCTTCTCTGTGAAGGACGACTGTTCTAGCTTTATAATGTGTAACAAATTGACTTATATTCGGTGGAAATACAGCGTGTGGAATCGAGGGACGGAAACACAAGCTGGCTATGAGATACTGCCGTGGGCCCACGTGGGCCGGCTAACCTTTGCGACGAAAAAATAAATGTCGGCCGCGTTCCGGGCCGGGAAACGGATTCCCGCCTGCGACGCGACGCTGGGATGGGATGGTTGTCCGCGACGCGCTGCTAATGTCATCTTTATTTCCGCAGGGCGAAGACTCCGAGCGGCCTGATGTTATCTGGGAAGATTCATTTTACAGCCGCGACCCGCATAAACACATTTCTTAAGAGCACTTTAAATTGTGTGGACTGAAGGGACGGCTGCGGACCGCATCACACACAGGGCTAGACGCCACGTGTAGCAGCCAGGTAGCGGACGCGGGGATCTGGACGGTGCGCTGCTAAGCAGTGCTTAGCGTTCTGCTCTGCCCTGCACGTAGCTTTAATTTAATACAGAGGTTCCCAGGCCTTTGTGGACAACATTATAAAGACGGTCAATGTTTCCGAACTCTCGATCTCAGGAATCAATGGTCACGAGCAGGAAAGGTGAATGGTCGAGTGTGGCTTATTCGGAGAATTCTAGGAAAATGTGGTATATCTGTAAAGGAGGCCGCATCTGGGAAACTAGTGCGACCCATCTTGAGTAATTCCCGAGTGTTTGAAATCCTCGCCAGGTCGGATTAAAGGAAAACATAAAAGCAATTCAGAGGCGGGCTGCTAGGTTTGTTGCCTCTGGGTTAGAACATCACTCGAGTATTACGAAGATGCTTAGCAAACATGTTCTACAGAACAAACACCACACGGAGTCCTCAGGTGTTATACCTCATATGTCAATTGAAGGTAGAGAGGGGAAGAAAGGGAAGGAAAGGGAGGAGACCACTGGTGTCAGCTGCATCGGGTCATTACGGGGAATCAGCGGCGACGAATAAAAATGTGTACCAAACGGGATTCGAGCCCGGGATCTCCTGCTCGCTAGTCATGTGCGTTACCGCAAGTGGGCGGACTATCTCAGTACGCCTCACGACCAATCCACACTCCCATCGAGAGCCACGTATCCACAGTCCCTGTCCGTTTCTTCTATGTTCCTTCTCCGAGATTCTCACAGAATGTCGGACGTATTTGTGCATCCGCACTGAAGAAGGTGGATCCATGGCCAATCTAGGACAGTCGAACTATATCCGAAAGAATAGACACCAAGCATTGGCATGCCTATAATAGAGAGATTCTCCAGCCGCATACGCACATTTGGTGGAAGGACCACGAAGATAAGAGAAATTAGAGACCTCGCAGAGGCATATAAACACTCGTTTTTCCCTCACTCTTTTTACGAAAGGAACAGGTATGGAAATGACTAGTAATGGTGTAGTGGTGTACTTTCCGCCACGCAAAGTACAGTCGTTGGGGATTATGTACGTAGAGGTAGATGTAGAGCTGACACTTCAGGTGATTCGTGATCTTAAACGAGACCTGCGGATGACGCATGCATTTCTTAAGTCTCACGACGGGTAGTCACAAAATTCTAAAATGCAAATGAACGTTCTCGCTGCGTGGAAATGTAATATTAGGTCACTGCATAAATTCGTAGCGTTTTTGTTTCGAATGTTGGTATTCCGGTTGTTATAGGTTTATTTATCGGTTACCAATTTTTATTCGTAGTCCACCGTTGTTATTTGGGTTTACATATTGTCGTTTGGCTATTTGGAGATAGTGACTTGAGCTGCGGACGCTTGAATAGGAAGTGCCAAGTGGAGAAATTGAATATTCCCAACACACTCTTCTGTTTGAGTTCAATAGAGTAGCAGCAGCAGCAGCACAGGCAGAGAGAAACATTCCCATGAACCGGGAAAGATCAAAAAAAAAAAAAAATGTTTCAAATGGCTCTGAGCACTATGGGACTTAACATTGGAGGTCATTTGTCCCCTAGAACTTAGAACTACTTATACCTAACTAACCTAAGGACATCACACACATCCTTGCCCGAGGCAGAAGTCGAACCTGCGACCGTAGCAGTGGCGCGGTTCCGGACTGTAGCGCCTAGAATCGCTCGGCCACCGCGGTCGGCTGTAGATTCAAATATCGGGTGTATGTGTATTACATGCTCTAAGCCAAAATCACAAAAATCAGTGGGTGGCCAAATGTGCATCTTTGCTTGCTTGTTATCAACTGGCTTCGTGTCCTGTACTGTTGACGAGAAATGGATGTCTTTATGCTAACGTAAGAGAAGAAAAGGAATGATTGAGAAGAAACACGGCAGCAACTCATTGTACAAAGACTTACGTGCATCTGGTGGAACAGCGAGGATGTGGTGTACTACTAATTACTTTCTCGAGGACTAACCATCGCTGCTCACATTTATTGTCAACAATTGAGACGTCTTGCAGACGCAACCCAAGAACAACGACCAGGAAGACTGACTGATGTTATGTCACTCTACGACCACACCCTCCCGTATTCCGCTGGCCTGACATAAATCGCTGTGTAGGAGTTGGACTGGAAAGTCATTCCGCACCCACCTAATTGACCTGATCTCGTGTCCTCAGATTTTCACCATTTCTTCTCTCTATCGAACAACCTTCAAGGAACTCCCTTTCCTGATGAAAATGTGCTCCAAGCGTGGCTAGACGTGTTCTTCGCCTCAAAACAACGTGATTTCTACATTCGCGGAATCGAAAAGTTACCTCATCGTTGGCAGACTGTGAAGAAGAATATATTATTGACAACTGGAATCTCTGTAATGGGCATCTGCTGTGTTTCTTAAAGTTATCGGAAAACACTTCGAACGTACGCAGGAATGCAATAAATTGAACTAGGATTTCTTGTGTCAATGAACAGTGTACCCACCAAGTTTAGGGGAGCATATTCTCTTAAATCAATAGATACTAGGAGCAAACATGCCTTCTATAATGCCACTGATACACTGCAGACTGACGGGAAAATTTAATAGCATAAAGCTATAATCAAGACCTCCAGGTAATGAGGCTGCTACCATGAAACTTACCGATTTTGTTAGCCTTTGTCCATATATTCGTGTTGTGTCTAGGAATCCTGCATACTCGGTTCGCTAGATAAGCAATCAAACAGTATTAATGAGTTTCATTACAATACAAGTATAAATACTTAAATTTGATCTGAGAATTCTTGTAGTCCTTTTTACATGGTCATCCACTAGTCCAATTATACAAATGTGTCGCAAGCAAATTACGACATACAAAATAATCAGTCTTCATCAGAATACAAAAACTTCTGGTCCTAGCGACTGCTACGAACAAAAGTCTGTCAACTGAACTACAGTGACTGCCGATCTCTAACTATGCTATGTAGAGATTACTTATGAAGAGACTATGATGTGTCAGCTAACGAAGTGGCTAACGTCAAAGCTGCTATCGAGGTGGGTGCCACCACTTGGGCGCAGCGCTTATATCGTCTTCACCTAGGTGCCGCTGCTGTTGCATTGTCACCGGCCGAAGTGTCCGAGCGGTTCTAGGCACTTCAGTCTGGAACCGCGCGACCGCTACGGTCGCAGGTTCGAATCCTGCCTCGGGCATGGATGTGTGTGATGTTCTTAGGTTAGTTAGGTTTAAGTAGCTCTAAGTTCTAGGGGACTGATGACCTCAGATGGTAAGTCCCATAGTGCTCAGAGCCTTTTTTTTTTTTTTTTTTTTTTTTGGTTGCATTGCCGTCCTGGGGAGAGGTTGGTCAGTCTGCGACTGGCTGTCCTCTTCTCACAGCTTTCTTTTCTCTATCGTTCCCGACTGCCGCGCTGGCGCTGACTTTATGCCGTAACGATTCGCACCTCAATGCGACACATTTTACTCAACTAAAGGATGATGCGAAGAGGTCCTTGGTCTTACAAGCCTGCTTTTGTCCGTTCAAGAAATGTGCCACCTCGAAAAATGGTTCAAATGGCTCTGAGCACTGTGGGACTTAACATCTGAGGTCATCAGTCCCCTAGAACTTAGAACTACTTAAACCTGACTAACATAAGGACATCACACACATCCATGCCCAAGGCAGGATTCGAACCTGCGACCGTAGCAGTCCCGAGGTTCCGGACTGAAGCGCCTAGAACCGCTCGGACTCCGCGGCCGGCGCCTCCTCGGAAACCACCTCACTGTCGCCTTCTGAATTCTTGCCACGGGATGGTTTCTTCTACTGCGGAATGCCAAAGAAGTCGCTGAGTGGAGAATACAGAGGGCTGGGGGGTGGGGGGGGGGGGGAAGGGAGGGAGAGGGTGAACCAAATTTGATAACACGAGGAAGCAGCATATGTTATTGTGCCAGGGACAGAATGAGCTAGGACGTTGTTGTGGGGCAAAAACACGCGCTTGTGTTGTCTCCCGTAAACCTGTGAGAAGATTTCGACAGTATTCTCCTGTGACAGTCTACCGCATAATAAACTATTCTGTTAGCACCAAACCTTCAGATTTCCTAGAAAACACTCAGTGTCACCTTCCCAAGGATAACTGAGTTTTCTCCGGCAGTGACGTGTGCGCAAACAAGCACTTACCGATATGTCTAGTGGTGAATGAGTTAATGATTTTTCTCCTTCGCTCGGCCAAGATCAAGATGGCAGGAGCCTGCTGCACGCCTTGAACAGAGCGAACAAAAATATTGCACAACCTTATGTAAGATTAAATGTTTAAATACGGTTACTAAACTCTGTCAGATTATGCAGAACTAAGACAACGTCAAAGATTTTGAGCCTCAACGTGATTCGGTAAGTGGTTTCCTCAGAAATCCACTTTCTTCGAAACCCTAAAAGTGTGTAATATTGAACATAGATATTTGTGCTATTAGTTTCAGTTAGTCATAAAAACATTCTGTCGAGGTTTCCATCACGCTATCTCTTACTTTTTGAATTATTCCACTTTTTCTGTAATCTTAAAAGAACATAATGTAGAATTTCAACATATGGAATTAGCTTCACGTTATCGTGAAGCCTTTACGGTTGTGGTTTTCATGAAGGTACCACTTTAAGTTTTCGAATTAATAACTGAAGTCCAATTCTTGTGTCAAAACAGCAAAACCGAGTTAGTGTAACTTACTTTAGTAACTAATATGCAACGCTAAAACTATAATACTGATATAAGTGATAATGAAACTATAACAACTTTCACTACGATACTATAACTCAGCAAAGGTACACAAGTTAGAAAGGGACAGTTCAGAGGCCATTATCTACCGTCTGTTGCGTTCGAAAAATTCTGGAAGTTTAAGTTTCAAAGTTATCGGGCTGAGAATTTTGTGCAATATTCTCAGAGTTTAGGTTTACTTAGAAGAAAATTGGGATTGTTGCAGGCCTTCAACTAAAAACGACATAAATATTTTTATGCTCAGAAAGGGTGCTGCATGAGCACTACTGCCGACGCTAGAAGCAATTTTTGAACGAATCTGCCTTCACCGTTCGCACCGAGATTATATAAAGACCGAAGTGTCTGCACCTGGATTATTCGATCGTTGTCAGCCATACGGAAATGTGATATATCCACTTCAGAATGTGCTATGTTTCTGTCCCGTGATTCTGTTCACGTCCGTGTTCGCTTAAGCCTCGGATGGCGTTAGTGATGTCTGACACGATTGTTTTCCGATCAAATTTTATATAGCACATATCTCGTGAAACTGTGAGGAAGTTAACTTACTTGGATTAATAATTTAACGGGAAAGCCCGTGTTTCGTTTTCTATATTTTGTTTCGTGTGCCGCCGGCTATATTCTAGAGAACCGCATGGGGAGTGTCTGAGATTATTCTCCAGTCTTATGAGCAGTAATTAACTTTACGTGATTAGGAACAAGGAGTATAAATCGGCTGTTAACTGTGCCGAGTGCTGAGTACGATAGGACAAGCTCTAATGATCTTCCTAACTAACTCCTGACTTACTGGCGGGGTTCCTGAGTCCTCTGCATTATTTCCAGAATGTTAGAATTTTTTATTTCAGTTTTGACAGCTGTACTGTTGACCTGTGGATTGAAGACCACGAACGGTACGTTCTCCATCGCTCTCAGGGTATTCGCACAAATAGTTTACAGGCACTTGTATCCAAAAAACGCACAAGACTAGTAAACACTTCAACTTATAAAACTAAAATTAACAAACTGTATCAATTTTACCCGCCGCCCCACAGGCTGATCCATATGTACTTTTCCGCTGCTGCCTCTGCTTCACGGGTTTTTGAATAGGTGTGAGAAGTAGCGGAAACCAGTGGGAAGCGCGGGGGGGGGGGGGGGGGGGGCGGGGGGGGGGGGACGACGACGACGACGACGACCTTCTTTAAAACGCCGTCCAATACTTGAAAACTGATACGTGACTGATTTTCACTTTTTTGATTCTCATGTCGATTTGCGGTATGCTAGTCTGTGAACAAAAGAGCTTCCATTTCTCTGTCGACTCCCCCTTCCTCACAAAGAGATGATCCACGTCGTTCGTTCTTCGTCATTCAGACATTTTACCACACTGGAAGAGTCTACACCAAGTAACCACGGTGTCATACGAAGAAGCATTGTTGCGTGCATTTTAACCAATAAAAGGAGTAAAGTGACGTTTCGCGTTCTGGCCCTTGGTGGGTCAATCGTGCCGGATCAACCGCTGTATCGTCTTATGACAATGGCATCATTGATTGCGTTATTCAGGGGTATGGGCCAGTACACCGCTCTCCTGGTTGTTGTGTTGCTACTAACCGGTGGAGTAGTTCCTCGCTGAACCTTACGTGGCTGGTTGCCCCCTTACCAGTCATCCCACCAAGGAAAATCCCTGGGAATACCGAGAATCGAACCGGGTCCTCCGCATGGCAGTCAGCCACGCCGACCACTTGGTTAGGAAGGCGGACACTTCCACTAGTTCAGCATGTATAATGCAGCATTGTTCCCCTTAAAATACGGGAAACGAATTACCACACTGTGCTCCACTTAAAGAATGGGCTTTGCCATTTTCCTTTGCCTCTTATACCGGTATGCTACGGTACTGTGGCAAGGAGATTTCACTGTGTGCCACAATTGCAGACACGTACATCCAGATAAACAAAACAATGATCAGTTCAGTTTTCTGAGGTAACAACTTAATTACTACCACTCTTACAAAAAAACTAAACTCCTCCCGAACAGGCCATGAAGGCCAAACGGTACCGACCGGCTGCCGTGTCATCCTCAGCCCACAGGCGTCACTGGATGCAGATATGGAGGAGCATGTGGTCAGCACACCGCACTCCTGGCCGTATGTCAGTTGCCGAGACCGGAGCCGCTACTTCTCAATCAAGTAGCTCTTCAGTTTTTCTCACAAGGGCTGAGTGCACCCTGTTTGCCAACAGCGCTCGGAGACCGGAACTCATCCAAGTTCTAGCCCAGCCCGACAGCGCTTAACTTCGGTGATCTGACGGGAACTGGTGTTACCACTGCGGCAAGGCCATTGGCACCCCTCTTACAAGGGTTGGATAAAAAATGAAAACGGCGCACGAAATGCTTGCTTGAACATAAATGCAGATCTTGCTCAGGCCTTCAGGTTGCGCTGTTGTATTTGACTACGAACGGCATCAGTGTAATGTCCTCAATACGTTTTCAGTGTCAGTGTCAGTCGCGGTCACAACAACATTCTGTGTAATTGTTTGTTCATTACGTGGGAGCTAAGAGAATTCGAACGTGGGTTGAGGCTCGTATGGTGGTTGTCTCCGTAATGAAGGTATCCGAAGTGTTTGGTACACCAAGAGGTGTCGTATCGAAGATTTATACCGCACACACGGGAAACGGAGATACGACATACGGTAAGACACAACGCGGAAGAAACTGTGTGTTCAGTGATAACAACGGACGGTCATTGATGAAGATTATGACAAAAAATAAGAGGACGATAGTGGCAGAAGTCACTGCAGAACTGAATGTCGCACTCGTGAACACTGTCAGCACCAAAACAACGTGGAGTGGGCTCCAGGATCAAGATGTTGAAGGGAGAGCTAGAACTGCAAAACCCCTCATCCACCATGCCTGTAAAAGCAAAACGTGATGCCGACTCCATAAAACCTAAAAGAAAGAGCAAAGGAAAAACGGATTTTGGTCTGATGAGCCTTGTTCCACACTGTTTCCAATTTCTGGCCGAATTCACTTACAAAGAGTGAAAACCGGCGGAGGCTCAATGACAATTTGGGCAGCCATATCATGCTGTTTCATGGGCCCACTTGTTACTCCGCAATGTAGCACCACCGACAACGATTTTGTGACTGTTTTGGCTGTGCAATCTTTGTTCCTCAATGCTGATGCTGTACACTATGAAGACAAGGCCCGTGTTCACACAGTTCGCATCGTGCAGGACTGGTTTTATGAGCACTGGGATGAATTGTCGTATCTCCCCTAGCCAGCATTGTCACAAAATCTTAACATTATTGCATTTTGAGGTTTATTTGATTTGCATGAGCGCAGTCCATTTCCATTATTTTTACTTGAACTTGCCACTGTTTTGTAGGAAAAATTCCCTTGGAAACCAGTCCGAGACAACTGAAGCTGTTCTGCATGCCAATGGTTATCCTACGCCGAAATGGGCATGATAATGTGTGTTTGGTGTCTGTTTATGTTTCCAACCCCTGTATGTTATGGTGCTACGCTGTAAAAAAAAAAAAGGTCTGTGATAGTTTCAGGCAATTTTTTTCTCGCGTAATAATAAGATCTGGTGGGCAACGACCTCATTGCACAAAATAAGAACAGGAATATTTGAGGGAGGGTGGACAAGTGTTGCTTGCTGCTGCGATTTGTGCAATGAGACTGGCGATCGTCACTTTGAACAGTCCCTGTGACCTTTTAAGCAGTTAAGCTGTTGCTATAATATGTAAATGTTTCTGAACTCGAAGTACTCATTTTCACATTCTTTATTGGAACGCCTTGCGTGCATAGGTTTTCGGAAAAAGTGTTCGAGAAAATTGTGGATCTATGCAACCCTTACTCTCCTTGCAATTTTAATTTAACCTTCACAGTTGTTAAGCAAGAATTTGTTTGTTTGGAGAGTCTAGTAAGAAGGCACAGTGATCAACTTTTCTCCTCTAGCAAGATTCTGTTTTCCAGTCTAAAAGCCAAATATTTTCTAATGAGATTCCTTCTAGGAGAACGAATTTCGTGCTCCGTTTTCCCAGGGAAGTATCATTGTGAAAGCTCAGAAACGTATGAGGGGATTTCAATAAATAATGCAACTTTTACGAAAGTAGGTTGGTTTGGGAATCCAACACACCACATTATTCCTCACTCTTTTTGCTTCATAACTCTATTTTCCAAAATAATCTCCTTTCAATGCGAAGGTCTTCCGGGCCCGTATGGCTGCGTGGTAAAGCTCTACCGGTCGACGTCAGAGCCAGCGTCTTGCAGCATCAATAACCTTCCTATCATCCATATACTGCTTCCTGCGGAGTGCTTCCTTCATTGGGCGAAACAGATGGAAGCCGTTAGCTGCGAGATACGGGCTATAGAGTGGATGAGGAAGAACGTCCTATGAAGATTTGTGAGCGCCTCTCGGGTGCACAGACTTGCGCGAGGCCTTGCGTTGTCAGTGAGGTGTTGGATTGTGACCCGCCGATTACCTCGAGTGAAAGTGTCCGCACGTTTCAGCACTGCAGGAATCACAGATGCGCGCTGCCAGCCGACATGTGGGAGGTCGGACAGATCTGCCTGACATAGGTCCGATGATAACTGACACCTCGTCCAAAGACTCACCCTGTTTTCGTTAATTGCCGGGTCTCCGTAGACACCCAGCAAGCGCCTGTAAATATCTTCGGGGCTCGGGTTTCTCGCCAAAAGAAATTCGGTAACATCTCTCAGGTTGAAACAAGCCTCCCTCAGAGACTCCATTTTGATGGCTACGTCGACACCCCCGGGATAACAAGGCCGCCCAGCAGTGTTACTGACGTCACACTAAGCGGCCCATAGCCGACGCAGCAGTCCACGGACACCTCCGTACAGACGCGCCTGATGCTAACGATCTTCTGTCCGTCGTACAGAAAGGAGCGAACTATAATTCGAACCAAAGACCAATTTATATATATTCTTGTAAACAGCATAAAGGTTCATAACGAAATACCGATTACATATACGGGCAGGAATAGGTTCTAGAACTGCTCTGAAAAGTGTTTATCTTCAGTACCAGAATGAACATCAAATTGTCAGGTTTTCTAAATAGAAAAGCACTTTGTTAGTAACAGACAGCAATAATGAGACTTGCAGTTGGTGATTTCTACGTGGAAAAGGAAATAAGCTGTAGAGAGATTGAAAATGGTAAGTAAAGAGAGCTTCAGCCTTTTGCTCACATTCTTACATGTAATGCACTTGGTTGTTTTTCATTTCCTTACCTTTCATAATATTTTTAATATTGTTTCAAGAAGTGTATCTTCAATAGCAGAGTGAACTTCAAATTGTCAGGCTTTTCTTAAAGGAAAGAGCAGTCCCTTAGTATCACAGTGCAAGACAGAACCTTGTGTTCAGTGATGTCTATGTTAAAAGGAGAATATTTGATATCTATCTTTTGTTTCCATTATTTATTACTGGGGATACACTTGTAAAAATTCTTGAAAAGAGCTGTCACCATGAACATATGAGTAAATTCACAATTGTTATGTGTTTTATGAGATAAAGCGAACTCTTGTTACCTTATTGTAAACGAAAGTTGTGAGGGTTTTGCTATGTATGACAGTGTTTAAGATAATTTACTTTCAGTGTAATAGTTTGAAAATGTGAAGGCCTGCTGTCAGTTGGCATTTGTCACCACCTGTATGCGAGTTTTAAAGCTAAATAGTGTTCTGACAATTATAAAATTGTGGCAAAGTTCCTCAATCGATTAAACTTATTCCTGCCCGTATATGTAGTCGGTATTTCGTTATGAACCTTTATGCTGTTTACAAGAATATATATAATTTGGTCTTTGGTTCGAATTATAGTTCGCTCCTTTCTGTACGACGGACAGAAGATCGTTAGCATCAGGCGCGTCTGTACGGAGGTGTCCGTGGACTGCTGCGTCGGCTATGGGCCGCTTAGTGTGACGTCACTAACACTGCTGGGCGGCCTTGTTATCCCGGGGGTGTCGGCTACGTACAGCGCCACCACCCATCGGAACTGCAAGAAACTATATGGGGCAGAAGCGTGAACGTTCTACGATGCCCCACAATAAATTCCAAACTTTTTCAATCGAAACTGGTCGAGAAAAATTTGTTGCGTGGCTTACTGAAAGTCCGTCGTACTAATCTACATCTGCCATGACAAGGCAAAGGAGTGAAAACGTGTTTCAGCCACACGTTTACGAAGTTGTAGGGATGGGTACGTCAAGGGGTTCCAAATCTTGTGAATAGTATTCATGTTCTTACAGTTCTTACCTCAGTTTTCCCAATTCCATAGCACCTTTTAGGACAGATACATTATCTTAATGAAATATGATGTGCAATTTATTTTCACAATCAAGGCATCTACTCGCCTATTGTTTTTAGCCTTTGGGATCAGAAATCTTGCTTAATATTTGCCACTTGATATTTCAGCTTCAGCAACGTAATCAATAAGAAAAATAATATTTACCTTACATGTAAGAATAACTATTACTCATATTTCTTATTGTTTTTGTTATTGTTCTCAACCAAGTGTGTTTCGTCGAGCCGTTTTCATAGGCTTTAAGTCTCCGATGTTTCGTGTACGTTCATTAACTTTGTGTGTGTGTGTGTGTGTGTGTGTGTGTGTGTGTGTGTGTGTGTGTGTGTGAGTGTGTGTGTTTGTTTTTTGTTTATGGGGTAGGACCTAAAACAGAATTCAGTGAGCACACATAAAACATAAAAGCCACTAAAATCACTAATTCTGTCTAAAAACATTAGGGGAAATATGTTTGGTGAAATACAATAATAAATACTCAGTTTCAAAAGAGAAGCTACGAGATAAACACTGTTGAAGAACTAATTGAGGAAAAACAACAGCAAATACGAACAGTAGTGTCCACAAATATATCGACAGACAAATTTCGTTTTTTGTGTAGCACTGAAGCGAGTTATGCTTACCTGTGTAGGGTTCCACTACAACAGTAGCTAATCAGTGCACAAAGTCAGTTATAGTAATTAAAAAAAAGTTCAAGAAATTAATGCTAAATATTTTCCACAACTGATTTTCGTTAAACATGCTACAAATACGACTTATGAACAAAAATCTTCCTTTTAGTTAATTCGTCATGTGAAAGACACTTTTCTCTTTATTCCATTCGCCTACGTCGAGAGCCCTTTCAAACTTTTTTTCACCAAATGCCGAAAGTGGAAGTCTTAGCTGTATAGAAAGTTGCTATAAATTTAGATGTATTTTCATTTTCCATATCCGAGAGCCTGGCTGCAGCTGCCGGCCGAGAAACACCAATGTTGTGACTTGGTAAGACAGCCAAGCCACTACGAGGTGAATCCGAAAGGCACTCGTTAAAGCTCACGCAGGCTGGCGTGAGGTCCGGAAAATGACAAGGTCTTTATAGTAGCAAAAATAGTACGTAGCTTCTGGAATACTTAACTTTAATCCATAATTGGTGCACATCGGTCTGACGGTACATGCATCACAAGATAAATAGCAATTGATAATGGCGCCATGCTAGGTCGTAGCAAATGACGTAGCTGAAGGCAATGCTAACTATCGTCTCGGCAAATGAGAGCGTAATTTGTCAGTGAACCATCGCTAGCACAGTCGGCTGTACAACTGGGGCGAGTGCTAGGAAGTCTCTCTAGACCTGCCGTGTGGCGGCGCTCGGTCTGCAATCACTGACAGTGGCGACACGCGGGTCCGACGTATACTACCGGACCGCGGCCGATTTAAAGGCTACCAACTAGCAAGTGTGGTGTCTGGCGGTGACACCACAACCAACAACAGGAAAGTAACTGATTGTGTGATAGTTTACGACTTCCTTACCGAGAGTATATTATGTAGTTTCATCTGTGTGCTTTGGTAGTTTAGGTTTTGAATTTCTGTGGGATAATGTAATATTTAATACACACAGTTTCCAGGTCTTTTTGCATCGAAAAATTACATATTTTGCGACATTTTACAAGATCCTAACGAGGAGCGAATTATTTAGTCTCACCCGCGTGCTTTGGTAGTTTAGTTGTAGTGGACTGTTGTGGACTGGCCTTAGGGATCCAACGTTCGTCCAGCAGGACCCACGAATCCACCGATCAGTCCGCGCTGGTGGCCAGCACAGTTACTGTTCGCATTGAGGTTGGCCCCTCACCGTGGTCGAGTGGGAGGTCACTTCAGGTTGTGGCAGACTGCAAAAGACTTCCTGGAGGGCCGAAAGTAAGCCCTCCCCAGTTACTCTGACATACAGGTTCCAAATGCTGTCTGTGGCTGACAGTATGCCTCATCTAGATGCAACACTTCCCCTGTTTCAGAGGAAACCTCTCAGCTTGCAATATCTTGGGAGTTCACAGGGGATGGGATAACTGGTATTAGGGAGCTCCAATGTTAGTCGCATTATGGCACCCCTTAGGAGCATGACTGCCAAGGTGGGGCAGAAAGTCACTAGTCACTTCATGTGTTCATTTGCACACCCGGTGGAGTCATTCCAGACATTGCGACGGGTACTCCCTAAAGCCATGAAGAACATAGGGCGCAGCCAGCTGCAGACGGTAGCTTATGTCAGTACCAATGATGTGTGTCGCTTTGGATTATAAGAGATTCTCCCTGGTTTCGAGCGACCATGTGAAGTGGTACAGTCTGCTAGTGAGGTGAAAACAGAGTTCACCATTTGCAGCATAGTCGACAGAGCTGATTGTGGACCCCTGGCACAAAGTCGAGTGGAGGTACTGAATCAGAGACCCAGACGATCCTGCGACTGTGTACGCTTCATATTCCTCTACTTGCGCCATAGGGTGGTGGAATTTCGGATTCCGCTAAATCGGTCAGGAGATCATTACACGCAGGAGGCGGCTACACGGATAACAGGGGCTGCTTGGCGTGAACTGGGAGGCTTTTCAGGTTAGAGGGTCTCGGGGAAACACAGAAAGGGCTTCAGTCTCAAAGAGTGTAAGTCACACCCAGGAAAAATGTAGATCTATAAACTGTCAATATAACAGCTGTAAATCCTCTTAACTGTATTGGGAAAGCACCAAAACTCCAAGCACAAACAGAAAGCACAGACGCTCAAATAGTTATGGGCACTGAAAGCCTGCTAAAGATAGAAATAATTTCAGCTAAAATTTTTGCTAAGAATCGAAAGGAGTCAGAAAGAATACGCTAAATACAGTTGGTGATGAAGTGTTTGTTGCTGTTACAAACAGTTTATCTTGTACAAAAATTGAAGTAGATAGTTTCTGTGAGTTGGTATGGAAAGAGGTCGTTCTTGGGAATCGGAATAAAATAATAACTGGTTCCTTTTACCCACTTCCCGACGTAGATGGTTCAGTTGCCGAAAGGTTCGAAGAAAACGTGAGCCTAATTTCAATCACGTACCCGACTCATACAAATATAGTTGGTATTAACTTCAAGTTATCCTGGATATGTTGGCGAAAATACATCTTTAAATCAAGAGGTATGCATAAAACATCTTCATCATTGTCATCATTTGCTTGAGACCTTATTCCCGCTGCAATGCGTAGTCGGCCTTGTTACTATTGATTTGGCAGTGTTAGTTGCAGAAGGTGGCCGGATGCCCTCCTTGCTGCCACCCCGAACCCCCATGATGGAAATTAGTGTACTCCAGCTGTCTGCGACTAGTGTAGGCCATGGAATAGTTCGAACGTGTTTCAAATGTCTGCGAGTTGTGTAACTCAGGCGAAACATGGGGACCAGCCAGGTATTCACCTAGCGGGATGTGGAAAACCGCCTAGAAACCACATCAAGGCTGGTCGGCATACCAGCCCACGTCCGGTGTACCCGGGGCCAGTGCACCTACCCGAGGCTAGGAAGCAGCGCATTAGCGATTTCGGGTACCTTCGCGGGTAAGAGGTATGCATAAAACATCATCCGAAATTGTTCTAAACGCATTCTCTGAAATTTCTTTCTAGCAATTACTTCATGAGACCACTCGTATCGTAGTTGTGAAAACACTCTTGATTATTTAGCAATTCTGAGCTTACAACGAGCGCCACAACGAGTGCAGGAATTAGTGACCACTGTGTTGTCGTAGCGAGACTGAATACCGTAGGTCCAAGATCAACCAAAAATAAACCAAACATACACAGATTCAAATGCCAGATAAAAATTTGCTTGACGCCTCCCTGAGAGGCAATATCCACTCCTTGCAAATTAACTATATGAGTGTACACCAGATGTTTCTTGAATTAAAATGGATAGTATCGATAGCAATTTTAACATATATACCAAATAAATTAACAAATGACGAAGCTGATGTCCCATGGTGCACAAAACAGGTAAGAAAACTGTTGCAGAAACGACAACAAAATTCCTGTTGAATTTAAGCAAACGCAAAATCCCCAAAACTTTCGAAGTTTTACAGAAGTTCGAGACACAGCACGGACTTCAAAGTCTCCGCTCGGAGTGGCTGCGTGGTTTAACGGGAACTGTCACGGACTGCGCGGCCACTCCCGCCGGAGGTTCGAGTTCTCCCTCGGTTATAAGTGTATGTGTTGTTCTTAGCATAAGTTAGTTTAAGTAGTGTGTAACTCTAGGGACCGATGAACTATGCAGTTTGGGCCCTTAGGAATTCACGCACATTTGAACATTTTGAACTTCAATGCGATATGCTTATAACAGTTTCGCCAACGAAACTTCGCCTCAAATTCTGGCACAAAATCCAAAGAGATTCTGGTCTTACATGAAGTATGCTAGCGGCAAGACACAATCGATGCCATCTATGCTCGACTACAATGGAAATACTATCGATGACAGTACTGCTAAAGCAGAGTTCCTAAACACAGCGTCCTCCGAAATTCCTTCACCAAAAGACGAAGTAAATGTTCTAGAATTCGAATACACAACAGTTGCCAACATGAGTAACTTAGAAGGAGACATCCTGGGAATAGTGAATTGACTTAAATCACTTAATAAAGGCATGTCTCGCTTGATGAAAGATCCGTACCCAATGGCTGGAAAGTTGCACAGGTCACACCAATAATCAAGGAAGGCAATAGCAATAAGCCACTAACTTACGAGCACATATCGTTAACTTCAAATTTCAGCATAATTTTGGAACATGTATGTTGTGTTCGAACGTTAAGAACTATCTCGAAGAGATTTGTCTATTGACACACAGTCAACACGGATTTAGAAAACTCGTTCCTGCGAAGCACAACTAGTTCTTTAAACACACACACGAAGTGTCAAGTACTATCGACAAAGGATGTCAAATTTGTTCTGTATTTATAGGTTTCTAGGAAGCTTTTGACACAATACCTCACAGGCGGCTTGTAATTAAATTGCGTGCTTATGGAATTTAGTCTCAGTTCGGCGACTGGATTCGTCATTTCCTGTCAGAGAGATCATAGTTCGTAGTAATTGACGGAGAGTCATCGAGTGGAACAGAAGTAAATTCTGGCGTTCCCAAAGGTAGTGTTATAGGGCCTCTGCTGTTGCTTACCTACAAAAACGATTTAGGAGACGATCTGAGCTGCCGTCTTAGGTTGTATGCAGATTATGCTGTTGTTTATCTTCAAGTAAAGTCATTAGAAGATCAATCCAAATTGCTAAAGTATTTATAAAAGATATCCGCATGGCGCGAATATTGGAAATTGATCCTAAATGATGAAAAGTGTGGGACCATCCATATGATTACTAAAAGGAATCTGTTAAAATTCGTTTACATCATAAATTAATCGAGTCTGAAGGCCGTAAATTCAGCTAAACACCTAGGAATTACAATTACGAACAACTTAAATTGGGAAGAATACATCGAAAGTGTTGTGGGGAAGACGAATCAAAGACGGTGTTTTATAGTCAGAACACTTAGAAGGAGCAACAGATCATTTAAAGGGACTACCTACACTACGCTTATTCGTCTTCCTTTGGACTACTGCAGCGCTGTGTGGGATCTTTACCAGACAGGGTACACTGAGAATGTTCAAAGAAATGCAGCACTTTTTGTATTAGTGATAAGTAGGAGAGAGAGTGTCATGGACATGATACAGAATTGGGGATGAACATCATTAAAACAAGGAAGTTTCACGTTGCGGTGGGATCTTTTCACGAAATTTCAGTCACAGTTTTTCTCCTCCGAATGTGAAAATATTTTGTTGACGAGACCTACGTAGGGAGAAACGATCATCATAATAAAATAAGGGAAATCAGAGGTCCCGCTGAAAGATATAGGTGTGTTCGTTTTTTCCGAGCGCTACTGAATAGTAGCGGCTCCGGTCAATGAAAACCATCATAACGACTGGGAGAGCGATGTGCTGACACACGCCCCTCCTATCCGCATCCTCAACTTAGGATGACACGGCGGTCGGATGGTCCAGATGGGCCTCTTGTGGCCAGAAGACGGAGTTCACAGCTAACGTAAGATGCATATTCTATCGCTCTGAATTAAGAACTCTGAGAATACTTACCACAACAACATTCTACACTGCAAAACGTTCAGATTAAGATTAGCCAAAATAAGATGATCAAAGGAATACGGGCAATAATTATATGAAAACAAAAACAATTATTCATTAACATAGGTGTCGTTTTGGAAACGGGGAGATTAGACAGTAACAACTCACCGACATCGAGTTCTCTACTAACATTTGCTCAGCTAGAGAGACAGATAAAGATGGTTGTGTCTCTGCGAAATAAATTGTTTCAAAAATCACGTGCAGTTATTCAGGGATTCAATAGAAAACTAATTCGCGATGACTCGATGGGTGTTTCAAATTCCGTTCATATACAAGACGATTGTCAGACTTCTTACATCAAGATGGTCGATTTACAGATGGACGATGGTACTCCTCGTACCGTTAACTGATCCGCCCTTCCCTGTTCCAGTCACGAATGGCGTGTGGGAGGAATGACTGTTGGTAAGCCTCTGTCTCAGCCACAGTTTCTCGAATTATCTCGTCGTGGTCATATCGCGTTGATGTGCGTGGGGGGAAGTAATATGTTGTCCGACTCTCCTACGAAAATGTTCTCTCGAAATTTGAATTGTAAAACTCTCCGTGATGCACAACACTTCTCTCACAGCGTCTGACTCCGGAGTTAGTTGAGCACCCCTGTAACTCTCTCGCGTCGACTAAACGATCCTGTGACAAAAGGCTCAGCTCTTCGATGGATCTTCTCTATCACTTCTATCGGTCCTATGTCGGAAGTACGCCATACTGATGAACAACACTCACGGATCAATCGATCAAGCATTAAGTCACCTCCTTCCTTAAGATCCTTCCTATGGATCTCAATCTGCCATCTGCTTTTCCTACTCTTTTTTTTACGTAGTCATCCCACTTAAGATCGCTCTTGACAGTTATTCCTAGATATATCACGCTGGATATTGTTTGCAGCAATTTGTCATCAATAGCATAGTTATAAAGTAGTCTGCATGTCGTCCGAACAAGATACGGCCAGGGCAAAAGCACTACAGGCGCAAAGATGCGAGCTGGTGGCAGTGCCATAGAGACTCGCCACATGGGCGAGCTCCACCGGCGCCCCTGGCGCCGCTGAGAATGAAGATATCGGCTTTGATATCGACTTGCATCGGCCAATTGCCGGTTGAATACAGTCCGCCAGTGACCGGACGACAACGGACAGCAGCAGACTCGGAAGACAGAAGACCAGCTGTATCACTTGGTTATAGGTCATCGTCCAGGACTGAATTGGACAGGGAACGTCGTTTAGTGAACTCTTAGAAGTGAAGAGACAGTTGCTGTAAATATCATTTCCTATGTACTGAGAAGATTATCTACGATTATTTGCACTTAGCTGCTGAGGACCATTTTTGTGTTATATTACATGCAGATTGCTGTACACTTAATCAGTCAACTTATCACAAAGATAAGAAAACCTTTTTAATTCATTTGTGTATTTTTGTTAGTAATTTTTTTCAGTGTTGTAGGACCCTCGTTCTCGTATCCTGTTACCAGACCCTGGGGCATAGCCGTGTAATAGTGGCAGGCAGAAATTGTCTTAGTGGTGTACTGCACCAGAAGCCGTTTCACGAACTCACAAACTCGGCCTGCTATAAAAGTGGCAATTCGGCCACCACAGCAGTAACGGTGAGGCCTTTACAAAAATTGACAGCGAGGGTTTACAAAATAGTGGATTTCTTTTCCTATGTATACACAATGCGTCGCATTTATTTATTCAGGATCTGCCAGACCCTGCACCGTTCATAAATCTTCGTTGGTCATTCTCTAAATCGATACTGTCTTCCGCGGTTGCTACTTTCTTATAAACAAACACATCATCTGTGAACATCTCCAAGAGTTTCCAACGCTTTTTACTAGCTCATATATATATTTAAGAGCCAACGAAACTGGTACACTTGCCTAATATCGTATAGCGCCCCAGAGAGCACAGGGAACTACCACCATGAATTCTGCAGGGCTGTCCATAAATCCGTAAGAGTACGAAGGGGTGGAGATCTCTTCCGACCAGCACGTTGCAGAACTTCCCAGATACGCTCAATAATGTTCAATTCTGGGCAGTTTGGTGGCCAGCGTAAGTGTTTAAATTCAGAAGTGTGTTCCTGGAGCCACTCTGTAGCAATTCTGTATGTGCGTAGCGAAGTAGGTCATTATCATGCACATCCTGAAAATTGTATCGAGCAACCTTGAAACGCTCAATGCACAATATAGATGAATGGATTTAAGTGATCAGACAGGATGATTACGTACGTTTCACCTGTCCGAGTCGTATGTAGACGTATTGGGGGTCCCATATCACTCCAACTGCAGAAGCGCAACGCCTTTACAGAGCCCTCACCAGCTTGAACAGTGCCCTGCTGACATGCAGGGTCCATGCATACATGATGTTGGCTCTATAACTGTACACGTCTATCCACCCGATACAATTTGAAATGAGACTCGTCCGATCAGGCAACATGTTTCCACTCATCAACGGTCCAAATTCGGTACTGACGTGCGAAGGCGAGGCGTAAAGCTTTGTATCGTGTAGTCATCAAGGGTACACGAGTGGGCCTTCGGCTCCTAAAGCCCATGTCGACCCTGTTTCGTTAAATGGTTTGCACGCTGATATTTGTTGATGACCCAGCATTAAAACCTGTAGCAATTTGCGGAAGGGTTGCACTTCTGTCATGTTGAACTATTCGCTTCAGTCGTCGTTGGTCTCGTTATTGCAGGATCTTTTCCCGGCCGCAGCGATGTCGGACATTTGATGTTTTACCGAATTTCTAATATTCACGGTACACTCGTGTAATGATCGTAAGAGGAAGTCCCCAGTTCATCGCTACCCCAGATATGCTATGTTCCATCGCTCGCATGGCTATACCAGTTTTTTGGCGCTTCAGTGTATATATTGTAAATACTGACCACCATATCACACTTCCTTGGGGTACACCTACCGATTTTGTTCTGTTATGAGCCACGTGTTGAGTTCTATCTGCAAAAAAGTCTTGAATTCAGTCGAAAATCTGGTCCGATACCGAAAATATCGTATTTTGTTCACTAACCAGCAGTGCGGAGCGGTGTCAAATGCCTTCCTGAATTCAAGGAACACGGCATCAATCTCAGCGCCGTTGTCTACCGCGTCTGGAACTCATGGAGGAACAGAGCGAGCTGCGTATCGTTAGATCTCTGTTAGCGGAATCGTTGTTAATTTTCATAGAGGAAGTTTTCGTTCTTAAAAAAATCATCATTCTTGAGCATAAAACATGTAAACGCTAGTTGATGTGCAATGGAGCATGTCATGTCCCTAATTCTCTCAATTTTTCTTAATAGATGCGAGGATTGACGCCGTTAGATCAGACAATGACCCACATTCTGGCGTAGAACATATAAGAAACTTCCACCTTCGACAGACAGAAAAGTTTGTAGTGGTAGAATGCAGCATCATAAAGGACACAAGTTCCAGTTTGAACAGGCGAAGCTGTTGTTCCTTGGGAATATGTTATATGACTCTGTAAAGCAGAAAGTAACGGAAGTGAGAATAAACGACACTAAGCTCTGCATGGCACTCTGTATAAACAAGGAGTCGCCAGAAAAGCTACCAACAGAGAGTGACATAGATAGGAAACGGAAGGGATAGTCAGCATCAGTATTCCACACTCTGATCCCTACAACAGCATACTGCATCCTGCGCCTAGGCGGCTGCTGCTCCTATGGCAGAGAATGAGCGCATTCCAGCGTCCCTGTAGGAGCTCAGAACTTGTGCTGAAAATAACTATTATAAACGAGTAGAAACACTGGTTCTAGACGAGCATTCTCGCGACAACCAGCTGATTGTCGACAAGTTTTCTGAATCTTTGTTTTGTGACACATTCGTCTCGTGAGGATCACCTCTGAGGAAATGTTTGAAAGCAGATATTTTTCTCATAACAGAATAAGGAACCATTAAAGTAACGTTACCTATGCACTGACGGAAAGGTGAAACATAAGGGAAAAAATATTCTTCTTTTGAATATAGGTATAGTTTTGTTTAGGATGTAAATATTTTCTACGAGTATGACACTTGCGTTTTTACTTTGTTGCTGATATTAACAAGCCATCAGGAAATTCCTGTAGGCAAACTGAGAACTAATGACGAGTACATTATTTACGAACACTTGGCAGACGTAACTTACTGGGCAGTCAGTTGCTACTAATAGCCGCGTAAGGTATTCGCTCATAACGGGTTCCGGAGATAATCGCCTTTTAGTCTCTTCTGCAAAATGGCGAAGAAGGGTCTGAGAAAATAAAGCTGCGCCATAAGTTGGGTTGTTGGACACCTGAGCGTAACAGAACAAGCGGGTTTTCTTGCGTTATCCCGCGACTGACTAGTTAACACTGGCAATTTATGTTCAGGTCCGGCAGAGCTACGTGCCACTTCCAGGAGTACGAGTCAGCTTCCTGGGCTGTGTTGCGCCACTTCCACCTGCCCGGACCTATCTCAAAGTGGTGGCAGCGCGTGAGTGGCATCCTGTAAAGCACGATAGTGAACGCACCAGTTGTGAACTACATGCGGCATTTTGGAAGCCTAAAAATTCCAGGACCTATTTTTTACCCTGTTAAATTGATGTGATCCATTGACCAGTTATAAGATTTTAAATGGGTGGTATCTTCGTTACTGAGTGGAATTTGCAACGTAACGAAGTGTAAAGTAGACGACTGTAATGAAACGTTGTATTGAGAGATGTCTTCCTTGACAAAAATCATGTCCTAAATTTTCTGCTTCGTTACTTCAGAACGTAAGCTCAGAAAGAACAGTAATGTGAATCAGAAATCTATGATTCAAATCATGATCTGACAGTTTCACGACCTCAAAGACCGCTGGATTTTTCTGCTGGCTGTTCAAGCACCACAGTCGGTACCTTCTTCGAGCTTTATGCACTACTTCTGTAATAATATTTCAGTCGCAAGTACAATATATCATAAGATACATTACTGCAATATAATGAGCTACAATGCACGAATTGTTGAGCTGGAAATGGAAATCCCGTGTGGCTAAGGCCTCCCGTCGGGTAGACCGTTCACCTGGTGCAAGTCTTTCGATTTGACGCCTCTTCGGCGACATGTATGTCGATGGGGATGAAATGATGATAAGGACAACACAACACCCAGTCACTGAGCGGAGAAAATCTTCGACCCAGCCGGGAATCGAACCCGGGCCGTTAGGTATGGCATTCCGTCGCGATGACCACTCAGCTACCATGGGCAGACATCATTGAGTTGAAGAGATACAATTAGAATGGAGCCCAATGTGTTCTTGAAGTTTTCCCGGCGTGATGAGTATCATGTAACTGTATGCGGGGAAAACTACTAACAAGGAACCCATTGAGTGCGACATCGCAAAAGGTCAGTGATGTTTACGATATTCGACGCCTACATGTTGTCTACCATGCAACGACAATATTGGCTGCTAATGGCAACAGGGCGCGGGACTGGAGGCATCCAGTAGTGAGTGCAGCATGAAGCTACAGAACGTAGTTCCACTACTTAGTCAACGAGTAATTTTCAGCAGTGATACAGGGCTTGTGGTGTTGATACAAAGCAGAGCATTGACAACGACAAACAAAGCAAACATTGAGTTATCTACAACAACCGTTGCCGAAGCTGACATTTCGTCAGAAACTTACCCAAGAAATTTCGCAGAGTGAGAAAGAAGTGGAAGATGAAATGAGTCAGTGGAATTTTTAGTGCCGTATACGCTCAACTCTGCGCAGAATATTCATTAGGAGTACAGTGACGATGATACATGCTTAACAAGTGAAAATGATACTAAAACAGATGTCTAGCCATGTACCTTCATCATCCTCGTCGGACAGGCAGCCACAAATCCCGTCTCTAATGAAATACAGTACAGGACAATCGTTGTCCACAGAGAGGGTACTAAACATCATTACGTACATGGAAAATTAACCGTAGCATAGTAAAAGAACAGTTATGAAATAATTTCGCGACAGTATGACCGTTCAGTGCATACAAGGGACGAAAAGGGGCACTTGACACAAAAATTGGTGTTTGTGCGTTTCAAGGATGCTCGATACAATTTACAGGATGTGCATGATAATGACCTACTACGTTACGCACATCAAATTGCGTACGACATAGATTATAGTGATTTCAACGGAAGCAGTGGGTGGTTGCATAATTTCAAACAGTGCTACAGCATTCGAAGACGGAAGATAACGAAATTTCAAACAAAGCGTGAACTTCACGATGCACAGCAAACTGTGGAATCTTCCCGAAAATGTTTAGATGAGATAAACAAACTTACCCTATCGTTCAATAAGTAATTTGTTTTCAATTCTGACTAATCGGGATTTGAAAAGGAAATGCACATGAAAGCAATCCTGGGAATTAGAGATACCAAGAGAATTGTATCAAGAGCAATGCACATGAAAGCAATCCTGGGAATTAGAGATACCAAGAGTATTGTATCAAGAGCAATTACCATCAATGCCTTACCGCATTTGTGTACAATTACGCTGACTATTAATCTGAGTGGCAAATTGGCAAGTAAGTTATTTACCAATCTGCAAGAAGTTGGAGGTGTTCTGCGCCCTACGACTCTTTCTCGTGTGCGTGATCTTCCAAGGACAGTAAGGAGTACTTACGTCACAGCAAGCAAGAGTAGGAAAATTGGCGCAAGAGAAGTACAACTGTGGTATGAGCAGTGCTTTTTGTAAACAGCTGGTGAAAACAACTTCCGCTTGCTTGATTCCTATTCTGCATATGGAAAGCATACTCCTTTGGAGCAACTGTCCCTTGTGAGAAATGTGTGATATATTTCATTCTGTGTTCATGGTACAAGTTAAAGATTTGTTTTGAAAATTCCTTGAGTATCGACGATGTTCATTTTATGTGGTTTAAAACATACATCTCACAGAACGTTGATCTCTGCACCTCCCGAACAGTCATTTTCTGTCGCCCTTCCATATACTTATGGTGAGTCATTAGCAGCTAATAACATAACACTTTCAAATGAGCCTTACTAATGACTGAACTTGCGACCTTGCACTCAAGGTGCTCTTTGTGAGCAACAAAAAAGTAACGTCGTATTATGGCCCCCGTTGTCCCATGCAACATTTGTACCACAAGCTTTTCAGCTCCCCTCATACTTTCGGAGTTGTTCTAAGTGTTAATAGTTAGTGACTCACCCTGTACATACATTAAGAGCTATGAACACTTGGACAGTAGTAGAACTGTGTTTTACAGTAGCGAAGATGAACAAGTGCTCATTGACATTAAGATATACACTGCCGAGACCATGTGTACTTGCACCGCTTTGCCACTATCAAAATGAAGGGTTCCTTAAGATTTGGAAAGAGATGAAAATCAGACAGGGCCAAGTCAGCACTGTAAGGAGGATGACCGATGACAGTCAACCCAACGAGTCGGATTGTTGCAGATGCCGCAGCGCTTTTGTGCTGTTTGACATTGCCATGATGAAGAAGACGGTTCTCCATGTGTGGACGGACAAACTCTTCAAATTCGAAATTCGATTAAAGCACGCTGTTTCTTGCACACGACGTAGTTACGTTGCATACCCCTACGTTACGCATTACAGTTCGGAGCTATCTAACGGCAGAGACCTGCAAATATGTGGAAACGAAGAATAATGATGCAGAACGTTAATGGCGTTTGTAGTCATTAACAGTCTTCATATAAGAAATTCGGAGATACTACTTTTGAGCACGTCCCCGTACAGGTCTGCGTACGCAAATGATTATCATTTCAGAGCAAACGCGTAAAGAGGGTAGGAATATCACCAAATACATTCCGTACGTGAGATAATATTGCACTGTGGGTTCCTCAGTCACAAACTTAATTTTGGTGTTAACTTTATGTAAATTGGTGGTGGAAGGGAGCGGGGGAGAGAAAGGGAAGGAATTGGGGTTACTGATGTTTGCAGCATCGGGACATTACACGGAATCAGCGGCGTCGAATGAAAACATATACCGGACCGGGATTTGAACCCGTGATCTCCTGCACGCATTCGTATAATTGGGCGTTAATGCTTGTGGTAAGACAGCGCTATGCTTCATATAACAAGGAGAAACGTCTACCAGCACTTGTCGTTATTCGACAGCGGCTTTATAGTGACCATGCAAATGTAGAATCGCTCGGCTGTGGAGGACGATACTCAGCGCGATGCAGGATCTAAGCAGCTCCAAATACTAGCGCCCGAGAGGGAAGATGTGTTGTTCGTTCAGAAATGAGGAACGAGGTACATTCAGTAAGGGCTAGCCTGTCCGCAGCTAGGTAAGTATCTACAATGGCAATGTGATGAGTCTGGAACACCACAGAGTGTCAGCTCTGCGACGATCAGTGTAGCTTTACAGCTACAGAGAGAGCTGCGTCCAGTGGCAGCACTGGGCACGGGTGTGCCTCCACGTTGCCTCTCAGACCGACCCCCACTTTGGGAACATTGTCACGACGGACGAAGAGACGAACACTGCCACACAGCACTCGTTGTCAGCACGTAGCACAGCATCTGGGGTGATCATCTCTGGTTGGCGTAGTGTGTAATTTTGACGACATGGGCTACACTTCTATCGTGTTAAGGTCAGTGGCTTTGCCCTGTCTCCCAGGTCACGCTGACGCTATCTTTCAACGAGGTCACCCGAGACAGCATGTTGGTCATGCTGACCTAGTGCCAATACTACTCGGTCAGGTACCTGCTCAGCTAGCATCACGAGGCTGAGTGCAGCCCGTTCCAGCAATCCCATCAAGGTAACATCACTGACGGCACTGGGAATCGAACCGAGCTCTTCCGCATGGCAGTAAGTTGCACTTACCACTTAGCTATGGAGGAGAACAGGGAGATATTGTAGTTAAATATACTCACTGCAGCAAGAAAGCAGGACAATAATGCGGCGCATACGCTACGTAATACGTTCCAAAACTTCGCGCACAGAAACGGGAATTTTCCAGAGCTCATACCTCGGTTTCCGCTTGTGGCAGAATGGTGGTGTCAAATGTTTTGGATATTCCTTGGGCTAGGAACCTATTGTGTACCCAGCAGAAGGATTGTTTTAATTAAACTATCCTATAGTACAGGGTCAAAGTTTTAATGTTACACTCTTCTACAATTTTATGCAAATGGGAGAAGTCGGCTGGTTCTGTTTGTCTTACACTAGTCTATGGTGAGCCTTAAAGGGCTTCGGAGGCACCATTAGCACATAAAAAACGTTTTTGTGCATAAAATCTGATCTTAGGTACAAAATTATATAGTTCTGCGTTATTTCTGTGTCACGAGAACAATAAAAATTTTTCAGACCCATGTATTTCTTTTCATATGAATGACATGCCTGATGTGGCAGGAAAAAGAAGGGAGGCAGTAGGAAAATGCTCAGGTGAGAGCACAAAGAGGCAGATAAGCTCCTGTTTAAAAGACTCTGACTGAAAAATGGGGTAACAGCTGCCTTACACTGCCTTCCGCAACACCTTTAAAATTTATCTCTAAAGTTTCGGCCTGCGAACATATTCGCACTTCCTTATGCTGAGAAAGAAGCAGACAGTGTCGACGGGATAGAGACGGAAAAGTTATAAATACTGGAGGTAAGTAGGAGGTAGTAGACAGCGGTTATGGTGTAGAAAGAACGAAGGAGATAGACGTAGCAGTGTGAGAGACAGAGAGGGACACAGTGGCAGTGGAACATAGTTGACAGTGACAGAAGAGTGCTACGAAAAGAGTGAAGGAGACAGTATTAGTGGGAGAGGAATAAAGTTCAAAACGGTTCAAATGGTGTAAGTAGGCTGTTTAGGTTTTTTTATTGGTAACGCCACGTCTGTATGAAAATCACTGGCTGTGCTGTGTGCAGTCTGTGGCTGCTTTGCATTGTTGTAATACTCGCCATTGTAGTGTTAGGCAGCTGGCTGTGAACAGCGCGTAGTGTTGCGCAGTTGGTGGTGAGCCGCCAGCAGTGATGGATGTGGGAAGAGAGATGGCGGAGTTTTGTAATTTGTCATGAACTGCTATATATATTATGACTATCAAGGTAAATACATTGTTTGTTCTCTATTAATATCTTTCATTTGCTAACTATCCCTATCAGTAGTTAGTGCCTTCCGTAGTTTGAATCTTTTAATTAGCTGGCAGTAGTGGCGCTCGCTGTATTGCAGTAGTTCGAGTAATGAAGATTTTTGTGAGGTAAGTGATTTCTGAAAGGTATAGTTTAATGTTAGTCAGGGCCATTCTTTTGTAGGGATTTTGAAAGTCAGATTGCGTTGCGCTAAAAATATTGTGTGTCAGGTTAAGGACAGTCATGTATAATTTTTCTAAGGGGACGTTTCATAATGGCTCTGAGCACTATGGAACTTAACTTCAGAGGTCATCAGTCCCCTAGAACTTAGAACTACTTAAACCTGACTAACCTAAGGACATCACACAAATCCATGCCCGAGGCAGGATTCGAACCTGAGACCGTAGCGGTCGCGCGGTTCCAGACTGTAGCGTCAAGAACCGCTCGGCCACTCCGGCCGGTAGGAATAAAGTGAAACAGAAATTGGGTGACAGCCGCCAATGATAATGAGAGACAGACCTTATGACAGTGACAGAGAGAGATAGTGACAGTGAGAAGATACAGCAGCAGTGGGAAGCAATGTGTCGAATAGTACCAGTAAGAGAGAGCAAAAGGGAGACAGCGACAGTGAGACAGTAGTAGTGGGACAGAACGAAGGAGAGTGTGGATATGAGGACCCTGTAACAGTTACAGAAACACAAAGAGATAATAGCAGTGAATTGTTCTGAATGAGAGAGTGAGACTGGGCGACAGTTGTTGGGTATGAGCGACATACAGCAACTGAACAAGTGAGAAGCCGTCCGAGTGACCGAGCAGTTCTAGGTGCTTTAGTCTGGAAACGCGCGACCGCTACGGTCGCAGGTTCGAATCCTGCCTTGTGCATGGATGTGTGTGATGTCCTTAGGTTAGTTAGGTTTACGTAGTTCTAAGTTCTAGGGGACTGACGACCTCAGACGTTAAGTCCCATTTTCTCAGAGCCATTTGAACAAGTGAGAGATTAGCTACGCATTAAATAGAAAGTGAATACGTTCGTGCGCTAAATTTTTTTGCAATATTGTAAAGCACTGATGAATGTGGAATGAAGCAGGTGGTACTGCACTTTTCAGTAGAGTCTTTTAATGAATAGGAGAATATTCGCCTCTTTTTGTGCTCCGATAAGCGCGTTTTCCACTGGTGGTCAATATGTTGTTATATTTTTCACAGAAAAAGTATAGTGCGGTCGTATAGTCATTAAACAGCAAAGTGAGATGTTGCTATTATGGTTCATGAAAAATGGTAGTAGCTAAACGGAACTACCCGA
Source organism: Schistocerca piceifrons (assembly GCF_021461385.2). Lineage (NCBI taxonomy): Eukaryota > Metazoa > Arthropoda > Insecta > Orthoptera > Acrididae > Schistocerca > Schistocerca piceifrons. The sequence goes on along the minus strand of NC_060140.1, from coordinate 466,265,702 downwards.
AAACGAAAGAACATGTTCCGAAAGGAATGAGCAATGTTGACTTACGGGGAATGATCCTAGCGTTTTGTGAGTGAAAATGGAACCTGGGTAGCTCAATGGCTGGCAGGTGCATCGAGCCCTGCCCCCTACAAGCAGTTCAGACACGCGGCCGGCGCGCCCCTCGGATCGGTACCTGCGATTACGCGCTAATCGAAGGCCCCGCAGCCGGGAGCCCTAATGGAGTCGCCACAGCCCGGCTCGGCACGCCAGACGCCACCCGGCTAGCGGGCCACGTGGGGCGGCCGTTAATTCGAGGCTCGTTTGTTACGCAGCACGCTATCACTCGCGGCGCGCCGGTTTAATCTCGGGTGATGCATCGCGTGTTATATTTCTGAATGTGCTCTGTCCATATAAATAATAATATTTGAATGTATTAGGCGATAGTTCTGCCGGCGGGACGGTACGGAGAGCGTGATTTACGCGTCCGAACGGAGCGTTAATTTCGTATGCTAATGCGGCCGGCCCGGCGGACCGGTACCGCGGCTATTGTTAGGTCGGTAGGGAGCCCGCGCCGCCGGACACGACGTAATCGCGTTATTTCTGAGTGCGTCACCTGCTGGTCACACATTTCTGAGCGCTGCCCGACCTCGGGTCAGGGAATTTCTCATCCAATTTGCCTTCACGTCATCTCTATTAGGGCCTCGTCTGTCCGCCTTCTTTGCCAGGCGTCGTTATCGTTAATTCACACTAGTTTGTCTGGGCGACTGTGCCTACGAATCAATTCTTCTTACTACTCCTTTGCTTCAAGGTTTTGCTTGCCAAGGATACTAAACTAAGGCTAACTTAACAAAAATTTTTATGACGTATTTGTCCTCGGTTGCTTATTTGTTGATTTGTTGCCTTTGTGCTTCGTCCGATGCGAAACTTAAATTTAGGATGTACCGTATTTTAACACCATACGCATTTTGATACGGTACTCATTTTTAAACGAGCCATCACTGGCCTAAACAAAGCGATCGAACGACATGAATTCGTATTCGGAAGGATGATAGTAAAAAATATCCGTGCTGCTTTCAAAAGTTATGTTTCAGACATTTTCCACAAACGGTGTGCTGGGCCAATTTCCTTCATTAATACGAGTTTATGTGCAGTCTGTAATTACCTTATTGTCGGCAGAATGTTAAACCTAAATCTTTCTTCCTTTTACATTACATGAATACAGAGTCAATGTAAATAGCTTTCATTTGATTGATTTATAAAGTGTGAGGGAACTTCTGATATCACCCCCAATACTGAACAATTTGTTGAAGAAATCGAGATAACACTTTCACAAATGTTTGTGTTCAGTAGGCCCACAGTCTTTCGATATGGTCAATTTTTTGTCTGCCTATATATATAGAAGAACTACTGTTTGCTAGTGAGGAAAATGTACATTTTAAAAGGACACTTGATTCCCCATAAAAATGAAATACAGCAACGTAGGATATTTTAGTGTCCACAGGCATATTTATCCCCCAAAAAATTAAAGCCTATAAATGTGAGAGAGGGTTGCAGTTCAGTGTATTTTAATCTCCCCTTTCTTGTAGAACTAGTTCTTTGCGAGCTATTATTTATTAGAAACCATATTCTGATATGTAAAATCAAAATTTAAATGGTGTTCAGAATTAGTACAGAAATGCTGTATTTATTACAATATTTTCCCTGGCTAAGAGGCCGTAAGATTTAGATTTTCAAGCCAGAATTTTGCTTAAAAATGATATAATTTATCGCCTTACATTACAAAAGTGGTTACGCAAATCGAAAAGTACAACAAGAAGGAATGAAATAAAGAAATAAGAACTAGGAATAGAAATACAGAAAAATGCTGCAGTTAAAGTGTGTGTACATCTCTTGACAGCAATTAAAATAGACTATAGGTCGTTATGTATTAGATTAAACCTCATATTTGAAATTAGTTTATTATTACAAGTGGGGATGTGTGTACCTTCTTCGATTGCAGAGAGTCATGTTTTCCGCAGCCGTGTCGTATGCATTATCGTCTACCAGTCGACAAAGTGGCGTGAATTAATGATAACGACGCTTGGCAAAGAAGGCGAATAGATGAGGCTCTAACAGAGATGACATGAAGGCAAATTGGATGAGAAATTGTCTGACCCGTGGTCGGACAGCGCTTAGAAACGTGTGACCAGCAGGTGACACACTCAGAAATAACGCGATTATGTCGTGTTTAAGAAATTAAATACTTCTCTTTGAAACGTGAAAATGTTTTCAATACATGTTATTTTACTTTATTTTGACGCCAACTAGTTTCGACATTCCACTGGGCCAAATTTGAGTTTCTGAAGTCCTCGAGTGAATCACTTGTGAAAAGGTTTGAATTCACGAAACCCAGAAATATAAGGCACTGTACGACATTGTCCTGTGTTTTGAGAGATGTATATGGGGCCTGAAGATGGCATAGTGGAATTCCGACAGTGGTTGTCGTCTAAATAAAATAACATCTTAGTTACACGGCCGTTGGAGAATTTCGTTAATATTGACAGTTGCCAGTTATGTTGATGCAACACTGAAAATTTGTTACAGAAATTAAAAATTGTGTTAACCTAGAAAGATTATACCTATTTATAAATACACTGTAATTAATTCTAAACTGAAATTGATGATTCCGAATATTTAAGAGAACTGAACGTTTGTTTCTATAATATACACTCCGAGACACAAAGAAAAAGGAGACACCACGAAGTAATTATCCGAATGGGACGACAATCGGTAGATGAGAAGTACATGTACACATAAATAAATGGTAATAATTTCAGAAAAATTGGTTGAGTTATTCAAGAGAAGGGGCTTCTCGAATTGAGCAAGCCAACAAAGCGCTGGGCCACCTCTCACCATTAAGCAAGCAGTTATTTGGCTTAGCATTGATTGTTAGAGTTCTTTTATGTCCTCCTGAGCGATATTGTGCTAAATTCTGTTTAAAAGGCGCGTTGGATCAGCAGAATCCCAAGATGGTTGGAGGACCCTGCCTATAATGCTCAAAACTTTCCTAGTTAGAGACATCCGGCAGCCCTGCTGGCCAAGGTAGGATTTGGCAAGCATGAAGTCAAGCAGCAGAAACTCTCGCCGTGTGAGGGAGGATATTATCTCGCTGAAATGTAACAAAAAAAGGCTTAAAATATCATCAACGTACCGCTATGCTGTAAGGGTGCTGCGGATGACAACCAAAGGGTCCTGCTATGAAATGGAATGGCACTCCAGATCATCACTCCTGACTATCGGGCCTTATGGTGGACGACGGTCAGGTTGGCATCCCATGGGAACCTGGGGCGTCTCCAGACACGTTCCCAGCCTGGAGTCTCATTGCTTGGAGAAGAAATGTTTTCAGTGATTAGTCCCACCTCGTACTGACCCACTATGACCAGCTGTACAAATAAAAGTTTATATTTGTAAGTACTGCCTCAAAAGAAAAATATTTCCTTAACATCTTCAGTGTCACTGTCTAATTACAAGCAGAAAATAAAAATGAATGGTAAATCTAAAAATTAGAATAGTGTCATCCTCGAATATCACCATTTCTATAGATAAACTAACCAGACTATCTAATAACTCTCTAATAACTCTCCTCAATGACAATCGAAGGATTTTCATGAATAATAACTCATCTTTAATGGAAAATATCTAAAAGCTTAGTTGAAAGGAAAGGTATAAATCATACAGGATCAGCAAATCTTCAAAAGGATACCATGTTTAAAGAAACATATTTTGAAAAAATTAATATTAAAAATAAAGCAACTCAAATAAGAACTTAAAACAACAACATTTTCTCATAACAGTGTAAGGTGGCAGAATAACTGGTCAGATTCGCACCTTACATGAGACCTTTACAAATCGCAATGAGAAGGTGAAGATGACACTTAACATAAATCGACAGTTAAGAGAACAATTGCCTATCAATATATAATGCAAAAACAGATGACTGTCAATCGACAGTAATTAACACACCATTCCTATACAATGCACGTCTATAAGCGGAAGGTAGAACAGGGAACGCGAGTGAAGTCACTTTTAGTTTCGAAAAGCCAGCTCCATAACGGCGTAGGGAAACCACTCTGTGGAAGTTATGCCAGCAACCACTTAAAGGGGTGGCAAGAAGGAGGACAGCGGCCCCAGGCCAGGTGATTCAAGCTGGAGGGCTGCCTGTAGCGAGGGCATCGGTACAAGAGCAGAGGAGAAGCTTTAGAAAACGTCATTTCGAAATTGAAACAGGATACAAATAAAAGCAAGTGATGCATTTTCATCCAGCAAGTGCGACACAGAAAGGTCAATGTATTTTAGGCATCTGTAACAGGTAAAAAGCGTCCAATTGGCTCACTAGGAAGGAGAAAAACTACTGAAGTTTCGATGCAGTTTGATAGAAGGGACACTGCGATTGGTAGAGGGTGTTTCTACCAAGTTAGAGGAACGCTCCTATTGGTCGAAAAAAGCTGTGATGTCAAAAAGGAACCCAAGTGAAGGGAGGCAGTTCTGCCATGAGTAGGACAAGAGAGAAATTTTGAGGGGACTCTTCTCTGAACTGGCGTCAAGTGCAGAACGGTGCGCTTAACGCTCCGTACGACACAAAGAAGAAATTGATGTGGACGCTGTGTTCACAGTGGCTGCACTCCAATTAAAATTAGCTGTAGCAATGTTTAGATCCAACTATGGAGAAACGAACCAGCCAGATTAGTTAACTGTTCTTTTGAGAACTGAGAGGGCACTATAATATGCACGCTGCTTCAACCATGCATGTGTATATCGCCACATAATAAAATTAGGGCTGAGTACATGTTTTCCCGCATAATGAGAAACATAGTGAAACTTTCTGCTGGAAAATTCAGCAAAGGCCAGATTAGTTTTGTAGGAATTTCAGTGGGAGAGAGTGGCCTTGCAGACAGCAGCACGTCTCAGCTTAGGGTAAATACCGCGTGCAGAGGCGTGAACTTTGCTGGGTTACTAGCTTGCATCCACTGTAATCTCGAGTGGCCTTGGGTAATCTTGCACTCAAATTTGTCACTTGACTAACCATCCACTGTAGACTTGATTGTCATCCTAAATAGTACCGAACTTTGAACCGGAATCCGACGATTTTCGTAGTGCTGACCAACATCATAACGTATGTGTAGGAGCAATTTTGTAAAGAAACGTCCAATTAAACTTTCATATTATTGTGCTTAGGATTAATGTAAAGAAACTTCCAATTAAACGTTTGTAATATTGCGCTTAGGATTGATGTTCTTTCGGAGAGTTAATATTTAACGTTGTTGTGTATAAACTTATTTCGCTTCTTGATGTTGGCAAGAAGCGTTATCCATTGCACTGTTTTTATGTTGGCGGGTTGAAAACTGTGTGAAAAGCTGTAGTTTGGCGAGAAACATTGCGACATTAAACTTTTCATTTCACCTCACACAATTTCTCTCAATTCTCGAATAAAAAAAAAAAACTAAGATTAAGAAAATAATCAACAGATAACAAACTAAACGTATCTTAAGACGAAAAACTTCATATCATGGATCACACGAAACAAAATTCTTAATTAAAATACTTAAGCAGTGCAGTGATTCCACACTCCAACGACTTTAACGTGTAATTGTTTTCCTCTTATTCACTGCAACAATGATTATCTAAACTGTTTTCATTTGGAAAACACGACGATTTTTGTTAGTAAGATAGAGAGTTGACATAATGTTCGCATCTGTGATTCACTGTCTCCTACTGAACTGACAGGACATCAATATTATTCCCTTTTGTGACCAAGATTTAGTACCGTACATACCCACGAGAACTCATAGTAATAAGGTACTAGTGTAAAGTTCTTCGCTGAGCAGAGATTTAATGTACGTTGGAACTGTACTGCTATAGACGCTCTGTGTGGCAGTTATTCTTTGCCTTTAGTCTATGGTGAACAGTGGATATGTTGGCATGAGATCGTTCAAGTCATGGCTGGAGGCAATTTAGAACTGAGTTCTGTCTGGAGCGATATTAATTTCTGTTCTAAGTTGTGCGTTGAAATGTTGAAAGAAGGCTTATGAAGAATTATGTCAATGTTGTCTATGAAATTATTTGGATGGAGAAGTTGAAAGATCAATAAATATCTTCATCGGTCCTTTGCTAGCGAGACTAATTTCAATTCTACGACTGCTCATTTCACTAATTATTCTTACAGGTCTCAAATCGATGGCACAGGCGTTACAGGAATACGCCCATTCAGCGGACAAGTCTGCAGTAAACGATCAATTGTATTTCTCTTGGTTGCTACGAGAACGACGATTTTTATATCGGGACACACGTATCCCCAACTGTAGCTACTAGTAGTAACTAGAACATTGTATCTCGATAGTGAGGTGAAAGTCGATGTGAGCGATTACTCCACAAAATTTTCGACTACTCTATCTTTCTAAGGAGATAATTATCTAAACTGTAAATCTTGGCGTGTTGTAGTGCCTAAGTGTTTCGAGCCACAGAATGTAATGCAGATGTTAAGAAGACAGTGTAATTAGTTATTTGGGCGTAGAGATTCCTGCTTACTCTAATGTGTTTCCAGGGCGATGAATACCTCTTGAGGATCCCACAGCCTGTAGTCAAGATTCTCTCAGCATTATGTCACTTAATTTATTTTTATATGGGCAAATGTAAACAATGGTCTCTACTTATGACAATCGTAATTATGGAATTTACTCAGACACAAATGCTACAGTACAGAGATTTCTTACGATTTTTGTTTTCGACTGTTTCTTGCCATTACTAGAAATTATTTTCTCGTCGTGAGAATGTTAGATCTTGGTGGTGTCGTAATTCAGTTACAAAGTTTTCGGGTGGATACGTTTTCGTTGGTGCGATACCTTGATGTCTGTTAAGAAACTCTGATTATAGAAGGTAGAGATTCAATATCTTCACGTTCTTCAAGTAAAAGTTGAATTTAATCGATGTAAATTACTGTTGAGAAACTTTTTTTTATAACAATCCAAGTTATTAACCACAGAAACAGTTCAGTAATCCCTACTCATAAGTTTGGTTTTAACAAGTCAAATGATTAAAATTTGCAGTGAGTTGACAGTCGTTCGATACATCACCATTGCAACAAGAACTCTGCGGATGGGAGACGTTGAACATGCAGGGTGTTCAAATGCAGGAGGTAGAAACCATCGAAACAAAATATTTAGTTAAGAGACATACGGACCCTAACGGCAGTTGTGTGATTCTAGGGACGATTTACGCAAAAGATAGTTTAGCATGCTAATTACAGCATTGGCATTCACAGGAATTGCTTGAATTCGTAACCATTGGCCTGCGTGGTTGGGCCATTGACTGTTGAGGCCATTCGAAAATTCCTGGTATGCACGCCATGGTACCAGCAGCGATGGCACTTCTAGCGACGAGGTCTTCTTCTGTTTCCACAATGCTTTCATACAGCAACTGCTTCACATGTCCCCAGAAATCCAGACACGGGAGGTCACGTGACCTGGGTGGCCATGCCACCTGGCCACCTCGACCGATCCATCGGTTCCAGAAGGTGGCTATCAGATGGTTCCTCATGGCACTGATGAAATGTGCTGGCGCGTTATCGTGCTGAAAGTGCATCCTTTGTCTGACCTTCAGTGATGAATCCAATCAGTGCAGCTAACCAACCGTACACAGAACAGTTGTGAATGCTTAATAAAATGTTCCCTAACTTTAGAAGTTGACCTCAGACACCATATGTTTCGTATTGAAGTATATTTCTTTTGGAGTTCTAATTCGAATGAATAGTTTCACGAGTGGTTCTCCCGGGGAGCGGGAGAGGGAGACATTTCAACAAGACTATCTTCGGCGTTACTACACGAAGTTTTTTAAAAGCTTCCCTTCGGTTCAGCAATCCTTCGAGTGCTTGTAACACGGGGCAACTCGCTATTAAGAGCGGACAATGCTCTCGAGACTGGTTCTCATTTACACTAACACGAGTGAGGTACAGTGCGGCAGAGTTAACTTGTTGGGGCTGTTGCGGGCACCCCGCGGCCCTCCTGATGTAGTGAACTCCACGGTGAACTCGCACTCTCTGCGTAAAACGAAAGGAGCGCTATTAGAATACATCACTTTTAGGGGGCGGGGTGTTTTATTCGGCGCGGGGGAACGTCTCCGTTTATGTTAAATACGCGCGCGCTCCCCAGCCCGAGATGGGCTCGTTACGCGTTAGTGCGTTCGTTTTTTGCCTTTTTGCCCTGGGAGCAGCGAGCACCATAGCGGCCGACCGCTAACGAACACGTCCATTAATTACGGCGCCGAGCGGTCGCAGGTGTTTATAAGGCGGCCTGACATGATTACGCCGTGACAAACGCGCCGCGGCGTTCGGCCGCCGAGGTGACGCATGGCGACCATTACCGGCGACGGCGGTGCGACGTCAGCCGCTCTCTACCATAGGGCTTAGTCTGCGTACACAAACTACTGCCTCAGGGCTCTTACCCTTAGTTCTCGTCTAAGCCCAGCAATTCGCAAGTGCAAAACGGATTGATTCACCAGTTTGGCACTGAACAGGCTGAGAACTACACTACTGGCCATTAAAAATGCTACACCTCAAAGATGATGTGCTACAAACGCGAAATTTAACCGACATGAAGAAGATGCAGTGATATGCAAATGATTAACTTTCCAGAGCATTCACATAAGATTGGCGCTGGTGGCGACACCTACAACGAGCTGACATGAGGAAAGTTTCCTAGCGATTTTTCATACACAAAAAGCAGTTGACGGCGTTGCCTGTTGAAACGTTGTTGTGATGCCTCATGTAAGGAGGAGAAATGTGTACCATCACGTTTCCGACTTTTTATCAAAGTCGGATTGTAGCCTATCGCAATTGCGGTTTATCGTATCGCGACATTGCTGCTCGCGTTGTTCGAGATCCAATGACTGTTAGCAGAATATGGAATCGGTGGGTTCAGGAGGGTAATAAGGAACGCCGTGCTGGATCCCAACGGCCTCGTATCACTAGCAGTCGAGATGACAGGCATCTTATCCGCATGGCTGTAACGGATCGTGCAGCCACGTCTAGATCCCTGAGTCAACAGATGGGGACGTTTGCAAGACAACAACCATCTGCACGAACAGTTCGACGACGTTTGCAGCAGCATGGACTATCAGCTCGGAGACCATGGCTGCGGTTACCCTTGACGCTGCATCACAGACAGGAGCGCCTGCGATAGTGTACTCAACGACGAACCTGGGTGCACGAATGGCAAAACGTAATTTTTTCGGATGAATCCAGGTTCTGTTTACAGCATCATGATGGTCGCATCCGTGTTTGGCGACATCGCGGTGAACGCACATCGGAAGCTTGTATTCGTCATCGCCATACTGGTGTATAACCCAGCGTGATGGTATGAGGTGCCATTGGTTACACGTCTCGGTCACCTCTTGTTCGCATTGACGGCACTTTGAACAGTGGACGTTACATTTCAGATGTGTTACGATCCGTGCGTGGTTCTACCCTTCATTCGATCCCCGCCAAACCCTACTTTTCAGCAGGATAATGCACGACCCCATGTTGCAGGTCTTGTACGGGCCTTTCTGGATACAGAAAATTTTCGACTGCTGCCCTGGCCAGCACATTCTCCAGATCTTTCACCAACTGAAAACGGGTGGTCAATGGTGACCGAGCAACTGGCTCGTCACAATACGCCAGTCAGTACTCTTGACGAACTGTGGTATCGTGTTGAAACTGCATGGGCAGCTGTACCTGTACACGCCATCCACGCTCTGTTTGACCCAATGCCCAGGAGTATCAAGGACGTTATTACGGCCAGAGGTGGTTGTTCTGGGTGCTGATTTCTAAGGATCTATGCCCCCAAATTGCATGAAAATGTAATCACATGTCAGTTCTAGTATAATATATTTGTCCAATGAATATCCGTTTATCATCTACATTTCTTCTTGTTGTAGCAATTTTAATGGCCAGTAGTGTATTTCAGATTTGACAATTTGTAGAGGGGTAGTAAATGTATATTGTACATACGCTCACCCTGTAAACGAAGGTTCTGCAATAGCGCAAGTTGCTTAATGAATGTAAACTCGTATTCTCATCCATATAACTTGTGTGTTCATAAAGTATTTGAACCTTTGTAATGTCATGTATTGTACTCGCCTGATTCGCAGCATTTTTCGTTGTTATGGTGGTAAACATCTCCGAAACGTATGTTTATACTGGTAGCCATATTGGATCTTTGGCATGTCGTTAGTTGTGAACAAGGACATACGTGTTTACTTACGAGCGATGATCCCTGATTTATTTTTTAAAAAATTATAGGAGATTCTCATTACTTTACCTACAAAATAGAAACAAATGTAATAGTGTTTTAGAAACGTTGAATCTCGCGTTTGGTAAGCCTGCTATGAGATGAACGTGATTTGTGAATGGTATAAGCGATTCAAAGATGAAGATGACCGTGCAGAAGCTGAAGATGAAGAAAGTTCTGATTGCACCAACACATCAACAACCGATGAAAACGTGGAAAAAGTGAAAGAAATGTTTACGAACGTTCGCCGAATCATAATAACGGAAAGTGCTGATAATTTTGGCATATCAACTGACTCATTCTATGAAATCTTTTCGGATGTTTTGGGTATGAGAGATGTGACAGCAAAATTTGTGGGAGAGGTGTTGAATTTCGAGCATTTCTAGCAAAAACAGCGGCTAATGGAAGTTACCCATGAGTTGCCAAATGAAGTCAACAACGATGCAGAACTATCGAAACGTATAATAACAGATGACTAAATATGGGAATATGGGTATGACACCGAAAACAGGGCTGAACGTCTGGATCCCCTTGATGGGAAAACGCTCGGCAAGTACCATCAAACATGAAGGTTCCGCTAACTGTTTCCTTCGATGTTAACGACATAGTGCATCACGAGTTCTTGCCCCCAAAACGTCAAACAACTAATAAAGAGTAACAGCGCGGGAAACAATCAGAAAAAAATACCGCCAGCATTTGTGGCGAAACAGTTCAGAGCTTTTGCACCACGTTAAAGCTCCTGCTCACACTTATTTACTTATTCATGAGTTTTTGGAGAAAAAAGCTGTAGCGATGCCTTAGCCTCCATATTCAGCAGATATGGCCCCGTGTGACTTTTTTCTGTATCCAGAAATAGAGAGAACCTTAAACGGCCGTTGTTTTACAAGCTTAAATGAGATTAAAAGGTCATCGCTGAAAGATCTAAGTGTTCTCCCAAAGATCGAGTTCCAGTAATTTTTGGGACGTTGGAAGAAGCTCTGGCATAAGTGTAATAACTAAAGGAGATACTCTTGAAGGATATAACATTACTGTAGACGAATAAATAAATTATTTCCAAACAATGAAAATTCGCGATACTTTTTGAACATATCTCGCGTCTGCAACAGCTATTGGCCCAGCCTTCCTAGCGCATGTAAACAGCCTCTCAAGCAAATCTCTACAATGCCATCTGGTTATAAGCCCTCCACAGTGAACGACTTACATTGCTGTCTGCTAGTGTGTCCTGCCTAGATAGTTTCTTTTTTCTTTTTACTCATCATGTCATTCCCGTCGTATGGAGAAGAGGATGCACTGGCCATATTGCTAAGCCAAATGTAAATATTCACTGCTCTATAAAACGTAAGAACGAGATCGATAAGGTAACATAACATCTTACCATATTGGTGGAAATCAATGATGGTGCGGGAGGATGTTGACGGAAGTCTCCCAGGCGTACACAGAAAGTGGGGCGTCACATTGCGTGAGGTCAGCGTGATTGACCCCGCAACATGAGCTAGCTGAAGGAATGGAAAAAGACCATGTGTGTGTCTGTGTGTGTGTGTGTGTGTGTGTGTGTCAATCGGCGAACAGTTACGATGCGCTGCGATGGTGTTCTTAATTGCAATATGTCCCCGAGACAGCATTTGAAACAATCGAGAAACTGGAAGACGTGCATTGCTCACAGCATTGTTCCACATGTGTGGGGAGCGTTCTGAACAACGGGAACTGCGGACCAAACAGACCGGACGGCGATCGCTTACGGTCAACCACAGCAGTCGGTTTCCGCTAAACTGCGCAACAGAGAAAAGAAAGCCACTTCAAAAAACGGGTGTAATTGGAAACGCTTTAACAGGTCTGTAAGGCACGCAGTGTCACGCTACACACTGGCACGGGAGTTTTTTGGGGTTATTCCTTTGCTCGACAATCAGTACAATGTATTCCGTTGACACCTTCGTATCAGGGGCACTGTTTGTGATAGTGTAAAGAGAAATATGGACTGTACCAACTACGAGTGGGGTCGCGTCCTCTTCTCTGCTGAGAGCTGAGTCAGTCTGAGTAGTGACTCTGAATGTACCCTCATATGGCGAGGGGTGCAAAAACATAATGCACCCAGGAATATTATCTTTTTAGTGGTCCAGGTGCTATGGTGTAGGGAGGCACGAAGTTGCATGGGTGTACTTATGTCCAAATCTTTCAACATGGTACACTCACTGCTCAACGTTGTTGTGACACCGTACTCGTTCCCCACGTGCATCTTTTCAGGGGTGCATTCGGCTCTGACTCCATTTTTATTGATAACACCGCGCAACCGAATAGAACTCGAAGGTAATGGAGCTCTTAAAACGGGAAGGGTATTCGGCGAATGGACTGGCCTTCCCAATTGTCCGACTACTTAAATCTGATCCTGCGTGTGTGAGATCCGTTGGGAAGATGTACTAGAGCACGTCCACATAGATCAACGACTGTGCAGCAGTTTTCAACCGCAGGTTGATTAATGGAACGCCCTATAAGAAGAACTCTTTACCAACCTTCTGGCTACATGGGAGTAAATTATGGACCACGCACTGCCGTCTGTGGCGCTCGTACACACTGTTAAGAGCCATGTCACATCTTATATAATGTCCATGGCACCATCTAAAATCGCTGTGACTTAAGTATAATTATTGTCTACGAGTAAAACTGTCATTCCTGTTCATTCATTGCATATTTATTTCCGTTAGTATACTGTAGTAGTTCTTTTCATCGAGCTATTTTACTAAACAGGGATACATCACGCGAGAGTTAGCTTTGTCCCTTAAGTTTTGCAGACCAGTGTATACAAATATAGTTTTTTTTCGTATAGTTGAAACATTAATATAGTGGTATTAAAATAAAATATAGTATTCTCATTGATGTTTCACTATAAAACACAGGTAGTAATGGTGTGTTGGGCGGTAAGATGATGACGCATTTGGCAAGTTCCTGAAGCACACCTTAAACACTGTGTGGTAGGAGGAAAGGTGGGACAGACAAATTGTGGAGCAATACGACAGCACAGATAAATGGGTAGCTGGTGTGAGAGTGGTGTGAGAAATTAAGTTGGTCTGGTTAGTGGGATGTACAGATGGAGGCTGGAACAGGAAAGAGTGAGGGTATGTCAGGAGGCTGAGAGAGGTTTCTGATCGCTGGATGCAGTCTAAAGCTATTTCTTAGTCAGGAAGTTGCCTTGAGAGGAGATATGGAGGGTTTGGAAGTGGAGAGTGACGGAATGTGTTGGTATAGGGAAGAAAACAGCCCGTAACTACGACTGGGAAGACAGCTGGGTTATGATCTTGGAGTTTGTGGAATGAGGGCCTCTAGGATCCGTAACGGTGCTCGTAGACTTTAAGGAGTAGTTTCAACAAGTGATATAGGATATGTGTACGAGACAGAAGGCGGATGCGGAAGGTGAGGTAGTGAGTGAGTTCTCGCCCAGGGCGGAGACGTGTGACTTTAGGGGGAAGACGAATGCGGATACAAGTGCTGACAGCCACTAGCATCGCTCATGGGATGAAATCACAGATGGAAATTTTTGGCGTAATCCAGAGGACTGACTGCAGCCCTTTGATTTGAAGGCAGTTGGAAGGCTTCAGTCAGACGCTGCGTCGATTCTAAAATGATTTTGAGAACTTTTTTTTTTGTTTTTTTTTGTTTTGTTTTGCATACGCTGTTAGGTGCTCGTAGATATATCAGACGTGCTCTGTATTTCTGAGGCGGTTCGTCAGTGTATATTACTTCAGAAAAAGAAATTTTAAAGTTGTTAGCCAACCGCTGTTTCGTTCAGGGTAAGGTCCCAGGATTATTTACACCCATTAACAGGAAGGAAACATACCTCAGACCTGTAACAGAGAGAAGTTTGCACGAGGAAAAAATAGAAGTGGAATACAGTATTAATCTATGAATCGACTATACTCTGCAAACATTCGCCAGCACCATTTGCGGCAACAATTATTCCCGTAAGTAAATCCGTATTACCTAATGAAGACCAGGGACTATGATAACTGTGAAATCTTGCAGGCCTAAAATAGAAATCTGTAGATTGGGAGAAGCACGGTCTTAGAAATCCTCCAAACCCCTCCTTTTCCAACAAAATTACGGCAGTATGTTTTGCTGCAAATAGGAACAAATATATAACAAATTCTAACTTAGGAATTCATAGAGAAAGAGACAAAAAAGATAATCTGCAGTCAAATTATGAACAAAAGTACGAGTAGGTTACCTCAATGTACAGTATCTTCTTCAAAATAGCGGTGAAAATGACTAACTATTAAGAAAAAATTACATGTCAGGTATATAATCCAGTTCTAATATAATTACTATTTTGATTATACCGGAGTTACACATGTACAAGGACACCAAAGAAAAATTTGGAATAGAAATTAAAGTTCAGGAAGAAGAAATAAAAACTTTGAGATTTGCTGATGACACTGTAATGCTGACAGAGACAACGAAGGACTGGGAAAAGCAGTTGAACGGAATGGGCAGTGTCTTGAAAGGAGGATAAAAGATAAACATCAACAAAACAAAGATAACTGAACATAGTCGAAGTAAATCGGGTGATTCTGAGGGAATTACATTAGAATATTAGATAAATTTTGCTCTTTGGTCAGCACAATAACTGACGATGCAGAAATAGAGAGGATATAAAATGTAGACAGGTAATGTCAAGAAAAGCGTTTTCGAATGAGAGGAATTTGTTCACGTCGAATATTGACTTAAGTCTTAGGAATCCCTTTCTGGAGATATTTGTCTGGAGGCGAAACATGAATGATAAACAATTTTGACTAGAAAAGAATAGAAGTTTTGCATTGTGGTGCTACAGAACAATGCTGAAGTTTACATAGGTAGATGACGTAACTGATGATGAGGTACTGAAAAAGAATTGGGGAGACCAGTATTTGTGCCAGAACCAGACTACAAGAAGGAATATGTTTTTAGGACACATTCTGAGGCTTCAAGGGATAACCAAGTTAATACTGAAGGGAGGTATTGTGGATAAAATTTGTAGAGGGAGACCAAGAGATTAATACAGTAAGCAGATTCAGACGGATGTAGTTTACTGCAGTTATTCGAAGATAAAGAAGCTTGCACAGGAAAGAGTGGCATGGAGATTTACATCAAACCACTTCTTGGACTGAAGACCACTACAAAGACAACATATGTACATGAGGTACGACCTAACCAGCAAATGTGTGAGTAAACCAAAAAATATAGCAAAACCAAAACCTATTCAGTAAGCGAAATGAAGGACAGTATTCTCTTCAAGGAGGGAAGTACAAATGTATAAAAAATTGTCACACACACGTCACACAAAAAAAAAATCGAATCGGTATTGGGTGATGAAACGGTACATGTGTGGGAACTAGAAGGCAGACTCAGGAAAGCAGCGATGTGATATGTCCTCCACCGAAAGCTCGTCTAGTATCTTCCTCAAAACGGTAAGTATTGTAACATCACGTAGTAAAAGGATTATTGGTCAAGGGAACACTAGACGTACGTCAAATAAGTGTAGACTCACTAAGCCGGAAGCAATGTATTCGTTAGTAAAAACCCATAAATCCGTTAGTCTAATAGTGATGAATCTGCTGACGCCCATTTGTTAAATCACACTTGTACATCAGTTTGTAATGCCATGAATGTTCAGTTCCTTTATGATGACAGTACAGGGCAATGTATTTGTGTGTTAAGTGCCACATTGCCCAATCTGTATGTCTGTAAGCAGTACTGACAGCGGTACAGTATTAGCACAGTGACTGTCCATCTCTCAGAGGGCAGGTGTGTATGTGGTATGGTGATAACCTATATCTCTCTGACAGGTCCAACAAAGCTAACATGAAACAATGAAAAATAACAGAACATTCAGTAAATCTATAACCCAATAAGCTGTATAAAACGAAAGAAAATTGTTGGAACTTGAGAAGTGACTGCTGTTGTTGTAGCCTTCAGTCCTGAGACTGGTTTGATGCAGCTCTCCACGCTACTCTATCCTGTGCAAGCTTCTTCATCTCGCTGTACGTACTGCAGCCTACATCCTTCTGAATCTGCCTAGTGTATTCATCTCTCGGTCTCCCTCTACGACTTTTACCCTCCACACTGCCCTCCAATACTAAATTTGTGATCCCTTGATGCCTCAGAACATGTCCTACCAACCGATCGCTTCTTCTAGTCAAGTTGTGCCACAAACTCCTCTTCTCCCCAATCCTATTCAGTACCTCCTCATTAGTTATGTGATCTACCCATCTAATCTTCAGCGTTCTTCTGTAGCACCACATTTCGAAAGCTTCTATTCTCTTCTTGTCCAAACTAGTTATCGTCCATGTTTCACTTCCATACATGGCTACACTCCATACATATACTTTCAGAAACGACTTCCTGACACTTAAATCTATACTCGATGTTAACAAATTTCTCTTCTTCAGAAACGCTTTCCTTGACATTGCCAGTCTGCATTTTATATCCTCTCTACTTCGACCATCGTCAGTCATTTTGCTCCCCAAATAGAAAAAGTCCGTTACTACTTTAAGTGTCTCATTTCCTAAACTAATTCCCTCAGAATCACTCGACTTAATTCGACTACCTTCCATTATCCTTGTTTTGCTTTTGTTGATGTTCATCTTATATCCTCCTTTTAAGACACTGTCCATTCCGTTCAACTGCTCTTCCAAGTCCTTTGCTGTCTCTGACAGAATTACAATGTCATCGGCGAACCTTAAAGTTTTTATTTCTTCTCCATGGATTTTAATACCTACTCCGAATTTTTCATTTGTTTTCTTTACTGCTTGCTCAATATACAGATTGAACAACATCGGGGAGAGGCTACAACCCTGTCTGTGACTGTATAATGGCACATATAGTGACTAAGTTGCAATAATCAACTTCCTCACAAAAAACTTAGTAAGAATACAAAAATTTAACGTAGTAAAGTTTCATAAATTACTAAAATAAAGCTGTACTTGCAGTGTAATCATGACAGTAGCAATAAGCAAAAATAATATTCCCAGCAATTGGAAAGGTAAAATATTTCAAATGAAACAAAACAAATGACAAAAGAGAATACGCATAGCATTATGTATCAAAATATTTCATGTTGACAATTAATGGTATGTTTTATAGCTGGTTAACAGTGGTTTATTTTCTGTGTACAGCTGAATAAAATAGTGATTTTAATCAACTACACACAGGAAACAAACTATTGCTAACCAACTACAAATACATATAAAGACAGTGAACAAAATCAACTACAGATACATATGACAAGGATGAAATCAACTGCTAACACATATGAAGGCAAGGAAAAGCAATATTTAAGTTAGCTATAAAAAAGATTATTGAATTGATTCAAAGAACTAGTGCTGCCAGAAAAATCCTGTTAGAAAGTCACCAGTCATCAGTCAGTCACAAGTAGAATTCTTGAAATATCATTTTATACAACTAAAGAAAATGGAAAAGACATAAATATTTAAATGGTACTCCAAAGTAAACGTAACTAACTGATTAAATAATACTATTGACGACCAATTTTATTGCTTCATCTTCAGCATTTCTGTTTGAATGAAAACAAAGTAAATACTCAAAACATAAATTGGCTAAAGCTAACAGTGAAGAAGAAGCACAAATGAAGTAACCATCATTTTTTCTAAGTGAAGTGAACTTTTATGAATTTTTCGTTGCTATTATATTTCGTTTAATTCTTCAACCATTGTCACATTTCTACTCATTGTAATCTTATCAGTATGATTTACCTTTTATCAGCGTTGCAGCATATACTTTTACTTTACTACACATCTCTGAATGGCTACAAGACAGCTTCTTTACTCCATTACCATATTTTTTGCAATAAAAACTTACCGTAACCATACTACTTCTCATATTTTAAATGAGCATTATATTTATTATTCTACTTGTACCACTGCTATAATTATCATATGTGCACCAAAAATACACCTCTGTCAACAGTACCAAACATTACTCATTAAGTTATCTATGCTTCATCTTACCTTTCCAAAACACCAACATAACAAACACAGCCAGAAAGTCTAAGTGGAAGTTATACTATCTTATCAGTAAATTAAATTGCCAAGGCACATTATGCAGTATGGACAGTCAGCTTCATTTTATCTGACCTCTTCCTAGTTATGGAGCTTCACATTGTCCCTGAATTTATTTTCATTAAGTTCTGTACTGGCTCCTAACAGGAAAGTCACATAATCTGGAAAGAATAGTATCAAAAGTAACTGTTTGCACACAAGGTCAAATTACATCATCAAAAGTTAAACTAAAATGTCTTGGTAGGAAAAATAAATTTAAGGGGAAAAAATCTAACAAAATGCCTACATTACCAGAAAAACGATAAAAATATTCTGTATATTCTTTCTTTTTTATCTCCACCATTCATACCTGCCTCAAAATCTTTCATCAATTACCCCCATTTTAACAGCAGCAGAGCGCTGATTAATTCCTGCTATGTAACAATCTTTTAAAATAAATCTTTAACTTTCATTGTAGCCATGAATCCTTCAAACGTAAAAAAGATGTTTAAATACATAGCAAAGTAGTATTTGTAAATTAGCGTATATTCTCTATATTACAATGCAATACATGACACTGAAGATAAAACAGTAAAAATTACAGCAATGCACATTCAATAATCAAATAACAGTCACTTGGGTGCAAGGATGTAGCTACACAAAAATTACAAAAATAAAATATTCTTTAACTATTCATAGAAAATTACGATACGTTTTACTCAGTAAATGGTTGCACATATGTAACATGGTGAAATCTTTTTCTCTTGTGTGTACATAAAGTGTCAACCCCCACAGCATTGCCGTGTGCTATTCCACAGATGTGGTAAGGCCCATTATAAACTAGTTTTCTTTCTTTAATTGCTAAAATTTCTGAACACTTCGCACAAGTTCATGAGTACAAGATGTGTCCACACCATACATAGAGAAAACAGTGCTGCTTTATCTGAAGGACTGCAAGATTCTCAACTATCAATGATGGTAAACACGGTTTTCTGACATCGACGCCGTGTACTGATGCGTCATAGATTAGTACACAACATGCTCACAGCGGATTTCGAAAATAATGATATGGCCTATCACATTTCTAATTCAATACTGTGTATATAAAAATTCCAATTCCTGTTCGTTAAGTATCACTAAGTGGAAATAAAAGTGATATTAATGTTCACTACCTGAGAAACAACTATTGTGGCCCTGTGTCTAACTCGAAAGAGTGCTTTGTTCTCACATGTAAAGTCATTAGTTTTGGCCATGAGAAAAGCGATTTTCAGAAGTGAATATGAGATCAATACAGTCGTTTTAGAGGGAGTGCGTTACGGATTCATAACACGTCATTGGTTTTGAAGTATATGGTAAGTACTAATGTATTCATTACACTGAACAGTTTCTCTTACAATTAGATTGGTTGTTACGTTAGGAATATATTCTTCATAATGCTTACAGTTTACCCACTGTTAAATATTGCTAATCTCTGTGTAATCCATGCCAGGTACAACCAATAGAAGAGATAGAGGAGATCCAAGACAGAGCAGGGAGTTACATAATAGGATAGTGCTCCTAGCGCTAAAGCGTTACAGAGGTGCTCAGGAAACTCCGCTGGCAAACGTTTCAAGGTGGGTGTGGTACATCATGAAGTAGTTTGCTACTGAAATTTCAAAAGAGTACTTCCTGAGAAGGGGTCAAGGCATGGTACGATACCACCCGTCTACTTTTACCAATAATCCCCTGTGTGATGTCATCAGCTTATAATGCGAAGGATGCAAGTGACTTGTTATTAAATGTTATATATCGATGTCTTAGAAACTGGTGTAATCTATACTCTTTTTAAACCGTGCTGTAAATTCCAGAAGTGTCTTAATTTACGAGGTTGTCGTTAGGCAGGACGCTAAAGACACAGCTTAAATGTTTGCTAGAGAAACGAATAGCGATCATATGTATAATCTTGGTTCTCACAAGTAGATGATTGTTTCTTCCCGCATGTGACACTATTTCCGAAGGTAAGTTTAGGCAAGAACCTAAAAGCACAGTTTAAATGTTGAGAGTGAAGCGGTTCATAATTATAATTATAATCATGCTTCTTAAAATATGTGGCGGTTTTTTCAAATGCGGCACTGTTTTAAAATGTGACGTTAGGCGTAGTTCAAAAGGTTGTGAGTTAAGTCTGTATTTATTTTATTTATAATCTTGTTTATTAGAAATAATATGCTGTTCTTTTTCTCTTTCTTTGCGATAGGTGACGTCTTGGAGACACGGCGTACTTGAATTGGAATGTTCTCGAAGGTGTGTGTGCGTGAATTCCTAAGGTACCAAACTGCTGAAGTCATCGGTCCCTAGACTTACACACTACATAAACTAACTTAAGCTAACTTATGCTAAGAACAACACATATTCACATGCCCGATAAACTAACTTAAGCTAACTTATGCTAAGAACAACACACATACTCATACCAGAGGGAGGACTCGAACCTCCGACGGGAGTGGCAGCGCAATCCGTGACATGACGGCTCTAACCGCACGGCCACTCCGCGCAGCTGTTGTCGAAGACATTATGTTATTGTTAACGGTGGCGCACTCTTGCTGCGTATTTTGTTTTTTTGTGTTTGTTTTTTTGGAACCCAATTCATGTGGTTGTTCCACTAGTTTCATTTCATTTAGTGACTGAAATATTTCGAGTGTTTTTGTGTTTGTTTTTGCCGTAACTGTCTTTCTTGTGGTCGCCATCTTAAAGGATGTAAGTGGCCTGTCTTTAAATTATAACTGAGTTACTTTAATCACTGGTGTAAATTATGCTATTTGTTCCAATTAGGAAGTTTTCGATCAAAGCAGACGGGTGTTTGTGATTTTGTTTGTAGTAATGGTTCAGTTTAATGGTACTGGGTCTTTGGTAGATATTGGTTATTTGTTTTTTTGGAACCCAATTCATGTGGTTGTTCCACTAGTTTCATTTCATTTAGTGACTGAAATATTTCGAGTGTTTTTATGTTTGTTTTTGCCGTAACTGTCTTTCTTGTGGTCGCCATCTTAAAGGATGTAAGTGGCCTGTCTTTAAATTATAACTGAGTTACTTTAATCACTGGTGTAAATTATGCTATTTGTTCCAATTAGGAAGTTTTCGATCAAAGCAGACGGGTGGAATCGAACCGTGCGCTAATCCCCCGGAAAGCTCAGGGCAACATATTACTTCCTTAAACATACGTCTCGCGAAATGACCACATCGAGAAAATTCCAGAAATTATAGCTAACATAGGTGACAGCCATCAATCATTCTTCCCACGATCTATATGCGAATGGGGCAGGGAAGGTGGCATGAAATAGTGGTACAAGAAGGAGCGGCCACCACACACAGTCAGGTGGATTGCGGAGTACTGACGTAGATTATGTGCATGTAGATACCTCAGGACTACCAACGTCAGTATTTTATGCTTTTATAGCCCTCAAGTATCACTAGTCTGTAGCAAACAAAGAGAGAGGAGATATGTGGAAGTCTATTTGCGTATTTCAAAGCACACTGACAACTGGTGACTAGAAGCTCTGCTTATCTGATGCACATTACCTGTAGTGCAGATATGAAGAAACTGTTCCCACTTGGGCACTCACCTCAATTGGAACTAGTGGGTACCGAACTGGCGGCCCGCTTCGCTTGGAACGCATCAAACCAAGTTTCATTAGTGGCTGCATGGTTTGGAACTTAGATGCTCCACTAACACAAACCGCGAACGTTCTCAACAGCGCAGGCGTAGCCGAGAACTATTGCTGAGCACAGGGCTGCCTATACGTGGGAACAGAGAGTGCCCGCTGTCACTCGCATAGCTGGACACAGCTGCTGCATTCCATTGACGCGGCACAGCAGACCGGTGCTAGTCATACACAATCGTGGTTGTGGGAAGTCTATAAAGTAACAGGGAGCCCACATACGTACAAGGTACTTTCGGATTATCACATGCAAAAGAAATGAGCCGTTGGAATCTTGAAGTGATGCATCAGCATCAACAGAAAGCGATCACAGTAAGGCGGGCCGCGAGTGGTTGCGGGGTAACGGTTTCACCGGTCGTTGCATCGACCTTCTAACAATTCCTTTGTTGTTATACAGACCAGTGAAGCCTCGGGGACGACAAAATCGTAGAATAATGACTTCTTTAGTTTATGAAACCGACAGGGATTCAGAACGTTGAAGTATCTTATTGCAGTAAATCCAGTCTACGCCTGAGGAAGGATTTTGCAATACGGTTGAAACGACAGTTATTTTTGTATTTTATTTTATGTGAATGGCGTGACGGTATACCCTAATGCAGTAATCATCAAACTGCGACCCGCGGCTGCATGCTACCCAATCAAGCACTCGTGCATCCATCGGTTATCAGTCGTGTTTTATGATAGTAAGCATCTAGCAACTAACAGCCGAGTTCAGAGGCGCAGCTAACGTTGGGAGTTTCTTGAGAGTGAAGTTTTCCTGCTCAGCAGCACCGAGAGATACAGATACTGTAATAATTTAGGATGTCGTTTATCGTAATTGACGTACGTGAATTCGGCTGTGAGCACGGTTTATTGTTTGTCTTCCATTACTGACAACTCATGGTCCTGTGCTACTAGTACCGATCAGCTCATATTCTTCATTTTTGCCTTTGTCCGCAACTACGCATTGTTACCACCGAACTGGCATGGTTAATTTGAGGGGTGTCCAGATGTCCTTGCTATCGGCACAGTGTAACCCTCCAGGATGAGACATCTGTACACCAGCCTTCTGAGTGTATTGTAACGCACGTGAGTGTGAGTGAAAGTTTTCTAGATGTCAGCGAATCGTGTAACTGAGGCGGGATTCGGATATCAGCCCAGTAATAGCCTAGTCATGTGTGGGAAACAGCCTAAAGGCCACGTCGAAGCTGGCCGGCACAGCGACACTCGTCAATAATCCGCCGGGCTGATACAAAGTGAGGCTGAAGCACCTCCCAACATGCCACAAACGGAGTTTTAACGCTTTCTGCTATCCGAAGTTTCGTACCGATCAGCAGCTTTAGTGTAGATTTTGACAAAGCTGTAACATGGATTCTTCGACGCACTTTACAGAAACGTCCATATTCAAAAATAGTTCAAATGGCTCTAAGCACTACGGGACTTAACATCTGTGGTCATTAGTCAAATGGTTCAAATGGCTCTGAGCACTATGGGACTTAACATCTATGGTCATCAATCCCCTAGAACTTAGAACTACTTAAACCTAACGAACCTAAGGACAGCACAAAACACCCAATCATCACGAGGCAGAGAAAATCCCTGACCCCGCCGGGAATCGAACCCGGGAACCCGGGCGCGGTCATTAGTCCCCTAGACGTAGAACTACATAAACCTAACTAACCTAAGGACATCACACACATCCATGCCCGAAGCAGGATTAGAACCTGCGACCGTAGCAGCAGCGCGGTTCCGAACTGAAGTGCCTAGAACCGCTCGCCCACAGCGGCCGGCCGTCCATATTCAAGGGCGGTACTTACTTATAGCAAGTAATATGAAACATGTAGTAAACGGTCGTGATTTTATCTCTTTTGCGTAATGAATTTAAATTGAAGTGCAATTACTGTTTCAAACAGTTAATCATGCCCCCACACAGACAATACACCACCCCTTCGTCAGGCAATAAAAGTGAGCGCTGGGGTCATTCGGTGTCGTAGCAATCAAAGAAAGAACAGCCGACAGTAATTGTTCAAAATAGTACGACATTTAACAACCAGTACTTGGGGAGCCTGCAGCCAACTTATAGCGCCCTTACTATAGCTAGTCCATTGGTGGCTCATGATGTACTAATTAATCTAGGTTAACAGATAATAATAATATCAGTATACATACTGCCCTAGGAGCTGCGCCACAATGTCAGTATTGGGTGTTAAGCAAAAGTGTTTGACGACAATTTCCCTAATGGTGTTTTAACGGACTGGAGAATTATATTTAACATTGATATTAAGAACGCCGCTGTAATCTACTGATAAACATATAGACTTCGCCAATTTTGCCGTGAACTACTGTTCTGTGCAATAGAGCCAGTTTTGCGCTAAAGAGACACACTAATGACTGTGCTAACATAGAGTTCGTTAACTGTATTCCCTGACTTGTCAACCTGTTTCCTGTCCACTGTATCGACTTCGAGTACCAGCAAGCATTGTGATGATACAAGGAACAGTCTTCTTGTAAATATAATCAGCAGTTTAATTTGTGAACACAGATATACTTTAAATTGTAGTAGCCTAGTAAACACAATCTGTAGGAGACGGTCGAAACGTCACAGATTGGGAAGGGCTCACCAGCACGGGAAGTATTGTGTTTTCGCGTTGCGTGAAAATGTAAGTCTAGATTAGTACAATACCTAAATGCATTTCGTACCACTGAATCTTAACGCACTACGACAATGAGTCATTAGAGCTAAATTATTTCGCAGGTATTTTTTTAATTGGGTAGGACTTCATAGACTGTCTCAGTTATTTCATACCCTGGAACTGCATTGAGCTCATTTTGATGAACTTGATTGAAAAAATGGGAGTTCCAGTGATGCCAGTGCAGAAGCTGGATGTACCCGCATAGTGAGTAGGGCGGCGGCTATTGTAAAATCATTAAAGCGAAAAGTAAATTAAGCCACTATTTATACTAGGTGTGCTAAAGGAGAAGCTGTCTACGTAATGGAAAGACAAAATGGTGGGTACCTGACTGTAAGAGTGTGATCTACAGATACTATAGATAAAACCATATGTCTACCTCAAATCACAATGCAGTCGTTTCACTTGCTCGGCTGCGTATCATGGAACCCATAACGTCACGCCTGTTTCACTTGATGCTCGATGCTGCCGGTTGTCTATTTTTTAACCATATCGATAATATATTATCCGTTGCAATGCCTTTAGAGAGTACTCGTTCGATAGTTTTCAAATGTGATATTAATGTTTCCCTATGGATTGTGTAGAGTGCCTATTATTTCGTTTCTTCTGGACAAATAATAGAAAAAATGCAAATGATGATTCCATCATTGATTGTAGTAGACGTGATGTTTATCTTATCAACTTCTGCTGCCATATTTGGACTCAGATGCATGCTTTGATGAAGGATTTTTCAGTCTGTGAAACGTCCCATATCGCGTTTTTCATTGTTTCTCTTTCTTTGGGATATGTGATACATGTGTCATTTGATGAGTTAGAATATGTCTTTTTAGTGATTATTTCAGATTTTTTTAAACTGCTGGAGATACGCTGTCTTGTCCAAACATGCTCCATCCTTGTCCAAACTGTTTCCCGCCCCACCCACTATCACTACATGGCCCCCTTATGAAATATCTGTGCTTAAAGATCCTAAGTGCTCTATCACTTGACTTGGCCCTGCACTTGGTTTCAGAATACTGGTAGCCTGGTGCGCTGCCCCTAAGCTTTCCTGTAGATGAGGGCCTACCGCTCGGCCCTGGCTACTACCCAGTAGCAGCTCTTTCTCCTTTCCAACACTTTGCCCATTCCAAGGCTTGCTGACATCGGTGAAAGTGTGTTGCATATTTCCTGCTCCTAGTGCTGCCTGAGGCACTTCTCCATTTAACTCAGGCAGTAGAACATACACGTTTTTGCTGTTGATAATGAAACTATCAATCAGCGTCGTCTTTGTCCCTACCTTCCTTCCAACTGACACTTCCCGGCCAGCCTCCTTCTCTCCACCTCGCTTGATCCTTGCTTACTTCCTCCAGCTGCGCCTGAAGGGCACAAATTTTCCTTTCCTGTTCCACAATCAAAGTGTTGGTACTGTATACTCTGCAATTCCGAGAGAGAGCCTATTCTGTTTTCCCTACGTCCCCCAACTGCTTCCCCCAACTGAAAATATTTGCTATAAGGTTGGGAACAAAAATCCCGTACAAACTACCTTATGACAGTTTCCATGATTCTCACTCATAGTCAATTTCGAAAGAAGAACTAAGTTTACTTTAAAGAATGTATCAAGTTCGTCAAGCTGTCTGATTTCGAATAACACGAGAATTTTTTAAGAAAAAGCTGAATAGGGACGTTAAATGTTCACTTGTATAACAAGGACAGACACTGCAGCAACTATAAAAAACGAAACAAACTTATTTTAACACTACTTACTGTTAAAAAAATGTACTTTTTGAAGAGGAAATATGCGTATATCTGCGTACCTCAGTCGGTGGCCGTCTTGTCCGAAACGTAAGTGTTGCTTGGGATTGGCTACAGGTTACTAGGAGAAAGGGAAATGGTTGGCTTGAGTGAGCGAGACTCTTGAACGAAATATGTTGTTAAAATTCCCTTATTACAAAAGGTAAAGTTTGAATTTTGTACTGAGGCACGAACACTGTTTTACAATTTCTGAATGTATTCAGAGAATTCCATCAGACTAATACATATTTGCTCTAAATGAGTTGTATCCATGGAAGTCCTAGTTCTGACGCGCTGAATAACTAGCACCGTTCTGCACAGATCCTGTCGGTATGAACTGCGTCTTCACACACTACACAACACGCAAGTGTCCTCAGCTACACATCTGGAGCTCCATCTACCGTTCCGAGCTACTGCAGATAAATCTGCTCAGCCCTGCTTGGCTAATAACTTCGGCTGCTTCTGTTAATACCACTGTCTGATTCAGTGAATACTACTATTTCTCCACTTCCAGTAGTATCTGCCCATCCTGTCTTCTCCTGTCTGCTCTAACTGCAGTGAGTCTCCATTGGTAGCGTGTGCATACGAGGTTTAATAAATTTCCCATTCGCCATTGCCAGTCCCTGACACTGCGTAATGTTGAAGCGCCCTCGCCGTCTCAAAGGCTTCAAATATTCACTGTTCTTTCAGAAAGTGGAGGGAGGGAGGCGTCTGATGTAAATACATGTCGTGGACCTGCTATAGGATCTTCATGACATATATGCGCTCCTTCCAGGGACCCTCTCCCTCATTCCTCTCTTACTCTTGCACTGAGTGATATTTATTGGCCGGCCGTTGTGCCCGTGCGGTTCTAGGCGCTTCAGTCTGGAACCGCGTGACCGCTACGGTCTCAGGTTCGAATCCTGCCTCGGGCATGGACGTGTGTGATGTCCTTAGGTTAGTTAGGTTTAAGTAGTTCTAAGTTCTAGGGGAATGATGACTACAGATGTTAAGTTCCGTAGTGCTCAGAGCCATTTGAACCATTTTTTTGATATTTATGGCTCACAGTGTAATTTCTCAAGCGTGGCTGGTGTCCCCTTGGCGGCACCGGCTGAGAAGATAACGTCTATGTGACTTGAAGCATCTGACATTTTATGTAAGCCTGTTGGCCTGCTCTGGTGCTACCAGCCTGATTCATAACTTTACCCTTGTTATGCTCGTGGAGCTTTCCTCGAGGGGCTATGTAAGTTAAGGTCTGGAGACCCTACCTAAGGATTTTTGTTGCCCTGATGTCTGTAGTAATGCACTACATGGGAAGCAGACGTTACTGATGTCCCATCTTGAAGCTAAAGAAAGGTTTTAAAAATGAAACAATTCAGGTTAATGTTTGTGAATTAATTTTCTGAATACAACGTGAGGCAGTAAACTGCAGCCTGTTATATATTGTTGTCACAGTTTACAAATGGCATAGCCCTATCAGGAACTGCGTTTTTTGATAAATGTGTATATATCGCTGTTCATGGAGGAAAAATGTAGTTTTCTAGTCAAGAGAAAATCTTTATTATGGGTAAGAACACACTTCGTGTTAAAATATGGATATGAATGTCATGGCGATATATGCTCATATCACTTTTTTATAAAGACATGCCAACGGAAATTTTTATTTTCACATGTTGTAAAAGTAGTTTATCACCTCAGCTCTAAGACGAAGGAAATTATGAATTACGATTGGTTGCAGACAGATGGACAGCTCCTGCACACTTTGTTTTTCAGATGCGCAAGTTCCTTGATGAACAGTTTTAAAGCTGCTGAATTGATTATGGGTCAGCAAACACCTTCCACCCCACTGAAACGGGCATAACGAAGCGCTGACACTGCAAAGCATGGTAATTCATTATGGAGAATAAATGAGTACCATATGGCGCAACTCTGGCACAAGTAATGGATCTCTTGTAAGGGCGGTGCACATATATGTATTTTATATTAAAATACCCCAATATATGCAATATATAAGTTACAGTCCTGAAAGACACCGAGTTTAGCAGATAAAGACACAG
This sequence comes from Schistocerca piceifrons, assembly GCF_021461385.2. Classification (NCBI taxonomy): domain Eukaryota; kingdom Metazoa; phylum Arthropoda; class Insecta; order Orthoptera; family Acrididae; genus Schistocerca; species Schistocerca piceifrons. Next base: position 466,237,231 of record NC_060140.1, on the reverse strand, counting down.
TGAGCACTAGTGGTGATTGCACAGAAAAACTTTTAGAAACGAACCGTCTTGTAGAGTGCGTTTATTTTTCAGCTTGAGGAATGGGGGCAATGCAACACAATCATTAATCCCTAACAGTCACTCGACTGGCGAGACAGACGCCGAGCTGGCTGTTCAGACCACTGGAGATCGTCGTGTGTGGGCAGCTGTATTTGCAGACTATTTGTTGAATAACGAGTCAGTAAATTCAGATGTTTATAGATGTGACTATGGTATATCTAGCTGGTGTATAGACAGTGCAAACGATTTTGATCCGTCTACAAACTACCACAGTTTTTTCTATGAGAGCCAGGTTCACCTGCCACCATAGAAGTCGTACAGGCTGACCTCTACAGGAGTGATACAGAAAGGCTTAAGGATTGTAAGGAATTGCAAATAAATAATTTTATTACAATTCACATAAATGCAGGTGAACACTAATAAAACCGACAAACTGCAAGGACGGATTCCTGACTGGAAATGGAGATGAAGGAAAAACGACCGTATGAACATGTGTCCGGAAATGAACGTCACTGACGAATAACAGTTCCTCTGACTACCTGCCATATTTTCCTTGGGTGTGGCAGGCTGCGTGATTGACAGAGCGTACTGTAAACAGCGGAATGGTCCGGTATACGTGTCGGGAACAAGCCGAGTTGGTGTTTGTGTACTGCCAAGCAGATGGAAACGGTCGAGAGGCAGCACGGCTATACCAAAAGCAATACCCTCACAGGTACCAACCACATCACACAACATTTGAAGCCCCTTTTGGGCGTTTGTGTGATCATGGGTCCTTTCAGACATATAAACGTAGAGGGAGGCGACGGACTGTGCGTACACCTGATTTGGAGCTTGTGCTATGGGTTCGTCTCAGGGTCCTGTAGAATGGGTCTTCAAAATCTGACTACGCACAATCCGCCTTTTCCATGCATGTTCGTCTGTCTGAAAGGACCCATGACCACATAAATTCCCAAAAAGGGCTTCAGACGTTGTGTGATATGACTGGTGTCTGTAAGGGTACATGTTTTGCTACAGCCGTGCTGCCTCTCGACCGTTTCCATCTGCTTGGACGTACACAGAGAACATCTCGACTTGTTCCCGACATGACTACCCGACCATTCTGCTGCTTACAGTACCCTGTGTCAATCACAGAGCCTGCAGGACACAATGAACACACAGCACATGGTCAGAGGAATCGTCATTCGTCAGCGCCATCTACAGTGTCAACGATGCATTTCCTGACACATTTTCATACAACCTTTCTTCCTGGAATTTCAATCAGGAATCCGTCCCTGTCCTTTGCCAGTTTTACTAATGTTCACCCGGTATAACTGATAATCTTTCAAGTATAGAAACAAATAATATACTACTAGAATCGAACCGTTATCAGAGTGGAAAGGCATAAGAGAGTGAAAATAACTGTCTTCCAATTACTACAAATACATATTGCCAGTAGCCAACGTACAGTGAGGTGTTAAAAGTCTTGGGATAACGACATGGACACACACATATGTGGTAGTATGGCTTACACAACGCATAAAATGGCAGTGCACTGGCGATGGAATCATTTGTACTCAGGTGATTCACGTGAAAATGTTTCCGAGGTATTGCCGCACGACGGGAATTAATAGACTTCGAAAGCGGAATGTTAGCTGGAGCTAGACGATTGGGGATTGCCATTTCGGAAACCTTTATGGAATTCAGTATTCCGAGACCCAAAGCGTCAAAAGCGTACCGAGAATACCAAATTTCAGGTATTGCTTTACACTGAGGGCAACACAGTGGCCAACGGCCTCCATTAAACGACCGAGAGCAGTGGGGTCTGATTAGAGTTGCCAGTGCTAACAGACAACCAGCACTGCGTGAAATAACGGCAGAAATCAGTGTGGGACGTACGACGAGCATGCCACTTAGGACAGTGAGGCGAAACTTGTCGTTAATGGACTAGGCAACACCGACTCTAAGTGCTACTGCTAACACGACATTGTCTGCAACGCCTCTCCTGGGCTCGTGACAGTATGGGTTGGACCTTAGACGAGTGAAACAGTGTGGCTTGGTTGATGTTCCCGGTTTCTGTAAGAGCTGATGGTAGGGTTCGAGCATGGCGCAGTCCACACGAAGCCATCGACCCAAGTTTCCAACAAGGCACTGTACAAGTTGGTGTTGACTCCATAATAATGTGGGCTGTGTTTACATGTAATCGACTGGGTCGTCTGTCCCTATCTAACCGACCATTGACTGGAAATGGTAATGTTAGGCTGTTTGGAGACTATTTGGAGTCAGTGATTGACTTCACGTTCCCAAGAAATGATGCAATTTTTATGCATTACAATGGACAATGTCGCTGGGCCACAATTGTTCGCAATTGATTTAAGAATATTCTAGACAATTCGAGTGAATGATCTGACTACCCAGATCACGCGACATGAATTCCATCGAACATTTTTGGGACATAATCGAGAGGTCAATTCCTTCAGAAAATCCTGTAATGGAACACTCATAATTACGGATGGTTGCGGAGGAAGCATGGCTCAGTATCTCTGCAGGTGACTTCCAAAGACTTGTTGAGTCCGCGCCACGTCAGAATGCTGCATAACGCCGGGCAAAAAGAGATCAACACGACATTAGGGAGTAGCCAATGACTTTTGCCACCTCAGTGTAATATGATACACAATTATTGACAAAGCCAGAGACTAGCCGAAAGAACTGTAAGAAGTGCGAAATTGGTAGGTAATCAAAAAGATCAAAATTTTATCTTAGGTGTTTCAGCTACGTCACAGACGCTAGCAGATTTGAAGGCCGCCCCAACCGCGCCGCCGCTGACAGCGCTCGCGAACTGTGTTCTCGACGTCGGCCGCACTTGCCGAAGGGATGCTCCGCAGTCGCTTTGGCGACCCGGCATTCTCGTGGGCTCTCTGTTCCTGTGTGGAGGCCAGCAGCTGGTCACGGCAGAGGCAGCTTCGACTGCATGCACACGTTTTCTCGATGTGCAGATCTGACGCTAACAGGGAATCGTTAACGCACGCAGGAATTGATGTCGGGACATGAGGCTGCTCAGTTTCTCTCGTCTATATTCAGTCTTTGGCTTTGTGAAAAGTAGTACAATGGGAAGCTTTACTGGGCTACAGACGCTGGCGTTTAATCGCAACATGCGAATGTGTACATTACAGACTGTGGCCCTTTACCACCAGTCGACGTCAACAGACTCGTGTTGCCCTGTGTTGTTCTCGGACGGTCGTCACAGTGCGTTGATTCAAAAACAACGAGTTGCTTCAAATGGCTCTAAGCACTATGGGCCTTAACATCTGAGGTCATCACTGCCCTAGATCTAGAACTACTTAAACCTAACAAACCTAAAGATATCACGCACATCCATGCCCGAGGCAGGATTCGAACCTGCGACCGCGGCAGCCGCGTGGTTCCGGATTGAAGCGCCTAGAACTGCTCGGCCACAGCGGCCGGCGTCTGTTGCTTCTAAGATTCATTTTGATCGTTGTATATTGTGGAGGACCCATTTATTTAATCGGAGGTTCTGTCATATTTCGCGTGAGGGCCGATTTGAAGTGACTGGTATAATTTTGAACTCGATATTTAAACCGTATGCGAGTATTACGTACTGTTAGTATTTTAAGGGAGTGTGGGTGTCAGGCTATTTTTCTAATTTGGTTCCCACCTTGACCTTATTCAATAAATTTTGAAAGCGTTGCCCAACTTTCTAAGTTATGTTATACTGTATTCTTTATAATATTGTACAGTTTTGGAATCGTTATTTAAGGTTATTATAAAATTCCAAAGGGATGCTATTTGTATTTTTTTAAATGACTGTGCATTTCGGGGGTCATTGTATCTACTCCTTGTAAAACTGTAGTTATGTGGCTCATGTCCTTACTGGATATCCACATTAATACTTGGATTTTTCGCGTTGTTTGATAAAATTTTGTTATTTGTGTAATATTGTTATGCACACATCTCCAACCCAGCACCACCACTCCCTCATTCGTCACATCTTCCGTACTTTAAGAGTAAGTCGTTTTAGGACACCATGCGCATAAACACTGACAAAACAAATGCAAATATTTATATTTCGTCATTATATGCCAAAAATTGCATTTTTCGTTGAAGGAAACGTGTGTGACGATGGAAATTACAAAAAGCAGGTAAATCTATATATAGTGCACTAGATGACAAAAATTTGAGACTGCCTGTTTCAGGAGAGCTTCATGAACCATATATCTGATAGTTTTTTTGAAACATTGTATCGACATAACGCTACAAGTTCTTAGATTAGTACAGATATAGTTGCTGATTTCAGTATATTGACTTGCATGTTATATGAAGCTCAGACCGTAAGAGGAATCGAGTGTGGCTTAATAAAATTAATTTTATACTTGCAAAAGTAAATAACATTTATATCAGCCATGGGCGAGAAAAGACAATCTTCACTACACCAAAACAACAGGTAATAAATGCAGCCTGACCTTCTGCTGAATTAAATACAAGTCGACTTTAGGTATGTACCAAACCGAGCTAGCACGATCCCCGTAAGCACCTCTGGTCACGCAAAGGAGTTAGCCAATAAACCAAGGATATACGTACATAACCCGCAACGCAGATCTGAACAAAAAGAAAAACCAAAACTGATGACTGAAGCTCAGTCTAATCAAATTTGCCAATCATCGTATTTCAAGCTTGGAAATGAACTTATCATACAGTCAAGGAAACAAATGAAAATAAGACAACGTGTCTGCAAAACATTGGCGGACAGTAAGGCATCACAAGAAAGAGGCACGGAAGTATGACGAAGATGCGGGGCGCCCAAGTCCTTTGTAAAACATTTAAAGGAGGACAGGAGTTCTCTCTAAAGATACTTTAAAAACAGATGCTGACCGTGCGCTAGACTGTCTACGGAGCTGCGACGGCGTGTTGTGGAATACAGGAAGGGATGAACAAAAAGATCTGCAACATAAGATATAAGATACTCATTAGGTCACAGGATTGTTACACGAAACATTCTAAACAGTGACCAAATACAACAATAAACGACAAGAACATATTAAGGAGTACATGGAGTGGTGGGAGAAAAATATGTAGATACCAAAAACACAAAGTATCACCATGCTTAATACAGTTTATAAAAACCGCTGCCATTCAAAATAGCTTCCAGTCGTCTCGCAATTTATAATACAAGTCCTGTATGGTTTCCAGGAGGGTCTTATACTATTAGTCCTGTAAAATAGTGGCAATTTTCGGTAACGATGATGGAGGTGGATAGAGACCACGTACCCTTCTCTCCAAAGGAGACCAAAGGATCAGCAATATCGAGATATGGTGACTGTGGTGGCATGGGAGATGCGTCTTGGAAAGCAGCATCACTACAGGGGAAAAAAACTGTAACACGGGAAGGACCTGATCAGCCAAAATGGCCACATAATTCTTGGCTATAATGCGACGTTTGCAAAATAACTATGGGGTCCCTAGAACACCACAATGTGGTTTCCCATATTATCACCGAATCCCCGTCATGTTTCGCTCTTCGCAGCAAAAAATGTAAATCGTAGGCTTAGGATGACTTACTCCGGACGTAAACTCCGCCAGAAATGGCAGACAATGCCTTTCTTCCATTGCTCCATAGTCCAACTTTTATGACTTCTGCATCACGGTTTCCTCTTTCGGGCTTTGCATCACTGATGACTATTTTGGAATTCCACTTAGTGTTACAGTTCCCTGCTTCTGGAGGAGCCTTCGTGTTGTTTGCTGCTGATGGGGTTTGCGAACGCGACATTCAGTTCTGCAGTGACTTCTGCAGCCGTCGGTCTCTTACCTTTCGTCACAGTCTTCTTCAATGACAGTCACTCAACACACAGTTTCGTCCGCGTTGTGACTTAACGGATGATGTTTCTCAGCTTTATCTGTATGCGGTATAAATCTTAGACCCGCTTGCTCTGGAAGCAACAAACACTTCGGCTTTCTTGGTTCTGGAATCACCCACCATACGAACGTAACGATTTTCCAGCGTTCGAAATCATTTAGCTCCGACGTATTGCACTCACACCTAAAGTGCCGTTCGTGTTAAAAAGATCAGCGTCATCTACAGGTTTGGGTAACGCCGGCTTTTTATCGTCAAACATGCATTTATCGCGGTGTTTCCATATTTTTGCCCATCTCATGTATATTGTCCTCTTTCTCTTTCTCTCTCTCTCTCTCTCACACACACACACACACACACACACACACACACACACACACACACACACAACGCCGACGCGCACATTCGCAAAATGTGGTACAGTATACTTCTCTTGAACTCCCTTCCCTCTTCATAAATCAACGATCGATTGCAACTAATCGACCTGAACCGATAGTTTCAGAAGGAAGGCCTTTCGACTGTTATGTCATGATCAAAATTTTCGCGTTAGCTCTGATGTAAAACAACAGACACATTCGGTCAGTACATAAAACTATTTGCCATTATCCGTCCCTTTCCATATCGACCTTTTTGTTTGCATTTACTTTATCACCTTTCTTCGTGTAGTTGAAGTTTTCGTAGTTTGTTTCTCTTCAATAAATTATTCCCAGCATTACTGTCATGTATTGGAAGTCGGCACCACGTTTTATTTGCAGTGACGTAACAGTCTGGGTGTCGGCTACCTTCCACGAAATAATCCTCCAAAGCCCGATGTGAGAGCGCTGCTGGCTTTACTTTTCCACTGTTTCCTTGGAAAGCATTCTCTAGTAGCAGAAGTACCAGAGTTTATGCACAATGCCGAAATCTCTCGAAATAGGTAATTTATTTTATCGAAACTACAATGTTCTAATTAACATTAATTGATTAAGAGACTGCTAAAAACGCAGCGGTAAAAATCTAAGCTCATATTTCTTATTTATCATTAAAAATAATGTTTTGTTGTGTATATGAACCATATCGTGTGCACAATTCTGATTTTGACAGTTTTTAAGTGACAGCCTTTCACGTATGTTTTAGCTCTTCTGTCCCATTTCAAGACAGTTCAGTCACTATCCTACGTTATGAACATAATATATATCCAAACAGAACCGGCACTTTATGGGGGTCTCTGATCACTTCTTTTATCCAACGAGTGGCTCGGATAATTTGTCTTCAGTGTCACTGGAAACTGTAGCAATATTTATTTGATTGATTAGACAATATTAATGACGTACGGCTTGTGCAACGTCATAGGAATGACGTCACAAGTCATCACGATAAAAGGAGCACACTCTTCTGAAGGCTAACGGCTAAGGGCAGCTCTAGAAACTGTGCAGTCAGTTACGCCAATGATTCCAATGATTCGATTTTATTTTTCGTTGGCAACGCTGAATACGACAGATGGAAGTGCGATAAGATGCCTCTGTTTTTATAGTGAACAGTAATAATCCACCTTCACTATCAATGTTGTTTGTTATTTACAAATTTCAAGTAAAGTCGTACGTAAAGTGGAGCCGCAGACCCGTAAACTTTTAACAAATCGATGACCACAAGAAAAGCAAATTACGTCAATGGGAGCTGTGGATTTCATAATCCGCATTTTACAAACACTCGTAAACCATACATACGTACAATTCTCAAGAGTCCACAAAAGACCGGGAAACGAAATTTGCTTTAATATATGTCTGAATAATGCATCAAGACACATTCCAATGATTATAAGAATAAAAATATTTAATATATATTGGAAACACTACAAATTTTCGAATACGTCAACAAATATAAGCAGACAGCAAAATTAATACTACAGAAGAAGCAGAGTACAGTGAATCTCGAGCAGGTGTAAATAACTGATAATCACAAAAACCTGTTTTTCAAGACATACCAGAAGAAAACCATAGATAGAACTGAAAGTAAGGCTACGAAGTGCTTACATGAGACCTGAAAAAATGACATGTTTTTAGATGTTATCGCAGGAGGATTGTTAGTGAAGAAAGATCCCCAGAAACGGGAATTTAAGTTTGTAACATAACGCATCTCTTGTTTCTCATCTTGGCATTAGTATGAATGTTTCGAACTACGATTACAAGTTGAAATTATCCCACTTACAAAGCGATTGTATGCAGCCCTGGATATAATACGATATCACTTCATGTATGTAATCACAATAAGCGAGACGTCAAATGAAACTGTCTATTATCACGAATGATTGAGGAATTTATGATCACAGAATATCAGTTAACCTTTTGGAGTAAAATCAAAGTGCTGTTGCGTGAGCATTCGATGCCAACTCCGAAGGTCGTCAAAGTACTGTAGCCATCGATATACGCAAACCTCTGGATCGTCTTTGATTCACTTATAAGCAATTACCAGCTGTTTAATTGTCAGTGGGTAGAGTGCCTCCTCTCGTAACGTTGTAAGCTGACTGTTGACATGACACGAAAGACAACAATGTCTCATGCCTTTCTACAATTGATTATGTGATTTACATTAACATTTGACAGTAAGTAACACTATATAGATACAATACACGAAACTATTTAGTAAAATGTATTAACACAGTCTATTATACTAGTTTATGTGTCGCATTTTCATCTACAATGATGAATAATGGATTTTATGTTATTTGACGCCTTTTATTTTATACGGTTTTGTAAATTGTTGCAAAAACTTCATGTGGGTGTGTGACGTCTTATTAAGTGAGTTATTCGTAAACATGAACACCACAAAGCGCTATACTGACAGTTCAACTTGTAATTCTTCTTGTGTCTTGTTTGCAATGCTAAATAGGATGCCTTATGCTGGTCTGTGGTCCAAAACCAATTGTATAATAAAGGAATTTTTGTCACTGGCTCTAGGTAGCGAATTATAGAATCCTTCAAGTAATGTTCTTGTTGCTCATCATTGTGAACTTTCAGTGACAGCTAAACAGCAAATGTGTGCTTATGCCAAGCAAACATGTGGTTTCCGAAAAATCTCTAAGAAAAAAAAATTATACCAAAATTGAGTTTTTTTCTTTATGGAAAGTAAATACTTATGATACAAACCCTTAAATTATATACAGGCTGTGGTGCAAGAAATGTAGTTCTGCGAATACACGAAAAGGTATTATTTCACGCATATGTTTTTAATGCGATTTCGTCGTGTTATCTGCTTCGAAGAAAGGGTTGTTAAAGAAAAATTGGGAAATTTACAGTTTTGCTATATTTAATTCTAGTTTGACTTGAAATTTTTAAATTAAGAAATGAAATAAAGGTTTTAGCAGAAATTATAGAAAAGAACTTCATCTATTTCTTCGCAGGGACGAAAGGGGTAGTTTGGAATCGTTTTTAGTGAAAAAATCAATATAATAACCAGAAAGGAAGGAATTAAAGGCATTTACTGTTACTTCGTCTCATTTCACCTGATAATATTACCAGAAACTACGAAAATTATTATTTACAAATACACCAGTTCAAAAGGATCTACGAATATCCTGTGGTAGAATAAGAACAGATCCACTACACTCTGTTCCATCATATGCTCCGACGCTTAGAATTATACTGGCAACCCAGGAAAATACGAGGGGTAGTGATAAGTTCTGAGTATTAAATAGAACATAAAAGTTACCAATTAATGTCTTGAATCTTCGCAGGTGCATGAGTGCGGCCTTGCGCACACTTGACATTCCCGCGCCACAGCATTGTAGCACACCGTTAGAGGATCTAAAATAAAATAACAGTCCATCTCTGCTATGTCAGTGGGCTGCGGCGTTTTGCTTTTGTTGTTCTGGTAGCGTGTTACGGTGCTGCAGTGAGCCATCTTTAATGTATGTCAAGACTAGAGACATTAACTTGCAAAAAAACAAAAAATTAATAACGTAACTTCGTTTCCTCCAGGTGGGAGTTAAAACTTTATGACTAACCCACTTATGTCTGCTGAAAGCACTGATCTTACAGGGAGCAAACATCATCTGATGTTCAACAGCACAGAGCATTTCATTTCAACTGCTTTCCCGTAAGCCATATTTTACGACGCACACTGGATGCATAAGAAAAAATAAAAGAAGTCACCTGTGGAACTTCCTAATGAAGATGGTAGTAAGGCATTGATGGCTGGAAGTCCCCCAGCTGGCGAAACTCGGCCGCTGTATTGCAAGTCTTTTCAGATGACGCATCTTTGAGCGAGTTACGTGTGATGATGACGAAGGCAACAGAAAATCCAGTCCCAGAGCGGAAAAAATCTCCGGCCCGCCCGGGAATCGAATCAAGGCCCGCTGCATGGCAGTCAGACGCCCTGACCACTGAGCTAAGGAGATGGACGAACTTTTTAATGAATTTGTCTGGTTTTTAGATATTCATACACCCTGCTGGGAAAAGAATATCGCAACGCAAGAAGAGTTGTGCGACATAAACAAAAGTTGGTAAAAGTATTTCTACCTCTGAAAGAAGATATCTATTCAAACTTCAGGCCAGTTTCATAAGGGAGGTGCTAGTAACACCAATACGAGAATGAAAATCAGTTTTGGTTTAAATACACATTGTAACGATAGTGAGCCTTTTGGTTACCTTAAAGACTGGACATGACGTGTTGATGTTAGTCAAGAATGCCTGGAAGGCGACAAGGATGTCATTATCAACATTTCACTTGAGTTTGAACGAGATCGTCTAACAGGGCTACGGAAAACCGGATATACCTCTTGCGATATCCTAGAAAGACCTGGCAGGAATGTGGCTACTGTACATGACTGCTGGCAGTGGTGGTTACGGTAATGTACTGTCGCAGGAAGACAGGGCTCCGGACCAAGTGGCGCTACGGAGAGGGGAGACCATCGTGTTCCGCTTATAGCTCTGGCGCATCGTACTGCATCTGCAGCAGTAATCTGAGCGACAGTTGGCACCACAGTGACGTAACGAACTGTTACAAATCGATCACTTCAAGAACCGCTCCGAGTCAGACGCCGTGTAGCGTTCATTCCACTGACCGCAAACCACCGCCATTTACGGCTTCTGTGGTATCAAACGAGAGCTGATTGGAGGGCATGGTGGAGGTCTGTTGTGTTTCCTAATGAAAACTGGTTCTATCTCAGTGTCAGTGATGGCTGTGTGTTGGCTGGGAGGAGACCAGTTGAGGGGTTGCAACCAATCTCTAGTTGTTCTAGACACGCTTTATCTGCACCTGGAATTAGGGTCTGGAGTGCGATTTCGTATAATAGGAGGAGCACTCCTGTGGTTATAACTCGCACATTGGCATTTTACTGCAAATTTGTACGTCAGTTTGGTTGTGCAACTAGTTGTTCCGCCATTCAAGAGCATCATTTCGGATGAGGGGAGGGGGTCTGTGCTTTCCAACTGGATAACACTCGCCCATATACCACTGTGGAAACCTATCGTACTCTACAGAGTGTTGACATATTGCATTGGCCTTCTCGATCACCAGATCTGTCTCCATTTGATCACACAAGGGGAATTAGTGGGCAACAGCTCCAGCATCGTTCAGAAACAGCATTAACCGTCCCTGTATTGGCCAAACAAGTGCAACAGGCATAGAATTCCATCCCACAAACTAAGATCCGGCATCTTTACAACATAATGCACGCACAAACGCAGGCTTGCATTCAACATTCTGGCAGCTACGTAGGTTGTTAATGTTCCAGCATTTCACATTTGCAATGACTTACCTCGCGCTTACGTTACCCTGTGACCCAGACAAATGCATTGCCGGAAATCCATTACTGTGCATTAGTTGTTTTCCGTCAGTACATTTTCAGAGCGACCGACTACGACATTCACTATTATGAATACAGCTGTTTACAGTTAAAATAGGGTCTTCCGCTGCCTTTTAAAAATAGTAATAAGACGATCTGCATCATTATGCAGTAGTACGTCTTCTTTGAAGAGTTATTTTGAACGCAACACAGGCAAGCCCTATGCATTCGTTGTAAACGTACGCCAGGAGCCTGTGCAGCCGCACTGAACGTCGAATCAGAAGCGCGCGGCTTATCGATCCCGGGACCCCAGCGCAGCGCAGCGCAGCCGCGCCCCGCCCCGCCCCGCGCAGCCACCGTGGGAACGCGGCGCGCCACGCACAAAAGGACGAGGCGCGCAGTCGCCACGTGGCGGCTTCCTTTAATCTCACACTAATTATTGGGTGCCGATCCATTCATTGTTCGTTTCGTCACACGTTCGCCGCTGACCTTCGCCTCCAGCGACAGAGCCGGCGCGCCTCTTGCGTTTTGCTTACTCTCGCGGAAGGATGTTCTGTGCCGGCGGTTTGAAGTGAGGTGTTCGTATAACAGCAGTGTTTCAGACATCTTGCACGGAGCCACAGCAGACTGGATTTACAAGTGGTCGTCATTTAAAAGTCTCTCTCTCTCAGGAATCGACCGGTAAAACAACCAAAAAACGCACATAGGCAGGAGTAGAATTATAGTAAGCAGGACCTTATTTTGGAGTTAAGGCTACCACTGAAAAATCTTAAGCCTCTTTAGGCCGAGAGAGGGGCGGTACTTTATACCCACCTTTTGTAAATGTTGTTATCTAATCGTGTAAATCATATTTTAAAATTTCGAAAAATATTTACCGGCTGTAATAATATCTTATAGAGTATTCCACAATTGTTTGTAATTTCTCAGTAAAACGTAACACAGAAATATAAGTCTTAGTAGCAAATGTGACATTTCGCAGCAAATTCATATCTTCTACATCTACATATCTTTAAGCAACGCCATTACTGAAATCTGTATTTTTTTAAATTTTTTGTATGGTCATAAGGCTTCACTCCTCCCTGTACACATATTACGGAAATGTGCATGTACTACTAAAATTGTGTTCAAAGATATTTTCAGGTTCTGGACCCAGCTTATGAGCCAGTACCTATCCAAAAACGATGTTGTTAATGAAAGTTAATAACTATTAAATAAATTTGTGTTTCTTTAAGTTTGTGTGGTGGACAAAGTACCTCCCCCCCCCCCCCCTCATAATACGTTGACATTGCTAGTGTTAGTAACTAGTAATGGCTGGAAGAAATAAAAGCGGCAAAATATTTGGTGTTAGTAAATCTGTTTAAACGGAAAGTGACTTATTTGTAGAGTCATTGGCAATGAGTCCAAAATACAGTCAGACTCTTGTCCCGATTCGTGTTCTCTCTGCACTGGTAATTTCATTCATTTTGCTATAAAACATTTTTTTGTATACGGTCAACCCCAACCACAGCGAAAAATTTCGGTAGTTGTCTAGGCATATTTTCTGAATATTTTAGTGTAATTGGAAGAGTTTCAGTGCTGATGGTATGCAATGAAAACAAACTAGTTCCATTCAGTCAAGCTGGAGTTGCCAACAATTTTATCCATTGTTACCTTCGCCTTCAAATTTGCAATCAGTACTGGTTGATTCTGCCTCGCGTTTTTTCGTCTGAGAGTTGTTGAGTACTCTGACTTTTCTATTGTACATTTTCGTGATAGTATATTGCAGAGCATCTTCCGGTTATGAAGATAATATCACAGAAACAATAGTAATTGGGGTACTAAATTGAGTAAGACACATTTACGTTACTACACTGTAATGAGATATCGGGACCACGGGTCCCTAAAGCCAAAATACTCAGGAAATAGTCTCTTAGGAAATACTGAAATTTTGTCGCTGGAGCTTGAGTTTACCCTGTATTGCTTGTAACACCAAAGCAACAGAATAAAACAAAAACATTGGAGTGAAGTGGTATCTCACAAACATGAAAGATATTGAGATATGGTGACATTTTTTAAAAAGAAATAGGGCAATAAAGGTGACTTTTTCACTAGTTGTTACCTGTGGGGCATTCCTTGTGTTGACATACGACATCCAAACTGACATGCTGCCGATTACACACACAAAACTGTTTGAACTGGTTGTTGCATTTTCTATGGACAGACGAGGAGTAGCAGGCAGTTTAAAAATGAACTGCTCCGAGCCCCAAGCTATAAACACTAACTTAGCTGATGTAGTAATTGTTATTGTATAATAAATTAATGTCTTTCTTCGATCTGCAGCTAATACTTCCAGAATTATTATTGATCAACTAATGGTTCTGTTACTTTGATAAGTTAGTTACATATTTCGTAGACCTTCTGAAAGATTATTTTTATCGAAATGATGTGGAACGAGACAGTTCACAGGATAAGCTTACATGATTAGTTTCCCGGGGTGGTTGATTGTTGGCCATTTACAAGTTCTTAAATGCTGCACTGCCCTAAATTTAACGAACTTATTATTTTGCAGTCCCACTCATGCAACTGCAGTTTATTTTAGAGGCTGTCTGTTTTTAATTAAAAATTAGTGTATGTAATAGACGGAGTTGTCCAGAAAAATTATTTTAGATTAGTTGTAAGACTTGCTTTACTACCTGGCAGTTTCCTTTATACTTGGTTCCTATATTTTGTCCATTTAGTGGTATCACAGACTGTCTTCCTTCCATGTCCTGGCTTTGCTGGTGACGCCTCTTGTACATGGCATTCCATTTTATAAGCTCAGGATAACACACCATGTCTCTTTGAGAAACGATAGACAAGTGCGGATATGGTGATAACTGCAACATAATAATACGACATTGAGCTAATACTGCATTGTTAAAGTTCCCTCCAGTGAAAAGCACACAATGAAGATGTAATGGTATAAACTAGTGTAAAATAAATATCAGTTATCTTAAAGCAACACACTCCACGTCAAAAGATATCGAGTTTCGGAACTTTACAGGCTACCACGGTGCATAACAAAATTGCAATGTCTGACTTAGGAACTAAGTGAAAATGTCGAGCTTTGGAACGTTCTCTTACGATAATATGTCGAGTTTTGGAAAAAAAATTTGAATTTCAATGCTTGTTTTATATAAGAGAAGAACGGTTTTGGAGAGTACGCTGGTCTTTTTTTATACGCATTTCAAGATATAGAAACAGAAAACGGTCGTACCTCACTTTCAACCCAGAATGTCAGATGTCGACTTGTGAACTAATGAGGCATGTGACTAGTGTCATTACAAGTTATGTTTATTATTATTATTTTCTATTATTATCTGAGCAAAAGTTAGTGCTTACCACGTTGTCCTATTCGAACTGAAACTAACAGTCCAGTCGTCCGACCGATCGGCATAGTTCCATATTCAATGTAACTTTATAGCCTGCAGATAAGCTCTACCACCCAACGAAATCATACGAGTGCATTGTACAGATTGTCTTTGAGCTACAAGAGTGCTTTTCAATTGACATAACGATACACTACATGAAATACAATGTAAAATATAAACTTAACTATCGAAATTATTCCTCAGGTATCATCCAACTTCGTTTGGTTGGAAATCTGAAACAGGCCGTCTGTTTGAAATGCTATGGCCTGAATGACACAGCGTCCGCCCCTGGTAGCAGAGTGGTCAGCGAGACGAAATATCATATCTAACAGCCCGAGTTCGATTCGCGGCTGGGTCGGAGATTTTCTCCGCTCAGGGACTGGGTGTTGTGTTGTCGTTATCATCATCATTTCATCCCCATCGACACGCAAGTCGCCGAAGTGGCGTCGACTCGAAAGACTTGCACCAGGCGAATGGTATACCCGACGGGAGGCCCTAGCCACACGGCATTTTCCATTTCCCATGACACAGCGATAACATATAAACGTAATTATTGTTGTTATTCATCCTGATATTCGTCTGTTTGTAGTGAAGTTAATTTTTTTTAGTTCTTATTAATTTGCCAGTAAAATCTGAAATACAAATGGAAATTTCACCAAAGAACGCGCGCTCTGTTAATGTTTCCAGTAATTTAGCCTAAGCGTAAGTACCGTGGAAAATCTTAAGGTGCCTCATTCCCAGGCAAGGGGCCTGCAAGTATTTGAAGCTGCGGGCGGGCTGAGTGACAGGGCTCAGGACAGAATGCAATTACAGGTGCAATTACGAGGGCTCAGCTGAGAGACGCGAGGGGACCGCGCCTTCTCATCGGAGCAGTCGCCCCGTTTAATTGCAGCAAGCCGAAATATGTGCTGATCCTTCGTGACTAATGAATCAAAGACCAGCAATAACTGCGGCTCCTCCAGTAACTCTTTCCGGGAACAGGGTCACGGTTGTTAATGCACGGCGAAGGGCGGAGGAGGTTCGCTACCCACAGACAGCATTGAACTCACTCTCAGGAACATCAGCGCTGAAAATCCCAACTGTTCAACCTGGAGTAAGTTTTCCGTGGTTTACCTAAAACGAGTAAGGCGAATCACGAGAGGCTTCCTTTGTCAACAACGCTATCGACGTCTTACTCAGTCAATTCATATTCGCTTTCTTATGACTTTATCGTGTTCTGCATGTCGCAACCTAATCAACCTTCCCTTCCTCGCATATGTGCCATGGCTTCCTCGAGCTAGAAAAAAGTACAAGGTGTTTCAAAAAGAGTCATCCGATTTCATGTTCTTCATGAATGAAAATCACAACTTGGGGTGGATATTAATTTATGGGTGGAGACTGAAAGTTAACACTCGCACCATGGACGTCCACAGAAATTTTTACGGAAGACGGCAAGATTCTAAGACCGCCATACAGCTATTTCGGAAGAACACATTGTGTCCACGAGCTAAATTTGACAAGAAGTTCAAAGAACTTACTTCTCAAACGATTCAAAGGTAACACGATAAAATTTTTGGGATAGATTACTTTGATACCCAAGCGATAAGCAACGTTGAATAGTACAAGCAAGGTACAGTATTTTAAGTTATTGGCATGAATATGGATACTACCTTTTCAGGTCAATAGCTCGAAAATAATCATATGAGTATGTAAATTCGGAGTGTCTGAAAAAATCATCACCACATCGGCGATCACAGACTTTGAAGATCTGGCACAGACCTTACATTGTTCTTCCATAGATGGCGATCTCGTACACTTTGGGTCCAGTTCTTATGGTCACACAATTGCTGGTGGTCCTTCTACAGTTCATCTTCACATTGCTTCTTTGGTCTTCCAATTGAAGACTTCTTGGACGGGTTGTACTGTGTTTTCCCGCAAGCACAGCTTTAACAAGGCACGTTTCTGGCCCACTGGCAACATGATCTGCCTGACCTATTCTCCCAGCTTTCATATTCTGCACGATGTTTAGATGTTTCATTAGGTCGTACAGTTCCTGGTTCTTTCTATGTTCTCCATGTGTTGTTTTCGCAGACTGGTCGTCCGTTCAAAGATCAGCACGCCCTCTTCATCTTTTTTGTGGTGATTGACGCTTATGTCCCATAGTACAATACTGGTACTATTGGTCCATTATGGGCTTAAAGTTCGTTCTAAACTGACATATCTTTTGATGGCATTATCAACTTCAGACTGAAATACGTTTCAGACTCATTGACAATACGTTGGTTATTTTCTTGTTTTAGGCCATTACGCCCGTTCAACCAGGTGATAAGGTACTTAAAATTGTCCACTCTTATTATATTCCATATTCCAATCAATCGTAAACCCAACAAATTATGAGATAAAAATAGAAAGTTAAGAAATACTAAAAACATTTATTCATGTTCCAATATAGCTACTGTTTACTTGAAACTGATACTTGCAAATATAAAATCGAAAATAGAGTCAGGCGGCAAAAATAACTAACAAAAAAACTTTAGAAAACGGATAATCAAATCAGATTTTAACAGTTTGTTTGCCTGAAAAACTAAAAACTGCACCTCTAATCATACTGACGAATATATTGCATTAGTTTCAAACCTTCTGTTTTTTTTATGTTGGCTGGCATAACTAATGTTCAACAATATGTATTTTCAGATCTACATAAAATGTAACCTTGGGTCACTATACAACTAGATAAATGTGTATCTTCCACAACTAGCGTAAAATTTGTCGGTACAGGTGACATTTTATTCCTCGTCAATTGCGTTTGCTCATCATAGGGCAGATACGCAGGTCCAGCTTGACGGTAGAGTACGGAACTGTATGACTGCAGATCAGATTGCACTGTGTTGCACTACGTGTGCCTCTCCCCGCACATTCACCCTTATGGACGTCTGTCCTTCCCGCCAGCTCATTTGGTTGTCAATAGGTGTCATCTTGGTGTATCTAATTCGTTCACTGACACCTGAATATCTTGGAGATACTGGAGATATGGCTGTTTTCCACAATCGCGAGAACACAGCGAAAATATTATTTTTCAACGTGCCTGAGCATCCCAACATTGGGACCTGCTCGAAACAGCTTATTCCAAAAAACAACTCTTTCAGCGATTATTCATTTTCCAACAGGACTTAGCACACCAACATTGGAGCTTGGACGTAACACAATTTCTAAAGAAAGAGGTGCTTCAACAATAGGTTGGTCGTGAGGGACGCCAGGGTATACAATTTTTTTCTTTCTTTTGGAGGGGGACGAAAGATCTTGGTCGTTCAAGAACTTTGGGTGTAGAAACAGCAGTGAATGCAGAAATTCCAAACATACTCGAAAAAGTACGGGTCAAGTTTGACGGTCTTCTGGATATTCGTCATGCATGCGGTGGAGGGTAAATTGTGCATCTGTGAATCATCAAACATAATTTAAAATTTGCTCCAGTTTCTACCTTCATTCATCTAGAGCATACACTAGTGAAATCGGAAAAATCTTGTTGAAATAGCCAGTGTTCCTGGTTTACGGTAAATCTGAACGACGTATCCTTACTAATGCTCCCTGAACCAGTACGAGATCAGCGTGAAAGGCTCTGGACCTAGACTTCCGATCAAAATACACTTACTTTTTGACGTAGTGACGTAGTAGAACAATGCATTTTTTCCAGTGCTAATCCATTAAATACTATATAACATGTGAATCTGTAAGGACTGCAACCTATCTATCTGCGACCGCTGAGCTCTGTTACATAGCCTCCCAGTCGAATTTCCAGCTAAAAATTTCATTAAATGTAAGAATTGTGAAAATCAGAGCCTGTAAAATGTGATGAATACTATGGATGTTCCAAAAACTGTTTAAAACCTCGCAGTTTTCCATTATTCATCGGTATGGATAAATGCATTTTCCCCATGAAAAGTAATCAACCATTTTCTCCTCTAGGAATCTTTTCATATATTTCCTCATTTGTTTCATCGAGAAGAGACGTGTAGTATCCCCAGGTATTGTTTTGCATTTAAAGAAAGAGAAGACAGACAGAAGGAGAGAGAAAGATAGGGGTAGGGTAAGGAAGAATCAAGTAGTTAGGAGGCAAAAGAAACAGATGAAAGGTAGTAATATTTACGTTGAAGAAACGCGTATTGAAAATATGCTCTATTTCCAAAATGCTTTAACACTTAATGTTTGCCGGCCGCTGTGGACGAGCGGTTCTAGGCGCTTCAGTCTAGAACCGAGCTGTTGCTTCGGTCGCAAATTCGAATCCTGCCTCGGGCATGCATGTGTGTGATGTCCGTAGGTCAGTTAGGTTTCTGTAGTTCGAAGTTCTAGGGGACTGATGACCTCTGATGTTAAGTCCCATAGTGCTCAGAGCCATTTTGAACTTAATGTTTCGAGCAGACACACTTAGTAATTGCGAGACTATCCTTTGATTGGTTAGTCGATTCTTGGGAGGGGACCAAACAACGAGGCCATCGGTCCCATTGGGTTAGGGAAGGACGGGGAAGAAAGTCGACCGTACCCTTTCAAAGGCCAGGTTTGAACAGTCGTCCTTTCGAATGCGAGTCCAGTGTGCAAACCACTGCATCACCTCGCTCGATCTATTCTTTGGTAATGTATAGCTATCCACCAAGAACTGCTGTGATACATTTCACTCAGAAGCGCCACAATCTTACATACCACGAACGGTGTGACGAAGAATGGTTGTCTTCATTTTCACTATTAGAAATAAAATGGAATGGTAACGTAAAGCGCTGCCCTCCGTATACTAACATTCTAGATAACAAGAACAAACAGGTGAAAGCATTCATGGGATGGAAAAATTTCTATCACCAAGCCCACATTACATAGCGCAAAAATTCACTTGGCAAAAATGTTAGTTTCGTTAAGTTTTAAGTAGTTCGAAAGTTAATTTATTTCACTAAGAATTTTAAAAAAATGCTGTTCGCTACTACATTATGTAAGTATCTGCTTAGGACCAGATTTAGAAAATTAGAAGCAGCTGCAAGTGGTTCAGCGGACAATCGATATATGATATCTGAGTTTTCAAATACTTTTGATAGCAGTATTTGTAACAACTTCCTAGGATTCCTGTTCTAGGGGACAGAAATATTCTTCATATTATTTTCTACATATCTGCATGTATTCCGCATCTCCCTCTCCACCAGTGGCTGCATTTGTTTTCAAGCTCACTAATAACTTTGGGTGAGGGGAGAGGGCAGTCAATCTGGAACACTTTTCTCAGAAAGCTAAGAATTGGATCATGGTACGCCATGTAATATACCAAATGTCATATTAACATAAAATGCTTTATCTGAACGGAAAGACAAATAGTGCTCAGCACAAAAAAACGACGAACTTGCAAAGTCCAATGACATTCTTTAACGGCCGTTCGAATATATTACTGACGTGTTTAACAATTAATAAGATTTCTGTAAAGTTAGAAGTGTTGGTGACAAAAGCACTCTAGTGTTCTTTTTAGATGAAAACATGCTTTTTTAAGATAATTCTCATCTATTGTTCCGTGTCAGTTGAACCTTTTTAATGTAATTAAAAATGTGCAACTGAGACGGGACAACAAATCAGAATTATCTTAAATATCAGTGCAGTTGGTAAATCTCTCAAGACGATTGTGTGGGCTATATTGAAAACAGGCTTTACAAGAATAACCTACGTCAGTGCGTCTCTTCATGCCATAATAATCTAAAAAGAGTCGTAGATCTTCAAAGAATAATGCCTGATGTGCAAATTAAAAACTAAAATGTCCTCTGTTACACTTTACGCAGAATTTTACGAAAACTAGTCACCTGCGTATACCACAACGTATTACCTACACAAGATGAGCCAGGGCTCCATCGACTAATATTCAGAGCTGGTAGCGTGGAAAAGAACAGAAAAACAGTGTCCAGTAAACACGGGCTCCAAAATGCGTATATTATGAGCTGTGAGCACGTGAACAATTGCTCGTCTTTGATACTGTAACACCTCACTTACACTGCAAGCTCTTTGCTCGTTACGTTTCGGAAGAAAGTAGTGTGGATCAAAACGAGAAAAAATGTGCAGTAAACATGGGCTCTGAAATGTATACTTTAAAGAGATATGAGCACTAGATGAGCTTCACATCAGCGACTGTGAACAAATATTCAAAGCTGTTAAGGTATGCTCGTTACGGCTCGTGTTTCCCAGACTTTTCTTTTTTTTAGTTTTGTTTCTGTGCACGCTTACATCTCTGAAAGTATGAAAGTAAGGGTGTGGCTCACCGTGTAAGTGGTTCAAATTGTCCTGAGCAATTGAAAAACTAAGATGCTGTAAAATTATGTAAGGGAGAGGGTTTTGTAATGAAGATTGGTTCTTCACAGCCAGTCGCATCGAGGTCATTCGAGACAAATAAAATGTTTTAGGGAAATAACAGTGAAGCTAAGACTAAGGGGCAGGAGGAGGCCTTGAACGTTGTCCCTAGCGACTGCGATACTAGTTTTTTAACCACCGAGCAATCTCGTTCGATACACTGAAGAGACAAACAGACACACCTGCCTAATATCGTGTGGCGTCCCAGCGAGCAGAAGTGCCACAGAATGACGTGGCATGGACTCGACTGATGTCTGAAGTAGTGCTAGAGGGAATTGACACCATGAATTCTCCAGGGCTGTGCATAAATACGTAAGAGTCGGAGGGGATTGAGATCTCTTCTGAACAGCACGTTGCAAAACGTCTCAGATATACTCAATAATGTTCACGTCTGGGCTGTTTGGTGGCCAGCGGAGGTGTTTAAATTCAGAAAAGTGTACCTGGAGCCACTCTGTAGCAATTCTGGACATGTGGGGTGTCGCATTGTCCTGCTGGAATTGCCCAAGCCGTCGGAATGCACACTGGACATGAATGGATGCAGGTGATCAGGCAGGATGCTTACGTACGTGTCACCTGTCAGTCGTATGTAGACATGTCATGGGTCCCATATCACTCCAACTGCACAGGCCCCACACCATTACAGAGCCCCCACCAGCTTGAAAAGTCTCCTGCTGGCATGCAGGTTCCATGGATTCGTGTGGTTGTCTGCATTTTCCAACACGTCCATCCGCAGGTTACAATTTGGAATGGAATTTTTATCAGTTTTCCGTCTTTTCCTTAGTTGCTTTAAATTCGTGGAAGTATATACCGCCTATGCACCTAAATGGACGCAGTTTGTTTGTTGCCATACGCGTTTCGCTTCATTTATTTGGGAAGCATCATCAATGGCCTGAAATACATGTTTCTTCTTATACATATAATAAACGTATTATGTGATAGATATAATATGCTGATATATTACATTTTGTCGTGTCTTCCTCTTGCTTTTTTTAGCTTAGAAGCAACTTTTGTAGATCAAGTTTATAGTGGTATTTTCTTTTTTCTCTTCCTCTGTCATGATGTTTTCTGTTTCTACTATCAAGGTTTCTATGTAGTGGTTATCTATTTTTATCTATTTTTGTACATGAACAGAACCATAATGCAACATTATGAAATGAAAAACAGCAGGACAGTGAAAAACACAAATGAACTCAAAATACAAATAAAAGTCTTACACATCCCACAAACAGCATCACTCATCTCTTTTGACATAGAGAACATGTACACCTCAATACCCACTGCAGACACAATAACGCTAGTTTAAGAAAACTTACTGACATACAACAAACTACCTGCAGACAATATCAATGAAATAACAAACACCCTCAAAGCAATCACATCCCAAAATTACTTTCAATTTGAAAAGGAATTTTATTTACAAGAATATGGGATTCCAATGGGATCTCCAATTTCAGGAATATTGGCAAACATATTCATCAACCACATAGAAAACGCAATCTTTCATAGTCATCACAAAGAAAGGATAAAAATTGTTTGCTGGTGCAGATATGTGGACGACATAATCTGTATGGTAGATCACGTAGCAGAGAAAATTGATAAACTTCATACAGATATAAACAACATACTAAAAATATTCAGTTTACCGTGGAAAAAGAAACAAAAAAGCAAATACATCTCTTGGATATAACAATAAAGAGAGGAAACAATAACCACAGAATTGAGATCTTCAGAAAGCCAGCAGCCACAGACTTAATCATACATGCTTCATCCAACCACCCGTAAAATCAAAAATTAGCGGCCCTACAACATATGTTACTAATCCTAAACAACATTCCAGTCAGCAAAGAAAATTACAAAAAGAGTTACAAACAATACAAATCGTAGCCACTAACTAGGGTTACAGCACACATATAGTACAAAAACTCAATCAAAAAAATTAAAACACAACTAAAGAAAAATCAAAACAAGCAGAGAGCACAGAACCCCACAGACACTACAGCACACATGGAAACACATAACAACAACACTCATGGCATGAATAACTGAAAAAAGTGGTACACTCTTACATACAAACACAAAGCAACACACAAGATTGCAAATAAAGTAAAGAAACAGGGATTACAAATAGCTTACAGAACAAGAAACACACTCCAATCACATCTACAACCAACAGAAAAACCAGATAAATACCAAGGAGCAGGTAGATATCAGCTAGAGTGCCAAGAATGTAAATCAGTACATCTGGGGATGACAAGCATGAACTTTAAAATTAGATATAAAGAACAAATAAGAGGTTGGAAATATGAAAACAGTTAATGTACCATCGCCGAACTTCTGATGAAACATGGACATGAACCATCCAGCATGGAATGTGATATGACAGTTATCAGAGTGAATATTTGCAACAAAATGCTCCTGACATTTCAAGAAAACTTTCACATACAAAGAGCCATTGCTATTGAAAAGAAAGTACCCAATGACCAAATCCGTGTAAACAAAAATTCCCTGATCTTGCTAGCCACCAAAACAATAACAAACCGAAATGTAAAAAGGATAAATAGTTAATGAATCGCCTTCCCCTCGTCTCTCTCTCTCTCTCTCTGTCTCCCCCCCCCCCCTTTTCCCAAGCCCACCACACACATATACAAACATGAACTCATATTTATTAAAAAAGAAACATTTTCACACTGCAAAATACATCCACAAACACAAACACAAGCACACACACACACACACACACACACACACACACACACACACACAACAAATGAAAAACATCAAACACAACAGAAACAAACAGCAGACAAACATGCAATAACAGTTGGCATCACTACACACCGAAAACGCTCAAATGTTGATCACCAAATGGAAGTGAAAGTGAAACAACCGAGGTGACAAATGCGTATAAACAACAGCAGAAATCGGCCAGCTGGAGTATGAATACCAACAAATACATCTCCAGGAACACATACATGTGTTTTTTTTTTGTTTTTTTTTGTCATCGTTCTACTGACTGGTTTGATGCGGCCCGCCACGAATTCCTTTCTTCCTTTCCTGTGCTAAACTCTTCATCTCAGAGTAGCACTTGCAACCTACGTCCTCGATTATTTGCTTGACGTATTCCAATCTCTGTCTTCCTCTACAGTTTTTGCCCTCTACAGCTCCCTCTAGTACCGTGGAAGTCATTCAAGTCATTCCCTCATGTCTTAGCAGATGTCCTATCATCCTGTCCCTTCTCCTTATCAGTGTTTTCCACATATTCCTTTCCTCTCCGATTCTGCGTAGAGCCTCTTCATTCCTTACCTTATCAGTCCACCTAATTTTCAACATTCGTCTATAGCACCACATCTCAAATGCTTCGATTCTCTTCTGTTTCGGTTTTCCCACAGTCCATGTTTCACTACCATACAGTGCTGCACTCCAGACGTAAATCCTCAGAAATTTCTTCCTCAAATTAAGGCCGGTATTTGATATTAGTAGACTTCTTTTGGCCAGATATACCTTTTTTGGCATAGCGAGTCTGCTTTTGATGTCCTCCTTGCTCCGTCCGTCATTGCTTATTTTACTGCCTAGGTAGCATAATTCCTTAACTTCATTGACTTCGTGACCACCAATCCTGATGTTAAGTTTCTCGCTGTTCTCATTTCTACTACTTCTCATTACCTTCGTCTTTCTCCGATTTACTCTCAGGTTCGAATCCTGCCTCGGGCATGGATGTGTGTGATGTCCTTAGGTTAGTTAGGTTTCAGTAGTTCTCAGTTCTAGGGGACTTATGACCACAGCAGTTGAGTCTCATAGTGCTCAGAG
This sequence comes from Schistocerca piceifrons, assembly GCF_021461385.2. Classification (NCBI taxonomy): domain Eukaryota; kingdom Metazoa; phylum Arthropoda; class Insecta; order Orthoptera; family Acrididae; genus Schistocerca; species Schistocerca piceifrons. The sequence continues at coordinate 466,212,045 of NC_060140.1, read as the reverse complement.
CCATTTGAACCATTTGATTTACTCTCAAACCATACTGTGTACTCATTAGACTGTTCATTCCGTTCAGCAGATCATTTAATTCTTCTTCACTTTCACTCAGGATAGCAATGTCATCAGCGAACCGTATCATTGATATCCTTTCACCTTGTATTTTAATTCCACTCCTGAACCTTTCTTTTATTTCCATCATTGCTTCCTCGATGTATAGATTGAAGAGTAGGGGCGAAAGGCTACAGCCTTGTCTTACACCCTTCTTAATACGAGTACTTCGTTCTTGATCGTCCACTCTTATTATTCCCTCTTGGTTGTTGTACATATTGTATATGACCCGTCTCTCCCTATAGCTTACCCCTATTTTTTTCAGAATCTCGAACAGCTTGCAGCATTTTATATTGTCGAACGCTTTTTCCAGGTCGACAAATCTTATGAAAGTGTCTTGATTTTTCTTTGGCCTTGCTTCCATTATTAGCCGTAACGTCAGAATTGCCTCTCTCGTCCCTTTACTTTTCCTAAAGCCAACTGATCGTCACCTAGCGCATTCTCAATTTTCTTGTAAGCAGCTTCGATGCATGAGCTGTTAAGCTGATTGTGCGATAATTCTCGCACTTGTCAGCTCTTGCCGTGTTCGGAATTGTGTGGATGATGCTTTTCCGAAACTCAGGTGGTATATCGCCAGACTCATATATTCTACACACCAACGTGAATAGTCGTTTTGTTGCCACTTACCCCAATGATTTTAGAAATTCTGATGGAATTTTATCAATCCCTTCTGCCTTATTTGACCGTAAGTCCTCCAAAGTTCTTTTAAATTCCGATTCTAATACTGGATCCCCTATCTCTTCTAAATCGACTCCTGTTTCTTCTTCTATCACATCAAACAAATCTTCACCCTCATAGAGGCTTTCAGTGTATTCTTTCCACCTATCTGCTCTCTCCTCTGCATTTAACAGTGGAATTCCCGTTGCACTCTTAATGTTACCACCGTTGCTTTTAATGTCACCAAAGGTTGTTTTGACTTTCCTGTATGCTGAGTCTGTCCTTCCAACAATCATATCTTTTTCTATGTCCTCACTATTTTTCCTGCAGCCATTTCGTCTTAGCTTCCCTGCACTTCCTATTTATTTCATTCCTCAGCGACTTGTATTTCTGTATTCCTGATTTTCCCGGAACATGTTTGTACTTCCTCCTTTCATCAATCAACTGAAGTATTTCTTCTATTACCCATGGTTTCTTCGCAGCTACCTTCTTTGTACCTATGTTTTCCTTCCCAACTTCTGTGATGGCCCTTTTTAGAGATGTCCATTCCTCTTCAACTGTACTGCCTACTGCGCTATTCCTTATTGCTGTATCTATAGCGTTAGAGAACTACAAACATATCTCGTCATTCATTAGTACTTCCATATCCCACTTCTTTGCGTATTGATTCTTCCTGACTAATGTCTTGAACTTCAGCCTACTCTTCATCACTACTATATTGTGATCTGAGTCTATATCTGCTCCTGGGTACGCCTTACAATCCAGTATCTGATTTAGGAATCTCTGTCTGACCATAATGTATTCTAATTGAAATCTTCCCGCATCTCCCGGCCTTTTCCAAGTATACCTCCTCCTCTTGTGATTCTTGAACAGGGTATTCGCTATTACTAGCTGAAACTTGTTCCAGAACTCAATTAGTCTTTCTCCTCTTTCATTCCTTGTCCCAAGCCCATATTCTCCTGTAACCTTTTCTTCTACTCCTTCCCCTACAACTGCATTCCAGTCGGCGATGACTATTAGATTTACATACTGCATTACCCTTTCAATATCCTCATACACTTTCTCTATCTGTTCATCTTCAGCTTGCGACGTCGGCATGTATACCTGAACTATCGTTGTCGGTGTTGGTCTGCTGTCGATTCTGATTAGAACAACCTGGTCAGTGAACTGTTCACAGTAACACACCCTCTGCCCTACCTTCCTCTTCATAACGAATCCTACACCCGTTATACCATATTCTGCTGCTGATGATATTACCCGATACTCGTCTGACCAGAAATCCTTGTCTTCCTTCCACTTCACTTCACTGACCCATACTATATCTAGATTGAGCCATTGCATTTCCCTTTTCAGATTTTCTAGTTTCCCTACCACGTTCAAGCTTCTGACATTCCACGCCCCGACTCATACAACGTTACCCTTTCGTCGATTATTCAATCTTTTTCCCATGGTAACCTCCCCCTTGGCAGTCCCCTCCCAGAGATCCGAATGGGCGACTATTCCGGAATCTCTTGCCAATGGAGAGATCATCATGACACTTCTTCAATTACAGGCCACATGTCCTGTGGATACACGTTACGTGTCTTTAATGGAGTGGTTTCCATTGCCTTCTGCATCCTCATGTCGTTGATCATTGCTGATTCTTCCGCCTTTAGGGGCAATTTCCCACCCCTAGGACAGGAGAGTGCCCTGAACCTCTATCCGCTCCTCCGCCCTCTTTGACAAGGCCGTTGACATAATGAGGCTTACCTCTTATGCCGGAAGTCTTCGGTCGCCAATGCTGATTATTTATCAAAATTTAAGCAGTGACGATGATCGAACCCGGGACCGAAGGCGTTTTGATTACGAATCAAAGACGCTACCCCTAGACCACGGGTACCATTACGTGTCGACAGTGCTGGAAATCGTATGTAACACCGAACGATCTATTCACAATACAGAACTTGTGCTACAAAAGTTGCTTCTAACCTAAAAAAGCAAGGGAAAAACACAACAAAATGTAATATATCAGCATATTATATGTATCACATAACACGGTTATTGTATGTATAAAAAGAAACATGTATTTCGGAGCACTAATGATGCTTCCCAAATAAATGGAGGAAACGCGTACGGCTACAAGCAAACTGCCTTCATTTCGCTGTGAAGACGGTGCAACCTCCATGAGTCTAATTCTGTGTTGACGGGTCCAGGCGAGGAGTAAAGCTACGTGTTGTGCAGTCATAGACAGTATATGAGCGGGCCTTCGGCTCTGAAAGCCGATATCGATGATGTTTCGTTGAATGATTCACACGCTGTCGCTTGTTGATGGCCCAGCATTGAAATCTGCAGCGATCTGCGGAAGTGTTGTCCTTCTGTCACGTTGATGGTTTTCTTCAGTCGTATTGGTTCTGTTCTTACAAGATTTTTTTCCGGCCGCAGCGATGTCGGAGAATTGATGTTTTACCGGATACATGATATTTACGTACACTAGTGAAATGGTCGTACGGGGAAGTCCCCACTTCATCGCTACGTCGGAGATGCTGTGTCCTATCGTCCGTGCTCCAACTATAACTAACACCACGTTCAAACTCACTTAAAGGCCGGTTTGCCATTGTAGCAGCTGTGGCCGATCTAACAACTGACAACTGCACCAGACACTTGCTGTCTTATACAGCCGTTGCGGACTGCAGCGCAGTATTCTGCCTGTTTACATATCTCTGTACTCGAATACGTATGCCTATACCAGTATCTCTGGTGCATCACTATGTCGGCCTCGGTGGCATTAAGTGAGGGAACGGATAACGTAATAGCTGCAACGAATATATAGGATAAATTGAAAGGGTCCTGTAGCAAACTTTCATTAGTCCGGTAGCCCATTTTCAATACCATTTCTCTTTCTTTTCCTTGTTTCTCTTTTCTCCTTACTCTCATAGTGGCGTGATTGAATGAATGTGGTTGTGTGTCACGTTGCTAGACGGTGGAGTAGTCTGCTGCAGAAAGTCTGCGATAATCGTACAGATTCAGCAGTGGTACAGAATAGCCAACTCTCGTATTGGTCAAGTCGGCAAAGAGGTTTTCGCTACTTGTGAGAAATGCACCTGCGTTAGGTTGGTGGCGGAAACGGCATCTTTGGGTTTTCCGGGCCACGCGGAGCGTGGAAGAGGCTGGAGAAGCGGGAGGCAGTCTGCCGCCGCTACGGGAAGCGTCCACAGCTGTGCTCCAGTCGAAGAAGGGTAAGTTAAACTGACCGCGTGGCGCGCTGTTACTTGGCGAGGGGAGAGCTGTTAGCTTTTGGTCTCGCTTTTCAAATCTGGAAGATTGCTTTGCCTTGTTGCAGCAAGGAATGCAAGACTTTGGCAGATTTTTCTTTTAGCAAATTTCTGTAGCAGACTTGGATCCGCCGAAAGAGCGCCACACAAAGGTGTCGATAAGAAGTGAGCACTCGCTTCTGTATGAATGTCTGTTTGCCTTCAGCTGTGCCTGCATAAGCTTTCACCTTTCTAAATGTTTGAGCCTTGTCTTCTCGTAAATTTTCCTTGCTTTATGTGTCTTTCGTCCGTGGGGAGCCAACCACGTGGTGGAACATTATAGTTGTTGGGCTACCGGCATCACTACCTGTCCAATCGCATGTTTGTTTTAGATAATGTTAACATGATTGTGTGGTGTGATATTGATGGATTTTGGCACTATACCTAGAAATTGTGTCTCCACAAACCACGTGTTATCAGGAATCATGTACGTGCCTCACATCCTTATCTTAGGAATAAATGATTTTATCTACAATTTTCTCTTGTGTTCCGAGATTACGTTTTTGCACCTAAGCCACTCACCTCGTAGCTTTCCCGTTAGCACATCCAATGCGTTTCCTTATGCACAGGTCCAGTGATTAGTCTCCCCTTGTATTTCATAACAAATTCTTTAGATTAAGTCTTATTTTCTGGGAGCTGATCTTATGCAGTTTTCATGCATTTTCTATTTTATTTTAAATGTTTGATTGTCGTGAATAGTGCACGGGCAATACTATTAATTACATCGTATCCGCTATGGGCGACTTCACAACGTATGCATTTTTGTGAGCTTTTGGTCTGTGATCAAATTAATTTATTTTCCGACTCGACCAAACCTTCGATTAGTTGTATGGTTAGAGTCGGTGGCGACCCTAACCTTCTCAAGTTAACTTCACAAGCAATAAGTATTTACATTCCCAATAATAACGTAATAACCCGTAGTAACAGGTTAGTTACAAAATAATGGCATCGACAACTATGCCACATAATGAAAGATGTATTCTGAGGCTGAGTTGTGTGTAAACAGTCCAAAATCGATACAGCTGTGCTGTGTCACATCTCTCCAGTTTTGAACCGAAACTTATTACTTGAGATAAACTTAACGGATGTAAGATCAGCAGCGGCTAGTGTGTAGCAGCTAAACTGGAAGTTAAGAAGCACTAATTCATTCCCCTTCATGCCGACTGCCGCAGAGATGTGACGATTCCCGACGCAACACGCGAGCTCCGGAGCCTGTACCCGCCTGCCCAGCCTCTGCCGCCGACTGATAGCGGCCTCTGCTCGACACCCACGGGTGTAAGACCGCCGGCCGGAAGGCGCGTCCGTCCCTATCAAGACAGCCAGTACGCCGTCTGAGTTGCCGACGCCGACGCCGGCCAGCAGGTATTTTATCGCGGCGCGTCCATTGTGCAAATGCGTACGCGCTGCGGGAGGAAGATTCACTCCCGGCGGTAGGAATGCGTGTAGCGAGGCCCGCGTCAGCACTGAATCATACGGCACGGCGGCCAACCGAGATACGAACGCGCGATACTTACTGCGCAAGTATGTGATACACGCGGCTAGCCAATGGGGGCGCCGAAGGTGGTGTTACACGCTGTATCGGACAGTCGCAACCACTGAGTACCAGCGCTAGCGGAGCCACGGACCCACTATCTACCAGCTGTCTTCCTTACTCTCTCACAAGGCGATATTCGGTTTCTAAGCTGCTCTTAAATTCAACAATATAAACCTCCAAGTCAGCGGTCCCTGCACGACAGTAAGCTTTATCAATGTACCAGCGAACCCGGCAACTCTGGGCAGTTACCCAAATCGGATTGGATACACGTCCTAATCTACTTCTCTCCCCTCTCTCTGTCCTTCTCCTCCTCCCCTCTCCCTCTGTTTATTTCAACCTCCTCCTCCACCACTCTCTGTCCATCACCTTTCCCCACGCCATGAATACATCTACATCTACATGATTACTCTGGAATTCACATTTAAGTTCTTGGCAGAGGGTTCATCGAACCACAATCATACTATCTCTCTACCATTCCACTCCCGAAAAGCGCGCGGGAAAAATGAACACCTAAACCTTTCTGTTCGAGCTCTGATTTCTCTTATTTTATCTTGATGGTCATTCCTACCTATGTACGTTGGGCTCAACAAAATATTTTCGCATTCGGAAGAGAAAGTTGGTGACTGAAATTTCGTAAATAGATCTCGCCGCGACGAAAAACGTCTTTGCTTTAATGACTTCCATCCCAACTCGCGTATCATATCTACCACACTCTCTCACCTATTATGTGATAGTACAAAATGAGCTGCCCTTTTTTGCACCCTTTCTATGTCTTCCGTCAATCCCACCTGGTAAGGATCCCACACCGCGCAGCAATATTCTAACCGAGGACAAACGAGTGTAGTGTAAGCTGTCTCTTTAGTGGACTTGTTGCATCTTCTAAGTGTCCTGCCAATGAAACGCAACCTTCGGCTCGCCTTCCCCACAACATTATCTATGTGGTCTTTCCAACTGAAGTTGTTCGTAATTTTAACACCCAGGTACTTAATTGAATTGACAGCCTTGAGAATTGTACTATTTATCGAGTAGTCGAATTCCAACGGATTTCTTTTGGCATTCATGTGGATGACCTCACACTTTTCGTTATTTAGCGTCAACTGCCACCTGCCACACCATACAGCAATCTTTTCTAAATCTCTTTGCAACTGATACTGGTTTTCGGATGACCTTACTAGACGGTTAAATTACAGCATCATCTGCGAACAACCTAAGAGAACTGCTCACTTTGTCACCCTGGTCATTTGCATAGATCAGGAACAGCAGAGGTCCCAGGACGCTTCCCTGGGCAACACCTGATATCACTTCTGTTTTACTCGATGATTTTCGTCTATTACTACGAACTGCGACCTTCCTGAGAGGAAATCACGAATCCAGTCGCGCAACTGAAACGATACCCCATAGGCCCGCAGCTTGATTAGAAGTCGCTTGTGAGGAACGGTGTCAAAAGCTTTCCGGAAATCTAGAAATACGGAATCAACTTGAGATCCCCTGTCGATAGAGGCCATTACTTCGTGCGAATAAAGAGCTAGCTGCGTTGCACAAGAACGATGCTTTCTGAAACCATGCTGATTACGTATCAATTGATCGTTCCCTTCGAGGTGATTCATAATGTTTGAATACAGTATATGCTCCAAAATCCTACTGCAAACCGACGTCAATGATATAGGTCTGTAGTTCAATGGATTACTCCTACTACCCTTCTTAAACACTGGTGCGACCTGCACAATTTTCCAATCTGTAGGTACAGATCTATCGGTGAGCGAGCGGTTGTATATGATTGCTAAGTAGGGAGCTATTGTATCAGCGTAATCTGAAAGGAACCTAATCGGCATACAATCTGGACCTGAAGACTTGCCCGTATCAAGCGATTTGAGTTGCTTCGCAACCCCTAAGGTATTTACTTCTAAGAAACTCATGCTAGCAGCTGTTGGTGTTTCAAATTCTGGAATGTTCCATTCGTCTTCCCTGGTGAAAGAATTTCGGAAAACTGCGTTCAATAACTCCGCTTTAGCGGCACAGTCGTCGGTTAACAGTACCATCGGCACTGCGCAGCGAAGGTATTGACTGCGTCTTGCTGCTTGTGTACTTTACATACGACCAGAATTTCTTCGGATTTTCTACCAAATTTCGAGACTATGTTTCGTTGTGTAACCTATTAAAGGCATCTCGCATTGAAGTCCGTGCCAAATTTCGCGCGTCTGTAAATTTTAGCCAATCTTCGGGATTTCGCGTTCTTCTGAATATCCCTTATCCCACACTCACTCTAGCCGTCTGCTGCTTCCTCATCTCCCTTTCGATATCCTTCTCCCCCTTCTTTGTATCCACTTCCTGCCCCCTTCCCTGTCCACCTCTTCCTCCCACTTTCTCTGATCTTATTTATTGTTACTGCAAAAGGAACCTTGATAGGGAATAGAAGTCGAAGTGAAGGAGTAAATCGGTTGGAATCATTACATTAGTATACAGGGCATGAGAGAGATCTTTCCAGCTGCACGATCTGTGGGGTTAGTGGCTTTAATGACAGTATTTCGCAAGGCTTTAATCTACAAACACGTAGGATTGTAAAGTTAGCCATAAGACCACTTTTCTGTTTTGTAGTAAAAATCACTGCGAAAAGGAAAACAAAGCCGCACATTTTCACAGCATAGCTTAGCATGTCCTTTCTCGCAGCCGGTTTAAGAGAAAGTGTTAATTGCAGATTGATAATTCTTATCCGATTTGCCTTCAAACGATATCTACGCTCATCGGCAGTCTCATTAACTCGACGATCACGTATCCAGCTAGCGTTGCCCGTACGCGACCTCTAGGTTCTGTCATTTTTTCTAGAGAAATATACCACGAAATGAAATCAATTCAATCGAACTTTTGCAAGACTCGAAACTACCACGAACTGACATCAATCGTTGCAACACGCCATAGATATGGTCATATCACTTCCAATTTTACTCATTTTCGAAAAATACGAATATTCAAAGCGGCGTTTGTTGTAATGAAAACATGCCACAGCATGTCAAACTGTACGTCCCGTTTTTTATGAAACCAAGTGTCAGCAACACTGTCGAACCGACCGTCACATTTCCTGCATTGAGATTTTCATAAAAAATACCGTCCAAATTTTGACTTTTCTCGTAGATTTTCCAAAACATTTCTGTCATACAAGCTTTCTCTTGACAATTGCAGAAAAAAGCAAAGAAAAATAAGCCAGAGCGGCCGATCCGTTCTCAAGTGATGATCTGTCATATCTGTCATACATACGAAAACTGATTTTTATTTTCGTATATTCCAAAATACTGCACGGGAACGTTGGTATTTTACCGGGTCATATCTAGGGTTCTACCGATCACAAACTTAAATTTAATCATTACACTCTTCTATACCATGCAAAATGAACAAATCGGTTGGTTCTTTTGTATTAAGTGTGGTCCGTGGTGGTTCTTAGGCAGCTTATAAAAGCATCATTTCTTCATGAGCGATTCTTGAGAAGACTCAGAAGGTTCATGAGTTTTGGGTACCGTAATTACCAATTCTGTGGAAGGGCATTTCTTTAATTTAAGTTTACAGCAAAACATGCATCCATAAGGTGGTATTCTGTGGGAACTTCGAAACAGTTTTCGATATTGCTATCAATTACCCAGATCCACAGGTTAAAAGTTCCGCACTAATGTAGAAAACCTCAGAAACTAGTTTTTATCCGGTTTCGCACCTTGGGCCGAAATTATCTAGATAACTAACCAAAGGAAATAGCTTGAATTTTAACTGTACGTCTTCAAACATTTATCTAGAATAGCTATTTTTCAGTTTTCGAAAACCTATATCCATAATCAAAATACACCCAAGAAACCACGACAAAAGATAAGGAGTGTGAGGATGGCCACTTCTGTAATTATTCATACATTTAGACAAAATTATCTACAGGAGGACAGCGTTCTCGTGCTATAATTTAGTTAAAATAGCAGTCTATATTGCAATGATATTTATTTATTATGACCAGTGTCAACTCTAAGCTGAAGTCCAGATGTGATAACCCGTGCTACCACGGAAACAGTCACGGAGCCGCCAGCACCAGTCAAAAGGTGGCTCATACTCTGAAGATGACATTAACTTACAGTCGGCACCGCTCGTAATAAATAAATATCGTTGCGATCTGGACTGTAACTTTAAGCATGGCTAATCGCCCAAATTTTTACTCTTTGTTCTTAAGATGACGTTCTATTTCAACTTTGTAGCTTTTTTTTATATCTTTGTTCGCTACCGAAATCCAAACTTTCAATGTTACCGTACTTGTGCACTAAAATATGCACGTAATATCCAGTCTGAAGCTTAAATGTAGTTTTCACTGATGTACTGAACACAAGGCAAGGGTTCTGGGAATATAGCAAGGGTTTTGTCGTCACCAGACTATGCTTTCAGTAACCATTTATTCAGCAATAAGACTTTATTGCGCATTATCTCTTTATGATGAGAACTTCACACCTATACAGCGTCTCTTGGCATGGAATTATTCGATGGTGCCACGTGGTGGCGTAATCACCTTACAAAAAGTTATATAGTCATGCTAAATTCTTTATACTTACAAATGAAACACACCATTGTTTGGTATACTGCTCGTATAGTCTAAAAAGGTTGTGCATTTTTACGTAAAGAAGTGTAAAGTGATGGGAGACGATTTTGTATTAACCTTATATTACGTGTATTTATTTGTTGTTTATAATCAAAGTATGACAATGTGTAAAAGTATAAGCAGCACACATAACAAGGAAACGAAGGGAACCATCTGAAAAAATGTGGGGAATCATCTGTCTCAACCCCATTCAGCTTCCCCACCAAAAATTTTGGCGTGCGAGCACATTCGCGCTTTTTTGTGATGAAAGAGAGTAGCAGAGAGACAGTGGCGGTGGAAGAGGGAGGAGAGACAACCAGTGGAAGAGAAATGAGGAAGAGATAATGATGGTGGGAGCAAGAGGAAGTAAAACTGAGAATGGATGAAGACAATATCAGAGGCAGGCAAAGAGAGACGAATTAGAATGGTCAGGTAGAGGCAGTGGCACTAAAATAGATGGTTCAAATAGTTCAAATGGCTTTGAGCACTATGGGACTTTACATCTGAGTTCATCAGTCCCCTAGAAGTTCGAACTACTTAAACCTAACGAACCTAAGGACATCACACACATTCATGCCCGAGGCAGGATTCGGACCTGCGACCGCAACAGCAGCGTGGTTCCGGACTGAAGCGAATAGAACCGCTCGGTCACAGCGGCCGGCTGACACTAAAAGAGAAAGAGAGACGGATGGAAATGCTGACAGTGGGAGCTAAAGAAAGAGAAGACAGTGGAAATGAAATAGAAAGACGAGTGGAGACTATACGTTTGCTTGGAGGGACTGGATCCCTCCAGACCGACGAACTTTCAGGCGGAAAAAATCTGCCAAATTTCCTCCACCCCCTACACCCATGTGTTACAATTTGTCGGTCTAGGTGTCAAATGCACGAACGAACTATCCCCAAAAACACTTGTGGAGGTGAGACAATGGTGACTGCAGAGAAAGGCAGCAGATGATAAGCGAGAGAGAAAGATACAGTGGCAGTGGGAGAGAAAAAGAATGGATCAAAGACAATAACAAGGAGACTGAGAGACAATGAGAGTGGCAGAGAAGAAGACAGGGGTACGGAAGAGCGAGAGAAGGGGTTGAAGACAGTGACAGGGGAAGAGTCTGAAGAAAGTGCTAATGTGAGAAAAAATAGTCGGTGGGGAGAGGGAGATAAAAACTAAAGTAAACTCCATCTGAACAGGTCTCGCAAGACCCTAACGGCACTGACCGACCGCCGCGTCATCCTGAGCCTATAATCATCACTGGATGCGGATGTAGAGGGGTATGTGGACAACACATCACTCTACCGGCCGGGATCAGTTTTCGTTACTTCTGAATTAAGTAGCTCCTCAATTTGACTCACAGGGGCTGAGTGCACCCCGCTTGCTAACAGTGCTCGGCAGACTGGACGGTCACCCATCCAAGTGCTAACCAAGCCCGACAGCGCTTAACTTCAGTGATCTGACGGGAACCGCTGTTACCACTGGGGTAAGTCCGATGACAGTGAGAGGGAGATGGTGAGCACGGGATCTTCACTACAAAGAGAGACTGGGTGACAGGATTTAGAATGTCCTGCGTTATAACAACGGCGAGTATTCCCGCATGCCAAAATTTTGGTGAGGAAGAAGGAACGAATAATGAGGCAGCTGGTTCCCCACTTTTCTGTCAGAAGCTCTTAAAGATGAACGTATTCATCTTTTTTGTGCTATGACAGGAGCATTTTCGGCTGGTCACTACTAACGCTTCCTTTTCTCCTATTAAAGATGGAGCAAAAGATGCGTAGTCAGTTACTCTGCAGTTGCACGTCTATTCACATGCACACAACTCCGCAGCCATCATTTGTCCCTGTCATCTGTGGCCGGTGGTGAACCACAGCTGCCTCGGGGCTGGTTTTGGATAGCACCATTTTGCTAGGCACTGGATACATTAATCAAAGCGGCAGTGATGAGGATTATGTCCGTAGACTCGGCGAGGAAAGGAATATATGGAAAACACTGACAATGAGAAGGAACAAGATAGTAGGATATGTGTTGACATCAGTCAATATTTTCCATGGAGCTCTAGGGGAAGACAGAGATTGGAATATATCCGTCACACACATTGCAGTTGCTGGTCTGAGATGAGAAGGTTGGCACAGGAGAGAAATTCGTGGTGGTTTCCCAACAACTGTGAGACTGCGGCACTTCACGTGTCTTCGCCTGTGAGGAAGGTCTCTAGGTGCAAGTAAAAATGTTTGACTGTGTTTATAATCAAACATGAAACCTTTGGCACATTGATCTCGAAACTCTGTGTCTGACCAGACACAATCTGTATAGGATGTATATGGAATTTACGATAAACTGAATCAATACTACCAGACAATGATTTCATCTACCACTCACCCGAACGAAAAGTTGGGCGTAGGGAGATTAACAGGCTTACAAAGGGGAGATTAGCGAGTACCGCTGCAGTCTTCGGACCGAAGGCCATAATAATAATAATGGCATCCGTCCATCCTTGAGGGATGATGGTATAACATGCTTGGTTCAGAGTCTGCAGCGTCTGCTGTGGCTAAAAAGTCCCACTCGAGAGTGGCAGTCCCTACTGCGGTTTAGACGTGTGAAATTTGAGGGACTTCGAACAGAAGCCGCTCTGTCTCTCCACTTTGTCTTCTTCCTGATTTGTTCATGTGTGCGTTCGTCCTCTGAGAGCTTGACGCCGTTGCGTACAGTTACTCGCCACTTGACACGGTCATCTGCAATGCTTTCCCAGCGACTTGGATTGATTCTGGTCTTGGCCAGGTCTCTCTTGCAGACATCCTTGAAACGAAGGTGCGGTCATCCCACTGGCCTAACACCCTCCTGAAGTTCTCTGTACAGCAGTTGTTTCGGTATCCGTTCAGGACCCATGCGCCTGACATGTCCCAACCATCTTAGACGTCGATGACTCAAGAGTGCAAAGATGCTGGTTGTGCTTGCACCACGAAATACTTCGGTGTTGGGTACTCTATCTCTCCAAGAGATCTGAAGGATCTTCTGGAGACAGCAGAGATGGAAGCTGTTAAGTCGAGATTCATGCTTAGAAAGGGTTGTCCATGTCTCAGAGAAGGGTGCTTATAACACAAGCGTTGTAGACTTTTAATTTAGTTTTTGTGGTAAGCAGTCCGTTGTTCCATACTGTGTTTTTCAATCTACCCATGACAGATGATGCCTTTGCGATTCTGTTAGTAATTTCAGTGTCCATGGACAAGTTGCTATATATTGTGGATCCCAAATGGGTAAAGTCATCAACTACCTGGAGAGGATTGCCATAAATGCTGATGGATGGAAGGTTGGTAGTGCTCTGCACCATGATCTTAGTCTTTTGAAGGCTGATGAGTCGACCAAATTTTTCACAGGAATGTGATAATTTGTTAACTATATACTGCAGCTCGTCTTCTGTGTTCGCTACTAGAGCTGCATCGTCCGCATATAACAACTCACGGATAACAACCGTATTTACTTTGGTCTTGGCCTTGAGGCGAACAATGTTGAAAAGATTTCCGTCAGACCTCGTATGTAGATACACTCTCTCCTCACAGTCTTCAAAGGCAAATCTGAGCAGAAGGGAAAAGAAAATCCCAAATAATGTTGGAGCTAACACACACCCCTGTTTCATACCGCTATTAACAGGGAATGCTTCTGATGTTTTACCGTTGAAGCAGATTGTTGCTTGTGTTTTCTCATGGAAAGAGACAATTATTTGTAGTAGTTTAAGTGGGCATCCAATCTTCTGCAACAGTTTGAAAAGCCCATTTCTGCTTACTAAATCAAACGCTTTAACGAGGTCAGTGAAGGCAATATAAAGTGGCCTCTGCTGCTCCGACATTTCTCTTGTAGCAGAATACATAGATCTTAATGGTGGCGACTGTAGCACTCAGCAGCAGTCAGTTTCACTTCTGACGAAGAGAGTGGAGGAAATGGTCGAAATGTAGAATCGTAATTAGGTTTTCTCACGGTTAGTTTACGAAAAGTCTCGGTTTACAGCAGAAAGGAGAAAAAAATGAACGCCGGGTCGTACGCCCTCCCACGGACTCTGGCCGGTGTGGCGCCAGTCGCAGATTGCTGGCGCGTCACACACGCAAATAGCCGGCCGGGCCGGCGGCGCCGCGAGAGAAATGAAGTACAGCGCCAGCGCCAGCGGCCGCGCCAGGCGGCTAGCGCCAGCACGGCGAGGACCGCCCAGGACCGCAGCCGCGGCCACGGCCGACTATGCTAATGCGGGATCGCCACCTGCGGGGGCTTATCGCGCCAAAGAGGAGAAAACGAGCGCCAGATTTGTCACCGTCCTGCGGAATCCACTCGGTAGTGGAAACGACGAGCGCGCCACAGTCGCCTACGCATCCGGCACAATGACTTATAGAGTTCGTCGGGCACATTTGTAAAACTGCTTTTGTTGCGCTCGCGACAGCGAAGGATTGCCGGTCGCTTCCATCTGGTACGCGAAGTCTGCCGGACGAGAGGGAGAACACGTTTAAGAGATGAAGAGCCCAGTAAGAGGTATCCGCAATTCATTACCACGCACTGGCCAACAAATTTTCGAGCTTTCCTTCCCCTGAATGGGAGTTATATTCCTTAAAACCTTCCTACTATAATACCCATTAGCTATCCGAGCCAGTAGACTGTAAATCAGAGACTATCTTGAGAGTTACATCAAAACATTATCACTATATCATGCCCTTCGGCCTGGGATGATATCTTTATCGAACTTCTGGTGGTGTAAACACATTTTCGATTTTCATTAGAGGAACAAAATGTTTGTAATATTTACGTGTGAAAGATTTTATTTTTCATTTGCTCGAAGAGCGTGCCAGAGACGAATGAAAGTGGTATGACACAGCAAAACAAGACGGTTTTAATAGAGACGTGTAAAAAACACGTTTAGTTACATTGTTGGATGAATTGCTATATTCCAGATTTAATTAAGTGGGAACAAAATTATAAAGTAAAGTATTTACCGCAGTATGTCTCTGTTGTATCCTTTATCTTGATGTTCCTGATTGTGACAAACGAAAAATTATGGAGATGGTGTCGTACAGCTTAAATAAATGTTAAGAACTGCATTGTGCAATACACAGCTGTAATAACAGGATCGATTTCGGTATAGGATCACGCCATCGTCGATTCCAAAAACCATCTCAGCTATGCATTTGCGAAATTGGTTCAAAATGTGCAAATGTGTGTGAAATCTTATGGGATTTAACTGCTAAGGTCATCAGTCCCTATGCTTACACACTACTTAACCTAAATTATCCTAAAGACAAACACACACACCCATGCCCGAGGGAGGACTCGAACCTCCGCCGGCACCAGCCGCACAGTCCATGACTGCTGCGCCCAAGACCCTTCGGCTAATCCCGCGCGGCTGCGAAATTGGTCTAACAGTTGTTAGATGTACGTTGTTCCACCGTCGATATTGGCTGTAAATATGTATGGACGGTATGTTACATATTTAAAGCCGATTTCAGTGATATCCACCTATTCTTCAGTGATCTGAACAGTTACAAGTGAGAAGTAAAAAATAGACGAGCCCAAAAACAATATGGCTTCGAATGTCATTTAATTTTTAAACAGAATAAAATAATATACGGCAAAACTCCAGCAATACGATTCTTACGGGACCGGACAGAAAACATAACATGCTATCGGTCTTAGCTAATATAGTGTTGTAATTAATAACAAATTCCACGAAAATTCCTTACTTAAACACAGGGTAATTTTCTTTGTGAGATATGTGTGGTATAAGTCCAATTAGAGGGATTTTACCTGATAGTGAAATACTTACCGTCAGTCGTCTGGGTAATCTCTTTTCTTCTTCCATATCCGAATCTGAGGAACTGTCATCTGCTACGTTAATAATGAAGCGGTCAACAAAAGAATCCACGGAGGAAATCCAAGTGCCAAGTTTTCACTGATCTATTTTGACGTACTGATCAGAGTCCCGCCAGCGTTCGGCAGTAACGTTGAACAAAGTTATCTGCATTAGTTCCAGTACGTCTGGCAGCTTAAATATCTTGTTAATTCTTGCGACAAATTCCTTAACTTGGCTCCAGGTAAGTTCTGTTGGGTTCAGATAGTAATTCTACCGTGCCAACTGCAAAAATACAACTTTTGTACGATGTTCTCCAGGCCGTGAAAATTACTATTTTTCATGTTTCTACGATACTTACAACAGTGGCTCATGTAAGAACACATCAGTGGCATAAAAAAACTGACATAGTCCAAATAAGAGTACTTGATTTTATATTTTTGTCCCAAAAAGTTTAACTTGTAATGATCTCTTATTTTAAACTTTTGTAACAAATTTTTGATAAAATATCGACAACGAAGAATTTCTATTGGCAGTGAATACGAATTTTGTGTGGGTATGTAATTACAAATCAGAAGACACGCATTTTTCATAAAATACGATATTTGTAAACTAGCATCTGTTATATTTAAATGATGTAGGTATTCGAAATGAACGAAAAAATCGAAAAAAAGATAAAAGTAATGTTCGAACCAGCGACCCTTAAAATACCCGAGCAGCATTTCTTACCCTGACGATTGAACCACGCACCTCGTTTACAAAACCAGCTTAACTTTGTTTACTGATATCCCTTGGAAACTTCAAAGCCGATTTTCAATGTAAATTTGTGAAAAAAGTTAAGCGCAAACTGTTTCTCGCCGCTTTGTAATGGTGTTCTACGCGAGTGTTTTACTACGAGCAGCAAGCAGCGTGAGACATTTTCCCACTCCCTATTAACAGCGCTACACTTAGACCACTACTACCATTTACAGAGACTGCAACTGTGCTTGATTTTTGAAATAAAAACTACATAGCTTAAGTATGATTAAGGATAATGTTGATGGCTGCTGATACATTACAATATCTGAGAGCTGCACTTACAATAACATAGTACAGTAGTATGACGTCTACTTCCAAGAGCCTGACAACGAGGTACGTGTGCTACGGCCAAGTTTTCTGTTTGTTTACATCAGGTATATTCTTATTGTTATTCAAAGTGTAGTCAGTATTAGTTACGTGTTCTTCTTAAAACTGATACGCCTTACTGAATTAATGTCCGTCTTTGTGGAGGAAAGGGTGCAAATTCGATTTGCAAAGACCTTAATTTCATATTTTCGAAGGAGGGAGGGAGCGTATGCTTTCCCCTCTCACTCGATGGGTGCGCCGTTGTGATCATTTACGAATCAGTGGGCGTTTCTTCTCGTGCATCATAACGATATCCAACTGCTCCGCCTGCAACGTACCCGAGGCGTTTGTTAAACATGCACGTCTTTTGCTCCATCGTTGGAGAGCCTTCTGCTCGTGAAAATACCGCCGCCACCCGACGCAAAGTATTTCGTTGGGAACGTGACGCCGCTGGACGAGATAAAGGCCGGCCCCAGACGAACAATCGGCCGCCTGGGCAACAATTACAGCGGCCAGCCATGCGACCGGAGGCCGTGGCATTTCAATTGTTTCACTCATGCGATGTTTATAATCAATTAAGGCATAAGTTGCGGGTTATCCTTTGTTTTATTCATCGCGAGAGCCCGGCAGAGGAGCCGGTGTACGTAGATAAAAGAGATACGTCGGAGGAAGGAGTCCCTTTACTCTTTTTTGTTGCGGTGGCGAGCGTTTTATCTGCCAGAGGCCGGGGCGCCGGCACAGATTGCTGAAAGGCCCGTAAGAGGCGCTATTGTCGGCTGCGGCAGTCCTTTGTTGCCTTAACGGCGACGACAGGCAGCGCCTCTCGTGGACAGGTGCGTGTCTCGCGCTTGCGAAACACGAAATGAGTACTTGGCGATCTTTCATGAGGAATACATTAGCTTCTGCGATGCATTATGCATCTTACTCTAAATGTCTTCACTCCAGTCCGACAGCCTAATAAATCAGTGAACAGGAGCTGCAGAGACATTTTAATTTTCATCCTTTCCTACAGTTCGAAGAAGTTGCAGTTAATATTTTCATTCGCATCGCATATACACACATTCTCACTGTCTTTGTCTCTCTCCTACTACTACTCCGTTCCATTCTTAACTGATATAAGATTGTCAGGCTACTTCTAAGCACGAGGAAATTCTTCCGGTATTGTCAATTTCTCCCTTCATAAACGAAACATAAATTCGATAAACAATTTCACTATAGTAAAATACAGCAGTTATCATGCTACTAACATCTTACTTCGTTGGTTGTTTATTCATCCATAGATCATTTACAAAGTGATGTCAGAGATCTCATCTTAACTGAAAAAGGAACCTATTGAAAAAAGCTCTTCTAATATATTTATACGGTAATATTATCTTATCAAAAATATTTTCACAGTATTCATTTGTATCACATCACCTGTTGCTGCTCACGTTACACACAAACAGAATATTTTGCACAGCACCACTGCCCAGTCCAAAAAAACCGAGTCATCACTTCACCACAATGAATAAAATTTTCAGCTCAGGAAAATGGAACTTAGAATTGCCGATAACAGATCCTGGTGGGTATGTACAGTAAGAATCATTAAACTATGAGAGATTTGTAGAATGTACTTGTTTATTACTGAGTGATTTTAATTTTTTACCACTCTGTACATTCCGTAATTTAATAATCCTTGACTTTGTGGCATTAATTATTTAAGTGGTATGCTTTAACTAACTTTTTAAAATATTTATTTTCTCTTTAATCTACTTGAGCATTTAAAAATATTGTTTTATTCTCTTGTATAGAATGCTGTTCTGTGTTGTTTGTTTATTTCTTCTTGGAGACTGTAAGGTTAGTTTGCTTTCATCCCATGGCCATGAACGCTGCTGTTTGTGAGATGACTGCTGATATCCTTCTTAGTGCGCGTGATATATTAGTAAATGTACTCACATGGTGCCGTTGTAATCGCCAGCTATTACTATTTTTAGTTATTAGTCTAATGGACCTTTTGTGTGGTTTGAAGAACGTGCTTTTTAATGTACAGGATCCAAATAAATGATTTCAGAGTTAAAAATGGAGTCCTTATACAAATATTGCTTAAGTATGAGGCAGTGTGTAGAGCACAGTGTAGACATTACTCTAACAGTATAGCAAGCTGACCACATTTTCTTTGCTAGTGTATTTATGCGTGAACTCTACTTCAAGTGGAGCCAATATTAATATCTAAAACAAATTATATTTATTATACAATCTACGAAATTCAATAAAGGTGTGATATGAGGCTAGTGACCATTCTAGTAAATATTTGTAGATTGTAGTTAAGATGGCTTCGCAGCATAAAATGTCAAACAGAAATTCAAGTGCAAAGATAGCACAAGGACAACAGTGTTACCAACTGTATACGTAATATGAGATGACAGACCGTTGCAATGGATTTTTCAAGATGGAAATAATTCTGTGACGCATCATGCATACTTTGCGAATCATAAAGTCATTCCTCTTCTGCTGTATGACTTTTTACGCCACACAACTACGTATCTAAGCTTATTTCGCATGAAACTTACATGCATATTTAATTTTACATAATTTTTCCCCGTTAAGCGGAATTACATGCTGATCGTTCTCTCAGCACTAGCAAAAAAAATTGTAAATATAATGGAGAATAGAGGAATATTGGAACATGTACAATGCCATAAACGCCTAGAAACGTGGATAGAAAGCCACTGGAAGAGCAGCACAGAAAGTAAAACGAGGTAAGAAATAGTGAAAGAGGCATTTTGTGGGAAAAAGTGAGTTTTCTATAGCAATATGAACAAAGATATGAGAAAAAGACTAATGAAATATTTTGTATGAAGTGTCCTCCAGTATGGTGCTGAAAAGTGGACCCTGAAGGAGAAAGATAGGACAACGTTGGAGGCTTTTGGGGTGTAAACATGGTTGAGGATGGAAAGATTTATTTGGATAGAGAAAGTCATAAATTAGGAGCTTCTGAGAAGAGTAGGAGAACAAAGACAATTACTGTATGGAATATGAAAACGAAAAAGAAACTCGAATGGACATTGAGAATTATATGCCTAGTGTTGTAAAATAGCTGCATAGCGGTCCGTAATTGCCTGATGTGGTAGCTGCGGAAATTAAACGCGGATTATACAAAATGTCTCTACAACGAATGCATGACAAAATTAAAATGAATTCTAGTGACACTATTATCAGACCTGGAAGAGGGCGTTTGACACTCATTACCAGCTCTGCATCTCTTATATCTTCAAAAATGATGCTTGTCCACTGCATTCAGAGAAACAAATATCCTAGAAACGCAGATGGTTATACTTATTATTTAAGGGTCGGCTAGCCATAGGGCAATCGTTAGACGTTAGGTATCTCAAAAGGGAAATCAGATGGAAAATACAAAACTTTTATCGAATCTAATAAAATGACCAGTTGAAACTTCCTGGCAGATTAAAACTGTGTGCCCGACCGAGACTCGAACTCGGGACCTTTGCCTTTCGCGGGCAAGTGCTCTACCATCTGAGCTACCGAAGCACGACTCACGCCCGGTACTCACAGCTTTACTTCTGCCAGTATCTCGTCTCCTACCTTCCAAACTTTACAGAAGCTCTCCTGCGAGAGGAGAGCTTCTGTAAAGTTTGGAAGGTAGGAGACGAGATACTGGCAGAAGTAAAGCTGTGAGTACCGGGCGTGAGTCGTGCTTCGGTAGCTCAGATGGTAGAGCACTTGCCCGCGAAAGGCAAAGGTCCCGAGTTCGAGTCTCGGTCGGGCACACAGTTTTAATCTGCCAGGAAGTTTCATATCAGCGCACACTCCGCTGCAGAGTGAAAATCTCATTCTGGAAATGACCAGTTGACAATGAACAACACAGAGCAATGTGCTGTAAACTGTGGCACCCAAAACTAAAGGTATACTCCGTGGAATTCGCCTTTAAATGGAAGACTGTAGGAAGAAAAAATGAATAAAACTTCCACAGCTGGGCAGATCACAAAAGCAAGACAACTGAATCAATTATTTAATACATGAATTTGAGCATTTAAGGAGCATATCGAAATTATTTCAGTATAAGCTGTTCAGAAGTTGCATTACGCTACTGTCTGAGAGAAACTTGCATTCTTCAAGTTCAGCGTAAGGGCACCTGTCAGCACCAAGCGAGAGTTCGGAAGTGTATCGCGTCCGATCTAAGTTCTCTCCTTAGCTCCCAGCAGTTCCCATGCTCCACTTGCAGGTGAGATTGACTGCTGCTAATATGATGAACGAATATATTCCCTTTACTGCGTAAAAACAGGGCAAAGCAGCATGAACGTCACACTCAACTCTTGCAGGTAGAATCATTACGATTCGTGAGGTTGGTGCTGGTTTTGGTCAGTCTCCCTAAAATTGTCACCAGTGTCTGCACCGAGTCTGGAGGCGTTACTTTCAATTGGACAAGCCGTAATTTTGTAGGGAAGCAACGAACTTTCTCATAGCAAGCAAGCTACTGCTGGTGGCTTCTCTTTGTTGCGTGGACAGAAAGGCAAATGTCACCCTCAAGTTCTCTCAGGGAAAGTTGCAGCGATCAATGACACAATGGTTGAGGCAGACAATTTCGCTCCAGTAACGGCCCGAAAAAATCATTTATGAGATGACAAGTCAAGGAATAGTTGGCCATGCGCATTGTCAGGCTAAGTTCAAGCCCACATTTTTATCACATCTCTCACACTTTTGTGTAAAACGCCCTTCCATCTGGGATATATTTAGTTGTCCCTGATTTTGACAGTCATTTTAGCCATGTTCGTAACTTCTGGGTCACTGATTTGTGTAGAAGCAAACCGTGTGACAGTTATATCACCGTCCCTGAACCGTACGAACAAATTACATCCGCTGGATGGGACTTAGATGAACCTTTTAAAAGTTCATTACAGAGAGGGACCCAGGCTGTGATTATTTCACCCCGCAAAATCCATTTTTTGCCGCAGAAGGATCGCATAAAAATGTGAACCGGAGAGATCGCAGAAAATGATTTAGAATAATAGCTGTTTTCCTGATTGATAAATATATTTTCACGCAGGCTGATTACATTTCTTCTTTCCACGAAATCAATCTAGCAGCTCGCAGTCGAAGTCAGAGTAAGGCCAAGCATCCACATGACCGACTTCTCAGTTTTGCTGATTTAAAATCGAGACGTGTTTCAACACTAAGATAGCTGCCGGCCAGTTCACAACCTGTCAGTTCCCCTCTTGAACACACCTCAACCGGGACATTTCATGTGGCTCATTACGGCTGCAAAATAAAAGAAATAAGTAAACAGTAAGAGAAACAGATGAGACTGCTAACCCACATAAAGCACAAAAAAATCATATGAATGAGTAATTAAATTTTGAAGGAGAAAAAGCCAATAAAGTGAGCAGATAAAAGTTAAAGATATTAGAAAACAGAAGACAAATAAATCCCAAGTAAGGATACGAGGAAAGGAAAGTTAAATTTTTGGCGTCGTCCTTTGTTGGAGTAACAATTGGTGACGTCAGAATAAGTGACATTGGCTTGTCTGCGGGGAAATAATAACTTTTCGTAGAAGATGCAGCTCGTCTTTTTTGTGTGGGATTGTTTTCAAATGGCAACAAGGAGATCAGTGGAAAACGCGTATCTTGTACAACCTTTGGTAACATAATAGCTGTGCTGGTGTGGGAACAAATATCTACGTCTACGACGCCAGTAAATAGTTCTCAGACAAATTTACTAACTTTAATGTTCTAACTTATAAAAAACGCAAGAAATTCGCTGTTTTACATTACTTTGCAGTTCTATTAGAATAAAAATTTCTGTTCGTGGATATAGATTTCTTTATTTTTTCAAACCTTCTGCAAATTTAGTAGAAATGCTTCAAAAATTTTTCTGTTTTCCATCTTTTGGAAAAGAATTTGCAACAGAAAATTTAGGTTTATTAAATACAACAGTGTAAATTTCAAGTATAAACCCTTCAGGTAATATTTTCAACAGTTTCATAATTTTTGTGCGAGTAACACGTGAAAATGAAAGCTGTAGTCGTCGTTTTGGCCTTATCCACTACAATGATGGATTTTAACCAACGTGAGAGTTCCATCCAGTATTGTTTAGAGTTTTCGGTGTAATGAAACTGTATGTCCTGACACATTAAGACAGTGTGGTGCGCCGTTACTCGGACAGTGGCTTTTACTTTCACAGGTACATACAAAACTGTACTGCCGGTACTACATTCCCACTTTGCAGAACCCTAAAGTGGTCTTCTCCCTGATCTACACATCTTTGCAGAAAATATGTGAGAGATAATGGGTTAGGACAGTGGTGACGCCTTCTCAGTGGTAGTTTCTAACCCGACAGGAATTGCTGTTGTCAGTAAATGCAGCTCAATTACAAAAAAAAAAAAAACCAAGCGAATATTGGTTAGATGCTGTAAATAATTTTCATGACAAAACTCTAACTCGATATCTAACAGAAAATAAGAAGAGTTTCTGGTTATATGTTGAATACCTCAACGGCAAGATGCAATCAATACCTTCACTGCTTGATACCAACACCACTGAATCGGAGTTACTAAACAGTTTTCCGAAATGCCTTGTGAGGAAGGCGAAGGCGGATCAAGAATAGCTTCCAGCATGAGTAACTTAGAAGCAGATGGGCGGCCGGAGTGGCCGTGCGGTGCTGGGCGCTACAGTCTGGAGCCGAGCGACCGCTACGGTCGCAGGTTCGAATCCTGCCTCGGGCATGGATGTGTGTGATGTCCTTGGGTTACTTAGGTTTCATTAGTTCTAAGTTCTAGGCGACTGATGACCTCCGAAGTTAAGTCGCATAGTGCTCAGAGCCATTTAGAAGCAGATGTCTACGTAGCTATGCAGCTCAAAGCACTTAATAAACGCAAGTCTCCTGGTCTACATTGCATATCGATTAGGTTCCTTTCATATTACGTTGATACAACAGACTCATACTTATTAATCGTATACGACCACTGCCTCGACGAAAGATCCATACCGAAAGACTGAAAGTTGCACTTTCACACCCTTACTCAAGAGAGGAAGTAGGAGTAATCCGCGTAAGTACCGACCCATATCATCAACGTCTGTTTGCAGTAGGATTTTGGAAAATACACTGTGTTCGAATATTATGATGTTACCTCGAAGGTAACGGTCTAGTGACTCAAAATCAGCTCGGATTCGAAAATGTGGTCTTGTGTAATACCACAAGCCCTTTATTGTCACGAAATAATGAGTGCTATCGATAGGGGATCTCAGATTGATTTCATATTTCTAGATTTCCAGAAGGTTTATGACACTGTTCCTCACGGAAGACTTCTAATCAAACTGCGTGCCTATAGAACATCGTATCAGTTTTATACACTCTCTACTCTTCCTAACCTATATATATGACAACGGAGGCAGTCTGAGTAGCCATCTTAGATTAAATGCAGTCATTTACCGTCTGGTATAATTTTCAGAAGATCAAAACTAACTGCAAAACGACTTAGACACAATACCTGTATGGTGCACGTGGCTGCAGCGCAACTGACTCTAATTAATTAGAAGTGTGAAATCATTCACCTGAGTACAGACAGAATCTGTTTTCATCACCGAAGAGCATGGCGCGTCGTTCCATCTTCCAAGTCATCCTCTGATGGCACCATTCGAGCCGTACACGTCGATGCTGTAACATTACTGGAACACTGGCTAGAGGTGTATGTGCCCGTGACCCCACTAATAATAAACATTTCACAACAGTTCGTGTTGACACATCTGGGCTCAGAATCCCTGTTATTTGTGCTGTGGTAGCTGTACGATCAGCCACTGTTGGCCCTACAATACGACTCTCTTCCGGAACGTCCCTGCTGCGCGGCCATCCAGAGCCTCGTCGACAGGTGTGAGAATCCAATGTTCCAGTGACCACTGAAATCTACATCGTTACACAACTGACGCAGCACATCTTAACATGTGTGATAATTCTCCAAAAGGACCATCCTGCCGCTAGGAATGCCACAATTTGGCCCCTTTCAAAGTCGGCTGTAGGAAGCACGAGTGCGTTTCCGTGGCATGGTAGCCTGCCTGTTTCACACGTTCACATCACACTGTACCTTCTGGCTGTGAGCATTCCCTATTAAAGGGTAGATGCAGATGACGCTCTGTAGCTATTTCACTACGATAACTGTTCGTTAACGACGTTGAAACCACTATCAGTACA
This sequence comes from Schistocerca piceifrons, assembly GCF_021461385.2. Taxonomy (NCBI): domain Eukaryota; kingdom Metazoa; phylum Arthropoda; class Insecta; order Orthoptera; family Acrididae; genus Schistocerca; species Schistocerca piceifrons. The sequence goes on along the minus strand of NC_060140.1, from coordinate 466,186,770 downwards.
TCTACTATCCTCAGGTGGCATATGCCACCATCGGATCAAAATTGTCGTCGTTTTTCCAGATGTACTATTTTTTTTCGGTAGTGAAGACAATGTTGTGGGGATGTCAACCAAAGACTGTGTTTTACTGGTAGAACACTTAGGAAATGAAACAGGTCTACTGAAGATACTGCCTACATTAGTCTTGTTGGTACTGCTCTGCAGCATGGGATCCTTACCAAATACGATTGCCGGGGCACATCGAAAAAGCCTATAGAAGGGCAGCTCGTCTTATATTATCGCGAAATATGGGAGACAGTGTCATGGATATGATAAGCAAGTTGGAGAGATCTTTTCGCTGAGTTTCAATCATCACCTTTTTCTGTGGAAGTAAAGGTATTTTATTGGCACCAACGTACATAGGGTGAAACGGTGAATGTAATAAAATAAGAGACATCAGAATTCGCACAGAAAGAGTTTTCATTTTCCCCAAGCATTGTTAGAGAGTGAAACGGTAGAGAAGTAATGTCAAGCCAGTTTGAAGCAATCTCTCCCACGTACTTAAGTGTGGACTCAACTGTGAAGTAGCGCTGTAGATGTAGATGTAAGGCACCTTTGGAATGGAGTGATTTAAATGTAGATTCAATGGATCTTTGGTGTCGAATAACTCGCAAAAGGAAATTTCACATAGTGACACATAAGCCACACGTTATTAATCGGTCAACGTGAATTGTGGCTCACGAGTCGTAGTTTTGCCACTTTTGTAACGATGCACTACGTTGAGTGCACCGACGACCCAATGATGCATTGAATTAGCAGTTTGTTGAGGGTGAGGTCTACTCGATGTCGATCACTAATGCTTTTCGTGGCATGACTTGGGGGGCCACTCATTGAGGTTATGCTGGACATGTACCACGATAATTTTTTCAGCACTCTCGGTGACCAGTTGTTGCTCTTACTTCTATTTCTTGCCAATAAGTATGCGCGGAATACTCCATTTTTGCAGGATGAAAAGAACCGTGTTTACAAGCTGCACAAAATCGCAAATTGTGTGATGAACGCTCAGACGCCCTGTCGCATTTGAACTGACCCATTAAAACGTCAGATCCTAATTCCATGTCTGGATCTATTTGAAACAACGGCCGCAACGTAAAAACCAACATCACCTCAGTTTAGTAGCTTTTCGAGATTTAATCATCAGTGAGTGATTGCGGGTGGATACACCACACCTGAAGAAACTTCTGAATTTCCTTCCTTGCCGAACTGAGGCAATTATCAAGGCTAAAAGACAATCTGAAAGGGTATCGGCACCACGTCTCATGGAGATGACTAATTTTCAGTCCATGATGCTTAGTTTTAATCTAACAGGAAATTTGAGCTACATACAATAATTCAGCAGCCGTGGAGTAAACAATTTACTTGTTTTTTCTAGTGTCAGGAACATACATGTTAACACTGTTATGACTGTATTTCTTTTCCCCAAATCTTGGCCGCTTCCAATTTATTTTCTATTTCCTGACGAAGCTCATGTGCTGTGCTGGAGGCTGGACACAGTCGACATTGAGGCTTATAGTAAACAGGGTGGTACTCGGCACCATCACACTGCATATCACCCTGACCACCCTGCCAAATTAACCTCTGATGTGCCAACTTCAGATCTCAGTCTGTTCAGGGACTTCCAAGTCGTCCATTTCTGATCGTAGCCCGGAGGTGGAGTTTCTGAAACTCGTTTTGAGTCAGGGGCAAGGGAGGTCTTAGTCCGCCATATTGCAACCTAGCTTTCTCAGCAGTGATTACAAGTACCGTCGACATTCTAGGGAAATTCCTCCTTCAATGAAGTCTTTGCAGTGGTGGTTCGCGCCCAGACAGAGGATGCGTTCTCCCCTACTCCACTTTATTTCCTCACTCGCAGCTATTTCTCTTCGAACAGGAGATGGTTCTATTACCGGCGGTGATGGCCCGTATAGTGTGCATCTCCACAGGATTGGCCTAAAACAGACTCACACTTGTGCTTCTGGTGAGAATGGCACACCTTAAGACACAATGCTCATCTAAAAAAAAATGGTCAAATGGCTCTGAGCAGTATGGATCTCAACTTCTGAGGTCATCAGTCCCCTAGAACTTAGAACTACTTAAACCTAACTAACCTAAGGACCATAGCGGTCGCGCAGTTCCAGACTGTAGCGCCTAGAACCGCTCGACCACATCGACCGGCACAATGCTCATCTGCGATGCCCTAGAACACATAACGCCTACTTTAGGATACCAGGATATAGGACAGTTAATAAGCAGACAAGATGACTGGAACTCTATAAATAACATCGCAGACGACGTATAGAACAGACACGGAATCGAATGCTGTATCCTACATAGAAAGCGAAGACGAAATAAATACACAAGCATAGCAGAAGTAAGTGACGGTTCTACAACACGACATCGAATCAATCTGAAAATTTAGCTCTCTGAGTAGCTGTTTCTTATACCATATAGCAGCGTGTAAAACTATCTGAAGATGTGACATTTGTTCCTCTTTCGCTGCATCAGGTGTGATTGGCTCGAAGTTTTACGGAGCCCTTGCACCTGATGCAGCTGACTATGAGATTTTAAATCAACTACCAATCTCCACTGTTACTTAAGTTCGGAAACACATTGTAATTACATTAAATTAAGTATTAACAGTGTCAAGACAACATATGTAACAGATGTAACCATACAAGCAAAAGGTATAAAGGGAGGAAATGTTACATCATATCTAAGCCAAATTGCCACCTCTTGTTTCTTCCATTAAATACACTTTTAATTTCAATTTAAAATACATCAACAACCTACGAGGGTTATTCCAAAAGTAAGGTCCGATCGGTCGCGAAATGGAAACGACTATGAAAATCCGATAAAGCTTTGCACAGATGTGTTGGGTAGTGTCTCTAGTATAACCCCAGTTAGCATCACGTCGCTCTTCTCATTTCTGAGCTCGCAGTGAGTGCGTAAAGATGTCTAGAAAATCGTGTCTGCCGCCAAGTACGAGGGCCTGGTGAGAAATTTCGCCTGAAGCTATGCAGCCAACATTACATAACTGTCGTGCTGTTTCGTCTTCACGACAATTCTCAGCCGCATTCTGCAGGGGCAATGAAGATGCTCCTGCATCGTTTTCAAATGGAAATGTTAGATTACCCACAATACAGTCCGCAATTGTCTCCCCCTAAGTTTCATCTCTGGTCACATGAACCGCTGTCTTTGAAGACAACATTTTGACACAGACAACGAGGTGTAGGCCAGCGTGGAGAATTGGCGGAAAGCACTGGCGGCTGCCTTCTATGATGAGGCTATTGAAAAGTTGGTACAACGCTATGACAAAAGTCTAAGTCAGAACGGCGACTACGTAGAGAAGTAGCTGAAAGGTGTAGCTAATTGTTACAAGTAAAACATTTCTGATGTTCACTGTGGTTTCAATTTGGCAATCAATCGGACCTTACTTTTGGAATAACCCTCGTATTATGTAACTTATTTATTATCATTATCAAAGGTAGCAACAAGTTTAAACATAACTGTGTGTATGTATTTGTTCTCGTGTATTTTTATTTTATTCTAGTGTAAAATTTAAAAAAGTAGAAATAAAACTGAATTTGTATGATTTAACATGTAAAATCATACAATGTACGACATACTATATAATAACAAGTAGCAAATCTCTACTTGAGAAATAAATAAATAAATTCGCAGTTGCGAATACATTTAATGCATTTCCTATCAGCTGTAGTCACCGCGGTGCCCGTTCCTTCGGAGATGCACACGTGTCCGAAGAAACACTGCTTCGTACTTATGAACAACACAGGCAGTGCAGACATCTGGTAGAGAGAGGAGGTGGCCGGCCCTCCACATTGTGGACTGTCGGCACTGGCGGACGAGTGTCGCAGGCCGCGCCGCACCGACCCCACGCCCGGTCAGCGGTCACGCTCCCGCGCGGGGCGCACCGCAGGCCGGGCGACACGCCGTGACGAGCAAAAAGGATCGCTCGCTCCGCGGGCCGGCCGAGGTTTTGATCTCCCGACCTCGTTCCGTACATTGTACATGTAATTACGTCCAGATAGTCTACAATCAGGGGCAGCCTATCTCCATTATTATATAAAGTCCCGTACCTGGTGATTAGCACATGTGTTTAATTACCCGACCGCCCACTAGGTGCGCTGAGACAGGCCATTAGCCAATGGCCGCCTCCATTGTTCAGCCGCCACGGCCCCGTGGTCCCGCAGTCCGTTTTATAGCCTCGTGGCCCGGGGAATTCCCTCCGGCAATGAGTGGCGGCAGCAAGTGGTGCACCCACAAACGGTCGTCCCTAATGCGTTCCTAGTCCACAGTATCGCTATAATACAGGGTGTTTCAAAAAGAGTGACCTGATTTCCCAACTCCATGTTTACGGATAAAAACATACTACAAAAATGGGATTAATTGCAAAACTTTCACACAAACTTGAGGTTTTAACTAGGCCATTAGAAACGCCCATCGTGTCCTCCAGCAGCAGCACGAACAACATCTAGACGAGAGCTAAATTCGTCATAAACTCTACACAATGTAGAGTACATAGGGGGCAAATAGTGACGGGGTATGGTGCGTATTCGCTCGCGTTACGTTATCGTGTCAAAAGAGCACAGCACCCAGCGGCCCACTGCTTCCTTTAGTCGACCTCTTGAACGACAGCGGTAGTAGAAGTTGTAACGAATATCTTTCGTCTTTGAAGGCCAAACAATTGTGGCTTGTACTAAAATTTACGCTGTAAAATAATCTCAGATACTTTTAAAAACAGTAATAATCATTTCTATTCATTTTTACAAGTTATAGCTGTGTGTTCATCATGTACTCTGTTTTCAACTGTGTGTGCGTCCAGTTATGTCACGTTTGCTGACATACTGGAATACGTAATTCATCCTGAGTCTCGCCACTACACCTGAGGAAGACTGCACATTTTCTTTGGGATAAGACTGACACTCCTGATACCTTCTTTGTACATTTATTTATATGCAAGCGATGCCTAGAAACAACCGAGAAGAGTCCTAACAGAACCAACATTCTACGTAGAGCTAAAAATTCAGAACCCAACACTCCTAACAAGTCGGTAAGCCCAGAAGCAGCATCTGAAGGAAAACTTGAAGTTAAGGCAGGGATCTCTATCTCGTTTGAAAATATTTCACACATACCAGATCTGAAAATCCCAGAGAAAAGGAGGAAGACAATCCAGGGAGCCCCAAAAAAGTTTGAAAGCAGTTCAACGTAGGAGGACATAAAAAAAACGGTCACCCAACCATCAAGCGAGGGAGGAAAGTAAAATTGACTGCTGAAGCGCTATTTTGTCGAAAACTGACACTTTGAGCCAGTGACTGTGTAAAAAACATAGGTTACCTCTTCTGTAGAAGATAACAGCGACCATCCACTTTTTACAGTGCCATTTATTTACATAAACAGCTCCGTTACCGGTTTCGAACCGACAGGATCGTCTTCAGACGGATAGTTCATTTTATGATACATTTTACACTAGTTTTCGCTTTTTTGTTTTCCCTGCTGATGAAATTTCCTTGTGATGGTGGTGACCTACAACCGAAACAAGATGTGGGACAATGTTTTTCTAACTGTAATTGTGCTCACAACGATGTAAAGTGATGTAAACAAATTATTAAGGGCAAGATGCTTCGGTTACTTACGATGAAAAATTCGCGTCATTCCCTTCGAGTGGAGACCGCTTGTGACATTGCAGCAACGAAAAATATGCATTTTTTATGCATATGAATGCACATACTCTAAGGCACCACTCACTTACTAAAAAGATTCACCAGAGAAGCATGTATACAAAGATCGCGATATTACATCAGTAACAATCCAAAGACTTCCATTCTTATACATATTTCGTTACATACATGTATGTGGCAGTAGGGATTTACAGATTACTAATGTTACATTACTTACCATTTACATTAAAAGAGAACTGATTAAAATTAATATAAACAAATAAAGCAACCGGTTTGTTATAGAGTGTTACTGCAGTGACATTACGTAAATATTATTATATGCGTTGGAACCAAAGTAAATGATAAGGGTCAGATAAACATAAATAGATATTACTACTGTGGACATATTATATAAATTTTATGGTATACATTGGAAGCACAGTAAATGACTTGGGATGGCTGTACATAAATAAATATTTCAACAAATCTGAGCACTATGCACGATAACATTAAATTCACTGTTGAACATGAGACCAACAACAGCATCAATTTCTTACGGGTAAAAATCACCAACGCAAACCATAAACAGCATTTTGAGATTTATAGAAAACCAACGTCCATTGATGTTTGTATCAAAAGTTCATCTTGTCATGCAAACCAGCATGAGGTAGCATTTTTTAGGTCCACACTGAATCGCCTACATAAAATTCCACTTCAAACGGTCCAAAAAAAAAAAAGCAATATCATTAAAACCATAGCCTTAAACAATAGATACAGCCCTCCCGTGATATCAAACTATCACAAAAAGTACGAAAACCATCAGACAACAAAGACGCACACCAGACAACGATGCAGCTGATACAAGATATAGAAGAAAACAGCAGAAAATATGTTGCACCACCTCTCTTAGGGAGCATATCCTATAAAATAAGCAATCTATTTAAAAACGTAAACACTAAGATAAGCTTTCACACAAAAAACTAAACTCCTACGTTCACAACATGAAGAATAACAACCACCCCCCCCCCCCCCCCCTTACAAAAATATCTGGCATATTCAATTTCACCTGCCAAAGTGGCTCCTCCTACTGTACAGGATGGTCCACTGATCGTGACCGGGCCAAATATCTCACGAAATAAGCGTCAAACGAAAAAACTACAAAGAACGAAACTTGTCTAGCTTGAAAGGGGAAACCAGATGGCGCTATGGTTAGCCCGCTAGATGGCGCTGTCATAGGTCAAACGGATATCAACTGCGTTTTTTAAAATAGGAACCCCCATATTTATTACATATTCGTGTAGTACGTAAAGAAATATGAATGTTTTAGTTGGACAACTTTTTTCGCTTTGTGATAGATTGCTTGTAATAGTCACAAACATATGGCTCACAATTTTAGGCGACCAGTTGGTAACAGGTATGTTTTTTTTAAATTAAAATACAGAACGTAGGTACGTTTGAACAATTTATTTCGGTTGTTCCAGTGTGATACATGTACTTTTGTGAACTTTTCATTTCCGAAAATGTATGCTGTTACAGCGTGCATACCTGTAAATACCACATTAGTGCAATAAATTCTCAAAATGATGTCCGTCAACATCAATGCGTTTAGCAATACGTGTAACGACATTCCTTTCAACAGCGAGTCGTTTGCCTTCTGTAATGTTCGCACATGCATTGACAATGCGCTGACGCATGTTGTCAGGCGTTGTCGGTGGATCACGATAGCAAATATCCTTCAACTTTCCCCACTGAAAGAAATCCGGGGACGCCAGAACTGGTGAACGTGCAGGCCATGGTATGGTGCTTCGACGACCAATCCACCTGTGATGAAATATGCTATTCAATACCGCTTCAACCGCACGCGAGCTATGTGCCGGTTATCCAACATGTTGGAAGTAAATCGCCATCCTGTCATGCAGTGAAACATCTTGTAGTAACATCGGTAGAACATTGCGTAGGAAATCAGCATACATTGTACCATTGAATTGCCATCAATAAAATGGGGGCCAATTATCCTTCCTCCCATAATGCCGCACCATACATTAACCCGCAATGGTCGCTGATGTTCCACTTGTCGCAGCCATCGTGGATTTTCCGTTGCCCAATAGTGCATATCATGCCGGTTTACGTTACCGTTGTTGGTGAAGGACGCTTCGTCGCTAAATAGAACGCGTGCAAAACATCTGTCATCGTCTCGTAATTTCTCTTGTGCTCAGTGGCAGAGCCGGCCGGTGTGGCCGTGCGGTTTTAGGCGCTTCAGTCTGGAACCGCGTGACCGCTACGGTCGCAGGTTCGAATCCTACCTCGGGCATGGATGTGTGTGATGTCCTTAGCTTAGTTCGGTTTAAGTAGTTCTAAGTTCTAGGGGACTGATGACCTCAGATGTTAAGTCCCGTAGTGCTCAGAGCCAAGCCATTTCAGTGGCAGAACTGTACACGACGTTCAAAGTCGTCACCATGCAATTCCTGGTGCATAGAAATATGGTACGGGTGCAATCGATGTTGATGTAGCATTCTCAACACCGACGTCTTTGAGAATCCCGATTCTCGCGAAATTTGTGTGCTACTGATGTACGGATTATCCGGGACAGCAGCTAAAACACCTACTTGGGCATCATCATTTTTTGTAGGTCGTGGTTGACGTTTCACATGTGGCTGAACACTTCCTGTTTCCTTAAATAACGTAACTATCCGGCGAAAGGTCCGGACACTTGGATGATATCGTCCAGGATACCGAGCAGCATACATAGCACACGCCCGTTGGGCATTTTGATCACAATATGCATTTATCAACACTATATCGACCTTTTCCGCAATTGGTGAACCGCCCATTTTAATACGGGTAATGTATCACGAAGCAAATAACCGTCCGCACTGGCGGAATGTTATGTGATACCACGTTCTTCTACGTTTGTAACTATTACAGCGCCATCTTTCACAAAGCGAAAAAAGTGGTGCAACTATAACATTCATATTTCTTTGCGTACTACCCGAATATGTAATAAAAAAATGGGGGTTCCTATTTAAAAAAAACGCAGTTGATATCCGTTTGACCTATGGCAGCGCCATCTAGCGGGCCAACCATAGCGCCATCTGATTTCCCCCTTCAAGCTAGACGAGTTTCGTTCTATGTATTTTTTTCCCTTGATGCTTATTTCGTGAGATATTTGGCCCGGTCACTATCAATGGACCACCCTGTATAGAACAGACTGGAAGAAGCATTGAGACTCCATTAAAAGAACATCTAGATGCCGTACGTTTGAACAACATTTCAAAATCCACGTTTTCTATGATCACAACTACTAACAATCATGGAACAAAGAGCACCGAAGACCGTGTATGAGTCTTGCAACACGCTGAGAAAGGTAGCTTTATGAATTTGCTTGAAGAGATTGAAATATATGTACATAAAAGCAAATCACCACAATATTTTCCCAGTGAACAGACCGAATTAGCCAATATAGACTTTCTTCAAAATTTTGTTCAACTGCTTTCCAATTTAAAGTAAACACTACCCCTTTTCACAATAACATGTAGACACTAATCCATCATGAAACAGTGAATTGTATAAAACAGCTAGCTTTGTCATACAATACCTTCAAGAACTAGCTATATCTAAAAACAATCAATGAAAGTTCCACTGTTGTAACATTCATTTATGTAAATCCATCAGAAATCATTTACTATGCTTCCAATTTATCCTATAATATTTACATAATACTTATATGCCCACAGTTGTAATATTTATTTACGTACATCTGTCCAGCTTTGAGGCAGAGTTTCACTGAGAGACCGACGTACGGTGTTATGCTTGTATGGTGCAGCTCCGTCATTAAAGTCCTCCAGAAGTCACGAAAAAGTCAATTTCGTTAACGTCACCCGCTGAATTGTTTACCGAATTCTTTCCACCACATCAGAAGTTCGAGGTCGACCTGGACTCTTACCTTCTCACAAGCATCCTGTCTCTTCACACTGACGATATCAACGACGAATGTTTTTGGATGCAGGCGGTCAGTACCAAAGCGCCGCCGAAAAACACACTGGACCAAACTCACTGATAACCTCTTTGCAAACTACAGCATACAAAACGCCTTGTGTTGAGCGGACGCCATCTTACTTCCGGCTGACTGTGAACTGAGAAGATGCATTGACGGCGATTTTCTGAAGCTCCACGCCACGTCCATTCAAACAACACACAGTTTCTTGCCGGTATATTCCATGTTTCGTAATTATTACCGTCAGGAATCAGATCATTCATTTTTAAACACGCTGTGTATGGCAGAACAACAAGGTTACTGTCTATCTGCAACCTTATTCTATTTGTACATCGAACAATTAGTAAAGTCGCATGAAAAGCAACTAAAACGTTTACCGATGACACAGTGTATGGCGTCTTTTGAGGTATCTGTGTCGATGATGAGCATCTGACTAAATGTGACCACGGTTGTACAGACACCATTACGTGTACCGCATAATAGTACAATGTATCAGTATTTTAGAGATGCTCTGGTGTGGCCCGATTAATAAACAACCTCTGTAGGCTACTAACGGCTAGTTCCTACCCTTAGACACGACAGTAGGTAATTAAACTACAGATGCAATTACTCATACAAGGTCTGACAATGCCATACCACCTGAAGAATAAGATAAGAACACAGCAGGCGCATTTTCTTCTTATTCAAATAAATGCCTGGTTTATTATAATAATTACTACAAAAATCAAATTCATAAATTAATACATGTAGCATCTGCTACGCCTGATACAATTGCATTTGTATCGAATTCAGAATCGGCAATATTAAGAAAAATACAAAAGTATTTGCCATCTGTTCGGCGAATGGAAACAGTGATCAACCGATTTCCGATAGCGGATTAAATACTGGACGCGAACCTAACCAATGCTGAATACTGAGCGCAGACTAATCGTCACTCAGCTAGGTGGTTCGTCAGAAAACCAAATCAGTCACACTGCCCCTAGCTATTCGCCAAGCAATAAGAAAAGAAAAGCATTAAAGTGTAGAGAAAAGAAACATGTCCTTGTCAAAATCAATTAAAAAATATAGCTTGCTCTCTCAAAACTAATATTGGAGCCACTGTCAATGCCGATACCAAAATAATGCACTCCTTCTCTTCAAATAAGTGGCAATAATAATCAGACTACAGCACGTCTAATACAAACAACATCCAACCAGTCTCTTCCGGCTCAGCACTGCATGCTCATACTAGTTCACAATAATACGAAGTTCACGCGCAAAACTGCTCAGCACCAATTAACTCCTATAACAAGCACTAAAACATGTGCCAAGCCCACTTAGGATCGTGCACATCTAACAACAACAAGCTGACTACTTCAGGACAACTGCTTCCACACAAATGACTCTTTACAACTGCCACGTTACGAGTTCAACTTCAAATACAAGGCACTCAAGTGGCATCACCACGCCCTAGGCACTGTCTGGCTGAAACACTCACTGCAAAGATCGCCAGTGAAACTTAAATACTTCCCATGTAGCAGAGGGATATCGAAATCGGCCAGCGAGCAGTCGTAGAATGTATTATCATATATCTCTCCTGTAATTAATATGCGAAGATACGTAATCGAAATGAGGGGTGGCTGACTCAAAAGATACCTTCCAACTGTATTTCCTGAGAGGCAATAAATGACTCGATATTGAAGTTGAACGGAATGATAATGTGTTGAAATGAGGTTACAAGATGAAAGCCAACAGAACTAAAACAAATTTAACGGAAAGCAGTAGAATTAAATTAGGCGATGCTGAGAGAATTTCGTTAGGAAATGAGACTGTTTTCGTAGTAAATGAGATTTTTCTACTTGTACATCAAAGAACAGAAGATATAAAACGCATGCTGGCAACAGCAAGGAAAGCCATTCGAAGGTTTTTCATGGTAAAGCGGCTAAGCTCCAGTTTTGCAAAAATTTTGTTTTCTATTTCATTGATGGTATGCGAACAAGGCTTTTACGTGCTAAAAGGGCTACCTTCAATAATGGCTGATGTAGATGCTACGAAAGCCATTAGATGGCATGAGAGGTCAAGGTCACTCTTATGATTTGTTCATGTTAAATGGGGTAGTACAGAATATGTTACACGATTTGGCTACACTGGACATGGAGGTTACACATTTCTGCTTGCCGTTTTATATCCTGTCTCCTGCGTGTCTTCATTGACAGTACAGTGAATAGTGAAACCAATATGATTATTTTAAGAAAGGGAGATAACAAAAAAACCGGTAACTCTAAAAGAAAGGGTGGGCCAAAGTGACGAAACATTTTGTTCGAACACCAAACCAAGAGTTAGCAATAAGCAATCATTTAGAGCTGCTCCATTGAAAAGTAGTTATTTTATGGGCTTTCAGCAAGCAGCTTATACGATCACTAACACAACTAACGTTAATATCAGACCTGCCACATGGACTGAAGTCACCAAACCTGGGGTATTTCAGATGAAAAGCACATTTGGTGAAATACAGGGATGAGAAACGATAAGAGCGATGGTAGGCGAAGTGAAGATTTCAACGGCATCACAGTCGCTAAGGTGACTGGTGCGAAAGAATTGTATTCGGAGAAGAAAAGAGACCTAAAAAATATGGAATACCTTCCTGAGAGGCAACAACGGTTTATAGAGAATTGTGCCGAGACAAAACAGTAAAACCTCATTCCTCTTCACTTGAAAAAGGGACTTGTACAAACACTTATACTTCCAGTTACTGATTACAGTAATGTTATCCTGCAGATCCCAAACACTGGAGAGTACTCAGGAATGGGTTGCACTAGTGTTCTATATGCGATCTGTTTTATTCATGAACGTCACTTTCCTAAAATTCCTCAATGAACTGAAGCCGACCATTTGCCTTCCCTTCTACAATCGTAACATGCTCGTTCTAATTCATATCGCTTTGCAACGTTACGTCTAGGTATTTAATAGACATTACTTTGTCAAGCAGCACACTGCTAATGCAGTGTTCCAAAATTAGGAAATGGTTTTTCCTACTCATCTGCATAATTTACTACGTCTTCTTCTTTTGCATTTAGAGCTAGCTGTTATTCATCACACCAAGTAGAAATTTTGTTTAAGTCGTCTTGGATCATCCTACAGTCACTCAACGACAACTCTTCCCTGTACTCCACAGCGTAATCAGCAGTCGGCCACAGACTGCAGCTCACGCTGTCCGCCAGATCATTTATGTGCATAGAGGATAACAGTTGTCGTATCACAACACCCTGGAGCACTGATGGCGATATCCTTGTCTGTGATGAACACTCGCCTTTGAAGATAACATACTGAGTTCTGTCACTCAAGAATGCTTCGAGCCACGAACAAGTCGGGGAAATTACTCCGCATGCGTGTATATTTGTTAACAGTCTGCAGTGAGACATCGTGTCTGTTTTTATTCGTCCAAAGTTCGCAGGATATTGTGTAAGAGAACGGCAAACTAAGTTTCGCGCTAGCGATGCTTTCTAAACCCGTGCTGATTAGTAGGCAGAAGCTTTTACACCTCAAAGAACTTCAAAATGCACTGAAGTGCCAAAGAAACTGATACAGACATATGTATTCAAATACAGAGATATGTAAGCAAGCGCAATACGGCGCAGCGGTCGGCAACGACTGTATAAGACAACAAGTGTCTGGTGCATTTGTTAGATCGATAACTGCTGCTACATTAGCAGGTTATCAAGATTTAAGTGAGTTTGAACATTGTCCTGCAGTCGGCGCACGAGCGATGGGACACAGCCTCCGCGAGGTAGCTATGTAGTGGGGATTTTCCTGTACGCATTTCACGAGTGTACCGTGAATATCAGAAATCCGGTAAAACATCAAATCTCAGCAATCGCTGCGGCCGGAAAAAGATCCTGCAAGAACTGGACCAACGACAACTGAAGGGAATCGTTCAACGTGACAGAAGTGGAACCCTTCCGTAAATTACTGCATATTTCAATACTGGGCCATTAATAAGTGTCATGGTGCGAACCATGAGGCTCTGCAATGGTCTGAGGTGTGTGCATTTGGAATGATATGAGGCCGCTGATACGTCTAGATACGACTCTGACGGGTGACACATAGGTAAGCATCCTGTCCGATCACCTGCGTCAGTTCATGTCCATTGTGCATTCAGACGAACTTCGGCAATTCCAGCAGGACAATGCGACACCCCACACGTCCAGAATTGCTACAGAGGGGCTTCAGGAACACTTTTGTGAGTTTAAAGATTTCGGCTCGCCACCCAAGATACCAGACGTGAACATTACTGAGCATACCTGGGATGCCTTGCAACGTGATGTTCAGGAGAGATCTCCACCTCCTCGTACTCTCACGGATTTATGGACAGCCCTCCTGTTTTCAGCCGGCCGGAGTGGCCGAGCGGTTCTAGGCGCTACAGTCTGGAACCGCGAGACCGCTACGGTCGCAGTTTCGAATCCAGCCTCGGTCATGGATATGTGTGATATCCTTAGGTTAGTTAGGTTTAAGTAGTTCTAAGTTCTGAGGGACTGATGACCTCAGATGTTAAGTCCCATAGTGCTCAGAGCCATTTGAACCATTTTTTTCCTGTTTTCAATTCCCTGCAGCACTACTCCAGACACTAGTAGACTCCATGCCACGTCGTGTTGCGGTCTTCTACGTGCTCACAGGGACCCTTCACGATATTAGGCATGTGTACTAGGTTCTTTGGCTCTTCAGTGTATTTTAAACGACAACATGAAATCTACAGCAAACTGAAGTTAAGGACATCGGTCTGTAATTTTGGGGAGGCCCTTCTTTTATTCTGTCTTATACACAAGAGTCACCTGCTCTTTTTTCAAGTCGTATGGGACTTTGCAGTGGGCGAGAATTCGCGATAAATGCAAGCTAAGTAAATGATCAGTGCCATAGAATACTCTTCGTAAAACGGAATTTGAATTCCATCTCTACCTGGTAACTTATTTTTTATCTATTCTTTACGTCAGGGATGATTATTACTAAGTTCTCCATACGGGAGTGCGTACGATGGTCAAACAACGGGATGCTGGTACGATTCTCCTTCCTGAACGATTTCTTAAACGCTAAATACAAAACTTCGACTTTCCCTTTGCTATCTTCTGCTGTCACACCACATAGGTCAAAGAGTGTGTGAACAGAAACCTTAGATCCGATTGGCGGTTTACGTGGGACTAGAATTTTCTTGGGTTGTCTTTTTTTTTTTTTTTCTCGAGGTTTTCAAACACGTACCACCTAACGGTGTGTATTTTTTTTACATCACAGTGTGTTTGTTTTGGTTATTTCTCGCTCTCGTTAATAAGTGCGAGATGAATTACTTTGTATACTGGGTCTGGTTGTAGTGACCCCACTTCGTTGTACTAAATTTATTTTAGTACAACATATTACCCCCTACACTCGTTCGGCGTTGAGCGATGTGTCCAGGCGCTGCCCGCCTCGCCCGTCAGTTGCCGTCGCAGAGTCGACGTCAGAGAGCGCATTATGCTGGGATGCCTGGGTGCCGTAATTGCCGCTCCGGATCCTGCCTCCACAAGACTGATGGTTTGTCTGCGAGTACAGCTTCATTGACCCTTAAGCGGCCGCCTCCAATTGCTCCAAATGGTCCGGGTTAATGAGTTTCGAGCCCATCCGTCACCTCCAGTCAATCACACGGCGCGCCTGACGCCGCTCATCTGCATACAAAGCGTGAGGCGCAGGCGCAGACGGGGCCGGTGCCCGCGGTCGCGGCTTCTGGTCGCCGGCGCGCCCCGTGGCTTATCGGCGCCATTGCCTCCACCTGCCAGCCCGCCTGCCCCTGAGTGGCAACAGCCCGCGCTTCCCAGAACCGCCGGCAGCCAAATGTCGACGACACGGATCCTCTCCGCAATCTACAATGACCGCGTTCTTTTCAAAAGCCTTCCACGAACCTACCGAGTTGTTGCGCAATGAAAACTGTTCCCTCTACAAATAACAAAAAAAGTATTTATTTACTTGCTTCATTTTCACTAGAAAACAGTGTCAATGACTCAGTGTCACTTACTTACTTAATTTTCACTTAAAAACAGTGTCATTGACACAATGTCACTTTGTACACCAGCTGATCAAAAGTATCAAGACACCACTAAATTAGCAAGCCACTGTGGCCGAGCGGTTCTAGGCGCTTCAGTCCGGAACCGCTCTGCTGCTACGGTTGCAGGTTCGAATCTTGCCTCGGTTATGGATGTGTGTGATGTCCTCAGGTTAGTTAGGTTTAAGTAGTTATAAGTCTTGGGGACTAATGACCTCAGACGTTAAGTCCCATATTGCTTAGAGCTATTTGAGCCATTTGAACCACTAAATTTCGGAATCGAGAAGATGTCACGAGAGGCGGACTCGCCGGCATACGACAAGCGTTCTATAACGAAGGCAACACCTTTTCTTTTTCGGCCAATTTCGGTTAAAAAAATGTGGAATTTGTTATGGCACACCGTGAAATATTCCCGCTTCAGCCCCTATTGGCTCACGAAGTTCCAATACGTGGCGCAACTGTACGTAGTCTTCAAACTGGCGTCTATACTGAGGTGCGTTCCAAGCAGAGAGCTGTCAAAGAATGTTAGAAACCCAGAGCATCCAAGATATTTGTAAGCGCTTGAAGAGTGCCTACCAACACCTGGCAGTGAACTAAAGCTCGGTGAGTAATTGGGCAAGTGTTTGTCATCAACGCTACAAGATTGCGCAAACCTGTCCGATCTCCCACATGCTAACAGGCCGCACACAGCTGTGTTTCCTGCAGTTCACGTGCGGACACTCTCATTCGATGTGAGTGACGGATGACAATTAAACACCTCGCTGCTCATCTGAACGTCTGTGTTGGTAGTGCTGACGCTCTTCCACCGGTTTGGGTAGTCAAAGGTGTGTGACAGCCGGGTCCCTTGCTATCTAACAGAAGACTATAGAGAGCAATGGAGGGCCATATGTGGGGAATTGCTTACCCGTTACGTGGCTGATTATGACAGTTTTTGTAGAACATTGTCACAGGTGGTGGAACATCGATTCGTCACTTCGAACAGGAAACAAATCGACAATCCATAGAATGACGCCATACTACCTCTCCTCCGAAGAGAAAGTTCGAAGCCGCATTCATAGACGGTAAATTCACGGGGACGGTCTTCTTGGCCTCAGAAGGGTTTGTTCTGTTCGGTGTCCACACTCATGGTGGAACGATCAACTCTGAAGTGTGCTATCCTCAGCAAGTTGAAGAAACGTCTTCAGAGTGTTCGTCGTCATAAAAATGCAAAGGAATTTCCCTTTCTCCTGACAACATAAGAGGTGTTCACAAGACTTCATTGGAATATTCTTCCTCATACACTCTACAGTCAGGATTTCGCGACTTCAAACTTCGATATGTTTGGCCCAATGAAGTATCCACTTAGCGGGTGCATTCGTGGATGATGGAGATGGTTATCCATGCAGCAAGATGTTGGCTCCGACGTCGACCAGTAGAGTGTTACCATACAAGCATGAAGGCTCGTGAGACCTTCTCATGGAACGGAGATTATTTTCAAAAACAGGGTTTTGTGGCCAAAAGTACTGCAAGCAACAGTAAAATCAACATGGTTGCAGAAAAAAGGTGTGACATTACTTACTGAACGCCTCTCGTGAAAGGAAGCAGGGATTATTGTCAATAGAGCATCAGAGAGAGCAGAATGGGTAGTTTCGGAGAGCTCAGTGACTTCGAACGTGAACTAGTCATTCGATGTCACCTGAATAACGAAGCCGACCATCGCTGATGCGAAGTGGAAAGAGAATGGATTAACCACAGTGAAACCAAGACCATTTGGATCTCATGCACTAACGAATAACGGCCGGCGAATGTTGCAGAGTGTGAATGTTAAAGGGACCAGGCAGGATTCAGAATTTTATAGCAATCTCCCTTAAGAACAAATTCAAGGTGCTGTTTCTCTGTGAAACAAACTGAGCCAGTGGCATTCAATTCACCTGTTGGTAAACCTACTTTGCCAATTGTCAAGAGGAGCGAAACGCAAAAGGGTAGGAGTCTGTTAATCATGGGTAGTTCTAACGTACGATTAATTGTGGTACCCTGTAGGGAAATGGCAGTAGGAGCTCTCAGTGTGTATGCCTGGAGGCCTCATTAAGCGTGTTCAAGAGGCTATTCCGGTAGCTATTGAAGGAAAATGGTACAATCACTGCAAATAGTAATTCACATTCGAAAAATTTACGCCTGTAGTCTCGACTCCGGGGTCATAGTTGGATCATTCCAGCGACTGTCAGAGAAGATTGAGAAGACCAGCATTGTGCATGCAGTTTTAAAGAAGTTTACAGTTTGCAGCATTGTATCCAGAACTAATCATGTCCTCCTGGTTCTGAGTCGAGTGGGAGACCTGAACCATAGATTTCGAAGTTTCTCTGAGAAGCTAGGCTCAGATTTCCTGGCTTGTGCTATAGGTTTGAGAACTGTAGCTCCCTCCCAAGTGGGTCAGCTGTGTACTACACATAAGAGGCTGCTACCCATGTCGCTGATCGTGTATCGAGTACACGCAAGCGTTTTTTTAAATTTGCCGCCTAACTATCAAGTCCAGAAAACGACTGTTTTAGGCGACCCAGAAGTATTATACGTCGTATACAAACGAACGCCCCTCCAGAGGCAAGAGTGTTGAATTCCTAGAATTAACTGCTGAAGCACTCGCAACAATGTGCCACAATTTGATGCGTCCTGAAAATTAATGAAGGTCGCCTAATGCTAGGTGCTAAAAGCTGGCTATAGCCAGAAGTAAGAGTTTTGTGGAAAATTTAAGTGTAAATACACTCCTGGAAATTGAAATAAGAACACCGTGAATTCATTGTCCCAGGAAGGGGAAACTTTATTGACACATTCCTGGGGTCCGATACATCACATGATCACACTGACAGAACCACAGGCACATAGACACAGGCAACAGAGCATGCACAATGTCGGCACTAGTACAGTGTATATCCACCTTTCGCAGCAATGCAGGCTGCTATTCTCCCATGGAGACGATCGTAGAGATGCTGGATGTAGTCCTGTGGAACGGCTTGCCATGCCATTTCCACCTGGCGCCTCAGTTGGACCAGCGTTCGTGCTGGACGTGCAGACCGCGTGAGACGACGCTTCATCCAGTCCCAAACATGCTCAATGGGGGACAGATCCGGAGATCTTGCTGGCCAGGGTAGTTGACTTACACCTTCTAGAGCACGTTGGGTGGCACGGGATACATGCGGACGTGCATTGTCCTGTTGGAACAGCAAGTTCCCTTGCCGGTCTAGGAATGGTAGAACGATGGGTTCGATGACGGTTTGGATGTACCGTACACTATTCAGTGTCCCCTCGACGATCACCAGTGGTGTTCCGCCAGTGTAGGAGATCGCTCCCCACACCATGATGCCGGGTGTTGGCCCTGTGTGCCTCGGTCGTATGCAGTCCTGATTGTGGCGCTCACCTGCACGGCGCCAAACACGCATACGACCATCATTGGCACCAAGGCAGAAGCGACTCTCATCGCTGAAGACGACACGTCTCCATTCGTCCCTCCATTCACGCCTGTCGCGACACCACTGGAGGCGGGCTGCACGATGTTGGGGCGTGAGCGGAAGACGGCCTAACGGTGTGCGGGACCGTAGCCCAGCTTCATGGAGACGGTTGCGAATGGTCCTCGCCGATACCCCAGGAGCAACAGTGTCCCTAATTTGCTGGGAAGTGGCGGTGCGGTCCCCTACGGCACTGCGTAGGATCCTACGGTCTTGGCGTGCATCCGTGCGTCGCTGCGGTCCGGTCCCAGGTCGACGGGCACGTGCACCTTCCGCCGACCACTGGCGACAACATCGTTGTACTGTGGAGGCCTCACACCCCACGTGTTGAGCAATTCGGCGGTACGTCCACCCGGCCTCCCGCATGCCCACTATACGCCCTCGCTCAAAGTCCGTCAACTGCACATACGGTTCACGTCCACGCTGTCGCGGCATGCTACCAGTGTTAAAGACTGCGATGGAGCTCCGTATGCCACGGCAAACTGGCTGACACTGACGGCGGCGGTGCACAAATGCTGCGCAGCTAGCGCCATTCGACGGCCAACACCGCGGTTCCTGGTGTGTCCGCTGTGCCGAGCGTGTGATCATTGCTTGTACAGCCCTCTCGCAGTGTCCAGAGCAAGTATGGTGGGTCTGACACACCGGTGTCAATGTGTTCTTTTTTCCATTTCCAGGAGTGTAGAAAGGATAGGAGGTGGTGCACTTGACTTGTAGAAAGGACACCTAAAGGGTAAACCAAGATAGGAATGGAAGTTTGATGCGAGGTTTGTTTGGGTAAGAGTCATTTTCAGGGTGCCATTAAATAGTAATCGGATCCTTCTACTTAACATCAGATTCAGCTCTTGATGCAACCCAAAACTTTAGAGAAGGCCTCAGTTCATCTGTAAGCTCGTTCCTCTACCATACCGTAGTCATAGGCGGGAACATTAATCATCCAACAGTCAACAGAACAAATAGCAGTTTGTTAGTTGTGGCCTTGGCAAGACATCCTGTGAAACATTACAAAATGCCTTCTAGGAAAATTACTTAGATGAGTTTGGAATGACACCCATGATGGAAATGTGTTAAATCTCAAGGCAGCAAATGGACTTGACCTTTTTGTTGATGTCCACACCAAAACTGGTATCAGTGACCATCAGACGGTTGGCGCAACAGTGATTACCACTGAACCAAGAGCAACAAAAACCAGTAGAAATATATATATATATATATATATATATATATATATATATATATATATATTCAACAAACTAGACAGAAAAAGCCGCATTTCATATCTTAGTAAGGGAACTGAAACTTTTAGCACAAGACTGAAGCAAGTTGAACATGCTGAATGTAACGTGTTTGGCTGTCAAGAGAGCAATGTGTGAAGATTTCAGTGACTCACATAGCAGGGTACTTTCAAATGATCTGTCACAAAACCCAAACAAATTCAGGTCGTATGTAAAAGCTGTTCGTGACATCAAATTTAGTGTGCAATCACTAGTGGATAAGACAGCAACTGAAACAATGGGTAGCAAAGAAAAAGCAATAATGTTTGACCCCGTTTAAAAATGTTCCTTTATAAAGTAAAACCAAGGAGAACTGTTCCAAATTAATCCCTGTAAAGATGAGACAAACAAGTATTGGTGACAAGGGTCTACAGAAACAGCTTCCTAGCGTTCTAGCTTCCAGAAAATGCGGCACAAAGCTGTTCCTGCTAAGTGGGAGACTCACCTGTTCCCTAATTGCACCAATAGGCATATACAGGACCGTTCTCAGGTTCTCAACCTTGGCTGATACGATGCTGATATCTCAGCACTCGAAAATGTTCCAATTTCACATAATATTACTATCTACATGAGTACAGGCAAAATCAGTGAAATATTATGGAAAACTGACGCAAAGAGTGAAATATTTGAATCTGAAACTTCAAATCGGCACACGAATCTGGCACATACAGTGTTACACACAGGAAAATTCGGAAGTCGGCTTTTATATGTAAATAAAAGTCACGGATTTTCTTACTTAGCTGATTTGGTCACAACTTATATATTGGCGTGCAGAAAATGGACACTAGTGCCAGTTTATCTCACTCTAAATTGGAAAAAAACTGCAGCCTCAAACCGCTAACACCAACTATGCAGCCAAGAAAGAATACCCTGAACTTTATTTTGGCGAAGATTCAGATTGTTTTACCAGTTGAAACATTATGAAGTAGTTGAAAACAAGAAACTTGTGAGAGGAAAAGTTACTCTCTCACCTATTTTTCGTATAAGGAAAATTATTGTAGATTTTGTTACAACCTGATGCACCTTGAGTGAGACTCTAGAAACGTAATGGCCTGCACAGACGCTGATGGAGCCTGGTAGGATGCCAAAAACATGAGGTATTTTTATCGTTCTTAGCTCATAGAAACGTCATGTTGTGAGCTGAAAACAATTTTCAGCGAGCCCATCCCTTAGTAAATGTTGCCGGACAGGTTCACAGCCATAAAGGGCAGACAGGGCTCCAGCAGAATAAAGCAATGATACCTGCCATGGCGCCAGCCAAAGCCTGGGCTGGGGGTGACGACCTGAAGGAACGCATCTACACAGTGGAGCCGTAAACCAGGCATTGTTTGCAGAGCCACGCATAATAAAAATTCAAACATCTTCATGTTTGCTGATACTGCGAATAGGCCTGTGAACCACTTCCATCGACTGCCTTGGTTGTGTAAGAAACTCTGGCGCCTGAGAAATGTTTAAAGATTGAATCTTTATGACACCTCAAGCTCCAATGAAGAGCCAATTTAGATAAAGATCTTTAAGAGTGTGTCTGTTTGCTTGTTGCTGTGAGAAGCGACATGACTGCAGAGAAAATCATCTTCCCCCTCCACAAAATATTAGTAATTGGTGCTTTCTTTTTTTTCAGAGACACAGGTTTCTTAATTCTGGCCTTGTTTGACATGAGTTTGTGATGTTGTGTGGGAGGGGAGATTTAGTGCCTCTAGAGCCTTGTGATTGGCTGAAGACAGGGTGAAGGCGGTGTCATTCGTTCGCTCTCTGGGAATATGAAATTTCTTCTGGAGAAGTGCGAAACACTCGAGTGCAGGACTTTGGTCTGGAAGCACTTCCAGTCGAGGCTTTGGCATGTGTGGTTGGTACTTGCGACCTGTCCTGAGACTGACTTCACTTGTGACTGGTTTAGACTGGGGAGCCTGTGGTGAAGTTCTTACTGTACCGACAGTGTAACTTCAAACATCTCGGACTACTCGTTTGCCGAGGGCACACTTAATCGTTTTTGGTTTACCAGGGCTCTGGTAGAGAGTAAATTGCGATCCGTCTGCCTGGTCGCTTGACAGCGAGATTTTTGCATTTCTTTCGTGGCCACGATCGATTCACAGTTGTCGCCTCCAAGCCTCACCTCCACCGCAGTCATCTCGCCAGCTGCGCGAAGCAAACATGGTAATGTACTGCTGCTCCGACATTGTCAGGGCGTACAGATCTCAATCTCCATTTGGTCTCAGCTGCACCTATGGAGAGAAACTACAGTAAATTTGATCAATCAAAATCTGTTCAGCGTCAGATTAATTCAGATTGCGTTTTAGGGCCAGAGTTCTTTACTCTCTCCTTTGTCCATTGTAGTCTTAAACCACCTGTTAGTTGTTTACCAATAACTTGTTTAGCATAATTTATGTCTGTTTTATCTTTTGAAAAATAAATGTTGTTAGGACACCAAAAAATATGCCAACATTGTCAGTCATTTAAACAGTCACCACCAGGGTCACCCTTCAAAGTAAATAAAACTTCTGAATCGCTTTCAACATAATCTGCGCTTACAGCCCTTAGTAACAAAACTGTGATAATAGTTATTGTTGGTGAATATTCACTGATCAGCCAGAACATTATGACAAGCGACCTAGTATCGATATAAACCCGTCCAGGCGACAGCAGCGTCACCTGGCCAGAAATGATCGCTAGTTAGACACACGTATGGTGAATGTGGTATCAGTGAGCGTGCTGTCTGTAAGCAGAGTTGGGAACGCGCGTGATCTATCTGAGTTTGAGCGAGGGCAGATTGTGATGGCCCAGAGGTTCGGCAAGAGAATTTCGGAAACTGCACGACTTCTCGGTTGTTCGAGAAGTGCTGCGGTGAGTGTCTTCAACACGTTGCGAAACCAAGGTGACACCACGTCCAGAGGTCGTGGGGTTAGGTGGCCAACCCTCATCCAGATCTCGATCGTCGTAGGCTATGTAGACTGGTAAAACAGAAGAGGCGTCGAACTGTGGCGGAACTAACACTTGATTTTAATGCTGGGAAGAGTACAAGTTCGACTGAACACACAGCACACCAAACACTCCTAATGAGGCACCTCTGCAGCCGACAACCCGTGCATATTCCAGCGTTAACACCGTGACATCGGCAACTACGACTGAAATGAGCATGTGACCATCTCACTGCGCGTTGACGCAGAGGCAGAGCGTTGCATGGTCTGATGAACCCCGATACATCCTTCATAATGCCGATGGGAGGGCGCGAATCCGTCGTGTTCCAGGAGAACAGCTTCTTAGCTCTTTGGCATTCGTGCTGCGGGACGGAGACAAGCTGACCGTGGCTCCATTATGCCCAGAGCAACATTTACATGGGCATCCATGGTTCAGTGGAGCTCGTGCAAGGCGCCATGACGGCCAAGGAGTACAATACATCGTTGCATATGACGTACGCCCATTCATGACGATCATGTGCCCGACGGCCGTGGCATTTTCCAGGATAATGCGCCATATCAAAAGGTTAGGAGTGGCTTGGAGTGGTTCGAGGAACACAGTGGCGAGTTCCAATTGATGTGTAGGTTCCGCAACTCACCAGATCTGAACCCACTCGAACACATCTGGGGTGTGATTGAACGTGGCGTAAGAGCTCAATGCCCCTCCCCGAAATATACTGGAACTGAATGACATGTGTTTACAGATGTGGCGCCAGCTCCCTCCAGCACTGCAAAAGTCTCATTGATTCCATGCCACGACGAGTCACCTCTGTTAAACTTGCCAAAGGTGGACATACCCGCTATTAGGTAGGTGGTTATAATATTCTGGCAGATCAGTGTATACAACATGATACCTTCCATAAAGCACAATGAGGATAGTGAGATGTTATTGATTCAAAGGGAAGTCAAACAATGAAATTTTAAATGACCAAAACAGTTGTCACCAGCCTTGGAAGAAATTTCCTGATCCTTGAGTGTTAAAACGGACGTGGAATCGGCTACATTTAATAGAACTTATCTAAACCGCCTTCGGTATGCAGATGATATTGTGCTATTTCCAGATAAGCTTCAGCACTGAATGGATGACATTAATAGAGCAGGAATGAAAGTAGACCTAAAAACCGTTTACAAGAAAACTAAAAATAATGCTTAATAATCACCCTGAAAAGGTAGGAATGGTGTCACAGGAGCAGTTAAAGATCTTTGTGCTTATGTCAGTTTAGGGCACCGACAGGATGAACAACTAAAGAAATGATCATAAGAGCAACTAGACTTTGACTATTTCCTTGCCGGCCACGATGGCCGAGCGGTTCTAGGCGCTTCAGTCTGGACCCGCGCGACCATTTCGGTCGCAGGTTCGAATCCTGCCTCGGGCATGGATGTGTGTGATGTCCTTAGGTTAGTTAGGTTTAAGTAGTTATAGGGGACTGATGATCTCAGAAGTTAAGTCCCATGTGCTCAGAGGCATTTTGAACTATTTCCTTAATCTAAATAACATTTCATAACTTATGCTTCTGACAACTGAAACGGAATGTTTATATTCACTGAGTGTCATTATTTTTATGCTGAAGACAGTGAGACTATCCCAAAAGTGACGTTGCTCAGCGATCCACAGAAAGATGCGTGAAGAATAATGGATATTGAAGTCCAGAGCAGGGTTATATCTAAAGATGGATGTCAAATGGGTGATAATGACATCAAAGTAAACAACTTTATATAGCTGAATTGTCTTGCAGATGAGAGCGCTTAACTCCTAAGATCTCTTGGTATAATTATTCAAAAGTACTGATACGTTCTTCGGGGCCTTCATCCCATATTATTCCTTAACAACACACTCATAACATTACACTGGACACAACTGACGGCCTATCGTACATTACCTGACGCTTCATAATAGGTCGAAAGAAGAGAAGTGGAAGTTACCACCACAGAGTTCTTTCTCTGGACAGTAATTTTGTGGTCTCTATTTTTCATAGCGATCACCGACTGCTTAAAGGACAACTTTAACTGGAGACATCAAAGCAAACAAATTAGTATAAGCTGGCTGACATCAAAGTAAACAAATTAGTGTAAGCTGGTAATTCTAAATGGTTACCAGGTCATCAACCTGCTGTCTTGAGCAACACTTAAATGAAAGTGATACCATCTTCGTTTCAAGTGGTGTCGGAGTGAGCAGCAGAAAGATCCGTTTAGCTGTGTTGTTTTGCTCTCGATGTCCTGCGCCACGATTTATCGACGGTGTGACCGTGGCGCTTGCGGGTGGTCGTAGGCCAACAAAGGGGCCGTCCGTGCTCGCAATTAGTTCCTGCGGCCACAATGCGCACGCTAATTGTATTAGTCACACCACAGCAGGGACAGACGTGTCTTCTTGCAGCGGTTGTCACCCAAACTGCGTTCAAACTCCCACATTCGACGGGCTGCATGATCAATGAAAGAGAAAAATATTAATGAATAAGAAACACGCCGCTAGGTGTTCATCTCAAGAAATGGCTATATAAATTACAACCGGTTCCTAGCGGCTTTCACTCTTAGCCACCACGCCAGTATAGTGTCTGAGGTACTCCATTGTAAAATAAGAGAGAATTGGAGATTAATAAATTAATAAACATCAATTTTATTATAGAAGTAATAATAAGACAACCCTCCCGGCTTACAGTTAGGTTGACGCTCGGACAAAACAACTATTCAAGATTCCAGCAGCGATTTGTGTCTTGTCCAGTTAAAGTTTTCCTGTACGCAGTCAGTGATCGTTATGAAAAATAGAGACCACAACATTTCTGTCCAGGGAAAGAACTTTGCGGTGGTAGTTTCTACTGCTATTATTTCGGCCTATTATGAAGCATCGGGTAACGTATGATGGACCGTCAGTTGTATCCAGTGTAAAATTTTGAGTGTGTCGTTAAGGAATACTATGGGATGAAGGCCCTGAAGAAAGTATCAATACTTTCGAATAATACCAAGAGAGCTTCTGAGTTCAGCGCTCTCATCTTCAAGACGGTGCAGTTATACAAAGCCAGTTACACAAGACGAGTATGTGAACTTTCCTTACGTATTCGTGCTTTCAACTGTAAGACATTGCCAGAGGCAGATGTGCAGCCTGACCATATTTTATAGGTTACGAACTGTAGATTAAAACTAACGATTTTGCAAAAATATTAAGTATTGAGGTGATGCGACTTGGATAATTTGAAAGAACCAGAGGTTGTCGAGTGTGTCAAAGAGAACATTAGGCAACGATTGACTGAAATGGGAGTAAGGAATACTGTGGAAGAAGGGATACTTTGAGAGACGAAATAGTGAAGGCAGCAGAGGAAAAATAGGTAAAAAGACGAGACCTAATAGAAATTCTTGTATGTTACAGGAGATATTGAATGTAATTGATGAAAAGAGAAAATATAAATTTGCAGCAAAAAAAGCAGATGAGTGTGAGTACAAACGTCTCAAAATGAGACCTATAGAAAGTGCAAAAGCGAGCGCTTAGCAAGAACAGCTAGAGGACAAACGTAAGTTTCTAGAAAGATGTACGATTAACTAGGGAAAAGATAGATACCACCTACAGGGATAATAAAGAGGCCTTTGGAGAAAGAGAAGCAGCTGTATGAATAGCAACCAATATGAAGCAAAGAAGAGAAAGCTTATGTAGAGGGTCTATTCCACAGAGATGAACTGGAAGGCAATATTGTAGAAAGGGGGAGAGGACGTGAAGATGACATGGAAGATACGATACTGGAAGATGAATTTGACAGAGCACTGAAAGGTCTATGCTGAAACAAGTCGCATGAAGTAGACTACATTCCCTCACAACTGATGATATCTTTGGGAAAGACAACCACGACAAAACCATTCCACGTGGTGTGCAACATATATTAGATAGAGGAAATACGCTACACTTAAAGAAAATAGTAATGATTCCAGTTACAAAGAAAGCAAATGCTCACAGGTCTAAATATTAGCGACTATCAGTTTAATACTTCATGGTTACAAAATACTGGTACAAATTATTCGCCGAAGAAAGGAAAACTGGGGCAATCCGACCTCGGGGAAGATCATCCCGGGTTCTGAGATATTCTGGAACGCCTGAGGCAATATTTACCCTACGACTTATCTCAGTAAATAGAGTAAAGAAGGGTACACTTGTGTTAATATCTTTTGTAGACTTAGAAAAAACTTTTGACAAATTTGACTGGAATATACTCTTATTCTGAATGTAGCAGGTGTAAATTACAAAGAGTGAAAGGTTATATACGACTTTTATACAAACCATACCAATTATGGGGGACAAGAGGCGTGAAAGGGAAACAGTTACTGTAGACTATCCCCTATCTCATTCAATCTATACATTAAGCAAGAAGTCAAGGAAGTCAAAAAAGTCTTGGTAACGAATTAATGTTCAGGAAGACGAAATAAAATCAGTGACATTCGGCGACTACACCGTAATTCCGTCAGAGACAGCTAAGCGTTAGGAAATGCAGCTGGATGGAGTGGACAGTGTCATGAAAACTGGGTGTAAAAGAAACAGACACACACTGAAATCTTTGCTCCTGACTGCAGCTAACAAACTCAGAATAAGTTACCTTTCTCTCAAGTAGTGTCTCATTATTCAACAGTCTTAAAAATCATCCTTCATCCTCAGGTTACACATCATGAAACATCTCAAACAGAAATCTCTGTGCGGTATCTCCGCTATCCAGGCTGCTCATTCCGCTATGACCCAACACCCTCTTTCCATAGCTTCGCAACTCCACAGCCGCCCTTATGCAAGGCTGCGACTCGACCGACTGTTACCTACTAGTTTGCCCTCGCTTTTATCAATAATGCAACCTCTGGAAAGCAGATACTATGTATCTCTCATGTGATCAGCATGTAAAGGTATTTAAAGTGGCAATGCCCCGAATAAACAGATAATTTCCATTATATTTGCATTAAAAGATGTAGCAAGTGTTAACATACCAAACTAATTGTGATTTACAAGCATTTCTTTCACTGTATAAACCTTTCACAACCCTCATACAACCAAAAAATAATTTTACACAATGTTTCTTTCTTATAGCAGGTAATATCAAAAACGTATTTTACAAAGAAAAATTTTAGGTGTCGGTATATGATCATTTGAAAAATCTACCAAAAATACATGAAATTGTGAATCCAATAGCTATCGAACTGGAATATTAAGTACTGTATGTTGAAACAGTAACATATGGACCAAAAGTTGTAACCCTAAATAGTAGTGATGTCACTTGGAGAGCATAGCAGTAATGTCAATGGACAGCATAACAGTTAAAAACAGCGTGATGAGAAAATGGTAGCAAAGTGTTGTATAAGTGAACTGAACTAAATTATCTATAACTGTTAACAGAATGATGACAGAAAAAGTTAAAATTTCTTTAGCAACAAGTGAGCTGTCTTTTTCAGTTGCTACGGTCGCAGGTTCGAATCCTACCTCGGGCATGGATGTGTGTGATGTCCTTGGGTTGGTTAGGTTTACGTAGTTCTAAGTTCTAGGAGACTGATGACCTCAGAAGTTACGTCCCATAGTGCTCAGAGCCATTTGAACCATTTTTTGCAGTTAAGGGATGAAATACTTATAGAAAGATGTCGTGCGCTGGAATGTGGAAACGTTTAACTAAAGACAAATGTCACATGCAGCACACTTTTTTTTCACAGTGACACATTGCTTCACATATTCTCAGGTACAAAGGAGGATAACTGGTAATAGACCAAAGGGCAGACTTAGGGAGTAAAATATTTGATCAGTTTCTCCACTGGCAACCTAAAGTTCTCGGTGATAATCGGTAGTGCAGTTGAGTGCAAACTCAGAGTTCAGTTAGTTCCTCCACAGACAATGCATTCACTGTGAGAGCGACAGTTGATGTAACTCTTCCATCATCTACTATCTGATGCGTAGCAAGATATTTGATGAAAAGGCATGCAGTAAGGCAAAGTGTGAACCCACATTGTAGCATCGTTTGCATACTGGAACATTTGACATCGTGCCCATCCAGAGTCCGTTTCTCCAGTGTAGCAAAAGTGGACTTCCAGTAGTAATACCATCCATATGAAAAGACTTTTCCATGGAATTTGTGTATCCATTTCAATTATTAGTAGTAATTTCGTCCCATGCTGGTCCACAATACACGTAACACAAGTAAATTAAAATTAGACATGACATAAAGTATATTTACATTCTGTGCTGGAATAAGAGATTGATTGGATATAAATAGATATTTTGTTTAGTGTACTGAGAATCAGCTTAATCGTAAACAGATTTTGCTTATTATACAATTTTGTACATATTGCGTATGTATGGACATAGTATCTGTATGCTGCATACGAGATTGTTGTTAAAGCGTACTCTCATCTTGTCATATAATAAAAAAACCGTAAATTATAAGTGTTATATTTGTTTGGTTTGTTACAAAATTAAATTTTTATTATGTCGTAAATATGAGCATTTGAGTTTTGAAAATGAAAAGTATTTATCGTTTTATGTCTTCTCTGTTTATGTAGTACAACTACAACATCCAGCGTGATGTTTTAATTTATTACTTCTTTACTATCAACTCTATTCCCTACAGGACAACGGCCTTGCCGCAGTGGATACACTGGTTCCCGTCAGATCACCGAAGTTAAGCACTCGCAGGTGTGGCTGGCACTTGGATGGGTGAACATCGGGGCGGCCATGCGCTGTTGCCGTTTTCCGGGGTTCACTCAGCCTTGTGATGTCAATTGACGAGCTACTCGACCCAATAGTAGCGGCTCTGGTCACAGAGAACCATCGTAACGACGAGGAGAGCGGTGTGCTGACCACATGCCCCTCCTATCTGCATCCTCAGCTGAGGATGACACGGCGGTCGAATGGTCCCGATGGGCCACTTGTGGCCTGAAGATGGAGTGCTATTCCCTACACATTTTGCAGACAGTATCGCCATATACCACTGAATGCACATGCAGGGTTGTATCTTGAACAGCATATACACTCCTGGAAATTGAAATAAGAACACCGTGAATTCATTGTCCCAGGAAGGGGAAACTTTATTGACACATTCCTGGGGTCAGATACATCACATGATCACACTGACAGAACCACAGGCACATAGACACAGGCAACAGAGCATGCACAATGTCGGCACTAGTACAGTGTATATCCACCTTTCGCAACAATGCAGGCTGCTATTCTCCCATGGAGACGATCGTAGATATGCTGGATGTAGTCCTGTGGAACGGCTTGCCATGCCATTTCCACCTGGCGCCTCAGTTGGACCAGCGTTCGTGCTGGACGTGCAGACCGCGTGAGACGACGCTTCATCCAGTCCCAAACATGCTCAATGGGGAACAGATCCGGAGATCTTGCTGGCCAGGGTAGTTGACTTACACCTTCTAGAGCACGTTGGGTGGCACGGGATACATGCGGACGTGCATTGTCCTGTTGGAACAGCAAGTTCCCTTGCCGGTCTAGGAATGGTAGAACGATGGGTTTGATGACGGTTTGGATGTACCGTGCACTATTCAGTGTCCCCTCGACGATCACCAGTGGTGTACGGCCGGTGT
Source organism: Schistocerca piceifrons (assembly GCF_021461385.2). NCBI lineage: Eukaryota > Metazoa > Arthropoda > Insecta > Orthoptera > Acrididae > Schistocerca > Schistocerca piceifrons. The sequence continues at coordinate 466,155,788 of NC_060140.1, read as the reverse complement.
AGGAGATCGCTCCCCACACCATGATGCCGGGTGTTGGCCCTGTGTGCCTCGGTCGTATGCAGTCCTGATTGTGGCGCTCACCTGCACGGCGCCAAACACGCATACGACCATCATTGGCACCAAGGCAGAAGCGACTCTCATCGCTGAAGACGACACGTCTCCATTCGTCCCTCCATTCACGCCTGTCGCGACACCACTGGAGGCGGGCTGCACGGTGTTGGTGCGTGAGCGGAAGACGGCCTAACGGTGTGCGGGACTGTAGCCCAGCTTCATGGAGACGGTTGCGAATGGTCCTCGCCGATACCCCAGGAGCAACAGTGTCCCTAATTTGCTGGGAAGTGGCGGTGCGGTCCCCTACGGCACTGCGTAGGATCCTACGGTCTTGGCGTGCATCCGTGCGTCGCTGCGGTCCGGTCCCAGGTCGACGGGCACGTGCACCTTCCGCCGACCACTGGCGACAACATCGATGTACTGTGGAGACCTCACGCCCCACGTGTTGAGCAATTCTGCGGTACGTCCACCCGGCCTCCCGCATGCCCACTATAGGCCCTCGCTCAAAGTCCGTCAACTGCACATACGGTTCACGTCCACGCTGTCGCGGCATGCTACCAGTGTTAAAGACTGCGATGGAGCTCCGTATGCCACGGCAAACTGGCTGACACTGACGGCGGCGGTGCACAAATGCTGCGCAGCTAGCGCCATTCGACGGCCAACACCGCGGTTCCTGGTGTGTCCGCTGTGCCGTGCGTGTGATCATTGCTTGTACAGCCTTCTCGCAGTGTCCGGAGCAAGTATGGTGGGTCTGACACACCGGTGTCAATGTGTTCTTTTTTCCATTTCCAGGAGTGTAGTTCAGGAAATACGACATCATAGATACTGAGACGAATGAAAAACTAGCTTGCGCGTAAAACGAGGAGTAAATTACCGCGAGCTTACTCGTTCAACATCTGATAATGATGGCCTAGAATCAGACTGACTGGAGTATAACCGTCTTCAGTGAGAAGTCCCACTCGAATCAGGCCCCGATGACTTTCGGAGTCATATTTGGAGATGGTCCGGACAGCGGTTGGATACCAACCTGATTGTCACTCGGCATTATCTCTGACAACCACGGGTGATGGCCTGAGGTGCCATTTCATTTCGTAGCAGTACTACTTTGGTTGCCATGCGCGGTATCCTTGGAGCACAGCAGTACGTCGAAGAAGTTCTATGCCCCGTTTTGATCTCTAGATGGCAAGTCACCCTGGGTTTACATGTCAGTAATATTATGCCCGTCAGCACAAGGTAAGAGTTTCTACGGTTTGTCGTCGCGCTTGCCAAACCATACCTTGGCTAGCAAGGTTGCCAGATCTCTCCCAAACTGAGAACGTTTGCAACATTACGGACAGGGCCCTCCAACGGGGTCGGAGTTTTCACGATCTAACCCGCCGATTGGACAGAATTTGGCCCTGTATACCATAGGAGGACATCCTACAACTCTGTCAATTAATGCCAAGCCGAATAACTGCTTGCATAAGAGCCTGAGGTGGACCAACCCGTTATTGAGTTCCTTAATTTGTGAAACTCTTTCTATGGAATAAATCACCCAATTTTGTAGCCGGCCTTGGTGGCCGAGAGGTTCTAGGCGCTTCAGTCAGGAACCGCGCGACTGCTACGGTCGCAGGTTCGAATCCTGCCTCGGGAATGGATGTGTGTGATGTCCTTAGTTAGGTTTAAGTAGTTCTACGTTCTAGGGGACTGATGACCTAAGATGTTAAGTCCCATAGTACTCAGAGCTATTTGAACCAATTTTGTAATAATTTGTTTGTTTGTACATGTACATCACGTTTATAGATTTCCGCCCCATTCGGATAACACCTACATGGTGCTTTTTTTGTTTCAACTAATTAAAATAAAAGGAAATTGTAAAACTGAGTTTGTAATTTTTATCCTCTAAGTGGTTATTATGAAATACCTGCGTGGATGGAAGGAAGAGGGAGGCGACCTGTGGACATGAGGGGGGGGGGGGGGGGGGAGGAATCATGGGAGTCTCAGCCCACCCCCAAGAACAGTTGACTAAAAGCGTTTAATTTTTGCGTACACGAATTTTCACGTTCCTCAATTTCTTTTCGTAAAATAAAGTAGAAGAAAAGATGTGACGAAATTCCAGGAAAGTAGAACCCGTGGAAACTAGAATCCGTGCTTAACACAGGACGCTTTTCAATTGTTCGCCTGTGGTCTAAATCATGTGGGTGCACTTGCTGGCTCACCGGCTGCAGAAAGCATTGCAGCCAGCTAAAGGCGTCCACATACACGCTCGTCGCACCTGCTGCCAGCAACAAATCCGACGCTGCTCATGGGACCATAGGTAGAATCAACAAACAATAGGAACTCAGAGTTTAGTAAGGGAAGACAGAAAGTGAAAGGTCTTGCACTACGTACATTAATGACAGTAGTTTTGATTTTGCCAACCGTAGGACGAAACTGCTGAACCAAACAGCATTCCTCTCACTTATACGCTCGCATAGCCACAGAGTTCATAATGGTAGTGCAAAGAGAGACACTGATGACACTGAGCGCTCACTTTGATTTTTACCGTTTAAATTATGATTATTCTAGGTTACGTTAAAGCGATGCACTAAACATTAATATTAAATGTTTTACTGTTCTTGTTCCTGTATTGCTTCTCATGGAATGCGTGGGTCTTAGCCTCTTCAAGAAATTCCTACATTCTGACCTCTCAAGTGCAGTTCTCCATCATCTTCTGACAGAGAGAATTTCATATTTTCTGCCACATCGACTGTCCATCGCTTTCTGAGACTTTCTGTCTCCCTTTTTCTGGCCTCCATTCATGAACATTTTTAGTAGTTCTTCCACTATCCGCCCAAATGACACATCCAAGCCAGGCTATTTTTAATTAATCGTACAATGACAGCCCCTTGTGTGTGACAGCCCAACAGAACGTGCGGTTTAGACGTCAAGCGGTCATCTCCGGGGCTGCCCATGGAACCCTACATTCAAATATCTTGAGCTACTCCTCATCACTATTCGTCAACGTCCATGTTACACCTAGGTAGGTTACAACTGGTCTGATCATGAGCCAGTAAAGCGTGTGCCAGGAGGAATGACCAGTACTCAGGGATATTACAGGAAGCATCATTCAAAGCAGACAAGCGTACTGAACAAGGGATCGAAGCCGTTAAGAGCTGTGAAACAAAACTGTTTACTTAAAGCTCTTTACATTCCATATTTTGAGAGAAGGTAGTAAGGACCAAAACAAGAAAAACCTGTCTAGCAAACGAAGGCTCTAAAATGAACACTGAGAGCTATGAGAACTTGTTCAGTAGAAGAGACGTGTTTCACACTATCGAAAGTGGTGAAGTGGTCATAGCTCTAGAGGTATACATTTTAGACCCAATGTTTACTAGACTTTTCTGTTTCCGGTGTCATATTCCTGAATACTGACAATTCCTCCTCCTCGGACACACTGTGTATTTGCAGTTTTATCTGCCTGTAAGGTCGATGAATAATTTCCTAAACGCCTAGAAGCTTCCATTAGTGGTTAGGACTGCTGATGAACTTTCGGTCGTTGGTAGAGTCGGTTCCTTTCCCCCAACACCCCATCACCGAAGTTAAGCAACGTTGCGCCCAGCTAGTACTTAGATGGGTACCCGTCCAACGGAAACAGGAAGTCGTTGGTTTTAAAAACACGCAATTCGCCGAACATGCGTACAACTGAAAAACTAGCACCATTATGTGGTGCAACATATGTTTTTTACCCTTTAGGAAGTACATTTTTATTTAATTTGACATGGAATATGTCCTGTTCATATTAGAACCGAGATAGTCACCATAGTCAACTGCGTCACATTGTAGTTTGGAGCGACATCTAACGATGTTAAAAGTGTGTGTGTGTGTGGAGGGGTGGGGGAGGAGGGAGGGTTTGAAAGTATCAAACTGTGACCTCCACAACTAGACCTAGCAGAATGTCTACGGATCTACATCCACGTGATTACTCTGCTATTCACAATAAAGTGCCTGGCAGAGGGTTCAATGAACCACCTTCATGCTGTCTCTCTACCGTTCCACTCTCTAACGGCACGCGAGAAAAACGAGCACTTAAATTTTTCTGTGTGAGCCCTGAGTTCCCTTATTTTATCGTGATGATAATTTCTCCCTAAGTAGGTGGGTGCCAATAGAATGCTTTCGCAATCGGTGGAGAAAACTGGTGATAGAAATTTCATGAGAAGATCCCATCGCACGAACAACGCCTTTGTTTTAATGATAGCCACTCCAAATGATATATCATGTCTGTGACACTGTCTCCCCCATTTCGCGATAATGCGGAGCGAGATGCCCCTCTTTGTACTTTTTCGTTGTCATCCGTCAATCCCACCTGATGCGGATCCCACACCGCACAGCAATACTCCAGAACATGGTGGACAAGCGTAGTGTAAGCAGTCTCTTTGGTAGACCTGTTTCACCTTCTAAGTGTTCTGCCAATGAATCGCAGTCATTGGTTTGCTCTACCTACAACATTATCTATGTGATAGTTCCAATTTAGGTTATTTGTAATTGTAATCCCTAAGAATTTAGTTGAATTTACAGCTCTCAGATTTGTGTGGCTTATCGCGTAATCGAAATTTAGCTGATTTCTTTTAGTACTCATGTGAATAACTTCGCACTTTTCTTTATTCAGGGTCAATTGCCACTTTTCGCACCATACAGATATCTAAATCATTTTGCAAGTCGTTCTGATCATCTGATGACTGATAGCCATAGGCCTTTAGCCAAAACTAACTTTTCGTGAGGATACCCGCATTCACGCAGACCTCTACCGAAACGAAGTTTCCTCTACCGAAGCCAAGTTTGTGTTGTTCAATAGCCAAAGAACTGTCGGGTAAAGCTCGATGTCTAGGTTTTAGTGTTCCCGTTCAACAAATAAATTTAATGCCCTACAACAATAAACGCTTGTTAAATTACGATGACTGTAAATGAATAAATTCTTGTTTAAACCTGCTGACTGTGCGGATTATAGAGCTTATGAGACTCCTCATTTATAAGTTCGAAGTAGATTCCTCCACTAACGGCTCTCATAAGCTTCGGTGGGAGAAGAGAAACAGCCCATTACTGAACAGCTTGAGTTCTGCACAGTACCGACGAAAGAATGTTGTTACGAGCGCACACGAATAATAATTTGGGTCTTGACGTCAAACCAGAATTGAAGCCAGACCTGAGAGTCGGATTTGCGACCGCGCGTGTGCCTAATTAAGGAGCAGCACAAATATTCCCTGTACTGATTTAGCAAAGCCGTAAAAACATCGCAGTGCAGCAGGCGCTGGAGTCGGAAGTGTATTACCGGCGCAGTAATGGCTCTGTTAGGCGGGCGGCCCCCGCTCTCCGTGCGGCGGTCTGCAGGCGCGGCCGTGGATCCACGGCCCGCCGAGATCCGGTCTGTCACGGGCGCGCAGGCCGGGCCGAGCTGCGCCCGCGCTGTACAAATATGATATTCCGGCGCGGCGCCGTATAAATCTGAGGTCCGCCGCGGACCACCATTAAAGGTTAATTGCGTTTAGCCCGGCAGAATGGATATATGTTGAGTCTCACAGCGGGAGCGCCGCTCGCTCGAGGACAGCGCGCCCGCCTGTGGGAACGGCCCGCCGCCCATCCTCTGCAACCCGAGACGCGCGCCCCGCATGCCGCTGCGCCAGCACTGCCGCTTACCGGCCGCCCACTCTTGCAAAAGTTCCGCTGCGTCCCACTGTTAACGACAGTGGCAACCTGACTGCAGCGATAGTGCCCATTAACTAACGCAGCTCGATCTTTTCATGGGTTTTGGCACAGACAATAATTGCACTGCAGACTGCCTGTTAGCCGGGTCCGGATTACAAGGACCTCCCTCGATGCGTTGTTTGAAGTATTTCTTGTTAGGTCGTAGAACGAATTCTTACGCTGTCATATGCACAAGGCAGTTCGAAATGTATTAACAGATGAGGTTCTGGACGGTGCGCTAATTTGAAACTTCCTGGCAGATTAAAAAAAAAAATTCAAATGGGTCCAAGCAGTATGGGACTTAACGTCTGAGGTCATCAGTCCCCTAGACTTAGAACTACTTACACCTAACTAACCTAAGGACATCACACACATCGATGCCCGAGGAAGGATTCGAACCTGCGACCGTAGCAGCAACGCGGTTCTGGACTGAAGCGCCTAGAACCGCTCCTCCACAACGGCCGGCCCTGGCAGATTAAAACTGTACGCTGCACTGCGATTCAGAACATGGCCCCTTTGCCTTTCGTGGGCAACTGCTCTACCGACCATTTTCGTCTTTTTTTACTTATGTAATTTTTTAAAGGTGGGATGCCATAACATGAGTACGTGTTGGTAGTCTCCGGCTCGTTAGCAGGGTATGGGGCGGAGTGGGCAGCCGTCGACGACACGAGGCCTCGTCACGGCGCCCCCCAACACCATCAACCAACCGGAAGCGGAGAAGAACGGACAGTCAAAGAAGGAGATACTCAATTGTAACCATTAAATTACATCGTGTGACACAGCAGTGGTAAGTAGGCGAGAGGGGAAAAGAAAACAAGGAAAGTGCGACATCGGGCACGGCGCTCGTCGGCGTCTTGAAATGGGGTGTCAGCAGTTCACCTCGACAGCAGTCGAGCCAACCGCGCCAGACATATTACAGCTGAGTGGGATATCGTGCGAAACCCCACGGAGATAACTGGCGAAATAAGCGCGGTAGTGTGTGTATATAAACGGTTGTGAAAACACAGTTGACCTCTTAGCAACAAGTAATCCTGCGTTGATAACAAGAATCAAAACGGATGCAGGGATTAGTGAACACAGGGTTGTCGTAGCGAGATAAATAATGTAACCCCCAAATCCTCCAAAAATAAAATAAAAGTATACCTATTGAAAGAACCAGATAAAAATTTATTTGACGCCTTCCTGAGAGACAATCTCCACTCCATTCAAATTAATAATATAAGTGTAGACCAGATGTGGCTTCAATTCAAAGAAATAGAATCGGCAGTAATTGAGAGATTTATACCAAATAACTTAACAAACGACGGAGCTGATCCTCCTTGGTACACAAAACGCGTCACAACACTGTTGCAGAAACAACGAAAAAAACATACCAAATTTAAACGGACGCAAAATCACCGACATTGGCGATCTTTTACAGAAGTTCGAAATTTAGCGCGGACTTCTAAGCGAGATGCTTATAACAGTTTCCACTACCAAACTTTGTCTCAAAACCTGTCATAAAATCCAAAGAGATTCTGGTCGTACGAGAAGTATGTTAGCGTCAAGAAACAATCAATTCCTTCTCTGCGCGATAGCAATGGAGATACTATCGAAGACAGCGCTGCCAAACCAGAGTTATTAACACACCCTTCCGAAATGCCTTTACAAAAGAAGATGAAGAAATTTTCCATGATTCGAATCAAGAACAGCAAAATGGCTCAAATGGCTCTGAGCACTATGGGACTTAACATCTATGATCATCAGTCCCCTAGAACTCAGAACTACTTAAACCTAACTAACCTAAGGACACCACACACATCCATGCCCGAGGCAGGATTCGAACCTGCGACCGTAGCAGTCGCGCGGTTCCGGACTGAGCGCCTAGAACCGCGAGACCGCCGCGGCCGGCTCAAGAACAGCAGCCAACATGACTAAAGTAGAAGTAAATACCCATGGAGTAGTGAAGCAGCTTAAATCACTTAATAAAAGCAAGTCTTCTGGTCCACACTCTATACCAATTACGTCCGTTTCAGAGTATACTAATGCATTAGCTCCATACTTAACAATCATATAGAACCGTTCGCTCGACGGAAGATCCATACCCAAAGACATGAAAGTTGCACAGGTCACACCAATATTCAAGAAAGGTAGAAGGAGTAATTAAATTACAGGCCCATATCATTAAAGTCGATATGCAGCAGGTTTCTGGAACATACATTGTGTTCGAACATTATGAATTACCTCGAGGGGAAACGGGCTACCGACACACAGTCAACATGGCTTTATAAAACATGGTTCTTGTGAAACACAACTAGCTCTTTATTCGAATGAAGTTCTTAGTGCTATTGACGAGGGATTTCAGATCGATTCTGTATTTCTGGATTTTCGGAAGGCTTTTGACATTGTACCACACAAGCGGCTCGTTGTGAAATAGCGTGCTTATGGAATACCGTCTCAGTTATGTGACTGGATTTGTGATTTCCTGTCAGAGAAGTCACAGTTCGTAGTAATTCACGGAAAGTCATCGAGTAAATCAGAAGCGATTTCTGGCGTCCCCCAAGATAGTGTTACAGGCCCTTTGCTGTTCCTTATCTATATAAACGATGTGGGAGGCAATCTGAGCAGCCGTCTTAGTTTGTTTGCAGATGACGCTAACGTTTATCGACTAATAAAGCCATCGAACGATCAAAACAAATTGCAAAACGATTTAGAAACTATATCTGATTGGTGCCAAAATTGGCAGTTGACCCTAAATAACGAAAAGTTTGAGATCATCACATGAGCGTTAAAAGGAATTCGTTACACTTTGGTTACACGATAAGTCATTCAAATCTAAAGGAAGTACATTCAACTAAATACCTAGGAACTATAATTACAAACAATTTAAACTGGAATGAACACATTGAAATTGTTGTGGGGGAAGGCGTGTTATTAGCAGGACACTTAGAAAATGTAACAGATCTACTAGGAGACTGCCTACACTACGCTTGTCCGTCCTCTTTTAGAATACTGCTGCGCTGTGTGAGACACTTACCAGATAGGATTGACGAAGTACACCGAAAAAGTACAAAGAAGGGCAGCACGTTTTGTATTATTATAAATATGGGAGAAGGTGTCACTGAAATGATACAGGATTTTGGCTGGACATCATTCGTTGCGACGGAATCTTCTCACGGAATTCCACTCACCAACTTTCTCCTCCGAATGTGAAAGTATTTTGTTGACACCTACCTACATAGGGAAAAAAAAAAGGATTCAAATGGCTGTGAGCGCTATGGGACTTAACATCTGAGGTCATCAGTCCCCTAGAACTTAGAACTACTTAAACCTAACTAACCTGAGGACATCACACACATCCATGCCCGAGGCAGGATTCGAACCTGCGACCGTAGTGGTCACGCGGTTCCTGACTGAAGCGCCTAGAACCGCTCGGCCACAACGGCCGGCTAGGGAGAAAAGATAACTACGATAAGATAAAGGAAATCAGAGCTCGTCTGGGAAAATATAGGTGTTCGTTCTTCCCGCGCGCTATACGAGATTAGAATGATAGAGAATTGTGAAGGTGGTTCGATGAACGCTCTGCCAGGCACTTAAATGTGATTTGCAGAGTACCCATGTAGACATAGATGTTGACTGCGCCTTAATTCTGTAGCATGGTCCAAAGACCGAGCCGCAATTTTTCCCTGTCTCCAGAAAGGCTGGGGCTCGTCCAACCTTTGACCTAAACTATAACATGAGTCTTGGCTGCAGGGAAGCACAAATCCTTCGGACAAATGAAAGCGTATGGTTCGATTACGGACAGAGGAGTGTGGAGGAAACAGGCCTCCATTTGCTGCCCAGGGTCTAGATAGCACTAACGCCTATGCAGGTCAGGCGATGGGCGTTATCGTCCAACGATTGACAGATGGAGCATGAAGGAGTGTCCATCAAATCAATCGCCTGAAAATGCTGATTAGTGGCGAATCTACCAAAGGTGATGTGATAACACGGGGCTCGGACTCATATCGGAAGATACGGCTGATGAAGATTGCGCCACATCGCAGTCCAACTCGTTGATGGATACTTGTGCTCAACGTCGTTGGAAGGTACGCCATACACTAACTGAATGCAGAAATCCTTTAGATACAATGGGTGCTTAGATGGATCCCGGCGCGTACATTGGCAAAAAAAAAAAACTGAGCCATCCTAGCACGACACACAATAAGCATGTCAAGCTGCAGAAATCTGTCACATTTGCAATGAACAATTCACTACAACAGGTGTGAAACACAGCGATCACTTCCATTTTACAGGCGCTTCACGTGAGAGATGTAATTTAAATAGTTGGCGACCTCATCTTACGCTGCCTCTTGTGATTCACAGTCTATCAAATTATGATGCATATTTCATAATCTTGAACATTTGCAAACGAGTGAAAGTACAGCTAAAATGGAACCAGACCACGTTTGTGTGATTGCAGAGAATATGGAAAAATTCAAAACGATCACAAAATTTATAGCTGTGAGATGTCATAGTGACACAGAATTTTGCCTATAGATTCTTTCAATTTTCCTGCTCGCTCTCTGGAAAATGTGTTTCATATTTAGAGCTCTGGGATCTGAGGATAACAAGAGAGCATGTCCCCGACAGCGAGCAGATTAGTTTAATCAACAATAAAAGCTTCTTTAACTACGAGCACGTAATCAATGAACCTGTTTTGATGGAGAAACACTTAACGCTGACTGAGGCTTTCAAAAGCTTGTTGGCTGTTGAGTCATCAATCAAAGAACAATATTATCAAAGAGTGTGCGAAGTATAGAGCCCTTATGAATACAAGAACTTGAGAGTTTACACAGATTTATATCTAAAAAACGGCGTCTTGCTTCCCACCGATGCGTTTGAAAACTTCCGCACACTGTGTCTTAAAGTATGCAGTCCAAATCCCTGCTGCTACCTAGATAGAATACTAATCGCTCCACCAATTTATTCGGATTATTTCAGTGAACAAACTCGATAGGTGTTGGTGATTTGGGGGAAACAGTATTTCAGTCTGAAATTCAAGGACATTTTCGTTCAGTCTCTTACCGTTGTGTATGTCATAATTTAGCACTACTGATCCATCAATTATGTTTAACCTATACTTAATATTTTGCCTGTATTTATAGCCTCAGGCCAAGCAGCTTCACTTATTATGGGCATTACTAGCCTTCGGAACTTGGAAGATCTCATGCCATGCAACTCGTTTTAGGAGATCTAACTGTAAACCATACATTATACACTCCTGGAAATGGAAAAAAGAACACATTGACACCGGTGTGTCAGACCCACCATACTTCCTCCGGACACTGCGAGAGGGCTGTACAAGCAATGATCACACGCACGGCACAGCGGACACACCAGGAACCGCGGTGTTGGCCGTCGAATGGCGCTAGCTGCGCAGCATTTGTGCACCGCCGCCGTCAGTGTCAGCCAGTTTGCCGTGGCATACGGAGCTCCATCGCAGTTTTTAACACTGGTAGCATGCCGCGACAGCGTGGACGTGAACCGTATGTGCAGTTGACGGACTTTGAGCGAGGGCCTATAGTGGGCATGCGGGAGGCCGGGTGGACGTACCGCCGAATTGCTCAACACGTGGGGCGTGAGGTCTCCACAGTACATCGATGTTGTCGCCAGTGGTCGGCGGAAGGTGCACGTGCCCGTCGACCTGGGACCGGACCGCAGCGACGCACGGATGCACGCCAAGACCGTAGGATCCTACGCAGTGCCGTAGGGGACCGCACCGCCACTTCCCAGCAAATTAGGGACACTGTTGCTCCTGGGGTATCGGCGAGGACCATTCGCAACCGTCTCCATGAAGCTGGGCTACGGTCCCGCACACCGTTAGGCCGTCTTCCGCTCACGCCCCAACACCGTGCAGCCCGCCTCCAGTGGTGTCGCGACAGGCGTGAATGGAGGGACGAATGGAGACGTGTCGTCTTCAGCGATGAGAGTCGCTTCTGCCTTGGTGCCAATGATGGTCGTATGCGTGTTTGGCGCCGTGCAGGTGAGCGCCACAATCAGGACTGCATACGACCGAGGCACACAGGGCCAACACCCGGCATCATGGTGTGGGGAGCGATCTCCTACACTGGCCGTACACCACTGGTGATCGTCGAGGGGACACTGAATAGTGTACGGTACATCCAAACCGTCATCGAACCCATCGTTCTACCATTCCTAGACCGGCAAGGGAACTTGCTGTTCCAACAGGACTATGCACGTCCGTATGTATCCCGTGCCACCCAACGTGCTCTAGAAGGTGTAAGTCAACTACCCTGGCCAGCAAGATCTCCGGATCTGTCCCCCATTGAGCATGTTTGGGACTGGATGAAGCGTCGTCTCACACGGTCTGCACGTCCAGCACGAAGGCTGGTCCAACTGAGGCGCCAGGTGGAAATGGCATGGCAAGCCGTTCCACAGGACTACATCCAGCATCTCTACGATCGTCTCCATGGGAGAATAGCAGCCTGCATTGCTGCGAAAGGTGGATATACACTGTACTAGTGCCGACATTGTGCATGCTCTGTTGCCTGTGTCTATGTGCCTGTGGTTCTGTCAGTGTGATCATGTGATGTATCTGACCCCAGGAATGTGTCAATAAAGTTTCCCCTTCCTGGGACAATGAATTCACGGTGTTCTTATTTCAATTTCCAGGAGTGTATAATCCTCTCCTTGCTAGGTAGCTTATATACTGAATTATTAAATTATCTTCATCAGCGTCTACCAATGAATCACCACTCATCAACACTCATGTTGTTGGTTCAAATTTTATATCATACGCAGTACACGTGCCCTGTTTATTGGTTTACTCTGGAACAACCTTCTCTCGGGGCTTTACTTCACCTACGTCACTATCGTTTTCTTCTTTTGCTTTCATAAATACTTTAGACCCATCTCTTTTGTCCAGGCATGTCTTATTCTGTTGTCGGAATAGTTGTCGCAATTTCTGTAGTAATTGAGAAATGGGTCTCAATGCTCTTTGTAGTCAGTCATAAGATTCGGCTTAACTTTTTTTAAGCAAGGACAGTTTTACTGCGGATGTATCAACCACTGTCCCTTAAGAATACTAATCTGCTCAATCAATTTAACAGATATATGTCGTCAACTGAGGTGCTCAATCACAACAAGCGAATATATCAGTTCGTGCTATTCGTTACAGCGTAGGTGTTAGGTTTTAAGTATTACTGCGTTTCAAACAGTATTCTAACACCGGATGTACGTTACCTGTTAGATGGGAAAACTGCATATTCTAATTTTGTTGCCTGGAGGCATTATACATTAAGCTGTACTCCCTCTGTAACATATTATTATATAATGTTGTTTCCTAGAGCAGTAAAATATTTATTGTTGAAACCTTCCTGTCTCCTCTATATCTCTTTTGTTATGCAACCTTCCCTTCTACAATAACCTATGAAACCTTCCCTTAGGATTTCTATCTCTTGCTTAATGATAACAAATGAAACCCTCCCTTTGAAATTAATTCTCTTTCTCGACAATTATAAGTGCCATCTTCGCATACAAATTTAAATGCTGCTTATTAAAAGTGATTTGCTAATTATTTCGATGAAACATAGAATGTGTCGTCGTCGTGGCCCTCAGTCGTTACCTGCAATAACCCAGAACTGTTCCTTACCTGTTTTACTGTTACTGGATCGCCATCTGACTGCTACATCGAACTGCGACATGAATATAGTTACTCTGTTTCACTATACTCTATTAGCTGCTGGTGGGCTGTCATAATAAGTGGCTGTATTAGTTACCAAAGCTGACGTTATTCTTTAATAACAAAGCTGACGTTAATCTTTAATTATTTGATCGAAGTTCCGAAATTCATAGTCAAAGTTTTTCTTGACAACAATAAAATTTTGCAAAGTTTTACGTTGATAATTTTTGGGATGGATTATAATCAGTAATGCAATATTGCTGGCAAAAACTAATTATATTCTGAAAACGATTCTTCAGATATTTACTGTAGGTAATGCAATGATTTTACAAACGTTTAAATGGGACTTACTTTTTACAATAGTCTTATAAGTAGCATTGCGCAAACATACTTTCAGTAGTCTTTAATTACTCAAAAAAAAATTCAATAATATTAGTTCCTCTTTTGATAATAGTTAGCTGATGTCTCTGTACATCCGTTTATAATCTCTTGTAAATCATAGCTGGTGGCTGGTAGGCACACCGCTCCTCTCAACCTCTCGCTTCAGACCTGCTACCGACTCGCTTCACATCTCTCTTACTACTGACTTCCTAAGGACACTAAAGTGCGGTCTCTCCCGCCAACAATGCTTTCTGGTGCAGACAATCCCTGCTACCATTACAAGATGTATCCCGCTCTTTTCTTAAAATGTATACATATGCGGTCTCTCCCACCCTTTTTTAAAATTATACCAATGTGCGGTCTCTCCCGCCAACTATACTTTGTGCAGACATTCCCTGCTACCACAATTATTTCCAAAATGACAAATATTAATTATTCCTACTCAATTCTATTAATTAAATATAAACGTCTTTCATAAATTGTGGTTTAGTAATAGACAATAGAAATATACACGTTCTACATTGTTAGAAATTAGATGTATGTTTAGGTGTTACTGGATATTAATAAGTGCTCTAACATCAGAAGAATGTCAGTTACAGGAAAGGGAAAAGTGCAATTCGTCTTTAATATAACTTTGTTGCCTGGATGTGTAAAGCATTGTGTATTAACCATTAAGCGTTAGGTGTTACTGGGTCTTACAGAATATTCTAACACCAGATGGGATGTCTGTTACTAGAAGGTGGAAACTGTGTGTTATAATGTTGTTGCCTGAAGACATTGTGTACTATGCATTAGCTATTAAGTATCAGGTGTTACTGTGTCCTAAACAATATTCTAATACCAGAAAGATGTCAGTTACTGTGGTCTCACAGCAATATAATATAATCTTCCGGTCTCGAGACTTTATGCATCGGCGGTCAGGCTATAACTAGATCTGTACGCAAACATAGTTTATAGCCTTCCCTCAGTCATGAAATGAAGGTTTATTTCCACACCAACCAACCTTCGTGTGTGATTACTTCTGCAGAATGACAGTAGCTTCAGTGATCAGCGATGGTCAGGGATCAGCGATGGTCAGTGATCAGTCATGCAAAGTGATCGATGGTGGTCAGTGATCAGTGATGGCCAGAGAAAAATTGTGTTCAGGTACCAATCGTGGTCAGCGATCACTGACTGTCAGTCATCAATGGTCAGTGATTAAAAACGGTCAGTGTTCAGTGATGGACAATGATCAATGATCGTCAGTGATCAATGATGGCCAGTGGTCAATGATTGTCAGTGATCAGTGGTGGTCAGTAAAACAGTTATGGTCAGTAATCAATGATGAACAATGGTCAGTGATGGTCATTGATCAATGATGGTCAGCATTGGTGCTGGTGAGTGATGAATGATGGTTAGTGATCAATGATGGTCAGTGATCAATGATGGTCAGTAGTCAGTTATGGCTATAGATCAGTGATGGTCACTGATCAGTCATTAGTAATCACTGATCAGTGATCAGTGATGGTCAATGATCAAGTGTGTTCAGACATCCCATATCAGTTACAGGTTGTGTAAAATTCTAATAGCAGGATGTTATAGAAGTATATTTTGAAAATTTGAGAGAATTTAGAAGATAAAATTTGGAAAGTTTGGCAATAACGAACTTTTTGCAGCATAAATGAAACAGAGCTTCTACAGTAGTAGGAGGAGTTTGTCCACCTATGACTTGTGTAACTTCCCTTACATTCACTGACATTATGTTCTTGCTGTGGATGAAAGACTGTGAACACACAACTAGACTAGTCTACGTGAGGCTGTATATAGAAGTTTACTTAGGGCCTATCATCCTTCAGTTCACCTCTTCCGTCCACTGCCGCTCTGATGTAAACACACACCTAGTCAACGTGAGTCAGTGTACACATATCAGATTATTGGGCCTTGCGCACTTTAGTTAAGCTCTGACTTAGTGGAGGGTAATTACACGTTTGTAGAACTAAACGACGTACATTTCAGGTAAGGTGAAGCTCACTGGAATTCCAGAACATCTCGTCGGTTGTACGCAGGAAGGCGCCCAAACAGACGACTTCCTAGCATCTCATTAATAACCAATGTCTCTCGTCCACTGAGGGAGAGAGGAAAGATGTCAGCTGATACCCATCACGCAGGTGCGAGAAGGACACGAATCGCTCAATTTTAATAAGACGTTATGCAACATGTACTTGCCAATCGAGGATAAAGCACACTTCCTTTTGCTCACGCAAGGCTCGTAAACCACGGGAGTGTCCGGCGCGCTTTGCGTGCTGCGCACCTACATACATTTCACGATCAACCAGTTAAAAATATGGGATTTTCAGTCACAACAACAATTCTTCCAGTGGTTCAAATGGCTCTGAGCACTATAGGACTTAACATCTGAGGTCATCAGTCCCATTGAACTTAGAACTACTTAAACCTTACTATCGTAAGGACATCACATACATCCATGCCCGAGGCAGGATTCGAACCTGCGACCGTAGCAGACGCGCGGTTCCGGACTGAAGAACCTAGAACCGCATGGCCAAAGCGGCCGTCCTGGCAGTGATTCCTTCAGCCTGCTAATGTCCCACTTTTCCCAGATCTCGTGCTGTTTACAGATGGGTCAGCTTTTACAGATTAGAGTATTCTTAATTCCTGCAACAGCTACAAATGGAAAGATGGAAATCCAAGCGTTACTCGTACGAGAAGTTTACGGGTGAGATCTCCATAATCTTTTGGGTTGGAATTCTCAGAGATCACGTTACCTGAATACACATTTTGCCAGATAATTTGAATCGAAAATGGTATACGAACTTTCTGGAGAATGTCTTGGCTGAGTTTCTGGAGGGCGTTCCCTTGAAAGTGCGCGCTGGTTGCCGTTTAAGCACGACGGTGCACCAGCGCATGTTGATAGTCAGGCCAGGGCTTACTTCACCAACAACTTCAGGTAGACAATGCACGGAGTTGTCGGAAGGTGATGCTCAGTCCCATGGTCTTCGCTTCTTTGACTTCACTCCTCTTGAGTCTTCCATCTGGGTTTATGTAAAGTCACTTCCGTATTTAACACCAGCAGGTACAGTACCTGAACTTATTGAACGCACCTTTACAGTGTTTGATACCATCTAAGGGGGGCATGGAATCTTACAGAGATTTAGTCAAAATGTGGTTTCTACGTTACACATTATTCAAAGAAATTGTTGGTCGTCATAGTGAATATTTACTCTAAAGTAGTGAAGCCACAGATTCGATTTATACTTCTTGCTTTGACTGTTGAAAGGTGGCTACACTGAGTCACAGCGCCAGAGATTGCGCCAAAGAGTTTTATTCCGCCGCCTCCACCGGCAGTGCTTTTTCAGAAGGTGTGGTGGTTAGTGCTTTGCTGCGAGGATGTTGATAGCTGTATTATTTGAGGCCATGTCGTGTGCAGTTGTTTTGATGGGCTAGACAGCAGATGTTGTTCAAATGGAGATGTTGTAATGATCAGAGTGTATTATTAGTCAATAAATATGAAGGTAAAAAACATTTTTTTATTTTTTTTTAAATTTCCTACTACTTTCCATCTTTCTTGGTCACAGGTTCAGTCAACAAAGCATCTAGCTTGTGTTCATATATTAGACTGTAATTCGGGTTTCTATGTGCAATTATAGTATTTCGGTTTTACTTAATTAATTCAGTGTAAATGGTATTTAAAATATCTTGTCTTATTGAGGAAGAACCGTACCAGATGTGTACGTTGAATCACACTTACACACACAGAACAGTTACACTTGTGCTTTGTTCTTCGTAGTTTTTGTTTCGTAGTTTTTATAGTTGCTGGGGACTTAATTAATTAATTGTGGTAACGTAAATTTCCTTTCATTCTTTGTTGTTATTCTATGCAGTCAGATTCCGTACTAATACTAGTCAGAGCCAACCGGTTACGAGACTGCGTAACCGGACAGACAGCGACTAAAATTAAAATTATTTGCATTGTATTTAATTAAGCCCCCATGCACGTGGCGGCCGCTGCTTCGGATCGTCCCTTGGAATTCTTTTGATAGTAAAAATAGCAGACAGTAGTATTGTTGTAGTAATTTGTAGTTTAGTAATTGTAGTCTATATTGCATGTGTAGATTTGGTAATTGAACATTTGTAGTTGTCTTGTCATTCTTCTAATGGTAGTTTTGCAGAATTTAATTTTTCATGTCTTGTATACGCGTTTGACAATTTTGTGCAATTATGAAGATTTCAATTGTTCGTTAATCGTGTTTGTCGGGAAGCATTTCGTGTGAATGATATTGTTGGAGATAAAGTGTCATTGTGTGTAATTTTCATATAGTGACGAGTTTTGTCTGTTTTGTAAATGATTACGCGATCGGTGAAAAAGGCAAAAATGATGGATAGGGAGAATGACGAAAATGTTAACATGGCGAACTCGCCAACACAGACTCGTGAGATGTATGTAGGTGCGCAAAGCGCGCCGGACACTCCCGTGGTTTACGAAAGAGATCACGTGATGGTACAAAAATTTTCAGAGTTAAATTTACAACGTGCACACGATGAGGAAGAAATATTTGAGAGAATTGGGGAATCCGTACCAAATGACAGAATAAATAACCTAACACAACAATGTGAACAGTTAACTACTAACTGTGTCAATACTGAAACCCGAGTCGCGACACTTACGGAAGACGTAAATAAACAGAAAGAAAAAATTGGTGACTTATCGGAAAGAGTTGAGGAGATTTCAAATAAATTGACAAATCATAGTTTACGTGGGGACAGAGATTCAGATGATACAGCTCCATTGCAATTTGCAGAAACCGAAGAGTACCAGAACATAAATAAACATGTTGAAAATCAGGGAGAATTTAACGAACGCGTTAAAAGGGAATTTGAGGCGTTACGAAAGCAAGTCAAACAAATTGAAAGCGAAATCGTAGGAAAAGACGGTAGAAGAAATTTGGAATCACCGATAGCAGAGGGTTTTGAAGAAAATAATTTATTTCATTTACGAGAAGCAACAAGAGAACGCCAGGCGCGCGAACTTGACAATAATCGACATTGGGACTGGGACAGAAGCGGTAAGTCTTTGTCGCCACGAGGCGAAAACTTTGACTATAAACACTTTTTAACTGTTCGGAAATTTAAGATCTTTCGCAATTCTAAGAATGACATACATCCACGTTCATGGTTAGATCAATTTTTGTACGCACTTCCACCAAATTGGCCACTAAGTCACAAACTGGAATTTGTGTGTGGATATTTAGAAAACGTACCGGCGACTCGGATGAGCGCACTTATTAGAGATTGTAATAATTTAAATGATTTTTATCATGCATTTCCATCGGCATATTGGTCCAAAAACACGCAAGACAGAGTCAAACACAGTCTTATTATGCAGCGTAATTTTAAACAGTCTGAGTTCCGCACGCCAGCAGAATACTTTGAAGACATGATTAGAAAAAATCTGTTCCTTTCCAGCCCTTACAGCCCGACTGAATTAATTCGCATTTGTTTAACTAGGCTGCCACAATCCATAAGACAAATTGCTTTAGCCGCAAGATGTAAAAGTCCTCAGGGGATTCACTACACTAAGTGAATATGTGCTGTAGCGTGCACAGGGCCCCGAGCTGTAGTGGCGCTATTTCCCTTTTAGTTTTCTGCACTGCTGCCTACTCTTTTACTATTCTTTGTATCTATCAAAACAACTCTTCAACTATCAATCTATCTAGAGAGTCGGTAAAGAATAACCGGACGTGACTATTTTAAACAAAAGTGATTTCGTAAATTACCATCTGGACTTACTGTATCTTCAGCAGCATTCATTCGTAGTTTAAACGAAATTTTTCCTGTTTAACTTCGTGACAATATTACTTCATATGTTGACGATATTCTTATTGCTAAACGTTCTTGGAGTGAGCATAACATAATTTCGGATTCATTATTACGAATTTTTGCAAGAGTTGGCATTACAATGAACTTGGAAAAATCTGAATTTGGTCTTTCTCAGGTGAAATTTCTTGGTCGTATTATTTCTACAGAAGGTATTCTTCCTGATCCAGAGAGAGTAGACGCTATTCGTAATTATGCTGTTCCTACCACAAAACGTGATTTTCGTAGTTTCCTTGGTGTCTGTAATTTTCTTAGACGCTTTGTTAGATTGGACGATTTGGCCACACCTCGTTTATGTGAACTATCTGGAAAGAATTCTAATTGGTGTTGGGATGAGGAAGCTCAATCAGAATTTGAACAACTTTGTGATGCTTTAGTTGCTGCTCCACTTCTTTCACATCCGGATTTATCTAAAGATTTTTGTTAGACAGTATTATTTAGTTCGCAATGATATTCTTTTTACACGGAAATCGGCCGACAACTCTGTTTGGTTAGTTTCTATTCCTGATAAGTGAGTTAATAAATTGATTTGGTATACACATTTCAGTTATGCACACTTTGGTCCCAGAAAATGCTTTCATAAATTACGAGAAAACTGTTACTTCAGTAATATGGAAAAACGTATTCGATCTGTTATTGCCAAATGCAAATCATGTCAAAAGGCTAAGCCGCCAACTATTTCTCACAGAGCACCGTTGTTTCCTATCATTCCAGCGAAATTAAAGGAGATGGCTGCAGTCGATTTGTTCGGTCCAGTGGTTCGTTCTACTAATGGTTTTGCGTACATTTTGGTAGCAGTGGAATTGCCACCAAAATGTGTGTGTTTTACACCTTTACGCAAAGCAACAGCTCGTTCAGTATCTAATGCTTTCATCAAACATTTTCTTAAAGAAGTGGGTCATGTTGATAAGGTTATATCAGATAATGGATCACAGTTTCGCTCTAAAATTTGGCTTCGTACTCTACGGCATCATAGGATTAAACCAATTTTCATTTCACTTTTTCACCCTCAATCTAACGCTTCAGAGAGATGGATGAAGGAAATCAATAAATTGTGTCGACTTTATTGTCATCAGAATCAAAGAACGTGGGATCAGTATCTTTATATTTTTCAAAACATTCTGAATGAACTCCCTAATGATTCAACTTCTTTACCGCCTATATTGATATTAAAAAATAAAGCACCGACAAATTGTATTTCTGAAATCGTTCCTTTTCCGCCTTCACGGAAACTGCGGCATTCTGAAGTTGTGAACCTGGCTCTACCAAATATTGCATCTGCGGCTGCTAAAAGAGAGAAATCAGCTAAACGTCCTGGTCATTTAAAAACCTTGTCAGTTGGTCAAAAGGTGTTAATTAAGTCTCATCGTTTGTCTCACAAAGGAAAAGGCTTGTGTCGCAAATTTTTTCTGCTTTATAAAGGTCCATGTAGAGTTCGCAAAATTATTCATGATAACACCGTCGAAGTAGAAACTCTTAAATCTCGGCGCTCTAAGGGAGAACATCATATATCGAACGTTAAAATTTTTGTGGAATGACATACTTTTGAGAGACTAACAGTTACATGTAAACACGCAGAGAATACAAGGATACCGCGCCGTGTTCCGGCGGCGGCACATACTCAAAGCAACAGTCAAGTCTGCGCGGCTCACAAGGCAGTCGTTGACCGCAAACAATTACTTCCTACGTCACGCGTACCTACAGCTGATCGAGCGCTCAGTGCCAATGCACTGACAGTCGTAAACAAATGCACAGTCTAATTTCTCCGATTAAATTCAGTATAAAGCTATAGTGACTTGATAAATTATGTAATTAACGTTCAGTATTTTTCAGGATACGGTTGTACAAAATATTTAAGACCTTCAGGTAAATTCTGTGTGTGTCCGATGTTAAGAGGACTTGCTATCGAGAAAATTTCAGGAAGAATGTAATTTCGAAGAAGAAAGTAATAAACTAAAAAGGTAACTATTAATTGAGTTTATTTTTCAGGTAACATATTTCCACTTGGTACGTACTTTAGACGTAATTTGCTGCTAGCGATTACGTGATTCATACTTCGTGTTAACTGATATTGACAATGATTGATTAATGAACAGGGTTGTTACTTGTGTATATTATGCATCGCTTGGCTGCACTGCTTTTTCACTGATGTCATATTTTTCTATTATGTGCCTGCTGTGCTTATTTATTTAAGTTATAATTGTCACGTGATTAATTGTGCCGATGTGGTTATGTTTGTAGGTTACACTTTGTGATTTATCTGTTTGCGCCTTCATGTTTACTTATTAAGGTTACATATGAACATTTATTTGCTTATGCTGATATGATGCTAATGACCTGTTTATTATGTAAGATACATATTTGCTGCTTTGCGTATGGATTGCATATTTAGACATTTCTGTTTGTTGTCATAACTACTCTTTAATTTGGTATATAGAAATGCCGATATGCGGTGTACGAACATGGAGTTTAGGTCACACTATGGTATTAATTATAGATTGTTCGCTTGGCAGAGCCTCGTTGTAGGAATTGTGCTGCATCCACTTGTTGACATTCTGTTCTCCACTGGTATATTTACTCACTATTGCATGTTTTGTTACGCTCAGTGCCTTACATTTTTAAGATAAGAGAATGAACTGCTATAATTCGACGAACGACATTAGTACAAGAAACTTCATAGAAGTCACATGAGCTGGAGGTTTTATGGAAGCTGTATAAATTTATGATAATAGGAAGGAAGCTAACGACATGACATACCAACACTAGGTTTAGACCATTGACAGTTATTACACTGCATTCTTCTTGAGCAATTGAAATAGCAAGTGACACTTGACACAAGAAGTACTCCACATGTTTGCTTCTGTTTTGCCATGATTCTTAAAGTGGTGTACACACTGTGAATTATTACTATCATTCACACTCCATACTCGTACTTACTTACTGAAAGTTATTCAAACTGAAGGCTGTTAGAGGTCATGTAGGCATTTCTTTTATTTAATGATGGACAAGGTAACCAAAATGTATTTTATAATCCATAATGAGTAGAAGATTTGGGTCAGATGGATTACACAGAGGTTGTGTGTGGACATTGTGTCTTCGGATTGTATGGGATGATGAATTGAAGTTTGCACTAGGATTTTATCTGTACTTGTTCGAGGAGACTGACTAGAGGAAAGAGTTGTTATGGAAGTGAAATGATATTGGCGATAAGGTTTATGTGTGTCGACGTATTGAAGAGGTATTATTGAGGTATTGAGATTGTGTGACGTTGATGATTATTGCAGTTTTGGTGGACAAGGTGTAAGGTAAATGATGTTGATGATAAGGTTTATATGTATCGACGTAAGAGGGATTATTGAAGTATTAAGATTATGTGATGCTGATGATTATTGGAGTTTTGGTGGATAAGAGGTAAAGTAAGTGAGGAGCATATTTTTTTGTTGGTTTATATGGAACAAGGAGGATGAAGATGGCAGACTAGAATACTCAAGTGGAAGGAAGATTGTCTACACACACACTTTGTTAAATCACTAATCAGTATTTACTTTTTTTTTTGGAGAGAGGAAGCATTTGCATATCTTGGCACACTGACAGTTGTTCAGAAACCGTACATTTTGATTTGGCTTGGCAAACATTGGTGTTGACATGATGACTATGACGTTGACTAGCTATTATTGACTGTTATACACTGCTGCCACTACTACTTGATACACATGTCGAACATCAAATCTTTGACAGAATTGCATTTACACAGTTAACACTATTCAATTACACAGTAGTACTTAATGTGGATGAAAGATGAGTGAGTGTGTTTTCCTTTCCTAATCCCAAATAATTGGTACCGACCTATCTCCTAAATATTATTTTACTTGTTTGTTGCGGCTTGCACTGACACCCATAAATATTATAGGTTTACTGATATTTGTGTCTTTGTAATATTTAATATGACAATTATCTGATATCATTTGTGTGTTTATTATTCTTTTTATGTTTGGTGTAAGAGCATTGATGATAATTTTGTAAAAGCAATTGTGTGTGCATTCAAGCTGTTGTTCGTGCTTACACATATTAACATTGGTGGGTGCCACTTGGAAATGTTTAATTTCTGCTGATAAACTCTGATGAACTGTCTAATTAGTGATAGTGAATATTATGGACTGTTAGCTGCACTTGTTCAAAATGATGGGTGCCACTGGGAGATGTTTAATTTCTGCTGATAAACTCTGATGAACTGTCTGATTAGTGATAGTGAATATTATGGACTGTTACTTGCACCAGTTCAACATTACTGGGTGACACTGATGGAACTGCTTCTACTGAGATAATGTCACTTGTTGGTGCCTGCAGATGTTCAACATTGCTGGGTGCCACTGATGGAACTGCTTCTACTGAAATAAGGTCACTTGTTGGTGTCTGCACCTGCTCGCCATTTCTGGGTGCCACTGTTGGAGCTGTTTAAATACTGCTGATGAAATGTTATGAGACTGCTATTTGCAGCTGTTGACCATTGCTGGGTGCTACTGTTGGAATTGTCAACTACTCCAAGGAGTGCTACTTGTTTATTGAACTATTGACAAGATTGTATGTGAATATTTGTATAAACTGATTTTTTGTGTATTTACTGTTTATGGAATGTTATGAGACTCTTACCTGCACCTATTCGTCATTGCTGACGCTATTGATTGAATTGCTTAACCACATGATACTTGTGTAAACTATTATGTAAAATCACACGTATGAAAGCATTTGTATTCCCTACTGTATTTTATATATTAGGTTATTGAAGGGTCAGTGCAAAGCCAAAATTTATTTAGTTATGTGATATTTACTTATTAATAATATCTTTTATTTTTGTCTGTATTTTCTTTGACGATTTTGGTGGTATTTTCACCACCAATGCTGGCAAAAATACCATCAAATTCTAGCCCGTGGAGGAGGGGCATATGAAATGTGGCTACACTGAGTCACAGCGCCAGAGATTGCGCCAAAGTGTTTTATTCCGCCGCCTCCACTGGCAGTGCTTGTTCAGAAGTTGTGGTGATTAGTGCTTTGCTGAGAGGATGTCGATAGCTGTACTTTTTGAGGCCATGTCGTGTGCAGTTGTTTTGATGGGCTAGACAGCAGATGTTGTTCGAATGGAGATGTTGTAATGATCAGAGTGTATTATTAGTCAATAAATATGAAGGTAAAAAACATTTATTTATTTTTTTTTAAATTTCCTACTACTTTCCATCTTTCTTGGTCACAGGTTCAGTCAACAAAGCATCTAGCTTGTGTTCATGTATTAGACTGTAATTCGGGTTTCTATGTGCAATTATAGTATTTCAGTTTTATTTAATTAATTCAGTGTAAATGGTATTTAAAATATCTTGTCTTATTGAGGAAGAACTGTGCCAGATGTGTACGTTGAATCACACTTACACACACAGAAGAGTTACACTTGTGCTTTGTTGTTCGTAGATTTTGTTTCGTAGTTTTTATAGTTGCTGGGGACTTAATTAATTAATTGTGGTAATGTAAATTTCCTTTCATTCTTTGTTGTTATTCTATGCAGTCAGATTGCATACTAATACTAGTCAGGGCCAACCGGTTACGAGACTGCGTAACCGGACAGACAGCGACTAAAATTAAAATTATTTGCATTCTATTTAATTAAGCCCGCATGCACTGTACTGTTTCATAAATAAAAGTTTTCCCAACTACAGTACGCTGTCCTATTTTAGCCTACCGAATGCGTTGAAAGAGAATAGTGCTGGAGAAATTTTATTTTAAACTATCAGCTACAGGTTTGCTATTGCAAAATCTTCTGAATTCTATCCTCTACAGTCTCCCAAATTTTTAAAACGTCGTAATGTAACACCCAGCATTATACTCTAATGCAGAGGCGAAATAAGTTAATTACTTAACTATGACAATTTGGTTTATGTATCCAAGTTAGTGGAATTATTCCACAGCAGTAATAGTCACCACTCTGATTATGGGACTAATAAAGCATTATCGGCCAAGAATATATTATATATATATATATATATATATATATATATATATATATATATAATGTTTCTGTAGTCGGTGACCGGTTTCAGGCTACGCCCATTCCGAAACCAAACAATGTTTGCGAAGTAAACTGCCAATCCAAAACAAGGTGGAATTATGGAATACTTTAGTGTTTGTCATCAGTGATGACACTGATTCTGCAGTACAGAATCTGGCTTAAAACCAGTCGTAGATTACGTAAATTACAATTACTGTTAAATAAAATACGTCCACATCCGAACAATCTGAAGCGATGCACGTAATGCCGGGCGAGTGCCTCGAATCTTGTAGTGAGCGATGCTAGCGTGTCTAGCTGAGTGCATTTTAGTGTCCTACACTAAGTCGAACAGAAAAACACGAAAGTAAAGAGAAGTAGCAGAAATGAGAACAGCGAGAAACTTAACACCAGGATTGATGGTCAAGAAGTAGATGAAGTTAAGGAATTCTGCTACCTAGACAGCAAAATTACCAATGGCGGGCGGAGCAAGGAAGACAGCAAAATCAGACTAGCAGTGGCAAAAAGGGCATTCCGGGCTAAGAGAAGTTTACTATTATCAAACATAGGCATTAATTTGAGGAATACATTTTTGAGAATATACTTTTGGAGCACAGTATTGTTTGGTAGTGAACTGTGGGTACACCGGAACAGAAGAGAGTCGAAGCGTCTGAGTTGTGGTACTACAGCGAATGTTGAAAATTAAATGGACTGATAAGGTATAGAACGAGGAGGTTCTGTGCAGAATCGGAGAGGAAAGGCATATTGTAATATTTCTGGCTTATTCAGCCATCATATTAGGCTCCAGGAAGGTATTCCCAGGGCAGTGGAGATGCAAGAAGCATAGAGATGACGCAATGTGGGATGAGGTACCGGTGATTCGGTACCATTCCCGTGAGAAAGACCGCCTGCATGATGCTGCTGCTCTGGGATTGGCTGCTGTGTTCGGCGGTAGGGCGCCAAAACGTTTAACTTTAGTTGCTATTATTAATTAAACCTGTCATCCAAATTACTTCATTTTTTAAAATAAACATCTCTCAACAGCCAGCTATCAATCAGAGTCATTTCAAAATTATTAAAATCAAAGTATTACTAAAACAAATGACTGAAGATATTACTGCCGATGCACTTCGGTAGCGTTCGGGTCACGCCTTGATGGCTTGGCGCGCGAAGTGTCTCGGGCAGTCCGGCTCTCCAGTTCTGACCGTTCCAGTAGACAGACATGTTGTCTGTGGCAGGATGTATTTCATGTTATTTTAGCCAGACATAATGACTGTAGAAAGATATGTTCAATACGTTATGATCAAGAATAGTTTCTCGTGTCTATACCAATAACAACGCGAGAGGCGTCACAAATGAGTTATAGTTATTCGTAGCAGCAGTTCCTTGCGAAGTTAATTTCAGCCTAAAGAAAAAGAAACCATGCCTACGTGCTGTTTTCTGCGCTGGGGACATCATAATCATGAAGACAGCAGGTTAGTGAAGTGTACAAGAACTTACGTATTCCACACAGGGCAGTGGGAACAACTAGGCACCTCATGTGTACTGCATGCACAGTACAAATGTGCTCAGTGACGCGTCATCTGCAGTAATGTCGAGGAGGTAAAGAAGGAAGGAAGTATTAACACTATCTCACTTTTATTCCTTTTTTCTTGCCGAAATATGTGGAAAACACGGGAAAGCAGAAGGGACAGAATGGTAGGACTTCTGCTAAGACGTCGGGGACTGACTTTCATGATACTAGAGAGAGCTGCAGAGGGCAAAAACTGTACAGGAAGACAGATTGGAAAACATCCAGCAGATAATTGAAGACGTAGGTTGCAAGTGCTACACTGACAAGAAGAGTCATGTTCCTCAAGATGCCTACTGGAAATTCTCAATTTTTTTTTTTTTTGGGTCACTTAAGATCAACAGCTTTATGTGTCCCATGATATGTAGCAGTTTGCGAGGTATAAATGTCCATGGCAGGGATTTCTTTTCGGCGATGTTCGCTGGTCAGCTAGCTGATATAGACCTGCTGATATAGACCTGCATTCGTCGATAGCAGTAATGCCTGCCTGGTTTAAAACAGATTGTTGTTGCAAAGACGTAACATTTTTTCTCTGTTCCGATCGGTTAGAGTATTTTTACGAACTGTTCTCGGGCCGTATGACTGCGACTGGCACACCACTCAACAGAGAGACTTTAGACAGTACGCGTTGATACACCAAGAAATGGAGCAACTCCTGGCACACAGTCACGGTGTTGTCACGGCCGTGTTCAGACACAGTTGCTACTTTCGGCAATACTCTCGAGTTTCCACGTCGACCAATTTTACTGCGCTAGTTCCATTCGCAGAACGTCTGCGTGGAGATCGCTCTCTACGCTGGCCGCTCCCTCTGTCAAAGCTGCGTCAAGCGTCGACGCTACTGAGATCTCCTCACGCTCATCAAAACTGTTCTCGACCTGGACTGGAGTAGAATTTAGGGCCACTGTCGATCCTGCATTAAAAACAACACAAAATCTCAGAAATATTCTTTAGAGCAGCCATTGCGGTCTACGTTTAACGCTCGGCTCCGTGACATAGTGCCGCGTTAGCGCCCCGGCTACAAGCGTCGCAGGCGCAGGACGAGCCAGATGCAAAGATAACGTCGGCGACGCCGCAGCCCGGCCGCTGTACGTTACGGTTATTTGCCGTGGATCCTGGGCGGCCCGCGATAAACAATTTTTAATAACGCAGAACGCCATTCTTGAAGTGGGTTGCGTCTCCGTTGTGAAGGCAGTGGGAGCTCTCCCATGCTGATCCGTGGAGTGGAAGCGAAGAGCGCTTCGCGGCTCAGCGGGAGCAAAAAGAAACGAGTAAACATTAGTAGGAGTCCGAGCAGCCCCGTCGTCGCGAGAAATTTGTGGCTGTGAGTCGTCCCCTGGCTCGTGCGCTGTTTTCTGGGTGACTGCTGCGATGGGAAGCTCAACTAATTTTCGCCGCTGTCCAGGTAGGAGAGTTGTTAAGCTGGACAGACCTTCCTCCTACAGGCTAACCTGAAATTTAGAGTGAGGGGTAGCGGCGTCCTAGCGTTCCGTCACTTCCGTGTCTTTGGCGTAAGACTTTGGGGATTCGCCCCATTGTTCATTCCAGACTATTACAATTGGAACACCATCAAGGCGATATGCAACAAACGTCAAACTGGCATGGCACATGTTTACATATGCAAATGATTAGCACGCGACCGGAACTGTACAAAATACAAAGTCCAGTCACATTAAGGTGACCAGCCCCTATCTTCCACTTCAGCGTGCACGCACAGAGGCAGGTTAAAACACTAGCAGCAGAGAGTATGCAAAGCCCAGCGGATGAGGTTGGTAAGGTCGTGAGAGTTGGGGGGAGGGGTGGGGGGCGCAGGGAAACAGCGCAGTCGTTGTCGTAACGCAGAAATGTAGCGATTTATCTGACGTCCGAAAGGGCATGATCATTGGCATTCGGGCCAAGGGTGAAAGCATTTCCGAAACCCCTGAGTTTGCAAACTGTTTACCTACCGCAGTGGTTAAAGTACACCGTGCTTGGAGAAATCGTGCTATCCGAAACCTGTGCCCAAGCAAGTACGGTGCATCGCGGGCCACAAATGACAGGGCTGAAGGACGGCTGCGGAGATGCCAACGGACGAATAGACTGGAACTGTTGAGCAGCTGACCCCCATATGAATCGAGGGGCTACCAGCACTGTCTCCTCAACGATCGTTCAATGAACGTTGCTGCGTATGGGGCCCCGCATCAGGCGCTTGTTTCGTGCACCCATGCTAACTGCTGTTCATCGGCGACAAAAGCTGCGATTTGTATGCCAGTAGCGTAACTGGACATCCACTGGGTGGGAATAGTGTGCCTTTTAAGATGACTGAATTTCCTCATTATGAGCGTATTGATGTGGGATATGTTTTGTTAGAAACTATTGAAAAGCCAAGATCGTATAAAATATTTTTAATTCAAGACAACCGATTCAACGGTCTTTGCTGTCATCTTCAGCTCTTAAACGTCTTTTTGTAGTAAAACATGTGCTGAGTTTTCGTAGTAAAACATGTGCTGAATTTTATACAGGCTCAGCGTGAAATGAACATGTTTTTCTACAAAAAGAAGTTAGAGACCTGAAAATGACAGCAAAAACTGTTGAAACCGGTTGTCTTGAATAAAAAATATTTTGTGCTATCTTGCTTTTTGAAGGGTTTTTAACTTTCAGATAAATCTCGTTTTATGCTCCATCGGCCGTGAAATTTCTTAAAACAATAATCATCAGAAGAGTTGAAGGCAGAGGATGGAGCGTTACTGTCTGGGAAATGTTTTGGTTGTATTCCCTAGGTGATCTCGTCAATCTGGAAAGAACAGTGGATCATCAGAAGTTCGCATCTATTCTTGGGGACGATGTGCATTCCGACATGCAGTTTGTTTTTGCTCGTCACGGTGGCATCTACCAGCAGGACAATGCAATCTGCCACGCAGCTCGCAGTGTACTTGTGTGGTTCGAAGAGCACCAGGATGGACTACCGAAGTCGAGATTCTGTGGGACCACCTCGATCGGGCGATTCGCACCACAGATCCTCCACCGATAAATCTAGCGCACCTGGCAGCGGCGCTGGAGTCATCACAGCTCCACACCCCCTCGGTAACCTCCAAGCCTCTCTTCAAGTAAGTCTCGCAGCGGTCCACGCTGCGAAAGGTCTTCATTCAGGCTTTCGACAGATTGCCACGTTAATGTGACTGGACATTGTGCCGACACCTTGCAGGGTGAACCAGAACTCCACAAATAGAATTTAGAACGTAGTTCAGAGATATTTTCTTAGTATCTTTGTATAAGAGATGTCTAGTCTCTGGTGGCTCGTAACAGATTAAAAATGTAAACATGAATTATTCCTTTGAAGTCAGTACCGCCATTAGACTGTCGTTTATTTGTAGTGTTACATTTACACTTACATTTCAAGTGTTCTAAGTGTTATTTTTCATCACTGTTAAATTTTGATCTGAGTCTGTATCTGCTCCTGGGTAGACTTTACAAACCAGTATCTGATTTCGGAATCTCTGTCTGATCATGATGTTCTAACTTAAATCTTCCCGTATCACCTGCCCTTTTCCAAGTATACCTCTTCCTCTTGTGATTACTGAAAAGAGAATTTGGTATTAATAGCTGAAATTTATTACAGAACTCATTTAGTCTCTCTCCTCTCTCATTCCTTGTGCCAAGCCCATATTCTCCTGCAGCCTTTTCTTCTACTCCTCCCCCAACAACTGCATTCCAGTTCCCAATGACTATTAGATTTTCATCTCCTTTGACGTACTGTATTACCCATTCGGTATCCTCATGTACTTTCTCTATCTCTTCATCTTCAGCCTGCTACGTCGGCATCTATATCAGAGCTGGCTTGCTGTCGATTCTGATAAGAACTACCCTATCACTGAACTGTTCACAGTAACACACTCTCGCCTCTACCTTCCCATTCATAACGAATCCTATTCCCGTTATACAATTTTCTGCTGCTGTCGATACTATCCTATACTCGTCTGACCAGAAATCCTTGTCTTCTTTCCATTTCATTCCACTGACACCGACTTTACACGGTTCACGTGGCGCCCCCCGTCGGAGGTTAGAGTCCCCCTCGGGCATGAATGCGTGTGTTGTCTTTAGCGTAGGTTAGTTTAAGTTAGATTAAGTATTTTGTAAGCCTAGGGACCGATGACCTCAGCAGCTTGGTCCCATAGTCCTTATCACAAATTTCCAAAAACTGACCCCAACTATATCTATACTGAACCTTTGCATTTCTCTTTTGAGATTTTCTAGCTTCCCTACCACGTGCTAGCTTCTGACATTCCACGCCCCGACTCGGAGAATGATATATAAGAGACGATCAAAAGAGATCCATTGGAAGACTGTACAGTCCAGAATCGCTAGGCCAATCAGGGAAAATCGCCGTCATCCCATCGACGGACTAGGTTGAAAATACCCGTTTGGAAAATATCGTGTCCTGCTGCGTGAAGAAGTTCATTGCTGCCTGCTGCACATCCTCGTCCGACAGGAATCTTCAACCCTCCAAGGCTCTTTTTTAGGGACCAAGGCGTGATAATCAGTTGGGGAGATATTAGAAGTATAGGGCGGGTACTCGAGTGTCTCCTACTTCAGTTGCCCTAACTTTTGATTCAAGACATTTGCGATATGTGGACATGCGTTGTCATGAAGAAGCGACAGCCCTTGTCGAGGTTAGTTTTCGACAGAGATGATGCCCAGCACACATTCCTCATTCTGCCATATACTTCTACCCGTGTATGTCCTCCGGAAACCAAGAAAAGAATAACATGACTTTGATCTTGTTTGGACGCATTTGGTAATAACGTCACCATAGTTCACATTTCCGCATTTAGTGGACACACATCTAAAAGACACGAATTCCACTCTCATCCTTCGCCTAGCAAAGGTTAGTAAGGATTCGTGTGTCTGTGAAAATATCTATTGGAGAAGCATACAGCAACTGCCAACGTCATACTTCAACAAAAGATGCGCCAGGGAAATTTATGGCCCTGTGTAAAATCACTAAGTGGGTCTCAGGCTTCCGTCCAGTCGATGATGAAGAGTTTTGTGTATCAGTTAAAGAGAGCAAACCGAAGGCCTAAGTTTTAAATATCACGTTCAAGAAATCGTTCACGCAGTATAACCGTACAGACAAACCATCGTTTGACAGTCGAACAGAGTCCTGTATGGGCGACATAGTAATATGCATCACTGGCGTAGAGAAACAAATGAAATAGTTGAAAAACAATTACGTCACCAGGTCCGGATGGAATCCAGTCGATTTTTCAAAGAGTACTCTACAGCATTGGCTTCTTACCTAGTTTGCATTTATCGCGAATCTCCTTCCTAGCTCAAGGTCCCAAGTGAATGGAAAGAAGATCAGGTGACTTCCGTGTATAGGAAGGACAAAAGAACAGACCAGCAAAGTTAAAGACCAATATTCGTTGCATCGGTTTGCTGCAAAATCATTGAACACTTTCTCAGTTCGAATACAATAAATTTCTTTGGGATGGAGAACCTTATATACAAGAATCAGCATGGTTTCAGGTAGTGCCGCTCGTATGAAACTCAGTTAGCCCTACTCTCACACGATATTCTGAGAACTATGGATGAAGGGCAACAGGCAGATTCTGTATCTCTATATTTCTTTTAAGGAAGGTAGGAGCATGTGGAATGGCTTCACAGACATGAGTGGCTCGAAGACTTCTTAAGTTACAGAAGTCAGTACGTTGTACTCAAAGGCAAGTGTTCATCAGAGACAAGGGTACCGTCGGGAGTGCCCCATGAAAGTGTGATAGGGCCGCTATTATGCTCTATACACGTAAATGGTTTGGCGGACAGGGTGGACAACAATTTGCGGTTCCCAGAATGAGATTTGCACTCTGCAGCGGAGTGTGCGCTGATATGAAACTTCCTGGCAGATTAAAACTGTGTGCCCGACCGAGGTAGGAGACGAGGTACTGGGAGAAGTAAAGCTGTGAGTACCGGGCGTGAGTCGTGCTTCGGTAGCTCAGTTGGTAGAGCACTTGCCCGCGAAAGGGAAAGGTCCCGAGTTCGAGTCTCGGTCGGGCACACAGTTTTAATCTGCCAGGAAGTTTCATGTCAGCGCACACTCCGCTGCAGAGTGAAAATCTCATTCTGGAAACATCCCCCAGGCTGTGGCTAAGCCATGTCTCCGCAATATCCTTTCTTTCAGGAGTGCTAGTTCTGCAAGGTTCACAGGAGAGCTTCTGTAAAGTTTGGAAGGTAGGAGACGAGATACTGGCAGAAGTAAAGCTGTGAGTACCGGGCGTGAGTCGTGCTTCGGTAGCT
The DNA here is from genome assembly GCF_021461385.2 of Schistocerca piceifrons. Classification (NCBI taxonomy): domain Eukaryota; kingdom Metazoa; phylum Arthropoda; class Insecta; order Orthoptera; family Acrididae; genus Schistocerca; species Schistocerca piceifrons. The sequence continues at coordinate 466,122,254 of NC_060140.1, read as the reverse complement.
CAGTTGGTAGAGCACTTGCCCGCGAAAGGCAAAGGTCCCGAGTTCGAGTCTCGGTCGGGCACACAGTTTTAATCTGTCAGGAAGTTTCAATGTGCGGTTGTTTGCAGACGACGCAATGGTGTACGGTAAGGTGTTGAAATTGAGCGATTGTAGGAGGATACAAGATGATATAGACAAAATTTGTAGTTGGTGTGATGAACGACAGCTAGCTCTAAATGTGGATGAATAAGAAAAACAAATCCGTCATGTTCGAATACAACAATAATAGTGTCCTGCTCTACAGAGTCACGTCGTTTAAATTTCAGAGCCTGGCGTTATAAAGCTATATGAAATGTAACGAGCATGTGAGGATTGTGGTAGGGAAGGCGAATGGTAGCCTTCGGTTTATTGGGAGAATTCTAGGAAATTGTGATTCATTTGTAAAGGGAACTGAACACAGGACTCTGGTACGACCTTTTCTTGAGTACTGCTCGAGTACTTTGGATCCGTACCAGGACGGATTAAAGGAAGACATCGAAGCAATTCAAAGGCTGGCTGCTAGATTTATTACTGGTAGGTCTAACAACTGGTGTTACGGGCATAATTCGGGAACTCAAATGGGAATCCCTGGAAGGTAGGCCACATTCGCGTCAAGGAACACTATTGAGAAAATTTAGAGAACCGGCATTTGAAGGTGACTGTAGAACGATCCTACTGCCTCCAAGATGCATTGCGCCTAAGTACCAAGAAGATAATATACGTCAAATTAGGGCTCATACGGAGGCATGCAGACAGTCGTTTTTCCATCATTCTATTTGCGAATGGAATAGGGAAGGAAATGACTAGTAGTGGTGCCATGCGGTGGATTGCGGAGTATCTGTATAGATGTACATATATGCTTTTATATGTGCGTCGGAGTCACACTGTATTATACAATGGGGCCGAGAGACACTGCGACGAACTTTGGAGCGTTGTAGAGGCTGTCTTTAGAAACAGAGGATAGGAACGGACCCATATCCGGTAACATGGCAATGGGACAACCCTTTGGCAGCAAACATGACATTGTACGTTGACAGATAGTATGCGGAACGTTTCACAATGTTGTTTGTTATTCGGTGATGGCGACTGATTCCCAAGAACACCAATGGAGAAGATGGAGCTAACTGATTCGTAGTTTGTCTCCTTTGAATGCGATGCTCTGTTGCCTTGATGGCTGAAGGTTTCGGACTCGGGATTCCGTCTTTGATTTATTTGTCTCCTGTGTACCAAAAGACGTTAGAGGTTTCAAAGGGTTCCAGTAGAAAGATATTTCCGAATGGAAACCCGTGTCGTGAACGGTCGTGCACCGGGAGAGCAGAGGATCGTACCCGTAGGAGAGAAGGCCTTTCAAAACGGCGGAATTGCAACATTGCTAGATCTTCGACCTGAGGTCCGTCAGCGTACGAAGTCACAATTGCTGCCGAAGGGGTGTCCTAGTGCCAGGTGCCTGCGCCTAGAACTTTGACGCTCAGCATCGTTGGATTACGTTACCACTCGCGGATTCCTATCCTCGATTTATTCTTCCCAACATCCTCTACAATCACTAGAATTTTGTCATAACATTTATGGGACACCCTGAACACGATGCAGTAACGCCCTCAAAAGGAAACTTTTCGATCTCTGGTTATGTCTTAAAACCAATGGGATCTTCCGAGAAATACAGCTCAGAACGGTAGTAAGGTGCAATATTTTGTGTTTTACTTATTTTAGGATTGAAGACAACTGTGTAAGTTGAAATGACATGTTTAATGTCGCAATATTAGCACAAAAATACACGCTTTTACACAGTTGTCAATGTGACATCAAAAAAGAAAACAGTTCTCAGGATAACGCATCTCGTCAACGTCAAAAAGTGAACTAAGCCTAAACACTACGAAATTAAATATTAACTCTCAGAATGTTAAATTATTGTAAACATGACAATATTACAGTTTAACTAGAAGTTTCTGTACGAAGTTGATCCTACGGTTGGTCAGTACTACAAAAATCGTCCGATTCCGGTTCAAAGTTCGGTACCATTTTTAGGATGACAAACAAGTCTACAGTGTATGGTTAGTTATGTGACAAATCGAGCAAAAGATTACCCAAGGTCGCTCGAGTTTACAGTGGACGCAAGCTGGTGAACCAACAAGTTTACACCTCTGTACGCGGTATTTACCTTAAGTTGCGATGAGCTATTACGCCGCTCTCTTCCGCTGAAATTCCTATAAGGCTAATTATACCTTTGCTGAATTTTCCATCTGAAACTTTCCCTATGTTTCTCGGTATGTGAGAGAACATGTACTCATCTATAGTCTTATAATGTGGCAATATACACACATATCGTTGGAGCAGCATGCATTATAATGCCCTCTCAGTTCTCACAAGAACAATTAACTAATTGGCTGGTTCGTTTCTCTATAGTTAGAGCTAAACGATGCTACAGCTAATTTCTAGCTGGCTATCAGCCGATGTGAACGCAGTATTCACACAAATTACTCCTCTGCATCGTACAGAGCATTATGCGGTCTGTTCTGCACTTGACGCCAGTTCAGAGAAGAGACCACGAAAATTTCCGTCTTGTCTTCCTCATAGCCAAACTATCTCCCCACGTGGCCTCTTTTGTTCTTCACATCATGGCTTTTTTCGACCGATAGAAGTGTCCCTCTTATTTTGTGGAAACTCTCTCTACCAATTGCAAAGTCCCCTACCATTAAAATGCGTTGAAACTTTGGCTCCTTTCTCCTTCCTAGCGCGTTTCCGCCAGTCGGATGTTTTGTGCCCATTTCAGACGCCTAAATGCGTACATTGACTCTTTCATGTGTGTACCACTAGTTGGACACGCGATGGAAATTGCGTCACTGGTCTTGTTTTGTATCCATTTGCAATTCCGAACTGCAGGTTTCTGAAAGCTTTCTTTCCTGTCCTCCCTCAGATAGGCTGTTTTACTTGCTCTCTCTGTCTGAGTCACCTGGTCGGTAGTTGACTTTCTGCCTGGGACACCCCTTTAAGTGGTTTCTGTGGTACCCCCTGAAGTGCGGCCTTGCCTCTGTGTAGTCCCTCTGAATTCCAAACTAAAACGCCTCTCGCTGCTTGTTTCATCTTCCGCTCATACATGAACTATAGGAACAGTGTGTTAAATACCATCGGTTGAATGTCATCCGTATTTGGATTACATATTGCTAGGCACATTTGCTCATTACCACCAAATTAAGATAGGTGCCATATTCACCTTCCCGCAACCAGCCACGTTTTCTTGATCTTCCTAAAGATGTTGTACCTAATGGCCTGATATTTAATGCTTGTTTGATAGTCTAGAATCTGGCATTCTTTGTCTGCAATCAGAATCGAGTTTCTCATTTACAGCATATATCCCAAGTTCTGTTCTTATCCCTTAGTATATCATGCAGCCTGTCACTGCTGTTAGAGATTTCATTTCTGCGGCTTGGAATCTGCTTTCCTGATTTTTGGTAGTTGTCCAACTTTCACTTCCAAACAGCAATGTGGGGACGTCCATTACCTGATAAAACTTTATTTTTGTGCCTTTTCTCACTTTATTTCTCAGAGTTCTGTTCATCTATTCTTTTTTGCCTAAGATATTAGTACAATTAAAGGATAGAATTAAGACATCAGGTATTTTATTTTATTTATCAAATTGCATGTACCATGATATAAGTCGGAATGTTAAGGGATTAGGGAGAAAGCTCAATACTGGTTCACTTAATATCTGTGAAGTGGGAAGCAAAAGATTGTCAAATCAGATTGGGGTAACGTAAAGTGGGGGCTGCCATAGGATTTTGCTAGGGTGATTTAGTTCACTTGAAATGTATGAATGGCTTGCCACAGAACCTGACAGACCATTCAATAAATTTTCTCTTCATACGACACAACTGTCATTGCTAAAGGAGAGAAATGGTGCACTATATAAATCACCTAGCCAATAGGTGGAGCACTCGGTTTTTAGACAACAGATAAACTACAGAAACACACAGTTTCACTGTTTCTCTTGTAAATGCGAGATTGTTCTATCCAAATGTACTCAAAATGTGAGTCAGGTTGAGCAGTTTAAGTTCCCAGCACTTAGGGTGGACGAAAATCTTTCTTGGTATTTATACTTTCAAGTTCTTGTTCAAAAACTGAATGCAGTCTGCACTTTAAGAATAATCTTTACTGTCTCTGACCCTGTCTAGTACATTCCTGCGTAGGGGACGCCTGCAGTAGTTAAGAACATTGTTCTGCAATGTGTCATTTATTCGTATAGGCTCTCACAACCTCTTCTTGTTTTCCAATACTTTTGTTTCATATATTCCAATCAGCATTCTGTAAATTACGTTGCAGACGTGTGTCGCTATGAGATCTTTATCTTTATTCATTGTTGATTATGTCTGAGGAAAGCACTTGCTAGCAATGGACGAACGTTTCGGTTTGCCTTGGTGGAATGCGAGCGTCCTGAGTGGCCACGTAGCGGCTCCAGCGCAACCAAAGGATGTCTTTTATATGAGTGGGTGTCTGTTCTTTCAAACAACAGACACCACGCGGAATGCATTACATGTAACCTGAAGATGAGGGGAGGGGGGGGGGGGGGAGAAAGGAAAGGAAAGGTATAACTGATGTTTGCTCCATCGGGACAAAACGCAGAATCAGCAACGATGAGTGAAAATGTTTAGTGGAGCGGGATTCGAACCTGAGATCTCCTTGTGTCAAAACGGATGCGTTATCAACTCCGCCAACCGTGACATATTATTAACGCCACTGCACAGACTATCTCAGCGGGGCTCACGGCTGACCCACATTCCCACCGAGCACCAGCTATCCACAGTTCAGACAAGTATGCGTTACTAACTTAGTCTTCAGATGTGGTTTATCTTCCAGCGATTATATGGATGCATCAACAGAATTAATAAATAGTAGATGAGGTTTTAGCATTATGATGAATAGGAAAATTGGTAGGGATGAGTTACTGTTTGTAGTGGACCATGCAAAATAATTATTCTCGGACGCTGACGAGTACCAACATTTTACAGATGACGTTTGGTTATTAGAGGGAATATATATGAAACTGAGTAATTGATAAGGTAGATGGAAGACGATTACAACACTAGAGAAGCAGAGGAATGAAAGGTAGAATTACTCGATTCTATGAATTGGCAGAGGAAAGGGAGTAATAGATAAGCCTCTAAAATTCTGCGGTGCTATTTAACCATCTTCCAAAACACCACTAAAAGAATATAAAATAGAAGCATCTCCTGAGAAGTGGGAAAATATCATATGAAATATTAATCAAAGATTTAGATACTAACCAACAGATTTCAAGTCAAGCACTTAAGATAAGAAGTAGTTGCCAAATGTAGATTGCTATTTTAGAGGAAATAAAAAAAAAGAGGAGTTCACAATGAAGTGGTATACTGAAAATTTAGGAATGGGAGAAATTAAAATTTTTATAATTCAATAAACAATGTCAGTGAAAGCTCAAATCGTAGTTTAGAGGTAAGTCGTGTAAAGCAGTAAAGGAGGGAATAAAAAATAATTAATAATACAGAAAAATAAAAATAAATAAAAATTCTTATCGTCAGTTAGGAAGCGAGTTATGTAGGTTGCTTGGAGACAAAAATAGCCAGTGCAATGAGCTGCTAATAGAGCTCTATGAATAAATAGAGAAAGCTATGACAGCAGGAAGAAATTATATGGAATACAGGGAAACAATTCCCTATTTCAGGGGAAATAAAGAATTGACCACTAACCTACGAATTTCAGATGGTATACTCTGAACTCGCGACGCATTGGAAGGCGAAGTTATTTTATTTGATGCCACAACGCCAAAAGAGGAAATTTTTCTATCTGATTTATAGTCAGACGTTGGCACAACATTACCGAGGTACCTGTAGCGGTTAAATTTTGTAATTATCGGAAGATCAGTGTTTGTACATTTACAAACAGAATGACAGCCGGAACACGGAAAACTGAAGACGCGCTGCAGTAATATCAGTTTGGCGTCAGCGATGTACCTTTCCTTTGTGCTTGTTAATAAAATGATGGTAACAGAAAGATTACGATACCTTTTTCATTATCTGAGGCCCTGCGGAGAGAATTCGACATTACAAGGTTTAATGAGATGTACGAAATTCTGAGATGAATGAGACTTACATACGAAGACTTAAAGTCAATCATACGTCTGCAATAAACTTGAAAGAGTAAGAAAGACAAGACCAAATCTAAATTTCGCAGATAACGAGATTCTGCTGCCACGAAACTAAGATGGCTTAAAAAAATTCTAGAATGAAATCGAAAGTACATAGTGCTCGCCATTGCTTCACCAGAATTAATAGAAAATGAGGAAATCTTACTTACTGTGAGTATACAGTAACGTAGGAAAAATATACATAAATAAATTTATAGGTGTAGGAAGAATTTTTCACTCTATAACGGAGTGCATATGAAGCATACTGGCGGATTAAAACGCGACGCCTTGTTTGGTTTCTTCCCCACTGAAGATTATTAACAATCCTGAGAAGCTTCGAGTACTGTGTGTATTTGGATTTCTGTTGTAGACAACCCCTTGCTTAACTACTCACAGCCTCATTTTAACATATTAACCACAAGTGTTGAAATTGGTGCTTCCGTACAAAACTTTAAGAAAACCGTACTACAGAGATGTCTTGAATATGTATCGTCAACGTGGTGCAATACTTACCGCGGCAGTACCGCGACAGCAGTGCGCGAACCAGCAGCGCAATTGTAAGAACCGCCACAGAACGCTCGGAGCTGGCGGAAGCTGCGGCGGCAGCATTTGCAAGTGAAAGCGGAGGCGCTCGAAGCGACTTGTTTACATTTGCATCGTACGACTGCGGGCTGAATGATTTAGCAGTACGTCGGCAGAACGCCCCATTACGACGGATCGCAAAAGCTGGCGAGACGTCGGTGTGAAAGCCACCAAGACAGCAGATGTACTCTGGTGCGCAATAACGTCCACTGCTGACTTGAAAAGCACTTGTGGAAGTACATCTACTTGTGACTCACGATGTATATACTAGTCTAGCAACGCTGCAGCTTATGAATGGATGTTGCATGCCAAAAAAGTTCAGGACGGAGCATTGGATCTCAAGGTGACAGATCAACAAAATAGTACATACAAAGCGAGTCAGCTACAAGAGGCCACCACGGATTTATTATGAACGACTAAATAAACCTTTTTATGGTTTGCAGTAAGTTATAATGGATATAACATGAGTGATTAAAGGAGTAAAACGATAATAGCGCGGACTATCAAATAACCGCCCTATTGCACTGACGTCTGTAAAAGTTAAAAACTATTTGTGTACGTCAAAACATACGCCGCATTGTCTGATGTAACTTAGGGAAAAGCATGCCACGATATATTTACTCGTTGTGGACATTTCGAGGTCCTGTTTTAGCTATCTCGAATTAGCTACCAGAATTCAAATCGAGATCTAGGCTTGTGATTAGATTAACCGTAGTTTACCTTTTAATAATGGTTTGGTGTGTACTGAATGTCCTTGCGAAAGGAAACATCAAACCCCAAAGCACTATTTTCTGGACTTTGAGCACTCCTTCTTATCGTCAACACGACAAAGAGCATTCCGCAGGGGACTAGCAGGTGAAAGGATATGCAGGTTCTCTCAAAAGGTACGCTACAGCTTCAGTACGACATAGCACCCAAACTAATTAAGATATTCACACCATGTTTGACATTGTCATAGACAAAGTCACCGAGTTTTGTTTGGGTGCATTGAGGATGTCGTGAGTGATGCATAATGACAAAGGTGCAAGAAAAGATTCAGTATGTCGAATGGTTTATTCAGACCAAATCGGACACACAGTTCACAGCACCTCGTAGGGAGCAACCACTCTCGTTGACGTCGAAGTACCAGGAATGTTATGCAGACAGGAAGCGCTTATGTGAAGCCTCAGACTGGGCGACCTGGAACAAGCAAAGCCGACGCAGAACAGATACGGTTGGCTTTTCAACATCCACCGCAGAAGTCTGTTCCGAGAACGTCGCAGCAACTGCAAATCCCAAGAGTGACCGAAAACAAATGTATCCAAACCCATTGCAAGTGTTGCACTCCCCGAAATCAGACGACAAGCTACAATGTTTGCAGTAAGGTGTGAATGTTCTTCTCTTAGAGGAGGACGGAAATTTTCTAAACAATCTAGCATTTTTTGACGAAGCAACGTCCTACGTTTATGTTAAGGTAAACAAACACAATTTTTCCATCTGGAGCACAACTAATCCGCATTCTGTGACGGGAGGGTACGTGACAGCCCAAAAGTCGATGTGCGAGGTTGTCTGATTGTTCATCACATTGTGGGATCATTATTCCTCAGAAAAAGAAACGTTACTGTAGCAGTTACCTTTATTGGTATGCCAGAGCTGTTTGCGTCAATAAAACTATCTGATCGCCAAGACACAATCGTTTTTCAAAAGGAGGTTCACCGCCACATTAGTCTCATATAGTGGGAGATGTTCTCGACCAGGTGTTTCCAGAACGCTGTATTCGGAAGCGTGGTCCCATTCCCAGGCTTCTTACGTCGCCTGACATTCCACCGCTGGACTTTTTTTCTATGGGGGTATCTCAACGACTGAACCTACATCAATATTTATAAAACCGGAAAGTTACTGCCATAGCAACAATTGAGGACAGTATCTTGTGCTGGGGCTGGATAGAGCTTGAATACAGACGGGGGTTGTGCCTGCCTCAAAAGCGCACGTGTTGAAATTGATCGAATAGGATAAAAACTTCGTTAGTTTGTCTGTCACATAAGCCATATGTGATGTGAATCTCCTAATTAGTTTGGATGCTATGACACAGTAAAGTTTTAGAGTAGCCTTTGAGCACCCTGTATATTTTTTGCCACGCTAATTCACACAGCTCATCTTCACGAATTCACTGGCTAGAACGGTTTCAGCTCAAGTCTGAACACGCTATGTCTCCTGCGGAGCTACTGAACTCTGTTACGAATGGCTAGAGCAGAAGATAGGCGAAAAGTTCTGTTGAAGGTCACGGAACAGTACTCCTGCTGCTTTAAACGCAGTTGTTTAAGGGAATTTGGCTGAGACTATAAACATTTTACAATAGACGAAACCAAAAAAGTCTGATGGTGACCTACAACCAAAGAGAGCGATCGACATTCTGTAACCTCAACTCTATTTAGAGGCTCCAGAAAACTACATACTAATCGCTGGATAACTAAGGTATCTCAGGTATTGACGGTGAGATGTAGTGAAAGATAAGAGGGAAATAGATTTGTTCTCGGAACTGAATGGCAGCCTGACGTGAAATCAGTATTTTGCGCGGATGATTTTCTAGCTATTACAGAGTTGCTTGTATCTCAACCCATCAGTCACCGACAATGACGTGAGTGTTTCAATGTTCGTTGCAGCTCACTCTCTACTCTTGGAGTAATTATAAATCCGAACCGCAAGGAATCCTGTTTGAAAATCGCCATCTACTGATGATCCACCAAAAATTATCTCATGAAGACACACACCGCTGATTTAAGTGCCTACAGAGACAAGCGGAGGTCAACCTACCAAATATGCTCTTGCTGAAACACTATCTCTATTGGCCGCTATGTAATGACGACTGCTTTTCTCCGCATTTCACGTATTTTAAAGCTGAACATGCACTCTTCTTATATGCCACTCTCCACACGTCTTGGTTAGGAAATTTGCTTTCAGATGTATTTCTCACTTGAGATGCCAAATCAATTGCAAAATTCAAACCGTCTGCGATTGGCAGCGATTGGTATTGTTGTTTTAAATACCTTTATTCTTTATCATGTTTCGTGGGACCATACGAGCCAAAAGTCCGCAGTCATGGAACAAGTCAGTACGTTGAAACTCAATCCTCCTACGGCGTTAAATTGTTAGCGTCCCAGTGACACGTTATGTCGAAATTGTATGGGGCTCGGCTCCTGTGGGTGCTGTCTGTTTACCGTAGTTACGACTTCAACATCTAAATGCTAGACAAGCGAGTGAAATCCTCTTATACATTAAATCTCCAAAGCGTGGTTACCTGTATTGCAACGGAAATACCATCACATTGACACAACAAAATCAGAGACGCAAATAACTAAGTATATTTATTATTTACGGGTCCGCTGGTTAGGATTAGTTGTAGGACAGTTGGGTTTATAGCAGCAACGGAAAAATGCACTGAACAATATCTGTTTATTCTCAACAAACTTCTACATGAACCAAAGAAAATGACTGACAATTAGTTACCAACGTGAGAATAATCAGTTTCCTGAATATTAACGACAAACATTGGCTCACTAGAAGCTTTTTTCATATCTGAATGCAGCCCTAACACATTGAAGAACACGTCAAATCTGACTAGACGACTGTTTGGGAAGAGTAGCAAACTTTCGTAACCTGCACAAGTCGCACTGCAGAATAATCGAGTGCAAGACACGCGAAATAAGACAAGTAATCAAGCAACAGAAGTGGCCCTACATATCCCGGAAATTTTGAACTGTTCAGATATAGAACAGCGCTAATTGCTATATGTGAAACTTACTTAGAACTCAGCGAACATGCAGCTCAGAACACAAGTTATAACAGAAGATGAGTAATTTAGAAATAGATATCCTTGGTGTGGCGAAGCAGCTTAAAACACTTAAGAAAGGCAAGGCTTCCGGTCAAGACTGTAGACCAGTAAGATTCCTTTGAGAGTATGCTGATACAATAGCTCCGTACTTAGCAATCACATACAACCACTCGCTCGTAGAAATATCTGCACCCAGAGACTGAAGAGCTGCACGAGTCATACCACTACCCAAAAAGGAAATAGCGTTAACGCGCTGAATTACAGATCCATATCACTAACATCTATTTGCAGTAGGATTTCCGAACATATTATGTGCTCGAACATTATGAATCACCTCGAAAAAAAAAAGAAAAGAAAAGAAAAACGGCTTGTTGACAAATACCCAATACAGATTCAGAAAATGTCGTTCTTGTGGAATACACTTAGCTCTTTATTCTCACGATGTAGTGAGTACTATCAACAAGGAACGTCAAATTGATCCCATATTTTTAGATTTGCAGAAGGCTTTTGACACGGTTCCTCACAAGCGACTTCTAATTAAATTGCGTGTCTATGGACTGTCGTCAGAGTTGTGTGACTGGATTAGAGATTTCCTGTCAGGAGGATCACAGTTCGTAATAGTTCACATAAGCAGAAGAAATAATATATGGCTTTCCCCAAGGAAGTATTACAGGTCCTCAGTTCTTCGTGATCTACTTAAACGATTTAGGAGACAATCTGAACATTCCTCTTAGATTTTTTGCAGTTGATGCTGTCATTTACAGTCATACAATGTCATCAGATGATCAAAACAAACTATAAAATGATTTAGACAAGATATTTGTACGTGACAATTGTCTGTAAATTATAAAAGGTGTGAAGTCACCCACGTGAACACTAAAACGAATCCGCAAAAGTTATTATGCATGTTAAATTACACAATTCTAAAGGCTGTAAACTCATCTAAATATTTAGCGATTACAGTTACGAATAACTTAAAATGGGACGGTCACGTAGATAATGTTGTGGGGAAAGAAAACCAACGACCGATTTATTGACAGAACACTTAGGAAATGTAACAGGAACTGCTTACACTAGACTTGTCCGCCATTTTCTGGAGCGTTACTGTGTGGTGTGGGATCCGCATTAGATAGGATTGACGTAGGACATCGAAAAACTTCAAAGAAGGGCAGCTTCTTTCGTATTATCGTGAAACAGGGGAGACAGTGCCACTTATATGATATACGTATTGGGGTGGCAGTCATTAAAGCAAAGGAGTTTTCCCTGCAGCAGGACCTTCTCATGAAATTTCAGTCACCGAGTCTGTCCTCAGAGTGCGAAAATATTTTGTTAGCGCTCACGCATATAGCGAGAAAAGATCAGCATAATAAAATGAGCGAAATCGGAGCTCGCACGGAAATATATAAGTGTTCGTATCCCTACGCACTGTTCGAGAGTGAGACGGTAGAGAAGTAGCTTAAAGGAGGTTCGATGAATCTAATTGGCAGTTGCAGAGTAATCATGTAGATGTACTCGTAGATGTAGATGTAGATATGTAGATGTATAACGCAAAATGGATGAGATTAGGGTCGAGGATAGTAGCCACTGACTTCAGGACCAGACGAATGGCAGCTAGCCCTAAATGTGGAAAAATTTAAGTTAGTGCAGATGAGTAGGAAAAACAAACCTGTAATGTTTGGATGTAGTATTACTAGTGTCCTGCTTGACACAGTCAAGTCGTTTAAATATCTGAGCACAACCTTGCAAAGCGAAATGAGATGGAACGAGCATGTGAGAGCCGGCCAGTGTTGCCAGCGGTTCTAAGCGCTTAAGTCTGGAACCGCGCGACGGCTACGGTCGCAGGTTCGAATCCGGCCTCGGGCATGGATGTGTGTGATGTCCTTAGGTTAGTGAGGTTTAAGTAGTTCTAAGTTCTAGGGGACTAATGACCTCAGATGTTGAGTCCCATAGTGCTCAGAGCCATTTGAACCATTTGAGAATGTGAGAACTGTGGCAGGAAAGGCGAATGGTCGACTTCGGTTTATTTGGGAGAAATGAAATGAAATGTCGTGTGACGAGGGTCTCCCGTCGGGTAGACCGCTCGCCTGGTGCAAGTCTTTTGATTTGACGCCACTTCGGCGACTTGCGCGTCGATGGTGATGAAATGATGATGGTTAGGACAACACAACACCCAGTCCCTGAGTGGAGAAAATCTCCGGCCCAGCCGTGAATCGAACCCGAGCCTTTGGATTGACAGTCTGTTGCGCTGACCACTCAGCTACCGGGGGCGGACTATTTGGGAGAATTTTAGTAAAGAGCGCTTCACCTGTAAAGGAGAGCGCACATAGCTTGAGTACTGCTCAAATGTTTGAGATGCGTAGCAGGTAGGATTGAAGGAAGACATCAAACCAATTCAGTGGCAGGCTGCTAGATTTCTTACCGGCAGGTTAACAACACATATTCATGCTACGGAACTCAAAAGGGAATCCCTGGAGGGAACGCGACGTTCTTTTCGGGAAGCACTGTTGAGAAAACTTAGAGATCCGGCATTTGAAGCTGACTCCCGAACGATTTTACTGCCGCAAACATACAGTGCGCGAAAGGACTACTAAAATAAGATACGAAAAATTAGGGCTCATACGGAGGCATATAGACAGTCGTTTTTCCCTCGCTCTATTTACGAGTGGAACAGGAAAGGAAATAACTAGTAGTGGTACAGAGTACCCTCAGTCACGCAGCGTACAGTGCCTTGCGGAGTATCTATGTAGATGTAGATGTAGATATAGATGTAGACCTCTCCAGGGCAGATCCCGAAACGAAATCATCGTCTCTCTCGAAAAGTTCGGTCTGGAGGGGACGATCTTCAGACATTGTGACAGTGACTAGCGAGAATTACGCTTTATTTTCCAGCAAGCAGGGGAACCCTGCACAAACCTCCCCTTATTTGCTCACTGAATGCATTTTAGTGTGCAAAAGGTTACTATTGACTTCTTGGCACTTTTCACTCATTGGTCGAGTACTTTACGCCAAGGAGGGTAGGCAAAAAGATTTCTCACGGTAGGCTAGCAGCACAAAATCTTTTCCTTTTCGCGTTCAGTGTACCGCAAGGCCAATTCGCCACACAAGGCAATTCTCTGCGGACTAGTTAGCAGCTCTTTTGAAAGTAGAAAACCGCATTCCTAGCCGAAGTTGATGACCAGGAGCTAGCTATTGACACTTCTCGAAAAAGGAGCACCCTTGAGTCCGGCCTACTCCCACAAGAACCTTTGCAAAAATCTCGTGTACGTAAGGTACGAGGGGGATGGGAAAGAAAGGAAAGGGAAGGGAATACTAAAGTCAGTTGTATCAGAATATTACGCGGAATCAGCATCGAGGAGTGAAAATGTATATCGGACTAGGATTAGAATCTGGGATCTCATGCTTATTAAGCAGGAACGTTAACCACTGCACGGACAATCTCTGAATGCCTCATAGTCGACCCACATTCCCACCTAGCGCCATCTATCCGCAGTCTCTGTTCATTTCCTCCATGCTCCATTGCTGGTTAGATAATTGTGGTGAAGAAATATTCGGGGACGGTAGGGATTAAGTACGAGAAAGAGAGTGTAAGGTTTCTGATTACTTCAATTTTCACCGTTTTCATTTAAAATCCAATCCTCTACAGTGCGCGTTATGAGCTGAGAAAACTGACACTTTTATTCGATGTTTGTACGTCCATCTTTCCAGAGATGGTTGCGGGACTCGGCTGTTAGCTGCAGGACTTCAAATGAAACACCTCTCAGCCCTCTAACTTCCAATTTTATCTTATTTGGTTACCACTTTCGGCGAATTACTATCCTATCTTCATGTCCCTGATCGACTTGTAGGAAGAGTCGACCTCAGTTTTGGTCAAAACAGGGGCCAGCATTCAAATACTTCTGGTAGTTGATGGCTGAAGTGATCGATATAGCAAGCAAAAATCTACAAATACCAGTAGTTGTATGCTGTCCCCTATTTTGACCAGAACCGATGTGGAATCTCCCTACACGTCGATCAGGGAGCTGAGGGAGGCGTAGTAAATCGCCGAAACTGGTAACCAAATAAAATATGTTTGTAAATTAGACGGCTGGAAAGTGTTCCTGTTGTTAGTTATTGCTCTGTCGAATGAGGAGCTACCCCCATATGGCTGGAGGTCGGAACACGTAATGCAACCAGGAACATTGCCGAACATAATTGTTTTGGTAGGCCAAGTGCTATGGAGTGGGAAGGGATAACTAAAACGTTGCCGTACTGACCTCCAAATCTTTGAACATGATACAAACTTTGGGAGTTTGTGGTAGGGTCTTATGGGACCAAACAGCTGAGGTCATCGTCCCTACGGTTAGATAGTACTTACCGTGACAAGGTGCCTCAGACCTCACCGGTCAACGTCACAGTGACATTGTACTTCTTCTCCATGCGCGTCTTTTCAGGAGTGCATTCGGCCATGACGTCATTTTAATGGATGACAATGCGATACAGCATTAAACAGTGCAGGTGGTGGTCGTTATGTTGGAACGAGAGGATATTCAGCGAATGGACCCGAATGACAGGCCTTCCCGTTCCCCTGACATAAAACCAATGGAGCACGTGCGGGATGCGTGGGGGAGAAACACGTCGCAGCACCTCCACATGCAGCAAAGGCCATCCAGCAGTCGTCAACCGTGCTGGTGAGAAATGGAACGCCCTACACCAAAAACTCCTCACGAACCTCGTGGCTAACAGGGGAGCACATTGCATAGCTCCCATACATCCTATTAAGAAACATATACCACCTATCGGAACGTCCACGAACCATCATGAATCGCGATGATTTCATTGTAATTATTGTCTTTGAATGAAAGTGTGATTTCTCTGCGTTTTGTTGCGTATTTCTTCAGTTACCTTCTGTACTGTACTGTAGTAATTCCTGTATGTAGAGCCCAAGTCTGATTGAGCTGTGTTACTCATTGACATATCATGTGAAAGCTACTTTTGACCTTTTTTAAGTTTTGCACACCATTGTAGAATTAACAGGAAAAAATAGAGAAAATAGGACGACGAGTGGCACATTTCGTCACGGGATCGTATAGTTGGCGCGAGAACGTGACGGAATGCTCAACAAACCACGATGGCAGTCGGAACAAGAGAGGTGTTGTGAATCACAAATGAGGTTACTCTTGAAATTTCGAGAGTGTACGTTCGAAGAATAGTTGGGCAAGACGTTCCTTCCTTCCGTACACAGGGTGTTAGACGCCTAATTGCAGACATTTTTATTGGTGACTTAGGGCAGTGTACTGAACAACATCATATCATTATTTACTTCTTTTGCAGATTAGTAATTATAGCTGTTAGGAACAGTATGAGTTTAGATTGGTTAGTACCTTCAAGTACATGTTGCAAGAGCAAGCCGGTAACTATAGCAATATCAACATATTTTGAATAACTCCCATTACCAAGGAGGGGAAGTGACATACTTAATGTACACCATAAAAAAATTAAAAATGCCGAATTCATTAGTTGTTGTTGAGTTTTATTCGCAACATACTTTTTAAAGAGATACTGATGTGTAATTAGCGTTCTGAACCTGAAAGTACTAAACGTTACAGAATGTGACATCTACTAACAAGACATTGATTTATAGGTTCAGCTTAACTCAAAAAATAAATGAAAAATTTAAAATATTTATGGGATCTGGTAGAGCAATTCATTAAAATAGTATTTGTTTTTAGTTTTAAATTGTAAAGAAAACTGGAAATGAGCCGGTAGGCCCCTTACGGGGCAGGTCGGTCGCCTTGGTGCAAGTCTTATTACATTCGACACCACATTGGGCGGCCTGCTCGCCCGATGGGGATGAAATGTTTGCATTTTGTTCATTGTTGTATTTGGTCGTGCGGACGTCACTTGACATCCGGTCAATTTCTTTTGTTGATCCTTCCACTCAGTTTTTTATTACAGTGGCCTACCAGCTCTCTGACCAAACATGCTGAGCTACCGTGCCGGCGTACGACTCAGCTATCGGGGCTGACAATTGTGAAGTAAGTGACTAGATAACAGTATTTTCAAAAGCTGAGTACGAAGTATTTATCTGCCATTGGTGTTGTGAGGGTTAATGCTGACCTTTCCCTAGGCAGCAGGTCAGGTGTTGAAATGTGGGCTCAAAACGGTGAATCTATACTGACAGATGTAGTCCATTCAGTGGTACAGTTACGACCGTGCAGAAATCATCGGATAGTCAGTTACGTGACGTGTCTGCGCGAAGACTGGTAGACACAGAGGGGAAAAAATCTAATCCACTGTAATGAGTACATATTAAAGTACCGATGATCCAAATATCTGAATTTGTATCCCTAAGATCCCGTATATCTCACGAAATGATCACAATGAAAAATTCAGAGAAATTAGATGTCATATGGAAGTCTGTCGACAGTCGTTCTTCCCAAGCAACAATCACGAATGGAATGGAGAAGAGGCTAATCATAATGTTGCCACAGATACCCTCCGCCACACGACGAGTGGTGGCTTGTGAGGTACAGATGTAGCATGACAGAGTTGACGTGTCGCAGGTTATAAGTAATGTAACACACCCTGATGAAGCATACTCGAGGTAGTTGTCGAAATGTTGTTGCTTATTACTACAGGATGCAGATGGATGTTACTGAACCGGCGTGCTGTGTGGCGAGATCTGCTCGGCCTCACAACACCCCGGGCTGCGAGTCGCATGCACACGCACAAGACGACGAGTTAAAAAAGCGGCCGGCGGCGCGCGCGCCTGGGTAGATGCGTCTCCGAGATAGGCGCGACGCGTCGGCCGGGCAAGTACTTTCCCGGAGACGAAATAGTCCAGCCGCGGCACAAAGGCAGCGGGGCCCGGGAATGATTTGGGACCTCGTCGCCTGTGAAGACTCGCTATTTGTAAGTCCGAGTGACAAAACTGTGCTTTTTATTAGGCCATAGATCTGACAAGGCAGAGTTGTGGGGGATGCGCCTTTACGGCCTGCGTGGTGGTCACATGGCAAGGGACGGGCTCTGCCGGGAAAGGACAGGAAAGGGGGGGGGGGGCAGGAGGGGGAGCCTGTTGCCTGCCGCTCGCCTCTCCATGGCATTATCGTATTTCGTGCCTTTCAAAACCAGAGCAATAGTCGTACATCCGTGGCGCGGGCCTTCATGGCAACGGATGATTCTCGGACCACCTACCGACAAACTTGCACATAAACATAAAATGTAAAGAATGGTAGAGAAAATAAAACGGCTCGTTAAGCGAGAGAAACTCGTTGTACCATTTGTATAATTCTTTTTGTTGTCCAGGTGTCCACCGGCGTTTTTGTTACAGAATAGTATGCGATGAGTAAGAGTTTCTTTCGATATTTAAAACCCGAGCACAGCTGGATCTACCGTGATCCATTTTTACCAAGTTGTGTGCATCAGCTGTTAAAATGTTAGCCTCTCCCTTGACAAAAGTGAGCTTCATGTGTTCGCTGCACTGCCTTAACTCAGATTTACTTCGTTTACCTGAATCTTTCAAGCTTATTACCTGTTTCTTACTCTCGTCACGCCGTGCAAAACGGAAGGCAGTAAATCCTATTGGAGTAACTGTCTTACAATATTCTTTAATTTGTCCATCTGATTCAACTATAATAATGAATTCAGAAGGAGATTTTCACTCTTCAGTGGAGTGTGCGCTGATATGAAACTTCCTGCCAGATAAAAACTGTGTGCCGGACTGAGACTCGAAGTCGGGACCTTTGCCTTTCACGGGCAAGTGAAGAGCACTTGCCCACGAAAGGCAAAGGTCCTGAGTTCGAGTCTCGGTCTGACTCACAGTTTTTATCTGGCAGGAAGTTTTATAATAATGAATTACTACCTTTTTAACAACGAAACCTAGATTTTATATCCTCAATTCTGTTTCACAGTCCACTGCGTGCCAGAGGGTTCTTGAACTACTTCTTCCTGTCTCGCTTTTTTTCGTGTACATTTCCTTTTGTGAGTTTCCTGAGGACACAGACTTTGTTTTGAACACGAAATCCCGAAAAATTTTCGAGTGTTCCATTTCATAGCGCTTCCATGCAGGAAAGGAGCATGCGATCCGGTTAAAGGTATTTACAGACATCCTACAATGGCAGCGCCTGTGACTGTGTCCAGACAATGCATACACCACGTAAACAGTCACAATACTTTAATTTTTCAGTTATAGCGCACTTTGGAGACTTAAATTTACTACAGATGGTCTTTACACCCATACAATAGCAATTATACGGTGTAAAAAGCTACAAATGCAAAGACTGAGGTTGTTTAGAAGAGATAAAAAGAAACACTTTTTATGTGATGAAAATGTGACAGGCGCGCTATTTCACCCCAGGGATTCACGAAGGTTTGCATGAAATCATTAGAAGCAGTGCTCCAACTACCGTGTGACAAATATTGTCTTAGAGATCTTGCTGACTTCCTACGATTTCTTTTTGTGGGATGAGATGAAGAGTTTGGTGTATGACACCGATAGATACCCCATGAGAGCCGGTTGACCATTAGGCTGAAGCTGCAGCCATTACTCGTGAAACGCGTGGTTTTTTCGAGCTTAGACGATCATTAGCACACAGATGGCAGTTAAGCTGATATAAACTGACGACATTTTCAGCAAAGTCTCTAAAATCTGTTCATCACAGGGCAATTTGAACACCTTCTGTGAATATCGCTGTTATTGAAACCTTCAAGGGCATATATCTCGCACTTCTGAAAGTTTTGTCACACAAAAAATTAATTCTTTTAATATCTTTTAAGCAATCAAAAATTTTGTATTCATTTTTTTACACCCTGTACTATATTTGAATACATAACACATCGAAATCCAGTTTACGTTATATTAATATTACAAAGCCAAACTAATATTTAAAATTCTGTGACATCATAATTATAAAATAAACTAACCCAGCACTCATTTATTTACAGACTACCTAAGGACCTCGTATTGTGCAGGTACATATTTATTCCTATCTCCTGTTAGTCCATCTCCTCCCTCCCCCTCTGTCGATATCCTCCTTCACCCCTCTTCTGTCCACCTCGTCAACTCGCACTATATTCGTATTTCCTCCTTCCCTCTGTATGTCCATCTGCTCCTGCCCATTCTGCCCACCTCTTCTTTTCGCTTATTAGTGTTCGTCTCGTCCTTCCCCCTCTCCGTCCATCTACCGTGGCTTTACTTACGTACGCACATTTCTCACATACTTCAAAAATATTTAACATATTTTACACGTATTTCACCTGTATCTCTAGCGGATTTCGCTCTGCGTTTTCTTTTTCATGCAGCTCAATCTGTATGACGTCGCCTCTCCTGAACCATGAGCCGTACAATAACATAATATTGTACGGATATCTAGTGGCATATGAGAGTACTGTACGTAAAATGTGTTGCAAAGACAGAGTTATTCGTAAAGAAATAATAAATTAAAAGTTAGAGCCTGATGCAGCAGTTGTACTGCATGGACAGCGAAAATGTAGTAAGAGATAAACTTATTTTCCTTTTGTCATTTTGTGTGTCAGCGACAAAATGTCTCATAAAGGTTTGAAATTATGCGTAAAGTTCGTCACTAAGTGCTCACAGTTTCACAAAATGGATGAATATAAACTGGCTATTTATCCGTCGTGAGGTATGCTCCTTCTTCACCTTCACCTCCACCCCCTTGATAGGTAGTTTTGTTCTCACCTTTACAGTCGTCCATTGCAGACAGTAAAAATACTTACCAGAGAACATGGTATGAAGTCTAGTATCACAAATGTTCTCTGGTAAGTGTACTTATCAACCCATAGGACGCCATGCACTTAGATAATCAAGAAAATAAGTATGTTATATCACTAAACTCTTCTCTTGGATATGAAATAAAAACATTTGATGTTTATTTTTCGAAGTTCGTAGTGCCGCCCTGTAAAGGGTTAAAAGGCCTTGGATGATTTTTTAAATTTCTGTGAAATTTGTGACTAAATTTTCGTTAGTATCTTTTGCGATAGTTATCCTAAAGACTACATATTGTATGCTCCATTGTTGTACTCATTAAGACAAAAGCAGCTACCACAGAAAGACCGTTGGCATCTACCACTACTGAGACACCGAAACTATTGGCAAAATGGCGGAATTGAACACTGATTCAACGAATGATGACGAAGCATTGCGGCAGTGGGATATTTGAATAGTTTGTAGTGTCGCCGGTCGAATCTTTACATATATCGCGAC
Source organism: Schistocerca piceifrons (assembly GCF_021461385.2). Classification (NCBI taxonomy): domain Eukaryota; kingdom Metazoa; phylum Arthropoda; class Insecta; order Orthoptera; family Acrididae; genus Schistocerca; species Schistocerca piceifrons. The sequence goes on along the minus strand of NC_060140.1, from coordinate 466,101,485 downwards.
CGCTGTCCACATCCTATAAATCCGAATGTAATTTTTGATTTGTATTAATTCCCATTGTTGTGTATAATATGTCTCGCTGCTAGGATATGTTGCCACTACAATCCAGCATGGGAACTGAAGTGTCACTTCGATTTCTGATGTGTCTGTACAAGCCGAGAATGCCCGAAGTGGATTTTAGGTAGTAATTTTCGGCTCGGTCGTCTCCGGACCACGGTCCATGATCTCACCCCCTATACATCATCTCCGAAAGTTGGTAGCATCGTCAACGAATCACTCTGTAAGTAAATGAAATTATGTTCTTGTTATGTTGGTGTATGCTGCACAATTAACTCAAGTATCAACTCGATCATCGGAATCGTTCGTTTGAACTGTTTTTAAAAGTTCTTTTGTGTATTTCGTCCTTATATATAAATTGTAAAAATAAAGAATCAAACGATCGCAAAGCACTATTGACAGGAAGACCTCGCCGTGGCTTGTTCGGCAGGCTGTTGCGTGTGATACTTAACCGCGTCGAAGAAGATGGAATGAAACGAGTAGGACAACACAGACTCCCAATCCCCGAGCCAAAAATATCCCCGACTGAGCCAGGAATCGAACCAGGGTCCCAGCGATCTTTATTCAACGTCTTTCTGTTTCCTTTTAACCTTTCCATTTGTTGCCTCATCGTCTGTGTTTTGCAGTTATTTTAGGATCTCGCATAACAGCTCTCAGATTCAGTTGATGAAAATCTCACAGAGATTCTTATAATAGGGAGGGACCATTATCTTCGCCTGGGACACTGAGCTGATGTGTTGGCATGCCCACCAGCTGCAGACTTTTAAAGGGAAAAATAGTACCGTCAGGGAACTCGTGGAATTGACGGTCTATCAGCAGAAGAAATTAATCCAAAGTTGACGAAGTTTTATAAGAAGTATGAGCAAGATGTATGAGACAGGCAAAATACCGTCAGACTTCAAGAAAAATATAATAATTCCAATCCCATAGAAAGCAGGTGTTGACAGATGTGAAAATTACCGAACTATCAGTTTAATAAGCCACGGCTGCAAAATACTAACACGAATTCTTTACAGACGAATGGAAAAACTGGTAGAAGCCGACTTCGGGGAAGATCAGTTTGGATTCCGTAGAAATATTGGAACACGTGAGGCAATACTGACCCTATGACTTACCTTAGAAAATAGATTAACGAAAGACAAACCTACGTTTCTAACATTTGTAGACTTAAAGAAAGCTTTTGACAATGTTGACTGGAATACTCTCTTTCAAATCCTGAGGGTGGCAGGGGTAAAATACAGGGAGCGAAAGGCTATTTACAATTTGTACAGAAACCAGATGGCAGTTATAAGAGTCGAGGGACATGAAAGGGAAGCAGTGGTTGGGAAGGGAGTGAGACAAGGTTGTTGCATCTCCCCGATGTTATTCAATCTGTATATTGAGCAAGCAGTAAAGGAAACAAAAGAAAAATTCGGGGTAGGAATTAAAATCTATGGAGAAGAAATAAAAACTTTTATGAACTTGCCCTCCTTCTTGCAGCGGTGTACCGTAGGTCTCTAGAAGAGCATAGCGTTCCAAAGGATTGGAAAAGGGCACAGGTCATCCCCGTTTTCAAGAAGGGACGTCGAACGGATGTGCAGAACTATAGACCTATATCTCTAACGTCGATCAGCTGTAGAATTTTGGAACACGTATTATGTTCGAGTATAAAGACTTTTCTGGAGACTAGAAATCTACTCTGTAGGAATCAGCATGGGTTTCGAAAAAGACGGTCGTGTGAAACCCAGCTCGCGCTATTAGTCCACGAGACTCAGAGGGCCATAGACACGGGTTCACAGGAAGATGCCGTGTTTCTTGACTTTCGCAAAGCGTTCGATACAGTTCCCCACAGTCGTTTAATGAACAGAGTAAGAGCATATGGACTATCAGATCAATTGCGTGATTGGATTGAAGAGTTCCTAGATAACATAACGCAGCATGTCATTCTCAATGGTGAGATGTCTTCCGAAGTAAGAGTGATTTCAGGTGTGCCGCAGGGGAGTGTCGTAGGACCGTTACTATTCACAATATACGTAAATGACCTTGTGGATGACATCGGAAGCTCACTGAGGCTTTTTGCGGATTATGCTGTGGTATATCGAGAGGCTGTAATAATGGAAAATTGTACTGAAATGCAGGAGGATCTGCAACGAATTGACGCATGGTGCAGGGAATGGCAATTGAATCTTAATGTAGACAAGTGTAATGTGCTGCGAATACATAGAAAGATAGATCCTTTATCATTTAGCTACAATATGGCAGGTCAGAAACTGGAAGCAGTTAATTCCATAAATTATCTGGGAGTACGCATTAGGAGTGATTTAAAATGGAATGATCATATAACGTTGATCGTTGGTAAAGCAGATGCCAGACTGAGATTTATTGGAAGAATCCTAAGGAAATGCAATCCGAAAGCAAAGGAAGTAGGTTACAGTACGCTTGTTCGCCCGCTGCTTGAATACTGCTCAGCAGTGTGGGATCCGTACCAGATAGGGTTGATAGAAGATATGGAGAAGATGCAACGGAGAGCAGCGCGCTTCGTTACAGTATCATTTAGTAACCGCGAAAGCGTTACGGAGATGATAGATAAACTCCAATGGAAGACTCTGCAGGAGGGACGCTCAGTATCTCGGTACGGGCTTTTGTTGAAGTTTCGAGATCATACCTTCACCGAAGGGTCAAGCAGTATATTGCTCCCTCCTACGTATATCTCACGAAGGGATCATGAGGATAAAATCAGAGAGATTAGGGCCCACACAGAAGCATACCGACAATCCTTTTTTCCACGAACAATACGAGACTGGAATAGAAGGAAGAACCGATAGAGGTACTCAAGGTGCCCTCCACCACACACCGTCAGGTGGTTTGCGGAGTCTGGATGTAGATGTAGATGTAGAGGTTCGCCGACGACATTGTAATTCTGTCAGAGACAGGAAAGGACCTGGAAGGGCAGTTGAATGGAATGGACAGTGTTTTGAAAGGAGGATATAAGATGAACAACAACAGACGCAAAACGAGGATAATGGAATGTAGTCGAATTAAATCCGGTGATGGTGCCGGAATTAAATCAGGAAATGAGACACTTAAGGTAGTAAAGGAGTTTTGCTATTTGGGGAGCAAAATAACTGATGATGGTCAAGTAGAGAGGATATAAAATGTAGACTGGCAATGGAAAGGAAAGCGTTTCTGAAGAAGAGAAATTTGTTAACATCGAGTATAGATTTGTCAGGAAATCGTTTCTGAAAGTATTTGTGGGAGTGTAGCCATGTATAGAAGTGAAACATGGACGATAAATAGTTTAGACAAGAAGAGAATAGAAGCTTTCGAAATGTGGTGCTACAGAAGAATGCTGAAGATTAAATGGGTAGATCACATAACTAATGAAGAGGTATTGAATAGAATTGGATAGAAAAGAAATTTGCCGAGCGGGATTAGCCGAGCGGTCTCGGGCGCTGCAGTCATGGACTGTGTGGCTAGCCCCGGCAGAGGTTCGAGTCCTCCCTTGGTCATGGGTGTGTGTGTTTGTCCTTAGGATAATTTAGGTTGAGTAGTGTGTAAGCTTAGGGACTGATGACCTTAGCAGTTAAGTTCCATAAGATTTCACACACATTTTAACATTTTTTTATTATTGAGAGAAATTTGTGGCACAACTTGTCTAGAAGAAGGGATCGGCTGGTAACGCATATTCTGAGGCATCAAGGGATCACAAATTTAGTATGGGAGGGCAGCGTGGGGGGTAAAAATCGTAGAGGGAGACCAATAGATGAATAAACTAAACAGATTCAGAAGGATGTAGGTTGCAGTAGGTACTGGGAGATGAAGAAGCTTGCACAGGACAGAGTAGCATGGAGAGCTGCATCAAACCAGTCTCAGAACTGAAGACCACAACAATTTGCAGACCTGACTTATTAAACAGATAGTTCGCTAATTTTCACACCTATCGACACCCACTTTCTTCGGAACTGGAATTATTATCTTATTCCTGAAGTCTGTCCGTATTTAGCCTGTCTCATACATGTTGCTCACCAGATGACCACAACAACACCATGTCAGAATAAAATAAACTTGGTTTTCAAGCCGCGTCATTTACAGTGAAACATGCCCCACCTGACCCCTGCGGAGAATGGCGTTTTTGCCTAAACCGTTAGCTATCTGGAGCTCCAACTTCTGTGACTTTAATTTCTGATCTAGCTCTGCTGTACGCGCAGTATGAAAGGAAGAAAGAAACTTTGGCAGTTTGTTAAATAAAAGCGATGATTAATATTATTAAGAGAATTTAATTTGTGGAAAATAAAAGCCAGTCATTAAAAGGTACTCGTTTCCAAGTATTAAAAAAGGCGACAAAAGTTTTTTTCTGTTCCGAAATGTTAATGCACGATGCCCCTTTGAGAGCAGCCTCATAACGTACGCGGTGACGGCGTTTATTAACGGGATGTACGGCTGTCCTGTTCTCCGCACTGCACTGCGGGCGCTGCTCGCCCGCCTCCCAGTGTTTGCGAAACACGTGAATCACGCGGACACAACTTGTTCGCTGCCGCGCAGCGCTTGTCAGGGCAGAGCAGCAGGTAGCGGTGGCAGCGCGCGCTACATGAGCGACGCGGCTCCACGTAGTGGCGGCGCTGCGCAGACAGCCGGCGAGCTGCGGTCGCGGCGGCGCCGTACCGTGCCGGGGAATTCCTCCGCAATAAACTCACCGGTATATTTAATAAATCGCGCCCGCAAAGGAGAGTTCTGAAATCTCAATTTGTGTAGCCCGATGTTAACAAGTTTGCTCGAGGCCGGCTGTGAGCAATTATCATAATATCCCGGCGGCGCTCTCGTACCGCTCACAGACGTGCAGGCACGCACGCGAGAGCTCCGGCGGGCCTTCGTGCCGCCACAGCGACCATAAAAATGCGGCCCGCCTCTCCGCCAGCCGGAGTGCTCACATGTTGGGCGTATTTACACAAATCTCGAGCCGGCCGGGTTCGGTTCGTGTCGCGCGCGTGTCGCCGCGACGGCCAACACGTGTTCGTCCCCGGGACACTCACACAGTCGTCCGTCGCCCGGCAACGGCGACGGCGACACGGCCGGCGACAGCGACAGCGGCGGCGTCAGCGATGTTTGTCGTCGCGCCCACCGCCTGCGCTAACTCTGCGGCGCAGCGGGACTTCCGACTGGACTCGTGCTTTAGCGGGAACGGCGTTTTGTGTGCTGCTAAACACCTCTCCCTCTTGTAGGACGTAATTAATGTAGCCGAGTTCAGGTAATGGACATTGCAGTATGTGACACTAATAACGCAAGATACTTACGTTATCATGAACACATCAAATAATTTAACCTACATTCAGTCGTATTTAGAATTACGTACCTAGTTGTCGCCACCACAGCATTTATTTATTAAGTTGGTGAATAAGGTCGTAGGCGTTCTTTATTTATTTATTTTCCTTTTTTTGTATTCCGTTTTCGATAGGTTAATAGGTTAATAATAAGCGTATGGCATTGGTGGCTGGGAGACCACTTTAACGCCACTACGGATGCTTGCGAGTGAATGAAGACGAAACATTGATGAAAGACACACAACACCCAGTCATCTCGAGGCAGAGAAAATCCCTAGCCCCGTCAGGAATCGAAGCCGGGTCCCCGTGCGCGGGAAGCGAGAACGCTATCGCAAGACCACTAACCGCGGACTTCCGAGAGGTTTCTATAGCGACTATCACATTTGTTTGTAGTTCGCTGTTGAAGTTTGAGTTTACATATTTTCGTTTTGTCATTTGAAGACTGTGAGTGGAGCTGTGAACGCTATGAAATGGAGTGCCAAGTGGAGAAAATGGCACATTTCCGACATATTCCTCTGTTCTAGTTTAGTAGAGGGGTGACAACAGCGAAGGCGGCCAGAAAAAATGGTTCAAATTATTCTAAGCACTATGGGACTTTACAGTTGAGATCATCAGTCCCCTAAACTTAGAACTACTTAAGCCTAGCTAACCTAAGGACGGCACACACATCCGTGCCCGAGGCAGGATTCGAACCTGCGACTGTAGCAGCCGAGTGGTTGCGGACTGAAGCGCCTAGAACCGCTCGGCCAACGCGGCCGGCGCGCCCGGAAATATTTGCGCCGTTTATGGGGATAATGCCATGGGACAGAAGACTACAAGTAAATGTTTTCCTCGTTTTAAGAAGCTCGTTTTGCCATTAGTGACTCTCCACGTTCACAAAGACTTATTGGTTTGATGAAGATAGCTTAAACACATTAATCCACACTGACCCAAGTCAGTATACTCGAGAAATCGCGTATGTGATGAACTGCAATCATTCCATCATCGTGCGACATTTGCAAGCAATGCAGAAGGTTAAAAAATCGGTTGTCTATAAACCACATCTTTTAAGCCAAACTTACAAAAATCAGAGGGTAGCCGTATGTGCATCTATGCTTGCCCTTCATCACTTGGCTAGTGAACGACAGCGATCATTACTCTCCTGTATCCTCACTGGTAACGAGAAATAGTGTCTTTTGGTTGTTGTTGTGGTCTTCAGTCCAAAGACTGGATTGATGCAGCTCTCCATGTTACTCTATCCTGAGCAAGCCTCTTCGTCTCCGAGCAACTACTGCAACCTACATCCTTCTGAATCTGCTTACTGTATTCATGTCTTGTTCTCCTCCTGCGATTATTACACCCCACGCTTCCCTCCAGTACTAAACTGGTGATCCCTTGATGCCTCAGAATGCATCTTATCTTCTTCTAGTCAGTTTGTACCTCAAATTTCTCTTCTCCCCAATTCTACTCAGTACCTGCTCATCATTTAGGGGTTCTACCCATCTAATCATAAGCATTCTTCTGCAGCACCACATTTCAAAAGCTGCTTTACTCTTCTTGTCTACACTGTTTATCGCCCATGTTTCACTTCCATATATGGCAACATTCCATACAAATACTTTCAGAAAAGACTTTTGGACACTTAAATGTATACTGAATGTCAACGAATTTCTCTTCTTCAGAAATGCTTTTCATGCCATTGCCAGTCTACATTTTATATTCTCCTTACTTCGACCATCATCAGTTCCTGCCCCTAAACTCTTATAACTGCCATCCTGCTTCTGTACAAATTGTAAATAGTCTTTTGCTCCTGTACCCTACCCCCGACACCTTAAGGATTTGAAAGAGAGTATTCCAGTCAACATCGTCAAAAGCTTTATCTAAGTCTACAAACGCTATAAATGTAGGTCTCCCTTTCCTTAGCCTACCTTCTGTGAGAAGTTGTAGGCCCAATATTGCCTCCTGTGTTCCTACATTTTTACGAAATCCGAACTAATCTCCTCCGATGTCGGCGTTTACCAGTTTATCCCATTCTTCTGTAAGGGATTCGTGTTAGTAATGCAAGAAGGTTGTATGCATGGAAGAACCCTGGAGATACTAAAAGGTATCAGATAGATACTATAATGGTAAGTCAGAGATTTAGGAACCAGGTTTTAAATTGTAAGACATTTCCAGGGGCAGATATGGACTCTGACCACAATCTATTGGTTATGAACTGTAGATTAAAACTGAAGAAACTGCAAAAAGGTGGGAAATTAAGGAGATGGGACCAGGCTAAACTAAACTAAAGGTTGTACAGAGTTTCAGGGAGAGCGTAAGGGAACAAATGGCAGGAATGGGGGAAAGAAATACAGTAGAGGAAGAATGGGTAGCTTTGAGGGATGAAGTAGTGAATTCAGCAGAGGATCAAGTAGGTAAGAAGGCGAGGGCTAGTAGAAATCCTTGGGTAACAGAAGAAATATTGAATTTAATTGTTGAAAGGAGAAAATATAAAAATGCAGTAAACGAAACAGGCAAAAAAGAATACAAACGTCTCAAAAATGAGATCGACAGGAAGTTCAAAATGACTAAGCAGGGATGGCTAGAGGATAAATGTACGGATGTAGAGGCTTATCTCACTAGGGGTAAAACAGATACTGCCTACAGGAAAATTAAGAAGACCTTTGGAGGAAAGAGAACCACTTGTATAAATATCAAGAGCTCAGATGGAAACCCAGTTCTCATCAAAGAAGGGAAAGCAGAAAGGTGGAAGGAGTATATAGAGGGTCTACACAAGGGCGACGTACTTGAGGACAATATTATGGAAATGGAAGAGGATGTAGATGAAGATGAAATGGGAGATATGATACTGCGTGAAGAGTTCGAAAGAGCACTGAAAGACCTGAGTCGAAACAAGGCCCCCGGAGTAGACAACGTTCCATTAGAACTACTGACGGCCTTGGGAGAGCCACTCCTGACAAAACTCTACCATCTGGTGAGCAAGATGTATGGGACAGGCGAAATACCCTCAGACTTCAAGAAGATTATAATGATTCCAATCCCAAAGAAAGCAGGTGTTGACAGATGTGAAAATTATCGAACAATCAGTTTAATAAGTCACGGCTGCAAAATAGTAACGCGAATTCTTTACAGACGAATGGAAAAACTAGTAGAAGCCGACCTTGGGGAAGATCAGTTTGGATTCCGTAGAAATATTGGAACACGTGAGGCAATACTGACCCTACGGCTTATCTTAGAAGCTAGATTAAGGAAAGGCAAACCTACGTTTCTAGCATTTGTAGACTTAGAGAAAGCTTTTGACAATGTTGACTTGAATACTCTCTTTCAAATTCTGAAGGTGGCAGGGGTAAAATATAGGGAGCGAAAGGCTATTTACAATTTGTATAGAAACCTAATGGCAGTTATAAGAGTTGAGGAGCATGAGAGGGAAGCAGTGGTTGGCAAGGGAGTGAGGCAGGGTTGTAGCCTCTCCCCGATGTTATTCAGTCTGTATATTGAGCAAGCAGTGAAGGAAACAAAAGAAAAATTCGGTGTAGGTATTAAAATCCATGGAGAAGAAATAAAAACTTTGAGGTTCGCCGATGACATTGCAATTCTGTCAGAGACAGCAAAGGACTTGGAAGAGCAGTTGAACGGAATGGATGGTGTCTTGAAGGGAGGATATAAGATGAACATCAACAAAAGCAAAACGAGGATAACGGAATGTAGTGAAATTAAATCCGATGATGGTGCCGGTATTAGATTAGGAAATGAGACACTTAAAGTAGTAAAGGAGTTTTGCTATTTGGGGAGCAAAATAACTGATGATGGTCGAATTAGAGAGGATAAAAAATGTAGACTGGCAATGTGAAGGAAAGCGTTTCTGTAGAAGAGAAATTTGTTAACATCGAGTATTGATTTACGTGTTAGAAAGTCATTTCTGAAAGTATTTGTATGGAGTGTAGCCATGTGTGGAAGTGAAATATGGACGATAAATAGCTTAGACAAGAAGAGAGTAGAAACTTTCGAAATGTGGTGCTACAGAAGAATGCTGAAGATTAGATGGGTAGATCACATAACTAATGAGGAGGTGTTGAATAGGATTGGGGGGAAGAGAAGTTTGTGGCACAACTTGACTAGAAGAAGCGATCGGTTGGTAGGACATGTTCTGAGGCATCAAGGGATTACCAATTTAGTATTGGAGGGTCGCGTGGAGGGTAAAAATCGTAGAGGGAGACCAAGAGATGAATACACCAAACAGATTCAGAAAGATGTAGGTTGCAGTAGGTACTGGGAGATGAAGAAGCTTGGACAGGATAGAGTAGCATGGAGAGCTGCATCAAACCAGTCTCAGAACTGAAGAACACAACAATTTGCAGACGTGACTTATTAAACAGATAGTTCGCTAATTTTCTCATCTATCAGCACCCACTTTCTTCGGAACTGGAATTATTATCTTATTCCTGAAGTCTGTCCGTATTTAGCCTGTCTCATACATGTTGATCACCAGATGAAAGAGTTTTGTCATGGTTGGGTCTTCCGAGGCTGTCAGTAGTTCTAACGGAATTTTGTTTACTCCTAGGGCCTTGTTCCGACTTCTTTCAGTGCTTTGTCAAATTCTTCGCGCTGTATCATATAACCTTTCTCATTTTCATCTACATCCTCTTCCACCTCCATAATATTGCCCTCAAGTACATCACCGTTGTATAGACCCTCTATATACTCCTTACACCCTTCTGCTTTGCCTTCTTTGCTTAGGGCTAGTTTTCCACCTGAGCTCTTGATATTCATACAGGAGGTTCTCTTTCCTCCAAAGGTCTCTTTAATTTTCCTTTATGCAATATCTATCTTACCTCTAGTGATACATACCTCGACATCCTTACATTTGCCTTCTAGCCATTCCTGTCGATCTCATTTTTAAGACGTTTGTATTCCTTTTCGCCCGCTTCATTTATTGCATTTTTATATTTTCTCCTTTCATCGATTAAATTCAATATGTCTTGTGTTACCCAAGGATTTAAACTAGCTCTCGTCTTTTTACCTATTTCATCCTCTGCTGCCTTAACTATTTCGTCTCTCAAAGCTACCCACTCTTCTTCTACGTATTTCTTTCCCTTGTCCTTGTCAGTCGTTCCCTAATGCTCTCTCCGAAACTCTCTGCAACCACTATTTCTTTCACTTTATCCGGGTCCCATCTCCTTAAATTCCTGGTTTTTTGTAGTTTCTTCAGTTTTGACCTGCAATTCATAAGCAATGTATTGCGGTCAGAGTCCACATCTGTCCCTGGAAATGTCTTACAGTTTAAAAATCCGGCACCGGTTACTATTATATAATCAACCTGAAGCCTTCCGGTGTCTGCAGGTGTCTTCCACGTATACAACCTTTTTCATGATTTTGATTCAAGCGTTAGCAATGATTAAATTATCCTCTGAGCAAAATTCTACCAAATTCTACCAAAATTCTTCCTCTTTCATTCATTTCCTCCATTCCTTATTCACCTACTTGTTTTCCTTCTCTTCCTTTTCCTACTATCGAATTCCAGACCCCATGATTATTAAATTTTCGTCTCCCTTAACTATCTGAATAATTTCTTCTGTCTTATCTTACATTTCCTCTGTCTCTTCCTCATCTGTGGTGCTAGTTTGGATATGAACTGGTACTACTACGACGGGGTGGGCTTCGTGTCTATCTTGGCTTCATTCGCGCGTTCACTATGCTGTTGATAGTAGCTCATCAGCGTTCGTATTTTTTTATTCATTATTGAACCTACTCCCATTTGATTTTGTATTTATTACCCTGTACTCACCTGACCAGAACTCCCGTTCCTCCTAACATTGAACTTCACCAATTCCCACTATATCTAAGTTTAACCTATTCGTTTCCCTTTTTTAAGTTTTCTAACGTACCTGCCCGATTAAGGTATCTGACATTCCGTGCTCCAATCCGCAGAACGCCATATTTGTTTCTCCTGATAACGACGTTCTCCTGAGTAGTCCCCGTCTGGAGAACCGAGTGGGGGACTATCTGCCTCCGGAATATTTTACCCAAGAGGACCCATCTTCATTTAGCCATACTGTAGAGCTAGACACCCTCGGGAAAAAATTACGGCCGTAGTTTCCCTTGCTTTTAGCCGTTCGCAGTACCAGCACAGCAAGGTCGTATTGGTTGATGTTATGAAGCCAAATCAGTAATCCAGACTGTTGCCCCTACAACTACTGAAAAGGCTGTGCCCCTCTTCAGGAATCACACGTTTGTTTGGCCTCTTAGCAGATACCCCTCAGTTGTGGTTGCACCTACGGTACAGCAATCTGTATCGCTGAAGCATGCAAGCCTCCCCACCAGCGGCAAGGTCCAATGTTCATTTTGTTAACATAAGGAAAAAAGGGGAGTAGTTAAGCCCAAACTAAGCAGCATATCCCCATACAAAGCCTGCACACATTCACAAATAATAATGCTATGCATCTGGTGCAACAGCGAATGTGTGATGTACTACGAACTGCTTCGACGGAGTGTAATCATCACAGCTGACATTTATAGTCAGCAACTAGGACATATTGCAGACGCAGTCCAGGAACAACGACGAGAAAGGCCACGTTAAGCGACGCTACTCCACGAATACATCTGCCAGCATTCTGTTCGACTGACCAAACGCACTATACAATAGTTGGTTTGGGACGTCATTCCATACCCACCTTATTCGCTCGATCTTGCGACCTTAACTTGTCACCTTTCCCGCTTTCTATGAAACAACCTTCAAGGAATTTCCTTTCCGGATGAAACTGAGTTCCGAATGTGGATTGGTCAGTTTTTCGCCTCAAGGACAAAGTCGTCCCAGCTTTGGCAGACTTTTTTAAATGTTGGTGGACAAAATGTTATTGATGACTTAAGTTTCTGTTATGTGCATCTGTCTTGTAAAATTACGGAAAAACTCTACGAACTTACGAGCCAACCCACTACGTGCCTATATGCAAGCGATTGCCTGGCATTAAACTATAATTTATATAAATTAGGAGTACAAGAAAGGCGAATTTTAAGGAAAATATTAGAATCACAAAACAAAGCAGACGTTTGGAAATTACGAAGTAAAGCTGAAATACAAAATAAAATAAAGAAAATATTTCAAACGTAATGAGAAAAGGAAGACTCATATTTTTTGGATATTTATTTAGAATGCAAGACAACAGATTAACAAATAAGATTTTCAATTATTTATGGGGTAAGAAAACAAAAGAACAAAGAATGAAGAATTAAAATTGGAACTGGTCCTCAGATGGCCTGTTTCCAGCAAACTTTAAGTAAATAATCAAAGGGGTGGAAGATTAGAGTTTAATGTCCCGTCGATACTGACGTCATTAGAGACGGAACACTAGCAGGTCTATGCAGTATCATCCAGCCAAACACGAATTTCTCTCCTTTTGCAACCTCTCCGTCTCTGAGTGACACTTGGACTCTACGTCCTCAATTCTTCATTAAATGCATACCAGTCTCTGCAGTTATTACCTTATGCAGCTATCGTTAGTTCCATGGGCATTATTTCCTGATGTTGCAATACATGTCCTATCATCCTGTCTCTTCTTCTTTTCAGTATTATTCACATGTTCCCTTATCGCCGATTATGAACAGAACCTCCTCACCCGCTTTTCAACATCCTACTATAGCGCCACATCTGAAACTATTTCGATTTTTCCACAGTCCATGACGGACTACCGTACACTGTTGTTCTCCAGTGGCGCATTCTCAGGAATTTCTTCCTCAACATCAGAGCTAGATTTGACACTGGAATATTGTTTTGCCATATTCTACTTTTTATGTAATTTTTGCTTCATCTGTATTTTGTTATTTTCCTTGAAAGATAGCAGAATTCCTTAAATTCAATTACTTCGTGATCTCCATCTTTATCTTTTGTTTATCGCTAATCATAAGCACCACTGGCCATTAAAATTGCTACACCACGAAGATGACGTGCTACAGAAGCGAAATGTAACCGACAGGAAGAAGTTGCTGTGATATGCAAATGATTAGCTTTTCAGAGCATTCACACAAGGTTGGCGCCATTGGTGACACCTACAACGTGCTGACTTGAGGAAAGTTTCCAACCAATTTCTCATACAAAACAGCAGTTGGTTGGCTTTGCCTGTGAAACGTTGTTGTGATGCCGCGTGTAAGGAGGAGAAATGCGTACCATCACGTTTCCGACTTTGATAAAGGTCGGATTGTAGCATAACGCGATTGCGGTTACTCGTATCGCAACATTGCTGCTCGCGTGGTTCGAGATCCAATGACTGTTAGCAGGGTATGGAATCGCCGGCCGGAGTGGCCGAGCGGTTCTAGACGCTACAGTCTGGAACCGCTCGACCGCTACGGTCGCAGGTTTGAATCCTGCCTCGGGCATGGATGTGTGTGATGTCCTTAGGTTAGTTAGGTTTAAGTAGTTCTTAGTTCTAGGGGACTGATGACCTCAGAAGTTAAGTCCCATAGTGCTCAGAGCCATTTTGAATATGGAATCGGTGGGTTCAGCAGGGTAATACGGATCGACGTGCTGGATCCCAACGGCCTCGTAACACTAGCAGTCGAGATGACAAGCATCTTAACAGCATGGCTGTAACGGATCGTGCAGCCACGTCTCGACCCCTGAGTCAACAGATGAGGACGTTTGCAAGACAATAACAATCTGCACGAACAGTTCGACGACATTTGCAGCAGCATGGACTATCAGCTCGGAGACCAAGGCTGCGGTTACCCTTGACGCTAATGGCAAAACGTAATTTTTTCGGATGAATCCAGGTTCTGTTTACAGCATCATGGTGACCGCATCCGTGTTTGGCGACATCGCGCTGAACGCACATTGGAAGCGTGTGTTCGTCATCGCCATGCGGGCGTATCACCCGACGTGATGGTATGGGGTGCCATTGGTTACACGTCTCGGTCACCTCTTGTTCTTACTGACGGCACTTTGAACAGTGGACGTTACATTTCAGATGTCTTACGACCCGTGGCTATACCCTTCATTCGATCGCTGCGAAACCCTACATTTCAGCAGGATAATGCACGACCTAATGTTACAGGTCCTGTACGGGCCTTTCTGGATACAGAAAATGTTCGACTGCTGCCCTGGCCAGCACATTCTCCAGATCTCTCACTAACTGAAAACGTCTGGTCAACGCCGAGCAACTGGCTCGTCACAATACGCCAGTCACTACTCTTGATGAACTGTGGTATCGTGTTGAAGCTGCATGGGCAGCTGTACCTGTACATGGCATCGAAACTCTGTTTGACTTAATTCCCAGGCGTACCAAGGCTGTTATTATGGCCAGAGGTGGTTGTTCTGGGTACTGATTTCTCAGGATCTATGCACCCAAATTGGGTGAAAATGTAATCAAATGTCAATTCTAGTATAATATATTTGTGCAATGAATACCGGTTTATCAACTGCATTTCTTCTTGTTGTAGCTATTTTAATAGCAGCCCTAAGTTCGTCTTCGGTTTACTCTCACACTATATCCCGCATTCATGAAACTGCTGATTCCATTTCATGGGTCTTCTTATTCTTCTTGATTGGTATTAAGGACAACAGTTTCCTACTCTGTAATCTTTCTGTATTTCCGTCATGGCTTCTTCGGTGGATGGGCTTAACAGTACAGGCGTCATTCTTGGCCTCTCATTCTTCTTGTACCCCATTAGTTCTTGCACATATTATATGTTTCCCTTATTCGTAAGTAGCTTAACTCAAATTTCGTCAGAGTTTGGAACGTATTGCAACGTTTTGCACTGCCGAACGCTCTTTTTAGGTCCACAAAACCTACGGACGTGTCTTCATTCGAATTAAGTCTTTCGTCTTCTCTCAAGCGCAACGCCAGAACTGTTCGCTGGTGCCTTTATTTTTCCGGAAAGGAGAAATGATCGTCATGTAACAGATTCTCGCTTTTCTTTCAATTATATCAAAGAAAGTTAGAGAATAGGAATCAATGCCTGCCGTTAGACTGCTTCATTGGCAGCAAACCTGGGTCTATTGGCGACCAGGTTTCATTAATTTCAACAAAATATCCAAATTATAAGACCACGACAAGTCGTTATGATATAAGATGGTTGAAAATAAGTATATGTTCTTCCCTGTTTCATACTGATTTAAAAAACGTTCGTAGTTTTCATTTGTCTTGTACAGTATTTTCATAGTGTAATAAGGTGTATTTTCGTTTTTTAGAGAAATTTTGTTATCATTGTAGGCTTAGTACACAAAATTGACTTACTTTTTCTTTGAGCGATGTCGTTGGGCAAAACAAAAGCTTTGGAATGTACAGGTTTGGCCAAATCGGAGACGTTTTGTACCAGAAACTAAAAATGACTTGCATGAACCGCTTGTGGTCCACAAGAATATACAGACTTCTAGAGGTTTTAGAGGGGAGGGAGTACATAATATTTGGAAAAGGAACACACGTCCGGAAACGTACCGTTTCCAGTCAGCGATGATTTCATTTCACATGATTAGCTTATACACTTCTGCTCTAGAGATTGAATCAGGCGTGACTCAGTATAACTATTAGGTAACAGCTGGAAAGGAAACCAATCGGAACGTCCAATTACCACTTAACCACGTTTGTTTGTATTATCTCTTAAACATTACATTTTTACATTATTCTAAAACAAAAAGCACCCAGCATATTGCAAGTATAGAACGTGATGTTTAAGTGTTAATACTAACAAATTTTCTTAAGTGATAAATAGATGTTTTGTTATGTTCCCTTTCGAAT
Organism: Schistocerca piceifrons; assembly: GCF_021461385.2. Classification (NCBI taxonomy): domain Eukaryota; kingdom Metazoa; phylum Arthropoda; class Insecta; order Orthoptera; family Acrididae; genus Schistocerca; species Schistocerca piceifrons. The sequence continues at coordinate 466,085,428 of NC_060140.1, read as the reverse complement.
TGTTACCTAGTAATTGTACCGTGTCACGCCTAATTCAGTTCCTCAAGCAGAAATGGGTGAGGTAATCATCTTAATTGAAACCGTCATAGTACGGGAACGGTACGTTTCTGGACATGGATTCCTATTATCTACTCACTCTCTTCTACAAGTCGTAGAAGTCTGTAACGGGAGTTTCCGAACACTCAGCACTGTTTCCATCACTATACACCAAACAGTTTTTGATGAAGCTGTTCGTAAGGGCTATTTATCATGATGAATCCTGCTTTAAATAATTCCCAGTTAAACATTCCATCAATTACGAATTTGAGACTACGGTGAATCTTAGAGAACAAGGAACACGGAATGCCCTCAGGCCTGCTACTGATAACTTTATAGGCAATAACATAAATCCAAATTACGAGGACGTTGTCAAATCCATCCCGGTAAATTCCAAGACGTTTATTGTACATCACTGCAAAATTGCCCTTCCAGTACATCCAAAGTGTTGCTTCCCTAAAATTCTGGGACGTTGTAATGAAGAGCAAAGAAAATGTTTGCACCGAGAGGTTGAGGTAATGCCGAGGTGTCAGGAGGGAAAATATGATGACCGACTATTGTTGGATGTTGAAGAGGGGCAGTAATGACGAAGGTTCTCTTAGGAGATCGAAAATGAGAAAGTTTATAAGTACTTACAGTCTGGCTTAGGGAACTCCTTGTAGTATTATTATTATTATTGTTATTATAGTTAAAAATTAAAAAATAATTATAAAAATGTAAACATCGGATGAAGTTTTATTTTTGTATTAATCCCTAATTCATTTAGTCTTTATGATAATAGATCTTATTCTGTGAGAAATTTTAATGTGATAGAAGAAAATTAAAATTTTCTGAATCACCCTCACAAATTGATTCCGGAACACCAATTTTTCAGAGCATATCTGACAAAATATTAAAAATACAAGTTTGAGTTAACTCAGGAAATATTAGGGGAGTAATAAATTTATTACCAGTGTCTTTCTCGGCTTAAATGGACCATTAGAATTCATTTTACCGTTTTCGCCAAATAAAAACGTTCCTATATGAAAAATTTCTGAACTTCTTCCGTCTCAAGATCAGAAACCTTTAAATTTTATATGTACGAATGTATGGCAAGTGCACTAATATTTGTGAAATTTACGGTTTGCGATGTAAGAATCAATCAAAGCCTCATAGCATCTAATAAAAAATGATTTAAATTTTTCTGTCCACGAAGTTAGTGTACGATTCTGTAAAATATCAACACTGGTTATTAAGAGCAATAGCTAAAACCTTATCTACCTGCCATATGCTCAGAAGTTCAATGGGTGACTTATAATAAACCGAACGCTCAGTCCCAGTGCGCAATGGTATCCGGCTTTCTCTGAAAACGCCTTCAATATTCCTCGCCACATGTAACTACTTATTTACGTACTGGGATGTCGTATGTGGAGTTGTGTGAAAGAAACAGCACCTGTGACTCAAAAGGGCTTCATGATCTTGTGGTTGAATTTCAGCTTGCTCCATTAATTTGGAGGCGAGATCACAAGTAGTATTTACTAACACTCTGCTACACGTTTGGCAGCTATATCACGTAACAGTACATGTTACCCATTTTCTATCAACTGGGTTGTGTCTAGGATACATTCAGACATCAGTAGAAGTCAACCACAATATAATTGCACCTGGGAGTGTGGGCGCTTCGGTCGGGTTATCGTGAGTTTCTATCGTGGTATCCCACGGGGATGTGCTGACAGCCTTGTCAGTATACATTCAACTGTTTTGAAACAATTCGAAGCGCGATGCGCTTTCCACAGTCGCAGCTCACAGTGTGTTTCTGAAAACGGTGAAGAGCGCCAATTGCAATGATATCGTGCTAGAGTAGTATCAAGCGGAAAACAGTAAAAAACACTGTTGTTTGCGTTTCAGAAAAACAGCTGCTGCATAATTCAAATGGTTCAACGGCTCTGAGCACTGTGGGACTTAACATCTGAGGTCATCAGTCCCCTAGAGCTTAGAACTACTTAAACCTAACCAACCTAAGGACATCACACACATCCATGCAGGAGGCAGGATTCGAAACAGCGACCGTAGCGTTCGCGTGGTTCCACACTGAAGTGCCTAGAACCATTCGGCCACAGCGGCCGGCACATCTACTGCCATTACAGCATGAAGAGTTATTAGCTTCCAGTCATTGGAAGAAGATGCGACGACTTCCAAACATCGACACAGACGGTTCCACTCCCGTTGCAGCACTCCACCGTCGAGCTAACACTGAATGTTTGTGCAGCAAGGCGGACATAATAGCGGCCCGTACTTCACTATTGTCAAAGTGGTCCAGTATGGAATTACTGCTACGTAACACCCTGTTTCTTCCACTGTCACATACACTCTTCACTCATAATAACTCACGGTGCTATAAATCCATTTCCTATAGATCAATAATCCTGATCCGAGCTCACTCTAGAACAAATGTTGAACTCCTTGTGGTCAACAGTGTTTACTGGCCCTTATTGTACTTTCGTATTATCAATTCGATGTGTGTTCACTAACGAAGTGCGTGACCTCGAAACCTTAGAAATACACCAAATATGCTTAGAATATAAATCGCTCCTTCCAAAAACGGTGGTATAAGTGATTTGCGTTCAAAATACCGTGACCTACCATGAAATACATTTGAGTGATCACCTATTCAAGGTGTAACTTCGGTAACGCGAAGAAACCATTGACGTGGTCAAAACGAAGTAAAAGGGAACAACACGCACATTTAATAAAGCTACATTTTCACACCAAACATCGCTTCTGTATTCAGGCAGTCCAATATCAAACGTCGGTTCAATCCCGCGTCCGGCCATCCTAATTTAGGTTTTCCGTGATATCCCTAAATCGCTCCAGGCAAATGCCGGGATGGTTCCTCTGAAAGGGCACGGCCAACTTCCTTCCCCATCCTTCCCTAATCCGACGAGACCGATGACCTCACAGTTTGGTCTCTTCCCACAAACAACACCAACCCCAACATCAAACGCTGCATTAATTACATTTTCAAACGATTATTGGGACTACTTGAACACTGAAGTGATGTTGAATATCAGAAAGTTGCTTTATCAGATGTGCATATTGTTCTGTTCGACTTTGCTTTGAACACTTCAGCGAGACTGCACATCTGCACTTTGTTGACTGAATAGCTGCGCGATACTATCGGGTTAGTAGAAAGAGGCTGTTGCTCAGATAGTGTAATTATTTTAAGGAGAGGAAAATATAGCCATAGGTCACGACACTGACTTATGTGTGTTTTGGTCCTATTATATAGATATTTTGTTTTTTCGTGCTAACAAAGTTCCTCTACAAGACGTTGACAGGGGGATCATTCAAATGGATATCGTGATAAGACGCGCAGTTTTGCTTGCGAATGGCTTGTACCATTGTTATGGGATGAGCAATTTATATTCTAAGCATATTTTCCCTCGGAGTCATGCACTTCCCTTGTACGTGAGACCGCCGTATCGTAATATTACTGATTACGTAAGAGGTGTTTTCAGTTCATCTGCCTGATACCTTAATTAATTATTGGTGGTACAATGCTCTAGATGTTCTCAGAGTTTTCATTCAGTCGGGAAGTTCTTTCAGGATGTTGCAAAATTTCATAAGCATTGGTATTTTTTCTAGCTCCAGCAAATGAAGTAGTACTTCCGTATTGTGATAACATCCCTCATTTCTTAACTGTTGACTAGACTAACACGGAAGGTACAGCTGTCATCAACCCGACAGTCGGTTTGAACACCGCAGTGCTTTATTCGGCATTCTCCTATTAGAGGTGGCTACCCATACTTTCTTCCGGTCTTTGAACTGATTGGCACAGCTACTTTTAGCAGACCTACAGTTAACACGAACAAATAACTGCCAGAGTTGTAACAACCGACCGGGTATCGGACACCGATCGATTTGTAGTCTGCTCTTATCCAGTGACGCTCCGAGCTGCACACGGACTACCAGGCAAACAAAAACAAAACTCAAAGATATGCGGGAGAATGATTATGTCAGTACTATTAAAATATTTGTGACTTTATACTTCAAAAATTATAGTAGCATTAAGGCATGACAGATACAGAAAATATGTTTCTGTGGAATAAATTGAATATCATCCTGTGCAAAACCGGGACGAAGAAGAGTCACCGACCGGTGATGTAAGTATCTGAAAAAATTAAGAAATATCTCTGGCCCAACTGAAATTTAGAAACCAATATTTTTTCTTTTTCATTTTTGTGTGAAAACACATTGAATGAAAAGCAACTGAAAGTAACAAATCAGTTGTTAAGTTATAGAATCTAAAATTCGAACTCACTGATATGGCCTGCTTTACTGATTCGGTAATCCAGAAGAGCTGGATCATCTGCCACACTGAAAAGTGCTTTCTTTTCCTAGAATGGCAAGTTCCATTGAAATGCGAATACTGTGTTTCATGTACAACCGAGAGAGATGGCTAAAATAAGTACTGGACTTGGTAAATTACAGTGTTTTGTTTGTGATTCTAATAGCGACGAGAGGGAATTGTGTAAAGGAGTTTGCAGATACCTAGCCATTATACGTATTCTAAAGAAATTCAGTGACGCGGCGTCCACCAAAATGAATGCACACGTCAATCGAATGGTCGAAGGTTCCTATTACTCGGCAACTGCAAATTTTGAATGAAACATAGAAATTTATAAATAAAAGATTAAAATTAAATAAAATCTGCAGGTACTATTTTTAACGACTTTAAATGATGATTGCGATAGCAGAAGTACCTTTAAGAATGCCGTTTATTACTAGTTATTGGTGTCCACGGTCGAGCAATTGAATAAAATATAAGTTGAATAACACGGAAACAGTAGATTCCCACTTCATGTAATTAGTTATGAACAACAACATAGCTCGTGAGAAATTCACTTCTAAAGGCATACTACGTCTTCACTGCAGAAGCCACGGAAATCTTACAAGTGTACAAGTCGGCACTACGAGATATTTCTACCTCCCGCGACCATGCTCAAACTCCTCAGCACTTTCCCGCGCCCGTCCGTCGCGCCTTCCGCTCCAGCATCTTCTCAGCCCTGTGCGACCCGATGCTCCACCCGCACTTCCCTCCAGTCTGTCCACTTCGGCAGTCGCCTACAGTAGTAACGAGAACTGTGATTGACTAGAGTGCTCCCACGATGTCTCCAAGCCAACGCGCACTCATGGACAGTTTGAAACGCATACGAAATACTGGATTTAGATTTAAATAACTTGAAATTAAAGAAATTTTCTACGACTGGACCATAAACACGCTTTAAAATACATTATTAAATACATAAACAAATCAAATAAACATATATAAAAATTTAGGACAGTAGACTAATGTCTCAGTGCTTTCTAAAACACAGTAAGTATTTGACCAATTTCTTCATGAACAGTATGTATCGGATATAAACAAAGACATAGACGAATAAATATATTTATAAGCAAGCTGCTACCGTTTTTTCGTGTAACTGTGGAGTACTTATGGCCTGACACGATCAATAGTAACTGGCTACTTGGACCGCCAATAACTCACGTATTGTTCAAGTTACATGCCTGTAATTCATACCAGTTTAGGATTACACTAATAGCTTTCTAAAGACATGTCGATCGACAAAATCGGATGAACAGTTTAGATTTTGTAAATTCGTTGCTGGGTGATGCTTGTATAATTTATCGTCAGATATTAAACTTTAAATTAATAAAGATATGGAAAATCTGATTACACCATCAGAATCATTATGCAGATACTGGTAATGTACATATTTCTTTTTAAGGTATCATGATCCCTCTGGCTATTATTAATTTCTAAATGAACTGTGAAATGTGGTTTCACAAAGTCCACCGTCTTTGGCGCTCCCGGCATACAAATCTCCTTCATCGACAGAGAGCACAGTGCTCAATACAGCATGAACATGGAATTCCGAGCCTATGAACATGGAATTCCGAGCCACGCGGTCGGCCTGGACTAGGCGCTGGGCTACCCTTCTTCCTCCGGATAATGTTAGGCACCACGCAGTTGCTGACGAGCCCCGGCTTGTTGAGCGGCCCGTGTGGCCACGCCAACTCCGAAGTTAGAATATTTTTAGGGCGCCACAACTCGCCCGTTACCTCAGAAGCTCTCATCGACACCGTTGAAAATTATCCCGACAAACTGTGCAGCGAGAAGAGATTAAGTGAAAGCATCGCTTCCAAAACTCAGTCGCGACTTTCATGATGAATACAATGACAAAAGGCAACTATGACGACTACTGACGACAGTATTAACAGCCATACTTACAAGGGAAAATTCCCAAGTGTTAATAAACGATCTTGATGAAACTTTGCGGATGTTCATAGGTACAAAATAATACAATACCTATTTTTTGGTTTTTTACAGTTTCACTTTTAAGGGGTAACCACACCCTGAGAGGTAATGTGGCATATTAGGTTTGGAGGAAGGAATATCTTCTAAAAATTGTTACATACAAAATGTTTCTCATATTAAATTTGATGTGCAATTAAGGTTTTTGGAAACTGTATACTCGAATTTTGTAATAATTTGAAATATTTCAAAATATTCCATCTCCATTAATTAATTTTGAAAAATTAAATCTTTTGTCTCAACATAAATTAAAGAAGCTTTCAAGCTTCATACATCATTGTGCAATAAGTTGCTTGCCGAAACACTATTTTTGGGAAATAAGCTGTACACAGTGTCAGAGTATTTTCTGTATACCTAACTGTTGTTTAGTTATTTATTTTACTCATTTGTTTTATGTTTTAAGTTATTGTTTCATGTTCTACATTCATTTTTTTCTGTTTTTTAGTTTACCGTACAGGCACGGGTATTCTGTTAATTCGAAATAATAAGTAACTCATTATAACGACAGAGAATCATTGCAGTAATGACAGTCTGTAAATAAATGCATGAAACACGTCATTTCCTTACACCACGCACATAAAATGATCAAAATTTCTTCACATAGCATACATGAGGGAGAACACAATAATAAACAAAAATTCGTCAGGATTCCAGATTGTCGCAGGCGATTCCCTAAATATCCCGATTTGTATCAGGCATGTTTCAAGTAAATTGGTAAGTCTAGGTGAAAAGAACTGATTATGTCCTAGTGACTGCTGGTTAATTAATTTGTTTCTCAAATGGAGATGGACATCAAAATAATTCAGCGGAACTAAATCTGAAAATCTACTCACAGACTTTTTCTGACAACGAAAGACCTATATATCTCGCGTCTGCACCTGTGCTGTCGATCCCTTCGGGATCACCAGATGAACAATTTCCTAGTCCTCAGGTACGATGCCCTGTACGGTTCTGTCACACTGACAGCTCTGTAAATCTAACAAAAATACCGATTTTTCTCCTTCACTGACGAAGAGAACATCTTTTGACCGAGTCACTGACGTTTGTTTTCCAGGTTTCGATGCTCTCACACGGACATTTGGGGCTTCGAAATGAGATTTTACAATTCTCGATCGAAACTCACCATTAGTTTCTTTTAAACTTGTGAAAAAAATTCGTTTTCACCATCATATTTCTTCATCTGGTGGTCCTAACTGTCTCGACGTCACAAGTACAGTCGTGAGACGTATACGGCTTTCGATGCTGGAATACCCTTCTGAGATGATCTTCGGATCCAGTTCTGTTGAACAATTTGTTGTCAATCTCCATTTGAGAAAGAAAGTAATTAAGCTGCAGTCACAAGTACTTTATCAGCTCTTTTCTCCAATTCTTACAAATGACCTTAAAAATGCCTGATGAAAATTAGGTTATTTAGAGGATCACTCGCGAAAGTTAGAAATCCTACTGCTTTTTGTTTTTTTATTGTGTTCTCTGTAATGTATATCACATGGAGAAATTTTGACCATTTTATGAGCATGGTGTAAGAAAACGTTACGTTTTAAGCATTTCTTTGCAGATATTAATACTCTAATGATTCTGTATCATTTAACAGAATACACATATATGAAATGGTAAACAAAAAAAAAGAACAATAATGAATGAAAAACGTAAAACAATAATTTAAAAAGCAAAATAAATGTGAGTGATATAAATAACCGAACCAATAACGAGTTTCAATTAGGTATGCTGAAATTATTCTGACAGCACACTGTATACAGTATATTTTCCAAAAATGGTGTTTCAGAAAGCAGTTTTACTGCTCATTGATTTATGTAGCTTGAGAGCTTCTTTAATTTATGTTGAAATAATAGATTTCATTTTACAAAATTAATATTGGTGGTGGTGTATTCTGCAACATTTCAAATTATTACAAAATCCGATTACACAGTTTCCAAGAACGTTAGTTCTACACCAAAGCTATACACCAAATTTTATATGAGAAACACAGTGTTATGTATCATCGTTTCGATGATATCCCTCCAAATTTAATATTCCAAACACTTCTTCGGATGTGTTTTATTCCTTAAAACTGAAACTGGGCACAAACAAAAAGTAGGTATTGCATTATTTAGCCCTGCCTACACACCCACTTTATTGGCACTTCAAACTCTTCCCTCATTAGAAGCGGCCGGAGTATGGGCTCCTTTGTTGTTTGTGGGAGACTGAGGATGGTTATGTTACTAACAAAAGTTTTATATATTTATTTCAAGTGACAGAAAACCCTTCTGGCCAATCGTGTGGTCGAGAATATGCTTCGGTTGGCCCCATGTGTTGTAATTAGGTTTCTGTTACAGCAAACGAAATCACAACTCTTGGTGTAGGGATAGTGTCCTTCACTAGTAAGGAAAACGTCCCGAATTCGAGCTCAGTCACTACTTACGTTTGGTATAATAATCATTATCAAATGCGACCGAAGGCTTCCTAGACAAGAACTCAACCTTGCTCTGCCAACGACCACGTTAATGGAGGGTGGAGAATCGGGCAGAGTTTCAGTGCAGTTTCTTGTCCTTGAGGTAGAGAACTGATGGAACAGTCACCAATCATCTATGGAGTGAAGATGCAGGAGGCAATGGAAACCAGAGAGTTAAGGGAACATGAGTCACAATGTGTATCCAAAGAACATGTGGTCTGTGACTGAAAAAGTGTCATTGTGATCTCTCCATTGACATAAAATTCCAGATTAATCCCAAATTCGGACCGACGAATGGAATCGGTGCAGGGGGAGGTAACCATGAGAAAGAGACTGAGTAATCATCAAAAGGGTACCATAGCATTCTGAGAGTCGAAGAGCAAAATGTCCGAAGATGAAATGTGACAGGAAAGGTACAATATTTGAAAACAGCAATGCAGGGTCTCAGTCTAATTGTAGTGGAGCCCAATGAAGTGATATGGAGAGAAGACGATTTTTGGTCAAATAAATACTAATAGCAACACAGAGAGGTAAAACTGAAGTAGCATTCATTATGAGTAGGGACGTAGGACAGAGAGTGAGTTATTGCGAACAGTTCAGTGTCAGGTTGTTATTATCAGAATCGACAGAGAAGGAAGACCTACTACAATAGTTTAGGTACAGATGCCGATGTGACAAGCACAAGATGAATATAATGCAAAAAGTATATAAGGATATCGAATGCGTAATTCATTACGTAAAGGGAGATGATAATCTGATAATCATGGGAGATTCGAACAGAGCAGTATGGGGAGAAGCGGATGAACGAAAAGCTGGAGAAAGTGAGCTTGGTAGTAGGAATGAGAGAGGAGAGAGACTAAATGAGTGCTGCCATAAATTCCGGATAGTAAAGTTAATACACTTATCGGAAAGCGAGAGAAAAAGAGGTACAGTATACTAGAAAAGCCCAGGAGCTGCAGGAAGATTCTACTTGTTATTATATCATGGTCAGATGGAGATTCCGAAATCAGTTACTGAATTCTGAGGCATACTCAGGATCAGACATACAGATGGATCACAATTTAATAATGATGAAGGGCAGACAGAAGATTACGAAATGTGTTCGTAAAAATGTATGTGGAAATACTGGAGGTACCAAAGTGCTGAGGAATCAGGAATTCCCTAAGGCTGTAAATATTGCCTCAATCAATACCACACTAGCCAGTTCAGTTGAAGAGGGAGTGTCATCACTGGAAAGAGGAATTACTGAAGTTGAACGGGTACGTATAGATTGAATGAAGGTGTAACGTGACGGAATGGAGGTGTGTTTGGGCCTACTTGACGCCGAGTTCGCGGATAATAGTGAGCATGGAGCGAAATGGGTGCGTAACTATATTTTCCAACTCTCACCTGTCACACCTCGATATGAGAAGTTTTCAGATGGTCGCACATAAGCGTGAGTATAACCCCTGGCGGGAAAATCGCAAGTTCTTAATCTGAAAGTAGTAAACGTTGCGGAAGTGGTGCTAGAGTACAATACTCAAAATTATCTGGGCTGATAAGACAAGAAATGATGTGATTCTCCGAAGAATCAGCGAAGAATGGATCATATGGAAACTTTGACTAGAATGAGGGACAAAGGCACATGCTTAAGGAAGCGAGATGTACATCGCATGTGAAAATTGACATCACTTCTATAGTTTTTGTATGAGAGAAAGGTGCCCGGCTTGTTTATTTAGGGATTTGGTAGTCACCTGTTGTCTGATTTCGAAATTAACCAGTTGGAGACAATAGGAACTCCAGCATACCCAACATCGTGATCCAAAAGCTCTCGCTGAGAGGAATTCTTGGACACGGTGGGCGTACTCTAAGAGCGGCGTCGTTTCTACTAAATATTATATTCCATGAAAGTGCAGTAGTACCCAGGAACTCGTAAATTCGCTTAAGTATATATATATATTTGTTATGATTTAAATTATCTGCATGCTGGTTTTGCCTGTCTGGTTACTGAGTTACTGTGATTGAAAATTCATGTTCATAGGATTCTTTAAGCTGGAGAAAGCGTTCGACAGTGTAAATGCTGCAATATGTTCGACATCCCGAGAAAAATGGAAGCAAGCAACAGGGTGGGACTAGTAATAAAAATTTGTACAAGAACCGAGAAGGAACAATACGGACTGAAAACCTAGAACAAAATTGGATTAAAAAGGAGATAAGACAAGCATGCAGCATTCGCCACTACTGTTCAAGAAATGTTGAAGAGTTCGATTAAAATTCAGGATTCAAGAATATCAATGATAAGATTTGTTGATGACGTTGCTAACCTCAGTGAAGATAAAGAAGAATTATAGGATAATTTGAATGGAATGTACATTGTATTGTGTACAGAATATGAACTGAGAGTTAATCGAAAAAAGACGACAGTAATGAGTGGTCAAGGCAATGATATTACTGGTAAATTGTTCATCAGTTTTAGTGATCGGGAAGTGAAGGAACTTTGCTATCTTAGAAGCAAAATAACACATGAAGGTCGATGAAAAGAGGACAAAAAGTACGAGACCAGCAAAAAAATAGGGCATTCCCGGCCAAAAGGGTCTACTAATATCAACTCAGGCACGGGTTTATGGCCGCACGACGGGAATTAACACACTTTGAACGCGGAATGATGGTGGGAACGTGACACATGGGACTTGTCATTTCGGAAAACCTTAGAGAATTCAATATTCGAAGACCCAAAATCTCAAGTGTGTGCCAAGAATACCAAATTTCAGCCATTATCTCTCAACACAGTGGCCAACAGCCTTCACTTAACAACCGAGAGCAGTGGCATTTGCGTAGAGTTGACAGTGCTGACAGACAACCTATAATGTATGAAATAACAACAGAAATCAGTATGGGGCGTACGACGAACATATCACTTAGGACAGTTTGGCGAAATCTGGCGTTAGTGGGCTGTGGCAGCACCCAAGAGAGTGCCTCTGTTAACAGCACGACATCGCCTGTGGTGCTTCTCCTGGGCTCGTGACAGTATTGCTTGGACCCTAGACGAATGGAAAACATTCACCTTGTCAGATGAGCCCCAATTTCAGTTAGTAAGAACTGATGGCAGTGTTCGAGCATGGCCCAGATCACATGAAGCCATAAGGCACTGTAAAAGTTGTTGTTGACTTCATACTGGAGTTGACTGTGTTTACATGTAATAGACTGGGTAGTCTGGCCATATTGGACCGACCACTGCTTGGAAATGGTTGTTAGGCTGCTTGCATACTATCTGTAGCCAGTCGTTAACTTGGTGTTCCGAAGAAACGTTGCAATTTTTGTCGATTAGAATGCTCCATGCCGCCAAGCGACAATTGTTTGCAATTGGTTTAAGAGCATTCTGGACAGTTCGAATGAATGGTCATATTAGAGGAGTCATCTCGTGCACAAAATCCTGCAGCGGTAACACTTCTGCAGTTACAAAGGATTATGGATGCAACATGGTTCAGTGTTTATGCAGGGAACTTCCATCGACTTTTTGAACCCATGGCAAATCGAGTTGCTGCCTTACACTGGGAAGAAGGAAGTCCGACACGATATTATTAAGTTAATTCATCTTGCTTCCTAGTTTAATTAATTTATCCCTGTTTTAAAATTGACTAATTTCCTCTCTGTTCCAATAAAAGAAATTTGTTGTTAATCAATTTATCTTCTTTCGAGTTTAATTTTTAGCAGTCGATTTTTCTGACCGGAGCAGTGAGGATTGAATTTTCGTATGTGTAGCGAATAACCATCCAATTATCTTTTATAAAAAAAGCGAATTTTTGTGGAGGTGCCGAATCAGAAAGGTCCTTTTTCTCTTAAGGAAAGTTATTATGGAAATCCAGAGATAGAAAATTTAGTCAGTACAGATCCAGCTCTTAAACAAACAACAAAAAATACAAATTTAATCCTTCTCTGGTACATTCGATCACCACTGTGCTCTTTTACTGCTTCTTGTTTTGGAAATTCATCTTTGCAATGTTTATCGATATCTATTTCACTTTCTGTGCTATAATTGAAAGAGTTTTTTTCCTAATACCATTTACCTTAAGAACCTTTTTAATATATTTTCTCTAATATGTTTATTTAAATATTTTAACTCTACAAATGCATCTTTTGCTTTATAGTAAACTGTAATTTTTACACAACTATTTTTAAGTGAAATTAAATTCAAACATTCTACTTGGTATTCTTCGTCTAATAAAGTATTTCATGTTTGTCTCTTATTTTGGTAATTCATTTTACTCTTGTAGAATAGATCTAATATTTTAGCATTTCTGTCTTCCTCCATTTATTACTACAAATTTTTGAGAACATTTTATAATTCTGATTCATGTTGAGGAAATTGTACTATTGTAGGTACCTATATTTTTAGATACCTAAAATTCCACATGAATTTTCAATTGTATTCCCAGCACTAAATTTTTAGTGCATGGGGTGCCACTCTCTGGAAAATTAAAACCATATAAATTTTTCATTAAAATAAATAGTAAAATTTTATTATTTTTAAAGATGGTGCACCTTGAGAAATAGATGTATTAGTTTACATAACTAAGGAGACTATAATAAAAGAATGGTTTCTGTTATTGTTTACTTACTTAGAATATAATATTTACCATATTTATTGTGCAAAATTTGGAAATTTAATTCATCCTTGTTATATTTTTGGAGATTATTGTGTTTGTAAATATATACCAAGTTTGCATGGACTTAGTTACTGATCTCCACCATTAATGAATTTTAAACAATATTGTATAATTATTCTAGTGAAATTCGAAACAACTAAAATAGACACAATTCGACACATCTGTATAGAAAATTACCATTACTTTTCCTTAATGTTGTAATGTACAAACTAATTAGACTCAGTAATGTCCACCATTAATGTTACATTTCTTAAAACTGAATAACATAATTTTTCCAGATAAATTTGAAACAGTTAAATAGATAAGTTCATATTGACATTGTAAATCACCACCCCTAAATAACTCTAGATAACATAAAAAGACAATACAATTTAGGTGAAGGATATTTCCACACCTCTACTATGTACATAAAAAGTAAACAACAAACACTTATCTTTCTGGATGTTTAGTCAATGTTGTATTATTTTTTCAATCTTATCTTGAATCTAGTAATTTAGAAATATTTTTCTATCCTCTATTTCTTTTTCTAACCAATTATTGGATACATAACAGCTTTCTTTATTTTCGAATTTAAAAATATATCATATCCACTACGTTTTTCAATGGTGTTGGAAATAATTAGTTCTAATCATTCTTCCAGATCTCCTAGTCATTTACAGTTTCTTACTTTTATTTTCTCTATTATTTGAACCATTTTTATATTTTTGATTGTTTCTCTATTGCTCTTATTTGTACAATAAATTCTCTTTGTTTTCGAAAATTGGATGTGCTTTTAAGTAAGCTAATCAGGGTTAAGAATTTCCATTGTAATTCGAAATACCATCTGGTTTTATTACCATAAATGCTTCTTCCTTGGAATGTTAAAATATTTCTAATTCATACCTAGAATTATTATATAGAATGCAAACAAATGTTTCTTTTTCTAAGAATATTGCTATTTTTCTTAAGTTCTTTAAATTCCTTTTTATCGATACCTTTAACAAAATACACAAATTTTTTACCATTTTGTACATCCAGTACACCTACACATGCAGACTTCTTTTTATCATTTAGCACAAAAGCAAAAATTGTATAAGCTCTACTTGTTGGAAAAGCTATCCATTGTCAATGAAAATAACTTTTATTTCTTCTTTCATTCCTCTTATTTTTCGTTTCTTATCGAAAATATTTTTCTATTCTTCATTTAAAGTTTGTGTTTCATCCAAACATTGTAGTTTTCATTTCTTTATAGCTATATTTTCTAATTCTTGCTCTCACTTTTTAGTAGATTCTAAATACCCTACATTAATCAGCTAAAATCCTTTAATAGGATATGGGAAAAGTTTGCAGGAAATATTTATTACTTTTTGAGAGACCAATTGAATGCTATTATTTGATTTTATTAATCCTAATTCATCAGTATTTATATTTTTGGGAATCGAAGAAAATAAGTTATGAGATTTAAAAAAATATTATTCTCCAGCTTTAATAAAATCGTTCTTAATTACAGAAATTATATTATTATTCCCTTCAAAAATTTCTATACAGTGAACAGGTATACAGTTAATACTATTTGCAGATAAAACTAATGTAACTAATTCTTCTCATTTCACTTTATCTCTTGTTCTAATTTTTTATTCCTGTTAATTTTTTAGTATTTTTATTGCTGCAGGATACATATTGTAGGAGATAATTAAAAACAATACAACAACTATTTTGTAAGGAATCTCCCACACTTTAGCTACTGGAACAGAATAAAAAGGAACTTCCTAGAAATATTTGCTGTTGTTACTTATTATTCCTAAGCAATATGTTAGTGGATCAAATTCTTGTTCATTTTGGAAATAAGGATTATTATAATTATAAATTGTTGCTTCTAATCTTTTAATTATATTTTCCTTAGCTAATGAGGAACAAAACATACCTCTTAATCTACTGTCTGGACAATTTAAAAATCTATAATGTGGTTACCAATTTATTGCATATTTTTACTCTAAAAGTACAATTAATCCAAGTTAAACAGTCTTTTCCAATAGAATTATCGTTGTCCATTACATTTTTTATGTTCTCCTCATACACAAAACTTAAAATTATTTATAAAATATTTGCTCCCTTCTTCTTTGTCAAGCATACCTCCAAAGTCTTGTGTTACATCTAAATCTAATGAATAGTAATGTTCCTTCATAAATTCTTTTAAAATGTTTGGTAGTTCACTTAAATGCATATCTAATTTAATGTTGGCTAATTCTGTTTTATGAGGAATAGTGATAGGGTTTCTATATTTTTTGTTAATAATGTTTATATCTTTATTACTAATTTGTTTAATGCCATTCCATTCTTCATTTCTCCTTCACAATCTATAAAATCTGTTATATTAACAACGATATTATTATTGCAATTTTTTCTGTAATAGGCTTGAGTTCCTCTCATTTTTTTCTCCTTTCCTATAGACAATATCGCCAATACTTGTAACAAGATTATTATTATTTAAATTTTCTTTAAGCAACCATAACTCAAATTTTCGTTGGTTCATTTCGTTTTATTTCCAAAGTAGTTCTGTTATAGAATATTCTGTAGCACATGTTTCATTTTCTACTGCCATTTACATAGAAAGATTTTTGTGATGTTTTGTGTAAATGTAGCTACAACAAAAAGTAACTGAAACATAGTGGCAGAAAGTATAATGATTCTATTTCACTTTCCTCTCTGATGTAACTTAAAAATGTAAATAATGAATTTCATGATCTGGATTTCACTCAGTGAATTTTTTTTT
Organism: Schistocerca piceifrons; assembly: GCF_021461385.2. Classification (NCBI taxonomy): domain Eukaryota; kingdom Metazoa; phylum Arthropoda; class Insecta; order Orthoptera; family Acrididae; genus Schistocerca; species Schistocerca piceifrons. The sequence continues at coordinate 466,069,190 of NC_060140.1, read as the reverse complement.
AATTTTCTTTGTTATTACATTTTATAATCTTAAAATGGACAAAAACAGCCTAAGCAATGTGGTTACTGTCTAGAGTATAATAATATTAATTAATTTTATAAAGATAAATATCAAAAAGATGGATATTGTTAGATTTGTGAAGAATGTTTGTCTTACTACCAGAAAATTAAGTTTACATGTGAATGTGGCAGAATTTTATGTAAAAGAACACTAAAAATAGTGTACAATCGACTATTGCAGCCCATTGATGGTCGAACCCAGGACTATATTCATCAGAGCTGAAGCTGGGGACGACTGCGCCACTTCTCATCAGGAGGCTGAGCAACTTTAATAGTGTAAAGGGGCAGTGCAGAGTGATACAGTAGTGTTTAGAAGCATTCCTTTATTCAGCTAGTTTACAGAAGTGTAAAGTTAGCACACCACCCATGTGCTGTTCCCGAAGTCCAGCTGGCTGAGCAACATCTGGTACACCGACACAGCTGCCACTGTCATCAAGGCTGTTGAGCTGGAATTCGGCTGTGCTCCACCCAGTCGCCACCTGCTGATGCATCCCATCTTGTGCCACATAGCTGCTCGCAATTCTGGAGACTACTACAGCCACCGGTCCTTGCCACCCTCCACCCCATTTAGCCTGCTCTGTCCGACCATGAGATAAAGGTGGATGTACTGGTCACCTGTGACTCTCAGGCTGCCACTGCTCCCAGGACAAGACCAGACTCAACCCACACCCTCTTGACACTGTGCCGCAACTTGCCACTGGTGCTGCTGCAGCGCTGCCACACCTCTTGCAACGTACTCCTGGCCTGGACCCTGGTATGCCAGACTGCCCTCCTTCAGGCAGACCGTGCAATCTCCCAGTACCAGGTTGCCGTTCCATCCTGCACCTGTGTTGTGTCCCCAGAGGCAGAATACAGCCTGAACAAGTACATAGAAACAAAGTACAGGTTTACACAGAATATTTACAACATCGCTGCCAGACTGGCCACTATGAGCATAGACAGGCACAGGTCCAACCCGACTCTCGGCTGACCTGGCACACCCCCCAAACTAAAATTTCCTGACTATTTATACTGTTTTTCCCCTTGCTTCTGATGCAGTGTTAGAGAGAGACAGAAACCATGGCACAGGTAAATTCCAGTATATCAACCACTTACATATCGCCACTCCCATCTCTGGCCTACTGCCTTGCCTCAGACATAGCAATTACTTAAAGCAACGCTGCAGTTCCCTGCATCGCTGTAGCTCCACACCAAACAAATCGTACTTGCAATATGCTGCTGCAGCTCCGATCCATATTTACTCTGCCTGGCCTACTGGCTGTCAACTATTACCACACACTTCCAGCGGTCCCAGACTTCATACTCCAACTATGAATTTACTGAATTTTTAACAAAATCCCACTTTCCTACGACTAAGACTAATACTAGCGCAGCATTACAGTTCATAAAAATCTTAGATGGTCGAGAAGAAAAGAATTAGAAAAAATTTGTTCAAGGAATAGAACAGTTTTTATTTATTTACTTATGTTCACCTTTTAACTGATCTTGAAAGGCAGTAAAATTTTAACACGATTTATCCTCTGTGAGAATGAATAAATTTTTTTTCCTTATGTGCACATTTTATAGAAAAAATATTGTCTTATGCTCACTTTTTCTATGAAAAAATAATTATTTTATAATAGGTTAAGACAATAAGAAGAAAGACACATTTATATTAATTTTATATGTAAATTATACTAAAATAGGCGTTTTTAGACGAAAATAAGTGAATTTTGACCTAAAATTGGGGGTATAGTAGGATATTTATGTACGTTTTAGTTAACTTTGGTCAGTCCTGGCGTGAGCCAGGACTGAACCAAGTGAGCCAGAACCTGCATATATATTGTACTAATACACATGATTACAGGGAACGTACTCCAGCTATTTGGAAAACCCAAACACTTCAACTGGATTGTCAAAGGCCACAGCATCATTCATCGCTTTAAATTAGTCATTGTCAGTCACCCACTGTCCAGTGTCGTCGCTCTTTACATCACCTTAAGTGTCGCTTGGCATTGATTACAAAAATGTATGGCATATGAGGAGCTGCTGTTGACACTTCATGATTCTTCTTCTTCTGCTGCCTCCGACTGACTGAGCAAGACTGAGGTCCCAGAACTGCTGATCCTCCCCTATATCCCCTCCAATGATTTCACCAGATACTGTCATCCTACTGGCTGAAATTTAAAATGTGACTGGATTTTCCCCCACCACCTTGGATTACATCACGGAATGCACTTCAGTGGTCTCTGGTGGTGGTACTGTGTAGACCCGGACCTCATGGTGAACACACTGTTTCCCAACATCCTGGATAGCAGTACTTGCTTCATCAGCTGACATTATGGCTGCCTTCTTGGATTATATCACATAATGGACGACAGCACCCTCTGGTGGCAGCACTGTGTACTAGGTCAGTTGGAGTCCGGACCTTGTGGTGAACACCCTGAATGGCTGTGCTGCATCAAATTGTTTAAATAAACATTGCATGCAAAATAATAAAGACTTATATCCAGCAGAAGCCGAGTCCTCCCCACCAATCCCTAGGAAGAGGTGATGGCTGGGTGACTTAGGTTAGCAGAAGTAGCCCAAGTGCCCTTTCTTTCCCGCCATTTTCTTAGGTTAGTGGAGATAACCCAAGTGATCTTCCTTTACTGCCATAATTCAAACTTCATGCCAATCCATAGGAAGAGGTGGCGGTTGGATGACTTGCGTTAATGGAGGTAGCCCAACTGCCCGCCCTTCCCATCATTTTTGTTACGCTAGTAGAGTCCGCATTATCCTGATGAAATCTGAACATCCCTCCATTTTCTGGGAGAGGGGTTTAGGCTAGTGGAGGTAGCCCAGTTGACCTATCTTTCCACCAAAATTCAATCTTCCCGCCAAAAGCCGCCATCTTAGATAATGATACTTTGTGCTGATGGCCCCCTTGTCCCAGTACTCGTATTTACAGGAGGTCTCCTTGGCTTTGATTTAGCTGTATTGTTCTCTCACGGTTTCACTGCACACCCATGTTACCGACAGACGATTTGTGCTGAAATGTCAATGACTGATTTGTTACTCAGCTGGTATCCTCTAACTAGTCCACTTAAAATCTCCCTACCTCCTCTTACCCTGTAGGGTTCACCTCTTGTGACATCTAATGGTCAATTCTGTACGACGTAGGGATGTTCGGATACGTTTGATAAGACAGAGAGTGTAGAAATTTCACAACAGCCTTCGATGAAGTTAAAAGCGACCTAAAAAGTGAAATGAGGATTCCACTGTTAAGCACAGTGAGGAGAAAGGATAGGTGAAAGTAATACGATGAAAGATATTACAAGTGGAAGTACTTGTCCCAAGACGCTACAGAACAAGAAATGAGAGTTAATGTGCGAGATACAGGAATCCAGCACTTCAGAGTTTCGCAGAGATTTGGAAGACACGTGATCAAATAAAACAAAATGATAGATATTATTTCTTCGGAATTTTTCAAATCACTGGTGGATGTGGCAACCAAACTACTGTTCAAGCTCTTGAGTGTAAACAATGACACTGGATATACACCGTGAGAGTTTTGGAAAAATGTTATCCATTCAATTTCGGGTATAGCAAGAGCAGATAAGAGCAAGAAGCATCGCGTTATTGCTTAGCGGAATCTAAGTTGCTGACAAGTGAAACCTGTGGAAGAATGAAAAAGAAAAGGCACTTTGGCGTTGCGCTAAAAATGGAAGGAACACGTTAGAAAAATCAAGACACGTTTATAGGCTTGAAAACCTGGAAAGACTGATCGACAATGTAAAATGATGCAAGGTAGGAAAATGGAAGGAAGGCTTACGAAAGGCATGCTACGTTTATAGGACCGTCGACCTGGAAAAGTGGTCGTCAATGAAAAATGACGCATGCGGTTCGAAATACTGAGTAAAATAGGAGTACGCTATAGAGAAAGAGGGCAATATACTATGTAAAAGAACCAAGAAAGAACAATAAGAGTGGAAGACTAAGAACGAATTTCGGAGATAACAAAGGGTATGAGAAAGGGATGTAGTCTTTCGCTCCTACTGTCCAGTCCATCCATAGAAGAAATGATGGTGGAAATTAAACAAAATTTCAAGAGTGGGCCAAAAATTCTGGGTGACAGGGCATGAATCATGGGATTTGCAGATTATATTACTACCCACAGCGAATGCGAAGAATTACAGAATTGCTGAATAGAATCAATGGCCTAATGAATACAGATCGTGAACTGAGAGTAAAGTGAAGAAAATCGAAAGGAATGAGAGGTAGAATTCATAAGATTCACTATAAACTCCTCATCAGTTTTGATGACCAGAAAGTTAAGGAATTCTGTTGCCTTAGAAGCAAAATAACACGTGATAGACGAAGCAAGGAGGCCAAAAGGAGACTAGCGCAGGAGAGTAGGGTATTCCTTGCCAAAGAGAAGTCCACTGCTATCAAAGTATGCCTGTGTTTGATAGAGAAATTGCTGAGATTGTGTGTTTGCGGTAGAGAATTGTATGGAAATAAATCATGGATTGCAGGAAAACCGGCACAGTGGTGCCACAGAAGAGTAATGGAAATTAGGTGGAGTTATAAGGTAAGGAACGAAGTGATTCTCCGAAGAGTCGGCGAAGAATGAAACATGAGGAAACGTTGACTAGGGTAAGGGACAGGGTATAGAACATGCGTTACGACCTCAGAGAATCCCGCCGTAGTAGTAGAGGAAGGTGTCGAAGGTAAAAACTGTAGGGAAAGACAGAGCTTGGAATACATGCAACAAATAACTGTGAACGTGGGATTCAAGGCTAAGAGAGGAATTCGCGTCGGGCCGTAGCAAACCAGTCTGAAGAATAATTACTTTAAGCAAAATATGGACAACGAAATTGGTCGTCATCGTTCACTAATTTCTGTTCGCATCCGCTACTCTACGAGTATGCACCCATTACTCAGATACGTGCAGGCTAACAATTCCTTTCTTTCTGAAATAGGTTCCAAGTCAGAACTTTTGACTAAATAATGTGAAAAACCGCAAGCCAAAAATTCTCTCTCAATGAAAGACATGTTGAATAATATTTTTTGGGTCTAACTGTAGGTAAACATTTCAAAAACGAAACTGCAAATATCTCCTGAAACACCAGAAAAAATGTGCGAGACATCACATAAGAGAGACACCTGATGCAGCTCTTAGAATTTTCTTTGGTATACTTTTTATTCTTATCAGTGTATCACTATTCATCAAATACTGATTGCAATTTGTGATCCCTATATTTATTTTGAATTGCTCTGTGTTTCACAGTTTATTATATTACCGAAATGTTGATCTGGTAAAATCAAAAGTTGTTAAAGATAGGCAAACATTGACGGAAAAAATCGCTATACCAAATAATAATTAGTGTAGAGGAATGAACTTACGGGAAAACAGAATACATTTGTCTAGGAAACACATTTAAGTGCTTAGCACTTGAAGACCAAAGGAGGATTTAAGCGCGAGATAAGATGTTGCAGATGTGAAATGCTTGTACCATACATTAATAACCCATGTAACCGTCAGAATGTTGCATCAAAACATGCAAACGTGCATGCATTGTGCATTACAAATGCCGGATGTCAATATTTGGGATGGAGGTACATGCCTGCTGCACTTAGTTGGTCAATACAGGGACTCCAGGTGTGAAATTTGTCTTCCTATGATGTACCACATGTTGTCAATTGGAGAGAAATCCGGTGATCGAGCAGGCCATTCTGCAGCTCGTTGTGTAGCGGCTAGCGTTGCTATCCCTGGATCACGAGGTCCAGGGTTCGATTCACGGGCGCGTTAGGGATTTTCTCTGCCCGGGGATTGGTTTTTTGTGTTTTCTTCATCATTTCATCATCATTCATGAAAGGTTCTCGATTGAACTGTGTGCAGACTGGGAATTTGTAAGGGCGCTGATGACCGCATAGTTGAGCGCCCCACAAACCAAACATCATCTTCATCATATCGAGCAGGCCAAGGCAACATGTCGACACTTCATAGAGCATGTCGGATTGTAGTAGAAGCATGTAGGTGATCATTATCCTGGTGGAAAACATCTGGAAAGCTTTCAAATAACTTCCGGGAATTCAGCCAGGTAACACTTTCAGCGACCGCCGATATTTCGGCGGGAGAACACCCCGCCATTTTCAAGGCAAACTGCAACGGACAGGCCTTGCCTTGCCTTGAAAATGGCGGGGTGTTCTCCCACCGAAATATCGGCGGTCGCCGAAAGTGTTACCTGGCTGAATTCCCGGAAGTTATTTGAAAGTAGTATACGCCAGGAGAAACTCAGGTCTCACATCTGGAAAGCTGTTCATGAATGGCAGCACAACAGATCGAAACACCAAACTGACGTACAAGTTCCGGAGCCCAGTCTTCTTGCGACCGTACATTCTCTTGACAGCCGCTGCCAGCAGTCATGTACAGTGGCTGCATTCCTGCCGTGTCTTTCTGCAATATCACAGAAGTGACATCCATCATCTCGTAGCCCTATTATAAGACTCCATTCATACTCAGTGAGGTGTCGATAATGGCGTCTTTGTCGACTTAAATGCATTCTTGACTGACATCAGCTCACTCCTTCCAGACTCAAAGGTAACCGTAGCTCACGAACGTTATAGCGTTTATTTAAAGCAAACCTGATTTGCGTCCTCATTTGATTTGCGTTACTAGCATCTCTATTAAGCGACAGGAAGGAAATTTGAATACATATCATCTTTCAGATGTAGAAACAGGCCTACCGTCCTTCGTTTACGTAGCACAACTCCTTCTTGGTGTTGCGATTGTCTTACCGTCAGTGTAGTTTCAGGTGCTCTACACAAGTGAATATCTCAGACTTGCTATTCCATTGTTGTGCTTCCTGATCTGAAATAATTTTTAGAACATTTTAAACGAAATAATTTGTTCCTCAAAGTGATAGTTGCTTGTCTGTGACAATGTCTGAGTCTAAAGTACTTTAGCCGTGAAGTTTTAATTATTACCACGATAGCTTCAAGTTCCATAATTAATTACAGTTTGACAACGTGCAAACAAACTAGAAATTAATTTTGTACCTTTCTTTTAGTGAGATAATAATTAAAAGTTTTAAGCAGAAGCTAGTTTTTCAAGCGTCTAAATGTCTCTGACGTCATAACTCCTGATCTATGCGTCGTACAATGAACCAGTTTTGCCGGTATATTCAGTCTTAGCTGTGGATACTTTCTACCAACTATGTTGTGAATGCACTCGCTAACAAAGATGTAATAAATTAAAACTTCATTCGTGGTGCTGATGTTTCACTGTATGGAAAGGAAAATGTAATAAGCGATAAACTCTCTTCTTATGATCATTTGGAGCAAAGGAGAGGGGGGAGGGAGGGTATCAACAAGAGAATCTTTTGTAAAAGTTTGAAATTATGTGTAAAATTTGTTGGAAGTCGTTAAGTGCACTCATTCTCAAATACTGGATGCTTGAAGTCCTCGTATTTAGACGCCATCAGTTAGGCTTTCTCAAGAAAAACACACAGTATCTAAGTGTAATTTAGTGTTAGTGTATTAAAATTTTAACATAAAATTGTATCTCTTAATGAGTAGATTGTGATAGCACTCTAAACTTTTAAATTCGGATAGTAATTACGTGACGTATTGACAGTAACATTTTTTTGCCCCTGGAAGCTCTTAGATAAGCAGCCTGAAACTGGTAATGGGTTACGGGTTCCTGGATAGTAGTCCAGTAGTTAGTAATACAGATGTGGTGTTATCGAAGGTGGCTGCCCACCCTGCCGTTCTCCGCAATCTCTCTAACTCGAAAAGGTCGGTGAAATCGATGTCGTTATACGGGCCAAATACAAGACAGAGGAAGTTAAATGTATCCCAGTTTAGATTTCATATGTCAGTCGTTTTTAGGCATGTCTTATTAGTTGCTGGTAACGCAACAGCCAGTCTTCCAGTGAACCCCCTAAAATAAAGCTCCATGACGTGCCACTTACTGTGGTTTGGACCAATATCCTAAACATCGGTTTACTGCAGAATCTTTGAACATATTCTCAGTTAGAGTATAATAAATTTTCTGGAGCCAGGGAAGCTTATGTCCACTAATCAGAATGATCTTAGAAATCATCATCTCTCGTGTGAAACTCAGCTTGTACTTTTCTCACACGTTATACTGCGAGCCATGAATGAAGGGAACAGGTAGATTCATTATTTCTATATTTGCAGAAAGCGTTGACACGATGCTCCACTGTAGGCTGTTAAAGAAGATACGAGCATAGGGAATTAGTTCATAGATAGGTGAGTGGCTCCAAGACTTCTCAAGTTATAGAACGCAGTATTTTATTCTCGTCAGGGAGAGATAAGGGTATCGTCAGAAGTTACCCAGAGGAGTGTAATTGGACTGCTATTATTCTCTGTATACATAAATGGTTTGGCGGACAGGGTGGGCAGCAATCTGTTGTCGTTTGCGAATAATGCTGTAGTGTGAGGTAAGGTGTCGTAGATGACTGACTGTAGGAGAATACAAGTCGACTTAGACAAAATTTGTAGTTGGTGTGATGAATGGCAGATAGCTCTAAATGTGAGAAAATGTAAGGTAATGCGGATGAGTAGGAAAAACAAACCTGTAATGTTCGGATACAGCAATAGCAGCAGGCCGGTGTGGCCGAGCGGTTGTAGGCGTTTCAGTCTGGAACCGCGCGACCGCTGCGGTCGCAGGTTCGAATCCTGCATCGGACATGGTGTGGTGTCCTTAGGTTAGTTATATTTAAGTAGTTCTAAGTTCTAGGGGGCTGATGACGTCAGATGTTAAGTCCCATAGTGCTCAGAGCCATTTTTCTATTTGAACCCAGCAATAGTAGCGTCTCTCTTGATACAGTCGCGCGGTTTAAATATCTAGGCCTAGCGTGGCAGAGCGATATGAAATGAAACAAGTACGTGAGGACTGTGGTAGGAAAGACGAATGGTCGACTTCGGTTTATTGGGATAATTCTAGGTCAGTGTGGTTCACCTGTAAAGGAGACCGCATATACGTCGCTAGAGCGATCTTTTCATGAGCAGAGCTCGAGTGTTCGGGATCCGTGCCAGAGCGGATTAAAGACAGACATCGAAGCAATTCAGATGCGGGCTGTTAGATTTATTACTGGTAATTTCGAAACCTGAGACGAAACAAGGCCCCGAGAGTAGATAACATTCCATTAGAACTACTGACGGCCTTATGAGAGCCCGTCCTGACAAAACTCTACCATATGGTGAGCAAGATGTATGAGACAGGCGAAATACCCTCAGACTTCAAGAAGAATATAATAATCCCAATCCCAAAGAAATCAGGTGTTGACAGATGTGAAAATTACCGAACAATCAGTTTAATAAGTCACAGCTGCAAAATACTAACACAAATTCTTTACAGACGAATGGAGAAAGAGGTAGAAGCTGACCTTGGGGAAGATCAGTTTGGATTTCGCAGAAATATTGGAACACATGAGGCAATACTGACCTTACAACTTATCTTAGAAGAAAGATTAAGGAACGGCAAACCTACGTTCCTAGCATTTGTAGACTTAGAGAAAGCTTTTGACAGTATTGACTGGAATACTCTCTTTCAAATTCTAAAGGTGGCAGGGGTAAAATATAGGGAGCGAAAGGCTATTTACAATTTGTACAGAAACCAGATGGCAGTTATAAGAGTCGAGGGGCATGAAAGGGGAGCAATGGTTGGGAAGGGAGTAAGACATGGTTGTAGCCTCTCCCCGACGCTATTCAATCTGTGTATTGAGCAGGCAGTAAAGGAAACAAAAGAAAAATTCGGAGTAGGTATTAGAATCCATGGAGAAGAGATAAAAACTTTGAGGTTCGCCGATGACGTTGTAATTATGTCAGTGACAGCAAAGGACTTGGAAGAGTAGTTGAACGGAATGGACAGTGTCTTGAAAGGAGGATATAAGATGAGCATCAACAAAAGCAAAACGAGGATTATGGAATGTAGTCGAATGAAGTCGGATGATGCTGAGGGAATTAGATTAGGAAATGAGACACTTACTGTAGTAAAGGAGCTTTGCTCTTTGGGGAGCAAAATAACTGATGATGGTCGAAGTAGAGAGGATATAAAATGCAGACCAGCAATGGCAAGGAAAGCGTTTCTGAAGAAGAGAAATTTGTTAACATCGACATATAGATTTAAATGTCAGGAAGTCATTTCTGAAAGTATTTGTATGGAGTGTAGCCATGTGTGGAAGTGAAACATAGACGATAAATAGTTTGGACAAGAAGAGAATAGAAGCTTTCGAAATGTGGTGCTACAGAAGAATGCTGAAGATTAGATGGGCAGATCACATAACTAATGAGGAGGTTTTGAATAGAACTGGGGAGAAGTTTGTGGCACAACTTGACAAGAAGAAGGGACCGGTTGGTAGGACATGTTCTGAGGCATAATGGGATCACAGATTTAGCATTGTCGGGCAGCGTGGAGGGTAAAAATCATAGAGGGAGACCAAGAGATGAATACACTAAGCAGATTCAGAACGATGTAGGTTGCAGTAAGTACTGGGAGATGAAGAAGCTTGCACAGCGTATGGGAGCACGGAGAGCTGCATCAAACCAGTCTCAGGACTGAAGACCATAACAACAACAGTTTCGAGCAACACGCAAGTGTTACGGAGATGCTTCGGGAACTCAAATGGCAGTCCATGGAGGGAAGGCGATATTTCTTTTGAGGAAAACTATCGAGAAAACTTTGAGAACTCGCATTTAAAGCTGTCTCCGGAAGTATTCCTTTGTGTCCAACGAACATTGCGCGTAAATACGACGAAGACAAGATACGAGACATTAGGGCTCATACGGAGGCACATAGTTGTTTTTCCCTCGGTGTATTTGTAAGTGGGAGAGGGAAGGAAATGACTATTAGTGGGACAACGTACCCTCAGTCATGCGCCGTAAGGTGGATTCCGAAGTATCTATGTATATGTAGATGTAGACGAGCCGTAACGGATCTGGGCCCAGCGGAAATACCCTACATTCTCGACGGCACACCCGCGCAGTAAAATTCGCTATTAAAGCGCTGAGCGCTCCGCTGTTAACGCACACTACGCTGAAAGCCGGCCTGTGTCGGAGTGTCACTGCGCGGTCCTGGCCGCCCACGCGCGCCGCCGCGGGGCGTGGGAACGGCGGTGGCGGCGGCGGCGGCGGCGGCGGCGGCCGGTGACATCACGCCCGCCGCCCGCCAAGCCACGCCACAGTCTCGTCCGCGCGATTAATCTCGCGCCGCTCCGCAGCCGCCTCCCAGCGCACACCGCGGCGGTGTCCCCCCATCCTCCTGTCCGCTAATGCCGTGTCCGACCACCTGCCGACTACCCTCGGCCGCTGTCACTGCGGACGCCTCGGTCAAGTTTCTTCCCCGGTCACTGTGACGCAACTTGTCACTTTACAACAGAACGGTGAAAAGTTCTCGGTCTCTATTCTTTTTTTACGTAATAAATCCTCTCACCCTGTTCTCGTATCAAGCATGAAGATAGGTTTGATGCAGTTTGTAATGGCCGAATCGTGAAACACAGGCAGACAAAAACGGAAAAATCGTATCTTTATGAACACTAAAATATGTCAAGAGCACCTGACTGTCAGTCTAATTTTCATGCAGCTAAAGTCTTGCTGAGAGTGTTGAATAAAAGGCTATTTGGCAAGCTGGATAGAGGGATTGCAGAGGAACAGTTCGGATTTAGAAGAGCAAAAGGAAGAAGAGATACTATTCAAATGGCTCTGAGCACTATGGGGCTTAACTTCTGAGGTCATCAGTTCCCTAGAACTTAGAACTACTTAAACCTAACTAACCTAAGGACATCACACACATCCATGCCCGAGACAGGATTCGAACCTGTGACCGCGGCGGTCGCGCGATTCCAGACTGTAGCGCCTACAACCGCTCTGCCACTCCGGCCGGCAAGAGATGCTATTGGGTTGGGTTGTTTTGGGGAAGGAGACCAGACAGCGAGGTCATCGGTCTCATCGAATTAGGGAAGGACGCGAAAGGAAGTCGGCCGTGCCCTTTGAAACGAACCATCCCGGCATTTGCCTGGAGCGATTTAGGGAAATCACGGAAAACCTAAATCAGGATGGCCGGACGCGGGATTGAACCGTCGTCCTCCCGAATGCGAGTCCAGTGTCTAACCACTGCGCCACCTCGCTCGGTGGAGATGCTATTGGCCTGTTAAGAACTATAGGGGAAAGATATGTGGAAAAAGGTAGAGAAATCTTTGCTGTTTTCATAGATTTAGAAAAGCCTTTTGAAAGAGTTCAGTGGAACAAGCTGATGGATATTTGGAAGCGGAAAGGAGTAGATTGGAAAGAGAGACGACTGATACAGAATCTATAGGGTGATCAAAAAGTCAGCATAAATTTGAAAAGTGAATAAATCACGGAATAATAGAGAGGTACAAATTGACACACATGCTTGGAATGACATGGGGTTTTATTAGAACCAAAAAAATATAAAAATTCAAAAAACGTCCGACAGATGGCGCTTCATCTGATCAGAATAGCAATAATTAGCATAACAAAGTAAGACAAAGCAAAGATTATGTTCTCTACAGGAACAAAACCAGAATCACGCACTTCCTCGAAGAAAAAAGGCCCGACAACGGTAGACGTGGTAAATCCAACCCATACCGTGACTTTCTCGTCCTGCAATGGAGTTTCCTCTATAGTGCTAGGATTTTAGGTAGCCCAAATTCTGCAGTTGTGGGCGTTGAAAGACCCTCGGAGCGTGAAATGAGCTTCGTCAGTCCACAACACGTTACTCAACCAATCCTCATCTCCTGCCATCTTTTGAAAAGCCCACATCGCAAATGCCCTCCGCTTCACTAAATCTCCAGGTAACAGTTCATGATGCCGATCGATTTTGTACGGATAGTATCGGAGGGTACGCCTAAGTGCCAACCAAACAGTAGTGTATGGAATTCCGGTGCGACGTGCGACTGCACGAGCGCTGACTTCCCCGCGCGTAGACGAACCCGCTACAGTCTCCATTTCTTCCTGAACTGTCTCAGCAGCATTACGCCTTGTACTCGGTCGGCCACTACGGGGTCTATCGTCTAAACAACTCGTGGCTTCGAACTTCTAAATCATTCTCGCCACAGCTGCACTCGTCAACGGACCTTTACCCGTTCGAATACCTTTCCTATGGCGATAGTATCGTAACGCTGAACTAGCACATTCCCCATTATTATTTTACAGCTTCACTAAAAGCCTCTTTTCAGGTAACGTCAACATGCTGCGACTGCTGGCGCATCTGATTCTCTCTCTTTTTTTTTCCATTATTGATTTTCAATTCCCCCCGAAGGGGGCTGGCTGGCAGCAGCTTAGTATGCTGCTCTACAGCCTACAGACTTTTATTTTAAAACGGAAGAAGAAAAGAAACAAGAAAAACAGGCGATAAAACGGTGACGTAAAGTGTAAAATGGCGGAAAAATGCGGAAAGTTAAAACAGAAAGCAAAAGGGGTTGGCAATGTTAATAAAAGACACAGGAATCAGACAAGTAACATAGTACACACACAATTAAAAAACACGGTGACAGTCTGGTTTCTGTTCGCAAGAGATAAAAAGCACACCCAGCGACAGTATGATGGTCTTTCGCAACACTTCCCAACAAACACAACACGGAACACTCACTGTAAAACACTCACTGTAAAACACTGCACAAAAAGGGTGGCACAAAGATGACACTCCCGAACCCAAGGCAGATGGGGGGTAGGGGACCTGGAGAATGGGGAAGAACAAGGAAGGAGAAAGGAAAAAAACGAAAAGGGGGGGAACCAAGGAGGGAGAGGACTAATGAAGGGGGAGAGGGGCAGGGCAGACGCGAGAGGGAATGAGAGGAGGCAGAGGAGGGAAATGCAAAAGGGCTCGGGGGAGAAAAGGGGGCAGAGAGAGGGGAGGTGGGGAAAAAAGAGGATGGAAGGGGGGAGAGGGAGCCCAGGAAAAGGACAGAGGAAAGGAGGGGGAGTGAGGATCAGAGTTGATAGGAGGGATAAATGGAGGGACAGAGGGCATCATCCGGGAGGGGGAGTTGATGGAAGCCACCTTGGGAAAGGAGATGAAGGGTGTGGAGATGGAGGGTAGGGGGGACACAACAGTGAAGACGTGGCAGGGGGCGGGGATGGGAGAGGAGAGGAGCAACCAAGGGGTGAGGGGGATCAAGGCGGCGGGAGGTATAGAGGATGCGGATATGTTTGAGGAATAGGAGCAGATGGGGGAAAGGAATGAGACCTGCATGGGGGACGGGAGGCACATACGGAAAGCGAGGCGGAGTGCATGATGCTCAAGGATCTGGAGGGACTTATAGAATTTGGGGGGGGGGCAGATATCCAGGCAGGACTGGCATAACAGAGGATGGGACGGATTAAGGATTTGTATGTGTGGAGCATGGTAGAGGGGTGCAACCCCCATGTCCTTCCAGAGAGGAGTTTGAGGAGTCGGAGTCTGTTGTGGGCTTTGGACTGGATGGAGCGGAGATGAGGGATCCAGGTGAGGTGACGCTCAAAGGTGGGGCCAAGGTAGGTGAGGCGGACAGGACGGGCGCAGACAGTAAGGGAGAAATCCAGGAGCCGGAAGGAGCGAGTGGTACGACCTACGATGATTGCCTGGGTCTTGGAAGGATTGATTTTCAGGAGCCACTGATTAGACCATGCAGCAGACAGGTCAAGGTGATTCTGGAGAAGGCGTTGGGACCGTTGGAGGGTAGGAGCAAGGGCGAGGAATGCGATGTCATCAGCATATTGCAAGAGGTGTACTGGAGGGGGGGGGGGGGGTTGGGGCATATCTGCCGTGTACAGGAGGTAGAGGAGAGGGGAGAGGACAGAGCCCTGGGGCACACATGCAGAGGGGTAGAAGGTGTGGGAATTGGCATTATGGATGGTAACATAGGAGGGGCGGTGGGAGAGGAAGGAGGCCATTAGACGGATGTAGTTGATAGGAAGGGCGTAGGTTTGGAGTTTAAACAGGAGACTGGGATGCCAGACACGGTCGTAGGCCTTTCCGAGGTCAAGGGAGACAAAAATGGCGGAGCGACGGGAGTTAAGCTGGAGGGAGAGGAAATGAGTGAGGCAGAGGAGATTCTCTCTCTTATTACAGCTCCTTTTATACACGATTGTAATGCGCAGTCACTGACGTTTTGCTGTCCAGCGCCACCTGTCGGACATTTTGTGAACTTTTTTTGGTTCTAATAAAATCCCATGTCATTCTAAGCATGTGTGTCAATTTTTAACTCTCTATCTACATTATCCGTGGTTTATTAAGTTTTCAAATTTATACTGACTTTTTGATCACCCAGTATATTTACACCAGAAAGCAAGGGTAAGGATTGGAAATGAAATGTCAGAAGGAAGCAGCATTGGACGAGGTGTTAGACAAGGTTGTTGCCTTTCCCCGCTGTTTTTTAACGTATAAATTGGAGAGGTTATTGCGAAAACCTTAGATGGGAAAAGAGGAATATATATTGGTGGAAAGAGGATAAAATGTATAAGATTTGCTAATGACGTGGTATTAGTGGCTGAAAGTGAGCGGACAGAGAACAACGTGCGGAAAGATCTGAATGAAGCTTGTGTGGAATATGTGATGCAAATAAACACAGCAAAAACAAAGAGTATGGTCATCAGTACAGGATGCAGACTGTCCAATATTAAAATATGACGCTCTACCATTAGCCAAGAAGAAAGTGCATTTAAGTATCTTGGAAGCATAATAACTGAAGACTTGAGATGTCACCAGGAGACGAAAACTCGAACTGCCATATTGAAGGAGGCATTCGACAGAAAGAGGAGACTCTTATGTGGCAAATTAGATAAAGGGCTAAGGAAAAGGCATGGCAAATGTTTTGTCTGGAGTGTGGCACTATATGGGGCAGAAACATGGACGCTGAGACGAGAGAATGAAAAAAGGTTAGAAGCAATTGAGATGTAGATGTGGAGGAGAATGGAGAGATTAAGCTGGATGGAAAGAGTGAATAATGAAAGAGTATTGGTAAGAAGATGTCTGCAGAAGTTTGTAAGGGAAAGGAAAAAGAACTGGTTGGGTCATTCATTGAGAAGGGACTTCTTGCTAGCAGATACTTTGGTAGGGTTGGTTTATGGGAGGAGACTGAGAGGAAGAAGGAGATACGAGATGATAGATGACATAAAGGGAAGAGGAAATTATGCAGACCTGAAGAAGATGGCAGAAGACTGGACAGCCTGGAGAACTACCATTTGAAAACCTGTCTTTTGGCAGAACACTGATGATGATGATATGAACATCACCTGTAAGCTTTGTAATTTCGGTTGAGACGTACAGTGCAACTCGTCCAGTAAGTGATCATTCTCATTGAGAAACCGCTGATATCACGCTCACTGATGGCGAACTGGGGGTAAAAAGTGACGCAGTCACGTACCGACCTTAAGCAAACAGACTCAAAAGCTGAATGTACAGGTCCTCAAACGTCAAGCAAGACACGGTCCAGCGAGAAGCAGAGTTCCAGACCGAGATGAGTCTCAGATCGAGCAGCCTCGGATGACCGATAACCTATAGCAAGCCCTACGTAAGTGAGCATTATCTTCACTTAAGGTTATACACTAAAATAGGCTTTCAAAGCTTGCCTGTACGTGCATCTGCAACTGGGTTATTGGTTTCCATTGTGCGTTTGGCTAAATATGCCTACGTCTGTATGTTACTTTCATTGTAACGATTACCTGAACCTAAGTGTTCCTTTAGAGAAAGGGCCGTTGCAAGGTGTTTTTCTGCCCTGAGTGAGATCTAAATGATGCCCCCTCTGTTTGACTAACGTCGACCTTCGCGATATCCCCCATCCCTGCCACCGTCACTTCCACCATCATCTAGCGACACAACATTGTGTATTACCTAGTATTACCTATTCTACTTTTATTCGTTGAACGAAGGTGACAGAAAGTCAGTTTTAACCCTTTGCCTATGCATTCCTCCCGACCTTGGTCATCAAGTAAGTAAAAGTGAAATTTGCAACTTTGACTGTTTCTCCATTGTATTGATTACCACTTCAGCATGCTGGAAGTTAGTACTTATTTTTAATCTCCAGTTTTGGAATTTCGCTAAATAATTGATTAGCCCAGATTCAGAAGCCGCTAACTGCATTACAAGTAAAACTGACATAATCGCGAAAAACTCGTCCCATCCAAACTACTAATGGTAAAGACTTCTTTTCTTTTCGAAATGATTAGTTGCACGATATTAATGGCGGAAATCTGCGACTGTGTTTTATACTTTAAAATCGTGAGTGAAATACTGACTTAGCGGTTTTTGCACCCGATTTATGCAGTTAGCGGGTTTTGCAAACGTGAAATACTGACTTAGCGGTTTTTGCACCCGATTTATGCAGTTAGCGGGTTTTGCAAACGTATCTATCCAATCATAAAACAAACATTCGGTTGTAAAATCCGCTGTTCGCTGATATAGGGATTAGATAAAGTTGGAATTTAATTATAGCTAATCTAAACAAAATACGTTTTAAATCAAAGAAAAATCAGAAAATTCTACAAAACTGGCATATAAAAATATGAAGGTGACATTATTTTACTAGGAAAAACTTACTTAACGTCAAAAAGAGAACAAATATGAACGTTCAGCATTAGGTATTTTTAAAGGATACATCACAGCATTTTTAACAACACAAGATATTGTAAAAACAAAATAAGGTCCGAATTGCATCTTAGTAAAATATCGACAAAATTTCATAAAATAATGAAATTGGCAGAAAGTTGTATCTTGGATAAAACGGCGAAAAAAAATTCTAGAAAATGAAAATAGCTGAACATTGCTTTTAAATGACATCGACCTCAACACAGTCCATCAATTCAAAATCTTTTCCGGCTTCTTCTTCTGGCTGGCAGCGGCAGCAGCGACTCTATGAATGCCTTTCTGCTCCTCTGACTCCTCGTTTTAGAATTTAAGAGTTTGTCGTTGGTCGCCCAGTCTTCACCAAAATGAAGCTCCAAAAGTTTTTTGATGTCTCCGAGTTCCGTTTTTGAAAGTTCTACAGCGCCTACGATTAGTGTTGTGCCAGGGTGCTCTTCCCCTCTCCAGCTACCTAACTGTTAAAGGGCTCTTCGTGAACAAGACGGATCTTCTTGTTTTTTATTTTCGTGAACACAATTTTTTTGGATTTTTGAATCCGGAAATGTCAGTTACCAGTAACTTCCACTACTCCTTCCACGTACGTTTCAAATGGCTCTGAGCACCATGCGACTTAACTTCTGAGGTCATCAGTCGCCTAGAACTTAGAACTAATTAAACCTAACTAACCTAAGGACACCACACACATCCATGCCAGAGGCAGGATTTGAACCTGCGACCCTAGCGGTCGCTCGGCTCCAGACTGGAGCGCCTAGAACAGCACGGCCACTCCAGCCGGCCCTTCCACGTACGCTATAGCAATAAGTTTCAACACAGTTTTCATTGCATAACGTTGCTTTAATAATACTTTAGGTGTTCTTACCTTTCTGTTTTGGAAACACATCAGTTCCACTGATCAGAAGCCACTTCCTTTTGCGGGAGGGACCGTCGCCTCAGGCCTCGTTCTGGTCATTTGCAACTACAACGATGGGTTCGACTTCTTCCTACTATTTCAGTTGCTTCCACTTCTTTGTACCATCTTCTGCATTTAAACCATCCACAAAATCACTTATTTTCTTCAATATATTCACGCAAATACGTCAACTAACATCCTGCTGATGAGCTGAACTGTGCTTTCGACCACGCATCGACATAGAGAGCTTCGTTGTTGCGTGCGCGTTCGCTACAGCGCAGCCAACCAAACTCTGTACAAGACGAACATCCCTTCTAATCGTAATAAATTGAAAGGTAGCTTTGAATGTCGAGATTGGTAAGTCTGATGTCAATTGGCGCGCTTTGCATCCGGACATTGCACGGCGACTGCTATGCCTGTTGAACTCGGCGGATTTAGCTATCGTTGGACATTTAGCGGGCTTTACACCCGAAGCCAATGTGCAGTTAGCGGCTTTGGCAGTCGAACACGCCTTTCTACAGCCAACTTCAACAGTTTATAGCGGTTTTTGCACCTTGGAACCCATTCCATCGTGTACGCGCTGAAAAATGTATACGGCAGTGTGCTCAACTCAAAATCCACAAACAATTAATTTGGCGGCTTTTGCATCTGGGCTTCTCAACTGATACAGGAAGAATGTGCTCAACAGTTAAATCTAGAACTCAATTAGAACTCAACTTAATACAACCAAATTTGGCTCCAATTACTAGTTTTATTTAATTGCAAGAAAGTAGACTAATAAAGGTGCGAACTATTTTCTGCTGTTAATGAAGTTTTCCTCGGATTTATAAATTGTGCTATACTGATGGGAGGCGCGCCGAAGAACCAAAAACATCAACACGACCACTCAATACAACTGACACTTGCCAAATGGTCTGCAGAGACAAAAAGAGCGGTTGAGGGAGGTATGGTATCAAGTCGCCAGATGATTTCTGGTAAGCGCTAGCGCCGCATTCCAGTGCTCAAAAGAGATGATCAAGATCATGTTTGTTTTCGTTTCGTACTAAGCAGTGGCTGCTTTAGTTGTGAGGCTGGTAGAGGTAATGTGTTTACTTTCGTCATACTAAGTAAAGACTTATTAGTAAGTGTTCCGTATGTTTTTGAAAGAATTCGGTGTTTCCCTTTTTTCTCGTTTACACTTTTTCTCTTCATTTGCTCTATTTTTTTGCTGTTTGATTTGAAATTAATTTTTTTCGTCCCTTTTCCGTCACTAAAATTTTGCCGCCTACTCTTCCCTATTGGTAGAAACGAAAATGATTAGATCAATAGAATCTGACACTTCCGTGGTTAGTGGTCTGTAATTCCACACGTGACTGTGTGAATCTTAATAAAGTTATGAGCTGGGGTGGCTAACTGTTCTGTTAATTGATTGGAGAATCTAGTAAGCCTCGAATATGTTTTTATAAACCAGTGTCTGTGATCTTCTGCATGTTTATTAGAAACACGTGAAGAAGCAATGAAAATCAGAGCAGTAAGCCAATACAGAGTCTCATTTCCCTATCATCACAATATCTACATCTTAGCCTAATATCCGAGGCATTCTTTGCTGTCTCCAACCGCAGAGGCCTGAAAAATCGTCTTGTTCCCCTCCCCGTTTCACTCTTGCACGCAGCAACTCGTATACGAAGAAATGGATGAACCAAAAATCCCGCACCACCTCTGATCTGAACGTGAGCGTCTGTGGTATGTTGCGGCTCACGTCAGGTGGCACCCTAGTTCATCCTGTGCACGTCTCTTCTCCACTTCTGTTTAACTACTGCAAGCTACAGCAGTTTTAATGTAACAGCCGTCCTCGATCCTGTCTCCTTCCTCTGTTTTTAAGCATCACGCTTCCCTCCATCACTATACTGACAATGTCTTGACGTCCTAGTATGTGGCCTGTAACTCGTTTTTGGTTTTAGTCATATTACGCCATAAATTTCTTTTTTCCACGTGTCTGTTCAGTACCTTCTCATAAGTTTTTCAACATGACTATCAAATAATTAGTATTTTTCTGTACCTCCACCTCTCGAATATTTCTTTCCCTCTTGTCTCAACTGTTTATTGTTGACGTTTAACTTCCTTACAATGCTGCGCACCAGACAAATATGTTCAGTAAAGTCTTCCTTACATTTAAATTCAGTGTTAACTAGTTTCACTCACAAGAATAATATCCATAACAATGGAAAAGGAAATTGGGAAACTCTAAGATGACGATCAATTTGACGTTAGCAGCGGCTAATGCACCAACAAGGCAGTTGTAATGCTGCAAATGGTATTCGAAGCAAGACTGAAGAGAAATGAGGACACATTCATAGGAACTGTAGACCTGGAAAAAGTGTTCGACAATGTAAAATTGTGCAAGATGTTAGAAATTCTGCGAAAAATGGCGGTAAGCTGTAGGGAAAGACTGGTAACACACATTTCGTTCAAGAACAAGACGGAACAATAAGGCCGGATCTCAAGAACGAAATACTCGGGTGAAATTTGGTGTAAGGCAGGCATGTAGACGTTTCTCCAACAGTTAAATCTCTACATCGAAGAAGCAATGACGAAAATACAAGATAGTTTCAAGAGTCGGATTAAAATTCAAGGTGAAAAGATATCAGTGATAAGATCCGCTGATGACGTTGTTATCCTTAGTGGAAGTGAAAAAGAATTACAAGATGTATTGAAAGGAATGAACAGGCCAGCTAGCTATAATATGGAATGAGAGAAAATCGAAGAAAGACGAAAGTAATTAGAAGTATCAGAAATGAATCAGCGAGAAACTTAACATCAGAACTGGGGAGCACGAAGCAGACGAAGATAAGAAATTTTGCTACGTAGACAGCAAAATAACGTATGGCGAAGGTAGCAAGGAGGACATAAATAGCAGACTAGCGCTGCCAAGAGAAATCTACTAGTGTCAAATATAGACCTTAATTTGAAGAAGAAATTTCTGACAGTGCATGTCTGGAACAAAGCACTGTATGGTAGTGGAACATGGACTGGGTGAAAACGGAAGAGAAAAGATTCGAAGCATTTAAGGTGTGGTGCTACAGATGAATGTTCAAAACTAAGTGGACTGATAAGCTATACAATGAGGATATTCTCTACAGAATCGACGAGGAAAGGAATATACGGAAAATACTGACAACAGGAAGGGACACGATGATAAAACATCTGTTAAGACGTCACGGAATAACTTATATGATACTACAGGGAGCTGCAGAGGATAAGTACCGTAGAAATACATCCAGTATATAATTGAGGATATAGGTTGAAAGTGCTACTCTCAGATGAAGAGGTAGGCATATTTTTGGCGTACCTAATCAAACCATCCAGGAGACTGATAACACAAAAAAAATCTGTTTTTTGGAAACGCTTTCCTGTTATTGCCAGTCTGCATTTCAAGTCCTCCGTTCTTCGGTCATCATCAGTTATTTGGCTGTCCAAATAGCAAAAATCACACACTACTATGTCTCCTGTCTCTTATTGTAATTCCCTCACCATTTCCTGATATAGTTCAACTACTTTCCATCACCATTGTTTTAATCATGTTACTTTCATTTCATAACCTTTCTTTAAGGCGGTGTCCATTCCGTTCAACTGCTCTTCCAATAATTTGAAGTCTCTGACAGAATTACAATATCATCACCAAACCGCAGAGTTTCGAAGTCTGTATTTTTACTTCTTGAACTTTAACTTTCTTTCCAAATAACTTCTTGGTTTCCTTTATTCATTTTACACATTTAATAAGATAGAGGATACGCTACCACCCAGTCACACTTCTTCTCAACTACTGTCTTTCTTCTCTTACAACTGCAGTCTGGTTAATGAGCAAGTCATGAATAACTTTTGCTCCCTGTTACATTTAACACGGTTAAAAGGTTTCTCCACATCCATTACTACTATAATCGTAAGTTTGCCTTCCTGCAACGTGCGTTCTAAGGAAGTCGGAGAATCAGCACTACCTCTGTTATTCATACATTTCTCAGCAATTCAAATTGATATTGCACGAGCCCAGCCTCTACCCATTTCCATTCGTATGTAAATAATTTATGTCAGTATTTTGTAATCCTGACTTATTAAAATTATATTTGGGTAACATTAACACTTGCAATACCAAGGGAGGTAGGGGAAGGGGGACACTTTGAGCCCACATTTTGAAAATATTGTAATCTAGCCGGTTACTTTATATTTTAAAATTAAAAATATATATTTTTTGTCTTCAATGAATTCTACTACCATAAATATTTTAAATTTTCAAGTCAAACTGTAGGTCCAAGTAGTATGTATCACTTTCACCAAGGAATGACATATTTAATACTTTCAGGATAGAAGACAACAACAATTGACGACTTAGTCACTTTCAGGATAGAAGACAACAACAATTGACGACTTAGTATCTTTTTTAGTTGTTTTTTTAGGCTGAGTGTAAAGTGTTCTTCCTCCTTAGTAATGTGGGGTATGGAAAATGCGTTGGTATTGCCAGGGTTGACACCTATCGGATCTAGCTCTTTTCGAAACTGCAGTTTTTTATTTATTCCGCGAGTTTGAGGGTATTTTGTCTGTTTAGTTTGTGAGAGACACCATGTTGAATAGTTTTGTTACGGGTGGCTCACGAGGGTCTCTGTTCTAAGGGCTTTGTTTTGATTTAGATCTATTAGTGCTCTGTCAAACACTTCAGTCACTACCCTATCTTTCATTTGATCTTCATGTAGGGGAAGGTAGAGCAAAGTGGACACTCAAAGGGAAATTAAGTTTACACCAATTGTAGATATAAAACTACTGTCTACAGTTTTTGAATATACATATTACAAGGTATCACACCAAATATTTGTAATTAAAATGAAAATAATATATAGGAGCTATATGGATTTTTCTTAAGGTTCAGGAAGTGGCCACGTTTTCCTTCCTAGGGTGGGGTGCAATGTGGTCAGTCCCTTTTCAGTAGGTTTATAAGTATGTTGTTCTGATTTTCGGATGTACATTCTAGGGATCTTGGTGTCCTAGCTCTAAAAAAATATCAAGCGCCTTGCTAGATTGTTTTCATTCGGATTTTTGTATTAGGCCACATGTAATAGAACGGAGACGGTTTAAAATATTACAAAGTAATTCAGACATTGCAATTAAATCGGATCTGAAGTACTACGCATGATACATGGAAGTAGCTTGGCCACTTTTCCCAATCGGACACCATGCCGGGGTTAGGGGTTCTCAGGCGAAACTAATAAACGGAAACAAACAACAGGAACTACATTTGTATTCCAAAAAACTTTATTGAAACATTGATATGGTAGAAAAATATTAATCCGAATATAAACGAGGTAACAAGACTAGTATAACTTACAATACTTCAACGATTTAATATCAGAAAAGTCTTTACTAAAATATAACGGAACAAACTTCCTGTGTCAAACTCGCCGACAACAGTGATGGTGCATATTAGAACTAGTCCGACCACTTCTCGCTAGGCAGCAGCACTATTCCGGGGAAAAATACGCTATGGCCGCTTTTACTGCCCTGACCACTTTACCTCAACTTCCCTACCATTTCTTCATTTTCTATGACATTAAAAATGGTTCAAATGGCTCTGAGCACTATGGGACTCAACTGCTGAGGTCATTAGTCCCCTAGAACTTAGAACTAGTTAAACCTAACTAACCTAAGGACATCACAAACATCCATGCCCGAGGCAGGATTCGAACCTGCGACCGTAGCGGTCTTGCGGTTCCAGACTGCAGCGCCTTTCACCGCACGGCCACTTCGGCCGGCTCTATGACATTATCTTCAGATTTATTTTCTTTGTATAACCTTTCCATATACTCAGTATACTTGTCTGCTTTCAGTTCATTGCCTAGTGTGGCTTTCCGCCTCAGCTCTTGACTTTCATACAGCTGCTTCTCTTTTGTCCAATGGTTTTCATAAGTCTCTTTCTTCCAGTATTGCACACTTCTGCAGCCTAACATTTGCCCTCTAACAATACACACTTATCAATTTTACATCTTCCATTAATCTCATGTTCTAAACACCCGTATTTATTTAAAAAGTTCCATTTACTGAATTTTTATATTTACTCCTTTCGTCCTTTAAATTATCGTTTCTTCTGGGACTTGTCTTTTTTCCTACTTCTTTTACTGCTACATTCACTATTTCATCTCTCCAAGCTAATGTCGTCTGCTGTATTTCATTTACGTTTTCATTTCACTCGTTATCCAGTGCTCCCTCTGTAGCTCACAACAACCTGTTCTTTCTATTTCATCAGGTCACATCTTATTAATTTCCTACATTTCTGTAGCCTCTTCAGTTTCAATACGCAGTTTATAAACAATAAATTATCGTCATAATTCACATCCCACTCCGGAAATGTTTTGAAATTTAAAATCTGATTTCGAAATCTCTGTCTTACCCATATATAATCAACCTGCTATCCTTCATTGCTCCTAGGCCTCTTTCACGAATACAGTCTTCTTTCAGGTTTCTTAATGGCTCTGAGCACTATGGGACTTAATATCTATGGTCATCAGTCCCCTAGAACTTATAACTAATTAAACCTAACTAACCTAAGGACAGCACACAACACCCAGCCATCACGAGGCAGAGAAAATCCCTGACCCCGCCGGGAATCGAACCCGGGAACCCGGGCGTGGGAAGCGAGAACGCTACCGCACGACCACGAGATGCGGGCCCATGCTTCTTAAAACAAGTGTCGGTAATGATCAAATTGTGTTCTGTTCACAATTCTACCTGGTTCCTTCCACTTTCATTCCATTTCCTAGTCCATCACCTCATACCACATTTCCTTCTCCTCCTTTTTCTATTAACGTATTCCATTATCCCGCCACAATTAAAATTTCGTCTCCATTAACTATCTGAATAATTTCCTTTACCTCATATTCTTTCAATATCTTCTTCGTCTGAGGATCTAGTTGGAATATACATTTGTTCTACTACTGTGGGTAATGGTGTAGTAGCTTTCTGTCTTACGATAATGTGTTCGTTATGCTATTCCTAGCAGCCTTCTCTTATTTTTGTTTTCATACTCCGTATTAAACTTTCGCCTGCGTTACTCCCAAGTGACTTTGTGCTGAATAACCTGTACTCACCAAACCATCAATCCTGTTCTTCTTGTCCTCGCACTTGAATAATTTGCGCTATTCCTAAATTCAACGTAACAACGTACATTTTTACATTCTCTAAGCCACCCACCCTACTAAGGGATCTAACATTTCACGGTCTGACGCGTAGAACGACAGTTTTCTATTTCATGACGACTACATTGTCCTGAGCAGACCCCGGCTGGAGATCTTCCTGGGGGACTGATTTTCCTCTGGATCGTCTTACACAAGAGAATGACGTCACAATTAAATCATACAGTACGGGTACATGTCCTCGGAAGCAGCAACGGCTGTACTTTCTACTTGCTTTCGGCCACTTGCAATACGAATTTATCAAGATGGTATTGGGTTGGTTACGAGTTATAGTGCTATATCAGGAATCATTCCGACTGTTGACCCTACAACTACTGAAACAGCTGTTGGCCTTTCCACAGATAAGTTTCCGTTGTGGTTACACGTAGTGTACGAATGCCTGTGTCATTGAGGCAAGCGAATTACTCCACCTTGGCGAGGTCCATTGTTGTGAAAGTAAATTATTTTGGCGGAAATGGGTAGTGTTAGACCATGAGACACCAGTCTATATTCACTTGCTTTGTTGAGATGTTCATCAACTATACGGTGATAATGATTAAAACTTCGTGCCACTTGGATCCCCATTGGCTTGAATACATTCTTGTATTCGTTGTGATATGAAAATAAACAGACTCCATAACATCATCTTCAAGAATTTCTTACGTTACCTGGAACACTTGCTGTGTCTGTTAATAATGATTTTTGCTAGAGGCTAGTAGGAAAGATTTTCTCTACACACAGCAGCTCAGGAGACCGGTCAAGCCACTCGAATTTTCAAAAACTCCTGAAGGTATTCGTGGTGTGAACTTCTGCGTGATATGTTACTTTATTCTATTGGAATAAACGACTTGGTACAATGGTCATGAAGAATACTACAGAATTTACCATCCTTATGACACGATACCGAGCATGCAGACTTTCTTCAACAATTAATAAATCTATACTGCTATTATAGCCCAAAACTTTGCACATGACATATCTACATCTACATGATTACTCTGCAATTCACATTTAAGCGCTTGGCAGAGGGTTCATCGAACCACAATCATACTATCTCTCTACCATTCCCCTCCCGAACAGCGCGCGGGATAAACGAACACCTAAACCTTTCTGTCCGAGCTCTGATTTCTCTTATTTTATTTTGATGATCATTCTCACCTATGTAGGTTGGGCTCAACAAAATATTTTCGCATTCGGAAGATAAAGTTGGTGACTGAAATTTCGTAAATAGATCTCGCCGCGACGAAAAACGTCTTTGCTTTAATGACTTCCATCCCAACTCCCGTATCATATCTGCCACACTCTCTCCCCTATTACGTGATAATACAAAACGAGCTGCCCTTTCTTGCACCCTTTCGATGCCCTCCGTCAATCCCACCTGGTAAGGATCCCACACCGCACAGCAATATTCTAACAGAGGACGAACGAGTGTAGTGTAAGCTGTCTCTTTAGTGGAATTGTTGCATCTTCTAATTGTCCTGCCAATGAAACGCAACCCTTGGCTCGCCTTCCCTACATTATTATCTATGTGGTCTTTTCAACTGAAGTTGTTCGTAATTTTAACACCCAGGTACTTAGTTGAATTGACAGCCTTGAGAATTGTACTATTTGTCGAGTAATCGAATTCCAACGGATTTCTTTTGGAACTCATGTGGATCACCTCACACTTTTCGTTATTTAGCGTCAACTGCCACCTGCCACACCATACTGCAATCTTTTCTAAATCGCTTTGCAACTGATTCTGGTCTTCGGATGACCTTACTAGACGGTAAATTACAGCATCATCTGCGAACAACCTAAGAGAACGGCTCAGATTGTCACCCAGGTCATTTATATAGAGCAGGAACAGCAGAGGTCTCAGGACGCTTCCCTGGGGAACACCTGATACCACTTCAGTTTTACTCGATGATTTGCCGTCTATTACTACGAACTGCGACCTTCCTGACAGGAAATCACCAATCCAGTCGCACAACTGAGACGTTACCCCATAGGCTCGCAACTTGATTAGAAGTCACTTGTGAGGAACGGTGTCAAAAGCTTTCCGGAAATCTAGAAATACGGAAACAACTTGAAATTCCCTGTCGATAGCGGCCATTACTTCGTGCGAATAAAGAGCTAGCTGCGTTGCACAAGAACGATGTTTTCTGAAACCATGCTGATTCGTATCAATAGATCGTTCCCTTCGAGGCGATTCCTAATGTTTAAATACAGTATGTGCTCCAAAACCCTACTGCAAACCGACGTCAATGATATGGGTCTGTAGTTCGATGGATTACTCCTACTACCCTTCTTAAACACTGGTGCGATCTGCGCAATTTTCCGATCTGTAGGTACAGATCTATCGGTGAGCGAGCCGTTGTATATGATTGCTAAGTGGGGAGCTATTGTCTCAGCGTAATCTGAAAGGAACCTAATCGGTATACAATCTGGACCTGAAGACTTGCCCGTATCAAGCAATATGAGTTGCTTCGCAACCCCTAAGGTATCTACTTCTAAGAAACTGATGCATCAAGCTGTTGGTGTTTCAAATTCTGGAATATTCCATTCGTCTTCCCTGGTGAAGGAATTTCGGAAAACATCGTTCAATAACTCCGCTTTAGCGGCACAGTCGTCGGTAACAGTACCATCGGCACTGCGCAGAGAAGGTATTGACTGCGTCATGCCGCTTGTGTTCTTTAGATACGACCAGAATTTCTTCGGATTTTCTACCAAATTTCGAGACAATGTTTCGTTGTGGAACGTATTAAAGGCATCTCGCATTGAAGTCCGTGCCAAATTTCGCACGTCTGTAAATTTTAGCCAATCTTCGGGATTTCGCGTTCTTCTGAATTCGCATGCATTTTCCGTTGCCTTTGCAACAGCGTTCGGACCTGTTTTGCGTACCATGGGGGATCAGTTCCATCTCTTACCAATTTATGAGGTATGAATCTGTCAATTGCTGTTGCTACTATATCTTTGAATTTTAGCCACATCTCGTCTACATTTGCATAGTCAGTTCGGAAGGAATGGAGATTGTCTCTTAGGAAGGCTTCTAGTGACACTTTATCTGCTTTTTTAAATAAAATTATTTTGCGTTTGTTTCTGGTGGATTTGGAAGAAACGATATTGAGCCTAGCTACAACGACCTTGTGATCACTAGTCCCTGTATCAGTCATGATGTTCTCTGTTAGCTCTGGATTGTTTGTGGCTAAGAGGTCAAGTGTGTTTTCGCAACCATTTACAATTCGCGTGGGTTCGTGGACTAACTGCTCGAAATAATTTTCGGAGAAACATTTAGGACAATCTCAAATTCAGCAATTCAGCAATTGGAGAGCTGCAAGTCTCGAGAATTGCTGCCAGCTGTGATCTGTTACCATGTCGTCTACAGGAACGTTGACGTCAGTCTGCCTGCAACAATGGGAGCAAGATTCATCTCTGAACACCACAGAATGCCACTCAGTGTTCCAGTTCATTCTGGTTGTGCACAATGCACAGCTCCGTTGTCTGTGGTATGGTGCTAGCGGTAAACGACGTGCATCAACTCGAGATCTCAACTCAGCTTCCAGTGATCAGTTCCTTAACAACTTTTGTGAGGCTCTGCCTTTAACCTCCACCGAGATTTTAACTGACGTGAGCTGCCCCTTCAGCAGAGCCACTCGAACAGCCCCTAAGACCACCACATGGTGTAGCAGTACTTGCCTCATTCTCGTACTGAGGCTCGTCTCGTCACCATTCGTTCTGGAGTCATTATCCTACAGCAGGTCTGTCTGAGCCGTCGGCCTGATTTTACCATGTTCTTCATGCCAATGATTCCATCTTTCTCAAAGTCCTTACAATGGCGACAAGCTGCAGCATGTGTGAGTTGCGATATCAAAAGTTTTTGTAACATCAGACACACCAATAGGCATCACATACTCACACCATTCTTCATATGCAGGAATAGCTGTTTTCTGTACTTAAAATAAGATAGTTTACGGATAAATTTTAGTCGACGTATCGGATAGGCATAGGAATACTAGAGTATTAGTGTGATACCGTTCGGTCAGGGTGTTCATATTGTAGACCTTTCCACTGCGGATATTTCGTTTCCAAGAATTCTCTTTCAAATCAATAAGTGTTATAAAGCTTTCTGGATTTACTCTTACTGGCACAATCTCTTGATAGGTCTAAGATCTTTCTCGTGTTACATATTTCTTTTGATGTGGAAATAACTGTCCGTCAAATAAGGCAAATGTGATGGTAGGGTACATAAAATGCCTCAGTTTTCTCGTAATCCGTAACAATTTTGAGGTAATATCAGTCTCCTGATGAAAAGCTATTTCTTTCTGTGGTATTAGGGCTCTTATAACGTCTTTTTCATCCATGTTGATGAAACCTTTACGTAATATACGTGACAGTTTTGACTTTTTCAAGTTAATTATTAAGGACACTCACTTTCACAGTCCTGAAATCACTGGTCCTAACATGTACATCGTATGAAACAGACAGATGTCATGGAAGGTGCATGGGGCTTAATTAAATACAATGCAAATAATTTTAATTTTAGTAGCTGACTGTCCGATTACGAAGTCTCGTAAGCGGTTGGCCCTGACTAGTATTAGAATGCAATCTGACTGCATAGAATAACAACAAAGAATGAAATGAAATTTCTGTTACTACAATTAATTAATTAAGTCCCCAGCAACTATAAAAGGTACGAAACAAAAACTACGAACAACAAAGCACAAGTGTAACTGTTCTGTGTGTGGAAGTGTGATTCAACGTACACATCTGGCACGGTTCTTCCTCAATAAGACAATATATTTTAAATACCATTTACACTGAATTAATTAAATAAAACTGAAATACTATAATTGCACATAGAAACCCGAATTAGAGTCTAATACATCAACACAAGCCAGATGCTTTGTTGACTGAACCTGTGACCAAGGGGCTTTGTTAGTTAGGAAATTAAAAAAAAAATTAAAAAAATATTTTTACCTTCATATATATTGACTAAAAATACACTCTAATCATTACAACATCTCCATTCGAACAACATCTGCTGTCTAGCCCATCAAAACAACTGCACAAGACATGGCCTCAAAAAGTACAGCTGTCAACATCTTCTCAGCAAAGCACTAATCAGCACAACTTCTGAACAAGCACTGCCAGTGGAGGCGGCGGAATAAAACTCTTTGGCGCAATCTCTGGCGCTGTGACTCACACGGGCTAGAATTTGATGGTATTTTTGCCAGCATTGGTGGTGAAAATACCACCAAAATTTAAAAAAAAAATACAAACAAAAATAAAAGATATAATTAATAAGTAAATATCACATAACTAAATAAATTTTGGCTTTGCACTGACCCATCAACAACGTAATATATAAAATACAGTAGGGAATACAAATGCTTTCATACATGTGATTTTACATAATAGTTTACACGAGTATCATGTGGTTAAACAATTCAATCAATAGCGTCAGCAATGTCGAATAGTTGCAGGTAAGAGTCTCATAACATTTCATAAACAGCAAATACACAAAAATTAGTTTATACAAATATTCACATACAATCTTGTCAATAATTCAATAAACAAGTAGCACTCCTTGGAGTAGTTGACAATTCCAACAGTAGCACCCAGCAATGGTCAACAGCTGCAAATAGCAGTCTCATAACATTTCATCAGCAGTATTTAAACAGCTCCAACAGTGGCACCCAGTAATGGCGAGCAGGTGCTGACACCAACAAGTGACCTTATTTCAGTAGAAGCAGTTCCATCAGTGGCACCCAGCAATGTTGAACAGGTGTGGGCACCAACAAGGGGCACCAACAAGTGATATTATCTCAGTAGAAGCAGTTCAATCAGTGACACCCAGTAATGTTGAACTGGTGCAAGTAACAGTCCATAATACTCACTATCACTAATCAGACAGTTCATCAGAGTTAGACAGTTCATCAGAGTTTATCAGCAGAAATTAAACATTTCCAAGTGGCACCCACCAATGTTAATATGTGTAAGCACGAACAACAGTTTGAATTCACACACAATTGCTTTTACAAAATTATCATCAATGCTCTTACACCAAACATAAAAAGAATAATAAACACACAAATCATATCAGATAATTGTCATATTAAATATTACAAATACACAAATATCAGTAAACCTATAATATTTATGGGTGTCAGCGCAAGCCGCAACAAACAAGTAAAATAATATTTAGGAGATAGGTCGGTACCAATTATTTGGGATTAGGAAAGGAAAACACACTCACTCATCTTTCATCCACATTAAGTACTACTGTGTAATTGAATAGTGTTAAATGTGTAGATGAATTCTGTCAAAGATTTGATGTTCGACATGTGTATCAAGTAGTAGTGGCAGCAGTGTATAACAGTCAATAATAGCTAGTCAACGTCATAGTCATCATGTCAACACCAATGTTTGCCAAGCCAAATCAAAATGTACGGTTTCTGAACAACTGTCAGTGTGCCAAGATATGCAAATGCTTCCTCTCTCCAAAAAAAAAAGTATATACTGATTAGTGATTTAACAAAGTGTGTGTGTAGACAATCTTCCTTCCACTTGAGTGTTCTAGTCTGCCATCTTCATCCTCCTTGTTCCATATAAACCAACAAAATAATATGCTCCTCACTTACTTTACCTCTTATCCACCAAAACTCAAATAATCATCAGCATCACATAATCTTAGTACTTCAATAATACCTCTTACGTCGATACATTTAAACCTTATCATCAACATCATTTACCTTACACCTTGTCCACCAAAACTCCAATAATCATCAACTTCACACAGTCTCAATACCTCAATAATACCTCTCCAATACGTCGACACACATAAACCTTATCGCCAATATCATTTCACTTCCATAACAACTCTTTCCTCTAGTCAGTCTCCTCGAACAAGTACAGATAAAATCCTAGTGCAAACTTCATTTCATTATCCCATACAATCCGAAGACACAATGTCCACACACAACCTCTGTGTAATCCATCTGACCCAAATCTTCTACTCATTAGGAATTATAAAATACATTTTGGTTACCTTGTCCATCATTAAATAAAAGAAATGCCTACATGACCTCTAACAGCCATCAGTTTGAATAACTTTCAGTAAGTAAGTACGAGTACGGAGTGTGAATGATAGTAATAATTCACAGTGTGTACACCACTTTAAGAATCATGGCAAAACAGAAGCAAACATGTGGAGTACTTCTTGTGTCAAGTGTCACTTGCTATTTCAATTGCTCACGAAGAATGCAGTGTAATAACTGTCAATGGTCTAAACCTAGTGTTGGTATGTCATGTCGTTAGCTTCCTTCCTATTAGCATAAATTTATACAGCTTCCATAAAACCTCCAACTCATGAGACTTCTATGAAGTTTCTTGTACTAATGTCGTTCGTCGAATTATAGCAGTTCATTTTCTTATCTTAAAAATATAAGGCACTGAGCGTAACAAAACATGCAATAGCGAGTAAATATACCAGTGGAGAACAGAATGTCAACAAGTGGATGCAGCACAATTCCTACAACGAGGCTCTGCCAAGCGAACAATCTATAATTAATACCATAGTGTGACCTAAACTCCATGTTCGTACACCGCATATCGGCATTTCTATATACCAAATTGAAGAGTAGTTATGACAACAAACAGAAATGTCTAAACATGCAATCCATACGCAAAACAACAAATATGTATCTTACATAATAAACAGGTTATTAGCATCATATCAGCATAAGCAAATAAATGTTCATATGTAACCTTAATAAGTAAACATGAAGGCGCAAGCAGATAAATCACCAAGTGTAACCTACATACATAACCACATCAGCACAATTAATCAGGTGACAATTATAATTTAAATAAATAAGCACAGCAGGCACATAATAGAAAAATATGACATCAGTGAAAAAGCAGTGCAGCCAAGCGATGCGTAATATACACAAGTAACAACCCTGTTCATTAATCAATCATTGCCAATATCAGTTAACACGAAGTATGAATCACGTAATCGCTAGCAGCAAATTACGTCTAGAGTACGTACCGAGTGGAAATACGTTACCTGAAAAATAAACTCAATTAATAGTTACCTTTTTAGTTTATTACTTTCTTCTTCGAAATTACATTCTTCCTGAAATTTTCTCGATAGCAAGTCCTCTTAACATCGGACACACACAGAATTTACCTGAAGGTCTTAAATATTTTGTACAACCGTATCCTGAAAAATACTGAACCTTAATTACATGATTTATCAAGTCACTATAGCTTTATACTGAATTTAATCGGAGACATTAGACTGTGTATTTGTTAACGGCTGTCAGTGCATTGGCACTGAGCTCTCGATCAGCTGTAGGTACGCGTGACGTAGGAAGTAATTGTTTGCGGTCAACGACTGCCTTGTGAGCCGCGCAGACTTGACTGTTGCTTTGAGTATGTGCCGCCGCCGGAACTCTGCGCGGTATCCTTGTATTCTCTAGATGTTTACGTATAGCTGTTAGTTTCTCAAAAGTATGTCATTCGACAAAAATTTTAACGTTCGATATATGATGTATTCCCTTAGAGCGCCGAGATTTAAGAGTTTCTACTTCGACAGTGTTATCATGAATAATTTTGCGACCTCTCTATGGACCGTTATAAAGCAGAAAAAATTTGCGACACAAGCCTTTTCCTTTGTGAGACAAACGGTGAGACTTAATTAACACCTTTTGACCAACTGACAAGGTTTTTAAACGACCTGGACGTTTAGCTGATTTCTCTCTTCCAGCAGCCGCAGATGCAATATTTCGCAGAGCCAGGTTGACAACTTCAGAATGCCGCAGTTTCCGTGTAGGCGGAAAAGGAACGATTTCAGAAATGCGATTTGTCGGTGCTTTATTTTTTAATATCAATGTAGGCGGTAAAGAAGTTGAATCATTAGGGAGTCCATTCAGAATGTTTTGAAAAATATGAAGTACTGATCCCAAGTTCTGTGATTCTGATGACAATAAAGACGACACAATTTATTGATTTCCTTCATCCATCTCTCTGAGGCGTTAGATTGAGGGTGAAAAGCATTTGGCAAGAACAGATCGAATACGTTTTTCCATATTACTGAAGTAGCAATTTTCTCGTAATTTATGAAAGCATTTTCTGGGACCAAAGTGTGCATAACTGAAATGTGTATTCCAAATCAATTTATTAACCCACTCATCAGGAATGCAAACTAACCAAACAGAGTTGTCGACCGATTTTCGTTTAAAAAGAATATCATTGCGAACTAAATAATACTGTCTAATCACTATGCTTTCCTTTCTCCTCCACTTCTCCTTAATGTCCTTCCAGATTGGATCCTTATTTTGTTCCTTAGCGATGTCCTGGAGCGTAGACGAAATAAAATTTTCAAACGCAACACCTTGAATATTCATCAAACAATAATTGTTTTCTTTGTAGTCCTCCTCAGAACTTTGTTTCAAACCCATAGGTGCACGTGATAAAGCATCAGCAATAATATTTGAAGAACCCTGTATGTAAACAATACTAAAATCAAATTCCTGTAGATACAGCGCCCATCGTGACAATCTTCCATGTGTTAATTTTGTTGACATAAGAAATTCCAGAGCTCGATGATCGGTGTAAACCTTAGTATGTCTCCCATACAAAAATGTCCGAAACTTTGTGAAAGCCCATACAACAGCCAAGGCTTCAAGTTCCGTAATCGAATAATTCTTTTCTGATTTAGAGAGAACACGACTTCCAAATGCAATAGTTATCTGTACTACAACGCCGTTTTCTTCTCTCTCTTGAAATAAATGTGCACCTAGGCCTTTGTATGATGAGTCCGTCGCCAAACAAAAATCTTTAGATAAATCTGGATGTGAAAGAGTGGAGCAGCAACTAAAGCATCACGAAGTTGTTCAAATTCTGACTGAGCTTCCTCATCCCAACACCAGTTAGAATTCTTTCCAGATAGTTCACATAAACGAGATGTGGCCAAATTATCCAATCTAACAAAGCGTCTAAGAAAATTACAGACACCAAGGAAACTACGAACATCACGTTTTGTAGTAGGAACAGCATAATTACGAATAGCGTCTGGTTTCTCTGGATCAGGAAGAATACCTTCTGTAGAATTAATATGACCAAGAAATTTCACCTGAGAACGACCAAATTCAAATTTTTCCAAGTTCACTGTAATGCCAACTCTTGCAAAAATACGTAATAATGAATCCAAAATTTTGTTATGCTCGCTCCAAGAACGTTTAGCAATAAGAATATCATCAACATATGAAGTAATATTGTCACGAAGATAAACAGGTAAAATTTCGTTTAAGCTACGAATGAATGCTGCCTAAGATACAGTAAGTCCAAACGGTAATTTCCGAGATCACTTTTGGGTAGAATAGTCATATCCGGTTATTGTTTACTGACTCTCTAGATAGATTGATAGTTGAAGAGTTGCTTTGATAGATACAAAGAATAGTAGAAGAGTAGGCAGCGGTGCAGAAAACTAAAAGGGAAATAGCACCACTACAGCTCGGGGCCCGGTGCACGCTACGGCACATATTCACTTAGTGTAGCGAATCCCCTGAGGACTTTTACATCTTGCGGCTAAACCAATTTGTCTTATGGATTGTGGCAGCTTCGTTAAACAAATGCGAATTAATTCAGTCGGGCTATAAGGGCTGGAAAGGAACTGATTCTTTCGAATCATGTCTTCAAAGTATTCTGCTGGTGTGCGGAACTCAGACTGTTTAAAATTACGCTGCATAATAAGACTGTGTTTGACTCTGTCTTGCGTGCTTTCGGACCAATATGCCGATAGAAATGCATGATAAAAATCATTTAAACTATTACAATCTCTAATAAGTGCGCGCATGCGCGTCGCCGGTTGGTTTTCTAAATATCCACACATAAATTCCAGCTTGTGACTTAGTGGCCAATTTGGTGGAAGTGCGTACATAAATTGATCTAACCATGAGCATGGATGTATGTCATTCTTAGAATTACGAAAGATCTTAAAATTCCGAACAGTTAAAAAGTGTTTATAGTCAAAGTTTTCGCCTCGTGGTGACAAAGACCTACCGCGTCTGTCCCAGTCCTAATGTCGATTATTGTCAAGTTCGGGCGCCTGGCGCTCTCTTCTTGCATCTCGTAAATGAAACAAATTATTTGCTTCAAAGCCCTCTGCTATCTGTGATTCTAAATTTCTTCTGCTGTCTCTTCCTACGATTTCGCTTTCAATTTGTTTGACTTGCTTTCGTAACGCCTCAAATTCCCTTTTAACGCGTTCATTAAATTTTCCCTGATTTTCAACATGTTTATTTATGTTCTGGTACTCTTCGGTTTCTGCAATTTGCAATGGAGCTGTATCATCTGAATCTCTGTCCCCATTTAAACTAAGACTTGTCAATTTATCTGAAATCTCCTCAACTCTTTCCGATAAGTCACCTATTTGTTCTTTCTGTTTATTTACGTCTTCCGTAAGTGTTGCGACTCGGGTTTCAGTATTAACACATTTAGTAGTTAACTGTTCATATTGTTGTGTTAGGTAATTTATTCTGTCATTTGGTACGGATTCCTCGATTCTTTCAAATATTTCTTCCTTATCATGTGCACGTTGTAAATTTAACTCTGAAAATTTTTGTACCATCACGTGATCTCTTTCTTCCTGTTCTCTATCCTGTTCCTTTTGTCTAATTTCTATTGAAATTAATCTATTATTGTGAGCATTCAAAATCGGTTGTACTTCTTCTCTAACTTCTTTCTTTAATTTATCTTTCATCTTTTTGAAACATGTCCTTATTCGTTAGTCTAACCGTGTTTCCATTGTTTCCATCTCTGTTTTAATTGTTCCTATTTGTGAGTCTAGCCGTGTTGCCACTGTTTTTAATTCAGATCCTAACTGTGATCCCAGTGAGTCTAACCGTGTTTCCATTGTTCCCATATCAGTTTCTAACCGTGTTACCACTGTTTTTAATTCAGATCCTAACTGTGATCCTAAATTTAATATAGTACCCATCAACTGCTCCCTATGAACTGGTTCAAAATTCTTTTCGCCCCTAACATTTCCCGTAAAACTAACTTCCTTCGTCATAGCCGTAAAGGTGTCTGTGTTCGATACTATTTCAGAATCTTCTATCGTTACTCTCGTATTCTGTGAATTTTTTGATTGAGAAAAATTTTGAACAGGTTCCGGACTATTTTCCCGACTTATTAAATTGTTTTCTGCTTCATTATTCATCATACTGTTCTCCTGTGTTGGCGAGATCGCCATGTTAACAATTTCGTCATTCTCACTATCCATCATTTTTGCCTTTTTCATCGATCGCGTAATCATTTACAAAACTCGTCACCATACGAAAATTACACACAATATGACACTTTATCACCAACAATACCATTCACACGAAATACTTCCCTCAAACACGATTAACGAACAATTGAAATCTTCATAATTGCACAAAATTGTCAAACGCGTATACAAGACATCAAAAATTAAATTCTGCAAAAATACCATTAGAAGAGGGACAAGACAACTACAAATGTTCATTACCAAATCTACACATGCAATATAGACTACAATTACTAAACTACAAATTACTTCAACAATACTACTGTCTGCTGTTTTACTATCAGAAGATTCCCAAAGGACGATCCGAAGCAGCGGTCGTCACGTGCATGGGGGCTTAATTAAATACAATGCAAATAATTTTAATTTTAGTAGCTGACTGTCCGATTACGAGGTCTCGTAACCGGTTGGCCCTGACTAGTATTAGTACGCAATCTGACTGCATAGAATAACAACAAAGAATGAAAGGAAATTTCCGTTACCACAATTAATTAAGTCCCCAGCAACTATAAAAGCTACGAAACAAAAACTACGAACAACAAAGCACAAGTGTAACTGTTCTGTGTGTGGAAGTGTGATTCAACGTACACATCTGGCACGGTTCTTCCTCAATAAGACAATATATTTTAAATACCATTTACACTGAATTAATTAAATAAAACTGAAATACTATAATTGCACATAGAAACCCGAATTAGAGTCTAATACATGAACATAAGCCAGATGCTTTGTTGACTGAACCTGTGACCAAGAGGCATTGTTAGTTAGGAAATTAAAAAAAAAAATAAAAGAAATAAAAAATGTTTTTTACCTTCATATATATTGACTAAAAATACACTCTAATCATTACAACATCTCCATTCGAACAACATCTGCTGTCTAGCCCATCAAAACAACTGCACAAGAGATGGCCTCAAATAGTACAGCTATCAACATCCTCTCAGCAAAGCACTAACCACCACAACTTCTGGACAAGCACTGCCAGTGGAGGCGGCGGAATAAAGCTGTTTGGCGCAATCTCTGGCGCTATGACTCAGTGTAGCCACCTTTCAAAGGTCGTTGGCTTTCTTCTCTTATGTAACGTTCCTGGTATGGTACGGTGGTCACAAATATCGTCCAAGAAACTAATGTGATGAAAGATGAATTTATATTAACACAGTCCTCATACTGCTGAGAAAATCATTTTCGACATTCATTTTGTCAGTAGTTAACAAATATGGTATCCATTGTCACAAAGCTTGCTCATAACACTTCATGTAAAATTCATAGTTCATTTTCTCTTGCGTAAAATGTTTCTTTTCTCCAGGTCTTGGGCCTTCTGACTGGTATATTGCGGCCCTCCTAGTTTTCTTGTCCTGTGCATCATCTCAGAGAAGCACATACATCTACATGTGCATCTACATACATACTCTGCATGCCGTTGTACGGTGCACCACGGAAGGTATCTTACCTGTTTCACTCGTAAATGAAGCGAAGGGAAAACGACTGTCTATATACCTCCGTATAAGCCCTAACTCCTCTTGTCTATTGCTGGCGGTTCTTAAGCGAAATGAGCGCTGGCGTCAGTAGAATCGTTGTGCAGTCAGCTACAAATACCAGTTCTCTAAATTTTCTCAATAGTGTTTCGCGAAGAGAGCTTCATCTTCCCTCTAGGGATTCTCATTTCAGTTCTAGAATCATTTTCATAACACTCAGGAGGCGATCGAAGTTGCCTGTAGCAGATCAAGCAGCATACCCCTGAATTGTCACAATGTCTTCCTTTAAATTGACCTGGTGCGGATCTCAAAGAGTCGAGTACTGCCCAAGAATAGGTCGCACGTTTTTTCTAAAGGAGGTCTCTTTTATAGATTAGCTAGACTTTCATAGAACCCACTCAATAAACAGAAGTCGATCATTCGCCTTTCCCACTGCCGTACATACGTGGTCGTTCCACATTTCATATCGCTTCGCAACGTTAAGCCAAGATATCGTACAGGCGTGACTACGTCAGGCAGCACACCACAAATACTAGAGCCGAACATTACGGGATTGTTTCTCCTACTCATCTACTGTAACTTACATTTATCTACATTTAAGACAAGCTGCCACTCGTCACACCAAATATAGATTCTGTCTAAATCATTCTGTACCCTACTGTAGTCACTTAACGACCATAGTTTCCCGTCTATTACAGCATTATCAAAGAGTCGCAGATAGCTGTGCATCCTATTCGTCAGACTGTATACGTTAATGGAGAACGCAAGTGGTCACATCACATTTGCCTGTGGCATTCCTGACTATAAGATCTCTCTGAAAAACACTCCCCTTGGACGACTATGTCCAGGATTCTATTACTTCCACGTACCTGAGGACTTTTTCCGTATGCTCTGACCTTCGTTAACAGTCAAAACACTTTCCAGAAATCTAGGAATATGAAATCTGCCTTCATCCGTGGTTCTCAGGGTATCATGAGAGAGAAGGACAAGGTGAGTTTCGCACGAGCGATGCTTCCTAAAACCGTGCTGATTTGTGGACTGAAGTTTTCTGTCTCAAGGAAATTTATTGCATTAAAACTTAGAATATTTTCAAGAAATCTGCAGCAACAAATGTTAAGGATATTGGTCTACAATTTTGCGGATCCCTTTTTTTATACTTCTTTTACCTGGGGGTCAGCCGTACTTTTGTTTCAGTCGCTTGGGCCTTTGCGCTGAGCGAAAAATTCGCCATAAATGCAAGCTAAGTAATGGGCCAATGCCACAGATCAAAACCGAGTACGTATTCCCTGTGGACCTGGTGACTTCTTTGTTTTCAACTCTTTCATTTGCTTCTCTGTGTCACAAATATTTATTACTATGTCCTCCAAGCAAGAGTGTGAGTGATTGTCAAACGACGATCTTTCTGTACGATCCTTCTCTTTGGGTGATTTTTAAAAGTTCAGCTTTTCTTTTGCTGCCTTCTGTTGCCATATCAAACTGGTCGAAAAGTGACATAATAGAAACCTTCGACCCGCTTCGTGATTTTAAGTGGAACCAGCATATTCGGTTTCTCGACAAGATATGTCGCTAAGGCATGATGGCGGAAGGTGCTGCATGCTTCGCACATCTATCTTTTTACGCTCACATCCAACGTCTTCAGTTGTTTGTTACGTAGTTCCAATCCGCCTCTTCTCTTACAATTTCTGTCGTCTACGGAAATCTTTCCTACAATGAACATTATTTCCTGCCGTATTCTCAGATATCCCTTCTTCTGATTAATATTTTCCACACATTTTTTTTATTCCTCGGTTCTGTGGACACCCACCTCCTTTGTTATCTCATCAGTCTGCTTATCTTAAGCATCCTACCACATATCTGAAGCTTCATTTTTCTTCTAATCTGGTTTTCCCACAGTCCATAAAACGCTGTGTTCCAATTGTACTTTCTAAATAACATATAACTCTATAATGGAAGCAATATTCTGTTATTCCTACGCCTGCTTATACCATTACACTTCACTCAGAGACATGGGCTGACAAATGATTAATCGAGCACATTTTCCGTGGTTGGATCCACAGTACATCATTTATATTAAGATCTCAGTAATATTCGTTGTGAAGAATTCCTTAGACTTTATTATGTCATTCAGCTGCTTCTATTTTTAAACAGAAACATCATTATAGTGTTCTATCTATCCATTTAGTATTATTAATTATGATTAATGTTTTAATTATCTTTTTTAAAATGGACGCAAGGTAATAAAATGAAGTGGCACAGCCCATTCGGGTGCATATCTGTGTGTTGCCCAGAGATACTTGGCGACAAGGAAAGTCAGTGGGTGGTGAATTTCGTTCTTGCCGTTAGAAGACGGTGAGAGCGTCAGAGGGTCGGTGCTCCCGATTTATTATGTACTGATCTCTTGTGAACCATATTTAGTGCATTGGGTGTTTCCGCA
Organism: Schistocerca piceifrons; assembly: GCF_021461385.2. Taxonomy (NCBI): domain Eukaryota; kingdom Metazoa; phylum Arthropoda; class Insecta; order Orthoptera; family Acrididae; genus Schistocerca; species Schistocerca piceifrons. Next base: position 466,027,252 of record NC_060140.1, on the reverse strand, counting down.
GGTGCGGCCAGTACTGGTATTCTATGAAACAGAATGTTCGTCTAATGTTAACTCAAATTAAGGAATAGCCTCTCGATTCACTAAGGCGACGTGTCTTAATTACGTGAGCTCAGAATTTTGGAGGGGAGGGGTGGAGGTGGTGTCCGATCAAATCTCACCAAATCGCATTGGAAGGGGAGGGGCAGAGTAACTTCACGCCAACTTTTAATTCAGAGAATATACGTTGTTAAGATGGACAACATTTTATTTCATATAATTAATCCCGAGAGTAGATAACATTAAAATGCTCAGTAGCCTTTATGGCCTCTCTGAACTGAACTGAACGTTCTACATGCTCGGGATCCCCCGATTTGAAACGAGTGCAGCACAAGGGTCAGTTTCCTGGCGCGCTGGTCGAAACCGTTGCGTGTCAGTCAGTGAGTCAGTCGTGATGTTTTACAACGTGTATAAAGCCGTTGTTACAGTATTCAACATGAATTTGTATCAAAAGCATTACAATTTCTCTGTTAAGCGGTATGCCGACAAATCGAAACACATGTGGGAGCAAGAAGTTAATCGTTTGTGGCAGGAAGCTAAGCCGAAATTCACCGACCAGAATATTTTAGTGATCATATAAATCAAGGGCTTTAAAAGCTGCGTACGACTGATGACCTCAGCAGTTGAGTCGCATAGTGCTCAGAGCCACTTAAAAGCTGCGTAATCGTATAGTTCAAACGAAGATACAAACAATGTTATTTTTCATCTGCAGACTAAGTGAAGGTTTAATGACATTTAATGTGCATGAAGTACCAGTAGAAGGTAATTTTATTACGGATCCGTCGAAACGGTTAATAATATTTTCGTAGAGCCTTTTTATCCATCTGTGTCTGTCTGTCTGTCAGTCGAAATACAAAATGCTCCTCGGGGCTGGTAGATTTAAAATAGCATTTACAATCATGTGTTAGAAGCAGTGTCTAATGTTGTTGTTGTTGTGGTCTTCAGTCCTGAGACTGGTTTGATGCAGCTCTCCATGCTACTCTATCCTGTGCAAGCTTCTTCATCTCCCAGTACCTACTGCAGCCTACATCCTTCTGAATCTACACTTTACAAACAAAACACTAATTTATTAAAGTGCTTCAATCAGTGTTTAAAATAAATAAGAACACATTTTTGCGTAATTTTACCCAAATACGGGATTAACAATACTTGGGAGGGGGGAGGGGGGGGGTCGATTCCATCCCATCCCATCAAATCTCACTAAGGAGGGAGAGAGGTCCAGATTTTAAGGGAAACCGCTCACTTAATTAATGGACGTTCCCTAAATGTCAGCTACAAGTTCCACGGTTTCTTTTTTATTATAGAGACTTAAAGGTCTGAAGTGTTGGTTTTGAGACCTTTACGTTTGAGGTATGTTTAAGTGTGAGTAGTATGCAATGTTAATTGTGGCCTTTGCTTTAATTTACTTTTACCAAGTGACCGAAGGCCAAGTGTCTGAACTAGACGCCACTTCACGTGTGTAACCTATCCCAATTACCGGACCGGAGAAAGAGGTTCTGCAGTTTACCATGGAGTTCGAATCAGGTGCAATTCGTGACGACTCCTCACACCGTTGAGAGGAAAAATTTATGTTAAAGGCGTACTGAAAATTTTCGTGGTCCGGGCGGAATTCGATTCAGGGACCTCTCGGTTTCCAAGCAAGCGTTTTACCATTAGGCACCAGGGCAAACGAAAGAAGAGATGAGACGCTCTGTTCTTGTTGAATCGTCACATTACCATACTTGCAATGGGATCTGAAGTTTATCCGTATTCTTATGTACTGAAAGGGGTAAAATACTAACGGCAGGTAGAATAATATTACAGATGGAAAGCGATGGCTGGAAAAAGACTGGAAAAATAACAAATCCTGTCAGAGATAACTCCTGGAAATAACTTGTCCAGACTCTTAAGTTCGTGCTGTAAGCGAAGGCATTACGTGACACAGTGATGACTCTGACCAGTCAGGAATTGATTACAGGTATGTGCTACACATCACGACATTCTCGGACATCTGCAGTGGGCAGTGAACCGACCTTGGCGGTGGAATTGCTGGCTTCGAGAGACACTTGGCCGAGATCAGAGGAGCCGCGCCGAAGTCCATTAGTGACTGGGATGTCACGGTCTGCGCTTCTCGACTTAAAACAAACTCCGTCTCCACGCTCAGTTGTGGCTGAAAAGCCGTGAGCAAATAACCGCTGCCAGAATGACGAGGCTTTCCGCGGAGGCGTTTGTGACGAACGACTGAACTAAAAAGTAACTTTTATTCCTCCTGAGGAGCTCATGATGTCCTGCAACATAATCACACTACGAAAAACTCGCGAACACCTGACAACTGCATTTGTAAGTGCTGTGCCTCGTTCCTATGATTAATGGGAGGTAAATACCGTTCATTGTCATCTTCTCTTACGTACCGACGGTGGGAAACTAAAACGCCAAAGAACTTCACAGCCAGTTCCTGAGACAGCAAAGTATCAATTGGCACCCTTGACAAGAACAGTCGTTTCTCTGTGTGAAGCACAGCCACACAACGATTGCAACTTTCCTGCAGGCACGGACGTTGGCACGGACAGGTTCAGCGTCAATAATTGTCAACTAATGTTTAATAATTTATTTATCAGTCACAATTATTCTACTTTTTATACTGCCGCAATCGATTTCATTGTAAATGCCATCGTTAGATCATTTTATAATAAAAAAACAAACGACTGGTAGTCAATAAAGTTTTAATTGTTACCCCGAAAATGTAAGGGTACGTAATTAATCTTTTCTTTGTTTGCAGATGTATGCCTCCATTTCTGGGATACGTTCAAATCCACTCGTCATGGTGCCGTAGAGGGTCTCTAGAGGAGCCAAAACGAAATGGTGCAGCTCGTCGGTAAGGTGGATTACCATCCGATAGATCGAAGTAGAACAACTCTGCAACAGAACATGTTGAATTGCTGAACGAGTGCGGTAAAAATGCACCCCTATTTAACGCATTGGTTAAGTGGTGCAGACGCTTCGAGTGTAGTCAAACGAGCCTTAATGGCGGACGAAGTGGCAGACCACCTCCCTATGAAGAAATGGTAATCGCAAGAGATGGAGACCCTGGTGCATCACTATCTACATGACAGTAGAGAAAGTGCAAGTCAGCAGCACTGGAATTTGCAGCACCTTACATCACAGCTGTACCTCACAAATAGCCCTGCTTGATGGATTTCGTGACTGCCATACCCATTCACATAGTCTACCAAATCGACGAAGCTGCGAGAAAGTTGAAGTCCACATGGCTTCTTTAACCACTTTGTGCGACTGCTGGATGTATCCCTCTGGACCCGAGGCGAAGGAGTAAAGATATCAGCGGCAACACGTGAATTTAATGCCACCGAAATGGCGGAGACCTAAGCACTAACCAGCTGGTGGAGTCTGAGTGTTTGTTGGGACTTATAACCATTCATTACTTAAAGTGAAGCACATAAATATTCTCCAGATAGTGCATCATCAGCGCATATGATAAAATATGTGTAAAATACGTGAATGAATAGTTAAAAAACTGACGTATGACTTGCTTCTACTCTGGTCTTTTTTGCTCCCTGCTCGCTCTCTCAGCGGATCTGCAGAAAAAGAGGTTCTATATTTAAGTCTGTAATATACTTAATAATTATAAGGGCGCCTTATTTCACTCGCTTCTGTATTCATTATGTTCCTGTCTTTCTAACAGTGAAACATCTACATGTTTACAGCTAATTAAGCCGTTAGAACTGACAGGTTTGTTGATTCGGCAACTGCGCGCCATCAGCCCGTTGCCGAATATATACTCCTGGAAATTGAAATAGAACACCGTGAATTCATTGTCCCAGGAAGGGGAAACTTTATTGACACATTCCTGGGGTCAGATACATCACATGATCACACTGACAGAACCACAGGCACATAGACACAGGCAACAGAGCATGCACAATGTCGGCACTAGTACAGTGTATATCCACCTATCGCAGCAATGCAGGCTGCTATTCTCCCATGGAGACGATCGTAGAGATGCTGGATGTAGTCCTGTGGAACGGCTTGCCATGCCATTTCCACCTGGCGCCTCAGTTGGACCAGCGTTCGTGCTGGACGTGCTGACCGCGTGAGACGACGCTTCATCCAGTCCCAAACATGCTCAATGGGGGACAGATCCGGAGATCTTGCTGGCCAGGGTAGTTGACTTACACCTTCTAGAGCACGTTGGGTGGCACGGGATACATGCGGACGTGCATTGTCCTGTTGGAACAGCAAGTTCCCTTGCCGGTCTAGGAATGGTAGAACGATGGGTTCGATGACGGTTTGGATGTACCGTGCACTATTCAGTGTCCCCTCGACGATCACCAGTGGTGTACGGCCAGTGTAGGAGATCGCTCCCCACACCATGATGCCGGGTGTTGGCCCTGTGTGCCTCGGTCGTATGCAGTCCTGATTGTGGCGCTCACCTGCACGGCGCCAAACACGCATACGACCATCATTGGCACCAAGGCAGAAGCGACTCTCATCGCTGAAGACGACACGTCTCCATTCGTCCCTCCATTTACGCCTGTCGCGACACCACTGGAGGCGGGCTGCACGATGTTGGGGCGTGAGCGGAAGACGGCCTAACGGTGTGCGGGACCGTAGCCCAGCTTCATGGAGACGGCTGCGAATGGTCCTCGCCGATACCCCAGGAGCAACAGTGTCCCTAATTTGCTGGGAAGTGGCGGTGCGGTCCCCTACGGCACTGCGTAGGATCCTACGGTCTTGGCGTGAATCCGTGCGTCGCTGCGGTCTGGTCCCAGGTCGACGGGCACGTGCACCTTACGCCGACCACTGGCGACAACATCGATGTACTGTGGAGACCTCACGCCCCACGTGTTGAGCAATTCGGCGGTACGTCCACCCGGCCTCCCGCATGCCCACTATACGCCCTCGCTCAAAGTCCGTCAACTGCACATACGGTTCACGTCCACGCTGTCGCGGCATGCTACCAGTGTTAAAGACTGCGATGGAGCTCCGTATGCCACGGCAAACTGGCTGACACTGACGGCGGCGGTGCACAAATGCTGCGCAGCTAGCGCCATTCGACGGCCAACACCGCGGTTCCTGGTGTGTCCGCTGTGCCGTGCGTGTGATCATTGCTTGTACAGCCCTCTCGCAGTGTCCGGAGCAAGTATGGTGGGTCTGACACACCGGTGTCAATGTGTTCTTTTTTCCATTTCCAGGAGTGTACATTCACATTTTCAAAAGTCAAATCTGCAGTTGCGACTTTACAGTTTAATATTATCACAGTCCTGCGTCACCAGGCTTTCCCCCTTACCAACGACTACTTCTGCCCTTGGCTTTTACAAGAATTTGAAAATCGGAGGTAACGTTATGTTATTAGACACAGCAGAAGTTACAGTTTTATCGTTAATATAAAACTCTACGACTCTGTGTCATTATTATTATACTCTTGCTGTCGTCAATGTAATATGTCCCACCTAAAGAGCAGATTACCTTCAAAAACTAATTCATCATTGTATTTATTTTCTTTTTGAAGGATCATTACAGACTGCTGTACTGTGGCTTCGACATATTTTGCTTGTTATGTGACAAACCCTCACGGAAGCATACCTCCGAAATGTCTTCACGAGGGTACAGATATCTCTCAAGATGAATTATCGGTTGCAGCTGTCCAAGGTGGTTTCTTGCTCCATGTCATCGCCCCAGCTCATTCTGCTCATGCTGCTCGTTTGGGCTTTCTGACTTCGATTCTCCCGTATTCTCTTGAAGTGCCATCCAGTATCTTCTTCCTGTTTCCGCATATCAAGAAAACCGTTAGGGGCAGCATTTCCAGAGTGACGAGGTGAATTTCGGAGTGCAATGTATCCTGAAGAGACAAATCGTAGGCATCTATAAATCACCGATGGTTCCGCATAAATAGCCACAGTTGGAAAAAAATTGTCACGTTAATGACTGAATATGTAAAGAAAGATTATCAGCTCGTTTATGGTCACAGCTTGATTTTTAGAGATGATGGTTAGAACTTCATGAGTACTCATCGAATATCTCTCATCAAATCATCAAATACATATCGTACCCAGCCACCAGTTGAACTGGACATATGTCTCAATCCCCCCCCCGCCGGTCCCCCGGTGTTGCTGCCCATTTTCTCCTCCACCCACTTTGACCTACTTTGTCCATCTCCTGATCCTTCCACCTCTCTCTATCCATCGTCTCCTGCTCTCCTCTCTCTCCATCTTCCATCTCCTCTTTCCCGCTCTCTGTGTCGATGTATCCCCACCCCTCGCCCCATCTCCTCTTCCAATCCACCGCCTCTCTGACCTTGTAATTGCAAATCCAGATTCTACTGTAATATTCCAATCACAAGTCGATGAACCAGAAAGAAATGCAACTTTCTGATTTCCATGAAAACCGTCTGTGAAGAAGAAAACAAAACCGCACATTACTGTGCATACAATTTCTGTTTAAATATATCTAAGCGAGAAATTTAAGTATAGGAGGAAAAATTTGTCTAAGGTGTAATTTCCTTGCTATCGGAGTTAAAACTGAAGGCGACAAAGGAAACATAACCGCACATTTTACGACAGGGCCAAAGAGACCATTTCCTTTCTCGTAGTTAGTTTTAACAGGAAACCTGGGCATTGTTATCTGAATACATATCCAAACGTTTGTTTTAGTAACGTGAATTTCAGTAAAGTCTTTTCCCTATTCGAATGCAACGTTGTGTCAAATTTTCATGCCAATCGACCGGTTACTTTTCGAGTATTGCGAGCACAAATATACGCGGGCTGAATTTTTATACGCTAAGGTATCTAACATACATTACTTTTTATGACACAAAAAATAAGAATATGCTAGTATAAAAAAATTCCAGTCGCTCTCTCTCGCTCCTTCCTACACTTGTAACTATACAGTAACCCTACTATCTCCTTTTTATGATACAAAAATTAGGAGTCTTCAGTTATAGAAAAACTATCACTCCTTTCTCTCGCTTCTTCCTATGTTTTCAGCTATATAGAAGTCCTACTAGCTGCTGGTCACACTCCTGGATGGTACTGTAATATAATTAGCACATACAAACGGCATCTACCAGGAAGGAGAGGAAAGTAAAAAGGATTCCTCTCGAATTGTTAAGGAATTGTTTGTAGTGGCTATTAGTGTGAAACTCTTTTTCGATCTTGAATTGTGTTCTTTCGTTGTGACAAGTTTCATTCAAATCGATCTCACACGCCACCAATAGCAGTTCTTCATGTTTTTCCCACTCATAGGTACCTAAATGCTCCGCATCTTCTCTTTATGCCTTTCTCTTATGAGGGCCGTTTTGTAAACGTATCAGAAACTATTGTTCGCTGTAATTATTTATCTGGACCCCTGAAAATGCTGTACAAAGAAAGCCTTCATAATCACCATATCGAGGACTGTCTGTGAGCTGTACAGATTGCACGAGGACCGTACTGTTGGCAGCGTGTTACAAGCTCGTACATATGGCTCGTATTCCTGGGGCGTGAGACACGATTCGTTGTTAGCTTTTGAGGTGGCTTCCATACTTACATAGAGTGACCAGAAACAATCAGAAAAGCTATTAAGAGTTATGTTAAAGAAAAAATTCGATACGTTGTGCCGTTTCTGAGTTAATTAGCATTGAAGTTAGCCAATCAGGCCGTTGCGAGCGCAAACCTAAGCGCCTCGCTACGTATAATTACCTCAATTGTTCTCACAGTGTAGATGATAGCGCACGAGACTGCTCAGCCTTTGGGTAGGTGTCAATCCTTACTACCGTCCCGTCTCCAATTTCGGTACCGCTCTCTTGCTAGGTTTTAGGAAACCAAACGAAGGACACTTTTGGCGATGCAGTCTCTGGAGTGTCTGTTGAATTTGCGAGCGCAACGGCCTGATTGGCTAAATCCAACGCTAATTGACTCGGAAACGACGCAACGCATCGGATTTTTTCTTAACAATTTATTTCTCAGCGCAACCTGCCCTACAAAACTCTTATTAGCTTTACAGACTGTTTCTGAACATCCTGTATATTGTGTGTCGCACGAAATGACAAGTCATTTGAGGTTCATTCTAATGAAACCTGGCCAGTGTGTCTGCCTTAGTCTTAGATCTAAGGTGGTACCACGTAACTGCTGGTATGGTGGCGCCATCTATTGGTAGAGACACTGACGCGTGCGGACGTTTGGTGTTGCATAGCGCCGGTGTGGTTTCACGCCGAAGCGAAGGTGGTCACACAAGTTATCGTCCGCTACTGAACATGCAGGCGAGTAAGCAGGAAGAACGAGGAATTATTAGATTTTTGGCAGCGGAGGGAGTTGGAGGCCGTGGAATGAATCGACGGATGAAGGCTGTGTACGGTGAGTACAGTCTGAGTCGTTCAAATGGCCCAAACGATTCCTTGAGGGCTGCGAGTCACTGGAAGACGATGCTCGTCCTGGACAGGCTCATCATGTCATCACACCGGAAATGGTTGCTAAAGTAATGCTTTAGTCAAGGACAACCGCAGAATCACCGTGGAAGAGATCAGTCGGTTACTGGTTATTAGCGTGGGCACCGCCCACACTATAATGCCCACAGACGGCCAATACGGTGAAGACAACATTGTAGCAGTTTCGGTGGGAAACGATGGAACATCCACCGTACAGTCCTGACCTTTCACCGTGTGACTTTCATGTGTCTGGACCTCTAAAACAAGCTACTCGCGGACATCGATTCGCAACGGACGACGAAGTGTATGACTGGGTCCAGGCCTGGATCTGACAGCAGCCTACTAGCTTCTTCAAGGATGGAATAGACCGGCTAGTATCGCAATGAGATAGATGTGCCAACAATTCTGGCGACTATTGTTGAATGTGTGTTCTGTGTATAAGCACATTTTTTAGTTAATAAAATCGTTACCGTTACTTTACACTAGTGACCGGGTTTCATTTGAAAACCCCTTATACTACACACACATTTGTATTTTATGATCATAAGTTTTCGAATGTGGCACAGATTTCTACTTACGATTTTATATTGTAATTAGCGTAACCAGACGAAACAACTCTACATAAATTAACTACAAGCGGTATGTTGCTGCAATGACACAATCGTCCAACATCTGTTGGGCCGTATGCAGAGCACTGTAAGGTGGAACGACCATTATACACATGCATAGAAGATTTTGGGCGTTGCTATTGATTAACATGCGTCAGTAAGTCATTGTGAGCATTACAGTAAACAAGCTGAACCAAAGGTTACCACCAGTATCAGCACTGCTACAGCATCATGAATTATTGACTGTCTAACAGGTTTCAGCGTACACATATAATTAAGTGTATTGCCACAAAGAAAGGCCTGCTATTCCAGGCGTAGTTAGTCAGGCGTTGTTCCATACAGAGTATTTTAATGCAAGGAGGCTTTCTTCACCAAGACAGCCGAGTATGTTTGTGCAATGACTCCAGACTCACATTCCGGATCAATTGGATTCAAAAACCAGTTCAGTCATCCCGAGTTAAATTTTGCCTGATTTTTAAAAAAGGCACTTAAAGTGAATCCCAAGGCTGCTCCTTTGAAAAGGAAACGACTGGTTTTCTACTGTGCCGTCGTCTAGTCAGAACTGATGTTTCGCCTCTAGTGATGGAACTGTAACACCTCCTATCCATCTTTAAAACATCACAGTTTCGTCCCATGGCATTCTCTAATGCGGTGTTTCTTGCCACATTACTTCAATTTAGTCTTGTCGTTTGGCCATTAGTTTACGCTAACCAGTCATACGATTTGTTTCGTAGCATTCCCTACTATTCTACAGTATCTTTCGGAATGTTATGGTATCATATCCGCAACGTGACAAAGTCGTAACTCGTCTTGAAGTTACCATGCTAGGGAAACAGTTTTAATAGTATTTTGCGATAGGTGTTGCTAGACATGTGAACCAAGCCAGACCACTCCTCATTAACGCAGGGGATTTGTGTATTTACGGCTGCGCTAGTAATCAAGTTGGAAGAAACTTCTCCCAACTGACATTCAAATAATAACTATTGATTTTGACACCAAGTTCCCAATGCTGTAATATATGTTCTGCATATTATTTTTCAGTGCTATACAGCCATCAGACATAAAAGTATATTAATCTTATAGATCACTTTAATAAGGTTGTTAATATTTACTGTTGCTTTACTTTGTACGTTGTACCACGAAAGCGCAATGTGATCGAACAAGCAAAAAGTTTCTCGCGGCTGCGACTGCCTCAAATTGACCTCGGAAAAAAAGTCAAATTATCCGAAGCGTTAATAATTAGTTAAGGATGGATCTGCCTATTCGCAAGAACACAAATTGATTTTTGTTTTATTTCCCAGACATGTTTCACCACAGTTGTGCTACCTTCATTGTTCTTTTTTTATTATTTCCCTGACATACACGCCCACAGGTTATTTTTAAGTTATGGAATATAACACAGCAGATTTTTTGGTCATTTCAATTGTATGTGCACGTTACCTTTTAATTGACATTTTGTTTTAATGACTGCTACTTACAGTGCTGTACTGCACTTCTCCTACCTCTGTAACTGAGGAAGCATCAATGCTTCATGACGTAAAAAATGCATAAAATGGCATTTTATTGCTCTACATTCGAAAGGTATATCATTACATTGCATTCACTTCAAAAAAATTAGGACTATATATGAATTTCTCTTAGCCTGAAATTCAGTCACACTGAAGCGGAAAACATATTGATTACTTTAACATTACTTCATTTCTCCTGTCCGCATTATCCAACCTCTAAATATCCACCGGGAAATGAAGGCAAAAACGAGAGTAAAGACATTATAATAATTACACTGAAGAGCCAAAGAAACTGGTACACATGCCTAATATCGTGTAGGGCTCCCCGCGAGAACGCGGAACTGAAGTCTTAAATAGCACTGGAAGGAACTGACACCATGAATCCTACAGAGCTGTCCGTAAATCTGGAAGAGTACGAGGGCGGGGGTGGGGGGGTGGGGGGGTGGAGATCTCATCTGAATAGGACGTTGCTAGGCATCCCCAGATATGCTCAATAATGTTCATGTCTGGGGAGTTTGGTGGCCATCGAAAATGTTTAAACTCAGAAGAGTGTTCTTGGAGCCACCCTCTAGCAATTCAGGTCGTGTGGAGTGTCACATGTCCTGCTGGAATCGCTCAAGTCCGTCGGAAAGCACGATGGACATGAATGGATGCAGCTGATCAGACAGGACGCTTACGTATGGTTCACCTGTCAGAGTCGTATCTGGACGTATCAGGGGTCCCATATCACTCGAACCGCAAACGTCCCATACCATTACAAAGGCTCCACTGGCTTGAACAGTCCCTGCCGATATGCAAAGTCCATGGATTCATGAGGTTGTCTCCATACCCGTACACGTCCATCCGCTCGATACAATTTCAAACGAGATTCGTCGGATCAAGCAACACGTTTCAAGTCATCAACAGTCCAATAACGGTGTTGACGAGTAAGGTGAGGAGTAAAGCTTTGTGTCGTGCAGTCATCAAGGGTACAAGAGTGGACTTTCGGCTCCGAGAGCCCGTGTGGTTGATGTTTCGTTGAATGGTTCGCACTGCGATACTTGTTGGTCGCCCAGCACTGAAATCTGCAGCAATTTGCGGAAGGGTTGCCCTTCTGTCACTATGAACGATTCTCTTCAGTCATCGTTAGTCCCGTTCTTGCAGGATCTTTTTCCAACCTCAGCGATGTCGGAGATCTGATGTTTTACCGGATTGGTTCAAATGGCTCTGAGCACTATGGGACTTAACTTCTGAGGTCATCAGTCCCCTAGAACTTACAACTACTTAAACCTAACTAACCTAAGGACATCACACACATCCATGCCTGAGGCAGGATTCGAACCTGCGACCGTAGCGGTCGCGTGGTTTCAGATTGTAGCGCCTAGAACCGCTCGGTTTACCGGATTCCTGATATTCACGGCACACTCGTGAAATCGTCGTACAGGAAAGTCCCCACTTCATCGCTACCTCGGAGGAGCTGTGTCCATCGCTCGAACTCCGACTATAACACCACGTTCAAATTTACTTAAATTTTGATAAACTGACATTGTAGCAGCAGTAACCGATCTAACAACCGCCCCAGACGATTGTCTTGTATAGGCGTTGCCGACCGCAGTGCCGTATTCTGCATTTTTGCATAACTGTATTTGAATACGTATGCCTGTAACAGTTTCTTTGGCCCTTCAGTGTACAATATTAGTTCGCTTTACACAGAATATCACTTCATAATGTATGTTCTGTTAGTAGAAAGATGGCGTGTGAGTAGTTTGAAATAACCACTTACGACTTTCACTGTTTCAGTTGCTGCTGTCTGTTGGCGCTAATTACAGACACCATGCCTGCGTTTGTTTGATTCGACTGTTGCTAGAACACGTTTCAGTCGATTGTCAAAAGCTACTCTCGGCACTCGACGGAAATTTTATGAATGCTTGACGTCTGTTCTCTGAAAATGTCCGAAAGAAAAGACATACGGAATCAATTGCTACGATACATATTATGTAAGGTGAAGGTTGGGATGGGTGGCGGGTGGTGGGTGGGGGTGGGGGGGGGGGGGAATGTAAGGAAATGATGGTATCAGCTGCATCGGAACATTTTGCGGAATCAGAGGATACGGGTGAAAATGTGCGACACACGTTGACTCGTGCCCGGTCTCCCGCTTTCTAGGCAGTTGCGTTAACCATGCGCCATCCGGACACCGTCGTTATTGCAAATGCACGCACTATTTCGGCGCGTTCTCCGGCCGACCCAATTTCCCACGCAGTCCGACCTATCCTCACAAATGTGGCATCTTACGGCTGTTATACCAATGAATCGGTAACTAAATCAGCCAGTCCATAATATGACCTTCGTTACACATTCTTAAAGTTCTCAGTGGCTCAGAAAGCAGCTCGATATGCAGCTACAAAAATCTTTATCATTTGCGCAATGACATAAAATGTCTGACAAGGAGCAAAGCAAGTTTTAAAGTTAACTTAAACTCATTTCTCCTGGACAGCTCTTCCTATTTCATTCACGAATTTCTACTTGAACACTGGTAGCCGGTAGAAAAATTTGTTTTTAAGTTTGCTTGCCTGGGTAGTACTAAAATGATAATCTGTTCACTAACGTTAGCACTTATCATTTGTACACAGACATGTATAATTGGCGTGAAAGGAACATAAAGGAAACAGAATGGGAAAGAGGTAAGAAGGAAATAATGACTTAGAGCAGAACAGGGAATCACAGCAATACAACGGCGGAAGTTGAAAATGTACAGCAGACGGGGAGTCGAATCCGAATTCTCCTCATCTCTAGATCATTTGTCTTCGCCGTCATCTTCTTCTTTTCGGTATTGTTCGTTGCGTTTGGTCTGGGCCGACGTCACGTGACATTCGTTCAAGTTAATCATTGATTTCTTTACTCCGTTCACCAGAAGGCAACCAGCCCTCTTACCGAACACGCTGAGCTACCGTACGAGCACCTCAGCCATTCGCACCTGCTTCTCTTCAGACCGAAATTCCCAACTTGCCACACTGTAACGAACAATGCCCATTATCCCCCTTCCAGCAAATTTCTGTTTCTAGAAGTTCAGACGTTGGTTGTGCATCCACACTCAACGTTTTCCATCAAAGAGCCGTCGTGCGCATAGAATTACAGATATGACAGGTGTCATTTCTCCCGGACTTGCCTCTGTGCGCACTCTATTTCGTGACTTTCCCTAAGGAAGCAGCACGTAGCGCAAAACTGAAACTACTCGCGTCTGTAATTTATACGTAGCCTGTAAATTGACTCGTTCCACATTATTTGGATAGAAGAATAGTTCATATGATCTATGAAACATGTAACTAACCAACGAAGAGTACCATAACCTAAAAATTTGTATGGGTACGAAACAGAACTTCCACACAGATTACGGTTCAGTGGCAGCGCAGTGGGAAATTACAGTAGTAGTTGAACATTCTTAAAACATAGCTGAAAATTAGCGGACTGAAAGGAAGTAAAAGGTGATGTGTAATATAACGTATTCAAGGAAGAGCAGTTTCACCCATGGGCGAGTGTCACAGAAATCCTCAAAAACCTCGATTGGGAGACTTTTAAAGACAGACGCCAACTGTCCCGCGAAAGCGTACTTACAAGTTTTGGAGAACCAGGTAATGGCGGCCGTGTGGCCGAGCGGTTATAGGCGCTTCAGTCCGGAACAGCGTGGGGCTGCCTCGGGCATGGATGTGTGTGATGTCCTTAGTTAGGTTGAAGTAGTTCTAAGTCTAGTGGACTGATGACAGATGTTAAGTCCCATGGTGCTTAGAGCCGTTTGAACCATTTTGAACCAGATAATCTATAAATATTCTGTCTCCTCCGTGTTACTTTCGTAGAGAAAGTGACGAAAAAGTTGAGACTAACTACAATGTGCAGAGGGGCACTAAAGTAGCCGTTCTTCCCGCACAACATACGCGTTCGAAATGAGAAGACACTACAACATGTGGCAGAGTGCACAGTACTCTCTTCCGTGGAGATAGCGGTGCTTTACAGAGTGTGTACGTAAGTACAGAAGAATCTATAGTGCAATCTCTCCACGATGATTTGACGGATATTGTTGTAAAGGATCGCGGACACTTCGGCTTTGAAGCACGCTGCTGGGTGGCGAGGCTGGGGTGTCGTCAGTGGGTGGCCCTCTGTTTCGCTCGGTGCGGCCGCTGTCTGCAGGCAGAAAAGGCGGGAGTCCGCTTTCCGTGTCGCAGCTCGCAGCCGGCCGCACATCCGAGCGCCGGCAAGCCACCTCTTTCTTCTGCGAGGGATTGTCTCCGTACCGTATACCGCGACAGGTGGGGCTGTGAGGTTCCCGTCCGGGATGCGCTGCCGTATCGAATGTCCGCCCTTCGTGACCCCCTGGCCGGAAACAATGGCGACCGCCGAGACTGGTACAGGCGCCATGTCGTCGAGCCTGGCCAGCTCCCCGCAGTTTCGCGTTCCGCAGGCTGCGAGGGTCGGTGCAGTGTCCCCTGTTTCTCCCGTTCAGACACAGGGATTGGCGACCGCTTCGTATCCCGCATCCCTTGCCTTGCTACGAGTTCTCGAGAATCGCGCAGCACCCGACTGACTCGTTGCACGGGAACACTTTGTCCTGCAGTGGTACGTCAACGTATACTAGCATACGTATCGTGATTTCCTTTCTTTCCTCTGGTGCAGTCACGTACGGGAATGAGATAAAAATTAATCTCTTGGATCATTATAAATAAGACACTGAATTGAAACGAAATAAAGTTATTTTAAATATAAATTAACGCATGGAAGACAAAACTACTTAAATTTTTCTTCTCTTTTCACTCGTATGTGACTGTGCTGCCGTGGAGTTACGTAAATTCAAGGTCGAGGAGGGGGGGGGGGGGGGTGGCGGAGAGAAAGGGAAGTAAATTGTGATATTGGTTGCATCAGAACTAGATGCGGAATCAGCGGCGATAGTGAAAATGTGACGGACAGGGACTCGAACCTGGAATCTTTTGCTTACTAGGCACCTGCATTAAACACTGCTCCATACGGACACAATGTTTATCGCAATGTACGGAATACCTCGGCACGCTCCTTGGCCGACCCTCATTCCCAACAAGCGCCACTTATCAGCGGACCCCTCCCATGCCTTGGACATGTTCGGAACAACATTCATATAATTGATTGCCCTCCATGGTCAAGAAATCTGCAACCTTTGGTGCGAATGCACCATATCGTCCGATCTCTGGCACGAATCTAAAGTTAGTGAGCTTGAAGGACACGGATGGGGAATGGGGATAGAAGGCGCTATGTGGGACTGTGGGTCTGCCAGGGAATGCGCCGAGGCAGTCCACGCATTTGCGATAAACATTGCGTGTAAGTGTGTGTAAGTTTGTATGTGTATTTGGAACTTACAGGCGCTCAGCGTCAATGTTATCAGCGGCCTTACACATATTAAAAGAAACTAATTTGCATAAAATGTCTGAAATTGTTGTCACACGGTGAAGAGATAACCAGTAAAATGACACTCATTCACTCACTCTCATCCCACTGGCGTTGATCCACATAATCACTTAATCCCACAGCCCTTAATGTAACAGAAAAGGTTCAGAGGTGCTGTGCATGACATTCAAACAGAAGACAACCACGCAAGATCTAAAAGGATAGCACAGGGAAATGTTGAAACGTCCCCTTTGAAGAATTATACACGACTGTGCTTAACCTGACACACAATATTTTTAGCGCAACGCAATCTGACTTTCAGAAATCCCTACAAGAGAATGGCCCTGACTAACATTAACCTATGCATTTCACAAATCGCTTACCTCACAAAAATTTTGGTTACTCGAACTACTGCAATACAGCGAGCTCCACTACTGCCAGCTAAATAAAAGATTCAAACTACGGAAGGCACTAACTACTGATAGGCATAGTTAGCAAATGAAAGATTTTAATAGAGAACAACAATGTATTTACCTTAATAGTCATAATATATATAGCAGTTCATGACAAATTACAAAACTCCGCCATCTCTCTCCCCACATCCACCACTGCTGGCGGCTCACCTCCAACTGCGCAACGCCACGCGCTGTTCACATCCAGCTGCCGCTGCCAAACACTACAATGGCAGACAACAATGCAAACTAGACACAGACTGCACACAGCACAGCCAGTGATTCTCACACAGAGCGCCACGTGGCGTTACCAATAAGAAAACCTAAACAGCCTACTTACATAGCCCCCATGCTCCCCACAAAAAATTTTACAAATTGTTTTGGGCAGTGGCCAATAATTATTTGATAAAATTTTTAATAATTACAATAACAAAGATAACAAATGCACACACTTATTGATACATTGTTGGTCAAAAGCTAAAATTTTCTCACAGTCCATAAAGACAGTCCTGATCATTCATCACAGTAACGTTGCAGTGTTTTTCTCAAAGTCTGAGCAGTAAAAGAAAATGCACACGGAATTAGTGGATTTCCATGCAATCTTGAAGAAGTAGTGTTGTCCTTCGAATGGAAAGACAGTGCTGACTCTTGACATGCAGACAGGTATTGGTCCACAACAGAGTAAACCCACAGCAGAGTCAGTCGACGTTTTGAAGAATATTGGTAGTTAGGTCATCACAGAGCAGACCCACTGTAGTCCTGGTAGAGATTACGGTACTGGTGGGCCACCAGAGGTGCAGACCCACTGCAGTCCTTGTAGAAATAATGGTATTGATGGATCATCAAAGATGTAGACCCACTGTAGTCCTTGTAGAGATAATGGTACTGGTGGGTCATCAAAGATGCAGACCCACTGTAGTCCTTGTAGAGATAATGGTACTGTTGGGTCAACAAAGATGCAGACCCACTGTAGTCCTTGTAGAGATAATGGTACTGGTGGGTCATCAAAGATGCAGACCCACTGTAGTCCTTGTAGAGATGGCCAGCAGCCATCTGTTGCGACTGTGCAGGTGCACAATCACCATCGAAGAGTCTTGCGGAGAATATAGCAAGTCCATAAACCACCACTTGTCCACTCACGAAATTTTTGGAATTGTCCTTAGAACCAGCAATGCTGTTATCCAGTCCCTTGCTGAATCATTAACACACGTGCAAACACCGTCAGTCCCTACTTCTCACATATTGTCCATATACTATGACCAACAGAAACGTGTTGCAGTGAAATGTAACTTACAAGTTGCTTAATTTGATGAACTGGTGTCAATTACAATTTTATAACATGAGAATACAATAACAAAGGTACAAAATACATCATTAAAGAACATAACAATACAGATAACATTTATAGTACAGGCTTTACAAAAGAATCGAACTAACATATACATCAGTGTTACAGGAATTATGACATAAGTAAATACATAAAAGATCAGAATAACTTTTGAAACATCAACTTCACACATGAGCATTAAAACAAAACAGAATAAATAATGTCTAAGCATATTTACAAGGTAAATAACATATTATTAGTGCCAATTATATTTGAGGATAACAGTATTCCTCATCATAGTGAATGTAGCTTAGTATTAGAAGAAGAAAAAATTCTATGAAACTACACAGAGACAGGAAGAAAACAAATACACAAGGGTACCCAAACACATAGTGGGATAACACAGAAGGAAAGGACAGGGTTTATTTTCAGTGTAACATTTGGTACTGCAGTCCAACCCAAAACTTCATTCCATAGATCTTTCGTCTTATTTCAACCTTTGCTTCCCCCAAAAAAATCCTATCCAAGCATGTTTTCTGTATTTATTTCACATATTTCTTACCTCATTATTTATTTCCAAGAAAATCCTACCTATACCTGCTTTCTGTACTTTTTTCGTATAACTTCTCAATGCATTTCTTCCAATTCATCGCAACTCATTCTCTTCTATAGTCTACCCCCTCTTAAGCTAACTTAAATCTACTGAGCTCAGATGCTAAACTAAGGGACGAGGCAATGCAGCAGCATAAAACAATTAATATAAAAATCAATGACAAAAAATTTAAATAGGCAAAGGAATTGCAATATTACAACTAATATAAGGCACTGTGCAGCAAACAAGAAAAATAAATCAGTAGTAAACTAGCTTAACAGAGTAATACAAAGTGAATTCAGTAACACTATGCCTGGCAACCAATAGCAGAAAATGAAATAACTTATACCTAAACATGACATAGCTCAAGCAGAAAAAATAGAACACTAAAGATAACAATGCAGATAAGCGAAATGTCTATTCACATCTTAATATCTATGTAAATAAAGTGGTGCACCACAAAAACTAATTATACAAAAAATTACCAAGTACTTGAAAAGGAAATTATATATGCAGTTATTGTTATCAGTCCCTTCTTATCGTTCTTTCCATTCCAAGAGCTCCTTTTTCGAAGAATGTGGATCATAAAATAATTATTTAATAGATCTGTTTACAGAAAGTGTTCACATTAGCAAATGCATCTAAGTTTATTTTATAAAACTAATGCTGCAACACAGCTGGAAACCAGATATCAAATGAAATAAGCAACTATGTACAAAGTAAAGCATAAGAACATCTTTCAGTAGTCATGAGGCATTTCATAAGTTAGTAAGAAAATCTCTCGACTAGAGAGACAGAAGTTATAATCAGGTGTATAGACATAAAAATATTTCTCGTCATTTCATTAGGCATTTCAGTAAATATCATAAATTAAGAGCTCCACAGTGTAATCATATGTTTTCAAGTTCGACCATGTCGTTTTTGCGATGCTTTCTACAAAGGAACGTCAATAGCGAGGATAATGGCCTCCTTTTTTTTCTCCACCTAATGGCTTTCTATTGTCAGACAACTACCTCTCAGCTGGGCGCCAAAAACGCATTACGTCAAGGTCACTTACCTTTCTTAACGAAATATTTACGACAGCAGTTTGCGCTACAGTGACAGTTTCATATAAAAAATTTCAGAGGTATAGAATTTGCGTTGCAAATCTGTAGAAACAAAATCCTGTAAATATAACAGAGTCCAAAAAATTTTCAGTGGCATTGTAATACATTCATGCATGTACACACATTTTATAATTCTTAAAGTACGATTCTTGGTTTACAACATCCTTTTTCACAAGTCCCTAACCACTATTCATTATTCCTTACCTTATTACACATATACATATTCGTTGACACTTCAATATTACATAGTAATAATACATAGCATAATCAGATTCCTCATATAACATCATCTCATTGATCATGAACATACTTCAACAGCATAATACACATCGTCGTCGTAATAATATCATAACATCTCAGTCTAATCTCAAAAACGTCATAGCTTTCTGCAGTAATTTCAAAACCTAAAGAAAATTCTCTGCTCATTTCAATAGTGTCATCTACCTCAAACGTACTTTAAAAGTCATGATCCCATACCAAATACATCATTCAAAGCTCTCATAATATCACAATGTTTCCGAAAAAATATGAACAGTTCACAAAGTACATACAAAATACAGTTTCATAAGTGTGAAGTTATCCAACTGCGTAATTGTGTAAACATTTGTCACTGACATAGTAAAAAAAATGTTTGTTTCTCTGTTAAATATTCAGGTAGCTGTGTAATTCAGTGTTGGAGAAACATGGTACCGATGTGTAAAGTTGTATAAGCAAATACCATATTAGCTAGGGCTCCTTGTGCTTGCCACACACATGATACACAAAGTAAGCGTGTACCCCCCTGAGGATTAATGTAATTATACCCTCAGGTGTTACAGATTACAACAATGGAATGAAATGTATCATGGAAAACTTTCTTTGTAATTCAAAAATCTTGAAAAATAAATGGCTTAAGTACAAAATTAATCTCTCAAATACGTGTACTGTAGCGCTAAACTGTGTGTCTTGTTGCAACATAATCTCTGTGGAAGTGTCGTAGTTATCGTCCTCCGAAAGCTAAGTTCTGCAGAAGTCACTGTACTTACCTCATGATAAACAAAAGTGAAATGCTTTGCGTATAGATATCTTAGTTATTACGCTTATTGCCATGATGAAGAAAGTACTGTGTTGTAACGTATTGTTGTGCTATGGAAAAGGCAGTCTCATTGTAGCTATACCACAAAAGATGCTACTAAAACATGTTTTCCTTTCCAGAATAATGTAGAAAAACTGTGCAGATATAAAACAGAAACACCGCAAAAGCAACATTGTAAATTGTCACTCATTAGTAGCGTCGTGATAAAACCGTGTAGTTGTCACATAAACTAACCACTGTGTCGTCTGGTATCTCACTGAAAGTACCTTAAATCCAGAATGTATTTTGCATTAAAATCTCATTAGCAGTACTGGTAAATGTTCTAAGTATGTAAGCCTTATAGTCGTTACATAATCATGCAACTAACAAGCAAGAATACACAAATAACAACACTGTGCCGTCGGTTCACTATAACATTGCTGCATGTTAACAGTTTCTAAAGCATACTAGTAACGTGAAGTGAAACGTTTTATGGCAAAGACAAAGTTAAAAAGCAGATTATCTTTCAATAACCGGTTTTACATGTGAAATGTGTTGTAAACCTTACTCTTCCTAGTACGCAGAGTTTCAACTTCAACGCAATTATCATGTGGTATACGTCGGACTCTGTAAGGTCCATTGTAAACTAGAAAGAATTTGTGACTCAAGTGTTTCTTCTTATGTGACAATGAATGAGCTTTAATGAGAACTTTCTGACCAATATACAATTTCTTTGCATTTGCTTTACCATGTAGTTTTCTCCTTTTGTCTGCTGCAGATTTTATATTTTTAAGAGCCAAATCAATTATGTCTTTGTGTCGAAGTTTACGTGTATTCGGGAAAGGTACAAGCTCTCTGATTCTGTTCGGTGGTTCTTCATTCTTCAGTACAAGAGTAGGTGGTAAAGCAGTGGAATCATGAGGCATTTCATTCAGCACGTTTTGAAATAAGTGTAAATATCTGTCCCAATGCTGATGCTTTCTGTGACAATAAAGTCTGCAAAGCTTATTGATTTCTTTCATAATCCGTTCGGAGGGGTTACAATGTGGTGAGTACAATGAAATAAAAACAGGTTTGATTTTATGGTTGCAAAGCATGCGTGACCAAACAGCAGATCTGAATTGCAGTCCGTTATCTGAAATGACTTTACTAACGTGTCCAACTTCACGTAAGAAATTTTTAACAAAGGCGTTGGATACAGACCGTCCAGTGGCTTTACGTAACGGAGTGAAAGAAACAAATTTTGAAGTAAGTTCAACAGCGACTAGAACGTACGAAAATCCATTCGATGTTCTGACAAGGGGTCCCAAGAGATCAACAGCAGCAAATTCTTTTAATTTAGAAGGAATAATAGGAAACAACGGAACACGATGTGAGATAGTAGATGGTTTCGCCTTTTGACAAAGTTTACAAATAGACAAGACTCTTCGAATTCGCTTTTCCATATTGTTAAAATAACAAGTCTTTCGAAGAATATGATAACATTTTCGTGGGCCAAAATGTGCGTAGCTGAAATGAATGTACCAAATGAGCTTATTAACAAAATCGTCTGGAATGCAAAGTACCCATAGCTTGTCATCAACAGTGCAGCGTTTGAAGAGTATGTTGTTTCTAACCAGGTAATAATGCTGAATCTGAGTGTGTGTCTTTTCATGCCATTTACTTTTGATGTCTTTCCAAATCGGATCTTTATCTTGTTCATGATCAATGTCCTTTAAAGATGTGGTGATGAAGTTTTCAAAGGCGACTTTCTGAATGTAAAGAATACTGAAATTTTTCTCAAAGTTGACTTCTGTGTTACTTTTCTCAAGCCCAGCCGGTGCGCGTGACAGCGCGTCCGCAACAATGTTCTCCTTGCCGGGAATGTAGGCTATTGTGAAGCGGAATTCTTGCAGAAACAATGCCCAACGTTTTAACCTGTCGTGATTTAATTTTGAAGACATAAGAAATTGTAATGCACGATGATCACTGTATACTTGTACGTGCTTACCAGAAAGAAAGAAACGGAATTTGTTAAATGCCCAAACGATAGCTAAAGCTTCTAATTCAGTAACGGAATGATTTTTTTCAGATTTTGTTAGCACTCGGCTAGCAAAAGCAATGGTTTTCTGAACAGTAGGGTCATTTTCTGTGGCTTCTTGAAATAAATGGGCACCAAGACCGACTTTAGAAGAATCTGTGCGAAGGCAGAAATCTTGTGACAGATCTGGATGAGCTAGTATTGGCGCGTTAAGTAGCGATTCTTTCAAAGAATTGAATTCCAACTGTGCTTGTTCGTCCCAGTTCCAAATAGTATTTTGTCCAGTGAGAGAACAAAGTTTTGGTGTAACGAGAATTTGCATTTTCAGAAAATGACGGTAAAAATTTACGAGACGTAGGAAACTGCTGACTTGTTTTTTTTGTGGATGGAACTGCAATGGCTCTGATTGCTTCTAACTTTTCAGGATCCGGCTGAATGCCTTCAGAAGAAATAATATGTCCCAAAAACCTCACCTTTGACCTACCGAATTCAGACGTTTCCAAGTTAACTGTAATTCCAGATTCTGCAAAAATACGAAACAAACTGTTGAGGATGCGATTATGTTGTTCCCATGAGGCTTCTGCTTTCAGAATATCGTCCACATATAAGGTGATGTGCCGTTTTAAGAACTCAGGTAATATGGAATTTAGCCCGTGAATAAATGCTGCCGAAGAAATGTTCAAACCAAAAGGAAGTTTCCGAAACTGATAACAAACGCCGAAACAAAGGAAAGCTGTGTATTTTCTACATTCTGGATGAAGTTCGATCTGATAAAAGCTGGATCTGAGATCAATGGAAGACAACACTTTTACACCATTAAAATTTTGAAGAAGTTCTTCCAACGTTTGCGGCCTGTCTGTTTCAGGAATAATGATAGTATTGATTTGTCTCGAATCTAAGACAAGCCTGATCGATCCATTTTTCTTCTCAACAACATGTAATGGATTGTAGTATGAGCTTACTGCAGGCTCAATAATGCCCTCGTCAAGCATAGATTGTATTTCTGTTCTAACACGGCCCCTATAATGTGCTGGAATTACATATGGTCTAACACAAAATTTAGTATGCTCACGAACACAAAATTGGTATTGAAATCCCTTGATTGTTCCTGTTTTATGAGTAAAAACAGTGGAATGTGCTTGTAAAATCTCAAAAAGGTCCTGCCTATCAGTGTCATTACAATTCTCAATTGTTTGAATTTTATTCTGAATTAACTCATTAATTTCAAATATGCCGTCGATATCATCCCTGTCAGTACTTGCAGAGTGATTGTTAGTGTCTAGTTCGTTGGAAAATTCCGAACTGTTGTCTAACAGAAGGTAAAGCTGATAAATTTCCTCGTCATGGTTTGAGAGCCAATCTTCAAATTTCAAAGCTATTGACTTACCTTCCTTCTCTAAACTTATTTCTGCATCGTGAAAGTTTAAGATTGCTTTCTATTCATTCAAAAAGTCTACTCCCAATATAATTTCCGTCGACAATAATGGAACAATAAGAAAGTTCATAGAGAAGCTGTGGCTTTGGCAAAAGAATTCTAAATTGGTTTGTTGGCGTACATCTACACTTTTTCCAAAGATTGCACCTCGTAATTTAATCTTACGTAACGGAAGTGTGGGGCAATCGTTCGATTTGTTGCATTTGCTAAAAGCTGTTTCACTAATTACTGAAATGGGACTGCCAGAGTCAAGTACTGCCGTAAATTTTACGTCATTTACAGTAATGTGCATCACAGGATATGGAATGTTGTTTTTTTTTTACGTCGTGTTCCTGGAGTAAGATGTCCCTAATGTGTTCCATTTTTACGTAATTACTAGCTACGGCAGCTGCGTCGTTAGTTTAATACGTACGTTTTGTGGCTGCCAGCGGTATGAGTCATTGCCTATTGTCTCTTTGTTGGCGCGCGTCGTTATTGGGGTGTGGAGACCTAACTTCTACAAATTCACCTCCTCGAGAGGGCCCTGCTCTGTTTGATTCCCGCCAGTTCTGATGGAATTCAGGTCTGTCGTTACGATCATATCGTCTGTCGTCATGTCGGTAGATTCCATAGTTTCTTTCTTGTCGGTCACGTGGTGGAGAATTTCTCCCTGAATCGTAACTGTGGGCTGGACCGTTGCGTCTAAAGTTATTCTGTCTCCCTTGATAATAACTATTTTGGTTCCTAAATTGTCTGTTTCTCTGATTGTGTCTGTGATAGTCACTACCGCGGAGAGGTGATCTTTCCCTGTAATTATTACTACTCTGCCAGCGGTTGTCATATGGGTGGTGTCTGTTTTGGTCACGATATGTGTTGTGAGAATAGCCTTGTCGTGTCCAGTTATTATTTCTTTCATCGCAGAATTGTGACAGATGTGACCTGTAATTGTTGTGCTCCTGTTTTCGCGTTTCGCGATTGTCAGTGTCAATTTCCAGTTCTTGTAACAGTCCCTGAAAAGCTTCAATGTCGTCTTTGCAACGTCCTGCTAAAATAATATGTCGCAAATGTTCAGGCAATTTGAGTAAGCAAATGCGGATGAGTTCTGAGGGGCTGTATGGGTTTGAAAGATACTGATTCTTATGCATCATGTCTTCAAAATATTTGACAAGACTGGAAAATTCAGATCGTTCAAAGTGTTTCATCATCATGATGCTATGTTTTACTCGGTCTTGTGTAGCTTGAGACCAATATGCTGAGAGGAAGGCATGGTAAAATTCTCCTTCACTGTGACAATCGTGAATGACCGATCGCATTCTTACAGCTGGTTCATTCTCTAAATAGCCACATATAAATTCTAATCTGTGTTCTAACGACCAGTTGGGAGGAAAACAATGAGAGAATCGATGGAGCCATGCTTGTGGATGAATGTCGTTGCCAGAATTCTTAAAAGTTTTGAATTTACGTGTAGTAATGAACAGCTTATAGTCAAAATCATCATTTCGGCGAGTCGCATATCGGTCATTGTTACGTCGTTTCGTCGGTTCAATTTCAAAATTCGGTGCACCTTGCCAATTTCTTTCATTATTTCCGAAACGCGCTGTGTTATTATTTTGTGGCTGTTCCGTATTTCTATGTCCCTCTTCCCGTATTAGGGCGCGAGTGTCCTCTGAAATTTGTAATTTTTGTATTACTTGTGCCAACTGATCTTGTACTTCCCGGATTTCTCTTTTGTACTGTATATTGATTTGATTGAATTTCCTAATTTGTTCGCACTCTTCTGTGTCATTAAAAACTACCGGTTTTGTGTCATTCAGATTATCATCTACCTTCGTAGATAAATTAGTGAACTGATCCGAAGGTTCGGCTACTTTCTCCGATAGTGTACTTATTTCCTCAGTGTGTTTTTCTGAACCAAGTTTCAGAGTATCTACTGCGTCCTTTAAGTTTTCCTGAGTTTTTGCAAGTTGCGGAACCGAATCGGTAGATGCAACTGAGTCAAATTTAGCTTGCAAGGTCTCATGATTTTCATGAACAATAGTTTGCGGTTCTTTTATGGCTGCTTCTTGATTCTGTAATGCATTTTCATGCGGCGAAAAAATAGGTTGAAAATGCTCACAAATTTGAGTTTTTACGTCATTACAGACTTTTTGACATTTCGATTCAATGTTATGTTACTCAGTAGTTAAATCTTCACGTGTTAGTTCAAGAGTTTGTTCCAATGAGTCTAACTTTTGAAGATTTTGTTCCATTGTGTCTAATTTTTGAAGATTTTGCTCCATTGTGTCTAACCTTTGAAGCTTTTGCTGTGTTTGTCCCTGGTGTTGTTCCATTTGTTGCATTAGCTGTAATAACAATGCATTAGTGTCTGGAATCTGTTCCTCTACGCTTTTCGACAGTGCATTTGCACTTGCAACATTCACATTTTGACAAGCAGAAAATGTCTCTTGACTTATTTTAGAAAACGGTGAGGACGCAAAACCTGAATCTACAGTATTTGCAAAATTGTGTCCTGTCGTTTCGGATTCCTGAGGCGAGCTATTGCCAAGCGATCGATTGATAATGCTTCCCTGTTCACTAACTGTTTCACTGCCTACGCCATTGTTTGCCGCCCGCTCCATTTCCCTATGCACAATTACCAAGTTACTATGTTGAACATTAGTTAATTCATTACACGGTGGCGCTAACACTCAGCTTTCGTCTTCACTGTCATTTCTCAGTTTACTTTGGAGCCTAGTATTACGTTTTTCACACGCCATTATTGTCACAATATTTCATATGATAACACAGAAAAGCACAATTTGAAGAGCAAAAATAAGAGAACACATTAACATAGCACTGAAAATAATATCTAGTTAATTGCAGCTGCGAAATACTTGGTGCAAATTTACATGCATGCCACAACTGTTTTACTGTACAACAATGAAAAGCTACAACTACAAAGGAGATTCTCTCTACACTTACGCGCTAGCAATAAACAAAATCTACGCTAACTACACAAACTACAAGGAAAGAATCAGAAGATTCCAGTGAGGTATCCTCGGCTAAGGGTCAACATATGAAACGTCCACTTTGAAGAATTATACACGACTGTGCTTAACCTGACACACAATATTTTTAGCGCAACGCAATCTGACTTTCAGAAATCCCTACAAAAGAATGGCCCTGACTAACATTAACCTATGCATTTCACAAATCGCTTACCTCACAAAAATCTTGGTTACTCGAACTACTGCAATACAGCGAGCGCCACTACTGCCAGCTAAATAAAAGATTCAAACTACGGAAGGCACTAACTACTGATAGGCATAGTTAGCAAATGAAAGATTTTAATAGAGAACAAACAATGTATTTACCTTAATAGTCATAATATACATAGCAGTTCATGACAAATTACAAAACTCCGCCATCTCTCTCCCCACATCCACCACTGCTGGCGGCTCACCTCCAACTGCGCAACGCCACGCGCTGTTCACATCCAGCTGCCGCTGCCCAACACTACAATGGCAGACAACAATGCAAACTAGACACAGACTGCACACAGCACAGCCAGAGATTCTCACACAGAGCGCCACGTGGCGTTACCAATAAGAAAAGCTAAACAGCCTACTTACAATGTGACTGGCTGAGCATTTACAAAAAATGGCCGAGGCAATAACCATATTAACACATTAAGAACATCTCCCTGAAATGATTGGAAACAAGTTGGACACGTCACAAAATCTTAAAACTCTAACGATATTCGTTTCAATGACACTTAAAATACAGGACAGATCTGTCGCCAGATCTGCTGCTGCCCTCTGCTTCGAAAATAAAACACAGTCTAGCGAAATGAGGTGCACTGTGATCTGTGCGCCACAAGTTTCACACATTGGAGGATCGTCTTACCGTATCAAGAAGCCATGTGTCAGAGGACTGTAGCCTATGCGAAGACGTCTTCGTGGGCGAAAGGGAGTACACCACGGCCGAGTAGTGGCTGATTCCTAAATATGGTTCAAATGACTCTGAGCACTATGGGACTTAACTTCTGAGGTCATCAGTCCCCTAGAAGTTAGAACTACTTAAACCTAACTAACCTAAGGACATCACACACATCCATGCCCGAGGCAGGATTCCAACCTGCGATTGTAGCGGTCGCGCGGTTCCAGGCTGTAGCGCCTAGAACTGCTCGGCCACAACAGCCGGCTGGCTGATTCTAGTAGCAACTATTGATATTACATCCGTAAGATACTACATTTGTGCATTTTACTGTTATCTACACTTAAACCCTTCATCTTTTCACTTTTGGCTGAGAAATGATAAAAAAAGTTAATGTTCAACCATTTTATTTGAAATTCAGTGACCTCGCACAGTAATATAGTACTATATCTTTTACCATGTTCTTTGCCATCTGCCGGGATCGCGGCGTCAACATTCAGACAGAGTTTCATAGCAGTTTGACGTGTGGCGCCAAACAGCATGTGCGCTATATACACACAGCTGCTTAAAAGTGTACTTTAATTTTTTTAAGTGAATCTATAAATTGTAAAGTTTATAAACGTCATAAACTATGTCAGTTATATTGGTAAATGTATTTAGCATGATTTGATACAAACCTTCAACTTGTCTAATATAGGTAACTTACCATAAATGCTTAATGTTTTATGTTTCTTTATATAGGTACACGTATTACGGCATATAACAGTTTATAATTCATGGCACACTGTAACAAAAGCTCGCTATAAGCAGTTAGTATGAACGAATCACCAATCAAGCATTCGATATATATCCTTAGAAACTGTCATTACGTATTCTATTCCCTTTTTGAGCTCTACAGCTCGAGTTATAGGCTGATCAGATGACGACAGTTTTATCAAGGAGAGTCTTTGAATGTATTAAAGTCATAATGCAGGTTCTAGGCAACCCATTTCATCCTTTTCCAATTTTTTGATAACCCTTAGTTCCTGGATCCTAATATAACGGGGAAATGATGTTCTCCATAAGTTAGCTCGTATTGCATAGTCAAAAGCATCACATCCTACGTATGTACGTTAATCATGAAAAATGAAGGCAGAGTTCAGTGTCATGTTGCTGGCGAGTTGTAGCGAGGATGCAAACGCACCACTGCCTGCCACTGTGGCACTGGCAGGCAGTGGTGCGTTTGCATCCTCGCTGCAGCTCGCCAGCACAGTTTGTATTATCGTGAAATAGGGGAGAGACTGTCAGTGAAATTAATAGGATTTGGCCTGGACATCATTAAAACAAAGGCGTTTTTCGTTGCGACGGAATATTCTCACTAAATGTCAATCACCAACTTTCTCCTCTGAATACGAAAATATTTTGTTGACGCCGACCTACATAGCGGTAACGATCACCATGATAAAACAACGGGAATCCGAACTCGTACGAAAAGACATAAGTGTTCGTTCTTTCCGCGCACTATACGATTTTGGAGAATTGTGAAGGTGGTTCGATGAACTCTCTGCCAGCCACTTAAATGTGATTTGCAGAGTATCCATGTAGATGCAGACGTAAATGTACATGCCACAGGCTTTGTGTTCTGCCATCTCTGTGATGCGACCCAGTCACATCGCTGCCATCACGCCACAGCACCTCCAGGTCGCCGCTGTCGTGCCACCGCATCACCTGATGGCTAACTTCACGCCACACCCATCCTGTGCCACGGCCTCTGCACTGCGACACATCCATCCAACTGCATCGGTCCAGAGCATCTTTTAGTCATCAGTGCGGCGTGGGATTAGCTGAGCGGTCGGAGGCGCTGTAGTCATGGACTGTGCGGCTGGTCCCGGCCGAGGTTCGAGTCCTCCCACGGGCATGGGTGTGTGTGTTTGTCCTTAGGATAATTTAGGTAAGTGGTGTGTAAGCGTAGGGACTGATGACCTTAGCAGTAAAGTCCCATAAGATTTCACACATATTTTAGTCACCAGCCCCCATGCCACAGCATCAGAAGCTAATTGCCACTTTCATGCTGCAGCCTTCGTGTGCCACTGCCTCTGTGATGCAGCTTCTCTGCTGCGACACACCTTCGCCACTGTCGTTGTGCCGCAGTATCTCCTGTTCGCCGTCACCGTGCTACAGCATCACGTGATGACCCTCTTTATGCTGCAGCCTTCCCTTGCTGTGGCCTCTGCGGCGAGACACATCCGCACCAGCTCTAGTCATGCCATAGCATTTGGTCATCACTGTCGTGTAGCTTTTCAGTGTCACTGGCTCCACATCCCAACGCATCTGCTATTGCGTGACGCTGCTGCCTCTGACCCGCAGTGTCTCCATCACACCACAGCCTCCGAGCAACAGCATGTCATCAACAGCAGTCTCTGACCCACAACATCTCTACTGTCACTGCTGCCTCCATGCTGCAGTGTCACCTCACTACAGATACCAGGTGTCACCACGGAGCGAGGTGGCGCTGTGGTTAGCACACTGGACTCGCATTCGGGAGGACGACGGTTCAATCCTGTCTCCGGCCATCCTGATTTAGGTTTTCCGTGATTTCCCTAAATCGTTTCAGGCGAATGCCGAGATGGTTCCTTTGAAAGGGCACGGCCGATTTCCTTCCCAATTCTTCCCTAACCCGAGCTTGCGCTCCGTCTCTAATGACCTCCTTGTCGACGGGACGTTAAACACTAACCACCACCACCACCAGGTGTCACCCACAGCAGTGAATCACATCAAGCGAGCGAGTGAGAGAGTTTTAAGATAATTAAGACCAATTGCTGATATTTCTTGTAGTGTTTCGAATCATCAGTCATTGCCAATGAAATTAATAAACAGCAAAGTAATATATGGAATTAAAGCAGCCACCAGTTGCGGAAGTTATTAGTCAAAAGCTCTTGACCTGGGTATCAATCCATAGAAATGGGCCTTCTTAAAAAGTCTTATTACGTTTCACATGCTGATCATGACGTGCCGCCAATAGGCCTATAGGTGGCACATCATGAGCAGCATACAAAACGTAATAAGACTTATGAAGAAAGCCCATTCATGGGTGTAAACCAATTAAAATTCACAAATGATGACTAAACCTGTTGGTGCCACATCATGATCATCATGTAAAACGTAATAAGACTTCTGAAGGAGGCCAATTTCTATTCGTTGAAACCTAGATCAAGAACATTTAAATACTACCTTTCGCAACTGGTGGCTGTTTTTACTCCATATATTACTCTTATGCAGTTTCTGCTGCTACCATACTTAAGATTCTAAATAACAAAGTGATTCTGGGAATAGGGTGCAGGTAGTGGCGCAGGAGTTTCTACACTACTGGCCTTTAAAATTGCTGCAGCAAGAAGAAATGCAGATGATAAACGGGTATTCATTGGACAAATATATTAGAACTGACATGTGATTACATTTTCACGCAATTTGGGTTCATAGATCCTGAAAAATCAGTACCCAGAACAACCTCCTCTGGCCGTAATAACGGCCTTGAGCCAAACAGAGCTTGGATGGCGTGTACAGGTACAGCTGCCCATGCAGCTTCAACACGATACCACAGTTCATCAAGAGTAGTGACTGGCGTATTGTGACGAGCAAGTTGCTCGGCCACCATTGACCAGACGTTTTCAATTAATGAGAGATCTGGAGAATGTGCTGGCCAGGGCAGCAGTTGAACGTTTTCTGTATCCAGAAAGGTCCGTACAGGACCTGCAACATTGTGGTCGTGCATTATCCTGCTGAAATGTAGGGCTTCGCAGGGATCGAATGAAGGGTAGAGCCACGGGTCGTAACACATCTGAAATGTAACGTCCACTGTTCAAAGTGCCGTCAATGCGAGCAAGAGGTGACCGAGACGTGTAACCAATGGCACCCCATACCATCAGGCCGGGTGATACGCCAGTATGGCTTCCAATGTGCGTTCACCGCGATGTCGCCAAACACAGATGCGACTATCATGATGCAGTAAACAGAACCTGGAATCATCCAAAAAAATAGGTTTTGCCATTCGTGCACCCAGGTTCGTCGTTGATTACACCATCGCAGGCGCTCCTGTCTGTGATGCAACGTCAAGGGTTACCGCAGCCATGGTCTCCGTGCTGACAGTCCATGCTGCTGCAAACGTCGTCGAACTGTTCGTGCAGATGGTTGTTGTCTTGCAAATGTCCCCATCTGCTGACTCAGGGATCGAGACGTGGCTGCACGATCCGTTACAGCCTTGCGGATAAGTTGCCTGTCATCTCGCCTGCTAGGGATACGAGGCCGTTGGGATCCAGCACGGCGTTCCGTATTGGTGGTGACGAACCCAGTAGGTACAACCCTTTAAGTACCTCAAATGGTAGACCAGTGTGTCAGCACTACCAACAGAG
The DNA here is from genome assembly GCF_021461385.2 of Schistocerca piceifrons. Lineage (NCBI taxonomy): Eukaryota > Metazoa > Arthropoda > Insecta > Orthoptera > Acrididae > Schistocerca > Schistocerca piceifrons. The sequence goes on along the minus strand of NC_060140.1, from coordinate 465,995,049 downwards.
ACGTCCCGTTTTGGGACGAGGTGTTTGATTGTGATCCGTCGATCACGTCGGGTGATGGTATCCGCACGTTCGAACATCGCAGGAGGCACAACTGGGTGCGGCCAGTCGGCACACGGGAGATCAGACAGGTGTGCTTCACTTTGTTGCGATGTTGACAGACGCCTCACCCAATGCACCGTGCTTTTTTTGTTCACTGACACGTTTCCGTAGACATTCTGCAAGTGCCTATGACTATCTGCGATGCTCTGATTTACCGCTTAAGTGGAGTTAAACCGGATTTTTTTTCACATTTTAGGACTTTTATCTCATTATAAATTCACATGGTAAGTATTTTTTTTAATATAATGTGCAATGGTTGAAAATGTTAAAATTTTTATGTGCATTACTCAAGATCTAATAAAATCGGTAATTTTTTATATAGAAGGCTGTGGACTGCTGTGTTATAAAGGTTAAATTACGCGTTTGTGTTCGTAGCACTGTCAAAAACAGCATCGTATCTTTTCATAGTATAAACACGCGTTGTACGTCGAAATGTTAACGTTTTTCCGAGAAAAGGAGACGAATAGATTGGTAAATCTCTCAAAAAGTAAATTATGGCGCCAAAACGAAGTGTTTTTAAGAAACGTGAGTTTCATGGTAATAGATTTTAGAATGAAGGGAAACACTGTGTTCAACATCTGGCATGTGAAGTTACAGACAATGAAATACAGGCAAACCTGTCAGTATCTAGAGGAACACCCGTTATTGCTTCAAAGAATAAAATAAAGCGTTCTGACACACGGTTTTGTCAAAACGAAAGTGATGTAAATAGTAGATTACGTTATATTCTGATAGGTTTGCACATCCTAACAAGGGTTTTAGGTAAATGTGTGTGTTGTAAAATATGTGGAGGGCCAGTTAGTTTACATGACGACAGTGAGGTACCAAATGGACTAGCCAGAAACTTATCTATAATTGTGCCACTTGTAAATATACTCATTGATTTCAGAATTCTGATAAGTATAAAGATAATTATTTTGTAGTAAATGTTAGGTGCTTTTATGGATTCAGAGCTACTGGCAAAGGACACACTGCACCAGGAAAAACTTATGCCGTAATGCATATTCCACGCCCACCTTGTAAAATCGACAAGTATGCAAGAGTTATTGCAGCTGCTGTGGAATATGTTGCATGTGAGTCAACGAAGGGTGCTGTAAACGAAGCTGTTGAAATAAATGATGGTATGACTAACACATCAGTGTAGCTTTTGATGGCACTTGGCGGAAGCTCAGCTACAGTTCTAATAATTTTATTGCTATGGTGACCAGTGTGGATACTGGGAAGGTAATAGATTTCCAGATTTTAACCAAACATTGTTTTAAATGTAAATCAGGGAATGATGAAGGACATATCTGTGACAGAAACTATGAAGGAACAAGTGGTGGTGTGAAGACCTCCACAGCTATTGAAATTTTTAGTTGATCTGTGAACGAAAGGGGAGTGTGGCACACTAAGTTCTTGGGTGATGGGAACTCAAAAGCATATAACAGTGTAGTAGCCGCTCAGCCTTATGGTGAGAAGATTATCACAAAACCAGAATGTGTTGGTCATGTCCAGAAGAGAATGGGCGCCAGGTTGAGGAAGTTGAAGCAAAGTTTGATAGATCAGAAAGTTTCTGATGGTAAAACCATAAGAGACAGGTTGACAGACAAAATGATTTATGAACTGCAGCAGTATTATGGGATGGCCATTAGAAATAATTCTGAGGATTTATTGAAACTGAAGCAGGCAGTACGGGCTACCTTCGTCCACAGATTGTCAACTGATGAAAAACCAGTACACCACCTTTGCCCTCTTGGACTTGATTCATGGTGCAATTACCGCAATGCCCAGTACTCAAACAGTTCATACAGCCATAAACATTACATCCCAGCAGCAGTCATGGATATCATAAAATCTGTTTACAGAGACCTGGCAAATCCTGAATTATTGAAGAAGTGTCTGCATGGCCATACTCAAAATCCCAAGAGTCGTTCAATAATCTTAAATGGATATGCTTACTGAAAAATATTTTTATCGGAATGAAGACACTAAAGCGGGGTTCAGGGATGCTGTTATTGATTTTAATGATGGCAACATTGGTAAGTGAAAGTGTTACAGCATATGGGAATTAATTATGGAGCAAATTGCATCAAAGAATTTGAACGGATGGACAAGGTTCGCATTGATAAAGCAGAGTATGAAGCACAGTTGGCCACTAAGGAGTCCAGAAAGAAGAAAAAACTTGGAAAAAGATCAAGAGGATGATATACAGTAGGGTGCTTCCGAGTGACTAAAACTAAAAAAATAAGCATATATTAAGTGAGTTACAGTCTTTTGAAACTTTAGAAGCCAATCCTGAAAAGTTACATTTTCTGTTGCATTTTTGCCTAAATCTCAGAAACCACTTCGAGTAGACTATTCAAATTTTCAGCGAGTAATAACATGCATATCCTGAGTGTACTGAACTAAAAGCAGAATATGATGTAATGAATGATTAAAATTATTTAGGATAACGTATAAAAAAGTTCACAATATTTTAACCATGTAATTAAAAAATTGTATGTCTGAAAACACTGGCTGAAATGCAGTTATTGTAGTTCGGTAGACTCAGAACATGCAGTTTAATGTCCTGTAAAAGTTTCATGTCAGTGGCTACAGTGGTTCCTGAAATACTGGGAAGGCAAGACACTAAATGTAACATTGTCGGGACAAGGCGTTCCAACTCCCCTTAAGGAAACTCAATGACCGCTCTCTGCTAGGAACACACCTGCGCTACAGTTGCCATTTGAAAGTTGATGTGTAGTGTTGCCAACTATCGGAAATTTATGAAACAACTAAGGCTGAAGCGGGAATATTCCAATATGTCGCACAATAAATTTCTTATGCTTTCAACCGGAATTCGCCAAGAAAAGAAAAATACACACATCAAAAAAGTTTTGCATCACCCCAGTTTCAAAACTCCTGAAGTTAGACGTTGGCTGTGGATATTTTATAACAGACACAGTCCATTTGACTGTTCAGAGACTCATTAAACCCGGCCAGGGATATAAACGACCATGCATGAACAATGCCTGTTAGACGGAGAGGGTCCGACACCCGATCAGTTCCAGTAAATCCACCAGGAAGGAGGTACACGGCTTGTGTTGTCTGTAGTTCAACCATGCCTAGAAGTTCAATACCGCGGTTCGATCGCGTCCGCATTGTTCCCTTATGCCAGGAAGGGCTCTCAACAAGGAAAGTGTCCAGGGGTCTCGGAGTGAAAAAAAGCGATGTTTTTCGTACATGGAGGAGATACAGAAAGACAGGAACTGTCGATGACATGCCTCGCTCAGGCAGCCCAACGGCTACTTCTGCTGTGGATGACCGCTACCTACGGATTATGGCTCGTAGGAACCCTGACAGCAACACCACCATGTTCAATAAAGCTTTTCGTGCAGCCACATGACGTCGTGTTACGACTCAAACTGTGCGCAACAGGCTGCACGATGCGCAATTTCACTCCCAGAGTCGATGGCGAGGTCCATCTTTACAGCCACGACACCATGCAGCGCGATGCAGATGGGCCCAACAACATGCCAAATGGAACGCTTAGGATTGTCATCACGTTCTCTTCACCGATGAGTGTTGCATATGCCTACAACCAGACAATCATCGGAGCCGTATTTGGAGGCAACTCGGTCAAGTTGAGTCCCCTAGACACACTGTCCAGCGAGTACAGTAAGGTGGAGTTGCCTGCAGTTTTGGTGTGGCATTATATGTGGCCAATGTGGACATGGAAGGCGCCGTAACGACTCTACGATACGTGAAAGCCATCCTCCGACCGACCGTGCAACCATATTTGACGAGGCATTCGTCTTCATGGAGGCAACTCGCTCCCCCATCGTGCACATCTTGGGAATGACTTCCTTCAGGATAACGACATCACTCGACTAGGGTGGCCAGCATGTTCTCCAGACATGAACCACATCGAACATTCCTGGGATAGATTGAAAAGGGCTGTTTATGGACGACGTGACCCAGTAACCACTCTGAGGGATCTACGCCGAATGGCCGTTGAGAAGTGAAGCAATCTGGACCAACAATGCCTTGATGAACTTGTGGATAGTAAGTCACGACGAATACAGGCATGCATCAAGGAAAGATGACGTGCTACTGGGTATTAGAGGTAGTGGTGTGTACAACAGTCCGCACCACCACCTCTGAAGATCTCGCTGAATGGTGCTACAACATGCAATGTGTGGTTTTCAAGAGCAATAGAGGTACCGGTGTGTACAGAAATCTTGACCACCAGCTCTGAAGGTCTCGCTGTATGGTGGTAAACATGCAATGTGTGGTTTTCATGAGCAGTAGAGGTACCGGTGTGTACAGCAATCTGGACCACGATCACTGAAGGTCTAACTGTATGGTGGTACAACTTACAATGTGTGGTTTTCATGAGCAGTAGAGGTACCGGTGTGTAAAGCAATCTGGACCACGAGCACTGAAGGTCTAACTGTATGGTGGTACAACTTGCAATGTGTGGTTTTCATGAGAAATAAAAAGGGCGGAAATGATGTTTATGTTGATCTCTATTCCAAGTTTCTGTACAGGTTCCGGAACTCTGGGAGACGAGGTGATATAATACTTTTTCTGATATGTGTATGCTGCATTACTGGTTGAACGATCCTCGTCTAAAGGGAAAACATTGCTACCAAAAATCTCGAAAAGTTCTTGACCAATTTTCTTAATATTTTTACATGATATTATAATGAACACTGAGACGGAGGCTATATTTTGAACATGTATGTAAGGATAACTGTATATTTACTACATAAAGCGGTTGGTGGGTTGGTTGGCTGTTTGGGGAAGGAGACCAGACAGCGTGGTCATCGGTCTCATCGGATTAGGGAAGGATGCGGAAGGAAGTCGGCCGTGCCCTTTCAGAGGAACCATCCCGGCATTTGCCTGGTGTGATTTAGGGAAATCACGGAAAACCTAAATCAGGATGGCCGGACCCGGGATTGAACCGTCGTCCTCCCGAACGCGAGTCCAGTGTCAAACCACTGCGCCACATAAAGAGGAAACGTTGTTCCTGTTGTGTACGACTTCGTACACAATTGTAAGAAGAGATGGGCTGCAGAGTGGTGCGGCAGCTGTGGTCGTAGGAAAGCTGAACAGGAGCAGAAACAAGTTAGAGCAACATACAGAATATTTACTTAACATGTACTTCTCCAATTTTACGAAGACACATTACAAATTATGGTGCAAAAAACAGAGTCCAGTTATGGCAATGTTACAAGGAAGAGACTCCAAATTCGTGTTGAGCTGAGTCGCTGCCGCTGGTCATCCTACACTGTGGCAGCAGAGGTCTTGTAGACTAGAGCTGCTGCAGGCATGGCTCAGCAGATGTGCTCCACTGGGTCCGACAAATCCCGCACGACCGCTATCGGCGTTGGACGGTAACTTACATTTCTGTTGCGAACTGTGGAACATGATGCTGTAATGACCAGTCACATATGGCCTATGTATACTTAAAAACGATATATATTTATAAATGGGATATATAAAAGGGAAGCGCTTGAAGAGGCCTTCAACAATTTACTTAAAATTTTTACACGATAGATGGACATACACTACATATTTTTAATATATATATTTACTAAATAAATCTGTAACGTATTAAGAAGGAAAGTTGTTACTATTCATCTCGAATTGTCCTTGATAGGTTCACTTACAACTCACAAACGATATAAAATGAAGATAAGTACCTATCAAAAACCAATCCAAATGTTATATAATGTATACATTTTCAGCTTATAGCCGAAAACGGTGCAATGGGGCTGCTTCCCCGTAACTGTAATCACTGAATTTTAACTTGAAAAGAATAACTATTTAAATGCCTCTTGTAACCAGTAAGATGTTAACGTAATTTAAGAACAAAATCTACAGGTGCTACTGATAACACCCTGAAAATCACTACCACGTGTTGTGTATGTCACAGAATACACAGGATGGTCCATTGATCGTGACCGGGCCAAATATCTCACGAAATAAGCATCAAACGAAAAAACTACAAAGAACGAAACTTGTCTAGCTTGAAGGGGAAAACCAGATGGCGCTATGGTTGGCCCGCTAAATGGCGCAACCACAGGTCAAACGGATATCAACTGCGTTTTTTTAAATAGGAACCCCCATTCTTTATTACATATTCGTCTAGTACGTAACGAAATATGAATATTTTAGTTGGACCACTTTTTTCGGCTTGTGATAGATGGCGCTGTATTAGTCACAAACATATGGCTCACAAATTTAGACGAACAGTTGGTAACAGGTAGCTTTTTTAAATTAAAATACAGAACGTAGGTACGTTTCAACATTTTATTTCGGTTGTTCCAATGTGATAGATATACCTTTGTTAACTTCTCATTTCTGAGAACACATGCTGTTACAGCGTGATTACCTGTAAGTACCACATTAATGCAATAAATGCTCAAAATGATGTCCGGCAACCTCAATGCATTTGGCAATACGTGTAACGACATTCCTCTCAACAGCGAGTAGGTCGCCTTCCGTAATGTTCGCACGTGCATTGACAATGTGGTGACGCATGTTGTTAGCCGTTGTCGGTGGATCACGATAGCAAATACCTTTCAATTTTCCCCACATAAGAAAATCCGGGACGTCAGATTCGGTGAACGTGCGGACCATGGTATGGTGCTTCAACGACCAATCCACCTGTCATGAAATATGTTATTCAATACCGCTTCAACCGCACGTGAGGTATGTGCCGGACATCCATCATGTTGGAAGTACATGGCCATTCTGTCAAGCAGTGAAACACCTTGTAGTAACATCTGAAGAACATTACGTAGGAAATCAGCATACATTGCACCATTTACAGTGTGTTAACTGTAAGACGGCAGAGTTGTGGGGGGAGTGCGGGGAGAGGAGGAAGCAAGCATTGGCTGGCGAGGGGTGTGGCTAGGAGCCGTTGGGGGGGGGGGGGGGGGGGGGAGACAAGGCACGCCTACCAGTTGCAGTGCTGGCACTACAAATTACGCGTGATGCTTACACGAAAGCAGACGAAAGGCTTGGAAGCAATACTCGCTTTAAATGTTGTTCGTAAACGAAACTGAAATCGTCATGTACATTAAAAAAAATGGTTCAAATGGCTCTGAGCACTATGGGACTTAACATCTGAGCTTATCAGTCCCCTAGAACTTAGAACTACTTAAACCTAACTAACCTAAGGACATCACACACATCCATGCCCGAGGCAGGATTCGAACCTGCGACCGTAGCAGTCGCGCGGTTCCAGACTGAACCACCTAGAACCGCTCGGCCACCGCGGCCGGCTGTACATTATAATCTATATATATATATATATATGTATATATGTATGTATGTATGTTTGTCTACTATGCGCTCACAAACCATTCATCCGATTGCAATGAAATTTCTCTGCCTGCTTCCCTGAAGTTCATCATCTCAACAATGAAACGAGATCACCAGTGCACAATGTCTGGACGTTCTAACAACACATTCCTCTTGTTTTCCACCTTACGCCATACGAATCCCATAGACAAAACTACTTTTGTCAGCGAGACAATACTCCACTTCCAGCCTATTTTGTCGTGCAAAACTGGAAGCAGTGTTCGCAGCTCGGCACAATCTTCCACACTGAATAAAATCCCGCTATCGTGTCGCGAATGACACGCTGGTTGAAATAATCGATAATTACTTCGATTTCTCCACTTCATTTCCTAAGTTAAAAGAGAGAGAAAGATATATAAAAAAATGCCTTCTGCACTGCATGTATTTTTTTGAATTTGGAAATGTACTGTAATATGAATGTGTTTCGAAATAATACAATAACCAGTGGTGTTTCCATACAAAGCAATACGGTAGCAAGGAAAAATGAAATATAAGGTAATTCGGACGAAATAGGGAGCTCCTTCAAAGTGATCGCGAACAAAATATCTGAAATGGAAACTCACCTTTTCTTGCCATTCGTTTGTGGTGATACGCCAGGATGATTCTTGGAAAACTGTTTGAATCTTCCAATGCTACGCATGCTTTGTCCTGTGTATGTAGCAGCTCTCACTGAAGATTTGTAACTGGGGTGAAGCAATTGTTTCTGCTCCCTTTCCCTGTCGCAGCATTCTATCACACGCAATATAATTTTGCGAGCAGCTACGTAAAACTGGTTTCCTTCTCGCCGTAGGCCTACCGGTAGGAGTTGTTGGCGACTCCCGAGATGGGCCAGCAACTGCCTCTTCACTCATTTTGATGATGTTTAGCACAGCTGCACAATAAAAACACACTTAACAGTACAGCACTAAACAATAACGTAGCAGAAGACAATGGCTACCTTGTACAACGCAGTCAGCTACGTAATGTTGGCAGCAATCGAAACTGCGTGCCTACCGAAGTCTCCCGATTTTTACCGACTTCTACCGATTCAGGACTTGGGAGAGTTATGCCATCTAAAAGTTTACACACTGTAGATTGCCATCGATAAAATGGGGGCCAATTATCCTCACACCCATAGTGCCGCACCAATACATTAACCCACCGAAGTTGCTGATGTTCCACATTTAGAAGCCACCGTGAATTTTCCGTTGCCCAGTAGTGCATATTATGCCGGTTTACGTTACCGCTGTTGGTGAATGACGCTTCATCGCTAAAAAGAACGCGTGCAAAAAATCTGTCATGGTCCCGTAATTTCTCTTGTGCCCAGTGGAAAAACTGTACACGACGTTCAAAGACGTCGCCATGCAATTCCTGATGCATAGAAATATGGTACGAGTGCAATCGATGTTGATGTAGCATTCTCAACACCGACGTTTTTGAGATTCCCGATTCTCGCGCAGTTTGTCTGCTACTGATGTGTGCATTAGCTGCGACAGCAGCTACAACACCTACTTGGGCATCATCATTTGTTCCAGGCCGTGGTTGACGTTTCACACGTGGCTGAACCCTTCATGTTTCCTTAAATAACGTAATTATCTGGCGAACGGTCCGGACACGCTGATGATATCGTCCAGGATACCGAGCAGCATACATAGCACACGCCTGTTGGCCATTTTGATCACAATACCATACATCAACATGATATTGACCTGTTCCACAATTGGTAAACCGTCCATTTTAACACGGGTAATGTATCACGAAGCTAATACGTCCGCACTGGCGGAATGTTACGTGATACCACATACTTATACGTTTGTGACTATTACAGCGCCATCTATCACAAAGCGAAAAAAGTGGGCCAACTAAAACATTCATATCTCTTTACGTACTACACGAATATGTAATTCAAATGGGAGTTCCTATTTAAAAAAAACCGCAATTGATATCCGTTTGACCTATGGCAGCGCTATCTAGCGGGCCAACCGTAGTGCCATCTGGTTTCCCCCTTCAAGCTAGATGAGTTTCGTTCTTTGTAGTTTTTTCGTTTGATACTTATTTCGTGAGATATTTGGCCCGGTCAGCCATAAATAATTCTTGATACTCGTTTCTGCTAAGTTCCTAACGTACAATTGCTGTCAAGTAACAATATTTGAATGAAAGGCATCTCGTTCCCTTGCAGTCGTTACATAATGTATATACAGACCAAACTTTGGATTTATGGGCACTGCATGAAGTATCGCAGACGATGCTTTCGTCCACAGGAAAATAACGGTTTTTGACGACAGTAAGAAATTACAGAAAATCTTCTATACGATTTCATTTGGTGTAAGCTCTTTTTAAATGCCAAAGCATGTAAGATAAAACCCACAACAACCAAAAAACAACACGATAACATTCTATTGCAAGATTATTGATAAATATTATGAACATGTCACATCGTACAATTTCACTCATACGAAAAACTGAAGGAAGAAATTTGCTTTCGCTTGATGTGACACTGCCAACTAATAAAGTTCGATAAAGCTTGAACCATACTTAGAACAAACTTCTACAGTGTAGCGCAAAAGCTAAATGCAGGAGTTATGCAATGAGGCGAACAGAAACGAAACTTTAGTTCACAGCCGATAAAGTGCATTTACCGCAGGTTATTATGGTCCCCTGAACATTATAAAAAGCGGGAGATGGTTCTAAAAAGGGAGTGTGGTCACCATGAACGGTCATCATGCTCTGCCACGCGCTCCCGTGCTGGTCGCTAGGTTGGTAAGAAGTTCTTGCGGTAGGGCATTCCATTCATACAGCAGAGCAGTTGACAGACGGTGGACGTGCTGCAGTATGTATCCCCAACGCATCGCGCATGTGCTCGATAGGCTCTACTGAAAAGCACACAAGTAAGTATGCTGCAGTGTCACAGTAACCAGATCGTATAGAAGAATTGGCAGTCAGTATGCCCATGTAACATTACACTACCCCACACCACATGGACCAACAAAACGCTCATTTTCGATCATGTTCCTGGGTTCATTACGTGTTCCCATCTCCCGAATTATGAGTGAGCATCCAGGATCATTCAAACTGAATCGCTCGCATCCGAGAGGAGCACGCGTCTATGCTCTGGGCACAATCTCAAACGGTGCCGTCTGTCAATGTAACACGGTTTAGTCGACGGGCAGAAAGACCACCGCCTTGCAGTCGCCGTGTCAATGTTACATGCGGTTGCAACTGCACCTGCTGTCTGACGTGGGTGCTTTCTGCACAATGTAGCTGTCCGTGGCCGACCACTTCCCCTCCTTAAGGCAGCAGTACTTGTGATTGGGAACGCTCCTATGCACTTGAAACAACTCTGGAAGCAATACTACACTCCTGGCCTACATTCGTCACACTTCGTCCTCCACAGCTTCCCATGATTCTTCCCCCATGTGAAATCATCCAGATGTCGTCTGTGGTCTATATTGCAATGAAGAACACCACGACGCTGTAGGGTGATTGCCGTTCGCTGGCTGTACCAAACTGTCTTCTCCGTTCACGCGATTGCTTCGTGTTACGGGGCCTGTAACATCTGGCGCTAGAGTCAATCTGACCCAACGCCATGAGACGCCCAACTTCCTGTACACGACCGGGAGACCTCTGGCAACATGCTACTGCAGTTTCACTCATTTCTAACGATTATTTAATATGTTATGTTACTATGAGGGTTGGAACTTAAAAATAGTGGCAACTATTTATTCACAACCGATACATTCTAGTTACATGTTTCCAACTGTTACTGTCCTTCAGAGTAGTCACCAGGGTTGTGTAGAACCCGTTGCCAGCGATGTAGAAGGCGTAGTATCCCATTAGCTGAGCCTGTTCTGTTGATGGTGCGAATGGAGCGGTGCCTGTCCTGTAGAATCTCTGGAACAGCTCTGAAGCGAATGCCACGAAGTGGTTTCTTCATCTTCGGAATCAAATCAAAGTCAGAAGGACTTAACTTCGGGGAGTATGGTGAATGGTCCAGTGCTTCCCAGTCCCATTGAGCAAACAGAGCAGCCACAGCTTGCTCTGTATGCGCCCGCCCATGGCCACGCAAAATGATGGGTGGTTTGCGCAGAAAGTGTCGCGGCTTCTTTCGCAAAGCTGATCGCAGATGATGCTCCAAAAACGAACAGTAATACTGTGCATTGACGGTCTGCCGTGGAGGAACGCAATGCGTTAGGATAACACCACTACAGTCGTTCACGAGAATCACCATAACTTTAGACCTGCCGGCCGCCGTGGTCTCGTGGTTCTAGGCGCGCAGTCCGGAACCGCGCGACTGCTACGGTCGCAGGTTCGACTCCTGCCTCGGGCATGGTTGTGTGTGATGTCCTTAGGTTAGTTAGGTTTAAGTAGTTCTAAGTTCTAGGGGACTGATGACCACAGCTGTTAAGTCCCAAAGTGCTCAGAGCAATTTGAACCATTTGAACTTTAGACCGCTCCATTCGCACCATCAGCAGAGCAAGCTCTGCTGCAGTATACTATGCCTTCCATATCGTTGACAACGGGTTCTACACAACACTGGTGACTACTTTGAAGGACAGTAACAGGTGCAAACATGTAACTCTGTTTTATCGGTTGTGAATAAATAGTTGCCACTATTTAAGTTCCAACCCTGGTATATCTACCTTGTCGTTAAGTTTTGTAGGGCAGCCTATTTAGCGATAATACTATGGAGCTGTCCGAAATGGGGCAGTCACGAAAAATCAGTATTAGAGATCACGAGAGTAATATGACTGTTCAGGGAGAGTACAAAGGTGCCCAGGACGCAAGTGGAATGGGAAAGGTAATCCACAGTGCTGTCATTCACTGTAGCGTGGCTTGCGGAGCATATATGTACTCGTAGAGCGCTAATCGTAATTACAATTTTAAGTACGTGCAGGTGGCGTGATAACTTACTTACAATAGTTTATATGACAAGTGGCGCCACGGTCTCACCTGGCGCCGTTTCCACACGTACCCTCCCGGTCGCCCCTTGAAGAGACCGCCACGTCCACCAGCGGTTGTCGCTTGTCGCGCGGTTTGATGCATGGCTGCGGCGCTGCGCCGCGCCTAGCAAATTCATGGAAGAACCTCCTTAAATGATGCCTTTAATTAGAAATTTTATTTATGCTCGAGCGTAAATTATATCGTATTACTTCGGTGCTGTTGGCGACCTCGGTAAGAATTACTTCAGAACAGCGAGAGACGCATACTAAATATGGTTTTATTATATTTTAAGAGATGAAACAAACTGGCTTTAACAGCAGGAGGTCCCCGCTTGAGTGTCCCGAACGAAACTTTGATTACAGCTTGCGCAATACAGGCCACCATTTAATAATCATCATTAGTCACAAGGATGCGAGACGGAAATTGCTTTACGAGGCAATTTCATTATTTGCTAGTGCTAAAAAAAAATTACTCAAATAATCCGCCCGAGGGTGACTTCTGCTCGCTTGTAGCCACCTGTCGCGTAATTTAACTGACTAGCGCGTGTTTCACGTTTATTTACGACTCTGTATAGAGTATCGGCTTCGTAGGTCTGTTAGCAAGTATCAGCCTCGTTAGCGTCAAATGCAAATTATATCCTGAAAAAGCGGAACAATACACAGAAAAAGTAGCAGTTTATATTTTTGTGGGGATCCACAGCCTCCAGATGCTTAACAAAAGAGAACATGATGCATAGTAGGATGTACTGTAGACTAATCTTTATTTAAATTGTGCTATTAGCTAATTTCGTTTTGCTATTAGCTAATTTCGACGACTTGTCATTCTGATTCACATGTGTACTGTTACAACATGTCGTAATTGTCAAGTTATTTTTCATTATACTTAAAAACTAGACATTATTTTCCGTCCTTACGTTGTGAATGGATCCACATTGACATGGTAACTGTAAACACCACATTGCGAACTTTGTTATAAGTACAAGCGTAAACAGGATATTACAAACTTTGGTCTATGTACGAGAGAGCAAAGTTTGTAATACGATTTTTAAAGTTGCCTAGTTTTTACGTGTAGTGAAAAGAAACTGACAAGACATTTAATACGTAATAGCACACACGCAGTTGAAAATGACAAGCCGTCTAAATTAGCTAACAGCACAATTTATATAATGACCGCCTAAATTTCAGACTGCTACAGAACACTTTTTCGTTTACTAAACAAAGGGAATAAAGGAATGAAATGGGCCTTACGAAATTTAATGCACATCTACACTGGAAATCCACGTTTTCTCCCTCAATCATTCATGTCCGCTTTATATTTCTTAGGAACTCTTTTAGCCAACTGAAACTTAGGCAGTTACAAAGAAAAATTAAATTTTATTATTTGGACCAGAATTCTCAAAAGAATACGGAAGTTTAAAGTAAATTCTGTCTACGAACAGACAATATGTGATATTGAGCAGCGATCCATAACAGTTTTTGAATTAAGAGAAATTATTAAGCACCAGAAATGAAAGCAGAAAATGCATTGTTTTAGGTGTATAAGGTGGCAAGCTGTTCCAAGGGTAAATTTTCCTTATTTAGCAACCTATAGGCAACAGTAGCTTCTTGTTGTTTTTGTGGTTTACACCCTGAACAATGATTTGATGTAGCTCTCCACTCTACTATATCCTGAGCGAGTCTCTTCGTATCTGCATAACTATTGCAGCCTACTCTCAGTTGAAACTGCTTCCGTATTCCATCCTTGGTCTCCCTCCAGTGATACCACAAAAAGTGTCCTGCTCACCAATCCCTCATTCTGGTCAGTTATGAAATAAATATCTTCTTTTCCTCTATTCGTTATCAGTATCTCTTCATTAGTTGCCCCATCTGTCCATTTCATCTTCAGCGTTCTTGTGTAGCACCACATTTCATATGTTTCTTTTTGTTTCTATTCCGTTTTGTTCATTGTCAATGTTCGGCTTCCATATGAGGCGACGCTGCAGGAAAAAGGTTTCCTGTCACTTAAATTTGTGTTGGATGTTAATCATATTAAACAGAAAACAATTTTCTAATGTTTCCTTTTTTTAATATTATTGAAGTATTCTGCCAAGCAACGAAGGAAGATTTAGTTAACGTTTGATGTTAATAAATAACTCGTTTTCATAAAACCTTTTCTTCCTGTCAGTCAGCATTTTATAACCTCTTTCCTTTTGCCGACATCCGTTTTCTGCTGCTCAAAAAGACAATATATATACCGTTCAGCTGATTTTCCAAGTCATCTGCATCACCGTCAGAATTTCATTGTCCTCAGGTAATCTGCAAAAAAAAAATTGTTCCATTTCTGTTATCTTTACTGTTTGCTCTACATGCAGGTTGAACCATATGTGGGGTAATATACAACTCTGCCTTGACGTCTTTCTCTGTAACTGGCTCTTTTTCATGAACATTAACTGTTGGATCAGCGTTCAAGTTCAAGGTAGCCTTACGTTCCCTATGTTTCATCCTTGATGACTTCAGCATTTCCAAGAGTGTGTATTCCAAATCCTTTCTTTGCGGAAATCTACAAATCTGCCAAATCAAGGTTTGTCTTTTGTTACCCTATTGTCTACTATAAATCGTAGATTTATTGTTGCTTCTTATGTTGTTAGTTATTTGTAAACATGACTTACGAAACGTATTATATGGTAAAACACCTGTTGCCACAAACTTTCTTTATAATTCGTCCCTAAGTCTAAGGATAAATTGTCTGTTTCATATATTGGAAAATATTACAAGTTATCAATGGAGATCATGTGACTGACTAATAATTTTATTACCATGGGACGAAATTCACAAAAACGTTTCACATTACAGTTACTGATTCTGATTACCCGGTAGTCATCATGAGACTGTTTCACAGCAAATTGTGATAAGGATGACGTAAGGTTCCAGTTGCGTTACCTACACAATTCTGTTTATGTCGTTGCGCACGATTCTGAGCTGGCTATTTCGCAGCTTCCTGATGGATGAATATTTCATCAGCAGTTTTTGCCTGTCGTGAGTAGGATGGATCGTGGTTTAAAACCACTAATCCTCATATTTCGCACCAATGTCTTCGGTGAAACTCTAAACCTTGGTTCAGTGTCTCACCGAATGGTAACATGTCACGTTGTTGTTGGTGGTGGTACGCCCATCGGATAGCGAAATCAATCTTGATGAGCTATCGAATGTTATTCAAAGTGTAAGTAGGCTGTTTAGGTTTTTATGTTGGTAATGCCATGTAGCGCTCTATATGAAAATCACTGACTGTGCCGTGTGCAATCTGTGGCTGGTTGGCATTGTTGAAATATTCGCTACTGTAGTGTTGGGCAGTTGGATGTGAAAAGCGCGTAGCGTTGCGCAGTTGGAGGTGAGCCGCCAGCAGTGGTGGATGTGGGGAGAGAGATGGCAGAGTTTTGAGAGCGGACGATCTGGATTGTGCGCGTCAGAAAAAGGAAATCTGTAAGACTGGATATGATGAACTGATACATAATCTTTCATTTGGTAACTATGCCTATCATTAGTTAGTGCCTTCAGTAGTTAGAATATTTTATTTGGTTGCCAGTAATGGTGCACGCTGTATTGCAGTAGTTTGACTAACGAAGATTTTTATGAGGTAAGTGATTCATGAAACATATAGGTTATTGGTAGTCAGCGCCATTCTTTTCTAGGTATTATTGAAAGTCAGATAAAGAAATAAAAAAGTACTGTGTGTCAGTTTACTGTTGATCAGAATAAATAAAGAGAGAAATGTCTGACTACTTTCAGTTTTCCTCAGCTGTTTGAAAATCAAATAAGGTAAGAGGTTTACAGCATTGTGATTCTTAATTTTTGTAAGGGGATGTTTCAGAAGGAACAGACAATGCAACCGCCTCATTTCCTCTGAGCATCGTCAACATGGCAACCTAATTTCACACTCCACACATACATATCATATTCATGTTGCTAGACAGCTCCAGAAAAATGAATGACACACGAGCTGACGAAATGATGTCCACCAGACCGTCAGCCACATTAATTTAGAAAGCAAGAAATAATAAAAACAGGTTTACGTCTGAAAGAACTTGCTAGCTATTGTTCAAGATAAATGCGCCTTAATATTATGTAAGGGTCGTTTGAGTGGCGTCCTTCATTATTGTTTTCTCGCGAATATCTTTCAGTCACAGATAGAAATTATAGGTTAAAAAATTTCACGCAATGAAGCATCATGCTGTACCCACCTTTCCATCGAGCGCATATCTCTCAGATTGTATTGTGAGAAGTTTGGTTCACTTTAGTGACACATATATTTGTTAATGACACGCTGCTGAGATTTGCATTTTATTGCCGTATTCCATTTAAAAGACATGGGAAGAATGCCCTTAGATGAAATAATATATATTTAACGGATGTTGTAAAATGCGGACATCAAGCTGCAAGAGCCCTAAGAAGAGAAACGCGAGAAAAAGAACTGGGGAAAGAAGAACGGGACAAAACAAGTGTAACATATACCGAAACGTCGTCCGCAGGACACAGCCATAAGTATCAGAAGCTAGCTTTATGTGTTAGCAGCGGTGCGGGCGGCGCTGATGTATAAATCGCGGCGGGTGAGAAAGTTCTTGATATCGGATCACACGTCCCGTGTCCTGCGACACATTTCTTACGGGCCGGGTAAAGTGAAACCACTCGCTGCAACAAATAAGGTTGCCAGTGGGGACGCGGCGTGGAATCCTACACCGGCCGCCGTGTCGTCCGCAGCCTCCCAGGCGGACGGGGGCTCTCCCTGATGTGACGGACAGCCAGCAATTCGGCGAAACTCACTTCCGCTCTCGAGAACTCCCGTTACACAGAGCAGAAAAAGTTGTGCAGAATCAATGTGCTTTTCATGCAAGCGCATCAGACAGTCACCGTCTGCCGGAGAAAAACTGTATTTAGCTCCTGAACAAAAAATATATTCTCAAGAAAGCGGCAGCCCGTTCTTGTGGAGCGCATTTTCGTTTCTTAACTTGAGACTACTGAGCAAAATACTCCACTGGTGAAAAGTTTTCCATCGCGTATCATAACTGTCGATTTGTACACCTAGAAGAAGTTGTGTGACATAAAGGAAAGTTGGTAAGTGTGTTTCTACGTCTGAAAGATGATTTCCATTCAAATTTCACGACAGTCGCAAAGAGAAGCGATAGTAGCGCCACTAAGAGGATGCTAATCAGGCTTGCTTTAAATACGTACTGTAGCCCTCGTGAGTCTTAGTTAATTTTGAAATTGGACGTGGGGAGTTTATGTTAGTCAGGAATGCCTTAAAAGTGACAAAGACGCCATTACGAACACCTCACTGAGTTTGAACGACGTCGTGTAATGGGACTACGAGAAGCTGGGCGTTGCTTCTGCGATACCGCGGAGAGACTCGGCAAGAATGCACCCACTATAAATGAATGCTGGCAGCAGTGGTCACGAGAATGTATGGCCGCTAGAAGACTGGGCTCCAGACGGCCACGTGGCACTACCAGGAGGAAGTTCGGCGTTATGGTTCTGATGCATCATCCTGTAGCTGTAACAGCATTTTAGTTGCAGTTGTCACTACAGTGATACAACGAACTGTTAGATATCAGTTACTTCAAGGGCAGCTCTGAGCCACACACCTTCTAGTGTGCATTCCACTGGCCCCCTAAACACCGGTATTTGCGACTTGAGTGGTGTCAAGTGAGACCTCACTGGAGGAAAAGGTGCAGGTCTGTTGTGTTTCCTGATGAAAGCTCGTTTTGGTCGGAGTCAGTGACGGCCATGTTTTGGTTAGAAGGAAGCCAGTTGACGGCCTTCAACCAACCTGTCTGTGTGCTAGACACACTGGACGTACTCCCTGGACTTATCGTCTATGGAGCGACTTCGTATGACAGCAGGAGCACTCTCACGGTTATCCCACGCACACTGGATGCAAATTTGTACCTTAATCTGGTGATTCTATCTGAGGCATGGTTTCCAACAGGATAAACCTCACCTGCATACTGCTATTGTAACCCAGTACACTCTACAGAGAATCGACATGTTGCCTTGGTCTGCTGCATCGCCATATCCGTCTCCAATCGAACACATGTGAGTCGTCATCGGACGACAACTCCAACTTCATCCACAGACACCATTAACTATGACTGCACTGACCGAACAAGTGCATCAGGCAGGAACTCCATCCCAGAAACCGACATCCGGCACCTGTAGTACACAATGCATGCATGTCTGAACCCTTGCATTCAACATTTTGGCGGTACACCGTTGTAAATGACTGATCATTTCGCAACAGCACTGGCTTTCTATGCGCTTGCATTAAGCTGAGATCTTGGAATGTTACCCATTTACTTACGTTACCTACACAAATGTATTTCCAAACTTTTATAAGTATACATTTATTATTTTTTGGTGTTGCGTCAGTGAAATTAAAACAGTAAACCAGCAATTTTCCTTTTGAATAATCTACCATGTACCTAACCTGATAATGAAATAATTATACACATGTAAAGACGAAGTGCCTCTATTCTGTATTTGACTAATTGTTCGCATAGAAGGGCACTGACGAGTATACACAACAAGACTGACGTGCCTCTACCTAAGATGATTCCATTCGAATAGGCCTCAGTCCTTCAGCTGCTGTGGCTATCAGTTTCCCTTAGTTTACAATACACTGCGTGCACCTAGTAATGTGTCTTTACGCCTGATAAGGTTTGTAACATACTCCGTCTTAATGAGATGGAAACAGGAGACTGCGATTGAATAACGTGCTGTAATTGATGTTCTGCATCAGGAAGGCTACTCTAGGAGGACAATAGCAACGAAACCTGGTGAACATAATCTACACATCGCAGCGGTTCAAGCAAACTTGTACCAATACAAGTGTTTCGCAGTCTAGAGGCCTCCAAGTAACATCATACACAGAAGATCGGCTCATATGTCCGTCAGAGGACTCGTACGGCACCTAAAATTAGAGAGTAAGTAAATAGTATGCGAACAGCTCCAGCCTCTGTCTCAACGGCGCAGCTTAATGACCTAGAAACCTTTATCACCAAAAAAGGTAAAAGGACTGCACTGGGCAGAGGCACATAAAAATTGGAGCGGCAGCAATGGTTAAAGGGGTCTTTCGCAAACGAATCTAATTTTTAAATGTTTGGAATCCATCGTCGAATGTTTGTTGACTTTGTGAAGAACGACGGCGAATCAGTGTGTGACCCGAACGGTGAAGTATGGCGGAGGGTCGGTAATCCTGTGGAGATGTTTTGCTGATGATAATGTTGGTGATTAGTGAGAACTGATGGAGCATTAACCCTAGCAATACCAACTAACTTGTAAAGTATTTTATTTTTATTAACTTACATTAACAACATACTTTTGAGAGAAGCCTTGATGTGTACGTAGGGACCAGAATTTGAAAAAATCATTTATCATACTGTTAATAAAACGAAAGAACAGTCAATAACGCAAACTATCAAGGGGGAGGGGAGAGGGCGGTGCCACAGTTGACGATCACCATAAAAAATTAAAGTATCATTACTCAGAGCATACTGTTGAAAGAGATGCTGATGAGTATGTAGGCTCGAAAACATGAAAATATATGAATATGACATGCACTGTGCAAAATCTGAACTAGTGCAGAGACTTAAATTTCTGTGTTAAGTTGAAACGAAAAATTTAAAACTTAAGACGTTTATGGATTTTAGTAGAAGACATCATTAAAAACAAAAAATATGCTTTCAGAGTCTTAAAATATGAACTACGTGACTAAATTAGTGTATTTTGAGAAGATGGTGGTAAATTAACTTAGTCCCCCTCCCCCCTTCTAGGTATTCTGAGGGTTGAAAGTTCAGAAGGAAGAATATCACAGGATACTGATCAACGATCGAATTCCATACGGCATTGGTCGTCACTTTGTTCTGCAGCAGGACAATGCCCCCAAACATGTTTTTAAATTTTGAAGAAGACATATCAGTAGAAAAGAGAAACTGAAGAACGTGATTTGGCCGAGTCAGTCGTCTGACTTAAATCCATTTGAAATATTATGGAATGAATTTAACAGGGAGGTCAGAAACGTGAGGCTATCTAATGGTGAAGATTTATGGAAAAATTTACATACGTGTTGGACTGCAATATCAGCGAAAACACCACAAAATTTTATCTCCGGAATGCCAAGAGTTTGTGCAGCTGTTCTGAAGCCAAAGTGAAACCTTTGTAGTGTCTAAAACTAAACATGCTTAACGATATAGAGAGAAAATATTTGTTTTGTTGGTCCAGTTACTTTTGTACGATGTGTTTGTACATTGATATAAAGTATAATTTTTTACCATGGGTGATCGAAAACTTTTGGTCACTTGTGTTTTTCCCTTTTGCTTCCATATTGTTCTCTGTAAACCGATGTGAAGTTCATGACGAAGGATACTTCTTGTTGTAACACTTACTAAGGTTCGTACGTGGAGCGCACCAATGTCTCTGTACATGCTGTAATTGGTGTAGTCTGATCTTGTATTCTCGATGCCTACGGGAGCGATTCGTAGGGGGCTGTAGATACATCCCTCGATTTGTCTCTTAGTACTGGCTCATGAAACTAAAGTAGTTTTCCGTGGGATAGTGAGCGTCTTCCTTTCAAGAGTCTGCTAGGAGTTTCAGCTTCTCTACAACTCTCTTCCTCGGGTCCTACACATGTATGACTGAGTATGAAGGTGTTCTATCATTACCAGAAGTGCACATGGTTCGTGTGGAGAGTAGCGCGTTCTCTAATCGTTCGGTTAAGTTCCACCGATTACAGACTGAGGTGACAAAGGTAATGTGCTAGCTATCTGCACAAAAAATGGTTCAAGTGGCTCTGAGCACTATGGGACTTAACTTCTGAGGTCATCAGTCCCCTAGAACTTACAACTACTTAAACCTAAGTAACCTAAGGACATGACACACATCCATGCCCGAGGCAGGATTCGAACCTGCGACCGTAGCGGTCGCGCGGTTCCAGACTGTAGCACCTAGAACCGCTCGGCCTGCTATCTGCACATATCTAGATGGCGGTAGTATTGCTTTCACAAGTTATAAAAGGGCAGTGCTTTTGCGGAACTGTCATTTGTACTCAGGTGAATCATGTTAAATGGCTTCCGTCGTGATTATGTCGCACGATAGGAATTAACAGACTTTGAATGCGGAATGGTAGTTGGAGCTAAAAGCATGGGACATTCCATTTTGGAAATAGGAAATTCAATATTTAGAGATCCACAGTGTCATAAGTGGCTCGAGAATAGCAAATTATCGGCCTTACCTCTCACTGTGGGCAACGCAATGGCCGACAGCCTTCACTTAACGATCGAGAGCAGTGACACTTCCCTAGAATTGTCGTGGCTAACAGACAAGCAACACTGAGTGAAATAACCTCAGACGTCAGTGTGAGACGTACAGCGAACCTATCCGTCAGCACAGTGCACAGACATTTGACGTCAATGGGCTATGGCAGCAGACGACCGACGCGATTGGCTATGCCAACAGCAAGGTGACGCCTGCAGCACCTCTTCTGGGCTCTTGACCATATCGGTTGGACCCTAGACTAATGAAAATCGTCGTCTGGTCGGATGAGACCAAGGTTTCAGCAGGTAAGAGCGGATGAAGGTTAAAGTAACCTCTGGCGAGCCACAGGGGTGTGTTATGGGACCATTGCTTTTCACAATATACATAAATGACCTAGTAGGTAGTGTCGGAAGTTCCATGCGGCTTTTAGCGGATGATGCTGTAGTATACAGAGAAGTTGCAGCATTAGAAAATTGTAGCGAAATGCAGGAAGATCTGCAGCGGATAGGCACTTGGTGCAGTGAGTGACAACTGACCCTTGACACAGACCAATGTAATGTATTGCGAATACATAGAAAGAAGGATCCTTTATTGTGTGACTGTATGATAGCGAAACAAACACTGGTAGCAGCTACTTCTGTAAAATGTCTGGGAGTATGCTTACGGAACGATTTGAAGTGGAATGATCATGTAAAATTAATTGTTGGTAAGGCGGGTGCCAGGTTGAGATTAATTTGGAGAGTCCTTAGAAAATGTAGACTATCAACAAAGGAGGTGTCTTACAAAACACTCGTTCGACCTATACTTGAGTATTTCTCATCAGTGTGGGATCCGGACCAGGTCGGGTTGACAGAGATGATAGAGAAGATCCAAAGGAGAGCTGCTCGTTTCGTCACAGGGTTATTTGGCAAGCGTGATAGCGTCACGGAGATGTTTAGCATAATGAAGCGGCAGACTTTGCAAGAGAGGCGCTCTGCATCGCGGTGTAGCTTGCTGTTCAGGTTTCGAGAGGGTGCGTTTCTGGATGAGGTATCGAATATATTGCTCTCCTCTACTTATACCTCCCGAGGGGATCAGGAATGTAAAACTAGAGAGATTCGAGCGCACACGGAGGCTTTCCGGCAGTCGTTCTTCCCGCGAACCATACGCGACTGGAACAGGAAAGGGAGGTAATGACAGTGGCACGTAAAGTGCCCTCGGCCACATACCGTTTGGTGGATTGCGGAGTATAAATGTAGATGTAGATGTATAATATGGCGCAGACCCAACGAAGCCACGGACCGAAGTTGTCTATACGGCACTGTGCAAGCTGGTGGTGACTCCGTAATGGTGTAGGCTGTGTTTGTATGGATGATTGACTGAAAAAGGTTAGATAGTCTACTTGGAGACGATTTGCGGACTTTATGTTCCCAAAAATGTTGGAAATTCTATAGATGACAATACGCTGTGTCACCGAGCCAAAATTATTCGCGATTGTTTGAAGAACATTCTGGACAATTCGAAGGAATGGTTTGGTCACTCAAATCGCCCGACATGAATCCTATCGAACATTTATGGGACCTAATCGAGAGGTCAGTTCCTGCACAACATCCTGTACAGGCAACGCTTCCACAATTACGGACGGCTGTAGACGCAACAATGATCAGTACTTCTGCAGGGGACTTACAGCGACTTGAGAAGTCCTTGCCACGTCGAGTTGCTGTACTACTCCGGGCAAAAGGAGGTCCGACACGATATTAGAAGGTATCAGGTAACTTATGTCACCTCAGTGCAAACATGTCACTTCAAAGGGGTAGTCCTCTTTTGATTTCATATAATACAGATGATTTCGTGATATTTTCAAGTAAAATAACAGGTAATGGTAAATCTCATGATATAGTTTTGTTCCATACACTTTCGTCTTTAACAAATCATTTTTGTGTCCACATTGGACGCTCCCTGTAACCGCTGCACCAGGTGGAAAGACACTTTGCAACAGGAACATTGGTCATCGCCGGAATTTCCGAAGCCCTCCTACTGGAACTATATATAAAATAATTATGCATACGCCATTTTCAACATACTTTCTGTCAGCATATAAGGATAAATGGAAAATGTTAATTTCTGTCAAAACTGAGACCTTTTTTTCACCCATAAATAGAGACAAAATCGCGCACCTGAAACAGAGTTTTCAAGATATCGCAAAATGGCTAAGCTTGCTGACAGAGAATTCGATTTAAAATGCCGCCATCAAATTCCTCTCTAAAATTATGTTTCTCACCACTTCGAAAAATTCGATTTCGACGGAAACGTGTGTAAAGTTCTGTGCTATATTATTCCAATTTAAGTTGAACAGACCTTTAATTAGCGATCCCTGGAACACACGGCAATCATTTCCGATCCAAAAGGAGGTCCTTCTCCATCTTCTTCGTCGCCATCGTGGTTCTCCGCGCCTCTGTGGCAGCTTCTGCCAGCCGCAGCCTGTTACAGAGTTTTTAAAATCACGTGCTGCTACACTGGCCACAGTTTTGACGATCTTTTCCCGCTGTGAATGGTTTTCAGAGACACTTTTTCGCGAATCACCTTGTAGCTCGATAACAGAGTTTCTGAGAACTTGGAAAGAAAACTACAATGAAGCAGCCAACTCACAGAATGTTTTAAGCAAAACAAAAAGTAGGTTCTTTGAAGTTTTCACAGACGAACAAGGAAACGTAAGTCGAATCCTATTTACAGCGTCCGCACTGTGTTGCTCTTCCTTATATTTGCATAACCTTTCACATGAGACATATACTTTGCCTAACGTACAGTTCTCGTTTCATTTGTGCAAATCTCTGCAAAAATATGACGAACCGAAGGCCTACGCGTTGGAAAACGCCAGTGATACTCTGCAACTGTACCAGAGAGCACTGTCATCACAGAAGATAGGAACATACATTATAACTTCATACCCTCTATTTGTGAGAATGTGTGAAACGTATGGTAACCAACGGTATATTGTACTAATACCTAGTGATTCACTCGAGGCACGCACAATTTAGCGCAATGAATTCAGTCACCATGACAGTCGACTGGAAATTCGACGACACCATTTCAAGCCAGCAATGACATTCATTGAACAGTTGTTTGGAGCCAAAAGGACGTATAAGGTCTTCTTTCTCCAGATGGCAGTTCCTAAACTACTACATAAAGCCAGGTCGTTGTTTGCCACTTTTGGCTACAATCCCGAAAAATTCTTGACAGGTATACTTTAAACTTTGCTCTAATAATCATTCGGACAGACCCATATATATGCATATGTATGAAGTAAATTAGTCAAGTTTTATTGAGATTTTTTCCGAAAACATAATACTGTTTCATGTGGAAACATTATTAGGTCATTACGAAAAACATCGAAACTCCTCTGAGGAATGTACTTCACATTTTTGCAGTATGCTATAATAACGATTCAGATGGACGTGGGATACTTAGTGTGTGTATGTGTTAAACAAGTACCTCCACATGTACACACATCAAAAGAAAGTTTTGCGTCACGTCGGTTCCGAGAATTCCAGAACCTGTACAGAAAACTGGAATAGAGATCAACATAAACATCATTTCAGCCCTTTTTATTGCTCATGAAAACCACACATTGCATGTTACACCACCATACAGCGAGACCTTCGGACGCAGTGGTCCGGACTGCAGTACACACCAATACCTCTAATACCCAGTAGCACGTCCCCTTGTGTTGATGCACGCCTGTATTCGGTGTGGCATACTATCCACAAGTTCATCAAGGCAATGTTGGTCCTGATTGCTTCACTCCTCAACGGCCATGCGACGTAGATCTCTCAGAGTGATTGCTGGGTCGCGTCGTCCATAAACAGCCCTTTTCAATATAACCCAGGCATGTTCGATAGGGTTCATGTCTGGAGAACATGCTAGTCACTCTGGTCGAGCAATGTCGTTATCCTGAAGGGAGTCATTCACAAGATGTGCACAATGGGGGCGCGAAATGAAAACGAATGCCTCGGAGGATGGCATCCACGTATCGTACAGCCGTTACGGCGACTTTCATGACCACCAGCTACGCACGTCGGCCACACATAATGCCAACACAAAACAGCAGGGAACCTTTATCTTGCTACATTCGCTGCACAGTGCGTCTAAGGCGTTCAGTCTGACTGGATTGCCTCCAAACACGTCTCCCACGATTGTCTGGTTGAAGGTACATGCGACACTCATCGGTGAAGAGAATGAGATGGTAGCCCTGAGCGGTCTATTCTGCATGTTGTTGGGCCCATCTGTACTGCACTGCATGTTGTCATGTTTGCAAAGGTGGATCTCGCCATGGACGTTGGGAGTGAAGTTGCGCAGCGTGCATCCTATTGCGCGCAGTTTGAGTCGTAACACGACGTACTGTGGCTGCACGAAAAGCATTATTCACCATGGTGGCGTTGCTGTCAGGGTTCTTCAGAGCCATAATCCGTAGGTAGCGGTCATCCACAGCAGCAGTTGCCGTTGGGCGGCCTGAGCGAGGCATGTCATCGACAGTTCCTGTATCTCCTCCATGTCCGAACAACATCGCTTTGGTTCACTCCAAGACGCCTATACACTTCCCTTGGTGAAAGCCCTTCCTGGCACAGAGATTTCACGAAATTGAGCACTGTTCACATATTCAAATCGCTAAATGTTTACAACAAGTTTGCTGGCGAGTAAACGTCTGTTTTACCTTACAAATGTGTGTTTTTGTCGCACCGTAACTGTTCCTGCTTGTAACGCTTATTTTTACCACATTAAAGAGAGTGAAAAACAGCTGACGAGATTGCCAGACGTACTGCGAGGGTTCAAGGAGAGCCCCTAGATGACAGGATTATCGCATTCCAATGGTTAGTAGTTGAGTGGTATGTTGTTGGTAAGAACATAGGGTGGTGGCATTTGACAATATGGATGAGTATAGTCTTCATGTCCCACGTGTACCTGTGTGGGACACTAAATTATTTTGCTGCTTAAGACTTTCCCGACGTAGTAACTGTTCATCGGTTCACGCACGTCGCGTCGGATAATGTTGTGAAAGTTGCACATTATTTAGATGAGACAACTGCACGTCATCCTCAGGTGCTTACTGATGTGGTGCTTCAATGGCTCGCCAATATATACTCTGACTCGCAAGAAAAGCGCGAGCGCGGAGGATTGAGGCTGTAACGTCATCGTAGACGAATCATAGAGCACGGCGACATCCAGTGCCCCCTGCCGTACATATGGGCCACGGGCTTCTCATTCGAGACGCGGGAAAAGCGCGGCTTCAAATAGTGGCCCAGCGTGCGTATTGGCGTCCAGTCTAAGTGTACCGACTAGAGATGGGTCGTTCGCGAACTAACGGGTCTAAAGGAACGGTTCACAAAGATGAACGAAACGAGCGATGAACGGTCTTTCATAGTTTACTTCGGTCGCAGCTTTCTACTTTTAGTTCCTGGGAACGGGATACAGTCGGTCTCTTTTCCGCAACGGCCCGTCAGCCTGTCTCGTCCCAGCCTCTGTCCCGTTCCCATCTGTCTCGATTTCGGCCGCGGCTTTCTACTTACAGTTCCCGGGAAAGGGAAACGGTCGGTCTCGTTCGCGAACGGCACGTCGGCCGGTCTCGTCCCATCCTCAGTACCGGTCCCGTCTGTCTCGGCCTCGCTCAGCCGGACTCGTCCTTCTTCGCGTGGCCACTCATCGCAGTTCCACTGCCGACTGCTCATAGTTCAGTATCGAGTTGTTGCTGTTCGTTTGGTTCGCTTCGCACGCCCATTCTAGATCTGTTTCAAACCTTTTTTGAACGATGAACTTCTGGTTCTTTCGTATTCTATTCACTTTCCACGGCCGTTAATTAAAATGTATTTTATAATAATGTAAACTACTTAAAAATTACGTGGTATGCAATACATACATCTTTTCAGGTAACAAAACGGCGTATCAGCTTACTTCACTATTTCGATAAACAGCAGAAGAAATACTTGTAAAAAGGCAAGATTTTTTGTTAATACACACGCGCCGGCAGCGGTGGTCTCGCGGCTCTAGGCGCGCAGTCAGGAACGGTGCAACTACTACGGTCGCAGGTTCGAATCCTGCCTCGGGCATGGATGTGTGTGATGTCCTTAGGTTAGTTAGGTTTAAGTAGTTCTAAGTTCTAGGGGACTGATGGCCACAGCAGTTAAGCCCCATAGTGCTCAGAGCCAATTGAACCATTTTTTATTACACATGCAAACGACGTCGACAAGGCACACACGAGTGGCCATTTTTCGACTTTTTTTAATCCAAGGTAAAAGAGAGTGTTCATTGTTATAGAAAGCAGACCGACTTATAACCGAATGAAGCCCGCGCTTCGTAATCGAGTGTACGGTGTCACATTTTGTAAAGAGAATACGATAACTCCTACAATATTATTTCAGTGGCACAGGGGGGCGCAGGAAAAATCGGCCCCGAGTACTAGACTGCTCATTGTCGCTTACCAATCGTCATCTATTGTTTCGAAGTTGTTTGCATTAACTTAACTGTTATTTCTTCACTGCCTAATTATTACATGTTTATCTATTCTGCTTGTAGCGGTCAACAAATCGTGTGTAATCGGCTTAACGAGATGTTTTGCAGAATCACGAACATTACATGTATGTGTGAATTCTGTTATGAATAAAAACTCTGTATTTCAGAGTGAAGGCAAGTGCCCCCCCCCCCCCCTCTGGCGCCCTCCATCTTCAATCACCTATGCCACTAATTCCTAATTTCGCCTAAGAACCATATACCAAGCACAATGAACGATGAACGAGTGAAAATGAACAGTCACGAAAAAAGAGCGATCACCAGTAAACTAGTTCCCAAGGATGAACGACTTTGCCCATCCCTAGTGCGCCTTTGATTCTCTGTCTGTTTGGCTCAGATTCGTTCGTCTGCGGCCGACTATGCCATAGTACTGCCAGTGCTCGTTCCCATGCGTTGCTGAGTTGAAACCCCGTGTCTATATTGATTACGTTGTTACTTACACTAATTTCGACTGATTCTTTAATGATGGACTCCCAGCAAGTGGAAGCTGACGAAAGAATCTTTGTCGCTCCGTAGTTCATGCATTTTTTGCGAATCAGCGTTTATATTAACGAGCCATTGTAGCAACACGTCAGTAAGCACCTGAAGATGACGAGCAGCTGTCTCGTCGAAATATTGTGCAGCTTCCACAACATCGTCCGACGCGACGCCTGTGAACCGATGAAGCAGTTACTACGTCGGAAAACATAGCATCTGATACCTCTACGGGGAGGAGATGGTCATCAAAGTACGTGACTTCGACAAACTCCACAAGAAGAGAAACAGACTGTTGAGTTTTCTTGCGTTTTCACTGAGATGTCGGGATCAGAAAACTACACCGCCATTCGCCAAGTACACTCACTACATATACTCTGCGCCTCCAGGAGGATCAAACAACGAGCCAGCACTGCATTGGTGAGAGAAAGAATCCGTTATACTAGGCGAGAATTAGAAAGAGTCTCCAGGAGCTTGCTGTCACTACATCTGAATGTCTCGTTGACGGTGCTATGTGGTCGCTTTCTGAATGGACGCGGCAGCAGACCGTGGCGGTTCAAACTTCCAAGTTCCATCGTCATTCATGCCAGTCGTCGTAAGAACGTAAACCATGTAGATGTTCTGTGTTTAATTTCACAAATAAACAGCTGAGTGACGCTGCGATGTCGGTGTTGGAAAAGGGACTAAATTTTTCCCCCATCCCAAAAACCTTGCCCATTAAGGATTTTATAAGTGCTGTTGAGCAACGCTTCTTAAAACTTCCCCGTGAGACTGCTGAAGAAATAAGGCGAGAGGCTTGCAGGGCCATAACCAGGACGCCCTCACCGAAGCAGAACATCAACGCTGAAGAAAGGAAAGCTCTCCGTTCCTTAAGAGAAGACTCAGAAATAGTGACGTTTACCTGCTGACAAGGGGAACGCTACTGTTCCTTTACCTGCCACATCTTATTTCGGCAAGATGAAGGATTTACTGCAGGACTCAGCATATTGCCGTCTCTATAAGGATCTAACTGACACAGTACAGCGGAAGGCATCCGCGCTCCTCAAATGCAGCCAGTTTCCTGAATATCTTAAAAAGAGCTTAAGAGTACAAGCGCCAGTTCCACTTTATGGGCTGCCTAAGATCCATAAGGAAGGGGTTCCTCTTCGCCTCATCGTGAGTAATATAGGAGCCCCAACATAATACCTATCAAAACATCTGGCTTCTCTTCCAAGCCCACTGGTAGGAAAATGTGAATGTCACATTCCAAACTCGGAACATTTTATACAACGGCTGAAGACTTTGCGTCTCGAACCAGCTGACACGTTAGTGAGTTTCGATCTGGTGTCTTTGTTCACACAAGTACCTTCGGTGGACCCATTACAACTTATAGCAACTAATTTGGAGTAGGATATCGTACATCTATTCAAACATGTGCTTACCTCGACCTACATTTTATTTAGCGAACAATGTTTTGACCAGACTAACGGTGTTCCTACGGGGAGCCCTTTGTCTCCCATACTAGGTAATCTTTTTATGGATGACTTCGAGGAAAGAGCGCTTCAGTCAGTGGTGTTGAAACCTAAATGTTTGAGAGATACGTGGACGACACTTTAGTAGTTTGGCCACACGGAGCGGCAACGCTTCCTGCATTTCGGGAACTCCTTAACTCTATCTCAGCATTTACTTCACGATGCAAGTGGACAAACATGGAGACGTCCCGTTTCTTGATGTCTTGATCCACAGAAAAGAACTTGGTTCCTTCGATCACAGTATGTTTCGCAAATCGACTCACACTGTCCTCTCTCTACGACCTACGAGCTGCCATCTCCCATCTCGACGCAGTGGCGTGTTGCAGACTCTCGTTCGTAGGGCCAGAATTATCTCTGATGCAGGGAGCTTATTAGCAGAGCTTACCTATCTTCGCACTGTGTTTGTACAAAACGGGTACTCTGACAAACAGATCCGTACTACATTTCAACCCACACCCTCTAAAGCTCAAGAACAACCAGAAGAAACAGAGAACTCCGCGAGGATGGTTTTTCTACCGTATGTAGGTGGCGTGTCCTTTAGGATTGACAGGCTCTTCAAAAAATTCAAATGAAATGTCTTCCGTCCTCCAGCACGAGTGCAGACTATGCTGGGTTTTGTTAAAGACGACCTAGGTCTAAGGAGACCAGGGATATATAAAATCCCGTGCCAGTGTGGGAAATCATACATTGGGCAAACGTGTCGCACTGTTAAAGATAGATGAGCTGAACATAGACGTCACACCAGACTGTGGACACGGGACACGGCATGAACAATGGAGAGACAAAGATTCTTTCGTCCGCTTCCACGTACTGGGACTCCATCATTGAAGAAGCAGTCGAAGTTCGTATATGTAACGACCAGATCAGTAGAGACACCGGATTTCAACTCAGCAAGGCTTGGGAAACAGCACCGGCGGTACTACGGCATCGTCGGCCGCAGACGGACGAGCCTGCGTCAACACAAATAGAGAATCAAAGTCCGCACACTTAAACTGGGTGCCAACACTCTGCCCGCGAGCGCTCGTGGCCGCTATTTGAGGCCGCGGTTTTCCCTCGTCGCGAATGAGAAGCCCGTGGCCCGTTTGTATGGCAGGGGGCACTGGATGTCGCCGTGCTCTATGATTCGTCTACGATGACGTTACAGTCTCAACACTTGGCGCCACCGATTTTCTTGCGAGTCATTGTATATATTGGCGAGCCACTGCAGCAAGTCCGTAAGCACCTGAGGATGACGAGCAGCTTTCTCGCCGAAATATTGTTCAGCAACCACAACATTATCCAACGCGACGCCTGTGAACCAATGAAGCACTAAATCACAGTTCACTAAAAATGTACTACTGAACAGAGTCTAGGTGTAGAGGGATTGACGATAACTATAATGCTCTTCAGGCAAAATATTAGCCCTTTCCCAAAAAAGCACATTGACAGCTTTGGTGTATGGTAGATATTTTAGAAGCGGTACCAGGCGTAAATGTGAGTCTCCATCGCTGACGTGAGTCGTGGCATTGAAATGCTGTGTATGTACCAGACAGTTGTACCGAATCATCGTAGCAAGGTGGGTCGAGGTGGAGGCGTAACGTAATGATAGAAAAGAGCTACCGTGTTTGAACGTGTGGATGACTACAGTATGAAAGAAATTATCCGATTTTGTGGGACTGTGCCACATGTGTTTAAGCCCTGATAGTACTGGAACCCAAGTAACATGGCAATGAACAGTGGTCTGATAAACAACCGGTAACGACCGGAGAAGACTGACAGTGACAATCGGTTTCAAATCGGGGAGAAAACGCTGCTGTCAGGGAACGTAGGTCCACCTTCAAATGTTTCATAGCAAACATTGGCACTGACATGTAAAGTCGGGCACTAAACAAAGAGTCTTTCCTGAAAGCGGTTCGTAAAGCTGTAGTGTCCATCGGCCGAAATACACTACTGACCATTAAAATTACTACACCAAGAAGGAATGTAGATGATAAACGGGTATTCATCGGACAAATATATTATACTAGAACTGACATGTGATTACATTTTCATGCAATTTGGGTTCATAGATCCTGAGAAATCAGTACCCAGAACAACCACCTCTGGCCGTAATAACGGCCTTGATAAGCCTGGGCATTGAGTCAAACAGAGCTTGGATGGCGTGTACAGGTACAGCAGCCCATGCAGCTTCAACACGATACCACAGTTCATCAAGAGTAGTGACTGGCGTATTGTGACGTTTTCAGCTGGTGAGAGATGTGCTGGCTAGGGCAGCAGTTGAACATTTTCTGTATCCAGAAAGGCACGTACAGGACCTGCAACATGCGGTCGTGCGTTATCCTGCTGAAATGTAGGGTTTCGCAGGGATCGAATGAAGGGTGGAGCCACGGGTCGTATCTCATCTGAAATGTAACGTCCACTGTTCAAAGTGCCGTCAATGCGAACAAGAAGTGACCGATACATGTAACCAATCGCACCCCATACCATCACGCCGGGTGATACACCAGTATGGCGATGACGAATACACGCTTCCAATGTTCGTTCACCGCGATGTCGTCAAACACGGATGCGCCCATCATGATACTGTAAACAGAACCTGGATTCATCCGAAAAAATGACGTCTTGCCATTAGTGCAGCCGGGTTCGTCGTTGAGTACACCACCGCAGGCGCTCCTGTCTGTGATGCAGCGTCAAGGGTAACCGCAGCCATAGTCTCCGAGTCGATAGTCCATGCTGCTGCAAACGTCGTCGAACTGTTCGTGCAGATGGTTGTTGTCTTTCAAAGGTCCCCGTCTGTCGACTCAGGAATCGAGACGTGGCTGCACGATCCGCTACGGCCATGCGGATAAGATGCCTGTCATTTCGGCTGCTAGTAATACGAGGCCGTTGGGATACAGCACGGCGTTCCGTATTACCCTCCTGAACCCACCGATTCCATATTCTGCTAACAGTCATTGGATCTCGACCAACGCGAGCAGCAATGTCGCGATACGATTAACCGCAATCGCGATAGGCTACAATCCGACCTTTATCAAAGTCGGAAACGTGATGGTACGCATTTCTCCTCCTTACACGAGGCATCACAACAACGTTTCACCAGGCAACGCCGGTCAACTGCTGTTTGTGTATGAGAAATCGGTTGGAATCTTTCCTCATGTGACCACGTTGTAGGTGTCGCCACAGGGCCTACCTCGTGTGAATGCTCTGAAAAGTTAATCATTTGCATATCACAGCATCTTCTTCCTGTCGGTTAAATTTCGCGTGTGTAGCACGTCATCTTCGTGGTGTAGCAGTTTTAATTGCGAGTAGTGTACACAAATAATGGACAGTAGCTGACTGAAAGCGTGTAGTGCGGTCTATGTAGCAAGATTTTTCCTCTTTTCGTATTATGCAACATGTCAAGTGCACCGCCGTGCCAATTAGGCATTTAACCTGTAGCGTCTGGATGTTCTAATTCAGGTCAGAGGCGGTTCCGAGATGTGTTGGGTGTGGTTTTCTTATAATAACTTGGACGCACTTATTTAGGTTACTGTGAAAATCTCTCAGGTATCACGATGTTTATTTCGATATTCTTGGTTATTAAATGTTTCTCTTTCTTCAGCTGTGACATATGCAACGGTCAGCTACCAAACGATGTGGCTGTTGATAACGGATTTTCACCCTTTGTTCCAAACAGTTTCTGACATTTGAATCGAATTAAACAGACACTGCGAAATACAATCACTGCAATAATTGCGTATCACACCAAAGCTGAGGTGGTAGTAAAACAGCAACAGGAGGAGACAATGTGGCTAACGTCAGGAGCACTCACGGTCACCCTATGTGCAAGGTTCCCCGTCCTAGCAAACACAGAGCCCCCTAGAATTAAGGGAGCACAGTTAGCCTCAAGATAACACAGAAAAATCCTAGACAAAACAGAACTCGGTATGCATCAAGAACTGGCACCTAAAAAACTGACTTCAATCCACGTCAGCATTGTGGAAAATTGGCGAAGAGCTGTAGGATTTCCACTCTCAGAGAGCTTAGAAAAAGCTCTGGGCTGTAAGTGGAGTAAGAATCGAAACTTGATGGACGAGCCCAACAAGAAGATCGAAGGATTTAACCTCCCGGGGAAATGGTGTACAACTTTGAATCAGAACGAGTGTTGGTAAGTGTAAGCAATTAAAAATAAATGGGACTTATCGGACAGTCTTGAAAGTGGGTGCAGGTAAATCCAGTCTACATCTACATCAATTCTCAGCGAGCCACCTGACGGTGCGACGGTGCGGGTGGCGGATTGTACTTCTGAAATCAGTACCTGATTCCCCGTTCCCTGTTCCTCTTGCGAATGGCACGTTGGAAGAGTTATTGTCGGTATTACCTCAAATATCTCGAATTTTTTCATCGTGGCCTTTTTGAGAGATGTATATTAGAGGAAGTAATATGTTTCCCGGTTCTTCAATGGAAGACTCACTCGAACATACAGTAGTAAACCTCTCCATGGAGTAGAATGTCTGTCTTGTACCGTGTGCAACTGGAGTTTCTTGAACGTCTCTGTAACCGTTTCGTGGCGAATCGTTGCATCTATACTACCTCTTCTATCTGTCCTAACCGCTAAGGGTCCCAGATTGGTGAACAGTATTCAAGAATCGGTGAGACAATTGCGCTGCAACCCACTCCTTTCGTGGGTCTGCTACATTTTCTTAAGATCATTGCTATCTACCTTTGTCTGGCATCTGTTTCTCCTGCTATTTGTTTTATGTGCGCATTCCACTTAAGGTCACTCTGGATAGCTATTCCTAGATATTTTTCGGCAGATACTCGTTCCAGTAGTTTGCACAATAGTTTTTCGCTCTGGGTTCTACGGAAATTATCTTTACATCTGTCGATTTTGTTCCGTTAAGAGCAAAGGGTTGAGCTCTATCTGTAGAGAAGTCCTGAATTCAATCACAAATATAGTCCAGTACTCTGTAAGCTCGTATGTTTTTCACTAAAAGACAATGCGAAATGTTGTCAAATGCCTTCCTCAAGTCCAAGAACTCGGCTTCAAATTGAGAACCTTGTCTACAGCGCTGTGGATCTCATGGAGCAACAGAGAGACCTGAGTTTCGCAGTATCTCTGTTTCCAGAATTCATGTTAATTTCTATAGAGGATATATTCGTTCTCAGAAAACATCTTAATTTTTTAGCATAAAAACGATCCATAAGTCCATAACAGATTGACTTCAACGATACAACCCTAAAGTTATGTACGTCTGTCCTACGGATCTCCATGGAAACGAGAATGACTTGCCTTTTTTTTCCTGTCGCTAGGCACCCTTCGTCGTTCCAGTGAACAACGATGAACTGTTGCCAGAAGAGGAACGAGTTTTCTCGCATGATACTTGCAAATATTACTGTTATCTCATCTGGTCCTGATGTCTTTCCAATTTTAAGAGACTGTAATTGCCTTTTTATACCGCGATCGATTATATCAATATGTACCATTCATTGTTCGTACGATGATTGAAACGAGCGACGGTATTACAGTCTTCCGCAGTGAATCAATTTCGGAGGACCGAATTCAGTATTTCGGCCTTTTCTCTGTTATCTTCCGTTTCGGTGCCTGTTATGGTCTCTGAGTAACTGAAAAGATTATTTCTACCCGCTTACTGATTTTGCATAACACCGAAGTCTCTTAGGGTTTCTAGTCAGATCAAGTGACTCGCATTGAAAGCTTCTGTCCTTAAGTCACTCATTTTCGCTTCGTGCAACTTTTATTTCTCTGCTAGGTTTTGATTTCTCTTGAATCGTTGACGAAGCACTCTTTGTTTACGTAGCAGTTTTCTAAAACGGCTATTAGACCACGGCGAGTCTTTCCCACCCCTCGTATTGGCTCGTGGTCTACATTGTGGAAGCAGAGGTTGGCGGAGGCCCGCACCTTTTAAATTGGTGCACTCATTAGTTAACGTTGCATTTCAGGAAAGGTATAAATTTTACCATAAAAGTGAATAAATATAAACAAAATAGTGGTAATTTAAAAATTATTTATTGTGGTAATTTCGTATCTTGTACAGCTGCAAGCACATTTTATTTTAGGATCATTTTAGTGAGACAAACGTATCCTATCACCCTTTTCTGTAATCTTTTTCGAGGTCAACACTGAGATTGTTTGTTGAGATTCTTATCATGGCCTGTGAGGTAATGTCTGTCAAAGGGCGTGAAGAGGGCTGAATTAACTCTTTCTGGTCTTCCGATAAGAAAAACTTTGTTAAAAAATATGAGGCCCAAATATAGAGAGCATCTTCGCAGCGTACTTCTTCATACATAGAAATTTTTCAGCAGACGAAAATTTGTAAAAGTCAACTACCGTCATAGCATGAAATATGCCTTTCAGTGTGATCTAACGACATGTCATTAAGTAAATGTAAAATGCCTTTATGGTCGTTCCGTTAAGCCACTGCGCACAGTATATCTACACTGCACGGTGCGCATGCATATTGATTTGGCAGTCCTAGTGGAAATCCTTGGTCGCGCACGAGTAGGAAATAGTGCTTCAAAGCTAATTTTTCTTAGTGGTGAGCCAAACAAAAATTCGTACCAGGCCGTCGTGGCCCGCAGCCGCTATTTGCCCACCCATGCCTTAAGACACTGCTCGAAACTTACTTGTCTAAGATGCACGTAGCGATGGTTTTGAATTTTTCCGTTTCGTGTTCCACATTCTTGTCCTCAGCGCTGAATATTTGTTGTTGACTACACAGGTACCCTGCAATTTGTATCCTGTCACTCACGCTAAGCTAAAATACTTACTTACCTTTCTTAATATTTCTTGTAATACCCACAGTCATAGCTGCTATCCCAGCCTTGTCTTCTATGTTAACTGATTCGGTAAGTTCAGGGCTGTGTGTAGCTAGCAGGTCTAAGACATTTGCTTCTCGAGTTGGTTGTCCAAGTTGTTTAGGTAATTTTAGGACAAGACATTCAGAATAACGTCACACGATTCCCTGTTACTGGCACCTGTTTTGACTGAGTCCCTCTCGCAATCTGTACCTGGCAATCTGAAATCACCCTCTATCACAGAAGTTATTAACAGTATTCTGCACGTTCTCTCGGAAACGCTCTGTCACTGCAGCTGCTGACGCTGGTGATCTACAAAAGCATCCGATTACCATTTCTGACCGACCTTTGGTGCTTAACTTGACCCACATTAATTCTTCTTTCGAACCCGTGATAATCTCGCTGGATATTATAGAATTATTTAAAGCAGTAAACACGTTGCTACCACGTGAGACTAAACTATCCTTGTCATAAATATTCCAATTCGAACTTATGATTTCGTTGCTATTCACTTCCAGCTTCAACCAACTTTCTGTTACTTACGCTGCCTGCGATTTGTAACTTTCAACTAGCACTACTGATCTGAGGGACATATATAAACCTTCCAACTCAGCAATAGAGTGGCTCAAGAATGTTTGTAATACCATACAGTATTGTAAGAACATAAGTAAATAGTGTTACAACTCACTATAGATCAACAGAATATTTTAGTTAATACACTATATGATGAATGGCTTTGTAAGTGCCGGACGAGTAAATAAATTAATAAATAATACCAATGCAAGATAAACTGACGAGATCAGCATTGATTCTTCTTCCTATGTGGGTCTCACACAAACTGGGTGCTAGCATTATGTGTCGTAGATACTATCAGATATGGAAGTTCGGATCAGTCCAGGGGTTGTGCACGGATAGCCCAAGTTTGCGTATGTTGCCTTCGGCAGTGCTGCTATGTGGCCGTATTGTTTGTGTCTTCGCCGCTGACTGAGCGCTCGTGTTGTTTACCTAGTAATCGACCGCTTCGTGCATGCTGGCTAAAGCATATAGTTCAGCATGGCCAAACAATAAAGGGAATCGACGCTCAAATTTACATTCCAAAACGAATTTTCACAACCAAACGCACTCAAGGTAGAGCAGTTTTTACGAGCAGAGGTCAAAATCCCTGTGGCTAACATAGCGTACACTTTTCCATCATGGACATTGTAGTCGATGTAAAGCTCATCAACAATGCAATTAGTGAACAGATACTCCGCTTCTGCTATCCAGCCACAACGTGGGTAGTGTGGATGTCAACCATTCTTGTTTGTGAGTTTGCACAAGCAGAATATTCGAACTTCAATTTGAACTCCCAACACAAGACGTCGAGATGGCGTTTTTCCGCTACAGCACGGTGCATATTTATGTTGTGGGAAGATGGATGCTGTTCCGAACGTATCCTGTCGTGATTGGTGTCCAACAAGTCCGAATTGAACTTAACATACGTGCCGTCATATCTCCATATCGGCGGGTGCCACTCTACCGTCCTTTACGAGAGAGAACCAGAACCTTGTTCCAGAAGTTGGAAGGAGGGGTATCTCCAGTCCGAATATATCCAATGTTGGATCGTCCAGCTACCACCAGTGGACATGGTGCCTTCCTTGCTGATGACGTTGCTTCCCGTGACTTATAGTGCCACCCTCACGACTGCTGCCACTTCACTACGGCATCTGACACTCCCAGATGATCCAATGCAACATCCATCAATGTGGTGGAAAGAGGAAATGCCTATTCTGCAGCAGAGGACTCCACTCTGACAGCGCCACCCATGGCAACGGATAACGACGATTATGATGATAGAATGATGGTAGACTCGCTAATTGTGCCAACTGTGGCCTTTGTGCCAGAGTCCCATGAGTCGACGACCTTGTTTGATACAAGACGTACCCGAAAGCAATGATCTCCAAAGTGCCATAAGTGGAGACACAGGAAAGCTTCACAACAGGTAGAGGACTGACAGCGAAATGGTGAAGACTCAACCCACCAGGGTGATGCTACCACGGAGGCAAGCGATACTGGCGACAGCTGCATGGGAACAACGAATGGGACTGAGGAAGTTTCATACCTACCTGCAGAGTTCAAATGGCTCTGAGCACTATGGATCATCAGTCATCAGTCCCCTAGAACTTAGAACTACTTAAACTAACTAACCTAAGGACATCACACACATCCATTCCCGAGGCAGGATTCGAACCTGCGACCGTAGCGGTCGAGCGGTTCCAGTCTGAAGCACCTAGAACCGCTCGGCCACACCGGCCGGCGCCTGCAGAGTGATCAGCCATCAGTACACGAGACAAATGTTGCTCCCCATATGTTGGAGTGTGGGCTCCAATCCCATGCCTTGAGGAGATGATGGGAGATGGTCTTGCCTTGCAACCGGTGGCGTGGGGTAAGGATGATGACGCTACGCAAGTTACACCGACAGGTCCCACACCGTTGGTGCTGGTCACTGGCATTTTAGAAACGGTTCCAGCTGAGACGATGACGCAACTTGGTGCTTAATGGACATTTCCGACCTAATGAATAACTTGGCACATGCAGCTCCACAACAGGCTTACCATATCACCACAATTAACCTCAATATGACTGGAACAGTTGTGAAGATTCATCTGCTGCAAGAGATGCTTTTGTGCATCGGATACTGACTTTGCATTCTTGCAAGAAGTAAGGTTAGTCTCTAACTTACCTTATTATTTGACTTTTATGACAAAGAATGATCAAACCGGCACAGGTACAGCAGTACTAGCGAGTGATGGCATTGAAATCAAAGATGTGATTCATCCCCCTCAGCCAGGTGGTCACTATCATAGTTATGAGCTTACATATTATTAAAGTTTATGCTCCATCAGAAACCGAGAAATGCTGCGAGAGGTCGCAGTTCTACTCGGAGGAAACGGCCCCCTCTTTCTTGGCCTTTACAATCAATGTATCTTTTGCTGTGATTTTAACTGTTTGCTTCACGCCAATGCACAGGTCCCACATTTTTCCGTTTGTCAGGATATTGGTGTGAGACCTGCTTCTTACTGATATTTGGGAGAAAGTGCAAGCTGACCACCCTGGACACACATGTGTTACCAGTCAATGGCCCACTCCTCTTGATCGCGTAAATGTCTTAAATGATCTTGTACTGGGACTGTTGTACAACGAACGATGTCCTCTTGACATCTCTGACCACAGTACGTTCATATGCATGGTCCCTCTCTGGTAAGAATAGGTGTGGCGAGAGCGTGGTATCTGGAAGATGAATGCGGTACACCTCCAGGCCTCAGAATGCCGTCAGATTACCGTCGCTGCGTGGGCGGACTGTGAACGACGTCTTACATGATACCCCTCCACATTGGTATGGTTAATGGAATATGCAAAACCAGCGTTCCAGCTGGTGCTAGTGCAATGTGGAAAGGACATCGCTGTTTGGCACCATCAGGCTTTGAACTTTTGTTACAGGATTCTTCGCGAACTCGCATCCCAACCGCTGTCACCAGACCTACAGATGACAAGCAGCCCAATTATAGCCAAAATATTGTCTTGATAACTGTCAACGCTGACGACAGCTAATCATGATCCTCGCTTTGCCATATGATGGAACCTTAACGATCCGGGCAGCCACTGTGGACGCCTTTGCAGAACATTATAGACGATTGTACCAGAAGGAACATATAGAGGAGGGGGCGATAACGCCATATTGTAACACGTGTCGCGCTCCCTCGACAACACAGCAGCATCATCGCTTTTAGCTGCGATTACTCGTGACGACCGTGAGGACGCGATATATAAGGGTATTCTTACCAAGTCGCCTGGGACAGATGGACTGCCGCTCGATCTCTGTCGACCTTTCCATTCCATGATGCTTCCACCTTGCGTCACCATTTACCGTGAGATAATGTCCCACGGTGTTTGCTCAGCCTTCTTCCTTCGTCAGTGAACCACTTATCACCACACAAAAGTCTTCAAGAGCTCAAATGATTGAGGACTACCGCCAGATTGCAATGTTAAAATCGGACTATAAAGCCTTCGCTCTGATTCTGGCGGTGGAAGTAAATAAGGTCCTGCCAATAAGCCCTTCAATGGATCAAACGACACAGGGAGGAGAATCCAACATGCAAACGGCCGTCAACAAATGTACGGATTTGGTAGCTATCGCCACATCCTGTCACTTTAGAGCTGTTATGATCTTAGTAGACATCGACTACACTTTCGACAGAGTGCGGCATACGTTCCTTATGTCAGCTGTGGCCCGCATGGGCTTCCCGCCAGACTTCCTCGACGTATTTCTGCGCCTCTTACGGGCGGCATCATCCTTGTACTGGTAAATGGACGTGCAATAGATCCCTTCGCATTCCGTTTGACAAGACTGTTCACTCCCTATGATTTTTTATGCGATCGCACTGGAACCGCTCATAGGTGGACTGAGAAGCAATCTCTCAAGTTTTATGTTGAGGGACCACATCTTCCATTGCTGAGCATTTGGTGATGACCTACTGATGGCCCAATCAGATGATGAGGTGCACTCCATACTCAAGTGGATCGAGTGACAGTGATTGGCGGCGAGAAGCCTCATGAACGTAATCAAGTCAGTGGTGAAGCGTATTTGCAATGGCCTTCAGGTGGGTTGTGTGTACTTCTCCCACAGGTGGATGTGATCAGATATTTGGGCATTAAATTTACACAGGATGTGCTTCGCACAGCTCCTACAAACTGTAAATGACTACTGCAGGTGATACTCACATAAGTTCGCCAGAACTTACTTTGATGCACAGAACAACTACAGTGTCTCGAGTACCTTGTCACTCAGGGGGTGACCAAGATGATACTTATGGCATAGGTTCTCCCAGTACCGACAGTGATGGCATGCAGACTGCAGGCGTCGTTTGGATATTATCTTTGTGTTGGATTTCTGTTTAAAATCCGCTACGACAACCCTCACGCTGGCTCCACATGAAGGTGAACTGAGACTTGTAGATGTACGAGTGAGAGCTGCAGGCTTATCTTTGTGTACAATGGCGAAACTGTGGGCCTGTCACTTTCAGGCCACCCGTTAGCGGAACTAATGACGGTGTACATCCTTCCACCTGTCAGGATTGCTCTCATCGCTTCCTCTCTCTCCCACATCTTGACAATCATACTTTAATATAGTTAAATGGATCCTGATGTCCACTGCCCTCGAACTCCGAAGGCGACAGACATTTATCGTTCAAGGCTGAGACCCATCACTTGAAACTTGACTGAAATTGGTAACTCTTGCTTTGATGTGGAGAGCAGTCCAACAGTCCTTCCTTCCTATATGACTACGAGCAGTGTGATACCAACTTCGTCAACTGGAAATACGCAACGAAATAGAGGTTACACACTGTCGAACTAATGGATTCTCCCCTCTGTTCGAGTGCCACCATCCAGGCACTGATGAACACCGTTCGTTACATTAATGGATCAGCGTTTGAAGAATTGATGCTGGTCTAGAAGATCCTCGCCTGCGACGTTCACTCCCTGCGTTACATGATACACCCCCAGTATCTCCTATGACCGGATACATACTACCCGATTGCGAAGACTCATGCTCACGTGTGGTTTAAAGGTTTGTCGATTTACTACTTATTCGGAGATGATGAGTAGCTGATTATTGAATGCTTACAATATCTCCAAGACAATCATAGCACACTAGAGATTGCTCCTTGCTATTGCCAACACTTTGCAAATTATTCGTGTAGTGTCTTTGTGAACTCCCCTCACAGCTTGAGTGTACTACTACTAGGAGTCGATCCCTGTAGTGGACCCTGACACGAAGCGAAATGGTTATCGATTTGGTACCAATTCATCAGAAATATGTGTGAGATGATGCGTAAGATTTTGTTTATATCATTGTTCTACTTTCCTTCGACCATGTGGTCGTTATCTAAGCAATATAACTGTAGCATTTTCTATTTTCTAATTTGTTCTTGGATGTTTTGCGTTCACCCATCTGTGGGAAGAGGGAAACACAAGTATGTCTGCTTAAATTTTATTTCTTGTTGATGTGATTTATATTAACTAAAATATTAACAATCTCTTCTCTACTACAGAGACAACTTAATTAAAATTAAATGTAAAAATTCGGAGTTGAAGGTGAAAAAGGTTACTAACACATATTTTTAAAAACGTTTTTAAGGCTCGCAATAAGCAAGAAATTCGGGTTCCAGTTCCGGGTCAGCACAATTTTACTGTATCCATAGTAAAACAGTTGACGATGTAATATCGTATTCGCAGTTTGCGAATACTATCTTAATTTCCCTAAGCGATTAAGATCTGGGGATTTAGAAGGACAGTCGAGTTACAATAGTGTACTTCTTTGTTTATGAAACCAGTGATGTATGCCTGCATCAATATGTACACGGCTGCGGGTGCCCACAGAATGTTCTTCTTTCAGGTTCCTGGCATGTGCTGCGCGCCTACTTTGGTCTTAGTACTTTAAAAGCAAAGGGCGTATCTTCTTATGTTTTAGAC
This sequence comes from Schistocerca piceifrons, assembly GCF_021461385.2. Classification (NCBI taxonomy): domain Eukaryota; kingdom Metazoa; phylum Arthropoda; class Insecta; order Orthoptera; family Acrididae; genus Schistocerca; species Schistocerca piceifrons. Next base: position 465,951,602 of record NC_060140.1, on the reverse strand, counting down.
AGTATGAATAATTTTCTGAAACAGGAAATAAATTAAAGAAAAAAGAAAAAACGAAAATGGAGGAAGATTAGGATTTAATGTCCCATTGGTGACGTGATCTCAGAGACAGAGCCAATGGTTTGAATTTTCATGACTGGGGGAAGAATGCATTCGTCTGTCTTTCGAAATTCTTCGGCTTTTTAATTCACGGGGTTCTAATTAATATGTTTCATAAATCGCAGTAAACGTAAATCGAGTTGCCTGATCCAAAATTTGAAACATACTCCTATTGACTGCGGATACTGTTCCCAAACCACTGCTTCAAATCTCGCAGCATTCGACCACTCAGCAGTAAAGAATAGGAGGAGACTTTACAGGAAATTAAGAATTCCTTCCGTCTAGTAGGAATGGCTGAAACGGTTGACTTAAGTGACTCTGATGGAAGATTATGATGTAGGCGAAATGGGTGACAAGATTTGTGGTATGAATATTCACTCTACATTTCTCCAGCACTTCTCCGCAGTTTCTTCCGGCACTGCCACTAACAAGATATGCAGGAGAACTGTGAAGTTTCCAAGGGAGAAGAAGTATTTGTGGAAGTGAAGCTGCGAGAGTGGGTCGTGAGTCGTGGCTGGATAGCTCAGGCGTTAAAGCCGTTGCTGGCACGTTCGAGTCCCAGTCCAGTATACAGCTTTAATCTGCCAAGAAGTTTTAAGATTTGTTGAAACCGAAAGTCCGATCAGTATTAATGCATGCTTTTCATTGAGAGGTATCGTATGGTGATAAATCATCCGGCAGATACAAGTAAATGAAGATCTTTGCTTTGTTAAAGACTGGTAATGTTTCGCAGTATTGCCGCCTCCGGCGAGCTTCCATCACATCTGAGCAGCTGTTCAGTTAGAGCGAGGCCCGTACCTTAGAAACTGTCTAAAGGAGTGCTCAGAGCCACAGATCGTTGGAGTGGAGAGTCGAGGTCGAGCAGAGAGCAAACAGGAGGCCGGCGTCTGGGCACGGCCGGCGGCGCGGTGGGCGGCAGCAAGTGTTTGCGCCGGCGCGTGGCCCAGCGCGCCCCACCTCTGGCCACGCCGCCGAGCACCGCGCCTGCTCGAGCACCATTCGCGATCGCAAACACGTGGCGGCCGCCATACAAAGGAACGGTTTCGACGGACGACGTCAAACCGAGGCAGTAAGGCATTTAGACAAGTCCATAAACACTGACCTCTTGTTGACACTGCTCTCATGACGGAAGCACTGGCCGAGCTTTCGAAGTAGTGCCTCCATCCGCGCAAAGGTTCTCAACATTTGTCCTATTCCTACACAGTCGAGGATTCTTACACACAACGTGCCGTCCGGTCAATTGAACTTACCGATACCGGACATCAGCGGGTCAAATGAACTTGACGACACTCAACCTCGTCTTTCACCGGTAACGCAATGATGTTGTGGCTTGTGGCGCCATACGTATGGGAAGAGAAAGAGAACATGACACAGAACATTTTTTTATGTGTCCGTACTATATTCTGAACGAAGATTGGAAAAAATCTGGAAATTTGTGGTAAGGTCTTATGGGACCATACTGCTGAGGAAATCGGTCCTTAAGCTTATTCACTATTGAATCTAACTTAAACTAACTTACGTTAAAGACAACACACACACATGCCCGGGGGAGGACTCGAACCTCCGACGTGGGGAGCCGAGCGGACCGTGACAAGACGCCAGAGACCGCGCGGCTACCCAGCCGCCGAGGGTTGTGGGACACATTGTACTGTAGCGTAGCCCAAGGTCTAGGTCGGGTTGAAGGATGGCAGTTATTTTGTTAAGTGGAATCGATGACTACAATGGATCCCACATCGACCTGCGCCCAAAGAGGCTGCAATCTTCTGCGCAAAGTGATAGCAGAGCTTGAAACTGAGGCCATGTAGACCTATCGCCAATTTTTCGGTAAAAAAGTCGATAGTATTGGTCATCGCACGAAAGTCTTTCTCTAGAAATGAAGCAATAGTCGGATTGGCGCAAGAAGTTCCCTGACAGCAGGCAGACCTGTTTCAGCCTCCAGTTGCGAAGCACAAACGGCTCCAAGCGAAAGTAATAATCATCCATGGAGCTGCGACAACACAGAGGCGTTGCATTAGAGACGTTTATAAAATCGCGTTACGTGGTTAATGAAAGTAGGTGCGCGAATCTGCCAATACCAGAAGACTGTAACAGTCAGGGTTCTTACACTGACTTGATTGCAGTGAAGCAACCGTTAAAGTAGCTAGGTTTTGATAGCCGTCAGGATATCCAATGTCCGTAGGTTAGTTAGGTTTATGTAGTTCTAAGTACTAGAGGACTGATGACCATAGATGTTAAGTCCCATAGTGCTCAGAGCCATTTGACATCCAATGAACGAGGTGTTTTATGCATTCTGCCTTGATTTAACTGCCAGGCTGATTCGATTTCTAGGTCAGCTCGACTTACTTTGTACGGCTACAACGGGACGAAATTGCGAAGTACAATGATCATTGTTTATTCAGCGAACAGATCAAAATTCCTGCTGCAGCATGGACCTGATTGTTCGGTGTGTCAGTTTACGTAGCGCATGTCACTCAGGAAACTGAGCGCCTGTGGACGAGATGTTTCCCCAAAGCAATCACAGCTGTTAACGCCCGAAACTGCAAGCGGTTCTAATTCCGACGACAGTCTAAAGTTTATTGCACTTGTCCATACGGTACTAGTACGAGATTTGGTTGCATACAGCTTCAAATCGCAGGAGTATGTGTCGTTGCCCGAAGTTAAATCTGATACCTTCCCACAAAGCTCTTGAAGTCAGGACATTGTATGACTTTCTGTGACCTTCCACGCTTTAAATCTGAACACTATGTTTGGTAGATACCTCAGTGGTCTACACAGCTAGTGCATTAACGCCGACGCCAAATTCACTCTCTCTTAGGTATCAACAACTAAACCTCAGGATTATATCTCACACACCGATTGCAGCGGTCAGCAATAAGAAATGGAAATAAACACACGCGAAGCGATGGAGAGGCATTGTTGCTACTAAACGAACAAACCATTTCCATATTGACGGGATTGCCTAGTAAGAAACTCTAGCAAATACTCTTTCATAAAATTTCTATGCATAGGTAACGCGTCACCTGAAAGTTTGGAGCGCAAAATTGTACGACAGTGAATCATGGGCTGTAGGAAATCTGGAGGCAGATAGAATCCAAATATTTCAGAGGTGGTGCTGCGCAAAGATGTTGAAAATTAGGTGAACTGATAAAATAAGGAATGGGGTGTTTTTGCACAGATCCGAGGAAGAACGGAATATATTGAAAACACAGGGAGAAGGGACAGGAGACACAGAACATCTGTTGAGACATCAGGGAATACCTTCCATGGTACTAGAGGTAGTTGTAGAGGGCAAAGCAGATATTAGAATACATTCTAAATATAAGCAGAGGAAAAATGAACTAGAATCATAGTTTGGGTGTTTCAGTGTAATTTCAGTAGTCAATTTTCCAACTCCTGTGCAGCAAGATAGTAGGACACTGACTGATAACGCTTTTAAAGACAACCAACCTGAAGCAATTCATGTGTACCCAACTGTAAATGAACTATCTGATCCCGATGTGAAATTGCTGGAAATAAAAAAAAGTTAAAAGATGGTATGGGATGAGGTATATGTAAAAAGAGATGCTTATGTCATATTCGGTTTATTCCACAAAATTAAAATCTCATGTAAAGTGCAGAGTGAAATTTATATATAGGTCAGAACAAGTCAAGATCCAACATTACTTGCACACTACAAAAAATTCTCTAATATTTTGAGAGAAGTAGTAAAATGTCATGAAATATGTACGTCGTGACGGAAGTTAGTAATGCGTGCTATGAATTAAAACTGTATAGGATATTGGCAAATGGAAGACAAGGCAGACAGTACAAGATAGAATAACAGTTAAACTAAATCACAATCTTGTGACTGACAGTTCAGAGGCTGTGAGTACTTTTAACAATCATTTTCTAAAGTATCTCTCTAAATACGATTAAATGGTTCAGTAGCAGAAGGGAGAAAACGTATTAAAAATGGAGTTCCACAAAATTGTAACCAAAAGGATGTGGCACCAACATCCTTCCCTGAAATAAATAGAACCATAAAAATTCTAAGCACCAAAAGATCATATGGTGTTGATGGAATTTCAAAGAGAATTCTGCAAAGTTTCTGTTCTTAGTGGCATATATTACGTAGCACTGGAAAATAGAATTTTTGCAGACAGTTTAAAATATGCAATTGTTAAACCTCTTCATAAGAGAGGTGAGAGGGAGACTTGAACAGTTATTGTCCAATTTCCTTACTAACATATTTTTGCAAAGATAAAGTATTGTACTGAAGAGCAGCCTCACACTTAAGTAGAAACAATGTACTCAGCATATCACAGTTCGAATTCCAGAGAGGTTGTTAGTCGAGAATGTTGTTTATGCATTCACTCGTCAAACAGTATAAGCGTTAAATAATAAAATATCGCAACCTGGAAATTCTTTGCGATCATTCCAAAGCGTTTGAATGTGTTGATCATGTTACTTAAGTTTTATGGATTTGGTGACTCTACACGCAGCATACAATTGGTCGGAATCATGCTTAAGAAAACTTTGTGCTGAATAAGTAAAAACAGTGTGGGAAGGGTATGATATTTTAGTGACTGGATAGAAAACACAAATAGAATACCACAAGATTCCGTTTTGGGTCCATTCCTACTCCATACACAGCATATGTGAATGGCTTTCCGCTTAATATTCAACGAGCAGAGTATGTACTTCTTCCACACGATACCAATTTTGTAATAAAACCCAAGGGAGAGAAAACAAGAGATTTAAATCATGTTTTCCAATGAATTATACGGTACTGCTCAGAGAAAAGATTCTCCCTAAACTTCGAGGAAGTGATTTAAATGATGTTTCCCAATGAATTATACAGTAGTGCTCAGAAAATGGATTATCCCTAAACTTTGAGGACAAGTAGTGCTATTTTAAGTTCTGTACAACAAACAGAGTCATATCAACAACTGATGTAGGCCACGAGCAGGAGTCAGTAAACAGAGTAGAATCGTCCTAAATTTTTGGTGTAAGGATTGATGGAAAAATGAACTGAACGAGGCATATTACTGAATCTCTCAAACAATTAAGTTCAGCTACTGTAACTCTTCATTTAATTGCTAATCTAGGAAGCAAACGAATTAATCTCATGAGAAATTTTGCGTATTTTCACTCAGTAATGTCTTATGGAATATACTTTTGGTTTCACGAAAACGAGCAGTAAGAATAACATGTTTTTTCACCCACGAAAGTCATGTACGTACCTCTTCAAGGAGCTAGGCGTTTTAAATGGTTCAAATGGCTCTGAGCACTATGGGACGTAACACCTGAGGTCATCAATCCACTAGAACTTAGAAATACTTAAACCTAACTAACCTAAGGACATCACACGCATCCATGCCCGAGGCAGAATTCGAACCTTCGACCGTAGTGATCGCGCGGTTCTAGACTGAAGCGCCTTGAACCGCTCGGCCACTGTGCCGGCAGGCGTTTCAACTGCGCCATCAGAATACATATATTCGTTAATGGAATTCGTCCGAAGATCCATAAAAATTTGAGAAGAACAGATAGTTCCAGATCTACAAGTTTAGAAGGAAAACAGTGACCGTTATTAGCCATCATTAAAGCTGTCAGGGCTCAGGAAGAAGTTAAGTATGCAGCAACAAAATTTTTTATCATTTGCCAAAAAACATTAAATGTCTAACAGATCGGAAGTCTGTTTTTTTATCTATCCTAAAATCATTTCTCCTGGGCAACTTCTTCTTCTCCTTCGATGAATTTCTGCTTCAAAATTGGTAACCTCTTAAAAATAAATTAAAATAAGAAATAAATATAGAAGCGAAAAAATTCATTTTAAGTACAGTGGCACGAGTAGAAATAAAAAATAGTATGTTCATTAATGTTAACACAGATCATGTTTACGTATTCTGTAAACGGTCTCTTTCTTCATCATATTGACAAAGAATCCTTCAAATGATCTATGGAGCATGTAACAAAATGTCTAACTAACTAACAAATAGTTGAGGTCGTACGGTACCATTGCTGTTACAAAATAAAGAAGTAGGCACAAGAGAGAAACTCGTTTATCGTGAGGATTTTTCGTTACCACGGGAAGCCTATCGAAATTGGAGCCTGCGGGATAGCCCATTTTTCTCCGTAGACCGATTGAGAAATTGTTAAGCTGTACGTACCATTTTTCTGCCTATCGTTCACTTAGTGAATACTACGGTGGATACAATTTTGGGCAATACGTATTTGCCACGTAAGTGTTTAGAATGTAGGAGAGCGACCATTACAAATATATGCAGAAATTTATTAAAATCGTCATGCAAGAGTTATTGTGTATGTTTGGATAGAGGTTAAGTGACTTTATGATATGTCCATACTACCGTGGGAACTATTGAACTGCAATAAAATTCTACAATGTTTTCATTGAATACAGTCGTAGGCACAAGCAAAGTGAAAACAGGACAGAATAGAACGGACATATTATCTCGAGGTTTGCAGGGAGAGGAAGGGCAAGATTGGATGAAAAAGAAGAGAGAAAGAAGAAGTACATGAAATGGAACATAAGAGACTCGCTGAAAAATGAAGCGAAATGAACGAATGGCATTTTTGGCGGGGAGGAATCATGCGAGGTTGTTTGACTGTCTGGTGCTAGTCTTTGTAGGTCACGGCACTTTGGCGACTTGTGCGTCGTTGTGACGAGGATGAAATGAAATGATTAGGACAACACAAACACCCAGTCCTGAACGAAGAAAATGTCAGATATGGCCGGGAAATGTTCACGTGATCTCACAATTTAGAACGAACCAGTAGACCACGAGCCATTAACAAAAACGAGTATGGGTGAAGGATTCAGTGGTTAGGGCACTGATATCAAATTCTGAGAGAGAGCGAGGTCACCAGGTGCGCTACCTGACTTCTAAACTTCTGCTACTGGAAGCGTACGTAAATAAGTTGTTGATGGTTAGAATGTCTGCGTTTATACAGTGTCTGTATTTTCAAATTACAATATTCTTCAGAAATGCATGCTTCTTTTATTTTTATTTTTGTTTCTTCTAGTGAAAGATCTCAGTGTGAGAAAAGTGGCTGTATAACATACATCGACGTGCAATTAGGGCCGACAACAACAAAACAGAAATGCAATTAAGAACGTCCTACAGGGAAACAAACAAAATCACACCCGCCAGCATGTGGGTAGATGCAATCAGAATCCCAAGTCCATCAGACGTGTTCCGCACGCGCCTTGTCGAAGATTATTCCGTTTGGAATACCAAAAAATTAGCTTACTGTTGATGGTATCGCAAATTTTGCGTGGTAAAGGCAGAAGGATCTTGCACGAGCGTCTGAAAACCTAGAACAATCTTATCTTTTTCATGAAACAATTAAGAGGTCGATAGGCCTATTTTCCGAATCAGTTGCCATATCTCTGCAGAAGATTCACTCTGCAGTCGACGTTCATCTGTGTCAAGCGTTTGCCACTGGGGACAAAACGCCGAATCTGTCACGTTAATGGCATGTAGGCGAAATTATGTTATTCATTTTCCGTTAAAAACCTGATACCACTCTGCAGGAGCACTTGAGATTACTTTTGGGTCTAAGCTTGATTATGTTTATACAAAAGAGAGAGAGACAAAGGGCGAAAGTTGTTGAGAATAGTCTCTATTTAAATCCCCACCTGGCCACCCAGATGTGAATTTTCCTTGATGTCTCTAAAATGATTAAGGCAAATGTCGGAATGAATACATTGAAAGAGTTGAACTGATTTTTTCCCCACCGTTCTGAACTCCAGCTGCGTCCATAATGATCTCGTCGTCGACAGAACCTTCAGCCTTAATCTTCCTTTCTTCCTTCCATCCAGTCCGAATTCATAGGGCAGAGAAGGAGAGTTAGATTATGGAAGTAACGGGAAATGCAAGTATGATACGGAATTAGCGGAAGTCACACATCAACAACGTTCAAGACGGATGTCTCTTATGCTTACGAGATTATTACGCATAAATTAAGTGGACAAAACGGTGGCTCTAACTTAAAGCTCAGGTCTGTAAGCAAAAGGAGTGGCTTTAACAGACTTCGTCGATGCTGGAAACGAAAATAAATCAATACCGGTTAAAGGAGAAAGTTGGTGACGCGTCGGTAGTAGATGACACAGGCCGACTGAGGACAATTGCAGCTTTGAAACATAATTGCGCGGTAAGCCGCGTATTATGCATTTTGTTGAGACGCATTGTTTGTGAGAACAATAGGAGTGTGGAACTAAGGACTGAGAGACTTCATGAACTGAACAAAGAACTGTGAGTAAAACTCCAGTCTGTTATAGCAGTTGTCAAGGCTAAGCCTTTGTTTTAGGTAGACAGAGTATTCAAGAATTAGCTTGAGCCATGTGCGTGAAAAACACAAGATTGCTACAATTTCGCGCTATGTATCGGGACATAAATTTGAAAGATCTCGCAACTTCACTGAATGTGGTGCGATACAGTTTTATGTTGTGGAATTCGGGAAGTACACTTTTGCACCTGCGCAGTTATTGCTGGAACGTCAGACTATTTCATAAAGCCATTGTGCTAATAAATGCCCATTTACTACTTCTATGAAACCTCACCTTAACCTACTAGTACAGATAAGCGAATCATTTGCGAGAACACACAAAAAATTGGATTTGAATTCAACTTCACTGTCATCAATCCATCGTGAGTTTACTGGTGATCGGTAACTAAAATGCTCTAAATTATTCTATGTACAGGAATTTCCAATAAAAAAGTATTATTGGAATGAATATTTTTAAATAATTTAATTGTGACTTCATTTGTTTCTTTTCTTACCACATTTTACAAACATTCACGGCTGATGTCTCTCGAAACTTGTCGTTCGTCATGGTGTCGAACAGTTAAGTTGTGATTCTGATTTTACTTCAAGGCAGTGACGCTCAGATGTTCTTCTTTTTTTCTTGCAAACCAATATTTTTATCTATCAGATTTTAGCGATCGACTCTTCAAACAGAAATTCTGATGGTACAGAGTACTAAGACTCGTGTTTCTAGAAATATACACTTGTAAATTAAACCCATTAACTAATCGAGATTGTTTCAGTTTTATTATTAAAAAACAGTTGAGTAAGGAGTTAATTTATAGAAAATTATTCAACTATCTTCATGGTATGTTGTTACTTGAATCGCAAGACACGAAAATACCAACGCTGGAGATGAGTATTCACATCATTATTCACTATTTTCAGTGTGTTTGGTATGTATGTTCGCTGATGACTTTTGTATACAGTTAAGTTCTCTAGATATTAAAAGAAAATCTTAGGTTTCGCCTCATTCTTACCCCCGCAATGCCTATGAAGGTTAAGATGTAATGAATATAATGAACTTCTTGTGCTTTCAGACGAATTTAGAGAATTTTAACTCCCAAAGTACGAAAGTAACCTATTCACTCGTATAAAACCTTCAGTCTCTTAATACACTACTGAACACTAAAATTGCTACACCAAGAAGAAATGCAGATGATAAACGGGCATTCATTGGACAAATATATTATACTAGAACTGACATGTGATTACATTTTCACGCAATTTGGGTGCATAGATCCTGAGAAATCGGTACTCAGAACGACCACCTCTGGGCGTAATAACGGCCTTGATACGCCTGGGCATTGAGTCAAACACAGCTTGGATGGCGTGTACAGGTACAGCTACCCATGCAGCTTCAACACGATACCACAGTTCATCAAGAGTAGTGACGAGCCAGTTGCTCGGCCACCATGGACCAGACGTTTTCAATTGGTGAGAGATCTGGAGAATGTGCTGGCCAGGGCAGAAGTCGAAAATTTTCCGTATCCAGAAAGGCCCGTACAGGACATGCCACATGCGGTCGTGCATTATCCTCCTGAAATGTAGGGTTTCGCATGGATCGAATGAAACGTAGAGCCACGGATCGTAACACATCTGAAATGTAACGTCCACTGTTCAAAGTGGTGTCAATGCGAACCAGAGGACCGAGACGTGTAACCAATGGCACCCCATACCATCACGCTGGGTGATACTCCAGTATGGAGATGACGAATACACGCTTCCAATGTGCGTTCACCGCGATGCCACCAAACACTGATGCGACTATCATGATGATGTAAAAAGAAACTGGATTCATCCGAAAAAATCACGTTTTGGCATTCGTTCACCCAGGTTCGTCGTTGAGTACACCATCGCAGGCGCTCCTGTCTGTGATGCAGCGTCAAGGGTAACCGGAGCCATGGTCTCCGAGCTGATAGTCAATGCTGCTGCAAACGTCGTCGAACTGTTCGTGCAGATGGTTGTTGTCTTGCAAACGTCCTCATCTGTTGATGCTGTTTGTGTATAAGAAATCGGTTGGAAACTTTCCTCATGTCAGCACGTTGTAGGTGTCGCCACCGGTGCCAATCTTGTGTGAATGCTCTAAAAAGCTAATCATTTGCATATTACAGCTTCTTCTTCCTGTCGGTTAAATTTCGCGTCTGTAGCACCTCATCTTCGTGGTGTAGCAATTTTAATGGCCAGTAGTGTAACTACACATCGTCTTCATTATGTGTTCAAGATTTTTTTTCCCTTAAGTGAATTAATCAAAGACGTAATTCGTGGGTCCATGTTGTTTAACGCAGTAAATTTAGTGCTAGGCCACAATCAATTACTTCAGTATACAAGATGGAAGATAACAGAAAACATTAAAACAAATGCACATCATTCCTCTGACCGTCAGAGAATAAAATGTGTAGAAAGTATAATCATGATGAAATTAACTAAATAACAAGGGAGGAAATATGACCAAAACTTCAACAGTAGGGGCACGCTAAAATGAAAACTCTGTAAATGGAGTAAGGAATACCCATTTTAAAATAGATTTTTCTTTCTTCATACCTGCGTCTCAGCTGCTCTTTTATTATCGTTGACTCACGTTTTGGATGAAATCTCGACTCTGTTCTTTATCTTTTTCTCTCTATTCTGGTTTCTGGTTCAAACGTCGTTACCGTTTTTTACATATTAATAATTTCTAAGTTTTACCTTGTATTTCTTCATTTTTAGCAGCAGTTCGTTGTTTTGGGAACGTAAATTCCTCGAATGGAAATTGTGTTAACTCTGTTTGTGTTTCGTTTTCATTGTAGCTAACTTCATGCCTCGATTTCCCAGTCACTATGTTTCCTGAATCTTCCTGGCAGATGAAAACTGTGTGCCGGATCGTGATTCGAAATCGGAACCTTTGCCTGTCACGGGCAAGTGCTCTACCATCTGAGCTACCCAAGCACGAATCACGCCCAGTCATCACAGCTTTACTTCCACCAGTACCTCGTCTCCTACCGTCCAAACTTTACAGAAGCTCTCCTGCGAACCCTAAAGGACTAGCACTCCTGAAAGAAAGGATACTGAGGAGACTTGGCTTAGCCACAGCCAGGGGGATGTTTCCAGAATGAGATTTTCAGTCCGCAGTGGAGTGTGCTCTGATGTGAAACTTTCTGCCAGATTACAACTGTGTGCCGAACCGAGACTCGAACTGTGAGGACGTGTAGCTCAAATGGTAGAGCACTGGCCCTCGAAAGGCAAAGGTCCCGAGTTTGAGTCTCGGTCCGGCACACAGTTTTACTCTACTGGGAAGTTTCACATCAGCGCACACTCCTCTGCAGAGTGAAAATCTCATTCTACGATGTTTCCTGTAAATTTGTGCATCGTGTCTGTTCTTTGAGACATGTCCTAAAGAATACACATGATACACTTATAATTACGGCGATCACAGCCCAAGATCCATTTCTGTGCGAGTGTACACATATGCTCGAACTCGTGCAATAATAGACCTTGCTACGATCATTTGATGTTAATAGGCAGAGAGATCTACTTTCGTAGTGTGTGGATTAAGTTGATAATGTGGGTCTGCTGGGGGGCGTGTTTGGGATAAATCCGAGCAGCCGCGCTAATTCTTCTGTCCCCGGTGGCTTAGGGGTTAGAGCGACTGCTTAGTAAGCAGGAGATCCGAGGGTCTAATTTCGATTCGACACACACTTTCCACTCTCCTCAACCTCCCATACGCAGCCGATGTTTGTAATTCACTGAAATTTCATGTAAATCTTAGCTTATCAGTCGGTTAGCATCCTTTACTCGTTTCACCAGAAACCTTCAGCTTCTTTCTGGTCCAACTCTATAAGCTATATTGATTTATTTTAAACTATCCATCCTTTTCTTCAAATGTCAGTTTTCCTTTTGGTGATCGATAAGTTTCCGTTTTGCCGAGATGCTACATCGTATAAGCAAAGTGTGGGCACATAAGCTCTAAATCGTAGGTAAGGGGTTAGTGTGGCATTCCTATCTTTCAGGCGCGCGTAGGGTAAATGCGGAAACGTGAACTACGGCAACGCTATTACCAAATGCTCGAAACACGGCCAACGAGCTGTTATTCTTTTCTTGGCAGCCAAAGGGCACACCCTGATAGGCACCCATCGGGTAGTGAAGAATGCGTATAGGGCAGCATACCTGTCGAAAATCAACGTTGTGAAATGGTGCGCGACAAGTGCAGTTCCTGCTTCATGATGACGCACGTTGCCGTATTACAAATATTGTGATCCAGACTTTACGCCAACTCAAGTGTGAGACACTCGAGAACCCCCCCTATATTCATAATCTCTTCCCACGTGATTATCACGCCTTCGATCCATTACAAAAGGCCGATTCGGGTCGACGATTCCTGTCGGAACATGATGCGCAACACTCACAGACTTCTTCGCGCAGCAAGACACGGTGTTTTGCCAAAGGGTTATCTTCAGCGTGGTGCGTCGGTGGGATGAACTGCACGGCCTTCGAACGGAAACATTTTAGAGCACCCTGTATGTTTTCAAGCTTTTAACACTGCATGGTTTGGCAAGTTGAGTTACTGATTCGTCCACTTATAAACCTTCCCGAGTACAATCGGAGATTTGACTGGAGGTTGGTTTCCCCTGGAGTCTTTGCAAACATTGTGAAATCTTCAAAATAGTGTTAAAAAGATTGAATGCCCTAGCAATGTGCTATAGTTCTTTAGAAGAATAGTTTCTTTTGATGACTACATGACCACGCTGATGATGATGGATCATTCCTCTGAGGTCAATATTAGTTTTTCAGGCCAAACAAGAGAGTGCACCTAACTTTCTACATCTAAATCTATATCTACATGGATACTCTGCAAATCAAATTCAGGTATCTGGCAGAGGGTTCATCGAACAACCTCCACAATTCTTTATTATCCCATCACGTATAGGGCGCGGAAAGAACGAACACCTACGTCTTTCCGTACGAGCTCCGATTTCCCTTATTTTATAGTGGTGATATGTAGGTCGGTGTCAATAAAATATTTTCGCATTCGGAGAAGAAAGTTGGTGATTGGAATTTCGTGAGAAGATTCCGAAGCAACGAAAAACGCCTTTCTTTTAGTGATTTCCAGCCCAAATCTTGTATCATGTCAGTGACACTCTCTCCGATATTTCGCGATAATACAAAATGTGCTGCCCTTTTATGAATTTTTTCGATGTATTCAGTGAGTCCTATCTGGTAAGGATCCCACACCGCACAGCAGTATTCTGAAAGAGGACGGACAAGCGTAGTGTAGGCATACACCTTAGTAGGTCTGTTACATTTTCTAAATGTCCTGCAAATAAAGCGCAGTCTTTGGTTAGGATTCCCCAAAACATTTTCTATGAGTTCTTTACAATTTAAGTTGTTCGTAATTGTAATTCCTAGGTATTTAGTTGAATTTACGGCCTTTAGATTTGATTGATTTATCGTGAAACTGAAGTTTAACGGATTCCTTTTAGCACTCATGTGGATGACCTCACAATTTTCGTTATTTAGGGCCAAATGCCAATTTTCGCACCATTCATATACCTTTGATAAATCTTTTGCAATTTGTTTGCATCTTCTGATGACTTTATTAGTCGATAAACGACAGTGTCATCCGCAGACAACCCAAGACGGTGGCTCAGATTGTCTCCCAAATTGTTTATAAAGATAAGGAACAGCAAAGGGTGTATAACACTACCTTCGAGAACGCCAGAAATCACTGCTGTTTCGCTCGATGACTTTCCGTCAGTTACTACGAACTGTGACCTCTCACACAGGAAATCACAGATCCAATCACATAACTGAGATAATATTCCATAAGCACGCAATTTCACTATAAGCCGCTTGTGTGATACAGTGTCAAAAGCCTTCTGGAAATCCAGAAGTACGGAATCGATCTGAAATCCTTTGTCAATAGCACTCAACACTTCATGCGAATAAAGAGCTAGTTGTGTTTCACAAGAAGGATGCTTACTGAACCCATGTTGACTGTGTGTCAGTAGACCATTTTCTTCGAGGTAATTCATAATGTTTCAACACAATATATGCTTCAGAATCCTGCAGCATATTGACGTTAAAGATATGGGCCTGATTTAAGTGAATTACTGTTACAACCTATCTTGAATATTGGTGTGACCTGTACAACTTTCCAGTCATTGGGTACGGATCTTTCGTCGAGCGAAGGGTTGTATATGATTGTCAAGAATTGAACTAATGCATCAGCATACTCTGAAAGGAACCTAATTGTTATACAATCTGGACCAGAAGAATTGCTGTTATTTAGTGATTTAAGTTGTTTTTCTACTCCGGGGATATTTGTTTGTACGTTGCTCATGTTGGCAGCTGTTCTTGATTCGAATTCTGAAATACTTACTTCGTCTTCTTTTGTGAAGGCATTTCGGAAGGCTGTGTTTAGTAACTCTGCTTTGGTAGCATTGTCTTCGATAGTATCTGCATTGCTATCACTCAGAGAAGGCATTGATTGTTTTTTGCCGCTAACATGCTTCACATATGACCAGAATCTCTTTGTATTTTATGCCAGGTTTCGAGACAAAGTTTCTTTGTGGAAACTGTTATAGGCATTCGCATTGAAGTCCAAGCTAAATTTCGAGCTTTGGAGTGCACCACTAAAGACACTGATTGGAATAACGTTTATTTCTTTTTTTTTTTAAACATTCTCAGTGAACTGGATGCGATATGGGTCGTTCAGATGAACAGCTCATGAGAGACCAAGTTTCTAATGTCTTGAAGATGCTATAAATCATTGTTTAAAATCCAAGCTTATCCGGCCAGTGTCTATCCATTATCTTTGGTTTTAAAGTCAATGAAATTTTGTATGAAATATTTATGTTTTAAATCCACCCTGGTGACATTTTAAATGAACGAATGGATTTAAAATATAAATATTCCATTCACTCTTTTAAAATGTCATGAGGACGGATCTAACCACAAACATTGCTTGGAAAATTTTATATAATTCATAACCAAAGGTAACGAACAGAGACAGACAACTGCCCACAGACACGTCGTTAGAGACATTCCACAAACAGACCAAAATAATAACATCAAGACATCATCGCATCTGTAACCATGTAGCATCTTTGGCCCACTGTCACAACTATCAGTCTGTGAAATCTGACGATAAAACGAAAATAACGAAAATTACAAGAAATGACGATTAACAACAACAGTAAACCACAAAAGAGTATGTACTATAAGAGTCCTAAATCTACACCACGTTGTAATACAATGCGAAATGACAGTGACCACCAATGGTATATGGTGTGAGTATAAAAAAATTGTTTAACTTTCGCGGATGGTCTGAAGGCGGCAGTGTAACCAAACTGGAACCATCACAATAAAAACATTAAACTACTCTAACATAAGTTTTGGTTTTATTATATAACACCTCTAAGAGATTTGATGCTTTAAGTATGTCTCATAGCACCAACTTTTTCCACTAATATATCATAAATATACGCTTACTGATCGATTAATAGCAGCGTTAACAGCTTTCCACGTGAAGTGCTTCATTATCCTTTGTTCGCTGTTGTCCGGAAGACTCTAGTGTATGGTGTAAAGTACGGATAAAGAAAACAAAACGACAAAAATTTTAAATTTTCTTCATTCACAATTTTTACGCTTGAATGTGGATCACGCTGCCTTAGGCATATGAATCAAGTTCATTTTTCAATAACAAACTTATTAGTTGTGTTACCAAAACCAAATGGCGAGATTTTTTCCAAGTGTGACATTCACTATATCCATTTCGTAAGCACTTATAACGATTAGCCTCATTCAAAAGTTTAAACAGAAAATATTTAAAAGAAGTAGTGAGAGGTGCGTCGTACTGATACGTGATTCCTTAATTGTGCCACACTTATACACCATATCTTAAATACCATGAAAGAGGAAGTGGGATGAAATCATGGTTGGTAATCACAATTTATAATGAAGAGAGATTTTTAACAATACCCCTATAAAAAGAAAATTGATATTTACAAACTGTGGACGAGCCACTAGATAAAATTTTGCAAATACAGTTAGAAACCCAGCGTACTCAGTACACTAACAAACAATTCCAAATTAAGAAAACAGGGTTACTCACAACCCTGAGAACTTCTAACACCCACATAGGACTTCCCTCAAATGGATATAATGAAATAATTAGAGGTAAAGGGTGACTTAATACACTTCAACACTAGTGCCAAGCTAAGATGCCATTACATAACATGATAGAATCACTTCTCAGCAGATGCTATGCAGTTTAAGGTTTAGCCAGTTGCCAGTCCCTAATATTTAAGAAAACAAGTTCATATACAAACAGGTTACAGACAATATACCGGGTGATCAAAAAGTCAGTATAAATTTGAAAACTGGATAAATCACGGAATAATGTAGATAGAGAGGTACAAATTGACACACATGTTTGGAATGACATGAGGTTTTATTAGAACCGAAAAAAAATACAAAAGTTCAAAAATGTCCGACAGATGGCACTTTATCTGATCAGAATGGCAATAATTATCATAACAAAGTAAGACACAGCAAAGGTGATGTTCTTTACAGGAAATGCTCAATATGTCCACCATCATTCCTCAACAACAGCTGTACTCGAGGAATAATGTTGTGAACAGCACTGTAAAACGTTTCCGGAGTTATGGTGAGGCATTGGCGTCGGATGTTGTCTTTCAGCATCGCTAGAGATGTCGGTCGATCACGATACACTTGCGACTTCAGGTAACCCCAAAGCCAATAATCGCACGGACTGAGGTCTTGGGACGAAATTGGCAGCAGAACACACGGTAATCACTAAACGACGCGTGCAAGAGACCTTTCACGCGCCATCTCTCGGACATCTTGTGAACTTGTTTTTTGTTTTTTCTCTTCTAATAAAACCAGATGTCATTCCAAGCGTGTGTGTCAATTTTTACATCTCTATCTACATTATTCCGTGGTTTATTAAGTTTTCCAATTTATACTGACTTTTTGATCATCCTGTAAATGTATCTACCAGCTTAACCCGCCTTGGCGGAAGGAAGATAAATTCAAAACTTTAGAAAGGGGATATGTGAACAACTCCGGTAGTGGCCACGTTCTTAAATACTGCCAGGCCTAGACCTCGGATGACATTTCACTCCCCGCTATGGCGCTGGCACAATTAAAAGTTTCTGCCCGAATAACAAAGACAATCCAGTAACTCTGAAACACAGAAACACTCGGCAGAACCTTCGACTCACACATGGACAACTGTATTAATAGAGTGCAGGCTTTAAAAACAGCAACATAAAATCATTTGATTCCAACAGAGACAAAGCACTAGTAAAACTTTTGAGAAAATTTTCAAATAACAGCCACCATTTAACTAGGCCAGCTGAACTCTTCCACACTGTCTTAAAGTTCGACTACGAAAGTCTCACCACAAAAATAATGTTCAAAATCTCTGAGTGCGTCGGCGAACAAACAATTTCGATGACTTACTCCAAACCAGGTACACAACACCAGGGAGTGAGTTCCACAGCTACACCGCTTCCCTTCACATTTTGTTCCCAGCGAAGTCACAGAACTTATATCTCCAACCTGCCCATGTCGGCAAAACGCCCAACCAATTTCACACCACAACGTGTAACGGTCATCACGCACGTTCGGCAGCCGTTGGGACTCGTCTCCCCGCGCATGTCACGAGGTCTTGAGGGCTACCCGTCTGTGCCGTAACGGGCGAGTAGTGGCGCCCTGGATATATCGTATGTTCGGAATTGGGGCGGCCGCACAGGACGCTCGTCAAAGCCGGAGGCCGGCGGCAAACACGTGGTGGCAAACGTTAGCCGGACGAGAGGGGTAGCCCCAGCGCATGTTCCAGCAGCGTGGCTGGGAATTCCGCTGTGACGAGGACGGTGCTTTGTGTTGATGAAGGGAGATGTCTATGCCGGGAGTGCCAAAGATGGTGGACTTTGTGAAACCTTAATAGCAGACATTTCACAGTTCGTGTAGAAATTAATAGTATCGAGATGGGTCATGATACATCAAAAAGAAACATGTACATTACTGTTATTTGCACTACGATTCTGAGGGTGTAATCAGATTTTCAATATCTTTATTAGTTTAAAGTTTAATATCTGACGATAAATTATACAAGTAACACCCAGCAACGAATTTACAAGATATAAACGCTTCATCCGATTTTGTCGATCGCCGTGTCTTTAGAAAGCTATTAGTGTAAACCTAAATTGGTAATAATTACAGGCATGTAACGTAAATAGTACATGAGTTATTAGAGGTCAAAGTGGACGATTACTATCGATCGCCTTATGCTATAATTACTTCAGTTACACGAAAAAACGGTATCACTACCCTTATAAATATATTCATTTATCTATGTCTTTGTATATATCCGATATATACTACTCATGAAGAAATTGTTTAAGTATTTACTGTGTTTTAGGAAGCACAGAGACATTAGGCTCCTGGCCTGCCTTTTCCGTCTTTTCTTTTGATATGTGTTTATTTAATTTGTTTATCTATTTAATAATGTGTGTTACAGCGTGTTTATGGTCCAGCCGTAAGAATATTTCTTTAATTTCAAGTATTTAAATGTAAATACAGTATTTCGTATGTGCTTTATGTGTGTGAGTATGTATTGGCTGTAAGTCGTGGCGGGAGCGCTCTAGCCAATCACAGCGCTCGTTAATGGTGAGACTGTATGGGAGTGGGGGAGGAGCATCGTTTCGAGAGAGGCCGCAGGGGTAGTTCTGGGCAGGACGGCACAGGACACGGACGATACGGGCGACAGACGCACGGTCGCGAGAGAGTCGCGGGAAAGACTTGGGG
Organism: Schistocerca piceifrons; assembly: GCF_021461385.2. Taxonomy (NCBI): domain Eukaryota; kingdom Metazoa; phylum Arthropoda; class Insecta; order Orthoptera; family Acrididae; genus Schistocerca; species Schistocerca piceifrons. The sequence goes on along the minus strand of NC_060140.1, from coordinate 465,932,387 downwards.
CAATTTACGCATAGTTGCGCGAGATAGAAATATTTCGTAGTGCCGACTTGTGCACTTGTGATATTTCCGTGGCTTCTGCAGTGAAGACGTAGTGTGCATTTAGAAGTGAATGTCTCGCGAGCTATGTTGTTGTTCATAACTAATTACGTGAAGTAGGAATCTGTTGCTTCCCTGTCATTCAACTTACGTTTTATTTAATTGCTGGACCATCGACACCAATAAGTGTTTCCACTATGGTACTTCTACTATGGTATTCGTCATATAAAGTCGTTAAGATAGTACCCGTAGATTTTATCTAATTGCAGTCTTTCATTTATAAATCTATATATTACTTTCAAAATTCGCAATTGCCGAGTGATAGGAGCTTCGACCATTCGATTCATGTGTCTATTCATATTATATACGGTTTCCTCAGTAGTATTTGGCTTGTAATGCGGCAACCACTTATCCCAGTCCCTAGACAACGAAACCAGCCAAACCTTTTAATGTTTTAACTCTGAGTCTTAGGGTACGCAGTTGAGGGGCACACCATTTCATACAGTTTCTTTATGTGAAAGCCCGCACATCGAAGGCTAAGCCGCGCGGTATTAGCCGAGCGGTCTCAGGCGCTGCAGTCCTGGACTGTGCAGCTGGTCCCGGCGGAGGTTCGAGTCCTCCCTCGGGCATGAGTGTGTGTGTTTAACCTTAGGATAATTTAGGTAAAGTAGTGTGTAAGCTTAATGATTGATGACCTTAGCAGTTAAGTCCCATAAGATATCACACACATTTGAACATTTTTTTCGAAGGTTAACAACCATCTCGCTTCGCCTGCGAAGCCGCAAGATAAGATGCGAAAAGCAAATATAGCTTACCTCAACAATAGATGAACAGAATAAGACTGGTGCCAGCTCACCATGGCTCACGTACTATAGACAAAGTTGGGAAATTTTCTGCTTTTTACATTCTATCACATCACTTCAGCCACATTTTTAAAGTCTCTTCTGAAAGTGGCACGTCCTTCTTATCAGTGTTGCAATGTTCCATGCAGTTTATATCCCTGAGTCGCTTTCAGATCATCACAAACAATAAACATCTGCGGAAAGACAAGACCGTGTGCGTTTGCTGGTGGTAGGGAACATCGTACTATGAATCAGAGAAGAAGAATCAGTATTTTAGCACAAAATTACTATACCAAAAAAGAAATAGTACATCCGTTAGAGCAGTTGATTTCCCGGGCTACTGGAATCAAAACGGTTCAAATGGCTCTGAGCCTTATGGAACTTAACAGCTATGGTCATCAGTCCCCTAGAACTCAGAACTACTTAATCCTAACTAACCTAAGGACATCACACAATACCCAAGCACCACGAGGCAGAGAAAATCCCTGACCCCGTCGGGAATCGAACGCGGGAACCCGGGCGCGGGAAGCGAGAACGCTACCGCACGACCACGAGCTGCGGACCCACTGGAAGCATCAGTAAATTAATGCTGTAATAATTCCTCTTTACCACAGTACCTCTTCGACTTTAAAAGTACCATTGTTCCACCCGTAAATGCGTTTATTGCAAGAACGACGTAAGGAACAATTACAGAGACTAATAACTCAAGTAGCATTCAGTGCCGCATAAATATCCTGGGGTGGGCATTATTCGTGCTTGTACGTATGTGCCGACATGTAACGGCCAACATTTCGGTAGCATAGGGTCATACATTAGGCGCTGTTAACGCAGTGCCTAACGAAGAGATCACCGATTAGCCGCCGGCACACGGTGATTGAGGAGTCGCGCTAACGGCGCCTTTGATGAACAGCTGCTATTACAGAAACTATGCACTGGGCATCACACAGCCACTGTTGATCACAGTCCGCGCCGCTTCACGCATACAGTAGTTGATACCGTCTCCCACAATTGCTTCGCATTAGCAGACGGAGCTGCCGGTGTTGGACGAATTACTACATCTATTTAGGTTTGTCAGTTAAACTACTTTCCCATTTTACTTTTCAGGCGAATTTCTCCTTTGATATTAAAGCTGGTTTAGAGGATGTTTCTCGAAAATCATGCAGTTTTGTTTTCACAAATGCCGTTACAAATTAGACGTAGCTGACTCCATAATTTTTTACAAAGTAAAATACTCTTCTGGTACTCTTATGTCTGTTTTGGAAATTTTTTTCGAATGGTCGCAGATTACCGCAATGTATGAATGAATTAATATGGATTTGTACTGTGCTCGGAAAACGTCCACACATGTGTTGGCTTTCAGATTGTCGGTTTTCTTGATTTTCATCCTATATTTTCAGTGTGCTGTATGAGATAAGTCACTGGTGGTCTGGCGACTACTTCAGATTTATAACAACAGAATTACGATTTATGCTTGCATAACTGTTTGTTTGCTCGGAGTCTATTGTCTTGTTTGTTGGATGAAGTGTTACCCACCTGTCGTCTATCCCTTTTTTTATTTGTTCCTCTCTGTCTATGTTACTATTCTGTACGTTGTTTGTGGATATTCTGTACTTTGTTTGTGGATATCTGCATTATGAAGTCTGTAGGATAGAAGGAAGGGTACAATTCTGAATGTGGGTATGATTCTGTCGAGAAGTGGATTAGAGGGAGCTCAGCTAGATGTTCACTGACGGTATTTTAGGTTAGAGGTTATTAGATGTGGATCAAGAAGAGAAGGGGAGAGGGGGCTGTGTGTCAATATTCTCCTGATAACATGTTGGCGTATTGTTCTAATATTTTTCCTATTACTGTAAACACTTAGTTCTTTGTCATCTTCACTTGGTCATTAGAAAGGGAGTTTAGATTATGATTACATTCTCTGAAACACTTAGCATGACATGGAGGCTAGCTGGTAGCGTTGGGTCTTCAAGACCTATTCGGACGGGGTTTGTTTGTTTAATTCAACCTTCTTGAATCCCTCCCCCCCCCCCCCCCCCCCCGCTGCAATGGTCTGGTGCTCTGGGCTGTGGCACTCCCCCCTCTCCCTCCACCCTATAGCTGGCCATGCATGTGCTGATTTTGCTGACTATCCTCAGATCTCACATGCATATATGGGCGTCGACAGAATGATGAGGCAGTTATTTGACTCATAGTTAAGGGTTGCCGCAGTACTTTTTTTTTGCAATGTCGAACGTTCTGCCAGTTTGCACCACATTAAACCCACCCACCAAACGTGTTGCAACATAACTGGTATACACCTGCTTTTTGCTATAAGCATGTATCTATTAGAAATATTGGTGTTTTGACGTGTAGTTAATGTTTGTATGTCATTTGGCACCATCATGTATTTTCTTTCTTTCCTGTTTAACTTACGTTGCTTCTTTAGTGTTAAGTATGTTTGCATGTCTTAGGTGGCACTGACTACACTTTAGTGTTTACCGTTATTACTTGTTTTGTAGTTGTTTACCAGTTACTACTCTATAGGCTGTTTGTGGATATCTGCATCATGAGGTCAAGTTGTTTGTGGAGTATTACTGTGTGTATTCTTTGTACGCCGTCATGTGTAAAAATGCTGCTAGTTTGCTGAGTTTCGGTGGGTTGAGGTTTGATTAATATTGCGCCAATTGTGGATTTACTTACACTTAGTTCCTGTAATGTTAAGTAGCATATAGGGCAACAAATTTCCCCCAGCGAACTTTATCAGATAACAGGTTTTCAGCTACATCCAGTTCACGCTCATGCTTTGGCGATCCACTGATAAATTTTGTTTCCAACTACTGGAACGCAAACAATTTGAAATATGGCGAAACAGAATAAACAGTTCGTGTAGCGCATTTTAGATACTTCAGCTCCAAAGAACTTTTGATGGGAATTTTCTGTATTATCTTCAGCACCGATAAAGGAAAGGCAATGAGAGAAAATTTAAAAGAAATTATAGGCAAAGCGGAAGAAGTTATTTAGACATGAGTGGCGAGAATAAAAACAATGTAAATGGCATTAATGGCAAAAACACATGAGACGGAGTGGAAGGAGCGGAAGGATGTCATTCACATTTTCACACGTAAGCGCCACTTAATCACAATGACTGAATTAAAAAGACTATGACCAGGCAATGTATATTTTACTTATTCTCTATTTATTTATTACAGAGCGTCTTTCTCAGTGATATTGCTGTAGGTGTTTGAGTTTGTTGTGCAGGAGCTATTATACCATCATATGCTGACATTTATCTTTATTTTTATTATAAAGTTTTCGCTTCTGCATTGAGGTTAAAGATGTTGTAGGTATATTTCAAGTGTTGTGTAGGTGCATGGTAGAAACTGAGTTGGCAATACTGCCGCCAGCAAGTTTTGCCATTTTGGAAAACGCGCCCAAAGTGACCAACTTAAGTGCTTCATTTCTCATTTGTTTCATGATAGTGTGGATAGTTTCCAGTAAGACAATTTATTTTATGAATGATTTGTATTTAAAACTTATTCTCGCAATTTTTCATTTCTGCGTGGTGTTGCTTAATTCTTGCCAATGGCCTTGCCGCAGTGGTAACACTGTTCCCCATCAGGTCGCCGACTTTAAGTGCTGTTGGGTCTGGCTAGCACTTTTATGGGTCACCATCTGGGTGTGCCGAGTGCCGTTAGCAAGCTGGATGCACTCAGCCTTTGTGAGTCTAGTTGAGGAGCTATTTCATTGAGAAGTAGCGGCATCGGTTACAAAATCTGACAATGGCCGGAAGAGCAGTGTGCTTACCACATGCCCCTCCGTATCAACATACATGATGCCTAGTGGCTTAGGATGAGATGGAGGCTAGTTGGTAGCGTTGGGTCTTCAAGACCTATTCGGACAGTGTTCTGGGCTGTGGTACTGTTTCTTCCCCCCCTCCCCCCTCCCTCCACCTCCCTCCACCCTAGAGCCAGCCATGCGTGTGCTGATTCTGCTTCTTCAGGTCTCACATGCATATCTATGCATATATGGGTGTTGGTAGAATGATGAGGCAGTACAGCAGAAGCTTTGTGGACACACGTATTGAGTCTAATCGCCATTTGAACCCTATGAGTGGCAAGATCACAGAATTTTACCCATTTCTGCTGGATGGTGATATCTGCATCCACATGCCCATTATTATAGAGATACGAAAGTCGCTCTACGTCTTGTAATGCTTTTTTTTAACTAACGTAGATTTCCCCTATACATACTCATCATTTTTCTGTAATACCTATCTATTTTTGCCCCAGAAGAAATGGCAGTTCCTTCCAGCTTGATGGTCATCAGTTGTAAATTTTTCGGTGTTTCTGCCAGAAGAATGTCAGGAAAATCCAGATCCGTAAGCCTAACTGCTCATTCAAGCCTATCTGAACATTTGAAGTGTTCGTTGTTATTCTCATTAGGAAATCTACCATTAGTACGAAAAGAACTGGTGACAAAATGTATCTTTCTCTGGCGCCTCCCAGAATACTACGGAAAGGAGTGTTTCCTGCTTCTGTTCTTGTGTTTAGCGTAAATTCCTAATATGTGCGTGTTATGAACTTTTAATTGTTATACCTAAGTTATTAATTTAATTATTACTTTTATTTGCTACTACAAATTAACTTTCCCGTACATCATGTTAATACTAGCGTTTGGTCGATGAATGTTTGTAATCGGTTCACCTGCTAACTGAAGTAGATCATAACCGTGTTTGATCCATGCAATGTGGTGTATTATACTGCAGGTATACTTGTAAAAATGATGTCTTCAAAATAATTTAGAACAATTATTTAAGTAAAATATTTTAAATTTAATTCATTAGCTCATGGTGAAGTTAATTTGAAACCAATTTCAAAATTCTTAGCCAGCAGACAGCAGAAAAACAGAATGTCCTCTGTTACACACTAGACACAAAATCGAATTAATACTGCACTGTCATCCAGTTCTCTGCAATGTAGAAAGTTTCAAGTCTCTAGCTCATTGCGGTGGTAGTTTGATATCATTGGGAAATTTGTGTCAAACAAGCAGGCAGAAAAACATAATACCTTCGACTATACATTGTAGATGAAATAGAGTAAATATTGCATTATCGTACAGTTGTGACCTATGTTTCAAGTCTCTCACTGATCGGGAAGTTTAAAATCAAATGCAAATTTTGCACCGAACAGACATAATAAAGTACCTCTGCCACACACTATACACGAAACTGTATTAATATTGCTATATAGTTGTGAGCTATATTAGAAGTTTCCAGTCTGTAGTTCATAGAGATGATACTTTAAAATCCATTCCAAAATTTGTATCCAACAGACAGACAAGAAAGTGATCTAATAAAAAAGTGTTAGAAATACCGACTGAGGCTCCATAAACTGGGAGCACATTGATAATTTATCATTTTGTAAAAATAATTGATCCTTTAGCTGAAAGTAGTGATGCTCTATTATAACTTGTAATATGATGAACTAATCCAGGAAGTTGTTGGTTTGCTTTGAGATTCGTTCTATGGCTGTTTTCTCTTATGCTCGTACATTGGAATTTGCTGCTACACAACTGTAAATACCGAGCTGCTCCACCCAGTGCATTCCAACATGCTTGTCTCCCCCTTGGCGTGCTGTCCACAAGACGCTCGAGACGTTACTGCTTAAACCCCTCTTCGAAGGTGAGTCTTCGGAGGTCATCTTGTGTGTGAGGAGAATTCTTACAAAGATGTAATTTGCAGCTAGTCCCTAGCATTCTCAGACGGGTTCACGTCTGGGGATCACGAGGTACGCGCTGTGTGTTTGTGCATTGTCGCCTTGAAAGGCGTACATTATATTCCTATATTTTAGAGCCCATAAATTTCGTTCCTTGAGAATCGTCCGACAACCGTAGATGATACAACCCAAAGAATAATGACTGACCCACCGCCATATTGAAGCCAGTGGGACATTTCATCTTACAGATTCGGTACATTGATAGTTGTCTGTCTATCGATTCCTCTAGAATGATCATAAGAAAAATCCTGCTTTTCTTCATCAACAAGCGGTTGAAGGTTTTGTAGGTAGTGTCAGATAATTAATGCAGAAGGTGTGATCTTCTTACCATAACATTTTGTTAAACAAGAAATCGTTACGTATTTGTTTCGCATTTTGGTAAAATAACATGAGGTGTCATGGCATAGTGACAACAGCTGGAATTTTGACTGAGCTCGAGAGCATTTAGATAAACATTTGCCACATCCCACCTGGGTGTAGTAGATAGAAAATCTGAAAAGACTGGGACGGGGCCTTCGGACGTTCACTATAAAAGTAAAGGAAGTGATTTTACGCTGCCAGAATGAAATAATATACTATACTTCCAAGACTAACAATTTGGAAATTACAGTACTGTGGAAAGGTAAGCTGTCGTAGTGCTTAGTTTACAATTATTGAGAGAGTATGACGTGCTGCACTTCAGGAGTTTGATTTTTTACCATTTCAGTTTTGTCTGTTACAGGTGTCTTTTAAGCTTTATCATCGAGACGAGTACTTACTTTTCAACTATTTCTGTACACAGCATAGTGTTACCTTGGAATTATGTTATTACTCTTATAAAAAGAAGGCTATTGTTGTTTTTTGGGTTTCTCGAACAATGGGTTTTACAGTCCTTGATTTGCTGAGCTGTAGGAGTGGTAGAATGCTACAGTAGGAGATGCCCACATGTGAGAGATCCAAGGATGTTTGATAACCGTAAATTCTTAAGTGTGAGAGTTAGTGAAACTTGTGAATCTCACACTCACTGCACAATGAGCTGAGTCGATCCTAAGGTAAGCGCTAGCATTTTAGTTTTGTAGACCACATCAACAGGCCTGACAGAATGTTAGTTGGCCTGTGCTGTAGCTGCTCTCGATGTGTTTTTATCACTCCACATTCTTTTCTCATATTCACTACTTCAGTAACGTTTTCTTTGTAAACTGTGCATTAATATACTATTTACAGTCCACACATTTGTTTCTACCTCACGTATCTAAAGTGTTCATAGAAGAACATAGCGAGGTAATGTGTTTACGGAACTAGTAAGAGTATGTACATCCTTGTATATGAATCACATTCATATACTACGACAAAAGTAGGCTTATAATTACCAAATATCTTTCATATTACGACTCTGTCCTCATTTTAGGTATTCCCGCTCTGTGTAAGAAGCACATTTTTTACAGATCAAGACAACACTGTCTTTTTACAGGGAAAAGTCAACCATTGCATAGATATTTAAAGCAAATCCGTATGTAGCACTCGTATTAATAAAGAGAAAGCACCAAACTTATGCTTACAGTTGAGCAGAACACATACTTACAACTCACGAGGAGCTAGGAAATCTTTACTCAAAGTCAACTTCCATTTGGACGTTTTAACGACTTTCCTTAAATTATGCAGTATTTCTTGTAGTATGCAAGTAGTGTCAAATCTTCTTGACTTACACGGCCTTTACATAAATTTCACTGTTCCTCTTACATGAGATTTTAATTCCCTTAGTTGTCCACAGCTTAATTATTTCAGCGAATCTTTTAGATTGTTTTTTAAGATAGCAACTTTCAAACACCGACACAAATTTACGATGGCATAAACTGAATCTGACATTAGAATATCGGTCGACATGCGAGTATACCTCATCCTATACCACCTCTCTAAGCTTATTTGTAGAACGCAATATCCTGTTCTCAAAAAAAGAACCGCACTGCTTTTTATGAGCTTGCCTCTGGATTGTAAGGTGCCATACTGTTTATTTCCATTAATTGTACATCATGAACAGACAGCCTATTATCAACTGGGTACACAGTAATATTGCCCACTTAAATTCTCTTCTTCTGCTAACAAATGTTCAGCTACTGAAAGCACTAATTTCATACCATTCATTCAGACCATGCAGATATTTCCTTACACAAGATCTCTGATAACATCACTGGTTAAACCAGTCACAGATTATAATTACTAATCACACTTAAACATAATACATTACATACAACATAAATAAGATAAATCATTTACTCAAATACTTCTTAAGGTCCTAGTGGACATACAATTCCTTAATTTTTTTGGTTTTAGGATAAGACAGTAGATAACTTCCTCACTATCTAGTAAGGTCTCTTTTAAAAAAGTTGCCATGTTAAGTTACATTTGCGAAGAACTGAGATTTTGTGTGAGTCTTTAATACGATTTTGTTCGTCTATCTGATATTTTTCCCTCAGTCGAAATCTTCTAGCATAGTACACTAAAAGCATACCTGCTCAGTCAATGAGACTAAGGCATTTCTTACCTTTCGCTGCCCATGGATACTCTAATCTGTATACGCGTGGACATGGATTTATACATTCATTTTTCTCTTTTATCCTACTTAAGAGCTGAGCTGGAGTGAACTGTGTGTCGCACAGTGGCAAACAGTTCACTGCCTGTTCAAAAAGCTCTAAACATTCTTCCCAGTTTGCTTGATTACTTTGTATTCAGATTCTAATGGACGCTAAAATCTCGAAATATATGTTCAGTGGAATTTTCGTCATAATGAAAAGTGATATAATATTTGTTTACTGTCATATTAACGTAAAAATATTTTCCATTATTCACAAGTGAAAGCACAGGTAACTGTTTACTATTCTCTTCCTGATCGCATCTGCTGCAGTTAACTTCGTGGTATACAATGTATCTAAAACATTGTGTTTGCGTTGACTGATAAGGGCCCACCACTTTCTTGGTCCATAGCATGGAATACGTATTACCACAAAGATTTCGTTGGGAAGAACTTCCACCTCATTCTGATATGTTCTGATAATACCAGGGTTGTTTCAAAATATTTATACATACCTTGACTGCAATTCTTTTAATTCTGCTTGTTGCTTTCAGTCAATAACAGCAGACTCTAGGAACTTACCTTTTATTTGATTTTCAGTATTTTCAACCTGATTTCAATGTGTGGTTCTACTCCTGGTGCATGTTGTCTTAGGTAATTTTACCTTCAAGTACTCACAATGTAGTTTATGTTCTACTTTTGTTTATGCCAAATATAATACAGTTGTCTGGCAATCAACATTTAAAATACATTTGCATAAAGAGATGTCGATTACTGTGTTCTTCTATTGTAGGAAATCAGTGCCAACAATGCATTCTAATGCCAATTGAGGTGTAACTAGGAACAAACATTTCATCACTTCCTTTCCTGTTTTAACTTACACATGCATTTGCATCTTGACGCTGTATGAATTAACATCAATAGCTCCTATGAATTTACAGTTTTATGCTGGATATTTAGGTACTTCAGTAACCTCACAGACCTTTTTGAACACAGCTGGAGACAGAATCCTTACCATAGCATCTGTGTCTATTACAGTCATAGTCAGAATCTTTCCCACTACAGCATGTGTGTGACTTGGATAATCTCTCCATTCTGAAGATGACAATTATAATCACATGTAGTTATTTCCTTCCTGATGTCAGTATCATTGTTGAGTTGTAACGGGTTTATTTTTTTATCTGCATTGGCCCCAATCAAACCCGTGACTTACAGTTTGTGGTCACACTTAATTTATCATTTTTAATCTTTGCAGGGCGAAATTCTTTCACCACCAGAGCAATGTTTATTGGGGAGTTCCCCTATTTTTTGTTATTTTAAGACTGTAGTTTAGTATTAAAATTCTATGCAAAAGTCTCTTGTTGATTTCCTTGTGAGTTTACGTGTCATAATCATAGCATGTCTTAGTTGACTTTGATGGTATCTGATTAGGTATTTGTTACCATCTCCGGTCAGTTTTACGAAGTTTTACGTACCAAATTCCGCGTGTCGAGTACAGCACAGCAGTTGCAGCATATTCTGCATCACAGGATTGACGTCAATGTCTTTTGTTATGCAACAAGTGCAAAATTTCACACACAGCAGACAGAAAAGTGTCATGTCACTATCGTTGTTTTTATTATTATTAGTGTTTTAATTTCGGTGAACACCAGAAAATACAGCACAGCAGTTGCACCCTCTGCTGCATCACAGGATTGACGTCAATGTCTTTTGTTATGCAACAAGTGCAAAATTTCACACATAGCAGACAGAAAAGTGTCATGTCACTATCGTTGTTTGTATTATTATTAGTGTTTTAATTTCGGTGAACACCTGAAAATGTTCATTTTCTAACAAGAATTCATACAATAAAATTAATGGTAAATACAGTACCGCCCACCTAATATGATATGGCCTTTGGTGTCAGACCCGCTTGATTTGTTTTGTTACTGAAGATCTCATTGTGTGGTGTATTACAAATATTTTCATTCCGTCATCATCATCATCATCATTTAAGACTGATTATGCCTTTCAGCGGTCAATCTGGAGCATATCCCCCTTATAAAATTCCTCCATGATCCCCTATTCAGTGCTAACATTGGTGCCTCTTCTGATGTTAAGCCTATTACTTCAAAATCATTCTTAACCGAATCCAGGTACCTTCTCCTTGGTCTGCCCTGACTCCTCCTACCCTCTACTACTGAACCCATGAGTCTCTTGGGTAACCTTGCTTCTCCAATGCGTGTAACATGACCCCACCATCTAAGCTTGTTCGCCCTGACTGCTACATCTATACAGTTCATTCCCAGTTTCTCTTTGATTTCCTCATTGTGGACACCCTCCTGCCATTGTTTCCATCAACTAGTACCTGCCATCATCCTAGCTACTTTCATATCCGTAACCTCAACCTTGTTGATAAGGTGACCTGAATCCACCCAGCCTTCGCTCCCATACAACAAAGTTGGTCGAAAGATTGAACGGTGCACAGATAAGTTAGTCTTGGTACTGACTTCCTTCTTGCAGAAGAGAGTAGATCGTAGCTGAGCACTCACTGCATTAGCTTTGCTACATCTCGCTTCCAGTTCTTTCACTATGTTGCCATCCTATGAGAATATGCATCCTCAGTACTTGAAACCGTCCACCTGTTCTAACTTTGTTCCTCCTATTTGGCACTCAATCCGTTTATATTTCTTTCCCACTGACATTACTTTCGTTTTGGAGATGCTAATCTTCATACCATAGTCCTTACATTTCTGATCTAGCTCTGAAATATTACTTTGCAAACTTTCAATCGAATCTGCCATCACAACTAAGTCATCCGCATATGCAAGACTGCTTATTTTGTGTTCACATATCTTAATCTCACCCAGCCAGTCTATTGTTTTCAACATATGATCCATAAATAATATGAACAACAGTGGAGACAGGTTGCAGCCTTGTCTTATCCCTGAAACTACTCTGAACCATGAACTCAATTTACCGTCAACTCTAACTGCTGCCTGACTATCCATGTAAAGACCTTTAATTGCTTGCAAAAGTTTGCCTCCTATTCCATAATCTTGTAGAACAGACAATAACTTCCTCCTAGGAACCCGGTCATATGCCTTTTCTAGATCTATAAAGCATAGATACAATTCCCTGTTCCACTCATAACACTTCTCCATTATTTGCCGTAAGCTAAAGATCTGGTCCTGACAACCTCTAAGAGGCCTAAACCCACATTGATTTTCATCCAACTGGTCCGCAACTAATACTCGCACTTTCCTTTCAACAATACCTGAGAAGATTTTACCCACAACGCTGATTAAAGAGATACCTCTATAGTTGTTACAATCTTTTCTGTTTCCATGTTTAAAGATTGGTGTGATTACTGCTTTTGTCCAGTCTGATGAAACCTGTCCCGACTCCCAGGCCATTTCAATTATCCTGTGTAGCCATTTAAGACCTGACATTCCACTGTATTTGATGAGTTCCGACTTAATTTCATCCACCCCAGCCGCTTTATTGCACTGCAATCTATTGACCATTTTTTCCACTTCCTCAAATGTGATCCTATTTCCATCATCATTCCTATCCCATTCTACCTCGAAATCTGAAACATTACTGATCGCATTTTCACCTACATTGAGCAACTCTTCAAAATATTCCCTCCATCTGCCCTAGGCATCCACAGGATTCACCAGCAGTTTTCCTGACCTGTCCAAAATACTTGTCATTTCCTTCTTACCTCCCTTTCGAAGACTGCTAATTACACTCCAGAATGGTTTTCCAGCAGCTTGTCCCATAGTCTCCAACCTGTTTCCAGAGTCTTCCCACGATATCTTCTTGGATGCTGCAATTATCTGTTTGGCTTTGTTTCTTTCTTCAGCATAACTTTCTCTGTCTACCTGGGTTCTGGTTTGTAGCCATTTTTGATACGCCTTCTTTTTCCTTTTACAGGCTGCCTTGACTGTATCATTCCACCAAGCTGTTTGCTTCATCCTACTTTTACACGCTACTGTTCCAAGACATTCTTTAGCCACTTCTAGTACTGTGTCCCTGTACCTTGTCCATTCCTTTTCCAATGACTGTAATTGACTACATTCAACTAACTAGTACCTTTCTGAGATCGCTGTTATGTACTTGTGCCTGATCTCCTTATCCTGAAGTTTCTCCACTCTTATCCTCGTACAAATGGACCTGACCTCCTGCACTTTCGGCCTCACAATCCCAATTTCACTGCAGATTAAATAATGATCAGTGTCATCAAAGAATCCCCTGAATACACCTGTGTCCCCCACAGCCTTCCTGAATTCCTGATCTGTTATTATATAGTCAATGACAGATATGGTTCCCCTGTCTTCCCAAGTATACCGGTGAATGTTCTTATGTTTAAAAAAGGAGTTTGTGATTACTAAGCCCATACTGGCACAGAAATACAAGAGTTGTTTCCCGTTCCTGTTAGCCCCCATATCCTCTCCAAATTTACCCATAACCTTTTCATACCCTTCTGTTCGATTTCCAATCCTGGCGTTAAAATCACCCGTGAGCAGAACACTGTCCTTGTCCTTTACTCTAACAACTACATCACTGAGTGCCTCATAAAAACTATCCATCTTATCTTGATCTATCCCTACACAATGCGAATATACTGACATAATCCTAATTTTCTTGCTAGACACTGTCAAATCTATCCACATCAGTCGTTCGTTTACATACCTCATTGCAACTACGCTGGGTTCCATTTCTTTCCTGATGTAAAGCCCTACACCCCGTTGTGCTATTCCTGCTTTGACTCCTGACAGGTAGACCTTGTATTCTCCCACTTCCTCTTCTTTCTCACCCCTTACCCGCTTGTCACTAACAGCTAAAACGTCCAGCCCCATCTTACTTGCAGCCTCTGCCAGCTCTACCCCTTTCTTGTTGAAAGTCATTCTGTCAATTTAATGGCACAAGAAGTACGCTGCACACACGGTTAGTAGACCGTGCTGGTTCGTTGAAATATCTACCTCTCATCGCCGGCAAATAGTGGATGACGCCTGCCGGAGCCATGAAGCGTCAACGAACCTTTTGTTTCTGATAAAACTTGTGTTCCCGTGACGCATTCTACCACCCGAAGACGTTTGTCGCAAAGATTTTGAAATACCATGCTTCCCACTGACTGATTCGAATTTAAACAAGGAGACTGGTGTCAATTAAATAACTTAGAAGTTATAGAAAAGGTAGGAGATATGGCAACTTGAAGAATAATCAAGTTCATGCCCATTTTAAGTCAAACAGCACAGCAGTATATTTTCCTATGCGGCATTATTATTACACATCCCAACAAAACTGGGGTAAGTACAGTCATGGAGGCTCCGGACACGTATATAAAGTGAGAACCCTTCCCCTTCTATGTGTCAACCCAGACTCCATCCCATTCCCAACTCAACAAAATGTTGACCAAATGTGGTCTCAGACAACCAACACAAACTATCATTCCCCTCACATTACATCATTACTTTGGCCACTCTTCTCGCACTTGTACCAGAGAGCGAAATACTTAGTAAAAGCCAAAAATGTTTATTTTATTTTAAATATTTTTTGTGAAGCGAAATGTAATCTTAACAATTTTCACAGATTTATCCACAAATGAAACAGGTATTTGTTCCTGCATCACTGCAAGTAACAAGTTCTGCACACTACGCAAGATACATTTTAATGAAGAATTATACCAAAGTTTTCGTTGTGAAAATTTATACACTCAGAATATAATCATAAAATTAAATTAATTAAAGAATTGTTCTCTTTTTGAATCATCACTCCTATAACTAGTTTGAGGCTGTCCGCCACGAATTCCTCTCCTGTGCCAAACTTCTCAATTCACAGTAGCACTTACAACTTACTCCTCAGTTATTTGTTGAATAAAATCCAATCTCTGTCTTCCTCTACAGTTTTTACCGTCTACAGCTTCCTCCAGTGCCAATGACCTTGAGCAGTGGTAACACAGGCTCCCGTCAGTTCACCGGAGCTAAGCGCTGTCGGTCTTGGCTCGCACTTGCATGGGTGTTCGTCCAAATATACAGAGCTCTGATGGCGAGTAGGGTGCATTCTGCCCTTTGGATACAAATTGAGGACGCAGTTGACTGAGTAGCAGCGGCTCCGTCCACGAAAACTGACAACGGGCGGGCGACCAGTATGCTGACCAGAACAATGTTGCAAAAACAACGAAACAAACATGCCAAATTTAAACAGACGAAAAATACCCAAGATTTGCGATCTTTTACACAAGCTCGAAATTTAGCGCGGACGTCAATGTGAGATGCCTATAACAGTTTTCACAACGAAACTTTGTCTCGTAACCTGGCAGAAAATCCAAAGAGATTCTGGTCGTATGTGAAACATGTTAGCGGCAAGAAACAATCAATGCCTTCTCTGTGCCATAGAAATGGAGATACTATCGAAGACAGTGCTGCCAAAGCAGAGTTACTAAACACAGCCTTCCCAAATGCCTTCATAAAAGAAGACGAAGTAAATATTCCAGAATTCGAATCGAGAACAGCTGCCAACATGAGTGACGTAGAAGTAAACATCCCCGGAGTAGTGAAGCAACTTAAGTCACTTAATAAAAGCAAGTCTTCTGGTCCTGACTGTATACCGTTTAGGTTCCTTTCGGAGTATGCTGATCTATTTGCTCCATACTTACCAATCATATACAACCGTTCGCTCGAAGAAAAATCCGTACCCAGAGACTGGAAAGTTGTACAGGTCACACCAATATTCAAGAAAGGTAGTAGCAGTAATCCACTAAATTACAGGCCCATATCGTTAACGTCGACGTGCAGCACGATTTTAGAATATATATTGTGTTCGAACGTTATCAGTTACCTAGAAGAAATCGGTCTATTGACCTCCAGTCATCATGCGTTTAGAAAACATCGTTCCTGTGAAACGAACACATGAAGTGTAGAGTGCTATTGACAAGGGATTTCAGATCGATTCCGTATTTCTGAATTTCCGGTAGGCTTTTGACACTGTACCACACAAGCGGCTCGTAGTGAAATTACGTGCTTATGGAATATCGTCTCAGTTATGTGTCTGGATTTGTGATTTCCGGCCATTGAGGTCACAGTTCGTAGTAAGTGACGGAAAGTCATCCAGTGACACAGTAGTGATTTCTGGCGTTCGCCAACGTAGTGTTATAGACCATTTGCTGTTCCTTATCTATATGAACGGTTTTGGAGATAATCTGAGCAGCCGTCTTTGGTTGTTTACAGATGGCGCTGTCGTTTATCGACTAATAAAGTCATCATAAGATCAAAACAAACTGAAAAACGATTTAGAAAAAATATCTGAATGGAGCGAAAAGTGGCAGTTGACCCTAAATATCGAAAAGTGTGAGGTCACCCACATGAGTGCTAAAAGTAACTCGTTAAACTTCGGTTACACGATAAATCAGTCTAATCTAAGAGCCGTACATTCAACTAAATACCTAGGTATTACATTTACTAACAACTTAAATTAGATGAAATACATAGAAAATATTGTGGGAAAGTTAACCGAAGACTGTGTTTTATTGGCAGGACACTTAGAAAATGTAACAGTTCTACTAAGGAGACTGCTTACACTACGTTTGTACTTCCTCTTTTAGAATACTGCTGCGTGATGTGGGATCCTTACTAGATAGGACTGGCGGAGTGCATCGAAAAAGTTCAAATAAAGGCAGTACGTTTTGTATAAGCGCGAAATATGGGAGAGAGTGTCACAGAAATGATACAGGATTTGGGCGGGAAATCATTAAAAGAAAGGCGTGTTTCGTTGCGACGGAATCTTGTCACTAAATTCCAATCACCAACTTGCTCCTCCGAATGCGAAAATATTTTGTTGACACCGACCTACATAGGGAGGAATGATCACCACGATAAGGGAAATCAGAGCTCGTACGGAAAGATATAGGTGTTCATTCTTTCCGTGGGCTATACGAGATTGGAATAATAGAGAAATGTGTAGGTGGTTCGATGGACCCTCAGCCAGACACTCGAATGTGTTTTTCAGAGTAACCATGTAGATGTAGATGTAGATTTAGATGTCCCCACATGTCCGAATCCAGTGACTACAATAGTATGCGGATGACATGACGGTCCGTCGGTACCGTTGTGCCTTCCGAGGCCTCTTCGGACGAAGTTAGCTCCCTCTAGTACCATGTCATATCACCCTTTTCCTTCTTGTTATCATTGTTTTCCCTGTATTCCTTTCTTCGCCGATAATTCAGAAAACCTCATTTCTTACCTTATAGTCTGCTTAATTGCGAACATTCTTCTGTAGCACCACCTCTCATATGCTTCGATTCTCTTTTGTTCCGGATTCCCACAGTCCGTGTTTCACTATCATATAATGCTCTGCTCCAAACGCACATTTCCAGATAGCTCTTCCCCAAAATAAGGCCTATGTTTGATACAGATGTACTTCCCCTGCCCACAAATGCGTTCTTTGCCTGTACTAGTCTCCTTGCTCCGTCCATCATGAGTTACTTTGCTGCCAAGGTTGCAGAATTCCTTAACTTTGTCTACTTCTGATGCAAAGCTTCTCGCTGTCTTCACTTCTGCTACTTCTCATTACTTTCGCCATTCTTCGATGTACTCTCAATCCACATTCTGTACTCATTAGATTGTTCATTACATTCAACACATCCTGTAATTCTTTTTCATTTTCACTGAGGATAGTTGTCATCAGCAAATTTTATCATTTTCATCCTTTCTCCATGAATTTTAATCATATTGTTGAACGTTTCTTCTATTCCCGGCATAGGTTCTTCGATGTATAGGTTGAACAGTTGGTGCGAAAGACTACATCCCTACTTTACACCCTTTTTAACCCGAGCACTTCGGTCTTGGTCTTTCAGTCTTATTGCTCCCTCTTGGTACATATTGTGTACTACACATCATTCCGGCCGGCCGGTGTGGCTAGGGGACTAATGACCTCAGATGTTAGGTCCCATAGTGCTCAGAGCCATTTGAATCATGTGAACACGTGTTTCCCTATATCTTAGGTGTATTTTTCTCAGAATATCGAACTTCTTGCAACATTTAACATTGTCGAAACCTTTCTCTAGGTCAACAAATGCTATGAAAGTATCTTGAATTTTCTTTCGTTTTGCTTCCATTATCAACCACAACGATAGAACTACCTCTCAGTGCCCTCAATTTTCCTAAAGCCAGCCTAATCTTCTTTCTCCTGATCCTCAATTTTCTTGTCCATTCTTCTAGCTGTTATCCTTATTAGCAACTCGGAGTATGAGCTGTTAAGCTAACTGTGCGATAATTATCGCATTTGTTGGTTCTCGATTTCTTCGGAATGGATGGATGATGTTTTTACAAAAGTCACATTGTATACAGCCAGTCTCATGCATTCTACACATCAACGTGAATAGTCGTTCTATGGCCACTTCCCCTCGTGGTTTTAGAAATTCTGATGGAATGGTATCGATCCCTTTTGTTTCCCTTGATCTTAAGTCGTTGAAAACTTTTTTAAAATTCTGACACTAATACTAGATCCCCTCTCTTTTCCCTCTTGTGACATTACGGCCTTTATCACTGCGATTTTTAACATGTAAAAGTTTTTTTTTGTATTCGCGTCAGTATGTGCGAACTTTTAACCAGATATCTTTGCCGCGCTCCTGAAAAGCGCAGAATATCACGATAGCTATAAACTGTTATACGCTGCTATCGATCAGTAAAAAAAAAAAAAAAAAAAAACGATGCACCTATGTTTCAAAATAACAATTGCCAATTTTTACTTCTGCAGGGAGCCGCGCCGCTCTCTAGCTGTTCTTCTGTAAATGTGTAGCGAGTCGGACGCAAAAGTATTGTGCTCCATACTGATATAATCATTTTATTGTAAATTTAAGAGTTTAAGTGATTAAAAATATATGTAGCCACAAACAAGCGAGAATGTGCATCATGAAAACTCGCTCCACCGCCACAATGGGTGGCCATGTTAATGTAAGTTTCCGTTTCATAATATAATACTTGAAGCCTTGAAGTTTATTTAATTTCAAAGAAAATCTCTCAACCTTATTTTCATTAATTATACTTGTGATAATCTTTTCTGTTTAAAAGATTTATGCAGCTTATGATCCAGCGTGTGTTCTGTCGGAACAGGAGGCTGTCGTGACGACATCGTTATAGTATTTATTCCAAGTTCTTTCAGTTCCGTTTACATGTTCGTACAAATCCAATTAGTTGGTCCCTTAGGTTTCTTTCGTGTAACTTCTGTCTGTATTGTCCGCGCGATCTTCCTCCGAAAAAAAAATTTCTGTTCATATTTTAGTAATTTTCGATATCGCGAATGAGAAAAGGCAACCGCCTCCTGCTCCGAACGGAACACCACGACTTTTATAACGTCGGAGAGTACCGCACGAATTTTCCGCTAAAAGCTAATAGAATTTCTTAAAGCTGGATCAATTACACATGTTGCTGCTGTTCTCCGACAAATCTGGTGTGATTAATAGTAATTTATTCTGTCACGACAAAAAGAACCAATTTTATTTTTACCAAAGCAACAAAGCTTTCAATTAAATTAAAAAAAAATCATACCAGACTCTGGACTCCTGTTTCATCTTCTACCACGTCGTCAGACATCTCCCTCTCAAAAAGAACTTCAGTGTCATTTTCCTACCTATCCAGCCCCTCCTCTGCATTTATAAGCTAAATTCCTGTTGTGATCTTCGTGGTACCTTTCTTGCTTTTAATTTCACCGAAGACTGTTTTGACTTTTCTGCATGCCGAGTCAGTCCTTCCGACAGCCATTTCTTTTTCTATTCCTTCACATTTTTCCTGTAACCATTTCTCCCTAGCTTCCCTGAATTGCCTATATATTTCATTAATAAATGATATGTATTTCTGTATTCTTGTATTTCCCTGTTCATTTCTGTGCTTTCTTCTTTCGTCGATTACGTGAAGTATTTTCTCCTGTTACCCAATTTTTCTTCTGAGTTACCTTCTTTACATTTACGTTTTCCTTCCCAGCCTCTTTGGTTGCCCTTTATAAAGATATCCATTCCCTGTTAATTGAACGCTTACGGAGCTATTAATTATCTCAGTATCTGTAGCCTCAGAGAATTACATTCCTTAGTACTCCCGTATCCCACGTCTTTGCGTAATGATACTTCATGACTATTGTCTTAAACTTCAGCCTGGTCTTCGTCATTCCTAAATTCTGATCTGAATCTATATCTGCCTCTGGGTACGCATCACAATCCGGTATCTTATTTCTGGATCTCTGTCTGATTATGATGTAAATAAGTGGAATGTTCCTGTATCTCCCGGCCTTTTCCGTGTATACCTCCGCCTCTTATGATTCTTGACTGGAGTATTCGCTTTTGCCATTTTAAAATCGTTGCAGAACGCAATTAGTCATTTCCCTCTCTCATTCCTACTACGAAGCTCATATTGTCCGGTGACCCTTTCTTCTACTCCTTCCCTACAACCACATTCCAAACCGCCATGACTATTATATTTTCATTTCCCTTTACGTACTGACTTATCTGTTTAGTATTCGTTCTTCTATCTCATTATATTCGGCTTGCAAAGTCAGCTTGTATACCTGAACTATTGTTGTCGGTGGTGGTATGCTGTCTATTCTGATGAGAACAGCCCTATCACTGAACTGTTCACACTAACTCACTTTCTGCCCTACTCCTGTTATAACATTTTCTACTGCTGTTATTTATTTATTTTCCGTGTCCAGAATACCACACATTAAATTCCAGTATAAGTCATCTGGGACGGAATTTAGAGTTTAAATATGTTTCGCCCAATAATCAGAAACACAGTTGGGCCCATCATTAGCTGGCTGTAAATACAGCGGGCTACAGCTTGTGATGAGGATTGGGAAAAGCAGTTGGTGTTCGTCCATTTAGACATTCCCACAGTCGCTTATTGGTTCCCCATAGAAGTAACCCTATCGGACAACATTAGTTCAGTTTCAGACCCTACACGTCTGCCTCTTGAGAGCTCTCTAGGCTGTAAAGGATTTATTACTTCCAGCCGCAATTGCTTCCAGGATAGGATTTGGTGTTGTCTCTTTCCATATTTGAAGTTTCCTTTCTTAGATGGTGACTTTAATTGCCTATGACGTCCAAAGGTGGCTCTTTCTTCAATGAGGCTGCTTGGGTTGCTGGTGCCCGTGTAGAGGGTGACGATTACCTGTCGTCTGTTTCATCCTCTCCTTCTTAGCAGCTACTTCCGATCGTGTACTGCGGGATGCTATTCCTGCGAGAGGGTAAAAGTTCTCTGTCGGCGCGGTCCTCAAACATTCTGACATGATGCGGGATGACTCATTAATGGCCACAATACTGTACTTCAATGGGCCGAGTTCTTTTGCAAAGGCACGGCGTGCTCAGCTGCCGAAAAACTGAATGCAATTGCCGTTGTTCGAAGAACTTGTGGGTCAGCACTCCAGGTTGTGCACTTCAGTTTATGAATGATATTATTTCTTGCACTGACCTTTTGCTTAGTGTCCCAACAGTGCTGTTTAGATGATAGAGGTCTATCCAACTTCAGGCCTAAGTACTTTGGAGTGTGGCAGTGTTCTTTCTTTTGTCCTCTGGAACTCGCATGGAGTTTTCTTTTGGAGTTCTGTGCTGTTGATACTGCCGTTTTCGTTTGACCTTAAATCCTTTACTACTTCCCATTTCATTTCATTGGCCTCCAATGCATCTAGACTGAGCATTAGCCTTTTTGTTTTCAGGTTTTCTAGCTTCCTTACCACGTTCAGATTTCTGATATTCCACCTCCAGTTCGTAGGACGCTACCCTTTAATGGTCATTCATTTTTTTTTCCCACGGTCACTTCCATTGCAGCAGTCCCCTTCCCGAGATTCCCCTTCCCGAGATCCAAAAGGGGAACTGTTCCCGAATCTTTTGTGAATGGAGATTATATCATGACACTTTTTCAGTTAAAAACTAGATGTTCTGAGAACACACATTATGCATCTTTAACGCTTTGGTTTCCATACCTTATGCATCCTCATGCCATTAATCGTAGCAGATTCTTCTGCCATTTAGGGGCATTTCTCACCAAAATGGGCAAAAAGGTGTCCTGAACATCTGTCCGCTCCTCCGCCCTCTTTGATAAGGCCGTTGGTGGAATGATGATGACTTCTTATGCCGGAAGTCTTTGGCCACCATTTTTGATGATTTTTGTTCAAAACTGAAGCAGTGGCGAGGTTAAATCCAGGGACACAGGACGTTTTAATTAATAGTCAAAGATACTACGGGTGCCAGCAAAAAGGACTGATTCAATGTAACCAATATTGAAACAATATTTAATACACTACTGCAGTACTAAAGTGGAAGGAAGAGATAATTTCAAAGAATTACGCAAGTTTGAATGTTCAAATAATACGGAAAACTACTAATTAAAATATTTGCTTCATGACCTAACCTGTTGTTTTACCTGAATCTGTCTTTCCATGTTCTTTTACGTGAAAAATTGTTCTTCATTTCATAAAAATCCATATTTCGTTTTCTTTCGTGTGCCTACGTAACTTGAACACCTACGTCTTCATCTGTATGCAAATCATTATAAGCTGCTTCTCTGAGGATACGTTTTGCTGAATCATACGTTAAAGACTATTCGAAAGGACAATTTCAAGCTCCCTGAAGTAGCGTCCATCCTATCTGAAGAACTTAACAGCGATTTTTGAGGGACTAGAATAAGAAAAGAAGTTCAGGACGAAAATAATTATTATTTCATCACATTCACGCTCACCATTGGTGCTGTTAAAATGCTATAGTGTTCACAACATCACAAATTGTCTCGTATGCTGTGAACATGAGAGCGATACGTTGCAGTGGCCAGACACTGGACTCACATTCAGGAGGAAGGCGATCCACATCCCCGTCTGCCCATCAAGATTGATCTTTTCCATGATTCCTCCCAAAAGCACATGTGGCAAATGTCACGATTTCTCCTTTGAAAAGGATAAGCGGATTTTCCTATCCATCCTTTTTCTACGTGAGTTTGCGCTGCGTCTTTAATGACCTCTATATAGACGGGCCGTTGAAGCCCGATCTTCCATGCGTGTTTGTGATAACGCCTTTCCTAGGAAGTCATATGTAATTACAACGCCCACTTTCTCAGGGTAGAAGGTGTCTGTTGGTGTATTAATTCTTTCTAGCGGTTTATATTATTTCTAAATAGTGTGAGATCATTTTTTTAAGACCTATTGCTATACTTTTCTTATTGTTAAGAATTACGTTTGTCAGACTTAATGACGTTAATGAATCTTTAATTGTATAAATGGCTTCTCATCCGTCAGTCCAACCCTATGGATTTGGGGTGTTTAGATTTGCTTTGGAGGTACTCACGGAATACAATGGCCAACAAAATTGTAGATGATCTCACTATTTCGAAATAAAGTGGTATTCCTTTATTAGCCTCTATAGTGCCTTTAAGGACTAAATTTAAATCATGATTTGATTCTTGTTCGCACTTCGTTGCGTGCACTACTCGTGATCATAGAATAGCACTCCCACCTTACATCCTCAGCTGGTTTGATATATTCCAATTCCTGTCTTCCACTAAAGTTTTTATACTCTGCAGCTCCATCTTGTACAATGGAAGCTATTACCTGAAGTCTTAACACATGTCGCATCATCGCATCCTACTTTTCTGACATTGTTTTCCACGTACTCCTATATTCGCTCTTTCTGCCGAAAATCTCAATCTTTACCTTACCAGGCCACCTAATCTGCAACATTCTTCTGTAGAATAACATTGGAACGGTTCGATTTTTTTCTGTTCTGGTCTTCGTACAGTCCATCATTCACTACCATACAGTGCTGTGCTCCATAATTAAAATCACTATCTTTGAAACTAGTAGACTTCTTTCGGCTGCGAATGCACTTTTTGCCAGTGCTCGTCTTCTTCTTATTTCATCCTTGCTTCATCCGCCATGGGTTATTTTTGCTTATAATGTAGCACAATCACTTAACTTCGTCTACTTCGTTATCATATATTCTGTTGTTACTTTCCTTGCTCTTCTCATTTCTGTACTCCATTGGATCATTCGTGCCATTTAACATATCTGTTGATTCTTCTCCGTCTTCACTGAAGATAGCAATGTCGTCAGGAAGTCTCATAACTGACATCCTTTCACCTTGAACTTTAATACCACTTTTGAATCTTTCTTCCATGTCCGTCATTCCTTCTTCGATGTGTAGTTTGAACAGTAGGGGCGGAAGACTGCATCCATGTCTTACAGTTTTTAACCCGAGCGCTTCGTACTTGGTCTTACAATCGTATTGTTCCCTCTTGGTTCTTGTTCCTGTTGTATATTGCTCGTCGTTTCGTATAGCTTAGTCTTAGTTTCCTTAGCATTTCGAACACCTTGCACCATTTTATACTGTCGATCGCTTGTCCCAGGTGCACAAATCCTATGAGTATGTCTCGATTTCCCTTCAGCTTCGCTTCCATTGTCAAGCACAATTTAGGGACTATCTTTCTGGTGCCTTTATCTTCCCTAAAAGCAATCTGAGAGTCATCGTAGTCCTTCAGTTTTCTGTTCCCCATTTCTGCATATCATTCCTGTCAGCATCTTGGATGCATGAGCTGTTAAGCTGATTGTGCGATATTTATCACACTCATCTGCTCCTGCTGTTTGCGTAATTACATGGATGATATTTTTCCGAAAGTCGGAGGATGTGTCACCAGTCTCATAAATTCTACGTACCATCTTGAGCAGTTGTTGGTTGCCTCTTTGAACAAAGATTTTAGGAATTCAAATTAAATATTATTCATCCGTGTCTGTCTTATTTGATCTCAACTCTTTGAAAGCTCTTTTAAATTCTGCTTCTCATACTGGACCCCGTATCTCTTCCACATCGACTCCAATTTCTTCTTCTGTCTCATCAAAGAATGTCACCCCGTCATAGAGGCCTTCAGTGCTCTCTTTCCACGTATTCATCCTCTGCTTTGCGTTTAGCAGTAGAATTTACATTGCACTTAAGGTTTGTCGACATTTTTATATGCTATGTCAGTCCTTCCGACGATAATTTCTTATTCGATTTCTTCACATTTTTCCTCAGACATTTCACCTCCTCTTCCACGCACTTCCTATTTATTTCATTCCTGTGTGATTTATGTTGCTGCATTCCTGTCTTTCCCTGAACGATTTTGTACTTCCTTCCTTCGACGATCGAGGACAACGGTTGAAACCACGTACGGCTATCCAAATTTGTGCTTTCCGCGATTTCCCTAAATCGCTTCAGGCAAAGGCCGGGATGGTTCCTTGAGGGCACGACAGATTTCCTTCCCCAACAATCTTTAATCAGAGCTTGAGCTTCGTCTCTAATGACCTCTCTGTCGACGGTACATTAAGCACTGATCTCCTCCTCCACTTCCTTCGACTATCAACTGAAGTATTTCAACTATTACCCCAGGTTTCTTAACAGTTTCCTACCTAATGCATATGTTTGGCCTTCCAACATTTGTTAATTCTCGTCAACTGAACAGTCTGGTGTGGTATTCCTTATCGCAATGTCCACATCTTTAGCGAACTTCAAATGCATCTCATCATTCTTCACTCTTTTAGTATTCCACATTCTTCTGCACTGATTCTTCATTACAGTTCTCCTGAACTTCAGTCTTCTGTTCATCACTAATAGATAGTGATCTGAATCTTTATCTGCTTCTAGGTAAGCCTTACAAACTAAGCAGCGAACAGTGGACAGACTAAGTTTTCTTTTAAAAATCTGTTTAGTTTAATATTTTGATTCTATGTATTTTGAAACTGAATGAGTCAAAATTTTTCAATCTTTGTTTGATTCCTTCGTTTATTACGGGAAATAATAGGAAAAAAATAGAAAATAAGTTGTTTCAGAAATCAGTTAGTCTGAGCGGTTTCAACAGCGGTTAAAGTGGCTTGAGGAAAAGCCCATATAGCAAAAAACCGGTTGTTTCAGCGATAACCAACATTTCTATCTTAAAACGCTTTAGCCCGATTCTGTCCTTGTGACACAGACATGTAACCTGCTGGAGTAACCTGCTGGAAGATTTCGTCGGTGTGGGGGAAGGCATCAAGTATGAAGGGTTAAAGTGTTTCGGCTAATGTTCACGTAGCCCACAAATGTCATAGTGTCTTCGATAAGTGCTACAGGTCCTACGGATGTCCCGATGAATGTCCCCCATAGCATAACACTGCCCAACCAGCCTGTGCTCATGTCACGGTGCGTGTGTCGAGAGGCCGTTCACCCGGGTGACAGCGTATCCGGACCCGATTATCGACCTGAAACGGACATGAAACGGAATTCATCCGACTAAGTAACACGATTCCATTGACCCTCAATACAGTCTCGATGACTCCGTCTCTTCTGAAATCGCAACTGACGATGTCGCTCTTTCAACATGGGGACAAGCATACGTCGTCTGCTGTGACGCTTCTCGTCTAGCACTGTGTGCTAAACAGCGTGGTCCGAAATACTTGCACTTTGACGTCCGATCCGCCACAGATTACCTCCTACTCTGCTGTACAGAGCGGGAAAGCCTCCCACCTCCACGTCCAGAACCTTAGCGTCAACTGCCGGTTTCAATGTCCTTTAACTACTTTCCGTAGATGATCAGGACAGCACCACGTGGACAGTTGACCATCTTTCAAATGGTTCAAATGGCTCTAAACACTATAGGACGTAAGATCTGAGGTCATCAGTCCCCTAAATTTAGAACTACTTAAACCTAAATAACCTAAGAACATCACACACATCAATGCCCGTGGAAGGAATCGAACCTGCGACTGTAGCAGCAGCGTGGTTTCGGTCTGAAGCGCCTAGAACCGCTCGGCCACAGCTACCTGCGGCTGACCATTTTTATGAGATGCTCTCTCCCAGGCGCCGGGCCACAAAAGTCTAAGATTTATGAATGTCGATTATTCCAGTAGCTTTCGGTACTGTCTCTAGAATTACTCACCACGTGTCACTGCTCCGCGTGCACACTTTCTGTACCGCATCCCGTGTCCGTTTAGCCACCACGAGGCATTAAATTGCTCGGTGGATTGCATTCATAATGTTCCGCCTTATTTAATTAATTTATTTACTTTATTGCCTATTTAGCATGACCAGATTAGGGCCTTAACGTCCTCTCTTACACTTGACCAGGAAGAATACATACATAGAAATTTCCTGTCAATCACTATAATAATAATTTATATTCTTAATAAAAATAATAACTGGCAATAATAAATGTAACACTAATAACGATGATAATACAAATGCAGGAATTAAGAACGATATTATTTTCCATTATTAACAAAAAGTGACAATTTACAATAGTAATAATACTAACAATAACAACAATAGTAAAATGGTTCAAATGGCTCTGAGCACTATGGGACTCAACTGCTGAGCTCATTAGTCCCCTAGAACTTAGAACTAGTTAAACCTAACTAACTTAAGGACATCACAAACATCCATGCCCGAGGCAGGATTCGAACCTGCGACCGTAGCGGTCTTGCGGTTCCAGACTGCAGCGCCTATAACCGCGCGGCCACTTCGGTCGGCCAACAATAGTAATAAAATAAGGGAGGCGTTAAGAATCATACTGATTAGTTCAGCACTTTTGAAGCCTTTTTTGCTATTAGAAGAATTGGAAGGAATAAGGAAAGAGGATTGAAATGAAAGAGCGACTGCTAGGAAAAAAGGGAAGTTCAGTAGAGAATACTGTACACAAGGAGAAGGAAAAGTGGTTGCGAAGGGAGAGCTGATGAGCGTGAACGGCAAGGGATGCCTGCTCCAACAGAGGGTGGGCCATTAGCTGTCTTTTGATCTTACATGACAGATATATCGTATGCAAGCATTCATCGCCAGTTCCACCCGACGTGAGCTCTCATACGAAAGTCCTTGGAAAATAGGGTCTCCGTAATCAAGAATATGGAGTATTACTGACTCTACAAGTTTCTTTTTATGATCAATAGGGGATACTTTTTTCCAGTTCTGTAACGAACGAAGTGATGCTGACACCGTCTTACAAATTGCAGTTGTGTGCTCGGTCCAGTGTAGGCGATGGTTCAAAATTATCCCGAAATTATTTTCGGATGAAGGAAAAGCGATTTTTATGCTGTTTAGGATTAAGGGTGAAAGGGATTCTCAGAACAGAGGAGTAATAAATCACTTGTGTTTTAGAAGCGTTAAGTTTCAAAAATGTTTTGCGCCCATTTTGTTGTAGCAAGTAAGTCATCATTAGTGTTCTGGAAGGACGTGAGCAGATTTGTTGGGCTTGCACTTAGCAATAACCGAAGGTCATCAACGTATAAATGATATTTGTAATGGGAGATGAGAGGCGATACATCAATAACATATAATGAGAATAGTAATGAGCCCAATACTGATCCATGTGGGACCCCTTATATTACATGCTTCCATTGTGACTTATTTTTTCTGATCATTACACATCGTCGACCATATACAAGGTATGAGTGAAACCTATGAACAGCATTTGAAGAAAAGTTTTGACTTTTGAGTTTAGCAAGTCGATAGTGTTGAAAGCTTTGTTGAAGTCCCAAAAGGACGTAATAGTCGCCTCTTGTTTCTCCACAGCCTGTATCAGTTCGCTAGTCATTATCATAATAGCAGCTGCTGTGCTGCGATTTTTCCAGAAACCAGATTGCTATTTATCCCGATTGTTATTTGATGTGCCGCGCGGGATTAGCCGAGCGGTCATGGCGCTGCAGTCATGGACTATGCGGCTGGTCCCGGCGGAGGTTCGAGTCCTCCCTCGGGCATGTGTGTGTGTGTGTGTGTGTGTGTTTGTCCTTAAGACAATTTAGGTTAAGTAGTGTGTAATCTTAGGGACTGATGACCTTAGCACTTAAGTCCCATAAGATATCTCACACATTTGAACATTTTTGTTATTTGATATTACGTGACCGGTAAGCTGATCGTGATTTATTTATTCTGAAGCCTTAGGTACTGCTGGTAAAATGCAAATGAATCTCTAGTCAGAAGGTTCTTTGGCAGATACCTTTTTGGTTAGAGGTTTTAAGAGCCTCCATTTCCAGACTGTTGGAAAGATGCTGGAGATCAGACAGTAGTTAGAAATATACATTATTATCGGCAGTAATCGATCGATGAGGAAGTTGATCATTTGTATTGGAATGGAAATAGAAATGAGCGTTTTGCGTCATTCCCCGGGAGGCCCCTTACGGGGCAGGTCCGGCCGCCTTGGTGCAGGTCTTATTACATTCGATGCCACATTGCGCAACCGGCGCGCCAAATGCGGATGAAATGATGATGAAGACGAAA
This sequence comes from Schistocerca piceifrons, assembly GCF_021461385.2. Taxonomy (NCBI): domain Eukaryota; kingdom Metazoa; phylum Arthropoda; class Insecta; order Orthoptera; family Acrididae; genus Schistocerca; species Schistocerca piceifrons. Next base: position 465,902,975 of record NC_060140.1, on the reverse strand, counting down.
CAACACCCAGTCCCTTAGTGGAGAAAATCCCCGACCCAGTTGGGAAACGAACCTGGGCCCGTCCCGCCGACCACTCAGCTATCGAGGAGGACATCTGTGATGGAATTACGACCTGCAGCTGAATTTTGTGTATATTTATATCGTTGGAACCTCACCATTGTCACGGTAGCAATATGGACGTAATTGCATCCGTTACTTAAAAAAAAAAATATCGCTCGTTATTCTAGTCTACAGCTCACGACGACGCATACGCAGTGCGCTGGTGCATTCCTGTTGCATACATTCATCTAAGCAGAGGACAGTACGGCAACACACAGTTGATGCGAGAGCCAGAGACAGCATAGAGAACTCTCGACGTAGACCTGTAGGCTTAGCAACACAGTATAAATATCTATGGAGTGAGCATTCGGATGAGCAGAACGTAAACTCCGTTCGCGTCATCGGCTGCAGCTAAAGTCACGTGGTTTTGTGACGGCGCATTATAGCCCTATAGGGCTTAGCGTATTTTGAATGTTTTTACTTCGCTGCTACAGACAGATCACCTTCAGAAGTACCAAAAAGCTTTGTACATTTGTTTTAGAAACAACTTATCTGTTTGATACCAGGAACTTAAGTTGGGTTAAAGACGTGAATAGAAATAGCGTTCTGCATTTTCACCAATCATAGCTGAGATTCCACTTTCTTTACGTGTTTTTGGTAACAGGATACGAATTTCCAGTGAAAAATACTTTTTTAGCGTTTGTATTGCACTTATTCAATGTTATGAAATCCGTATATTATGACAGGCAGTTTACTCAGACATACTTGCGAATTTATCTGCAAATTTGTCCCGCAAATACATGCCATAAAATCGCAGAAATTATCTCTATAATATAATACAAGACTCTTGATATATTTCAGCATATAACTGATCCTCTTTCACATACCTCTCTTTACATCCGTAGCAACGACAATGCTGCTCCATAGCTGTTACTAAAACTCAAACGTAAAGAAATGTGTGTAAAACAGGGTGAATTCGTTTAACGTTCAGCTTAGGCTATTACCACAAATTGTAGACAAGCAGCGTTGCTAGCCCGCTTTGACATTGATAACATATGCAGAAGGCTACGCTCACTCCATAAATATACATGGTGATTCACAATTCATGTTACACAAATGGCTCTGAGCACTATGGGACTTAACATCTGTGGTCATCAGTCTCTTAGAACTTAGAACTAACCTAAGGACATCACACACATCCATGCCCGAGGCAGGATTCGAACCTGCGACCATAGCAGTCGCGCGGTTCCCGACTGCGCGCCTAGAACCGCTAGACCACCGCGGCCGGCCATGTTACACACTTCGACAGGTTATAGAGGGGGCTTATAGGTCACGTTTTACTTTAACCCATATCCGGAAACAGCATCCGGCGACGCTACAGAGCGCCAAAGCTACAGGCGCCGCGCCGGTATGCGAGAATACAGCGTGCTTCTGTAAGAGGGTGCAAATATTGAATAGGACATAGGAATGTTCCACTGAACTATTCAAAGTAGGAAACCTGTGTGCGGGAAAGCCACCTTAAGGAAATATGGTCGTAAACTTGTCTACCGCTTTGTCTATCATAACTCGTTTCCAGCTTATTTGCAACTGACATGCGTACAAGTTTACGCTTACTGTGTTGTTTACTTACATGTAGATTCTTTACTTCCTGTAAGAAAAGGAGGAGGACAAGCCTGATTACTAGGAAGTCATGATGCAGGTTTTGCTTACTTCACTTGTCCATAAGGTGGTTCTGTCACATCGTATTTAAATTGTCCCATGTCAGAAAGTGCTGCGAATCAACGAAAGGCCCAGTCAGAGACATACAGGACAATACGATGGAGTAGTACTGGTACAGTTTCGCAATACTCATTGACATGTACCTTGTGCATGGGTAAGTACGTTGCAATGTTCTCGCTGCTGAAAGGCTGGACAGGGAACGATTTCCTAAGAGGCATCATCCGTCACGAAGTGTGATTATTTCTCTCAGTCGATAAATGCCAGAATTGTAGCTGCCTATGATGTGATTCGAAAAACACCAGGGACATTTGTCAATGTGTGTCAGTATTTTGTTCGCCGATGTTATTCTTGCATTGATGTTGATGGCCGTAAGTTTCAGCACATTTTGTGAGGTACAGTACAAATTGTACATTCACTGTGTCATTGATGGTATTTGCAGTTAACTGTAACTAATGTAAATAAAAACTACACAGTAATGTGATTTTTTTCTATTATCCCCTTAGGCTAGCTCCTCCGACCGCACGTTCACTACCTCAAATTGTTGAGTGGAGCATTCTCTATGCCGTGTCTTACGGCAACACCCTGGATAAACAGGGTGATTTCATAGTGATGTTATAAATCTTGTAGGATGATGGAGGAGAATAAGTGCTTCAGTATGAGGTAAGGGTACCTATGTCGGAAACAGACGGGTCGAAAGTTATAGGCGAACACAGTTCTGATACCTCTGGCTAGGGTACATGCGCTGGTATTGTTGTTGCTAAGACCGTTGGGTAAGCCACTTTCAGAGATGGTGGTGTGGATCAAAACATGAAAAAAATGACTAGAAAACATGGGCTCTAAAATGTATGGGCCTACCTGAGTAGCTATGAGCAGTTTTTCATCTTCGCTAGTGTGAAATACTTCCGTTTTACTGGACAAGTGCTCAAACCTCCTCACGTACACATTTTTAGAGCCCATGGTCAGTAGTCTTTTTTTTTGTTTTGTTTGGGGCCATGCTGCCGATTCTTAAAGTTGTCTACACTATAATATCGTCAACAACAGTACCAGACATCTATTCCACTTTGAGACGTATCAGAACGATTTTCGCTTATAGCCTTCGACTCGTTCGTTTCCGGTACAGAGACACTTACGTTAAAATGATACATTCATCCTTCACCGTCATCCTAGAAAGTCTGTAACTTCATCACGGAGCCACCCTTTATAAACATGGTGTCCACAAAGTCAGGGAACACTTTCAATTATTCATTGCACAAGAACTAAACATTGTACAGATGTCATAAATATTGCAATTTGAAGAGACACTCTGAAAGTGTTTTTACAAACATTTGATATGCGAACCATGAGTGACCCGGCAGACGTCAATACGGCAATAGAATTCTTGCTGTAACCGCCCCAGCATGGCATCGTCGACTGTGGCAGTCGCTTCCCGTATTCTCTCCCGGAGCTCTGCTACATCACGTGGTAGAGACGGTACGTGCACCAGATCTTTAATGTGTCCCCACAGAAGAAAGTGACGCGGGGTGAGATCTGGTGATCGGGGAGGCCATTTCATGAAACAGTTGTCCCATTTTGTAGCACGGCCGATCCATCGATGCCGCAGCTCCGTGTTCAGGTACCCATGAACTTCACGACGAAAATGGGGTGCAGCCCCATCCTGCTGATAGAAGAGCGGAGAGTCCGATTGCATTTGAGGCATCAGCCGTTTCTGCAACACGTCCAAGTAGGAATATCTAGTGCCAGTGCTCTCGGCGAAGAGGACTGTCCCGAGCAGTTTTCCACGTCACAAGGCAGAAAAAACATTTACCTTTGGGGAATCACGCTCAAATTCAGTGCATTCGTGTGGATGCTTTGTACCCCATAATCGACAACTATGCCTGTTCACTTTCCCATTAGTGTGAAAAGTGGCTTCGTCGCTAAACATTACGCGGTCAACTATGCCATCCTCATCCTCACTCAATTGTTGCAACTGCGAACAAAACTCAACACGCTTGTCTTTGTCGTCGTCATTGAGCTTCTGTACTAGCTCCAATTTGAATGGTTTCACAGACAGATTCTGTCGCAGGACTTTCCACGCCGTCATTGGAGCTATTTCGAATTCACAGGATGACGACGCGATGGTTTCTTTGCACTCCTTATGAAGTCTCTCGTCCGTGCTCCACGTTACTTCACTCACAATGGACATCCGCTTCTCTTTGCCAGGCACATGATACCCGTTGTAACGAATTTGTTGTGGCAGTAGTAAATGGCCTTCCTGGTTGGTTGCTTCTTACCGAACTTGGTTCTAAACATCAGTTGAACAGCTGTAGCACATTTGTTTTTGTCGAACTCCAACACACAGAAAGCTCGCTCCGCACGTGAACTCGCCATGTTTGCCACTAGTGCTGACTATTGGCAAATTACTAAACTACGCTGTGGCGGTATACATGCAAAAAAAAAACTTTCAGGGTTTCTCTTCTACATCTACATCTACATACAAACTCCGCAATCCACCATACGGTACGTGGCGGAGGGTACATCGTACCACAACTAGCATCTTCTCTCCCTGTTCCACTCCCAAACAGAACGATGGAAAAATGACTGCCTATATGCCTCTGTACGAGCCCTAATCTCTCTTCTCTTATCTTTGTTGTCTTTCCGCGAAATGTAAGTTGGCGGCAGGAAAACTGTACTCCAGTCAGCCTCAAGTGCCGGTTCTCTAAATTTCCTCAGTAGCGATTCACGAAAAGAACGCCTCCTTTCCTCTAGAGACTCCCACCCGAGTTCCTGAAGCATTTCCGTAACACTCGCGTGATGATCAAACCTACCAGTAACAAATCTAGCAGCCCGCCTCTGAATTGCTTTAATGTCCTCCCTCAATCCGACCTGATAGGTATCCCAAACGCTCGAGCAGTACTCAAGAATAGGTTGTATTAGTGTTTTATAAGCGGTCTCCTTTACAGGTGAACCACATCTTCCCAAAATTCTACCAATGAACCGAAGACGACTATCCGCCTTCCCCACATCTGCCGTTACATGCTTGTCCCACTTCATATCGCTCTGCAATGTTACGCCCAAATATTTAATCGATGTGACTGTGTCAAGCGCTACACTACTAATGGAGTATTCAAACATTACAGGATTCTTTTTCCTATTCATCTGCATTAATTTACATTTATCTATATTTAGGATTAGCTGCCATTCTTTACACCAATCACAAATCCTGTCCAAGTCATCTTGTGTCCTCCTACAATCACTCAACGATGACACCTTCCGGTACACGACAGCAAACAGTCGAACATTGCTATACACCCTATCCAAAAGATCATTAATGTAGATAGAAAACAACAGCGGACCTACCACACTTTTCTGGGGCACTCCAGATGATACCCTCATCTCCGATGTACAGTCACCATTCTCTTCAAAATGACATATGTGTGTTATCTAGACAATGTTTGATTCTTGTGCAATAAATAATTCAAAGTGTTCTCAGACTTCATGTACACCTTATACATACATTTACAGGTGCCGGAACCTAAAAATTTAGACTCTCTGTGGATGACGTCACCAGGCATGGGTTCCTATGCAAAACTTGATCTACTAGGGCCTCTCTGCAACCTCGAGAAGGGTATGAAGTGAATTGTCGAACACCCTGTATCGCTCTATGGGCGTAGCGCCCCCGCCAGGGCTCCGACTGTCAAGGTGTGGTGCGTCGGCTGGGTGGTTTTTTTTACTGTGCGTGGCGACGGACTGATTACGGCTCGCGCGCAGCCGGGCCTGCGCAGGTCGCTGTGACGGACGGGCGAGACAGGCAGGCGGTCGGCCGGGCGCATGACGAATCGCTCAATCAGGAGCGCTCGGCGGGTACTGTGCCGCGTCCCGTGGCTCGCCGTGACCCCGGCCCGGGCCGGCCGAATCAATACGGGCCGCAAGCGCCGCCGCAGCGTCGCCCATTACACCCCCGGCCGGCTCCCGCAGCAAACACACCGCTGTGTTAATTCCTGCCATCCATCAAGACGTCCCGCACGATGACAGTCAATTACTCTTCGACAGCGCGGCCCAGTCGAACGCGCTCGGGGCGGCCTCGGTAGCCGAGACCGCGGCGGTGCCTGGCCGAAAGACGGAGAGGGGGGAGGCGGCGAGGGGCGGGTGGAGCACAGAAGGGCGAGCATTACGCTTCGAGCGCACAGGAGTTCGCTGATGCAGTCTTCAGAAGCCGACTGTCCTGTGCTGTGACAGACAGTTCTATCGAACGAAGACTACAACTGCTATGACACTCACGTCATTATATGAGGTCTTTCTTTTACACACGTGAGCATAAAAGCTGTATTACCTATACAATATCTACATCATATTCCGAAAGGCAACTAATGGTGTGTGACGGAGAGTACTTCTGGTACCGCTACCTGATCGATCCTACCCTGTTCCAATCGCGAATGGCCCCTGGGAAGGATGATTGTCTGTAAGCCCCTGTATTGTCTCTCATTTCTAATTTTCTCGTCGCGGTCATTACGCGAGTTGTATGTGGGAGGAGGTAATACGTTGTCCGAAGCTTCCTGGAAAGTGCTCTCTCGAAGTTCTAGTAGTAAACCTCTCCGTGATAGTCAACGCCTCTCCAGAAAAGACTGCCAATGGAGTTTGTTGAGCATATCAGTAACACTCTTGCCCTGGGTAAACGACCCAGTCACAAAACGCCCCGGCCTTCTTGGATTTCTCTGTTTCTTCCATCAGTCCAACCTGGTAAATATCCCATACTGATGAACAAAACAATCGGTCGGACAAGCAGCTTATAACTCACTTGTTTCGTGGATCTACGGTATTAATTTATCGTGTTAATCGGTTTTCGTTTCACAAGGCCATCATCAGACAGTTACTGACTATTGCCGTCAAACAAGTTAAAATTTCTGTAAACGACATTCGGAAAGAAGATATACATTTAGATTGAAACACAAACGCACAGTATATGACATCTGCGACGGTGTGGCCGTAATGCAATGTAAAAAGTACAAAATTGAACAATACGTAAATGTAAATGGAGTAAGCAGGAAAAAAACCTTAACAAGAAAATAGGAAAATCATGCCTACATAACAGTTAAACAAAAGTAATAAAATATGCTAAAATTAGTACTTGACAAGGCCACTTCAAGAGGTATAAGACATGCAGACTGATAAACAAACCAATTATAAGAAAGAATTATTAATTGTAACTACAGAATATATGAACAATTTGAGCAATATCAATAAGATAAAAAGAAATCAGTGAATGCACGAAAATGGAGGAATGTGACGGAACATACAGTTGTGGTGCTAATGCATTTTAAAAAGTAAAAATGTTCAACAGTATAGAAATATAAAGGCAGCAAAATATTTACACTAAACTTGAAAGCAATGCCTATACGACAGCTTGCATTAAATAAATGAACAAAGTAAAATAAAAACAGTACTTGACGAGATAACTTCTAGAAGTATTAAACATGGAAAATAAAAAAGTACCAATTAATAGAAGGCTTAACAACTGTAACAACAGCCTACATGAATTACATAGGCAATTTCAATAAAGTAAAAGAACTCAGTGAATATAGGAAAACGAGGGAGTATGAAGGAACAGACAGAGTGGGTACCAATGAAAAACTGAGAGGATTATGTGAAGTTCAGAAGACGGGACGTATTAAGCTGTGTCTGGTAATTTAAGGTTAGATCTGGACTGTGAGCTAGTTGTTTGTTAATTTCCATGGCTTCCAGCAGATTAAGTTTTTGGCTGGTAGTTGCAGCCCTCAAAATAAATTAATACAGCAGAATAAAAGCAAACTAACGCTTTTCATTTATTATAATGTTGTTCTTCCAAGAACCGACGGAAATTTCAATTAACACAGGTTATATTTCCTTAAAATTGTGCCCATGAATCTTAGTCTGGCATCTGCATACAATGGCAGCAAAAGAAACTAAAATGGCTGTACTAGCTATCACTGTATTTCAAAACTAGACATGATTGTCTTAATGGGATCTCCGCGATCGTTCTTTAAATAAAAATATGGCATTTCAGTCTTTCATCGTTTTTTTTTTTTTATTTTCAATGACCGGTCTCAAGCTAGCTGCCCATCTTCAGATCTGTTAGACGAAGTTAAAAATATAATTAACCAGAGAGATACATATACTGATAAAAATGTCGTAGTTTACCAAAAGAAGATTTTTGGAATGTATTAAATGCCAACATACCATGTATTGCCTGAAACCGGTCATTGAAAATAAAAAATAGCGATCAAAGACTGATATCCCATATTTTTATCACTGTATTTGTCCTTAGTTAGATCTGCCTTTCTTAGTTGACGTCCCAAAGACAGCAGGTCTTCTTTTTAGCATATCAGGGGTGTGCTAAACGTAACAGGAATATTGCAATTTCACGTCTTCTATTAGTTTCATGCAATTATTTCGCTGTTACGAAAAATATTAGCGCTTTACTAGCCGATTCAGATTTTTAGTCTGTTTTCAGGTGAATGAAGGTACTGTGTGTTTTGGTACTGTTGGCGATTATTTTATTTTACACAAAGCTGGGTTGGAGAATTTCTGTTACATTTTGCTGTACGAACGCAAAAGAGTGCAGCAACGTTTTAGTAAAGTTAAATGTAGCTTTTGAAGAGTTATGAGTCGAGCAAGGGTATACGAGTAGCATTAGCATTATCAAAAAGGTCGTGAAATGTTGAAGATGACATGTCAAAAAGCAAACCATATTTGAAAGAATAAAAAATATCCAAGATTGGCGATGTTTTCTTGGGCTCGAAATTCAACCAGGACTTGAATGCGAAGTGCTTTCAATAGTTTCCGCAATGAAACTGGTAGAAACTCGAAACAGGTTTTGGTCGTATGTAAAGTACACAAGCAACAAGAGACAATCCATACCTTCACTGCGCAACTGTAATGGTAACATTACCGATTAAAGGGCCACATGTCGTGAGCAGACAGAACTACTTTTGTCCGTCCATAGCTGTCGGTTCATTTATTTCTCTGGGCGAAGGTTCATCAAACTGAAACACAAATATTAGTTTACTTAATTACACAAATGAATAAAAGACTACTTTGCCACAGAATCGCTTGACAATTTACAATTGTCATTGGCTATGAAAGCATCACTTGATGCACTAATATAGAAACTATTCTCTACAGGTTCAGTGTTCAACCTTTACGAAAGAACAAGTTCATCAGAACTTTACAGTATCGGTGGTCTTACACTATGGTGTTGACACCTTAAAAGGAGATCAAAAAGTGGGCAGAGCTTCTCGAAGCTCGGCTCGTTTCGCTAACGTCTGTGGTATTGATATGCGTTGCCAACTTTGCCGTGGCACTGTGATTTTTGGACGATACCACAGCAGTAAAGCTGGGTTACTTACTACACACTGTTTTCCGAACTTCCTTCACCAAGACAACAAAGTAAATTTTCCATAATTCGAGTCGAGAACAGCTGCCAACTGAGTAACTTAGAAGTAGATATCCTAGAGATAGCGAAGCAGTATAAATCATGTAATAAAGGTAAGTCCAGACTGCATACCATGTGGTTCCTTTCAGACTATGCTGATACAATAGCTCCATACTTAGCGATCATAAACAGCCGTTCGCTCGACGGAAGATCGGTAACTTAAGACCGGAAACTTGCACATGTCGTACCAGTACTAAAGAAAGGTAATAGCAGTGAACAGCTGAATGGCAGGTCCATATCAGTATGTCTATCTGCGGTAGGGTTCTGGAATATACCGTATACTGTTTTCAAATACTATGAATTACCTCGAAGAAACCGATTCGTTAAGAAAAAGTCAGCACCTACAGGTATTTAGAAAACACCAGCGTTCTGAAATACAACCAGCTCTTCATTAGCAAGAAGTAATGAATGCCAGTTACATGGTATCGTAGATCTATTCCATATTTCAAGATTTCCAGAAGGCATTTGAGACCGTTCCTCTCAAGCGACTTCTAATCAGATTGTGTGCTTACAGAGTATCACCTGGTTTCCTGAATTCCTCTCACGAAGGTCACTGTTCTTAGTAACTGACGGCAAGTCATCCAGTCAAATACAAGTGATATCTGTCGTTTCTGAAGAAACGCTGTTGGTAAACAATATAAACAATTTAGGGGACAATCTGAGCAGCCCTCTTAGGTTTTTTGCAGATGATGCTGTCATTTACCGTCTCGTAAAATCATCAGAGGATCAAAACCAATTTCAAAAGGATTTACGCTGCGAAATATGGCAACTGACACTAAATAATGAAAAGCGTGAAATCATCCATATGTGTAACAAAATGACTCCCTAAGTTTCAGTTACGCGGTAAATCACACAAATGGAATTCAACTCAATCATCTTGAATTAGAATAACTTCTACTGGAACTATCGCATAGATAATGATGCGGGGAAAGCTAACCAAAGACTGCGATTTACTTACACAACACTTAGAAGACGTGACAATTCTACCGAAAAGACTACCTACAATTGCGGTGCAAAATCCGCGTCAGATACAACTGACAATGGACACCGAAAAAGTTAAAATAAACTCAGCTCGTTTTGAATTACCCACAAAATACGGGAATAAGTGTCACAAATACGATCCACGAGTTGGGGAGGGAACCATTAATACAAAGGCGTTTTCCGTTGAGGCTGGATCTTTTCACGAAATTTAAATCACCAACTTTCTCACCTGATTACGAAAATATTTTGTTCGTTCCCTTCTACATGAGGAAAAACGATCATCGTAATACAATAAGAGAAACCAGAGCTAGCAAGGGAAGATCTGAGTGTTCGTTTTTCCGGCGGTGTTCGAGAGTGGAACAATACTGCAGTAATGCTCCAACCTCCATATTCACCAGACATGAGCCCATTGACTTTTCTTGTTTACAAAAATAAAGAAAACCTTAAAGGGCTGTCGTTTTGCAAAAATAAGTTACATTAAAAATCGCGTCGCTGAGGGAGCCACAGCCTGTCTTAAAGGCCGAGTTCATGAAGTGTTTCGGAGATTGGAAAACAAACTCTAGAACAAATGTATAATATCTAACGACGACTCTTTTGAAGGTGATATCATTGACGTAGTCCAATTAATAAAATTCTAGTCCTAATAAGAAAAATCGCCGTTATTTTTTAAACAGTTGTAAAATGTAGTTGGACATCTTGTCGAATTGTAAGTTGAAAAAAAAATTGTTAACATAAAAATCAAAGCATTCGATTGAAGAAATTTACGAACATGTAATTATGAGTCAGCGTCCAGAAGTTGCCATATTTGCTAAATGAAAACACATCGTTTAGGAAGCGCAGTAGATTAAATTCTGTTTCTCCACATTTAAGGTCGTCGTCTAAGGAGAAACACTTTTGATTCTAATGCTAGAAAGTATTATTTTACTTAGCTTCTAAATTCATGTTTATTTTGAACGGTAATGGACCTTTTATATGTAGAGGTCTCTTGACATAGTAAGATTATGACAAAAAGATAACAGAGCGTTCAGAAAAATTTAAGGTGGCCCTCAGTTACGTACCCTCAGACTCAGAGTTGAAATATTAAAATTTTTGATTGGTTTCGTTGTCTAGTGGCTGGGATACGTAGTTGCCACATTACAAGTCAAATACTGCTGAGTCTACAATATACAATATGAATATACACATGAATACAATGGTCGAAGGTTTCCATCACTCGGCAATTGTGAATTGTGAATGTAACATGGAAATTTAGAAATGAAAGATTGCAATTAAATAAAATCTGCAGGTACTATTTTTAACGGCTTTAAATGATGACTACTTTAGCAGAAGCACCTCTAAGAATGTCGTTTATTACTGCAAAACACTTATTGGTGTCGATGGTCCAGCAATTAAATAAAATATAAGTTAAATAACAGGGAAACAATAGATTCCTACTTGACGTAACTAGTTATCAGCAACAACTTAGCTCGCGACATTCACTTCTAAACGCAAGCTACGTCTTCACTGTAGAATCCACGGAAATCTCACAAGTGCACAAGTCGGCACTACGAAATATTTCTATCTCCCGCGACCACATACAAACTGCTCAACACTCTCCAAGTATTTCCGCGGACCGTCCGTCGCGCCTCCCCATCCAGCCCTCTCCCGTGTCCTCTGTGACGCGACGCTTCTCCCCCACTTCCATACAGTCTCTGAATTCTTCGGTAGTCGCCTACCGTAGTAACGAGTGCTGCGATTGGCTAGAGCACACCCACCATGTCTCGAAGCCAACGCACGCTCACAAACATAATGATACACATAGGAAATACCGAATTTACGTTTAAATAGTTTGAAATTAAATAAATATTTCTACAGCTGGAACATAAACACGCTCTAACACACATTATAAAATACATAAACAAATTAAATAAACATTTATCAAAGGAATAGAAGAAAAGTAGTTCAGTAGCCTAACGTCTCCAAGCTTGTTAAAACATAGTAAATATTTGAACAATTTCTTTATGAATAGTATACATCGGATATAAACAAAGACATAGACGAAGCATGCTGCTACCGTTTTTTCGTGTAACTGTGGAGTACTTATGGCCTGACGCCATCAATAGTAATCGACCACTTTGACCTCTAATAACTCATGTATTATTCAATTTACATGCCTGTAATTCATACCAGTTTAGGTTTACACTAACAGCTTTCTAAAGACATGTCAATCAAAAAAATCGGATGAACCGTTTAGATTTTGGAAATTCGTTATTGGGTGTTACTTGTATGATCGTTAAACTAATAAAGATATTCAAAATCTGATTATACCATCACAATCTTCGTGCAAGTAATGGTAATGAACATGTTTCTTTTTAAGGTATCGTAACTCCTCTCGACATTATTAGTTTCTATACGAACTGTGAAATGTCTGCCATTATGGTTTCACAAAGTCCGCCATCTTTGGCATTCCCGGCATACAAATCTCCTTCTTCGACACAATGCACAGTCCTTGTCACAGCGTCAACATGGAATTCCCAGAAACGCAGTCAGCCTGGACCACGCGCTGGGGCTACCCCCCTTGCTCCGGCTACTGTTCGGCACCAAGCGGTCGCTGACGAGCCACGGCTTGGCGAGCAGCCCGTGCGGCCACGCCATCTCTGAACTCTTGAATATTTTTAGGGCGCCGCAACAAGCCCGTTGCCTCACGAGCGTTAAGCGGCAATAATTTTGGAAACTTGCGAACCCAGGAGTGAATCACAATAGTAAACCTCCCTTAACACCAAGTTCTGATTCGGCACACGAAATAATTTTTTGTGGTGGTAGAATTTTTCATGTTCTACCAGTACTCTGATCGATAAGTAACAACTAAGTGATAAAAACAACACTTTTGTTTCGTTGTTAAACGATTAAATGCTTAAATTTTGTATAAATGATTTCTACTTTTCGTAAACAGTCTTGTGTACCGTGCCAGCCATCGTACTAATCTCTCCACATCCACATGCACAACATATATTGCCTTACACTTTACGGTGATATCTAATCTTATAAATTGTCTCGATGTTCCTTTCAACGCATTGTTAACAATGCCTTTGTGCTGTCACACATGTAAGTCAAACATATGTGTTATACTAAAATGGTTGTCTGCAGCACTTTTTCACTGTCTTTTTCCCGCAATGTCTTTATTTCATAATTCATATGTTCACTAATATTTTACCCACACCAGCATCCCAACGCAACCAGATTAGTCTGTTTTCATGATGTTCCTGTCATTGAACAGACTACCACTTTCCTTCCATAGTGTAGACTTGAGCGAGATCAATATGGGAAGGGAGCATTCCTGTATATTGAGTCATGGTGTAGTCTACACCCTGTAGATGTCAGAGCGTACAGGTCCGCCACTGCAATAGAGCGAGTGTGACACATCCAAATTGGCATTCAAAGGGGCATATCTCATCAACAGCCTGTTTCGTAATATCTCACGTCCTTTACTCACGCAGATCAAATTTAACACAAACTTTCTCTGGGAATGGTGCCATGTGATGTAGTAAAGGAGCTATCACTGAATAGATCTGATCTTTCGGTCACGGTTGAAGCATTTGTCCGCTGCGTCCACTGGTATACTCTGTTGCCGAGGAACCACTTACTTTGCCTCGCGAGCGCTCTACTGGAAGTGACATTATGTCATAATTAAAAAGAAGAAAAAATCTGTTGATAGTATTGCTCTCCTATTGTGGAAGCAGTAGGAAACTTTATTAGATTTGCTTTCTGTGATGGAAAGAATGGGAATCCGCCATTGTCCATTGCCCCATTCAGTAGAAGCCATGTCAAATGGCAGGGAGCTAGGTGGAGAAGTGGTAAGGTTTCGGACTTCAATAAAAACTATAATACTTTAAATAAATTTCTTTAAATATTTAAAAATTCAGAATATGGAGACACCTTTAACATTTTTATTACAATGCGATACGTCCATAACGGACAATAGGAAATAATAATTTTGAACACAATGAATTTTATTAAAAATAACTCCAACCAAAAGCAATTATTAAACTCACAATTAGAAACATTAAAGTCTTCAGATAACTTTTTCAGTCAATTAAGCTCGCAAAACTCAATAACGATGCATAAACTTTAAAACAATAACTTGCAGTGTTTAAAACACGTTCTTTAAACCAAACAAAATACCAGATTCCAAAACCTACGGCCATGCAAGCTCTGCTGTACGAAGTGAATCCCCCAGATGCAAAGTGGTCGCAACGAACCACCTCTCTTTACTAGAGCTTACGCCACCACTTCCGCATAACTGATTATGGTTTCAAAACTTTTACAATACAATAAATGAGCTACCTGTAACACATCAAATACATAAAACTATAAGTACAGTTACCACACACCTAGTCTCAACAGCCCAAAGTACTTAAAACTTGAAGACAATCTTTAAAATATTACACAACTTCCACAGCTGAAGGAGGTCGGGAAGCTTATAGTTCAGAAATAAAGAAGTACCGATTAACGGTACCAGAAGTTAATGGCAACAGCACTTGTCTGTTTCTCGGTTCACAATTACACAGTAAATTTTGATAAACGACAACACTTTCTTACGTGCACGGCAGTGGGACACGTATCCTCGATGTTACACTTTATTCTAGATTCAGCTTAGGTTGCAATGCGCTCTCAGTGACCACTTAATAAACCATAATGTGACAGAAGTGGGAACGAAGATGATAAAGGCTGGTAGGTTCCCTAGAACGAAGCCGGTAACCTCTTGAAGGAACTTAGTAAAGGCACATGCTGTCTATATTAACACAAACGCAGTCTGGTCGAAGTAAGCTGGTCTAGTACCACAGTAGGAATTTTTTCGTGACCGAGTGTAAATTGAAAAATACGGCCCAGCTGCCATGCCGTTGTCGCATCCGCTGTAGAGGTAAACGCGTCCGCTATACTCCCGGTCAGCGAAATCTCCCGAAGAATTCACGCCACTGGATGGGAGACTTACTGCCAGCGATCTATTTCACAACACGCTACAGTGGCCTTCTGCACGAGGCCAAACTCAGAAACCCAGCTGAGCGTTCTTGTCGCAGACACGACACTCAAACCGGTTGCAGAGCAAAATTATGCCACTTGTTACCGTTCTAAGAGCACTGTCTCCAGAGAGCTCTACCTGCGCATGCGCGGCTCTGTAGCCACGCATCTTCTGTCTGCCCATTGGTGACAACCACCATAAATGCGACCTATCGACGAAGAGCACAGGTCACCCAGTCGCCGCAAGCGTGACAGATTAAGCGCGCGTTACGGCTCACAATGATTACATCACAGGTGAATGAAGTGTGTATCCCTGTTCGTCGTGCGAGACATCGGCCGTGCAGCACTAGTAGTTCTTCCCGTGTACCCGTTACGACTGGAACCTGGTGACGAGTAAGTGAAATGGTTCAAATGGCTCTGAGCACTATGGGACTTAACGTCTGAGGTCATCAGTCCCCTAGAACTTAGAACTACTTCAACCTAACTAACCTAAGGACATCACACACATCCATGCCCGAGGCAGGATTCGAACCTGCGACCGTAGCAGTCGCACGGTTCCGGACTGAAGCGCCTAGAGCCGCTCGGCCACCGGGCCGGCTGGTGACGAGTAGATTGTGCCATGTTCCCTGACGTACCCTTTGCTGGTTTGTGGAGTGGATATGTAGATATATTTGGGTAAAGAACGAGAGGCACACGGAACGAGGCAGCTATCGTTGAAGTGCACCCAGATGGGATATCCAGCGTCACGAGACACAGCACCGTCGGCACACCGGATGATCTGGTAAAGGTGATTTTGCACTCTCAGCGCTCTCCAGCAGCAGTTTTAGCCTTTATTTGGCCTCTTAACCACGTGGTTTTTTCAGAAAATCGGGGTCCGTAAGATTCCTAGGTTAACACTACTAAAACACACATTTCCTCCCTTGTCCATATGATACTCATGATATTCTGTCTGTGGTGTACATAAATAAGAAACATCAATATACCTGAATACGTAATAAGACAAGAATGAAAGATACTTGTCCAGTCAGTAAGGACATCAACTTATAAAAGTTCACCGAATCCAACAAACTCACTCGTGATAGAGAACGTTCTTTTATTTATCCACTGAAGCGCCAAAGAAACTGATATATATTCAAATACAGAGATATGTGTACAGCCAGAATACGACGCTGATCACGTGCATCCACTCATGGCCATTGTGCATTCCGACGGACTTGGGCAATTCCAGAAGAACAATGCGGCAGCCCACACGCCCAGAAATGCTACAGAGTGGCTCCAGGAACACTCTTCTGAGATTAAACAGTTCCGTAGGCCCCAAACTCCCCAGACATGAACATTATTGTGTATATTTGGAACGCCTTGCAACGCGCTGTTCAGAAGAAATCTGCAGCCCCTCATAGTCTTACGGATTTATAGCCAGCCTTGCAGGATTCGTAATGTCTGTTCCCTGCAGCACTACTTTAGACATTGGTCGAGTCCATTCCATGTCGTGGTGCGGCACTTCCGCGTGCTTGCGGGGGCCCTACTCGATATTAGGCAGGTATACCAGTTTCTTTGGCTCTTCCGTGTATAACATTAAGTATTATGGAATTTATTTCAACTAATTCCTACAACCATGTAGAAAACGCAAAGCTGAAAAAAATTATATACAACAAGTCTCTTACTGATTTAGTCTCTGTTCTTTAACGTTGTACGTCCACCCACTACGCTTGGCTGTAGCTTCATGATAAGCGACTTCGTATTTTATCTTATAATCTTTTATAGGCTTCACTAGCCGAAATGTTATTAATTTACATTTAATTATAAAAGATCCTGACAATAAAGACAGGTTTTTCATGAATCTTCATTGTGCAGTTGCTTTAAAACGGCTTACTCACGTAACACGCGAGTCCTAACGCGATAATATCTAAACACAAAAAGTCATGTAAACGTAGGCCTCCGCGGCCGTTGTCACAGCCAATAAAATTCTTCTGGGTTTGAAGCCGCATTGTCAGTTATAAAATTATGACGTTTCAGCGACTGTTGCAAGACCCCTTCCATAGCAGTACAGATTGAGGAAGGCGTCTTGTAACAGTCGCCGAAACGTCGGAATTTTATAATTGACAATGCGGCCTCAATACCAGAAGAATTTTATTGACGAAAAGTCTTGTAGCATCAGAATGACGTTTCCCGTCATTTTATTCCAACAGATCGTACTAATAACGGGTTGTAACGCGATAATAATTAAATACGAAAATTGATAAAGCACCAATATGACGTTTCCAGTCGTTTTGTTGCAACAAATCGTACCAATAACGATTCATTCTCGAGACATTAAATATACTGGTGCTTCGTAAACATATATTCACGGGGTGTAAGGTATAATATAAAACTCAGAATATGAGCTTCTGCTGAACATTGTAAAGACAATATGCCATCTCGCTTTCTACAGACCTCAAAGATTCCGCTTGTGACGCAGGGAACGTTCTTGCCTGCTACTGGCTGTACTTTGCGTCACACGTCACCAAAGATTACAGAACTGATTTGGTGTTTCACATGACTAAATGGTTGCTCAACATGAAATGGGATGAAATTACGTTCAAATGGTTCAAATGGCTCTGAGCATTATGGGACTTAATATCTGAGGTCTTCAGTCCCTAGAACTTGGAAATACATAAATCTAACTACCCTAAGGACATCACACACATCCATGCCCGATGCAGGATTCGAACCTGCGACCATAGCGGTCACGCGGTTCCAGACTGAAGCGCCTAGAACCGCTAGGCCACATCGGCTGGCTGAAGGAGGTTAGGTCAAGAAAGTCGTGTCGTACCACATCAAAGTTAGCTAACTCGTTCCATATGCCGATGGCGCCATACTACATGCATCATCGTCATTATCACAGCAGACATTTTGCTCAAAGTCAGCAGATACCCGATGTTTAGTATCAACGGTGCTCTTTCGAATCTGCTGACAGTAAGGCGCTCTGCAGACACGCCCAGTGCCTTATCTTCTGGCTGCGAGCTACTATTACGTCCTTACAGAGATGACGAATAGATACGTGGTAGTATTTACGTTACTGTGTGATGTCTTGTTTACCGAAGGAAAATTAAACACCGTACAGGGGAGAATAACGTTTCAGAAAGCACCACTGCGGCGTGAAAGCGGATTAGAGGCTGTGGTCGGCGTCGGCTGCAGATTTACGGCTCGGCTTAAGCGGCGGCCGTTGCCGGGCGACAATGACGGCAAGAGGCGCCGGAGACACTGCAGGGCCGGGCGCCGGGCCGCGGGGACGGACGCGCTAAGTAGCGCCGGGCCCCCTAAATCACGGTTAATGGCGCGCGCTCCGGGCGCGCGGGTAATGAATTGTCGCGGCCGCGCGGATGATAAAGGGGCTGCGGGCGCGCCGGCCGGCACGGTCGCTCTGCAAGGGCACGCCGCGCTCTGGCAGTCTGCGACGCTAGTCGTTCGCGGCGCTCTCCTCAGGTTGCGACATTGGATATATAATGAGGAGTGGACGCCGGCCGGAGTGGCCGTGCGGTTCTAGGCGCTGCAGTCTGGAGCCGAACTGCCGCTACGGTCGCAGGTTCGAATCCTGCCTCGGGCATGGATGTGTGTGATGTCCTTAGGTTAGTTAGGTTTAATTAGTTCTAAGTTCTAAGCGACTAATGACCTCAGAAGTTAAGTCGCATACAGCTCAGAGCCATTTGAACCATTTTTTGAGGAGTAGGCTGAGAGGGACCCTCACGAAAGACACCATTTGCTGTTCATTAATACAATGTACCTACGTTAAAAAAGTATCACTCCACAAGTGGTAGTACAGGTCCAAACTAAAAGAAACGTACGTATAATGATACACCCATAAACCTATACCTGTTGAGATACGGCCCAATCTGTCCTCTTATTCCAGTCTGTTTGATACATGCAAATAGATACCATAGACCAGGGATGAGAAAAAAATTCCGCTCGTGGGCCATGCCCTGGCACGAGTGCAATAGCACTCACGAAGGGACCTTCTGGGAGGGGCATCGAGTTATGAGCTCCCACTTCCCCTGCTTATAGTGTGGGTGGGCACCTGTCACACACTGAAAGTGTAGGTGCCAATGCGGCCTGGTTTTTGAAATATTCCCTGTTAAAGTTTGGACAGCTCTTTATATACAGAAAAGTTTCACTACTGTGGCAAGTGAGCAAGTAGCCGAGTGACTGCCGGACGGTAGCTCAGCGTGTTCGGTCAGAGGGTTAGCTGCCAACTGTAATAAAAAAAAAATGAGTTAATAGATCAACAAAGAACTTAAAGGGTGTCTTCCGACTTCAACCCGACCAGATGCAACGAACGAAAACAAACAAAATGAAATTAAAAAAAAAAAGTGGCAAGCGTGCGAGATTCCCGTCCAGGCGACCCTGGTTTGAGACCCGTCTATGCTACTTTTGTTTCCTTTTTTTTTCAAACGCTTGTATTAATTTACAATTACTCATGAAAATTTTGCAACGAATTAAAAAGAACTACAAGCCTCTATAATTCAAAATTACAAATTGAATATCACATTTTGTGATAGGTCCATAGCCTCACTGCCACGGCAAGCTGTCTGAGGATCGGGGGGGGGGGGGGGGGGGGGCGATAGCAAACGTGAAATGGAAATTTGGTCGCACTGCATACGGCTTGGTCTTGTATTTCACATTTCTGCTGGTAATAAGGGCCGTATTTGCGTATCGTGCAAGTACGACGTGTGTTACCGGGAGGAAACCCGATTTTCCTAAATGACATCATAGATGACAAAATGAAACATATTCTCAGTATTACAGTTTTAAACATGACTTTTTCTCTGGAACCGTATACCACTTTCAAACATAGGTATTATACAGCCAACCGGTTTGATACAATTGGTACAATTGACCTAGGTTTCGACACCTATTAAGTGTGTCTTTATCAGACTGATATTTTGACAGTTACTATAAAATAATGCAAAGAAAATTACGTATGACAAAAACCACGTTAACTAAGATGACAATTTTCTTGATGTAAAAAGTTTACTTACATAAAACTACATTACGAGAAAGTAATGGTCAGAATTCAGAGCAGCTGTTCTCAAGTTAAAAATAAAATTAAGTACGTTTCAGTCTTTTCACGTGTGCGTAGCAAGGAATAACATCTAACTGTTGGCCCATTGGGTTACATTGCTTTCACGAGAACAATACAAGTAACGCCGCCTATCGGGCACAAACAGTCACACATGCCCATTCGGAACGTTATAACAGAAATAACTGAAAAAAGACCGTTAATTATGAAACCAAATTACAAGGGAAGAGCTTAATGTATTTTTGAAATTACATAGTAGTCAAGCAGATGAAGTATAGGAGCCATCTAATAGGCTTTACAGAAATTACTATTATCTAAAGGACAGAATAACACAGAAAATATATGCAAACAGCTGTACGCTCCAAAAAATATCTACACGAAGGTAACTATAGTAGTACGCAACTGTGAGATTCGAAGAAAATTATGTTTTGGAATTAGGAGCAGAAAAATCTAATAAAAATAGAGGAATAAAAATTCTTCAGGTAATGGTTTAAACCCACTGAAAAAATATTTTGTTACGTAATTGTAGTAGTTCATTGAAGATGAGGCCATTGTTCTTAGAAATATTCTTGAAAATCTCCAGCTCTTCGTGTACGTCCAGCCAGTGACCCTCTTTCTCTCTATGTAGAATGGAAATTTCTTCAACGTTTTTCATTTTGTGACCGGAAATTAACAGATGATCAGCAAAAGTGGAATTATGTACATTAGTGCCTCAATGTTCTCAATAATTGACTTTGTACCTGACATTAAAAGATCTTCCAGTTTGTCCTTTATAATAAAACGGTCACGATCACAAGTGATTTTATACACTCCTGAATTGTACATTGGACCAACTCTGTTCTTGAGATTGTGAATAACACTTTTATGCAAATTGTTGTTAGAGGAGAAGCTTACTTTGTATCCGTACTTTTTAATAGGAAGACGACAAATTTGATAAGGAACACGGCCTAGAAATGGAGTCGGGGAAACGTTTTTGTGCTCGTTACTATCAGAAGTGAAATTTAGAAATTTGTGGTAAAGTATTACGGTACCAAACTGCTGAGGTCATCGGTCCGTACACAATATTTTAATCTAACTTAAACTAACATTCGGTAAGGACGATATACACACCCATGCCCGAGGGAGGGGGGAAACCGTGAGGACCGTGACAAGTCGCCAAAGACCGCGCGGCTACCCCGAGGCACTGTCAGAAAGAGAATTGCTGCCTACAGTGCTCACTTTAGCGTCAGTTTTAATTTTGAAGACAATTTGTCAACTGTCGAGGGGTCATAGCAGTTATTAACCGCAATAGTATTTATTATATTCATCTCTTTGTTGAGCTTGTTAGGTGACAAAGGTACAGAAACTGTACGATGAATGGCTGAATGGAAAAATGCTTTTTTATGGGAATGGGGATTCACTGAACTAGCGCACAGAATTTGATACGCGTAAGTTGCTTTTCGAAAACTACCGAAGGAAAGTCTGTCGTTGCCAATAGCAATATGAAGTCCAAGTAATTAAGGTGAAGATCGTTATTTTCTGATTCACAAATGAAGCTGACTTTTTCGTGAAGACTATTAAAAATTTCAACAAAATGATGAATTCCGTCCCGAAAACCACTGTATATGATCTAAATGTCGTCCACATGCCGAGTACATCACAAGATACTCAGATCAGCAGGAGAAAAGTTATTGAAGACTTTCTCTTCTAGCGAATTGATGAAAATATCGGCTAAGATGCCTCCCAGGCCGTCAGGCTGATGGTATAGTTTGCCATTGAAAACAAAATAACTGTATTTTACAACTACTGTATTTTTAGCAAACGAATTAGGTCAATGATTTGCTCGTCAAAAATATCTTTTTCGGAAGTACGTGGTCGTTTGAACAGGTATGTTAGTAAGAAGTTTTGTATTGTCTAATGAAAACAGCTTAGTATCTTGATCACACTGCTGATCTTTGACTTTACTGACTAGATTTTGAAAAATGGTTCAAATGGCTCTGAGCACTATGGGACTTAACATCTGTGGTCATCAGTCCCCTAGAACTTAGAACTACTTAAACCTAACTAACCTAAGAACATCACACACATCCATGCCCGAGGCAGGATTCGAACCTCCGACCGTAGCAGTCGCGCGGTTTCGGACCGCGCCTAGAACCGCTAGACCACCGCGGCCGGCGACTAGATTTTGACTTTTAACGACAGAATAATTATTTCGAGGAACAAACGACTTTTTTATTTTATTGAGAATAAACCTTGCTAATTTATGATAAGCACTGTTCATAGGGTTCACAATCGGACGGACCGGTTTGTGACTTTTATGTACTTTAAACTGGGAACGTAATTTTGGGGCCTGTGGATTCATATTAATAAGATTTTTTTATATTATATTCAGTATTATTTAATTATTTTTGGCACACTGAAAGCATAATATAGTTTTTATGACGTAAAAACTGTCGGGATACGGACGACTTGAACTGTTTCAGAAGTTTTCGCCTTCAGGTTGTCAAATACTTGTGACTTATTTAGTTTCATAATCGATGAATGTTTTACACGCAGACATATACTGTCCAAAATATTGTATTATTTTTGTAACCTCATTAGGGAATTGGGGAAATTTTACCTCAGGAAAATAATTTAGGCGTCCTGGGAAATGTTATGGTAAAAGGATTTGTGTTTAAAACGGAAATTACACTATAGATCAGTCAGTTACACAATGCGATTTTCTTTGTAAATAGATCCCCTTTAAATGAGACATAAGTTGTTTCTCATTATGCAACGTTTTACTGTGGACAGTATGCAGGCAATTCCACTTGACATGGGAGGTCTGCAATCGATTCTGGGCGTTCCTACACTCCTTCTTCCTTCATAAATTCTAAAATCTCGGATTTTAAATCCAAACATCGTTCTAGGTATGCCGCTTGATTTAATCAACATACTTTGCAGCATAATATTATAGAGAGTCTCCATACTCTTCGTTCAGTTCTATCGTAAACTGTAGGAACTGACAGTGGAATAATTGATGCAATTTGAGAAATTTTACTATTCAGGTCAACAATATTTTCACGTGGTTCATGCTTGCGAATTTGGCACCAAGTGCTTGTTGACTGACAGAACTATAAATCTCATCTAGCGATCGTTGTAATTCTTTGCTCTTTCCTTATCAACTAAAACTCTGATTCTGTATGTATGGTATTGCAAAGTCGTTCCGTAGCAAATTTACAGTATCCGTTTATTATGCGACAGCTTAATAGATACTGAGAAATCTTGTCCCTCTCTTCTGTCACTCCCATTCAGTTTTAAATGTTCTGACAGCTGATTCGTATGCTGCCTCTTTTTGCGCAGACAGTCATTAGACCTGTGAACTTCCTTCGTACCATAAACAAACAGCGAATGGCAAACAGCGCTGGCACCGCGATTCTGTCGAACTGAAGAAACTTGTACCGTCCGAAAAATGCCGCACCGTAATACTAAATTAAATGTGGCGCTACGCCGAGTACTTCCGAGAAGGACCGAGGCCCCATCAAAGCAGAGACGGGGAGAGCCTTTCTCCACAAGCGGCTCGCACACGTGGCTCACGAACCGTCTGGCACGCCGTGGCTGGCCGTGCTATAGACAGAGCGGCATGTGGTGACTGTGGTGTCACCGCCAGACACTACACTTGGTAGGTGGTAGCCTTTATCGGCCGCGGTCCGCAATATACGTCGGACCCGCATGTCGCCACTATCAGTGATTGCAGACCGAGCGCCGCCACACGGCAGGTCTAGAGAGACTTCCTAGCACTCGCCCCAGTTGTACAGCCGACTTTGCTTGCGATGGTTCACTGACAAATTATGCTCTCATTTGCCGAGACGATAGGTAGCACAGCCTTCAGCTACGTCATTTGCTACGACCTAGTTACTATTGATGCTGTAAAACATGTACCGTCAAGAGCGATGTTCACCAATTATGGATTAAAGTTAAGTATTCCAGCAGCTACGTCCGTTTCTTGTTAGTCTCATTTCCTTGACCTGTTCCAGACCTCACGCCAGCCTGCGTGAGCTAAAACGCGTGCCTTTAGGCTTCCTTTCATAGTGGGTTGGCTCTCTCGCCAATCCACAACATTTTGGCGACGAGGCCAATTCGCGTTCGTAACTATGCTGCCCTGATTTACTTGTGTAATGGCTTCGCCACCATCTCCAGATGTACAGTCCGAATTTTATCGCTTACAGAATCAGCAGACGCAGGCCTTACTGGATGCCCTTGAGCAGCTCGTCCAGGTTCAACGAGCGATGCAAAACGATGCGGCAGCCGCCGCTCCACCGCTCACGCAGCCACCACACGCAGTTGCACCAACTTTTCGTTCTTTTGATGCTGCACTGGAAAGCTGGACGGAGTGGTCACGCCAATTTGGATTCCATCTCGCCGCCTACAGAATTCAAGGTAACGAGCGGCAGCCTTTCTTATTATCTTCCGTCGGAGTGACCATGTACCGTGTGATAGTCAAATTATTTCCCCGACGCGACGTAGCAACTCTGTCCTACAAAGAAATTTTGTCTGCATTAGATGCATATTTCAAAGAATCAGTCAATGTAGTAGCGAAAAGGTATACCTTCTTTCGTACAAAACGTACAGCAGGTCAGACTAATCGGGAGTGGGTTGAAACCTTGCAAGGCCTTACTAGGGATTGTGCTTTTGAGTGTCAATGTGGACTCACTTATTCAGATACTATGGTACATGATGCAATTGCACAGAACGTTTCTGATGTTCGTATAAGGGAACAGATTTTGAAACTAGTCAATCCCTCCCTTCAACAAGTGATGGGCATATTGGATCGACAGGACACACTTGACTTTGCTCAGGAATCATTTGAAACTTCACCAGCCGTGTGTCACATTAACCGGCCCGCCGGGCGCTCTGCACCGAACAGTAAACAGCCCTCGCGCTCGTCGGCGCAGCTGCCACCAGGCTCTCAGCCACGTGTGCCGTGCAGGCAAACAAATGCAGTGCTAAAATCATGCCCGCGGTGTGCTACTAGACATTTGCGTGAGAATTGCCCGTCACGCCAGGCTATTTGCTTTTTCTGTAATAGAAAAGGACATGTTCAGAGTGTTTGCCAGAAAAAGCTCAGATCGGCCACTCACAACCATTCCAGGCCCTTTGCATCGCACTGGAATCGGAATCGAACCAAGGATACTCAGGCTCGCGACACCTCGCCCATGGAAATTCTTATAATTCATGCCACTCCACCCAGTGCCACTCTCTCTAACAGTGACTGTGTTCGTCCCACAAAGTGATTTTGTACCAGTGACAGTTCACATTGCACGAGACAGTCGCTCTTGTCGTCAGCAGGACAATAAACTTTTTGTAGACTTGGACATTAATGGCAAAGTGATACCATTCCAGCTCGATACCGGAGCTGCAGTTTCACTGATCAATCAAGACACGTACAAACAGCTGGGCACATCTCCGTTGCATGCCGCAAATGTTAAGTTAAGTAGTTATTCAGGACAAGCGATCCCTGTGTTAGGACAGTGCAGCCTTCTTGCAACATACAAAGGACAAACAAAACTTGTGTCATTTTACGTCCTTCATTCTGCCTCTGCAGTGAACTTGTTTGGTTTCGATTTGTTTCAGTTGTTTAACTTGTCTATAGCCAATCAGGTCCTATCAGTGAACCAGACTGTGCCTTCAGACAGTGTTTCTCGTCTATGTGAAGAGTTTACAGATATTTTTGCACTGGGCCTCGGTTGCTCTAAGAACTATAAAGCACATTAGGAACTGAAAGTCAACGCACAACCGAAATTTTTCAGAGCGCGCAATGTTCCCCACGCATTGTGTGATGAGGTCGCAAAAACATTACACGATTTGGAATCACAAGGTGTAATTGAACGTGTGCAGGCTTTTCTCTGGGCATCATCGTTTGTAATTTTGCAAAAACCTTCCGGAAAATTGAGACTTTGCGTGGACTTCAAGGCAACAGTGAATCCACAACTAGTGACTGCACCTTTTCCTTTACCCCGCCCGGAAGATCTTTATGACAAACTGCGCCCGGGTAAATATTTTTCGAAGTTGGACCTAGCAGATGCGTACTTGTAAATACCGGTGGACGAAGAATCCCAGCGCGTTTTGGTGGTTAACACGCATCTTGGTTTGTATCGCTTCAAACGACTGCCATTCGGGTGTGCATCCGCCCCTGCATTGTTTCAGCAATATCTACAAACAGTTTGTGCGTCGGTCCCTACTGCAGCAAACTATCTGGACATTATTGTGATCTCCGGAAAGACGGAAGAAGAACATTTAGCCAATCTCAGAACATTATTTCAGGTCTTATGGCAAAATGGTCTTCGCTCGCGGAAGGACAAATGTGTGTTTTTTGCTCGTGCTTTGCCATTTCTGGGACATGTACTCAATGCCCAAGGCATACATCCCAGTCCAGAACACCTCCATGCCATACAAAACTTGCCTTCGCCGCAGAATTTGAAGCAGCTACAGAGTGTGCTGGGAAAAATAAATTACTATAACAAATATGTTCCCCATGTCTCTTCCATTTCAGCTCCGCTTCATCGCTTACTCCGTAAAGATGTTCCGTTCGTTTGGACGACGGAATGCGAACGCGCCTTTCGCCAGTTGAAATCGGCGTTGCTTTCCAATACTTGCCTTACGCCATTCGATCCCCGGAAGCCCCTTTTGTTGATGGTGGATGCATCGGATTTCGGGATCAGTGCTGTGCTGGCGCACAAAGATGGTTCGCACGATCGCCCTATTGCCTTTGCGTCCAAATTGCTCTCGTCTGCGCAAAGAAATTATTCACTGATCGAGAAAGAAGCCTTCGCTCTCGTATTTGGTGTTACAAAGTTTCATGATTTCTTGTATGGTCGTCACTTTACCATCATCACAGACCACAAACCTGCGACATCGCTTTTTCATCCGACCAAGCCTGTACCTCCGCGTACAGCGCAGAAATTCATTCGCTGGTCTATTTTCCTCTCGCAGCACCGCTACGATATCTTGTATCGGTCCACTGCTACGCACGGAAACGCCGATGCGTTGTCCCGTTTGCCTGTTGCTGAGGACAGAGCATTCGATTCTTCCGAACTTGCTTGCATGTTCATTGATGCGGAAACCGATGACGTGGTCGACTCGTTTCCAATTGATTTTCGTCGTGTAGCTACAGCCACAGCTGCCGACCCTGTCCTTGCTACCGTTCTGCGTTTTGTTGCCACGCAATGGCCCTTGTCACGGATCGAGGATCCGTTGGTTCGCCGATTTTTTGCTCACAAGGAGAAACTTTTTGTACGACGTGGTGTTTTGCTGTTGCGTTCTGATAATGACCAGTCCAGGGTCGTGGTCCCACGTTCGTTACAGTCCTCTGTCTTACGGCTTCTCCACCAAGGACATTGGGGTATAGTGAGAACGAAACAACTTGCTCGTCAGCACTGTACTTGGTTCGGAATCGATGCTGCGATTACGAATATGTGCTCTTCTTGCATGGTGTGTACCGAACGACAATCAGCACCACCGTGGAAATTCTTTGCCTGGCCAAAAGCCACTTCCCCTTGGCAACGCTTACACATCGATTTTGCTGGTCCATTCTGGAATGCTCGACGGTTGGTTGTGGTAGATTCATTCAGTAATTTTCCTTTTGTTGTCCGGATGTCTTCCACGACGTCATCTGCCACCATCCAAGCGTTATCCGCTATCTTTTGCATTGAAGGTCTTCCACAGACTATTGTTTCCGACAATGGCCCACAATTCATGTCCGCAGAATTTCAGTCATTCTGCAAGGCCAATGGTATTCAACATCTGACGTCCGCGCCGTTTTCGCCACAGTCAAACGGTGCCGCTGAACGTTTGGTCAGGACTTTCAAGTCACAGATGTTGAAGTTGAAAGAGTAGCATTCTCGGGAGGACGCGTTGTTGATCTTTTTGTCCTCGTATCGCTCTCAGCCCCGCGGTGGTCGCTCGCCGGCTGAGGTGCTTCACGGTCGCCCTCATCGCACCTTGATGTCTTTGCTACATCCGCCGCATCAGGTTCCTGTGCAGCGGCAGACACCTGCTTTTGCCCCAGGCGACGTTGTCTACTACCGCAACTATCGAGGTTCACGGCGTTGGCTCGAAGGGCGCATTCTTAGCTGCCTCGGCCGCGCTATGTATCTGATTTTGGGGGCCTCTGGTGAGGTGCGTCGGCATCTCAATCAGCTGCGCCTCTGTCGTCGCACGGGATCTGCCGCTCCCCGTCTGCTTTCAGCGACGGTGCCGTCCGGTCAGCGCCCTGGGGACCCATCTACTGGCTCGACTCAGCCCCAGGTGTTCCCGACGCTGCCATCCATTTTGCTCCATGGCGACGCGCCGCCGCCGCCGCTGCCGCCGCCGCCGCGTGTTCTCCCGCCGGCGACGCCCGCAGTGGACGTGTCGCTGCAACCGCCGGGCGCCTCCCTGGGTCACGCGCCGCCGATCGCTTCCCGTGACCAGTTGTCCTCCGACATGGAACTCTTGCCCGCTCCGGACCATATGTCGTCTTCGCCCGTCGGGTGCCCCGGCCCGATGGAGGTCGACCCTTCGGCCCCTCCTGTCTCTCTACGGGCGCATACACCGCATGTTGGCGTGCACCCTGGAGCAGGTTTTCAGGCGTTTCCTACCTCCCCTCGGTCCGAATGGCAGGGTGCGGGTGGCACAGCCTCGCCTGTAGTTAAGCTCCCCACCTCGTCGCATACGTCAACATGGGGTCCTCCCCACGGCGGGCGGAAGCCTTATGCCACAACCGTCCGCCGATTTGCGGGGGAGGAATGTGGTGTCACCGCCAGACACTACACTTGCTAGGTGGTAGTCTTTAAATCGGCCGCGGTCCGCAGGATACGTCGGACCCGCATGTCGCTACTATCAGTGATTGCAGACCGAGCGCCGCCACACGGCAGTTCTAGAGAGACTTCCTAGCACTCGTCCCAGTTGTACAGCCGATTTTGCTAGCGATGGTTCGCTGACAAATTACGCTCTCATTTGCCGAGACGATAGTTAGCATAGCCTTCAGCTACGACATTTGCTACGACCTAGCAAGGCGCCATTACCAGTTACTATTGATGCTGTAAAACGTGTACCGTCAAGAGCGATGTTCACCAATTATGGATTATAGTTAAGTATTCCAGCAGCTACGTCGGTTTTTTGTTGGTCTCATTTCCTTGACCTGTTCCAGACCTCGCGCCAGCGTGCGTGTGCAAAAGCGCGTGCCTTTCGGCTTCCTCTCATAGTGGGTTGGCTCTCTTGCCAATCCACAACAGTGACCATATATCCTGGCACATCCGTCAGCCGCTCTTCGCAGTGATTCGCGCACTGTTCCAGTACACCTCGCTCCATTCAGGTTGCGTCACATGCACTGGTCACACGCTCCTGTAACTTCTACTTGTTGTCAATAGGTTGTCATGCATCAACGCTTTTAAATGTCCCCGCAGCCAGAAATCTAATGGGTTCAAGTTTGGTGAGCGGGGAAGCCATCCGGACCTTCTCAACTTATCCGTCGCCCATGGAATTCTGCGGTGAGGTACGTATGACCTGTTGAAAATTGGGCAGTGCTCTGTCTTTCTGCAAGGATAACGTTCTTCAATAGCGCTGGTAATTTATAACTCCGAAATCGGTAATATTATAAGATGGCCTGCACCTCTGAATACTACATATTAGTCTCGCAAGTAATACCGCTCATATCTGAAAAGATATCGGTTTCCAGAGACGCAACTGTAGGAATTGTAGGAATAGTTTCGACCAGTGTTACCTCTGTAGAATCGTGTGATACTTATTTTAAACACCATGTACAGCTTTTGTACGTATTATTGACGAAAAGTAATGAAAGAGCATCAAATTCGAGTAAGAAATCGTTCAGGGCCTACATGCTTTAGTTTTCCAAGTTCGCCGTAACCAGGCAAGTGCCAAAGATGTACGATTGGCGTCTGGAGAGCTATTGACAACTTGGATGTAGCGGACTGTTACTGTGATCGAGACAATCTGAGACTGATATTAAAGACTGAAAAATGACCTCATACCTTTCCTTTCCAGCCAGAGTGATATTTATATGTGTTGTACCTTCCTAGATGATAGTTTTACTTCAGAAGCAGTTTTGAGCTAAAAACCACAGGTAATACTAGTTTAGTTTACTAACTGTGTAATAAGGAATACTTAACTTGGGTGCGATCCACGTCCGCGTGGGTGATAATATATATTTAATAATGTCGCGGAACACAATTATAATTGTTTATTACTGAAAATAGCACTGAATTGCAACCTAATACCACATTCATTTACGTATGACTTTGGTAAATAGTAGCTTCCTGAAACCAAATTAAAAAATTGAATAAAATAAATTTGGTGCACAGTTCTACGTAAAGACACTAGCTCGCGGCAGAATCTAAGACCGACGAAGGTTGGAGTTGGACGAGCGGCGTTGCGTTCTAACCTAAGTACACATCGAGCAGTGGCGGTGTAGGGACCTTCTTGAGGGCCCGTCTTCGTCGCCGTCTATCATTCACGACTGCATCTGGAAGCTACTGTCTTTAGCTTTTAGTTGCGTCGTGAGGTACCAACAGTTTTTAGTTGCGTCGTGAGGAACCAACTTTATTATGGGACTCACTCTTCGGATGACACAACAGAGACAGTCACCAGCTGTTCTTTGGTATTTTGACAGCATAGGCATCCAGATTCCTATACTACTGCCAGGGGGATTGGTTGTCTAAACGTTGATAGAATTAAGACAATGAGCGCAGGGGAAAGCTACAGCCACTGAAAGGCTTTTTGGGATGTTAGTTTGAAAATACATTGTAACAAACTGAGAGAGCACTTTTGCAGAAGTTACTATGATGTAATCATAAATATTGGCTTAAATGGCGAGTTTCCACCATACTGTAGGCCAGGTAATATACAAGGCAAAGAAATAAGAAGTTCAATAAAATAAGTAAAGCGGCTACTAATCCCAAGAGAAAGATACTGAGAATGGTTACTACGGCCTTACATTGAACATAGTAACCATGGGAATTGAGGTCTCTCTTTGTTTCTGGTGCTGGAAAGACCAGTCTTGGTGGCTTCACCAATTGCTGCGGCTGGCCAGGAAAATTCTCTAGGTTACATGTGGCCGAAACGACTCCAGCTATTGTAAATGCTCGACATGGCCGTTGGATTTTGAACAGGGAGGTGTTTGGAAACGAATTCCTGCCACGGGGAAGGTGAAGTTCGTGAGGTGCTGAACAGCTAAGTCGGTTGTGGAGAGTATATATGTGTCGCTGTGTTGGTGAGATCGCTCAAATGCAGCGTCAATTGCGCGATGTAGGAGTTTAAAATCAATTTTTTTTACCGTTTGCCTTTAGAAATTTCTTCTGCTATTGTTTACCGTTTTTAATTTATTCTTTGAAAGTACAAGATTTTGCAAGATACGAACGTTATGTTCGTTCTGAGAACACTACGGTATTCAGGGGAATAAATAATCAAATTTGGTGCGCTCACGACTGTTGATTAATGCTACCCGCTCTAAAGTCACAGTTTGTGTTATCTTACTTTATTTAATGCTGTCTAAAGCCGCTCAACGTGTTTAACATTGATTTTTTACTCAGTTGCTATGCGAGGATTCAAGTGGGCGTTATTTAGAACGTATGTGTTCTATAATAGTACTAGTGTTACTAGTAATACTAGAGTATGGAACGCCTGCTCTAAATTTTTGGAGACAAGGAGAGCCCATGCAAGTGGATTATGTGCGTCCAATGATTTGTAGTCATCGTTTCGCTCGACCTTTATCTAGTCTGCTTACGTATTTGAGATTAATGGGAAATGAATTTTAAAGTAGAGTCGACGCCTTTTCTAAGCAGTGACTCGGTTTTACAGGTATAGTAGACAGGGAGTTGACCTATTTTGGTGGTTTTTGTAAATGTGTCAGTGAATTGTACCTAATGAGCCCCCACGTGTCCTGGTAGCGTCCGAGATTTAGCAGCTAACGTCTCTTTACACTGTTGTCCACGTTAATCATTTTGTGAAATAATTATGTTTAGAAGTTGTAGCTGAACAATTTAGCACATTGATATTGCTTAAAATCTGTCGGTGTCGATTACATGATTTGTCCTTGATAATTCCGTCCATCACTGGGCCAAAAAGTGTATTCCCTATGAAGCATTTTAAATGTCTGTTTGCCTTGTGTTACATATTAACTTTAATTGACAAAGCCAGAAATTGACTTCATTTTGAAACATTGAGGCGCGTTTTATTGGAGCATAGAGCTGATGTTTTCATAGCACTTCAAAATAAAAAAAAATCGCATCCACGCCCCTCGTCGCTACAAAAAAAAGCAACTGACTGACTGACTGACTGGCTCATCATCAACCTGCCCAAACTGCTAAGGATAGAAATTTGAAATCTGTTGAGCGCGTTTATTTTATGCTGCAGGCATCTTTTAAGAAGGGATTTTCGAAATTCCACCCTAAGGAGGTCAAATAGAGGATGAAATGGTTTTTTTAAATATTTCCGTTGAAGCCAGACCGACAAAAACTGGTATTTAGTTACTCGGTCAGAAATAAAGAAATATATGTTTCAGCATTTTTGGAACTTTATCTCCCATGGGCGAGAAATAGTGCGTGAAAATCTTTTTTAAATAACTCATGATTAAAGAACTACTAAAGTATTTTTACAGCTACATCTCTGAAAACTGGTATTTGACTTCTCGGCCACAAATTAAAAAAAAAATGTATTTTAGTGTTTTTGGAAATGTAGCCCCTAAGGGGGAGGAATAGGATATAAATGTTTTATGGAATATTTCATGATGAGCGCATTTTCAACGCTAAATCTATGAAAATATTTATTTGTTTTCTCGATTAGAAGTAAAAATAATGTGTCACTGTTTTTGGAAATTCCCCCATGGGGGTGAAATAGGGGGTGAAAATCTTTGAGGAAATATTTCATTATAGAAGCATTCTTCAAACTACATTATGAAAATTTTAATCCGGCTTCTTTGTTAGAAATACACTCCTGGAAATGGAAAAAAGAACACATTGACACCGGTGTGTCAGACCCACCATACTTGCTCCGGACACTGCGAGAGGGCTGTACAAGCTATGATCACACGCACGGCACAGCGGACACACCAGGAACCGCGGTGTTGGCCGTCGAATGGCGATAGCTGCGCAGCATTTGTGCACCGCCGCCGTCAGTGTCAGCCAGTTTGCCGTGGCATACGGAGCTCCATCGCAGTCTTTAACACTGGTAGCATGCCGCGACAGCGTGGACGTGAACCGTATGTGCAGTTGACGGACTTTGAGCGAGGGCGTATAGTGGGCATGTGGGAGGCCGGGTGGACGTACCGCCGAATTGCTCAACACGTGGGGCGTGAGGTCTCCACAGTACATCGATGTTGTCGCCAGTGGTCGGCGGAAGGTGCACGTGCCCGTCGACCTGGGACGCGACCGCAGCGACGCACGGATGCACGCCAAGACCGTAGGATCCTACGCAGTGCCGTAGGGGACCGCACCGCCACTTCCCAGCAAATTAGGGACACTGTTACTCCTGGGGTATCGGGGAGGACCATTCGCAACCGTCTCCATGAAGCTGGGCTACGGTCCCGCACACCGTTAGGCCGTCTTCCGCTCACGCCCCAACATCGTGCAGCCCGCCTCCAGTGGTGTCGCGACAGGCGTGAATGGAGGGACGAATGGAGACGTGTCGTCTTCAGCGATGAGAGTCGCTTCTGCCTTGGTGCCAATGATGGTCGTATGCGTGTTTGGCGCCGTGCAGGTGAGCGCCACAATCAGGACTGCATACGACCGAGGCACACAGGGCCAACACCCGTCATCATGGTGTGGGGAGCGATCTCCTACACTGGCCGTACACTACTGGTGATCGTCGAGGGGACACTGAATAGTGCACGGTACATCCAAACCGTCATCGAACCCATCGTTCTACCATTCCTAGACCGGCAAGGGAACTTGCTGTTCCAACAGGACAATGCACGTCCGCATGTATCCCGTGCCACCCAACGTGCTCTAGAAGGTGTAAGTCAACTACCCTGGCCAGCAAGATTTCCGGATCTGTCCCCCATTGAGCATGTTTGGGACTGGATGAAGCGTCGTCTCACGCGGTCTGCACGTCCAGCACGAACGCTGGTCCAACTGAGGCGCCAGGTGGAAATGGCATGGCAAGCCGTTCCACAGGACTACATCCAGCATCTCTACGATCGTCTCCATGGGAGAATAGCAGCCTGCATTGCTGCGAAAGGTGGATATACACTGTACTAGTGCCGACATTGTGCATGCTCTGTTGCCTGTGTCTATGTGCCTGTGGTTCTGTCAGTGTGATCATGTGATGTATCTGACCCCAGGAATGTGTCAATAAAGTTTCCCCTTCCTGGGACAATGAATTCACGGTGTTCTTATTTCAATTTCCAGGAGTGTATATTCACCTCACTGTATTTGGATATTCGGCCCGTAATGGAATGAAATGTTTTATTAAAATATTTCATTGTGAAATCATTTCTAAAGCTAAGTCGATGGAAATTGGTACTTGGCTTCGCGGTCAGAAATGAAAGAAACAAGTTTGTCTGTGGTTTTGTAAATTCACCCCTAAGTAGGTGCAATAGAGGATTAGGAGTACTACGAAATTATTTTGTTAGAAAAACATTTTAAAAGGTAAATCTATTAACCTTTGTATTTGGTTTCTCTGTTATAAATTAAAGAAATAGGCGTTTCACTATCTATCAAACTTCTTTAAAAAAATTTTGATGGTAAATTTACGAAAACTGGCATTTCACTTCTCGTTTAGATGTAAATAACTATGTGTTAGGGTATGAATGTTCCAATGGAAATGTCACCACAAGAACGCAGAACGCAGAACACACGATTAATTAACAGAATCGCTTTTTGGTCAGAAGCACATTCGGAAAATGGTATGATTCTGTGGCGTTAATCAGCGTGGAAGTTTTATAAAATGTTGCAGTTTGTAAACAACGTAAACATTTGGTTAAAGGAAAAGAAAAACGTCTTTGCAGACCGTACAGACTAGGAGGGTGCCAACCTAGTCTTTAACACAGACGGCTGTCGTTAGTCCGAGTGTCAGTGTCAAAATAACTGCATATGAGTCGAGTAATGAGGGCGGATTAAAATAAGCACGGAAGGCGTCTGAATAGCCAGTTTTCGTTTCTGTAATGCCGTGCGATCATGAAAAGACGTATTATCCTTTGTGAGACACAGTATCTAGTTTCACGATCTTATGAAGATCGATTAATTCATCTATACAGTGTTAAATATTGTCAGATGCGTTCTTTTTGACTCCTTGAAATGAGGCAAATAGCAGTAATCTTGACTTTATCAAAAGGACAATGTTGTGTTTGGGATTCTTAATGTTTAATGGGCTTATGAGAGATCGCATCTTAACAGTTTCCTACACAACACTGGGTAGCCTTCACGTTGAACTATAACTTAGGCTTCATCTAGAGTTCGTATGAGGGAATAAGAAATTCACTCAGGTTTTTAAACCCCCACCCAACTATTCAAGCCTAAGTTTTATCCACGTTCTGTGTAGGTGATAGAACTATCCCGAAGAAACTTAAGCTGACGCCACTGATCCGGTGATCGGTAACGTTACAGATTCTATGAAGTGAACATACTCGCAGTAATGTGGTGAATCCTAGAAAGTAGGTTAAATTCATTGCTACTTATACACTCCCCAAGCTGCTAGCAGGCGTGTGGCGGAGTGTGGTTGATACCACAACTAACGATATCCTGTCCTGTTTCATTCTGTTTTCGAGTAAACCAGAAATGGTTAGGTCAAAATCATCTATACATTGTCTCAGCGACCACACCGACACCGAAATGGAAGATAACAGAGAGAAGGCCGAAATACTGAATTCGGTCTCCCGGAGTTGTTTCACCGCGGAAGATCGTAACACTTCCCTCATTTCACTAGTCGTACGAACATCGAAATGGCAGATATTGAGGTAACCGAACGCGGAAGTGAAAAACAACTACAATTGATTAGTGGCGGAAAGGCTTCAGGACCAGATGAGATAACTATAAGATCCTATAAATATTATGCGAAAGAGCTTGCTGCCCTTATAGAAGTACTTTATCGTAGATCGCTTGAGCAACGAAAGGTACCTAGCGACTGGAAAAAAGCGCAGGTCATTCCCGTTTTCAAGAAAGGCCACAAGACAGATACACACAATTACAGACCTATCCCGTTGACGTAAATCTGTTGTAGAATTATGTAACATGTTTTGTGCTCAAGAATTATAACGTTCTTGGAAAATGAACATCTCCTCTATAAACATCAACATGGATTCAGCAAACAGAGATCCTGCGAAACTCAGCTCGCTCTGTTCCTCCTTGAGATCCACACCGCAGAGGACAACGGCGCTCAGGTTGATGCCGTTTCTTGATTTCAGTAAGGCATTTGATACCGTCCCGTATTGCCGTTTAATGAAAAAAATACGATCTTACAGAGTATCGGAGCAGACCTGCGGTTGGATTCAAAACTTTCTTGCAGATAGAACTCAAAATGTCGCTCTTAACGGAACTAAATTGACAGATTAAAGACAATATCCGGCCTAGTACGGGAAAGTGTGATAGGACAGTTGCTGTTCGCAATATATGTAAGTATTCTAGTAGAAAGCGTCCGATGCTCTTTAAGGCTATTCGCAGGTGATGCAGTTATCTATATCAAAGTAGCGCCAGAAGATAGTAACAATTTGCAGAACGACCTGCAGAGAATTGATGAATGGTGTAGGCTCTGTCAGTTGGCCCTGAACGTAAATAAATGTAACATATTGCGCACACATAGAAAAAGAAATCAACGGCTGTACTGCTACACTCTTGATGACAAACAGCTGGAGACGGCGTCTGCCGTAAAATATCTAGTCGTAACTATCCAGAGTGACCTTAAGTGCAATGACCATATAAAACAGGTAGTGGGGAAAGACACGAGACTCAGATTCATCGGAAGATTCTTAAGAAAATGTAGCTCATCCACGAAAGAAGTGGCTTATAAGGCGTTTGTTCGTCCGATTCTTGAGTATCGTTCATCCATCTCGGATCCCTATCAGGCAGGACTGATAGAGGCGATAGAGAAGATACAACAAAGAGTGGCGCGTTTGGCCACGGTATCGTTTAGCTGGCGGGAGAGTGTTACGGAGATGCTAAACAAACTTCACTGGCACATGTTACA
The DNA here is from genome assembly GCF_021461385.2 of Schistocerca piceifrons. Lineage (NCBI taxonomy): Eukaryota > Metazoa > Arthropoda > Insecta > Orthoptera > Acrididae > Schistocerca > Schistocerca piceifrons. The sequence goes on along the minus strand of NC_060140.1, from coordinate 465,865,602 downwards.
AGAGAGGCGTTGTGCACCAGGAAGAGATTTACTATTGAAATTTCGGAACAGCACTTTTCAGGAGGAGTGGGACAGCATACTACTTCCCCCCACATACATCTCGCATATTGACCATGAGAGGAAAATTTGAGAAATTAGAGCCAATACAGAGGTTTACCGACAATCATTCTTCCCACGCACTATTCGCAAGTGGAACAGGGTTTAAGGGATCAGATTGTGGTATCGAAAGTACCCTCAGCCACACACCATTGAGTGGCTTGCGGAGTATGACGATGTAGATGTAGATCCCTTCTGCCTTATTTGATCTTAACTCCTCTAAAGCTCTTTTAAGTTCTAATTCTAATACTGGATCCCCTCTCTCCTCTAAATCGACTTCTTTCTTTTATCACACCATACAAATCTTCCTCCCCTCATAGAGGCCTTCAATGTACTCTTTCCACGCATCCGCTCTCTCCTCTGCATTTCTCTGGAACTCCCGTTGCACTCTTAATGTTAGCAGCCTTGCTTTAATTTTACGGAAGGTTGTTTTGACTTTCCTATATACCGAGTCAGTTCTTCCGACAATCATTTCTTTTTCGATTTCTTCGCGATTTTCATGTATCGATTTCATTCTAGTTTCCCTGCGCTTCCTGTTTATTTGATTCCTCAGTGACTTGTATATCTGTATATCTCAATTTCTCTGAACATCTTCATACTTCCTTCTTTCATTTGTCAACTGAAGTATTTCTTCTGTTATCCATGGTTTCTTCGAAGTTACCTTCTTTGTACCTACATTCTTCTTTCCAACTTCCATAATTAGCCTTTCTAGAGATATCCATTCCTCTTCAACTGTACTCCGTGCTGAGCTATTCTTGGTTGATTTACCTATAGCCTTAGAGAGCTTCAAGCGCCTCTCGCCATTCCTTGGTATTTCCGTATTTCACTTCTTTGCGTACTGATTCTTCCTGACTACTCTCTTAAACTTCAGCCTACTATTCATCACCACTAAATTCTGATCTGAGTCTCTATATCTGCTTCTGGGTACGCCTTACAATCCAGTACCTGATTTCAGAATCTCTGTCTGACCATGATGTAATGTAACTGAAATCTTTTCTTATCATCCGCCCTTTTCTAAGTATACGTCCTCCTCTTGTGCTTCTTAAACAGAGTATTCGCTATTACGACCTGAAATTTATTACAGAATTCATTTTCCGAAGCCCACATTCTCCTGTAGCCTTTTCTTCTACTCGTTTCCCTACTACTGCGTTCCAATCACGCATGACTATTAGATTTTAATCTTCCGCTACGCATCGTCAGATACTTTCTCTATCTCTCTAACGTCAGCTTGCGATGTCTGCATTTATACTTGAACTATCGTTGTCGGTGTTGGTTTGCTGCCGATTCTGATAAGAACAAGCCTATCAGTGAATTGTTCACAGTAACACACTCCCTACCCTACCTTCCTATTCATAACGACCCTATTCCCGTTATATCGTTTTCTACTGCTGTTGATATTACGCTGTAGTCATCTGACCATAAATTCCTGTCTTCTTTCCATTTCAATTCACTGACCCCTACTATATCTAGAGTGAGACTTCGCAATTCCCTTTTCAGATTTTCCACCTCCCCTACCAAGTTCAGACTTCTGATATTCCGCGCCCCAACTCGTAGAACGTTATCCTTTCGTTGGTTATTTTTCTCATGGTCACCTCCTCGTTGGCAGTCCCCTTCCGCAGACCCGGACTGTTCCGGAATCTTTCAAAAGGACGTTATTGCTTCCATACCATGACGCGTCGCCGCTGTTATCCGTACCAAAGGTGGACGCACGGGCTATTAGGTAGGTGGTCATAATGTTCCGGTCGATCATTGTAAAAGGAGAAGAACAATTAAGTGACAAAGAGGTAGGAGATATGAAACTACGAGAAGAATTTGATAAACTACTGAAAGACTTGGGTCGAAAAACATGCCTGGAGTAGACCAAAATCCCTCAGAATTATTGACATCGTTGGGTGAGCCATCCATGTCGAAATTATTCCACATGGTGCGCAAGATATGAGATGGTGAATACGTAGGCTATCACGGAGTAATAACTGATAATATTCTTCTCGGCTCTGCAGCGGGGTAATGAAGTCATCTAGACATAATGTTTCCGCAGTCTACCTGGCCGCCATCTGCAGGTGAGCAAGCTGTTGCATGAACCCATCGGAACTGCATGTAAACTGCGAGCGGGGTCTCGTTTATACGCCACGGAAGACCAATAGTGCGTGCGCAAGAAATCGCCGTAACTGCCCTCTACCGCAAGTGAACATAAGACTCTCAGTGGTGGAAGCTGGCGAAATCCATAAATCTCTATCAGAAACCATTCTGGTGGCTGATTCAAAGAATCAAAGATCGTTGCTTTTTAATACCTACATTTTGCTCCATCACTGAATTCATTTGCAAGGTTGAGCAAGAGGTGTCCTACTTTCATGACGACCGAGCTGAAGAAATTAAACAAGTGGTCTCGCACATATTGAATTACATCTCCTCTCTCGAAAGGGCAGAAGTCGGGCCCATTGGAGACGACCAGGGTGTAATAATTCTACCAGAGGACAAAGGCAGCTCTACGGTTCTTCTTTCATGGGACGATTATCTGGAAAAAATGGATCTTTTACTTGAAGACTCAGCATAGCAAAGATTGAAGAGCGACCCAACTGAACGTAGAAAACGGAAGACGCTCTCGCTTCTGAAGAAGAGTTCATTATCTGACAATGCACTTAAGAAACTTGGTTCTGGTACTGCCGTTCTGCCGAGGTTGTACGGTCTACGGAAGTTGCATAAGCAAGGAGTTTCGGTAGTGAGTAATTCTGGTGCTCCTACGAACAACTTGCCCAAGTATTTAGCCTCGGTTCTCGGGCATCATGTAGGAAAATGCAAATATCGTATTTCACATTCTATGATTTTTATATAGCGATTGAAGTCTTTTTGTCTTGATCTCTCGGATTTGGTTCTCAGTTTTGGTGTAGTGTTGCTTTTCACCTGGGTTCCTCTTGGAGAAACGTTCCAGTTAATTGGTGAGAAACTGGACAAGGAAGCCACTAAGGTTCGTCACCATGTGCTCACGTCGATATGCCTTTTCTTTAATGACAAATTTTTTGAGCAAACTGACACAGTGATTATGGGGAGCCCATTGTCCCCAATAGTCGCCAATTTATTTATGGAGGATTCTGAAGACACGCACTGAGGATGGTGTTTTAAAACCTACTTGTTTTTTTGAATTAACGTCGACGATACGTTCATTGTAAGGTCAAGTAGGAGATACAGTCTTAACCGTTTCGTAACGTGTATCCACATGACATGTGACCTGTAATTGAAGAAGTGTCATGATGATCTCTCCATTGGCAAAAGATTCCAGAATAGTCCCCCATTCGGATCTCCGGGAGGGGACTGCCAAGGGGGAGGTTACCATGAGATAAAGATTGAATAATCAACGAAAGGATAACGTTCTACGAGTCGGGGCGTAGAATGTCAGTAGCTTGAACGTGGTAGGGAAACTAGAAAATCTGAAAAGGGAAATGCAAAGGCTCAATCTAGATATAGTAGGGGTCAGTGAAGTGAAGTGGAAGGAAGACAAGGATTTCTGGTGAGATGAGTATCGGGTAATATCAACAGCAGCAGAAAATGGTATAACAGTTGTAGGATTCGTTATGAATAGGAAGGTAGGGCATAGGGTGTGTTACTGTGAACAGTTCAGTGACCGGGTTGTTCTAATCAGAATCGACAGCAGACCAACACCGACAACGATAGTTCAAGTATACATGCCGACGTCGCAAGCTGAAGATGAACAGATAGAGAAAGTGTATGACGATTTTGAAAGGGTAATGCAGTATGTAAAGGGGGACGAAAATCTAATAGTCATGGGCGACTGGAATGCAGTTGTAGGGGAAGGAGTAGAAGAAAAGGTTACAGGAGAATATGGGCTTGGGACGAGGAATGAAAGAGGAGAAAGACTAATTGAGTTTGTAACAAGTTTCAGCTGGTAATAGCGAATACCCTGTTCAAGAAACACAAGAGGAAGAGGTATACTTGGAAAAGGCCGGGAGATACGGGAAGATTTCAATTAGATTACATCATGGTCAGATAGAGATTCCGAAATCAGATACTGGATTGTAAGGCGTACCTAGGAGCAGATATAGACGCAGATCACAATATAGTAGTGATGAAGAGTAGGCTGAAGTTCAAGACATTAGTCAGGAAGAATCAATACGCAAAGAAGTGGAATACGGAAGTACTAAGGAATGACGAGATACGTTTGAAGTTCTCTAACGCTATAGATACAGCAATAAGGAATAGCGCAGTAGACAGTACAGTTGAAGAGGAATGGACATCTCTAAAAAGGGCCATCACAGAAGTTGGGAAGGAAAACATAGGTACAAAGAAGGTAGCTGCGAAGAAACTATGGGTAACAGAAGAAATACTTCAGTTGATTGATGAATGGAGGAAGTACAAACATGTTCCGGGAAAATCAGGAATACAGAAATACAAGTCGCTGAGGAATGAAATAAATAGGAAGTGCAGGGAAGCTAAGACGAAATGGCTGCAGGAAAAATGTGAAGACATCGAAAAAGATATGATTGTCGGAAGGACAGACTCAGCATGCAGGAAAGTCAAAACAAACTTTGGTGACATTAGAAGCAACGGTGGTAACATTAAGAGTGCAACGGGAATTCCACTGTTAAATGCAGAGGAGAGAGCAGATAGGTGGAAAGAATACATTGAAAGCCTCTGTGAGGGTGAAGATTTGTCTGATGTGATAGAGGAAGAAACAGGAGTCGATTTAGAGGAGATAGGGCATCCAGTATTAGAATCGGAATTTAAAAGAGTTTTGGAGGACTTACGGTCAAATAAGGCAGAAGGGATAGATAACATTCCATCAGAATTTCTAAAATCATTGGGGGAAGTGGCAACAAAACGACTATTCACGTTGGTGTGTAGAATATATGAGTCTGGCGACATACCATCTGACTTTCGGAAAAGCATCATCGACACAATTCCGAAGACGGCAAGAGCTGACAAGTGCGAGAATTATCGGACAATCAGCTTAACAGCTCATGCATCGAAGCTGCTTACAAGAATAATATACAGAAGAATGGAAAAGAAAATTGAGAATGCGCTAAGTGACGATCAGTTTGGCTTTAGGAAAAGTAAAGGGACGAGAGAGCAATTCTGACGTTACGGCTAATAATGGAAGCAAGGCTAAAGACAAATCAAGACACTTTCATAGGATTGGTCGACCTGGAAAAAGCGTTCGACAATATAAAATGGTGCAAGCTGTTCGAGATTCTGAAAAAAAGTGGGGGTAAGCTATAGGGAGAGACGGGTCATATACAATATGTACAACAACCAAGAGGGAATAATAAGAGTGGACGATCAAGAACGAAGTGCTCGTATTAAGAAGGGTGTAAGACAAGGCTGTAGCCTTTCGCCCCTACTCTTCCAGGAATGAGTACACAGTATGGTTTGAGAGTAAATCGGAGAAAGACGAAGATAATGAGAAGTAGAAGAAATGAGAACAGCGAGAAACTTAACATCAGGATATGTGGAAAACACTGATAAGGAGAAGGGACAGGATGATAGGACATCCGCTAAGACATGAGGGAATGACTTCCATGGTACTAGAGGGAGCTGTAGAGGGCAAAAACTGTAGAGGAAGACAGAGACTGTAATACGTCAAGCAAATAGTTGAGAACGTAGGTTGCAAGTGCTACTCTGACATGAAGAGGTTACCACAGGAAAGGAATTCGTGGCGGGCCGCATCAAACCAGTCAGTAGACTGACGACCAAAAAAAAAAAAAAACAAAAAAAAATATCATTTTAACTGTCTTCATCCCAGCATCAATTTCATGATGAAGGTTGAAAGGGATGGAACGGTCCTCTTTCTAGATGTCTTGGCTTACAGAAAGGGTGATGGGACACTGGAATACAGTTTTCATTCAAAGCCCAGACACGCGGACCGTTACCTGCATGCATCGGCTCTTATCCATCGTTCCAGTGCACGGGAGGCTAGCGAGCTTTGGCAAGAGGAGCTTATGCCATTTCAAACGCAGAAGGCTTAACAAAAGAGCTGTATCAACTTAAAGTTGTATTCAAGCGGAATGAACATATAGATAAATCGATTCGCCGTGCTTTCCAATTTGAACCTTAGTGGGAACCGTTAATGACACATGTAAATCAGAGACTTTTCTATCTTTTTCTGTGAGCATATCTTCGAAAATAGAAAGAATTTTTAAAATAAATGTGAGGCCAAAAGTGTTTTTCATCGACCAACGAAGATTAAAGTGCTACTTGGCTTAGTAAAGGAAGACTTGGGACTGAGAAATCGCACAATATTCCCTGTCATTGTGGAAAAGCTCATACTGGTCATACAGGTCGTACCATTCAGGATTGATGTGTTGAACACCAGCGTAAAACATACTTGTTTCAGTCTGACAGATCTGCCCTGGCGGAGCCTATCTTACCGAGGGACGTAAAATACTGTTGAAGAGATACAACTGGTTGCCCGCGTCCCGCTGTTGGGAATGTGTTTTAAAAACATTCATTGAAATTCCACTATCTGACAAAGTTATAAACAGAGGCAAGAGTTACCCTTTAAGTAAGAGTTGGTACCTATTTTATTAGACAAAACACTTCCATTCCCTAAGTGAACTGAACCCTCATCATCGGAGTATTCTGCATTTGATATTTGTGCCCCGTTTGCAGAGTGATTTAAATGTACTTCTTGCGGCGTCCTATCTTCATCTTCATCAATGACTGGCTCGTTTTACATTTTGGACAATAGTGCATAACCCTTCTCTCTACACAAATGACTTTTGCTTTTCATAAGCATTAAAATCAACTGCTACTTCCGCAAGCTTCCGACTCTAATGCATCATGCGCCACAACTCTACTCTGACCTTTTCTTCAAATATTGCACACATTTATGCCTGAGTTTATTAAACAAAGCCTTCTCTAAAATGTCGTATACATCCCCATAACCAAATTTGCACCAAAAAAGCTCTCACAATACTGTTAGCAACAACTCAACATCAGACAAGACGTGACGCAGAAGTCTCAGAGGTGACACGACGAGAAACAAAAATACACAGACAATACGTACACTGAAATAAAATGACTACAACATACTACAGATCACTGATATATGACGCATAGAGCCAAAAGCGAGGAGATCGTGGCCTAAAATATGAATATTAATCTGACTGACAGTGTAGTTGAAGTGAGAGAGTTGCGTGCCACCTCTCAGTGTCTTTTTGAATTTCAGAGCTACAGCGTTTGCCGAAAATCAATTATACTTTTAAGAACATTGTTTACTGTTTATTCTGCTGGTGTGCGTATGCTTCGAATAATTTCAATAATAGTGCCTTCCTAAAAAACAAGGAATTCTGCTTGTTCTATATTAGACGGAAGACCGTTTACAAATATGAGGCATTATAGTAGACCTAAATTTGAGCTTTGTGGAACCACATACGTGATTCCTTCCAAGTCAGAAGAATGTCGTCTGATTTCACCGGTTGAATTAGCCGTTTATGCAATCTTTTGGTTACACGTTACATCATCAGTTGGTCGGATGTACCATCAGTTACATTAAGTCTCAGTTTATGAAAGAAAATATTGTGATTCATTCCAGCGCAAATTTCGCATAATCAGATGCATCCTGAAGGGAACATACCTTTGCCCTCTGTTCAGCGATTCTCTTGTGCTTTTTGCAGAACCAACAGCTCCATGGAGCATTCTGCACAATTCCAACTGACAGTCTACCTATACCGTTCCATGTCTGACTACATGCTTCAAGATGAGCTTTATTATCCCAAATCATCAGTTTAGTAAGTCACATTTGTAAGATATTGATACGTTTTATTTAAAGAAGAACGGAAAGTGTGGTAGAAGTGGAGTTGGAAGACCAAATGAGACGAATGGACAGTCATGAAAAGAGGGTATCAGATGATGAAAAACAGAAGTAATAAAGGGTGGTGGAGTGCGGTCTAAGCAAATCTGTCTGTACGGAGAGAATTCTACACTGAGTAATGCAGCACTAATTTAGTAGATGACAGTTGCTACTGAGGCATCAGAATAACTGGCGATGACTGAAAAAAAGAAAATGGAAGATGGCCACTGGAAAGGTCCAAAATAGCTTTTCTGAAAAACAGAAATATGTTAACATCTAAAACAAAAGTTCAGAGTTAGAATGTCGTTGCTGCAAATACTTTCCGGAGTGCGTCATTGTATGGAAGCGATACGTGCACAGTTAGAGAGTGACATGTGGTGCTACAGAAGGCAGAAGGGTGAATGGGTGGTTCAGATGAGAAAAGGTGATGTATTGAAACTAGCCGGAAGAAACAGATCCTAATGGAATAGCTTGACTGTACGAATGGAGGGGATGATATGACAACCTGTGGTATCAAAGGAAAACTAATCTGTCTTTCGAGGGAAGTCTATGGTGTAGAAAGTCTCCATGGAGAGCAGCGCTAGGCCGCAGTAAGCAGGTAACATGAAGGTAGATTGCAGACGCTATGCAGCTATGAAGACGCTTGCACAGTATAGGCTAGCGAGGAAAGTTGCCTCAAACCATACTTCGGACTGAAAACCACACAAAGACAACTATAACCTGACAACGCTGATCGGAATCTGATTTGTAAAGGTCATGAAGAACAGTGCCAGAAGACTGACTTCTTCATGACCATGCCCTGTTGCGGAGGGTAAGTTAATGATTACACCAACGTCATTGCTAGGGTAACGGATCCTCACTGCTGGAAGAACAGAGATGGAACGAAATTATGGATATACCGCAAGAAATATATGCTTGAACGTAAATGCAGCTGTTAGCCAAGCCTGCAAGATGTGGTGTTCTATTTGATCACGTGCGGCACTTTTCCAATTTCTTCAATACGTTGCAAGTATCATTCGTGATCAGAACAGTGTTCTAGGTAGCTGCGTGTGCATTACGTCGCAGATATGTGAATTACAAGTGGACAAATTGTTCGTGCTCCTATGGTGCGTGCTTCTATAAGGGGAGTTAATAAAGAAACGAGCCGGAGGCATAATTACAGAAACAAGTACCTGTATGTTAGAAGTATTGACCCTGGCTGTTGAGACACTTGTCCCACTGTGACACAGGCGGTGAGTGGCTGTCTCATAAAATTCCCGGGGCTGTGATATTAAAAAGTTCCGCACGTACAGCTAGACGTCGTCGTCCGAGGTGAATCGTTCGCCCCTCAGAGCCTTTCTAAGGGGATCAAGAATGGCGTAATCACTGGGAGAGAGGTCCGGACCGTATGGAGGGTGGCCAAGAACCACCCATTTGAATTTCTGCAAGAGTGCCGCGGCTTTGTTGGCCGTATGAGGCTTTGCATTGTCGTGGAGCAGAATGATCCCACGGGTGTGTTTGCCCGGTCGTTTTGATTTGATCGCTTGGCGAACGGTGGTCAAGGTTTGCGAGTAACGCTGGGCATTCACTGTTGTCCCGTGTTGCAGGAAGTGAATGAGAATGGGACGATTTTTGTCCCCTTGAAAAGGCTATGGGGGACAAACGATTCACCTCGGACGACGACGTCCAGCTGTACGTGCGGAACTGGTTAACATCGCAGCCCCGGGAATTTTATGAGACAGCCATTCACCGCCTTGTGTCACAATGGGACAAGTGTCTCAACAGCCAGGGTCAATACTTCTAACATACAGGTACTTGTTTCTGTAATTATGCCTCCGGGTCATTTCTTTTTGAACGCACCTTATATAGAGTGTTACAAAAAGGTACGGCCAAACTTTCAGGAAACATTCCTCACACACAAAGAAAGAAAATATGTTATGTGGACATGTGTCCGGAAACGCTTACTTTCCATGTTAGAGCTCATTTTATTACTTCTCTTCAAATCACATTAATCATGGAATGGAAACACACAGCAACAAAACGTACCAGCGCGACTTCAAACACTTTGTTACAGGAAATGTTCAAAATGTCCTCCGTTAGCGAGGATACATGCATCCATCCTCCGTCGCATGGAATCCCTGATGCGCTGATACAGCCCTGGAGAATGGCGTATTGTATCACAGCCGTCCACAATATGAGCACGAAGAGTCTCTACATTTGGTACCGGGGTTGCGTAGACAAGAGCTTTCAAATGCCCCTTTTGTGGCGGCGTTCGTAGCGACAAACAATTCGCTGTAGAAACGGCTTACGAAGTCACCGCCACACTTTTAATAGCGGGCCGACCGGTCCGCTGGAATAGTGAACAGAAAGATGAAAACCCAAACACTCTGATTAAATAAAAGTCGGTACTTATCTTTATTAACGAAGATACAGAAACAGTAGTGAACTCCGTGTCTACAGAAATCTGTCTAGTTCGAGTCGGAGCGGCTAGGTCAGCGTCGGCTGACGACAAACAACAACTCTGCTGCGATGAACACACAACTGACTAGCCAGTACACAATTCGGTGGCGAGTATACAACTGAGCGGCGAATACAGAACTGTCCTAGCGCTCGCGACTCCAGCGCTTAAGAAGCCAGAAGCCAGCGGTGGCGCGCACAGACTTGCGGCGATTTCCTGTCTCGCTGGCGCTGCTTATGCGGACGGCGTCCGGACTTTGATGCTGCCAACCTTTTGGCAGCGGGCTCGGATGGCGTTACTGGCTAGGATATAACAGCCCACATAAATGAAAGTCAAGGGGGTTGAGGTCAGGAGAGCGTGAAGGCCATGGAATTGGTCCGCCTCTACCAATCCATCGGTCACCGAATCTGTTGAAAAGCGTACGAACACTTCGACTGAAATGTGCAGGAGTTCCATCGTGCATGAACCACATGTTGTGTCGTACTTGTAAAGGCACATGTTCTAGCAGCACAGGTAGAGTATCCCGTATGAAATCATGATAACGTGCTCCATTGAGCATAAGTGGAAGAACATGGGGCCCAATCAAGACATCACCAACAATGCCTGCACAAACGTTCACAGAAAATCTGTGTTGATGACGTGATTGCACAATTGCGTGCGGATTCTCGTCAGCCCACACATGTTGATTGTGAAAATTTACAATTTGATCACGTTGGAATGAAGCCTCATCCGTAAAGAGAACATTTGCACTGAAATGAGGATTGACACATTGTTGCATGAACCATTCGCAGAAGTGTACCCGCGGAGGCCATTCAGCTGCTGATAGTGCCTGCACACGCTGTACATGGTACGGAAACAACTGGTTCTCCCGTAGCAATCCCCATACAGTGACGTGGTCAACGTTACCGTGTACAGCAGCAACTTCTCTGACGTTGACATTAGGGTTATCGTCAACTGCACGAAGTATTGCCTCGTCCATTGCAGCTGTCCTCGTCGTTCTAGGTCTTCCCCAGTCGCGAGTCATAGGCTGGAATGTTCCGTGCTCCCTAAGGCGCCGATCAATTGCTTCGAACGTCTTCCTGTCGGGACACTTTCGTTCTGGAAATCTGTCTCGATACAAACGTACCGCGCCACGGCTATTGCCCCGTGCCAATCCATACATCAAATGGGCATCTGCCAACTCCGTATTTGTAAACATTGCACTGACTGCAAAACCACGTTCGTGATGGTTCAAATGGCTCTGAGCACTATGGACTTAACAGCTATGGCCATCAGTCCCCTAGATTAGAACTAATTAAACCTAACTAACCTAAGGACATCACACAACACCCAGTCATCACGAGGCAGAGAAAATCCCTGACCCCGCCGGGAATCGACGTTCGTGATGAACACTAACCTGTTGATGCTTCGTACTGATGTGCTTGATGCTAGTACTGTAGAGCAATGAGTCGCATGTCAACACAAGCACCGAAGTCAACATTACCTTCCTTCAATTCGGCCAACTGGCGGTGAATCAAGAAAGTACAGTACATACTGACGAAACCAAAATGAGCTCTAACATGGAAATTAAGCGTTTCCGGACACATGTCCACACAACATCTTTTCTTTATTTGTGCGTGAGGAATGTTTCCTGAAAGTTTGGCCGTACCTTTTTGTAACACCTTGTATAATCAAGGAAGTCAAAGTGTTTGTTGCTTCAGTAGGCATCCGTATAGAAGATTTATATCGCGTACAAGGAAAGGGGAAGGACAGCATCCACTAAGTCAGAATGCGGACGAAGGTGTGTGTTGAGTGATCGTGACAAACTGTCAGTAAACGGAATTGCCAACAAAAATTGGAGGACGACAGCTGCTAAAATCACTGTTGAACTGAACATCAGAACAACACGAAAGGTGTTCCAGAAACCAAGAATTGTAGGACGAGCTGAAATTCCAATACCACATATCAGTAATGCACATGCCCGTAACAGGAAAACGAAGGTATCGAAGCCTTAAAACATGTACTATGGAGCAATGGAAGAGACATTTGTTCAGATAACTCTTGTTTCACACTGTTTTAATTTGTGGTCAAGTTTACTTCTGGGGCACAGTGTTCCAAACCTATGGTGCAGTTTCCTTGCTGCGAAGTGTGCGGTATGGAAGGGGTTTTCTGATGACTCACGCAGCCGTATCGTGGTATTCGATGGACGCCTGGGCACGCATCAATGTCGCACTACTGTCAATGACTAAGTGACCATGTCCACTCAACAGGTACCTCCCACAGTACAATGTTTGTTCTCTAATGGTGATTCCATGTTCCAGGACGACAGGTTCGCTGTTCGCACAGCTCGCCTCGTCGTTTTGTCAGCACGAGGGTGAATTGTCGCTTCCCCTCAGACCTCCATAGTCAGGAGATCTCAATATTATTATTTGTCGTCTAACTATCCACATCAATCGTTGTTACCCGAAACTGGCACGATTTTGCTAGAGAATGGTAAACTATTCCCTTGAAAACGGTAGAGGACCTGTGTTTATCCATTCCGAGAGGGCTGGAAGCTTTCTTTTTTTTCCCTCTACACCGCATTGGGGACGGTAATGTGTTGTGATTTTGATGTTTGCATATTTTTGTCTACCCCTTGTAGGATTTCAGGCTAAACCACTGTAAAAGGGTCTACAGTGCTGCACGTCAAAGCTGTGAATGGTTCATAAGATGATCTCTATGATGTCTATAATCACCGTAACAGTGAAGATAATTCTGATACCACACACTGTACATTTTTTTTTAAGTAGAAATCAAAAATTTTCTTTCTTCATTACATTCGTTATTTTTCTATTTTAAATTTAAGTAATTAATAACAGATATAAGTACGAATAAGCACTGACATATATTTTGGTGAGTATTAAGATCTAAAAACTAGACAGACTGTAACAGGCAGTTTTCATTAAGGACAGAAAATAGTCATGAAGCCTGTTCAAAGTTGGGTGTTCGTCTCATATTCAGCATTATTCTATACTTGTGTAATTCTGCTGAAAACTATAACACATTAATCATTTGCCTTCCAGACTCCATTGGCAAATAGCAACAACAGAAGAATAGATTTTTTACTATTCGTTAGTTCGGCCCAACGATAGAAAGATAACTCTTCAGGAGCCTAGTACCTTACGCGGAAAGCTCTGTAACTTGTCGGCGGCCAGTACTTGTTTTAAGAATAATGTACAAAACCACTTCATTTAAATGTCCGTGTATTTGTTTCTCTTCTTGATTAATGGGCGAAGAACAGCATTGCAGGTAGCTAGCAGTTGTTAAGCGTAAACGGAGTCTTAACGTTTTACCGCTATTTAGTCGTAACTAATCTCAGTTGGGTCCCTGGTGCTTTCTTTCCTGACAATAATTAGTCGAGCGAAGCGGCAGACACAGCCATAAAATTTTAATTTGCAACTACTTAGCTGTACACCCTGAGCCAGCCGCCATGTACCCAAGCTCACAATCCCATTACATGGTAATCCCGTTCTTGCTAACTCGCATTATATATGGCTGAAGTTAAATAGAATGCTCGGTGCTTGCAAGTTATACTGCACTTTACGAGTATCTTGCAGAAGCAATTATTAATTCTTGAAGTTATAGTTCGTGTTAGACACCACAAAATCTAACAGTCAACATTCACATACGTGCCCTACAGGTCGCCGTACAGCGAATGATGCAGGTCATCTCATATCAGTATGGGACTTTTCATGTCTCACGTCCTTTGTATGCCAAGCGAAGGAAAAATATCTATACACATTATCTATGCTTTATGCATCTATGCATTATCATAATCACTATACGAGGTTGGAGTGACTAATTGTCAATCCTTCTGGAACACTGGTTCTCTAAATTTATCGGATAGCACTACGTGAGAAGTATATCTCGTTTCTTCAAAATATTCCTGTATACTCGTATGTTGGCTGATCATCTCCGGTACGCTTTCGTATCAGCTGTACTGGCATGTTTCGATCGTGGCAGCGCGTCTCTGGGATCATTCGATGCCTGTTTTCTCACCTACATGACAGGCATGCCTAATGCTGGAACTGATCGCAGCCACGGCTTGTATTCAGTATATCAGGCGTGGATTTTGTCAAAGACGTTCTACTTTTCCGTACAACTGTCGTAAGACCAAATTTCCTTATAGAGAGCAACGCCGAGGTTGCTCATCCTATCTGATAAATCGCTTATGTTCTGGGTGTTAGTTTTAACTTTAGACAAGTTAAAACGCATCGGTTTTTTTTTTTCCTCGAGGGTGGACAGCACTGGCGTGCACTCAGCCTCGTGATACCAGCTGAGGAACAACCCGTTTAAGAGTTGGCAGGTCCAAGACCGAGACGTCGACCACTTCTGGGAATGAGGTGTGCTAATCCCTTGTCGCTCCATACGGCATCCGATGACCACGGACTGAAAACGATGCAGCGTTCGGCCGACTATCGCGGGACTTCCTTTTTCCTTTTATAGTAAATGAATTCGAAAGCAATGACTGATAATGACGTTACTAGTCATAGACTCGAACACTGAAGCAAGAGTGCGAATAATGGCTGAAATATAACAGCAGGGAGAGGAGCCACTGTGACATAAATACTACAAAGTGTAAGGCATTATACGGGGTGAAACTGAACTCCATCGACAACATTTCGAAGGATGTTCAGGATCCTTTCTGAGGATTTGGTATAGGGGATACTTGCTCTCCAGGGTCGCGCTACACAGTAGATATTTGGTTTGTTATGCAAGTTAACTTTGTTCCTTTGAAAATACCTTCACAATATTAAAAATTCCAGTAAATACGCAGTCGTGAAAACATACGACTCAAAATAATGTGTAATATAATAGTCCTTAGACGAAACTGTAACAACATTGCCATTGCTGATGGAACAGCTCAGCATAACGTCGTTTTGCCTGTCTTCCATATCAGTCAGTGAACCCGTACATTATGTGTATACCGGCCGACTTTTTGTCAGTAACTGTACCCATATGCGAAACCGAGTAGTGCAGAATGCGAACTTGAGGACGAAGAGAAAGAAGGCATTACTTCTGCCAACAGCAAGCAACGTGAGCGATCGGACCATGTTTATTTCCACAAAATATACCTAACGCATATCGTTGATATTTGTGCAGATTTTTTAGTTCATTGCAGATGCGAGGATAAATTGGGGTGAGAAATCAACCGAAATTAAATTATTCTATAACGAGCCACTATAGACCATCGGTCCTTTATGCGAAAGTAGAAAGTTTCCCTGACGTAGTGTATCTGGAATTTGGGTTCGCTCTGCGCACTGATGGTAGGCCAATTCGACTAAAATATAGCCTTTCTAGTAAATAACAGCGGCAAATTGGTCTTCGTGCACGTATGTGGTATGATTGATTACTGGCTCACTTTGTACATTTATCTCGAATATGCTTGCGTCAGACATTTCCTAATAATAGGATATAAGAGGATATGAAAATGTGGTCCTGCTTCATGGCCTGTTCTGAATCCGCCTGATTTCTTTTTCTGGGGATTTGTGGAAAGCCTTGCGTACGAGAAAGCTCTTGAGACATCAGACCATCGTCAGACACGAATTCTCGCCGCCTGCATTTTTTAAAATGAAACTATAGTTTTCTGGTCGAGCATGACAGAATATTTTGTAAGGATATCTTGTCTGCGTAGAAGCTGGAGATTGCCGGTATGGGCAACTGTTGTAAATGTAGCACTTTGTGGAAGGTTGCAGAATAAACGTAATTATCATATACTTGCCCCTGTATGGATTTCATCTCCCTGACGTAGTGAAGTGCCATTGCGAAAATACTCTGCATAACAGTTGTAGTGAAGTACAGTTTAATTAGAAAGTAATGTAACCCAGAGTCAGCTGTATAAGAGTGTACATCATTTGAATTAAATTAATCGCAGTTATATGAAAGCCGTCAGTGGGGATAAAATCAGTGAGATGCATTGTCATTAAAGTAATGTCATACGACTAAAAAGCATTGTCAAATGATTAACTTGATGTGTAATGAATATATTTGTAAAAAATAATAATTATAATTGGGACTCGAATCTGTATGTCCTGCTTCGCGTGAATAATTTATTATTTAATATTTTCATTGACCGTCACTACTGAAGTAATTAAAATGCAGCTGTGATCAGTGCATTACAAAGACAGTCCATACTGGGTTACTGATATCAAAATAGTAAGTCTGGTTAGCTGAAACACGCACTATAATATAAGGCTACAACGGAAGTTGGGATTTGGAAATTTGTGGTAAGGTCTTATGGGACCAAACTGCTGAGATCATCGGTCACAAAGCTTACTCACTACTTAATCTAGCTTAAACCAAATTACGCTAAGAACAACACACACCCATGCCCGAGGGAGGACTCGAATCTCCGACGGGGGAAAGCCGCTCGGACCGTGATAAGGTGCCAGAAACCGCGCGGCTACACCTGGCGGTTACAACGGAAGTCTTTGTAGCAGATGTGCCAGTAGATTATACTTGTAACAGATCATTACCGCTTTGTCGCTTTGTGAATCATCTTAAACACTCCTCCAGGAGATCCGATTGTGACCACACTCGTTGGAGGCATGCCCACACCTGGCGCCATTAGCTTTACTGCATAGTCAACAACCGCATTAAAATTTTGTTTCTGTATGGGTCCACAGTCTATAAATATTTCACAAATGAAAACACAGTTCGCTGTAGGCTGTATGTTGATATTCTTTATTTAGTTCGTGCGTTTGTCAACGTCGAAAGGAGCTAATAACACAAGTTAAATAAACGACATTAACATGCAGCCTGAAATGGACCATATATTCATTTGTAAAACGACGACATGTCTACCGATACAGATCCCGTTGCAGTCGCTGCCAGTTATTACGTTCTTTGGCGCTTCAATCGGAACATAATTTTAGTAACGGCCTCTACTGTGAGAGGTGGCGTGCGATATGCTCGATGGCAGTTTAGGATGAGGGAAGAGGGAGCCATTTACATATCCGATACCGTCCAAAAGGGTAGAGGCTACGTTGAATCCGGGCTGATGCGTCCTGATATGCTGGGTTTCAGTCTGAGAAAGAAGACGTCGAGTGGTTGATGTTTGGAGCAGGTTGTTGCAGTTCCATGGATGATAGCCACTGTGTTTGCGAACCATCTGCCTGATGATTATATAGACACAAAAAATGAGATGATTCTCTTGAGTGTGGAACATGTCAGAAAGTATAACATAAAAACATAAAACATTTGAATATAATACTTACTACCCTACCTATTTGTCAGGAGATTGTCGAAATAGGTGAATACAATGCGGTAAACTAGAACAGCCAATATTTACAGAATTACAACACTGTCAGAATGAAACACTGTTATGCACTACTAATAAATTAATCATATGCATAATACCTAAACTTGACTGTTGTGATCAAGTGCTGTGAAAACTGAAATATAACAGATATTTTTACTTAAGCTGGCTTAACAATCTCTGTTAATATATTCATCGATGGAGTTGACGGAGTTGCCTATCAAGAAGTATTTCAAATTTCATTTATTCCGTGCTTTATCTGATACCAAGTTTTTAATGGTGGCTGGCAGTTTATTGAAAATGTGCGTTCCTGAATCTTGGACCCCTCTTTGGACCAAGGTAAGCGATTTTAGGTCTTTATGTAGATTGTTCTTATTCCTAGTATTCACACTATGTATTGAGCTATTGGTAGGAAATAGAGATGTATTACTTGCAACAAATTTCATTAAGGAATAAATATATTGATAAGCAGTGGTTAGAATACAAAGTTCCTTGAACTGGTTTCTACATGATGAATTACTCGTTACCATGTTTGTATCATCTGTAAACAAAACAAACTTAGCATATGGCAATGTAACAGATGAGAGGTCATTAATGTACAAAAGAAAAAGTAATGGACCCAAGATGGAGCCTTAAGGAACACCACACGTAATTAATTCCCAGTCAGATGACGACTGGCTGCTTACTGTACAGGTATTTCCCAACGACACCCTTTGTTTCCTGTTTGATAGATGAGGCTCAAACATTTCCACAGCATTGCCGGTGGCACTACAATATTCTAATTTACTTAAGAGAATGCTGTGCTTCACACAGTCAAAGGCTTTTGACAGGTCACAGAAAATGCCAGAAGCCTCTAATTTATTATACAATGAATTAAGTTCATTCTCACTGTAAGTTTAAATACCTTTCTCCGTGTCAGAACTCTTAAGAAATCTAAACTGTGATTTGGACAATATATTATTCGCAGTCAGATGCTTAAGGAGACACTTGAACGCAACCTTTCAAATATTTTTGAGAAAGTCGTCAAAAGTGAAATTGGTCGATAGTTTGATGGTATATTTTTATCCCTCTTCCTGTAACGAGGCTTAACTTCAGCATATTTAAGCCAGTCTGGAAATGTTCCGCTGAAAAGAGATTGATTATCCAAATAACTTAAGATAGAACTCAACTCGCATGAGCACACTTTGATTGACTTCGTTAATTTGTTATCATACTCACTGGAATACTTAGATTTTAAGGATTTTATGACGGATGATTGGATGACGTGACTGTCATTTCCATTTTACTAAAGTTATTTTTAAAGACTGGTCTCAGATACTGAATTGCACTTTTCACCGAACCTAATAACCCCAAGCTATCAGTAACAGAAATGAAGTACTTGTTTAAGAGGTTTGCAACACTACATGTACTTGTTACCAAAGTCTCATTTACTTTTAGAGCTACCTGTTACTCTTCCTTTTTGGCCCCACTTGTTTCTGTCTTCACTGTATACCATACAGTGTTTATTTTGCTGCCTGATGTAATTATCTTTTTTTCATAACAAAGCTGCTTCGATTTCTGGATTACTTGCTTCAGTATTTTGCTGTATTCTTTGTAATACATTACAGTTCCAACATCAGAGCTGTTCCTAGATAGTAGATACAGTCTCCTTTTTGGACCACATGATATCTTTATTCCTTGTGTAATCCACGGTTTATTTTTTGACTTCTGTGTGATTTGCGTTATCTTCAGGAGACAACAGTTTTCAAAAGTGGAGGTAACTTTATCAATGAACGTTTTGCATTTTCCATTTGAGTCAGAATATTGTGAACATCTATACAGATTTTGTCTTTGAGCTATTCCCTGAATTTCTCAGTTTTTGACTTATTTATTACCCTCCTGTACTCAGATTTGATAGATTTTTTGCCCTGACAGGTTTCAACACTTAACACAAGATGCTGCATGTCATGATCAGATAGCCCATTTACTGTTGGTTTTGTGATGTGACGGCCTGGGAGAATTAACGTAATGCTGGGGCGGCTGCTGCATTAACTGTAAAGGTCTATGAACATCTGCGAGGGTAACATTGCATACAGGTGAGCATATCCTTTGTTTTCTGAGTTGGGGCTGCTGCTTGTGTGTAGAGTCGGGAGCCATCGAAGGCTACCTGCTACAGACGACGACCCTGAGGTCAGCTGACACATCAGATGCCTTGTGAAGGATGGAGCCGACTCTGCTGTTCGCGGAGCATAGTGCTGTAAGAAGCTAAGATTTTAGTGCAGCCCCAGGGCAGAGGAAGCTGGATCCATTGACTAACGACAATAATGCAGTGAGGCAACGCTTTTCCCGAAGACTGTAAAGCTTGTAAGAACGGACTTGAGACATTGTCATGTAGGTGTGGTTTGCAATGTCTTCTCCGTTTGGGTCTTGAATGTCCACACCATTTGTTCCTCGTAGACACTGGACTGGAAGCTGAACAGGACAGTATATAAGTGCAGGATGCCCTTCCATGCACGGATCTCACCAAATAGGCTTACGTGAAAAGGGGGTGGGGGTGGACGGGGCTTGAAGTAAGTATAGTCCATGTTTACAGCTCTCGAAATGCCCATAATGGCAAAAATACGCTACCTGCAAGCTACTGACGTATAGAAATTTGTTACCTGAAATAAGGAAAGAGCAGCAGATTCGTAGAAGTGACATTAACCCAAGTCAGTAGAAAAGTCAAGTTGAAAGAAAAGAGTCTTGCTACTATGGAACAGTCATAGGAGAGGTGTAGATCAACTGCTGAATTAAAATCTAGGCGTAAATACAAGATCACAAGCATCATGAAACCTAGCACCAAGCTTAGCCAGGTGACAGAGAACATACGCGCCTCGTGTACAGCTTTTGAGGACAAGGATAAGGTACTTATTGTAGGAGGAGTACGAAACGGCCTGACTAACAACTAGGATACAGTATTAAACGTGACGTGTAGAAAATAGGAGCAGCAGCAGCACATACTCGTGCATGGTTTATCGAAGATTTGTAGCTATGTGACCAGTGCTGGGTTAACGTGGCTGTGAGCCGTTTGAACAAAACGCTGAGGGACTCGCTTTTGACTGAATTTAAGCTCATATTTGTGCCACACCTGTTGTTGAGATTGGGAAATGGAGATACACTAATCATGGCCTGCGCCCAAATAGGATGGGGAAGAGAAGATTAGTTGAGCACCTTGCAGACAGTGTGAAAGGGACCGCATGCGCACAAGATGAAATCCCTGAGATAACTGGAATCAAAGGAGCCCATTTTTAAGGTTAGGTTGGTTGGTTTTGGGGAAGGAGACCAGACAGCGTGGTCATCGGTCTCATCGGATTAGGGAAGGATGGGGAAGGAAGTCGGCCGTGCCCTTTCAGAGGAACCATCCCGGCATTTGCCTGGAGTGATTTAGGGAAATCACGGAAAACCTAAATCAGGATGGCCGGACGCGGGATTGAACCGTCGTCCTCCCGAATGCGAGTCCAGTGTCGAACCACTGCGCCACCTCACTCGGTTTTTAAGGTTAGAGCCAGTTTACAGACAAAGAATATTGAAAGAAATTGGAGCAGTACGAGACCTGAATACGTGCAACAGTTTCGAGAAAAGTAAAATTAATTTGTTTCATCACACTTTTAGAGTGTTACAAAAATGATATATGAGATTATGATAAGCCTGGAAGGTGTGGAAATCTGAAGGGATAGATGTTCTGTCCTTCTCTGAACACCATGTAACGACAGGCATGGAGAAGTTAAATATTTTCGTGTGGAGTTCACATGGTAAAAGGAGGAGTTGCAACATATATAAAAAAAACATTGAAACAAATATGTTTTGTGTTGATAAGGACCTAGAAGCATGTATTTGTGAGTTATTACTGCAGAATACTTCTCTGACTCTTGTAACACTCTACAGATTCGCTCTAGGTGACTTTCATCTATTTATGAGAAATCTAGATGCGTTATTGAGCTACATACCAGGCAGGATCTTTGTCGAGATCTTGACGTAAATTTCTCAAAATGAACGGACAGGAAAAATGAACTAGAATTGATATTTGGGTGGATCAGTCTACCTTCAATAGTCAATTTTCCATCTCGTGTGCAGCAAAATAGTAACAATTACTACCCCTGGCGAACGGAATGGATTGGGGAATTAAGTGTACCTTGACTGCTCTAAACCCCTGGGTGTGAAAAAGGAAGCTGTGAGCAAATTCGTTCGGTGAGCAAAACTGGAAGCGTAACTCTTGGTACTGTGCACTACTCACCTGTTGTTCGGTCAGTGTAAGGTGCGAGGCGGCTTCTCTTTATCAAAAGTGAGTCTGACGTTACGTTACTGGAAGTTAGTCGAATTAATTTTGAGAATGGTAAACGTGTAAACAGCGATTGATGGTATCTACTAGTGCGGCTGTTTTAAAATGGAATAGTAAATTCTCAAATTATTTGGAGTGAAAATAATATTTTATTTGCTGCGAACCATTTGTTGGGACTGTGTGAAGTGGGATAAACCATTCCAAGACAGATCGGAATGCACTAAGTAGATTTGAAATTTGTTTTGGTTCGCTATTAGCAACTTCTAACGGCCAACTTTTTGAGCTGCCATTCAAAAATTGTTCAAATGGCTCTGAGCACTATGGGACTTAACATCTGTGGCCATCAGTCCCCTAAAACCTAGAACTACTTAAATCTAACTAACCTAAGGACATCACACACATCCATGCCCGAGGCAGGATTCGAACCCGCGGTTCCGGACTGAGCCCCTAGAACCGCTAGACCACCGCGGCCGGCTGAGCTGCCATTCCCTGTAGATACTTACCTCGGGCTTGCTAACTCTATAATCCCCACGTTGTACTTGCAACAGAATTTACCGTTTTAAGTACCCGCTTGAAGCAACTTGGCCTCGAGTACGGGCTGCCACCTCTATCTCAATGCTCACTCAAACTATTGAATATTCTCACTCTCCGCTATGCGATACTTTGTTATTTATATAATTGTAGAATTCTGACTGCAAAATTTGATTGTACTTCCTATGTCCTTGTGTTACGCCAGTGCCAAACGGGTTCTCACCCGAGATCCCAGTTTCTTCGAGAGTGGGCTTCCGGATCTCCTGTATGTTCGTATGTTCCGTTATTATGTTGCTGGATCGGTGCCTGTCAGGAGTCTGAGCCCGAATGGAATAAGCTGTAACCCGAGAAGTAATCAAACTGTTACATCTAATTCATTGAACCTGCCACCAATTGTGATGTCATTACAAGTGCATCCTTTTTTCCGTAATCGGTTCGTAACTCGTAACTTATTAAGCCAGAATTGTGTAACAGATCCATTAACTAAATTTTTGAGAGAACCTTTGAACGAATAACTGACTGACCGAGAATATATTATCTCTCTAATATACCCTTTTATTATCATCACGGGATTACCCGATTAATCCGTGCCGTTAAGCTCATCAAAGTTTTTATTCTGCGTTTGCTTTATAATTAATTATTTTTGTTATTAATTAAATATTTAATAGCTGGTATGTATTTGTACAGCTGTTAAATTGTTTAATTTATGTAGCTGTCTGACACATTAGAACTTATGTTGTTTACTAATTCCAAATTTTTCTTTAGTTGGCCCTGATCATGTCTTACTACATTTCTTTATGAAAAAAAGAATTTTGTACAGTTACCCAGAGTGGTACTTTTGCTTTATCTTTCTGTGCTTCCTCTGAGTAACTGAGTAGTTTTAAATTTTCCTAGAATCGCTTTCATTACTGCTTTGGTACATTTTTAAATTAACTTCTAAGGGCAAAAAGAGTTTCGCTTGTTGTAAGTTTATGAATGCCCTTCAATGGTTGCTATGACCGACTTATATAATTGTTGTGTTTAATCATCCACTGTTCGTTTCATACTGATGTTATAATAAGTTACTCCGAACAAAGTTTGAGAAAAATGCTCTTTACATCTTGGATTTCAGTCCTCTCTCTCAGCAGCCGATTGCGCTGGCGTGAGACCGGCACAAGGTTTCACACATTTAAACTGTGTGTCGGAGCGGGCTGCGAACCCAGGACATTTGCCTTTCGCAAGAAACTGCTCTATCGCGTGAGCTACTCGCTCTCGGCTTGCTCTTCGTCCTGACAGCTTTAGCTTTGTGTGTGTGTGTGTGTGTGTGTGTGTGTGTGTGTGTGTGTGTGTGTGTGCGTGTGTGTGTGTGTGTGTTGTGTACTGAACTGGAGACATAGAAACGACGGAGAGGCTTCGTCCCGCTGTAGCCCACAGTGGTCCACAACCCCACAATAGGCAACAGTATTCCACCCACCCCACCGCCGCCACACACCGAACCCAGGGTTATTGTTGAGCAGTTCGACCCCTGGACCCCCGCCCCCTGGCAACATATCACATCAGTATGGTAGAGTAATTATGGTATATGCATACATGGAGACATGGAGTCAGTGTTTGCGCAGCAATCGCTGACATTGTATAACTGAGTCGGAATAAGGTGAACGAGCCCGCATTCACCTATGCAAACGTAAAACTGTCTAAAAGCCATCCACATGCTGGCCGGCACACCGGGCCTTCACACAAATCCACCGGGCGGATTTGTGCCGGGGACCGACACGCCTTCCCTCTCGGGAAGTAGCGCGTTAGACCGCGCGGCTAGCTGGGCGGGCTGCCTTAGCTTTACTTCCGGAAGTTTTTCAACTCCTACTTTCCAGAGTTCACGAAGTTCTCCTGCGTAATTTGCAGGACTAGCGCTATTGGAAGAGAGCATATTGCAGAGTCACGGCTTGTTTCCAGAATGAGTCTTTCACTCTGTAGTCGGGGGTCCCTGACATGAAATATCCTGGTAGATTAAAATTGTCTGCCGGATTGGAACTCGGTCCCAGGACCTTTGAATTTCACATACATGTACTCTACGTTGGAGCTACCCACGCACAACTCACGAATCATCCTCACAGCTTTACTTCCACCAGTTCCTTATCTCCTACCTTCCAAATTTCACGGAATTCTCCTGCGCGACTTGCAGGACTAACGATATTGGATGAAAGGATGTCGCGGAGACATGGCATAGCCACAGCCTGGGTATTTCATAACAATGCACACTGCGCTGCAGGGTGGAAGATCAATTCTGGAAACAATCCCCCACCACCGAGCTTGGCACAATGAAGCTGGCCAGTCTAAGAGACACTGCTATAATGAGGTCTATATTTTGTGGCTGTCCTGCTCCAGGCTACAGTGATGGGCATTTCTTTCTCTGGCTGCCATCGGGTGCTGATCGGTGCACGTTAGTTGTTGTCGGGGGAAATGTGTCACAGTTTCGATAGCGTGATCCACATTCTAAGCAGTTGGTTGCTTGCTTACTTTGCCTTAATTTTGCTATAGTATGTTGTATCGTTAGCTATGATTCCGTGAGCTGCTCACATAAGCAAAAGTAGTTACGCTTTCTCCATAGAGTCAACCACACTAATTGCTACCTTCCCACACTACTGCCGTCATTTTGTAATTTGATATGAGTTTTAGAGAACTATGTTGTCTGGTAAGTTTACTGTGATTTATAACAATCATTAGAGCTAATAAATATGGTATACTAAATGCAAGAAGAACGAAAGGAGATGAAATCACCTAAAAATCAACTACACATGAACCCTAAATGTCACTTATTATCTGTCTGTAATCTAAACTGCTATGAAATAAGAACAAAGTCATGTAAATTCGATTTTAATTTAGGGAAATATTGAGTCAAAACAGGGAGGAAAATGCCCAGACAAGTATGACACCACTCAACATTACATACAAACGTCGACCTTGAGAAACTTTCAGAATATAAAATCCAACAATTTGTCAGTGACGAATGGATGAATGAGATGTTGGGGTGAAGGGCACAAAACTACAATGGCATCTGCTCTTTGATGCTGTGGGAATCCTACCAGCGGGTTTCCTTTAGGAGAAACAAGGTAGTTAGCTGAATGGATTCATTAGTGCCTTCATCTCGGACAATCACCTGTGTCAACCTTTTCACCTCAAAGCAGTACTTGAAGCCTACATCCTCAATTATTTGAACGATGTATTCCAATCTCTGACTTGCTGTAAAGTGTGTACCCTCTACAGCTCCCTCTAGTACCATGGAAATTATTCCATGACGTCTTAACAGATGTCCTACCATTTTGTCCCTTCTTCATGTCAGTGTTTTCCATATATTCCTTTCCTCGCCGATTCTGCGGAGAACTTCCTCATTACTTGCCTTATGAGTCATCCCCTATAGCCGTCCATAATTTGGAAAATGTTGTCGGTGTTTGTGCATGAACTGGCCTATCGATTATGTCCCATGAATTCTAGATGGGATTCACGTCGGGTGATCTTGGTGGCCAAATCATTCGCTCAAATTTTCCCGAATGTTCTTCAAATCAGTGACACGGCATATTCTCATTCGTAATAATTCCATCGTTGTTTGGGAACATGAAGTCTATGAATTGTTGCAAATGGTCTCCAAGTAACCTAACATAGCCATTTACAATGATAGTTTCAGTTGGACGGAGGACCCAGCCCATTTTGTGTAAACAAACCCCACACCATTATGCAGCCACTACCAGCTTGTACAGTGCCTTGTTGACAACTTACGTCCATGGCTTCGTGGGGTCTGCGCCACACTCGATCAGCTCTTACCAACTTAATCCGGGACTTATCAGACCAGGACTCCATTTCCCACTCCTCGGAGGCCCAACCGATATGGTTACGAGACCAGGAGAGGTGCTGCAGGCGATGTAGTGCAGTTATCAATGTCACTCGTGTCTGTTGTTTGCTGCCATAGCCCATAACGCCAAATTTCACCACCCTTTCCTAACGGATACGTCCGTCTGAAGTTACTTCAAGTAATCTTTCTTTTCTTTTAGCACTGACAACTCTGCACAAACGCAGCTCCCGGGTTGTGAAATAAAGGCCGTTGGCCTCTGCGTGGTCGGTGGTGAGAGAAAATGCCTGAAACTTTAACTATGTAAAGAAAAGATACAGTAGGTTGCTACGTACCGTAGATAATACGTTAATCTGCAGAGAGGCACAACTAAAACAAACTTATACAATAGCAAAAATTTGCTTTACTTTATATCTGTGATCACATTTTTTTGTCATCAGACTAGCCGTTCCCATGACCATTTTCAGATCTATTCTGTAAAACACATTTACTAATGTACTGCAGCCATAGTGGCATCGTCAAAAGTTAAACACAAATTTAGCACCAGCATATGCAATAATCATCTTGCGAACAGCACTACTATTCAAAACAAACTGCCGTACAGTAGCCACAAGATGTTTGTGTTGCGGCAACAGCCTACGTCAGAAAAGTCGGAGATAGCGCTCATGTGTGCGTGATGCGTACTTGCTTGTTGAATGAATATGTGTGTGTGCTTTTCTGACGAACGCTGTGGCCGAAAGCTAATATGTAAGTTTATTTTAGTTGTTCCTGTCTGA
Source organism: Schistocerca piceifrons (assembly GCF_021461385.2). Classification (NCBI taxonomy): domain Eukaryota; kingdom Metazoa; phylum Arthropoda; class Insecta; order Orthoptera; family Acrididae; genus Schistocerca; species Schistocerca piceifrons. The sequence continues at coordinate 465,838,562 of NC_060140.1, read as the reverse complement.
AACTTAACAAATCATCTCTACGGTAGCTTGCAATCTATCTTTTCCTTACATTGCTGATGACCCACCTTGTACTTGGAGTCGTTAATATCTGAAATTTGGTATTCTCGGTACACTCTTGACACGTGGATCTCGAAGTACTGAATACTGTATTTCCGAAGTGGAATGACCCATACGTCTAGCTAAAACTACCATTCCGCGTTCAAAGTACGTTAATTCCCGCCGTGCGGCTATAATAACGCCGAAGACCTTTCACATGAACCACCTGAGTAGAAATGACAGCCACATCAGTGCACTACCCTATTATACCGCGTGTATGCGATGCTACCGCCATCTGTATGTGGACATATCACTACCCCATAACTTCTGTCACCTGAGTGTATATGTAAAATGGTTGCTTACTTGAAACACAAAGAAAATTATATGAGCTTAAAATGAGAGCAACAAATTCAATTCCACAACGGAATGCACACAGATATGAACAGCAGCACAATAACTGTTTAATGTCACGTTCCATTTATAAGTGGTACGCACCTAAAAGTAAATGGAAGACTGCTACAGAAACGCGACGGGCTTTCCAAATCTGTGCAACTCGGAATTGCAAGTTAGAATTGAATCGAAGATTCAAATAAGCAAAATCACTGTAGAAGCAACACAACAGACCTTGTAAATTGTGAGATGAGTGCTAACGCTGAAAAGCGTACTTACCCAAAGTAGTCTGCAAAACTGCGCCAGGGTTCGTCCGGACGCTTCACTCTCTCTCAATATGACCTCAAGGTCGTGTATCTCCACACCATCTCCTGTTTTCTGTACGTTCCTCTCTCCTACCAAAAACCACTGTCTTGGAGGATATGATTCACAACTTTCGCCATGGTGATGAGCGAGAATTTTTTCTGAATAGATCAAAAGTCAGGGGAAGCTGGGTAAAACTGACCATCGCTTACTGTACGAGCATTAACTGACCAGATTTATTGTACACTATATTTGACATGTTGCCACTCATTGGTTCAAACATTAACGGCACAACGCCTATGCCGGTGGCGACCCATCTGACTGGTCGGCAACATCTAGAATGTAATCAAGCACAAGCACTCCGTCTTCAGGCTACGAGTGGCCTACCGGGACCATCCGACCGCCGTGTCATCCTCAATGGAGGATGCGGTTAGGAGGGGTGCGGGGTGAGCATACCAATCTCCTGGTCGTTATGATGGTATTCTTGACCGAAGTCGCTACTATTCGGTCGAGTAGCTCCTCAATTGGCATCACGAGGCTGAATTCACCCCGAAAAATGGCAACAGCTCATGGCGGCCTGGATGGTCACCCATCCAAGGGCCGACCACGCCCGACAGCGTTTAACTTCGTTGATCTCACAGGATCCGGCGTATCCCCTGCGGCAAGGACGTTGCCCTGTAGAATGAAATACCAGAAGTTTTCTCGCACTGGTGACAGCAAAACGGCGCTTTTAAAAGTTTCGATTAGCTTAAAAGACAAGGAGATTCGTCACTCCAACAATACTGGGGGGACCTGCAGTTACCGTGCTCTTACTATCTAAGGCTCGTGCCATCTCGCAGACAACGGAGCCTGGCCAGTTTGCGTCCGAGCAGTTCTGCCAACCTGCAGCCCATTGGGGGTTCTAAACTCTCCCGTGTTCAAAGTACTGACATCACTTTCTCGCACCACATCCGCTCATGTCTGTCTCAGAGAAGAGAAATTAAGAATCTTATTCCAGAGGCCACTAGCAATGTATTTCCCTTCAGCAAAGTTAAGAAAAAGCAGCTGAAGATTTTACTTCTTATCTCGAAGTGAAACGTGACTGTCACAAGCTGCAACACACGTTCCCGATATGAAGAGCGCTCGGCCTCCCTCTTGAACCTCAACAACGCGCTAAATCACCAGCTTATTCCAGTAGAAAATTCTTATGGTCTGTACGCAACAGCGAGTGAAACGTTGCGATCGACAGCTCTGTAATTTTACATCCCCACGGGATCTAATCAATCAGTGGCGTTAGCTGGTTATAGCATACGCGAACAAACTTTCCAACACACTTTTGTAACACGCCCGGGAGTACCGATGTGTGAGGTACCTTTAAACTGGTTGTCGTTTCGACCGTGCGCCCTAGCCACACCACGTACCTAATAGTCCCGCGGCGGTCGTATTGTTCTGCTTCACACTGCTGCTGGCTTGCCTGAAGCGGTTTTAGGGGAGCCACTCAACGTTAAGACACAACACTGTTCGACGTCTAGTATGAACAACTCTATTCTGAGAAGGTTAAAGAAAATCGCAGGTTGCACTGTTTACATTCTAATTCGTAAGTGTTTATCCCAATTAATGTATGATTACCAGTCCATAATCTCACTTGGACGAGCGTACGCTTAACCGACACGACGCGGGTGATTGTTGATGATGTGGAAGCCGAATGAGCGCATGAAAGTTCTTACGCTCGTCACGCATACACAATATTTGGTACCAGTCCTCCTTGACACTAATAATAAATTTCAACACTGTTCACAAAGTTAAATTTACAGTTCACAGTTCTCAGTTGTACGAGCGAGCGCGTAACCGTCACGGCGCGGCTGATTGTTGATAATGCGGAAACGCGATGACCGAACGCACGTTCCCACGCTCGCTAGAAGACATTGGCACTTGTTTGCACTCTTTTATGGTAACTAATTTTTGCTGATTCACATTAGTTCATTCTGAGAGATCGAACACTGCGCGGAGGCTTGATACTGTACGGTACGACACCCAACGACAGGATACACAAATACGTTATCAGCAGCACTGCTCATTTTTAAACTAGTTCTTGACACACTTTCCTCTGAATCACCTGCATATTTTATCACTTTACTGTAATATCACGTGTAGCAATACTTCAACTTCCATGCTAACAATGCCTCTCACATGCAGAGCTACACACTACACAACATAACAGTTCCGTGTCCCGTGCTCGACTCGCAGACGTGGCTGCCTGCAAAGATACTCCACAACTAAGCCAGCGATATGACAATAAGCTTACAACTTCCTCATCGAAATGTGGTCATTATCAGGGCAAGACCTGGTGTTACACAGTATCAGTGAAGTATCTCCTGACGCTGACAAATAGTTTTGCTCAGTGTTCTTATTTTACTCATTTCAGTACATCTGGTGTAATGGAAGGTAAAAGAAAACAAGAGATCAAAATTAAATTCTACCGATGGATGCAGAGCGAATGCGGCACAGAGTATCGTGGTTGTAGTATGAGCCGAACACAGAAACCAGAATGAATGGAGATGACAATGTATCCCAGGCAGAGCCCACGGAAAAGGCACTCTGCGAAGGACATCATAGGAGGCTAGAGGTCTTCGGAATACGGAACTTGGTTACTTGCAAAGGACAAAAACGAGGCAGACTAGAGGTCATAGGGATATAGGGATGTGTAGTGCAGAAAACCCCCAACTGCATTAAAGTGGAGGATAATGTTCATATCAGAGAGTTTTGGAGTAAGGGATACCAGAAACAGGAATGCTTCAAACAGAAGGTGTGCGCGCGCCTGTGTGTGTGTGTGTGTGTGTGTGTGTGTGTGTGTGTGTGTGTGAAAGAGAAAGAGAGAGAGAGAGAGAGAGAGAGGAGCAGTAAGGGTTTCAACCGCATTTTTTCCTCTTCTGGGAATAAACGCAATATTTACAATAATGCTACGAAGGAAATACATTTTTCTGGAAGAAGTAACGAAGAAGTAACATAGATGGATGACGATGACGGCGTTGTTGTTATCTCGAGTTGTTGTCGTCTGTAGCCAGCAGTGCAGCGTCATAAACGCCACGGATTTCCAGGAAAGGGCCTCACGTCACCTCGAGAGGCTCTCTGCAGACGGCACGTTGACAAGGGCGGCATACGCGAGAGCGGCGCACCACACTGGGGGAAGGGGCGGGCAGGCTGAGAAGCGACGCCCGCCCGGCCGGGCATTCGCCCCGGCGTCGAGTGTCGGGGCCGCTAATTGCCTGGAGAACACGAGCAATAGCGGCCTCGGCGCGTTACTTAGGCTACCAGACGGCGGCGCCTCGCCTTGTAACCCTACACCGCGCCGCGCGGCCACTCGTACTTTGCCCGCGACGCTAACGCCGCTGCCTGGGAGGTCACACGGCCGGCCGTACATTGGGGCGCCCAGCGTCCGGCCGCCTCACTGGCAGCCTGCGGCAACCTCCTACAGCCTGACATTACGAGGGCAGCCGCAGACTGAGGTGCGCTGTGTGGCGGCACGGTTCAGCTAGTGGAGCTCTGCAGCGCACAGCAGGCACGTAGCTTGAACGCTGCTCACTGTTACCCCTTCATGTTTTCTCACAAAATCCTGGTAATAAATGCCGTGTGGCTAGGGACTCCCGTCGGGTAGACCGTTCGCCTGGTGCAGGTCTCTGGAGTTGACGCCACTTCGGCGACTTGCGTGTCGATGGGGATGATATGATGATGAAATGGTTCAAATGGCTCTGAGCACTATGCCACTTAACTTCTGAGGTCATCAGTCGCCTAGAACTTAGAACTAATTAAACCTAACTAATCTAAGAACATCACACACATCCATGCCCGAGGCAGGATTCGAACCTGCGACCGAAGCGGTCGCTCGGCTCCAGACTGTAGCGGCTAGAAAATGATGATGATAAGGACAACACAAGACCCAGTCCCTGAGTGGAGAAAATCTCCGACCCAACCGGAAATCGAGCCCGGGCCGTTATGTATGACATATCTTCGCGCTGACCACTCAGCTACCAGGGGCGGACGCAAAATCCTAGTAGGGATCGTAAAATAGGAGCTGCTTGTTATTAGACCAGCGGAAAAATTCACCGGTTTCAAAGACTCTGACTGGAAAATGGGATACTGGCTGCTTCATTCTACCTTCCTCAACATCTTTAGAAAATTTCCCACAAATTTAGCATTGCGAGCATATTCTCAATCTTCTTAATATGCAGATCACTTCATACTCTCACAGGCTCTCCTAACAGTAACTCCCTCACACTCACCCTCTCCCACTTCCTAGTTCTCACTTATTGATTATCCCTAACTCATTGTCGTTATCTCTTTGCGCCTCTATGCCAGTATCCTCTGTCTCACAGCCACATTCTCTTCCAATAACTCCCTCACACCCAACAGTCCACCGCTCTATGTCGCTCGCACCCATCCACTGCCACTTGCCCATTCTCACATATTGATTCTGCCTAGTTCACTGTCATGATCTCTTTGTGCCTCTATGTCAGTAACATTCTCTTTCGTTCTGTCCTACTAATACTGTCTCCTCCCCATTCCTCTCTCTTGCAGCTACTATCTCATTCATTTCTTCCCGCTGGTACTCTCTCTTCTCATTGTCACTATCTCTCTCTTTCTCGTTATCATTGTAATACATTCTGTCTCTTATTATCACTGTCTCTCACCAACTTATATTTTCTCCATCTATTTCTGTTCCACTGACATTTGCTCCTTCACAATTTCCTAGCAGTATTCTGTCGCTGTTAGTTATATTCCACTGCCGCTGTGCCCTTCCCTTTCTATCGCACTATCAATGTCTCGTTCGCCCTTTTTATACGACAACCAGTGTACCACTTCCACTATGTATTATTTTTCCGTCTCTTTCCCACTACTACGGCCTTCTTCTCTCTCAACATAAAAAAATGCGAAAATGTTTGCAGTCATAATTTTTGTGAAAATTTTTAAAGATGCTGAGGAAATTAGAATGGGACAGCTGATTTCACACTTTCCAATCGAAGTCTTTCAAACATGAGAATACACCCCCTTTTTATGCTTCACCAGCAGCATTTTTCCGTTCCAGCCGGGCACGTTACTCTCATGGAAAAACTTTGAGTCAGTAAAGTACTGGCAGTTTACTTATGTGAAACTGAAATAATAGATTTTACGTTTATAAAGATTCAGCATGTACTTCAGTACTACAGTGTGGGGTTCCCAGATCTCTTCTCATGATAACGGAGACACTTCACAGGATGTTTCTCCGTGATACGTTCCTTTATAAACTACGAATTCACCTTGCACGAGATTTCACGTGCGTGTTTTAGGTGTACAATTAGGATAACCCTGAACCTGCGTATCCCGGAAACGGATAAAAATAGCAATAAAATTTTCAAGGTTATTCGAGACCCGCATCTTAGATATATATAGTAAAAATTTTAGCCACTTGCTGACCATAGGCTTGTTGGAATCCGCGGCTCGTTTTTGGTATCCAAAAACCATGTTTCTGGGGCGTTACTCGAGAAGAGATGAAAACCTTTTTAAAACTGGATAATGTCACTTGTACACAAATTCCTAGAGAATATACTGTTAACATTTGCGCAATTTTGCTGGCGTTGGATACTTAGATGTCCGCTGGTGACGGCGAAAAAACATTTCCTCCGTTTGCCTCTAATATGGAGGAAGCGTGTAATATTCAAATTTTGATCCTGTACTGTACATTAGCTATAGTAAGACGACCCTTCTGCTGGGTATACAAACGGTCCCTTATCCAAAGCTACCCAAAATTCTTGATTCTACCATTCTCGTACCAACAGAATCCGAGGATGAGCCCTGGAAAAGTCCCATTCTAATGAGCGGCCTTTTGGAACATATTAGGTAGCGCAAACAACATCTTGTGTGTTGAACTGGTAATTGTCAGGTGACCTTCGGCAAGTTCCAGGTGCCACAGTATAAAATACTAGTTCCTCAATGTCGATATATTCTTCTTCATCATTGCCTCACCCCTTATCTTCATGCCGTCAGCCCATTAATTTGCATTTGGTGTCGTTAGAAGTAGAGCGCGGCCGGATGCCTTTCCCGTCGCCACCCCTATCTGCCCTGGGTCGGAATCTGTGTGCCGCAACAGTCTGCACTTAGTAGTATGCCACGTGAAAGTGAACGTTTATCCAAGTGTTTGCTAATCTTAGTAATGAGGCAGGACATGGCTAGTAGCGCGATACTTACTCTGATGTGTGAAACTATCCAATAACCACATTCAGGCTGACCGGCGTGCTTGTTCTCGTTGTTATTTCACCTACCGGACTATATCAGAGGCCCGTGCTCCTCCTCGAATCCCGGAAGTGGCGTTCTAACGCAAGATGCTATCCTGCTGGGTCTCCTCAGAATCCATATATTTCATAAAAACCATTCAGTGTGCAAGTGAGGACACATCGAATTGGAACAAAAGTGTAACTGGTTTATTGATTTACGCCCCAAAGTTCACACAACGATTGGAGGTGCATCTCAGCTCTGCACCGAATCCATTATACGTAATCCGTAGATGAGTGTATACCTGTAAAGTCTGATTTTGTGAAGGAGTCGCATGTCCACAAATTCTTCCCAGTTGCAGTACGTATACATAGCATAACCATGAAAAAGTGGTAGAAAACGATGTCTCAGATAGGATGAATCCACTGAGGAGACATGGTAACATTAACAATGGATGTTGTCACATACATTACTAAATTACTTTACTCACGATTAACATGTGGTTGTTGGTATTGAACGATAGCTGTAAAACTTTTATGTAATCATCAAAAAGGAAAAAGAGCAACATCAATCAGTAATATAGCTCAATTTATGTTTTACAGCACTGAATCGACCTCCAGTAAACAAACTAACTGTATTTGTAGGCTACAATGGGATGACTACAGAAATGTGCGAAAGTGCAAGTAAGAATAAAGTTACAGGTGGAGTATCCTCTTTAGTTCCGAGTTATCGCACATCATACCTCCAGGTTTTGCCTTTTTCTCCCTCTCGTTCGCAGATGAACTTTTTCTGGCCCTGTGGTATCACGTACAACAAACATTTCGGCTACGTCAGCTCACTTGTTGGTTCTTCTACCGAGCATCGTGATGTGGTAGCAATGATTGGAAAGTTTGGATTCTGCAGATGCACAGCATGTCTCGGCGAAATAGAGACATATTATTTTCTAATTACGTGGTCTTCATGTGCTTTAGCATCGTATAAAACTGTACAAAATCCCTCAGTTCGCAGCGAACTATGAATCAACGTTTTGGGTATCACACGTGATCCCTCGGGACTCAATATCGTCTTTGTTGAAGTGTGAGTCCCAGACTTGAGATCACTCAGTTGGTAACAGAATGAATCCAGATGCGTTTGACATAGAGATTTAAGCACCTGATGATGAAGATGACGCTTTGATGCAGTGCGTCAAAAGAAGGAATAGTGCCTCTTGCTCAAATTCGAGGAAGAAACGTGGTCTGGAACCATAAAAATTAGTAAGTGTAAGTGCATTATTAAAATAATTGCTGTTTTCATCTAGATAGTTTACTTACTAGTAGAAAAATTTTGTTTAAATATTTTAAATATTTTACTTATAATTGCTGAAAGTTTTGGCACCATGTTTGACCTATTTTGGCACCATGTTTGACCTATTTTGAAATCTACAGCAAATACGAACAATACGTGTAATTTTTATAATTTTTTGTAATAAAGCAACATGAAACTGCACACTCGTATGTTTAATTGTCCTGATTGAGCCCAGAGGTATCACTTATGATACCATTTGCAAGAAATTAACCAAAAGTTTCAAAATTTTTTTAGGGTCATTCACTGTTAACTAGCATTAACAAAAAGCAAATGCTACATAATGTAGCTCATTTGCTCTTTTAACGTGTGCTTGGGACTGAAGACGTTATCACGTACATTGTGTAATACAGCGGACAATATCAGGGAAAGGAGTCAGTCACATTTATAACCTTTAGCCACTTTTTCTTAACTTTGTCATCTCTTTTAAGTTTTTGTTACACTTTCAACCTTTTTCGCTCTTATAGTAAGAAAATAAGTTACTTACGTTTTTTTCTAAGCTTCTGTCTTCGTGCGTGTGCATTTGACTTTTTAAAATGCTCTAAAAACTAAAGTAGACAAAACTGATCTGAGGGGTTTCTGAAACGTGAGTTAGATTTCTCCGTTTTGGTTTTCGACAGTTTTTTTTTTACATTTTATGCAACTAACAAAAATTACAGTTTAATTGAGAAATCACTTTTCGAGATGGGAAGATACAAATTCCGTAGGGACTGGGTTGAAAAGACTCATAGCTTGAAAAGCAAGGTCTCTGCATAGGAAGGAGGGGGGGGGGGGGGGGTAGGGAGGAGTAAGAGAAAATGCTCTGCAGTGTGTGTTCTTGGTGTATTACTTTTGAGGCAAATACTATTCAGCTATTCAGGCAGTTTGTAACCATTGACTATCAACAAAACGTAAGCGTAGCATTGAAATTTAATGTGGACCATATCAACTACATTGAGAACTTCTGTATAAGGCAGAACCTTCAAACTAGGTACGTGCACCAACATATTGATGTTAAGGATTAAGAATAGTTCCACCACAATTGAACTGATTTGTACAATGACAAATGTGATTTCTAATTGCTCTATGGAGTCGTCAAATTATATTTTTAATGTTTTTAAGGTGATGCTCCCTGACAGTGTTCTTGAAAATCTCTCACTTTTATCCAAGAAAATGAGATATCTAATAACTGAAGCACTGACACCGTATTTTTTGATTCATATCAGAGAAGAGGTACGTTCATAGTGTTACATATTGAGTTTTGATGAAACTATCAGCGTCAAAGATAAAATATAATTATAAACAATCATTGCATGACAATGTATCATGTAAGAATTTTCTTTATCGGCAAAGCAGAAATTATGTAAAGCCCTTTCAGAAACCAACCTGTCCGTAAATAATCGCCTCATGGTGGGAGCAAAAGAATCTAACGCTAATAGAAAAATGTTTAGGCTTTTAGATAATGATGTGCATGGGACGTGCGGCAGCTAGCTTATAAATATTGTAACGTTCAACATTAATACAAAACATAATGGTTATGCAATGGGTTTGGAGTGCTCAGGTGAAGAAGCATCCTAATTTCTGATCAATATTTGCCTATATTTTGATGATTGGTCTTCCTGCTGGAAAGAATTTAAGGGAATTCAGTCTAAAATGTCACTCAACAAGTTTCTGACGCATACGACCACAAGGTGGCTTACTATATTATCTTCAGCTAGCACGATTTTGAAATAAAGGGATGGTATTCAACATCACTTCCTTAACCATACATCTCTAAAAATATTTCTGCTACTGTCCTATCCAGATCCTACAGTAACAAAGTGAAAGATTTAAGAAAACCTTCAATGAAAGCAGAACATCATATCATGATATCATCAACTGGACTATTTAGTAAGTTCACACAACGTTTCCAAGTCCAAACACATTTGATTCACAAGTTGCATACATTAATAGAAAACATACTTCAAATGTATTTGGTTCGTGTTTTGCAGGTTTCTACTTCGAGAAAAATTGAAAGGATTTCTAAAGTTCATCATAAGCAACTCTTTACATCGGGCAATCTGCTTCATCTCGAACTAGCTGCTATCAGCCAAGAAGCCAAAGATCTTATTAAACTGGAAGAACGTGACAAGATGTTAAGCATTATTTCTTCGTGTGGGACCACAGTCATGTTGAACTTTTTGAAAGAAATTTCCGTCATTTGACTGTAGATTACTGTTCATTTATTTCACACAGTCATGATTTCGGCTTTATATCCATTCTCAACTGCATGTTGAACTGAAACTAATAAAATGTAGATTCCTGAGAAACATTATTGCGAAAATACTTTGTTATCTTTTTCCAGTACGATGTGTAGAATCTCATTAGTTGTAAAAATGTAATGTAAATTTTATTTGTGAATTACAGTCACCAACATCGAATTAGCAATACCGAACTACCAATGTACTTGCATATTTCAAAAAATGTATTTAAAAAAAAGTGGCCATACCCTTTCCAGAATCATAATAGACAAATTTATTATGGACTTAACCGGCCTTTTCCGTAGGGAATTCCCAACAATGAAAATAATTCATTTCTCCACATCTGTTTATCGAAATAATTTGTCACCTGTTAATCACTTTATTGAGAAACATTCTCACCTTTTAATCAACTCTTTCAAATAATTTGTCGCATTTATCACCTGTTGCAAATGCCACCATAGCTCCTCGCCCTCCGATACGTAAGTTCAGTTGTCATCGCCTGCATGCGATAGCTATCTAGGGCATGTTGCAACTGCCGAACATGTCATTGACAATACTCTGCGTAACGCCGCTATCCCGTTAAAGGGCAAGATCGGTGAGCGCAGGTGGGGTGGACCACTGCATTAACCATCGGTGGCCAGTGTGGGCGGCGCTATGACATTTGTGATAAAGTTAACAAGCATGTGAATTTTCTGTCAGATAGGCTAGCCTCGCTCGGCATAACTTGCCAAAGCAGCGGCAAATCGCGGGGCAGTCAAGGCGATGCCTCCGTCATCGAGATCAGCAGCAGCGCATTGGCGCAACAAATAGGCTGTTATGTGGTATAAATAAACTTAGTTTTCGTAGTAGATTCGTTCGCAGTCCAAGAGGAACGGCTACACCAGACGAGGAGATGGAAGGGAAGAAATTTTGTGGTTTACGTGCTCAATGGACCTCAGTAATGTTATTCAACAATGTAACTGACGAGTGAGGATCAGACAGTGACATCGCATGCAACGATGCCGAACATTATGAAACGGTAATAGAGCAAATTCAGCAGCGCGCTTTTGAATTTAGATGCATCACACAAGGACCGCTCTATTGTCCCCAGAAGGAGAGCGTAACAACAGAAAAGAACATCCCCAAAACTTCGCAGAACCACATTTGTCTGAACTACACCCTTCTCATAGGGCGAGTTGCGCGGTCGGTGCGCTCGACGCCCTGCATCATTTAAAAACTGCAAATGTAAATCGTCGGGATACAATACACTCTTCCAATCAGCTCCTGTCCATATTATGTGTTGTTTGGCCCATGCCTCTGAATAGCAGTTACATCCAATGTGCACTTCTTGAATTATTTGTTGGATATACACTCCACAGGCCTGTTAGTACCATTCCAGTTATTCGTATCATCCTATTCCTTGCGAGTTATCCGATTCCAAATGTTCAATGCATGCAGTGATCTTCGCAATGTTGTCTCGGAAACTCGTTGATGTGGACCACCATTCATTGACAGCAGCAATTCCTGTTGACCAACCAACTGTCATTGACAAGCTGTAGCGCTCATCTACCATTTCTGTCGGTTAGTACTCGTACATTTTTACCAATATTGTTCTGAGGCTGTGGCTAAAGGTGATACACTGTCCTTTGTAGAGCAATCGTACCGTGCTCATTCCATACTACGAACTGCCACTTACACATTTCTTCTTTACTGTGACACTCCAGCAATGGAGGGTTACATGAACCTATGGCACCAGTTCTACCCCATCTACAGCACTCCACTGCGAACGCTGTGCTCTTTTAAGGGGGAGACTAATAATTTATTTGGTGAGATTATGTAGCACACCAGGATACATGTAGTATTAATTTCTGTTACTTGTATAGTATTGTCAGCCACTACGTACGCCAGATTTAGGGGCCCAGACTCAAAGCTCTATGACTGTCAGGATTCTGTTACTTGGATAGAAGTGTCAGCCACTTCTGACGTCAGATACAGGGGTCCTAGCAGGGTACGATTAGAAGGATTTGTTCAAGCTCGAGATCGTCACGAAAACTTTACTCACAACAAAACATTTGTTAATCAGAAATACGAAGATGCCCTCCCCAAGCACTACACTGGCGGTTTTATTGGGCCATTGGAGTGTAGACCCAGTCAGCAGAAGCAAGCACACATTGACAACAGTTCTGCTGTGTCGCGGAAGGCTCATGAAGCCGCCGTTATGTGACGGCTTGGTCGAAGGCTCCGAGGGGGCAGTAGGCACAGCCTTCGCTGGGGACAGTGGCCTCTTCAGGCCAATCTCCGAAGTGCTCTCAATGAGGACGTGCGGCAGGAGACTTGCCCTCCAGAACAAGAAGAAGGACGGAAGAAAGCGTTTAACGATCCGCCGTCAGCTATCTCATCAGATACAGAGCTCAAGCTCGGAATGATTGAAAGGAGGGGAAGGAAACTGCCTGTGCCCTTTTCAGACGAACCATCCCAGCATTTGCATTAAGCGATTTAGGGAAATCATGGTAAACCTACATCTGGATGGCCGGACGGGAATCTTAACCGTTGTCCTGCCGAATGCGAGTCCATTGTGATAACCACTGCGTCACCTGCCTTGTTGCCCAGCCCATCATGTAGAGCCCGACCTGTGGCTTCCATATAGGAGACAGAGGCTGCGTCGTCAATGTTGGCTGCAGGAGGAGGGCGTGCAGCAGCAGTGGGTCCCACGCCCAACGGCGAGTGGTGTACATTTTCATGACACTGCTGGTCAGTCCTCCCATAGACCATCGGACTGATGGCTGTCTATGCATCGTATCAGTGACGACTCTGGAACTGGTGCTGTAGCTTTCAGTGGCAGTGTTTCTCCAGCGGGCCTTGCGACTCCATAGATTAATGAAGAGGAATAGAAGTGCAAGGAGTCGATTGGTGTAGCCTTCCATATACCACAAGACTTCTGCATAAGAGAGGTGGTATATATTCCGGCGCTTTCGGTGCCTTCTGCTGCAGTGAGGAAGCAGTAATATCAAGTGTACTAGTTCTCATATGTACAATTTCTCGTGGGTCCCGTTATCTTAGAAGCTTCAGATTTTCGTAACTTTGTCTTTCAGACGCACTTTTCTGCTGAATCAGTGGCTGAATAGTTACTGTTGCGTTATACTGTATATACGCAGACTGGAGTAAAGAATGGAAATTTGTGCCAAGGCCGGAATTCTCACACAGGTCTCCTGCTCATTAGGCAGATCTGCTAACCACTATGCCACCCTCGCACAGTGCCTATGCACAACTTCACGGACTACTTCACGGAGTACCATATCAAATCTAATCAAATCTAATCCTCAATCCAAATTCACATTAAGGACATTGTCATCCTACCTAAACTCGAATAGCGTCACAGAGGGTTCTCCAACTGTACTGAGCTGGAGATCCAGGTTCTAATCCCAGCCCAGGTACAAATTTTCATTCGACTCTGAAGTGCGCATATAAACTCAAGAGCCACACAACATGGTACACCTGCTTGATATCGTGTAGAGCCCCCAAGAGCACGAGGAAGTGCCGAAATACGACATGACATGGACTCGACTACTATCTGAAGTAGTGCTCGAGGGAACTGACACCATGAATCTTGCAGGACTGTCCATAATCCGTAGGAGTACGAGGGGGTGGAAATCTCTTTTGAACAGCACGTTGCAAGGCATCCCAGATACGCTCAATAATGTTCATGCCTGGGGACCTGGCTGGCCATCAGAAGTGTTTTAATTCAGAAGAGTGTTGCTGGAGCCACTCTGTGCCAATTATGGGCATGTGTGATGTCCCCTTGACCTGCTGGAATTGCCCACGCCCGTCGGAATTCACAAAGGACATGAATGGATACAGAAGATCAGACAGGATGCTTACGTTCGTGTCACCTGTCACAGTCATATCTAGACATATCAAGGGTATCATATCACTCGAACTGCACACGCCCCACACCATTGCACAGCCCCACCAGCTTGACCAATCCCCTGCTGACGTGCAGGGTCCATGGATTCATGAGGTAGTCTCCACACCTGTACACGTCCGTGCGCTGGATACAATTTTCAACGGGACTCCTCTGGCCAGGCAACATGTTCTCAGTCAGCAACAGTCCAACGTCGGTGGTGACGACGAGTCCAGGCGAGGCGTAAAGCTTTGTGTCGTGAAGTCATCAAGGGTAGACGAGTGGTCCTTCGGCTCCGAAAGCCCATATCGATGACGTTTCGTTGAATGTTACGCACGCTGACACTTGATGGCCCAGCATTAAAATCTGCAGCAATTTCCGGAAGCGTTGCACTTGTGCCACGTTGAACGATTCTCTTCAGTCGTCGTTGGTCCCGTTCTTGCGGGCTCTCTTTCCGGCCGGAGCGATGTCGGAGATTTGAGGTTTTACCGGATTCCTGATATTCACGGTGCAATAGTGAAATATTCATCGATACCTCGGAGTGCTGGGTCCCATCGCTCATGCGCCAACTATAACACCACCATCAAACCCTCTTAAAACGTGATAACCTGCCATTGTAGCAGCACCGACCGATCTAAAAACTTAGCCAGACACCTGTTGTCTGATAGAGGCATTGCCGACGCAGCGCTGTGTTCTACCTTTTTACATGGCTTTGTTTATGAATACTCATACCTATACCAGTTTCTTTGGGGCTTATATATATATATATATATATATATATATATATATATATATATATATATATATATTATTGGTGTTTTGCCCTTAAAGAGCGCATTTGGACTAAACTACATGGCCAGTTCCTTTTGCTGTCTTCCTTGCTGCCCAAACTTCCCTCATTCGCTCGCTGTGTTTCTGTTTCCGGTCCTCTGTCCATGCTTCTTGTTGGCTTTGTGTCTTCGGCTTCATCTTGATTGCCTTTTTGGTTGCCCATATTTCTTTCATCTTCTGGCTGTGATTTTGCTTGCGTTCTTCGGTCCATTTTATGCCTGTTCGTTTGTCGCATTGTATCTCATGTAGTTTACTTTTCTTAATGATGTTTCTGAACTTTATTCTGTCGTTTATTGTGTCTGCTGTTATGTTGAGCTGGTTCAGGTCGTTTTCTACCTCTGCCACCCATTTGTTGTTTCTAGTGGTTACCCAGTCAAAGACCTGTTTGGTCAGCCTGTGTGATGGCATTCTGTATAGGTGTCCATAGAATTGTAGTCTGCGTTTTCTAATCTTTTCTGTGATTGTCTCCGTATGTTTGTACAGTTCCTCTGTAGGTTTCTTGATCCATATTCCATTGTTGTTAGTTGCGCCAAATATTTTCCTAAGTATTTTCCGTTCTACTTTTTCTAATTGTCCGATACGTGTATGCCCTAGGATTAGTGTGGTCTCTGCTACATATAGTGCCTCGGGGAGCACCACCGTGTCGTAATGGCGTAATTTGGCTTTTTGTGAGATAGACTTCTTGTTGTAATGATTCCACACTACTTTGTATGCCTTGTCCAGTTTAGTCTTTCTTTCTTCGTTTGAGTCTCTGTTATGTCCACTCATTTGTAGTGTTTCACCGAGGTATTTGAAGTTTGCCGTTTTGTAAATCGTGCCATACTTTGTGTTCAGAGATGAGAGTTTCTTTGTGCTCATAAACTGTGTCTTTTCGTAAGAGATCTGTAGTCCAGTTTTGGAAGCGATTTCGAGCAGTTTTTCCAATAGCGTCTTTTGTTTCCTTTTTACCTTTCGTGACAATCGCCAAATCGTCTGCAAAAGCCAGGCATTTAATCTGTAGGTTTCCTAAGGTTATGCCCTGTTGTGATGTTTCCCATTCTTTTATGACCTTATCTAACACCAGATTGAAAAGGAGAGGTGAGAGGCCATCGCCTTGTCGGACACCTGTGCGAATTTCAAAGGGCTCTGATAGTTCCCCACAGAACTTTACTTTATATATATATATATATATATATATATATATATATATATATATGTGTGTGTGTGTGTGTGTGTGTGTGTGTGTGTTTGTGTGTGTATGTGTGTGTGCAGAATACAAAGTAGACAACAAAACGCGGGCTATCATAGAGCAAACTTTAACCAACACGACCTCCAAAGTAAAGTTCTGTGGGGAACTATCAGAGCCCTTTGAAATTCGCACACAAACACACACACACACACTCACACACACACACACACACACACACACACACACACATATATATATATATATATATATATATATATATGTGTGTGTGTGTGTGTGTGTGTGTGTGTGTGTGTGTGTGTGTGTGTGAGTGTGTGTGTGTGTGTTTGTGTGTGTATGTGTATGTGTGTGTGGGTGGGGGTGGGGGTGGGTGGAGGTGTGGGTATGGATGGGTGTGTAGGTGTGTGGGTGTGGGTGGGTCGGTGTTTTGAATCTTGAAAAGGTCCCTAGAACCAATTGGTTCGATTTCATTAAACCAGTTGTCCATGGGTTTGAGGCGATACGGAGGAGCGCTATTCCAGTACAGTTGGAGATCATCTGCAATGATGATCAAATTTGGAGGAATACCATTGGGCTAGGGGTGAATGGGGATTTTGACTGAGGAGCTAGATATGCTAGGATAGTCCGTGCAGTTGTGCAAAGTGACTGTTCCGGGTCAGCGTAGTGATTATCGCATCTGTCTAGCGAGGAGAAAACCCCGAATTTGAATCCCGGCCTCGGTAGAAATCTCCTTTCGACACTTCAGTCCGCATGTAAACGCCATTGATTTTAGAGAATTCACCTCAACCTGCTCAACATTTCTTCCTAGCTCTCAGTTCGCCAGTCACTGACTCAGTGGGCTTGACTTCTGATGTCTCTGGAACCGTATACTTTCATATGACATTGTTTTATAGCTGGACCTATGACACTATGCTATGTCACCATTACGAAGATACGTGTCTGTCTGTTTCCATCATGCGTTAAGCTGCCCTTGCGGGATGGGGCGCTCGGCCGGTCCCGCATGTCGCAATAGCTTACGTGTTGGACTCAGATTGTTCACAAGGGAAACTCCCCATCGCACCTCTTCAGATTTAGTGGTAAGAGGGCCCAGTGGACAGACCGTCAAAAACTGAACACAGATCAAGCTTTAAAAAATGAAGGAGGTGTACTGAACAGTGAAAAAAAAACAAAATAGAAACAGTGAACGGTCCAAGGACAAGAAGTGCAATACACAGCAACCCACAAGAGGTACGCTGACGTGGTTTCGCGGTCACACTGTTGAACTACCACGCGTGAGACATGTTCAGTTCTCCCTAGTACCATTTTTTTTCATTTTTCGCTGTATTCAAATTTGTGTCTGTGTCATGGTGTAATATTCGTCTGCAACAGCGAGGTGTAAGGAAGGGATCTATAATGACAGATGATTCTACACAACTATTGTGTTAGCAGACGGCCGGCCGTGGTGGTCGAGCGGTTCTAGGCACAACAGTTTGGAACCGCGGGACCGCTACGGTCGCAGGTTCGAATCCTGCCTCGGGCATGGAATTGTGTGATGTCCTTAGGTTAGTTAGGTTTAAGTAGTTCTAAGTTCTAGGGGACTGATGATCTCAGAAGTTAAGTCCCATAGTTCTGAGAGCCATTTTTTTTTTTTTTTTTTTTGTTGGCAGACGAAAGGAAGTGGCTTTAGGATGGGAAACGCAAACGTTTCATGACAAGGCGACAATTCAACCGAATCCTCCACCAGAAAATACGTCTGGTGTGTCATAACACGGCATTGATGACAATACGTGTGTCATATGATATGAATCTCTTACCGATGCATCTAATTTGTACGCCTGGTAAATGAGTGACATATGCCTCCTTGACAGATTTAGACGATCGTATGAATGTGAGGGAATTACTTCCACGGTACTATAGGGAGCTGTAGAGGGCAAAAATTGTAGAGGAAGACAGAGTTTGGAATACATCCAGCAGATAATTGAGGACGTGGGTTGCAGGTGCTACTCTGAGGTGAGGAGGGTAGCACAGGAGAGGAATTCATTGCGCACCGCATCAAACCAACCAGAAGAATTATGACAAAAAAAATCTGAATGTGATTACTCCCAAGGATAGGATGGAAACTTAATAGTTTGTCACATAAGCTGCAAGAAATGAACACAACAGTTTCATAATCACACGGCTTCTCTGTGCTCTGTCAAAACATTTGTTTTCTAATGTTTCTGAAGTTCCTTTGTTGTAATATGGTTCAAACCTGTCTATTTGTTGTTTTTAATTCTGTGAAACGATTCTTTGGTATTATACGGACACTATATTTTGGCAGTTTTGGGCGGGGTGTGTTTTGAGCCACGGTTGGTTAAGACACCGGTAAGAGCCGGGCCTGAGCTACCACTGCCAAGCACAGCAAACCATTGCGCTGTAACCACTACGAAATGCTTTCTTAATGCATTTTTCCTTGTTTTGCTGACTGCTTTTTCTCTTATTTTGAAAATAGTGAAGATGCTAATCTTGGTTCATAAGGGATTCGGATGCGACTCTCGCCACAAGAAAAAGAATCAGCGATCCCTATGACCGTTATGCCAATTCTGATTTCGTGGAAGCATAGAACGCCGACGTAGGATGGCAGCCCTTCGATAGGGAAGCGGGGCTTATTTCCCTGCATCTTTCTCCTCCCCTCGGGCGGTCTGATTTCTCATTTGTTTTCGGTCGCGGCCGACTGCCGAAATATACTGTCCGCACAGTACCTATCCTGCTGCCGGCCGGAGTGGCCGTGCGGTTCTAGGCGCTACAGTCTGGAGCCGAGCGACCGCTACGGTCGCAAAAAATGGCTCTGAGCACTATGGGACTTAACTTCTGAGATCATCAGTCCCCTAGAACTTGGAACTACTTAAACCTAACTAACCTAAGGGCATCACACACATCCATGCCCGAGGCAGGATTCGAACCTGCGACCGTAGCGGTCGCGCGATTCCAGACTGTAGCGCCTAGAACCGCTCGGCCACCCCGGCCGGCGCTACGGTCGCAGGTTCGAATCCTGCCTCGGGCATGGATGTGTGTGCTGTCCTCAGGTTAGTTAGGTTTAATTAGTTGTAAGTTCTAGGTGACTGGTGACCTCTGAAGTTAAGTCCCATAGTGGTCAGAGCCATTTTTTTAACCTATCCTGCTCTCATTGTTCGTTTACTTGCGGCGGTAACGTTTTCTTACCACATGGCTCATATTATAGTCTATAATCAGTGTATACTATGACAACTGTCAAGACTACAGAAAGAGAACAAACATTTCAGCGACTGGACTGTCAGGTCATAAAGTTGTGAACAGAAAAGGTAGTTTCCAACACGGCTCTTCCGCTTTCTGTCCAACTCCGTGACCCTATACCCACGACATCGATGCTGTTCACTTTCCTTCAGTACTGGTCTTGGCTTGGACCGTTCATTGTTTGTATTTTGCTTTTTTTTACACAGTTCAGTAGACCTTCTGCCTGTTTTGATGCTCAATCTGTGTTCAGTTTTTGGCGGGGTATCCATTGGGCCATCGTACCACTATATTTGAGGGGTGAGTTTCTCTTGTCAGCATTTCCACCTAGCTGGCAATTCACCGGTCATTGGCTCAGGGGGCGTTACTTCTGGTGTCGCCACTGAAGAACTTAAACGAAATCTTAGTGTTAGCCTATGACACTATTCCGCGATGCAGCACCTGCATTGTTATGGGGGTCGGGGAGGTATCATCAAAATACCTACAAATAAGTTCAAAATATGACATTAGCGACTGCTACCACATGTTATTAGAATACTGATGGGGAGCAAGCGAGAGGCGTGCACGTGTGTTGTCGCGCCTGGAATGTAGGCTAGGTGCTCCCAGATGGGCACAGCACATTTGCAGGAACTCGCTAGCGCCGGTCGTCACCTTAGCAGAGTGCCCGCACACTACAGGTGCAGCGGATTCCTGCGGCTGCTTCATTAGCAATCGATATATCACGCGTCGGCTGGCGTTTACGACTGCTAGCAGCGGCCATTGTCTTCTGCTAGGTTCACAGCTGCGCTGTCCGCCGCCGCGGCTGGGGTTTTGCACGGAGGAGCGCGGAAATGCAGCGCGCGAAGCTATGCGCGCAGTCATACGACACGAGACTGGAAGGGCGTAGCGAGCGGGCTGTAATGCATCAGCCAGAATGTTGTGTACCTCCTTCTGACAGAAAATAGGAGTTAATGTTACAGGCTCTGGTCTAGGATCTCCGTCCGACTGTCATTTAGTTACACAGCGTGTTTCTTAAATTGCTCTAAGCAGTTATTAAGTGAGTACTTAAACGGATCTTACGCTATCCTCTACCGAACGCAATTGCTTGAAGCTAGATGTTTTTGCTGTTCTACCATCAATTTTTTGCTGTTATACCATTAATTTTTTAACCCCTGTTTGAATGCGTATGAGTAATTTATCCTGGAAACAAACTGTGGATACTCCAAACTGTGATTGGTTGGACTTCTTGCTACTTTCTTCACTGTCTTCAACTTTTAAACCTTTTCTCCAGCGTCAGCACCTTTTGTAGCAGACTTGTCTTCTCCTGCACGTTCAACCCCTACATTGCCGAGTAAACAATAGTTTTCTGTTTTTACTACGGATACTAAGCGAGGTTATGTTTCTAAATTTCGAGTGATGTCAATAGTTTTATAATTATTTCAAGCTGAACGTAAACGTTCCGCTTGACTCGAGGGGAGATAAATGGTTCTCTGAATTTATTCCTTCTAGAGTAAAGAGACACATATACATCCCATTTAAATAATTTGTTTTCTAAGGATTAGGATCTGTAAGAAGAATAAAGTACGAATATGTTCCATTGCTATATCAAACAAATTAAGGATAGTAAGCCAGATACAGTTTTGTCAATTACTCACGACTCAGAAGATTTGCACAAGAAAAAACTTAAATTGTACAACTTTTCTTGCCCTGCCCTGCATCCATAGGAGAGCACACCTGTAATGGCAGCTACAGACCGGTTCGATCCACGGAGAGAAAGATGTGCTATTCACAGTAGGTGACCCAAATGGTGGCATCGTCTTTCCTACTTGTTTTTTGGCGTTACAGTAGTAGTAGTAGTAGTACTGAGCTTATTTATTGCAGGCAAACGTTAATCACAAAAAACAAACCACGATTTTGTGGAGTTTGCCGTTTTAAATCAAATCAAGGGAATAAAATGTGTAAATGTAAAAATTGAGACACAAATATGAAAAAAGGCAGAATTAGAACATCGCTACACCCACTGATCATAAGGCAAAACCACTAAGCGAATATAAAGGTGTTTTACCAATAAATATATGAAAAAATTTGTGTATTTCTAGAAAACAATGTAAAAGAGACAATGAGTTCCTTTACTGAGTTTATCACAGACAACAAAAAGTTACAGAAACCGCCAAAACACAGAGCACACAATGCAAAGATGAAACAATTAACCGATATCTCGTGCATCAGATGTCACACAATAGGCCTGTTGGCTCCAAAACAGTTGATAAATCAACGCTACATCGCATCGCCCCACAGATGTGACCCATTCGTGTGTCTGTGAATTCATGGACATAAACCTTTGCGTCCCATTGGGCACGAAATGGTTAACTATTTCACAATAGATATACTTTACATTATTGTCTGAGATTCATTGCTGAATATTAAGCTTTTGACCACAAAGAGATTCTCATACAAGATAAGCATTCAGAAGTTCGCTAGCTATTTTCGTTTTTGAAAACTAAAAATGGCCAGGATATGCCGCATTAGACATCAAGTGGACAGTTACGTGGAAGTGGTAATCTGAAAATTTCCGTTGTCTGAACAAAAATGAATGTTTTTAGTTGTTGTTAATGAACTGCTGCTAACAGTGCTATTTCATTGCCGTACTTTCATGCTACATTTACAATTTCTTTGGCAGAGTATTGCAAATAGTCCATTTATCCGAGTTCCTTTCCTCCTGAGTTTTTCCTTTATTATCCCTTTGGGTGTCAACAACATAAAACAAAATTTAATTCAAAACTTTTCCGCAAGCTTAACCTCTGGTATCACAGTAAGTAGCGAATATAAGAAGCAATTGGCAAAAAGTTCACGGCGCGGGACTTAAATCCGGACAAATTAAACTTGTTTTTTTTCAAAGAAATTTATTAAAGCTAAATACAAATGTAATGAAATTCCTGTTACAAATAACTAGTGGTATCTTTCAAGAGTAACATTACTCGATGTAACCCCCTTTAGCCGCAGTGACCGCCTCCAATCTTATCCTGAAGCTATCGCACGCACTCTTTAAAGTAGCGTTGTCCATATTCGCAAATGCTGCTTCGATAGCGGTGCGTAGACATGCGACATTAGGGTGCCTGGTCTTATTGGTAACTCTTTCGACTACGCTCCGGACGTAGTAGACGAAGGGGTTCAAATCTTGGGTATTCGGGGATCAGAACTTCTTTGACCATAACATGTCAACGTCACTCGAGAGTTTTGGACTAAATGGCGCGTATGAGGTCCTCCTCTGCCATCCGAGGCATTGTTCGCTCGCTGACAATCAATACGGATTCCAGCTTCCTCAGCGATTTCCGCGAGTCCTCCGAATACACCACCCAAGACTTTTTGATGGCTACCGCATTTCGTGACAAGCGTTTCCTCGAATGAGATTTCCTCGCCGGTTTAGTTGAACCTTCTCCAGACTTCTGCGAAGCATTGTACTTGGTCTCAGTATCTTAAGCTGCTGATCTCGGCTACCTGAAGAGTCGAACTATTTCAGTCGGCGAACGTCCAACGCAAAGACTTTCGATAATTGTGGCTCTTCGGTTGTACTGTGCATCTGTCCGTACCATCTCTGCCATTTTGATGTTTTCACTGTTTACTAGATGCCTATCGTTATCAAGCACACCAATCGCTACCTCTGGTTGAACTACGATTGGGCGGGAAATTGAAATTGAAATTTGGGCCGATTTAAGCGCCGCAACCTGTAAACACTCAATTATTTTATAGTTGGGTTTCACACGTCTTTCATTTGAAAGATATACGCATTTTTCCTAGACATAACACCACATCTCCCAACTTCCGTGAACTCTTAAAACCTAAAGTAAATTACGGTCGTAAACAACAAGCAAAACTGTGGCTAAGATTTATACCATAAGTACATACAGATTACGAAAACACTCGATATAGGAATGGTACAAAATCAAATTTGACATACAGTAGCTTTAGATATACTTATTTTCATTGTCAATGATCTCTTTAATATGATCACTATATGCATATAAAAAACGTATGTCAAAGTATCTATCTTATTATCACGTAGCACAGTGTCAGCTCCGACTGTGCTTTAGAACGCTGTAAGTGACTGATAGGCCCAACAATGCCCTACATTCGTAGAAGTATTTCGTCGTACCAATCCATATCTCTCTCTTGCAATAGCATCGGTTATTTCATGCGAAAGACGCTGGAGAGGACTTCCTTTGCCACCCTACCCCCCCCCCCCCATTACTAATTAGTGTGCTTGGATAATGGCTGTAGCGTTTACCTGTAATAGTTATCAAGCAGTCTGCTAACTATTCAGTTGTAAGAAAGGCTTCATAATAATTAGGCGGAACAGAACTGCGGCAACAGTCATATGAAAATGAGAACAGAAGTGTTTTGAGAAAGAAGCCCTGTGGACTATCTCGGGAGACGTGAAACACATGCTTTACGATAGTGCAAATCACAAACTCAACCAAAACTCAGTCAAAATACCTGATGAATGGATTACGGCAACGAACAATAATGCTGACTACTATTTAAGAACAAACTATGGACCTCTTGTACCTGTTGAGTAAGAGCGCCCCATTTATGATAAAGTTTGTAATTTACTGACTCATATTTGCATTCCATAAAAAATTTTCACATTTGACTTTGTCGCTTTTCTTGCTTTTTTTTTTGTTTTGTTATCTTTTTGCATCCAGGTCTGGTTATAATTTCACTTCTCTGTAGGGCAACACGTGACCTTCATATGGGCTGATAATCAATTTTGTGTAGCGATGCTTCACTCGGCGTACTGTTCCAAGCCATTTTGGTGGAAGAAATTTCCACCAGCAGTGTCTTCCCGGCAAGGAGAGAGGAGGTAGAGACATAAGGCTTTAGATCGAAAGCCCGTACCCAATATCCGCGATTAAGCGACAGACATTTCCACGTCGATGCTTCATCCGTCGGATAAGGATGGGAAGGTTTCTTGACGACATTCTGCAGGAAAAGGCTATGTGCTTGCATCAGATTTTCCTCCATTCTCCCTTCACTCTCGCCACCATCAATAGCACAAACAATCCAATAAAACTCCATACATACTCCTTAGAGTCATTTAACAGATTCACGTAGACACTTACAGAGAGAGAATCCGTCAATCAGGTTTTTGTATTTTCTATGTTTATGGTGCGATAAATTCAAAACTCAAATATCAGCTTCCGAAGTGAAATATTCGGAGTAACATAAGGGAAATCCAACCGTCGTTTAGTGGTAGCATCTTTGACTAGTTTGAACCCCGCCACTGCTTCTGATTTGAATGAAGTTAATCAGCATGACGTTCGAATATGTCCGCATGTAAAGTCACCCTCTTTCTGTCAACGGCCTTGACAAAGAAGGACGAGAAGTGGACAGAGGTTCAGGGCACTCTCTTACCTCTTTGGTCGGAAACTGCCCTATAAGGCGAATAAATCTTCAATGATCAGCGGCATGAGGATGCAGAAGCCAATAGAAACCACTACATAACATGCATCCACAGGACATGTGACCAGTAACTGAAAAAAATGTCATGATGAACTCTCCTTTGGCAAAAGATTCCGGACTAATCCCTCCTGCGGATCTTCGGGAAGGGAATCCCAAAGAGGAGGTGGCCACAAGAAAAAGATTGATTGTTCAACGAGAGTGTAAAGTTCTGCTAATCGGAGCGTGGAATTTCGGATGTTTGAACGTAGTAGGGAAACTATAAAATCTGAAAAGGAAATGCGAAGGCTTCATGTAGATACAGTGGAGGTCAGTGAAGTGAAATGGAAAGAAGACAAGGATTTCTGGTCAGGAGTATATGGTAATATCAATAGCAGCAGAAAATGGTCTAACAGAAATAGGAGTCGTTGCAAGTAGGAGATGGGGCAGAGATTGAGTTACTGCGAGCAGTTCAGTGATGTGGCTGTTCATCAGAATCGACCGTGAACCAATACCGAGCACAATATTTCAGGTGTATATGCCGCTATCGCAAACAGATGATGGAGAGATAGAGAAAGTATATACTACTGAACGGGTGTTTCAGAACGAAAGGGAGATGAAAAATCTAATAGTCTTGGGGGACTTGAATTTGGTTGTTGGAGGAGGGTTATAAGAAGGGGTAAAAGGAATGAAAAACGAGAAAGATTAACTGAGTTCTGCAATAAATTTAAACTAGCAATAGCGAATGCTCTGATCAAGAACCACAAGAGGAAGAGGCATAATAGGAAAAGGTCGGAAGATTCAGCAAGATTCCAGTTACATTACTTCATGTCAGGCAAAGATTCCGAAATCAGATATTGGATTTTAAGACGTACCCAGGAACAGATATAGACTCAGATCACAATTTAGTAATGATGAAGAGTGGCGTGACATTTGAGAGCCGAGTGAGGAAGAATCATCGTAGAAAGAAATGGGATAGGGAAGTACTAAGGCACAAAGAGATCCGCTTTAAGTTCTCTGAGGCTATAGATACTACGATCAGGAATACTTCGGTAGGCAGATCAGTTGAAGATGAATGGACTTCTCTAAAAGGGCAATTACAGAAGTTGGGAAGAAAAACAAAAATTTTTCAGGGAAAATCGGAAATATGGGTCACTTAGGAATGAAATAAACAGAAACTGCAGTGAGGTTAAGGCGAAAAGGTTGCAGGAAAATTGATTGGCGGACGGACTGACTCAGAGTACAGAAAATTCAAAACAACCCTCGGTGAAATGAAAAGAACGGCTGAAACACCAAGAGTACAATGGGAATTCCATTGTTAAATGCAGAGGAGAGAGTGGCTGAGTGGAAGGAGTACGTCAGAGGCGTCTATTAGGGGGACGTCCTGCCTGATGACGTCACAGGGAAAAAAGCAGGAATCGGCAGTGAAGTGAAAGGGGATACAACATTAGAATCAAAATTTAAAAGAGTTAGAGGAAGTGTCAACAATGACTATTCACGCTGGTATGTAGGATGTATGAGATAGGCGATATACCATCATACTTTCGGAGAAATATCATCCAAACAATCCCGAACATAACAAGAGTCTACGAGTGTGAAAATAATCGTACAATCAGCTAAACAGTTCATGCAACCGAGTTACTGACAAGAATAGTAAGCAACAGAACGGAAAATAACATTGAGAATCTATTAAACGATAATCAGATTGACTTTAGGAAAAGCAAAACACATTCCGGTTGACAAGTATAAGATAACTATGAGCTATAGGGAAAGACGGGTAAAATACAATATAAACATGAAGCAAGACAGAACAATAAAACTGAAAGACCTAGAACGATGTTTTTGCATGTCCATCCTTTTAGCAGGAGGTGTCTGGGACGACGGGCGTTTATTATCGTGACAAAAAATTAAAACACCTACAGCCGTCCTTATAATTTTATTTTATTTTGTCGCTATCAGTTATGCATGGGAACCATATCAACCTGTACCGCATCAAAACAGCCTGAAGATGACGGAATGAAGCATCAAAACTGGTAGCGACAAATAAAAATAATCATAAGGACGGCTGTAGGTGCTTTTATGTTTTGTCACAAGAACGATGTGCTCGGTTTAAAAATTGTGTAACAGAGAGATGTAATCCTTCGCTATGCTGTTCAATCTGTACATCGAAGAATCAATGACGGAAATTAAAGGAAGGTTCAGGAGTGGGACTATAGTTCAAGGTGAAAGGATATTAATGACAAGATTCGCTGACGACACTGCTATCCTCCGTGAAAGTGAAGAAAAATTACAGGATGTATTGAATGGAATGAAGATTTTAATGCGTGCATAATACGGACTGAGAGTAAATCGAAGAAAGACGAAAGTAATGAGAGGTAGCTGAAATGAGAACAAGGAGATAATTAATAACAATAGTGGAGATCACGAAATGGACAAAGTTACGGAATTATGTTACCTATGCAGCAAATTAACCCATGATGGACGGAACAAGAAGGACATAAAAATCAAATTAGCAAAATGGGTATTCCTGGCCAAGATAACTCTGCTAATGTGAAAAACAGTTCTTAATTTGAGGAAGAAATTTGTGAGAATGTACATTTTAAGGACAGCACTGCATGGTACTGAAACACTTTTGGAAACCCGTATCAGAAGAAGATCGAAGCATTTCAAATGTGGTGCTGCAGACGAATGCTGAAAATTGGATGGACTGATAAGGTAAGGAATGAGGAGGCTCTCTACAAAATCGTGAGGAAAGGAATATACGGAAAGTACCGACAAGAAGAAGTTCTCAATGACAGGACGTCTTTTAAGACATCAGGGAATAACTTCCATGGGACTAGGGGGAACTTTAGACGGTGAAAACTGAAGAGGAGAACAGAGACTGAAACACACTCAGCAAATAATTAAGGGCATTGGTTACAAGTTCTACCCTGAGATGAAGAGTTTGTCACAGGTGTTAGTGGCGGGGTGCATCAAATCACTCAGATGACAGATGGTTCTCTCGGCAGCGTCGGAGTAGTGTGATTGTGTGATAAATGGATCACTAGTTCGAGTCTCAGCGTCGTCTTTCCTTAGATTCATTTTTTTTTCGTTGAATTCAAATACCTACATCATTTAAATATCCAACTCATCAAATATATGCTTATTAACACGTATGTATTCACCATTTATTATGATAAATGGTGACTTCTTATTTCCAATTACTTATTACATACAGTGCAAATATAAATACTTAATTACCGAAATTTTATAAAAGAGTGGTAATAAAGAGAGTTTAAATTTAAAGAAAATACAAATTTATTCACAATCTCTGCAAAGTACCAGTATCGATAAGTAGTAATTTATACTTACAATGAAACCTGAAATTTGGAGTGGGGTATGAAATCAAAAACAATATGTACATTCTCATAAAAAAATTATGATTCTGTAGTTTCTAATTGGCATATATTTGATTGGTTTTCTATTGCAATATGTAGGCATCCGAAACGAACGAAAAAATTAAACAAAAAAAGACCATAGCTAGATTCGAATCAGCGACCCACAGATAACCCGATTGCCAATTTCCAACGCTACCAGGTTGTAGTAGCCTTTGTGTTTAGTCAATTTAAGTTGCTGTGAAACGCTCAAAGTCTATTTCCTCGAGTAGTTTTTAGAGTTCCAGCAAGTGCTTTGTGTGACTGACATTTGAGTTCCGAACGTTAAATACCATAAATAAAAAAATTACAAAAAGTCGATTGCTGGCTGGTCTACTTGTTAGAAAAGAAAAGGTGCATTGCTCATCTGAGCCTCTGACCGACCCTCTACTAGTGTTGCACCCAATGCAGTACGATTTCTTCCTTCCATCTGGTTCTCCCACTACTGTATCAGGTACGAACTTTGTTGTTAGAACGAAACTTAAAACTCTTTTCATGTCAATAGATAATTATTTTCTTTATCGTTTCTTTTGTAGGGTGTATCTAACCTGGGCTTCATTTAATGCTTAAACCATCAACGAGGAGATCTAATTTTGCTTTATGATTATAGGATGGAAGATCATTTGCAATTTTATCGTAATTAACAGCGAATACTGGCAGGGGTGGAAATACAATTGCACGATAATAGAAGCAAAGCCATTACAGAAAAAGCTGGTCCGCAAAAGGGCTATCTGCGAGATAACTGTGAAATGTTATGAGCTTCTGCCGGTTTCGTTATAAAATACTGTACTAGCGAGTGCAAAATTATTTTAAATGCTTGCTCAACACCATCATATTTTACTGGTGATGTAAGACAACAAATAGCGGACCAGCACGACCTCAGGTGCATTGACCTAACATGACCTGCTCTTTGGACTGTGCCTCGTCTCAGAAACTCAAGTGTCTAGCGCCCAGTCGACACCGTTAAAGAAGTGAAGCAATCAGTTGTGCAGTCTTGTCAAATTTCCGAATTTCCGATATGTGAGTATTTATACATCTCCACCTACATAAAACTCCGCAAGCCGCCTGTCGGTGTGTGACGGAGGGTACTCCTGGTACCACTAATAATCTCGCCTTCCCTGATCCACTCCATAATGGCACCTGGGAAGAATGATTGGCCGTAAGCCTCTGCATTAGGTCAAATTTTTCGAACTTTCTAGTCGTGTTCATTTCTTGAGATGTATGTAGGAGGAAGTAAGATGTTGTCAGACTCTTCCCGGAACGTGCTTTCTTCAAATTTCAATACTAACCCTCTCCATGATACACAGTGCCTCTCTTGTAGCATCAGCCTCTCGGATTTGTTAAGGTTCCATGTAACGTTCTCTTGCGCACTACGCGATTCCGTGACGAAACGCCCCACACTTCGTTGGTTCTTTTCTATCTCTTCTACTTCTCCTGCCTGGTAAGGGTCCCATACTTATTAACAATACTCAAGAAACAAACAAGTGCCTTGCAAGTCAATTTTTTCCTGAATGAGTTACAGTTCCTTAAGATTCTTCCTACGAATCACAGACTGGAACTGGTTTTTCCTACTGTTTGTTTTACGTAGTCATTCCAATTAAGGTCGCTCTGGATAGTTACTCTTTGATATTTTACTGTAGATACTGTTTCCAGAAATTTATCGTCATTGGTGTCCTTTTACAGCAGTGGATTGCTTTGCCTATCTATGTGCCATACGTTACGTTTTTTTTTAGGTTCAAGGTCAACTACAGATCAACTGCCAGAGCCTGCACCATTCATCAGCTCTGTGCATGTCAGTCTACAAATAGATACTGTCTTCTGGCGGTGCTTATAGACAACTGCATCATCTGCAAACAATCTTAAAGAGTTTCTGAAGCTCTCTACGAGATTATTTATATACATTTTAAACAGAAACGCTCCTAACACGTTTCCTTGGAGTATTCTGAAAATTACATTTACACCTGTCGATTCTGTTCCGTTATGAATGACGTGCTGAGTTCTGTCTGCAAGAAAACGTTGAAGCCAGCTGAAACACTGGTCCGATAAGCGATATAGAGCATCATGACTGATACAGGGATTAGTGATCACAAGGTCGTTGTAGCTAGGCTCAATACCGTATCTTCCAAATCCACCAGAAACAAACGCAAAATAATTTTATTAAAAAAAGCGGATAAAGTGTCACTAGAAGCCTTCCATCTCCATTCTTTCCGAACTGACTATGCAAATGTAGACGAGATGTGGCTCAAATTCAAAGATGTAGTAGCAACAGCAATTGAAATATTCATACCTCATAAATTGGTAAGAGATGGAACTGATCCCCCATGGTACACAAAACAGGTCCGAACGCTGTTGCAGAGGCAATGGAAAAAGCATGTGAAGTTCAGAAGAACGCGAAATCCCGAAGATTGGCTAAAAATTACAGACGCGCGAAATTTGGTACGGACTTCCATGCGAGATGCCTTTAATAGGTTCCACAACGAAACATTGTCTCGAAATTTGGTAGAAAATCCGAAGAAATTCTGGTCGTATCTAAAGTACACAAGCGGCAAGACGCAGTCAATACCTTCGCTGCGCAGTGCCGATGGTACTGTTACCGACGACTGTGCCGCTAAAGCGGAGTTATTGAACGCAGTTTTCCGAAATTCCCTCACCAGGGAAGACGAATGGAGTATTCCAGAATTTGAAACACGAATAGCTGCTAGCATGAGTTTCTTAAAAGTAGATACCTTAGGGGTTGCGATGCAACTCAAATCGATTGATACGGGCAAGTCTTCAGGTGCAGATTGTATACCGATTAGGTTCCTTTGCACACCGATAGATCTGTACCTACAGATTGGAAAATTGCGCAGGTCGCACCAGTGTTTAAGAAGGGTAGTAGGAGTAATCCATCGAACTACAGACCTATATCATTGACGTCGGTTTGCAGTAGGGTTTTGGAGCATTTACTGTATTCAAACATTATGAATCACCTCGAAGGCAACGATCTATTGATACGTAATCAGCATGGTTTCAGAAAACATCGTTCTTGTGCAACGCAGCTAGCTCTTTATTCGCACGAAGTAATGGCCGCTATCGACAAGGAATCTCAAGTTGATTCCATATTTCTGGATTTCCGGAAAGCTTTTGACACCGTTCCTCACAAGCGCCTTCTAATCAAGCTACGGGCCTATGGGGCATCGTCTCAGTTGTGCGACTGGATTGGTGATTTCCTGTCAGGAAGGTCGCAGTTCGTAGTAATAGACGGCAAATCATCGAGTAAAACTGAAGTGGTATCAGGTGTTCCCCAGGGAAGCGTCCTGAGACCTCTGCTGTTCCTGATCTATATAAATGACCTGGGTGACAATCTGAGCAGTTCTCTTAGGTTGTTCGCAGATGATGCTGTAATTTACCGTCTAGTAATGTCATCCGAAGACCAGTGTCAGTTGCAAAGCGATTTAGAAAAGATTGCTGTATGGTGTGGCAGGTGGCAGTTGATGCTAAATAACGAAAAGTGTGAGGTGATCCACATGAGTCCCAAAAGAAATCCGTTGGAATTCGATTACTCGATAAATAGTACGATTCTCAAGGCTGTCAATTCAACTAAGTACCTGGGTGTTAAAATTACGAACAACTTCAGTTGGAAAGACCACATAGATAATATAATAGGGAAGTCGAGCCAAGGGTTGCGTTTCATTGGCAGGACAATTAGAAGATGTAACAAGTCCACTAAAGTGACAGCTTACAATACACTCGTTCGTCCTCCGTTAAAATATTGCTGCGCGGTGTGGGATTCTTACCAGGTGGGATTGACGGAGGACATCGAAAGGGTGCAAAAAAGGACAGCTCGTTTTGTATTATCACGTAATAGGGGAGAGAGTGTGGCAGATATGATACGCGAGTTGGGATGGAAGTCATTAAAGCAAAGACGTTTTTCGTCGCGGCGAGATCTATTTACGAAGTTTCAGTCACCAACTTTCTCTTCCGAATGCGAAAATATTTTGTTGAACCCAACCTACATAGGTAGGAATGATCATCAAAATAAAATAAGAGAAATCAGAGCGCGAACAGAAAGGTTTAGGTGTTCGTTTTTCCCGCGCGCTGTTCGAGAGTGGAATGGTAGAGAGATACACTCCTGGAAATTGAAATAAGAACACCGTGAATTCATTGTCCCAGGAAGGGGAAACTTTATTGACACATTCCTGGGGTCAGATACATCACATGATCATACTGACAGAACCACAGGCACATAGACACAGGCAACAGAGCATGCACAATGTCGGCACTAGTACAGTGTATATCCACCTTTCGCAGCAATGCAGGCTGCTATTCTCCCATGGAGACGATCGTAGAGATGCTGGATGTAGTCCTGTGGAACGGCTTGCCATGCCATTTCCACCTGGCGCCTCAGTTGGACCAGCGTTCGTGCTGGACGTGCAAACCGCGTGAGACGACGCTTCATCCAGTCCCAAACATGCTCAATGGGGGACAGATCCGGAGATCTTGCTGGCCAGGGTAGTTGACTTACACCTTCTAGAGCACGTTGGGTGGCACGGGATACATGCGGACGTGCATTGTCCTGTTGGAACAGCAAGTTCCCTTGCCGGTCTAGGAATGGTAGAACGATGGGTTCGATGACGGTTTGGATGTACCGTGCACTATTCAGTGTCCCCTCGACGATCACCAGTGGTGTACGGCCAGTGTAGGAGATCGCTCCCCACACCATGATGCCGGGTGTTGGCCCTGTGTGCCTCGGTCGTATGCAGTCCTGATC
Source organism: Schistocerca piceifrons (assembly GCF_021461385.2). Lineage (NCBI taxonomy): Eukaryota > Metazoa > Arthropoda > Insecta > Orthoptera > Acrididae > Schistocerca > Schistocerca piceifrons. Next base: position 465,805,345 of record NC_060140.1, on the reverse strand, counting down.
GTGGCGCTCACCTGCACGGCGCCAAACACGCATACGACCATCATTGGCACCAAGGCAGAAGCGACTCTCATCGCTGAAGACGACACGTCTCCATTCGTCCCTCCATTCACGCCTGTCGCGACACCACTGGAGGCGGGCTGCACGATGTTGGGGCGTGAGCGGAAGACGGCCTAACGGTGTGCGGGACCGTAGCCCAGCTTCATGGAGACGGTTGCGAATGGTCCTCGCCGATACCCCAGGAGCAACAGTGTCCCTAATTTGCTGGGAAGTGGCGGTGCGGTCCCCTACGGCACTGCGTAGGATCCTACGGTCTTGGCGTGCATCCGTGCGTCGCTGCGGTCCGGTCCCAGGTCGACGGGCACGTGCACCTTCCGCCGACCACTGGCGACAACATCGATGTACTGTGGAGACCTCACGCCCCACGTGTTGAGCAATTCGGCGGCACGTCCAACCGGCCTCCCGCATGCCCACTATACGCCCTCGCTCAAAGTCCGTCAACTGCACATACGGTTCACGTCCACGCTGTCGCGGCATGCTACCAGTGTTAAAGACTGCGATGGAGCTCCGTATGCCACGGCAAACTGGCTGACACTGACGGCGGCGGTGCACAAATGCTGCGCAGCTAGCGCCATTCGACGGCCAACACCGCGGTTCCTGGTGTGTCCGCTGTGCCGTGCGTGTGATCATTGCTTGTACAGCCCTCTCGCAGTGTCCGGAGCAAGTATGGTGGGTCTGACACACCGGTGTCAATGTGTTCTATTTTCCATTTCCAGGAGTGTAGTATGATTGTGGTTCGATGAACCCTCTGCCAAGCACTTAAATGTGAGTTGCAGAGTAATCATGTAGATTTAGATGTAGATGTGGAAGCTGGTATTGTTTTCACTAAACGGCAATGCGGAGCGGTGTGAAATGACCTCCTGGCTGAGCGCCGTTATCCACAGAGCTAAGAATCTCATGGAGGAATAATACGAGCTGAGTTTTTGGAGATCTCTGTTTGCAGAACCCATGACGCAAAAGCGTCATAATTTTTGAGCATAAAACATGTTTCAAAATTCTACAACAGACTAATAACTGTCTACATCTGGCCTACGACCCTTCTTGAAAACGGGAAAGTACCATTCGTTACCCCAGGAACTACTTGTTTGAAGTAATTCCTAACTCATTGGAGATCTTAGTATAGTATTGCATCCAAATACGGTGGCAACACGACGGAAATTTCGTTTAACCTGTGGGAATCTATAGTAAATTGTAATATTTAACATGCTGAAGTACTGTTGTATATTATGTTCTGGTACGCCACAAGTGAAATTTGAATCCAGTTAGATGTGGACTTAATCGAGGTGTTTACATTTCACATCATTTGTACTAAATAATACAGTATTTGATACTGAAGTCAGTGGCGGGTTGAAAGTACACGTTCGCAATAACGTCGCAAATGGCTCGTTTGCGGAAACGTGTGTACTGGAACGTTTTTGCTGATATTACTTTATACTTCCTACCTGCGTCAGTTTACGCTATTAATTATCATATACCTTACATGAAGCTGCAGGCGTGTCGATCCAACACGGAGCCATGTGGAACGCCAGAGGAATATGATGCCTACCATGTCTCTCTGTCTCCTGTAAATTAAGCATGAAGTGGATCAGTTACTTACTGTATCTTACAAACCACATTATTTTCAATAGCTTCTTGGATTTTATGTTGCACAGTCACTTTTTTAAAACTCGTACTGTCTACCACAGCGCTCGTGTTTATTCGTGAGCGTTCGCTCATTAATGTATGACCAACCAGTTTCGCCTGCGAATCATATTCATGTGGATCTATGTGAAGAATATATACGTCAGTTGCAGGGTTAACTTCTCTTCCATGTGGTTCATAGTCAAATAAAACTTTTAAAGAACGTTATTATTGCCACTGACTGTTAAATTTACCGAATTTTCAAATGCAACAATTTCCCGTAAGACTGAAATAATTGTAGAGTTTGTAAATAAAGTAATTTAGACAGTCAGAGGCGACAGTAATACCCGTTATGGAAACGTTTGTATACTTCTTCACTAGGGTTTACTTGAAAATGGAGTAAAACTAAACACAGTCCATCATCTCCAAATAAATAAAAAGCTACCAAAGGAAAAACGAAGTTTTTGCCAAAATGAGGCTACTATACACACAACCGAATCCTTACAAAGAAAATCCCGTAGATGAATTTACACTGAAGAGCCAGAGAAACTGGTACACCTGCCTAATATCGTGTAGGACCGCCGCGAGCACGCAGAAGTGCGGTAAGAGGACGTGGCACGGACTGGACTAAGTCTGAAGTAGCGTTGGAGGTAACTGACACCATAAATCCTGCAGGTCTGTCCATAAATCGGTATGAGTAAGAAGGGTTGGAGATCACTTCTGAACAGCGCGTTGCAAGGCACAAAATATATGCTCAATAATGTTCATGTCTGGAGAGTCTGTTGGCCACGGGAAGTGTTTAAACTCAGAAGAGTGTTCCTGGAGCCACTCTGTAGCAATTCTGGACGTGTGGAGTGTCGCATTGTCCTGCTGGAACTACTCAAGTCTGTCGGAATGCACAATGGACCTGAACGGATGCAGGTGATCAGATAGGATGCTTACGTACGTGACACGGTTCAGAGTCGTATCTAGACGTATCGGGGGTCCCGATCACTCAAGATGCACACATCCCGCACCATTGCAGAGCCTCCACCAGCTTGAACATTCCGCTGCTGACATGCAGGGTCCTTGGATTCATGAGGACGTCTCCATACCAATAAACGTCCATCCACTCGATACAATTTGAAACGAGACTCGTCCAACCAGACAACATGTTTCCAGTCATCAACAGTCCAGTGTCGGTGTTGACGGCCCAGACGAGGCGTAAAGCTTTGTGTTGTGCAGTCATCAAGGGTATATGAGTGGGCCATTGTCTCCGAAAGCAGATGTCGATGATGTTTCGTTGAATGGTTCGCACGCTGACACTTGTTGATGGCCCAGCATTGAAATCTGCAGCAGTTTGCGAAAGGGTGTACTTCCTTCACTTGAACTATTATCTGAAGTCGTCGTTGCTCCCGTTCTTACAGGATCTTTTTTCCGGGCACAGGGATGTCAGAGATTTGATGTTTTACCAAACTCCTGATATTCACGACACACTCGCGAAATGGTCGTACGGAAAAATCCCCGCTTCATTACTACCACGGAGATCATGTGTCCCATCGCTTGTGCGCTGACTATAACACCACGTTCAGACTCACTTAAATCTTGATAACCTGCCACTGTAGCAGCAGTAACCGATCTAACAACTGTGCCGGACATTTTTGTCTTGTATAGGCGTTGGCGACCGCAGCGCCGTATTCTGCCTGTTTACAGACAGTGAATAACCTTAATATTCGGACATTAAGAGATTTTTACTTTACCGCATCATAACTGTATTCCGAATAAAAGAAAAATATAATACATCCACATATCATATGAAGGTGGATGCCTAGTAAATAATAGTATGAATGATGTTTACACAACATATACTACTTGTTAAATAATATGACTGAAATAAAGCACACTTCGATGGTCACGTTACTTTAATATCCCGACAGATGGCAGTGCCACACTTGACATCACCGTTCACGCCGGGGTAAATGCTTCGAGTCAGAAGGCAAGCGCGTGTTTACAAGCGTGGTCGACTGTCAAGGCAGTACAATGCCACGCGAAGCTTCTGCTAGATTTGAGATACGATAACTTGCGATTTTTCACACGAATGGTAAATCGTGTAGACAAATTGCTGCCACGCTCGACATATGTAAGAGTACTGTGGAAAATATCGTCAGACGATCCATCCTCAAACGATTCGCAGAGCGCTGAATGAAAGTGGCTACTATGGAAGAGTAGCTCGGAAGAAACCGTATGTAAATGAACTGAATCGAAAAAAGAGAGTGTACTTTGCCAGGGAGTTTATTACGAAGGATGCAATATGGTGGAAAGACGTCATTTTTGCCACGAAAGTAAGAAGAACGCAGAATTTACAGTTCCAAATATTAAACAGACTGTAAAGCATGGAGGTGGCACCGTTCTTGTCTGGGGCTGTATATCGGTAGTTGGATAGGGTGAATTGGTGTTCATCGACATTATTATGGACAAATATGTCTATAAGAACATTTTAAAGAACAATTTACGGAAAAGTGCTAAAACCATGGTAATATCAAACGCGGTTACGTTTTACCGGGACAATGACCCGAAACATAAGGCTTGCATTGTGCAGTAATATTTGTTGTACAATTGCCCCAAAGTGTTACAGCCACCACCTCAAAAAATGGTTCAAAGGGCTCTAAGCACTATTGGACTTAACATCTGAGGTCATCAGTCCACTAGACTTAGAACTACTTAAACCTAACTAACTTAAGGGCATTACACACATTCATGCCCGAAGCAGGATTCGAACCTGCGACCGTAGCAGCCGCGTGGTTCCCGACTGAAGCGCCTAGGACCGCTCGGCCACCGCGGCCGGCTTCACCACCTCAATCACCAGATCTCAGCCGCATTGAGTTTGGGGAGATCCGGAGCGACGTGTTAGAAAAACACCAGCATCGTCCAAGAAAACTCTGAAGCGTCGATTAAAAAAAGAATGGAGCAGTCTACATGCGGACTATTTAAAGAAGATCATTTGCAATATGCCGCAGCATTTGAAAGAGGTGATAAAACAGAATGGTTACCCGACAAGATATTGAAACATATAATGTTCGACAAAATCTTGTCTTGACATGATTAGTTGCGCAAAGTGTCCGAATATTAAAGTAACGTGTATGTAGATAGTATTGTAAAAGAACTTATGTCCGTTATCTTAATAAAGTTTATGCTATTATTTACGAGACACATCGCAGAAAATAATACTTGGTTATATGTTTTGTTTGTTTCGTTACGAATGAAGTTATGATGCTACGAGGTTAACATATCATAGTGTCCTAATATTGAAGTGATTCACTGTACCTGTGCGTTTGATTACGCATGCCTATACGAGCTTCCATGGTGCCTCCGCCTAAGTAACTGTATTTTTAATGCAGCGACGAGCAATGGCAGACGGCAGAGGAGTAGCTGAGAATGGCAAGAGCTGCCGCGGTAGTCGCCACCGCTATATGGAAACATTAATAATGAAGCCAAGGCGGGCGGAGGTGTTAAATGGCGGCAGGGCGGTGCCGGCCGCCCTTTATTAGCACACAATGGGATGACACACGCGGCCTGCCCGCCGCTAAGCCGTCTCTGGCCCGGTAGCCGCCATTGCTGTCTGCCACAGGTGTCCGGTATGCTCCTTACAAGGAAATAACATGCCGAACGAGGTGCATTTTTTATTACATAGTCATTTTCTATTGATTAAATGCTGTTCTCTATCTTAAATTGTTTTGTTTCTAGTGTACATCCTTCTGTGCTTGTCGATATATTCCTTCTCACACAGATATGAATTTCCACGCATATACAGTGTGTTCGAAAATTCCCGTTACCAACTTCTATGACTTCTAGAGGACGCTGTGACGCTGTGGCAGCGCCGTTTGAGACGCAGTGTCACGGATTGCGCGGCCGCTCCGACCGGAGGTTCGAGCCCTCCCTTAGGAATGTGTGTGTGTGTGTGTGTGTGTGTGTGTGTGTGTGTGTGTGCGTTGTTCTTAGCATAAGTTAGTTTAAGTAGCGCGTAAGTCTAGAGACCGATGACCTCAGCAGCTTGGTCCCTTAGGAATTCACACACACACGCTTCTAGAGGGGAGTGAGTACAAAATATTTTGAACAGGAAACGTACCGGTTTTGTGCTCTCGCCGTTACAAATCATATTTGATAGGTAGCTACGCAACAGGGCAGTCATGGTGACGGTTAGTTACGTCGGATCAGCTGATCTCATTTAACGTCTGTCCTCCCTCTCTGACCTGTTCCGAACATGATTCACGTGTCTGAGAGTGTTAGAGCAAGACGGCAGAGTATACTTGTGCACGTCGGAGGTTCGAGTCCTCCCTCGGGCATGGGTGTGTGTGTTGTCTTTAGTGTAAGTTAGTTTAATTAATGTGTAAGCCTAGGGACCGATGACCTCAGCAGTTTGGTCCCATAATCCTTACCACAAATTTCAATTTTACACTTCGCGGGATACACCGATATGATCCTTCTCAATGGCGAAGCTCACGGTACTGGAAGAACTGCTCGTCGCCTTTATCAGGATCGCACCCTACAACGTCCTACTCCTTTGCATATCCATTTCTCCACAATTACTCAACGGTTTCGACAAGGATACCTTCACCGTCAGGAGGCGTGACTTTGGTGCACCGAACAACCGAATTGGAAAAGGCCGGTGTGAATCACGTTGAAGAGAACTCATCAACCGGTACATGAGAAATTTCTTTGACTACTAATCAGTGGAACTGTCAAACAAGTGATGTTTGGGTCACGTCTAATCAATCACTTGCAAAAGTGGTAGCATTACCAACTTGTTTTCAAATGGACATGGTTTCCAATTCAGAATATTATCAAAATATTTCAACACGTCCTAGATGTTTGTAATAGGAATTTCCTAACACCTTCTATTATTATACATGTGAAATTTGAATGACGTAAAAATTATTGTAAATTGAATAGTATGCTATGCCGATACGTGCAGTAACGAATAAATGTCATCTGTGCTTTCAAGCAAAGGTGACGAGAACAATTGAGAGTGGAAATGGAAGTATACATGTATGGGCGCTTACAAAATTCGATTAAAGAAAGTGTTGTGTAGTGGTATTCGGCTTGTTATTTCTGGGAAAGAGGATTAAAACAAGTACTTTAATTGTATAGTATAAATAGAGTTCGAATCTGAAAGATCCCTTAGAAAGATAAAGAACATTGTTACGTCGAGGTGATACGATGATCCGTTAAAGCTGTTAGCGAACTTTACCTTGAACCATCCCTTATTTAAAGCGTACAAGGACTGCGAATGTATAAAAGAAAAGAGGAAAGTGTGCGCATAAAGTGTATGTATAAATGAAAAGAAAAGAGGACTAACACGTCGAAGACTGCACATAGGTATTGTAAGTAGGCTGTTTAGGTCTTTATGTTGGTAACGCCACGTAGTGCTCTGTATCAAAATCGCTGACTGTGCTGCGTGCAGTCTGTGGCTGGTTGGCATTGTTGGATTATTCGCTGTTGTAGTGTTGGGCAGTTGGAAGCGAACAGCGCGTAGCGTTGTGCAGTTGGAGGTGAGCCGCCAGCAGTGGTGGATGTGGAGAGAGAGATGCCAGAGATTTGAGAGATTACTATAAGCGGACGATCTGGACGTGTGTCTATCAGAAAAAGGAAATTTGTAAAGATCGATGTCATGAATTATAGATACATATATATCATGACTCTTGAACATTATTAAGGTAAATACATCGTTTTTTCTCTATCAAAATTTTTCATTTGCTAACTATGCCTATCAATAGTTAGTTCCTTCATTAGTTAGAATCTTTAATTTAGCTCGCAGTATTGGCGCTCGCTGTATTGAAGTAGTTCGAGCAACGTAGATTTTTGTGAGGTAAGTGATTCTTAAAAGGTATAGGTTATTGTTAGTCAGGGCCATTCTTTTGTAGGGATTTTTGAAAGTCAGATTGCGTTGCGCTAAAAATATTGTGTGACAGTTTAGTGATGATCAGAATAATCAAAGAGAAAACTTTTTGAGTACGTTGAGTTTTGCTCAGCTGTTTGAAAATCAAATAACGTAGAAGTTTACTAGTACAGTCATTCATAATTTTTCTAAGGGGACGTTACAGTACTGGCTGCTGAAAATCCACGAATAGAAATGAAAACTTCGGAAACGTTCGATGGCAGGTACAGTCTCCATTAAGTACGAGAGGCTTAGTGATTAATGGACACGGAATTAAGATGTACCGCTGGATAGGGTATAAAAACATTTATTGCTAAGAATTAATAAGATTATTTGCGAGAGATCAAAGTGTGCATTGACTGTGGCGGGTGAATGGTATTTGCTGTAGAAAAGACAAAAACTTGACGTGAAAATTGTAGTTTGAGACATAAATTAAAGCTATTACATAACTGAAAGGGCATAGCATGGATTTAGAATGGAATGAGATAATGAATAAATGTACAGGTGATTGAACAAGTATAATCTGGCTTGTACGCTTCAGTATTGCAAGATATTGTTTTCATGAGAATCCCATGATTAACTCTATTCAGAAGTTATCCTTGAACTGTTTAAAAAGATAAAGTTTGGTACACAGTGCGTGACCATCCTGTAGAGAGAGTGTAGCGTCTACTCGCGTGGCACTAAGAGGAGGAGGGTGGTAAACGCATCATCCGACCTTCTTGTACCCCAAGAAAGGTCCTCGGTACTTACAACGCGCCGAGTAGACCTGGGAGCATCCTGGAGGGACTACAAAAAATCCCCCCCCCCCTTCCAGGATTCAACCCAAGACATCCATGGCCAGTGTCTAGTGCGCTACTCACTAGATCAGCGTTTCGCAACCACCATGACGCGACACAGTGGTGTATTACGAATATGTGTCAGGTGGTACGCGAGATATTTAATATCTTCTAATCTTGCGCATCGTAATCCTGCAGGATGCAGTGAGTCTTATGAGACACTTTTCAAATGGCCCACAACATACACGGAAGAAGAGGACAATGAAGTGACCATAATTACTCTATTGATTTGTTTTTCTGAAAAGAGTTAATAGTTTCGCTCGTATCATAATTTTATCATACGAAATAATATCATACAAGTTTTTTCTATCGGTTTGTTCTTTCTTCCATCAAGCTTTTTTTCCATTTCTTGTGGTTGTAAAACTCATACTTTGCAAAATGGGTATCTGTACAATATTTATAATGCACAATAATTGACTGATATGTCACATGGCGTAGTTTTCCTTTCATTAATGTGGCAAAGCCGTAGAAAAATATTCTGTACAAACCCTGCGTTGCAATCTATGCAAGAAGTTTTCTCTGTGTATTGAAAATTTTCACGTTTGTTAGATATTGTATCTTGTAGTTAAATTGTAAGAGAGAATTGATAACTGTCTTTTACACGCTGGCGAATATTAATGGTTAATGTGACAATGTCATCAAAGAAAGGAAATTACTGCCAGACATATCATCTGCTTACGTAAGTAACAGAAACGAATTCTATGATACATAGACAAATTCAGAACTCATAAAGCTGAAAACAGAGACGCGTTGCATAACATAAAAGAAAGGAAGTTTCTGTAAGCCCTGTCATGTGCTTACGTGAGTAACAGAATCAAATTCTATGCTACATAGAAAAATTCAGCACACAAGGGTGAAATTAAAAACAGGCTACTTCCTCGTCTGCTTGGACAGTTGAGGGTTGATCAAGAGGGATATTGACAAATCGAATCCGACAAAGATATATGTGTGGCTCCACACTTCCTTAAGTTACATACTAATCTTTGAGAAAGCGTGCTTCCCCTGCCGCATCGTCGAGTATTGAGAGCGGCGCAAGAAGCATCGACAGCAAAGTGGTGTCACAAGGCGCCAATGAGATGCTAGAGAGAAGCCGTGCCGTACCTCCCCTACTTCCGAGGCGCCACCACCGCGCCTCTGCCTGAGATAGTGTCGCCGGAGGCCAGGGGGTAGTTCTGTTCAAGATCGGATCCTGCCATTTCCAGGAAGTTCCTGTCGGAGTAACGCCGTCGAACTACCTACTCGATGTGATAACTGTGTCAATAAGTGTCTACGAACTTGTGTTTTCTAGTGACTGAAGTGAAACCACATTACCGCCATTCTGAACTTGTATCAATTCGACACTCAGTAATACTGGCTCATTTAGCGTCTTCTGAACTGCAAAGCAACCTGCGCAGTTTTATAGCTACAGACCAGCCTGTCGAGCAACGATAAGTTCCGTCGTAATTGATAAAGAATTTCTCATTCAGTGTGTTGTGATTAATTGTATTATTACTAGCCACCTCAGCGTCAAAGAAGTCGGGCACAACATCCCTATCATGTATATGTTACCTCGAATATATCAAACACAAAAACGCATGCATCAAACTACTAAGGATTTTAGTAGACACTTATATCTTGACAAAATTCTCTCTGTGGAAGTAAAAAATTAGCAGTACTTATCTACAACATTGTAATAGGATGTTCTTTCTTTTTTATTTGCCTAAAGTAACAGAGTGAGATGCTAATGTAACGCCAAAAGGTTAAAACTTGCATCTGAAAGTTATGCATGGATTAGTGGCAAAAATGTTTATAAGGGAATAAGCTTACAACTGCGCGTAAATATGTATAAAATTAACAGATTATCAAAATGGCATGTCTGCACAACAGCAAACAAAAAAGTTTGTATTTAAGATTCTCGTACTGTGATTTAGGCAAAGGTGTCTCCCTAAGAAAAACCTACAAGGACGTATGACCTTTACAAAAATAGGCTGTTTATCATGATGACATACCATCATGATGGCAAAATGAATGCGAGAAGTGACGAAAGTGTTTATTCAGGAAAAGATTTGTAAGTAATTACACAAGTTTGTCAAAAGATAATAATTGTTTACCAAAAATCATATGCCATCATAGTGGCAAACGGAAAAGGTTTATGTTTAAACATTAATTGTGTGAAGATGCCAAAAGAGTTTGTGCAAAGAAAAAGAGTTATAACAAAATACAGAAAACACTAAATGTTTAATGAAATTAAAATTGAAATGAAAAAAAATGGTCTGTGACAGTACAAGTCAGCATAAACAGTTTCTAACACAGTAGCCTGTCCTGTTGTCTCTATTTATCATTCTGAGACAACAAATTTATCTGTACAAATACTTACTTCTAAGAACAGAAATTTTGCACTACCACGTAACATTAACAATCATGTAATTAACTTTACAGTAGTAACAGTAGCTAAATTAATTCACCATAAAGATATGCAATGTTTCCGTAGACCCATTGGTTTGAAGTGGATGTTTTTAAAAGAAGAATCCTCTGTAACAGATACCTCAGCAACTACTTACTTTTATTAATATTTGTTTTTTAACATGTCTTTTCATCATAACAGCAAACAAAAATGTTATTTAAAATTAAGTCCTTTCTGTTGTAACTGTCAAAAATTATTCTGATTCAATAATTCCAAACATTTTGCAATGTCAGACTTCTTTGTATAGTGCGCTGATTCTCTCACCAGTAGTGTCAGACAGATAGCTACAGCTTTTGTCGGCAGTCATGTTAACAACGTGGCTGATGTGGTGCTAATGATGTCCATGTTCGGTGCTGTCCTATGTAGTAACCCATCTTGCTCTGACAGTCTCTTTTCCATATGCTTCCGTTTTGCGAACCTTTTTGTCTTTGCTGAAAAATGGAAAGAGGTTCTTAAAGGCATATTTGTACTTAAATACCGTTGTATTCAACCAGTTAGTAATCCTATCAAAATTTTGAATAAACACCAGCACAATTCTTAAAAAAATAAATTAATTAACCTTGAAATGTTCAATCAGAATTGCAATGATTAACTCTACAGTTATATTATCTAATATAAATAGCGAAGTTGTATGTTGTGTAAAAATAACTTCATTAACTTTTATATTGGTTAAAGTGCATCCATTCCCCCCCCCCCGCCCCCCCCCCCCCCAAAAAAATACATAAAAGTCATTTTTATCCTTTGTGGTTTGTCCTCTGTTTTTGCTTGTAATGACATTGGTGAAACGTCTCTGCACAGAAAATTTGTGTTGGGTGGCGGAAATGGCTACAACAAAATGTTCCTGATAGCTATAGCAACATACCATAAAAAATTAAAATCGAGATTGAGCGCTGCTTCCATGGCAAATTGGCATCTGAAGAAACTCTTGCTATCTCGAAACTTCTATCCACTACTATACCGCATTGTCTCATTACTAGTGGGAATCAATTTCCCATAAAATAACACAGTCTATAGCGTGCCCCGTGACCACCCGGTTCATCTAAGAAAAAATTGCAAATTGTCCTCGTATCGTATACACTAGACTTACACCTCATACATGAATGAATGAAACATCACCGTTCAAAATTTTATTCAATCAGAGAAAAGCATCGGGTCCACAAAATTCTGAATATATCACAAGATCCAGGACTTGACACGAATTAAAGGAGACGTCGTTTCTACAATTTCCAAAATTAAGGATATGACTTCACGTTTTTGATACCTTTCCTGTTGCACTGCAGGAGGCCTGAAAAGAAAAGAAAACAGGCATAAACAAGCTTCCATAAATTCTCTTGTTGACTATCACTGTAGCATTTATGTAGAATGTCTAAGAAAACAAGCACTGAAATTTGGAAATGTAGTATTACCAAGCCATGTTTGATAAAACAAGTAGGTCTAATACAACGACAACAATCGTCCTTCAGAAAAGAACTGGATTTCCTTGGACTTCTGCTTTACTTTGTAGAATTGTCATGTGTGTTAGTTCACACCGCCCCCCTCCCCATTTCCAAATATAAGAATATCTTTAAATACATAATCGCACTGCACTAGTGCCTGTCAACAACATTCTGTTCAGTACTTGAAATGTTTCTTCATTAGCATAAAACATAAAATTCCTGTGTTAGCTCATTAATATACGCGTTTCTTAAAAGCGAACGTTAGTAATAATATGTACTCAATATCGAATACACCTTATAATTGACACAGTTAATAAGGCAGATGAGCCAGTTTCCAGTACCCTACACTGTCATAATATACAAGTCATGACAAATAAATATGAATATGTGCTGATTAGCTTTATCATCACGACGAAACACTCCACCATCTCGACCCTGCCTATCTCGGCTACAAAGTGTTCACCGACCTCTGCAGGTTTCAAGATAATTTAGGTTATGTATCTGGCTTTCATTTACACATACAAAATGTCTAGGGTTGAATTTCAACTTCCAAAAGTTTCCAGCTGTTTGCACCCCCACTCTCCGCATCGGCCTCTTCCAGAATCTGGGGGGTGGAATCTTTTATTGCGTTGCCTCTGATAAGGCCAAATGTTTCTGTGGTTTTGAATCCTGTAAACATTGCTTCTCGCCACAATATTTCGGTTTGTACGTCCACCCCTTTTTGATTTTTCATACGGATTCCTTATCAGCGTCTAATATTTGCTCCTTTCTCCCTTGAATTTTCGGCCAGGTCAGTTAGCATTAACCTAAACTCTTCTACGTCAATTTTTTCAACACATGCCGAATCTTTTTGTGCTATGTCGGCATGTTGTTGATGCAAAGCTGTATCGTTCGCCACTGCTATAGGGTGCTCTAGGTGATAATTTCTTCTTAACTTTTTATCAAAGTATTCCGAATTCGCCCTGAATGCATTCAACGACAGTGGTAGGGCTTTGGTATACCTGTTCCCACTGTGATTAGATCCCCCTTCGACCGGTACAGCTTCATGATCTCTTCTTCAATGTCGGAGAACATTCTACTGTCCCAAATTGCTAACAGAACTCGTGCAATCACTTCACCACTCGTGTGGCCGCTTATGAACTGGAGTTTGCGCTGAACTGGCCAAGAATTCGGTAGACTGTCTTTAAGCAGACTGACCCTCGTCTTTAAGTGCAGATTTCCAACAACTATGTAGGTGAGACACTTGCGTAAAGATAAGTACTTGCAATTGAAATTTTTTTTCCACCCATTAACACAGATTCTGCAGAAACACCTGTCTCTCTCACAATAGCTCTTCCTCGTACTGGCGAAAATGTATCACCTGTCTGAGATCATTAAGCAATGTGTTGTTCTTTGCTTGCCTGCGATTTCGGTTCAATGTCTAACGCTATAGGCGCCATGGTTTGTTACCTCCGACTTACCTATTTTATGAAGATAGGAAGAACTCCACTTACGGCTGGTGAAACTGTTGTTTATTACAACGCGACCGGTTTTTCTGCTTCTAGCCGCATCGTCATGTGAACAACGTTAAAAGATCTCTGAATAGTAAATTTTGACTAGGAACGATGGGTATGCCTATGATCTTTTAACGTTCTTCACCTGATAATGCAGCTTGAAGCAACGAAACCGGCCGCGTTTTAATAAACAACAATTTTACCAGCTGTAAGAGGAGTTCTTCCTAACATCATGTATTTCAGCAGCTGCTGTTACCTGGAATATAAAATCGTTTGCTACCCATTTTAGTTTGACAGTGCTTCGTCTGGACATGAAAAACTCCTCAGATTTGGAGAAGTGAACGAGAAAGTGACTCGTTGCGTGAAAAGGAGGGAACACAACAAACATGTCCCTGATCCGATGCACTAATATACATCAACAATTTCTAACATTTTATTTATCGAAACTTAAAGAGCAGCTGCGCATCGTCACTGACATGCATATAGGAACACTGTATAACTTGAATTGTAAAGACATACATAGTATAATTAAATAATAAGCATTTCTAAGATCGTTAACGAGTTTGAACGGTCTTTTGCTATAAACTGACAAAGCATAGACAGAGACTCAAGGGAAGGTAATACACAGGATTCGCTGAACAGAAAATACAGTTGAGAAGATGCTAAATTTCTCGCGCTTCTTGGGAGGAGAAAGGCAGATTCTTGCTGACACCCATGCTGGACAGATATTAGCTAGATTCATTTGGGAACATTGCGGCTAAGGCATCGCTGCAGCCGCGCGTCGGGGATTAAGTCGGAGAAAACGCAACTTCAGAATTCGCCGAGCAGGCTCTGAGAGCCACCCCAGAAAGCCACCGAACTCCTGAACAAAGCTTTTCAGTCGTTCACTGCAGTGCCCACGTATGGCGTCACAGTCGAATTTCACGAGCTTTCCCCCTGAATTTAGTTGATATAAATATGTGGAAGCAGACACTGTAAAATGTGCAAACGAAAAGTATAAAACTTTAGGTATTGATGAACTGTATCATAAACATCATAGCTGTAACCATGAATGTAATCTCTAAATATATAAAGATTATAGACCTAACTGATTATATAAATCATTGTACAAGCGTAAGCAATCTCACTTTTTATGCTTTACCGGATGTTATTGTCTCAATTTTACATACATATAACATAGAATACATAATACAAGTGCAAAACATTAAATTTTACAAAGTAAATATACAATACAAAATTATATTCCTTCTTTTTATTGGCTGTGTTGTCACGGTCGCCAATTTAATATGACTGCGTCTCTTTAAATGAACTGAAGTTACGTACAGTATTTGAGAAAAGAAAATACTGATTTTCTGTAAATAACGCTTTTATGTAAATTATTAGACAATTTCCGTATCACCTTTGATATTGGTAAGACCCACACTTAGTTTGGAGGGCAGTTCTTCCGATAATCTGCAAATTGACCGTGAAATTTAATGTTGTTTGCTTTCAGAAAAGAATATGGTAACTTGTTATCGGAATTCGTAAAATTGAAAATGATGGTAGATTCTATCGGGATTTATAGAAAAAAGCTAGATGCAATTCAATGGCACTTGAAAATTACGAGGAGAAAAAGAAAAGTTTTCCTACTTAATTATTCCACGATTACTAATCTTATAAAGAAAAAAATGATATTTTAAGTGACGTAAAGTGAATTTAACAATATGTTCAAAGTAATTGACAAGCCCATTTACATTTGGTCATCACAGTGACTAACCGATAGTTATGACGGAAAAAATAAAAACTGTTGTCTGTGAACATAATATTTGTATAT
Source organism: Schistocerca piceifrons (assembly GCF_021461385.2). Classification (NCBI taxonomy): domain Eukaryota; kingdom Metazoa; phylum Arthropoda; class Insecta; order Orthoptera; family Acrididae; genus Schistocerca; species Schistocerca piceifrons. The sequence continues at coordinate 465,789,733 of NC_060140.1, read as the reverse complement.
GATTCTTGTACACTTAAATATTCTCGGAATCTCTTCAAACTCTGGCGCTTGAAGCACTGACAAAACTATTTCTCATGATTACCTGGTGTCACTGTTTCCTTTACAGTGACGTCTCAACATCTGGCACTGATCACGGCCTACATCTACCTTACCATGCCGGTAACAAGGCTAAGCACAAGCAACACTAATGCGTTGTGGTAGCCGTTGTACCTGCCAGAGAGAATTGGAACTCAAATCATTGCATATTCGCTGACAGAGTATATGCATAAGAAGCTACACTGATATCCGATCATGTCTTCTGGGCACTTCATTTTTCTCTGAACTTAGTGCATAGACTGGAAAATTAAACGTAAGATTATCATGACAACCTAGTGATCCATAATTTCGTGTCACCGATGCAGTATCTTATAACGTTGTCCTGCTAATTGTAGAATAATAATCTGAGTGGCATTCATAAGGATTTCTTTAACTCAAAAACTTTATATACTTTATTCTTCTCATAACGTTTGTAGTGATACATCTTTTAAATATGTTTCTTGCATACATATTAATTGATTTTCTTTTGAACTCCAGTGATGTTACGTCTCACAAAATAATGATGATCAGTAAAAAAAAAAAAAAAAAAAAAAAAAAAACCTCACCATTCCAGCCATGTTTTTAACGACAATTCGCAATCGCGAAGTGTGTGGCGGCCGGTTACCATGTTACGTGCTAGAGCACACTGTAAATATTGCAGGAAAATCATGCCGTTTTTCTTCGAAAGTGAGCTGGAAATCGTATTAAAGTTAAGCCATTTCTCCTGGAATGCGAGTCGGAAATCGCACCAAAATCACATCATTTCCCTTCGAATGTGTGATGGTATGCAAATAAAACAGACGAAGACCTAATTTGTAGCGCCCTCTCCGTAAGAACTAGAAACCAGTGTCTAGAGATTAAGTGACGCTCCGCCGTGGCATGATGTACTCGGGGAAGTGAAACAGTTGTGTTCTCTATCGTGCATGCTCTGTTGTGACGTCATCACTTCTTGTACTTCGAGTGTAACGTTGCTCTCAGCACGTCAGTACTTTTCTTTGACATTGCGCGTAGCATGTTGTGAAGGCATCGAGTACGGGGACATTTGTAAAGAATTGTTGCTGTGACGGCAGTGTGGGTGATTCGTGTTAAGCAGACACTGGAAATTTTTGGACCCAGGTTCGGCTCCTACTGATACATTTTTTTAAATTTATTTTATCCCACGCAGTATTAAACTATTAATTATCAAATTTATATATATATATATATATATATATATATATATATATATATATATATAGGGTGAGTCACCTAAAGTTAACGCTGGATATATTTCGTAAACCACATCAAATACTGACGAACCGATTCCATAGACCGAACGTGAGGAGAGGGGCTAGTGTAATTGTTTAATACAAACCATACAAAAATGCACGGAAGTATGTTTTTTAACACAAACCTACGTTTTTTTAAAATGGAACCACGTTAGTTTTGTTAGCACATCTGAACACATAAACAAATACATAATCAGTGCCGTTTGTTGCATTGTAAAATGTTAATTACATCCGGTCATATTGTCACCTAAAGTTGACTTTTGAGTACCACTCCTCCGCTGTTCGATCGTGTGTATCGGAGAGCACTGCAACATACATCGCGTTTCTACAGAATGATCTGCCAACGTTGTCGAAAATGTCCCACTGGAAACGCGTCGACGTATGTGGTATCAGCATGATGGTGCACCTGCACATTCCACAATTAACACTAGGCTGACCCTTGACAGGATGTTCGAAGGGCGTTTCATAGGACGTGGAGGACGCATAAATTGGCCAGCCCGTTCTCCTGATCTTACACCTCTGGACTTCTTTCTGTGGGGTACGTTAAAGGAGAATGTGTACCGTGATGTGCCTACAACCCCAGAGGATATGAAACAACGTATTGTGGCAGCCTGCGGCGACATTACACCAGATGTACCGCGGCGTGTACGACATTCATTACGCCAGAGATTGCAACTGTGTGCAGGAAATGATGGCCACCACGTTGAACATCTATTGGCCTGACATGTCGGAACACACTCCATTCCACTCCGTAATTGAAAACGGACACCACGCGTGTACGTGTACCTCACCTCATGGTAATGTACATGTGCGTCAGTGAAAAACACCAATAAAAAGGTGTTAGCATGTGGACGTAATGTGCTGTTCCAGTCTCTTCTGTACCTAAGGTCCATCACCGTTCCCTTTCGATCCCTACGTAATTCTGTGCTCTCCGATACACACGATCGAACAGCGGAGGAGTGGTACTCAAGCATCAACTTTAGGTTACAATATCTCCGGATGTAATTAACATTTTACAATGCAACAAACGGCACTGATTACGTATTTGTTTATATGTTAAGATGTGCTAACAAAACTAACGGGGTTCCATTTAAGAAAACGTAGGTTTGTGTTAAAAAACATACTTCCGTGCATTTTTGTATGGTTTGTGCTAAACAATTACACTAGCCCCTCTCCTCACGTTCGGTCTGTGGATTCGGTTCGTCAGTATTTGATGTGGTTTACGAAATATATCCAGCGGTAACGTTAGGTGAATCACACTATATATATATATATATATATATATATATATATATAAACTGTTCAATGTATATACATAAAATTTACATATTCAGTTTGCTTATGATTGCTACAGTTGGAAGTCAAACGACTAGAGGCCATCACATTCTAGTATATTAGTATAATTTTGCGTGAGATGCCACTGTGTGTAATACTTAAATGGAAAGGCTGCTTTCAATATGAGATGCTAAGAAGGAAATTGAATGTAATGTTACCCAATTTAGTGAGCTTACTGACATTGTAATGGACTGCATCGTCACTGCAAACTCTCTTCCGGTGCATTTTCTGCAAAAAACATTAAAAATAAACATCAGTTGTACGTGAGTTTCTCTCTCTGTATTTTGGATATTAAGAGTCGCAGACAAAGAATAAGATTCACTGCTGTCCTGCGGATGTTTAAAAATAAGGGGATACATCTTCAAAAGAATTTCTCGCAAATTTCGGAGTAATTCGTAAAAATAACAAACACGGCTTCGGAGTAATAACTACTTCACGAAGTTAATAAATCATTCTCTCTCAAGAAGTACACATCGCGCAAACTAACTACGCAACGCAGGTACAGGTTCATTTTTTCAAAAGGGCGCATTATCTCCGACTACGACGCCTATGTTTAAAATTTGTCTCAAAGATACCTACCTACGATCTTTCTCTGCGATGGAGAAAAAGCGTGGCGCCCTGCGACGTCACCCTCGTGCTCGGAGACGCTTGGAAGAGCAAGGTGTCCACATACGCGAAGAAAAGGTCAGAGTTCAGTCTTCCAAGCGGTCCTGCCTAGCTTGGATTTTAAACAATCCCGCCACCTATCGTCCGCGTCGCTGTCTGTCGAAGAGAGGCTTCCTGGCGGTTGTTTTTGCGTTCTGGCGCTTGCAGCGGCCAAGGAAACGGGTGTTCTGTCTGATGATCTGCGGGAGTGCCGACTAGCAGTACTGGTCGCTTCCAGAGTTTACGGTGACAGGTTTTCCACGTCGGATCGCCGAAACATGAAGTCATGTATTTAGGGTACTTTGGCCGTCTGTTCAATTGTGGTTAATCATGAGTCGAATATTGGATGCAATGGATACAGCTCTTATTTTCTACTAGCTGTATTAAGAGTTTCTTCTTGTAGGCACCGGCAAGACGGTTTCTTCGTGGTTTCGCGACGAGTGTGGTGTGTGTCTCTGTTCCTATCAATTGTTGTTGTTGTTGTGGTCTTCAGTCCTGAGACTGGTTTGATGCAGCTCTCCATGCTACTCTATCCTGTGCAAAGTGCTTCATCTCCCAGTACGTACTGCAGCCTAGATCCTTCTGAATCTGCTTACTGTATTCATCTCTTGGTCTCCCTCTACGATTTTTACCCTCCATGGCGCCCTCCAATACTACATTGCTGATCCCTTGATGTCTCAGAACATGTCCTACCAGCCGATCCCTTCTTCTAGTCAAGTTGTGCCACAAACTCATCTTCTCCCCAATTCTATTCAATACCTCCTCATTAGTTACGTGATCTACCCATCTAATCTTCAGCATTCTTCTGTAGCACCACATTTCGGAAGCTTCTATTCTCTTCTTGTTCAAACTATTTACCGTCCATGTTTCACTTCCATACAAATACTTTCAGAAACGACTTCCTGACACTTAAATCTATACTCGATGTTAACAAATATCTCTTATTCAGAAACGCTTTCCTTGAAATTGCCAGTCTACATTTCATATCCTCCCTACTTCGACCATCATCAGTTATTTTGCTCCCAAAATAGCAGAACTCCTTTACTACTTTAAGTGTCTCATTTCCTAATCTAATTCCCTCAGCATCACCTGAGTTAACTCGACTACATTCCATTATCCTCGTTTTGCTTTTTTTGATGTTCATCTTATATCCTCCTTTCAAGACACTGTCCATTCCGTTCAACTGCTCTTCCAAGTCCTTTGCTGTCTCTGACAGAATTACAATGTCATCGGCGAACTTTAAAGTTTTTGTTTCTTCTCCATGCATTTTAATACCTACTCCGAATTTTTCTTTTGTTTCTTTTACTGCATGCTCAATATACAGATTGAATAACATCGGGGAGAGGCTACAACCCTGTCCCACTCCCTTCGCAACTGCTGCTTCCCTTTCATGTCCCTCGACTCTTATAACTGCCATCTGGTTTCTGTACAAATTGTAAATAGCCTTTCGCTCCCTGTATTTTACCCCTGCCACCTTCAGAATTTGAAAGAGAGTATTCCAGTCAACATTGTCAAAAGCTTTGTCTAAGTCTACAAATTCTAGAAACGTATGTTTGCCTTTTCCTAATCTAGCTTCTAAAAATGTTCAAATGTGTGTGAAATCTGATGGGACTTAACTGCTAAGGTTATCAGTCCCTAAGCTTACACACTACTTAACCTAAATTATCCTAAGGACAAACACACACACCCATGCCCGAGGGAGGACTCGAACCTCAGCCGGGACCAGCCGCACAGTCCATGACTGCAACGCTAGACCGCTCGGCTAATCCCGCGCGGCTAAGAAAAGCCTTAGGGTCAGTATTGCCTCACATTTCTACGGAATCCAAACTGATCTTCCCCGAGGTATGCTTCTACCAGTTTTTCCATTCGTCTGTAAAGAATTCGCGTTAGTATTTTGCAGCCGTGACTTATTAAACTGATAGTTCGGTAATTTTCACATCTGTCAACACCTGCTTGCTTTGGCATTGGAATTATCATCTTCTTCTTGAAGTCTGAGGGTATTTCGCCTGTCTGATACATCTTGCTCACCAGATGGTAGAGTTTTGTCAGCACTGGCTCTCCCAAGGCTGTCAGTAGTTCTATTGAAATGTTGTCTACTCCGGGGGTCTTGTTTCGACTCAGGTCTTTCAGTGGTCTGTCAAACTCTTCACGCAGTATCATATCTCCCATTTCATCTTCATCTACATCCTCTTCCATTTCCATAATATTGACCTTAAGTACATCGCCCTTGCGTAGATCCTCTGTTTACTCCTTCCACCTTTCTGCTCTCCCTTTATCAATTATGAATCACGTATTCTGAACTGTGTGGCTCCATGGAGAGTGGTTTAGTAAACAACACGTGATAAATGATAGGAATACGTGTTGCTTTTGAGTAGTGTGCGAACCGCGGGCAGAAATAGTCATTAACATATGTCCGTCTGAAGTTTTGTATCTGTAAGAGCGTGTGTTGCCGCCGGATTTATGAACCATGTCTGTGCCGCGCCTAACGCGATGTTAAAGTTTGCCATGCGTGCGAAACGTTTGGAAGCTTAGTTCTCGAAAGTTTATTGCCGATCATTGGTACTGTCAGCTGTACATTGAGATCTCAGTTGCGCAGCCTCATTGACATTCTGTATTCAGTTACCGTATTAGTGACAGCACAGTTTTTGTAGTGAGTTTAGTAGTGTACAAAAAACCTGCACAGAGTTAGTATGCACCTGAAAGTGGAGGTATTATGTGCGTATGAAATGTGAAGGGACTGGCTAGTTTCGATTAGGTTCCATAAGTAGCAGTTTGGATTTTGTTTCGTGTGGCAAACACCGACAATCTCTTGTCAAAGTGGGTTTGAAATGACTCTCGTTGGCATATATATTTCTTGTCTACCATCGTGAGTTGTTCTGCTACGTCCTGTGATAGGTGATTAGGCGCACATTCGTCTGTTTTTAGTGGTCCAAGTACGTGAAAGATTAGTGACTTACAGTTTCTCTGGTGTCTTATTAGCTGTTTTGATATCTCTGTGGCAGTTGTTTGAAATCTGATTCCGCATCTCAGTGGTATCGCACGAGTGGTTAGTTTATTGACGCGAAATAAATTTTGCACGTCATCTGAGAGGAACGACTAGAGAGTCTCGCTTATTTCTTGTGTCGAATTCTGAGCAACTACATTAAAGCACGCGGCATCAATATGCATTAGATAATCACATTGTGGTGGTGCTCAACGATCTGTGGTTTGCGAAAGCCGTGCCCCACAGGTCCTGCATTTTATTAATTTCTCATGACATTGATTGTTTGGATGTTGGACGAACGTGGGGGTAGTTGATTGTGTCGCCATCTCGTATCACTGGTATTTATATCCCGTCATGATTTTGATGTTACTTGTCTCTTCATTTGTCGTTGTGTATATTGCTTTCACGTTTAATAATATTTAATGCCAGAAGTTTTATTTAACGCAGTCTGCTTAAGTTTTTAGAGCATTGCTCAGATGAACGTTCTGGTGTGGTTTTAAGCGTCGTCAGCCAGTGGAGACGCCGGCCGGTGTGGCCGTGCGGTTCTAGGCGCTTCAGTTTGGAACCGCGTGACCGCTACGGTCGCAGGTTCGAACCCTGCCTCGGTCATGGATGTGTGTGATGTCCTTAGGTTAGTTAGGTTTAAGTAGTTCTAAGTTCTAGGGGACAGATGACCACAGATGTTAAGTCCCATTGTGCTCAGAGCCATTTGAACCGTTTGAACCATAGGTGGCGCTGATTGAAGTAAGATAAAGTTACTTACTCAGATCTCTCTTCCGTTTGTCTTTGGGATTACAGTACCAGGAATTAACGTCTGAGCACTGTCGTTGCCACTGACGACGCGCTGGTCCAGTTGGGTCAGGTTCTCAGTCCGGTACTCGGCTCACTCCAAGGTTGTCGGACATTCGTAACTGGCTTCGCATACGGGGAGTCGTAGCTGAAATTTCAGAAAAAAATTAAAAAATATGCAAAAAATTGTCAACCAACCGATCCTTACTTGCAAACAACCCAGTAATCCACTCTCTTCCCACACTCCCTGTCCTTTCACTCAGAAGTTCAGGTAAGGTGTAACGTGGGCTAATGATATCACACTGACACCAAATTTCATCACAGCTCTGCCCGACGCCATTGTGGACGTGTCGCAGGACGGAAAGTTCATTACACCGCCTCGTCCATCCATTTCACCCCCTCTTTTGCGACTTTGCGATAGAGGTCAGAACTTCGGCGGCCAGCGATTAAATCACGCGGTTTTACTGTGGATGGTCAAGGAAAACACTTCATACACCGCCATTCATAATCTACACGAAACGGCAATGAAACCACTCTTTAACGAGGGGCGAAGATCCACACTCTTTTCACCGTCGAAAACAGTTCTCAGTGTGATGAGCAACAGGGCTGACAAGCCCGCCCTCCTCTTCCCCCCCCCCCTCTCCCCTCCCCCCCCTCCCCCTCTCCACCGAACGCTTCAACCCTTCTTGACAGTCATGAGCCAGCAACTCCACTGAACGTGATGGCAACCCATTGAAGTGCAGTGCGATCACAATTTTTGCTATGGTGTATAGGGTGGAACCATTACGCACCGTTCAACGCCTTTTAGAGCAGCTTATGCTTTTTCAGCCGTTATATTTCGTGCCTTCCTGTGACGTGATCAAAGAAAAGTGCGATATTGAAATATGCATCAAGAAAACGGCAGAGGGTCCTTTTAAGACCCCCCCCCCCCCCTCCCATCACTCCGCCGTTCGGCAATAACCTCAGTGCCACCTACTCCCATTTGCTGAGCACTTCAAAAATGTACCTGAACGCACACAATATATGACGAAGCCCTACGTTCTTGTAAACAGGCAACCCCTTCGAAACGTCTCCGATTGCAGATGGCCTACTAGCTGGTGAAAGAGCAGCAATGTAGCCTGCCTGTAGGCGCCTAGGACGCTCGTCGCAGGTTCCATCTCTATAGACATATTTTTAAAGTGTTCTACAAAGATGGGCAGGTGTCACTGTGTTGCCGAACTGGGTGACTTCAGAGAATCCTTTTGCTGTTTTATTCACGAATATGTCAACATCGCACTACTCATTTATCACGCCACAGGAGGGCGCAAAACAGTATGGCTGTAAAAGCATACGCATCCTTTGCTACTTCGTATCGTGTTCAAATTTCGTCGAATGATTTTCAAGGTTCCCTAGCACTTCCACCCTGTGCACCACATTCAAAACTGAGATCACACTGCACTGGAAAGTGGTACAATGGTACTCACTGGGACTGCTGGCTTACGATATCCTTATAGTAGGGTTGAATCGTCTCGGCCGTCAGCAGTGTCAAAGTTTGTCAAGAACGCTGTCCTGTTGCCTGTCACGCTGTGAACTGTCGTTTCAGAACGTGAAATGTGTGGGAATCAACGCGCCAATGGAAGGGGCGGTATCACTGACGCCCTATATGACACCCGAAAGGCCTTTCTGTGTCGACTCTGAGCAGTGGTGTGTGTGAAAAGGTTTTACGTCTGAAATGATTTCGACGACCACACATAAGAAAACGGCGTGATTTCATCAGCAGGTGTCATAGTTGTGACCTCTAACGCTAGGGCGTCAAAGAAAGCTGTGAAAAGTGGGTAAGAGGAAGAGTAACGACCTTTCCACTGTGTGTCACACCCACGGTGTCGCTGGGCAGAGCTGTGGTGAATTCTGCTGCCAACCTCTGGCCGTTTCTTCGAATGTGTCGAAGCCTTGTTGTTTGAAGCGTCGCCGAACCTGAGGCTGACGTCGCAGTGCGGTATCGTTTTGCACTATTACCATTGTAGGAATGTTTGAGCTAAATTTCAAACCTTTGCTTTGCAAAGGAAAGAAAGTTATCCTTTAATTGTATTGCGCAGAAGATATATGAAAGAGTATAGGGATCAGGTAATTGATTCACGCATAATAATAACTTCGTTTATTCTGTGATATCTTCAGCCATTCTCTTCATCTGCATTGTCATTCAGTTATATCAGTCAAAGGGATCTGAGCCGTGATAAAAATTGCTGTTTTGAAGAGCGCGCCGCAGCACGTAGTGTGAAGCAATCGCCCTCCGTTTCTGGCGGTGGCGCCGTTGTGGCAATCGCAGCTTTGGTGTCTCCCTCTGGTGGGATAGGGGAAAGGTTGCCTGTTCACGTGCATTTAAGGGACGCTATGAGCTCGCCAGTCAGTCAGTCTGGGTCAGTCTCTCGTCCTCAGCTTGCTAGTCTATCTATATTTACTAAGCAGATGTCTGTCGTTCGCAGTGCTAGTATGTCTGTCGTTCGGATCAACCTGTAAAGCCGGCAAAATGAGAGTCTTTCCACTCCGCCAGTAAGAGCACTCAGCGAGTGGTTGCCCGGTCGGGTCTTAGTTCCTGTATCTGAATCTGCGCGATAAGCCGCCAGTCTGCTCGAGTTTGATCAGGCAATGGTCATTGGCAGTTGGATCGATCGGTTGGTCGGTCGTGCACTGAGACACAAGATGACTTGTCCGTCTTGAGCGTCGGCGCATGTGAGGTCGCCACGTGAGTCCAGTGGGCCGCGGCGTATAGCGAGGGGTAGTGACTTAGCAGTCGACACGAGAGCAACAGGAGTCAACCCACGACATCAGTCTGGCCGGTGCGAGCTGCGAGCCATGAGACGGGAGATCGGCGCGCCTTCCTGCGTCCGTTGAAGCGGCTGGCAGCGCACGGTTCGGGAGAGCGATTGGGGGGTGCTGCGCCAGGTCTTCTCGAGAAATCACAGTTTATTAGAAGTTAAGTGATTGGTGATATGTTGTTTGATTTACTCTTGTTAAATTCTACTTGTTTTCTTGGTGAGGTCACCAGCCGTTTTGCTTTGAGGTCGTCCCACCATTCTTCTCCGTTTGCCCACCCGCAGGAAGGTGGTTGTTTATGAATTGGGTGGTCTGTTTTTCCCTTGTGGAGTAGGGGCGGGTTAGAGCCAACTGCGGTTCTGGTTGTTCGGTAATCTCCGTATCAATCTACCGTACGTTAGTAGCTGCCTCTGTCATGTTTGTCAGATTTGGTGTGTTAACGAATTTATTGCTTGGAGTGTAACGGCTTAATACCTGAAATATGTTTTGATCTTTAGAAACTTTGATATTGTTGCCTATGGTCTTGAGAGGGGGTATATGTGTACTGTAGAACATCTTAACTATTGTTTGGCCAACCTTGTAGAATTTTATATAAGATAGCATTTCAAGGGCTTTTACTTAAATGATCATTTTACTATATAAAGTGTCCATACTTTCACCGTAAGACTTTTCTTAGAAGTTAAAATCGAATTGCATGTTCGGTGGCAAGGTTAATATTTTAATTGTTAGTGTTTTGTACCATTTCCATTCTTCCTACGGGGGGTGCATGGTTTGTGTGCTTGTGTAAATTGTTAAAACTCTTATTTTAAAGTTATCTGGTGTGTTGCAGATTTGCACCAGTGTAGTCTTTCAGAGGCTGTTGTAAGCGGTCGTAACTACGGCTGTGTCAAAAGGAAGTGGCAAGGTTCTCTGCCCAAAAGCTCGTACAGTCAAAACTTGTTTCTTTCTGCCTGTGAATAAATTTTAACCTTGATAGTTAGAGGGTGCTTTCTGATTATAATTTTAAATCTGTTTCTTTTAAAAAATGCTTTTATGCACTATTAAAGTGAATAAAATTCCCATTTGGTAAAAGGAATTTGGTTATGACTTCATCAGTTACTCCCTGGTAACTACTTCCATGCTTACACAGTGTGATTAAATGTGTTAATGTTCTTGATGAATCGCTAGTAAATAAAATAAATTCTTAAGAATATTCTTTGAAAATAAATCACGGTTCAGATACGGCACATTATGGTGAAATCTTTCCTTATCTTTTGTACTCACAAAGAGATGAGCGACAACAGCGTTAACATTAGCGGAACGTCTTGCACTACAAGCTTTTGTTTTTTACAGGCTTCTGTTGTTACGTCGCACACAGATTGTGAAACTTTCTTGGCATGAATAATAGCGGATCGCATTAGTGAATGAAGAAATTACTTCCCTGGTGTCAGTGTTGGCAGAAAGTCATATAATTATGTTTGATTTGCTTAGTCGCCGTATTACATTAGAGGTCCCGCAGTCCTTTCTTTCGGCGTTTATTTGTACACCAGCTCGTCGTTGATTGGTATTTCCTTTGGACACAGGCACAGCGCAGGCCGCATCAGCTCTTCAGAAGCTGCGGAGGTCATTAAAAGTAACACGTGTTGTCAAACTGAACTGACGCATGGTACACTCAGCAAACACCGCCGGGTCTTCGGTGGAGAGGCAAGAAAAACAGTGCCGTCATGCGGATGAACGAATAGCTTTCATGTCGTTGAGGCGAGCAAGTGTTTTCACAACTCGGGGGCCCACTTCTGTACCGCACCCTGCCCCGCCGCCAGCACTACACTACCACACTAACCAGGCCAACGTCGGCTGCTCACGCTGTCTGGCGGCGGAACACGCGAAAATGCTGCCCTGTACTTCTTCATCGTCTGAAGCTTTAGTGTAAGCGCCTCTACAGATGCGGAGTTATGCGGAGTTCGACTCGACTGGTGGTTGTTCACCTTCTGTTCAACAAATGGCGCATTCTCTGGTACTTCGCAGTATTTCGTGGACTGATGCGATTAACGTGCACAAAAACTTCCGTCAGTCCTGTCTGGAACGGATCCCATACTGACGAGCAATATTCACGTATTTCTCGAATGAGTGTTTTATACAACTTCCTACGTATCATAAAGGGAAGGAAATTTAACTGCAAGACAGCTGTAACTGGTGATTTCGTTATTGTCACGACCGGTTTCACTGCATTAGAACAGCTGCCGCAGGTGAACCAAGTAAGCAAGAAAGGATTCCATGTAATACATATGATAAAATACTAAAAGAATCTTTTAACTTTCTTTAATTTTAAATTTTTTCGACAATTCTTATGTATTTCACTTGAGGAACTGCTGTTTTAATTCAGCGAAACCTAATGTGACAATAAAGAAATCACCAGTTGCAACTATCTCGTGGTTCATCTTACTTCCAGTCATTATGACGTTTAACGGCTGTGGCTGCCCGCATTACAGAGGTCTGTACTTCCTGTATTTCTGTTGTCAGCAACTTAGGTGGCTGAGGTATTGAGCTGTTTGAGTGATAATTCTTACACGTATTTCTCTTACTATTATCGGAATTGTGCAGATGATATTTTTCGGAAAGTTGTAAGAGGTCCATGATTAAGGAATTTATTGTTAGCGCATTCGAGCAGATGTAATTTCGATGTATTGCTCACGCGCTGCCTGCGATATGTAAGGTATAAGAGAATCTCAGACCAAAGAGCAGTGTTGACTGCAGTAGGAACTGAGTGGTAGTAGCAGTAAGTAGTAGCTAGCGAGCAGTCGTGTGTATGGAGTTGGGTGGGACGGTCGTGGGAGCGATGGCGGAGCCTGAGCGTTACATAACCCTCCACTGGGGGAGCAAAATTTTGGCAGCAATGGTGAGTCAATTGGACTTGCCACGAGCAACAAATTTTTCTATAATCTATTTAGTTTACTAAGTCTACAGTCACAGAGTATATACATTACTGATTGACAAAGTGTATACGCAATGAGTACAAAAGATATTAACAAATTACATAAAGGGCACACACATTGTAAAACTCTTTAGCATTTTTACAACAAATAAACATATCAAAGAGTGAAATAAAGTGCACACGCACTGTAGGAGTCTTTAGCATGTTTAGGACAACTGATCTTATTAACAAATGAAATGAAGTGCACACGCACTGTATATGTATTTATCATTTTACAAGAATTTAAACGCACTGTATGAGTCTTTACCATTTTATAAGCACTAGGAAAGGAATGGGAAGGATTTCATCATGGTTGTAGCACAGTAGGTTGCACGTAGCTGCACTGAAAGTCCATATCTTTCTACAGAAGCACGACACCAAGTAAGACAATCTGAACTTCTCTTCCCTGAAGTATTAATCAATGTAGCCAAGACACTGAAATGTTGCATTAATACAGTATATTATCATTTTGGTAGTACATTAGGTACACCAAATAGTAGGATCATAATATCATCTCCATCGTACAAGGTGGTGGACAGCTTGGTACGTCAACACCACATTCTTGTAGAATCCATACTCTTACATCAACGTAGAGCTAGTGCAAAAACCAAATATAGTGCTCCATGATTATGAGGATGGACAGGACAAACGAATAATGCAGTAATTTCTGGTAATTAGGTCAGAAGGTGAAGGACATTAAGTCTTATGCTAGTCATCATTGAAAATTACATTAGTGTATCAACCGATCTGAATAATTATTGGCACTCATTGGTTAGTTACTAAACATTTCTTTACTATGTATGGAGTATTACAGAACAGTATTCATAAGTCACCTTATTACCGTAATTATTACAGTACATCATTCATAAGTCATCTAATTACAGTAAATATTGGCACTCATTGGCCAGTTACAAAGTATTCATATAGTTTTACAAAATATTATTCAGTATTATTCAGAAGTCATCATTCAAAACAGGAGCTATTGAGTGTAGCATCAAGCTACTGGTGTTTATATATGATATCATGTAAGTGACATAAGACATATTTTAAATATAAGACATTGGAACTATTAGTCAAGGTCTGTAGTCCACTAATACATAGACATAATGGAATCAATACATCAGAAAAATTTGCATTATATTTAGGACTAGAAATATATCTTCAACTGGTAGCATTATTTAGTTATATACTGGTAATAGCTGGGACAGGTAATAATTATTTTTTTTGTGTGTGTGCTAGCTATGCATTGCGTTGGTATCGATAATTGCTGGGGTATGAAAATATATGCTTTTGACTCATTGCTGGAAATAAGGATTAATAACGTCATTCGTCATGAGTCAGCTGTAGGAAGGTTGTGAAACAAGTAGACTATATGTGATCACATTCATGAATGATACACACAACTGGGTATAAAAATGCAAGTACTAGAACAGATTTAATAATTAAGTGCTTACAGCATATTAATATCATGAAAAAGCTTCTCGAAAAGATACAAAATGGATTATTGACCTGAAAGAAAAAATGTGTATTATGCTGAAAAGTAGTAAACTTCGAATTAACAGGTAATGAAACGTGTACTTAATATGTATGTATTGTAGCTGTCTTTCCCAAAACATTCAGTCATTATACTATGTGACGTAAGACATGCTGTCAAAAGGAACTGCAACAAATACTTAAATAACTACATAGCATATCTTAACTAATAGTAAATATATAAACTTCATTATTCTCAGCTGCAAGGAAAAACTTCATTATTCATATTATAATAACTTCATCATTATCATCATCTGCAAAGAAAAACTTCATTATTCATATTATCATATTCTTCATACAACTATTCATCATCATTTATTATCATCTGCAAAAAATAGACACTTCATTATTCATATTCGTATTACCATTTATTTCATACAACTATTCACAGTACAGAGTTTCTTACTTCTAGCATATTTCATCACTAAAATTAACATCTGTAGTTCCGTCTGACAGCCTGCATCAATCGCTTCGTATTCTGAAAGAAAAATAATTAGTCAAGACTGCTATCATACGATGTTTATAGTATATTCTGGTTAATGCTTGTGAATTCTGATCCATTTACTCTTCATGACACGGTAGTGCATTTTCTTTCGTTCATTCCGATGGTTAAACTTCCATTTCATAGTAAGCCACTATGGTTTGTGTAATTTATTTCTTGTACACGTTATTGCTTTCTGAAAATGATGAATAAGGATTAATATCTTGCATTTAAATCACATACCCATTAAACGAAAACTTGTGTCTAGTGACATAATTAAGCATACAGCATAGCAGGACAGAAAAGGTATTAGGTCAAAAACATAGACAGTTTTCAAGTGCAAAAAATGTGTACACAGTATCATATTGTAGTAGCAAAAAATGTAAAACAGTCAAGATGTTGAGATATCATGAGGCAAAATGTCAATGTCAGCTGGTGTTTGTTACATCTTAAACATTTCATAGTGCATACAGACAAAAATTCTACTTTCGATAGGAAAACAATCATACAAACACAAAAAAATGGAAAACGTGCACGGTCTGATGTCTAACGACAAGAAAAGCAACCTGCTAACCTTACCTTGCCGGGCACTTGCCAAGAAAAAATACGATTATTATCAGTAAGTAGTCACATAAATGTAATTGCATAAGTGGCCATATAAATATCAGGAAATGTCATTACAGTGTGATAAATCGTAAAGTATGTTCATTCAATAAAGGGTTTAATATTGGAGACATGGTGATTACCTTTACTTTTTCTGGTTCTCAAAGTTTCGACATGTACTGCATTGGGGTGAGGAATGCTGCGAATTCTATATGGACCTGCGTATAGAAGCTCAAATTTACTGCATCTACTCTTTCCTCTGTTGGATAAATAATGTGTACGTACTAATATCTTCTGTCCTATGTGAAAATCACGGCGTGTAGAAACCTGTTTTTGCTGTCTCCTCCGGCGCTCTGTGGCACGTTTGATGTTGTTCAGCGCAATGTCAATTATTTCATGGTGGCCTAGTCGACGAGATGTAGGAAAGGATGCTAGTTCTTTAATTTTGTTGGGTGGTTAAACGTTTTTCAGTGTAACAGTCGGAGATAGCATAGTAGATTCATTTGGTATGGAGTTAATTACATCCTGGAATGAGAGTATGTGTGTATCCCGATCAATATATTTTTTATGGCAGTATATTCTACATAGTTTACCAATTTCTTTCATTAGTCGTTCACAAGAGTTCGAAGAAGCGTGATACTTGGATATATAGATCGGAGAAATGTTTCTAACTCGTAACATACGTGTCCATAACGCAGATCGAAACTGTGGTCCATTGTCGGAAATTACTTTCAATACATGTCCTACATGGAATAAAAAATGTTTTACAAATGCATTCGAAACAGATTTAGCAGTAGCTTTGCGTAACGGAGTGAAGGTAACAAATTTCGAAGTGAGTTCAACAGCGACAAAGATGTTGCAAAAACCTCTAATAGTTCTGGGAATCGGTCCAAAAATGTCTACAGCGGCCATGTGTCTCAATTTAAAGGGTACAATGGAATGTAACAGAGGAATATGTGAAGTCGTGTCTGATTTAGCTTTCTGGCAGATTTTACATGACGTTAAAACTCGTCGAATACGTTTCTCCATGTTAGCAAAATAACAGTTCTGTCTCAGTAGAAGAAAACATTTTCTGGCTCCATAATGTGCGCAACTTAAATGGGTATACCAAATTAATTTGTTAACAAGCTCGTCAGGAATACATAATAACCAATTGTTGCTGTCAGGGTGAGAGCGGCGAAACAGAATATTATTGCGTACAGTGTAATGGTTTCTGATGGTAACATTATTCCTATCTTGCCAAAGGTGTCTAATTTCTTTCCACACGTTGTCTTTGCTCTGCTCTTGTGCTATGTCTCGTAATGATGCCGAAATAAAATTTTCGAATGCGACTTGTTGAATATACATCACGCTAAAATTTGCTTGGCAGAAGTTGGTTGCGATGTCTTGCTGATTGTTGCTGAGAGAATGGGATAGTGCGTCTGCTACAATATTTTGTGTACCGGGAATGTGAACAATTGTAAAATTAAATTCCTGTAAATAAAGTATCCATCTGCTTAACCTGTCGTGTGTAAATTTTGCGGAAAGTAAAAACTGTATAGCTCTATGATCTGTGTAAACGGTAGTGTGTCTTCCATAAAGAAAATGCCTAAATCTCGTAAATGCCCATACAACACATAATGTTTCAAGTTCTGTAACAGAATAATTGCGTTCAGCAGGTGACAGAATGCGACTTGCAAATGCAATGTTTTTAATTAGTGTAGTGCCATTTTCTTCAGTTTCCTGAAAAATGTGTACGCCTAAAGCGGTGTTAGAACTGTTGGCGGCAATGGAAAAATGTCTAGTAAGATCTGGGTGTGATAAAAGAGGTGCATTCAACAAGGCATGTTTCAAATTAACAAATTCAGAATGTGCTTGGCTATCCCAGGACCAAATAGCGTTTTACCCGACAACTGGCATAATCTAGGGGTGTCTAAAGCAGAGTAACGAATAAATTTACGGAAAAAGTTAATTAATCCTAAAAAGCTGCGTAAATGTTTCTTCGTCGTTGGAACAGTAATGTCGTGTAAAGCTTGAAGTATTTCCGGGTCAGGCGCAATACCTTCTGCTGAAATTACATGTCCAAGAAATTTTATGGAAGTTTTGCCAAAGCGCGATTTGCTAAGATTAACTGTGAGTCCTTGTGCACGAAAAGTTTGCAACAGTCGTTCCAGAATCAGATTATGTTCAGTTAGCTTATGCGATAACGATGTTGTCCACATATGTTGTGATTCTGTCTTTCATGCAAAAGAGTGTATCGGATGTCGTCAAAACTAATAACATTTTCGTGAACAAGATTCTGTGTGTCAAAAGTATGGCTTACGTTGCTGGAAGATGCAACCTGTACTGTATCGAGTCAAATTCTTTCTGACGTGCCGTTATTTGCGGGAGGATGCTGTGGCATTTCAACTATTTGTACTGTTCTGTTATTTCTTCCTGACGTATTAGGTTCGGGATGATACCGACTGTCTGGTTCATTCATAATAATCTGTTATTGTGGATGATTCTGCTGCTGGTAAGACCGACTGTTATGCTGAAAACTGTGCTCATTACTTTTACGTCTGTCATAATAATCATTGCTATACGCCGCGTTGCGATAGCAATTGAAATGATGTGACTTCTGTATGTAGTGGTTTCCTTGTTGCTGTGCGTTACTATTTGGTGTGGCCGACACTATACATGTAGGCGGCGAAACTTTAAAGCTTGGTTGACCTTGCAGACTACATTGTTGGTTAGGTATGCTAACCGGCTGGTTTTGTTGATGTTGTTGGGAAAAGCCTCTATTGTTGCCAAAATGTGATTTCTGAAAATTTTGTGCATACTGATGATTAGACTTTTGTCTGCTATTAGAGTTCTCGTGGTTGTCATTTCTGGAGCGTATAATAACTGTCACTTCAAGTAAAACTCGTCATATCAGGTTTCTTTACTCATTCTTAATCCTAGATAGGTCGATAGTTGAAGAGCTGTTTTGATAGATATAAAGGATAGTAAAAGAGAAGACAGCAGTGCAGAAAACTAAAGATGAAATAGCACTACTACGGCTCGGGGCCCTGTGCACGCTATGGCACATATTCATCGAAGCGTAATGACTCCCCTGAGGTCTCTTACGCGCTACAAATAAAATTTAGTTTCTGCATTACAGGCAATGCCGGTGAAAATTCAAAAGAAAATTGTTGTATCCAGTCCATTCTTAAATACCTTAAATTTTCTCACGGACAGAAAATGCTTATAACCAAAATTATCGTCTCTGCATGTCTGAACAGGTTCAGGATTGTAGGTTAATCTGTTTGTCTGTGACTGTTCGGAATCTAACTCACGTACACTCTGTAAATTATCTAAATTATACTGGCTGTGTGAGTCTGACAAATGTTCGGAAAGTGGCGTATGCTGTGATGTGTTAAAGGCTGAAATATTTTTCATCTCCATCAATTCGTGCTGTAAAGATGACAATTTTGTACGTAATGTGTTATTGGACGAACCTATCTCACTGATCGTCTGCTGTAAATTTTGGAATTCGGGTGTATGATTAAACAAAACTGGTGACGTATCGTCTGATTTGGTGTCATTATTATTTTCGATAACATCAATACGACTGGCCAATTCATTATATTTTTCAGTCAGTGCTTTTACATGATCATCGTTTTTAGTATCACAAGCATTAATTTGTTTTTGTATTTTACGTGTGGTTTTGTTCAATTTTTTTAACGTCTGTTTTGATGGCATCAGGATCCTGTATTAGTTCCAACTTTTCAAGTCTGTTGGTCATTGTCTGAAAGTCTAATGTGTGTGTGTCTGATTTTGTTTTAAGATCGGAGATTTCGGTGTTCAACTGTTTGATTTCGTCTGATACTGTAGCAATGTTGTTGTCTACGTATGTTTTTACTTTCGTAAACAACTTTCGCTTATCTTCTTGTCTCTGTGCAGTAATTGTTTCCATGACTTGTTTCTTTACTTTATTCTGTTCCTGTATAAATTTACGGTAACGTGTTTCACTGTTTTGTAGGAGGTGATTAAAACGTTCGTCAATTTGACTATTTTGTTGTTCAAATTTCGTGTCTACTTTCGCATCCAGTGTGCGTGAAAGTTCTGATGACATTAATTTAAACTCGTCGCGTAACTGTGTTGCGTATTCAGAACATTGTTTAGCGACTGCACTAATTTCATCTCTAAGTAATTTAGTTGTGGCTGCATGTGTATTACTTAATTCTTGTGCCACAGATCTAATTTCTTCACTATTGTTCCTAGCACAAGCCTTAATTTCCTCACGTAATTGTTCTTTAGTATCATGACATTGCACGGCAACGGCTGTAATCTGTTCACTGAGCTGTTTGAAATTGTTGTCTTGTTTTTCATTCAACTGTTTGGAATTGTTGTCTAGTTTTTCATTCAACTGTTTGGAATTGTTGTCTAGTTTTTCATTAAGTTGTTTATTCGATTCATTAAGGTTATCTTCTTTTTCATTAAGTTGTTTGTTCGATTGATTAATTTGTAGCAATAATGCCATAATTTGATCCCAGCCAAAATTAGCGACTCTATTTTCTGTGCTGTGTGATGATGTATCTGCATGTGTCACGTTTTGTGAAACCATTTGGTCATTGTCTGATTCACGAAAAGGTTTGCTAATTGGATGTGCACTGTGGTTCACTACGTCGGAATCAAATAAATCTGACGTATTTGGACTACATTGTTCACCTTCGTGAGAAAAATTCACCTGTTCACTATGCAAATTTTGAAAATCAGGCGTGTCAAACTGGGCAGCGTTCATTGTATCGGAACGTGCCGCGTCATCAATTGTTAAATTTAATGTGGACATAAATGAATTTGTTTGCACATCATTAGCATTTAAATCAATACTAGTAATTGGCCCGCACTAATTATCTGTAATTAAAGGATTATCACTATTACACTGAGTGTAGCTAGTATTATCTGTCAAATTATTCGAGTCGGCTTTCTCACTCATTGCACATCGCGATGTACTGTTAGCAGTTTTTCGCGGCATTTTCACAAATCAAAGTTAGGCACAAAATGAAACAAAGACAAAGCAAAAATGGAACAAATACAAGTACAACAAAGAGCAATAAATTGCAGATGATCTGTGAAAGAAAGAGTGACAAATTAGAAAATGCGTTGCGCCAGATGCAAACTACATTTAATATTAAGTAAATAAGAGCAGATATATAACTGACTACTACTCAGAAATTCACAAAGAAAATGCGATCCTGGCCGGTTGTCGCCAAGTGTAATCTCCCAACAAAAGTAAAAAATAATATGAATAATATTCACGTTTAGTGTAACCTCCCCACAAAATAAATTCCGTAACCTACCAACGGTAAAAACAGTAATTATTTATATCATTCACATTTAGCGTAACCTTCCAATAGTAAATTGCGTAACCTATCAATAATAAAATGTTACTAATCTCTCAATAAAAAATTGTCGCTCACTTTTAACCTTTCAATAATGACTGTGAATTTAAACTGGTGAATTCTGGACGTCAGCAGTGCTGCGTCATGGCCCTGAAAGATCATACTGAATAAATTGAAAATTCTTACCTCAGTCTAGTCGCCGGATAACGCATATATATACCTGCTCCAATAAGATATTTTTCTGGCGCAGCTCAGTGCAATGCTGCCAGATAGATTTCTCATGTATAAAAGAACAACTGATTTTTCTTTGCAATAATCGGGATGACCATGGATTGGAGAAATTAGTAAATTCTTTAAACTGAAATGTATGATCGTCAAAAGTTACTTTTTATGAGAAAGATTATTATTAAGAGATTTTTTTAAAACATTTACATGGGACTTGATTTAACAATACTACATATGGGCGAGGCTGCTTTTACCTTACATTACAACGCTCAGGCTCCTACTACCACACAGTTCCTACTCCATACAGCACTGCTCTTTGGTCTGAGATTCTCTTATACCTTACATATCGCAGGCAGCGCGTGAGCAATACATCGAAATTACGTCTGCTGGAATGCGCTAACAACAAATTCCTTAATCATGGATCTCTTACAAAGTTATATCGTATATCTTCAGATTCATGTCTTCTATAAACCAGCTTAAATAGACATCTTCCAAAGCTCTGTTAAACTCTAATAGTCGATCCCCTATCTGTTCCACGTCGACTCTCATTTCTTCTTACGAGCTCGGATTGGTGAAGGGTGCGGGAAGAGATCGTTTTAAAAAAAGCCATCCGATATTTGCCTTCGCCGTTTAACAACGTCACGGAAAAGCTAAATATGGGTGACAATACGGGTATTTGAATACGAAAGCAACGTCTTATCTCCACGGCACCTTGTGCCTTAATAAATTGGTCCTGTCCCCGAAGATCCGTCATCGATTCTGAAGATCGATAATGATAGACCCAAGTCATTTGTATATAAAGTGATAGACCGTTATTCAGGAATAGAAGTAAAATGAATTAAATTCTAGACTTCGGGCAAGAAGGAAACTTCACCATGTAGTCCTTGTGGTCACGCACTGTTAGCTATACTCCAATACTAGCTAATTTTCTGAAGTTTCCTCTGTAGCAGATATGGGAAAGGACATCGTTATTATGAGACGAAACGGCATTTTTTTTGGTTGAAAAACTAATAATTGATTTAAATTATTATTTAAAAATGGCTCTTAATTAGAAAAAGATGACCATAAGTGTACAACGATATGATTTTTAGGATCCATTAAATTTTCCATACGGGTTACTATTAAAAGGTGATACATTCCTCTCTCTGGTCACTATTTTATTAAACACAACTTATTTCGAATTAGTTGGACTGTTTTTCATCGTCATCCACTGTTTACGGAATAATCTCTACATCTTTCTTATCTAGGACAAGACACGTCGCAAAACGAAAATTTATTTAAAATTTTGTATTGTGGGAATCCACAGCCTCTAGGTGCTTAATAAACGTAAACATGGTCCGTAGTAGGTTGTAACGTGATTCTTATTTAATCGTTCGATTAGCTAATTTCGACTGCTTGTCACGTTTGTGGAAATTTATTTATTTTCGTTTCAGAAATGCAAAGTATTTAATTAAGCAAAGGAAATCGATTGTTGACATAAGTTTGCTCTTTGATTGACCAGAAATTGAACACTCCGAGTGCATTCGGTATCGCCCTCATTAGATCTCACATGGTTTATTTGGCTGGAGGAAAAGAACAGTATAGTTGATGGTTGTTAATTTGCGCAGCACCACACTTGTGGAAACATAACTCAGCAGGAAGGCCCCACTTTCTGTTTCTTTTTTAGGCGCTGTTTCTTATATGTGAGTGTTTGGTCCAGATATTTAGGGATTCAGTGTTCAGGAACAGTTCCTTTCCGTATGATTTGAAGGGTTTAAGAAGAAAAGAAGCACTCCGTCATCAGGCCACAAGTGGTCTATCGGGACCATCCGACCGCCGTGTCATCCTCACTGAGGATGCGGATAGGAGGGGCGTGTGGTCAGCACACCGCTCTCCCGGTCGTTACGATGATTTTCTTTGACCGGAGCCGCTACTATTCGGTCGAGTAGCTCCTCAATTGGCATCACGAGGCTGAGTGCACCCCGAAAAATGGCAACAGCACATGGCGGCCCGGATGGTCACCCATCCAAGTGCCGACCACGCCCAACAGCGCTTAACTTCGGTGATCTGGTGGGAACCGGTGTATCCACTGCGGCAAGGCTGTTGCCAGATTTGAAGGGTTTAAGCTGCTTTTATATTCCTAAGGTGGAATACACAGGTTTGAGTTTTGGCAGATTTCGGCTTCAGGTCGTTTTCATTGCAATAGGTGGTACATTCTTCCAAAACCTCAGACAGGGAATACAAAACACTCGGCCTGAGCAATGATTGCACAGTCATCAGTGTAGACAAGACTCTGAGTTCCTTCAAGCAATGGCTAGTGTTTTTTTGTTGTTTTTTTTTTTTTTTCTTTATTGAGTTTCAATTCCCCCTGAAGGAGGCGGGCTGGCAGCAGCTTATTACGCCGCTCTTCAGCCTACAGAATTTGTTTTAAAAAGATGAAGATAATAAATAATAAAAGTTGGCGATAAAATCGGTGACTTAAATGTAAAATGGCGGAAAATTGTGGAACTTAAAACATAAAACAAAGGGTTGATGATGCTAATAAAATACACAGGAAGCGGAAAAATAATAGACAGGCAATTTAAAAAGATGGCGACAGTGTGGTTTCCGTTCGCAAGAGATATAAAACTCACACCCAGCGACAACATGATTTCTGTTCGCAACACTTTGGAAAGACGCACAACACTGAACACTCACTTAAACACTGCACTAAAAAGTTGGCACAAATATGACATGCCACAGCCGAGAGCAAGTGGGGGGGATGGCTAGTCGTTAGCGCAGATGTTAAATAGCAAAGATGCGAGCATACTGCGTGCGAGCACATTACCTCGGTGTATACCATCCTTCTGTGTTCTCCATTTGCATCATTGTCTATGAAATTCCACGATGAATCTCCGCTTCTGGAGAAGGTTTCTGACGTTGTACACGAAGTCTTCAGTGATGTTATACTCTTTTGTTTGAAGATGCTGCCGATTAACTTATTCGTAAGCCGCAGAGAGGTTAATGAACACAATGCCTGTGACGAGACGTGTCTCGAAGCCATCGACGATGCGCTGTCTCAATATCTGTGCTGTACAGCTTTTTCCTTCTCTGAATGCAGCTTGCTGTGCTATAAGCGAGCGCTCCAGGGCTTTTCCTATCAGTCTCTGAAAGACCAGCCCCTCCAACAGTTTTAGAGGTGACAGAGCAAGGAAATACGTTTGTTGCTTTTGTTATCCAGGCGATCTCTGCCAGGTTTAGGGATAGTCGTGACTGTAGCCCTCCGACCGACTTCGGGGATCTTGCTTTCCTGGACACAGTTGTACATCAAATTCAGTAGCCAACGCATTGCAACAGGGCCAAAGTTCTTAATATGCTCTACTCGTATGTCGTCTAATCCAGATATTTTACCCAATTTGCGCTTACTCAGTGTTAACTGTACTTCAGCTACAGTAAGAGAGAACTAAAGTGGTAGTAATGAGTATAAAAAAAGGGCTTAAACCAAATTTAGACAGGATAATTCGGCCAGAATACAGCTACATCATGAAGGATCAGGTCGACATGAATTTATTACTTACAAAGTCATGTCCGCGAAAAAACATGGAGGCGGCGAATGCGTCTGAACTTGTCCTTTCTGGAGTGAAACGTTTGAATACCGCATACCTTTTATCTAGCTATGTGAACAGCGCTCCACTTCATTCCACTTGCATTCCACACACGGTTCTATCACGTGCAACTTCCATGTTATCGCATTTAACGTATCATGTCTCTGCGCAACAATCCCTTTGTACAAGGCATGAAGGCGATCTCATGTTGCCTCGTAATTCCTGCAGGGCACATTCTTAAACTCATTGTCCTGTCCAACAGTCTTTGTAGACGAAACTTAAAAATTCCGGCGTGCTATTCCAGTACCATCATACATCGTCTGAGAATCACGTAATTTAACTTTCTGGAACACTGAGAGTAACGTCTCATTAAGAAAATACTCATCATCCTTACAATCCAACAACAATGTTATTGTATCCATATACCGATTACGAAGAAGAGGGAGAAACGAAATTCCAGATCAGTTTATTCATTCGATGGAGGGCAAGAAAAGCACAGGAGAATAAAAAGTAACACCGTACTTGTAAAGAGAGAAAAATCTATCTTCAAAGGACAAGTCCGCTGTCGTTTTCGCAAAAGCGCTAAATAAAAAACAGCGAGGCGATACGATTGCTTATTTTGTTGTCAATGCCTCAACTCCAACCCATTTCATAGGAAAACGAACAAGAAAACATTTTCCGTTTTACTATATGTGACATGTAGAGTAGCTCTTCCGCTGCGAGTAGTGTCCACTCTGCAATATAATTTCCCTATAAATGGAAAACCACACTCACAGCTGAGCTGTCAAAATGCCGATATCGTGAATGTACTTGTTATTTCCGAGAAACCTCGCGCCTTACTCAATGCACAGACACAGCAGCCGTCTCTACAGAACTAGCACAGATAGGAGGAAGAATATGACATGAAGCATATATTTCAGACAACAGAGAGGCTAATTCTGACATTTATGACACTTTTAAGTTGAAAATCATATCATCCAACTATTTGTGACAAGTCAATGAAGAACATAGCCATTATTGGAGTGTAGATTCTTCACGATGGAGATTTAACTCTACTAAAATGCATTCGGTGTTGCATCTTGAATTAGTTGCTAAAACGAGATAAGACTTCGTTCACGCTCTTTTAAGTAGATCCATAAAAGAATGATAAAAGCGCAGTTAAATGGTCTATACCACCCTGCGGGTCTGGGGATTAGAACAGGTCCGAAGTATTCCTGCCTGTCGTAAGAGGTGACTAAAAGGAGTATTATGGTCCCCTTTTAGTGTTTGACCAGGTTTACCAAACTTTTCAGAAGTGTGGGTCATTTGGAGAAGGACGCCTTATGTGATGCACTGAGACCTTCTGCACCTATTGTTATCATGGCTCTGCAGCTCCACTTGTAATCGAGCTATCTGGGTGAGGACATCTTAAGGGGTTCATAATCTACATCGAAATACCGCTGTAATTTTCTGCACCCACCATAACGATGGATGTTTTGGCACACAGAATCCAGTGCGGTAGCCAGACAGTCGTGGAGGGGTTAGCAGGAACTGTTTCGGTTGCAGCCCCCTGACAACACAGAGACTGCATTGATGGTGCCTGAGCTGGAAAATCCCCATATTTGCCAAAGAATATGCCCAACTTCTTTGGGCATCAGGGCTCATGGCAACAGCCATCCTGCTAGGTGGCCTTTGCTGAGGCTGGGTGGCACCCATGGGGAGAGTCGCTGGTCAGAGTGGGTGGCATGAGGGCAGACGACCTGCAATGAAGGAGACCAATTCGTCTTTTGCTGGTGGCTGAATGACTCCAGTAGTCTCTAAGAAAGGATTTCTAGACTTCAGTGCCAACAAGTATGACGCCCAAATCTTTCGCCTCCCTGGGTACATCCTGTTTTGGTATTCCATTTAATCCATCCACGTCCGAGGATGACATAGTACTATTAAGTTAATCAAAGCACGAGTTGAAAGAAATGAAGAAATGCACCAGAAAATGGACAATTATGCACAGAAGGTAGGGCTCAAAGCGAATAGAGACAAAACATAGTTCACGCAATTAGGAAGAAGACAAGAGCAGGTAGAATTTCTTGAGATAGATGGCAAGAGGTTCAAGAGAGTAGATCAGTTCAGATACTTGGGATCTTGGTTTACCACGGACAACAAGAAGGCCATATTCGCCTCAATACTTAGTTGCTTGCCTGCGACAAGCTGGGTCAATTCCCAATTCAGTCGCTCCCCATAAAAACATAGACATGGTCCAGGAGAATATTTTTCATCGAGACCTCCTATTGCAGTCGGGCGACAAGCTACACGCCAGTTAAGGCTGATGAGGTGTTCACTTCTTCCAGCGCGTCAATAGGGGAGTAAAAGATAATAGCGTTGCTACTGGTGCCTGCATCTTGGCCTCTGAGGGTGATTCGATACCTGGAAAGGTCAAGGAGGTGATATAGCAATGTTCCGTGAAATATTCGTCCAAATACTTCATGTGACCCTCCTCCCACCTGTGTCAGCTGTGTAGAGCACGACCCCTTCTGCTCGTTGGACTGCATGGAGAGGAAAATTATGGAATACAAGATCCTGGACAAGCTGACTTACCAAGAGGCATAAAAGAAATATGAGCAGGTGAATCGCATTCGATTGACATTGTCCTATGATGCAGCTACGACGATGTGCCCTTGCTGGCGATGGTAGTCCCCACGTTTATGACTCTTACAGCTCTCATGGCTGCCTGACTACATCTGCCCCGTTGGTGGTTGGGGACTCATCTTCTTCTGTTGCTCCAAAAGCACCTACTCTGGAAGCAATGCCCCCTCCTTCCCGGATGACAGGGACCTCGGTTCTCAATCCCCAGCTGGAGAAGCAACAGCCATCTCTAGCTCATCTCACAAGGAAGGGGTCTCTTGGAACTCTAACTTCCAATGTCTCCATGTGTACAAAAGTGGAATCAAAATTATTGGCCGTGGTAAAGACGTCGAATATTTACTAACTCAGTTCGATCTTTCCCTCCTAAATACAGGTGTCCCCATTCATTTCAGTGTGGCACATGGCACATACTCACGGCAACTTGTGCGGTAGTGTCAACTTATGGCACCTTCTCTCCCTCTCCTGGTGTCACTCACCTGGACGCTTGCCTAGCTGGGCTCTTACCAAGGCTGACTGGGACACTTTCACTTCTGCTACCACTGTTGAATCTCCAACGCATGGCAACATCGACGTGCTGATCCAGAATATTACTAAGACCATTGCTTCTGCACCTGAATAACAATCCCTTGTTCCTCGGGTTGCTACGAGCGAAAGACAGAGCCGAGGTGATCGCCAGAAATCGCTGTGGCCATTACAGGTCGTAGGCAGGCCGTACATGTCATAAGCGACACCAATCATTGGATCACCTCATTGCCTTCAAACAGCTCTGTGCCCGGATCCATAATGAAAAGAAGGTTAGAGGAGTGGTGGGAATGGTAAGTCTCCACCATTGGAATATGAACCTTTCCCCACCCACGTTTGGGCTAAGATCAGACGCCTTTACAGATATCAGACCCCTGTAGGTTGTAACATGGAAAATGTAGATAAAATACCTTTTTCACTATCCAAAATTTTTCGCTGTTTATTATCCGTTGATAATTTGTACTTTACTTCTAATTCTGAATGTATAAGCTTTATCAGAGAAGGTATATTTAATATGTAATGGATGTAATAGTGGATTTATTTATGAATACACATAAAAGACTATATTTATAATGTAAATACTGTAAGTTGCTGGTTAATAGCCAAGGGAACTTTATTTAAACGCATCGACAGCAACGACTGTGCCATTGTTTATCTTTGTATATGGAGAGTCTCTGCCCTCTGTGATGATGTGAACACAGACAGCAGAGCAGCTTGAGACATCAAATAGAGCGGAAACGTTTGTTTGGCACTCCCCAGACGCGGTGTGCAGCAATGATCACACCAGCGTACGCGCATCTAATTCTTTAATCCGTGAGTACTGAGAGCACCGTACGAGTGGGCAGGAGGAGGAAGCTGCAGTTCTGCTGCCTGTTCTATACTTAACCGTGGCTCTGGAGACGAATCATGACCCTCAACCAGCAGCAGCAGCAGCAGCTCACCATTGTCATCGGCTACATTCTTCGTCGTCTGCACAGCAACAACGTCGTAAGACTGTTAAGTAACAAAATATTATTACTATTGTGTAGGCATTACCCAGTGATATTTCTTTCACAAAGTATGACTAACCTGAATAATAACCTGCAAAAGTTAAAACTAAAGGGTACCTGTGCTGTCATTGTCCTCAGACATTATTACCAAGCAGCATCCCTCTCCTTTCTGTGCAAACACCAAGTGTCGCAAAAATAGAAAATTGATTATTTACTGCGAGTTTCCTTTGTTCGCTAATGATTAGTTTCAGTCCAAATTTTCTGCCTCAGTAACTGTTAATTCATCTGTTTGGTAACAGAGGCTTAACTAATTTGCAGTTTTAGGATTAACTTTATTCACTTAAATTAACGTAAAATTTCACTGGCAAAAACTACTAACTAAAGGTACAGCACAAATTAAGAGAGCGCCATCTCCATTTATTCTGTATTTAGCTCAGCCCGTCACTTTGCTGGCTAGGTATGTATTTTACTGTTGTTATATTAAATTTAAGATCAGCTGCTCCTTTGTTCGAAGTAAATTCATTTTTGTCTTTCAACAATCAAAAGTAAATTGCTTGCCTTCTTCTAAATTTTGTATTACGTTCCACTGAGGTTACTGAATGTCGTTTATTACATAACAAAGTTCAAGTTGCAGTTAGTCATTTTTGTAACCTGTAACTTCTTTTAACTTTACTTTCCAAATTTAGTATTTCAGAATAAGTAAGTGCAAACTCGATGCTTTCTGTTTATTTATTTTCTCTTGAACTGTTTTGTTGCAGAAAATCGTGACAGCCGTCTGTTGTCATGCCTCCTATGACTTGCTTAAATTTCTTTGCGATTGCCTTTCTTAAGAATCTGGAGGTTCAATGTTCTAGTTGGCTTGCGACCGTTTAATTATCCACTTTTTAGCTATTCAGTATTTTTTGTATTATCAGCAACTTTTGTAGTAAATATTACGTGGCACCCTCCCACCCCCCAACCCCCTCACCCCCCCCCCCCCCCCGCGTGGTTCACGAGCGATTGCACTATATTCCACCCATTTCAAAACTATCATTAGTATTTAAATTATGTTCAGTATACATTCTTCCTTCAGAAGGGACTGCTATACACTTCCCTCCTACTAACCGGAATTATTTTCCTTTGGTAACGAGAGCCATATTCACGGTCAAATTTCACTAAGCATACGCGATCATGGTCAATTATATCGTAATCCGGTAGACCAATTAGAAAGGGGAAATTGCGAGGTATACCTGTGATTTCCATTCATGGGGCTGTATTTACCGATCCATATACAATCACAGAGCGTTTTGCTGAGCATTACTCTCGAACCTCTGCGTCTGAGAATTACCACCCCACCTTTCATACCCTAAAACATAGGGGGCACAACACTCCGCCCAGAGCCTTATAATGCTGCATTCAGTGAGTGGTAGTTTCTCAGTGGTTTTGCACATTGTCCCGATACTACCTTTGGGCCAGACCGAATCCGTCACCAATGATTAAACATCTACCAGTGGATCACCAGTGCCACATCCTTGCCGTCTTCAACCGCATTTGGAGCGATGGCGAATTCTCGTCGCATTGGCGAGAAAGTATCATCGTTGCAGTGCTAAAACCGCGTGATATCCTGTTATTTATGTACAGCTATTAGCGCTTAGCCTCACAAACGTTCTGTTCGAGCTGCTCGAACGTATGGTGAGCCCGCAGTTTTGTTGGCTCCTTGGGTCTCGGGGCCATCTGGTTCCATACCAGGGCTGATTTCGCAAAGGTGGCTCCACCACTGAGAACTTGACATAACTGGAGTCTGCCATCCGATCGGTCTTTTGCCACAATCATCACCTTATTATCGTCTTTTTTGACCTGGCGAAAGCCTCTGACCTCACATCCTCACTACATTACGTGAGTGGGGCCTTCAGTGCCAACTTCCGACTTTTATATTAAACGTTTTCGCTCCACACCTTCAGAGTTCGAGCCAGTGCTTCACACAGTCCCCTCCCCCCTCCCCCCCCCCCCAACCCCATATTCAAGAGAATGGAGGCCCGCAGGGCTCTGCATTGAGCATTTCTTTATTTTTAGTGGCCATTAATGGTTTCGAAGTAGCTGTGGGGTCCTCAGTATCACCATTCTTATATATTGACGAATTTTGCATTTCCTTTCCCTCATATACTGTTGATGTGGCTGAACATCAGCTGCACAGAGCCATACGAAAGGCTCAGTCATGGTCTCTCAGCCACGGCTTTCAGTTTTCAGGCGCCAAGACTTGCGTCATGCACGTCGACCACCTTCGTACAGTTCACACGCACCCACACATTTATGTTGATGACCGTCTCCTTAATTTAGTGAACTCTTTTTCCTTTTTAGGACTTGTTATCGACGCTGCTTAACTTGGCTTCCCCATGCTGGCAGCATCTTAACTTTTTCGTTGTCTGAGTCACACTGACTGTGGTGCAGATCGCCCTACACTGTTACAGCTGCACAAATCCCTTGTACTGTACCGTCTTGACTATGAGGGCCTGACATATGGTTCAGTATCGCTCTCAGCATTGCGGATGCTGAATCCTATACGCTACTGTGGAATTCGCATTGCGACGGGATCTTTCCTACGAGCCCTGTGAACAGCCTACTCATAGAAGCTGGGATTCCTCCACTGCGGATCAGGCGACAACAGCTGCTTGCCAGTTATACCACACACATTCACAGTGTGCCTAATCATTCCAATCACCATCTCCTTCTCCGTAACGTGACGATCCATCTCCTGCAATGACGGCTCTGGTTGGGGATTCCAATTGCAGCCTGTGTCTGGTCCCTTCTCCCTGAACTCGAATCTTTCCCTCCACCACCTCTCCTCTGGGTTCACTCACTCACACCGCCATGGTGTGTACTTCGACCACAGCTTTGCCTGGACGCCGGCCGCGGTGGTCTAGCGTTCTAGGCGCTCAGTCCGGAACCGCGCGACTGCTACGATCGCAGGTTCGAATCCCGCCTCGGGCATGGATGTGTATGATGTCCTTAGGTTAGTTAGGTTTAAGTAGTTCTAAGTTCTAGGGGACTGATGATCAGAGATGTTAAGTCCCATAGTGCTCAGAGCCATTTGAACCATTTTTTTGCCTCGACCTATGGCAAGGCCCAAACGACTCAGTTCATCCTGCGGCCGTCCATCGCCTCTTTCTCTTCATTCTTCACGCGTCTCAGTGTTCAGAGGTAGGTACATGGTTGGCTTGATGGTTGATGGTCACGTTAGGTTCGCTTATTCTCAAACAGGATATACCAACTTGAGCTCCTTGCCAGATGGCTACAGTATTTTCACTGCAGAGCTAGTAGCGATCTCTCATGGTCTTGAGCATAGCCGTTCCTGCGCTGGTGAGTCCTTCCATATTTGTAGCAACTCCTTGGTGCCTTTCAAGCACTCGACCAAAGCTATCCTCACCATCCTTTGACAATGGCTTTCCAAGAATCCGTTTACGTCCTCGAACAACGTGGTCAATTAGTGGTCTTCGTATGTATCTCAGAACACATCGCAACCCCGGGAAATGAACTTGCCGACAGGCTGACCAAAGACCGGAATCTGTTGTTCGTTCGGTATTTCGCCGCAAATTTTTTGGGTTCTGGAATACGGAATGGCGCACTTTGACTTTGCCGAATAAGTTACGTATGATAAGGAGATAACGAGTGTGTAGAGATTCTCCTTGCGAGCCTCTAGCAGGACTCCATTGCCCTTTGCCGACTCCACATTGGCCATACTTGATGCTCCATATTTTGTTGAACTGTCCAAATGTAGCCACCCTCAGGTGGACTTTTGATCTCCGTGAAACACTCCCTTTGATTTTATGTAACCATGCCTCAACGGTTAAAATGATTTCAAGTTTTATCCATGAAGGGGGTTTTTATTATTCTGTTTAAGGGTGGCCGCCTTAGTCTCATCTTTCATGCCCTCACCCTGCCTGCGTTTTAACTCTTTCTCGCTCTTTCTGGTGCTGTTTGTTCGACTTGGTGTTCATCTTTTCACTATAGGTGTTTCTCTTGCCTTGTGCCCTCTATATGCTGGAATTTTAATTTGCTGAAGAGTGGCTGGCTCATCTTCTTTATTCTTACGCTCAGCCAGACAAGGCCGTCTGCTGGACTGTTTTAACATCTTCTACCGCTTTTCTTCCCTTTCAATTGATGTTTTCAATTTTGGGTTGATACTTTCGTTTTCTACTTCAGAGTGGTTACTCACATAGCTTTACACATTTTGTTCATTTCCCAGATATTTCAGGCGATAGGATTCTCTTGGGGTATGGTTTTAACCCGAGACATGGGTGGCTAAGAAAAAAGGGACTCAGAACCTTGCAGTTTAGTCCTTTTAATCTATAAACCAGCCAAGCAACCTTAAGTGCACTGCCGAGAATAAAGAAAATTTTAGTCCGTTGTTTTAGTACAATGAGGGACCTGATGCTATTTTGTAAGGCCATAACGACCAACGTTACAAATGGTGAATTCTGGAACAAAATTAAGGTAGGTAACGCTGCAAAATCCATTCGTTACGAACAGATCTGAGCGTTCCTCGATATACAAGGGAGATCCCCGATCTTTGGTATTGAGGGTTTGCAGAGTCGTAGAAAGAACTGTTTCACTGAGCTGCTTCTCGAATTTGATATTACTAGGTCACCCATAAAAACAGATAACATAGCGTTTCACACTCTGTAGCAAGAGCTTGGTATTAGAGGTATTTTGTGTCATTATAATAAAGCATTTTTCAGAAAATAATTATTATATGGTTATGCTCCGAGAAAGCTCACGTAAGAACCACGTTAGCAGCTTAAGTTGCGCCAGGAGGCCTGCAGTGGCTACGAAAACTATGAGCATTTCCTTAACAACTGTTCAGTTAACTTTTCATAACTGGAATTCAGTCATGTAAAATTTTTTGAAAGACATCATACACTCCTGGAAATTGAAATAAGAACACCGTGAATTCATTGTCCCAGGAAGGGGAAACTTTATTGACACATTCCTGGGGTCAGATACATCACATGATCACACTGACAGAACCACAGGCACATAGACACAGGCAACAGAGCATGCACAATGTCGGCACTAGTACAGTGTATATCCACCTTTCGCAGCAATGCAGGCTGCTATTCTCCCATGGAGACGATCGTAGAGATGCTGGATGTAGTCCTGTGGAACGGCTTGCCATGCCATTTCCACCTGGCGCCTCAGTTGGACCAGCGTTCGTGCTGGACGTGCAGACCGCGTGAGACGACGCTTCATCCAGTCCCAAACATGCTCAATGGGCGACAGATCCGGAGATCTTGCTGGCCAGAGTAGTTGACTTACACCTTCTAGAGGACGTTGGGTGGCACGGGATACATGCGGACGTGCATTGTCCTGTTGGAACAGCAAGTTCCCTTGCCGGTCTAGGAATGGTAGAACGATGGGTTCGATGACGGTTTGGATGTACCGTGCACTATTCAGTGTCCCCTCGACGATCACCAGTGGTGTACGGCCAGTGTAGGAGATCGCTCCCCACCCCATGATGCCAGGTGTTGGCCCTGTGTGCCTCGGTCGTATGCAGTCCTGATTGTGGCGCTCACCTGCACGGCGCCAAACACACATACGACCATCATTGGCACCAAGGCAGAAGCGACTCTCATCGCTGAAGACGACACGTCTCCATTCGTCCCTCCATTCACGCCTGTCGCGACACCACTGGAGGCGGGCTGCACGATGTTGGGGCGTGAGCGGAAGACGGCCTAACGGCGTGCGGGACCGTAGCCCAGCTTCATGGAGACGGTTGCGAATGGTCCTCGCCGATACCCCAGGAGCAACAGCGTCCCTAATTTGCTGGAAAGTGGCGGTGCGGTCCCCTACGGCACTGCGTAGGATCCTACGGTCTTGGCGTGCATCCGTGCGTCGCTGCGGTCCGGTCCCAGGTCGACGGGCAAGTGCACCTTCCGCCGACCACTGGCGACAACATCGATGTACTGTGGAGACCTCACGCCCCACGTGTTGAGCAATTCGGCGGTACGTCCACACGGCCTCCCGCATGCCCACTATACGCCCTCGCTCAAAGTCCGTCAACTGCACATACGGTTCACGTCCACGCTGTCGCAGCATGCTACCAGTGTTAAAGACTGCGATGGAGCTCCGTATGCCACGGCAAACTGGCTGACACTGACGGCGGCGGTGCACAAATGCTGCGCAGCTAGCGCCATTCGACGGCCAACACCGCGGTTCCTGGTGTGTCCGCTGTGCCGTGCGTGTGATCATTGCTTGTACAGCCCTCTCGCAGTGTCCGGAGCAAGTATGGTGGGTCTGACACACCGGTGTCAATGTGTTCTTTTTTTCCATTTCCAGGAGTGTATTTACGCCACTGACTGTTAAACTTTTTTTCCACAATTGCACTTTCGGCTATTAGGCCATTATCAAGTGCAGATGTTTTGGCTTTAAACCATGTCATCTTTACACACGCTGACACACTTTTCTGTCATTGTCATTTGCTGTTATATATATTCGTAACGCTACTAAGTAGTATGAGCACACATGTCCATATATATAAAACAGCACAGTCTGTACATACACATGTTCGTTCCACCATCACTAGTAACTTTTGCACTAAACCACAGCAGCGAACGACTGTTGAAACAATGGAAGTAAGACCGCACTACGGTTTCGTCAGTTCGGAAAGCGGTTTCCAACTGAGCTGCGCTTGGAATATGGCATTAGCAAAAATATCATGAGCACTCGGATGTTAAATCGGTGGGGGTAGCAGGAAGAATATGCAGGCAGCATAAGGACTCGACACTCAGTGGCCCTCTATCCCGCCACACACTCCGCATCCCCTACCATCAGCACATCTGTTCTGAAGATATGCGACTGGGTCACTCTTTGGTCTTTTGACGGGAGGTTGTGGAGTCCAGTGGCCGCAAAGAAATGTACCAGAAATGAGTTCGACGCTTCGCATGAAGACGACTCGTCGAATCGTTTCGACAACACAAAGGCACGATTTGGCATACAACCTGAAACGATTTCATTATATAACTTGCCAAAAAAGCTGGAATTTCCATGTAGCCTTAGTTTTGCTTTCAGTGATACGCAGGAGCTTCATAAAGTGCGTTACACATGTCGTCCCCTGCAAAGGCCATTACGTAATAAGAGTGGCACGTGTTACAAAAAAATACATGCTGCAGGTGTTTTGCAGGTACAGATCTGAAGCGGTATATATAACAGGTGCTTCACGGTGTGGGTGTGTAATGGCACGGCAGCTGGAAACGTACTGCAAAGTTTAAGTATAAGGGACAGTACGATTCTTGTAGGCAAAACGTCTCAGTGAAATTCTGGCGGTATATGGGCCAAATGTAATGTTGCGTCCAGGCATAGGGAAATGGTGCCAACAGCTTGACCAATTCCGCACAGAAAAGGGTGATATTGCTCCACCACATGCTCCAGATCTTGCACTATGCGATTTCCACCAGTTCGGGAAGCTGAAAGAACACATGGCGACAAAAAGCTTTTCCTACCATGAGGACAGTCCCGTAGCGATTTTCTGATGGCTGAGTGACCAAGCAGCGGATATGTACAGTTAAGGAGTTGAACGATTTAGAACATTTCGACCGTTGTTTACAGGGACTTGGTGACTATATTTAAAAGAAGTGTCATGCATTTACGTCATTCTGAATTCTAGTACTTGGCCTGCCAAGATGAAATGTAACTTATTTTCTGAAATCCCATCCATCTGATGAATATTTTGAATCATCTTCTGTTGATAAGTATTATGAACTACTGTTTCACATTGAGTTTCTCGTGCCTGATGACTTCTCATTCTCCTTAATGTACTTAAATGGCCTGTTTAGTGTCTTCTTAGTTATTAAAATTTATTGCGCTACATACGCTCCTTCCTTCCAAACCCTTTGTATAAGCCGAGTCAGATCAACTGCAAAATTTACTTACGCATTGCTACTGAGATGGATAACGAAAAAACGTGGAGTACACAAGAATTCCAGCTAGAGTTTTATTTATTTATTTACTAGCCTTTCTTCCACAGCTTCCCCTGCACGTGCACTACACACATGTATTGAATACACTGCATGGGGGCTTAATTAAAATGCAATAATTTTAGTAGCTGTGTGTCCGGTTACGAAGTCTCGTAACCGGTTGGCCCTGAGTGGTATTATCACGCAATCTGACTGCATAAAATAAAAATCAAGAATGACAAGAAATGTCCGTTAACACAACTGATTAATTAAGTCCCCTGCAACTATAAAAGCTAGGAAACAAGGCACAAGTCTAACTGTTCTGTGTGTGGTAGTGCGATTCAACGTACATGTATCTGACATGGTTCTTCCTCAATACGACAAGATATTTTAAACACCATTTACAATGAACTAATTGCAAAACCAGAAATACTATAATTCCACATAGAAACCAGAATTACAAGTCTAATACATGAACACGTGCCAGATGCTTTATTGACTGAACTTGTGACCAAGAGGCATTGTCATTAAAGAAATGTGACATAATTTTTTTTTACCTCAATATATATTGACGAAAAATAGACTGCGTTCATTGCAACCTCCTCCATCTATACATTACACTAACCGAGCAGCATATACTCTCTCGTCCAATAGAACAACAACTGCTCTCGACATCCTCTGAACTAATATTGCTTTCGACATCCTCTCAACAAGTACTGCCCACGGCAACCTCTGACTACTACTGCCCTCGACATCCTCTCAACAACTACTGCCCTCGACATCCTCTCAACACCTACTGCGCCAGTGGAGGAGGCGGAATAATAATGTTTGGCGCAATCTCTGTCTCAGTGTAGCCACCTTTCAACACCTTCTCCTCCACCTTTCTCTATTCACCTCTTCCTCTCTCTTTTTGTCAACCTCAAATTCTGAGCTCTATCTCCTTCTCCCATCTCCCTCTCTTCATATGTTCCTCCCTCTCTCTTTGTCTATTTCTTCCATCCTCCCTCTCTGAACATATATTCCTCACTCCAACCTCTGACCATATCCTCCACCCACTCTCTCCTTCCACCACTTCTTTTCCACCTGTCCATTAGCCATTCACACCTTTCACCTGCCTCAAACATCTCACCCTACCCTCTCTCCCTCCTCTCTTCTGTCTGTCTCTCCACACCACTATCCATCTCGACCTGTCCCCAACCATACTCATTGGCATGCTTAGCCCCTTCAATGACTTCAAAAAAAAAAATTATCATCATCTGATGTACTGTTTGCAGCCCAAAGTAGGTCGATAGTACTCCAACATACCCCACTTATCACACAAGGCAGCCTATGTCCTGGGGACTGGAAAACCATTTCTTGCCCCTGACTTGTACAGCAGGTTGTTTTGGTAGGCCAATACTTTTCACACAGAACATACATGTTGTGAAGGGCAACCTATACGCCAGGGGCTGGGAAAAACAAGTTTTTCCCCATACATTAGAACTAGAAGATTATAAACCACACAGTGCTGATACTCAAGAGTTTCCATGCACATTCTATAGCAGCTCACATAACTATTTATACTGTATAGTTCTGTCTGCTGTATGAGGGAGCTGTTCATAGTAGTGCACTGTAGATCATTCCAGTGAAACAATCTGTTTGATGCTATCTTCATTATGGTGGCCTCTTGTAAATTCTTTTGTGGATAATAGCATCACTGTCTTACCTATATAATGTATACATGTATCTTATGATATTTTTTTTACTGTATATTATTACGTTCCACTATGGAGATGAGATTATTCTGTTTCGCCAGCCAGAATGGCCAAGCGGTTCTAGGCGCTTCAGTCTGGAACCGCGCGACCGCTACGGTCGCAGGTTCGAATCCTACCTCGGGCATGGATGTGTGTGATGTCCTTAGCTTAGTTGGGTTTTAGTAGTTCTAAATTCTAGGGGACTGATGACCTCCGCTGTTAAGTCCCATAGTGCTCAAAGCGATTTGAACCATTTTTTATTCTGTTTCTGTAGGGTGAATCCATGTTTTGGTTCCTGGTTTTATGTTTTATCTGAAGTTAATTATTGCAATTATTGCAATAGATTGCACACAAGTATTGAATGTATTCATACGCACATCAGTTTCATAAATGGTTGTTTAACAAAACAAAGACTGATGAAAAGTTCGCACTCGGACAAACCTCACTTCAACTCCAGTCTTATCCAAATCCCGCGCCACATTTAGGAAATCACTTGAGCAATTTCTAAACGATTATAGGTTGCTTATCATGGCAAAGATAAAATCTTCAATAGCGTTTTTGTCAAATAATTGTCAGATTGCGCATTTGCAACAGAGGTTCAAAGAAAACTCGAGAAACATCTGACGTGGGTAGTTCACACACAGGTTTACAGTTGGGACTTCAATACTCCCTCGATATGTTGGGGAATATAGGGAATATATATTCTCAAAACCGGTGATCGGTGCGAATTATCTTCGTAAACTGTACTGAATGATTCCTCTGGAAGCTATTTAAGGCAGTTAGTTCAGGAATGGTTGCAATAACATACTCGACGTCTTAGAAACATATCATCCCGAGAAAATAGGGAGTGCCATGACCAATACAGAATCAGCAGTAGCAGTACACAGTCAATGTCTTCTCTGCTAGTTAACAATGAACATACTATCGATGACAGTGCTGCCAAAGCAGAGTTACTGAATACAGCCTTCCGAAATTTCTTCACCAAAGAAGATAAAGTAAATATTCCAAAGTTCGAATCACAAACAGATACCAACATGAGTATCAATATAAATCACTTAACAAACGCAAGTCTTCCTGTCCACATTATATACTAGTTAGGTTCTTTCCAGAGTATGCTGATACAATATCTCCATTCTTAACAATCGCATTCAACCGTTTGCTCGCCGAAAGATCCGCACCCATAGACTGGAAAGCTACACAGGTCACACCATTATTAGCAATATTCAAGAAAGGTAGTAGCAGTAATCCTCTAAATTAAAAGACCATATCACTAAAGTCGATATGACGCAGAAATTTGGAACATATATAAAATAAGGAAAATCTGAGCTCGCACCGAAAGATATAGGTGTTCGTCTTCTCTGCGCACTATCGAGATTAGAATACTAGAGAATTATTGAGAAGGTGGTTCGGTGAACCCTCTGCCAGGCAGTTATATGTGCTTTGCAGAGTATCCATGTAGATGTAGATGTAGTGACCATAAGTTTGTTGTAGCAAGACTAAGTATCGTGGTTTCCAAACTGAGCAAAAATAAGCGCAGAATAAATCTATTCAAAATACGGATAAAAATTCTCTTAACGCGACGAGAGTGTCTTCAGTCTTTCCGAACTAAGTATGCAATGATAGACCAAATGTATCGATAAAATGTGGCTTAATTTCAAAAAAATATTATCAACAGCAGTCGAGAGTTATATACCAAATAAAATAATAAAAGACGGAACTTATCCTCCGTAGTATATAAAACGGTTCAGAACACTGTTACAGAAGCAACGAAAAGAGCATGCCACATATTAAAGAACAGAAGATCATCAAGAATGGCGAAGTTTTGCAGACGCTAGCGCAATTTCAATGCGAAATAGTTTTAATAGTTTCCACAACGAAACTCTGTCTCGATATCTTGCAGAAAGCGAAAGAGACTCTGGTCGTATGTAAAGGACACAGGCGCCAAGACACAAATTATTGCTTCGCTCCGCAATAGCGGTGATAATGTCAGCAGATCGGAGGTACTAAATCGGGTTTTCTGAAATTCCTTCGCCGAAGAAGATAAAGTAAATATTACACATTTCGAGTCCAAAACTGTATCAAACGAGAGAATCTTATCAGTAGATATCCCTCCTGTGACAAATGTAATGACACATTCCGACGCAGAGCCATACAATACCTTAAAAGCTGCGACAAAGATTACATTAAGAGGCATGTAGATTATAATATTTGTAATGTTTACATTGGATTCTCTTTTGTTTCATACTCCCAGGAGCTAAGGGACACTTTCGATTGTTGCCTCGTGGAGGATGGACGTAATTTTTGGTGTGTGCGGAAAGGCAGCCATATTGTTAGTAATTATGGTTTGTGCGACGAGCAGAGCAAGTTTTATTGTCTTGTGAATAAAAAATAGTGAGAAGTATCGAAGTGTTACGAAAATTATTTAAAGCAACGTTGCATTGTATTCCTTGGTTTCCACCGTCTTCGTGAAGTGAACCGATGTCGACTTAGGAAGATACACACGGTCAACAAAGAGAAGAACATCGATGGCGACTAATGAATTAATATTGTGGCAGAAGGACTAATTCTACGTCTAAGGTGAGAACTCTGATTAAATCAACAAAGACGTGGAATCCAGAATGTAATTAATCGGAATGGTAAATTATATTACAGGCATATTTCACGCAGCACTGAATTTGTCCGCATTCAAGCCGGTCAATACAGACCGTAAAAAAGCCCTTCAAAAATTTTAAAGTTACAGTTCCACGTCCGTAATTTTTCCTCTTTTCCAAAAACCAACAAATTCAAATGTTTTTTATTTATTTCTCCACACTGGCGACCGCTGACAGGGACAGTGCTGGTGGAACAAAGAGTAAGTACTTGATTTTTGTACTACAAATGTACTTGTACTAATTACTGTTTCTCAGTTATGACGCAAATGGAAAATGACGAATAAGGTGAAACAATATTAACTGTATCATCGGATGGCACAATAACCAGAAGGAACAAGGACAAGGATTTACAAAACTAACGTAATCGTGAGTGACGCAGCTCAGCCGGAATTAAGGTAGGAAAGCGCAAACGCATGCAGCGGCTATTGCATGCTGATGCATGTCGTTGCGTATGAAGAATACGTAACGGAGGTAAACCTTAACTTATACTCGAGTTCAAGAAGGAAAACAAAGGACTTGTTCCTTCTAACAGATTAATGCAAAAAGGTGTGTGTGTCAGTAAAATCCAAGACGAAGAAGCCACTACGAGTGGTCAAAAAATTTTCAATTTTCGTCGACAGTTTTTTCCTGTAATTAATGTAACCAATGTATTGTATGTGTTATATGTTATTCCATTGTATGTGATGTACTTTGTATTTCATGCCAAGTCCCGTGACTTACAAATTTGTGAATATTTATGTACATTGACCAGAAGTATTGAGGGGAATGAATCTTGGTACAATAGGTAAAAGGGGTTAATGCGAAGAAAAAAGTGTAGTGAAAAAGAAAGTTTAGATCACAATACTCCCAGTTAAAGTGGTGTGTGTAGAAATTAAAATTGTGCAAAGTAGTGCCACGTTGCAAGTGTCAGCGAGCCTAAACAAGTGGCATGGAAAATTGAAGCTTGTATCGTCAAACGACCCATGGCGTCACAATAAGGAAAGACAATGCCAAACAAGTTTGACATGGTTCGCTTCTTACCTGGAGCTGCATCGACAGGATCGTCCTCCGCCTCGCACATAGTGTGGTGAGTCCTTCGGGGCACATATTCCAATGTACCTCGTCGTATCCAGTCTAAGTACTGGAAGGAACTACAAAAAGCACACGCATGCTGAGGTTCGGAAGTCTCGGCGGTACCCGCACGTAGGTGTATATTCAGTGCACTGGCGCGTGCATTCAACCAACGTCGCTCGCTAACGGACGACCAAACAATCAGGCGCGCGTATCACCCGCCCATATTCAACACTGGGGCTAGCGAACAAAGCTCGTCGCCCCAGAATAAATACAGAAAGCAATACAAGGACTTAATTTTCACCTCTGATGAAGAAGGAAACATTTGTAAATAACGTTGTATTCATTGTATATTTTAATGTACAAACTTTACCACATGATGTCGTTTTCCCATTATTAACCAAAACTTTGTATATTAGGATTAAGGTTTGTAAATATTAGCATAAGTATACCAAAAAACTGACACACACTTAGTAATACCAAAGAATTCACAGTGCGATGAAAATGAGTCAATAAAAATGAAGTTTGTAAATAAAAGACCCCCAAACCTATCAATTGCAAGGGCGACTACTGTATCTTGTCAACCAAATAAAGTTTTCTAGTGGCAGTATACAGTAGGGGGGCAGTTGTAATGACACATTCCGACGCAGAAACATACAATACCTTAAAAGCTGCGACAAAGATTAAATTAAGAGGCATGTAGATTATAATATTTGTAATGTTTACATTGGATTCTCTTTTGTTTCATACTCCTAGGAGCTAAGGGACACTTTCGATTGTTGCCTCGTGGAGGATGGACGTAATTTTTGGTGTGTGCGGAAAGGCAGCCATATTGTTAGTAATTATGGTTTGTGCGACGAGCAGAGCAAGTTTTATTGTCTTGTGAATAAAAAATAGTGAGAAGTATCGAAGTGTTACGAAAATTATTTAAAGCAACGTTGCATTGTATTCCTCGGTTTCCACCGTCTTCGTGAAGTGAACCGATGCCGACTTAGGAAGATACACACGGTCAACAAAGAGAAGAACATCGATGGCGACTAATGAATTAATATTGTGGCAGAAGGACTAATTCTACGTCTAAGGTGAGAACTCTGATTAAATCAACAATGACGTAGAATTCAGAATGTAATTAATCGGAATGGTAAATTATATTACAGGCATATTTCACGCAGCACTGAATTTGTCCGCATTCAAGCCGGTCAATACAGTCCGTAAAAAAGCCCTTCAAAAATTCTAAAGTTACAGTTCCACGTCCGTAATTTTTCCTCTTTTCCAAAAACCAATAAATTCAAATGTTTTTTATTTATTTCGCCACATAAAGCAGCTCAAATCACTTAATAGAGGCGTCTCTCGATTCAGCATGCATACCATTTTGGTTCCTTTCAAAATATGTTGAAATAATAGCTACATATTTGTCAATCATATACAGAGACTCACTCAATGATAAATCCGTATCACGACCGCAATGTTATACAGACCGCACCGATACGCAATAAAGGAAATAGAAGTAATCCGCCGAATTGCAGACGAGTATGACAGACGTCGATTTGCAGTAGGATCCAGAAACATTTACTATTCGAAAATTATAAAAATTGCCTCGAAGAAAACGATTTATTGATACGTAGTCAACGCTGACTCAGAAAACATCGTGACTGTGCAACACAATTGGCTTATTACACACCCGAAGTGATGAGCGCTAACGACGGGGGATCTGAAATTTATTCCGTATTTCTAGATTTTCAGAAGGCATTTCACACAGTTCCGGAAAGCATCTTTTAATGGAATTGCTTGTCCGAGGAGTATTATATTCGTGGTGTGTCGGGATTCGTGATTTTCTGTCAGAAAGGGTGTAACTGACGGAGAGTCATCGAGAAAAACAGCAGTGAGATCTGGCGCTGCCCTACGAATCATTTCAGGCCCTCTGTTGTTCTTAATCTATATACAATAAATGATTTAGGTGACAATCTGAGCAGCCCTCTTAGATTATATGCAGATGATGCTGCCATTTACCGTCTTGTAAAGATATCAGAAGATCAAAACGAATTGCAAAGTAAAGGATACAA
Source organism: Schistocerca piceifrons (assembly GCF_021461385.2). Classification (NCBI taxonomy): domain Eukaryota; kingdom Metazoa; phylum Arthropoda; class Insecta; order Orthoptera; family Acrididae; genus Schistocerca; species Schistocerca piceifrons. The sequence goes on along the minus strand of NC_060140.1, from coordinate 465,745,590 downwards.
ATTAGATGTATGGTGCAAAATGTGGGAACTGACCATAAATAATTAAAAGTGTTAAGCCACCTTCATGAGTACTAAAAGGAATTCGTTAAATTGCATTACGCGATAAGTCACAAAAATCTAAAGACTGTCAGTTCAAATAAATAACAGGATAAAAAATGGTTCAAATGGCTCTGAGCACTATGGGACTCAACTGCTGTGGTCATAAGTCCCCTAGAACTTAGAACTACTTAAACCTAACTAACCTAAGGACAGCACACAACACCCAGCCATCACGAGGCAGAGAAAATCCCTGACCCCGCCGGGAATCGAACCCGGGAACCCGGGCGTGGGAAGCGGGAACGCTACCGCACGACCACGAGATGCGGGCAACTGAGGATAACAACTCCGAACTATTGAAAGTAGAAAAATCGTACAGATAATGTCCTGCGGAAAGCGACCCAAAAACTGCGTCTTATTGTCAGAAATCTTAGAAGATGCAACAATCCAATAAGGAGACTGGCTGCACTGCTCTTGTCCGACCTCTGATACAGTAAAGCCGTTCAGTATGGGATCTGTTACAGATAGGATTGACGGAGGACATCGAGAAAGTTCGAAGAAGGGCATCTCATATTGTATTATCGCGAAACATGAGAGAGAGTGACACGGATATGATACGGGAATTGAGGTGGCAATCATCAGACCAAAGCATTCCCTTGTTGCAGTATGATCTTTCCACAAAACTTCATTATAGAACATTCTCTCCGGAAAGCGAAAATAATTTTTGAGGCGCACCTACGTAGGGAGAAATGGTCATCGTAATAAATTAAGAAAATCAGAGCTCTCATGGAAAGATTTAAGAGGTAGTTCCCCCCCCCCCCCCCCCTCTCTTTTCTTGTAAGCTATAGAAGTGTAAGGCAGTTCACCTTATCCGATCTTATCAGACGCAGCACTGTTTTCCTCTAGTGGGCCTGTTCTCAGTTATTTTCTACATGCATTCCAATCTTTGTCATCTCCTCCATTTTTGATCCTCTATTATCTCTAGTACTAAGCAAGGTGGCGCAGTGATTAACACAGTGGCCTCGCAATCTGGAGGTCTGTTAGATTAGATTAGATTTACTTTTATTCCAGTTGATCCGTAGTAAGGAGGTCCTCCAGGATGTAGAACATGTCATAAAAACTACAATACATGACACATATTTACAACTCAAACAAATAAGCTAATCTACCATTCCACAGGTCCCAAGTGGAATGATAGTAATTTTTTAATGAACACTATATGAGAGAATAATTTTACAAATACTAATGCACTGAATTTAAAATAAAAAAGTTTGTTTATTTATTTATAAGGTAATTTATTTATTTATAAGGTATTAAATCCCTATGAACCATGCATCTTGCCGTTGGTGGGGAGGCTTGCGTGCCTCAGCGATACAGATAGCCGTACCGTAGGTGCAATCACAACGGAGGGGTATCTGTTGAGAGGCCAGACAAACGTGTGGTTCCTGAAGAGGGGCAGCAGCTTTTCAGTAGTTGCAAGGGCAACAGTCTGGATCATTGACTGATCTGGCCTTGTAACAATAACCAAAACGGCCTTGCTGTGCTGGTACTGCGAACGGCTGAAAGCAAGGGGAAACTACGGCCGTAATTTTTCCCGAGGGCATGCAGCTTTACTGTATGGATAAATGATGATGGCGTCCTCTTGGGTAAAATATTCCGGAGGTAAAATAGTCCCCCATTCGGATCTCCGGGCGGGGACTACTCAAGAGGATGTCGTTATCAGGAGAAAGAAAACTGGCGTTCTACGGATCGGAGCGTGGAATGTCAGATCACTTAATCGGGCAGGTAGGTTAGAAAATTTAAAAAGGGAAATGGATAGGTTAAAGTTAGATATAGTGGGAATTAGTGAAGTTCGGTGGCAGGAGGAACAAGAGTTCTGGTCAGGTGACTACAGGGTTATAAACACAAAATCAAATAGGGCTAATGCAGGAGTAGGTTTAATAATGATCAGGAAAATAGGAATGCAGGTAAGCTACTCCAAACAGCATAGTGAACGCATTATTGTGGCCAAGATAGATACGAAGCCCACACCTACTACAGTAGTACAAGTTTATATGCCAACTAGCTCTGCAGATGACGATGAAATTGAAGAAATGTATGATGAGATAAGAGGAAATTATTCAGATAGTGAAGGGTAACGAAAATTTAATAGTCATGGGTGACTGGAATTTGGTAGTAGGAAAAGGGAGAGAAGGAAACGTAGAACGTGAATATGGATTGGGGCTAAGAAATGAAAGAGGAAGCCGCCTGGTAGAATTTTGCACAGAACACAACATAATCATAGCTAACACTTGGTTTAAGAATCATGAAAGAAGGTTGTATACATGGAAGAACCCTGGAGATACTAAAAGGTATCAGATAGATTCTATAATGGTAAGACAGATATTTAGGAACCAGGTTTTAAATTGTAAGACATTTCCAGGGGCAGATGTGGACTCTGACCACAATCTATTGATCATGACCTGTAGATTAAAACTGAAGAAACTGCTAAAAGGTGGGAACTTAAGGAGATGGGACCTGGATAAACTGAAAGAACCAGAGGTTGTACAGAGTTTCAGGGAGAGCATAAGGGAACAATTGACAGGAATGGGGGAAAGAAATACAGTAGAAGAAGAATGGGTAGCTTTGAGGGATGAAATAGTGAAGGCAGCAGAGGATCAAGTAGGTAAAAAGACGAGGGCTAGTAGAAATCCTTGGGTAACAGGAGAAATATTGAATTTCATTGATGAAAGGAGAAAGTATAAAAATGCAGTAAATGAAGCAGGCAAAAAGGAATACAAACGTCTCAAAAATGAGATCGACAGGAAGTGCAAAATGGCTAAGCAGGGATGGCTAGAGGACAAATGTAAAGATGTAGAGGCTTATCTCACTAGGGGTAAGATAGATACTGCCTACAGGAAAATTAAAGAGACCTTTGGAGAAAAGAGAACCATTTGTATGAACATCAAGAGCTCAGATGGAAACCCAGTTCTAAGCAAAGAAGGGAAAGCAGAAAGGTGGAAGGAGTATATAGAGGGTCTATACAACGGCGATGTACTTGAGGACAATATTATGGAAATGGAAGAGGATGTAGATGAAGATGAAATGGGAGATACGATACTGCGTGAAGAGTTTGACAGAGCACTGAATGACCTGAGTCGAAACAAGGCCCCCGGAGTAGACAACATTCCATTGGAACTACTGACGGCCTTGGGAGAGCCACTCCTGACAAAACTCTACCATCTGGTGAGCAATATGTATGAGACAGGCGAAATACCCTCAGACTTCAAGAAGAATATAATAATCCCAATCCCAAAGAAAGCAGGTGTTGACAGATGTGAAAATTACCGAACAATCAGTTTAATAAGCCACAGCTGCAAAATACTAACACGAATTCTTTACAGACGGATGGAAAAACAGGTAGAAGCCGACCTCGGGGAAGATCACTTTGGATTCCGTAGAAATACTGGAACACGTGAGGCAATACTGACCTTACGACGTATCTTAGAAGAAAGATTAAGGAAAGGCAAACCTACGTTTCCAGCATTTGTAGACTTAGAGAAAGCTTTTGACAATGTTGACTGGAATACTCTCTTTCAAATTCTAAAGGTGGCAGGGGTAAAATACAGGGAGCGAATGGTTATTTACAATTTGTACAGAAACCAGATGGCAGTTATAAGAGTCGAGGGACATGAAAGGTAAGCAGTTGTTGGGAAGGGAGTAAGACAGGGTTGTAGCCTCTCCCCGATGTTATTCAATCTGTATATTGAGCAAACAGTAAAGGAAACAAAAGACAAATTCGGAGTAGGTATTAAAATCCATGGAGAAGAAATAAAAACTTTAAGATTCGCCGATGACATTGCAATTCTGTCAGAGACAGCAAAGGACTTGGAAGAGCAGTTGAATGGAATGTATAGCGTCTTGAAAGGAGGATATAAGATGAACATCAACAAAAGCAAAACGAGGATAATGGAATGTAGTCGAATTAAATCGGGTGATGCTGAGGGAATTAGATTAGGAAATGAGACACTTGAAGTAGTAAGGAATTTTGCTATTTGGGGAGCAAAATAACTGATGATGGTCGAAGTAGAGAGGATATAAAATGTAGACTGGCAATGGCAAGGAAAGCGTTTCTGAAGAAGAGAAATTTGTTAACATCCAGTATAGATTTAAGTGTCAGGAAGTCATTTCTGAAAGTATTTGTATGGAGTGTAGCCATGTACGCAAGTGAAACATGGACGATAAATAGTTTGGGCAAGAAGAGAATAGAAGATTTCGAAATGTGGTGCTACAGAAGAATGCTGAAGATTAGATGGGTAGATCACATAACTAATGAGGAAGTATTGAATAGGATTGGGGAGAAAAGTTTGTGGCACAGCTTGAGCAGAAGAAGGGATCGGTTGGTAGGACATGTTCTGAGGCATCAAGGGATCATCAGTTTAGTATTGGAGGGCAGCGTGGAGGGTAAAAATCGTAGAGGGAGACCAAGAGATGAATACACTAAGCAGATTCAGAAGGATGTAGGTTGCAGTAGGTACTGGGAGATGAAAAAGCTTGCACAGGATAGAGTAGCATGGAGAGCTGCATCAAACCAGTCTCAGGACTGAAGACCACAACAACAAAGGTAATAAACGTGTAATACAACTACTATAATAGTTATTTACAATGAACACATTACTGCACTGAAATGGTGCAGAAGTTAGATTGCACTTACACACCCAGCCACACACACACACACACACACACACACACACACACACACTTAATTATAAAGAACATTACTGCACTGAAATTGTGCAGAAGCTATATTTATATATTCTTTAGTGGAGTAGAAGGATCCTTTAGGCTTCTCTTAAACTGAATTTGATTGATTATTAAGCTTTTTATGGCTGCTGGTAAGTTATTGAAAATATGTGTTCTTGAATAATCCACACCTTTTTGTACAAGACTAAGTGACTTTAAATCCTTGTGACGATAATTCTTATTTCTAGTATTGATTCTATGAATTGAGCTGTTGGTTTGAAAAAGTGATATATTTTTAATGACAAATTTCATTGAAATCTACGTTCGGCCATCCATATGTAGGTTTTCTGTGATCTCCCTAAATCACCACAGGTAAATGACTTCAAACAGAGTTAGTGCACTGTCTCTTATGACCTCGATGTCCATGGAACGTTAAACTGCATCCTTCCTACTCTTTCTTTACTGCCTCTAGTAGCATGGAAGTTATTCTCTAATGTCTTCTCGCTAGATTGTTTCAACACATTCTTTTCTTATCCGCTCCTGTGGAGAATTTGGTCTATTTTTACCTTGTCAGTCAGTATCCTTGTGTAACACCACTTCTCAAGCGCTTCGATTCTGTTGTTTTCATATTTTCACACAGCCCATATTTTACTTTGGTACAGTGCTGCACTACAAAACACTTGCTGAAACATTTCTGTCTCAAGGCCTCTTGTTAATACTACACGGTGTCCATTCACATTAATGTGGCCGCCACCTATGATCGACGTCAACGTGCAACGTGCAACGGCAAGGCAACACTAGCAGTCGAGGATATCTAAGGCATGATATCTACCAGTGCAGTCATCGTAATGCCGTAATAGAGTGACTTATCTGACTCCCAAAAAGAAATATCACTGGCTTTCGGGCCAAGGAAGTAAACATTTCAAAAACGATTAAATCTGTGACTGTTTGAGTGTGGCCATGGTTCGAGTGTACCGTACATGGCAAAATGACGCACTGAAAACAGCTGCGAGGCGACTGTGGTGTAACGCGAACCACAGATGACAGGGGTGAACATAGGCTGTGAAGATGTGTCTGGACGAATAAACGAGCAACTGTTGAGCATCTAGTCGCCCAGATGAACCAAGGGGCTACTAACAGTGTCTCCTCAATGACCGTTCCGCGAACATTCCTGCGTCTGGACCTCCGAGGCAGGCGCCTTGTTCATACACACGTGATGACTGCTGTCTGTCGGCGACGGACGAAGAGTGGAATTTGCCCCCCAGTGCCGCGGCTAAATGTCCACTGAGTGGTGACAGGTGGCCTTTTCAGATGAATCCCGTTTTATGGCCCGTCGGACAGATGATCGTTGGCGCGTGCGTACCTGTAACAATTGTCGGAAGGATTTGTTTCTTCCTCAGCACAATGACATCTTCCAGCAGGACAACATAACATGTCACACAGTTCGCAATGAAAGTGCGTCGTTCGAGGAGCACCAGCATGAGTTTACCGTACTCCCCTGGCCATTAAACTCCCAGGATGTAAATTCAATAGTGGTTCAATGGGACCATCTCATCCGAGTAACCTAACGCAGCTGGTGTCGGCATGGTCACATATACCTGTCGGTACTTTTCAGAATCACAGTAGTTACGACAATGAAAAATGCATCACATTGTAGAGCATCTCAAAGAATTTATATTCCCGCGTCGTTAGAGTGCACCATGGTCGCTTGAAGTAAAAATGACGACTCCACAGCAGCGCGCGCAAGCTGAGTGTGGTTTGCAGAAACAAAATCGCCGATTACTATGTAAAGAAATTATCGTCGTATGCATTAATGTGATCCACCTGATGTGAAAACAATTAAAGAATGGTACAGGAAGTTTCTCGCAACAGGAAGTGTTCTGAAACATTCTGGCGTTGCATGTTACGGAGTTTCAGAAGAGACAGTGGAAGACACCAGACAAACGTTTCTCAGAAGCCCATATAAGTCAATTCGTCAAGCATCTATGCAACTTTATGTACCTATATCTACATCGCATCGCGTAGTTCACCAGCGTCTCCGTATGTGTGCTTACAAAGTGCAAATTCTGCAACATCTCACGCTGAACGACAAACCAAGCCGACAACAATTTGCTGTGGATATGCTGCAGCGTATTGATTTGGATGCTAGCTAGCTTCCTGGAAAGATGTTTATTCTCAGCTGAGGCAATCTTTCATCTATCAGGAAGGGTTCATAGGCATGCTGTTCGGATTTGGGGTTCGCAAAGTCCGCACGTTGACATTGAACATGTTTGTGATAGCCCTAAATTAGACGTCTGTTGCGGGCTAATGCACGACAAGATTGTTGGACCGTTCGTCTTTCGCGGAACAAACAGTTAATGCGTCAATATATCTGGGCATGCTCGAGCAGTTTGTGTACCCTCAGATACAAGATTTGCAACCCAACATCATTTTTCAACAAGATGGAGCTCTGCCGCATTGGTCAAAGGTTATTCGCAAGTTCCTGGACGCCGCTTGATTTATTCATCTGGGGATTCGTGAAAGACCACGTGTATGCGAACAAAGTGGACGATACTCCTACGTATCGACATGGTATCACTAATGCGATTGCAACAATAACAAAGGAAATGTTACAAAGAACTTGGCAAGAAATTGAATATAGACTTGATATTCTTCGTGCTGCAAATGATTTGCATGTAGAGGCGTACTGATGATAAATAAATAAATTCTTTGAGATGCTCTACAATGTGATGCATTTTTCACAGTCGTATCTACTGTGGTCTTTTCTCCTGGGTCTTTGTAATCAAGAAGGTTTGAGTGGGACATCCTGTACGTCAATCCTGATTAAAGATATGTAACTTATTGGGAGAAAATCGCAAAACTGCAAGATATCTATTTGACGATCAGAGTGGAAAAGACGCCCTAGTCAAATGAAGTATACCGTTATCATCAAAACGTAGAAAATCATGTTCTCAAAATTAAATGCCAAAACGACTGTAGCCCTTATTCGCAAACTATATGTATTATGTTTCACTACTTTTTATAATATTATTATCCTGTCTGAAAAACGTGTAAACGACAACCAGAACAATAGCTCCAGCCTGTAAGATCTTTGACTTTGTCAAAGCAGACGCTTTGCTTGGTCGTCAGACAAGCTAAAACAGGTGTCTACTATGGATAATTCTGCAAACTAAGGTAATCACTAATTTATGTGAGCACCTTTATCAAATGTGCTAGTGTATCTAAATCGGTAATTAAATCGCGTGGTTAAATGACATCATGGGCAAGACTGTTTCTTTGAAGACAACGTCAAATGTAAATGAGCTACCAGAACCTGCACTAAAGAAACTGGTGCACCTCCCCAGTATCGTGTAGGGCCCCCATGAGCACGCAGAAGTGCCGAAACACGATGTCGCATGGACTCGAATAATGTCTGAAGTACTGTCGGAGGGAATTGACACAAAGAAATTTGCAGGGCTGTCCATAGGTCGGTAAGAGTACGAGGGAGTAGAGATCTCTTGAGAACAGCACGTTGCAAGGAATTCCAGATGTGTTCAACTGTGTTCATGTCTGGAGAGATTGGTACTAAGCGGAAGTGTTTAAACTCAGAAGAATATTCCTGGAGCCACTCTGTAGCAGTTCTGGACGTATGGTGTGTCACATTGTCCTGTTGGAATTGCCGCCCCACGCGATTACAGAGCCTCTACGAGCTTCAGCAGTCCCCTGCTGACATGCAGATTCCATGGATTCAAGAGGTTTGGTCCATACCCGTACACGTGTGTCCACTCGATGCAATTTGAAACAAAACTCGTCCGACCAGGCAACATGTTTCCAGTCATCAACAGTCCTATGTCGGTGTTGACAGGCTCAGACGAGGTGTAAAACTTTGTGTCATGCAGTCATCAAGGTTACACGAGTGGGCCTTCAGCTCCTAAAGCCCATATCAATGATATTTCCTTGAATGGTTCGCACGTTGACACTTTCTGATGGGCCAGCATTGAAATCTGCAGCAATTTGCTGTTGGGTTGCGTTTCTGTCCCTTGGAACGATTCCCTTCAGTCGTCGTTGGTCCCGTTCTTGTGGGATCTTTTTCCGGCCGCAGCGACTTCGAAGACTTGATTTTTTTCCCAGATTCCCGATGTTCACATCACTGTATTTGAATACGCAACCTTATAGCTGTTTCTTTGTCACTTCAGCGTATTTCTACAAGCTTGTACAACATGAAGCAACCTGGAAGATTATCAAAAAGACGTTGTCTTTGTGCTCAAATGTAGATACTTAAGCGTAGAAGATTAGTGCGAAAATTTTGTTACACCTAAAAGATTGAGGGGAGATGACTGAAGCAACGTTAAAAGCTGAAACGCTTCCGCGGCTGACGAAAACAGTTCATCGCATCACAGTTAACTAATGGCTGGCGCCAATTAGTTTTGGCTATTCTGTAGGTGTCCTACCCTTCTGTGTCGCGGAGATTATAATGAGTAAAAGAACTGTACGTGTACATGCAACTTACGGAAAAAATTATTCACTTTACTTTATATCTGGGGGCATAATCTGAACCTAATGACTACAACCTAACGTGACTCTTGCAGTAGAAATGGGGGTGCAGCCGTGAACAGACTGAGTCCAATGCCACAGCTCTAAAGTAACAGTTTTGTTTGACTGTTGCAGCCAACGTTACATCGAAGCTAGGCGGGGGTGCTAGGGTATCGGCCGCCCGTACGTACAGAGACGCTGCAAACGCCGCGGCGGTCATCTATGCGCGCACCTTTACTGCCGCATTGTTGGAGCGCACCGCGGCGGTGATACGTTGTCCAGTTTGCTGCCGCTCTCCCACGCTAGGCCGCGTCACGGTCCGTTCTGCTGGCTAACGTACGCGCCGCGACGCACGCACACGAGAGGGGGCTCGCGGTTTATAGCTCGCCTAGGAACGCAGACTCACCTCGTGCCGTGAGTTATGCAACAGAATAGGATAAGGCTCCGGGCCGGCGGCTGTAAATCGCTCCAACTGGACGCCGGAACGCAAGCGTTCTCGTGCTCGCTTTGTCTTAGCGATTATCTCAATCAAAATTCCAAGTCGCTAACTAAAGGCTGCGCACTCACGTGGGAGCCTGTGTACGGGACACCCCACCTGTCTATGCGAGAAGCCTCTACCCGGTCTTTGTAATGCTCCTACGTCGTTTTCCGCCGCCCTATTACGGGCGCTACATTCTCTCCAACAAGCATTCAGGTCTGCTTCAGCTTTGTACCACATGTCACGGGCTAACAATCGGTACAAACTTGACATCACTCATGTATAGGGGATTCCAGAGTAGTATTAAATACAAAAGTAAAAACTTCAACAGTCAAGACAGCTAATTACGTTTGTATGTCTGATGACCGGTTTCGGCAAATTTAACTTGCCATCATCTCTTCTGTAAAGCATATAGATTAAAAATACAAGCATAATCACTGAATTTCCATCATGTGTGCAATATCGAATGTCATTTCGTTGATAGATGACTGATGGTCCTCTCATACCACAAGCAACAAATTACCATAGATTTGCAATAACAAGCATATCTAACTTGTACACATAAATACGGTCATGACACTTAATTCGCATGACATTCGGCAAAATTTTGAAATCCAGATTATACTGCATAACATTGTACACAGTAATTCGTGCGGAATGTGTGAAATGTGTGCACAGAAACCTCTATCTATAAAAAATTCAATTAAATCGTTATGTAAACAACGAAAGAAAAGTCGTGTCCATTGGGGTTAGTTAGTAAATTGACTAAATAAGATTTGTATGTAGTGTCCCTTCCTCTACTGAACAGCAGATGACATATAAGACATTAAAATTAAAATAATAAAATGGAATCACAAGCTTGGGGAGCGATGATGCTTTCACTGGGGAGGCGTATTCTGGTTCAGGACTGTGGCCTCTCCCAAGCAGAGCTACAATGTGGGAAGCGTCACACGCTAGCACTTCACTTCTCACCACACTGAACCCATGGATGGACTCATCAACAGGAGTATATCGAGCAGGGAATGTGGTGTGGTATAGGCATGTTCCTGTCTGATGCGAAGGTTTGACCTGTGGCAAGGGCCACCAGTCTGAAGTCCTTCAGTAGCAGGTGGAGGAAACAGCAACAGTGAGTAGTGCGTCCAAGAACATGAAGAAAGTGATCCATCAGCATGGCAGTAACACAAAAGGATTTACGTAAAATTTTTTTGTAAAAGCAAGACACAATGTTGGACACCGTACTGCAAACACCATAGCGGATTCAGGCAGAACAGATCCTGTACAGTAACCTTTTTATTTTACAACAGCTAATGGAAAAATTCATAGCAATAGGGAAGGAGCTACACATCGCCTTTGTAGACTTCAAGCCCATGACATGGTTCCTAGTGCAAACCTCTGGGAAACTTTGAAGGATTTAGAGATGGATGACCATTTTGCACAGATTATTATTGAAATGTACAGAAATAAGGTTTAGCTTAAAAGAATTGTCAGAATAAATTAACGTCACAAAGGGTCTGAGGCAGAGTTGCAGGATATCACCCGTATTGCTCAATTTATACGTAGAATATTTATATGTAGAAGTGGTTCTTTGAAGGTGAAAGAGCACCTGTGGAGGAATGGGTATTATTGTTAACGATGTACAGCAATTTTCGTTACGGTTTGCTGATGATCAAGCTGGTCTAGCGCAATATGAGTTAGATCTGGAATTCATGATATGTCATATCAGGAATATGATAAATGGGGATTGCAAATGAGTCTGACAAAAACCTAATATTTGGTAATGGTTAGTGACACTAAATTTGAAGCTCACATCAATGGGTTGGGTTGGGTTGGATTGGACTGGTTTGGGGCAAGAGACCAAACAGCGAGGTCATCGGTCTCATCGGATTAGGGAAGGATCGGGAGGAAACTCGGCTGTGCCGTGGCAAAGGAACCATTCCGGCATTTGCCTGAAGTGATTTAGGGAAATAACGGAAAACCTAAATCAGGATGGCCTACGTGGGAATGAACCGTCGTTCAGTGCGATTCCAGTGTGTTAACCACTGCGACACCTCGCTCGGTTTCACGTCAATGACGGAGCAGTTATGAAATAGGCAGAAGCACATCTAGGCGATATATATAGTCAAAAATGGGCTAGGTACTACAGGAATAAAATTCAGAATACAACAAAGCAGAAGAGCAATAGGGTGTATAAATTCTCTTTGGTGGGATAAGAACATTTCTAATGATAATAGTAAAAGAGTGGGTAGGCTAATTGTTGAATCAGTTCTATACTATGGGTCGAAACTATGGATTATAAATGCTGAGCTCAAAAGAAGAATGACAGCTGTGAAAGGGATTAGTTAGAATATCAAGAATTGAAAAGAAAACAAATAACGTTGTGGGAGTTCGAATGAAGGCAGATTAAACATTGATAGAATTGAAAGAAAATCCCTAAAGTGGTACGGAAGTTTGTTGATCATCGATGGCCAAAGAATCTTTACGAATGGAAACCACCTGGCAGATATAGACTTGGGAGACCACGGCGTTCTTGGAATGATCACATCAGCGGAATAATGAAGCATCGCAGGATACACAAGGAGGAGGCACTGAATAGTGAGCCTTGGCAGAAGATAACAGGAATACAACAAAATGTTGTTAATAGTTTACCTCTGCATTAATTAATCCTGTAATAATAATAATAATAATTTAGTGACTCGAATATGATTTGGATTACGTGGTTTGTATAATTACTGACGAAATTGTATATACCGCATTGTTTTGTTTACTATTCTTCCTTACGCTTAATATGTTACGACTGTATTTGTGTTCGTTTACTGCTGCAGTGCCATCTTCCGGTAGCTCGTAAAACTTCGCTTTTGACTTGTGATTCTCAGCCGTCTTTCACCTTTTGAGTAAATATAAGCTTGTGCAATCGGTCAACATGCATGATATTTTATGTAAATCTTATTGTATTATTGACATTCCGGTGTATTACTTTCCTTATTTTACTGGAAAGACGTTTCACGACTTGACACTAGGTACTGCATGCACAAAGTATGTTGTATATATATTTGTTGTTTAAATATGTACTACACTCTATTACATCTAACCTGATTGTGCTCGTTTTTCGATGAACATGTTTTACAGATCCCATGATGGTAACTTAGATTTGCCGAAACCGGTCATCACAAGTAAAATAAAAATCAGCGAGTTGGCCTGTTCAAGTTTTTACTTCTGTATATCATACTGAATGCAGAGTGAATGTCATCCCCGAGATTTATTTGCTATCAATAGTTCCCCCTATTTGTGTATCTACACTTCTGGTTCCAGAATGAACTTTACACTTCTGATTGATAGTAAGACAGATTTTAGTTACCAACTCGAAATAGTCTATCTATGGTCATGAAACTAGGTGGAGATGTTTATCTTTCTGTGCATATTCTTTTTTCAGTGTGAGACATTCATCCCAGCGATGAATACATTCCCGAGATCTTTCTTGTAGAATTCGTTACTTTAGATGATCAGCACACCGAAAACTAGTCTACGTTCTGAAAACCTCTGCAACGCCCTGTGAAAAAAGTCAGTGGGTACCCAGTAGGAGAAATAAGTGAACTAAGCCAATATTCCATACCTCAAATGAGCAGCATCGAAAAAAAATGTCATAAGCAGAACAAGTTAGAGCGTTGTCGTGCAGCAAAAACACCCTCTTGGACATCTTCACATTATGCCTCGCTTTGAAAGCTTGCGGTAACCGGGAGATTTCAATAGTACGCTCCTGTAACGCCTTTCTCTTACCATCCTTGTCTGCTAGTATCATACCATGACATTTCCCCCCCCCCCCCCCCACCACCACCAGCCCCCGGCCCCCCATCCCACGAGAGAAAAAACCGCTTCCTTTACTCCTTGGCCTCGGGTTCTCAGTGATACACCAAGTACTCGTTCGAGGTGATTAAGCGGTTGCAGATCTCACCTACAATGGCCTGACACAGCTGCAACATTTTGGCGGAATTCTTGAATAGGTTGAAGCACTCATGGATCCTAGTGTGCGGCGAACTTTGTCGTGTTAAAATTGTGCAGGATGTAGGAAACTAATCCGTGACTAATTTATACTTTTTGTACTGCTGCATCGGATGTGATAAGCCACTTTTCAAACACAAGGCAATTCCTTGTTCTACACTTAGGTATGATCGGCATCTTCCTCCTTAGTCAGTTATACTTGTTTGACCAGACTGTCAACGTTTGCACCGCCCAGCCATTGTGTCATACTGTCATACGATGGTGCGTTGTTGTTGTATACCTCCACCATCTCAGTGAGAGTAATTGCAGTGTTGTTCCAGAGAAAACGAATTATCACACGATGTCCCATATTACACTGAGTAGCCACCTGCCTAATATCGTGTTGGACCCCCGCGAGAACGCAAAAGTGCCGCAACACGACTTGGCATGAACTCGTCTAATGTTTGAAGCAGTTCTTGAGGGAATTGGCACCATGAATCCCACAGGGCTATCCATAAATCCGTAAGAGTACGGGGGGGGGGGGGGGGTGGAGATCTCTTCTGGCCGGCCGGGGTGACCGAGCGGTTCTAGGCGCTACAGTCTGGAACAGCGCGACCGCTACGGTCGCAGGTTCGAATCCTGCCTCGGGAATGGATGTGTGTGATGTCCTTAGGTTGGTTAGGTTTAATTAGTTCTAAGTTCTAGGGGACTGATGACCTCAGTAGTTAAGTCCCATAGTGCTCAGAGCCATTTGAACCATTTGATCTCTTCTGAACAGCATGTTGCAAGGCATCCCAGAGTGTGCCAGGAGCCACGCTGTAGCAATTCTGGACGTGTGGTGTGTCGCATTGTCCTGCTTAAATTGACAAAGTCCGTCGGAATGCACAATGCACATCAATGGATACAGGTGATCGGACAGGACGCTTATAATGTACGTGTCACCTGTCACAGTCGGAACTAGACGCATCAGGGGTCCCATATCACTCCAACTGCACACATCCCACACCATTACAGAGCCTCCACCAGCTTGAACAGTGCATTGCTGACATGCAGGGTCCATGGATTCATAAGGTTGTCTCCATACCCGTATACGTCCATTCGCTCAATACAATTTGAAACGATACTCGTGCGATCACACAACATTTCCAGTCATCAGCAGTCCAATGTCGGTGTTGACGGGCCCAAGCGAGGCGTAAAGCTTTGTAGCGTGCAGTCATCATGGGCACACGAGTTGGTCTTCATCTCCGAAAGCCCATATCGATGATGATTCGTTGAGTGGTTCGCACGCTGGCACTTGTTGATGGCCCAGCACTGAAATATGCAGCAGTTTGTGGAAGGGTTGCATTTCTGTAACGTTGAACAATTCTCTTCAGTCGTCGTAGGTCCCGATCTTGCAGGATATTTTTCCGGCCGCAGCTATGTCGGAAATTTGATGTTTTACCGGATTCTGATAATCACGGTACACTCGTGAAATGGTCGTACGGGAAAATACCCACTTCAGCGCTACCTCGGTGATGGTGTGCCCCAGCACTCGTGCCCGGACTATAACACCATGTTCAAGCTCACTTAAATCTTGATAACCTTCCATTGCAGCAGCAGTAACCGATCTAACAACTGCGCCAGACAATTGTTGTCTTATATGTGCACTGCTGACCGCATAACCGAATTTGCATATCTCTGTATTTGAATATGAATGCCTGTACCAGTTTCTGTGGCGGTTCAGTGTGTCATTGCAATGTATAATTTTGTTTTGTCATCTCTAGCGACCTGCTGCGCTACTATAGGCCGGGGAGGTCATTGCATTCCAGGACTGCAAGCATGTTACTACAAAATATTAACGAAGCAATCCGTACCTTAATTTTTTTCAAGGAGATAATTAACGCTTGAAGACAAATCCTCATAAGAGTTTTATACGGGACGCAAGATGTAAGTCCACGAAACGAAATGAAACGTGATAACAATGAACTGACTCTGTATGCGCTGAAACCCATCTTCTTCGCCCAGAATGTTCAATGGAATCCAACTAGAGATGCAACAAAATGACGTACAGAAAGCATGCAACCACATTGTATGACTGGAACAGTACTGCGCAGACGCTGAATGGATCACTTAATGAATCTTTATCACATGTGCAAGAATGACTCTCATGTGATCCATTTGCGATAATCTATCACTAGTGTCAGATACATGGAGTTTTACATATGAAATGAAGTTATGTGATACATACACAATCTTCGCTTCATCTGTACCACTCGATATATCTGATAATGAAATGGGTTATCCCGAAACTCGTGATACTGAAGTTATTCAGCTAATGGCATTTCATTAAGTCATCCATTCAGCGTTTGTGCAGTAGTGTTCCTGTTAATGGGTTCAGATGGTTCAAATGGCTCTGAGCACTATGGGACTTAACGCTGAGGTCATCAGTCCCGTAGAACTTAGAACTTCTTAAACCTAACTAACCTAAGGACATCACACACATCCATGCCCGAGGCAGGATTCGAACCTGCGACCGTAGTGGTCGCGCGCTTCCAGACTGAAGCGCCTACAACCACTCGGCCACTGCTGCCGGCCCAGTTAATGGGAACCGATCGCAAAAACTCTCAGCGGACGCATCTTTCCCACTAGGCTGCAGTGCTTGTATCACAAATTTTTGTAGACATGTCGTCATTGGATAGAGACACTTTTCAGTCGTGAATGGTACCCTATTGGCGTTTGAACTGATAGTACCATCACAAGACATGATAGCATTCAACAACCTCCAGTGTCTGCTAATAAGTTTCGTTACTACATTGCCGGAAAAAACTGCAGCACCCTCAAGAGCTCTGTTCAGTGGCACCAGAGCGTAATATGTGGGTGGTGTAGTGTTATTGATTCTCTGGTCACTGTTATTGGCGATAGACGTCTCTAAGAAGGCTTGTCTGTGGCGCCTCAGCTTTCACTCTACAGTCATTGACTGTGCTGACTTTAGAGATGAACAGTGTTTGCAATTTTCATTCTAGGGTACAACTGTGCCCCACCCACGAGAACCTACTGATGTTGAACAGCTTCAGCCATTTGAATAGAGTTGCCTTCTGGGCCTGCGGGAAATTGGCAGCCCCTGCCGGAGATCCGAATGAGTGAATAGTCCGGAATCTTCTGACAATGGGGAGATCCATCCTGACACTTTCTCCATAACAGGCCACATGTCTTGTGGACAGACACTATGTGTATTTAATGCGCCAGACGGGGTGACCGAGCGGTTCTAGGCGCTACAGTCTGGAAGCGTGTGACCGCTACGGTCGCAGGTTCGAAACCTGCCTCGGGCATGAATGTGTGTGATGTCCTTAGGTTAGCTAGGTTTAAGTAGTTCTAAGTTCTAGGGGACTGATGACCTCAGAAGTTAAGTCCCATAGTGCTCAGAGCCATTTGAACCATTTTATTTGATTTTTTTTTTTTTTGTATTTAATGCAGTTCTTTCCATTGCTTGCTTCATCCCCATGCCACTGATCATTGCTGATTCTTCCGCCTTAAGGGGGCAGTTTACCACCTCAAAGGCAAGTGTTTGGCCTGAACCTCTGTCTGCTCCTCCGCCCTCTTTGACAAGGCCATTGACAAAGAAATCCGGAATATTTTGTTTGTAGGAGTTTAATAACAGAGTAACAAGTGTGAATTAAAAGTTTTTTGCAACACTGCCCATTTGGCAGTATGGTTCTTGTGAGCAGCAGACACCAAGGGACGCCGTTAGTTGTGGGAAGGTGAGGGTGAGAGGCGAGAAGAAGGGAAGAGCGTCCGTCCGCTGGGCGTCAGGTGGGCAGCGGTGACACACGCACGGCACAGCTCAGCAGCGCGGGATGACTCAGTCCGGCGCCCACTCGCCTGGACCGCTCATTGTTCCCAGTGCCGCCTCGATCAGCTGGCGGCCGGCCGCACGGGCTCTCAGCACACGCCTCTTCTGACTAAGCGCTGACTAACACTTTTTCACAAACCGTTCTTCAATCGGACACTGCTCAGTTGTTTTTTTTTTTTTTTTCTCTCAGATACATGGATATTGTACAGTTCTAATGCAGACGTAGTTATGAGCTATAATCCTTGTGAAGATATTCAACGATGACGTAGAAGGAGTTGGCCAACAGGAAGTCCTTTAATTCACTCAGAAACCCATCTTCCTCACTTACAAGCCCTTTGATATGCTCTGGTAAGTTATTGACTATATGAGTACCCATTTATTTGACTCCTTTTTGTACTAATGTTATGCTTTTATAGTCCTTACACAGATTGTTTTTGGATCTGGTATTATAATCATGTTTTGCACTGTCTTGTGTAAAAAGAGACATGTTGGAAATGACAAAGGACATTAATGAATATATGTACTGAGAAGTAGTAGTTAGAATACCAAGCGCCTCTGCATGATGATTCAAGGCTGACACCAGATATAATTCTAATGACTCGTTTCTGAATTTTGAAAATGTTCTCTTTGTGAGAGGAGTTTTCCAAAAGATGATTCCATTTATCATTACTGAATGGAAGTAGCCTGAGTAAACTAACTTCTTCATTTTTAAATCACCTATTTCTGCTATCAGGCGTACTGTAAATGTAGCTGAACTAAGGCGTTTCATTAAGTCTAGAGTGCGAGTTTTCCAGTTTAGGCAGTGGTCAATTTGTAGCCCTAAAAATTTGACACTGTCTACAGCTTTAACTTCATTGTTTGAATACATTATACTTACAGGGTCAGGTATCTTTGTGAGGTACTAAACTGTATGTACTGGATTTTGGCAAATCCATTTGCTGTGAACCACCCACTGATACAAATATTTCATTAGCTGCTTGCTCAGTGAGATCGTGGGTACTGTTTTTTATACCAATACTGATATCATCTGCAAATAAGACAAAATTCGCATTTTGTGGCACTGCTTATGGAAGGTCATTAATATACAATAGGAACAACATAGGACCTAAAATAGAGCCCTGGGGCACGCCTTGTCTGATGGTTTCATATTTTGAATGACTATTGTTATGTGGTAAGCCTAATACAGACACACACTGTTTTCTATTAAAAAGTTAGGATGAGAACCATGAGCCTGCTACTCCTGTTTTCCCATAATATTTTAACTTTTGTGTAAGCATATCATGTTTAACACAATCAAAATCTTTAGCCAGATCACAGAATATTCCAAGTGGTAATAATTTTTGATTTATTAATTATAATATATAATCTGTAACAGTGAATATAGCTTCATCAGTTGACAATCCTTTCCGAAATCCAAGCTGATTGCGAATGAGAATATTTTTCTGTACTGATTATAAAGTCTATTGTACATAACCCTTTCAGACACTGTTGAATATATTGCCAATAATGTGATATGGGATGGAACTTGTCCACTGATGATACCCCAATATGCAGCTTGTGTATGTAACTATTGACGGAGGAGAAAGAATGAAATGTTAACGCTACGAAAAGATGTCACTGCTGCGACAATGTCCCCGTCACAATGTGTTTATTCTTGTCGAGAACCTCTCAACACTAGTTATCTGAGAGTGTATAGTCCGAAGTCGTGACTGGACTTGAACCATAATAACCCAGTGGAGATACCATTCTGAACTGGAAAGGGTGGAGTAATTTTGATTTTCAGGCATGTTGTGCATATTACTCCACTCGCGGAAAATCCAAGTTTCAGGCGTTCTCCCCATTGTACGTTATCCGCCATCCTGAAAAAAATCCACTAAGAAAAATGCACATTTTTAAGTTTCTTCTTAGTAACTTGCTTCCAGTGCATTTTAAGCAAAAATATTCCAGTATCAGTTTTAGAGAACGTTAAATTTCCTGCAAGTTTCATTCATATTATGTTGGAGAACTCGGCACAGCTACTGAGATACGAAGCAGTGAAAATCTGCAAAAACGTCAAGAAATAGCAAAAAGATAAATATGTCAGTGGTTTAGCCTTAGTAACACCTTTAGAGCAGTTTTGGGCACAAGTCATAATGACCATTGTTGTAGAGGATTGAATTTCTCTCAAGATTAACAAAAAATATTTGTAATTACTCCTTATACACGTCGTGAAATGTTGAATCAAGAGCGATTAACATTCCAACATCACAGATTAATGCAAGAGCGAGATATGTCATTGCAAAAGTGAAATCCTGGTACATTAGAAACCAGTGTAACGGCCTGGACTTTCAGTGCAGGCATGCAAACGTGCATGCGTTGTGTTGTACAGGTGTCGGATGTCAATTTTTGGGATGGAGTTCCACGCTTATTGCACTTGATCGATCATTACATGGACGGGTAATACTGTTTGTTGATGACGCTGGAGTTCTCGTTCGATAATGTCCCATATGTGCTCGACTGGAGACAGGTCTGGTAATGGATCAGGTCAGGCCGACATGATGACCCCTCTGCAGGGCTCATTGGATTACAAACAACGCTATGTGAGTGAACGTTATCCTGCTGTAATGCTGTTCATGAATGACAGCACCATCGGTCGAATCACCAGACTGACTTACAAACTTGTAGTCAGGGTGCGTGGGGTAACCACGAGAGTGTTCCTGTTGTCATACGAAATTGCACCCCACACCATAACTCCAGGTGTAAGTCCAGTGCTTCTAGCGCTCAGAAAAGTCGTTTGTAGGCCCTCAAGAAGCCGCCTTCTTATCAACGAACCAGCTTTCATCAGAAAACACAAGAGACCTCCATTCCATGCTCCAATGGGCTCTCGCTTGACATCACAGAAGTCGCAAATGGCAGTGGTTTTGTGCCAGTGGAATGCACGCTACTGGGCATCTGGCTAGGAGCTATTCTAGAAGTATCCGATTTCTAACAGTTCATTGTGTCACTTTGGTGCCAACTGCTGCTCAGATTCCAGCTACAGATGCAGATCCATACGCCTCTCGGCTGTGTCACGTGGCCGTCCGGGGACCGATCTTCATCCGTTTCTGCTGTTTTGGCTGAGATCTGGTTGATGTCTACAATTGATCACTTCCACCAATACGCAGTGGAGCATTTAACTCGTTTTATTCCCTGTTGTATGTGAACTAGCAATCTCCAGTGCAACACACTCATCTGAAGATGGCTCAAGAGTTGTAAGCCCAAATGGCCCCAATGGCAACAAGTCGACATCATCCAGCTGCAACCCCGAAACTTCATAGAATACCCTTTACGTTGGAAAAATTTCAAGAATGACGGTGTCAGTGCTCTAGACTTCAGCCACAATAGAAAATTTGGCTACTTCGGTCCTACGACCATTCTTTGTTTTCCCAGCGCACTACGCTGTCATAAACGGTCGGTAGTGTTTTCCTCTAATGACAGATTTTCAACTGGTGCACACCTTGCCAGTTACATTAGTATGAATAACTTCAGAAACGTAAAGGAACATATTCAGGATAAATGGTTATTCTGAAATTATTACCTTCGATCAAAATCTCTAAAGCTTAGTGCCCGAATCTCAATGAGAACATACGTACACATGTCCGAGTTAATTATTGTGAAACGACTCTGGATGTGACCTACAACTACCAAAACCCGCAGAGGTTGTAATCCTCTCCCGGGACACGCAGGCTATTCTCGACAATAGTCTGGATTAAATCATCCGCCACATTCGTGGCACGCACTGCATTGGACGTGAGACATTAGTTTCTCTCGAACAAAAGGCCTGCGGAAGAAAGGCTGAGGCATAAAATAGCGCACGGGATGTGCCTTGTGTCCCACGAAGCAGGCGCAAAGAAAGTGAAGCGTAAGTTACTGTTCCGGCCTTAAGACGTTACTCCGCTGGGAACTAGCGCATAAATCGTGCGTTTAAGCTACGCGGGTCATACATAACGGCCGAGTGGAGCGGCCTGTGCTTGTAAACAAATCTGTCTCGGCCGCTCTCCAGACATCTCCGGATGGCCGCCTTTATTGCTGCCGCTATTCAAGTGTCCGCGCTTAATCTCTGTGTCTCCCGCCACAAGCAAGTAGTACGCTCTGCGCATGCGTCCCGGCGAGGTTAACAACGTTATACACAGCCGCCTGGGTACAGGTAGCTTTCGTATAACTGCTTGTTTGTATGTTGGAACATAATTTGTATCGTATACGTCATAAAGTGCGATCGCTACACTGTACTTCTAGTTAGGCGTGTATACATTGCATTCTTCGTATACAGAGGACGTTCGACTGTACTCCGTGCTAAGACGTGTACTGGATGGAGTAAGGAACAGATTAATGCGACAATGGTAATTTATAGTGGACCGTCATGTTGCAGTTATGAACGCTTGTTTTGACTAACAGAAAGGAAACGAAACACTGAAACGTTCTCTACATTGTTCACTGGTGTGCGAGCGCAGGTGATGACGCAGCACATTAATCAATGGGCACTTAAAACATAACGATGGTTTGTTGGACAGACCTAGTTCTGGTAGGCCTTCGGTAAGTGATGAGTCTGTGGAAGCTATATGGGAGAGCTACCTAAGGAGCCGCAAAATGTCGGTGCGTGCGTGTGCTCGAGAAATAGGTACAAAAAGACTGCACTTCATAGGGTTTTAAAGAATCGTCTCCGTTTTTCGTGTTACAAATTGCAGTTTTTGGACGCTATCAAACCGACTTGAGCCACAGTGGCTGTGTGATTATCAATTCTTCATGTAAGTGCATGGTTCGTCCACGAGGGCGTGAAAGATGGACGTTGGCGCCCGCTGGCGGTGATTGGGGGAGGAAGCTAAGGGTTAGGCCCCGTCACGATGAGATGGAAATCGGCAGGGAGGGGAGACGGATCGCTCCGTGATCGAGAGAGGAGAGAGAGATAGGGGAGCTGCTTGTTTGCCGTGAGACTAGCAGAATAGCTTGTGCGGTTGGCACCTTACGTCAATGAAGGTCTGCTGTCGATTTCAGTAAGCTTGCCACTAGTGGAGCCCACGTCACACATTTAGGTTATGGTGATTTCTTCTATTTCTGGTGACATATGTTCTCGCCTCCGTACTTAGAACCACAGTGGACATGTCTCTAACATGATAGCTACATTTTGAACAGACGGTTAGTTGTATGTTGCGACTGGTAAAGGAAGTGACTGGTTCGTTAACCTGTTCCCGAGCAGTGACATCAACTGATTTGTCACGCTATTAAATGTCTGCTGATCATACGCTGCCATTTATATGTTATATTTTACGAATGTATTTCTTAAAGTGTTTATTTTTTACTAAGGACTGGATACAGTACGTTGCTGGATATTTTGTGTACCGGGTAGCAGATAGCCGCCACACGATTACATGAGTCCTAGCCCGAACTGGTGCTTGTGCATCGCGTGAACAACTTTGTCTATGCATTTTCTTTTCATTTTGGTTTTTCGTGACCGGCCGAATGGAATTTGACTGCGACGTGGACGAGCTGTACCTGCGCTAGAATTTCCGTAGTCCTGTGTTCGGTCGCAGAACTTGGGACCGAGCCACACCTTACCGTCCGGTAGTTCGGGACAGAAGTTACTTGCCGCATCTTTTTCAGATACTGTGGCATCACCCACTATAGTCGAAGCACCCCCAAAAGTGCACTATTGTTAACATATCGAGAATCAAATAACAACTTGGCCATTAGATTCTATACCTTTTTTCGGATCACTAATTACCTTATTCTTCTTGTATGTTAAATTTTCCTTTGTGGGAGCTGTATTGGTGATCTTATTATCCTGTTAATTAATGGCAATATAATATTCATGCACTGCTCAGTGTTCGTATACTGAAAATAGTTCCGCCTTGCTGCTTGTCCCATCGTAAGATTAAATGTTGCTTTGTTCTACAATGGGGTTGACGTCATAAGGTTTGTTTCTTGTGACTTAAATTCTGTTCCAGCTTCTTGACGGGGATTAATTTAATATTATAATCATAGTTAACTAGTAGGGTTTGTTTTCATGCGGATTTGAGTGCCTTACATGTCAACTTATTGTTTCTTAACTTACGGCAAGCAAAATTTCTTTTCATATTTATTAATATTGTAAAACTGTTTGATGACCATTTTGCCAAAGATATTTAATCACTGAGTAAATTGTTAAATCTAATGGTCCATAAAACTACAATAAAAAAGTGAATGAAGGTTAGTAAACAGTCCTTCCTGAAATTTCCGGTAGTCACAGTTTACGTCTGATAGACCCAAGCGATTCGAGCTTGTTACAGTAATGTTTAATGAGACTGACTATGTTGAACGGTTTAGATTAAGGTCGTTAGCGATGGCCTCACATTCCATGTCTGTGGTCATGTTCGTTGCTGTAACGTGAGAATATAGGTTTCTGAAAATCTTCGCGCCTACGTTGAGTATGAACGGGACACCTTTAAGGTGAACATGTGGTGTGCCCTGATTCATGTTAAAGTTATGTTCCCATTTTTCTTTCGAAGAAGACTGAGACATCGAACAGCTATCTCGACGTGCATCAGTTGTATGTTGTGCCATAATTTCCCGAAGGTGTCACCTTTTAACAAGAAGCTCTTCCTCACTACGCTAGCAATGTTCGCGAGCTTCTCATTACAAAATTTCCCCAGCGCGGGATAGGAAGGAGTGGTTTTACATCATGGCCACCACCATCGCAGGACCTAACGTCATTAGACTTTTACTTTTGGAAACTGGAAGTTTGTGGTAAGGGCTTACGGGACCAAACTGCTGAGATCATCGGTCCCTAAGCTTACAAATTACTTAATCTAACTTGATCTAACGCGAAGGACATCACACAAAGATGCCCAGATGTGCGTGAGTTTCTAAGGGACGAAACTGCTGAGGTCATCGGGCCCTAGACTTGCACACTGCTTAAACTAACTTATGCTAAGAACAACACACACATCCATGCCCGAGCGAGGACTCGAACCTCCGGCGGGAGGGGCAGCGCAATCCGGAACAGGGCGTGTCAAACCGCGCGGCCACTCCGCGCGGTCAACACAAACACACGCACACATACACACACACATGCCCGAGGGAGGACTCGTACCTCCGGCGGAGGGAACAGCGTGAACCGTGAAAAGGCGCCTCAGATCGATCGGTTACCCCGCGCGGCTTTTACTTCTGGTTTTATATGATGCAACAGCTGTACAGTTAACGTACTAATCACCTAAAACAGAGAATCACAGACGCTATTCACTCTGTTACACTAGATGTCCCTATACGTGTATTGGAAGAACTAGAATCTGGTTTACATGCGACTAGGGCAACAAAGGAAGACATATCGAACTGCGCTGAAGAGTTAACCGCAGTTGGAGAATTTCTTCTACGCTTCCATCTTGTTTCATTTCTTTTCTGTGACTAATTAAATCTACACCATGAATTTAGTCTATTTAGTAATCCAACACGCAACCTGATCGTTGTTTGAAAAAGAGACAGCTGAGGGATCAGTTATGGTACAAAACGAGGAAATTCTATGTTCAATGGTATGGCAAATATGTTGCAGAGAGCACTATATATGTTATCACTGTGTGTTGCATTTGGCAATGGGCCACCAACAGCGGAGAGCCAACGCCCGGGTGATAATGCGGCGAGTGTCACACATTCCGTGTCGACGCTTGGTGCTGATAAAAAACAAAATAAAGCGTATTGTTAGTTTCTTTTGTGTTCAGTACAATCTGCTGTACTGAAAAGTACTTATTACCTACCCAGATGTAACTGATAATGCATTTCAAATAATTTACGTGACTGCATGATAGTTGACACGATTGGTGCCATAGGTATATTGCCTGTAGAATATATGTTGTGTTACAGTAAGAAATCGCGGCTTTTGATTGGTATACATTTATTATCGTGTAAAATTCGTGGAAGTTCCAGTTGAGCAGTTCTGGTTTATTTGGAATTTAAAGCCACTACGAGGAAATGACAGTTTATTTACCCAGTGGTAGCGCGATTACTATTGACCTCGACTAATTTTAGGTAACACTCATTTAAAAAAACTCATTATGACGTCACGAGCAATACTGAAAGCCACAGGAGTTGCTACCGACCTTCCTTAGCGCTCGATATGTGCCTCTCACAAGGCTTCATGCACGCGTATCGAAGATATATAAAAACACATTATTCTTAGAACAATTTATTATAATTATTGTTATAATTACACGTCATGTAATGATTTACCTACGGTTAATGTTTTCATACAAGAATGGCTCTAACGAGTGAGTTTTTATCGTTAATCATTTACAAATTAATCAGCAGACTCACTTATATCTACCAGTATGCCACTTAGAGGTCGAAACACTCTGGTTTCCTCAGGACAGTCGGTTGATTGGACACGTGTTCTCTAAGAACACAAAAGCCTCTAGGATAGGAGAAACGCCAAAATGGCTGAACTGGCATTTCTCAGTCTTTGGTATCAAGCCCTACGTTTAATCTTAAAACAATTAAAATCAGCATCTTAATAATTTTTATATATCCTCTCTCTCTCTCTCTCTCTCTCTCTCTCTCTCTCTCTCTCTCTCTCTCTCTGTCTGTCTGTAGTACCTACAAAGATTCGCACTCTCATGAAACTACAACCATGCGGGGACAAAGCAGTACCTAAAAACCCAAAATTGCCACAGTTAAAAATTTATTTAAGCAGTAGATGTTATGTAGGCTTTCTACACTGCAGTTTATCACAACGCAGAGGCACAAGTCTTCTGCTTTTTTCAATTGGTAGATTTATTTTTGTGTTACCTCGGTGACCGGATACCCTTCCTATAGTAAGTCATTAGTTTACCTAGTGAGACAAGTCGTGCGTTTCATGTGTCCGTGAATTGTGTAAATTATTTCCTGTGTGTTATAGTATTGTACTGTTCTCGCATCGTATTTTCTGAGGTGGAAGTTGTGAAACACCTCAGTACTTGCCTGAGAAATGGTGAAAAAATGCCTAGAAACCACACTCAGGATGTGCGGTGTACCAGACCAGCAATCGTTAGCACGGTGCGTGGGTTAGGTCCGGGTCTGTCCTATCTCCCTTTTTCGTAAGCTAACGCGGTTTGCTTTAAGCTATGAGAGCGGATATGGTGACTCATGAGTAACAGCGAAGTAATATGACCACAACAGCTGAAGGAACCCAAAGGCGATTCGTATTTTGCGGAACTTACACCACATTCGTCTTCTTATTGAAACCACAGAATGATGTGATGTCACTGAATACACACATGGAGTCAAAAGATACGTCATATTCCGGCATATTAAACGACCAGTGTTGTTTGAAACATAGGTGAGCTGAACCGCTAATACCTCGGTATTCAAGCTGCTAGAAGCATTTTTCGCGAAAAGCTATAATACGGCTTAGAGGCGTGGATCTTGACCCAGTTTTAACCTATCACGCAATTTATTTAAGCATGAAGAGCAACAGAGCCAGTTTGAAATCTTAACTTTGACAAAATGGAAGGAGAAGTCTGAGTGGCTGGATGCTTGACAACACTATCAGAAATGTTGTGATCCTGCAGTATTCCAAACCTTTTGGAATTATAGTCAGGGCGGGTCTCGATTTATAAATACTGCGAAAGTAATCTCCTCTACTTCTTCTTCTTCCCGTCGTGTACTAAATGATACTATCTTTGGTACCCTTGAATTGAAAATTTCATCCGCTCCATATCCACGTCGTCACGTATAATTTTTACCTCTTACGGGTAGTCGTTGATTATCCTTTATTTCCATACATTCAGATTCAGACGATTGTGATCTGACCCTTCACAGGAGCTACATATTTTCAGTGTATCCCTTAGCGTTTCGTCTCTAATCTAGCTGGTGCTCGTAATACCTTCTTGTTCCACGTCGAACGTATTTTAGTTTTATTCACTGCCTTGGCTATAGTGGTCAGTTGTTTCGCATTCTAGATACCTGAGACATTTTACTTTTGCTATTCTTTCATTGATAAATTGGAGCGACATTCAGACATAAAATTCTTCGTTGGGGCGCTTGATTGCTAACGAGATTAATCCAATGTTCGTTAAAATTTATTTTTTTTATTTCCAATAGATAAGAAATATGTAGCTTAATTCTAACGTAACCGTTGTTCTGCACGTTTTTCAAGGTTTTCAAGAACTGCATAGCATTGCCTTGAATTATTGGTGGTTAAAGAGCAATGAATACTTGCCGGAAGAGACTTCTAAGAAGAAGATGAAAGAAAAACAGATTTTACATGATCAAGTGTTTCTGAAAATGCTTTGTGCCAGCCGGGTGCCCCATTTCTTGAATACCAATTACAATCAAATGAGAAATACGATTCCTCAACTGTTTTTTATCCTTTTAAAAGACTCAAACTGATTTTGCGGGACGATTTGTCGTTGTCAGTGGAACTTGAGTGCACCACTTGACACCAGAAACACGACTGTGATCAAAACACTGGGGGAATTAGCGATTCTTCCTCTGAAACATCGCAACAGCGAAAATGCAAGAGAGAGCCTTCCGTGTAGTGGAAAAGAGGTTATTCTTACTGATTCGATTTGTCATGCATTGCATAGTAGCGGAGTAACTGTTCTAGGAATGTTTCATAATGCCTTATACGAAGTATTCGAAGTTTCAATCTTCATGCATGAATAGCCGTATCCGTAGCTGGTGGCCATCGTTTGAAGAACTTTCAGAAAACGCGTAGCAGTATTCTCTCACATGCTTTCTCACCATTCATCTTCATTGGTAGGTTTTGCAAAAACCATCGACCTGATATAACCCAAAGGAAAGAGCGCTATTCAAGAAATTGATTCCTCTCTCCCTAGTGACCACGGTAACGCACATGAAGGAGCCCTATGGAAAGCAAACTGTTGCAAGACCGACGTCGTTCGTGATGTAAACTGCTCGAAGGACTGCTAGTGAAACATTGTCTAAGAAATCAAGAACTCACATGCTACAACTACCCGCGAACTTTCGAAAAATTAACTGAACACACGATCCAGGCTCTCATACCTTGAAAACTAAGCGCTTTGAGGATAAACTGGTCTTGTTTTTACGTAGTGCACTTCTCAAATAATGTAGACTATTTTATGTGTAACCTGTATTTTTCTTACTAATAAAGGTTACAAAGTCCCTCCACTTCTCATTCTCTCATGCGTCTTCCATGGTACATAGGGGTCTTCATTCCTCTGATTCGTTGCTGATCACAATCTTCTGTTCCATTAAAGTTTGTAGTCACTCTAGCGTAAAATTTTTCCTGCTTTCAGAATCACAACTGACAACAGTGAATAGTTAAAAGCTACAAAAACGTTCACAAAACGTACATTCTAAGGTTAACACACTACTACAGCATGTTAAAAGTTCATAGTGCCGCATCTCGCTTTGGACCGTTTGTAGTCGGGCACTGCCAGGGACTCAGGAGCGTGCTAAATGGTCTCCCGCTGCTGTCTTACGACTGCGTCGGTCCCACACCCGGCACTACGCGCCCCTGTGCGCCAGGTAATACAATCCTCATGTAAATGTCACCCAGCGCGGAGCTCAGATGGCCAACTGCATTATAATGTCTTCGCTTCTTGGTCAAGCAGACAAACGTTCGTGCTTGGCAATCAAAGTTGAACGATTGTATTTTAGTAAGAACTTACGGGCTAAATTTGTGCGTAAAAGTACAAGTGCTCGTTTCAACTTTGTGTGTTTAATGTCAGTCATGTTTTACGTTGGGTATAAACCTTCACAGTCGTAAAATGTAATACATTGCCTAAGAAGTGCAGAAACATTCTTCAGCCAGGAGTGTAATCTTCCATCGGGATCACCGCTGTAAATACCAAGTATGGCCGGCGCTTACCGAAGGTGCAGGATTCCGTTTGTGGCACCTAACAGTAACATGGTCGCGCGAGGGAAGGGTTAAATTGCGTACGACCGTGTGGCTCCAGAGAGGTAAATTAACACTGTATGGCGCTGTACAACTAATATAAATAACACGCTTACACCTGCTGCATTCCTTGCAAATTCGTTACAAAAATCTCTCTCAGTAATTTATTTCTGGGTAGCTTTCAAAAACGGTTCAAATGGCTCTGAGCACTATGAGACTTAACATCTTAGGTCATCAGTCCCCTAGAACTTAGAACTACTTAAACCTAACTAACCTAAGGACATCACACACATCCATGCCCGAGGCAGGATTCGAATCTGCGACCGTAGCAGTCCCGCGGTTCCGGACTGAAGCGCCTAGAACCGCACGGCCATCTGGCTAGCTTTCATTGTTTGTAAACAAATTTTGTGGTACATCTAGCAGAATTTAGTGTATCTTGAGACGGATAAGTTGGTCACTGCAGTAGCTCACCACAGCCATAGACATAACAATAGCATAAATCGCACAACCGGTAGCTGACTCCAGTTTCCAGATTGATTTAAATAATGCACATCCATATTAGCTTTATCAGCCGGCACCTCTGTGCGATAAATTGGTTTGTGGTGTGTGTGTGTGTGTGTGTGTGTGTGTGTGTGTGTGTGTGTGTGTATGTGTGTGAAAGAAAGAGAGAGAGAGAGAGAGAGAGAGAGAAAGGGAGGGGGGGGGGGAGGGAGGGAGTGAGAGAGAGAGCGGGAGGACAGGCACAATATCATGTTGCAAAGAACATTCTTCATTTCAGATTCTGTAACAAGGAGCTCTGTCAGTCTTTGCAGACACTTATGTATCTCCTAGCACTGATAAACTATGCCTTTGATAACTAGCCTTAAATCAGATCCGTACTTTATTCCAGTGGTTATACTTTGACAGTGTGTCGGCGATATGAGTGTTGGATTCTTTCTCTTACCGACTCATTCATTACATTACCTCTTTCGCTGTGTAACGTGGCCTCGCTGAGTATTCAGATTTTTCGATAGACGGAGAGAAATTTACTCATCTCCATTTGTCTTATTGTTGCTCTTTGTGTGTGCAATGTCGCAGGAAGTCGTAGAGGAATTAGTTATTATGCCCTTGGAAATTAATGGTCTAACATATAAAATGCCTAATGGCAAACGCCATAGTTCGGCACACCGACACAGTAAATATCGTTTCTTTGACGGCTTATGATACATAACAAAGCCAACTAACCCTTTCTAACTCCTATAGGACAAGAAACTCTTTTCGGAACGTGGTGGTTCTCATCACAGAATATCCAATGCTTATAAGGGAAAGCGCAGCGTGAAAGGGAGTGCGCCCAGTGGTAGATCTAAATGACATTCTACACACAACACAGTGGGTGCATTATGGGATAGGCCGAGCGGTTCTAGGCGCTTCAGTCTGGAACCGCGCGACCGCTACGGTCGCAGGTTCGAATCCTGCCTCGGGCATGGATGTGTGTGATGTCCTTAGGTTAGTTAAGTTTAAGTAGTACTACGTTCTAGGGGACTAATGAACTCAGATGTTAAGTCCCATAGTGCTCAGAGCCATTTGAACCATTATGGGATAAGCGATTCTACACGGTCTATCACATATACACGTGGAAAAATATTTAAGTACTTCTGTATCATAATCATTGGTATAGGCGCCTCATGTTAGGACCAGGAAAAAAATACTAGGAATCGCTGAGGATTGAATAATTCTCTACCACGCCTCGAATGGTCACTCACACAACAGGTAACTATGGGAGTTACTACACACTGTACCAATACAATAAAGCTCTTGGATCACAGTGAGACTACAAAGGATGGAAACCGAAGTCTATTAAATCCACAAAAAAGGCATTAATTCTGACATATTTCAATACATGGGAACAATACTTTGAATACATGGTTTCGTGTTGTTCAAGAAAAAAATGGTTCAAATGGCTCTGAGCACTATGGGACTTAACTTCTGAGGTCAGCAGTCCCCTAGAACTCAGAACTACTTAAACCCAACCAACCTAAGGACATCACACACATCCATGCCCGAGGCAGGATTCGAACCTACGACCGTAGCGTTCACGCGGTTCCAGAATGAAGCTCCTAGAACCGCGCCGCCACACCGGCCGGCTGTTGTTCAAGAAAGTTACTCGTATTCCATCAGACGATTTATGAGGTTAGAGCCAACTCGTAAAGCCAACACATAAAAACACAAGGTTTTAGATAAAAACCAGTTCATGTACATGTTACATTAAGAAAAGGGGTTCACCTTATTCAGTAAATTTAGCCCAATTTTGTATGAATGTTCTGTAAGAGGAAAATACGGATTCGGTTACACATGGTGCTCGGTACCACGCAAAGAAAAAATTCTTCTTGGAAAATACGAGATTTTTTTTTTCGTCGCGCTAGCATGTGCTAATTATTTGGCATGGGGGAATTGATGAACGTAATCAAAACGGACATCTCGAGAAGACATGGCATGATCTGGACAACTAACAATGAATAGTCACTAGTCTGTGCTCTGTCCACAAATTTGACTGGAATAAAAAAAGCGAATTTCACTAAAAAGGTTAATGACTGCTAGTCCTACATGAGGGTGTCGATTCCCACATATAAATCCATATTTTAAACTGCACAAAGAAATCTGAGTGGAGTGGGCTCCGGACAGTGGAGTTAGGAGTCCATAGCTACAACAAGACTGTCTTAAAATAACCACCCAATGGACGATCATTAGAGCCTGGGCACCTTTATTCCTATAGTAAGGAAGAACTCTACTGCGTGGACGTAGCCAACTGGATGAATCAAAAAGCAGGAAAGCTCTGAGTCTACATAATACTTTGATACTTATTATCTATGAAAAGGACCCAGTGAAGTTCATATTACTATACTCTTAAGAAATGAAACTTCTGAGACCACCACCGCTACATTTTAAATCACTCATCTACGCATCCACAAGCCACAGAAATTGTAAAACGCGTCAGGGAAAAGATGGATTTTCTTTTCGTTCCTGCGACCATCCACAGCCTCTAAATACCTTATAACGGTAAATATAGTCCGTAATGCGCTGCAACGTGAACACCCTGTATTTAAATCATGCGATTAGTTAATTTCAACCATAAGTCATTTCCAAGCACATTTTTGATATTACGTATTATATACTACAATTCTCATATTTTACACGTACGAAAATAGACGTTATATTCCAGAAATACATTCAAAATAAAAACGACCAGCGTATTCTTAATGTAACTGTAGAATATGACGTCTGATTTTATATGTGTCAAATGAAAGAATGTGATAATAGCAATATGTAATATTTAATATGAAACGTGTTTTTGAAAATGATTTACGATCGAAATTAGATAACGGGTCGATTTAAACAAAGAATGTTTGCGTTACAGCCTATTGTGGAGCATATTTTCTTGTATAAAGAAAGGTAAGGTGTTGCTGAATTAAAAATAAATGAAACAAAATTGCCCTGTAATATTATTTTCAAAGCACACGTCATAAACACAACTAGACAGCATAAAAAACATCTGCGAGACTTTAAACAAGAGGTAACAAAGCATGAGACTACAATATGTGGTACTGACAATCTCCGGCAGTATCCGAAAAATTGATCAATATAATTACATGACGAGGCTGTATTAACAATTTACAGCGTCTTTAGATATTTTTCCTTACATCCGTTGCACAAACTATCAGTTGCTATACGACGTCAAGTACTTCTTATTAAAAGGAACATCCACCAAAAAGCCACTGGAAATAATGCACTTTCATGACAAGCGCTCTACGCACCATAGGCAATTTTTCGGTAAATGCGTTTTTAAAATTGTTCTCTATCCTGTAAAGGTCCCGCAATGTAAATTTATTGCCTTTATCTATACCTTCGATTTCTTAGAAAGAATCGTTAAGTCAGGGCACAAATTATTCCAGTGGTAGACTATAAATGAGCATAGTTCAGTATCAATTAGTACATCGACATTTATTATGCAACCCATTAGCAAAACTCCCAGAGTCGGCGTCTATAACTGTTCCACATAAATTTTTTATAGTCAAATGTTGCTTTGCCCTATCAAGAATACCAAGTTCTCTCCACAACAAATAAATTACAGATTCGCAAACCGACTCATAATGGATATGCATAGCCCTAAGCAACGTGCGAACGTAAGATTGATAGAGTTGAAATTTTAATTACCACATAGAAAACATCAGGCAGCTACCAGGAAACGCGGTAACATCTACACATACATCTATATGGATACTCTGTAAATCACATTTAAGTGCCTGGCAGAGGGTAACGGTCTTAGGCCTTCTCTACTTATTCAGCCTTCAATGCGACGAACTTTTTGCCCAAAGATGAATGACCTGGCGGACGCCTTGGTTGTTTGACTCCAAGGGCACTGTAGATAAGCAGACTGCACAGCAAGGTAAGGGCAACTGTAGGGCATACAAACTTTTACGATGAGCACTAGTAATGGAATAGTACCGAAGATGGGCCACTCAGCATTTTCGCCAGATCTCCTCCAACGTCAAGGTGAAGGACACCTCCCCCTCCACCCACGCCCTCCCACCTCCACCTCCTTATTCCTATTGACAAACTGATTGAGTTAAAAACGGTTGTAGATATCCGAATTGCGGTTTGTCATGAAAAATAGCTCTGAGTATCATCAAGTTGTCATTAAAAAGTGCCTGTTCCATGGCGGTTTCTTCACCCACAGGAATAGGAACCTATTGCTGGGTTCCATGTCCGGAGAATACGGGGTGTGTGGTTAAATACACAGTGCAAAGAAACAGCATAAAGTAGCGTGTCCTGAGCAGAATTACCTGGTATAGCAAAACTACTCCCCTGATAGCTCCCCACAACACAGTATGTTAACAGCCCTCTGTAAACACTGCAGGATATTTTTGTATTTTGCTCCCATTACGAGTAGCAAATTGTGCCAGTCCTAAGAAGAAACTTAGCATCGTGCCTACTTATGATGGCTCGGTCAACTCCAACTTTGAGGATGTTGAATCAATGTGTTTGCATTACTGACATCCTTTGTCTCGTGGTCACAATGATACTCCCAGAAATCGTCCAGCATGCTTAAGCGGATAACGAAGCAGAACTGCAACGTTTCCGCCCCTACCTAGGTTCAGCGGTCTTCTTGAATGAGTATGAGGAGTTGCAGAACTCAGTGGGTGGTGATATTTGTTATGCTCAAAATGTCCTGCAATATGTTGAAATCTGATCCGTGACATATTTTAAATTTTCCTTTAGCGTCCCGAGTGTGATATGTCAGAAAGCTCGTGTTGAGCACCAGGACATCAACGTCTGTTACAATTTCTGGTTCCTCACAGACAGATGGTCTCTCAGTTTGTTCTTCGTCATGTAGACTTGTTTTACCCATATGGAAGCTACTGCTCCATGTAACCATGGTGTTAGATAATTCTGCATGGTTGCTGTAGGCTTTCGCAAACACAGCACGCATTGTCGCAGTGTCGTTCCCCGGCAAATGCAAAACAGGAATTACCGCAAAGTACCTTACTTTATAATGGAGCTCTGCCTCTTGGTTATAGATCCTCTAATGGCTTGTTACGGTAGAGTGGCCCAGAGTTTCCATTCTGTACCAGGACTTCATACCTGCACCTGCAGGCAAATAAAAATTATTTTTTCGAGGTGAGAATTGAAAACGATCTTTACATGTCATAGGTGAAGCCTTCGTTAGCGTGAGGTGTATAGTGAGTTCGAAACCACCGAATAATCTGCGATATCTAATAAGAAACTATTTCAAACCTTCATGAGGAAATCAAGAGGCGTAAGGCAGGTAGAAGGTGTGGAACTTTCAGCACTGCACCGCGTCAGCAATCGTAAGTATCGAAATAAGTATGAAAAATCCGCCTCGATTGCACAAACGACCTGGTGGTTACTTAGGTTTCAGCGTGGGTAACCACGCCTTCTTCAGAACAAATATAAAACAGCTTGCCTAAATAGGTATAGTGAAAGGCTAAAACCAACACCTACAGCGGCAAGACCCCATAAAAGTTTTTACAAATACACGGTACATGTGTACCAAGTCAATAATGTTACTTATATCAACACTGTGTGTGCTGCCTCGCCCCAGCCAACGTACGATGGTCACAGGCTCTCCTCCGAACTGAGGCACCGCAGGCTGCTCACATGCGCGCCTATCGAAATCACTGGTTGACAGGTCAGACAGGCCGAGCTCTCATGACTAGATATAAGTAGCACATCCCCACTAGAAGCGGTGATGGCACGAGGAGTTCAACTTATGCAGAACGCCTTATACAAATGGCTCATTCGCCAAGCCCTCCATCTCATATCGAGTTGCCTCATGCTGAAATTAAAGGTTCAAAATTGGATATCTTAGAGGAAATGCAAATTTTAAACTCCTGCAGTATGCCAAAGACGATGTCCTTAACGGTCAGCTCCAATTAAAAAACAGAAATTTCTTTGAAGGTTTCGGTCCGTTACTTAATTCTTCACATTAAGTTACATGACGTGGAAGCTGGTTGATGAACGCGCACGATGTTGATTGTTTACGGATGGTAACGACGCCCCCCCCCCCCCCCCATTTTGGTACGTTTTCCCTCCTACTGTGTTGAGGGTTTGGTTAGCCAAGAAGAACACCATTTGCATTTTCTTATTGCTGCGCTCTTTTAGGAGGTGTTTTGTGTATCTTCGTTAGCTTCTATGTAATTATAAGATCATGGAACCAAGGTATGTTATAAATCATTAACGTCTTCTGATTAAGGCCTGGTCGGCCGCTTAGTATTATGGCAGATATTATTGGTTCAAATGGTTCAAATGGCTCTGAGAACTATGGGACTTAACGTCTGAGGTCATCAGTCCCCTAGAACTTAGAACTATTTAAACCTAACTAACCTAATGACATCACACACGTCCTTGTCCGAGGCAGGATTCGAACCTGCGACCGTAGCGGTCGCGCGGTACCAGACTGAAGCGCCTAGAACCGCTAGGCCACACCGGCCGGCAGATATTATTAGCGCGGTTTTATCCGTTAACAATAACGTCATTAGCATAACTATCTTTTTAGTTTAGTTGTAATTTCTACCTAATTCTAGGGCCTCCATATTAGCATGTGGCTGATTTACGATCCGTGCACAAATTTGTCGTGCGTTGCTATTAAATATGTCTTAATTCCCGTATCATCGCTTTCATCATTTGCTCAATTTGCTATTTGTGCGACAACGTTTGGCAGTCAGTTAGGTCCCGATCCGTGTTAACTTTGTAATCCCGCTCCCATGGATATGAAGAGCGCTTTCTGGCCGCGCGCATGCGCAGTGATTTCGATAGCAGCACATGTGAGCAGCCTGCAGTGCCTCAGTTCGGTGGAGAGCCTGTGACCATCGTACGTTGGTTGGGGCGAGGCAGCACACACAGTGTAGAGATAAGTAATATTATTGACTTGGTACACATGTACCGTGTATTCGTAAAAAATTTTATGGGGTCTTGCTGCTGTAGGTGTTGATTTTAGCCTTTGACTATGCCTATTTAGGCAAGCTGTTTTATATTTGTTCTGAAGAAGGCGTGGTTATCCACGCTGCAGTCTAGGTAAATACCAGGTAGTTTGGGCAATCGAGGCGGATTTTTCATAATTATTTAGAAGTAGTGGACACTGTTGTTTAACTTGTAAGTGCAGGTGGAGAGCAGGAAGTTATATAAAATTTCATGGTGGACCTGAATATGGAAGGAAGTATACCGTTTCGACCCAAATGTGAAGGAAAGTAAACCATTTCAAACCAAAAGTATGAAATGTAAATGATGGCATCAAATACATGGTTGCTGTAGTCGTTCCACAATCGTAGAAGATGTGAAGAAAGTAAAGACAAAGTAAAATGTATTAACAACCGCGAATAAACATTATAACTGAGGACGATACGATGTGAAAATTGATAATATTACCATCTGAGAAATAATGTTATATATGATGGTGAATTATGCATCATTCGCGAACAGGTCCGTATTCGTGCTGTCGTAGATGAACGAAACGGAGCAACGAACATACACAGTAAATTCGAGCATTCATAAATCAGATAGGAAGCATTTTAAACATATCTGCGTAATATAGCAGATATAATATCATGGAAGACTAGGATCGCCGGCCGAAGTGCCCGTGCGGTTGAAGGCGCTGCAGTCCGGAACCGCAGGACCGCTGCGGTCGCAGGTTCGAGTCCTGCCTCGGGCGTGGATGTTTGTGACGTCCTTAGGTTAGTTAGGTTTAACTAGTCCTAAGTTCTAGGGGACTGGTGACCTCGGCAGTTGAGTCCCATAGTGCTCAGAGCCATTTTTGAAGACTAGGATCCATGACATAATGCTGTACCATGTTGTTGTTGTTGTTGTGGTCTTCAGTCCTGAGACTGGTTTGATGCAGCTCTCCATGCTACTCTATCCTGTGCAAGCTTTTTCATCTCCCAGTACCTACTGCAACCTACATCCTTCTGAATCTGCTTAGTGTATTCATCTCTTGGTCTTCCTCTACGATTTTTACCCTCAACGCTGCCCTCCAATACTAAATTGGTGATCCCTTGATGCCTCAGAACATGTCCTACCAACCGATCCCTTCTTCTGGTCAAGTTGTGCCACAAACTTCTCTTCTGCCCAATCCTATTCAATACTTCCTCATTAGTTATGTGATCTACCCATCTAATCTTCTGCATTCTTCTGTAGCACCACATTTCGAAAGCTTCTATTCTCTTCTTGTCCAAACTATTTATCATCCATGTTTCACTTCCATACATGGCTACACTCCATACAAATACTTTCAGAAAGGACTTCCTGACACTTAAATCAATACTGGATGTTAACAAATTTCTCTTCTTCAGAAACGCTTTCCTTGCCATTGCCAGCCTACATTTTATATCCTCTCTACTTCGACCTTCATCAGTTATTTTGCTCTCCAAATAGCAAAACTCCTCTACTACTTTAAGTGCCTCATTTCCTAATCTAATTCCCTCAGCATCACCCGACTTAATTAGACTACATTCCATTATCCTTGTTTTGCTTTTGTTGATGTTCATCTTATATCCTCCTTTCAAGACACTGTCCATTCCATTCAGCTGCTCTTCCAAGTCCTTTGCTGTCTCTGACAGAATTACAATGTCATCGGCGAACCTCAAAGTTTTTATTTCTTCTCCATGAATTTTAATACCTACTCCGAATTTGTCTTGTTTCCTTTACTGTTTGCTCAATATACAGATTGAACAACATCGGGGAGAGGCTACAACCCTGTCTTACTCCCTTCCCAACCACTGCTTCCCTTTCATGTCCCTCGACTCTTATAACTGCTATCTGGTTCCTGTACAAATTGTAAACAGCCTTTCGCTCCCTGTATTTTACCCCTGCCACCTTTAGAATTTGAAAGAGAGTATACCAGTCAACATTGTCAAAAGCTTTCTCTAAGTCTACAAATGCTAGAAACGTAGGTTTGCCTTTTCTTAATCTTTCTTCTCAGATAAGTCGTAAGGTCAGTATTGCCTCACGTGTTCCAGTGTTTCTACGGAATCCAAACTGATCTTCCCCGAGGTTGGCTTATACTAGTTTTTCCATTCGTCTGTAAAGAATTCGTGTTAGTATTTTGCAGCTGTGACTTATTAAGCTGATAGTTCGGTAATTTTCACATCTGTCAACACCTGCTTTCTTTGGGATTGGAATTATTATATTCTTCTTGAAGTCTGAGGGTATTTCGCCTGTTTCATACATCTTGCTCACCAGATGGTAGAGTTTTGTCAGGACTGGCTCTCCCACGGCCGTCAGTAGTTCCAATGGAATATTGTCTACTCCGGGGGCCTTGTTTCGACTCAGGTCTTTCAGTGCTCTGTCAAACTCTTCACGCAGTATCGTATCTCCCATTTCATCTTCATCTACATCCTCTTCCATTTCCATAATATTGTCCTCAAGTACATCGCCCTTGTATAGACCCTTTATATACTCCTTCCACCTTTCTGCTTTCCTTTCTTTGCTTAGAACTGGGTTGCCATCTGAGCTCTTGATATTCATACAAGTCGTTCTCTTATCTCCAAAGGTCTCTTTAATTTTCCTGTAGGCGGTATCTATCTTACCCCTAGTGAGATAGTCCTCAACATCCTTACATTTGTCCTCTAGCCATCGCTGCTTAGCCATTTTGCACTTCCTGTCGATCTCATTTTTGAGACGTTTGTATTCCTTTTTGCCTGTTTCACTTACTGCATTTTTATATTTTCTCCTTTCATCAATTAAATTCAATATTTCTTCTGTTACCCAAGGATTTCTACTAGCCCTCGTCTTTTTACCTACTTGATCCTCTGCTGCCTTCACTACTTCATCCCTCAAAGCTACCCATTCTTCTTCTACTGTATTTACTTCCCCCATTCCAGTCAATTGCTCCCTTATGCTCTCCCTGAATCTGTGTACAACCTCTGGCTCTTTTAGTTTATCCAGGTCCCATCTCCTTAAATTCCCACCTTTTTGCAGTTTCTTCAGTTTTAATCTACAGGTCATAACCAATAGATTGTGGTCAGAGTCCACATCTGCCCCTGGAAATGTCTTACAATTTAAAACCTGGTTCCTAAATCTCTGTCTTACCATTATATAATCTATCTGATACCTTTTAGTATCTCCAGGGTTCTTCCATGTATACAACCTTCTTTCATGATTCTTAAACCAAGTGTTAGTTATGATTATGTTGTGCTCTGTGCAAAATTCTACCAGGCGGCTTCCTCTTTCATTTCTGTCCCCCAATCCATATTCACCTACTATGTTTCCTTCCCTTCCTTTTCCTACACTCGAATTCCAGTCACCCATGACTATTAAATTTTCGTCTCCCTTCACAATCTGAATAATTTCTTTTATTTCATCATACATTTCTTCAATTTCTTCGTCATCTGCAGAGCTAGTTGGCATATAAACTTGTACTACTGTAGTAGGTGTGGGCTTCGTATCTATCTTGGCCACAATAATGCGTTCACTATGCTGTTTGTAGTAGCTTACCCGCATTCCTATTTTCCTATTCATTATTAAACCTACTCCTGCATTACCCCTATTTGATTTTGTGTTTATAACCCTGTAGTCACCTGACCAGAAGTCTTGTTCCTCCTGCCACCGAACTTCACTAATTCCCACTATATCTAACTTCAACCTATCCATTTCCCTTTTTAAATTTTCTAACCTACCTGCCCGATTAAGAGATCTGACATTCCACGCTCCGATCCGTAGAACGCCAGTTTTCTTTCTCCTGATAACGACATCCTCTTGAGTAGTCCCCGCCCGGAGATCCGAATGGGGGACTATTTTACCTCCGGAATATTTTACCCAAGAGGACGCCATCATCATGTAATCATACAGTAAAGCTGCATGCCCTCGGGAAAAATTACGGCTGTAGTTTCCCCTTGCTTTCAGCCGTTCGCAGTACCAGCACAGCAAGGCCGTTTTGGTTATTGTTACAAGGCCAGATCAGTCAATCATCCAGACTGTTGCCCTTGCAACTACTGAAAAGGCTGCTGCCCCTCTTCAGGAACCACACGTTTGTCTGGCCTCTCAACAGATACCCCTCCGTTGTGGTTGCACCTACGGTACGGCTATCTGTATCGCTGAGGCACGCAAGCCTCCCCACCAACGGCAAGGTCCATGGTTCATGGGGGGGGGAATGCTGTACCAATATACTGAATAAGATAACAGAAGACTTTGTTAAGAATAAAAGTAGTGTTACTTGTATAGCAACTGTGGGAAAGAGGCTTAAAAACAGAAAAGGAAATATTTTGTAAAATAATAAGCTCTGCATACAAAATATTAGTCCCTCCCTTAAAAGATCATACATATCGTTTTGGAGATTTGTAAGTGTAGAACTGCTGAATCGTCACCTACTGCTAAGATACATAATGAGCGTGAACTGCTTTGCATCTGACATTCAGTTGTGTGGAATCAGCGTAGTAACACAGATCGACGTGGTGACGTAACAGTGACAGAGAGAAGCAGGCTTGTTTGGACGCGCCCACGACCACTTCCGGAATGATGTTCTCTCGTCTGTTGGTGTATCAGTATGCACTGTCTACTAGAGAACAGTGTACCACTCTCAGCGGTCCTAAAAGGTCCCAAATCGACAGAGATCGCAGTCGAGTTAAGTGACAGTCGGTATAAAACCCAAAGGAAATACTCCTTCCAGTAAACACAGATCCATATTAAAGAGGTTCCGAGTGAACATGGGGAAGATACTGCACACAGTGGACATCTGGAAGAAGGGTACCTCTCAAAAGGGCAGTGAATACAGGGTTGCATAAAGCTCCAAGTCTTGAATAGGACAAATAACACAGTTATATTACAGTAGCTGACTGTAGGCATTTGGTACAGTCTGATAAGTCACAAATTATGCAAGGCATCAATTGCATCGAAGTAGTGTATTTCTTTCGACTCAGGGGCAACGTTGGTAGGCAACCAAAACAATACACTTTGCAAAACTGTTGCACAGTGGCATTCATACAGTCTGCAAGATGTTGCAATCATTATGACTAGAACTAGTAATAAGACATTACAGAGATGGGCACAACATTGTTGTCAGGTCTCCTCCAAGGTGAAGTGAAGTCATCTCCTACCCCTTCCCACTACACCCACGAATCCGCTCCCCCCCCCCCCCCCCCCCCAGTTCTCTTGGACAATCGCATGAGTTGAAACACACAGAAAAGAAAAAATGAGTTTTACTGTTGGTCTGAGAAGCTGTAATAGAATCCATGATTGCCAGATTTGTCTCCAGTTACTGTACATCACCCTCAGCCGCAACCATTCTGCAATTTATTACTCAGTCACTGGAACTGATGACCTGTTATGCCCTTCTATATTTTATGTTACACACCATTTATGATTTATCACCCAAAAATATCTGCCTTCCTCCCATCCTATTCGAAATTAGGCAATTATTGTGTTATAATTTACTACCCAATTTCTTATCGCTGTTTGTCAATTAGTCTGAAGATGCATAAATAATTAAACTGGCCCCTTGTTTAACTATCACCAAAGTCACACTACAGGTCACACACAGGACATCGCTAAACTGCACTGTTGATGTGTGTTACAAAATGGATGCCTTTACCCCACAATCTGTCCAAAGTGCGTCCTTCCAGATATGTCTCACATAATGAGCAGAACGAGGAAACCACAGTAATTAGAGCCAATACAGAAATTTTTTGAAATGAAAATTCTTTGCATATGTCTTTCGCAAATAAAACAGGGAGATGAAGTTTGCGCATGTGTACTACTATGCAAGTGGCAGCATATACAGGGTGGTCCATTGATAGTGACCGGGCCAAATATCTCACAAAATAAGCATGAAACTAAAAAACTACACAGAACGAAACTCTTCTAAATTGAAGGAAGAAACCAGATGGCGCTATGGTTGGCACGCTAGATGCCGCTGCCATAGGTCAAACGGATATCAACTGCGTTTTTTTTAAATAGGAACTCCCATTTTTAATTACATATTCGTGTAGTACGTAAAGAAATATGAATGTTTTACTTGGACCACTTTTTTTCGCTTTGTGATAGATGGCGCTGTGGTAGTCACAAACATATGGCTCACAATTTTAGACGAACAGTTGGTAACAGGTAGGTTTTTAAATTAAAATACAGAACGTAGGTACGTTTGAACATTTCATTTCGGTTGTTCCAATGTGATACATGTACCTTT
The DNA here is from genome assembly GCF_021461385.2 of Schistocerca piceifrons. Classification (NCBI taxonomy): domain Eukaryota; kingdom Metazoa; phylum Arthropoda; class Insecta; order Orthoptera; family Acrididae; genus Schistocerca; species Schistocerca piceifrons. The sequence goes on along the minus strand of NC_060140.1, from coordinate 465,702,524 downwards.
GTGAACTTATCATTTCTGAGAAAGCATGCTGTTACAGCGCGATTACCTGTAAATACCACATTAATGCAATAAATGCTCAAAATGATGTCCGTCAACCTCAATACACTTGGCAATACGTGTAACGACATTCCTCTCAACAACGAGTAGTTCACCTTCCGTAATGTTCGCACATGCACTGATAATGCGTTGTCGGTGGAAAATAAATGGTTCAACTGGCTCTGAGCACTATGGGACTCAACTGCTGAGGTCATTAGTCCCCTAGAACTTAGAACTAGTTAAACCTAACTAACCTAAGGACATCACAAACATCCATGCCCGAGGCAGGATTCGAACCTGCGACCGTAGCGGTCTTGCGGTTCCAGACTGCAGCGCCTTTAACCGCACGGCCACTTCGGCCGGCGTTGTCGGTGGATCACGATAGCAAATATCCTTCAACTTTCCCCACAGAAAGAAAGCCCGGGACGTCAGATCCGGTGAACGTGCGGGCCATGGTATGGTGCTTCGACGACCACTCCACCTCTCATGAAATATGCCATTCAATTCCGCTTCAACCGCACGCGAGCTATGTGCCGGATATACATCATGTTGGAAGTACATCGCCATTCTGTCATGCAGTGAAACACATTGCAGCAACATCGGTAAAACATTACGTAGGAAATCAGCATAGATTGCGCTATTTAGATTGCCATCGATAAAATGAGGGCCAATTATCCTTCCTCCCATAACGCCTCACCAAGATTGCTGATGTTCCACTTTTCGCAGCCATCGTGGATTTTCCGTTGCCCAATAGTGCATGTTATGCCGGTTTACGTAACCGCTGTTGGTGAAAGACGCTTCGTCGCTAAATAGAACGCGTGCAAAAAATCTTTCATCGTCCTGTAATTTCTCTTGTGCCCAGTGGCAGAACTGTACAAGACGTTGAAAGTCGTCGCCATGCAATTCATGATGCATAGAAATATGGTACGGGTGCAATCGCTGTTGATGTAGCATTCTCAACACCGACGTTTTTGAGATTCCCGATTCTCGCGCAATTTGTCTGCTACTGATGTGTGGATTAGCCGCGACAGCAGCTAAAACACCTACTTGGGCATCATGATTTGTTGGAGGTCGTGGTTGACGTTTCACATGTGGCTGAACACTTCCTGTTTCCTTAAATAACGTAACTATCTGGCGAACGGTCCGGACACTTGGATGATGTCGTCCACGATACCGAGCAGCATACATAGCACACGCCAGTTGGGCATTTTGATCACAATAGCCATACATCAACATAATATCGACCTTTTCCACAATTGGTAAGCGGTCCATTTTAACACGGGTAATGTATCACGAAGCAAATACCGTCCGCACTGACGGAATGTTACGTGATACCACGTACTTACACGTCTGTGACTATTACAGCGGCATCTATTACAAAGCGAAAAAAGTGGTCCAACTAAATCATTCATATTTCTTTACGTACTACACGAGTATGTAGTAAAAATGGGGATTCCTATTTAAAAAAACGCAGTTGATATCCGTTTGACCTGTGGCAGCGCCATCTAGCGGGCCAACCATAGCGCCATCTGGTTTCCCATTCAAGCTGGACGAGTTTCGTTCTTTGTAGTTTTTTCGTTTGATGCTTATTTCGTGAGATATTTGGCCCGGTCACTATCAATGGACCACCCTGTATATCCTTGGCAGAGGTTTTAGTAGTTGAGGAGAGAGGGACTGCACCATATCCATTACAATGTTATTTGGTTTGGGAGCCTTGCCCCTCTTTGGGAATTTTATATGGACAGTCACTTCTTCCACTGAGTGTGGGTATACTATGGCGTTGTTCTCATATTGACCTCGATCTTCCCGCCTAATTAGGCGTTGACCCTCTGTGTCCTCTTCCTCTATGTCATCAGGCAACAGGGACCAGAGGAGGACCTCAGTAGTTTGTGCAAGGATCCCATCATCCAGTTCCTGTTCCTGACATTGGGCAGCACCATGGGGGACCGTATTTTTTTCCTTACAGGTTTGTATGGGACGCCCGAGGGATCGATAGCCAGTTGGGGCTCACTACATACTTTTCCCAACTTTGGAGCTTTACTGCCCTCAGCTCTTTTTGTAATTACTCCTTAGCTTCCCGATATATCTGTAGCCATCGCTGTTTTTCTTCTAAGACGACGCTTCTGTGGGAGTACCACCCCGCTCTCCCGACAGACTGACGCATCTGTCCTGGCGATGGAGAGGCCGCAACGGCTCGCTTATGGTGAACCTGTCGCTCACAGTCGAATTTTTGACGTTTCCCACTGTTTTCGCTGACATCAGCTTCATGTCAGTATTGGTGCCTTACCCCCTCCGCCACTGTAGGTTTCCCGGCCTATTGGCAATTAGGAACTGCAAGGCCATGATCGTTTCTTCCATCTTACCAACTCTCTCACCCTCAGTGCTGCTGCGCCAAAGGGGGGATTTGGCGTTTATATCCATCATCATTACAGTCTTGCGTCCCCTCAACATTTACGAGTTGGTCTATATACACATCTATCTCTCTTCTGTACCGGAAGTACTTGTAATGAAATATGTTATTCCTACAGGCGATTGGAGCTCCAAGACGTCCGAGTGGCCGACCGATAGGTGTGATAAAATTGTCGCACTCTCTGAGCCTTATTATTTACCAGAATGGCAGCTTTCGGCTCATCACCGAAGGTTATTACTTGCCAGTTGACAGTGGCAAATGCAATTTTACCTGCAAGAGCGTATGGTTCCTATAGATAGAGCACATCAAGGCTCACTGCCTCCACCAACCTCTGAAACTCCTGTATGACCAACGTGCTGTTGTGTGTGTTCAATTGTTCCAGCTTTATTTCTGTTGTCATGGAAAGTTCGTGCGTACATGTGATTCTGGGATGCTTTCTTCTGCAATCGAAAGCAATTCTCCCATGGGTCACGACTGACTGATTCTACATTTCGTCAAGATCGAATGGTTCATTTCGTCTTAGGCTCTGAGCACTATGGGACTTAACATCTGAGGTCATCAGTCGCCTAGAACTTAGAACTATTCAAACCTAACTAATCTAAGGACATCACACACATCCATGCCCGAGGCTGGATTCGAACCTGCGACCGTAGCAGCAGCGCGGTTCCGGACTGAAGCGCCCAGAACCGCTCGGCCACAGCGGCTCATTTCGTATTTCAAATACCTTCTTCACCAAGTCACGCAGGGCACCGAAGTCAGTGAGAAGATTCATTGTCTTCAGCTGTATTCTCTCTACAGCCTCCACGGCCGAGAAAGTGACTGCACGCCCACATTTGTGACCGATACGCACCATATGCCCCAGAGGTGGTTCCTCCTGACGGTATAGCTGCATGGAGTATTCCAGATTAGAGTAAATTCTAACAGGATCGATTTCTAGTCTTCTGATATATGATCGACCGGGCGTTGTCATGTCACCACTCGTGCTACTCACGGCGTTGACCTGTACCTATTGTTCTGGTATAACATTCCGCTGCACAACCACCGGTCGGCCCACCACTAAAGCACGCCCTTATGGCCGTGTCCGATCTTCTGGTAAACCGTAATCCCAGCAATAGGGAGCGAGAGCTGCCTCCTGTTCGTATGGTTCAGTTTGGATGCATGTGTCCACCATTTCCATTCTTCGTGTTCGGCTTTCTTCGACCATTCTGAAAAATTGCTTGAACACTTCAGCCCTTTTAACATCCCGTCTCCTTTTGCAGGATGGCTTTCTCTTAGGTATACTATGCCCTGTTATGGCCTCAGCCATAATCGACCCTAGATATTAGTCTTCTTTCTTGCATCCTTTACGTGAGGCAGTACCTAGCGGTGGTGTTACAGGACTTCTTATCCCTCTTGCTACAGGAAATGCAAATTCCGTTTTTGAACATTTTTTTTTTATCTGATCTTCTGCTCTGCACCTGGAGCAAGCCGGCTTCCGATCACAATACTTTTGGGCATGATCTAAGTCTCCGCAATTATGGCAGCGAGGTACCACCAAATAGTCACGCACAATGGCACGGAATCCAATGTAAAGTGTACCCATATATGTTAGCTTTCTCCACATGTTAGCCGGCCGCGGTGGTCTAGCGGTTCTAGGCTCTGTCCTGAACCGCGCGACTGCTACAGTCGCAGGTTCGAATCCTGCCTCGGGCATGGATGTGTGTGATGTCCTTAGGTTAGTTAGGTTTAAGTAGTTCTAAGTTCTAGGGACTGATGACCACAGATGTTAGTCCCATAGTGCTCAGAGCCATTTTAACCATTTTTGTAAAATGTTTTCCAGATATCTTTCATTGTTAACTGTGTCATTAAAAAAATTGGATCTATTATTCTGTCGCCAATAACTGCACAACACTCGTATTTTCTGACCGTGAAGGTGTTCCTCATGAAGCATAATAGCTCTGTCGACACTCCAATGTCAAAATACCTCTGTAAATGCAACCAGGCCTCGTCTAAAAACAGAATCAGGTAAGGATGCTTTTCACTGCCACGTCCTTCTTTCAAAACCCGTTCGTAAAAATCAACCATGTGCACAGGATAACCAGACTCAAATTCCTGCACTACTATTATTTTATAAGGCCATAGCCCAAGTAACTTGGAGTTCTTTGCACAGAGGTAAAAGAAATTTGTTTTTGCTGTGAAAGACGTCTAAGAGACAGGTAGTACGCAGTGCAATCAAGATAAGCGACGCGTGGGGCACCCACGTGGTCTGCGGTGCCTTGTCACGGTTCTCGCAGCTCTCCCCGTCGGAGGTTTGTGTCCTCCCTCTGGCATGGGTGTTTGTGTTGTCCTTAGCGCAAGTTAGTTTAAGTTAGATTAATTAGTGTGTAAGCCTAGGGACCTATGACCTCAGCAATTTGGTCCCATAGAAACTTACGGCCACCACAAGATAAGTTTCTGCGAATACTTTACATCGTCATTTCACTTCTTTTCATTAACACTTCCCGTTTCACGAAACGTATTCAGTAATTTGTGATTTCCATCACGTCTTTGAATTCCTGCACCTGGAAACTTCTGTTCAATCTCTGTACATTATAAAAGGACTTTGTACCCACATACCAACCGCTCGTTGTAGAATGGAATAATTCGGTCTAACCATTGTTGAGTTCCCAGACTCCACTGTTAAGACTCGTTATGTTTGTCTCACTGTTAGAATGACACTGGCCTAAAACGCAAGTGGTGCGGCGCTAACAGGTAGCCGTGGGACCCACTCGACCGACTTGTGCGACTCCTTTGACCGTAAAACGCAAACCCACGCTTGCGGTCATCAAATAAATAGAACGCAATGTATTTCTCAATCTCTTGTAGAGTTAATTGTTCGAATAATGGTTATAGACTTTCGAGGTAAATACTAGATGAGCTGAATGCCAATTAATATTTAACTTACAACCAACGACAACCTGCCTAAAACTCTGCTCACAACCGAGGACTGACACAGTGTTCACAAGGAGTCTAGTCGCAGACTTGAATAAGGTGTGCATTGCACACGTGCCAGTTTTCGTCTTTCTTCATTACATGTTTCACTCTCCATTCCAGAGAGTAGAGATGGTTAGTTCAGATTCGACCCATTACAGAGTTGTAGTTCCTTTCAGACAATTACCAAACGAGTTGGTAATGTATCAGAAAGGGCTCCCAATTAGGAATAAAGTGGAAAGACTTACCAGCTCCTATTGAGAGGCGTCAACCTTGTCTGATCTTCCGCTCTCATTTTACATTTAGTATTCCGATAAAGTAAAACCGCATTTACGTAAGTTTGCTCTTATTTTGATATCATGTTTATTTAGAAACGGAGAAGGAGTGATTACTGATTTCGCTTTTATTGTGTTCTTCAGTTGATTTAACCCACTTACATTCTTTTAGCGTCTGGTATAACATCGACGCATGTGCCATAATAAGCACAGCCTGGCGTTCGCCAGTTCTGTATTCTATGCTGGTAACGGGGTATTGTTGCTCAGTCCCTGTTCTTCAGAGTCGCATTTTCTTCGGAAACAGGGAGTGCACAATTTCGGGCTAAAACGGAGACTTCTTCACTGGCGCTCAGCCGGCAGAAGGAACGTCAGAAGATTTAGCTCCATAAAAACCTTAATGCCTAGGAATGGGACGGCAGGATATTTAAGGACAGATAACATCATCTCTAGAGTCTCGTGAAAACAACGGGCACTTCAAGTTACATGTGCGGCTTCTGTCTTGCATTCTTGGGGGGAAGGGTGGGAAGGGGGCACACGAGATCTGCGTCAGACACTGGACTGGGGAGTTGTGCGCGTATTTGTTTCAGACAGGAGCGCATCCGATTGTCTGCTCTGTGCTGACTACGATAGTGGGAGTTAAATATTATTGTTAATTTGTTTAATTAGGAGCTGTGTCTCGTTTCTGCATTGCAATTGGTCTTGGGAGGGGAAGGAGCACACTCTTCTGCGCTCATGTGGTGAGCCGAGCAGAGTGAAGCAAGTTCATTTGGATTCCAAGGCAGAGAGAGTTCAATTCTGATTCCAGATTCCGCAGAGAGGTCTTCGGCATTGTGATATCCGATTCTGTGGACATATCCATTCTGCATCAGGAAGAGGAGCGGACTTCGACTTTCAGCGTTGATGACTTGCAGAGGCAAATTGTGGTAGCAACCTGCCAGCATAATCTACTCAGGAACGAGGTGAGGGTGTATCTTGTAGCAGCTTCACATGCTGTGCAGGCATAATCATTAGCCAGTTGAGTTGATAGCAGAGCGCAGTGCGAAGTTCTGAGTTAAGAATAAGGGACTAAATAGTCAGATTTCAAATTAGGTTATGCTTGAGTTAGAGTAACAGTAACGTGATTTTGCTTTTACTACAGAGCTTAGGTGCGGTGTTAATGATCTTTTGGATATTTCTTCTTCTATTATTTGAGTCGATTAATTACTCATTAAAGTTGTGAGGATGCGTATAATGGAGTCATGAGAAAGATACTTGTACTTATTTCCTAAACCATAATCACCGGGGCTTTTCCTCAACAGATTTTAGATAAGTGTTGCGTTAACTGTTACTCATTATTGGTGCAGTGTAATTTCTTATGTTAGAAAGTTCACTTTACCTTTCTTATGGTTTCATGAAGAAATTAATATTGTTGGATACTTGATTTTCATTTAGTAGAGTAACCATTTTCATTATTTTACTATGTGAATTTACCACCATATCTTAGTTATTACACACATTTTTAATTTTAGTCATTGTTCATCATGTAGGGAATTAGTAGTTAGTTCTGTTGCACAGCAGTGTTGTAATCACTAGGTTCATGGAGGTTCCCCGCAACACTAGGTCGAGCGTGTCAGGTCACAGTATGAGCTTTGCTTCATCAGCCTAAGGAGAACTTAATTTACCTAACAACCATGGGAAACCTGCCAAAATCTTTGTTCGGAACTATAGCTACTTCAGTTTGTTTCTGGACAATGTTCTTCACATACCAAGTCAAAAACTAAAATTACACTTAGGTGTATGTGTATGTATGATAAATGATAAATATGTAAATACGTTTGCTGTTCGTGTTGTGGTGTGTGTGTGTGTGTGTGGGGGGGGGGGGGTAGCCTTTGTTTATTTCTATTACTTTACATTCCCTACTCCAATAGGTTGAAAAGCGTCCAAACTTTTCATGTTTACAATTAAAGGAGATGTCCGCCCCCAGTAGCTGAGTGGTCAGCAGGACAGACTGTCACTCCTAAGGGCCCGGATTCGATTCCTGGCTGGGTCGGAGATTTTCTCCGCTCAGGGACTGGGTGTTGTGTTGTCGTAACCATCATCATTTCATCCCCATCGACGCGCAAGGCGCCGAAGTGGCGTCAGATCGAAAGACTTGCACCAGGCGAACGGTCTATCCGACGGGAGGCCCTCGTCACACGCCATTTCATTTCATTAAAGGAGATAATTGCCCTTAAACTCATTCATCAGTTTATTGCAATATATGAAGTGTGATGGAGGTGAATTATTGTGTCGGTAAAGGGCTATGATTCTTCTCTTTGCAAACTTGGTACACTTTGTACATTATAGGAATTCTTCTGATGCGTTCCTAGCTGGGAAGCCCGGCGACCAGGTGGACACATGTGGTGCGCCCAAGGAGGAGCGGCGGTCGCGCGCCTATGTCGGCACGCTTCACAGAGGGCAGGCCCCCAGAGGATTAGCGACAGGCGAAGACGCTGCATACATCAGCACGCTGCCAAGGAAAGCCGTGGACATTCGCACGTGTGCCCGGGGCCTCGGAAACTACAAACTTAGAGCGAAAAACAGGTTTGTCATGATTCTCACTTGTTGTGAGCTGTTGGTGCCAATTCAGTTATATTTGTTGTTTTTTTATGATACTTTCTACAGTATCTGGTGACCCAAATTTTTTACATTAGTTTATCATTCTTTGAATAATTTGTGAGTGAATGTTTAATGAATCTGATAAAATTTCAATAATTATTGCATATGCAGTTTCACTGAATAAACCGCTTATATGTTAAACAGCACTCCTTGCCTTTCATTTATAGAATCTAAATAAAATTCACACCTCTTTCTCCCTTCCACACGAGGTGTCTTGCAAGGTAGAGTAGGTTGTTGAAGCAATGACCCACTGAAGAGTCCAGAGTTGTGTAACCAAACACCATGCGGGCTGCTATTGGTGTGTGGGGAATCTCAGTTGAAAGTATCTGAAGGAGATTTCCAGTTCCAGCATTTGCCCTCGATAAAAGATTAGAACGGTCGTTGTTGTTGTTGTTGTTGTGGTCTTCAGTCCTGAGACTGGTTTGATGCAGCTCTCCATGCTACTCTATCCTGTGCAAGCTTTTTCATCTCCCAGTACCTACTGCAACCTACATCCTTCTGAATCTGCTTAGTGTATTCATCTCTTGGTCTCCCTCTACGATTTTTACCCTCCACGCTGCCCTCCAATACTAAATTGGTGATCCCTTGATGCCTCAGAACATGTCCTACCAACCGATCCCTTCTTCTGGTCAAGTTGTGCCACAAACTTCTCTTCTCCCCAATCCTATTCAATACTTCCTCATTAGTTATGTGATCTACCCATCTAATCTTCAGCATTCTTCTGTAGCACCACATTTCGAAAGCTTCTATTCTCTTCTTGTCCAAACTATTTATCGTCCATGCTTCACTTCCATACATGGCTACACTCCATACGAATACTTTCAGAAATGACTTCCTGACACTTAAATCAATACTGGATGTTAACAAATTTCTCTTCTTCAGAAACGCTTTCTTTGCCATTGCCAGCCTACATTTTATGTCCTCTCTACTTCGACCATCATCAGTTATTTTGCTCCCCAAATAGCAAAACTCCTTTACTACTTTAAGTGCCTCATTTCCTAATCTAATTCCCTCAGCATCACCCGACTTAATTAGGCTACATTCCATTATCCTTGTTTTGCTTTTGTTGATGTTCATCTTATACCCTCCTTTCAAGACACTGTCCATTCCATTCAACTGCTCTTCCAAGTCCTTTGCTGTCTCGGACAGAATTACAATGTCATCGGCGAACCTCAAAGTTTTTATTTCTTCTCCATGAATTTTAATACCTACTCCGAATTTTTCTTTTGTTTCCTTTACTGCTTGCTCAATATACAGATTGAACAACATCGGGGAGAGGCTACAACCCTGTCTTACTCCCTTCCCAACCACTGCTTCCCTTTCATGTCCCTCGACTCTTATAACTGCCATCTGGTTTCTGTACAAATTGTAAATAGCCTTTCGCTCCCTGTATTTTACCCCTGCCACCTTTAGAATTTGAAAGAGAGTATTCCAGTCAACATTGTCAAAAGCTTTCTCTAAGTCTACAAATGCTAGAAACGTAGGTTTGCCTTTCCTTAATCTTTCTTCTAAGATAAGTCGTAAGGTCAGTATTGCCTCACGTGTTCCAGTGTTTCTACGGAATCCAAACTGATCTTCCCCGAGGTTGGCTTCTACTAGTTTTTCCATTCGTCTGTAAAGAATTCGTGTTAGTATTTTGCAGCTGTGACTTATTAAGCTGATAGTTCGGTAATTTTCACATCTGTCAACACCTGCTTTCTTTGGGATTGGAATTATTATATTCTTCTTGAAGTCTGAGGGTATTTCGCCTGTCTCATACATCTTCCTCACCAGATGGTAGAGTTTTGTCAGGACTGGCTCTCCCACGGCCGTCAATAGTTCCAATGGAATATTGTCTACTCCGGGGGCTTTGTTTCGACTCAGGTCTTTCAGTGCTCTGTCAAACTCTTCACGCAGTATCATATCTCCCATTTCATCTTCATCTACATCCTCTTCCATTTCCATAATATTGTCCTCAAGTACATCGCCCTTGTATAGACCCTCTATATACTCCTTCCACCTTTCTGCTTTCCCTTCTTTGCTTAGAACTGGGTTTCCATCTGAGCTCTTGATATTCATACAAGTCGTTCTCTTATCTCCAAAGGTCTCTTTAATTTTCCTGTAGGCGGTATCTATATTACCCCTAGTTAGATAGGCCTCTACATCCTTACATTTGTCCTCTAGCCATCCCTGCTTAGCCATTTTGCACTTCCTGTCGATCTCATTTTTGAGACGTTTGTATTCCTTTTTGCCTGTTTCACTTACTGCATTTTTATATTTTCTCCTTTCATCAATTAAATTCAATATTTCTTCTGTTACCCAAGGATTTCTACTAGCCCTCGTCTTTTTACCTACTTGATCCTCTGCTGCCTTCACTACTTCATCCCTCAAAGCTACCCATTCTTCTTCTACTGCATTTCTTTCCCCCATTCCTGTCAATTGCTCCCTTATGCTCTCCCTGAATCTCTGTACCACCTCTGGTTCTTTCAGTTTATCCAGGTCCCATCTCCTTAAATTCCCACCTTTTTGCAGTTTCTTCAGTTTTAATCTACAGGTCATAACCAATAGATTGTGGTCAGAGTCCACATCTGCCCCTGGAAATGTCTTACAATTTAAAACCTGGTTCCTAAATCTCTGTCTTACCATTATATAATCTATCTGATACCTTTTAGTATCTCCAGGGTTCTTCCATGTATACAACCTTCTTTCATGATTCTTAAACCAAGTGTTAGTTATGATTATGTTGTGCTCTGTGCAAAATTCTACCAGGCGGCTTCCTCTTTCATTTCTGTCCCCCAATCCATATTCACCTACTATGTTTCCTTCTCTCCCTTTTCCTACACTCGAATTCCAGTCACCCATGACTATTAAATTTTCGTCTCCCTTCACAATCTGAATAATTTCTTTTATTTCATCATACATTTCTTCAATGTCTTCGTCATCTGCAGAGCTAGTTGGCATATAAACTTGTACTACTGTAGTAGGTGTGGGCTTCGTATCTATCTTGGCCACAATAATGCGTTCACTATGCTGTTTGTAGTAGCTTACCCGCATTCCTATTTTCCTATTCATTATTAAACCTACTCCTGCATTACCCCTATTTGATTTTGTGTTTATAACCCTGTAGTCACCTGACCAGAAGTCTTGTTCCTCCTGCCACCGAACTTCACTAATTCCCACAATATCTAACTTCAACCTATCCATTTCCCTTTTTAAATTTTCTAACCTACCTGCCCGATTAAGGGATCTGACATTCCAGGCTCCGATCTGTAGAACGCCAGTTTTCTTTCTCCTGATAACGACATCCTCTTGAGTAGTCCCCGCCCGGAGATCCGAATGGGGGACTATTTTACCTCCGGAATATTTTACCCAAGAGGACGCCATCATCATGTAATCATACAGTAAAGCTGCATGCCCTCGGGAAAAATTACGGCTGTAGTTTCCCCTTGCTTTCAGCCGTTCGCAGTACCGGCACGGCAAGGCCGTTTCGGTTATTGTTACAAGGCCAGATCAGTCAATCATCCAGACTGTTGCCCTTGCAACTACTGAAAAGGCTGCTGCCCCTCTTCAGGAACCACACGTTTGTCTGGCCTCTCAACAGATACCCCTCCGTTGTGGTTGCACCTACGGTACGGCTATCTGTATCGCTGAGGCACGCAAGCCTCCCCACCAACGGCAAGGTCCATGGTTCATGGGGGGGGAGAACGGTCGTATGGGAATTATTTTTAATTTAATTCTCGAATGGTACTTCACAGGTATGTATGAAGGCTTGAGTAAATAAACGAATAATTTTTTGTATGTATAAATCTCTTCTTTTTCCACTTCAAGGACTGGTACAGGCTATTCGAGATCTGGAGAACTAATGACAGATGGTTCAATTCAGCCAGTTATCATACAATCTGACAGTGAGGCAGAGGGGAGATCCTAATTGGGAATAAATGGAAGAGGATTACCAGTTACAGCAGTGACTTGCAATCAGGAGAAACCTCCCAAAAATCTTTATCAGCACTGGGGTATTGGAGCCTTATTGATTGACTTCTGGGACGTCGTGTTTGGTTGAGGACGTTGTCCTAGCAAAAAACTAAAATTTTGTGTAGTGTTACACGTACAAAGTGTGTAATGGGTAAAAGTGAAGAGAATTTTATTGGTGACTAAGGACAGTGTACTAAAATACATTACATCAGTATTTACGTCATTTACGGACTAATAATAGTAGGTACTACAAATTGTTTGTTTTTAGTTTGGGTAGTACCTCCAACAACGTGTGGCAAGAGCATGCCTTAATGTTTATTTTCATCTGAGCAGCAGCTCAGGTTTTGAAGTGTGTATGCGTAGATGTAAAATTGTTATCTGTACTGACAGGCGTAGTCCCATTGTTGTTAAGATCGTGCAGAAAAATCAGGTCGAAAAGCTTGTGACGTGTTTGTAGGAAGACTGTTCGAAGCAGAGACAAAACAACCAACACACTGATGTGTGGACATATTAAGGTTCAAATGGTTCAAATGGCTCTGAGCACTATGGGTCTCAACTTCTAAGGTCATTAGTCCCCTAGAACTTAGTACTACTTAAACCTAACGAACCTAAGGACATCACACACATCCATGCCCGAGGCAGGATTCGAACCTGCCTCCGTAGCGGTCGCGCGGTTCCAGACTGTAGCGCGTAGAACCGCTCGGCGACCCGGGCCTTCGGACATATTAAGGTACTACACACAAAAATATCTGCACTTATACGCATTACACACTGCAGATGTTATATATGAGTGTGTATGTGTATGGACTATTAAATAAAGGGAAATGTTGCTCCTGTGTCATGTTTTATGTGTAGATGTGGTGACCTCACCTGTTCACGTTAACAAACATTGCTAGTCTCACATTGCCTGCAAGATTTCGCGATTCCTACATCATTTTTGAGCCCTGTTCCTTTATACCATATCGTACCATTAGATTGTAAATTTTACGCTACTGGGAGTCTTCACTCAACTAGCAAATCAGTCGCTGGCATCCTTCATGAATCATAGAAACAAATTTCGTGAGGTAATAATTAAAATTATTAAAAATCAAAGTCACATGACTAAGAGTACAAACAGGTTTCTACCTAAAAGAACTGAGTCGAAGGCAGTTGGTGAGATTATCTCTACTAACTTCAGGTGTCCTTTACACTGTGACACTGTCAACATTTCCCTTCGAAAACCACTACTCCCCGAAACCAGTAATATTCACTGTATGCCACGCTAGACACCAAAATTTTCTCTTCTACTCTCCGTGAGGTTAGGCAACTAAATTCCATATTAATCTTAAAACCGATACACCAGTTGCTACTACGTCCGAGAAACGAGCCAGATAGTCAAGAGATGATAGGGACCTGGTTACAGGGAGAAGTGGTTCCCGCGCGACGTCGAATACAGCGTGCAACACCCTGTAATATGAGGGAAGTTCTTTTGCCTTCTGTATGCGGCTGATTGCGCAGTTGTTTCGGAGGGAACAGTTCTTGACTCCCTACCAGGAAATCGAGCGGGCTGGAGACTGGACCAGTGCGCGGTAGCTGCTGGGGACCGGCGGAGGACGGAGGACGCGTCCCCAGGTGGGCCGCCGGCCCGCATAGCGCACGGGCAGCGGCCATTAGGGCGGCGGCGGTCGCAGCGGGGGTTTCGCCGGCACCCGGCGCGTCTCCTCCTCCACCGCCGCCACCAAGAAGGATGGCCGCCATAATTTCCAATTACAAGCCATGTCGACGAACCGACGATATATGGACGAGGCGTGACTCATAACTCGGCGTAAACAAACCCCATCGAGTAAGAGAGCGGCCAGCGCCGGCGTGAACGGCGGCGCCCAACTTTCCCTCATTACGGGCGCTCGGGCTGATTTAGTTCTGAAACGCGCCCTCCCTCCCCCAGGTTATCACCCCTTTCGGCTATTATGTGACGCAAATGGAGGGGTAAATTGTTTCGACGGCTTGTAGCGGCGGGGCGCCGCCGGCGGTAAATTGGTTTCTCCCTCGTAGTTGCTTTGACCCGACTCTCGCGAACTCGTTACCTCACCTCTGGACGGGGCAGCGGGCTTGTTCTGAGGCTGCATACGCCACTACGTCACCAGCCCGCACAGCGCAGTCTGGGTCCGACGGGAAGACAGAAGGCGGCGGAGTCTCCGTGGCAAGCCGACCATCACACGTGTTGGTTAAAATGGCTCGGAGCACTATGGGATTTAACTTCTAAGGTCATCAGTCCCCTAGAACTTAGAACTACTTAAACCTAACTAACCTAAGGACATAACACACATCCATGCCCAAGGCAGGATTCGGACCTGCGACCGTAGCGGTCGAGGGGTTCCAGACTGAAGCGCCTAGAACCGCTCGGCCACCAGAAGCGGGCATCAGACGCGTTGACCACGGATAATGATACCAGTCACCGAGGCGGAAGTGCCAACAGCCGTACCATTTTCTCCACTGTGTCCAGGGTGCAATGCTATAGACATAGACGAATGTTAGCCTTCGGCGGCAGTACGTGTTTGGTCCAAAAAATTATCCTCTTTCTCCTTCGGGTGGTGCCGCAAGCAATACAACCACGGATACTACTTCCCCCAAATATGACATATTTACTCCGAACGAAAACCAACGTAGTGACTCGGGTTCGGGGTGTGACTGTACTTCATATTTTCCGAGAGGGCAATAATAATATGCTAGAATTTTGGTCTTTACTACAAGAACGTCACTCGCTGATTACGCAACATTCGAGATATTGAACATATTAGACTAATTTTTTATGGAGTGTCTTACTGGATCCCCCACCCAGTTGGCTTCTACCGGGTAGGAGAATGTATCTATCGCATATAATTATTTAGAACAAGAAAAGACTAGAACAGTGGAGCGGATTCAACATACGTGTAGACGTACCTGGCACCAACTCGAAATACACTACTGGCCATTAAAATTGCTACACCACGAAGATGACGTGCTACAGACGCGAAATTTAACCGACAGGAAGAAGATGCTGTGATATGCAAATGATTAGCTTTTCAGAACATTCACACAAAGTTGTCGCCGGTGGCGACACCTACAACGTGCTGACATGAGGGAAGTTCCCAACTGATTTCTCATACACAAACAGCAGTTGTCCGACGTTGCCTGGTGAAACGTTGTTGTGATGCCTCGTGTAAGGAGGAGAAATGCGTACCATCACGTTTCCGACTTTGATAGGGATCGGATTGTAGCCTATCGCGATTGCGGTTTATCGTATCACGACATGGCTGCTCGCGTTGGTCGAGATCCAACGACTGTTCGCAGAATATGAAATCGGTGGTTTCAGGAGGGTAATACGGAACTCCGTGCTGGATCCCAACGGCCTCGTATCACTAGCAGTCGAGATGACAGGCATCTTATTTGCATGGCTGTAACGGATCGTCCAGCCACGTCTCGATCCCTGAGTCAACAGATGGGGACAATTGCAAGACAACAACCATCTGCACGAACAGTTCGATGACGTTTGCAGCAGCATGGACTATCAGCTCGTAGACTATGAGTGCGGTTACCCTTGACGCTGCATCACAGACAGGATCGCCTGCGATGTTGTTAATCGCCATACTGGCGTATCACCCGCCGTGATGGTATGGGGTGCCATTGGTTACACGGCTCGGTCACCTCTTGTTCGCATTGACGACACTTTGAACATTGGACGTTACATTTCACATGTGTTACGACCCGTGGCTCTACGTTTCATTCGATCCCTGCGGAACCCTACATTTCATCAGGATAATGCACTACCGCATGTTGCAGGTCCTGTACGGGCCTTTATGGATACAGAAAATGTTTGACTGCTGCCATGGCCAGCACATTCTCCAGACCTCTCACCAATTGAAAACGTCTGGTCAATGGTGGCCGAGCAACTGGCTCGTCACAATACACCAGTCACTACTCTTGATGAACTGTGGTATCGTGTTGAAACTGCATGGGCAGCTGTACCTGCATACGCCATCCAAGCTGTTTTGACTCAATGCTCTGGCGTATCAAGGCCGTTATTACGGCCAGAGGTGGTTGTTCTCGGTACTGATTTCTCAGGATCTATGCACCCAAATTGCGTGAAAATGTAATCACATGTCAGTTCTAGTATAATATATTTGTTCAATGAATACCCGTTTATCATCTGCATTTCTTCTTGTAGTAGCAGTTGTAATGGCCAATAGTGTACAAGGGGATCGGTGAGGAACGTACCCATGAAGAGGGACTTGATCGGTTACTTTTGTACTGGACCAAGAGTTTATGTTTATTATTGTCGCTTTATTTGTGTAGAAAAAAAGTGATGGTGAAAAAGTCCACTTATTTACGTTAACCATAAATATTTTATTTTAGAAAGAACGTCGTCTTCTTTTCACACAACTAAGAAAAAGTAAGCAGGAGATCCAAATAAGAAAATGGTCGATAACGCACGTCGTGCAGTGGAGCTGTAAGCCTATTCGAATCCTGGTGGTGGAAGAAATTTTCGCTGCCAGTGTTTGGACGGAAACACCTGAATCTTATTGTTGCGCTCATGTTCCACAACCACTTCTGGGTACATATTTGCCATTTCGCCGTATTGTAATACTCAGAACATGCGCGTCACCTTGACGACAGTGGGGCTGCATTGGTGTTGAGTGGAGCTCTGATTCCAGTGGCACTAGACTCACATTCGAGAGAAAGACGGTTTAAATCCCCGTCAGGACATCTAAACTTAGGTGTTCCGAGATTTTCCTCAACCGCTTCAGGCAAATGATAGGGTGGTTACTTTGAGTCGGCAAGGTCGATTTGATTACCATCTTTTCATAATCCGTGCTTGTTTTCCGTCACTTGCCACCGCCAGCACTTGGGTAGTTCAATAGCTGCGTCGTAAGTTGTTACCGTATGAGAAAAGTCTACACAAACATGTGTCCGCTAAATGTACTTCTGTCATTATTCTGAAGGAGGTGTCATTGAAGGGCTTGTTTACTTTTTATTTAGCTGATTGTCTTGAAGTTGGTCTAGTTATCTTCGTATCAGGAATATGGCCACATGTCTTGTATGTCGGAAGGATATACAATAATTGCAGTATTATGAATGTTAGATAAGTCAATGACAATGTAATAAAATTGATTGTATCCATTTGTAACTTATATATTTACGTCACTTGAAAGAAAGTGGAAGTGATATCGCCTACAAGAAGAGTGGCGAAAGACATCCAGAAATCTACCATTCACCTGTTGCTTACATCCACCTATTGTTGAATGTTAGGACATAATTTTTAGCTCATATATGTATATTTCAAAGAGAATGACCATTTCAGTATCATCTATTAAGGATTTCAAAAACACTTGTCATGCGAAAAAACGATATCGTTCTTTTCTCATAGGACTTTCCGGAAACTATTTACGAATTAATCAGCTAGATCCACCATTTCTAGGATTCTCAAAAGTGTTTGAGTCAGTACCACACCACCGCTCACTAACAAAAATACGGTCATATCTGGTGTCAAAGTAAATTTGTGATTGGACATAGGTTTTCTTGAAAACGAGGATGGAGGGTTGGTTGGTTGGTTGGTTGGTTTGGGGAAGGAGACCAGACAGCGAGGTCATCGGTCTCATCGGATTAGGGAAGGACGGAGAAGGAAGTCGGCCGTGCCCTTTGAAAGGAACCATCCCGGCATTTGCCTGGAGCGACTTAGGGAAATCACGGAAAACCTAAATCAGGATGGCCGGACGCGGGATTGAACCGTCGTCCTCCCGAATGCGAGTCCAGTGTCTAACCACTGCGCCACCTCGCTCGGTCGATGGAGGGCAATCGATAGATACAGATGTCGGTTCTATGACATATGTGGGAACATTCCTGATCATGTTGTATATTACTGACCTGGCAGACAATATTAAAAGCGAACTCAGACTTAAGTCAGATCTATAT
Organism: Schistocerca piceifrons; assembly: GCF_021461385.2. Taxonomy (NCBI): domain Eukaryota; kingdom Metazoa; phylum Arthropoda; class Insecta; order Orthoptera; family Acrididae; genus Schistocerca; species Schistocerca piceifrons. Next base: position 465,684,338 of record NC_060140.1, on the reverse strand, counting down.
AAGGTTCAAATGGTTCAAATGGCTCTGAGCACTGTGGGACTTAGCATCTGTGGTCATCAGTCCCCTAGAACTTAGAACTACTTAAACCTAACTAACCTAAGGACATCACACACATTCATGCCCGAGGCAGGATTCGAACCTGCGACCGTAGCAGTCGCTCGGTTCTGGACTGGGCGCCTAGAACCGCTCGGTCACCGCGGCCGGCTCTATATAAGGACACAAACTGATGCAAAAGGTGAAAATCCGCTGTAAACGATCAGAAACGTAAAATTGTACAACTATCAGAACGTACAATCCTCTTGTCAAGGAACACTCTGTCTAGACATCCAACAGGGTTTTCTTTTAGCTCAAGGAACGTTAATTTTTCTTTGCCTGTACTACGAATCGATGTAAGTTCCAACTGTGGGTATTAAAATGTTCTCCATTAAATAATACAGAAGAAGCTGGAATTTGTTCAAAATAGGAAAAAATTGAGAATCGAACAGAAATTTGTTTCGTTTGTTTTTCTTTCGTACGAAAATTCATAACCGAGAGCCGTTGAGAGAGAAGTGCACCCTGTGACCATTGGAGTGGAATTGACATCAACATCACATCACGAACGTAACTGTTGCCATGCCAACACGGAGCACAGAGAAAATATAATAGGAACTTTTAAGTGTAATTAGAGGCGGCCATGAGTGAAGGAGAATACATAACTATTAGCTGTGGAAAACTTGCACATAATAATTACTTGGTTTCCGAAATTGTACTTGGAAATAAATACAGCAGAAGATGAATTTGTCGCTTTGAGAGATGAAGTACTTAAGGCAGCAGTGGAACAAATAGGTAAAATACAAGGTCTGATAGCAATCCTAGATATTACATGAGAAATTGAATTTTAATGATGAAAGGAGAATGTATAAAAACAAAGCAAATTAAGCAGACGAGGGGTAACACAAAATTGTAAAAAATGAGACTGACAGGAAATGTAAAATGATTCAGCAGGAATGGCTAGAGAACAAATGTAAGGACTGAGATTTAGAAGCACGTATCACTACAAGAAATATAAGATACCGCCTAGAGGAAAGTCCATTGTACGAAGAGAAGAAGCTGTATGAATATCAAGTGCTCAGACTGAAAACTAGGCAAAGAAAACTAGGCAAAGAAAGGAAAGCTGAAAGGTGGAATTAGCATATAGAGGGTCTATACAAGGGAGATGAACTTGAAGATAATATTATAGAAATGATGGAGGACGTAGATGAAGATGAAGATGAAATGGGATATATGATACTTCGAAAATAATTTGACACAGCAATGAAAAACAAGTCGCAACAATCTCCCTGGAACAGACGACATTCCGTCACTACTGATAGCCTTCGGGGAGCCAGCCATGACAAAATTGTTGCATCTGGTGTGCAACATGCATAAGACAGACGAAATAACATCAGACGTGAAGAAGATTGGAATAATTCCAATTCTGAGGAAATCAGCTGCTGATAAATGTGAACACTTCCAAACTATCAATTTAATAAGCCAAGGTAGCAAAATACTGATATCAAATCCTTAAAACTGCATTAAAAACTTGTAGGAGCCAACCTCAGTGAAGATTTTAGAAAAATGTACGAACATGCCAAGCAATACTGACCTTACGATTTATCGTAGAAGTTAGGGTAAGGAAAGGTAAACCTACGTTTATAGCATTTGTAGACACAGAGAAAGCTTTTGACAACGTTACCTGGAATAATTTCGTGAAATTCTGAAGGTAATAGATGTAAAATACAGATAGTGAAATGCTTTTACAGCTTGTACAGAAACCACGCGGTAGTTAAGAGAGTCGAGGGTTGTGAAAGGGATTTAGTGGTTAAGAAGGCAGTGAGACAGGGTTTTAGCGTATCACCGATGTTATTGGAACCATACATTGGCATTACAAACCTGTCAGAGACAGCAGAGGAATTGGAAGGGCAGTTGAATAGGACAGCCTCTTGAAAGCAAAACAAGGATAATACAATGCAGTCGAATGAAACAGGTGATGCTGAAGGAATTAGGTTAGGAAACGAGACTCTTATAGTAGTAGATGAAACTGTATATTGATGTATTAGGAAGTCTTTTGTGAAGGTATCTGTTTAGAGTGTAGCCATCTATGGAGGTCAAATATGGACGATAAACAGTCTGGAGAAGGAGAGAATAAGCATTTGAAATGTGTGCTATAGAAGAATACTGAAGATTAGATGAGTAGGTCGTGTGACTAATGATGAGATACTGAATAGAAATGGGGAGGAAAGAAATTTTTCGCACGACTTGACGAAAAGAAGGGATCGACAGATAGGACACATTCTGGGAAATCGAGAGATTATCAATATAATATTTGAGTGAAGTATGGCCGGCGAAAATCGTAGAGGAAGACTAGGAAATGAAAACAGAAAGCAAATTCAGAAGAATGTAGGTTGCAGTATTTATTTGGAGATGAAGAGGCTTGCTCAACATAGAGTAGCATGGAGGTCTGCATCAACCCAGTCTAGGGATAGAGGACGACAACAACATGAACACTTTCAAAAGTTTCTGTTTTGTCTACTGCCTGACAGACCAACAGAGCAACAGAACTTTAGGGCATTTCTTAATGTCGATTCTATAAGTCAACAGCATGAAGTTATCATTTTGTATGTAGATCTGCTTTTTGTGTAACTGTATTTCTTGCATAGCAAAGAATAACAGAATGGTTTTTTCTTATGAATTTTAATAAACGTGAAATAAAATTAATGTAGTCGCTTTATGACAGGAAAAAATCTATTGGGCTAAAAGAAATTGTCACCCAGTATTGTAATTAAGGAAGTTTGTTGCGGTGTGCAGTGGTAGCTCAGGCCCGCCCTCTACCGGTATCTTACGCAGCCGTAGTTCAAAACACTCCCCGCCTAAATCTACCACGATATAGTGTCCACATAATACTACACAAACGTCTCACAGAAATGAAAACAACAAATAAACGGATGTGAACTATGTTACAACAAAGGCATTCAAGAGTGAAAGCTTCCAAATCGGAACACAACTTCAAAAACATTAAAAACATATGTTTTGACAGAGCTTAGAGAAACTGTGTGATTGTGAAACTATTGCGTTCGTTTGTTGCAGCTTATGTGACAAACTATTATGTTTTCATCATTTCCATGGAAGGGATCAGATTCACATTCAGACGGACGCCTATGTCGGTGAAGGAGGCATACCTCACTGACTTACCAGTCGTACAAACTAGGAGCGTTGACAACACATTTCTATCATATGACACACGTACTGTTACTAATGCCGTGTTTGACACACAAGACGTGGAGGATTCGCTTGACTTGCCGCCTTGTCATGTTTGCGGTTCCCATTCAAAAGCCAATTCCTTTCGGATGCTAATTGAGCAATTGTGCAGAAACAACTGTCGTTATATGTCCCTCCCTCAAACCTCGCTGCTGCAAATGGACGTTACACCACTGCACAGAACAAATCTGAATAAAGCGAACAGCGATCAAATAAACTGGTACGAGCAAGGCTTGAACACGGCATGGCAGACCAATACCACTTTTTTCGCTTTTTTTTTTATTGTTCGTTGTATTTGGTCACAGCGGACGTCACATGGCATCCGCTGAAGTTCTCCGTTCATCCCTTCATTCAGGTGTTCATTACAGAAATTAGCCAGCTCTCTGACAGAGCACACTGAGCTACCGTGCCGGCAAACCACTGACCTAAGACACAACTTCTCTGCCTGGCAACTCTGTATTGCACTTCTTCTTCTTGGACCGTTCATTGTTTCTATTTTGCTGCTTTTTTTTTACAGTCCAGTACCCCTTCTTCTTGTTTTCATGTTTGATCTGTGTTCAGTTTTTCACAGGCTCTCTACCATTAAATATGAAGGGGCTGCAACGGGCAGTTTCCCTTGTCAGTATTCATTACAAGTTGTACTTTTCTTCACACTAATATTGGTTTGATAGGTGTGTCTGGATGTGGCAGTGTTCGAATACGATTTGTATAGATAATTTTTTCCTAGGGGAGAGGCATATGTACCCTTGTCATCTCTCCCTCACCGTGAAGCCCTTACAGATGCTTTCTTTGCAACCATGAGGCGGCATCGAAATTTATACAATTTCTTAATGTTTAGCGTCATATAACACTGCAGTGTTACGTAAAAATTTCATTCGCATCTGCAATGGCTCAGTGGATTTGTGTTCATCGCAACAGCCAACAGCATATACATATAAAAGGGATTCTTTTTCAAGCGCAGTAACAGGATGGTTACTACCCCGTGAATTCAACCGATGACTTTAATGGATAAGTGAGAAAATGACGCTGCAGCAGCAGCAGCAGCTCATTAGCATGTTTACAGAGGTGCCTATGACAAATCGTATCTATCTGTATTGGGATTGGGGATTGTTGATCGTCAAAAACAGTGCATGAAATAAAGAGCGCATTTCTAAACTGACGTAACTCCAAGGAATGTGCATTCTCAGGCAGTACAAATAAAAAATCTGCTTAATGCTCTTGCTGTAACTTACATTTTGATTCAGGGTTCATACTTTTATGCTGCGAATGTGTATATAATGAGGACGTAGTATACACTTTGTATTTTGCAGTTGGGTCAATCTGGAAGCAAACCATAGGATTTATTTTTATTTCCCCATTAAAAGCATGCAAAATCTTTATCCATTTGTTGTAAAAATTCAGACACTCCATTTATATAATCTCAAGCACTGCTTACATTGTAGGATTTGAGGGCAAAGTATTTATATTCGGATAAAATTATCGGAAAGACTCAATATTCTTCATACAAAGAGTAAATTAAACATTATTTCATAGGTTCATAGGAACAGAATAAAAAGGCCTAAACTGGCTTGGAATAACGTTGATCATTTATACCTAATTTACCTATTCATGTTACTAAATGGCACCATAACATACTTATACATTATGCTCACCGCGTCTTGGCTTAAAATATCTCACTGAGAACTATAGCCGCTGACTATGATCTTCTGTAGTTCTTGCAGTTTTGTGTAACACAGTGCTACTAACAATAAAACTAATTTCTTGATGTGGATGAGCGTAATCGTAAAACAATACAGAAAACGTTAGTAACCTCCCCGCTGCAATTTCGCAGCCTGGTGGCTGCCATAGTTGTTACACGCCAGCACACGCTGATGACTGTCATTGGCACAAAGCCACACTTCTTTCTTCTGTTATTCTAATGGATTACCGTATCCCCTATGTGGTATGTTTTCTGTATCTCTCCTTGAAACCTGGCCATATTACACATTGACGAAGAAAATCTTACGAAAACTCAACACGTCGATACCGACTACGCAGTCATGTCATAGCTAGACAACATACCGAACACATGAGTCACAAATGAATTTCTTTATGGATGCTCGGAGATATGGTGGTTAGACGATGAACATCAGAAGCAGGTAAGTCACTCTGGAAATGATGCCGAGTTTTCGATACCGCTTAAACAGGATAAACGACGCAAGTAGTGCGACAAAACAATCTAGCCAATACTTCGGTACTACACACTGAATACTACTCTGAGGTGGAAGTAAGTCCTTTCAGAAATATTCTCTTCAAACGCCACAAGAGTGCATTTAACTGTTTTGTGAGCGGCTTGTGCCACGAATGCCTGTATTTTCTTTACACATGCTGCCCCTATACCCTCTTACACGCAATTTACTTGGAAAGGCTATACAGACACAACAGTAAGTACATTGGTTTCTCTACAACAGCTTACTGGAGTTCTGTTTTTCTTCAAGGAGAAACAAGCAGGAGAGAACGGTTTTCATCTTGAATAGGTTTTCAGTAGTATTTGCATAAGCGATGTTCTAGAGTGGAACAGTAGAGAAATAGTTTAAGGGTGGTTCGATGAATCCTCTGACAGGTAATTAATTGTGATTTGCCGTGTAATCATGTGGATATAGATGTAGACTACAGACACCAATCAGAACTGAAGAATTACATGTTACTCCGGACAGTAGATTGCGAAATAGACGCTCCACATTTTTTCCTTTCTGCTGACATTCGTAAGTGCTTTTACTAGAATTAGAATCGAAAATTTGACTGGAATATGAGTACAAGTAAGCTACTAGGTATTTGTCTCTTGAATATGTATCTCTTGAACAGGCTGGTAACTGCTTTGAAAAGGAAACTGTGCACTTAACAGATTTTTTACACAATTTGAATCTCTTAGAGTTTAAATGCAACGTGAGCCCCTATGTAAAAATGGGCAACTAATTCTACAAAACGGCGAAACCAAATATTTAAAATTAATTGGCAATGCAAATTGTTATGATAAATTTCACATAGAGACATCATATACATTACATACGTGTCATAGGAAAAATGCGGAACGAGAAATGCTTCCGAGTCTCTAACATTGAATGATATACACGACATTTCTCTTCAGAGTCTTGGTTGGAAAAGAGTGGGTAGAAAGAGGTTGCCAGACAAGTAATTGTAAGCGTGTTGACTTTCCACCCTGTTTTTGCTACGTGCAGGTCAATTAATTGGCAGTCGTAACGTTTGAGTACACTATGCGATACCTCCAGTTTAACACCGTTGTGAGACTTCGTGTTTTAACGATCAACTAGCAACTCACGTTTAGCGTTCTCTCTAACAATTACAAGTGACTACTTTACAAAGTTTCCTTCACGCAGTACGGAACAATAGAAGTGATTTTCTTCCACTATTTCGCTAATTATACGCTGCCGTGCTGATGAAATCAAATGTCCCGTGTGACTGTAATTGGGTACGTTGCGACATGTTCTTCGACCGGCCACCTTAAAAGGAAGTTGGACACGAAAATGACCGACCTGTACGAGTAACATCGCTTTCACCTGCAATGATTTATAGAAACTGTAGAAAGCTGGGTATTTGAACCTCGCTATTCCGATATTCAAGTTTATTACCGTAGCTACCACGCCACTTTGTTTGATGGACGTTAAGTCGAAGGTCCGCTCCCTAGCACGCTAAGTATTTCCATTAATTATTTACATTACACTTTATCAGCATAGAAAGAGGTATTCATTAAATAAAATCACTGTAACGGTCCAACGCTAATTACAACTCCAATGTCCGTATAGTATAGTGCTCTGCAGTAAGTACAAGAACAAAACAGACACGTAAACTCAAAATTTTTCATCAGCAGACACAGTGCATGGACACCAGCACGCGGATCTGGGCATGATGCACAAAGAGATATAGCGACATTTCTCAACACATCAAGCACGTTCGTGAAATTGTCGGAACTACTGTAGCGACAATGTGAGCATTACAACTCGTATATAAAACTACATAAAGCCGAAACATGGAAGACAGACTACCGCATTTGTAACGTTTCAATTAGTGTAGTAAAATCCCTTTGGTTGTCCGTTATTGGTCTGACACGGCCACTAAGCTATTACACAACATGCAAAAGCAGGTAAGAAGCAACTGTGAGAATAGATGTTATCCCTAATGAACTGCTACCACGTACTTAAGAATAGCGTAGTCCTTCTTGATGACTACAGAGTAGAAGAGTATGGATTTCGGTTCTGTCCCGGTTAGAGTGAATCTATCCCTCCAACGCATCAAATCAGGAACTATCTATTTAATTCAACTCTCCTTCCAAGTACTTTGTTGTCCCTGTCAAAATTACAATGTTATTGGTAAATCTCAAAGTCCTTATTTCTCCTCCCTGAACTTAAATTCCGTGTCAAAAACTTTTTTTCCTTTACAGCTAGTTTCGGAGATACGCTACAACCAGGTCTTACTCTTTCTCAATTGCTGCTTCCGTTTCATATCTTCGACTCTGATAACACCTGTCTCCGTTCCGTACAAGTACGTGTATTTCATACCTACTACCGTCCAAATTTTGAAGTGTTTCCCCCAGCCAACATTATTAAAAAAAATTCCTAGATCAGAAAACGTTGTAAACATAGTGTTGCCTTTCTGCAACTTATCTCTTAAAGTAAGTGGTGGTTGTTTGTGTTTAACGTCCGGTCGACAACGAGGTCATTAGAGACGGAGCGCAAGCTCGGTTAGGGAAGGATTGGGAAGGAAATCGGCCGTGCCCTTTCAAAGGAACCATAACGGCATTTGCCTGAAACGATTTAGGGGAATCACGAAAAACCTAAATCAGGATGGCTGGAGACGGGATTGAACCGTCGTCCTCCTGAATGCGAGTCCAGTGTGCTAATCACTGCGCCACCTCGCTCGGTCTTAAAGTAAGTCTTAGGATCAATATTGCCTATCGTCTTCTTACTGGGCATTGTCTTATTGCCTCTTTGAGCGTCTGTTGCCTTCACTATATCGTATCTCAAGGATATCTGTTCGTCTCCTGTTATACTTTTTTCCGATTTTTCAGTCACCGAACTGCCTAATGCTACTTTGGATACTCTCAACAACCTCGTGTTCTTTCAATATATCCAGATGTTATCTCCTTAATTACTCACTTTTCCGTGATTTCTGACTTCCCATCAGTTCGTAACTAACATTTATTTTGCGAAGCTGCACCTCTGCCCACAAATATATTTCGTAGTTTAAAATTTAGTTTGGAGATCTCTTTCTTATCATTATGTTATTTACGTAATACCGTCCTCTTTCTCAAAGTCTCTTATGACTCTTGAATTAAATACCATTAGAAAAGATTTAGTTATGTTCTGTGCTAAATTCCACAAGATAGCTTCCCCAGGACAAGTTTTCGTATCATTTTTCCTTCTCATCTTTTTTCTAATCTCGAATTCAGGACTCCATCACAATTCCTCTTCTATAACAGTATTCAAAACAGGTTATGAGATGAACAATAACAAAAGAGAAACAAAGTAATCGAATTTAGTAAAATTAAATAAGGTGATTTTTAGGGAATTTGTTTAAGAAATGAGACACCGAAAGTAGTAGTTTTCCTGTAGGCGCAAAGAAAAGTAATGGTCAAGATAGAGATGAAATCATATGCAGACTGCCTACAGCAAGGAAAGTATTTCTGAAAAAGAGGAGTCTCTTAGCATCTAATATCAATTTGAGTCCCTTCGTCCGGACAGGTCTCAGAAGGCCCAACGGCACCGACCGACCGCCGTGTCATCTTCTGACGACAGGCGTTGCTGGATGCGGACGCGGTCAGCACACCGCTCTCCACGTCGTTCTGAGTTTTCGTGGCTGGAGCCGTTACTTCTCAGTTGGCCTCGCAATGGATGAGTGCACCCACTTGCAAACAGCACTCGGTAGACCCTAATGGTCATCCATCCAAGTGCTAGTCAAGCTCGACAGCGCTTGATTTCGGTGATCTAACAAGAACTGGTCTTACCACTGTGGCAAAGCCGTTGACAAATGTAAATTTAAGCGTCGGTAAGGCTCTTATGAAGGTATTAGTCTAGAGTGTGTGTCCGTGTAGAATTGAAACATGGACGAAAAGCAGTTGAGATGAAAAGAGAATAGAAGCTTTAGAAAACTAGAATGTTGAGATTAGACGGGTAGAATGCGTAACTATAGGGGAGACAGAACATCGAACAGGGGAGAAAAGATATATAATGCACAATCTGACTAAAAGAAGGGATCAGTTGATAGGACACATCCTGAGGCATCAAGATGCCATTTGGTAATGGAATTTTAGCATATGTATGTAAAAAGCATAGAGGGATGCCAACAGATATACACAAAAAGGTGCAGGTTGCAAGAGTTATTCGGAGGTGAAGATGGCTACATAAGATACACTTGCGTTGAGACTTGCATCATACCAGTCATCGGACTGAAAACAACAAGCACGAAAGTCACTGTCGAAATAACATTTTAGCAGTACAACTCGAAAGATTCTCTCCGTGGGAAGACAGTTCCATCTGACGCTATGCGTGGCTTCCAGGATATTGCAGTCAGAAGGGTCTTGCTTGACTATAGTCAGTAGACATTCTCAAAGGCATTATCAACAGCTTTATTATTGTTGATTCATTCCACGTTAAGATCGGTCGAAGCGCATGAAACGGGGATTCGGCTGACAACAAACCTATTCACCAGTATGACGTAGCCCTGCTTGTATTGATGCTTGCATCGACCCTCGAATCGAGCAGGTTATTGGTTATTTGTTTTGGTTAGATCAGGTCAGTGTAGACTAGACCATCAGTGATAGAAAACCTGCGATCCCGCTGCATATAAAGACGAGTACACCGTTTGTTTGTGAATCATATTTATGAGTACTGTGAGTTGACACAGCTTCTCGTGAGAAGCGACTTACTTTAAATTTCGTCAGTGTTCTTTAGCCTCAACTATTGTACACTCCTGGAAATTGAAATAAGAACACCGTGAATTCATTGTCCCAGGAAGGGGAAACTTTATTGACACATTCCTGGGGTCAGATACATCACATGATCACACTGACAGAACCACAGGCACATAGACACAGGCAACAGAGCATGCACAATGTCGGCACTAGTACAGTGTATATCCACCTTTCGCAGCAATGCAGGCTGCTATTCTCCCATGGAGACGATCGTAGAGATGCTGGATGGAGTCCTGTGGAACGGCTTGCCATGCCATTTCCACCTGGCGCCTCAGTTGGACCAGCGTTCGTGCTGGACGTGCAGACCGCGTGAGACGACGCTTCATCCAGTCCCAAACATGCTCAATGGGGGACAGATCCGGAGATCTTGCTGGCCAGGGTAGTTGACTTACACCTTCTAGAGCACGTTGGGTGGCACGGGATACATGCGGACGTGCATTGTCCTGTTGGAACAGCAAGTTCCCTTGCCGGTCTAGGAATGGTAGTACGATGGGTTCGATGACGGTTTGGATGTACCGTGCACTATTCAGTGTCCCCTCGACGATCACCAGTGGTGTACGGCCAGTGTAGGAGATCGCTCCCCACACCATGATGCCGGGTGTTGGCCCTGTGTGCCTCGGTCGTATGCAGTCCTGATTGTGGCGCTCACCTGCACGGCGCCAAACACGCATACGACCATCATTGGCACCAAGGCAGAAGCGACTCTCATCGCTGAAGACGACACGTCTCCATTCGTCCCTCCATTCACGCCTGTCGCGACACCACTGGAGGCGGGCTGCACGATGTTGGGGCGAGAGCGGAAGACGGCCTAACGGTGTGCGGGACCGTAGCCCAGCTTCATGGAGACGGTTGCGAATGGTCCTCGCCGATACCCCAGGAGCAACAGTGTCCCTAATTTGCTGGGAAGTGGTGGTGCGGTCCCCTACGGCACTGCGTAGGATCCTACGGTCTTGGCGTGCATCCGTGCGTCGCTGCGGTCCGGTCCCAGGTCGACGGGCACGTGCACCTTCCGCCGACCACTGGCGACAACATCGATGTACTGTGGAGACGTCACGCGCCACGTGTTGAGCAATTCGGCGGTACGTCCACCCGGCCTCCCGCATGCCCACTATACGCCCTCGCTCAAAGTCCGTCAACTGCACAAACGGTTCACGTCCACGCTGTCGCGGCATGCTACCAGTGTTAAAGACTGCGATGGAGCTCCGTATGCCACGGCAAACTGGCTGAGACTGACGGCGGCGGTGCACAAATGCTGCGCAGCTAGCGCCATTCGACGGCCAACACCGCGGTTCCTGGTGTGTCCGCTGTGCCGTGCGTGTGATCATTGCTTGTACAGCCCTCTCTCAGTGTTCGGAGCAAGTATGGTGGGTCTGACACACCGGTGTCAATGTGTTCTTTTTTCCATTTCCAGGAGTGTATTTTGTGCATGTCTCTATATTTATCAGTCATCCTTTGTTATGGATAAGGACTGTGAGTGCTGTGTTCAAATGCGAGCGAAGTTGATGACCCTTCGCTCACAACTCCAGGTGGCGTTGGCTTCGGTCACGCAGCTCGATGCTGTTGCCAGTGGGCATCACTGTGGTATGACAGATGGGACTATCCTAGGGATACCCAGCACGATCCATGTGCTATCGTGGCCAACCCAGGTAATGCCCACACTGAGGTTGATCATTTGCCCAGGTTCGATTGGGATGTCGTTCCAAGGCAGTGAAAAACTTTCCTGGGAGCCGATTGGAAAGTCTCACTGGTTCGTCCAACAACAACTTTCTGGCTCTGTCTGTGGCTGATGAAGTCCCTGAGCCAGATGAAGTCGCTCGAGCTTTTCCAGAAGAATCCTCCGGCCTACCAGGTCTGGACATTCACAGAGGGTGGAATTACTGGTAGTTGGGAGCTCCAAAGTTTGGTCAATATTGGGGCTCCTTAGGGGCACGGCTGCGAAGGAGGGGAAAGAACCCAACGTGTACGCTGTGTGTGTAATAAAAGAAGTTCAAAAAATGTGTGTGAAATCTTAAGGGACTTAACTGCTAAGGTCATCAGTCCCTAAGCTTACACACTACTTAACCTAAATTATCCTAAGGACAAATACACACACACATGCCCGAGGGAGGACTCGAACCTCCGCCGGGACCATTCACACAGTGTATGACTGCAGCGCCCTAGACCGCTCGGCTAATCCCGCGCGGCGTAGAAGAAGTCATTCCACACATGTAACAGATGTTTTCGTGTGCCACGAAGAAACAAGATGAAGTCAACTGCAGGTCGTGGCTCATCTTGGTACAAACGGCGTCTGTCGCTTTAGATCGAAAGCGATTCTCTCTGGTTTCGGGCGACCAGCAGATTTTATAAAGAGTACCAGTCTCGCTTGCGAGATGAAGGTGCAACTCACCATCTGTAGTATCGTCGACATAACCGAGTTTGGTCCTTTGGTGCAGAATCGAGTGTGGGATCTAAATCAGAAGCTCAGACGACTCTGCGACCGTGTAGGTTGCTGATTCTTCGACTTTCGCCATATGGTAGGGGGTTTCCAGGTTCCGCTAAATGGATCAAGGGTTCTCTATATGCAGAAAGCGACTATACGGGTAGCGGGGGCTGTGTAGAGGAGTGTGGGCTGCTTGTTACGTTAGACGGCCTCGGGAATGTGCAGAAAGGGCTTCAATTTCAAAGGGTGCTGGAAGAACACAAGAAGGGGTAGACATAGGAACAATAAATATTGTAGCTGTTAAGTGCCGTAGCTGTTGGAAAAGAACCAGAGCTCTAAGATCTAACAGAAAAAGAAAACATTGAATCCCAAACCGCTATCGGTATGGAAAGCTGCCTAAAGTTGGAAATAAGTTCAGCCGAAATTTTCGCAGAGGACCTAACCATGCCCAGAAAGAATAGATTAAATACAGTTCGTGGCGGAAGGATTATTGCTGTCAGAGAGAGTTTACCTTGTAATGAAATAGAAGTTAATTCAACCTCTGTAGTATGGGTAGAGGCTGTCTTGACAACCATACTAAATTGACAAGTGAAACTTCCTGGCAGATTAAAACTGTGTGCCCGACCGAGACTCGAACTCGGGACCTTTGCCTTTCGCGGGCAAGTGCTCTACCAACTGAGCTACCGAAGCACGACTCACGCCCGGTACTCACAGCTTTGCTTCTGCCAGTACCTCGTCTCCTACCTTCCAAACTTTACAGAAGCTCTCCTGCGAACCTTGCAGAACTAGTTTGGAAGGTAGGAGACGAGGTACTGGCAGAAGTAAAGCTGTGAGTACCGGCCGTGAGTCGTGCTTCCGTAGCTCAGTTGGTAGAGCACTTGCCCGCGAAAGGCAAGGGTCCCGAGTTCGAGTCTCGGTCGGGCACACAGTTTTAATCTGCCAGGAAGTTTCATATCAGCGCACACTCCGCTGCAGAGTGAAAATCTCATTCTGGGAACTGACAAGCGATTCCTTTTATACGCACCACCCCCCCTCCCGCCCCCTCCGCGCCAATTCAGATGCTTCAGTTGCTGGACACTTCAAAGACAAATTCAGTGCAATTTCAAATAGGTCTTTCTCTCATACCATTAACGTTCGTGGTAACTTCAACCTACCCTCGACACGTTGGCGAAAATACATGTTTAAAGTCGGCGGCAGACATAAAACGTCGTCCTAAATCGCACTGAATGCCTTCTCAGAAAATTATTTTGAACAACTTGTTCAGGAGCCCACTCGAAGTGTAAATGGTCTCGAAAACGTACAAATAGTTCCGACCAAATAAGGAGCATCATAATAGAGACAGGGATTAGTGACCATAAGGTTGTTGTAGTGAGACTGAATACCGTAACATCTAAACCCAATAAAAATAAAAGCAAAATGCATGTATATGGAAAAGGAGATAAAAATTCGCTTGACACTTTCTTTACAGGCAGTCTCCACTCCGTGCAATCTGACTGCATAAGCGTAGACCAGATGTGGTTTAGATTCAAAGAAATAGTATCGTCGGCAGTTGAGAGATATGTACCAAATAAATTGATGAGAGTTGATATTGATCCCGTTTGTTACATAGAACAGGTCAGAACATAAACAACGAGAAAAGCATGACAAATCTAAAGCAAAATCCCCAAGAAAGCGAAATTTTGCGCAAGTTCGAAATAAAGCGTGGACTTCAATACGAGGTGCATTTAATAGTTCCCACAACGAAAATCTGTCTCGAAATCTGGCAGTAAACTCAGATTCCGGTCATATGTAACGTGCATCACTGGCAAGATGCAATCAATACTTTCCCTGAACGATAACAATGTTGATGCTATAGACGACAGCGCCACAAAAGCAGCGTTACTAAACACGTTTCTCTGAAATTCCTTCACAAAAGAAGACGAAGAACATATTCAACAATTCAAAGCAAGAGCAGCTGGCAATATGAGTAACTTATAAGCAGATATCCCTAGTGATGTGAATCAGCCTCCAGTCGACATAGTGTACTAGTCAGGTTCCTTTCAGACTGTGCTGATACAGCAGCTCCACACTTAGCAAAAATGGTTCAAATGGCTCTGAGCACTATGGGGCTTAACATCTACGGTCATCAGTCCCCTAGAACTTAGAACTACTTAAACCTAACTATCCTAAGGACATCACACACTTAGCAGTCACATACAACCGCCCGCTTGTAGAATGATCCGTACGCGGAGACTGGGAAGTTGCACAAGCCACAACCGTACCAAAGAGTGGAAATAGGAGTAATCCGGTGAATTACAGATCCATGTCAATAGCCTCGATTTGCAGTAAGATTTTGGAACGTCTACTGTACTCGAGGATTATGAATCGCCTCGAAGAAAAATATTTATTGACAAACAGCCAACAGTGATTCAGAAAATATCGTTGTTGTGGAACACAACTAGCTCTTTATTCTATGAAGTAATGAGCGTTATCGACAAGGGGCATAAAGTTGATAAAATTGATTCCATATATTTAGACTTCCAGAATTTTATTGACACAGTTCCTCACAAGCGACATCATCAGGTGATCAAAACGAACTCTAAAATGATTTAGATTAGATATCTGTATGGTGCAAGAAGTGGCAGTTGACTCTAAATAATGAAAAGTGTGGAGTCATGCACATGAGCACTAATAAAAAAAAATTTAAATTTCAGTTACACAAATCTAGAAGCTGTAAACTCAAATAAATACTTAGAGATTACAATTACGAATAACTCAAACTCGAAAGATCACACAGATAGTGTTGTGGGGGCAGCGAACCAGCGACTGCGATATGTTGGCAAAACACGTAGAAATTGTAACAGGTTTACTAAAGAGAATGCTTACACTACGCTTGTCCATCCTCTTCTGGAGTACTGCTTTGCGGTGTGGGATACGCAGCAGATGGGATTGATGGAGCACATCAAACATTTCAAAGAAGCGTAGCTCGTTTTGTACTGTCACGAAATAGGGGAGAGTGTGCCACTAATATGATACACGAATTGAGATGGCATTCATTAAAACAAAGGCGTTTTTCGCTGCGGCAGGACTTTCTCATGAATTTTCTATCACCAACTTTCTCCTCAGGGTGTGAAGCTATTCTGTTAGCGCCCTCCTACATTTGGAGAAATAATCATAATAATAAAATAATAAAAATCAGAGCTCGCACCAAAAGATGTAAGCGTTTGTTTTTCTTTCACGCTATTTTAGAGTGATACAGTAGAGAAATAGCTTGAAGGTCGTTCGATGAACCCTCTGCCAGGCAGTTAACTGTGAATTGCAGAGTAGTCGTGTAGTTGTAAATGAAGCTGTGGACATAGTCTTGTAGTTGAACCCTGCATGCCTTCTGTATAGTGCCTCCAAACAGTGTAAGATAATTATTAGTAAGACTTCCTGTATATCATAGACCAGAATCGAGTCCCTACTTACTTTTTTTCCATTCGAGATTAATGAGGAATATCTACATGGCACGACAAGGATGGTGGTGAAAGATATAAACCATTTAACATTAGAAAATTACTTGGCATTACTTTCATTTATCATTCGGCTTATGTTCACAGAAACATTTATCATGAAATATAATTAAATAAAAAAATGTCGTACTTTATCAAAATAAAGGCAGGACCGAAGACTGCAGTTGAACGTAACGTTGACAAAGACGTCTTAGGAGACCGTACAGCAGCTAGGCCGCTAAAGGAAAGGTTTATGGCGCCTGTGGTGACTCTTTGAACGAAGCGTGTTGCTTTCAGTGATTTCAAGTATTTTAGCGATACCACTGAAACAGCAATTAGAAGTACCCCATACTCTTCGCGAGTGCAAGACGATTCCTGTAGACAGAGCGCGACCACCTCATCATTATAACACTTGAAAATGGAGAAAGCATACCCTGAACAGATTGTGCGACATGAGTAAAGGAATCGGACAATCATAATAGTGACATACACTGCAAGACCACGGCCAGCTGCAGACATTTTCATGCTAAACGGCCTCCAGATATGCCCATCCAAACTGTTTTCAGAGGTGTTTTACCCATCTTGAGGTGGTTATTTCTGAGCTTTTGCAGTCTCGCAAAGAATTTTCTTTATCTACTAAATATCCATTGGTATGGCTAATTACCTCGCCCATCTAGCTTTTTCTTTCATTAAACTCATAATTACTTCTTCACTACAGGTTCTTCATTGATCAACTTGCTTGTTTTCCTGCCTCCGTCTTCGTAATTGCAATCATGAATCCGCTGCAGTCTGGAACCGCAAGACCGCTCCGGTCGCAGGTTCGAATCCTGCCTTGGGCATGGATGTTTGTGATGTCCTTAGGTTAGTTAGGTTTAACTAGTTCTAAGTTCTAGGGGACTAATGACAGCACTTGAGTCCCATAGTGCTCAGAGCCATAATCATGAATCCTCCCAATACTCGTTGAGTGTTCGCTGACATGCACTGATTGTAAACGTTCTCTATAAGCTTAAGGAGACATGTGAACCGAAATTCTGAAAGGGATTTGTGAATTACGATTTGAATTATATTAAAATGAGTCTCAGAAAGTTAGTGAAGTATAGCATTAAACGTACTGCATTCCTTCACCTTCGAGCTTCTTGTTTATATTCGTCTCAGTACTTACTGATTCACTCATAAACGTGTATTAATTACATTTCTATCCTCTTGCTTCATCAAATATAAAACGTTATTTTTGTTGCCAGAGGTTACTATGGAGATAAATTCATTTTACGCTAAGAAATTGTTACCCCAAGGTCCGGTACCGCCTAGACTATATGGACTCCCGAAGGTTCACAAAGAGGGGGTACAATTACGCCCCATTGTCAGCAACGTCAGGGCACCTACACATTTGTTGGCCAAATACCTGACGGGAATATTAAGTCCTTATGTGGGTAAATGCCCTCATCACATCCGTAATTCCGTGGATTTTGTTAAACGCCTTGATAGCTTCAGGTTGGATGAGTCAGATATCATGGTGAGTTTTGACGTCGTTTCCTTGTTTACGAGGGTACCCCTGCGAGAGCCACTAGAATTGATTAGTCAGAAGTTTGACGAGAAGACCACTGAACTTTTTAGGCATGTCTTGACTTCCACGTATTTTCTTTTTAATGGAGAATACTACGAACAAACGGAGGGAGTCACCATGGGTAGCCCACTCTCACCGGTGGTAGCGAATTTGTACATGGAGAACTTCGAGGAGGAAGCCCTGTCGTCATCCGTATGGAAACCTACTTGCTTTTTCCGTTACGTGGACGACACGTTCGTCATCTGCCACATGGTATGGATAAACTCCTTGACTTCCTTACACATCTAAACTCCATACACCCCAACATCAAATTCACTATGGAGACTGAAACGGAGGGTAAATTACCTTTCTTTGACGTCTTGGTCAAGAGAAGGGCTGACGGCACCCTAGGTCATGGGGTGTATCGGAAGACTACGCACACTGATCTGTATTTGCACGCAGACAGCTGCCACCACCCTTCACAGAGGAATGGGGTACTTAAAACTCTAGTACATAGGGCGCGCACTATCTCTGACGCAGAGAGTCTACCCCAGGAATTGGAACATCTGAGAACTGTATTTCGAAAAAATGGGTACTCAGAGTGGCAGATTCAACGTGCTCTCCACCCAACCACTCCAGCACAACCTGTTGAGATGGATGAAGTCACGAGGGAGGAGGTAGGCACTGCATTTATTCCATACACAGGCGCACTCTCGGGGAAAATCTCCCGCATTCTGAAGAAACACCGGGTCGGAACTGTGTTTTTTCCTCCAAATAAAACTCGTGCACTGGTGGGGAGCGCCAAAGATGACCTCGGTTTGAGGAAGGCCGGCGTGTTCCAGATTCCGTGTCAATGTGGCAAGTCGTATATTGGTCAGACGATGCGTACCGTCGAGGATCGATGCCGTGAACACCAGAGGCACACTCGACTGATGTATCCGGGCAAGTCGGCGGTCGCTGAACATTGTTTGTCGGAAAATCACGCCATGGAGTATGACCGCACGAGGATTCTGGTACAGACGTCGAGATACTGGGACAGCGTTGTTAGAGAGGCCATCGAAATTCCCACCAATGACGACCTCATAAACCGTGACTGTGGCTATAATCTTAGCAAGGCTTGGGAACCAGCGATCGGGTTAATCAAGAGTAAACGTATAGTTGTGACGACCACGGCGGACAGAGCCATCACACCAACGTCATCTCAGACGCCGTCGCAATCTGTTCCACCGCGCGACCGTGGCGCGGGGCGCGGACGGCGGAGGGAGCGCGCCGCGGGCGGAGGGTATTTAAATCGGCCGCCGCCGCGACCGAACCCAGTTCCCTCTGAGCAGCCATAGCGTACGGATCTCCGTGCCGGCACGTTCACAGGAGCTCAGTCCGTCAGTTTACCTGATGATGGCGACATGTATGATCGCTGAAATATTGTGCCCGTTGGACACTATAGACCGGCAGCATACCCGTGGATATTTTGAATATACCATTGATTAAAAATTATATGTACCTAGCAACTGAATTCTATATTTATTCCCTCATTACGTATTTGTGCACATTGTCGTATAATTTCGTAATTAGTTACTGATTGTAGAATTATCTTCTATGATAAAGGAAGTAGTGAAATTTGAACAGTTGGATGGTGCCTGAATGTAAATGAACGAAAACTATTATAATGGCTGTACGATCTACTACACACAGCGACATTATTAATACAAGAATTTGAATCATTGCTTAACAAGTGATACATAGTTCTTCTCAACAGCATGGACTTCTTTGTTTGTAAACTAGTTACCCCTGGAGTTTCTTCTATCGGATTTCTAGATTATTAGTATTTACTGCACAATAATAAACATCCAGACTCACATAAATGTAGCCCTTAGGCAAAAAGCTTTCAGTAGAACGCAAACAAAACGCTCAGTAAGGCACCAACAACAAACAGGAGCAAAGGTGATCATTGACAAATGCTGAAAACCGGCAGTGTTGCCAATATATACAATATATCCTGAACAGAATCCCTGGAAGAAAAAAATTTCCAGCTGTGTTGCGAAATACTAACGGTATTCTAAAATTTAGTTAATGGGGATGTCGCAGCATACACGTCCATGATGCTAAATTTAGTATATAATGGTAATGTATCATTCTAAGTCCGTTGCAGTATAGATCAATGTTATAAGGATTGAATACAGAGTTTAATAAAATAATAAAAAGTTAATGGGTTACTGTAAATGAAAAGTTCGAGAATGGTGTATATGTATCATTCGAATGGTTACAGGGTACTCGCTTATCTATTTCTGATAATTTTAGTCTACGTATTGCGTGTAGCAAATGCTTTAGTTCTCATCAACATAAACAAGCGAAAGAAGGAAAATCTTCGCAGAAGTAGAAGTATGATAAAGTACGTTCATTACTCTAATTGCTTAGAATCAAGCGTTTACTGCGCAGAATCCAAACCTACAAGCGGAGATCGATCTTCGAGCGATAGTAATCGAGCCAAGACTTACAACACAACAAGCGAAGACGCTATAAGGACGTCCTTCTCAATGTACCGGAAACTTTTAAGTTCTAATGCTTGTTCATATCAGAGAATTGTCACGAAAGCGCACGGTAATACTTTTTCTTCCCTCGATACATGTTTTCTGCAAGTATCAGGTGACCGTGTCTCAATAAAGAAGTCAACACGTTCTCCATGACAATGATGTGCATCCTACAGTCTCAAACAGTGAATATTTCCGGACCCTTCCTCTGTTAGTGTAGTTTACAATTGCTGTCTGAGTGCAAAAATAGCCTTTAGATCGTACGAGTAATCGAGCTCTTTCTCGTGAGATAAGATAGTCTGAAAGACAAGCGAAAATGTTCGTTTTTTTTTTTCTTTTTTTTTTTTTTTTTTTTTTTTTTTTTTTTTTTTTTTTTTAAGAATAGAGAAACTGGCACTGCTTCGCAGTTGTCAGATATGTATGGGAATTGGATATACATGTTAGTCTCCTTCCCTTTCTTCTCTGCCCATCGTCTCCTCCCCCTTTGTTTGTCCATCTCCTACTCCTTCCCCTTCTCTCTGTGCACCCCGTCCTCTCCAACTCCATATGTTCTGTTGCCCGGGCCCCCTCTCTCCTCTTATCCTTCCCTCTGACCGTGAGCCTTATTTATTGTTTTGCAAAGGAAACCTTAATTCTGAACCAGAGTTCCTTAAGACGTATGGATCAATCAGTTGGGATAATTTATATGACAGGTGTGAGAGACACCTCTACAGTGGTTGTATCTGTGAGGACAGCGGCTTCAGTAATTGTATTACATAGAGGTTTAGTGTGTATGGGTAGGATAACAAAGTTTCAGGCGGTTCAGATTCCATAGTAGTATTCTAATCATAAGCTGACAAGACTTAAATAGAACTTTTTTGTTTTCTGTAAAACCGTTGGTGAGGGAGAAAACGAAACATTACACTGCTGTGAATACAATTTTTATTTGAAAATATGCGTAAGTAAAAAGATTCTATATGGGAGAAACAATTTGTGTAATGTTTTACATGCACTCCTATTGTAATTGAAACCGCCTGTGAAAAAGAAATCTAAACTGCACATTTTAACAGGAAAGATAGCAATTTCCATCTCACAGTCGGTTGTAGAAAGCCTACGCATTGTCGTTTGAAAAATATAAAGCCTAGGTACATTCGAATATACGTTAGAGAATCATGTACAAATTTGTAGTAAATTTTTCAAGAAAGTTTCGAGGTTTTTGATAACAGCGTTCCCTTTCATATATTACATATATATTTGTATATTAAATATATTAAAAACATATTTCTTATGCCTGTCCAAACGTTCTTTAGAGTAGCGAGTAAAAGTTGAAGTAAATCGATCCAGTACATTTCGTGATTTTTGGTAACAACGTTTCTCCTTTACGTATTATATTTTCATAGATTATATGTACAAAAAACTGAAGTAAATTGGTCAAGAACTTTTTGAGACTTTTGGAAGCCAAGTTTCTCCTTGATATATTACACACACAATTATATGTTATGTAGAGAAAGAAACATGTAGCATACGTTCACCCGAACCTTCATTAAATATCGTATAAGAATTTGAACTCAGTCGGTCAAGAGCTTTTCGATATTTTTTTTATAAGTACATTTTCCTTTATATACGTTGTACACATGCACTGTTGCCCGGCCCCCCTCTGTCTCTCCTCTTATCCTTCCCTATGCTTAAAAATTATATGCCGTATGCCTGTCTGAAGGTTCATTAGAGTATTTAATAAAAACGTGAAGGAAATCGGTCAAGTACTCTTCGAAATTTTTGGTAACGACGTTAAACACCGATTTGTCTTAATGTAGTGGAATAGATGTAACTTTCTGGGAGATTGAAACTATGAACTGAACTTGGAATCGCTGTCCATGCTCTTACCTACAGAGCTATCCAGACATGAATCACGCTTCGCCCTCACAGTTTTCCTTCCACCCGAAGTTCTCTTCTACACTCCTAACAATCCCCTACGTTGTGGCTGAGCCATATCTCCACAATGTTTCTTCCACGAGCCCTAGTCTCACAATGCATGGAGGAGAACTTCTGCAAAGTTAGGAAAGAGGGAAAGACGTTCTGGTAGAAGTAACTTTATCACACAGACAGTAGCGACCAATGTCTGGATAACTCACAGCGAAGAAAAATAAGAAACTGAAGAAAAGAGAAAATTTGGTAAGGATATTACCCAGAAAAGGAAAATTTGTTCAAATGGCTCTGAGCACTATGGGACTCAACATCTGATGTCATCAGTCCCCTAGAACTTAGAACTACTTAAACCTAACTAACCTAAGGACATCAGACACATCCATGCCCGAGGCAGGATTAGAACCTGCGACCGTAGCAGTCACGCGGTTCCAGACTGAAGCGCCTAGGACCCCTCGGCCACACTGGCCGGCAGAAAAGGAAAGATTCTGGGTTTGAGTCCCTGTCCGGCACACATTTTTAATAGCGTAGATACTTTAGAATCAGCGTATATACCGCTGTAGGGGAGCTGAAGGCATGTTCTGGCTTAACTGACGGTATCAGAAATGACAGATTATCCCAGTAAGGCAGAAACAGCCCCTGATGTCCGAGTCCCACGGGCTCACTGGTTGCGAAGACACGCGCGGACTGGTGTTGACTGTGTTCTCCAAAACCAGTGCGAAGAGCCGCGTAGTGGCCGCGGCATGGCCTTCTTTATCGTTCCCATTAGCCGCCCTCTGCCAGTGTTTGCGCTCGCATTCAGCGACTGAACTACAAGTGCTAAGCAAATATGCCGCATTCTCGCGGGCCATTCGCAATATCGCTTAAGCGCCTTCATTCTCGTGTCCCTCCCGCAGTCTGGAACGCGGAGAGGAAGTGATGGGCATGGCACGTGTCTGTAATTCAATAGCAAACCCGCTTGCTCTCCGTTGCTTCTAACTTCCTTCTCTACATCTCCAACATTTCCGTATTTCTCAAGTATTATAAACTTCCCTGGGTTCATTCATCTCAGGCTAATTCTCACTGGAAGACGTTCATAAGTCTGGACAATTTCAGCTATCTTCAGGCGAAGGAGAGCAAAACACCAATATTAGGGGCCTGTCAGGCGTTTATGTACCTTTTAGATAGCTTCACACACATACACACACACATCTCAAGACAGTCGTGTGAATCTGTGTCATTCATGATGCTGCAAAAGCTGAAATAATATGTTCATTCAGCCGAAACGTATTGATAATTACTAGTAGCTTTGAGTCTTATCCGAGGATAAGCATTTCTGTAGTCTACTACACTGCATTGCATGCATCATAAACAGCAAAATATAGCTGACGAGCAGCGGTCTGCAGAGCCTACCAATTTACAACTAATGTCAGAAAGGTACAGCAACTGCGAATAAATTTCACCGCATTATGTTGACATTAATGATAAGTTTTTATAAGGTAGCTGAATAGTATTACGAGGAGTCAGTTTCCGTCCTCTGTGGGGTTCGTACACGAGACTGATCCATTTGTAGATAGAAAAGAACGTATGGTAGCTGTCAGATTTTGAGCACGAAGCTCAGGCTTATTTCCGTTTTTGTAAACTGAGAATGAGGCATCAATCACGTGTGTGTGTGTGTGTGTGTGTGTGTGTGTGTGTGTGTGTGTGTGTGTGTGAGAGAGAGAGAGAGAGAGAGAGACGAGCTGTAATTGGGTACAGTGAATTCGTGTCGTTGAAGCAACACTACTTCTTGTATGGAAAAAAATCATATAAGGAAGAGTTAATTCTGCGCATAAGCTGACAGAAAGATCTACGAACTTGGTCAGAGCTACACCGTCTTAAATTGGACGATAGTTCATCTATATCTGCATCTACATGGATACTCATCAAATCATATTTAAGTGCCTGGCAGAAGCTTCATCGAACTACCTTCACAACAATTCTCTATTATTCCAGTCTCGAACAGCGCACAGGAAAAACGCACACCTATATCTTTCCGTGCGAACTCTGATTTCTCTTATTTTATTATGATGATCATTTCTCCCTATGTTACTCGGTGTTAACAGAATATTTTCGAGTTCGGAGGAGAAATTTGGTGATTGAAATTTCGTGAGAAAATTTCACCGCAACGAAAAGCGCCTTTGTTTCAATGGTGTCTACCCCAAATCCAGCATCAAGTCAGTGACACTCTACTCTATTTCACGATAATACAAAACCAGTGCGAGAATTATCGCACAATCAGCTTAACAGCTCATGCATCGAAGCTGCTTACAAGAATAATATACAAAAACATGGCTCTGAGCACTATGCGACTTAACTTCTGAGGTCATCAGTCGCCTAGAACTTAGACCTAATTAAACCTAACTAACCTAAGGACATCACACACATCCATGCCCGAGGCAGGATTCGAACCTGCGAACGTAGCGGTCGCTCGGTTCCAGACTGTAGCGCCTAGAATCGCAAGGCCACTCCGGTCGGCATAATATACAGAAGACTAGAAAAGAAAATTGAGAATGCGCTAGGTGACGATCAGTTTGGCTTTAGGAAAAGTAAAGGGACGAGAGAGGCAATTCTGACGTTACGGCTAGTAATGGAAGCAAGGCTAAAGAAAAATCAAGACACTTTCATAGGATTTTTCTACCTGGAAAAAGCGTTCGACAATATAAAATGGTGCAACCTGCTCGAGATTCTGAAAAAAGTAGGGGTAAGCTATAGGGAGAGACGGGTCATATACAATATGTACTACAACCAAGAGGGAATAATAAGAGTGGACGATCAAGAACGAAGTGCTCGTATTAAGAAGGGTGTAAGACAAGGCTGTAGCCTTTCACCCCTACTCTTCAATCTGTACATCGAGGAAGCAAGATGGAAATAAAAGAAAGGTTCAGGAGTGGAATTAAAATACAAGGTGAAAGGATATCAATGATACGATTCGCTGATGACATTGCTATCCTGAGTGAAAGTGAAGAAGAATTAAATGATCTGCTGAACGGAATGAACAGTCTAATGAGTACACAGTATGGTTTGAGAGTAAATCGGAGAAAGACGAAGGTAATGAGAAGTAGCAGAAATGAGAACAGCGAGAAACTTAACATCAGGATTGATGGTCACGAAGTCAATGAAGTTAAGAAATTCTGCTACCTAGGCAGTAAAATAACCAATGACGGACGGAGCAAGGAGGACATCAAAAGCAGACTCGCTATGGCAAAAAAGACATTTCTGGCCAAGAGAAGTCTACTAATACAAATACCGGCCTTAATTTGGGGAAGAAATTTCTGAGGGTGTACGTCTGGACTACAGCATTGTATGGTAGTGAAACATGGACTGTGGGAAAACCGGAACAGAAGAGAATCGAAGCATTTGGGATGTGGTGCTATAGACGCATGTTGAAAATTAGGTGGACTGACAAGGTAAGGAATGAGTAGGTTCTACGCAGATTCGGAGAGGAAAGGAATATGTGGAAAACACTGATAAGGAGAAGGGACAGGATGATAGGACATCTGCTAAGACATGAGGGAATGACTTCCATGGTACTAGAGGGAGCTGTAGAGGGCAAAAACTGTAGAGGAAGACAGAGATTGGAATACGTCAAGCAAATAATTGAGGACGTAGGTTGCAAGTGCTACTCTGAGATGAAGAGATTAGCACAGGAAAGGAATTCGTGGCGGGTCGCATCAAACCAGTCAGTAGACTCATGACCAAAAAAAAAAAAAAAAAAAAACAAAACCAGCTGCTCTTCCTTGAACTTTCTCAATGCACTCCTTTAGTCCTATCTGATAAGAATCCCAGACCGGGTAGCATTACTCCAAAAAAGGAACGATAAGCATAGTATAGGCAGTCTCTTTAGTAGATATGTTACATTTTCTAAGTGTTCTGCCAATAAAACGCGGTCTTTGGTTTGCTTTACATACAACATTTTCTATGAGTTCTTTCCAAATTCAATTGTTCGTAATTGTAATTCCTAGGTACTCAGTCGAATTTACGGCTTTTACATTTGACTAACTTATCATCTAAACGAAGTTTAATGAATTCCTTTTAGAATTCACGTGGATGACCTCTTACTTTTCATCATTTAGGGTGAATTGCCAAGTTACGCACCGTTCAGATACCCTTTTAAACCATTTTCCAATTTGTTTTGATCTTCTGATCAGTTCACTAGACAATTAACGATAGCATCATCTGCAAACAAACTAAGACGGCTGCTCAAATTGTCTCCCAAATCGTTTATATAGATGAGGAACAGCAGAGGACCTATACGACTACCATGGAGAACGCCAGAAATCACTTCTTTATTACTCGGTGACTTTCCGTCAGCTACTACGAACTGTGGCCTATCTGACAGGAAATCACGAATCCACTCACATAATTGAGAATACAAGCGAGCGATTTCACTACAAGCCGCTTGTGTGGTGCAGCGTATAAAGCCTTTTGCAAATCTAGAAATACGGAACTAATTTGAAATCCCTTGTCATTAGCACTCTACACTTGGTGTGTGTAAAGAGCTAGTTGTGTTTAGAAGAACGATGTTTTCTAAACTCATGTTGGCTGTGTGTAAAGTTGTAAATTTGTGGTAAGATCTTATGGGACCAAACTGTTTAGGTCGTCGGTCACAAAGCTTGCACACTACTTAAACACGCTACGCACAACACACACACCCAAGCCCGAGGGAGGACTCGAACCTCCGTCGGAGGGGGGGGGAGCCGTAGGCTGTGTGTCAGTAGATCGTTGTGTGGGGCGGCGGGTTGAATGAATGTAGTTATATAATGTTTGGTTTGTTATGTAAAGTAGATGCAGAAAAGAAGCATTTCCCGGCCGATGCACCAATTGTGGGGCGTCGGGTGGAATTATATTGTTATATATGCTGTGTAGAATGTTTTGTAATGTAGATGAGGTGCATTTCCCTGCCGATGCACCATTTGTGGGGCGGCAGGTGGAATTTAATTGTTAATATATGTAGCTATTATTTATGCTGTCTTTTGCCGTTCTCAACACTGGCTCTCTAACTACAATTTTGGCAACCAGAAAGTGATTAGCAAAACGTGAAGCCTGTAATTAGAATTCCTAGTGCCCACTTCATCTGAGAAATACGCATCCCAAATGCTACCGCTTATAGCTCTGAGGAATTAGGAGATTGTCTGGGATTCATAATCAAAAACGATCCTGTAAAAACGTTCGCTATATTCTGAAAGTCACAGATAAAAAAAAAAAAGAATCCACACAATCTGACTAACAGAGCAGTTCAGAGTCTAATGCGCTGATGCAAATATAACTGTCCAAATTAAATATTTAAGTGAATGCTCGCCATAATTTGATGATAATGTTCATCAAACGCCACGCTAAATAATGGTAGAATGTTTGTCCCGCGACGGCACGTGAAAATGCGACATACGCAAACTGAAGATAGATCATTAAAGTCATCCCAGAATTAACACTTCACTCGAAAATGATTTCATGGTTACGCGTATCCCGAGTAACTTAATACGGCATCCAAGGCTGTTTATAGCAATGATACCGACGCGACGCGACTCCTGGCACAGGTGGTGTGCTATTCAGCGTCTGGAGAGAACTGGGGCCTATTTTTCTCGCGCAGCGTTGTTATATATAAAGCCGCGGTGCGGACGGCTAAGGGAACGCCTGATCAAATCGGCTCTCCCGACTAGCCGCTGGGCTAGTAATGCACCACTTTAAGTTATTGAATAAATCATCCCTTCCTTTGCTGATGGCCGATAAAGCTCTCAATTTAAATGTGCATTTAACACAAGTAAGTAATCATAATAAAAGTCTGACGTGGCTAAGTAAAATATTTTGGGCGAGAGAATTAATTTAATTACACTACACACAGTAGACGAGCTCTGAACTTGCCTTTTGGAGATACGCTATCGCTATAGTTTTATAGTTATTCAATTGAAATTTCTCACATCTTAATGATTATAGCGGATCTCCCTTCTACTTAAATTTAAACATCCTAGCCTTATTTATTAGCCTACTTAATCTATCTTGCTTCCTTAATTTTTAAGACAAAAACCATAAAATCATGGATTTCCACTAAAATTTTAATTTGTGAGATCCAAAGTACTGTTTCTATTAAATTATTATGAAAAAGGAATCTAAATATAAATTTTTAAGTCTCTAGCTCTTTTCTGTTGCGCCAATGATTTTTACAGAAAAAAGTCCAAATTTCAAAAATGGTTAAAGTTATTGAACTGACATTCAACACATTTTGATTTAGTATTACTCCTGACATGCTAGAACCGTTTCAGGTTATTTATTTGATTTTTAAAGTATTGCGCAACATTTATGACGTCACAGCTAGTTACAGCGGACTAGGCTGGCACACAATGGAACGATTCTGCTGCTTATTGACGTCATTGATGTGGGCCTGTAATTTAGTATGTTGCTCCTATTGCTTTTCTTGAATATTGGTGTGCCCTGTGCCACTTTCGAGTCTTTGGGTACGAATCTTTCGTAGAGCAATTGGTTGTATATGATTGTTAAGTATGGAGCTATTGCATAAAAATACTCTGAAAGGAACCTAACTGGTATACAATCAGAACCAGAAGTCTTGCTTTTATTAAGTGAGTTAAGTTGCTTCACTACTCCGTGGATATTTGTTTCTAAGTTACTCATGTTGGCAGTTCTTGTTGATTCGAATTCTGGAGTATTTACAACGCCTTCTTTGGTGAAGGAATTTCGAAAGGATGTGTTCAGTAACTGAGCTTTCGCAGCACTGTCGTCGATAGTATTTCTATTGCTATCGCACAGAGAGGGCATTAACTGCGTCAGCAGCTAGCATACTTTTCACACGACCAGAATCTCTCTGGACTTTTGCGAGGTTTCGAGAAAAAGATCGATGTGGAAGCTATTATAAGCATCTCGTATTGATGTCCGCGCTAAATTTCGCTTCTATAAAAGATCGCCAATCTTGGAAGTTTTGCATTCATTTAAATTCGGCATGCCTTTGTCGTTGTTCCTGCAACCGTTTCCTTGCCCGTTTTGTGTACCAAGTGATACCAGCTCCGTCGTTTCTATACCTAGGTATATTTAAATGACAATTCGTAAGATAGAACTATGATTATCTAACGTGACTGTATACTTAATTCTTATGCACTAACCTTTGACACACAATGACGCATCGAAGGGAAAGAGCTCCACAATCGCACACAGCCGACTACAAGTGGAACTGTGGACTTCCAAAATCTTTTGCATAGTGAGGAAGTGGTAACCCACACGCAGAGAGACTGATGAACGCATCTCGCTAATAATGGCATTTTTAATTTGTAAATCTAATATACAAATATAAAAAAAAGTTTTTGTTCATTATTTATATACTTAAAACCCATCTCATTTAACATAAGTCGTGGACTTGTAACGCTAGACAACAAACGACCAGAAGATCACTATACCTATGGGATGTGTGGATTTAGGATTCTACATTATAGGCTTCCATTATTATTACTATTATTATTAATATTATTATTATTTTTAGTACATGATTAAATAAAACAATGGTGAATTAATAGTAAATTTTTTCTGTATCCGTGTTGTCTTCTGTCAATCGTCTCTTCTCAAAGCGCCTTCCTTGCGGAAATCACTACGCTCCATAGTTTTGTTGATGTGGTCATTCCAAGAACATCATGGTCTGCAACATTTAGCTCTGCCAGGTAGTTTCCATTCAAAAATTATCTTTGGCAACAAATGCCTATACCACTTTTACAATTTTCTTTCACTTCTGTCACCGTATCATTTGCCTTCATTCTAGCTCATACTTCATCATTAGTCTGTACTCGATTATAGATGTCCTAGCTCTCCTTCACAAATAATCCATTTACATGGCTGTCAGCCTTCTTTTGAGGTCAGCATTTAAAATCCATAGTTCCGGTCCATAGCATAGTACATATTAAACCATTAGCCTACCAGCTCTTTTCCTATTGTTGTTAGATATGTGATTATCCCAACAAAAGAATCCGTACACTCTATCACCTTTCTGTTGTATTACACTCTGCATTTTACTTCCGCATTAGCCAGTACTCTATTGTCAGTATATGACCGTAAATACATTTATCTACCTATCTCATAAACGGTGCGTGATTGATGTGTAGTTCAAATCTGGTTACACAATTCACTACCAGATATTCGGTAATGTTAAACTCATCTACAGTCCTCATTTATCATACTTCTAATTTAGTATTAAGTACTAGGATGGTATTCATGTTCTGCTAGAAAGGCTTGATCATCTGCAAAATTTAACCAAAACACCAGCACATGACCAACAATGTTTCCCATTCGTCCACAGCTTTCTTTCTCCCTTAGCCACTTCTACAGAGATAGTCAAAATGATCTAGACACATTCAAGTGACTGTAAAAATGTTTGTATTGAGATAAGGTAGTAGACGGTTGGGTGTATGGAAACAGCAGCTCAAGAAGTTATTTTTGTTACAGTGATTTCCATCTACATGGCTGCTAGACCAATGGTGGAGGCATTTTGCATGATGGACTTCTGCAAGAGTGACTCAGCCATTTCAGTGTGTCGAAAATTCTGGACTTAATTTAACAAGCCCCCAACTTACCCGACAACCATTTGTGAATGGGAGTAGACGTTTAAGAGAACAGGAACTCTTTGTAAAGACAGAAGCAATCGATATCTAAGTAACTCTTAAAACAAATCAAGAAAACATTCTTCCGAATTTCACTAAAGTCAACAGCTCGTACGAGTCACGATCTAGGAATCCCAAAGTCAACTACCTGGAAAATGCTAAGAAGATAACTGTAAGTGAAGCCGCATCGGATTCAGCTGCTCCAAGCCATTACACATGGCGAGAAAGAGATGCGGAAACAGTTTTGCATTGACGTGTATTGGCGGACTTACTATTGGAACACTTAATCACCCAGACTGCCTTCTCTGTTTGTCTAGAACGCCAGATGCTACAGATCACCGAGAAAAAAAGAGAAAAAAAGTGCAGACATTTTTTACAATTACTTGAAAGTGTGTAAATTATTTTGAATAACATTGTACATATAAATTGATGACAAAAGCCATAGTATATCTGTTACTATAGTATCGGGCCTTCTTTTGGCCTGCGTAATGCCGTAATGCAGCAACGCGCAGCAACTTAACGTGGCATGGACTGAACAAGTCGTTGTAAGTCTTCTGCAACAACATTGAGACATTCTGCCTCTATAGACGTCCATAGTTCGGAAAATGTTGCCGATACACGATTATGTCCCATAAATGTTAGATGGGTTTCGTGTGGGGCGGCATGTGCGGTCAAATCATTCACTCGAATTGGCCAAAATATCCTTCAAACCAGTTGCGAACATCTGGGGCCCGGTGACATGTTTGGGAACTCCATGAATGGCTGCAAATGGTCTGCAAGGAGCTGAACACAACCATTTCCACTCAATGATCGATTTAGTGGACGAAAGGATCCAGTCACTTCCATGTAAACAGAGTTCACATCTTAATGGAGGCATCACCAGTTTGCACTGTGCTTTGTTGACAAACTGGGTCCATGGCTTAGTGGAGTCTGCGCGACGCTCTGCTCCTACCACCACCTCTTCCAACTTAAATCACAACCCTTCTGACCAGGCCACGGTTTTCCAGTCGTCTACGTTCCAACAGATATGATCAAGTGCCCAGGAGAGGCGATGCAGGCGACGTCGTGCTGTTAGCAAAGATATTCGTGTCTGTCGTCTGCTCCCGTAGCCCATTAACACCAGATTTCTCCCCACTGTCCTAACAGATACGTTCATCGTACGTCCCACATTGATTTTTGAGGTTATTTCACTTTGCGTTGCTTGTCTGTTAGCACTGACAACTCTACACAGAACACCGCTGCTCAAACACCACTGCTCTCGGTCGCTGAGTAAAGGCCGCTGGCCACTGCTTAACCCGTGGTGAGATGTGTTGCCTGAGATCTAGCCTACTCGACACGCTCTAGACACTATGGATCTCGGAATACTGAATTCGCCAACTATTTCCGAAATGAAATGTCTCATGCGTCTAGCTCCAACTACCAATCTGCGTTCAATGTCTGTTAATTCCTTTCGTGCCGTCGTACACACGTCGAAAACCTTTTCACACGAATCACATGAGTACAAATGACAGCATCGCCAATGCACTGCCCTTTTATACTTTGAGTATGCGACGATCACGGCAACTGTATATGTACATGTCTCAACCCCATGAATTTTGTCACCTCAGAGAAAATTAAACAAGATGGCTAGCGGTCATTACATTTGAAATAAACCGTAGAAGAACGCAGTGAGTGAGATAACATACTACTTCGTTCAGTCGCTTCTAGAGTAATCGTCAGTTAATAAAATACTTTCCAAAATGCTTGTCGATGTCATGTGAACTGTAGTCACAAACGAAAGATAGTCAGCGGAAGAGGCTCACGTTTTCTATAGCGGCTCTAGATCTACATCTACATCTACATGGTTACTCTGCCTGGCAGAGGGTTCATCGAACCAATTTCATACTACTTCTCTACCATTTCACTCTCGAATGGCGCGTGGGAAAAAGGAACACCTAAATCTTCCCCTTCGAGCTCTGATTTCTCTTATTTTATTATGATGATCATTTCTCCCGATGTAGGTGGGTGTCA
Organism: Schistocerca piceifrons; assembly: GCF_021461385.2. Classification (NCBI taxonomy): domain Eukaryota; kingdom Metazoa; phylum Arthropoda; class Insecta; order Orthoptera; family Acrididae; genus Schistocerca; species Schistocerca piceifrons. The sequence goes on along the minus strand of NC_060140.1, from coordinate 465,651,611 downwards.
ACAAAATATTTACGCATTCGGAAGAGAAAGTTGGTGGTCGATATTTAGTACATATATCTCGCTGCAAAGAAAACCGCCTTTGTTTCACTGACTGCCACCCCAAATCGCGTATCATATCAGTGACCCTCTGACCCCTATCGCGCGATAACACGAAACGAGCTGCCCTTCTTTCAAAAAATGGCTCTGAGCACTATGGGACTCAACTGCTATGGTCATAAGTCCCCTAGAACTTAGAACTACTTAAACCTAACTAACCTAAGGACGTCACACACATCCATGCCCGTGGCAGGATTCGAACCTGCGACCGTAGCGGTCGTGCAGTTCCAGACTGTAGCGCCTTTAACCGCTCGGCCACTCCGGCCGGCTGCCCTTCTTTGCAGTGTATCGATGTCTTCCAACATTCCAGCATTAGTGGGTTTGTCGCATCTTGTAAGTGTTCTACCAACAAAGCGCTGTCTTTTTTTTGCCTTCCCCACAATATTATCTATGTGGTCTTTCCAATTTAAGTTGCTCGTAATTGTAGTTCCTAGGTATTTAGTCGAATTGACAGCCCTTAGATTTGTGCGATTTATCGTATACCCAAAGCTTATCGGATTTCTTTTAGTACCCATGTGGATCGCCTCGCACTATTCTTTCTTTAGTGGTAATTGCTACTTTTCACACCATACAGAAATTCCCTCTAGATCATTTTGTAATTGGAACTGATCGGTTGATGATTTTACTAGACGGTAAATTACAGCGTCATCTGCAAAGAATCTAAGGGGGCTGCTCAGATTATCACCTAGATCATTTATATAAATCAGGGACAGCAGAGGGTCTATGACACTACCTTGCGAAACACCAGATATCACCTTTGTTCTACTCGATGATTTACCGTCTATCACCACGAACTGTGACCTCTCTGAGAGTAAATCACGAATCCAGTCACACAAGTGAGACGATACTCCATATGCACGCAATTTGATTAGTAGTCGCTTGTGAGGAACGGTATCAAAAGCCTTCTGGAAATTTAGGAATATGGAATCGATCTGAGATCCCTTGTCAACAGCACTCATTACTTCATGGGAATAAAGAGCTAGCTGTGTTGCACAAGAACGATATTTTTTAATCCGTTTTGGTTATGTGTCAATAAGTCATTTTCTTCAAGGTGATTCATAATGCTCCAAAACCCTATTGCATCTACATCTACATGATTACTCTGCAACTCACATTTAAGTGCTTGGCAGAGGGTTCATCGAACCACAATCATACTGTCTCCCTACCATTCCACTCCCGAACAGTGCGCGGGAAAAACGAACACCTAAACCTTTCTGTTCGAGCTCAGATTTTTATTATTTTATTTTGATGATCATTCCTACCTATGTAGGTTGGGCTCAACAAAATATTTTCGCATTCGGAAGAGAAATTTCGTAAATAGATCTCGCCGCGACGAAAAACGTCTTTGCTTTAATGACTTCCATCCCAACTCGCGTATCATATCTGCCACACTCTCTCCCCTATTACGTGATAATACAAAACGAGCTGCCCTTTTTTGCACCCTTTCGATGTCCTCCGTCAATCCCACCTGGTAATGATCCCACACCGCGCAGCAATATTCTAACGGAGGACGAACGAGTGTAGTGTAAGCTGTCGCTTTAGTGGACTTGTTATATCTTTTAAGTGTCCTGCCAATGAAACGCAACCTTTGGCTCGCCTTCCCCTCAATATTACCTATGTGGTCTTTCCAGCTGAAGTTGTTCGTAATTTTTACACCCAGGTACTTAGTCGAATTGACAGCCTTGAGTATCGTACTATTTATCGAGTAATCGAATTCCAACGGGTTTCTTTTGGAACTCATGTGGATCATCTCACACTTTTCGTTATTTAGCGTCAACTGCCACCTGCCACACCATACAGCAATCTTTTCTAAATCGCTTTGCTACTGATACTGGTCTTCGGATGATCTTACAGCATCATCTGCGAACAACCTAAGAAAACTGCTAAGATTGTCACCCAGGTCATTTATATAGATCAGGAACAGTAAAGGTCCCAGGACGCTTCCATGGGGAACACCTGATATCACTTCAGTTTTACTCGATGATTTGCCGTCTATTACTATTAACTGCGACCTTACTGACAGGAAATCACGAATCCAGTCGCACAACTGAGACGATACCCTATAGGCCCCCAGCTTGATTAGGAGTCGCTTGTGAGGAACAGTGTCAAAAGCTTTCTGGAAATCTAGAAACACGGAATCAACTTGAGATCCCCTGTCGATAGCGGCCATTACTTCGCGCGAATTGAGGTCAGTGATATGGGTCCGAGGGACAACACTGGTTTCTCGTATAGGTGCGTAACACAGAGAAGCCAGTCGTTGTCCAGTCTTTTGTCAACGCTCTTGGCCCTCCCAGTGAGTGTGTGGGCGCCGCCTCCGCTGTTAGCACGCGGCGGTCTGTGTGTGTGTAGCCAGCCAGCCAGCCAGCGGTGGCTGCGGCTGCGGCGCGCTCCCAGGCCCGGCTGAGTGACGGGAGCGCGGAGGCAGCGCCAGATAGCATCGGCCTGTCTGCAGCCCCAACAAATAAACACATCACGCGGCGCCCCACTCCGGAGCAAAAAAGCGCGCTCAATATTCAATGTAAACATTTACATAAACTTAATTATGTAACACGACCAATAACAGGAGCGGCGGGGCGTGATGTCCAGATTAAGGGGAGCGTGCGCCGGCGGTGGCTCGTGACTGGAATCTCGCGTCCGCCGGCGTCGTAGCGCGGCCAGAGGTGTGAAAGCCTCCAGCAGGGTATTGTCGGCTGGCCGCCGGAATACTAGCAGTAGCAATGCGTCACAGCTGTGACGTTCTGACCGGATGTCTTTCTTCACCAAGGGATCATTACTTGACGCAGTTTACATTGCATGTTGTTGTTGTTGTTGTTGTGGTCTTCAGTCCAGAGACTGGTTTCGTGCAGCTCTCCATGCTACTGTACCCTGTGCAAGCTTCTTCAACTCCCAGTACCTACTGAAACCCACATCCTTCTGAATCTGTTTAGTGTATTCATCTCTTGGTCTCTCTCTACGATTTTTACCCTTCACGCTGCCCTCCAATAATAAATTGGTGATCCCTTGATGCCTCAAAACATGCCCTACATTACATGTAAAAATGACCTATTGCATGCTGTCGGTAGCTCCATGGAGCTGTTAGTTTTCGATACTGTTTTGACACATGGAGGTTGGAGCAAGGAGGATATAAAAGCGGACTAGTATTGGCAAAATCAGCATTCCTGCCCAACATAAGTCAGCTGTTATCAAATATACGCCGTAATATCAGGAAGATATTTCTGAGAATGTACGTTTGAAGCATTGTGTGATAGTGAAACTGTATGAGAACCGAGAAAGAAGATAATCGAATGATCTGAGATGTGGTGCTACAGAAGAATGCCTAAAATTAAGTGGACAGATAAGATAGAGAATGAGGAGGTTCTCCAGAAAATCGGTGAGGAATGGACTGTATAGAAATCACTGCCAAGAAGAAGGGACATGGTGATAGGACGTCTGTTAAGACATCAGGGAATGCCTTCCAGGTTACTAGAGGGAGCTGTAGGGGGTACCAACTCTAAAGGAAAACAGAGATCGGAAAGCATCCAGCGAATAATTGAGGATGCAGGTCGCAAGTGGATTATTGGTGCAGAGACAGGAATGAATCTGAAGCAGAACGTTAATAATTGTAACATAGCGCACAGACACTCGAAGGGAGGCGTTACTATTAAAAAACGCTCATGACAATTGAGCACTGCAAACACTCACACTTACAATCTTAAGAGCGATCTGGAGTACAATTAACACATACCAGAGACTTCAAAACGTAAGTTACACATTATTATGTCAAGTCAAGTACCTTTTATAGAATATCGTAATACATGCCAAAATCAGATAGATATATCACACAATTTTTCAGTGTAGTCAGCAAGTCTCTGTTAACAACGGTCGGAGTATTCTAACCATAAACAGGAAGGAGAGAAGAATGGATTCTTCATATAAACATTCATCCTGATTGTAAGGATGTTTCCACGGAGTAATTACGTCGTTATTCATTTTTTTACCTTTTACGTTAATTATTTGGTATCTCATATTTCTCGTGAGCTATCTAAAAACTCAACAAATCGTCAGTAGCAACACACCACAGACACCTGTGATAAATAGAACAATACGCAAGGTGTTGTGGACCAGGACGAGAACGTCGTTGACGATTTGCAAGTCTACACAGCAATAAGCAGTGACGACTTGAAAGCACAAGCAGTGCAAGCTGTACTTACGAAATGCAGTCCAGCCTGGTCGAGATATGAAATTATACCTGATGCGACTCTGAAAGCAGAACACTCATCTAGGAAATTCGTCTAGAAGAAGCGAGGATACGGGCCTGGAGGATGATCAGGAAGGATTTCCTTATCACTTGTTAACATCTACCAACCTCTACACTTTTTTCATTGCTATGGGAGCGCACCTCCTATGAATCCTCACTTATTACTCAACACTCCAGGCGACACGATCCAAACAAAAGAGAAACAAAGCTCCTGAAGAAAAGAGAGACCAGTCAAATATTTTTCTGAATGATTTTCCTAAAACTAACAAGTAAAACATGAAAGTTATCCTGGTATGGGGCCTGCCGGAGTGGCCGAGCGGTTCTAGGCGCTACAGTCTGGAACAGCGCGACCGCTACGGTCGCAGGTTCGAATCCTGCCTTGCGCATGGATGTGTGTGATGTCCTTAGGTTAGTTAGGCTTCAGTGGTTCTAATTTATAGGGGACTGATGACCTCAGAAGTTAAGTCCCATAGTGCTCAGAGCCATTTGAGCCATTTGAGCCTGGCATGGGACGCCATAACGAAAGTTAACCCGTGGTTCTGACTATATACGGAGGTTGAAACTTTGATACTGGCAATTATTTATTTACAGCTCGGACGAAATAGGTACATGTTTCAAAGTTTTACTGACCTTCAAAGTAGTCACCAGAATTAAGTATAACCCGTTGCCAGCGATGTGGAAGTCGTAGGATACTCTTAGCAGTGCGAGTTGTGTTGTCTGTTCGATCGGTGCAGTCTATTGCCCGACGAATTTGTAGCACTCTGAAGCGAATGCCTTGAAGTGTTTCATTCTGTTTAGAAATCGAGTTGAACTCACGAGGGCTTATGTCAGGGGAGTGCAGTAGGTGGTATAGCACTTAGCAGTACCAACAGTTGAACAAATCAGTAACAGCTTGCACTGTACTTGCTTAAGCATTGTCCTGCAAAACGATGGTGAGGTGCTGCAGAAAGTGTCATCACTTCTGTTTGTAAGCTGGTCGCAGGTTGTATTCCAAAAAATGAACACTTGTCGCCACTGAACTTATTTCAGTTTCTGCCTGCGGCTAACGTAATTTCAGTTTCGTCGTACAATTGCTTCGTGGTGGTAGTTTCCTATGGGACCAAACAGAAGATCGTATCGAGACTAACTCCTGTGTTCACGTCACCCGACTCACCTACTGGGTGACTATCTTCTGCAGGCGACCACCTCCCTGATGCGACTTGGGCTAGAATCCAGACTGGTATCCCCCTGGATGTCCTGTCACTGCAGTCCAGCCCTTACGAATCACCTTGTCGCTTTCTGTCTTCGAAGGAGAGTACTATTATTTGTGCACCGACATTTCCCGTGGTGCATTCCTCGTCACGGGGCGGGCAGGCGGCCTGGACGGGGCTACCACTGACCATCCGAGGTGCGCTCTCCCTGCCAGTTACGGCCTCCCTGTTGACATCAACTGGTGACGCTGTCTCTGCGCGCCCCCAGCCATGTGGTTCTGCCGACAGCAGCCTGCAAAGCTTCCGCGCCTCGCTACGTCGTCTCACGTGCAACGCGTCTACCCATCCCCTGCCAACCTCAAGCGTCGACCACCTCTCTGTACTTAGGATGAATGAAATTCTAATGCAATCAGGAATGTATTACTAACGGTCCGCCGCTTGCTTCCAGTTACCACCACCGCGCGGTCCCGACAGTTCTCTCCGTTTTTCCCTACACATTTTTACTTTCCTTAAACCGTATGCTGAGATACACAAATAAATCTGAATTTTTCTTTGATATGTCATACAGGTTGATTCAGAGTCCTTGCCGATGTCTTTTATGCAACCCACAATTGTTATATCTGAGCTACGAAAAACACTCGCGAGATTTTCATTTTCTCTGGCTAGCTAAACGAACAATATCAATCCTACATAAATAATCAACACGACCTTTTTGTATGAAATTTAGTTAGTTAAATTTTGTACGGTTAAAAGTTTTCACTAGGAGCTGTCGTTCTCCAGTTATTCAAGCAAAGTTATTAAATTGACCTTGAAACGCAGTCCCATTTCCACATCACCCGCCCCCCTCCCACCCCCGGTCAGATTTTCAAGTATGTTGTTCATGGCACTCCCTCCTACCACTGCACACAGATTTGCGACTGCACGAATTATTATTGCCTGGCCTTGTTACACCACTGGCTTAGTCGAGCACTTGCAAATAGTAAAACTGACGTTCGTGGAAATTTAACTTAACTGTTTTCTGAATTTCAACAGCATAAACAGTTGCTTCGTTGTGCTCCGCTGGTTTTCTAACTACGAAAGAACTGCGATTGTAAAAGTTAAGTTTGGATCGAATTCTCAATATAATTAGTTTTAGTGTAATTTATACAAACATCATTTTTCTTTCATTAGTCTCACGGGCACGTTTAAATTAATAATGTTAAGTAGCCGACTACGGTGTGATATTCCCATTAATAGAGACAAAAGTAGGTCGAATATCGGGAATAGTTCGCGTAGCTCGAAATTTTTGTACAGTGGTAGGACGCCGTGCCACGAACAACGTGCTAGAAATCCTGATTGGGGAGCGATGAGTTGGATGATGTATGTGCGTTTGAAGGTCTCTTTTGTAGGTTTCTCTTGAATAACTCGATAACTTTGACCTACATCTGTCGGACTAATATCTTGCGCGTAGCGAGCGAGAGAATACGAAAATGTCGCGAGTGATTCTTGAAGACCATATATAACATTGCAGGTTGCGATCAATGACATCGGTAGGAGAGGATGAATCACCATGTTACAACTGTATATACAACTGTAAGTGCAAAATTTTGTCTGTGCTGGTATTTCGATAACAGACTAAAGTAAAATAGCAGAAAACGTAACAGCATTTTACTTCAGATATCCTAACGCAATCTGCACTAGCTCATTAACTTCAATATTCCCCATACATAGAACTGCATAACAGGCATTTGCACCAATTGCCGATCGATTCACCACATCCATTTCCTGTAGAATCTAACGTAGCTGTTCCTGATATGTACTTTAGTCCTTGTGTTGATACCGTACTGCTTAAATGTCTGAGTGCCATTCCCGACTCGCGGCTTGATACTAGAGCTGTGTATAGTACTGTCGTCATTCTCCTTGCCGCCTCGTATAAAGTATGCTCGTGCCGTATCTCTGTTGTTGCGATGGAAAACGAAAGCCTTCATCTTGGCAGGGTTCAGCTGCAGGTGGTTAACTTCGTAATACATGCTGAGTACGCATAGCGTGCGTGTCAGTTTCTTTTCTGTCTTTGAGAAGGTCAAGTACTGAGCCGCCACTGCTATGTCGTCAACGTACATGAAATGCCTGATGTGATTTAGCACTGACTGCACACATTGTACAGCGCTCACACCAGCACACTACCTTGTGGCAGGCCATTCTTCTGCTTCCTCCAACTACTCTTCCTCCTCCAGAGCCTGAAGCACAATCTCTTGTAAGGATGGAACGTTTTAATCAAGGATATCAGATGGTGATTCCTCGTTAAATCGTAGAGTCAGTGGCGTTCTGTGGTTTACAGTGTAATATGCAGCTAAGAGGTCAATGAGAGCCATCGTCTTTCGCTGAAAGCCGTTCACGTGTCAACTTTGGGATTTGACGATTCCACGGTTTTTAGGTGTGAATGGTGAATGAATTTCTCTTCAATAATGTTTCTATTTCGGGAATCTCACAAAGGTAAGACACCTTAGTAAAAGACCTTAGGTACAACAAAATTATCAGTGGCAGCGTAGCGAAACGTTAAGAAGGACAAAGTATTACTTAGCCTTTAGAAAGTGGTTTGCTGACTATGAATAGAAAGAAATGAATTTCTGAAGGCTGAAGAATATTGTATGAACTAATAAATAAAATATTGTAAGCTGTTTTTAGTGACAGAACGTTATTTCACAGCAGGTATTTTAATGAAACCCAACTGCTGCTTCTTTACCAATATCTAGAATAACATGACATCACGTAACTACAGACTCTCACTGTGTGATAATTTTCAGTATTACAGATGACACCACCTTTTGAATAAATTTGAAACGTCAATCTTATCTCTTGTTATCTTGGCTTTAAACACTTACGAGTGATCTAAAAAATAAATTTTAGAAACTCTGATTTTAAAAACGATTATAGCTCATAAAATATTAACTTAAGTTTTTCATGAGCATTGGCATAATTCTAAAAAGTATTTTTAAGACACTGAGATGTCCAGCTTCTTGACGAAGTCATAAAGGGGCTGTATACAAGGTGTCTCGAGGCTGCCGTGTTTGTCAGCAAGCAATGACTGCAGAGAGCTTTTATGACAATGGGTCCGCCTTGCACGTTTTTTTGCAACGACAGTGTTGGCACCACTGCAGGTAAAGCTTATTGTGTACAGGCACCATCTTCTTACTTATGTGGAAGTACTTCATTATTGTTTTTAGTGAGACAAACATATGATTTACTGAGGAGCCCATGATACTAATAGTCAAATAGTTTATTGTCACTACTCATTGTTTATTTATTTCTGCAGTGCGTTTGTAAGGTTTGAACCTCCATCACCAGGCGGATTTGTGTGGATTTATATCGTATGTATTTATTGACTTTGGAGTGACCTGTTGCATTGTCTAGAGAATAAAAGCACAACACTTTTTCAATACACGGCTCATAATTTTGTGTAAGTAATATTAAGTAAATTTTGGTCACTTTTGGTAACATAACTATTACACTTAAAGATTCTAACATTTCACCCTGATTATTTATTGTGTAAATAGTATTAAGTTGTGTGAACTTGACAGGAAGGAATCTGTAACCAGCGAAGACATTTAGTCATTTTGCAATTCATCTGCTCAACCAAAAATTTCCACAGCGCTTGGAGAACTCCTCCTAAACAGCGTTTTGTTTGGTTTGTTGTATGTTCTTTGCACTTATTAGGTTACGGACGCCATATGTGTCTCCTTATTTTTACAAAGTTTGATTGTGTACGTGAGGTAACACGAAAGGGTAAGAAGCGTGCGTCCACCGGAGGTATTTTCCTCATTTATCTGGACAATTACGTTTCCGTTGATCCTTTCAGGCAAAGACATCCACAAAACTATGAGCCATGTACTGAAACAGTGATTGGTTACTCCCCAGGAGACAGTGCCGCAGGCTACTCCAGAGATAACATAACACGTACGTGCTATATTAATTCACATAAATCCACGAGATGACGGAGATAGAACCATTCGAAACTCAAGGTAGAATAAATACCAGCAAAAGGTGACTTTTAATAATAAACTTGCTTCATTCGACATCAGTAACAGTCGTTATAAAGCCTAGGCAACGAGGTTCGAATTTAAAGTGAAGTAGCGGTACGAGTTAATCACAGTTTGTAAGATTTTTCGCTGGGAATTATACATTTTATTTTATTACAAAATCACGAAACAACCCCACACAGGGTGAGAGCTGTCGGAGATTGACATAAACTGCGTGGTTTCTAGTTCAAGACACTGCATTACTTCATACCGTGGTGGGTAGTGCTCTCAAATTAGCGTGCTTCAACCCACTTGTCTAACAACATCAAACTACTCGTACACAAGTAGAAACGCGAAGCCTGATGTTCTCTCTAGGCTATAACAGCTGCTCTAACACCCCAACCGCCAGTCTGCCAATTTTGATTTGAAGCCAAATCTTCAATTACTGCAATCAGTGTTCGTGCTATTTTGCGACGGATCCTTTCCTATGGAACATCACACTACATTACAGAATAGTGTCTCCCACAGTGACGTACCTTACACTCTGGTCTTTCGCTGGCGAAATGTCGTTTCTTTTACGCCCTCCGGTGGGGCCTTGAATCGTGCGTAAAGCATTATTTGGGGCCATATTAGTCACCTTAACTGTTCGACCATCGGAAGATGTTATTAAAATTCCTTGTGCTGCACGTCTCACTGCATAATGTTTCATCTTCCTCGAGCTACACGCAAGCGACCGGGGTGGTCGTGCCTAGGGTCAAAGGACCCTGTCTGCTCGCGCAGTGAAACTGCATTGGAGGCGACAGCCTGTTTATGGCGATCGCAGCTATCTCCCTTGCGGGATGGCCTGCTCGTAACATTGCGCAACCCCGACACTCACTTCACTAAATACCTGCCACGTCGAACTGTGAGAGGCGTCTGGATGGCTCGCCACGGTTGTGTTGGCACGAGTAAGAGGCGGACTATAATTCTTACAAATATTGTAATCTACTCAGCTGCAGTTTTATTGTAGCACGGCTTATAGTGAAGAAGGCAGGAGTATTAAAGATTCTTGCTTCCGTAGTTCCAGAGGATAAAACTGGTGTGCACCAAATTATGGAACTGACATTTTAGTTTCCTCAGATATTGCTTAATATTTTTCTTTCTCTCGAACAACAGTAGCATATTGCCATTTTGGAAGTAGCTGCTTGATTCCAATAGACAAACGACAGCAATATGATTTACCTGAACACTTCTGATAATGCAGTGTTTAAAAAAAAAACATTTTAAATCTTTCAGTTAAATGTTCCTGTAATACCAGGTGTGTCACATGATAGTATTATGTGCTTGTACTCTGAACAAACGGAATGTCTGAATTCCTTCCTATAAGTGGGAAAGATTGAGAAAGGTAAAAGTGGTAAAAACTTTATAAAGGCAAGATCCCATAAATATATCTTTATTTGCAAATAACCGATTTCGACAGACTTTGCTGTCTTCAGGTCTGTGACATAGTGCATATACATGCAATGCCTATCATGTAATGAGCTATGACGTAATATTTGAAACGAAAGTCTTACTGAGGAATTACAAGAAACGGAAATGGACCTGTAGATTTACATACCTTCATAAATTTATGTTATAAAATGTCTTCGTTTTGAGTTGGATCTCACGACAAATAATTGTCATGTGGATAAAATGTATCACGTAATATAAAAGTTTGTCATAAATAAAACATTTAAAATTAAGAATAACCTTGGACACATGGTCATGTCCATATATGTAGCGTTCACAGATGATTGTTACGTCATAAAACACAATATATAATAAAATGCACTCTAGCATATCTGGTAACGTTAACTGGAGCTGCTATAATCATTCCAGATCCACCTTAGACAGCGTATAAGACACAACTGGAAGGCAGTATTGCAAAGATAACACATGTGCAGCTTCTTAGAGCCTTTAGATGGCTCTTAAAATCGGTACCACAAGACCTACGAATAAAAACACATTATTCCTTCTACTTCCTCAGGATGAGAAAATTCAGTCGCTGATACTAGCGGCTATTTGGCTATTTCCCATTTTTTTCTCGTCCTTAGTTCGATAACCTGAGCATTATTATGAAAGAAAACGTGAGCTTCAAGTTGTACTGTCAGTAGCAAGATATTTACGTTAATTGACGTCTTCTTCATCGTTTAAACATATGAAAATAATCTGAGGCCTCGGTAAATTTTTTTTTCTCTTCACTTGAAAGTGAAGCTATTTAGATTTTTATCTTCGTCATATTGCAGTTACAGGGCCTTGGCTATTAAAAGGAAACTTTCTGACCGATTAATACTGTTCGAGCTATTCGTAGATCAAAAATGTTGAGATGCGGAGTCAAGAGTCTCTCAATGGCTCAGTTAGTAGATACGTTGCGGGCGAACTTTAGCTTGAGATCCAGCTGCGAACGTAAAGTACCGTTTGACGATCGTAAGGAAATATCCGTAGACTTGGACAAAATTTCTCCTCAGTGCTATGATGTAAGCTCTCTTCAGATGTTGATAAATGTTAGATAATGCCTGAAACAAAGAGGAAGAACCCATCAATACTCATTTGCAAAGCTAGTGGTGAACATCTTGAGCATATCACATTGTTTGTAGGGGTAACGCTGAGAAGCGACAAGAAATTGGATGTCTTTCTTTTACCTTAATCTCGTATCTATACCGGGTCGGCGTGGTTTCTATTAGATGCGGCACTGTTAACTTTGCTAGGTGGCCGGATTCCCTTCCTGTCGCCACTTCGTTTACACCCAGGGACAGAATATATGCACCCCAGTCATATGCGTTTGATGTTACTTGTAAAACTGTACAAAAGTTTTCTAAATGTTTGAGAACCCTGTTACTGAGGCGGCTCGTGTGTACCAACCCGATATTTGAGTACCAGCCCAATATTCAACTAGTCGGACGTGGAAAACCGCCTAAAAACCACATCGAGGGTGGCCCGCAGACCGGTCCTCGTCGTTAATCCGCCAGCGCTTCTATTCGAATCGCGGAAGCGGCATGCTAATACCCGCAGCTATCCCGGCGGTTGTGTTTGAAATGGAATCACCACGTAAAATTATTATTAATGAAATCTTTGTTGGAAAGTTTCTGGTAAAGTGCAGTGCACGTGTATAGCAAGTCGTAAACAAGACATATTCATCTTTTGGATCTGCAGCTCTCGCCCTTTCTTTCCGCATTTACAGTTATATTATAGGATATGGCTTCCGCTTTTTTATAAACGCGTAGCTTTCTCTTTTTACCCAAACATGTTTCAACACGCCCGTACCGTCATGAGTGGGTTTCACTCTAAAAATTAAAACAATTATAGGTTATAATTGATTTAACAACGTGAGGCCTAAAGAAAGGTTTTATTTGTGTTGCTTCTTACCGCGATCTTACATTATGTGATTTTGCAGGACCAACTGTATCGCGTCCCACACAGACATCTTGTCATCTGCAAACCAAACGATGTAAATATAAATTCCATCGGTGAGTTAATAAATCCCTTGATTCAAGAAAAACGTGATTTTTGAAGTACCAAAATGTTTTGCATGTATATTTGTTCAAATGGTTCTGATCACTATGGGACTTAACATCTGAGTTCATCAGTCCCCTAGAACTTAGAATTACTTAGGATTCGAACCTGCGACCGTAGTGGTCGCTCGATTCCAGACTGAAGCGCCTAGAACAGCTCGTCCACACCGTTCGACTGTATATTGGTTACTACTCACGTTTTGTCGTAACTGATCGTTCTTCTTTTGCATTCCGAGGATACTGGACACACATGTTCATGTAATTAAAATTCGCCGCCAAGCTCTCTCGGGAACGAATGAACGCCTACGGGGGTAGGAAAGACAACCTAGTGCTCACCGCATCTTGCGAAGTAAAAAGGCGTTTATGAAGAAACAAATTACTTTAACATGTGTGTGCAGTGTCCTCGGAATTCAAAAGGAGAAGGCTCGGTCACAACAAACGTGATTAGTAACATATACGCAATCATTTTGACACACCAAAAATCACTTTTCTTAAAAACCAAGAAATGTGTTAACTCGGTGATGAAATTTACATCGTTTGGTTTGCAGATGACAAGCTATCAGTGAAGGACACAATACAGTTGGCCCTGCAAATCCACGTACTGGAAAATCACGGTAAGAAGCAAAACGAACAAAAACTTTCTTTAAGCCTCACATTGTTAAATCAATTATAAAGTAAAATATTTTCACTTTTTATAGTTTTCAATAAATAAATATCCCACTGATGAAAGCACAGAGGTGCTGAAACAAGTTTGAGTAAAAAGAGAAAGCAGTGTGTTCGCAGAATGCGAAATACGTATCCTTTAACGTAAACAAGACGTTACTGCGACCGATTCTGTAGTATTGTTCCAGTGTTTGGAACCCTTGTCAAGTAGATATAACAGCTGACATCTAAGAAATTCAGACAGCGCTACTTGCACCGTACCTGCCAGGCATAACCGATACGAAAGTCTAAAGGAATTCTCGCGGAACTGAAACTGAGAGAACCTGTGTTCAAAAATAAATATAAATAAACAGTTTTGGTGCCACCAGCGCATATCTCGAAGATCATGAGAATGTGATAAGGGTGATTAGCGCACGTACAGATGCGCACAGACAGTCATTTTTGCAGCTCAACAGGAGAGTGGGATAGGACAGAAAATCGATAATGTTGGTAGGTCGTAAGCTCCAACATGCATTGCACAGTGGCTTGTAGAGCATCAGATGTAGAATTTTCATAGATTTCTGGCGTCCTGCGAGGCGTACTTCAAATTCTGGGGTTTGCGTATCAAGTGAAATCTTTGTCTCTACTAGTGCTTTTTTGAATTACCTACCGTCTCAGTATTGCCCTAGAAAAATATAAATGTCTAGCGTGTATATATGTGGTTACTACTTGATGTGTAAAGGACAAATGTTCATCTCACGCTCATTCTTCACGGTGTAATGGTAAGAAAATAATGGAAGCAGGCTTTTTCCTCTTTCTTGTGAAGTGGATATTTTTATGAACGCAGATGTAAAGCACAGTGGTCAGTGGAAAGAAAAATTCAGTGAGGACATATCTAATCAGAGTGCCAATGGCCTTGCTGCAGTGGTAATACCGGTTCCCATCAGAAGTTGAGCACTGTTGGGCTTGGCTAGCAGTTGGATGGGAGACTGTCCGGTCTGCCGAGCTCTGCTGGCAAGCGGAGTGCACTCTGGCCTTATGAGGCCAATCGAGAAGCTACTTGAGAGAAGTAGCGGCTCCTGTCACGAAAAATGACAACAGCCGGGAGAGAGATGTGCTGACCACATGCCTCTCCATATCCGCATGGAGTGACACCTCGCAGCTTAGGATGACTCGGCGGTCGGTCAGTAGGCTTGGGCCTCTGTGGCCTCTTCGGACGGAGTTTAGGTTTTTTTATATCTAATTACAAACTAGCTACGCTATTTTCGGGTAATATCAGAGTATCGTTTCCCATTTCAAATTAGCTAAATACTTCCATCCTCCTTGTTGTGCGTTCCACGTAGTATTCGATGTGAAGAACGAGCCTAAGAAGTTAATGGGTATTAAGGCGAAATACCATTGTGTGATTCCTGTGATGTTCTTGATGATCCTCAGTCGTGTTAGGCTTACCTTCGTTTGCAGGTTATTACATGGAGCTTCCCATGTATTCACAGCTTCTTGAAGAATTAAATTGATATACAGTTCTGAAACCCTTTACATTGCTAACGCTGAAGGTGTCCTACCATTGAGAAAAGCCACCCATGCAGAACAGGAGGTAGGCAGTTCTTCCAAGGCATAAACTCATCTTACTGATGTGAGTGATAATATCAGCGGATTAGTTTATCGTATTGGATGTGCTGTGACTAGAAACACGTGTTCAGCCAACAATGCTACTAAAACTGCAAAATTAAGTAGGCCCTTATTCCGAAAACAGTAACACTAATTTGTACTATATATACCACGCATCATGAAACATCCGGAGACTTTCAAGCCAAGAACTAATGTCTGTGTAAGGAAAAGAAAACACTCCGTGAAGCTAATACTTTTCCGATATATTAACTTTCCACTTTCCAAGCGTGTTCGACCGACGGATCATTCTATGAGGTGCGAGATGAATAAAATCTGCTTGCTGGTCTAATCACAGATGGGGGAATAGGCGTAAACTTAATTGGTTGTATATTAGGCCAACTACTTCGAAATATTTGCTTTGTTGGTAGGTAGAATTCATAGAATAGGGTGAGCGACAAGACTGTCCACATCCTGATCAGCCGCACAGTTTTGTTGGCTGTTCCTCTATTGTTGTAGACCTCGATACATGTTAATCAAGACAGCAAATGCGCATGTTCACTAAATCGAAGTCCCCGTTCGCACAATCATTCAGTCATCAAAAAAATCAGAGATTCTCTTGTTATTCCGCCACTCTGTAACTATCATGGGTTACCGTTTGTTCAGTATTATCCCTGTGTCCACTAGACGGCTAAACTATTTGCCATTTGGCCAGTTCGAAAGTTGGAATACCATAAGTGGTTATACAGCGTATTCAGATTACATATTACTCGTGGTGAATAGCTGTAACATGCTTATGACTACATGAACATACAGTACGTTGCAAAAAGTTGAAGACAGTAGAAAATAATATCTCTAATTTAAATTTTTTTAGATCAATATGGATTCCTATCGATATATAAAGAGGTAAGTCAGTTTATTTAGATTTTGGCGATACTCTTGAAGAAACAACTCAATGAACACAGAAAATAAACACACTGCCTAAGATGGAAAATTTCATATTTAAATTCATTAAAGTATTCGTCATGTTGAAAGGTGATTAGTGCAGAGGGAGAGAGAGGGAGGGAGAGAGAGAGAGAGAGAGAGAGAGAGAGAGAGAGAGAGAGAGAGACTGTTAGAGAGAAAGAGCGTAACGAAAAATAAGATGGTATAAGGGATAGTGACATTGCTACAAGTGCCAGTAGAGATGGGACAGTCACTTTGTATGTTGTCTGAGCTGTTGCTGCGGAAGACTGTGACAGAAATTACATTACAACTGAAACAACCTAACAACCTTACGACCAGGAGAAGAGATGTCGCCATATAGCGTTACATGCTACCTAACTCTGAAGGAGACTAATCCCCATTTGCTGCCTGCGTCTGGTGAAGGCAATACCTGGAGCTGTTCCAAGATGGGATGTTTCCCGTGTGAAATGCCCAAAGTCTCATTGAAATGTTGCTCCTAACATCCTTTTTCATTCCATACCAAATCAGCAGGACAGAGTGGTGTACGATTCTGGAACTGGCAGAGCTGGTTTCTCCGTAACGAAATCAGAAAAAAAAGATTTCCTAATCCATGATTCGATAATTTATAGTGGCACAATGGAGATTCATTTTATTGTTTATTTAGAGCTTCTTTGCAAGATAATTTGGGCCCTCTCTTCAGGTTACCGTGACAAGGGAACAGAGTCTCGGCTTCAAATTCTAGGTGACCATTTCGAATGGCCTGTTCAATCGATCGATTTCATTTCGACAGAAAATGCCTGCCAGGGAGACCAATCAGTAATCGGACTTGTGTGGCTTTTGTATTTGTGGTACGTGACGTTCAGAACTGAAATATCAATCACCTGAAGCAATTCCAAGAAACTCTCAATAATTCTCGCGAATATCGACTTTGAATATTTCTGAGGAACTTAAATTCACAATATAGCTTTCACGACGAACTGCATTATCAGTAGGTAGTGCTCGCAAACGGTAATTGTGTAATCAGTGGATGGCTGGTTCAAATCGCGCTGTGGTCTTTTCTTTCGTTTCATTTATTTCGTTCATTTCAAATACCTGCATGATTTAGATATAAAATTTATGAAATATGGGATACTTAACACATATATTATCTTCACTTTTTATAAAAGTGCATTCTCCTGTTTCTAATTACATATCGCATGCATTGCACAATTAAATGCTTTATTGCAGATATTTTATAGAAAATTGGTAATAAAGATTGTTTAAATTAACAAATACATTACAAATTTATTAACAATCTTTTATAAAACGTCGATAATTTAGAATTTATATTTGCAATTAAATCTTGGATTTTGCGTGTGATTTTCAATTAGAAACAAGAAGATGTGTATTTTTCATAAAAAGTGGTAACGATATATAATTTAATTACAATATACTTGAGGAATTTTTTATTTAAGTAATGTATGTGTCCGAACTATGATAGCTAGATTCGAGCCATGGATCCACTGATTACGCAACTTGGTCGACTGACGACTGAGTTGTTAACTTCATGTACTTTAAATATATATAAAAAAAGATACAAAAATCCGATTTCCAGGTGGTATCCTAGTCAGATTATTTGGAATGGAGAGTGAATATGACAGCAGTTTCGTATCTCTGTATCATGTAATTATCCTTGAGTGCTTGCTCCTTAATGCTACTTACCTCGGCAAACTTGTACACTTTCTTCCTCGCTAAACTGAATCCATTACCAACCTAGAGTTGGAGTTACATCGTATGCGTTTACAATGTTTCAAAAAATGGTTCAAATGGCTCTGAGCACTATGGGACTTAACTTCTGAGGTCATCAGTCCCCTAGAACTTAGAACTACTTACACCTAACTAACCGAAGGACATCACACACATCCATGCCCGAGGCAGGATTCGAACCGGTGACCGTAGCGGTCGCGCGGCTCCAGACTGTAGCGCCTAGAACCTCTCGGCTACTCCGGCCGGCTACAATTTTTCCTTGGGATTACTAATTTTTTGTCCGGTGTGCTCAAAGCCGAAAACGGCAAACCCTCTGCATTTGTTTCAAAATTATCTTCTTCAAACCGTACTTTAAAAAAAGACAGTATTTACTTAGATATGTAAATGGTTAAAATCTGTGAAATAAAGATAAAGAGGAAGTGTGAAAGTTACCAGTACGTGGTCTGTATAGGGGCTTGGGTATTTCATTTGAAACCAAGTTGTGTGCTTCCAGGCACCAGCAGAGTAACTTCGCCGTGTTCCATGCCTTGCATTCCAAGAGCCACAGTTGCGCCCTGTGGGCATCGGTTGGCCACATTTTGCCGAGTTCACACTGCCCTCCTCTGTGAGGAAATCGTCGGCTGCAGTGAGGCCGTGTGACAGCCAGGGGCCATCGGCGAGGCTTTCGCCGAGGCGAGCGGGTCGGCGGCCACCGCCCGCCACTCGTCGGCGAGTGCTGGTGGCCCTCCACTGGAACGTCAAGCGGCGCGGAGGCCGCTGTTTGGCGACCTTGTTGACACCGTCACCGCTGAGTCGTGGCAAACAAAGGCAAACAGGCTCCATTACCCCGCTGGAGCGGGACGGCGAGCGCACCGCGCATTCTTCAACTTCATAGCCATTCCCTCTATGGGTAGCGCTGCTCACCACTGCTTTAAAGGACCTTTCTGAAGTTGAAACGACACACACACACACACACACACACACACACACACACACACAGCACGATGCGGACATGTCATCGAGTGAGCTGCCACTTGAAGAATTGGTGGCTAGAACGACTCAGTGTGCAGACGTTGAAGCTAGCCATCTCCTTGTACCTCTGCTACATTTAGATATACACTGTAGGTCATTAAAACTGCTGCATCTGAACGGATCTCTCTCTCTATCGAAATAACTGTCCAGTGACATAAACGTGACCACCAATCAACACTACGAATAAACACCTTTTGCAGTGCAGACATCTGCAAGATGTGCCACAAGTGAGTCAGTGAGGTTATGGTACGTACCGATGCAATATAGAAGTAGAAGGGCAAAGGGGCTATCATCCCACTCCGCATTGTTGCCAAATTTATTATGAAAGGTAGCCATAGATGTGGCAATGTTGCACTGATGTCATGGAGGGAAATCAAATTTTGGTGGAAAAGTAGGTCAACTAGGCTACCTCCACTAACCTAACTCCACTCCTGTCTCCCCTCCCCTCTCCCATCTGGAAATTGCGGGAAAATGACTCAGTCTTGCTGGGCTCCCCGATAGGTCGGACATAAGACTTTATTTTACAAGTGGTACTGTATATTGTTTATTTAAGCATTTTGTGTTGACATTGATTGAGCACTAGTCAGTAACTCCATCCAGTGTGTTCACCTCAAGGATCAGAGACCAAATGATCTAGTTCACAACACTACCACCAGATGGCCCTGTTGACCCTCCCCACTGCTCCCCCTCCCATCTCATGATGCAATCCACGATGGTGGCCTGGGGAAAAAATGATGAGAAATATACTTAATCTGTTTGAGATGCTGGACTGGGAAGGCCTCATGACAGTGGGCTAATGTAGCATGTTCAAGGCGTTGCTTCAACAATTTGTTTAATAATAAGGTTTATGGGCTCCTGGAACCGCAATACAATTCGAAATTGATGCTAGCGTTTAAATAATTTAGATAACGTTCAAAAATTGTGGTACACTCTCACAGATTACACTATACATGTATGAAAAACTCTCTCGTGCTCACTTCTTGTACAAGAGCCATGGCTGCTGGTAGACGCCATGTGCTGGGCCACTCCACCAGACAAAAAATGGTTCTGAGCGCTATGGGACTCAACTGCTGAGGTCATAAGTCCCCTAGAACTTAGAACTAATTAAACCAAACTAACCTAAGGACATCACACACATCCATGCCTGGGGCAGGATTCGAACCTGCGACCGTAGCGGTCGTGCGGTTCCAGACTGCAGCGCCTTTAACTGCTCGGCCACTCTGGCCGGCTCCACCAGACACTTGTACATATATCGCGAAGATAGACAGGTCGCAAAAAAAAAAAAAAAAATAAGTACGTGCACTGCTTGTAGTCACAGCACTAGATATTTCCCATGGGGTCAGTTGGCCATGCACCACAGCCAACGGTCATGAGGTTACTGCCCCCACACATGCTGGTAGGTGTGCAATCAGAGCACCATCCACAGACAGTGACCACTCTCCAACAAAGTGAGGTACAGAAGCTGGGCTGTTTCACCCCCCTTCCTTGCCTCCCAGCACAAAGGAGTCTGCTAATGTTATTGTTTCCGATCTGGCCTGCTTGCTGCCATGGTTCCTGCAATGACCTGTGATCGCCCCCCGACTCTGGGATTAGAAGAACAAAAGTATTTTCAAATGGTTGGCCAGAATATCACACTACTTACGCGATACTTCTCGACATCAAGCTCATAGCAGCATGCTACCAGTCACTAGCACAGTGTAATTATGAACATAAAGTTGAGACCTTAGTGAGCTCATTATGTGGAATGTGCTGTACATCATTAAGTAACTAGAAACGTACCTTGCCTGCAAAGATCTTTACAAAAAAACTCGAGAATAGAGGAAACTGGTAGTTCCACTCTTTCTTAACAAATACTGATGTCAGTGATATAACAGATTCCAGACCATTCCTGCAATTTACAGAGACAACTAAGGTTTCAGCAAACACATCTTCCACCCATTTTTCTCCGTCTCAGTGCTCACAGCACACATCACAATCGAATGTTATGCGACTTACTCCATTTCGCTTTCACATCTTGGGCCACAATCCTGAGTCTTCAGTTTCATAAGTATGGTGATTCTATCATAATGGAAGGTGTCTGAGAAGTACTCCACTCCCTGTGTATATACATTTGCTTGACAGATGCCCTGTGTATGGAGTTAGTTGGAGCATGGTATGTAATTTCACTTGTCAAATACCACTGCTATGTGATTGTCTGTTTCCTCATAAGAGGCATTTATAAGGCTCATGTGAGCATAGTATAATTTCTGAACCATGATCGGATGTGAACAGTCAGCACTCAACACCGACAGAATGATATATTGCGCATGTGTCTTCAGCATAGAAGGAAGTAGTTTTATCATCTTAAAGTTTGTCACCATAGAGGGTGAGATATAAAACTTGCAGGTTGGATGTATGTCACATGTTGGATATATATGTCCTGCATTCTAGTATTAAGTTCGTTGCACTCCACATGACTAATATATTGGAAACCACCTGGCATTAACATTATAGCGTGTTTAAGGGCTTGTGTTTATGTTCTACAATCATTTCTCTCTTACCAATACAGTATCTTCTTGGTGCAGACCCCATACACCAGGGCAACACTTTAGAATTGATAGCACAGTTAATCTACATAAAATGCTTTAAACTCTGTCCAGCTGGAGCATATAAAACAATATGTTTCTTCTTAACTGTATTATATCACCACAACACTAACATATCTACTATACACCAATAAGGGGTGCTGTCCTCCTTGCCATGTGCACATCTGGAAGGAACTTGTGCACTTGGATGGGTGTTGTCAATAATAATGGTGTGCAACAGTCTTTGCTGAACAGGAGTTATGGACTCAGCTTCCTCTGTTCCTTCACGAGACATGGAATGAGTGCATATAGTAGTCAGCTGCAAATTAAATTGGTTTGTTGCAGGTAGTGTTGGTCAAAGACAACACAGGGAGATCTTTCAGTCTCTAACCTTATCCCACAAATGTGAGAATGCTGTGTAACTGACATCCACATAGGGAAAGATGGGCAATAGTATTCATAAATTATGCACTATGGTCGAAGTGCTAGAAATACATAGGTAACCTAACTGCAATTGTGTGGAATGCTGTCTGGGATATATATGTTTGAGAATTAGCAATGAATTGACATACTACACAGTCATCTAACTGCATTTGCAATCTAATATATGGTACTTGCAGAGTATTGGAGGGGTTGTTTAGCGATGATACAGAAACTGGGAATGGGCTGCCATTGAAAATTGATCACACATCAACTGTGATGTTTATTATAGTACATTTTCCCATGTCGATGGTGTCTTTACCATGCCATCTGTCTGCTAGTATGCTGTTGATTACCACATAATGACTGAATGACATCACTTGTTTGAGATGGAGAGAGAGTCTTAGTGGGAGCAACAACATCCGGGGATGTTCAGCACAAAAATAGTGACAGCAATATGAGGAATCAATCGAAATGTACACTGAAACATTTGCTACCCCATCACTGTGAAAGATGAGGCTACATGTAGAGCTCTTCACATTTGGACAGCTGTTTGGAAATACTCCACAATGTTGCAAAACTCTCCCAGTTTCCATATGTTGTGATATCTTCTGCATTTCATTTTCAGTAAGAAACAGTGCCTCTTTCATTTCAATCATCTTGCATGTTGTCGACGTGGTAGCATAATTTAACCATGTGACATCCAGTTTTCTGAGAGAGACAATCGATCTAAATATTTTCTTGTCAGCTTAGCACCAGACACAGACCTCTAGTCATGGTTGAAAAACAAAATGTATGGCAGTTATGAAGCTGTACTCACACACTACTTGAATGTGCTACAGCAGAAGAACAATGTATCAAACAAGAGGACAGGGATCTTCTCCTGCAACAGATAGTCTGTGGGATATGATCCTCCTGCAGTACAGGTGATGAAAGTTTACACTGCTCTGTGCATGGGACTTCAATCACTGGCCACCTGCTCCAATGCACCAATACATGTATATTTAATTGGTTCACCACATATGGTCATTGTCAATATGCAAACAGAATTTATTTCCCAATATAACAGAAGAGTGGTACAGTAAAACCTTATTGTGTCTCTATCAGATGACATTGGTGGAGGTTTTATAGTTTGTGGTTTTTCTCTGTTGGATGGTACAAAATAATGCTGATAGAATGTTTGGGTGACATACATGAATGCACTCTGATGGATGCTGATCTCCTTCAGACTGCAGAACCGATATGTAGTTTTGAGATACAACACAATGCACTAGCAAAACCCTCCTCCTTTTTCCAGGCACTGTAACTGCTCATACTGTCTTTTCGTGTTGCACAAGAACGTTTGGTGCTGCCCTTACACATGGTTCATGGTTCATGCAGCAATAACATGTTACCACTTCCACCAAGTGGTCAAAACACTATCCCATTGCATTAATTCAGCTCACCGTATTTGTCCACAGGTTGTAGAAGGTGGTACATATAGCACTCTCCGACCTCTGCGCAGTTTCGACTTCAATTGGGAAGATCATATGGACACAGCTGGAGTGAGGGCGGTGTAAGGACTGAGGAACAGTTACAAGATGTAGAGGGACTATTTGAAATCACTTTGGAGTTTTACTATACGGGGTCCTTAGCAGACAGGTTCGAAAAAGGTGACTCGCTTTTAATTATGAGAGTGCCATGAATATGATTCACTAATGGCTGCAACCATTAAAAGACATCACTGTAGGACCCAAAGCAAGTATGTAGTTGAATGGAGAGACATGATTCAAAATCGCAGACTGCATATCTACCAGAAAGCGTAACACAATAGATTTGAAAAGCCAGTATATTGGTCTTAGGTTTTTGTAAATTTCTTACGAAATCAATGTGTGTTGCATTTGTTTTAAAGTTACTCATCACATCGCATGAACTTCTAATTGGCCGTGTACTACGTGCTTGGATAAGTAAATCATTAGCAGTTCGTTGCATCGCATCGCTTGTACGTCATCATTCTCAATCAACCATCATCCACCCTCGCCTATAACCCAATAGATATAACATAGAACTTATGACATGACTCGAGATAGAATGCATTAAAAATACTGTTTTTTAGCGTGAGAAATATCTAGCGGTGGTATGAGGGAAGTTGCAAATATCGGCTTAACAGCACATTCCTTAACAGATTCACTTTCTAAATTTGGTGAGAATCGTGATTTTACTAAGGACACGTGCACCTGCACTTTCGCTCTGTTGGAACTGTTGCCACACCTGGCCCATAAGCCAATTATCATGCCCACAGCAACAACTGCGTTTTTGTCCACGTTCCCCCGACACGTTTTATATACCTTCCTCTGCTAATGCTGCCACCTGCCACCTCTGAGTGGTTATAGCACATTCACGTCGAGCTTAGGAGGTGGTCGCATTAATGTGATATGTGTGCATTTTCTTATGACACGTATGTATTAAGGCAAGTAGTACACATTATTACACTTATAGGTGGTATGGGGTGCACAGCTTTCGGAATTTATCGTACAGGGCTGCCACCCCTGAGCTTAATAAAGGTTCAACCCCACATGGGTAGCAAGTCGAATTGAGATTGTATGATAGATATCGATATATGTTTACCCTCTATAGCAGAGGACATCAACCATAGAGATTGTTGATTGGTAACGGGCCAGTCTGTTGGTAATTCATTAAAAGACGTTTCAACTGGCTTCCGGTCTGCACAAATAGGTAGCCAGGGCATCATGTGACCACCCTCCACATTAATCTACGTCATGACAATACAGGCAACATGCGATCGCGCCCTTCTTTGGTTCCGCTTCGAGGGAAGCGACACCAATGTTGGCCGCGCTTAACCACCCTGCCCATGTGGCTTCTTGTCTTGCTGTAAAC
Organism: Schistocerca piceifrons; assembly: GCF_021461385.2. Taxonomy (NCBI): domain Eukaryota; kingdom Metazoa; phylum Arthropoda; class Insecta; order Orthoptera; family Acrididae; genus Schistocerca; species Schistocerca piceifrons. The sequence continues at coordinate 465,626,753 of NC_060140.1, read as the reverse complement.
CGCGTTTCCTCAGCCCAAGTGTCTATTGTGGACGCAGGTTCCTTCATGGCAGAAGAACTATTTGTCGTTCCTTTTGGGTACCAGTTGTGTGGAACCATTGAGGTCTTTCAACAACGTTTGGTATGGTGACCCCAACTCATTGATTCCATATTTGCAGGACTGTCGTGACATCCTGGTCAATGCAAGTATTGTGAGACGATAAACTGTAGCCTCAGTATGTCTTAATTCTACCATTGTCGAATTCCCACGCACGCTGGCACAAGTTCTCCTTGCAGTATGAGGCATAACGCCATCATCTGCACTGACATGTGATTTATGACTAAGGAGCACACTGCGTAATATGCCCAGATATACAAAATGTAGGAGGCTTTGCCCTACGTACATCGTGCGATTGCGCTGAACTGCTAATGATTTACTTATCCAAGCACGTAGTACACGGCCAATTAGAGGTTCATTACACGCCACCTTCACAGAGTTACAAATTTAATGCTCAGATGTGTGTAGATGGATAAGAGGAAACCAAAAACTTTCAGTTTGAAGGCTGTACAGTCCTGAACCGGCATGCCAAACAGGCAAAATCACTGTGAGCATTGAGGCAGTCATTTAACCGACGCGCCATGTTCAAAATACCTGTCTGATAAAACATTTTGTAGTTCTGCATGAGGAAGTTTGTAACTGCCTGTGCTCATCCTCGGCGTCAGGGATCGTCGATCCTTCAAGGTATTTGTGAAGAGAAGGAATGCCTGATAATCGAAGGGGGAAATGTTTGGTCTGTAGAGCTGGTACTTGTTGTCTATAATGGATGAGGATGGCCTTCCAGACGGACTGCCGTCTTGTGATGAAGCGCGACCAGCACGGAACTTGGTCCTAATTCTACAATGGTGGATTGCGATAGACGTTCTGCCCCATACACAATCTTCATTCTCTTATGGATAGGTGGTTGCTTGATTTGGGGCAGGGGACGAAACAGCGAGGTCATCGGTTCCTTCGGATTATGGAAGGATGGTGAAGGAAATCTGCTGTGCCCTTTCTAAGGGACCACCCCGGAATGTGCCTGAAGCGATTTAGGGAAATCACGGGAAACCTAAATCAGGATGGTCGGATGTGGATTTGAACCGTCGTCCTCCCGAATGCGAGTCCAGTGTGCTAACCACTGCGCCAACTCCCTCGTCTCCGATGGATGCCTAGCAGTATAGAATAATGGCACGCTCGTCCTGTTTTTACGCATTTGGTAATAACGTCACCATATCCGTACTTGCCGCACGCACATCAGAAAGTAAGAATGTCACACAAATTGTACACTTCACAAAACGAAAAAACGTAGTATCTTATGACTATAATATCAGTGAGTCACTGTTGGAATCGGCCAACTCATACAAATACCTGGGTGTAACGCTCTGTAGGGATATGAAATGGAACGATCACATAGGCTCAGATATGGGTAGAGCAGGTGATAGACTTCGGTTTTATCGGCAGAATACTGGGGAACTGCAATGGAAATTTCTTACAAATCAATATTGCTCAAATGTGTAGGACCCGTAGTAAATACGACTAATAGGACTATTGAACATACATAGAGAAAAGAAAGGCAGCATGAATGGTTACAGGTTTGTTTGAGCCGTGGGAGAGTGTTTCAGAGATACCGAAGGAACTGAAGTATAACAGTCTTGAAGAAAGACGTAAACTATACCGAGAAAGTGTATTAAAAAATTTTCAAAAACCAGCTTGAGATGATGACTCTAGAAATGTACTTCGTCCCCCTAAATATTGCTCACATCGTGTGGATAAGATTAGAATAATTACTGAAGGCACGGAACATATTTTTTGCAGTGAACCTCATGGTGATTTGAGGAGTATAGATGTAGATGGAAATGTAATCCCTTGCCTTGTATACCCGCATCGGAGTCGCGCTGCGTTGTATACCAGCTGCAGCAAAGTCCACAAAGGGAAACTTTTTGATCGCTCCTTATACTTAGATAGGCTCTGTACAGTCCATGGATAACGGTGATTCGTACAGATAATAATCATCACCTGTCCTGTTTCCTTGATACTTAGAGCGTGGAAGGAAATGAGTGTGTGCTTCCATGCGCCTTTTAATTTCTGTCATTTTAATGTCATCAACTTGACTCGATGTACCCGATCTAAGAGAGTAAATTACTGCTCTAGCTTCTTAGTGATCGCCTCTATAAAATTACCCAGCACACTTTAATGAGAATAAGCTTTCTTTCTTTGAAAATGTATGGATTTCGTTCCCAAAAAATTTCTTTTGGAAGTTTTAAGGGGGCATACTGACGTGTTGCGACCTAAGTGACCTAGCACAGCTTCTCCTTGAATCCACTGAAGGGTCCTCTGCGACGAAGTAAAAGTCAAAGACATACGTTTGACTTATTTCAGTGTAGTGTAATGAAATAACGTAGCTGTGCTGTTGTCTTACGGTGATATGCTACTTTTAGAACACCTTAAAACATTAATTTTTAAATTTTTATGTCGCTGCATTTTAGTGGACCACAAGTATTTCCCCCAACAGTGCGGACTGTCCTTCAGTTCAGTTTAAGAGATTCCCCGCACTATCTGAGTGACAATTTGCTATATCAACTTATTGAATACATGTCTACCTATTTATCTGACTCCATTCTGTAATAATTTTAATCCCTTTACAACCTTCCTAGAGTTTTTTTCTTTCGTTCTAGTGTTGTTCACTACTTCTTGAGAAAAGAACAGTCTCTGTAACGTAAATCACTCTGGCCAAAATACCAAGCTTTTTGAAGAGGTCTCTGCAGGATGTTGTGGAATAAATATTAAATTTATTTCTTAAGCGTTGTTCCATATTTTTAAAATAATATCCCTATTTATTGAGTTTCCGCCAAAAGTCACTCTACAGCTCATCAGTAACTGGAAAAACTAGTAACATAGTTCGTGATCTAAGGCTTTCCTTGCTATATGCAGCTTCCATGGTTTTCCGGTGCATCGCCGGATACGATAGGCTAAACTCCGTGATATTTCGGCGGACAACCGTTCCGCCATCTTCAGGTGGTGCTGATGTTATGAATTAGCACCGAGTGATGATAGCGGAAAGGTTGTCTGCCGAAATATCGTGAACTTTGTACTATCGGATAGGGCAGCACACCCGGGAATCATGGAAGTAATTATTTAATTTCTAAAGTACCTATGACGATAATCATTCGTACTACAAACGTTGCTAAACTAAAGCATTTCAGTAATTCTAAGCAGTGTGTTTTCTAGTAAAGGCTGTGACCTACCAATAATGGTAGAAACTTAACACTTTGTATTTCGCGTAGTTCATTGTTTTGGATTTTCTATTTACAGGTAGTAGGATTCTATGAGAAGAACCGAAATATACGTTCTGAATTCCGTCAAAATTCGATAATAATCTGTTTGCCACAAAACATGTCTTGATGTTTTCAAACATTTCTTTTCTTCTCAGTAAGGAGACTGGTTAGCAGGATAATACTTGCACCAACTGTAAAAAGTGTAAAATTTGCATCCTCTTAAACCGTAAGTTTATTTATGTATATCAGAAACAAGAGAGGACCTAAAGTAGGACCTCGTGGTACATCATGTCTGCATGCTTCAAATTTTAAGTGCCTATCGGTATATACATTCAGACATCATCGTTAACTCCTCGAAAAGCACTAATCATCACACAGAATATAATAATGGTAAGTTCTGATATATTGATTCTAGCATATCATCTTTGATGTTGAAGAAATGCTGTTCCGTTTACGGGTCTACCTTAAATCCAAATCTTTCGCTACTGAATACGTTTCTTGTACTAAGTGTGTATAAAGCTGTTGTTCGTGATCTTATTAATTTGTTGAAAATCGTAGTAGTAATGTGATTCTCTTTAGCGCTTTGTTACCTTTCTTGTGAGGCCACTTCACACCAGTTTGTTGAAGTACCTTAGAAAGTACCATTGTGATAACATTTGTTTATCACCAAGCAAGCATATTACAAAGTTAATCTGAACAACATTTGCTTATTTTGCTACCAACTTCACGACAGTCACTTCAACATTTATTTTAAGAGAACTGATTACCATGAAAACTTATTTTGGAGATTTAGAATGAAATCAGGTTTTATCACACTTTGTTTCCAGTAATGTAGTCTATGGATCAAGAAAGTGTTCAAACCTAAATTATCCACTATGTGTACAGTAATGTTATTACAACTGTCAGCAATTATAGGGTTTCTTCAATCAGTATATTATGTAGTTTTAAATATATATTCATTTTATTAACTGTTTTTTCCTGTCTTATTTTTCGCTGTGTCCCAAATAACTTTTCCCTTGTTGATGGAGGTGTTTCCTTTTTATTGAAATTACATACATTTTGACGCTGTCATAACTTCTCTTAGAAGTTTGTTTAAACCTGTCATGAGCTGTGTCCTTGATGTTAGTCAGATTCTTCTTTTAAATTGTCATAATATTCTGATTCAATTTGTAATTCAGGATTTAGGTACATACACTCCTGGAAATGGAAAAAAGAACACATTGACACCGGTGTGTCAGACCCACCATACTTGCTCCGGACACTGCGAGAGGGCTGTACAAGCAATGATCACACGCACGGCACAGCGGACACACCAGGAACCGCGGTGTTGGCCGTCGAATGGCGCTAGCTGCACAGCATTTGTGCACCGCCGCCGTCAGTGTCAGCCAGTTTGCCATGGCATACGGAGCTCCATCGCAGTCTTTAACACTGGTAGCATGCCGCGACAGTGTGGACGTGAACCGTATGTGCAGTTGACGGACTTTGAGCGAGGGCGTATAGTGGGCATGCGGGAGGCCGGGTGGACGTACCGCCGAATTGCTCAACAGGTGGGGCGTGAGGTCTCCACAGTACATCGATGTTGTCGCCAGTGGTCGGCGGAAGGTGCACGTGCCCGTCGACCTGGGACCGGACCGCAGCGACGCACGGATGCACGCCAAGACTGTAGGATCCTACGCAGTGCCGTAGGGGACCGCACCGCCATTTCCCAGCAAATTAGGGACACTGTTGCTCCTGGGGTATCGGCGAGGACCATTCGCAACCGTCTCCATGAAGCTGGGCTACGGTCCCGCACACCGTTAGGCCGTCTTCCGCTCACGCCCCAACATCGTGCAGCCCGCCTCCAGTGGTGTCGCGACAGGCGTGAATGGAGGGACGAATGGAGACGTGTCGTCTTCAGCGATGAGAGTCGCTTCTGCCTTGGTGCCAATGATGGTCGTATGCGTGTTTGGCGCCGTGCAGGTGAGCGCCACAATCAGGACTGCATACGACCGAGGCACACAGGGCCAACACCCGCCATCATGGTGTGGGGAGCGATCTCCTACACTGGCCGTACACCACTGGTGATCGTCGAGGGGACACTGAATAGTGCACGGTACATCCAAACCGTCATCGAACCCATCGTTCTACCATTCCTAGACCGGCAAGGGAACTTGCTGTTCCAACAGGACAATGCACGTCCGCATGTATCCCGTGCCACCCAACGTGCTCTAGAAGGTGTAAGTCAACTACCCTGGCCAGAAAGATCTCCGGATCTGTCCCCCATTGAGCATGTTTGGGGCTAGATGAAGCGTCGTCTCACGCGGTCTGCACGTCCAGCACGAACGCTGATCCAACTGAGGCGCCAGGTGGAAATGGCATGGCAAGCCGTTCCACAGGACTACATCCAGCATCTCCACGATCGTCTCCATGGGAGCATAGCAGCCTGCCATTGCTGCGAAAGGTGGATATACACTGTACTAGTGCCGACATTGTGCATGCTCTGTTGCCTGTGTCTATGTGCCTGTGGTTCTGTCAGTGTGATCATGTGATGTATCTGACCCCAGGAATGTGTCAATAAAGTTTCCCCTTCCTGGGACAATGAATTCACGGTGTTCTTATTTCAATTTCCAGGAGTGTATAATCTCTTTGTACTGGGTAATTTCGTAGGGAAGTAGCTTTCACAGAACTAACTGCTACGATATAGAATAGATAATTTCTCAAGTTACATCAAGGATTTTGCGCAGTTTTATAAATACGTCTGCTACTCCTCAATTACTTTCACCTTAAATTACACTTGTAGGCTCCCAATAACTGACAGCAGTTGACCTTCATGATATGATAGGTCATTAGCTATTGTAACTAAAGTATGTCTTAGCATGCTCTATACATTTGTTGTCAATATCAGTACTGTATGAGAGTGGGGCGGCGAGGATGGGGGGGGGGGGGGTGTGTGAGAATTGAAGTGTATGGAACAGTAAGGAATCCAAGTACTGGAACCTAAGATTTAAGAAATAGAAACTGAAATCTCCTTTTAATTTTACCTAATTCATTCCAGTGCAACTAGCAGTGTGTTGGCTGTAGCCAAAGAAATCGAGTCATACGAATGCTGAGAGCTTTGCTCAGGTGTGGAGTGGCTGCAGACTTCTTTTTGTGCCTAAGTTATGGCGACAAAAAGGAATTTCTGCCATCCATAATAGCCGAGAAACATTCTTTGTATCTGCCATTTTTCTAAATACTGTGTAATTTATAGATTCAATTAGTCACAATTAACTAAAATTACTACCTCAAGCTGAGTTTTATAGCCAAAACCTAATTACGCACCTGGAAACTCCAATGCAGTTTGCGATAAGTTCACTGCACGTTAATGTTCCGCTGTTCTTAGCGAATAAAAAAAATCGAAAGAACCGAAGAAAAAGAAGAGGCTGCAGCACCTCATACCGATGAGTCAGGGATATTAACTGAGGAGCCTCAGTGTTACTGTCCAGCGGCAGAGCACCAATTGTAGGTTGAGCCACTCCTACCTGCGGTCGCTGGATGTTTTCCAGCCATAAAGTTTTGTTAATGTCACGAACGTCTATGACAGGCGCCGTGATCGTTTATTAGAAGAAAATCATTATTACGATGCAGCGGCTGAGATAAAATTGTTAGAAATGTCAGCAACCGGTGAAATGAATTATACCTCAATATATTTTCATTTTTGCAATGTGTCTAATATTACTGGATGACAACCGTGACACATTTATGGTTTCATTACCTGACTTCAGTGATTTCATATTGACCTAATATGATATTTGATGAACGTGATTTTGATGAACGTGGTTGTTAAGTAAAGAATTTTATCAGCAGCCTAGGCATAGTCATTATATCTTTCGAAGACCAACATGTTATTAAGTAAATGTCAAAATATTTCGTCTAATAAGTGTGTGCGCGTGTGTGTGCGTGTCAGATCGTCGTAATGGCTCCGTCTTCTGAACTGAAATTTACAATCGAAATTGAAATCAGAGCGTCAACATAAGTTTTAATAACATTCGTTTACTGTTACTGTTTCCTCATGATTTTAATATGAAAGCGAGCAGCGGTTGCATTAATCAATTCTTGGGTCCTATGAACTTTGTATACTCGAACATATGATGTGAAGTGAATACAGAAAAGAAGAACGAGTCGCCGGTTTCGGGTGTAACTGTGAAGCAAAGATGGCGTCCGGGCCATTCTCTATACAGAGAATATTCATCCCCATTTAGATGAACCGAGTTCCCAACATCCTTCAAGCAAAAATTACATCCAGAGCGCTTTCGTATACAGAGTTCTGCAGGCCGTGATGGTCAGCAGTCCAAATTATACTACCCGCAACACGTGTACAGAAAATAAGGGTAGAAAGTGCACCAAATTAGACCCACAATTACAGATAAACTGAGGCCCAAACCTATTCAGGTAACGGAAAACGTAATACAACGATTTCCTTTAATTCGGCGCAATTGTAACCAAATAACACGCCTACTTGGTAAGTACTGGGTCACACCAGTCTTCCGTGGACAGCTTAAAACTGAAGAAACGTTTCGTTCATTAGAAGACTGACATGGCTTCACTGTATCTGATGCTTACCGTGTTCCATGCGAATATGGTGGAAATTAGATGGGGCAGGCAATCTGAAAAGTGTCCTAGTACTGACCGGGAACGTCATACCATGTTCAGAAACTTAAAAAATAATGTCATAGACAACGAAACATACACTTACTAAAGGAAGTAAGTTCTCCTTCGAAGATACGAATCTCTTATCTCGCGCTTCGTCTTCCTGTAATAGAGAATCAGTTGGAAGAAAAATATAGATTAACATATTTAAGAGATACAGAGGCTATAGTTCTATTGAAATCATTACCAGATAACCTCAGTACAACCAGCGCCGTACATGAAATATAGCTCCAGTTTTTTCTCATGATCTAAATTTCAGCCATTACACGATCCATTAGGCCCAACAACGCATCAATCCGCTATTCATATCTCGTTCACTACATTCATCATTTACACACAATGCCACAAGCCAAATTTCACGCACCAGTTATAATAATTCATTAAAATAACACTATTCGAAAAACACACGACACGGCCTGTCTGTGACTCCTGTACTTACCATCATCTTACAGAAAGCCCTTTGTTTTTCGCACATCAGCCTAGTTCTAAAAGGGCATCCTACTGAGACGTTTCAATCACGATCTGTGGATATTTCCTTACAGTCAACAAAATTTCAGTGAAACATCATTCTGTGGACCATTCAGCAAAGCTTTTGATTTCTCCTTAATGCAGTGTATCCATGCAGCAGCTTCCCCTATCTAACATGTACTGTTGCTTTCATACCAAGTACTCCGCAGATGATTCGTCACCAACATAATCCGTCTCTATTCTTTATAAAGTAAGAAACGCCGTTCCGGTATCTTGGTCGCCTTAGACATTGGTCGACTATTGTATTCGAATTTCCTTGTTAAACCATCAATCTATGCACTTCCTACCCATTACATCTGTATTAAAAACAAATTTATGACATTCCTGGCACGATCAGTCAAACAGAGTACCACCTCCCCAATCCATCCATAAGAGTGTCTCAAGGGTCGATTTTGTCCCCAGTTTACTATCTCCTCTATATGGCTAATACGCAGCAGCCATTTATGTATTTCTCTTTACTGACTACACCATCGTTGTAATCCTTTACCCGGCTCCACGCTTCCCTATTAAGCATCCAGGCTAATACTATGACGTTACCAATCATACCTCAAAATCAGTTCTATGAAATACACTCCTGGAAATGGAAAAAAGAACACATTGACACCGGTGTGTCAGACCCACCATACTTGCTCCGGACACTGCGAGAGGGCTGTACAAGCAATGATCACACGCACGGCACAGCGGACACACCAGGAACCGCGGTGTTGGCCGTCGAATGGCGCTAGCTGCGCAGCATTTGTGCACCGCCGCCGTCAGTGTCAGCCAGTTTGCCGTGGCATACGGAGCTCCATCGCAGTCTTTAACACTGGTAGCATGCCGCGACAGCGTGGACGTGAACCGTATGTGCAGTTGACGGACTTTGAGCGAGGGCGTATAGTGGGCATGCGGGAGGCCGGGTGGACGTACCGCCGAATTGCTCAACACGTGGGGCGTGAGGCCTCCACAGTACATCGATGTTGTCGCCAGTGGTCGGCGGAAGGTGCACGTGCCCGTCGACCTGGGACCGGACCGCAGCGACGCACGGATGCACGCCAAGACCGTAGGATCCTACGCAGTGCCGTAGGGGACCGCACCGCCACTTCCCAGCAAATTATGGACGCTGTTGCTCCTGGGGTATCGGCGAGGACCATTCGCAACCGTCTCCATGAAGCTGGGCTACGGTCCCGCACACCGTTAGGCCGTCTTCCGCTCACGCCCCAACATCGTGCAGCCCGCCTCCAGTGGTGTCGCGACAGGCGTGAATGGAGGGACGAATGGAGACGTGTCGTCTTCAGCGATGAGAGTCGCTTCTGCCTTGGTGCCAATGATGGTCGTATGCGTGTTTGGCGCCGTGCAGGTGAGCGCCACAATCAGGACTGCATACGACCGAGGCACACAGGGCCAACACCCGCCATCATGGTGTGGGGAGCGATCTCCTACACTGGCCGTACACCACTGGTGATCGTCGAGGGGACACTGAATAGTGCACGGTACATCCAAACCGTCATCGAACCCATCGTTCTACCATTCCTAGACCGGCAAGGGAACTTGCTGTTCCAACAGGACAATGCACGTCCGCATGTATCCCGTGCCACCCAACGTGCTCTAGAAGGTGTAAGTCAACTACCCTGGCCAGCAAGATCTCCGGATCTGTCCCCCATTGAGCATGTTTGGGACTGGATGAAGCGTCGTCTCACGTGGTCTGCACGTCCAGCACGAACGCTGGTCCAACTGAGGCGCCAGGTGGAAATGGCATGGCAAGCCGTTCCACAGGACTCCATCCAGCATCTCTACGATCGTCTCCATGGGAGAATAGCAGCCTGCATTGCTGCGAAAGGTGGATATACACTGTACTAGTGCCGACATTGTGCATGCTCTGTTGCCTGTGTCTATGTGCCTGTGGTTCTGTCAGTGTGATCATGTGATGTATCTGACCCCAGGAATGTGTCAATAAAGTTTCCCCTTCCTGGGACAATGAATTCACGGTGTTCTTATTTCAATTTTCAGGTGTGTACTAAGAATAATAATAGGATGCTCTGCCTGTCTTTAACGGTTCCCTAGTTTCTAACTCTTAATACACAAAGATACCATCCATCCTACATTATAAAATCTCTGACTGAGACTCGAAAACAAACAAACAGTCTCATATACTAACTTTCGTATCCCAAAATATGCGAACACTTCCCATAAGAGACTCCTAACTACCCTCCAAGTGCTTTTCGGTTTCAACCCCACAACCACTAAACGCTAATTAGCCATTGTCCAGAATGTTGTTCAAACGAATCATGAACATTTGCGGCCGGGTGACACAACCCACTGTCATCCAAAAAAATTCCATCGTTGTTTAGAACTGAAAGTCTTCACTTAACAAACATAACCACTTCTACCTGTTATTATAGGTTATATGTCTTGAGCTGACTGCAGTCTGACTAAAAAGAATAACACCAGACACTTTTCGCTTTTATTTACAAAGTATCTTCTGTGGTATTGGTCTTTCTTCACGTAATCTGCTCCTTCCCTGCCACTGTGGCAGTGATGAATGAAAGACGGTTCATAAAGTCAACTGTAAATAGTGTAGCGCAGGAAATAACCCAAAATACCAGAAACTGCCAGGTGCAGATATGAAATGAAGCCTGTCGACACCAACCACTGCTAGAAAGAAGGGAAGAGCAGATTATGTAAAGAAACACCAATACCACAGAAGATAATTTGTAAATAAAAGCGAAACGCGTCTGGCGTAATTCTTTTTAATTAGATTGCAGTCAACTCAAGACAGGTAACCTATAGTAACACATAGATGTTAACAGCTGCGGCGGAAGATGGCCACACAAACAAACGTATAACCATTTCCAGTCAATGTGTTCAGTTGGACCAGAGGATCCAGTCCGTTCCATGTAAACACAGTTCACATCGCAATGGAGCCAACGCTAGCTGGGACAAAGCCTTGTTGACAACTTGGGTCCATGGCTTCGTGGGGTCTGCGGAACACTGTAACCTTCCATCAGCTCTCACCAACAGAAATCGGGACTCATCCAAACGCTATGGTCACGAGCCCAGGAGATACGATGCAGACAATACCGAGCTGTTAGCAAAGGCACTCGCGACGATCGCCTGCTGCCATAGCCCACAAACGCAATATTTCGCCACACTGATCTAACGGATAAGTTCGTCGTACGTCCCACATTGATTTCCTCTATTATTTCAAGCAGTGTTGCTTTTCTGTTACCCGCCAGGTTAGCCGAGAGCGCTGATGCGCTGCTTCCTGGACTCGGGTAGGCTCGCCGGCCCCGGATCGAATCGTCCCGGCGGCTTAACGACGGAGGCCGGTGTGCCGGCCAGCCTGATGAGGTTTTTATGCGGTTTTCCACATCCCACTAGGTGAATACCGGGCTGGTCCCCATGTCCCGCCTCAGTTACACGGCTCGCTGACATCTGAACACATTCGCACTATTCCATGGATTACACCCGCCACAGCCAGTTGGGGTACACTAATTCTGTCCCAGGGGGTACAGGGTGGCGGCAGGAAGGGCATCCGGCCACCCCTTAAATTAACCTTGCCAAATTCGATCAACCATACTAACCCTGCGTCATTGCAGGAAAACAGCACAAGCCAAAGATAGTGTTGCTTTTCTGTTAGCACTGACTGCTCTACGCAAACACAGCTAGACCGATCGTTAAGTGAAGACCATCGACTACTGAATTGTCTGTGGTGGGAGATAATGCCGGAAAAATGATGTTCATGGTACACTCTTAACACTTGATCACGGAACGCTGTATTCCCTAACGATTTCTGAAATGGAATGCCCCTTGCGTCTATCTCCGACTACCATTCCGCGTATAAAGTCCGTTATTCCCTATCGTGAGGCCATAATCACTTCTGAAACCTCTTCAGATGAATCAACTAGGTACAAAGGACAGCTCCGCCGATGCACTGTACTCTCTTGTGTACGTGATATTACCCCATCTGTATAGCGCAGTGGTTAGCACACTGGACTCGCATTCGGGAGGACGACGGTTCAATCCCGCGTCCGGCCATCCTGATTTAGGTTTTCAGTGATATCCCTAAATCACTCCAGGCAAATGCCGGGATGGTTCCTCTGAAAGGGCACGGCCGACTTCCTTCCCCGTCCTTCCCTGATCCGACGAGACCGATGACCTCGCAGTTTGGTCTCTTCCCATAAACAACCCAACTCCAACCCATCTGTATATGTGTCTATCGATATCCATGACTTTTGTCACCCCATTGTAATGGGATGTGGGATACGCCTAAAATCCTAATCCAAGCTGGCCAGCACAGCGACCCTCGTCGTCAGTTCGGCGGGCGGATTAGATCCGAGGCCATCAGGGCACCTCGAATCTCGGAAGCTGTGTGCTAATACTCACTGGTATATCATTTCTGATAATATTAGTTGCAGTGTTCATACCAAAATTTTTCTCTCTAAGAAAATGACTTAGCCTTCAGTCGTATAATTTAGTCTCGAGGTAGAGATTTCCACCTTGCAACGGATCTCAGGTGATCGGGAAGGCGGGAACGGCGCCCAGAAGAGAGTCGTCTCCGTGCTGGGACGGTGGGACCGAGGGCCGGAGGTGTCATCGGTGATGGATGAGTGCGCCGCGGGCGTGGCAACCGCAGCCGCCGGCGCGGCCACCTTGTGCCGCCACGTGGAAGTGGGACAATGGGTCCTCGCGGGCCCACGCGGTTCCCACGGCGGAGCGCGGCGCTCGGCACACGTCACGCGTCCGCGCGCGGACACGCCCATCGCCGACGCTGCCGCCGACGCCGACGCTCTGTGCCGTGCTGTGGCTACCGCACTCTGTTGTGCTTCCGCGTGTGCGAGGGACACGCGGCGGCCCAGCTGCTCTACTGTTCGATAGGACCTACTGAAAAATGGAAACAATCGTATGCCATTGTTGGTCGGGAGGCCCCATTCTGGGGAGTTCGGCCGCCGTATTGTAAGTTCTTTTTCGTTGACGCCACTTCGGCGACTTGCGAGTCAATGATGAAGAAGGACACACAACCCCTATTCCCCTGCCGGGAATCTAACTCGGGACCCCTGCGTGTTTGGCGGTAACGCTACCGCTACGCTACTGAGGCGGACAAAAAGACCTACTAATAAACATATTCTCAGTTCGAATATAAGGAATTTTCTTGAGACAGAGAAGTTGCTGTCCATACATCAGCACGGTTTTAGAAAGCATCGCTCTTGCGAAACGCAACTCGCCCTTTTTTCACATGATATCTTGCGAATCATGGATGAAGTCTATCAGACGGATGCCATATTCCTTGACTTCCGGAAAGCGTTTGACTAGGTGCCCCACTGCAGACTCCTAACTAAGGTACGAGCATATGGGATTGGTTCCCAAGTATGTGAGTGGCTAGAAGACTTCTTAAGCAATAGAACCCAGTACGTTCTACTCGATAGTGAGTGTTCATCGGGGGAGAGGGTATCATCTGGAGTGCCCCAGGGAAGTGTGGTAGGTCCGCTGTTGTTTTCTATCTGCATAAATGATCGTTTGGATAGGGTGGATAGCAATGTGCGGCTGTTTGCTGATGATGCTGTGGTGTACGGGAAGGTGTCGTCGTTGAGTGACTGTAGGAGGGTACAAGATGACTTGGACAGGATTTGTGATTGGTGTAAAGAACGGCAGCTAATCCTAAATATAGATAAATGTAAATTAATGCAGATGAATAGGAAAAAGAATCCTGTAATGTCTGAATACTCCATTAGTATTGTAGCACTTGACACAGTCATGTCGATTAAATATTTGGGCGTAAGATTGCAGAGCGATGTGAAGTGGGACAAGCATGTAATGGCAGTTGTGGGGAAGGTGAATAGTCGTCTTCGGTTCATTGTTAGAGTTTTAGGATGTTGTGGTTCATCTGTAAAGGAGACCGCTTATAAAACACTTATACGACCTATTCTTGAGTACTGCTCGAGCGTTTGGGATCCCTATCAGGTCGATTGAGGGAGGACATAGAAGCAATTCAGAGGCGGGCTGCTAGATTTGTTACTGGTAGGATTGATCATCACGCGAGTGCTACGGAAATGCTTCAGGAACTCGGGTGGGAGTTTCTGGAGGAAAGGAGGCGTTCTTTTCGTGAATCGCTACTGAGGAAATTTAGAGAACCAGCATTTGAGGCTGACTGCAGTTCAGTTTTATTAGCGCCAACTTACATTTCGCGGAAAGACCACAAAGATAAGATAAGAGAGATTATGGCTCATACAGAGGCATATAGGTAGTCATTTTACCCTCATTCTGTTTGGGAGTGGGACAGGAAGAGAAGATGCTAGTTGTGGTACGAGGTACCCTCCGCCACGCACCGCATGGTGGATTGCGGAGTATGTATGTAGATGTAGATGTACTACGACTACACGAGGCATGGTCATGCAGCGTCAAGTATCGCATCAAAACAATTAACTTACGCAAGCTAATGTCAAAAGGAGAGCGATCTCTATATCAGTGTAAAACAAAGCTTCCTAAATCGAATTTTAGTGCCCAGGTCGCAGTTGATGTTTATCCTGGATTACTTTTTTTTTCTTTATTGATTTTCAATTCCCCCCGAAGGGGGCGGGCTGGCAGCAGCTTAGTACGCTGCTCTACAGCCTACAGACTATTTTTAAAAAAAGGAAGAAGAAAGAAACAAGAAAGACAGGCGATAAAACGGTGACTTAAAGTGTAAAATGGCGGAAAAATGCGGAAAGTTAAAACAGAAAGCAATAGGGGTTGGCAATGTTGATAAAATACACAGGAATCAGATAAGTGACATAGTAGACACACAATCAAAAAACATGGCGACAGTCTGGTTTCTGTTCGCAAGAGATAAAAAATCACACCCAGCGACAGTATGATAGCTGTTCGCTACACTTCCCAAAAGACACAACACGGAACACTCACCGTAAAAACACTCACTGGAAAACACTGCAAAAAAATGGCGGCACAAATATGACACTCCCGAGCCAAAGGCTGTTGGGGGGGGGGGGGGGGGCTGGATTACTAGTTATATTTCCATCTCCAGATAATTGGATACGTGTGGCATGTTGAAAACATGGAGGGGAAACTATCAAACTATCAGAAAAGACACTCCTGTGCTACACTGTACAGGGTGACTATAAGTAAAGTTAATCTTTTAAACCGCTGTAGAAATAACACCACTGGTAAGAATGACGCTGCAAGCATCATACTTTAGTAGTGGTCGACTACAAAGGACAAATGAATCATTCAACAATGCCTAAGGTGCACGTTTGATGTTAAACAAACTGTACTACTGCTTCTTGCTTGGCTGAAACTAATCTAAATCCTTTTGATTTTGCTGAGGGTGAGCCTAAATTAGTTTCAGGGTTTAATATTGAATATGGTGCAGGCGGTTTTACTTTGATTTTTTTGGCTGAATGTAGTAGAAATGTTTTTATGAGAATGAGTATACACGTGTGATAGTGTTACTTACTTAAGCCCATGCAACACGCAAGGTCATATCGCATCGGGTGGGAAAAATCGGTTTTTAATTGTCCTGAGGCCAAAGGCCACGTAAAAAGCATCACTCACATACATTTCAGTTGTTCTGAGGCGAAAAAACGCATAAAAAGCACCAATCGCATCAGTTTTTAATTGTCCTGAGGTCAAAAACGGCATAAAAAGTATCGTTCAAAATCAAATCGGATTATTAATTTCCGTGTAACATGTTCAAATTGCCGTCCACCGTTTTCTGCAATAAGTATAAATCGAGGAACAGCATGTCCTATGACTCATCGAAGTGTTTCCGGGGTCACGTTCAGAATGTGTTGCGCAATGCGTGCCTTCAATGAAGATATGTTTGCAAGTGGAACACTGAAAACATCTTTCACATAGCCCCACAGAAAGAAATCACACGGATTAAGATAAGGTGATCGGGACGGCCTGGCTATAGGGAAATGGTGGCTGATAATGCTATCATTTCCGAAATGGCGCTTCAGCAGCGGCTTAACTTGATTTGCAACATGCGGAGGTGCGCCATCTTGCATGAAAATGATCCTATCCACACATTCACGCTGTTGGAGAGCTGGAATGACGTGGTTGCGCATAAGACATTCATTGCGCTTACCTGTGACAGTACAGGAAAACACGCACCACACAGTGACCTTTTCAGGTTGAAGTGGTACTGGTTGATCTGAGTGTGGATTTTCCGTTGCCCATATTCGACAATACTGTGTATTGACAGATCCTGTCAGATGAAAGTTGGCTTCGTCTGTTCACAAAATCTTCCATGGCCAATCACTGTCCACTTCCAAGCGAGCAAGAAATAATAAAGCAAAAGAAACTCTTGTTGGCAGGTCAACAGGAAGCAACTGGTTCACATGGGTAATAGTAGATGGTTAGAAACAGGAGGATGTTTCGTAGAATGGTTCAAATGGCTCTGAGCACTATGGGACTTAACTTCTGAGGTCATCAGTCCCCTAGAACTTAGAACTACTTAAACCTAACTAACCTAAGGACATCACACATATCCATGCCCGAGGCAGGTTTCGAACCTGCGACCGTAGCGGTCGCGCGGTTCCAGACTGTAGCGCCTAGAACCGCTCGGCCACTCCGGCCGGCGATGTTTCGTAGAATTTTACGCACCGTGCTCACGAATATGTCCAATGTTCGGGTAATTCTCCGTGCAGTACATGTTTGCACACCACCACTCTTCTCTTCCTGCACTGCTGCGGCCACTGCTTCCACTGACGTCCAATCAATTCGTTTCCTCCCTCTACCAGGTTGCACACCAAAAGAACCTTTCATTTCTAATTTCCGATTCATTGTCTCCAGACCCACGGCAGCTATAGGACCAACGCCTTTTTAAAATCCTTCAGTGTCCGTAACTTCTGCAAAGCGACGTGTGCACAGTCATCGTTCTTGTAATACAGCTTTACAAGGAGAGCGCGATCCTGCATTGAGGCAGTCGTGGCGAACGTCTCAGACGCGAAAGGAGTAAAAGCCGTGTACCCAGCGTGTTTATGCCAACTTTAAATGGTCACGTGCATGACAGGTGTTTTCATTTACGTATTCTGACACATACAGCGCCATCTATTGATCAATTTTCACACTATTTTTTTTCTTCTGCCATATGTTTTCCACCTTTACCGATAATATTCCGTTGCAATTTGACGTCATTCTCACCAATGTTGTTATTTCTACAGCGTTTTGAAAGTTTAACTTAAATTATAATCACCCTATACACTAAAATAAAAGCAATAACTGGATCAGTAGAGGACTCATCAGTCTTCAGAAATCCTTTCCTGTGTTATCCTCTTCGCCTTAGCATACGCACTCAGGATCGTCGGTTATTCGCAGAATATATTTCAGTCTCTGTCTTCTCCTACACTTTTTACCTCCCACACCTTCATCTAGTACAATGGTTCCCAACCTACCTGAGACCATTACCCTTGAACGATATCAGATGTTATGCGATATCCACAATAAAGTTTGGGACATAATTAGACATCAGACTGTAAAAAAAATGGCACTACTGTTTTCAGAGTAAAAAGGTGACATATTGCTCATAACACTAAGTTAACGTACAAACAACTGAAACTCACATGTGTACTTCGTTTTTCACTAAACCAAAAAATAGTTGGTGAATGGGGTGCTTGGTTCCGCTTGTTTTATAACCCTTATCTCATATTTGGTCCGATATCCTCCATTCCACATCGAAAGTGCTGTACGAAGTTCATCACTTTAGGTTTCATTGGTACCCTAGTCAAAACTGCTTCCCCATCTGTAATCCGTGGCAAATGGAACTAGTATCCATGAGAGATCTTTCAGTAATTATAGATACCAACAACAGGCTTTTCACTAAGACTACGCCAGTACTGTTGTCTGAATATGTGTTTATAGAATGTTCTCCTTGAAAGGTCTTGGAAACTACTTTTGCTCAAATTTCACCACCTGAAAAAGAACCTTCAACCACTGAAACTGGCCTCAGAATTTAGGCCAATTCCTGAAACCTGAAGCCATAATTGCTATTGAAATTTATTGCTTATGGTAGCTGATTTCTACCATTGGGTCAACATCAAAAGCGATAAATAGAAGAGTAAAGTTTCTCATAAACTACAGGAATTTACGAAATGAAGCTTTTAATGTGCATGAAACTGGACGTTGACAAACAAATTGTGTTGATAGTTTCGACTCAGGACAGTCAGACGTGACCTTCTAACACAAAGAAATTTGAAGGTGGCTTATCGAGTAAAAAAGAAACGCATGTTGCAAATTTCTAGGAGAGACAAGGAAGCAAATAAATGGATTCGCAAACAGATTAGTATGGGAGACGTAACTATAACAAAAAGTTAGAGATGAGATGGACAGTTACCAGGAAGATGGATAGTAGAATACTAGAGAAACCTCGTTTTTTAATTACAAGACTTAAGAAAGTCTGAGAACACATACTTACGGAAGACTGGTAGATGACATGAGAAGATATGCAGGAGGAAAACTGGTTCGTATTGCTAAACATCGTAATGAAAGGAAATATCAAGAGGAGGCTTTTATCCACCATTGGATATTAACTGGCTTACGATGATGATAGTGATGATGACGATGAAGTGTTACGTATTAGAGTCAATCGAAATATTGTTATTAGAAATTATGTCTAACAAATTAATCTAGAGTGTTAGTAAATCTCCATCGAAAGAATTTGGTTTTTAACCATCAGAAATCTTCATTTGACTCCTGAGGGGGCAAATACTCCAGATTGGGAAACACTGTTCTTGTATAATGGAACTTATCACCTGATATCATAACACGCTTCCTTCCATCTTGCCCCTTGCTGCCGTCAATCTTTTCCACACGTTTCTTCTCCCCCTATTCTTCGAAGAATCTCCTCATCTGTTGTCTTATTAGCCCACTTAATTTTCAAAATCCTTCTGTTGCACCAAATTTCGTACGCTTCGATTCTCTTCTCCTGCCGGCCCCGGTGGTCTAGCGGTTCTAGGCGCACAGTCCGAAACCGCGCGACTGCTACGGTCGCAGGTTCGAACCCTGCCTCGGGCATGAATGTGTGTGATGTCCTTAGGTTAGTTAGGTTTAAGTAGTTCTAAGTTCTAGGGGACTGATGCCCACAGATGTTAAGTCCCATAGCGCTCAGAGCCATTTCTCTTCTCCTCCGGTTTTACCACAATCTACGATTCAGTTTGTACGATGCTGTGCTTCAAACACACAATATCAAAAACTTCTTCCTCAAATTAAAACCGATATTTGAAACCAGGAGATTCATTTAGCCAGAATAGCCTGCTATTCCAGTGCTAGCCCGCTTTTTATGCCCTTTTATGTAAAATACATAAATGTACCGAGAAAATACATCTACGTGTGTTTACTAAGTATAAAACTCAAGCCATCAGTTTCCTTTTCAACAAAAAATTACCCGACTTTCCCTACAGCTTATACAAATATTTCTGTGAATTTCGAAGGTCTTGCAGCAGTGTATATTTTCGAATGCTTAGTGGATGTCGGAAGATCCTATGTATGTGTCTTGACTTTACTTAAGTGTTGCTTCCATCATGAAATGCGACGTCGAACTGTCTCTCTGGTGTCCTTATTATCCCTAAAATCAAACTCTGTACTTTAGTAGGCAGCTTGGTGCAATAGTTATTTAGTTTCTGCATTTGTTCTCGCACTTACCTATCCTGGGTTCACATATTCCCTGCAGCCATTTCGGCTTGACTGCCGTGCACTTACTATTTCTTTCATACATAAATGATTTATATTGTTATATTCTTGCATTTACTTGAAAACTTCTGTACTTCTGTCTTCGATCAATTGTAGTACCTCTACTGTTATCAAATGCTGCTTCGCAATTACCTTTCTTATACCTAAGTTTGTCTGTCCACAATCTGTGATTGCTCTTTTTAGAGATGCCCACTCCTCTTCAACTGAACTGCCCACTCTGCTGTTCCTTGTCACAGTACGCAAACCCTCAGCGAACTTCAAATGCGTCTCGTCATTCTTAGGTACTTCACTATTACACTTCCATCCAGACTGGTTCTTTTGGACGACTTACCATTCCTCATTACTAAATTGTGGCCCGAGTTTCACCTGCACCTTGTTTCGCCTTACAGTCTAATATCCGATTTCGTAATTTCTGTATGACGATAGGGTAACCCACCCGTAACCTTCTCGTGTTCCCGTGCCTTTACCAAGTACACCTCCACCTCTTTCATTTTTGAACGATGTATTGGATACTGTCAGATGAAACGTATTGCAGAAGTCATTCCTACTACTTAACCCATATTTCCATCTAACTCAATTCTTTTCCCTACTATAGTCACCCCTGATTATTATATTTTCATTCACGTTTACTCCTACCGGCTATACGTTCAGAATTCTCATATAAATGTTGGCGACCAGAGGGCAGATATCTCAGTTTCTTTACATTTCTCAACTCTTGACTTTATTACTTCCTCATTTTATACTTACTCTATGCAATTAATGCAACAAATTTTTTGAGTGAATCTGCAGCATTAGGTAATTCAAATTTTTTGTTCTCTGTACGGCAGAATGTACAAAATGCTTAGGATACCAGTATCTTCATTTGAATACGTATGTGTTTCAAAGATATATGAAGTCAGTGCATTATTCCCACAACGTCTCAGTAATATTTGCAGTTCCGTTGCGAATGGTGTGTAGTCTACATCAGGTGACGAGTTAACCACGTAAATATCACGAGAATTCCACTTGCACATTGTTTTTAACATCACAATATTTGGGCATCTTGAACCATATGAGATACAAGTCATAGGCTACAGTCGCAACGTCATTGATTTCCAAGCCTTGTCGGTGATTACAAGCTACTGTGAATGTTCGTGGCAGAACAGCACGAGATAATCATGAGGAAATTCTGCAACCCGACCAATAGCTGCGTTAACTGTACGACGAAAACAAAAGATTTCTGTAAGACATTAACAGCAGCATGTTACGTCTACTTGAAGAAATTTTCCGCAATTACTGCCCCTACATTTCGCAGGAATATAGCAGTGCCTAGTTAAGTGATATATTTCGTGCTGTGAATAGGACCTCATTGTCTTTGGCAAGTAGCACTCATATGAATTTCTATCATTAATTTCCATATCTATAAGAGTTTACTTCTTTTCTCTTCGTCTCTGCATATTCATTTCACGACGAACACACTTCTCCCAGCGACAGACCAGTTTGTTCATGCAGTAACTGTAGGATGTTTGACTTTTTTGTCGGAGAGACAGCCTGACCTCAGCTTGCACCTTTCTATCACTATCAAGGGGAAGTCCTCCAAGGCATTCTTCAGGTTTTGGAAACAGCTGAAAATCTGATGGTGCCAAGTAGGGGCAGCATGGTGGATGAACGATGACAGTGGACCCAAGGCGTCGGCTTGTTGCAGACGTCAGACGTCGCAGCGCTCGTGTGTGGTCAGTGATTCTCATGCTGAAGGAGAGGATGATCTGAAACTAGATTATACAGCTTGCTGTCTCACACGCACCAACACCATTTCGTTACACACAGCCATGTTACACGCTAGAGCTAGGAACACTCTTGCTACAGAGGACTGGAAACATGCAGACTTGAATAATAAAGGTGTAGAATATTAATAACGTTGCTTTTATTTAAACTGCTTCATGAGTTATCACATAAAAATTGTGAGGCATTACTTTTTTAGCACGCCTTCGTAAATAAGAAACAGTTCTTAACGGAGATAGTGAGATCCCACAGTCCTGGTCGAGACTGGTCTCGTACTTGCAAACAGTATTTCACGGGTAAGTAACGGTTTAGAACCAGCGTCTTTGACTAGCAATCAAAAAGTCCTGGATATCGGGTTCGAACTCAACCTCTGCTTATACTTGAATATAAGGTAATCAGCAGTGGCGCCCAAGACTTCCGGCGTCAGAAGTCACCGTCGTCCTGTCGACGGCTTGGTCAAAGAGGGTGGAATAGCGGACAGCTTTTCAGGGCACACTCTTGTTATTGGGGTGGTAAAATGGCCTTAAAACACAGAGGAACCAGTAATGATCAACTTCTTCGTGATGGAGAAGGCAATTGAAATCACTGCGTTAAAGACACGTAAGTTGTATGCACAGAGACGCTGCCTGCAACTGAAAAAGTGTCACGATCATCTCTCCATCGGCAAACGATTCCGGACTAGTGCCCCACTCGGATGTCCAGGAGGGGACTGCGAAAAGGGAAGACGACCATGAGAAGAAGACGGAATAACGAACAAGGGCATAACATCCAATGACTCGGAGTATGGAATGTCAGAAGTTTGAACGTGATAGGGAAGCTAGAAAATCTGAAAAGTGAAATGCAAAGGCTCAGTCTAGATGTAGTATGGGTCAGTTAGAAAAATATAGGGGAATATCAATTGCAGTAGGTATAATGGGAGTAGGTTTCGTGGTGAATAAGGTGGTGTGGCAGAGATGGAGTTACTGCGAACAGGTCAGTGATAAGTTTGTTCTCATCAGATTTGACAGCAAAACAACGGAGACAACAATTGATAATGCATACATGCCGATGTCGCAAGCAGAAGATCAAGAGATAAAGTATATGTGGACACTGAATGCGTAATTCAGTATTTAAAGGGAGTTGATAATCTAATAATCATTGCGGCTTGGAATGTGGTTGCAGGCAAGGGAGTAGAAGTAAGAGTTACGGAAAATGTGTGATTAGTACTAGGAATGAGAAGGTAGAAAGACTCAGTTCTGCAATAAATTTCGGCTCGTAATACCACTTACTCCGTTCAGGAGTCACAAGAGAAAGGTATACTTAAAAAAAGGCCCGGAGACACTGGAAGGTTCTAGCTGGATTACATCATAATCGGACAGATATTCTGAATACAGATATCGCCTTGTATGACTTACTAAGAAGCAGACAAAGACTTAGATCGCAATTTACTTATCATGATCAGTAATTAAGTTGAAGATAATCGCCCAGAAGAACCAGTGTGTAAGGAAGTGAGATATAGAAGTACTGGGAAACGGTAAGACGTGTTTGAAATTCAGCAAAGGCGTGGATACTACGAGAAAAATACCGTAGTAGACACTTGTGTTGCAGAGGAGGGGACATCTCTAAAAAGGCCGATCACAGATTTTGGACACACAAACTTAGGTCAATGAAGGTATCTGCGAAGAATTTTTGTGTAACAGGAGAAATACCTCAACTGATTGACTTAAGAGGGAGTAAAAATATGTTCAGGGAAACACAGGAATATGAATCACTTAGGAATGAAGAAAACATAAAGTGCAGGGAAGCGAAGGTGAAACGGCTGCAGGCAAAGTGTGAAAAATTCGTAGAAGAAATGATCGTCAGAAGGAATGAATCAACATATAGGAAACTGAAAGCAACTTCCGGAGCCATGAGCAACATTAACACTGTAATAAAAATCACCCTGTTACACGCTTAGAGAGAACGGAGAGGTGAAAAGAGTAGATTGAAGAGCTATTAGATGGGAGGGAAGTGTGTGTAAACATCAGAGAACAAGCTCCATAGATGTGGAAGAAACAGGGAATCAAGTACCAGAGTCAGAACTTAAGAGCCATTGATCATAGCATTGTAGTGAATAGTGAGCAGTGGGAAAAACCGGAAAATAAAGTAGTGAAAGCGTCCGAGATGTGCTGCCACAAGGGAATATTGAAAATTAAGTGGACTGATAAGGTACTCACCAAGAACGTTCCCGCATAATCGCCGAAGAAAGTAAAATATGAAAACACTGACAACAACAAGAAGCATTATTATAGGACATGTGTTAATACATTGTACATCACGGAAAACCTTCCGTGGTACTAGAAGGGACTGTAGAGAGATTGGAGTATGGGCATAAAATAATTGGAGAGTTACTTTGATATAAAAATGGTGGCACACGAGAGGAATTCGTAGTGGGATGCATCAAACCAGTCAGAAGACTATGATAACTCTCCACCAAAAAGGGAGTCAGCTCCGTACTTTAACTATACTTAAACATCATACAGAGGATACGCTCAAGAGAAACACTGGTGATCCTGCTTTTCTTTCCAAAAGATTTCGTTGGTTTGTAACAGTAACTGCTTCAAACGTAGAAATAAAAGAGGTTGCTGTGACAGCCGCCTGATCGTTTCCTTGAGCCACTTCTGACATGCAACAGTGGTAAAAGCCACAGATATTAGATCGACGATCATCTAGATTGTGATTGCGATTCAACGCAGTGGGGCGAGACGATTGTCCGGGGAGTTTGTCAGAGGAACCAATGTCAGGAAGCAGTTCATTAGAGACTACCTAACGTTTATCGTAGTCTCCCATGTAATCACGTGACAGGTAGGAAATACATACTTACACATTAAGGGTAGTGACTAAGGAACTCATACACTTCCTTCACCCAAGAGTATTATTTACCACTGTTCTTTAACATTCTTTTCTCTTTACAGTCATCTTTTCAAACGAACAGTTTTTAGATCGAGAAACAAGACAAAATTACAAATATATTTTATACCTGATTACGACGTCGTTTTAAATGAATGAAACGAGACAGTAATGGTGAAATTAACACGTAGTAGCTGGAAGAACTGATTTTTAAACCATTAATTTCCAAACCTTCAATTTCCAAACCTTTAATTTCCAGTCTTTTAATAGTTGTTAAGCAACTATGGACACTACGGCCACAAATATAAAGATTTTGTGAGCTTTCCATTGGCTTCACGGATCCTGAAAAATTTTTCATTTTCTCTTGGTCAGTGGTTGCTCTGTACCATAGTATGTGGGCGTGCTGGACAGTAATTCCTCTGCATTTCTCATGTGAAAATTCTTAAAGCTTTTTTAAATGAATCAAACCGTATTAACATTCTACATCTCTACACTCGCGCTCAGCGTTGGTGAACCACCCTTCAATACAGACACGATATTCCAATCCAGGGAGACAGGCGTAGCCGGCTGACTGTCTAAGTATATTAGAGCAACTAAGGGCGACTTGCGAATATAGAATGCGTACATTAAGACTCGAGTAGCCAGTGTCGGAGAGAATCTGCGAGTCAGAATCTCGACCACTGTTCATGAACATCGACCTTTGTGACTTCCAAGTACGTTTAGGCCAACTCCGTTTTATCCCCAGCGTACCCTTCATAAAACACGCAAAATCAACACTGAAAGTAACATCATATAAACAGATTGCAAGATTCAGTAACAGTATTTTTGTTTGTTTTTTGTACACATTTGGAAGTGTCGTGTACATCCACATTTTCCACGGTTTGGCACTGATGTTTTTAGCGTAATTTCAGGCTGACTTGCGGCACTACACATATTACTGATGTGGGGTCATAGACGAGTTCAAGTTATACAACAGTGAATGAAAATGAAAGAAAAGGTGAGATTACAAGTGGAAGGGAGGATGTTCTGGCAGTCATGATGACTCCTACAGAGAAATGTTTTAGTAGAAGCCTTTACACCTTTACATTCATCAGTTTCGAAACGACATAGGTAACTATCGGAAATAAAGCTGCACGAAAACTAAGTGTCTCGAATATGACAACGAATTCTAGGAATCAGCAGGCACGTTTAACACGGGACGCATCTTAGTTGATTGCGTGAAGGGCTGCCTGCAGGGATGACCTTGCAGCCTGATCGGTAATATTCTCGCCAGGTCAAAGCGTACATTAAGCGGATGGCCCCGAACCTGATGTCAACAGTTAAGTCCGACACGGTTCTTATGTCTATAGGTACAACCGAAAAAGCACGTGAAGCTGAGTAAAAGAAAGCACAAAGGGAAAGACCCTGACTAAGTGAAGAACAGGAACACTGAGTTTTCTAACGTAAGCGGAAACGGCTGCAAGAAACAGCATTAGCCTTTTTTTACACGATAACATTTCCATATTCTTCAGACACGTGTTCTCAGGTGTAGCGCTTATTGATATGCTGTTATTGCTGTGTGCAAATTTTGATTTTAAATTGTGTAGATTATAAGGTTGTCAAAGTTTTGCTTGTTTCTACATCTACCTCATACTCCCCAATCCACTAATGGTGTGTGGCGTAGGGTACTTTTGCTGCCACTATCTGATCCCTCCAACCCTGTTCCACTCGGGAATAGTGCGTGGGAAGCCTCTATACTGGCTCTAATTTCTCGAATTCTCACCTCGTGGTCGAAACGCGAGATGTATGTGTGGGCGAAGTAATATGTTGTCCGACTCCTATTGAAATGTGCTGTCCCAAAATTTCAGTAGTAAATCTCTCCTTGATGCTCCTATAGTTCTTAAATCAGTTGGGTCAGTCGTCCACATCTCAAATTTTCAGACGAATGCTTCTCAGATGCTACATGTCTCTAATCTGCAATTTATTGGATGTTACGCTGAAGCCATGTACTAAGCATTGATGTGTAAATATTGTTCTTTTTCTTTTACATATGGATCACTAGGTGCTACATTTACTTGAACAATGTCTACTTTCCTTTCTTCCACACTTCACTCATCATTTCTCGATTTTTCTTTCTTCTGCTGCAATGGCTATAGTCTACTTCTTGGGTTTCGTTCATGAGAACCTTCACAATCTTTCAATTTGTTTCAGACCGGCAGTCGTTCCTTAATATCGTACAGAGTAATTCGGACTTCAGCAATGCCACTCAGTTACTTAGCACCATGTGTTATCATAACATTAATACGTGAACACGAAAATTGAAATACAGATTTTTAATATTAATTTTACAAGGAAGCCAATGATTCTTACAGAACTCGAGAGGCACTTTGCCATAGACGTGCACAAAGAAAACATAACGTGTGTAAGTAGCCGTTAAGAGCAGTAAAAGGAAGTAGGAGCTTTCGCTTTCACAACACTGACGCTTCATTCTCTATCGCGGATTAAAATCTTCAATACCTGAACATTGACAACCGGAGAGCTACCAGCCTCTGCCCTGCGCCCTGATCAAGTGCTATGGTAGAAATGACACACGAAAGTAACAACATTTCGTGAAATCACTTTCTAGGGGCTTTCATGTTTACCTGGTTCACTTTCAGAAAAACACACATACCCGGCACCTGTGTACTAAAACCGCTAGGTCGATGATGTTGTCAACAGTGAAAATCAACATATCGTAGTAACGAAGTCTGTAAATAACGTTGTGTATCGGCGTCGTCATTTCACTTACTTTTCTGTAACTGTATGGTCATTTTCTGCCACTAGGAGAAAATTTTAAGTAATTTCGTAATTTCTAATTTCTTAATTATCAATAACTAAGACTTCCGACTACTCTTATTCCCTTATTATACGGAAACTATATTTGTTTAAGGGTATGCCTAGAAGGAGAATGCTAATGAGACAGAGTGAAAGACGCAGAGCTATACTGACACAATTTTTTCGTAGAGAAAATAATAGCAATGTGGACGTTCATAATGATAGTGCATAATATTAATATGTGAGCATCGAAAATTGAAGTACAGCTTTAAAAAATGAATTACACATGGAGGCCAATGAAACTTGTATTTTTCCAAAAGAACTTTGACGTAGATGTGAACAAAATTAAAAAATCATATGTATTCATATCTATTAGGTTAGGTAAAAGGAAGTAGACACACACCTGTAAAAAGTTTTCCTTTGTCTCTAATATTGCCACCAACTTCTACTACGGGGAACGATCAGATACTACTGAAGAAATGATATGTGAAAATAACAACGTTCCGTGAAACTGTATTACAATATCGTTCATGTTAAAATATTGTAGATACTTCATTTGCAGTAACACATGCATACCGGACAGTTACAGTGCCGCAACTGCTACGTCGCTGATGTTGTCAACAGTGGAAAATGAAACTAGCAACGAAGCCATCGGGGACAACAAACGGTATTTATTAGCGTCGTTTTATCACTTGCTTTAGTCTAAGAGTAAATGGAACGAACACTCTGTTCGTTTGCTTCCGTAACCGCAAAATTTACAGTGTTTCTAATTTCCTGTGTCTTCATTTTGAATAGCTACTACGACTCCTATTGTGAGGAAACTACATTTGCCTTAGACTATGCCTCGAAGAAGAACATTGACTGGTCTGACTGAAACACGAACAGCTCGAGAGACACAATTTTTGCGTAGAGAAGCTAACAGGAATAATGCAGATGTTGATAACGATAATGCTATTGTCGTTCTGAAAGATAAATTTAAATGTGCACTGAAATAATTGCAAATAATCTTGAGAACTGTAATTGTGGTTTGATGAATTTACAGTACAGATTTTGTAATGCAAATCATTTCATGTCTGAGGTGACTTTACGCGATATAATGGCATTTACATTTTGTTGTCATAAGGGTAACGTTAGTTTGTTGCCAGTAACATAAAATTTATTTTTCAACACAGTGTGTCAAAGACTCCATATTATCGAATAATTAAAGAAAAATGATAAAAATTGTTTCAAAAATGCACGTAGCTACAATGCGGCATTTGCCACGGATCAGTTCTGTGGCTAAAATTTCGAACAATTTAAGATAGATGACATCTGCCATCACAGATCAGGTCGACTGACGCCATTGGCGATAGTAGTCAATTTTAATTCAGCGAATTAAGCTGTCTTTTTATCAGTCCTTTGAGATTCTTTCTGTGGCCGCTATTACGACGTTTTCTGTGTTGAGTTTCTGTACGTCCTTCCTTCTGACTGATGCATGCGGGACGTCAGAACGACGGCTGCAGCTGTTTCATTACGTAACGTCTCCTGTATTGCGTTTGCTCTGCAACTGGCCGCAAAATGTTTGTTAGTATTTTTCTGCGTGTCATTTCCTGTGGTTCCTTCATCGCCTCTTTTTTTTAGATCTACACATTCAGCTGCATAAAATGCTTCAGACCGAAATACAATAGAGAAGTATTGCGGGATATTAATTTGTTAGTGTAAATATCCTTAGAGAAACAGCAAGCTGGTTCCATCTTTTTACCTCTCGCTTTAATAGCTTCTTTTTCCGAAATGTTGTTTGAATTAATTCTTCTAGATACTTGCATTTTTAGTTGCCTCAAGTTTTGCATTTTTAGTTTTCATTATCGTGGGGGGTGCCTTGAAATTCACCATAAAATTTGTTTCCTCAAAGAAGATTTGTAAGTCTGTTTTTTTCTGCCTGTTCTTCCAGCAATTCAATCTGTCTAGTGCTGTTTCCATTGAGTGTAAAAATAGCAAGGTCGTCTGCAAACGTGAGGCAATCTCTCTATAGGTGTATCTTTTGTAACGTAACCAAACTCTTTCACTGATTTGGGCTTCTCCTAATAACATCCTCCCTTCCATTATGACTTTCTCTGGAACAAAGTTAAAGAGCAACGGGGAGAAACCATCTATAGGTGTCGCTCTAAATTTATTGGTGTTATTATTATAATTATTATTATATTTAAATATAGGCTGCCTATAAAAGAATGTCCTAGTTATAAATTTTAGAGTATCAACTGTAAGCGTTGTAGGGTGATGTTTCAGTGCCAGAACTGACAAGTAACTTAAACATTTTTAAATAAGGTTATCCGCAAATACTGCTTTGCTGTTTTTCAGCCTGTAGCGTCTCATACGCCACATACACAATACGGCACTTCCTGAGTGTAAGGCGTTTTTTCTTCATCAGGTTGCTAAGAGCGAATCTGTAATTTCAGTGCAACTTTCGTTTCGTTTGAAGTGTAATTGTGATACTCCATGTATCAGAAAATATCCCCCGGTGGTAGAATCAATTTTATACCACCGGATGTGTGTGTGTAAAAAGCAAAGTATGGGGTGACCAAAAGTGTTTGAGAAGGATGCTGACCGTGTCAGAGCATCTTATCCTTGTGGTGCTAAGAAGTCTGCCTGGGAACCAAGACTTGCACTTCAATTGCCAAGACGTCAGTATGCTGGGTTTTAATTTAAAATTTAAACATGCGTCCATACTGACTGCAGTTAGTAGGATCTTTAAAGCCAGATGACAATTTTGTACGCTGTAAGTTTGCAAGTGAAGTGTTTTAGCGTGAAGATGAACATTTGGTCGCGTGATGTTCAGTGATGAGGTAGCTTTTCGTCTAAGTAGGAGGGTAAATACCCGTGATGTTCATCTCTGGAGCTCAGAACATGCTCATGAACCTGAACTATGTCAAAGAGGTTGCCCAAGATTCAACGTTTCCTGCGTTGTATCCTGACATCAGGTGTACGGATCAAAATTTTTGCTGAAGCCACCGTAGCAGGGGTGTACTATCTGAATATGTTGCAAGAATGACTCTTTCTCCAACTGGAAGGTTAATACGAAAATTGTGTGTGGCAACAATATGAAGCGGCTCTCCTTTGGCATTTCTTTATGCGACACTGTTTGAATGTCAGAGTCTGTGGCCGTGGGTTTTGTCATAATGTTGGACAGAGCTCTCTTCCGCTGTCCTCCGCGTTCACCAGACCTTACGCCATGCAATTTTTTTCTTTTTTTAGGGCTACATAAAAGATCGTAACGATGTTCCGCCAGCCACCACCTAATTATTGGCCATATTTGAGACACAAAACAGAAAATCCTATTTCTTCCATTACATCGGACTTGTTAAATCGTGTGAGGAAAGAACTGGATTTGATTTTGGATATTTGTCGTATAAGTAAAGGTGGACATACTGAACGTTTGTAAGAAAACTGGGTTATCTTACCTTCTACTCATATATGAGTTTTTGTAAATTGCCTAAATCAAAACATACAGTGTCTGAAGTAATTTATCATTCGACACGAAAATTAGTCTACTTAAAATTAGTCTACTTTGCTCATTTTCATTCGCTTATGTCGCGTAGTATTATATTTTGGGGTAAATCTTCCTATTCTCGAAGGTAATTTTTGGCTCAGTAACGGACAGTTCGGGCAATAAGTGGTGTAAGTTGGCGAACCTCTTATCGACCGCTGTTCATTAGTCTGGGTATTCTGACATTAGTTTCACAATTTTACATATTCTTTACTATCTTCTCTTGTTAACAATATCAGATTATTCCCAAGAGTTAGCGGGTTTCACTCAGTTAATACTAGACAGAAATCCAACCTGCATCGGGATCGTAATTCCTTAACTGTTCAAATGTGAGTGAAATCTTATGGGACTTAACTGCTAAGGTTATCAGTCCCTAAGTTTATACACTACTTAACCTAAATTATCCTAAGGACAAACACACACACCCATGCCCGAGGGAGGACTCGAACCTCCGCCAGGACCAGCCGCACAGTCCATGACTGCAGTGCCTTAGAATTCCTTAACTCTTGTGCAGAAAGGTGTGCAGTATGCTGCTGCATCCATTTTCAATAAGCTACCAGAAAAATTCAAATATCTTAGGAGTAATCCAAACGCTCTCAAACCGAAACTGAAGAGTTTTCTTATGGGTCACTCCTTCTATTCTGTTGAATAGTTCCTTGAAAAGTTGATTCCTGTGCTACATTGTTGACTGCGTTTACTTAAACTTATGGCTTCACATTTTTTCTGTTCATAAACATTTTATGTTATCTGTTATTGTTTCTGTGTTGTAATTTCATGAACTGACGCGTTCCATGATGTTGTAGATTTGCTCCACAATTTGGTCCTACAAAACTTGACGTGTAATGAAAGAAAATAAAACCACTGAAAATTGAATATTAGTATATGGGCACCCTGTATTAAATTGTATTAGGTTGGTGCTTAAGTACGTACCGTGTTTGTTTTGCACTTTGGTATTCCATTTCCTACGGGTTTTGGCGTTTATGTTTTGCACGTTGGTATTCCGGTTGCTATGGGTTTATTTATATACCGTCATTTTTTATCCGTAGTTCGCTGTTCCTATTTGAGTTTACATTTTCACTTTCTCATTTGGAGATAGTGGAGCTGTGGACGCTATAAAATGGAGTGTCAATTGAAGTAATCGGAACATCTCCGACATATTCTTCCGTCTGAGTTCAATTGAGGGATGTCGGCAGCCGAGGGAGCCAGAAACATATGCGCCGTGTATGGGGATAAAGCCACTGTACAGAGCACTGCAAGAAAATGGTTTTCTCTTTTAAAAGACGATAGTTTTGACATTAGTGATTCTCCAGGCTCAGGAAGAATACGGAGTTTGATGAAGATCGTTTAAACTCATTAATTCACGATAATTCACGCCATTGTACTCGAAAATGGTAAATGGACGAACTGTAATCACTCCACAATCGTGCGGCATTTTCATGCAATGGGGAAGGTTTAAAAATCGGGATGTATGTGTGCTACAAGCTCTAACCAATAGTCAAAAAAATCAGCGGATTGTCATTTGCGTGTGTCTGCTCGCTCGTCATCAAATGGCTCGCGAACAACACCGACCTTTCCTCTCCTGTATCGTTACTGCTGACAAGAAACGATGACTTTATGTTAAAATAAGGAAAAGGAAGGAATATTTGGGCTCAAACAAAGCAGCAACCCCCCTTACAAATACACTCCTGGAAATTGAAATAAGAACACCGTGAATTCATTGTCCCAGGAAGGGGAAACTTTATTGACACATTCCTGGGGTCAGATACATCACATGATCACACTGACAGAACCACAGGCACATAGACACAGGCAACAGAGCATGCACAATGTCGGCACTAGTACAGTGTATATGCACCTTTCGCAGCAATGCAGGCTGCTATTCTCCCATGGAGACGATCGTAGAGATGCTGGATGTAGTCCTGTGGAAGGCTTGCCATGCCATTTCCACCTGGCGCCTCAGTTGGACCAGCGTTCGTGCTGGACGTGCAGACCGCGTGAGACGACGCTTCATCCAGTCCCAAACATGCTCAATGGGGGACAGATCCGGAGATCTTGCTGGCCAGGGTAGTTGACTTACACCTTCTAGAGCACGTTGGGTGGCACAGGATACATGCGGACGTGCATTGTCCTGTTGGAACAGCAAGTTCCCTTGCCGGTCTAGGAATGGTAGAACGATGGGTTCGATGACGGTTTGGATGTACCGTGCACTATTCAGTGTCCCCTCGACGATCACCAGTGGTGTACGGCCAGTGTAGGAGATCGCTCCCCACACCATGATGCCGGGTGTTGGCCCTGTGTGCCTCGGTCGTATGCAGTCCTGATTGTGGCGCTCACCTGCACGGCGCCAAACACGCATACGACCATCATTGGCACCAAGGCAGAAGCGACTCTCATCGCTGAAGACGACACGTCTCCATTCGTCCCTCCATTCACGCCTGTCGCGACACCACTGGAGGCGGGCTGCACGATGTTGGGGCGTGAGCGGAAGACGGCCTAACGGTGTGCGGGACCGTAGCCCAGCTTCATGGAGACGGTTGCGAATGGTCCTCGCCGATACCCCAGGAGCAACAGTGTCCCTAATTTGCTGGGAAGTGGCGGTGCGATCCCCTACGGCACTGCGTAGGATCCTACGGTCTTGGCGTGCATCCGTGCGTCGCTGCGGTCCGGTCCCAAGTCGACGGGCACGTGCACCTTCCGCCGACCACTGGCGACAACATCGATGTACTGTGGAGACCTCACGCCCCACGTGTTGAGCAATTCGGCGGTACGTCCACCCGGCCTCCCACATGCCCACTATACGCCCTCGCCCAAAGTCCGTCAACTGCACATACGGTTCACGTCCACGCTGTCGCGGCATGCTACCAGTGTTAAAGACTGCGATGGAGCTCCGTATGCCACGGCAAACTGGCTGACACTGACGGCGGCGGTGCACAAATGCTGCACAGCTAGCGCCATTGGACGGCCAACACCGCGGTTCCCGGTGTGTCCGCTGTGCCGTGCGTGTGATCATTGCTTGTACAGCCCTCTCGCAGTGTCCGGAGCAAGTATGGTGGGTCTGACACACCGGTGTCAATGTGTTCTTTTTTCCATTTCCAGGAGTGTATGTTCGCAGCCACAAAAGATCATGTTATGTATCTGGTGGAACACCGACGGTATGATGTACAACGAATTTCTTCCCCGAGGTGTAGCCGCGAGTGTTGATGTTTACTGTGAAAAACTAAGACGTCTTGCAGATGCAATCCAAGAATAACAACCAGGAAAACTTAGTGAGGTAATGCTACTCCACTATAATGCCTGCCTGTATTCTGCTAGACTGACAAAGAACAGTATACAGGAACTGGGTTGGGAAGTCATTCTATACCGAACTTATTCATCTGATCTTGCGCCCTCAGATTTTCACCTTATCCGCTCTCTGTCGAATAACATTCAAGAAATCCCCTTCCCGATAAAAGTGCGCTATGAAAATGGCTCGACAGGATCTTCGGCTTAAAACTACGCAGTTTCTACAGTTCGAGAATGTAAAAGGTACCGTCTTTGGTACACTCTCGTAAATAGTGAAGGGGCATATATTATTGTTGATTAAAGCCTCTGTTACGTATATTTGTTGTGTTAATTAAACTTATGGAAAAACACTACGAACTTAAGAACAAAATATACACCGAGTTACTAGTGAAATCGCAGGCATCTATGGCATTTAATGTGACGGCAGGTTATATTTCATGTAGAGGAGAGACAGTAGCAAACTGAGAACACTCCCTCAGGCCCCTCCCCAGAGCCGCTGCTTGGATCCACGCTTGCCCTAATTCGAAGTCAAGGAAGTAACGTCGCCCCCGCGGTGTTACCCCAGTGCGGTCAGTAGTAGCTCAGCCGGTGCCTCGCGGCTCGCTGTCCCGGCGTGCAACGCGCGGCGGCCTACGCGCTGCGAAAGCGCGGGCGGCGCCGCGCCACGGCACTGAACAGCACGGCACGGAGCGCTCTGCCACGGCGCGCCCCGCCGCTGTAAATCTGCGCCCATCGTAATTAAACTGTTCGAAAGCAGACGGAGCAGAGCGCAGCCCGATTTTTTGTTCGTTATTATTTACGAAGGGAGTAAAAGTCTTCATTATTTTATGGCGGCCATAAAGCGGTCATCGTGTCGCTGCAGCGCCGTTGCTGAAACGAGCATTGCTCTGGCCCGCATATGAGCTCGCCCGCCATTGCGCACCTCGGCCGAGTGCGAGGGAAAGCTGCGGCTTCGCTTGTAGGGGCCACAGTACCCTACACACTCACTGTACACGTCACAGCTACTGATCGGCTCTACACATTGTATCGCAGTCTTCTCGCTCGCCGGGTGCTATTTAGCGACTAATTACTAATATATAAAGTACCTGAGCCTCCCAGTTAGGCCATCGTTTTATAGTCTTTTTCTTATTCCTTCCATCTGCTTCCAAATTCATATCAATTTGTGAAATACTCAGTACATCTAGTGCTTACACAACGACTTGCTTGGCGTTTACAGTCCTCAGATCAACTTGATTTACCTTGAAAAAATAAATAAATAAATAAAACATACTTCCATCTTTAACACCGGAAAATATTTTCTTTAAAGCGATCATTCTCTGGTGCAGACCTCTTCCACAGTCTGTACACTAGGGAGACAAAATCCATGGTATAGCGATAAGCGCGTATAGAGCTGGTGCTAGGATTGCGTACACAAAGTATAAAAGGGTAGTGCTTTGGCGAAGCTATCGTTTGTATTTAGGTGATTCATGTGAAAAGGCTTCCGACTCTTTTATGGCCGCACGACGGGTATTACCAGACTTTGAACACGGAGTGGTAGTTGGAGCTAGACGCGTAGGACATTCCATTCCGGAAATCGTCAGGAATTCAGCATTCCGAGAGCTAGAGTGTCGAAAGTATGCAGAGAATACCACATTTCAGGCATTACCTCTCACCACGGACAACACTGTGCCTCAACTTAATGAGCGAGAGCAGCGCCGTTTGCGTTTGAGTTGCCAGTGCTACCAGACAAGCAAACACTGGCTGGAATACCATCAGAAATGAATGTGGGACGTACGAAGAAAATATCCGTTACGATAGTGCGGCTTAATTTGGCTTTAATTGGCAATCGCTGCAGACGACCGACGCGAGTGCCTTTGCTAACACCGCGACAACGTCTGCAGTGCCTCTCATTGGTTTGTGACCATATCAGTTGAACCCTAGACGACTGGAAAACCTTGGCCTTGGCTGGTGAGAAAAGTCCTGTTTTCAGTTGATAAGAGCTGATGATATGGTACGACTGTGGCGCAGTCGCCACGAAGTCATGGGTCCAGATTGTCAACAAGATATTGTGTAAGTTCGCAGTGACTCCACAATGGTGTGGGCTGGCTTTACATGGAATGGACTGGGTCCTCTGGTCCAACTGAACCGATCATTGAAAATGGTTATGTTTGGCTACCTCAAGATCATTTGCTGCCATTAACGTACTTGATGTTCCCAAACAACGATGTAACTTTTGTGACTGACAATTCCCTATATCACTGGGCCAGAATTGTTCGCAATTGGTTTGGATAACATTCTGGATAAGTCGAGTGAATGATATGCTTACCCCGATCGCCCGACATTAAAACCACTGAACTTTTGAGGGACATAGCTGAGAGGTCAGTTCATGCACGAAATACCGTACCGGCAACACTTTCGCAATTATGAACGGGTATATAGGCAGTATGTTACAATATTCCTAAAGAGTACTTCCAACAACTTATTGAGTCCGTGCCTCATCAAGTTGCTGCATTACGAAGGGCGGAAGGAGGTAAACCATGATATTAAGAGGTATCACATGACTTTTGTCACCTCAGTATATGTCTTACGTACCGTAATACAATCACTCTTTTTGCCTACAATTTTGGCTATAGTGCTCCTCCCACCATATTATTATTTACTCCTTCATACTGTATCGTAAGTTTCACTAACTTCTTCCTTTTCCTGGAACACACGTTTTAAATGTTTCTTTTCCTGGATATTCTTCCTAGTATCTCTTTCTGCATTGAATGGTCTCTTCCTTGGTTACTTCCTTTGTGCACTTAATTTGTAGCGCCCGACTAATAACTCCATATATTAATGCTTTCAGTTTCCTGCTCTCCAGTTTCTCCACAGCTTACGTTTCATGCCACGCAATATTGCCATCCAGACGTGCGCTACCAAAGATTTCTTCCTGAATTTTTGATGTGAGTAGTGAAATCTGCTTTTGCAGGAGAGAGTGGATCGGGTTATAGTTGTGGAAAGGGGCCAACATCAGTTACTGTTAGCTGCACAAAACACACAAACTTTATTTTCCTAAAACACTTAATCACACACGCCCTTAAAATGATTCAAAAACAATATGGCTGAAGGCCTGAACACAAGTTATTAAAATTAAGGAATAGACGCGGCTGAAGGGCTTAGTTACCAAAAATTTTACATACATGCTCTGCTGAAGGCCACACACTGGACATAGAAGAACTGAGGGCTTAAGCCCTGGATAACAAGAATTTCAGATACAAAAGGAAATTTTAAAAGTGTTAAAGAAATGAATTTTCAAATTTAATTTAAGACGGCTTAAGGCCTTATCTTAAAAATATTTCACATAAAAGCTGAGCTGAAGGCCACATACTGAACATAGAACTACTCAAGGCTTAAGGCCTGGATAATAAGGATTTGCCATAGAGCAAAATTCCCTGTTTAAAAAAAAAAAAAAAATGAAAGGAAAAGGAGTTGAAACAAGAATCTTCAAAGTTTTAACCTACATGGCTGAAGGCCTTATTTTAAAATTAAAACAAACTACAATTAATAAACGGATGAAGGCCTCGCACAGTACTTCAGACAAATCACAATCTAAAAACAGCAGAACAATGTTGCTCAGAAGTGTTCCAAGGGTCGGCCTTAGGACGTAACTCTAACGTATGGTT
Source organism: Schistocerca piceifrons (assembly GCF_021461385.2). Classification (NCBI taxonomy): domain Eukaryota; kingdom Metazoa; phylum Arthropoda; class Insecta; order Orthoptera; family Acrididae; genus Schistocerca; species Schistocerca piceifrons. Next base: position 465,588,735 of record NC_060140.1, on the reverse strand, counting down.
AGGTGAGTTACGCAACCAAGAATATGATTAAGTAATCAGATGGCAATCTGACTCAGGGACGGCTGAAGGACCGGCCAACAACCTAATCAATTCCCTTCCGCCGAACAACGGCATGACAACGGAAAATATCAGCCGAGGACGAAGATACTTGCAGCACTACGTCTTCTAAAAACAGCCAAGGCACAATAACCACTCAAAATTGCTCATATTTTGAGGTATTGTGCTTGTCGAACTACACGCCGTCCCGGACAGCATCAAAATGCCGAGAAAACACGCACTCGCTACTCCGTCCCAACCGACCGACTGCCTACTCCAGTACACAGACGGCATTCATAACTGCTCAGTCGAAATTACACAAAACAGACAAAGTTCCACGAAAACACTTACTCCAAAAACTCCGACAAGCCTAAAACCAATCAATGTGGAACAACAAGGACGAATCACAAGTCGACACACGCAGAGCCTCGATAAGCGGTCGGCGAACACATACACGTCGCCCGATGAGACGACCGACCGAACAACAAACCAACGGTCGTTCCCATTCCAATCTCCTTGCGTCGGACAGTTCATATGTGTCGCCAGTGGTCGGCGAATACTGGCTGTTCGGACCTCACTGGTGCTCCGTCCCGACTGAACTGTCGACACATGCAACCCGGAAATACTAGCGGTCAGTTCAGAGACAGTACGACAGTGCACTTATCGATAAGCGCTGCTGCTGTCACTGATTGGTAAACCAAAAAGAAACTTAGTAACGCCAGTAAATCGAATAAGAAACGAGGCGACAGTACCGTAAGGACAAAATGACAAGGAATAAATGGCATGAACACGAGCCACGCACTGCTCAAGTAGTGTTGAAAGTATTACTGTAATTCCAGTATGTAATCAAAAAGAACTTGTCAGATTGTCAGATTTAGGATCATAGGGACCATCTTCAGATCTGATTGCAAGAGATGAAGCATTATATTAACCTCTTTGATGAAGTAAAATTTTTCATTGTCAACAAACATGAACATTACTAGCGTTATGTGAGTAGTGAGATAGAGGGGGTGTTGGGCTGTTTTGTTTCTGTAGGTTGCATAGATTCAGGGTGAAGCAGACATTCAGGGGCATATCAGTCACTCCCACTTAACCTACTGTTATGCTGTTTCATTTATAAGTTCCTGTGGATACCTATTGTTATATTAAGTGGTTTATGACACTTCGATTTTTGACTCTCCTGGGGATATTCTCTCCTTCTGAGAAACCCCCACTCCTACCCTTGCCCCTCCTCCTCCCTTCTGGGAAAAGGGACCATTGTTCAGTTTTGAGCCAACTGTCCTCCTATAGGGAAACCTCCCAGCCCTCTGCTCCTCTAACCCATCAGGAAATTGGTGGGGAAAAGACTCCGTCTGTGCTGGAGAGGAAGGATCTCACAACGTGAAATTAAAACCAATGTCAATAACATATTAATCAATTCATTTTGCACATTCTTTATTCGATGAGTTTGTGGCAAACAGATCTCCTCTCCTCCCATCCCCTGTTCAATTTCAAACTGGAGGGAAAAAGGCTGGAAAAGATGGTCCTGTCTTTATTTTTGGTGGAAAAAGTATTCAATTGATGAGATGTTGAGAAAAGAGTTTAATATGTGTCAGATGTTTTTTATTCCAGTCTTTGATCACAATAGCACATCCTTCAACAATGACCAGTTTCAGTCAGTAATGACTATTTTCAGATCTACTATACAAAAAATATATAGGAGTGGGCAGTCTATCTTTCGAAACAATGTAGTATTTCCTATTATGATATACCCTGATACAAACTGGGAATGAACAGATAAAATAAGATAAAGTGTACCTGTTTTACACCATGTCCTAATGTAAAAAGATATAATGGCTACATCAGAACATATAAATACACTAAGCAAAGAATCGTCATGTAGATCTAAAATATGGTGTAAAATAGGCCACATCGTCCACACAGTCATTTTGCAACTGGCATTACATACAACACACACTGAAGTGCAGTAGCTACCAGAAATACATCTGCCTATATGCATCATAGATGTCCCTACTATGGTCTTAGATGTGTTCTTCATTTATGTAAGAATCATAGCATGATGAAAATACAGCAGGTCAAATAGATATAGCAGACTATCAAATTTCATGATTACTATAGAAATCAAATGTGATAAAATACAAGATGAATACAGTAAAATGTAAAATTATTTAAAGGAAATGTATAAAGATAAGTTTTGACACTTTTTGGTGAATTTAAGCTCAAATATTAAATATACATAATATGCTCCCTATAGCAACCTATAAATTGCCTATGAATGATAAAATGTCTATAACACAAAATAACTATATGGAACAAAAGACAGATCAACGATCAGTGCCATCTGTTGGCTCGGCTGCCACCATATTACGTAGGTGCATATCAATCAAAAGAATTTATCCACTAGAGGGCTTTTCCTACATTGTGATACGTCTCCCACAGAAAAGGCTTTTACAATACATTAACAGTCAATAAATAAGATTGTATAGTCTGGCCATACCATCCATGAATAGATAGGATATAATCCGTTACAGGTTTAGAGTGACGAATGTATGGAAGTAAGGCAAATGCACACTGTTCACGACATAAATCAGCAGCAAGGCTAGATGTAAGCAAGCGAGTCATTAAGCGGTTATTGTAATATGTTATCAAATAAAGCAAAGGAGGCGTTGGGCACAAAATCGCTCTGTCCATTGAGTACCATTGTGGGCTCGTGCTTTACGACCTAATAAATCTCCAACTCCTCTAACAAATCGAGAGCACGACCCTTTTACGCCTTGTGCAGAATACGCACACAACTCTCAGTATTCTCTAAGGTGCGGCCGGTTTCTCCCAAATACATTCCCAATGCAGTTTTGTTATGTGCCTGCAAATAATCCTTGAATCTTACTTTAAAAGAACTGCCAGTCTGACAGATATAAAATTCGTCATAACGGCTAAAAACAATCTTGTAAACCCCAGAACCATCAAATTTTTCAGAATTATTACTCATATTATGTTTTACGCGGTGCTTCAGAGTGTTGTTAACTTGGAAGCCACATCTAACCTTTGTTTTCCTGACACATTTTTCTATTTGTTGGGACATTTTTCAGTAAAATTTCATGGGAATAGTTTTCTGTTTTTCTTTACTACTTCTATTTTCTTTGTAATTATGCACCTGTCTAATATTTATTTTCTGTTTCTTATCCTACTGTATAGGCGCATAACATCATTTGCAGAAAAACCGTTGGCTAGTACAAGTTGCTTAAAGATACTAAGTTCTTTGCGTATTTCATTGTCGGCCAATAGTAATCTAAAGAGTCGGTCGATCACTGAGGTTAAGAAGGCCCTTTTGTATCTTGGCAGGCGACATGAAGTGGCACTGATAACAGTATCTGTACATGTAGGCTTTCTGAAAACCGAATATTTATGTTTGTTGTCAACTTTCTTAATAGTAAGGTCTAATTAGTTAATGGAGCTCGCTTCTTCTACTTCTGCAGTAAAAGCTATTTTTTGGTTCATGCTACCTATAGCTTGAGCAAATGTGGTAACCTCATTCTCGTTACCCTGTAACAGTAGCAATATGTCATCGACATAACGTTTATAATATATAGCCTTGTCTTTCAGTTATGGAAACTTTGTGAAGAACTTACATTCTAAATCTTTCATAAAAATGCTGCTGTTGTACAAGCCAAACTGTTATCCATCCTGAGACCATCTTTTTGTTGATATATTTTGCCGCTGAAGGTAAAACAGTTATAAGTTAACGCAAATTCTAAAAGTTTTATGTACAATGATCTCCATCGTTTCCTTTATCGGGACACTACTGTAGAGGTTTCCTACACCTAGGGAAGATAACACCGCATTATTTGGAATATGTATATCCTTGAGCGCGTTGGCAAGGTCAGAACTGCTTTTTTACTCCAAAATTAGTGGTGAACATGTACACTGCTTTCAGCTTGTTGTTAAGAAACTTATTTAGTTTACAACATGGTGATGACAAATTGTTAACAATTGGACGGACTTCATTACACTTATTATGTATCTTAACCTGTGATTTCGTAATCGTTAAGCGGAAATTAGGAGCTGTCTAACTTTTTCCGTAGATCTATCTGTAACTCCTGTGCTGGGTCTTTGTGAACTACTGTTATCTCAATATGTGTATACCAGTGAGCATACAGCTGAGAACTGCATCCATAGCCTCCTGTATGAAGAATAGAAGGAGATTATAACTGAAGAGCATGGGTGAATACTTATTAGCAAATAATGGTGATGCAGCAGGATGCATTTCACAACTCATAGAGACTATTGTCTTTGCTGAAGCTGCTTGTGTTTCTTGAAATGGCTGGTCAATTCACAGTACAGGGGACAACTTCATCCCATTTCACTACCCCAGACAAAATGAACTATAGTAGTTCCCTTTGCGTATGGGCCTCATCTGAGCAAGTTCACAATATTAGCGCTAGATGGCGCTTGAAATAGGTTTTATTCCCCCCCCCCCCTCCACTTAATTCAAGAACCAATAAGAACGCAGCATTCCCCCCCCCCCTCCCACACTTGAAAATTGGCAGAAAACAGTAGAAATGCAGGAACATTAAAGCTTGTGTCACGTGATCATGATGTCGGGGGATATAAGGCAGCTGCAGCCACAGTCACTATCAGTTAGTGGAAGAACAATGCAGTGTCAACAAATTCTGACATCCTCATCTGCCTCCGTCTCTCAGAAGTGCAAAAGTAAACGTATGTGATTCAGCTCCATGTCCTTGTTCAACTCTATGTCTCCGATTGAGAATTCTGATTGTTTCTTCTACTGCTTCTTCTTCATCTTCTTTTTTCATCAGTCTCCAGCAGACTCACACTGGCAGCGACCTTCTGCACGTATGGAGCAGCAGTGGCAGCAGCACCATGGGATTGTGTGGTGACCTCTGGCCTGTTGGGACTGGGAGAAGCACAGTGGGATCCTGTATTATTCCTGACCAGCAGGTTGGAGGAGGACAACGAGCTCCTATTATCCATACCACCTGTTGATGAAGACATCCAGCCAGGCCACGACTCTCAGAAGAATTCTTCTGAGGATCCTACACCACTCGGTGCAGCTTAGTCCTGTTCTCTGACACATTCACCATCCCAGAACATTCTGTAGTGCTTAAGTACTGACACAGAAGCATCAGTGGACAATGACTGGCGTGTTATGTTAAAGATCAAAATGCATGACTCAGTGTTAAACTGCCATTTACAGAGTTGTAGGGCTCTGAACGACACAGTTCATCACACACCATCAATCAAGAGACGACTGCTAGGTATTCTCCATCTCCAGACATTTACTGTGCTGGCCTGTAAAACATCATTGTATCATGGCATGGCTCTCATAGCGAGATCTGGAGTTCGCTCCATTTATTTACAGCACTCCACTCTTACAGACATGTTCAGCCTATGGATGATACTGTCTTGTATTGGAAAGACTGAACAGATGGGTTACTTATATTAAAACTGCGTATAAAGACATTGCGAACTATCTCCATATGTATAGTGTACATGCAGATAGTTTGGAACACTGCATGGATAAGGTGTCAAAAGAAGAAGTTAAAGAAAGACCCATGAGCTTGAGAGAAATACAGGCTGAATTCCAAGCATACAAGAAACCTTCATTTGCAAAATACCGTACTGCTGTGAACATTCAACTAGTGAACTTTTACTCATGTACAATGCTACTGGTGTAAATAAAAAAATATTATTGCAATTCTTGTTGTTTTTCTTATTTAACTGCCCCTCATTGTATAATGTAAGATGTATATATTATAGCTTAGTCAGTAAGAAGATTGCTCATAGTTGCTACATATATTGTTATTATTATTATCACTATTATTGTTATAACAATGGTCATTATCCTTTGAAAGCCCATTGCACACTAAAACCCGATGTAGTCGATATCATGGTAGGGTGGGTGAGATGTCAGGACTTCGTTGTACGTGATTGGCTCTGTGATGGTGCAGAAGAAGATCAGATGAATAACAGGAATGGGATACTCCTACCTGATAATATACGAACGATAATTGTAGGTCCATCCAACTGCAGCAAGGCACATGTTCTCATGTCAGTGCTAACCCATCCAGGCGGAGTCCACTTTGTTCATGTATTTGTGTTTTCAAAAACGCTGAGAGAGGTGCTGTAGGGTGTAGATGCTGTAAAATACACAACATTCAGTCAGAGCAGCCAAATACCTCCGCCATAAAAAAAACCAACACATTGTTCATATATGACGATGTTGCTGTGGAAAACGAGGATCAAATTCTACGATATTTTTGGTATGATCATCGTATGGGCGAAGCCGTGTTTTATTTGAACAAATATATTCTAGAATCCCAAAACAGTTGGTGAGGGATAATGCAAATCTTATTATAGCTTTCAGACAAAACAATTTGAATTTAAAACACATTTCATGGGCGCAGTTAGGAACCGACACATCATTCAATGGGTTTGTAAGGATGTGGTCAAGAAAACTGAATGGCTGTGAATATAGACGGAACTTCCAGGAGTTTCTTTCTATATAAATATGAAAAATATGATGAGTACGTTAGTTTACATCACACCATGGATACGTTCACATGTATGTCAGGCACTCAGCCGGAGAGGATAGGTGTGCACAAAAGAGAGAATGCTTCTATACATAGTTGGAAACTTTCAACCTCTCGCACGTAATGTTAAGGACCTAGAGAGGTATGTCCAGACCCTTTTGAGACAGATCAGTGACGTAGATGCTAGGGTTAACGAACTAGAGACATATATCTAGATCATTCTGAGGAAGAAAGTAGATTACTTAGCTGTAAAGATTGGTGGAATTGAGAAGAAAGTACATGACTTAGTTTGAAGGTTGACAGAATGTATATATGGTACACCCTGCAAAGGAGTCTACTTAGTATAGAACAAGATATCAACTAAGCATAAGGCCATCATGCCTCGGAAGGCTGTTCAAGAGGAGTTACATCTGCTAAGTTTAGGAGATTTTGATCGAGAGCAGATGTTGAGAAGAACCCTCCAAACTGTTACTGAATCTCTCGATGATCTCTCAACAAAACTACACAATGATGACAGCGTTGCTGATTTCATTAACCGTCACAGGGATAACAGAATAGAAAATATTCTGTGACAGTGGTGAAAAACCCGTATGTGTCAGCTGTTATGCGCCCAAAGTGCGGGAGATGTATGGTGAAATACTGGAAATGAACAGTGTCCATAGGAAAACAGGAAACCGGAGTAATGGGAAATAAAAAATCTTTATAAAACATAAATATAGCTAAATATAGCGTTGTTGGTCGTACTGACATCCAGCATAATATAATCAGCAATCGATGCCAGCAGTATACATATACTATGAGGAACCCAATGAGCTAATACATCGACTGCGACTGCACGTGCTGTCAGCTGCTGCTGGTAATACTGTTCATTCGAGTTAGTTTGTTTCAGTAGCCTCTGAACTTAGAGAGAGAGGTATAATCGAATAACTATGGAAATAGCAGTTCGAGAAACCGCACAAATCCACACGCAAAAGATACATTCGCAGGCATGTTGTGATTAAAGGCTGATCTTGCACATATGGAGGAATATTCACATCCAAATAATGGGGTTGGGGTTCTTTGGGGAATGAGACCAGACAGCAAGGTCATCGGTCTCATCGGATTAGGGAAGGACAGGAAAGAAAGTAGGCTGTGCCCTTTCAGAGGAGCCATCCCAGCATTTGCCTGGAGCAATTTAGAGAAATCGTGGAAAACCTAAATCAGGATGGCCGGCCGGTGTGGCCGAGCGGTTCTAGGCGCTACAGTCTGGAACCGCGCGACTGCTACTGTCGCAGGTTCCAATCCTACCTCGGGCATGGACGTGTGTGATGTCCTTAGGTTAGTTAGGTTTAAGTAGTTCTAAGTCCTAGGGTCAGAGCCATTTGAACCATTTTTTTTTAAATGAGGGTAGCCGGACGCGGGATTGAACCGTCGTCCTCCAGAATGTAAGTCCAGTATCCAGATAATGGCTTCAAATATATTTTAATGGTTATTGATACATACTCCAAATTTGCCTGGGCATTACGTGTTAAAATAAAGCATGAAAGGATGTTGCGGAAGTGTTTGAGCGATTGTTGCAGACAAGGACGAATCGATGCCGTGACAACCTCCAAATCGTTCACGGTGGAGAGTTTTACAATAAGTGGTTCAAGACCATGATGCAGCAGTCTCGAATATGGCACATTCACCCACCTGAAAGCGATTATCATGGAACCTCTTAACAGAACAATAAAACGTCGAATGTGGATGCATTTTAATCTTTCTGGCTCCTACAAAAGGACAGACGTCTTCCCAAAAATAATTGCACAGTATAGACGAATCAAACATAGCACAATAAAACTGATACTGTATAAAATCGCATGAACACGCTAGATCGACGTAAACAGAAATGTAATGTGAGAGCATTTGAGAAGTCATACCTCTCAACTGGTCGAGTGAGATATTTGCAGTTCCCTATGTGCAGAGAACAAACCCAAGAGCTTACATCTTAAATGAAAGTAGTGGCACTGAAATTTCGAAATGCTTTCACACAGAGGAAACGCAGGAGCGCTCATAATCACGTGTGTTTTCTCATGGAGCATAAGACGTCGGAGGAATAGAGCACTAGTTAAATAGCTTGGTTTCCTGCAACACAAAACAGCTGGAATGAATCTGACGATTTGCTATATAATGAGGTGCACAGAGCACAACAGCACAGTAGCGTAACGTGCATGATAAGACACTTGTTATATGAGGTGTTGGTATTCTCGACAAACTTCCAGTCGAAGTGCACATTCCTAGGTATAATTACTACAGACCTGGTACGAAGCTTTAAAAACGTTTGGTTCGTTGTGATAAGGGAATGAACCTGCTTCATGCGGCATCTATGGAACATGACACTGCATTTGCAATACATGAAGACCTGTCAGGACGTAACGCTTCAGATCGAATTTTCGTTGGTAAAGCCAAGGCAATACTTACAAGAAAGGATATTATTGTGGCACACTGCATTGCAGCATATGTAGGTGATAAAACCATTCATGGTAAAATTAAGTTGGACGTGTGTGTACATTTCAATGCAGTTATGAACGCTTGTACTGAAGAAGAAGAAGAAGAAGAAGAAGAAGAGGAAGACAATGATGAAGAAGAAGCCAGGGAAGGGTGTCTAAAAATCTCTATACCAACAGTGATGTATGCTGTGGTGCATAAAGGACCGGTCAAAGCACCCCATATTCTGCCAGTACCCAAGACATCAGGCGGAATTATCTTTTTCCTCATTCCTGCACTCACATGTCTCTCAGTGGTAGTTCACTGGCAGATGGTGCTGCGGCTATTGCCAGAACAGTCAAGAACACTCAGAAAGCAAGCAAGAAGTAATAACCACATGATGGGAGCAACAGCCATCAGGAATGTGCTGTACGTGAAACCATACAGGAAAGGAGTGGATTCTTCATACATAAAAGGAAACACATTAGCAATCCTACCAGCTATACCGCTTACAAATATAGAGCTGCTGAAGTGGTGTGTTTATGTGAGATGCATTACTGAAGACTATGTGGTAGTTCAGAGAATGTGCAGTTGTGAATTTAGGTGTTCCTGGAAGACCAGGGACCCACTGGATGGCGTATGCCAAGAAAATATAAATAACTATTATTTCGACTCATTTGGAGACCAGCAGCCACCAGAAGAGTTACAACGATACTTCAACATTAGAAGACGTGTGCCCTACAAGTCTTTAATACGACTTGTTCGAGCATCTGTGCATCACGTTCCTTCTAATGTTTATGAAGGAGGACATATCATGAGGTACATTAAACATCCACTCATTAGCTGACGTTCGGATGCACTGACGTATACTCTGTGAATATCACAGATTCTAAGAATGAACATCTTCCGAAAATTAATGACGGAAAGTAAATTGTGGAAACAGAGCCCAGTGGATTGACGATTTAAAAGACGTTTCAAAACTTCCTGAAAAAGGGGTTGTGCTACATGCACATATCAGCACATTTAAATCTGAAATAAACACTGAATTCAGCCACTGATTTTAACCGTAAAGGTTCAATGGCAGAATTATAAGGATTTTGAAGAAGGACCCTAATAAATTTTGGGGACCCGACCTGTCAGTGGATATACTTGCTTTCAGCACAATCCGTGCCCAGTGTAACACGGAAACAAACTCCTATCTCAACAAAAGACTGATTCATACAATTTACAGTTGCAACAGGATATAAAGTCGTTGACTGCTTACCAATGCTATTTATCTCCCAGTAACAGTTCAGATATTGGACTATCTGGAACTATGTATTGAGGACCAGGACAACCAATGCATCGACTTTCGTGGTGAGGAAATCAATGTATGGCTCCATCAAAAGCAGAACCACCTGTGACAGCAAACATGCAGAAACCTGTCAGGACCGGAAGCGGCGGCGACGTTCAACTGGCCAGAACCGGAGGCGGTGGGGACCACCAACTGGTCGGGACTTGCAGCAACGCCCAGTGTCATCATATTGTCAATGAAGACAGGATGAGCATAGTGTATAAAACCAAGGTGCACAACATAGAGCACACACTTCACAGGAGAACAGCAAGATGATAGCGTGCGAATTACGAGTCTCTTGGACCAGTAAGTTTGCAACCTTGCAATGACATTGTTCGGTTTAACTAGACCAATGGAATGTGATGAGTGTATTATATGCCAGTAATACTTCTGACGTAAACCTTACGCATCAACCACATTTAACAAGAACGATGAAATTATGATTCTCATCCAACACCAGTAGGCATTAGCCCTCCCATTCAAGAGTTTCACATATCTTGAGGGATCGTTTACGAAAACGGATGGTATTGCTAAAGTGACATCGAATCTCTTACTTAATGTCTAGCATTCCTGTTTAATGAAATATGATATGAAGTTAACAGGGCTGTGACTAACCATACATACAATGTGACAAAGAATTAACTCTTAACATGTGTGTCTCTGTTTCTTCCTCGGATTTGAACGATTAAGAAAATGCTGTATCTCGTGGTCGTGCGGTAGCGTTCTCGCTTCCCGCGCCCGTGTTCCGGGTTCGATTCCCGGCGGGGTCAGGGATTTTCTCTGCCTCGTGATGACTGGGTGTTGTGTGCTGCCCTTAGGTTAGTTAGGTTTAAGTAGTTCTAAGTTCTAGGGGACTGATGACCATAGATGTTAAGTCCCATAGTGCTCAGAGCCATTTGAACCAAAATGCTGCATAGTTTATAGACGGGCCAGAGTGTAGAACAGTGGAGGAGTACGAGATTTACTGCATGGATACCCCTAAAACTGCTTACGAAATACTTTGCAGACATTCAACGAATTGTTCTGAACGCTAGATAGGAAATTATTCTGGTACAGCGTGCGAGGTGGGTTATTAAAAGCTCTGCTCAATAGGAGACACCCAGGTTCATCATACATGCTTTTCAGACCAATGCAATATGGAATACAGCAAATGATTTCACCAAATTTGAAAACTGCACGTTAACTAATGCCAGAATGTATGTGAAATCCGAAACCTACCAATAGGAGAAGAAGGAGTATAGCAAAGGACTCCAAAATTTTGAAAAGTGCTGGTTAACTAATGCCAGAGTCTACCTGAACTCTAAATTACAACCATATGACGAATTTAAACCTTCAGTGGAATGATAATTCATGCTGTCTAGCATATGATATATATGCAAGGTTCCATGCTTCCTAATATGAAGATGAAGGATGTCTACTCAACTCATGGAAATTCAAGGAGCTAGTGCCAATCATCGCAGTAGATTTCTCAAAACAAAATGAAATAATTAAACCTGAACATATAGATGTACAAATTCAATTTGAATCTTCAGAAAATTTTCTAGAACAATCTACAGCATACGCCCCAGTTCTACATGACCGTGTGATTAACTTTTGAATGCTCACCTCTGTTGGGCAGTGAGCTGTATAAATAAACAGGTGCTGAGCCATACGCAGAGCATTTCACAATGGCATCTCAACGTGTGACCGTCATTACAAACACTCGGGGTTTCTATGATGACGAGTAAGGCAGTTTATTTTGAAAAAATGTTGCGTTCATAGCACACATAGAAAGTGGCAGTATAATAGAGACATCTCAGCATATACTGCATTGCTGAGACCTTTCAAGGATGTGAAATGTTCTAAAACATGGAGGAGTGCAAACTGACTATCGCGTTTCTACAATTGAATTCACTGACACTAACCTGTTATACCCTATAAAGACACAGTGCTGCTTTGATTATTCATCTACAAGGATACCTTCATCTATATCAAAGACAAGGAGAAGATAACATGTATTCATCGAAATTTAAGTTTGCTGCTGTTCAAAGCTTGGAATTCCAGGGGTATCCCGCTCTCCATCGTCTCAGGAGGAAGATGTGTGAAAAAGTGCTGTATCTGGTTATGAAAATGTAAACTTACTTTTAAGCTGGATGAAAAATAAATGAATTTTTACCTCACGAGATGTGTATGATTTCTTTTCATCCCGCTTCCACCAGCTTTGCCCAGATACTCCATATGTGGTTTTTCTCAAATACTAACGATATAATTTTAGATGTGTTTCCTATACTCGTATGACTTCAGAAGCAGACACTGTCACGTGCCTCCTGCTCCCACAAATTAATTTGTGCTTCATGATAGGCAGAATCCCGTGCAACTATTCTAGGTATTTTGTCATCTTCCATTTTAAATTCAGCTTCATGTTCAAAACTAACCTTATTTATGAATTTCAAATCCTTTACATGTACAACTCGGATAGGTTTATTTTTGTAAGTAACAACAAATACATATGTTAACGATTTTTTCTTTTAATAAATTCTCACAGATCCAGTTTGATGCTTGAGTTGCAATTTGGTTCTTGAGGTACAATTCGTTTGTAATATACAAAGCACAGATACTTTTTTTTTACACAATAACAAGAAAATTTATTAGAAGAAATATTTAAAATTTTCAGATACGTAAATATACCCTAAAATCAAAGTGGATTTACTTTTCTTCTTACACAACAACTAAATTCCACAATAGCATTAGTAGCGGTTACAGAGTTGTTACATGACAACAATTTCGAAGGACTGTGAACTATGTATACCTACCTGCACTTAAAAACGATTCACATTTGGAATATTAGAGGTAAGTGAAACTTAAAAATGATTCTACTTACAGACGAGATTATCTCGAAAACTATACAGGGGATAAAAATAGTGGGTGTCACAAGTTCGTAAGCTCAAAGGGGACATCAAATGATACTACACGTGACCTCCAGCCACCGCCCCCTTGGGTGGGATAGGGGGCAACTTTTAAATCTTAAATGGAAGCCATCATTTTTTTATTGCAGATTCGGCTTCTCCATAAAAAAGTAATCAACTTTTGTCTGAAACATTTTAAACCATTGACAGATGGCGCTGAAATCGAGAAAAAAGTAAAATTGTGGAAGACCTCTGTTTATTTAGAACTACCCGAGAAAGACGGATCTTTGGCTGCTCTTTATTGTATTAGATTTCCTTTGTTACCAAATTTCCTTCATCATTTTAGAGTGTTGTTCCCTTCTTCTTCAGTCCAGTTTCGTCTAGTTATTTTCTTTCTCTCTTGAAATTCTTCCTTTGAGCTGCCTTTTTCAAATTTGTTCTGTTTTCTATTGTGTTTTTTGTAATTCCAGCGTTTTCCATGTCCTTTTCAGTATCTATGAACCATGCGGAATTGGATTTGTAGCTATTGAGTAATCTGAATATCCGCTTGATTAGTCTGTTACTATCCGTCCTGAATATACAGGGTGGTCCATTGATAGTGAACTGGTCAAATATCTCAATAAATAAGCATCAAACGGAAAAACCACAAACAACGAAACTCGTCTAGCTTGAAGAGGGAAACCAGATGGCGCTATGGTTGGCCGCTAGATGGCACTACCATAGGACAAACGGATATCAACTGCCTTTCTTTTAAAATAGGAACCCCCATTTTTATTACATATTCGTGTAGCACGCAAAGAAATATGAATGTTTTAGTTGGATCACTTTTATCGCTTTGTAATAGATGGCGCTGTAATAGTCACAAACGTATAAGTACGTGGTATCACGTAACATTTTGCCAGTGCGGACGATATTTGCTTCGTGATACATTACCCGTGTTAAAAGGGACCGTTTACCAATTGCGGAACAGGTCGATATCATGTGGATGTATAGCGATTGTGATCAAAATGCCCAACGAGCGTGTGCTACGTATGCTGCTCGGTATCCTGGACCACACCATCCAAGTGTCCGGACCGTTCGCCGGATAGTAACGTTATTTAAGGAAACAGGAAGTGTTCAGCCACATGTGAAACGTCAACCACGATCTGCAACAAATGATAATGCCCAAGTAGGTGTTTTAGCTGCTGTCGCTGCTAATCCGAACATCAGTAGCAGACAAACTGCGCGAGAATCAGGAATCTAAAAAATGTCGGGGTTCAGAATGTTACATCCACATCGATTGGACTCGTACTATATTTCTATGCACTAGGAATTGCATGGCGACGACTTTGAACGTCGTGTACAGTTCTTCCACTGGGCACAAGAGAAATTACGCGACGATGACAGATTTTTTGCACGCGTTCTATTTAGCGAGTAAACACCAACAGCGGTAACTTAAACCGGCATAATATGCACTATAGGGCAACGAAAAATCCACGATGGTTGCGACAAGTGGAACATCAGCGACCTTGGCGGATTAATGTATGGTGTGGCATTATGAGAGGAAGGATAATTGGCCCCCATTTTATCGATGGTAATCTAAATGGTGCAATGTATGCTGATTTCCTACGTAATGTTCTACCGATGTTACTACAAGATGTTTCACTACACGACAAAGTGGCGATGTACTTCCAACATGATGGATGTCCGGCACATACTTCGCATGCGGTTGAAGAGGTATTGAATAGCATGTTTCATGACAGGTGGATTGGTCGTCGAAGCACCATACCATGGCCCGCACGTTCACCGAATCTGACGTCCCCTGATTTCTTTCTGTGGAGAAAGTTGAAGGATATTTGCTATTGTGATCCACCGACAACACCTGACAACATGCGTCAGCGCATTGTCAATGCATGTGCGAATGTTACGGAAGGCGAACTACTCGCTGTTGAGAGGAATATCGTTACACGTATTGCCAAATGCATTGAGGTTTGGCGGACATCATTTTGAGCATTTATTGCATTAATGTGGTATTTACAGGTAATCACGCTGTAACAGCATGCGTTCTCAGAAATGATAAGCTCACAAAGATACATGTATTACATTGGAACAACCGAAATAAAATGTTCAAACGTACCTACGTTCTGCATTTTAATTTAAAAAACCTACCTGTTACCAACTGTTCGTCTAAAATTGTGAGCCATACGTTTGTGACTACCACAGCGCCATCTGTCACAAATCGAAAAAAGTGGTCCAACTAAAACATTCATATTTATCTACGTACTACACAAATATGTAATAAAAATGGGGGTTCCTTTTTAAAAAAAACACATTTGATATCCGTTTGACCTATGGCAACTCAGTCTAGCGCGCCAACCATAGCGCCATCTGGTATCTCCCTTCAAGCTAGACAAGTTTCGTCTTTGTAGTTTTTTCGTTTGACCCTTATTTCGTGAGATATTTGGCCCAGTCACGATCAATGGACCACCCTGTATGCCCAAAAAACTGTAGTCTTCTCTTCCTCATTACATCAGTTACTTTTTCAGTTTTCAAGTATAGCTCTCTGTTTGGTCTTAACTTGTACTCAGCATTATCGTTTCTTTTATCTCCCAGTACTTTTCCATAAAATTCTTCTTTCGACCTTCTCTAGTTTCTAAAGATCTCCATGTCTCGTTAAATTAAGTGTTTCTACCGTTACAGAGTTGCAGGTCTGGCTACTGTTTGGTTGTGTTTTAAATTTCGTGTTCCAGGACAAGGACTTTTTGTTATAAACGTTTTTGGTCACATGAAACACTCTTTCCATTTTGTGCACGCTAGTTTGTATAGCTGTTTTTTCTTTTGCACTATATGTAATCCTGTCTCTTAGGTATTTAAAGGAATCTGTTTTGTGTATTGTATTGTTGTCAACTGCAATATTTCGAGGAGCATCACAGATGTTTGTCATGAATTTTGATTTTTCAAAGGATACTTTTAGTCCTACTTTGGCTGCTTGTTTTTGCAGTTATCTTATTTGTTCTTGGGCATTATCTAGCGAATCTGTAATCAATACTATGTCATCTGCGAAGGCTAAACAGTCGACAGTGATCTTGTTTGGTTTCCTTCCTAGTTGAATGACTTTAGTATTGATGGCCTTCCTCCATTCACGAACTACCTTCTCTAACACACAATTGAAATGTAGAGCTGACAAACCATCTCTCTGTGGGACACCTGACATTATTTCAAACGATTTTGAGAGCTCTCCCCTAAATTTCACTTTCGATTTTGTATTTGTCAAAGTTTTTTTAATTATTTCAGTTGTTTTAGTATCGAGTGCTAATTCTTTTAAGATATCAAGCAGTGTATTTCTGTTAATTGAATCATAGCCTTTTTTTAAATCCACAAAATTAATTACATATTTTAAGTTCTTAATTTTCTTCATTTCAATTCTGTTCTTTAATTTTAATATTAGTTCTGTACATGACCTTCCCTTCCAGCCTGATACTCTCCTAGTTATTTGTCAAGTATTTCTTCTACTCTTTTTAAAAGCGCCTTAGACAAGATCTTACAGGTCACTGGTAAGAGAGAGATTCCCCAATAATTGCTAGGGTCTGTTTTCTTCCCTTTATTTATGTAGTGGATGTATTAGTGCAGATGTCCATTGTAGTGGTAAGCTGTGTGTTGTCCAGATTTCTTTGAGTATTTCTGATACACTTTGTATCATGTTGTCACCAGAGTACTTCCATAGTTCAGGAACTGTATTATCTTTTTCAGGTGCTTTATTATTTTTAAGGACTTTTATGATTTCTTTTATTTCTTCTGTTGCTGGCGGCTTTGAGACTGTTGGTGTTGGGATTACAACATCGAAATTAAATTTTTCTTTCGGTGGATCACAGTTATGTAGTTCTTCAAAGTATTCGGAGAGTATTCTACAGTTCTTTGTGCTATTATATGCAGTTTTCTGCGTTTTTGGGTCAGTGAAAAATAGACTAGGTGGAGAGTATTTCGTTAAGCTACTTTTGAAAATTTTTTAAAAGTCGCTACCATTGTTCTGTCTGAAGTTGGAGTCTATTAGTGCTAGTTGGTCTTTCATCTACTGTACTTTGATCGTTTTAAGGCCATTTGATGCTTTCTTCCGGTCTTCTTTTAGGGAGTTCTTACTTTTAATCATTTTTATTTGCATTCGATATGTTCCAACTCGTTGTCTAGTTATAATTAGTTCGTCACACTCATCATTCCACCAGGCATGTTTCCATTTTTTGGTAAGGAGAATGGTTTTTCTGCTGACTGTACTATGTATCTTTGAAGTTGTTCCCATGTTTTAGGTATTCTCTTTTCCAAAAATGTCCTGAAATTATCTTCCTTAGTTAATTCCTGAGTGACAAACTTTTTAGATTGATATGGGCTCTTTCTTTTGTACATTGGCCTAATTTTGAATTTAACGATAGATAGATAGTGATCTGAATCGAAACCTTCACTCTTAGCATCTTTTACATTGAGTATCTCTGATGTAGACTGTCTGCTTATAGCAACATAGTCAAGTTGCTTCTCCCCACAGACTAGATTCGGGGATACCCATGTAGTTTGTATCCTTGGGAGTTTTTTGAAAAATGTAGATTTTAGAACTATGTCATGTTCTATGCATAAACTAATAAGTCTTTCCCCATTTGCATTGGTTCTTTTACGTGTAGGGAATTTGCCTGCTATGGATTGGTGATGACTTTTTTTTTTTTTTGATGAAATCTGGTCTAAGGTGTTTGACAGTTCCTGCTAAAAAATTCTGTTTGTTCTCTTTGTGTTCTGTATTTCTCATTTGCGGGTGCATGTGTATTTACAATGGTATACAGTTTGATTACTGATTTGAAGATTAATGTTGAAAGTCTTACATTGGAAGATTTACATTATACTATTGAGTTTAATATACACTCCTGGAAATTAAAATAAGAACACCGTGAATTCATTGTCCCAGGAAGGGGAAACTTTATTGACACATTCCTGGGGTCAGATACATCACATGATCACACTGACAGAACCACAGGCACATAGACACAGGCAACAGAGCATGCACAATGTCGGCACTAGTACAGTGTATATCCACCTTTCGCAGCAATGCAGGCTGCTATTCTCCCATGGAGACGATCGTAGAGATGCTGGATGTAGTCCTGTGGAACGGCTTGCCATGCCATTTCTACCTGGCGCCTCAGTTGGACCAGCGTTCGTGCTGGACGAGCAGACCGCGTGAGACGACGCTTCATCCAGTCCCAAACATGCTCCATGGGGGACAGATCCGGAGATCTTGCCGGCCAGGGTAGTTGACTTACACCTTCCAGAGCACGTTGGGTGGCACGGGATACATGCGGACGTGCATTGTCCTGTTGGAACAGCAAGTTCCCTTGCCGGTCTAGGAATGGTAGAACGATGGGTTCGATGACGGTTTGGATGTACCGTGCACTATTCAGTGTCCCCTCGACGATCACCAGTGGTGTACGGCCAGTGTAGGAGATCGCTCCCCACACCATGATGCCGGGTGTTGGCCCTGTGTGCCTCGGTCGTATGCAGTCCTGATTGTGACGCTCACCTGCACGGCGCCAACCACGCATACGACCATCATTGGCACCAAGGCAGAAGCGACTCTCATCGCTGAAGACGACACGTCTCCATTCGTCCCTCCATTCACGCCTGTCGCGACACCACTGGAGGCGGGCTGCACGATGTTGGGGCGTGAGCGGAAGACGGCCTAACGGTGTGCGGGACCGTAGCCCAGCTTCATGGAGACGGTTGCGAATGGTCCTCGCCGATACCCCAGGAGCAACAGTGTCCCTAATTTGCTCGGAAGTGGCGGTGCGGTCCCCTACGGCACTGCGTAGGATCCTACGGTCTTGGCGTGCATCCGTGCGTCACTGCGGTCCGGTCCCAGGTCGACGGGCACGTGCACCTTCCGCCGACCACTGGTGACAACATCGATGTACTGTGGAGACCTCACGCCCCACGTGTTGAGCAATTCGGCGGTACGTCCACCCGGCCTCCCGCATGCCCACTATACGCCCTCGCTCAAAGTCCGTCAACTGCACATACGGTTCACGTCCACGCTGTCGCGGCATGCTACCAGTGTTAAAGACTGCGATGGAGCTCCGTATGCCACGGCAAACTGGCTGACACTGACGGCGGCGGTGCACAAATGCTGCGCAGCTAGCGCCATTCGACGGCCAACACCGCGGTTCCTGGTGTGTCCGCTGTGCCGTGCGTGTGATCATTGCTTGTACAGCCCTCTCGCAGTGTCCGGAGCAAGTATGGTGGGTCTGACACACCGGTGTCAATGTGTTCTTTTTTCCATTTCCAGGAGTGTATTTTGATTTGCTATCTATTATTACAATAAGTTTCGAACGACATGGTTCATTTGCATTAACTGTATAAATGACAATTTGCATGATATGCCTTTGAACTAAAATGCTACGCCCGCAAATTCTGGTGCTTCGTCTATAGTTTCTCAAATTCTGCTGCTCCCGTCCCAAGCGGATTAGATATTCGGTGATACCACACAATGTGTGGCATCAAACTCACTCTTCATATGATAAGGGCGTTTCACATGTTTCTTATCTCGTATAACAGAATATTTCTTTATTTGGTATTTTATCTTGTTCATTTAATGTCAGTATTATTCCTTTCTAAATCACACCTCCGTCTTTTTACATTTCGGTGTGGCCCAAACTTCTCATTCATGCTCAGTGAACGTCTTTTGTCAGTAAATGGTCAATTATTACGTTGCATACTACCATAAGGCACTCTAATTGTAGGTCAACAACTTCAAGGCACCGCCTGTGCAGTTCAATTTTTGTTTGGAGCAGTTTTCGAGAGAAACATTCCAAGAAGTACAGTCATCCGAAATAGCGACTTCTGTTTGAACAAAAGCAGTACTGTCTTTTTTGAACCTCAGGGCACAGCTCTATAAAACAACAGAGGGCGCATCAAAACAAACTGTTACATATTTTATTCAAAAACATTTTGCTATGCTCGGTAAGTTGTAGGCTATCTTAAGTCAGGACAAAGCTCTGGACATCTCGGTCGTCTGATCAAGCTTATGACGTCTATTTGTCCTGGTGAAGGTGGGTTTCTCAATCGGCAACAATCTGCCTGCAAGTAGAGCTTTCATTTCACTTTGTGGATCAGCGGGGCGACGTGATGGCAGTTCATCAAAAGGTGTGCGAAACTAAAAATCTGCCTTAGATACTGTTGAATATGAAATCCTGAATTCTTGCGTAATCTCAGACATACTTGGACCATGTGTTTTGCGTCGATTACCATCTCACGTTGAAAAATTATTAACTCATACGTTGCTGTCGTGTTAACTAGACACCTGCGCATAGTCTATCTGCCCGCAAAATTCGGGCGTCATATGTGACACATGTTCAAGCGAGACAACTATTTTCGTGTTATTTGGCCACACCTTTTCCAGACTAGGAAAATTCAAGACACACAGAAATAAATTTTAAAGGACGAAATATTCACCCTTTAGAAAAAGGGACAGTGAGTCTCTCGCAAGGAAATTTAATGGGACCGATCATATGGCCTATACAAAATGTAAGGCTTATTTGTTGAGGATTTTCTCTTATATATTGACAAGATATCTTTATGGTCCGGAAAGTGGCAAACGTCCCTAAACAATAGGAAGTGTGAAGTCAACCACGTAAGTATTAAAAGGAATTTGTTAAATTTCATTCACTAAAATCTAAAGCTTGTCAGTTGCACTAAGAATCTAGGAATAACAACTACGAACAACTTAAACTGGAACGTTACAAAGATTATGTGGTGGGAAAAGCAAATCAAAACTCCGTTTTATTGGTAGAACATTCTGAAAATGCGTTCACTAAAGATACTTCCTACGGTACGCTTGTCAGTCCTCTGCTAGAGTATTTCTGTGCGATACAGGATCTTTACCAGAGAGAACAGACGAAGGATGTCGAAAAACTTCAAAGAAGGTTGGTTTGATATGCTCCGCCACGAATTCCTTCACTGTGTCAACTTTTTCACCTCAGCACTTACAGCTTACGTTCTCACTTATCTGTTGGATGCATTCCAATGTCTGTCTTGACCTATAGGTATTATTCTCTACAGCTCCCTCCGGTACCATGAAAGTTATTTCCTGATGTCGTAACAAATGACTTAACATTCTGCCTGAAGTCGTAACCGAGTCCTAAAATCCTGTCTCCTCTTCTTGTCGGTGTTTCTCATGTATTCCTTTATTCGCCGATTCTGCGAAGAACCTCCTCTTCCCTTACCATCAAAGTTTTTAACTTCCGTTTGTATCCCGCATTTCAAATGCTTCGATTCTCTCGTGTTCCGGTTTTCCCTTAGTCCCTGTTACACTGCCATCTAATGCTGTGCTCCAAGCGTATATCCTCATATTGTATTATTGTGAAATTCAAAGAGAGTTTCGATGATATGATATGGGAGATGATGTGGCAATCATTACAACAAAGTTGTTTTTTCTGCGGTGACATCTTATCAGGAAATTTCAATTTCCAAAACTCTTCTGCGAACGGGAAAATATTTTGTTGACACCCATCTACACAGGAAGAAATTAGCATCATAACAGAAAAAGAAGAATCAAAGATCGCACGGAAAGACTTAACTGTTAGTTCTTCCCGCGCGGTTTTCGAGAGTGGAACGGCAGAAAATTTGCGCGAAAGATGTTAGATGAACGCTCTGGCAGACACTTAAGTGTGAATAGCAGAGTAGTCATGTGGACGTAGATATGCATGGTAGCAGTATACAGACGGAATTTTCTCAAATTAATGTCTGTTTCTGTTGAGATCTCTGAATCCTGCGAACACGTTAATGAATAGGGTCGAGAGGCGGTTTTGTTGTTAAGAATATTTTATTTTAAATTTTAACACTGACTAAATATTTCACCTTGACTAAAACTTACGAAATCTCTAAAGCTGTATGTCACATGATTTAGTAAATGTCATGGTAACTGGAGACATCGAAATAGTGTATGAAACCTGAAGGTTTCTCATCTATTGTTTGTAAATGCTATATGGGCGGGGTGACGTAGGATGTTACGGATATCTCGTGTGGAAGTCGCAGGAAAGCGACTGTAGGCGGAAACCACACAAGCATAAAGGTCACAATGGACAATGGCTCTGTATGCTTGGGCTGGCAGCTCTGTGCAAAGGTCTCGATAGCGAGGATGCACTTCACTCGATTGTCATCTTGACGCGCTGACGACTTTACTGAACGGCTTCAAGGCAACTGGTGACTTCATACAGAAACGTGAAACCACAGAGAGGTCATATGGGGACCCCAAGTCCTTCGACGTGGAGAGAAAGTGGGGACAGCTGCGATGTACATCCTGCACTCTCCTTCTGTTTACACGTATTATTATTGAAAAATAATTTATCGACGATGGCAATTATCTTGTCTCAAAACATTCTAGATGAATGAAAAAAAATAAAAAAAACTTACCAGGAAGCCTTACCGCATAGAAAAATATTTCATTATACTTGCCTGTGAATGTGACGATAAATAACTCTGTTAGAAAGATAATGCGACACTGATGCTGTCTCTTGGTAATGTACTACATAAACTTCGGTTGCAGGAGTCACTGTCTCAGGGCAGTTTACCTGTGTGCCATACGCCACATTTAGGTCAAATGAGAATTGCTTGATTAAAAAATGGTTCAAATGGCTCTGAGCACTATGGGACTCAACTGCTGTGGTCATAAGTCCCCTAGAACTTAGAACTACTTAAACCAAACTAACCTAAGGACATCACACACATCCATGCCCGAGGCAGAATTCGAACCTGCGACCGTAGCGGTCGTGCGGTTCCAGACTGTAGCGCCTTTAACCGCGCGGCCACTCCGGCAGCCAATTGCTTGATTAAATGAACGTACATGTGGGTAGGTTATCCATGTACAAAAAGAAAATTCACTGACGACAGCAGGAATTTTTTTATTTATTCTTTATTAATAACACGATATCAAAAGATCCGAGAACTATATAATACTCGTGCACCCACATTTTACAGAACACTCAGTCTCGTGTTTTATGTTCCTTAACCAAGTGTCTTTTTAAATTGTGTGTCGACAGTTATACGGAAAAAGACCATTTTCTTAAATTTTTCTTGAAAAACCTATATTGTACTCCGTCCTTAATGATTTACGTTGCTGATAGGACATTAAATCACACTCGTCCTTCCTTCCTCCATGATAACTATGGCTTGTAGTAAACTGACGAAGTTTAGCCTAGCACCGTCAAATGCAGGTAAAAGGATGTTTTTTTAGCGACATATACAGAACCATTTTGCGTAACCACAAACGCCGGAATGAAGATGCACTGCGCAAGACCAGCGAAGGCGGTGGAGGAAACGTCGGCCAGTGGTGCGCGGCGCCAAGAGCGACACGAGGAAGAAGCGACTATAAGCGCCGCTCCAGCTACACTCGGCCTCTCAGAACAGCACAGTCTGCAACGGACATTAGTGCTACGCTATCGGATTGTCGTGATCAGTAGCCAGCGCTTACTTGGACTTTGTGTATAGCAAGAACTTCACTTGTATGAGAATGCAGGCTTCCTCGGTGAATATCGATGATAAAATCTTCTCGGGTTGACAGCCTAGTCAATGTGTTGCTGTTCAGGAACTAGGCTGGCAACTAGACTGTCAACCCGAGAAGATTTTATCGTCATAAACTTTACTGTTTTGATATCGCCTCTCGCTAGCGACATTTGCTGTAATCAAAGTTAATTACTGTTAGCCGGCCGGGGTGGCCTTGCGGTTCTAGGCACTTCAGTCCGGAACCGCGTGGCCCCTACCGTCGCAGGTTCAAATCCTGCCTCGGGCATGGATGTGTGTGATGTCCTTAGGTTAGTTAGGTTTAA
This sequence comes from Schistocerca piceifrons, assembly GCF_021461385.2. Taxonomy (NCBI): domain Eukaryota; kingdom Metazoa; phylum Arthropoda; class Insecta; order Orthoptera; family Acrididae; genus Schistocerca; species Schistocerca piceifrons. The sequence goes on along the minus strand of NC_060140.1, from coordinate 465,564,653 downwards.
GTAGTTCTAAGTCCTAGGGGACTGTTGACCTTAGAAGTTAAGTCCCATAGTGCTCAGAACCATTTGAACCATTTTTGAATTACTGTTAATTTGATGTCTAGAAATAAAACTGCTAATGTTATTCAGAATGAATTTTCACTCTGCAGCGGAGTGTGCGCTGATACGAAACTTCCTGGCAGATTAAAACTGTGTGCCCGACCGAGACTCGAACTCGGGACCTTTGCCTTTCGCGGGCAAGTGCTCTACCATCTGAGCTACCGAAGCACGACTCACGCCCGGTCCTCACAGCTTTACTTCAGCCAGTATCTCGTCTCCTACCTTCCAGGCTTTACAGAAGCTCTCCTGCGAACCTTGCAGAACTAGGTAGGAGACGAGATACTGGCAGAAGTAAAGCTGTGAGGACCGGGCGTTAGTCGTGCTTCGGTAGCTCAGATGGTAGAGCACTTGCCCGCGAAAGGCAAAAGTCCCGAGTTCGAGTCTCGGTCGGGCACACAGTTTTAATCTGCTAATGTTATTTGTTTGAAGTGTTGTATAGCATTCCGAGAACGCAACATCCTTTAGGCACCCTATAAGCAACGAATGGGCAAAATCCCACAGTTTCATTAGCAGAACGGGAATATTATAGAACATCTGAAAAATAATCCTTGTTTTTTGTAATTTTAGAGTGACGTGGTATCTGGCTTCTTAAAAGCTAGGCAGCAGTTACATCATGTCTTATACAAAACACGTGGAATTATTTAATACTGACAGAAAAACCAGAGTACAGCCGTTTCTATTATTTCTCTTCGTGAATATTTTTGACTCATCTGAAAATTTATTCTTATATTAAACTTTAAAAAAGTGTAGTTGTATTGTATGAATCATTTAACAAACTGTCTGTATATGGGTAGGTTAAAATCAGAAAATTAAGAAAAGTAACACCTACTTCCGGAACCGAATCCTTGAACTCACATTTTCTAACTAATACTGCAGTAACCCAGCAGTATAGTTGAGAGTACTGAACAAAGCCACTTGTGCCTGTAATAATGGCACTGCCAAATTGTCATTTGCGACATCCTGTTTCTACACAAAATATGCACGGGACAAAATTTTGTTGTAGACAGATTTGTACTGTTAATATGCAATGAATCGCAATGTGGCGTCCATAAATTTTGGGTCACCCTGTATACACAGGGTTATTCGTAATTACCTCTGGAGCATCGGAGGACGAGTGCACGAAAACCGCAATGCTCAGAGAAAAATGACACATCAGTGGATACAACATCTGTCCGTTTCGATTGTTAATATGCGCCCTAGCGTAGCTGTACTAGAGGGCAAGCGTATCTACGTACGCAAACATTCCGAACCGTACTGTCTCTCGTATATGTAGGTAAGCCGACGTTAAGCGCTGACGGCCAAGATGTGGAGCACAAATGGGAATAAGTTCAAAAGCATAGTTACTCAAGTATGTTCCATAGGCGTCAAGGGATGGGATAGATCCACCAAGGTTCAATAGCCGTGTTAGACAACTGTTACGTAAACAAACAAAGCTTCATCTCAGATTCACGGAAGTCAGAATCTACCTGACGAAGAAACGTTGAACGAACCTAAAATGATGCTAAGAAGAGCAATGAGTGACTAAAATCCAAAAGAGGTTTTGGTCTTATGGAAAATCACTAAACGTTCGAAATTCTCTATCATTCAGTCAATGACTATACTGGCACTGTAACGGAAGATAACAGGGAGAAGGCCGAAGTACTGTACCCGGTCTTTCGAAATTGTTTCACCGCGTAAGGTCGTAAAACGGTTCCTCCTTTCAGTCATCATACGAAAATCAAAATGAGAAATATTGAGATAAGCAATCGCGGAACAGAAAAGCAACTACAATAGTAGTGGAGAGGTATCGGGACCAGTGAGATAACTGTAAAAAAAGATTATATGAAAGAACTTGCTCCCTTTTTAGGAGCAGTTTATCGTAGCTCGCTGGTGCAACGAAAGATACCTAGAGAATGGAAAAAAGCGCAGGTTTTTTCCGTTTTCTATACGGGTCGTAGGACAGATACATACTGTCATATGGCTATATCGTTAACATCAATTTGCTGTATAATTATGGAACATCTTAAATGCTCAAGAATTATGAAGTATTTGGAGAACAAAAAAACCCTCTTCGAAAATCAGCATGTATTCCACGAAGGAAGATCTTCCGCATCTACGCTCGCCCTGTTCCTCCAAGAAGTCCATAGCGCAGTAGACAACGGTGCTCATGTTGAGGCCGTGTTCCTTGACTTCAGGAAGGTATTTCACACAGCCCCACACTGCCGTGAAAACACGTACGAGCTCAACACATCGCTCTTAAAGGAACAAAATCGACAAATGTAAAGTTAATTGCCGTAGAACCCCAAGGACCGTTATTGTTTACAGTGTGTATAAACGATGTAGTAGAAAGCTAGTATAAAGCGTAGGAAGCTCTTTAACACTGTTTACAGATGACTAGGTTGTCTATAAGAACGCAACTTTTCCAGAAGATAGAATCGATTTGCAGGATATCCGCAGCTCGTGTCTAGAGGCTAACGTTGCTGCCTGTAGCTCATGGGTTCCTGGGTTCAATTCCAGGCTGGGTTGGGAATTTTCTCTGCCTAGGCACTGCGTGTTTGTTTTGTCTTCATTATTCCATCATCGTCATCATTCGTGACAATGGCTATATTGGACTGTGGACAAAATTGGACTGTGTAAAAACTGGGACTTTGTACGGATGCTGATGACCGCGCAGTTGAGCGCCCCAGAAACTAAACACCATCATCATCGATTTGCAGGATGATCCGCAAAGCGTTCATGAATGGTCCATGCTGTGGCAGCTGGCACTGAACGTAAATAAATGTAACATTGCCCATACACAGGAAAAGAAATTCACTTCTGTGCAGCTCCGCTATTGATGACAAACTGCTGGGAATAGTGTCTACCGTAAAATAACTGAAGTAGAACGACCACATAAAACATACGGCGGGAAAAGCAGATGCCGGACACGTTTATATGAGTAATCGTGAGGAAATGTAACTTATCCAGGAAAGATTCTCCCATATTCTTCACGAATCAGAGCAGACCGACACGGGAGATAGAGAAGAGACAACGGAGAGAGGTGCGGTTCTTCACGGGATCGTTTAGTCTGCACGAGAGCGTTCCACACATGCTCGACAGATTCCAGTGCTAGACGCTATAACCGGCCGCTGTGGTCGACCGGTTCTAGGCCCTCCAGTCAGGAACCACGCGGCTGCTATGGTTGCTGGTTCGAATCCTGCCTCGGGCATGGATGTGTCTGATGTCCTTAGGTTAGTTACGTTTAAGTAGTTCTAAGTGTAGGGAACTGATGTCCTCAGATGTTAAGTCCCATAGTGCTTAGAGCCATTTGAACCATTTTTCCTAGACGCTAGAAGAGACGCGTTTTGCTTCACGGAGAGGTTTACTATTGAAATTTCGGATGAGCGCTTTCCGGGAGAGAACGGACAAAATAATACTTCCTCTCACATATATCTCACGAAATGACTACGACGCAATTAGAGCTAGTACAGAGGCTTACTGTCATTCTACCCATGTGCCATTCATGAGTTGAACAGGGTAGCAGAAGTACCCTCCGCTACACAGCATGATGTAGATGCAAAAGTAGAATGAACAGATTTCCAAATCAGGTTGCTGTCGCCCTTCTCCGAACAATATTCGCGTCAGCGACTGTACTGAATTACACAAAAATTGATGTTTGCCGCCCCAGATAGTGCCCACTTTGAGCACTCGTAATGTGAGCTCAAAACAAGAAAAATGGTCTGATCACTGACTGTCTGTAGTTTTCGAAAAGAGATCTTATGAAATCCCGGAGGTAATTATGAAGGGTGTGTGTGTGTGTGTGTGCGTGTGTGTGTGTGTGTGTGTGTGTGTGTGTGTGTGTGTGTGTGTGTGTTAACACAAACGCACGACACATACATCAATGTCCAGACTTGACCGTACGTTTGTCCCAGTATATGTTTAAGATAAACGTAGTGGTTAATTATGTAATTATTCAATTGGTCATTGTTTAAGAAGCACACGATTTAAATATGGTGCAGTATATGTAAATTCTGAGAGCACCATTTAAAGGACCGCAGTGATATACTTAGTACAAGATGCCATGTTTATTTACGTTTTTTATGGGTGTGTCCTCCCCTCACACTATGATCAGTTGAGTATAATATGTATTTTTGTTGGTAAATAATGAACCAGCTGATACAGAACGACTTGTGAGGTCGGAAAATTATCGCCGAGGTTAGCTACGTGCTGACAATATTGTAAATTGTAATGGTCGTGTATTATCTTAAATTTCCACGTTTACTATGGAGCTTGGTTGGGAGTGACAATATTTAAGGCTATTCGACGTCACACTACGTGTGAAGCTGTTAGTCGCTCATCAGCGTAGACATTATATCGAACGGCATGAAATTCAAGTGATTATTTTTGTGTGAAGAATTGGCCGCTCCAGTTTCATACTTTAATAGTTTCTGAACATCAAACTTAACTAGAAAAGGTTGAATTTGTTTTGGTACTAAAATTTTGCTATGAGTCAAGTGGTAGGCTCTAAGCAGTTGTCAGAATTATACTTGATAGTTTTGGTGATAGACCCTGGAGCGATTTAAAGACAATCGTATTTCGTGTTGATTATACGATGGTTTTGTAAGACAGTTAACTCTATATTTTGGAATAATTATTGAACTGTAGCGAAGCTCAGGCATTTGCGACTTCTCATTTACGCGCTAGTTACGAACATGGAAGCCTAAGTGGAGGTGCTAGCAGCAGCTCGGACACAGGCCACGCAAGCATAAACCGTAATAGTTATATTTTGTGTTATTTTTGGCTCCATTTACATCCAGTAACTGTATCACTGTAAGTCCAACATCCATAAATTTGACTTTCGTGAATGTAAAAAGAATATTGGTCTTAACTGACCCAAACACGTTTTGTGTTGGCGATCATAATTGGTCCTCCTGAATGAAAGGCAGTCAGCTGCTATTTAAAGTTGTAAGAGTGTCTGTTATAGATATTATCAATGACATCATCACGTATGAAACCTGAAGACTACAAAAAACTGCAGGAAAAGTATATAAGGGTGTGCGGCCCACAAACATAACGAAGTGTAATAGGTGCCACACAACAGACAAAGCTGCGTAAATAGGTTGCTCATCAGTCAGATGTCATTTATCTGTTTGTATTTATCTGTCTATAAGATGGTCAGAAACGACCTGGAAACCTTATGAGAATGATCACGGTAGGTTGTGCTGAGAATTAATTATTAAGAAAAAATTTGACACATTGCGCGCTTTCCGAGTTAAATAACCTTGAAGTCACCCAGTCCAGTTGATGCGAGTGCAAAATGAAGCGGTCCGCCAGATACAGTAAGTGTAAGTTGTTCTCATGCCCTAGATGACAGCACAAGAAACTGTTCAGTCTTTGGCTCGGGTTCGATCCTTATTATCGTGATATTTTTAATTTGTGCATCGCTCTTTTGTTCAGTTTTAGGAGACCAAACAAGCAACAAGTTCGGCGACACCGTATCTGACGAACCACTTTAATTTCCGCGCATTGTGGCCTGATAGGCTAGCTTCTGTGTTAATTAACTCGGAAACGGCGCAACGCATAGAATATTTTTCTTAACAACTATTTATTAGCACAACCGACTTTGAAACATCCTTATAAGCTTTTCAGACTGTCTGTAACCACTTCCTAACTTTAATTCCGTATTTGGATGTATTGCTGTGCTCCGGTAAGGATGGAATGAAGGAAGGAAGATTACAGTGCAATGTCCCAATGCAAAGGTGTGATGGTTAGAGACGGGGCTTAAAGCCGAAAAAAGGAGGATGGCGAAAGAATTCAAAGGATTCTTCGCAGCATTTTCCTTAGTCTAAGGAAAGCACGGAAATAATCTGGAGGACTGGGCGGCGATGTGAACCGCCGCCCTCCCGAATGCGAAACCACTGTCTTACCACTTTTTTCTATTTGTGTCTGGTCTTTCTTTTTATTATCTATTTAAATCAAATTTCTCATTATTTTTAGATGAAATGACAAGGAAAAATTTCATGTTGTGGATTTTAAAAAATGTAATAAAGTAATAAAGTCTTTTTTGCAGACTTGCATTCCTTTACACTTAACATGTACTTTTCCCTTCATTTTCAATCCTTACCATTGAACTCCGTTGTAAGTTATCTGTCCTGAATGCAGGCAGTCTCATCAGCAGCGTCGCGGGCTAATGGCTGGGTGTCATATGCTTATGTACTGTAAGTGGGCCTCAGCAGCTGCGTCCCGAAGGGTGCTTCGACACACATACACCTGGCCCAGTATTATGGTCGTAGCAGCTAAGCTAGCGCCGACGTCGGAAAAACTCCACTTTATGTTACACCACGCAGAAATCAGGGACTACGAGATATAAGGGCCATGCAACGAGCTTGTGACGTCACACTAGTCGCCTTGTTCACTCCGCCACACTTTGCGAACGCTCGGTTTCGTCCAGGGCCCACCAGAAATCAACATGTATTTGAAAAGGCACCCGCTAAAGGTCTTAATTTTCTCGTGTGCTGTGGAGAATTTGCATGTATTTAAATACGCCCATAAGAATAATTAAACTCGTCTGAAAAAGTTTCACTTTCCCCTCTGGACACGGCTGCTGGCACTCATAGCACCTGCAGAGTGCAGTGACGTACGCGCTACGTCCTGTCTTTTTCGTGGACCTGGGCAGAGTGCTGAATTTATCCAATGTTAACCCAGTGTGATAGTCATCCAATTGTTTTAAAACCGTACTTACCGCATATTGCTGTAAACACCGATCGTAGCTTCGGCAAGCCAGGAATTTGTTCACTGTGTGTGCACCATCTGAATTATTGTTCAAACTGTAATTAGAATAAACTAACAAAAGTTTAAGGAAATTCAGATTTTCATCTCCAGAAATAACATCAGTACATCTCATGCAACTTACACTAAACGTTATCGAACTGTTTTTTTCAGATCTTAAAAATATAAAAGAACGAAATGTGTAAGTAAGTACAAATAATTTTCAGGCTCCTAACGATATTCTACGCAAGCAACGATTTTCTAATATCACTGTTGCTTAAACTTTCTTTTGAATTTAAACAAAATTCGCAAATATATAGTACTATGAAAAGCCGTCTAATTGATTTGATTTCAAGTAATCTGGATAGGCAGCCGCAAGTAAAAGCCTTCTCCATTCTTCGATTGTATCGTCCAGCAATCTTAATCCTTTAATTTTAATTTGCCATTCCCATAGTAGATGCACTTTTTACCATGTAACCATAGACTTTCCATTCATCCCAACGTCGAAAAGACGGGGGGGGGGGGGGTTGGAGGGGGGGGGGGGGCGCGTAGGAGTTGGTGGTGATAGGTAGTAGTCTATTCATTTTTTGCACATCACAATCGTCTCTCGTGCGTCGAGTGCGTCTGTTCCTAGTAACTACATTCTTTATTCAGCCCTAATTTTATATTATGCAACGGAGGGATACTGTGGGTATAGTACGTACACATGGAGACGAAATGCGCACCAAATAATCTGTTTCGTTCCCCGTGCGAAATACTTGCCAGGCCATCTATTGCTTTATGTCTTGAAAAGCATCTACACAGTTATTGAACATTCGTGGGATTTTGTAGCACATGGAAACCTACGTGACAGGTCTGAAAAATTACGATCGTAGCAGGAGTTTATTAATCTGAATACCCACACAAATAACGTAAAATATTAACGAATCCATATAAGAAGAAAAATGGTCTCTTAACATGTCTGATGACGATGCTGCAATGGCTCATTGGGACTGCCGGCGTACGTGACTTGGGAGGGGGGGAGTGACATTCGATATCAGAGCATTCCTACAAAATGTAATAAATTCGATAACTTCATTTAATCTAGGTTCCCGCAAGACGCCAACGGGGGTTTTCTCTCCATCGAATACCTTTCCTATTTGTTGGTGCTTTTATTTCCATTGCTTACTATTTTCTCAAATGTAAAGTACATTACAGACAAGACGGTCTTCGTCCTCTATCTTTTCATTACGTATTTATTTTGCTTCTTGGAGAGTAAATAAAACATTATACCATTTTTTGGGATTTGTCTTCTTCCATATAGCTTACGTAAATAATTTTATAAGTTCTTACAATGTCACATTTCCACCAGTTTTAATTATTTTGTTTCAATGTCATATTTTTTGTGATTATTCTTTTCTATACACATCAAAAGAAGTTTTGCATCACCCCGGTTCCCAGAACTCCTAAAGATAGACGTTGACTGTGGATACTGTATCACGGGGACAGTCCCTTTGACTGTTCAGTGATGTCACTAAACTCGCCCAAAGATGTAAACAACCATGCATGAGCAGTGCCTATTGGAAGGAGGGGGTCCAACAGCCGATCAGTTCCGGTCATTCCACCAGGAACGATGTACATGGCTTGTATTGTCTAGACGGTCAATACCGCTGTTCGATCGCGTCCACATTGTTACTTTGTGCCAGCTAGAGCTCTCAACAAGGGAAGTTTCCAGGCGTCTCGGAGTGAACCAAAGCGATGTTTTTCGGCCTTGGAAGAGATACAGAGAGACAGGAACTGTCGATGACATGCCTCGCTCAGGCCACCCAAGGGCTACTACTGCAGTGGATGACTGCTACCTACGAATTATGGCTCGGAGTAACCCTAACAGCAATACCAGCATGTTGAATAACGCTTTTCGTGCAGCCACAGGACGTCGTGTTACGACTCAAACTGTGCGCAATAGGCTGCATGATGCGCAAATTCACACCCGTCATCCATGGCGAGGTCAATCTTAGCAACCATGACACCATGCAGCGCGATGCAGATGGGCCCAACAACAAGCCGAATGAACCGCTCAGGATGAGCATCCAGTTCTCTTCAACGATGAGTGTTGCTTATGTCTTCAACTAGACAATCGTCGGAGACGTGTTTGGAGGCAACCCGGTCAGGCGAGTGCAGCGAGTTGGAGGTTCCCTGCTGTTTTGGGGTGGCATTATGTGGGGCAGACGTACGTCGCTGGTGGTCATGGAAGACGCCGTAACGACTGTACGATACGTGAATAGCATCCTCCGACCGATAATGCAACCAAATCGGCAGCGTATTGGCGAGGCATTCGTCTTCATCGACGACAATTCGCGCCCTCACCGAGTACATCTTGTGAATGACTCCATTCAAGATAACGACATCGCTCGACTAGAATGTCCAATATTTTCTCCAGATATGAACCCTATCGAACATATCTGGGATAGGCTGAAAAGGGCTGTTTATGGACGACATGAGTAGTGGGACAATCTGGACCAACAGCACCTTGATGAACTTGTGGATAGTATGCCACGACGAATACAGGCCTGCATCAATGCAAGAGGACGTGCTACTGGGAATTAGAGGTACCGGTGTGTGCAGCAATCTGGACCACCACCTCTGAAGGTCTCGCTGTATGGTGAGATTTTCATGAGCAATAAAAAGTGCGGAAACGATGTTTAGGTTGATCTCTGCTCCAATTTTCTGTACAGGTTCAGGAACTCTCGTAACCGAGGTGACACAAAACTTTTTTTTTTTTTATGTGTGTAATATTGTCCGTAATTCTGCACTTTATTTCTGAGTGCCATTCGCGACTGGACGTATCCGCAGGAAAATATCGGCGCTGCGTGACTATGACGAACGACTTAGACCGTACTTGTAGCGTGGCTCCAACATAAAAAACTAAACGCAGGATTAACATTTGGCTGGGCACGAAGTTTTATTTCTAAACAAAATGTCGCTGGCTTAGTTTGGAGATTCAGTCGCTTGTCGAGTACCAGCCCGTGTTGGAATGTAAATTTCAGTAGAGCTCACCATCCAGACGTTTTACAACAACGAGCTTTGTGTTAAACCGTATAATGATTCCACTATCTGGCATTAGATAGCGTCTTGCCCGCTGCCTCTCCTTGCGTGCGGACAGGTAGCTGTGCAAAGCGCCTAACCTCTCCCCGACCTGCCCCACCCTACACAGCACCTGTCGCCGCTTTTACTGTGTCTCTCATTAATTTACGGGCGCCTTGAACCGCGAGCGCCACCTCCGGAGGAATGCCATAAAGGCCGACCTGGCGCCGTCGATACGCGGCCAGGCACCGCAGCCACTGAAATGTCTGCCACCGACTGTCCCACCACCTGCGCCGTCCGGTTGTCGCCGGCTTTGTTGCCCCCAGTCGCTGCTGACGTACGCCCGCGTACCGCTTCCCGACTCGACCATTTAGTGGCAAACCTCGTTACAACGGTTCAAATGCGTGTGAATTCTTAAGGGTCCAAATTGCTGAGGTCATCGGTCCCTAGACTTACACACTACTTAAGCTAGCTTAAACCAAGAACAACGCACACACCCATGCCCGACGGATGACTCGAACCTTCGGCGGGAGAGGCCGCGCAATCCGTGACATGGCACCTCAAACCGCACGGCCACTCCGCGTGGCAAAACCTCGTTCCCATCTGTGACGAACACACGCCACCTGCCTTGTCCTCGGCGAAATGTCACAAACACACTGACAGATATTTCTTTCATTGCTTTAAGGCAGTAACGCAAACTGAAGTCTGAAATTCAGTCTCTGTTGTCACCCTTCGTCGAGATTTTTCGTTTGCTATGCACCGCGCTGTCCACAGACTCGGTATCGGCCAGAAGAGCTGTGATAAGTAAAATCGGCAGACAACTGTCTTGCTCCATGAGGATTGTACACTACGGTGATTATATGAGAAAATTTAAAACTGTATGCCAGATTAGGAGTCACATCCGGATTCCACACGTCACATGCATCTCATGAGACGCGCCCCACACTTTCAGTGTGTATTCTTTAGAGGGAGAGGGTGGGGGTGGAGGACGAGACGAAGTTTTGAAGTGAAAATAGCACTGTATATGATCATGTGTTTTGTAACAGTGCAACGTTCTAAATAACTGAAAATTGTAGACTATTGACATACAACTTGCCACAAGCTGGGTGTGCTCTGAACACGACCCCTTGTTCATCAGATGCTCCCAGATCATTTAAAATAATAATCCTCCCCATGAGGCTAATAGGCTGCTTGAAAGATCAGCTTCCGCGCACGTCGAGAAACATAACTTCCTGAACTCGTCAAGGGTTTCGCTTCCTCGCCTATTGCTTATGGTTGGAGGAACTGGCTGCGTCAATTGAATAATTTGCTTTCATTATTGCTGAATGGTAGAGTATGATCTGGTAAGAGGATATGTATTCAAACAGTGCGTAGAAATTACTCAGAAATTATGACGTCGTCATAAAACAATTTAAGAGTGAATTTGTATTATTAAAATAGAACAGTGGTAAAAATACGAACGGCCAGTAGCATAGTGCTGGACAGTTACGACCGAAATGATCCCCACACACCTATAAGACAGGAATTACGCTTTCAAGCATGATCGTAAAACTTTAACGTTGCTCAAACCAAAGGTGCAGGTTCGAACAGAGCACACAACAGATCAGTGGATAAACGAAGAATCGGAAACATCATTATGTGGGTGAGGTCCACTGAGTTAACTCAATAACGAAACAAAACATTAGTGGCTACGAAAGAAAAAAAAAACAAGCAAGAATTAGTTTGGAGAAAATATTACGTGCGTGGAACAAGACTTAGAAACAGAAACCGGGAATAAACTCCTCTTCCCCCACTATATCTCGGTTTCCCATTACCAATGCGTGACTGGCGTCAAGGAGCCAGCTGACAAGTCGCGTTGCGCCGAACTGCCGACCGCTGCTAACAGTCGCGGGGCTGAGCCGATGTGATGTGGCTGTGAATCGCGGATCTTGTCATACTCGTTGCGGATGCGCGTATGTTCAGAGCGAAACTTCAAAGACTTGGCAGGAGACAGAAAGGTAAGAAAAACACGTACGAGAGCGGAGTCCAGAGGAGTATCACCAGGGAAAAGTTCGAATCACAATACCCATTCGAATCCGAATACAAATGAGACTAAGAATTTTGGTAGCCTTTCTTCAGGCCTCAGAAACGCACCGCACAAAATCTTTTCTAGCCAGTCCAGGGCCTCAGTGCTCTCACAGTCAGGGATCTGGAAATCCGTTCTCTAGCTCCCTCCATAAACTTAAAATGAATCCGCCACTCAGATACGTGTATGTAGAAAAGATAGACGAGTGTCGCTCGTTCCCCTGTCCAGACTTATGAAAAATTCTGGAAATATTTTTAGACTTCGCACACCGGTCCCATGGGATGGGCAAATTTTAGAAATTTGCAGCAGACAAGGGGCTATGTATTTTGTTTCAGGAAATGTGTCCGGAGACCACACACAGCAGCATAACAGGAAGTGAACAGCTAAGGACTCCAGAAGAAGTTTACTAACAAAGATGAGTTCTCACCCATTCCAGAAGTGGTTTCGCGTTCTGCTACAGAGGACATCAATCTTCCGTTCCTCCGTTCATCGTCCGTATCTCGTGATCCAGTGGGTAGCATTGCTGCCTCTAGATCACAGGTTCCCGGGTTCGATCCCCGGCCGGGTCGGGGTTTCTCTGCCCAGGGAGTGAGTGTTTGTGTTGTCATTTCATCGTCATTCGGGAAAAGTGCCGTGACAGGACTGTAAAAAGGTTGGGATTATGTAAGAGCGTCGCCCGCACAAAATATCATCATCATCATCATCTGTTCTCAGAACCTGAGCCAGGCGAGTAAACCCTGCAAAGGCTCGTCCGACCGTATCTGCGGCCCACTAGAGTGAGAACCTGCACTCTAAGTTTCCGATTCCTCTTTCAGAAGATGCAAAATTTCCTACTGTTTCCGCGCCAGCGAAATTAGTTTCCCTGGTTTTAACCAGATTAATTTAATGAAACAAAACTACTACAAGACTGTAATGTCAGATTAAGTACAGAGGGGTAGGTTACCTACATTGTTACACGCTATCTCCTAGCCACACATGTAACCAGCAGGCAATGCAGGGGGAAAGTCGGCAAATAAAATCTAACTCGGAATGTAAATGAAGCAGGAGAGACTCATATGCAAATTCAGTACGCAAATAGGATAAAAAGTGACGAGAAAGACCTGAAAGGAAGGCAACAACCTTGCAAACTATATCGAGTTTTGAGCGTTTGAAGAATATGCTATATAAATTGTATTTCATTAATCCACATTTTACATATTACGAACTAACACAACAGTTATGTTTTCATATTGTCTTTCACTTACCTGTTTCACATCGTTAAGAAATTTCACCACAATACAAAGCGATTGTTAAGTCATTCACGTTGTTCACAAATTCATTGTAAAAGTCTTTACATGGTATGACTCCCAAGCAAACGATGTGTGCGAGTCAGAGACGTAGTCTGACAGCCATAACACTCGCGAAGTCTGACAGCGTCTAAATTAAGATAAGGGTGATACTCTGGTTCTGTGATAGTTATAATATTCGGAATTGGGTTTCCGATCCTGTTTCGTGTTCATTCCACTAATTTTGAATTCAAGCAGAAGAGTGCATCTCTCTTCTTCCTCCTCTTCTTCTTCTTGCGTTACTGCCTCTGTAGGACCACGGGTAGTCCTTCGTGAACTGCATTTTCCTCTTCTTCTCTCAGAACGTCTTCTTCTCTCCCGCTCTTCTTCCGAGATCTTCAGTGTCCGTTCCTCCTGTCGGCTCCACTGGTGACTAATCTTTTCCTGTATTCTTCTCTGTCATTGATCTCCGGCATATTGGTCGGTGTATATTGATTCCTCCAATTTTCCTTTCCTTCGACCTTGATCCCCAATTGCAACCTGTCCTTCCCAAGTTCAACAATCTACTTGGTTCCTGTCTATCCCCTTGTCCTCCCTGTTGTTTCCCACACTCTCTTCGCCATTCTGTCCATACTCATCCTAACTACATGTCCAGCAAACCTTGCCCTTTCGAGTCTGATTTCCCCAGATATTGTTCTCATGTGTTCTAATTTGGCAACCATGTTTCTTGCACACCCAGTGAAATACGTAAGTATTCTCAATCTCTCCTGCCAAATGCAGATGTGTTAGGTTACCAGCTTCTAACGCTGAGCGTGAAGAAAGTTGCGTTTTCCTAACCATTGTGCTGCAATGTTTTAATGTGTGGCACCGAACTACAGCGTTTGTTTTTATATCCAGAAATTTAAACTTCTGAAGCTTCTAAAATGACGTCTACGTGTTTTTAAACCTAGATATAGCGCTCAATTGTATAATAGTGCAAGATGATGGAAATTCTCAGGAAAATACGTGTCAGCAAGGCCGATGATATACTGTATTGAACACCGCGTACAACTGTAACTGGTTACTTGTTTCAGTTTTTGGTGGTAAATTCCTGTGGGACCAAGCTGCTGAGGTCATCGGTCCCTAGGCTTTCACACTACTTAAAGTAACTTAAACCAACTTACGTTAAGTACAACACACATACCCATTCCCGAGGGAGGACTCGAACCTTCGGCGTGGGGAACCGCGCGAACCTTGACGAAACGCCACAGACCGCGAGGCTATCCCTCTCGGCAAACTCGTTTATCTAAGGACATTTTACATAAATATTTAATTCTTATAAAGATATAATTGAGGCTCACTGTTAATAGACAGTTGTTGGCATAAGGTTTTAAGCTAGATAACAACTGACTGATCACTTGATTTATTTAAAACTGACACGTCGTTATTTGACATTAAAACACAAAAGAATTAAACACATTAGCTGGCAGTGTACATTTATTTATGCCAATGGAGACAGTTGAAAATTTGTCTGAAAGAACGGACACAACTCATATTATTTGGTATTATAGAATAGGGAAAAATACGATCTATTCCTTTTAAAATGTGTGGATAAAGTCGTAAGTCAAGATTGCAAAAATTCCTTTAATGATAACTAGTTTCACCTCACTGACGAGACACTCTCAGATCAATAAAAATTACTCAATTCAGTGTGCATCAGTCACCAGGCATATGACCGGTAAACTAATTTTTGCTGTTTTGACTTACGACTTTTGTCTACACATTTTAAAAGTAACAGGTATCATGAGTCAGTGGTGCAGTTGCTGGATCAGTCTTGGAATAAACTGAGAGCATCTGCAGCACCACGATATTTTCTTACTCAGAATTAAATAACTTGAATTTAACAAGCAGAGGATAAGAGTCTGTCATCTGAGGATAGAGAACATTCGAATACTGTTTCTTTTGGTCGTAGAGCAGACTGAAAGTGGACGACTCAAAGAGTAGGCGATTCGCAGTTTAAACATCATTAATAAGACAGTCAATTTGTTCCTACGCTGAGCACCTTAGAAGATGAACTTCTTCGTAATAAGAAAATAAATGAATGGGCCTGTATACATTTGCACAAGGTAAAGGTATCCTATGAAACAGAGATTTGAATGTATGGGATAAATCGCTAGCAGTAACAGGGAAATCAATTTTAAATTGGACTGAACGTTTACTCTATGCGGTCAGTAGGAAAAACATTAAACACTATCACAGAAACATAACGATCGCTGGTGCTCGCTTTAAATAACCAAATGAATTCAAAAATTAATCACATTCCTTGACCAATGACATACATAGATACTCGCAAAATAGTATTAATTTCATGCTAAGGGAAACGCACACACCCTTCACAACCATACTAACACCACGAAGAAGGAAGAAAACGAACAAGAAGAATTACAACATGCTCTACGAGCGAAGTAGTTGGCAAACGACTGCTCCACTGGCGTAACGCATCAGTGATGAACAGCGAAGAGTCATCATATCTTAGCACTCCATCTTCAGGCCAGAAGTGGCCCATCGGGACCATCCGACCGCCGTGTCATCCTCAGGTGAGGATGCGGATAGGAGGGGCGTGTGGTCAGCACACCGCTCTCCCGGTTGTTATGATGGCTTTCTTTGACCAGAGCCGCTACTATTCGGTCGAGTAGCTCTTCAATTGGCATCACGAGGCTGAGTGCACCCCGAAAAATGACAACAGTGCATGGCGGCTGGATGGTCACCCATCCAAGTGCCAGCCACTCCCGACAGCGCTTAACTTCGGTTATCTCACGGGAAAAGGTGTAGCCACTGCGGCAAGGCCGTTGCCATTCATATGTTCGAACTTAGTGAAAATTGCGACATGAAATGCCATTTAGCGCTGAAATAGAGACTCAATAATGTTCAGAAATACGGATATATCTAACACGGATTACAAACGAACCACGTGGCTGAACAAGTTATCTTGCAGAAAAAACCACGAACATTCCCAATTCCAAACTTGTTATAAGGGGTGGAAAGTATATTGTAAATCCAAAACAAATTGTGATCATAAAATAATCACCTCAAGCACACGGTAGCCATGTCCGTTGGTGCACACACACCAAGCACTCGCACGGAGACAAGAGAATACGAAAAATTACGAGATGTATAGAAACACATATAAGAAATAATGCGCATTCGAACGGAACTTACGTCAAAGCATAACGACAAAGGGAGGATCTGGAGACCGATGAGTTGCGGCTCATTGGCTTTTCGACCACGTGGTCCATCTCACTCAAAGCCAGACCAAGTTAAAGTATGAAAATACTAAAAATCTTTCATTCCGGTGAAAGAGTTACCCGCATAAGAAAGTTATCGCAAGGTAATTTAAAGTGGAAACAGATTCAGAGAATGGAATGCCCTCTAAACCGTATCTATCACGGGAATTGAACAAACAAACGCACATGTACTAACTGAGAAAATTACAGAATAGAAATGAATCTAATGAGACAGAAGAATATAAGAAACGTGAGCACATGTACATTCAGACAGAGAAACTAGAATACTAGCTTAAACAAAGCACAGCTCACATACCATTTTCACATTCCTGAGTTTCAGCTTAACAAAGTAACTATAAAAAAATAGTTCAAATGGCCCTGAGCACTATGGGACTTAACATCTGTGGTCATCAGTCCCCTAGAACTTAGAACTACTTAAACCTAACTAACCTAAGGACATCAGAAACATCCATGCCTCTGGCAGGATTCGAACCTGCGACCGTAGCGGTCACGCGGTTCCAGACTGAAGCGCCTAGAACCACACGGCCACACGGCCGACAAAGTAACTGTAAACGTGAATGACTGAAAATCATGCAAAACCTGAATAGTAAGACCTGAAGCTGTAAAGAAATATGTTAATAGCTTATCTAGGCTGAACAAAATAGAGGTAAGCTATAGGGAGAGAAGGGTAATATACCGGGTGGTTAAAAAGTCAGTATAAATTTTAAAACGTTAAAAACCACGGTATAATGTAGATAAAGAGGTAGAAATTGACACACATGCTTGGAATGACAAGGGGTTTTATTAGAACAAAAAAAAGGTCACAAAATGTCCGACAGATGACGCTGGACACCAAAACTGCTACCGTGACGGGTGAGGGGTACGCCGATATGTTACAGAATCGCATCATCCCCAGCCTGGCTGATAAACACCTGCTGGAACGTACGATGTTTATGCAGGATGGCGCTCCACCTCATATTGCTAGACGCGTGAAAGTTCTCTTGCGCGCGTCGTTTGGTGATGATCGTGTGCTCAGCAGCCACTTTCGTCATGCTTGGCCTCCCAGATCGTCAGACCTCAGTCCGTGCGATTATTGGCTTTGGGGTTACCTGAAGTCGCAAGTGTATTGTGATCGACCGACATCTCTAGGAATGCTGAAAGACAACTTCCGACGCTAATGCCTCACCATAACTCCGGACTTACTTTACAGTGCTGTTCACAACGTTATTCCTCGACTACAGCTATTCTTGAGGAATGATGGTGGACATATTGAGAATTTCCTGTAAAGAACATCATCTTTGCTTTGTCTTACTTTGTTATGCTAATTATTGCTATTCTTATCAGATGAAGCGCCATTTGTCGTACATTTTTTGAACTTTTGTATTTTTGTTGTTGTTGTTGTAATAAAACCCCATGTCATTCCAAGCATGTGTGTCAATTTGTGCCTCTCTATCTACATTATCCGTGATTTATTCAGTTTTAAAATTTATACTGACTTTTTGATCACCCGGTACTATAATTTGTACAAGAGCCAAGAAGGAATAATAAGAGTGGACGACCCAGTACGAAGTGTTCGGATTAAAAAGGTTGTAAGACAGGGATGTAGTCTTTCGCCCCTATTATTCAATCTGTACATCGAAGAAACAATGATGGAAATAAAACAAAGGTTCATGAGTGGAATTAAAATTCAAGGTGAAAGGATATCAATGATAACATTCGCCGATGACATAGCTATTCTGAGTGAAATTGAAGAGCCAGTGAAGAGCACCTTACCAAAAAGGGGCTCCACACAGGTAGCGGGAGTGGTCACATAAAACCCTTTCCGTACCCTACCTCCTTAAGTACAACAGCGTTTCAACCAGAATGAACCAAATTCTTCACCTCAGTCTAAGGCGATACAAGAGTTGGCTGAACTGCCACAGTAGCAGACAGGAAGTTCACCCACAGCCAAACACTATGAAAACACGATACACGGACACACTCACTCATTATGTCGTTCAGAGAAGATAGAAATGAGAAGGAAACATAGGTACAGAATATTAAGACATCATAACCAAGGATGGTGTAAGTAGAATGAACACAGATGCATAGCTGATCTACATACACTCCTGGAAATTGAAATAAGAACACCGTGAATTCATTGTCCCAGGAAGGGGAAACTTTATTGACACATTCCTGGGGTCAGATACATCTCATGATCACACTGACAGAACCACAGGCACATAGACACAGGCAACAGAGCATGCACAATGTCGGCACTAGTACAGTGTATATCCACCTTTCGCAGCAATGCAGGCTGCTATTCTCCCATTGAGACGATCGTAGAGATGCTGGATGGAGTCCTGTGGAACGGCTTGCCATGCCATTTCCACCTGGCGCCTCAGTTGGACCAGCGTTCGTGCTGGACGTGCAGACCGCGTGAGACGACGCTTCATCCAGTCCCAAACATGCTCAATGGGGGACAGATCCGGAGATCCGTTGGGTGGCACGGGATACATGCGGACGTGCATTGTCCTGTTGGAACAGCAAGTTCCCTTGCCGGTCTAGGAATGGTAGAACGATGGGTTCGATGACGGTTTGGATGTACCGTGCACTATTCAGTGTCCCCTCGACGATCACCAGTAGTGTACGGCCAGTGTAGGAGATCGCTCCCCACACCATGATGCCGGGTGTTAGCCCTGTGTGCCTCGGTCGTATGCAGTCCTGATTGTGGCGCTCACCTGCACGGCGCCAAACACGCATACGACCATCATTGGCACCAAGGCAGAAGCGACTCTCATCGCTGAAGACGACACGTCTCCATTCGTCCCTCCATTCACGCCTATCGCGACACCACTGGAGGCGGGCTGCACGATGTTGGGGCGTGAGCGGAAGACGGCCTAACGGTGTGCGGGACCGTAGCCCAGCTTCATGGAGACGGTTGCGAATGGTCCTCGCCGATACCCCAGGAGCAACAGCGTCCCTAATTTGCTGGGAAGTGGCGGTGCGGTCCCCTACGGCACTGCGTAGGATCCTACGGTCTTGGCGTGCATCCGTGCGTCGCTGCGGTCCGGTCCCAGGTCGACGGGCACGTGCACCTTCCGCCGACCACTGGCGACAACATCGATGTACTGTGGAGACCTCACGCCCCACGTGTTGAGCAATTCGGCGGTACGTCCACCCGGCCTCCCGCATGCCCACTATACGCCCTCGCTCAAAGTCCGTCAACTGCACATACGGTTCACGTCCACGCTGTCGCGGCATGCTACCAGTGTTAAAGACTGCGATGGAGCTCCGTATGCCACGGCAAACTGGCTGACACTGACGGCGGCGGTGCACAAATGCTGCGCAGCTAGCGCCATTCGACGGCCAACACCGCGGTTCCTGGTGTGTCCGCTGTGCCGTGCGTGTGATCATTACTTCTACAGTCCTCTCGCAGTGTCCGGAACAAGTATGGTGGGTCTGACGCACCGGTGTCAATGTGTTCTTTTTTCCATTTCCAGGAGTGTATATTCATACTTTTGTAAAGCAGATGTAAAACAGTCATTGTTTAAACACACAAAGTTTCAGAAAATATATCAAATTGTGGCTGATATGAACATACTCAGCTGCTAACTCTTTCTCCCAGCATGGTTTACTAAATACATCGAAAAACTTGGAGAATGAAGTTCAGTTTTAGTGAAAGATTATGAAGTGGCTCATATATAGTCCTTTAAATATGTATAGGAATTGTGAAGGGACAATAATAATCGATGACCAAGAACGAAGGGCTCGGACTATGAAGGATGTAAGACAGGGATGCGGTTTTTTGTCCCTTGCTGTTCAATCTGTACATCGAATATACAATGACGGAAATAAAATATGGGTTCAAGAATTTAATTAAAGTTCAGCAGCAAAGAGAATGAACGATAAGATTCTCTGATGACATTGCTACCCTTTGTGAAAGAGAGAAGCAATTACAAGATGTACCGAATAGAATGAAAAGTTCTCTGAACACGAAATATTGTTTGAGAGTAAACTTCGGACTAAAAGGTGCACGCCTGGGTCGGTAATGGTTCCGCAAGCATACTTCCATGAATGAATTGACTGTCTTGTCTCCCAGTGGGAGAAACTTATTAACAATTACGACTATTAGTTTTAAAATAATAAAGAGTTTACTTCTTTTTTCTATCTGTCTTGTTTTAATTTGACTCACCTTATACTCGTTTGTTAAAGGATGCGTGTCTTGTAGCGTTACCATCTTTTCGTCCAACCACTGTATGTAAATACACTGAAGCGCCAAAGAAACTGATATTGGCACGGGTATTCAAATACAGAGATACGTAAACACGTAGAATACGTGTCTGGCGCAGATGTTAGATCGGTTACTGCTGCTACGGTGGCAGGTTATGAAGATTTAACTGGATTTGAACGTGGTGTTACAATCGGCGCAAAAGCGGTGAGGTACAGCATCTGCGAGTTAGCGATGAAGTGGGGATTTTCCAGTACGACCATTTCACTAGTGTACCATGAATTTCAGGAATCCGGTAAAACCTCAAATCTCCGACATCGCTACGGCCGGAAAGAGATCCCGCAAGAACGGCACCAAAGACGACTGAAGAGAATCGTTCAACGTGCAGAAGTGCAACCCTTCCGCAAATTGCTGCAGATTTCAATGCTGGGCCATCAAGAAGTGTCAGCGTACGTAACATTCAACGACACGTCATCGGAACGGACTTTCGGAGCCGAAGGCCCACTCGTGTACCCTTGATGACAGCACAACACAAAGATATACGCCTCGCCTGGGCCTGTCAACACCGACATTGGACTGTCAATGACTGGAAACATGTTGCCTGGTCGGACGAGTCTCATTTTACATTGTATCCAGCGGATGGACGTGTACGTGTATGGAGACAAACTCATAAATCCATGGACCCTACATGTCAACAAGGGACTGTTCAAGCTGGTGGAGCGTCTGTAATGGTGTGGGGCGTGTGCAGTTGGAGTGATGTGGGACCTCTGGTACGTCTAGATTCGACTGTGATATCTGACACGTACGTAAGTATCCTGTCTGATTACCTGCATCCATTCATGTCCATTGCGAATTCCGACGGACTTGATCAATTCAAGCAGGACAATGCGACACCTCGAACGTCCAGAATTGCTACACGGTGGTTCTAAGAACACTCTTCAGAGTTTAAACACTTCCGCTGGCCACGAAACGCCCGAGACATGAAAAGTATTGAGCATATCAGGGATGTCTTGCTACGTGTTGTTCAGATGAGATGTCCACCTCTCGTACTCTTACGGATTTGTGGGCAGCCCTGCGAGATTCATGGTGTTAGTCCCCTCCAAAACCACTCCAGACATTATTCGAGCCCATGTCAACGTCGTGTTGCGGCACTTCTACGTGATCCTGGGAGCCCTACATGATATTAGTCAGCTGTACCAGTTTCTTTGGCTCTTTAGTGTATTTTTTAAACAGGGAGCATTATTCAGTCCGGGAAATGGTTTCAGTCTCAGAAACTACTCAATATTTTGTAATACTGTTTTCCGTTGTTCACGAAACTATATCGCTGGGTAATGATTTTTTCCGAAAATACTTATCGCATCTTATTTGCCATATAAAAGCATGGGGAAACGGTGCCTTTTCTCTTCTGTGTCAATGATTCACTGGTTACTGGCATGAAATTTGAGTTCCATCTTCTACAACATCAAGCAAAAATTCTGAAATTTATGTGTGGTATAAGTTTCAAAAACGGGTTCTTAGTTTTAAATAGGGGCAGAGAGATGATTTTTCTTGAAATAAACGTTGTTTCCGTATACGGAAAAAATTTCTACTCTCGCAACGGAAACGGTTACACAGTAGGAAACGACAGTGCTGTTGGTGCATTTATGGCGGAAGAGGTCCAGCCCGCTCGCTATCAAATGTTAGCTGATTCGAGTAAGATTAAACTCAAATCCGAGCGAACATAAATAAGGCTGCTGCCCTTCAATCTCTCTGTAAGTTACAAGATACGTCAGGCCGCGTAATGCACCCTCTTATTGGGATCGCTAGTTCGCATGTTGACTAGCTACAAATAAAACGATGTTCTTCTTTTAGTATGAATCGTGCATCAAAACGTCAAAACGCATGTCATCTATGTGAACGACAACCTTGTTATAAGGAACGAGCAGAGATCTGCATTCTACAAAAATTTAGCTCAATAGTGATTTCCAGATTTCACTTGCCGCTGAGTACCATACACGAAACCTTCTGACTCATTGTGAAAGATCTTACAACGTACATTTTTATACGGGACTTTTTCTGTATGGACAGTGACTGTAATACAATGTACACGTCCCCTAGTGGAATGAATCGAGACGTAGAGGCTGAAGCATTCTTGATGTAACACTGATTCAAAAAACGACGTAAATAAGCTTTCGCGGAATTTTTGGCATTTGTCTCCAAGTGTAATACCTGTTAACGGTTTCGAGACGAGATACTCTGACATTGTGACGGCTTACTTCACGTCGCTGTGACAGTCGAAGTTACCATCTGTCACAGAACATTGGGAAAACAGCAATGGGGACTACGAGCGCAACGGCCAAGATGGCCAACGACAACGAATACGCTGAGTGTACGGTCCTCCTCTTTTGGTCGGGATTCTCAGGTGCGCAGCGCGAGATCCGTTGTTCCTTTTTCCGACAGAAGGCGACAGATGTGAAATTGCCCCCCTCTCCCCTCCTTTTATATCTAACTACCATGTAAGCTGGCTCGTCACAATAACTCGGTACATCCGCATTAACAACTGAAGTTGACGAGCAGCTGCGTTGTACGATGTCGTGGAGGCTGCAACTTCAGACGGTACGCACGTGAGTCGTTTAAGCAGCTAATAAGGCGGCAGAGTATGAAACAGCATCTTCTTTTTCTTCTTCTTCAGTAGCGCTACAGCCCTTGGTGAGCCTTGGCTTCTTCAACGATCTTCCTCCACACTTCTCGATTATTTGCTGCTCTTTTCCACCCCCGGACTCCCATACAGGTGATAGCCATTATTACCTCGTCGATCCATCTTCTTCTAGGTCTCCCTTTCCGCCTAACTGAATGGATCGCACCTTTCACCATTTTCTTTGGAATTCTATCCTCTGCCATTCTCTCCAAGTGTCCTAGCCATCGTATTCGCTGTGGTTTCACAAATTTCGCTATGTCCTTGCCTTGTATTGACTCTTGTAATTCGGTCTTGTAGCGTATTCTCCAGCCTCCTTCCTCCCTTATTGGCCCGTAGATTTTGCGTAGTATTTTCCGCTCAGTGGTTCTTAGTGCATTTTTATCGTATTCTGTCAACATCCATACCTCTGACCCGTATGTGATAACTGGGTGGACTAGGGAATTATATATTAGCAGTTTAGTTTTTCTTGTGACGAGGCTATTTTTGAAAAGTTGCATATTGGCAAAGTAAGCTCTGTTTCCTGCTTGTATTCTTTCCGTTATAACCTTTCCAATACTGTTATCATTTGTTATTAGGGCACCCATGTAGTTAAAAGAGGACACTCCTTTGAAGCATTTCCCATTGATGTTTAGGTTTTTAGGGGCCACAGATTGTGACACTACCATACATTTTGTTTTATTTTCATTTACTATGAGGCCAATTTCTAAGGTTTCTGTTTCCATTGCCCAGTATGTTTCTAGGAGTGTATTGATATTTCTTCCTACCATAGCAATCTCATCAGCATATGCACATATCTGGCTAGTTTTCATAAACATGCTGCCTCTTTTGTTGATTTTATTTACTACACTATACAGGGATATATTGAATAGGACCGTGGAGAGACTATGACTTGCTTCATACCTTTATTAAAATCAAAGCTTTCACTTGTTCTGCTAAGGACCTTTACTTTTGCTGTTGTCTCTGTCATTGTCATTGTGATTAGTCTTATTAGTTTAGCACATATTCCAACTTCTTTCAGTACTCTGTATAGTTCTTGCCGATTTATACTGTCAAAGGCTTGTTTGAAGTCGATGAATAGGAAATGCAGATCTATATCATATTCATAGAACTTCTCCATCATTTGTCTTACCACAAATATTTGATCAGTTGTTCCTCAGTCTGGTCGAAAGCCACACTGATATTCTCCTAGTATTCCTTCGCCACACTTCTGTATCCTTTCATTTAATATACATGTGAAGATCTTGTAAGCTGTGCTTAGGAGTGTTATACCTCTATAGTTTTCACATGCTGTTCTGTCCCCTTTCTTATAAATGGGGATTATTATTCCAATTTTCCAATTATCTTCCATAGTTTCTGTTTCCCGTATATCTGATATTAATGTGTGCAATTTCTTCATTACAGCCTCACCACCAGTTTTTATTAATTCAACAATGATGCTGTCTCCCCCAGGGGCTCGATTGTTTTACAACTTGTGCACAGTCTGGAAGACCTCTTGTAGTGTTGGCTTTCTTGCCGCATTGGTTTCATTGTCTACTTCCAGCTCCACTCTTTCCTACTGTGCGGCTGTCTCTTCATCTTATAGGCTGTTGCTTAGTGTATCTTTGAAATACTCTGCCCATCTTCCCACTATCTGTTCTTCCTCCCTTATCATTTTGCTATCTTCACTGGAACAGGCCATTGTTTTTGGTTGGAATCTATTCTTCATTTTGCCTGTGGCATGACAGAACTTTCTTATTTCACTCTGTTCCTTTAATTCTTCTAGTTCTTGACATTTCTTCTTATTCCACTCTCTTTTCTTTCCCTTGTACAGACTGTTAGCTCTTCCCCTTAATTCTCTATATTGTTCCACATTATTTCTGGTTTCTCTCTGTAGCACTTTTGTTCTTGCCCTGTTCTTTTCCTCTATTGCTGACCTGCAATCTTCATCAAACCATTCCTGGGTTCTTCTATTCCTTCTTATGCCTATGATTTCGTCTGCAGCATCCTTAACGGCTTTTTCAATCCTGTTCCATCTTTCATCTACTCCTACTGCGGTCTCTTCATTGCTCAACTTTCTGCTTAGAGGTACTTCGTATTTGTTTACTTCATCAGGGATGTTCAGTTTGTCTGTATTCCATTTCATCGTCATTCCCATTCTGTTGCCATTTGTTAAGTGACAGTTTCTCTCGCAAGACTGATTTTATCACAAAGTGGTCTGAATTACAGTTTGGTCCTCTTCAGCTCCGTACTTCCGTAAGTGAAGTGGAGTGGCATGCAATCGCTAAAATATGGTCAATCTGATTGACCACTCCATAAGCTGTAGACTTCCAAGTTGCCGGATAGATCCTTTTGTGAGGAAAGAAGGTACTTTTATTAATCGTATTATTCCTTGCTGCACCTGTTACTGTCCTTCAGTCACCAGTGTTGTGTAGAACCCGCTACCAGCGATGTGGAAGGTGTAGTATACCGTTAGCAGAGCCTGTTCTGTTGATGGTGCGAATGGAGCGCTCTACTGCCTGTCGAATCTCTGGAACAGCTCCGAAGCGAATGCCACGAAGTAGTTCCTTCATCTTCGGACTCAAATCAAAGTCACAAGGACTTAATTCGGGGAGTATGGTGGATGATACAGTACTTCCCACTCCCATCGACCGAACAGAGCAGCCACAGCTTGCGCTGTATGCACCCGTGCATTGTCGTGCAAAATGATGGGTGGGTTGCGCAGAAAGTGTCACCGCTTCATTCGCAAAGCTGGTTGCAGGTGATGCTCCAAAAACGAACAATAATACTGTGTACTGACGGTCTGCTGTGGAGGAACGTAATGCGATGCGTTAGGATAACACCATCACAGTCGTACACAAGAATCACCATAACTTTCACCATACTGGGGCTCTGACGCACTTTCGAATTTCGCGGCGACCCATAATGACGCTATTCGTTGGACTGGCGTTCCAGTTTTGGCTGGTACGATGTGGCCCATGTCTCATCCAGTGTTACGTTGCGAGTAAGAAAGCCACTCGTTCGCGCTCATAGCACTCAAAGTGCGCCTGAGCAGCGTCGTACGCACCCATTTCTGTATTTCCGTCAAGTCCTGCGGAACCCATCGCGATGTAGATTTTAGCATGCTCAGGCGTTCCTTCAGGACGGGAAGCACAGTCGTATGCTCTAACCTGGTTTCGTGGACGAGCTCACGAATCATAGGGCGTCGATCACTGTTCACTAACGCGGCAACAGCAAGCACGTCTTCTGCAGAGACACTTGGACGAACTTCCCGATGCATGTCTGCCATAGTTTGCCGACCTTCGTTGAAGGCTTTTACCCGACGTGCCACTGTTCTGTAAGGTAATGCCGATTCCCACACGCTTCTTGAAGAACTTGATGACTCTGTCGTGCTGTACGACCTCTGCCACGTTCAATCTTGATCGAACTCCGTTGTTCATGTTTCGAAAACATAGTGACACCGTTACGTTAAACGGTCGCTCACAAGTGACTGTGTTTCCCTCGATCGTGCGGAGGCCGGTGACGCGGGACGGGCGAGTCCATTGGCTCGGAGGTAAGGTAGGTATGTCAACAACGTGTGCTATCAGCGACAATAGTAGATTCCATTGCATAGTGTCTCCACACCAGTGTTGCCACTATTTAAGTTCCAACCTACGTATAACATGCCCAGCCACCGCAAGGGGAAGTGATGTTCCTTTGGCACTCACCAAATGAGTTGGGATTGTTTGGCTGTCAGGCTATAAAGGGGTAACTATGTCGTTTCCTCGAGGCGCCTGTGGTTTTTGCAATGCCTTTCAGTAAACGTAAACGCAAACGTTTACAAAACATCGACGAAATAGAGAGCACACTCGGTCAGATGTAGCTTCCTCGTGCAGACCTTATAAAGTTGCAGTTAATGATCTCCCTTACAGACTGGCGTGCAGATACCAGCGCTTATTCCTAGAACAGCATAACCGTGGCCGCATTGTTACTTCTGGACAAAAGACTTCCAGTTTTTACCTGGATACTTTGTCGTTATACTGCACACATTAATCACGACTGTGTAAGAAGCGATGAAAAAGTTTCTGCTCAAAGGTCGTTCAGTACAGAATTGGCATAAGAGTGAGGCGAAACCACCTTGTTTTAAGGCAATTTTTTTTATCACGAACGCGTGATAATCGCGGGTTCTCCAGTGTCTTCCACTTGAGTTCTGCGTTACGACATATGCGATATGTCGACATGCGTTATCATGAAACGAGATCCACCCTTTGGCGCACCATTTCACAGCGGTGTTGTTCGACAGACCATGCTGTCCCAAACATATTCTTAACTCTCCGATGGATGTATACTGGGGTTTGTCCTTTGGCAGCCTAGAAAAGAATAACACCACGTTGGCCCTTTTTGGATGCATTTGGTAATAAGGTCGTCATAGTTGCCATTTTCGCATTTACTGCATGCACTTCGGAGAGACACGGCTGTCCCACAAATCCCTTGCCTATCTATCGGCAGTCTTACACGCGCATCGAAGTCCCGCTAGGCCGAAGCATCGCCCTCAAATGGGAACTTTTTTCTCGTCCGTTATAGTTTACACATTAACTGTGATAAAAGGAGGGCCTGTCTCAGTTTTTTGAGGTGACATTGATTTCCGAGAGAGCGTAATATTTGTAGATTTTGAAGAAAATGGCAATGATATAAGGTAGATTGTCTGTGGACGTAAAGACTGCTGTCGAACTGAAAAAACGACATTTTTCTGTGCTGAAAAAGTGTGATATTCCAATGTCGAAGAATACGTCCTTTTGAGGGACTGGGCTTCTGAAACACAGTGCAACACGCAATTATAGATTTACGAATTCCACAGTCGATTTAGCATGGTTGCAAAATTGCGTTACAAATTGAGGATCGACTGCGTACAGTTCAAGGCTGTTAATAGCGGGCTTAAAGGCCAACTAGAGCGTTTTCTCATATTCATTGCGTTGTTGTGGCCCCGGGTTACATTTTATCCAACGAACAAAAGAATTAGCTTTAAAACAAACTATGTTCAACTTTACTTATGACAGCCTAAATTAAAACATAATAATGAGTGTAATACAATACACCCATTAACATGACAAAGTGTGAAATTTTGTAAGCAAAATGTTGTAAATGGAATCAAAATTCAGTCAGCGCTTCTAACATTTATTTCTTGTTTCTCCATTTTGAGAACTATTAATCGGGGGCATTTTAGTTTATTTCTATTTTTGGTATATCCAAAAGTATTTTCTCAGTCGGTCTCATATTTGTTTCTACTTTAGTTTTTATATATCCAGCGGCATCCTAACATTACCGATAAATGAACAAATATATATATATATATATATATATATATATATATATATATATATATATATATATACTGTCGCAGCATGCCAACCCCAACCCCGACGGTAGGCCAGAGAGCAGCGTGCCTTCGATCAAATGCCATACGCCTCCAGCGCGGAAACAGCGCTGCAAGCATGTGCAACGATCAGGGTGGCTACTAAGCAACCCGCTGTAAGGTTTTCACCTGCGCAACAACGAACCAGTTGCAGCTGTCTTTCAACCTTCTTCAGTAGATACTCTTGACCATGGCACACGAACAGCCGACACGTGGTCGTTCGCGAAAAACTCGTTGCCAGTCACCGTTCAATAAATTTCCACTTGTCAAAGTCGATTACGTCACTCGACTTCGCTTTGTCGGTGGTATCGTAACACGAGAGAAATCGAGTGACGTAAGGGGAAAATAATGCAGGGCTGGGAACGAGCTTTTCGGAAACAGCAAAGTTGGGCCGCAGTTCCAGAGTATCTATGGAAAATGGTTGAAGGAAGGTGAACCAGTCAGAGAATGTAGAGTTCGGAGGCTTGTCCGTTTTGTAAAGCAGGACAGGAGCGGTCAGTTGCGTATTTGACAGCAGAGTACATTGTTGATGCAGGTACAATTGTTTCGGAAGGCACCGTTCAGCGCATCTTGTTGAACATGTAGCTCCACAGCTGACGACCCCTACGTGTTCCTATGTCGACCCAGCGGTATCATCACATTGCGATTGCATTGGAAACGGGAGCTGTGGTAGTAATTGAAGGCACCGTGACAACTGTGGACTACGTGAACCTTACTGCGGAGGAGACGGCAGAGATTCAGGGAACTTTCTTGACCTTGGAATGGGAAACTGCCGCTAAAAGGCGGAAGAATTAGCAGTGATCAGTACTGCGTGACAAAACAGAAGGCAATGGAAACCACTCCATAACGACACGCAGTATGTATCCACAGGACATGTTGACTGTAACTGTAAAAGTATCATGATGCTCTCTCCATTGATAAAGATTTCGGACTAGTTCTGCATTCGGATCTTCTGGAGGGAACTGCCAAGGGAGAGGTGACCAAAAGAAAAATTTGAATAACCATCGAAATAATAACGTTATATGACTCGAGGCGCGGAACGTCAGAAGTCTGAACGTGGCAGGCAAGCTACAGAGTCTAAGAAGAGAAATGATTAGACTTAATCTGGACATAGTGGGGCTCAGTGAAATGAAATGGAAAATATTCGTACATGGATTTCTAATCAGACGAGAACAGGGCAATATCACCAGCAGTAGAATATGATATAACTGGACAACTAGTAATTTGGGTGGGAGGATTTCGGACCGGGTCACCCAAATACAAGGAGTGGAATCTCCACATAACTGCTTCAGCGTTCACCATCTTTAATACATAACCTGCCTTTATTAAATTCAAACGAGTTTTAAAAACGATCAACAGTAAAAGTGACTGAGCAGATTTTAGAAAAATGACTTTGTTTAGCTGCCACTAATTACCAGCTACCAGCCGTTAACTATACGCCAAGAATATAGAATTTTAAAAACAATTATCTACAATTTGGAAAATTCACTGAGTAATTTCTTTTAAATAAATGAGCCTCTAACAGCTGTCATTAATTATGAACCCATTGTCACTCACTAGACAGCAAAGATACAAAATTTCAAAAACAGTTTACAGTTACTGAATAGTTACCTACAGTTAACCAAAATTCCCCGTTCAGATGTTAAGAAAATGACATCTACATCTACATCTACACCACACTCCACAATCCACCTAATGGTGTGTGGAGGAGGGTACTTTCGGTACAAGTATCTGAACACTCCAACCCTGTTCCGCTCGCGACTAGTGCGTGGGAAGAATGATTGTCGGTAAGCCTCTCTACTGGCTCTGAGTTCTCGAATTGTCTCCTCTTGGTCAATACGCAAGATGTATTTGGGGGGAAGTATGTGGTCCGACTCATCCTGAAAAGCGCTGTTCCAAAATTTCGGTATTAAATCTCTCCATGATGCACAACGCCTATCTTCTAACGTCTGCCAGTGGAGTTTGTTTAGCATCTTCGTAAAGCTCTCTCGCCAGCTAACGATCCTGTGACGAAGTGCGCCGCTCTTCATTGGATCTTCTCTATCTCCTATATCAGTCCCACCCGATAGGGATCCCAGATAGATAAAAAATACACAAGAATCGGATTAACAAGCGCCTTGTAAGCCACTTCCTTTGTGAAAGAGTAACATTTACTTAAGATTGTTCCGATGAATCTGAGTCTGCTGTCTGCTTTTCCCACTATCTGTTGTATGTGATCATTCCACTTAAGGTCACTGTGGATAGTTACGCCTAGATATTTTACGGCAGACGTTTTCTCCAGCTGTTTGTCATCAATAGCTGTACAGTTGTGGATTTCTTTTCCTATGTATGCGTAGTAAGTTGCATTTATTTACGTCGAGGGTCAGCTGTCAGAGCCTGCACCATTCATCAGTCTTCTGCGGCTCGTTCTGCAAATTCTTACTATCGTCTGGTGTTGCTACTTTTCTCCAGACCACTGCATCATCTGCGAATAGGCTTAAAGAACATCCGACGCTTTCTACTATATCATTTATGTATACAGGTTGGTCCATTGATCGTGATTGGGCCAAATATCTCACGAAATAAGCGTCAAACGGAAAAACTACAAAGAACGAAACTTGTCTGGCTTGAAAGGGGAAACCAGATGGCGCTATGGCTGGCCCGCTAGATGGCGCTGCCATAGGTCAAATGGATATCAACTGCGTTTTTTTTAAATAGCGATCCCCATTTTTTTATTACATATTCGTGTAGTACGTAAGGAAATGTGAATGTCTTAGCTAGAGCATTTTTGTCACTTTGTGATGGATGGCACTGTAATAGTCACAAACATAGGAAGTGCAAAATGGCTAAGCAGGGATGGCTAGATGACAAATGTAAGGATGTAGAGGCTTATCTCACTAGGGGTAAGATAGACACTGCCTACAGGAAAATTAAAGAGACCTTTGGAGAAAAGAGAACCACTTGTATGAACATCAAGAGCTCAGATGGAAACCCAGTTCTAAGCAAAGAAGGGAAAGCAGAAAGTTGGAAGGAGTATATAGACTGTCTATACGAGGGTAATGTACTTGAGGACAATATTATGGAAATGGGAGAGGATGTAGATGAAGATGAAATGGGAGGTATGATACTGCGTGAAGAGTTTGACAGTGCACTGAAAGACCTGAGTCGGAACAAGGCCACCGGAGTAGACAACATTCCATTGGAACTACTGACGGCGTTGGGAGAGCCAGTCCTGTCAAAACTCTACCATCTGGTGAGCAAGATGTATGAAACGGCGAAATACCCTCAGACTTCGAGAAGAATACAATTATTCCAATCCCAAAGAAAGCAGGTGTTGACAGGTGTGAAAATTACCGAACAATCAGTTTAATAAGTCACAGCTCCAAAATACTAACACGAATTCTTTACAGACGAATGGAAAAACTAGTAGAAGCCGACCTCGGGGAAAATCAGTTTGGATTCCGTAGAAACACTGGAACACGTGAGGCAATACTGACCTTACGACTTATCTTAGAAGAAAGAATTAGCACAGGCAAACCTACGTTTCTAGCATTTGTACACTTAGAGAAAGCTTTTGACAATGTTGACTGGAATACTCTATTTCAAATTCTAAAGGTGGCAGGGGTAAAATACAGGGAGCGAAAGGCTATTTACAATTTGTACAGAAACCAGATGGCAGTTATAAGAGTCGAGGGACAAAAAAAGGGAAGCAATGGTTGGGAAGGGAGTATGACAGAATTGTAGCCTCTCCCCGATGTTATTCAATCTGTATATTGAGCAAGCAGTAAAGGAAACAAAAGAAAAATTCGGAGTAGGTATTAAAATCCATGGAGAAGAAATAAAAACTTTGAGGTTCGCTAATTCTGTCAGAGACAGCAAAGCACTTGGAAGAGCAATTGAACGGAATGGACAATGTCTTGAAAGGAGGATATAAGATGAACATCAACAAAAGCAAAACGAGGGTAATGGAATGTAGTCGAATTAAGTCGGGTGATGCTGAGGGAATTAGATTAGGAAATGAGACACTTAAAGTAGTAAAGGCGTTTTGCTATTTGGGGAGCAAAATAACTGATGATGGTCGAAGTAGAGAGGATAAAAAATTTAGACTGGCAATGGCAAGGAAAGCGTTTCTGAAGAAGAGAAATTTCTTAACATCGAGTATAGATTTAAGTGCCAGGAAGTCGTTTCTGAAAGTATTTGTATGGAGTGTAGCCATATATGGAAGTGAAACATGGACGATAAATAGTTTGGACAAGAAGCGAATAGAAGCTTTCGAATTGTGGTGCTGCAGAAGAATGCTGAAGATTAGATGGGTAGATCACATAACTAATGAGGAAGTATTGAATAGGATTGGGGAGAAGAGACGTTTGTGGCACAACTTGACCAGAAGAAGGGATCGGTTGGTAGGACATGTTCTGAGGCATCAAGGGATCGCCAATTTAGTATTGGAGGGCAGCGTGGAGGGTAAAAATCGTAGAGGGAGACCAAGAGATGAATACACTAAGCAGATTCAGAAGGATGTAGGTTGCAGTAGGTACTGGGAAATGAAGAAGCTTGCACAGGATAGAGTAGCATGGAGAGCTGCATCAAACCAGTCTCAGGACTGAAGACCACAACAACAACAACATATGGCACACAATTTTAGACGAACAGTTGATAGCAGGTGGGTTTTTTTAATTAAAATACAGCACGTAGGTACTTTTTAACATTTTATTTCGGTTGTTCTAATGTTATACAAGTACCTTCGTGAACTTATCATTTCTGAGAACGCATGCTGTTACAGCGTGATTACCTGTAAATACCACATTAATGCTATAAATGCTCAAAATGATGTCCGTCAACCTCAATGCGTTTGGCAGTACGTGTAATGACATTCCTATCAACAGCGAGTAATTCGCCGTCCCTAATGTTCGTACATGCATTGACAATGCGCTGACGAATGTTGTCAGGCGTTGTAGGTGGATCACGATGGCAAATATCTTTCAACCTTCCCCACAGAAAGAAATCCGGAGCTTCGACGACCAACCCCCTGTCATGAAATATGCTATTCAACACCGCTTGAACCGCTATGTGCCGACAATCCATCATGTTGGAAGGACATCGCCATTCTGTCATGCAGTGAAACATCTTGTTGTAACACCAGTAGAGCATTACGTAGGAAATCAGCATACATTGCACCATTTAGATTGCCATCGATAAAATGGAAACCTATTACCCTTCCTCCCATAATGCCGCACCATACATTAATCCGCCATGGTCGCTGATGTTCCACTTGTCGCAGCCATCGTGGATTTTCCGTTGCCCAATAGTGCATATTATGCCAGTTTACGTTACCGCTGTTGGTGAATGACGCTTGGTCGCTAATTAGAATGCCTGCAAAAAATCTGTTATCGTCACGCTAATTTCTCTTGTGCCCAGTGGCAGAACTGTACACGACGTTCAGAGTCATCGCTATGCGATTCCTGGTGCATAGAAATACGGTACGGGTGCAATCGATGTTGATGTAGCATACTCAACACCGACGTTTTTGAGATTCCCGATTCTCGCGCAATTTGTCTGCTACTGATGTCCGGAATAGCCGCGAAAGCAGCTAAAACACCTACTAGGGCATCATTATTTGTTGCAAGTCGTGATTGACGTTTCACATGTGGCTAAACTCTTTCTGTGTCCTTAAATAACGTAACTATCTGGCGAACGGTCCGGACACTTGGCCCAGGATACGGAGCAGCATACATAGCACACGCCCGTTGGGCATTTTGATCACGGTAGCTATACATCAACACGATACCGTCCTTTTCCGCAATTGGTAAACAGCCCATTTTAACACAGGTAATGTATCACGAAGCAAATACCGTCCGTACTGGCGGAATGTTACGTGATACCACGTACTTATACGTTTGAGACTATTACAGCGCCATCTATCACAAAGCGAAAAAAGTGGTCCAACTAAAACATTCATATTTGTTTACGTACTACACGAATATGTAATAAAAAATGGAGGTTCCTATTTAAATAAACGCGGTTGATATCCGTTTGACCTATGGCAGCCCCATCTAGCGGGCCAACCATAGCGCCATCTGCTTTCCCCCTTGAAGCTAGACAAGTTTCTTTCTTTGTAGTTTTTTCGTTTGATGGTTATTTCGTGGAATATTTGGCCCGGTCATTATCAAATGACCACCCTGTATATTGTAAACAGAAACGGTCCTATCACACTTCCTTATGGTACTCTGGATATTACCTTTACCTCTGTCGATTTTATTCCGTTAAGAGCGACGTAATAGTTTTATCTGTAAGACAGTCTTGAATTCAATTGCAAGTTGGCTCCGACACTCCGTAAGCTCGTATTTCTTTGCATTAAACGGCAATGTCGGGCTGTGTCAAAAGCCTAACTGAAATCAGGGAACACAGCATCAACCTGACCGCCGTTGTCCACTGCGCTGAGGATCTTATGGAAGAACAGAGAGAGCTGAGTTTCGCAGGATCTCTGTTTGCGGAATCCATGTTGATTTTTATAGAGGAGATGTTCGTTTTCTAAGAACGTCATAATAATTTAGCATAAAAGCTGTTCCATAATTCTACAAAAGCTTGACGTCAACCATATAGGTCTATAATTGTGTAGCTATGTCTTACGGCCTTTCTTAGAAACGGCAATGACCTGCGCTTTTTCCCAGTCGTTAGGTATCTTTCTTTGCTCAGGCTATCTAAGATAAATTACTGCTAGACGGGGAGCAAGTTCTTTCACATAATCTCTATAGAATCTTATAGGTATCTAATCTGGTCCCGTCACCTTTCAATTACTAAGTAATTGTACCTGCTTTTCAATTCCGCGACCCGTTACTTCAATATCTGCCATGTCGACGTTCGTACGACGATTGTAAGGAAGGACAGTGTTAGATCATTCGCGATGACCTCTAAACGGGTTCTACTAGTTACGGACCTACTGTCATTCAGTAGACAGTAAAATACAGAATTTTAAATACAGTCATTAGTCTCAAATAAGCAGATAATTTAGCCAAAATTGCTGATCAGCTTTTAAGCAAATGACATAGCTGTCATTGATAGTGAATCCAATTTCTTTCAGAACGCACACAAAATTTCTTTCTTTCTCGCGGAGTCGGCTGTGTTACTATTGATTTGGCAGTGTTAGTTGCAGAGGGTGGTCAGATGCCCTTCCTGCCGCCACCCCGAACCCCACGGGACGGAATTAGTATACCCCAGCTCTCTGCGTCTAGTATAATCCATGTAATCGTGTGAAAGTTTTCAAATGGCTGCAAGTCGTGTAACTGAGGCGGAACGTGGGGACCAGCCCGGTATTCATTTAGCAGGATGTGGAAAACGGATTAAAACCACATCCAGGGCAGGTGGCGTTCCGGTCCTCGTCGGTAATCCGCCGCGCAGATTCGATCTGGGACCGGCGCGCCTGTCCGAGTCCAGGAAGCAGCGCATTAGCGCTCTCGGCTACCCTGGCTAGTTAGACACACAAAGTACAGAATTATATAAATAATTAACAGTCACGGAAAAAGTAGCTACATTTAACCAAAAATTCACTCATCGGATTTTAAGTAAATGATTTTTAAACAGGTGCTATTAATTGTAAGTGTTGGTTGCATAGACCTCACCAGTGGGTGGGGGGCTGGGGCAGAGGAAGAGCGAGTGGTAAGGACATATAATGAAGTTAAGTAACTTGGATAGGATGGCCGCCGTTCTTCCACTCCTTAAGCCTGCAAGAGACGGGACCGCCTTTACTAGCGTCGAACTGGCCAAATAACCACCAAGTCGCTGGAGTGTTTTCCAAAATGTCATGTCCACTCCCGGAAAACGCTTCGCAGAGTAGGCGGTAACTAACAATCAAAAACAGTCTCGGTGCCTTTCCAGCAGCCGATTCGTACTCTCGTGTACTTCTTGTGCCCCAGGCCAACTTGCTTCGCAAACCACACACTCACTGTCCAAAACCTTCCTGCTCCGCGTTTTTTGTCCCCACCGATGGCGCCACCGGCGTACCTCCGACGTCACCCAGACAAAGACCGTCGAAGAGAGGCGAATTAGATACATGACCCAGAGACAAGGATTCCTTATGTATTGGAAGCTAGGGCAGGGAGTGCGTGACTGTGAATATTCAGTGTGCTACGGTCGCAGGTTCGAATCCTGCCTCGGGCATGGATGTTTGTGATGTCCTTAGTTAGGTTTAAGTAGTTCTACGTCCTAGGGGACTGATGACCACAGATGTTAAGTCCCATAGTGCTCAGAGCAATTTTTTTGAACAGTTCAGTGATAATGTTGTTCTCAACAGAATCGGCACCAAACCAACACCGACAACGATTGATCAGGTATATATGCCTACATCCCAAGCAGAAGATGAAGAGATAGAGGAAGTATTTGAGAATTTTGAACGGATAATACACTGCATAATGGGAGAAGTACATCTAATAGATATGGAGGAATGTGGTTGTAGAAGAAGAAGGAGTGGAAGAAAGGGTTACTGGAGAATATGGGTTTGGCAGTGTGAGTGAAAGAGGACTAAATGAGTTCTGGAACAAATTTCAGCTACATCACATTACCTTCCATTAGGAATCTGGAATGCACTCAACGACCGAGAATAGCAATAAGTCATCCATTCCTATCAGGCTTTATTAAAGAAAATCTAGATATCGGATGGTAATTAGCCATTATCAGTGCAGTATTTCACAGTTTTGGTACGTGCCCCAGTACGTCAATACCCTGTTCATTCAAAACTACTGTATGATAAAGGTAGAGTACTAGGGCATGTAATAAAACTTTGAAACACTGCAGTGATAATGGATAGTTGCTAGCTGAAATCCAGATTTGCTTCAATAAAACCTGAAAAGAAA
Organism: Schistocerca piceifrons; assembly: GCF_021461385.2. Taxonomy (NCBI): domain Eukaryota; kingdom Metazoa; phylum Arthropoda; class Insecta; order Orthoptera; family Acrididae; genus Schistocerca; species Schistocerca piceifrons. The sequence goes on along the minus strand of NC_060140.1, from coordinate 465,527,092 downwards.
GGACAAATGATGGCTGTTCCATCATTTTGAAATTTCAGCTGGTGATGGCAAATACTCTGTTCGAGACTCACAAGAGGAAGAGGTATACTTGGCTAAGACGGCGAGATAAGAGATTCCTGTTAGATTACGTCATGGTCAGGCAGACATACTGAAAGCAGATATTGAATGGTAAGTCATACACAGGAGCAGATGTATGCCCAGAAATGACCAAGAGTAGGCTGTAGTATAAGAGGCTAGGCAGGAAAAATCAGTGGGCAGAGAAGTGGGATGAGGAAGTACTAAGGAATGAAGAGATATGCTTTAAATTCTTTGATACAATAGATGCTGTGATAATGAACCGTTCAGTAGGCAATTCAGTTGAAGACGAATGGACATCCCTAAAGGGAGCAGTTAGAGCAGTTGGAAAGGAGTACAAGGAAGACAACTGCGAGACAGCAACTCAGCTGACTCACGAAAGATGGGAGTACAAAACCACTCAGGGAAATTCAGGAATACATAAATACAAGTCGCTTAGGAATGAAATTAACAGAAATGCAGGGAAGCTAAGGCCAAATGGCTGCATCAAAAATTCTGTTGATGAGTCGATAGTCGTACATTCGCGTTATATGACCATAGAGCTTCATACCTCTTTTCCGTACAAGTGAGGCGATCAGCTCAGTCGGTGAATACAATTCATAAGAGCTTTAAACACGCAGATACCGGCTTGAATTTTGGGTCGAAATATTTTTCTCAGTATCTGCCTTTCAATTTTCTCTATGTCTTTGGCGTTGGTAGTTGATAGCGACTCCGTAGAGCAGAGTGCTTCTGTAAGAACTATTGTGTGGTAGTGGCAAAGTTTGGTTTTGATGGACAGCGAATTCTTGATGTACGTGGTATTCCAGGTAATTATGTAGGCTTTACTCAATTTTCATTTTGTTAGCTAGTCTTTCGTTGATAGTGTTCCAGAACACTTATTGTTACCATGTAAGAGTTCGCAACAATAAAAGCCAAATCCATTGACTTACAACTGGAAAATATTTGCCTGTTGAAGTCCATGTTGGAATCATACCTACTTTATTCTCTTCGGCGAAGGAAACTTGTTGCCACCTATAGAAATCTCTCCCATCTGATATTCCTCTCCTTTTATATTATTTTTCTACAAGATTAACAAGCTTTGCGTAAATATTTGTGTACTACCTGTGGTCTTAGCTTTCCTTACCATAACACTCGAATGCCACGAGTGAAAGGCCTCTCGTCAACAGATTAAATAGGACCAGGTTATTCGTATTAAATTGTTAACCTGTCCTTAGATGAGCCAGTCGAGAACGACGTTGCAATTACTAAAATGAAATTAGAGAGGCATGACCCGATCGACGGTCGAGATTTTCGATGACCCTTCGCGTGGAAGAGCCGGCTTATCGTGTTCCGAGGTAGACTCTCACCGCCTCTGGCTACCTGAGAGATGCTCAGCAGATAAATGGAGGTGGGTGAGACGTGTAGGATGTCGAATGAGTGGTACAGAGTCTAAAGAAGCTCTAACGCAGATTATGTTTTCTTTCATTCAGTTGCATTTGTTAGTGTTGGTATTACACCGCTACAACTTGTAAAAACAACACCAACAAATGCACTTAAAGAAAAAAAAAACAATGAGACACAAACCATCGTTTGTCAGCGTTGGGCATCTGACATATTTGTATCCTTCGCAGGCACGAAAAAATAGTTGTTTTTTTTAAATTAGAAACGTAAGTAAGTACCGAGAGAATAACTTAATGGTAGGTAGGTGTACATTATTAAAAAATCAGGAGCAGCAACATGGATGTGTATGACTGAAGAACATGATTCGTGAAGAAGTCCGGAGGGAGTCTTTGTCTTAAAACTTCCAGATGAGTACAATAATAATGAAACTTTTGCATATTAACGCTGCGTGCCGTATCTGAATTCCAATTTGGGAGTTTTTCCATTCGGATTGGGATAGAAGACCATATCTCACGACTTCACAACTGTACTTGCGCCGGTATCTCTTCTCCCTCCTTCGAAAGGGGACAGAAATTCTCCTGCAGGCCTTACAGAGTTATCACTCCTGGAAGAAAGGATTTTGCTAGTAAACGGCTTAGCGTCAGCCGGTAGGGTTCTTTCCAGAATTAATTTGCACTTTGCAGCAGAATTTACGCTAACTAGCAACTTTTGCGGCGCATTAAAACTGTTTGTCGGACCGAGACTCAAACCTACGAACTAATGACAATGTTTAAGCTTTATGTGCCGGTGTATTGTGCGACAAGCTAACCTCCCTCAAGATAATGTTGTAAAGATATTGTCTAAAAATATGGCATTTCAGTCTTTGATCGCTATTTTTTATTTTCAATGACCAGTTTCATGCTAGCTGCCAATCTTCAGATCTGTTAGACAAAGTTAAAAATATAATTAACAAGAGAGATACAGTTAGTTATAGAAATATCTTAGTTTACAAAAAGAAATTTTGGAACTTATTAAATGCCAGCATACCATATATTTCAGTTACAGAGTAACTAGTCAGTACAGAACAATCGGTTCGCAGTCATAACTAAAGTAATTTTTAATCTGTTAAAACCTTTTATCGCAGTTTTAGAGAATTGGTAACAGTAAAAAGTGCCCTCTACCTATAAGAATTGTGAATATGTTATTATTTCACCGTACATATTGATGGCGAATGTACTTTTGAATAAAACAATTTTTAAAGTAATAACATATGAATAATCTTTTTTTGAGTGGACCATGAACCGAAGTAATTTGGACTAATTTAAAATTTCTTTATAAAGAAACTTAAAAATATCATTAAAATGTACACTCCTGGAAATGGAAAAAAGAACACATTGAACCGGTGTGTCAGACCCACCATACTTGCTCCGGACACTGCGAGAGGGCTGTACAAGCAATGATCACACGCACGGCACAGCGGACACACCAGGAACCGCGGTGTTGGCCGTCGAATGGCGCTAGCTGCGCAGCATTTGTGCACCGCCGCCGTCAGTGTCAGCCAGTTTGCCGTGGCATACGGAGCTCCATCGCAGTCTTTAACACTGGTAGCATGCCGCGACAGCGTGGACGTGAACCGTATGTGCAGTTGACGGACTTTGAGGGAGGGCGTATAGTGGGCATGCGGGAGGCCGGGTGGATGTACCGCCGAATTGCTCAACTCGTGGGGCGTGAGGTCTCCACAGTACATCGATGTTGTTGCCAGTGGTCGGCGGAAGGTGCACGTGCCCGTCGACCTGGGACCGGACCGCAGCGACGCACGGATGCACGCCAAGACCGTAGGATCCTACGCAGTGCCGTAGGGGACCGCACCGCCACTTCCCAGCAAATTAGGGACACTGTTACTCCTGGGGTATCGGCGAGGACCATTCACAACCGTCTCCATGAAGCTGGGCTACGGTCCCGCACACCGTTAGGCCGTCTTCCGCTCACGCCCCAACATCGTGCAGCCCGCCTCCAGTGGTGTCGCGACAGGCGTGAATGGAGGGACGAATGGAGACGTGTCGTCTTCAGCGATGAGAGTCGCTTCTGCCTTGGTGCCAATGATGGTCGTATGCGTGTTTGGCGCCGTGCAGGTGAGCGCCACAATCAGGACTGCATACGACCGAGGCACACAGGGCCAACACCCGGCATCATGGTGTGGGGAGCGATCTCCTACACTGGCCGTACACCACTGGTGATCGTCGAGGGGACACTGAATAGTGCACGGTACATCCAAACCGTCATCGAACCCATCGTTCTACCATTCCTAGACCGGCAAGGGAACTTGCTGTTCCAACAGGACAATGCACGTCCGCATGTATCCCGTGGCACCCAACGTGCTCTAGAAGGTGTAAGTCAACTACCCTGGCCAGCATGATCTCCGGATCTGTCCCCCATTGAGCATGTTTGAGACTGGATGAAGCGTCGTCTCACGCGGTCTGCACGTCCAGCACGAACGCTGGTCCAACTGAGGCGCCAGGTGGAAATGGCATGGCGAGCCGTTCCACAGGACTACATCCAGCATCTCTACGATCGTCTCCAAGGGAGAATAGCAGCCTGCATTGCTGCGAAAGGTGGATATACACTGTACTAGTGCCGACATTGTGCATGCTCTGTTGCCTGTGTCTATGTGCCTGTGGTTCTGTCAGTGTGATCATGTGATGTATCTGACCCCAGGAATGTGTCAATAAAGTTTTCCCTTCCTGGGACAATGAATTCACGGTGTTCTTATTTCAATTTCCAGGAGTGTAGATATTCTTTCGAAAATGTGCGTTTCCTCTTCTATGTTTTGATTGGTGGTGGACTGGATTTCCCTACGTCAGAACGTATACAACGCCACGCCAAGTCCTCTTCCGCCGCGCCCAACTCACCTCACCGCCAGTACGCTGAGGGCCGTTCCGCTGCAGCTGTTTCTTACTGGGGCGTGCTATTGCATTCAAGAGTTAGCCTAAAACAGGTCTTTAAAAATCTCATAATAACTCCTGTGCATAAAATCACTTTGCTCATTAAGTAGTAGGCCTGGGGTTTTTCTTTGATGAGCGTATATTTCAATCTCTTCGAGCAGGCTGAGATAGAGTCTTTTGGAGCTTTATGTAGCACCTCCATTTGTTCATTATAATTAGTCACTTCATGTTTACTATCTTTTACATGTGCTCCAAATGCTGTCCGATTGCTATGACTGCAATGTTCCCTGTATCGAATTTCAAAATTCCGTCCTGTCTGTCCTATATAATAACGGTCACATTCAGCACATTCGATCTTATATACTCCGGAATTGTTGAATTTCGTTTGCGACAGTTATATAGGACAGTTGTGTAGTTTGTCTTCGTCCTTCGTGCTTAATGAAATACCAGAAACTGATATACGGATGCAATGAATATTTTTAGACTTTAAATAAATCTCTAAAGACCAATTGCATTCTATCCACAGTGCATTACATTGACCGTGCACACATCCTGTCCTTATATTTCATGGTTGTACCGACATATGAAGTGCCATTCCTTATACTAGTCCCCGTATTATAGAATGAGAAAAGAATTTAGAACTCAATAAAAGAACAGAGTTTAACGCTCCATTAACGTTGATCTCAACAGAGATGAAATACGAACGACGCACATGTATGAGGAAAGAAGCAGGTGGTGGCCGTCTTTCAGGAACCTTTCTGGCAGTCGCCTATCATTTTGAGAAAACACCAACTGAATAACCAGTGAATGGAGCCCCAAGGCCCAGTTCCCTCACACACTGTTTATTATAGGGGTAGTCCTTGTGGTAACTCCCACTGCTATTTGGCACCGGGTAAATGACGGGAAATTGCAGACGTGATCTTCGGTTATGGTCTACCACGGAAGCAGGTTTTCATCCGTTTCTGTGGTGTTTCATACGGCAACGTGTTGACGTAAACCCAGAGGAAAAAGTGTTGACGTGTGCGATATGGTGATCGCTTTGGACATGGGACAGTACCCTCCCTTCCAATCCAATGACGAGGGTACGTGATGTTCAGATGCTGGCGGACATTAACATGGAAGTGGGCTGGTACACTGTCGTGTTAAAACCACGTCCTTCCTCAGAAAACAGGGGGTGCAGCCTCCACCAATTGAGGTGGGATATCTTGCAGGGACATCATGTAACGTGGTCCAGTCAAACGGGAAGGCCGGAAATGAGATCCTAGTAGCTGATATTGGACAATTCCCGCCCATACGTTGCCAGGGAATCGTTGCTGGTGGCCACCAATGTAGGTGGCGTGAGGATTCTCCTCAATACAGACGTAGCTGCTGTGCCTGATAAAAACGCCATCATGGGTGATAAAAACTGTGCGAAGTTGCCACTACGGTGCTGCAGTAGATAAACCACTGACAGAAACGAACACGGGGCGCAGCATCCGTTGGCCCCAGTAGTTGTACACGTTCATTATGATATGGATATAATACGTGTTCCATCAGTACTCTCCACACGGTACCCTTCGAAGAGTTCGTTTGACGGCCAAGTTGGCGGGTGCTTATTGCTGGGTGGTCGGCCGCACGATCCAAGACCATTTCCTCAAAGGGTTCCGACCTATCTTTGGCGGAAACCTTGGCCGGCTCTCTGTGACTTGAACGACCAAGTCTCTCGTAAGTTTGCCGGCCGCGGTGGTCTAGCGGTTCTAGGCGCGCAGTCCGGACCCGCGCGACTGCTACGGTCGCAGGTTCGAATCCTGCCTCGGGCATTGATGTATGTGATGTCCTTAGGTTAGTTAGGTTTAAGTAGTGCTAAGTTCTAGGGGACTGATGACCTCAGATGTTAAGTCCCATAGTGCTCACAGGCATTTGAACCATTTCTCTCGTAAGTTTGTATCCACGACGATAAACTTCCTCCAATTACGAAGCCTGTTGGGAAAGCGTTCTCTGTACATTCGAGCTGCACTGTACATCAAAAGCATGTCTCGACGAGTAACGTTGCATTTTTGACTACACTGCATTATGCATTGCACACAGTAACACATCTTACTAAGGAATCATTACAAGCTGATGCAATGGACGACTGATATCAGGGATAGCAATGTGCGATTCAAACGGTCCTCGAATGACACAAGAGCTAGGAGGTAAGTTGTGTGTCTTTTTGATGATCAGGGGTGTACGCTCATTCCAATGTGCAACAGATGCCCGGAATCTTCGTGAGAGTGCAGCACAACTGCAAGAGCCGTTGCAGAACATGCATTGAGACCATCGGTCGCCGGTTTGAACTGCCACTATGAGCTGCGTTCTTGTTGTGTGGTATACACTGTGATTGCCCATAATGCAGTAAATATGTGTTTCCGACTACTGGTTCCCCACCTCAGTATAATCAGTTGTGCACTCGCTATTAGTTGCTTCAAATTGACTCAAAAGATTTGAGATACGCTGTGTAGCGTGCTATTTATTCGTTGTAGGCCTGGAGTGAGCACACAAAAATATCACTCACCCGTTAAATTTCAGATAGTGAAGCTACAACATTCCACACCCATACCCGACGAATGCAGCCGCAGTCTCCCGTTTGCCAACGCTAGGTGTCGATGCTATCCAGGCGCCTAGGTGTCCCGGTGTGAGTGGCAGCTTTACCGTGTCGGCGCACAACGGCGTGCCAGCCCGGCTGTACGGTCCAAACAAACGCCTCGCCTCCTCGCCGATCGCTGGCCTGCATTGTGGACCAGGGCAGCCATTCCACGGCCGCTCGCGGAGTCACCGTGAAAGCGCCCAGCCCCGGCGCAGCCGCCGCCGCCACCGGGTGCCCACCTGATTACACCCTATTCACAACCCGGCGGTGGCCGTGGCCCGCGCTTTCTTTAACGCACCTGAAAATTAAGCCTCTCAGGCTTCACCAGACAACGCGGAACGACTTTCTACGGGAGTCGCTGCAGTGGCGCACGGGCTGCGACAAAAAGAATGTGCGGCCAGAGTCCAGCGGCAGACTAGAACTGTTCTGCGGTGGTGGGGACACAACCTCGAGGTAGGCAGCGGCAAGCGCTGAGCTGCGCCCTGGCTACTGTCGGTAGTTGCAGATATTTTTCACCGTTCTCACAAAAACACATAAGTTGCACCAGTGTCCGCCTGGTTAGCTGGGTGTTAACGTGCTCGCCACCAGTGCAAGCGGGCCTGGGTTCGATTCCCAGCCAGGTTGGAGGTTTTGTTCGCTCGGGGACTAGGTGTTGTGTCGTCCTCATCATCATTTCATCCTCATCACCTGCGCGCAAATCGCCCAGTGTGGTGTCGAATCAAATAAGACTTGCACTTGCGTCCGAAATTCCACGAATAGGGTCCTCTCGGCCAACGATGCCATACGCTTTTATCCGTTTTTGCGCCAGCTTGTTGATATAATAATCTACACAACAGTAATTACTGTCACGAAAGGTATAGCGTAAATACAATTGTCATTTAACGAGTGTCCTTAGATTATTTAACGAGTGTCCTTAGATTATTATTATATAGTGTTCCCAAATATTAACTTGAAGACCGTCTTTTCCCGCCTGAGCGACGTTAGGTAAGTGACGCTTAGTTATTTGAAGGTGTATTATTAACCCTTAAGTGTGCACACTTATGTATGAAGTGGGCCATCAGAAATTACATTCTCTTGTACCACTCCATTGTTGTTTTAAAATTGCAAATTCGTTCCTATTCCTTCATTATTGCTTCAGTTAACACCGTAATACTTTATGCTGCCATGTGCCCAAATGAGCAGCAGTAATATAACATAAACATCGAGATAGATGACGAGAAATGTGCGATCCACGCACGAAAATGACACAGATTCCAAGTTCGCAGCACAGTCCCACACTGAGGCAATTGTTTACGAGGTAATTAGTAATCAAACAAGCGTTTGGCAGGGATTAGATGCAATTTCTTTGTTTAAAGCTTCGAGTGGGTCATTACAGTGGGGCAACACTTGTATACAGCAACAGAGTGATGTAATGAAAAGTTTATTTTGTTATTGAAGTTAAAATCTTCTGGGTTATTAGGCCACACCATGTAATAGTATTGGTTAAAGTTCATATGGCTGCCATTGGTGGGCCTTAGTCATAGGCTAATACAAAAGAAGGAGCGTTGGTAGCTCATCTCCTGTGGGTACGATTGGCGGTCATCGTCATTGGATAGAAAGGCACTATTCCACACTTATGCTGGAGAAGGGTTATTGGTTGAAATGCCTGCTACCGCTATTGGTCGGTCGTCATCAGTGGCTAGATTCGAAACGGACAGAGCAAGAGAGGGGCAATGTTTACCCAAAATATTATTGTCCATCGAGGTGACTTGCAGCGCGTTGTTTATGCCTCTCACACACCGCGGCCGCGTATTTACTTCCTTGATGGCGGGGAGCCACAATGCCGGAAGCCTATCGCCGTCCTCTCTATTGAAATTAGATGCATTCTTAGAAATTTCAACCACTTCTCGGACCTTTCTTCTAGAAATGTTTGTTTCTTTAGCCAGTACACGTACGTTATTAAAATCGATGTCAGAGCCACAGTTCTCGTGATGTTCCGCTACTGCCGATTCTGCACTTTGTTTTAGCCGCATGTGCCGTTCGTGTTCCTTAATGCGTTCTTTAACAGTTCTTCCCGTTTCGCTTATATTTTTGCCGCAGCCACATGACACTTGATAGACGCCTGCATTGTGTAGGTAATCAGGTGCATCCGTTTTCCGTCGGGAAAAGTCTTATATTTTGTTTTGACTAAAGAAAGATGTCTGAATACCATTTTTCTTTAAAATTCTGCTTATGCGGTCAGTGACCCCAGAAAAGAACGGTAACCAGACGGAGTGAGAAGGCGGTTCCTTGTCATTCTTATTAGCGTTATAAATATTCCGCCTAAAAGCCCTGTCGATTGAATAGCTATCATACCCATTTGCCTTCAATGTCCTCTATAAAAAATTCAACTCCGATTCTAAGTTGGCTCTGAGCACTACGGGACTTAACTTCTAAGGTCATCAGTCCCCTATAACTTAAAACTACTTAAACCTAACTAACCTAAGGACATCACACACATCCATTCTCGAGGCAGGATTCGAACCTGCGATCGTAGCGGTCGCCCGGTTCCAGACTGTAGCGCCCAGAACCGCTCGTCCACTTCGGCCGGCCCCGATTCTAAGTTGTCGTCATCGCTGATACGAACAATTTTGAAGAAACATGACGCGGCCTAATAACCCAGAAGATTTTAACTTCAGTGACAAAGGCCACGAAAACCTGCAGACTTACTTATGTTGTTATTGTTTAACTAAACGGTGAAGTGTAAATTAATCTGATCGTTGTTTCAGTAAACTAAAATTAAAGTCTGATTTTGTTCATATATTTTTACGTCGGTAGTATAAAGACAGCTATTCTCTACATCTGTGTAAAGTGCGCTGCGCTGCCGATCGTGTTACGCAAATGGCGCACCGGCTCGAAGGTTAAGTGTTTATCATTGTATTAAAGAAATGTGTGTTTCATGTTTGTTTCATGTCGAGCACACAAGTTTGTGACAACGCGGTGCAGTAAAATTGCTAAAAGTCTCAGTCGCCCAGTCATTTACTAAAAATATGATCGGTTTCGGCCTCTAGTAGTAGGCGATCTTCAGATAATGCACCACTCTGGTGACGTAGTAGAAGCTTGGAACAGCCGTGCTGATCCCATTATGGTATCAGGGCAGCTGTTCCAATCGTCATCATCGTCAGCCGGATGGTGTACTATCTTAAGTAAAGTATGGCATGAACGGCTGGGAGACCCTGTAGGGAAGGTTCAGTATCCTAATTGGAAAGGTTTTCTCTATCCTCCGCGCCCTAAGGCACCTTTCTGTCGCGAAGAGTCAGAACCATGTACGGAAGAGTTCTTGTTAAGTGTCGGTGACTGCAGTCGTGTGCGTGTAGAGTCGTATAGTGTTCATGTTGGAGACGATGAGAGAAAGGAGAGGCCGAAACCTGGTGCCCGAATATGGCCTGTTCCTCTCGAAATACACCAAGGGAACTACCAAGCTTAGCGCCTCCATCCGACGGACAGATAACTATCAGCAGTGTTAGATACCCTCACTACATAAGACATTGCGGAGAGGTTTGTAATTTAATCCGGGACACTGATGATAAACAGTTGTGATCAGAAACTTTACACTACCGCCTTTGCTCTCCTTGCCAGCCAAATACTGGCAGAGAAAATTTCATCCACCTCCAGGTTTGGATCGGACTTACATCCCCCTTCCAGTGGGGAGCGTCCATTACCGAACTAGGTTAAGGAGACAGAAGTGCGTCTGAAGAGGCCGAAACCGGTCATACTCAATAAATGACTGTGCTATAGAGACTGTTTTCTACTAATTTTACTTAGCTTACAGATCACTGTTTAACAATAATGATATTTAAAATTATAAACGCAGTACAGTGACTGTATACAGACACGGCGTGTGGCAATGCAGGTCACTACAAGGAAACTGCCAGCGCCCGGGAGAAGTCCGCGTTGTTACAAGAAATTATTACGTAAAAATAAGATTAATTTTCCAGGATCATATTTGTAAAAAAATAAAAATTAAAAAAGATCTTCCTGAATTGAAACTGTGTAGAAGATATGCAATGATTTTTTTAAAAATCAGTATACCGTATTTACGAAGTAATTATATGTCAGTGTGATTCTATGGATGCAAATAAATCTCGAACGCTGAGAATAATGAGTTAATAAAACAATCTGAAACTGAAATGTTTCTTTCTCCATTGATTTGTTGTGAAACACATGATCTTCATTATATGATGGACAACTACAGAATTAAATCCGTCGAAGTTCAAGAAATATCACGTTAATATTCAACGGAATAGCATTTCTGCCAAAAAATAAACATACACTACTGGCCATTAAAATTGCTACACCAAGAAGAAATGCAGATGGTAAACCGGTATTCATTGAACAAATATATTATACTAGAACTGACATGTGATTACATTTTCACGCAGTTTGGGTGCTTAGATCCTGAGAAATCAGTACCCAGAAAAACCACCTGTGGCCTTAATAACGGCCTTGATACGCCTGGGCATTGGGTCAAACAGAGCTTGGATGGCGTGTACAGGTACAGCTGCACATGCAGCTTCAACACGATACGACAGTTCATCAAGAGTAGTGACTGGAGTATTGTGACGAGCCAGTTGCTCGGTCACCATTGACCAGACGTTTTCAATTGGTAAGAGATCTGGAGAATGTGCTGGCCAGGGCAGCAGTCGAACATTTTCTGTATCCAGAAAGGCCTGTACAGGAGCATGTAACATGCGGTCGTGCATTATCCTGCGGAAATGTAGGGTTTCTCAGAGATCGAATGAAGGGTAGAGCCACGGATGGTAACACATCGGAAATGTAACGTCCACTATTCGAAGTGCCGTCAGTGTGAACAAGGGGTGACCGAGACGTGTAACCAATGGCACCCCACACCATCAGGCCGGGTGATACGCCAGTATGGCGATGACGAATACACGCTTCCAATGTGCGTTCACCGCGATGTCGCCAAACACGGATGCGACCTGCATGATGCTGTAAACAGAACCTGGATTCATCCGAAAAAATGACATTTTCCCATTCGTGCACGCAGGTTCGTCGTTGAGTACACCATCGCAAGCGCTCCTGTCTGTGATGCAGCGTCAAGGGTAACCGCAGCCATGGTCTCCGAGCTGATAATCCATGCTACTGCGAACGTCGTCGAACTTTTCGTGCACATGGTTGTTGTCTTGCAAACGTCCTGATCTGTTGACTCAGGGATCGAGACGTGGCTGCACGATCCGTTACAGCCATGCGGATAAGATGCCTGTCATCTCGACTGCTAGCGATTCGAGGCCGTTGAGATCCAGCACGGCGTTCCGTATTACCCTCCTGAACCCACCGATTCCATATTGTTCTAACAGTCATTGGATCTCGAGCAACGCGAGCAGCAATGTCGCGATACGATAAACCGCAATCGCGATAGGCTACAATCCGACCTTTATCAAAGTCGGAAACGTGATGGTACACCTTTCTCCTCCTTACACGAGGCATCACAACAGCGTTTCACCAGGCAACGCCGGTCAATTGCTGTTTGTGTATGAGAAATCGGCTGGAAACTTTCCTCATGTCAGCACGTTGTAGGTGTCGCCACCGGCGCCAACCTTGTCTGAATACTCTGAAGAGCTAATCATTTGCTTATCACAGCATCTTCTTCCTTTCGGTTAAATTTCGCGTCTGTAGCACGTCATCTTCGTTGTGTAGCAATTTTAATGGCAGTAGTGTACTAGAGTGAATTTCCCCGTGATAGTGAATTGCTCCGTGATTTTATGAATCGTTACGCGATCGATAGGTTGCGCCACGGTATCTTGTAGAGCATCTTTGCCGTAGGAGGGCGTGGTAACGAGGAGATCGGAAGTGGAGGCATTGATAGTGCGAGCGGGAAGGTGAAACATTTCGCTCTGGGTGAGGCGGCCGAGTTGGAACTGGAGGCGAGTCGGGTAGTGTGCCGGCAGTTGATGGCACCTACAAGTTCAGCAGTTAACACTTACCGGCTCTGAGCCTAGCACCGTTACCAGGGAGACACTAAGGCGGATTTCTGGATTGCGAACCACTATTAACTTGTTTGCCGCCGGGTGCAAACCTTCGGAAGTGTGTGGCGCCTACCGAGACGAGGACGTGTTGTGTGCTTCAGCGACGCCCGGAACTGGAGGCGAACGGAGCACCGCCGCTGTGTTGAAGTAGTGTGTCGGCTCCACGCTTCCTGGATCGTATTACGCACATGTCTTGCGAGCTTCCAATTTGATTTATCGAATGCGAGTGCTCCGGGCGTCGACTGCAACCATATTTTTTGTACTCGTTTTGTGACTGTTTACTTTCGAAGGTTTCTAGCTGTGTTTAAGGTGTTTAAGGCGCGGCTATATAACAGACTTCTGGTTATTGATCCACTTCTGTCTCCAGGCAGCAAACTTTTGTGTGCGCTTCCATAAAATTAACGAATTTCTTTCTTTATTTACTGCTCCAGTATGAGTGTTATTTGCCAAGTTCGGGCTCAGCTCTCAATTTCCCAGTTGTCTACTGTAAAGCGTCGGATCTGTTGCGACACGTATTTACACATAATCTGGTCCATTTCATGTGCCACGTCCTGTCTGTACGATTACTGGAGTGCATTATTTCATCTGGGTGTTTATACAACCAAGTTTGTATTTTTTTTTTTTTTGTTGTTTCTAAAGGTGAGGCCTTTAATCTTAATTATTCTCTCTCAATGACGACATTATATTGCGTTTCTTACTGCTATCTTATACGTGACTGTAATGTTATTCAAAATGTTATGTACTATATGCTGTTAGTCAGGGAATCGTCAGCCAACCGAACGCGTAAGATTGGGGTTTAGTGTTCCGCTCCGCGTGGCGGTTACTTGTTAAGCTCTCGCCCACGTGGTATGATTTTGTTACGATTTGGCGTTGGCAGTCAACGTTACTGCTCGGTAACTATACAAGGTGTTACAAAAAGGTACGGCCAAACTTTCAGGAAACATTCCTCACACACAAAGAAAGAAAATATGTGGACATATGTCCGGAAACGCTTACTTTCCATGCTAGAGCTCATTTTATTACTTCTCTTCACATCACATTAATCATGGAATGGAAACACACAGCAACAGAACGTACCAGCGTGACGTCAAACACTTTGTTACAGGAAATGTTCAAAATGTCCTCCGTTAGCGAGGATACATGCATCCACCTTCCGTCGCATGGAATCCCTGATGCGCTGATGCAGCCCTGGAGAATGGCGTATTGTATCACAGCCGTTCACAATACGAGCACGAAGAGTCTCTACATTTGGTACCGGGGTTGCGTAGACAAGAGCTTTCAAATGCCCCCATAAATGAAAGTCAAGAGGGTTGAGGTCAGGAGAGCGTGGAGGCCATGGAATTGGTCCGCCTCTACCAATCCATCGGTCACCGAATCTGTTGTTGAGAAGCGTACGAACACTTCGACTGAAATGTGCAGGAGCTCCATCGTGCATGAATCACATGTTGTGTCGTACTTGTAAAGACACATGTTCTAGCAGCACAGGTAGAGTATCCCGTATGAAATCATGATAACGTGCTCCATTGAGCGTAGGTGGACGAAACTAAAATGAGCGCTAACATGGAAATTAAGCGTTTCCGGACGCATGTCCACATAACATATTTTCTTTATTTGTGTGTGAGGAATGTTTCCTGAAAGTTTGGCCGTACCTTTTTGTAACACCCTGTATAAAGAACTATGTTTAGATTTTGGCCGCCTTACAAGTTTAATTGATTTGGCTCCGTTAACTCACTGAAAAGTCATTTAGTCGTTTTTCTTGTTCCTACACTTTTGATAGTCGTGAGGCGGCGTTCGGTCTACAGTAGAGGCCTGGACCAATTCGTGGCTATATTCTGCATTCCTCTGTTAATTAGGCTACCATTAGTGATTCTTTTGGTGGGACTTCAGTGAAATCTACCTTGTCGATAACGCAGGCGCAACGTCCGAAAGCGGAGCCAAGTCCGCGCTCGACGAACGGCCAGTCAGTTGCAGGTGGTCCTGCACCACTTGATCTTTCCCAGCCCACTATGCGTTGCGAAGACAGGGCTGCATCGCACGTCGATGACTTAATCATTGTACTCCTACTGTTTTTGTTTCTACCTCACGTAAATTGTTGAAGTGTTAACCGGCTAATAGGACAGTTTAATAATTACTAAATTTATTTACTTAAATGTATTTATGCAAATGTGGCTAGGCAATCGAAATGCTTATTGATCTTTCTACTTGTACGCACTGTTGTTTTTGAATTGCCGAAACACTATGAGATTTAGATCTGTTAATATCGTTTAGGTTCTCACTATCTCACATACAGGACTCAATATTTAACATCAATCTGTCGGTTTGTTTATATGGCGTACATTGCGCACCTCCTCGACCCGGAGGTATATGATGCTAGTCTAGGCAGTATTCTTCTGTTTTGAATTATAAATCTTAAAGTTTCTTTTGAGAAACAAGTTTTAGCTTTTTTCACTGTACTGCTAAAGTTTTTAATTATTTATTTAATCTGCTTGCTATTAATCTGTCTGGCACAGTTTTATGATTGCAAATTATTCTGTTTCTTAGTAGTCAGTACCACTGGAGGAATTATTCCGATAGGTGTTTAATAAATCTGACCGGGTATGTTCTGTTAAAGTAAAGAGAAAGTTCACAACTGTAATGATTTTCATTCTCCATTTGGCCTGGCCTTTCTACCTCAGGTAGCCTGACGCGGGTACTGTGCACCAATTTTGATTTTACTAATACGAGAATCTGAAATTACAGGACTTTTAAGTTAAGAAAAATCTTGTCGTTCTCTTCCTACTGGCATCAAGAAGCTACTCCAGAATAAAAGTTAATGAACATACGAAGGTTCAAATGGTAATGATTAGCAAAAGAACGGCAAAAGGGCAGTTTTACCCAGTTTGCTGGGTTGCTACCTGCGATCCGATTATTCACACAGCAAAACAAAAAATTAAAAAAAACGTATGTTGAGCCTCATCCACGGCAATGTCTGCAACATACTTCATCATTTAACGTGAAGACTGGAATAAAGTCCTAAATGCTAGGATGGATGTGGAAACTGATGCATCATGACGAGAAATCCCTTATAATGTGGGAGTTATAAAACTAGAAAATTAAGAAGGGCAAACTCGCGTTAAAAACAGAATAAGAAAAGACTGAACTTTGTCTTTTCTGTACGTGGTCAAAGATACATTAAGGGAACACAGACGTTTAGAGGGGGAACAAAATGTATGAAAAGAACTAATTCGAATGGGATGAAGTGTAATAAAAGGAGAATGGTGACGTGAGAAACTTTAGAGCATAAAAAAGAAACAACCAGGTAAATGGAGCGAATTCTGCTACACAGGAAGAGCAAGACTTGGGTTTTAAGTTCGGTCGAGGGCGAGGTGATGCATAAGTGTGTCACTTCAAGCTCTGACTGGGGAAGGATGACGAAGGGATTCGACTGTTTCCTTTTCAAACGAACCATCTTGCCTCAACCGATTTACGGGAACTTTGGAGAAATTGAATATCCGTGTCCACACGGGTTAATGGAAAACGGTCGTCCCGTTTGCGAGTCCAGTGTCTTAACCAAAGCGCCATCTCTCTGTGTTTTACAGTGGAGAATGTACTATTACACTAGGAAGTCGAGGAGGGTAGACACTAAAGAGTACCAGAAAACGATTCGAGTTGGTGAAGTTAGCTTTCTTTAACAAAAGTTTACTTGTATCAAATATTGACTCTTAAATGAGAGAAATGGTTCAGAAATTCTACGTGTGTTTGGAAATGAAATATGTAGTGTGGTAAGCAGTAGAATAGAAAACTGTATACGTTTGGAATATGACGATACAGAGGAGTACACAGGGAAATAAATCCATTGAAACTCCTTCCCAGACGTTGTTACAGGTTAGTGTGGCATATGTGTGCATTCAAAAATAGTTAACTTGGCCATAATAGTATGCAAAATTCATTAGCGATTACCGCTAGGTATGCTGTGATGAAGAGAGTACCACAAAAGAGAGTGGGACTGAGGATTGCTGAAAAACAGTGTTCCTCTACATTTTCATCTATCTTTTACCATTCTTTCAAAGACTATTTAAAATCCTAGAGAACTAGTAACTCACCTTGATCGAGATCCCTATATTGAGACAACAAGTCCCAGACTTGTTCGCCTAAGGAACGTCTCCAGAATTATACAACGACGATTTGTTCCATTGTGTCCTATAGTTTAGGTCGAAATGATTACGTTACATGCTGATACTTTTGCTTTTCGTTTATTCAATACACTTGTGAAACATTAAACACGAGATAATAACCGGGCGGGCTCACAGTGCAGCCCCCCGCGTGATACCATCACAGTCCAGACACAGCAGCCATGAACTGCAAGAAGACACTGCACAGGAGTTGAAAAATAAAGTAATGGCTGATTCCTAGGCTTTCCTCTGTGCCGACACTGTAATACAATGTCTTTCTGCATATTCTAATGCCTGTTAGTAACGATGCACAGAATGAAACGTTATAAAGCGAAATCTACTACGTAGTGAAACTTTCTGACACTATCTGTTTAAGGTCAAAATTATACACGAACGGAAACCAAGTTCTTTGGGATAAGGAGATAATGGTCAGGAAAGAGTGTTGCAAGCGGTATGCTTGTAGATAGAGACAAGTATTTGTAAAATGATTGTGTATCACAACAAACAAAAGCTTGCCCTCCTTCGTTGTTCGTGCTTCCTTGAAATGCAACGCCTAATATTTTCTGATGTTCCGAAGCTAGTTTACCAAATTTTGTAGTTCAAGACAGATAGTCGTATATTCAATAAGGGTCGCGTATGGAGTGCAAATAGGCAAATAGATCGCGGTACTGGATGGCTGCGCTGTTGGCAATAAAACAATGGAGCAGTAAAATAATTAGGACTAATCGTCCAGAGCGACTTTAAATGGAACCATCGCATGAAGTTACATATAACGAAAACAGATGACCTGCTGAGCTTCACAGGAAGAATCATCAAAGAAAGAATTAGCTTGTAAAACAGTTCAGAATTCTCTAGTTATAATATACAATTTTACCCTAAAGGTTGAAGTGATTCAGTATACGGGAAACTCAGAACAACCTTCTGTGAAACTAAAAACAAGAGTGATAACATTAAGAGTGCAATGGGAATTCCACTGTTAAATGTGTAAGAGAGAGCGAATAGGCGGAAAGAGTACACTGTAGGCCTCTATGAGGGGGACGTCTGATGACATGACAGAAGAAGAAAAGGGAGTCAATAGGGAAGAAATAGGGGATCCAGTATTGGAACCAGAACTTACAAGGTCTTTGGAAGATGTAACATGGAATAAGACAGAAGGGATAGATAACATTCCTGCAGAATTTCTAAACTAATTGGCGGAAGCAGCAACAAAACGTCTGTTCACGTTGGTGTGTAGAATGTGTGATTCCGGCGATATTCCACCGGACTTTCGTAGAAACATCATCCACAGAATTCCGAAGATTACAAGAGCTGGCAAGTGCAAGAATTATCGCAGAGGCAGCTTAAGAGCCGGCCGCTGTGAACGAGCGGTTCTAGGTGCTTCAGTCTATAACCGCGCGACCGCTACGGACATGGATGTGTGTGATGTCCTTAGGTTAGTTTCCCGGGTTCGAATCCCGGCGGGGTCAGGAATTTTCTCTGCCTCGTGATGACTGGGTGTTCTGTGATGTCCTTAGGTTAGTTAGGTTTAAGTAGTTCTAAGTTCTAGGGAACTGATGACCATAGATGTTAAGTCCCATAGTGCTCAGAGCCGTTTCAACCATTTTGAACCTTAGGTTAGTTAAGTTTAAGTAGTAAAAAGTTCTAGGGGACTGATGACCTCATATGTTAAGTCCCATAGTGCTCAAAGCCATTTGAACCATTCGAGCAGCTTAACAGCTCTTGAATCCAAGTTACTGACAAGCATAATAAACAGGTCACCGGAAAACAAAATTGAAGATGTGGTAGATGACGATCACTTTGGCTTTAGGAAAGATAAAAGCATTAGAGATAATTTAGACGTTGCTGTTGATAATGCCAGCAAGACTACAGAAAATCGAGCCATGTTCATAGGATTTATCGACCTGGAAAAAAGCGCTCGACGATGTCAAATGGTGCAAGGCGTTCGAATTTCTAAGAAAAATATGGGTAAGCAATAGGGAAAGACGGGTAATATACAATATGTCCAAGCACCAAGACAGAACAATGAGGATGGAAGACCAAGAAGGAAGTGCTCGGATTAAAAAGGATATAAGACAGGGACGTAGTCTTTCTCGCCTACTGTTCAGTCTATACATCGAAAAAGCAATGAAAGAAATAAAGAACGATTCAAGACTGAAATAAAAATTCAAGGTGAATGGATATCAATGATAAGATTCGCTGATGACATTGCTATCTACAATAAAAGTGAAGGAGAATTACAGGATCTGCAGACCTCAAAGTATTCTCAACTTCTTCGTGCAAAGAACATGTTACACACTTCACCGGTTTTGTGGTTGAAAGAACATAGGAGTAAGTCCCTTGTTAAAATCCAGGGTTGGTTTTAAAAATTATCTCTTCATCTGCAACTACAGTTTTTGCTTACTATATTTTTGCTCTTTTTAAATCGCAGCATCATGTTAGCAACGATTTGCGCGCTCCTTCTATAGTCGGCTTCGAAATAAGCTCACTGAGCAATCTCTTTGTGTGTCCACTGAGGTATTTCGCATGTTTGAAGGTCTGTTTCGGCCTCTAGCCCAGGAGACGCCATCCCCTTTAGCGACCACGCGGTGCTCTAGTTTGAATGTGCATTCACCATTCTGGTATTGTTTTTCGTAGAGTGCCGTTCGCTTTGATTTGGATGCATGGTTGGCTTTGTCTGGTGTTGGCCTGAGATGGTTCCTAATTTCTAAAACGATGAAGAAATCGGGTGAGAGCAGCTTTCCAATTACTTGCCATGGTGACTATTAGGCAAACGTAACGTTGTTTCAGAAGTGTGTTCAAACCTGTCGCACTGTTAAATTGCGATTACTCTGCATTTAGACTTGAGAACTATCATCCCACATGACAAATTCGAACCGCACTGTTTGCTCAACCTTTTGTTATATGCAAGCTGGTTACTGGACCGATTTTTCTATCCGTCGTGGTACAGATTCAAAACTTTTCATTCTGCCCTGAACAGAAAATGAGTTGTTGTCTTACTGGAACTGGTGTATTGAAAACATGTCTTTTCGTTACCCATTCCGAGAAACGTATCTTGTACTTACATCTTGAGAATTCATGTCGGCTCTGTAAAACAACTTAATTATTTCAGGACAATATTTATAAAAATTTATAACCTTTACTTTTAATTATTTGACATCATACGAGCCATTTGATTTATCACATTCACTTAAAGCACTTATATACTGGCTTACCACATACGTGTACGTAAATGTTCAAAACTGTTACAAGCAGTTAATTGTATTAACTAAATCCTCCGGTTGCAAGCAAACATCAGTAAATATCATTTCCTAACATGAAATTAGATTTTCTGGGTTGCTGGTATGAAGCACGGCTGTTTTCTGAACATGCTGTAGGGTGATCTGGTATATTGGAGGGATATAGCGTATTGTGGAATAATTGGTACGAAGGGGCATTCTAATTACAGTATTAGGTAGAAAATACATTCCCAACTCATGTTTCGATCTTAATGGTTCGCAGCACGGAGTGGCCGCGCGATTAGAGGCCCCATGTCGCGAATCGCGCGGCTCCTTCCACCAAAGATTCGAGTTCTCCGTCGGGTACACATTTCTTAATGGTTCAGGAAAGTTTTGATTTGAAAATTCCTTCAAAAATACCTACAATTTTTGGAGCTGTAGCTCAAAACAAACTCATTCTTCTATATTTGGACAACATATTGATGAATGTTTGAAGAGTAGCTATGCAAAACTGATTCAATTGCACTTACGTTCTGTACGTGTTTGTGTCCGGGACTATTCTGCCAAATATATATGATCAGGCAGCGTTTCCAGTTTGCTTTCTGGGGTATGAAGTTCCATGTTTTACTGTATAGCTTAAACACACTCATACTTTACAGTGTCTACAATGAAAATCTGACTTTGTAGCTCACTGTAATCTGTAATTAAATATACTGGCACTTTAATACAAGAATCGGCTCCTTTTATTTTCTTTGACTACGCTCATACCAATCAACGAATGTAGGAACTCGAATTTTGGAGATGCTCAGCATAATTGCAAATGTATTTAACGCTAAAGCCCAGTTATAATCCGTTATTAGTACGTCAAAAATTGTCCGTATTACAGTCACCTGAAGCGTTCTTTTCCAGAATTATCGTTTTGGAGAACACCACCTTTTAATAAGTTTGTGATGCCCCAAAACGCCGCTGTCCGATACCCCCAAAAATTTGCGGCTTTCCTGGTCAGCGTCGTACCTGGAACTGACCATTGCAGTTTCCAAGTCGACGGCATCTGTTATCGTTTAACACATTGTCATTCCTTTTTTTGAGTCTTTAGCTGCACAGTGATAACTTTTTTGGCGGAAAGCACGGTAGCCCGTAGCGCAAATTCGAGCTCACTGTTTCTCGTGATGTTAGTTGTCACTACGAGTCTATTGTGTATTTTAATGTATGTAGCAGTAAGCGTGCAAGCATTAGTGGTCTCTTGTCAGGTCTGTATTTGAACCTATGTACCACAGCCGTCTAGAAGAAGAACGACAAGCGTCTGCATTTCTACTTGTTCACCAGCACCGTCACCGACACATCCTAACACCCACCTTTAATATGTTCGACAGTACTTCGTAGGAGACATACAGTTTCTCGCATATCTACAATACGATGTCGCAGAAATTCAATTAAGCACACTGACTGAGATCTTAATAGCCCTCCAGTCATTCAGCAGCCTCTAATAACCTTGCCCAACTATCGAAACAACAGACTACTCGGTCGGTAAGTCAAGCAGAGCAGTTACGCCCTGAGCTACGCTACACCTTGCGATGTAGGTGACCCTCCTATGATCTTTACGAAATGAATTATTGAATTTAGAGTGCAGCTACCAGTGGAGTGTGTCCATCACGATGGAAAACCTACACTGGAAGGCCTATATTCTACAACTTGTACCAAACCTTTCTAGGGGGTAGGGGTGGACGGGTATGGGGGCGGTGCAACTTGGAGGGAACAGAGTTATAGTGAATATCAAAGGCGAAATGATTATCGCCGACCACCTGCATCTCTTCATGCTCGAAGTCTCCTCCTACGGTGATGACATCTTCCAGCACGATAATTGTCCATGTTGCAAGGTTAGAATCGAGCTAAGTGGTTTGTGGGACATTATAGTAAACTGACATTGATGTTTTGGCGGGCAGATGTTCCTGATCTGTACCCGCTGGAACACATATCGGGCTCCAGCTGCGTGTCCGTGAACCACCATCTCGTAATTTAACGGAAATTCTTGACCTGTACGTAGACATCTGATGTTACATACTTCTGGAATACTGTCAAGGACTTGTAGAATCAATGCCAAGCACATTCTTTTTGTACCGTATTTGAAAAGTGGAACACCACGCTATTAAATAGCTGTTTTGGATCATCGGTGAGTATAATATAAAAAATTAGTCAAATTTTCCCAAACTTCTGTTATCGTAGGACTACTTTGTTCCCTGACAATATCCGTGATACAGGCTGAAACGTCGTTTTTCAGATTGTAAGGAACAGACAATGTCCAGCAGTCAACAATGACGCAAAATGGATAATAAAATTTTGGAGTACTTGCTATGAGATTGGCTTAAACAACTCAGTTACACACATTTATAAATCTGTTACGTATTGCATTAAGCGTTACATCACTTGTGTAACTGGACTTGGCTAAATCATATTTGAAAACGAAATTATCCAGATACGCTCGAGTTATTAAATTCACCGTGGGTGATTTAGTTGTAAGACGTTTGACAGCTGTAAAACTACTGAAACTGCAAAGTATGTTTACATGCTCGAAACTACCGTGCCAACAGGTTTTTTTTTCAAATTTTCAGTCTTTGTCCACGGAAACTGTTGAGACATAGACGCAAATATCGAGTTTACCACGGAAAAATTATGTGGTCAGTATATAACTCGTAAGAGCATAAATATTCCCGAAGTACAATAACAGAGCGATCTTTATCACAGTAGACTTGGTTTGTATACAGGGAGTAACGAGGCGAATTTATTTAAAAGGACAAGACAAGTGTGATAAAGTGGCACTTTATGAAACGTGATAAACTGTTTGTGCAATCCATTATGTTGCGTCAAGGTGGCACTGCTGCACAACAAATCACGGAATTAAACTGGTAATACGAGCGAAAGTGCCGTACCACGCACAAACTGTGACGCTATGCTCCTTGGCGCGTAAACAGGAGGAACGAGGAACTCGCGGTACTTGTCCTCGCTACGAATCAACAGTCGAAGCATGCTTTGTATGAATTATGCGAGTCCGGCAGTTTCAGCTGGAAGTGCCAGACTCCCCAGAAGCGTCCGTTTCCACAGCCTACCAGAGTTAATTTGTTTCCTACCGTGCCGGTAAATATGTTATTGACTGTAACTAAGTAAACAGAAAATCGGTGGTATTGACAAAGCGAGTACATATCTAAAATTGATACGCATGACCAACACATAGAAGTTACATCAGATGTACTTTTATTTGCTTGTTTCGCTGTATCGTGTTCATTTTCAGTGCTGTAGTTTAAGATTTTTTAGGTTAAGGGCTTGCTGCCGTATGACACTGACACCTTGACAAGAGATTTCTGGTGACAATTATTCAGCCATCTTAAGGTGAGCTTTTGCATTGGAAGTTGCTGATGCATGTCATTCATTAATTTTATACCGAAAATAACGCGGTCGTGCATCCACATCCCTCTATCGAATATCGCTCTATCCGAGGTGCGGAGACGCATGCGTAAGAGTGATATTGCAAGCAGATCTTTCGTCGAACTGCAGACGTGTAGAAAGAAAATTCAGTTGTCAAAATGATAAAATTAAATGTGGCTAAAAGTGTCTTTGGGCTAAAATTTGGTGTTTCTGAAGATGTCACAGAAAATAAACTCTGAAGCTTTATCAAGTCGATAGCCGCCACCAAGATTAATAAGAACTTCAAAATTCAAATGGCTCAAATCACTATGGGATTTAACATTTGAAGTCATCATCCTCCAGACTTAGAACTACTTAAACCTAACGAACCAGGACTTCACACACATCCACGCCCGTGGCACGATTCGAACCTACGACCGTAGCAGCAGCGCGGGTCCGGACTGACGAGCCTAGAACCGCTCGGTCACAGCGGCCGGCAATAAGAACTTCCACCAAAAGCATATCTACAGATTCATTAATAAATTAACCCTAGAAGGAGCTCGTCATCCTTCCTTCACCCCCGTCGACATATGCCACAATCAATCAAAACTGTTCCCACGTATTCCACTCCACTGCAGTTAAGCAACAGGCTCTGTCCTTTCTTCCCTCCTTTATGTACTGTAGACATTCCAGACAACCACTCCCAACCTATGTCCTCCAATATTCTGGCCACAGCTATTACCTAGCCACTCTCCACACCAACTCTGCCGTGCCTCTCATCATCACCACTTGAATCGTCTGGTCGGGTGGTCTAATACATGGAAACTTCAAGTAAATTCACAAAAGAGACAAGCTACCATCTTTGTTCGTCCCCATCGACCATATATCTCTCTCTTCATGTACAACCAAACCACGACTCTGACTCAGCATAGGATGTAGGACTAACAGTCGACAGAAAACTAAAGCAGAATTTCCATCTCCTTACCATTCAACACGAAGCCTGAAACTGTTTGAAACTACCGAAGAACTATTGTTATCTTCACCTACAGGGTGGTCCTTTGATCGTGACCGGGCCAAACATCTCACGAAATAAGCGTCAAACGAAAAAACTACAAAGAACGAAACTTGTCTAGCTTCGAGGGGGAAACCAGATGGCGCTATGGTTGGCCCGCTAGATGGCGCTGCCACAGTTCAAAGGGATATGAACTGCGTTTTTTTTTAAATAGGAACCCCCATTTTTTATTACATATTCGTGTAGTACATAAAGGAATATGAATGGTTTAGTTGGACCACTTTTTTCACTTTGTGATAGATGGCGCTGTAATAGTCACAAACATATGGCTCACAGTTTTAGGCGAACAGTTGGTAACAGGTAGGTTTTTTAAATTAAAATTCAGAACGTAGGTACGTTTGAACATTTTATTTCGGTTGTTACAATACATGTGCCATTGCGAGCTTATCATTTCTGAGAACGCATGCTGTTACAGAGTGATTACCTGTAAATACCACATTAATGCAATAAATGCTCAAAATAATGTCCGTCAACGTCAATGCATTTGGCAATACGTGTAACGACATTCCGCTCAACAGCGAGTAGTTCTCCTTCCGTAATGTTCGCACATGCACTGACAATGCGCTGACGCATGTTGTCAGGCGTTGTCGGTGGATCACAATAGCAAATAACCTTCAACGCTCCCAACAGAAAGAAATCCGTGGACGTCAGATCCGGTGAACGTGCGGGCCATGGTATGTTGTTTCGACGACCAATCCACCTGTCATGAAATAAGCTATTCAGTACCGCTTCAATAGCAAGCGATCTATGTGCCGGACGTACATCATGTTGGAAGTACATCGCCATTCTGTCATGTAGTGAAACATCTTGTAGTAACATCGGTAGAACATTACGTAGGAAATCAGCATACATTGCAACATTTAGATTGCCATCGATAAAATGGGGGCCAATTATCCTTCCTCCCATAATGCCGCAGCATACATTAACCCGCCAAGGTTGCTGATGTTGCACTTGTCGCAACCATCGTGGATTTTCCGTTGCCCAATACTGCATATTAAGCCGGTTTACGTTACCGCTGTTGGTGAATGACATTTCGTCGCTAAATAGAACGCGTGGAAAAAATCTGTCATCGTCCCGTAATTTCTCTTGTGCCCAGTGGCAAAACTGTACACGACGTTCAAAGTCGTCCCCATGCAATTCCTGGTGCATAGAAATATGGTACGGGTGCAGTCGATGTTGATGTAGCATTCTCAACACCGATGATTTTGAGATTCCCGATTCTCGAGCAATTTGTCTGCTACTGATGTGCGGATTAGCCGCGACAGCAGCTAAAACACCTACTTGGGCATTATCATTTGTTGCAGGTCGTGGTTGACGTTTCACAAGTGGCTGAACAATTCCTGTCCGCAGCTCGTGGTCGTGCGGTAGCGTTCTCCTTCCCGCACCCGGGTTCCCGGGTTCGATTCCCGGCGGGGTCAGGGATTTTCTCTGCCTCGTGATGACTGGGTGTTGTGTGATGTCCTTAGGTTAGTTAGGTTTAAGTAGTTCTAAGTTCTAGGGGACTGATGACCATAGATGTTTAGTCCCATAGTGCTCAGAGCCATTTTTAGAACACTTCCTGTTTCCTTAAATAACGTAACTATACGGAGACCGATCCTGACACATTGATGATGTCGTCCAGGCTACCGAGCAGCATACAAAGCACAAGCCCGTTGGGCATTTTGATCACAATATCCATGCATCAGCACGATATCGACCTTTTCCACAATTGGTAAACGGTCCATTTTAACACGGGTAATGTATGACGAAGCAAATACCCTCCGCACCGGAGGAATGTTACGTGATACCACGTACTTATACGTTTGTGACTATTACAGCGTCATCTATGACGAAGTGAAAAAAGTGGTACAACTAAAACATTCATATTTGTTTACGTACTACACGAATATGTGATGAAAATGGGGATTCCTATTTAAAAGAACGCAGTTGTTATCCGTTTGACCTATGGCAGCGCCATCTAGCGGGCCAACCATAGCGCCATCTAATTTCCCCTTTCAAGCTGGACGAGTTTCGTTCTTTGTAGTTTTCTCGTTTGATGCTTATTTCGTGAGATATTTGGCCAGGTCACTATCAATAGACCACCCTGTATAAATTCTACTTTCGTCCTATATGCATCTATGCCATCGTTGTCTGCATTTCCACCTCTCCCCAATTCTACAAGTCCCTTGAAGTTCTGGGAGGACATGCACTCAGCCTACCTTCCCCATCTCGCGTCGTCTACTAAGTCACTCACATCCCATACCTTCTTTTGTTACTGGAGCGCCTTCGAATCCGAATTGTTAATCACAAAACCCGGTCCCAGCTTCCCACCCACTAATAACCAATCCAGGTAGCCTGCTGCGCCACAACATCCATGTTCCACCTTCCAAGCACCTTCATGCCTTATCTATCCTTACCCATCAGAATTTCAAACAACTGCCACTATCCACAGAGTAAGTCCGTCCCTAGATACACCCCTATCTCTAACCTTAGTCACAACACTCCACCTCAAACGATCTTTCCATTTATTCTTCTCCCTTCGTCCTCCTAGTCGACCTTCAGTTGCAACCTGCGATTCTATGGAGCTCTATAGTCACATAATTTCACCTTCATTCTGACGACTCTTATTTTCATGTATCACCAGCATCACCATTACACTGGGTCATCATCCACATTACCATCAGTGACTGTATTTTAACTGCAATATAAAAACGCAATGAATTCATTAAAAATTATAAATATTTTCTGCTATGTGATTTTAAAACACTTCATTTACTGTCATCTGCTTTTATACAAAAATCGTAAATGCCGCCCATCAGTAAGTCTTTAACAGTAACCAACCGCTTTTGTATATTTTAACCATCTTTTAAATATATGAACCTCTGACTGAAGAATGGTTTTCATCCGCTGTCAGTCCAATCCACGTGGGGAACTGGAATAATGATAGAAAAAAGGAGATCATCATGACCAAGATTTTTGTTTCAGTAGACCATAGAGTCCATCTGTGTCTGACTTACTGGACTACGAAAGTTTGGTGTGGCGATCATGTTCCACACCCATTTCATGAACTGTACGTGTGGTCAGACTAATGCAGGCTTTGTCACATTGACACAGTATTAGGTAGACTCTCACCTTCCTTAATCCCAAATCATCTTCTGCCGAGCCAAAATACAGGTTTTTGTATGTAGCCGGGAGGTTACTTCAGCATGGTATTTCCTTAGAATTCTGCCAAATTTAAATGAAATCATCTTCTGCCGAGCCAAAATACAGGTTTTTGTATGTAGCCGGGAGGTTACTTCAGCATGGTATTTCCTTAGAATTCTGCCAAATTTAAATGAAGAGTTCCTCCTAAGTTTGAGGAACGCTCTTTCTCTTCCGTATTTTGTGAGTAGTCACGTTTACTCGTATTTAAAGTTGTCAGTATTTGATGTGAAGAAAATGCTTTATCTTTAAACGTAAACTGAAGATTTCTAGCTTCTTTGAAAGGCTGTCTCTATCTGACACAGCATGTCCCTGCTGCATTAGCTTCCGAAGGACGTCCATAGTTTGTGAACGGTGGTCGCAGCTAGACGCCCATGTGAGGATCTCACGGTGAATAGAATGACTTTGTGATACATCAAGTTTCCGACTAACAAATCTAGAAAGAGAACAGTAATCTTTCTCCACATCCATGTTGTACAAGATTATCTCCCTTACACAATTTAGATACTGCCAACATCTTCACAGATTGCCCTCTCCACGAACGGTGGTCGCAGCTAGACGCCCATGTGAGGATCTTACGGTAAATAGAATGACTTTGTGATACATCAAGTTTCCGACTAACAAATCTAGAAAGAGAACAGTAATCTTTCTCCACATCCATGTTGTACAAGATTATCTCCCTTACACAATTTAGATACTGCCAACATCTTCACAGATTGCCCTCTCCACGATACCACATCATACAGGACTTCGATTTCACATGGGCAGGCGTAGATGGGCAATGCGAAGATTTGAACAAGATATTATTTCAAGCGTATACGCGCGCAACTGACTGCGAGAAAGGAGCATTATCGCTGACGCTCTCTCTATTCCTTGAATTAAGAGAGCTTTATTTCGATGTTATCTGTTGTGAAAAAATATTGTCTAGCTTCTGATCTTAATGAGTATGGACGAATGTATTAAGGCGTAAGAGAGAAGGTATTGTTGCGAGACCGCCATCTTTAATTGAAAGCCATTTTCTGATTTTGTGTGAGAATAATAAGACAATAAACCAATTTCTCGGCAGTATACACAAGGTGTGTATTGCATAAATTATTCTCCATCTTATGGTTTCACGTTTTCAAATAATTTTGCATGCCTACGAGACATATCTTTGGACTGTGTAACCTCGAACCTGCAAACTCTATATGGTCATTAATTTAAAGGCTTTTAAACAAATCCACTTCGACGGACAGGCTTCCACAGAAAGGAGAATTGGACCGTAGTTAACATAGACTAAGATTCCGACACATTCAGCAAGTAGTTCAACGACCTGCAGGGACATCGAGTACATCTTACAGTCAGCGTGTAGCAGCAGATCTCTAGTCTACTATGCACAACCCCTGAACATAAACGTCGTCTAGTGAGATCTGTTTGGTTATTTATACATTTCAACGACCTAAACTCTTTCCTTGGAGGGACTGAATGCTAAAGAACTAATTCCTTAAATCAGTAATAATAATAATAATAATGAACACATTAAAATAGACAATCCACCAAGCATAACAGATATGGAACACTTATGGAGCAACATATGGTCAAACCCGGTACAACATAACAGACATGTACGGTGGAGACAAGCAGAAACAGACACATACAAGATGATACCACAAATGCCTGAAGTGATAATTTTTCGACATGAAGTCACCCGACCAATTAATTCTACGCACAATTGGAAAGCCCCTGGAAAATATAAAATAGCAAATTTCTGGCTAAAGAAGTTCACCTCAACACATTCACATCTAACTAAATTATTTAACAGTTACATGACAGACCCATACACAGTCCCTGATACACTTACACAACGAATAACTTATCTGAAACCTAAAGATCAAGCAGACACAGCAAACCCAGCAAAATATCGCCCCATAACATGCCTACCAACAATATACAAAATATTAACTTCAGTCATTATACAGAAATTAATGACACATACAACACAGAACAAAATTATAAATTAAGAACAAAAAGGCTGTTGCAAAGGAGTACGAGGATGTAAAGACCAACTGATAATAGATGCGGAGGTGACATATCTAGCTAAAACTAAACAAAGGTCGCTACACTACGCATACATTGATTACCAAAAAGCTTTTGGTAGTTTACCCCACTCATGGTTACTACAGATATTGGAAATATACAAAGTAGATCCTAAATTGATACAGTTCATAAACATAGTAATGAAAAACTGGAATACCACACTTAATATCCAAACAAATTCAAGTAATATCACATGACAGCCAATACAGATTAAGCGTGGAATATACCAAGGAGACTCATTAAGTCCTTTCTGGTTCTGCCTTGCTCTGAACCCACTATCCAACATGCTAAATAATATAAATTATGGATATAATATTACTGGAACATGTTGTTGTTGTTGTTGTGGTCTTCAGTCCTGAGACTGGTTTGATGCAGCTCTCCATGTTACTCTATCCTGTGCAAGCTTCTTCATCTCCCAGTACCTACTGCAACCTACATCCTTGTGAATCTGTTTAGTGTATTCATCTCTGGAACATACCAACACAAAATCACACATTTGCTATACATGGATGATCTAAAACTACTGGCAGCAACAAATCAACAACTCAGCCAATTACTAAAGATAACAGAAGTATTCAGCAATGATATAAAAATGGCTTTTGGAACAGACAAATGTAAGAAAACTAGCATAGTCAAGGGAAAACACACTAAACAAGAAGATTACATATTGGATAATCACAGTGACTGCATAGAAGCGATGGAAAAAACAGATGACACTGCTACGCCTGGACGGGTTTATGTCGATAGTAGTTCGGTGGTCATAATGTTCTGGCTGATCGATGTACGCTACCCGGTGGAAAACATGGATGGTATTGGAATCTGCCAATGTTGTTGTTGGATGGGAAACTTGGGACGCTTGGAAACGGAAGCGAAATGGAGATGACCTGCAGGTGATAGAAACGATTGGTGTTCAGACTGGCAATAGACGCTCCAATTAAATAAATGTCCAACATGGCGCCTAAGAATACGGAAGACTCATTACTGTTTTGTATACGACTGGTGATCACCTATTGGAGTTAATGGAAACAATAAAATGTGTGTGAATGCGGGTCTGGAGCGATCTCGGTAGAAAGGCCACCTAACACTGTATCTGACAGTGACAGACGACTGAATGAATCTTTTTTGAAGAATCTGAAGGAAGTACTATTTGTACACGATAGATGCAGCACATGTAACTGTCGCTAGACGGATTTATGCCGCATGGTACTGCCATCCGGTTTTCTTGAAACACCGCCACCTACCGTGTATGCGTGCGGTTCTAGGCGCTTCAGTTTGGAACCGCGTGACCGCTACGGTCGCAGGTTCGAATCCTGCCTCGGGCATGGATGTGTGTAATGTCCTTAAGTTAGTCAGGTTTAAGGAGTTCTAAGTTCTAGGGGACTGATGACCTCAGATGTTAAGTCCCATAGTGCTCAGAGCCATTTTGAGCTAGCCTACCGTGTACGGCGCTGCTGTCAAAGTGACGCACACTGACGGCTGTTTTTTCGCGACCTAACACGTGCAGTCGACAGAGTCCGGTCCCCTCTCGAGTAAAGTATAGTAGTACGGAACTAGCTAGCAATGTGGGCCGTCTCTTGGGGTTGTGGTAACATATTTTCCTCTTTGTATCACCGAGGCGTGAAGTCAGGCCTTTGGAGGTTGTTGTAAGAGGTTGTTGCAACATACGATCTGTGGTGTCGTCATGGGCAGTACAGTGGAGTTGTGTACCGTGCACTGTTCTTCCATGTAGCTGACGTGCTTGAAGTATTTCTTCTGTTGATCATGGTTACACATTCGTCAAATGTTGGAAGCATCGGTATTTCTGCCATCCGTAGTTACCGTTAAGCTGATGTTCCCGAGGATTGCGGCGAATGTTTTGTGTGTGTGTGTGTGTGTGTGTGTGTGTGTGTGTGTGTGTGTGTGTGTCTGTCTGTGTGTGTGTGCGTGTTCCTGATCTTTCATAAATTATGTCTTTTGAAATACGTTGGCTCCACTAGGACTGGTTTAGCAAACGACACATGGTTAGTTATTAGGAATATATCTTGTATTTGGCTAGTGTTCGAACCGCATGTAGGAATAGTTTTTAATTGTGTGTCGGTCTCATGTTTAGCACCGGTAAACGTGTTGTTGCCGGCATGGTTTGGCAACGGGTGTAGCGAAATTGTTCTCATGGCCTTACGAGGTTTTCAGCTTGGTGTGCCATTCTTGTTGAAATATTTACGTTCCCCATACTTGCGAAGTGTTTGGAGGTTTAGCCCTTGAAAGTTTCTTCCCGATACTTAGTACTTTGAGCTGAACAGTGAGATCAGACTTGTACAGTCCGATTTAAATCCCGTATACGATTTATCTAATAGTGGTTACTGTATTCGCATAGTGAATTTGTTCATTTCCAACTAAATCGGTAGTTTTAGATCCTGTACAGTATGCTCCTGGTAGTGGAAGTGTTTTTAATTTGTTTCTCTCCGGTGTTACAATGATTTATAACTTATTTTGAAATGTGAACGTGCTCAACAGCCTCTGTCACGTCTGTCGGCATCAGATTAGAGTTTGTTTCCAGTGTTTGGCAGTCACGAGCTGTCGTCAGAATGAGATTGCAGTGAGTTTGGTTGGCGTGTGTGTTCCTGGTCTATCACGTATCACAAGTTCGGGAATCAGATCTAGCTCCATTGTGAGTGGTTCGGCTGTTATGTATGTATCGGTGATTAGGATGCATGTGTCGTGTGTGTTTTGGTAATCCAACTACGCTAAATATTAATGGGTTATAGTTTGTCAGGTGTCATGTGTTTGCTATTGTTTTTAGAATCTTATGGATTCTGGTAGAAATCTCGTCTGTCTCTCAGTGGTTTGACAAAAGTACTGAATGTAATGTCATACAAAGGGAAGGACGAGAAGATCTCTCGTCTGTTCAGCGTTGATTCTTGAGCATCTGAGTTAAGATTGGAACCACTTCTGAGCATTAGATGATTACTTTTAGACGTGTTCGACGGTATGCGGTTTACGAAGGCCGTGTCCCACAATTATTGAATTTAACTGGTTGGGTTTGTTCGGTTTTTAGTCGAATGGGAACGTGTTTAGTTGCATCGTCGTCTTGTGTTGCTCTGTGTTTGCTTTGAGCAGTCTCGTCGTGATTTTGGTACTACTTGTGTGTTGAAGAAAAACGTCCGCGCATTTATGTTAAGCCGACAACGGGTCCTGGTTAGCGTGTGGCTTGAGCGTTCTAAGGAACGAGGTCCTTGTTAGTTATGTTATTTGAGCGTTTGATGTACTTATCCGTTTTGTTTATTTTACGGACGTTGTAATGTCCCCACAGAAAATACCCTCTACCACGCACCAATTAATCATTTTCAATCAAACCATCCACATTCATTCACTTTGGAAAAGTTATCTGATCTGATTTTCTCGTAATAAATGCGGCGACAGCTCGACGACGCCAAAGTATTTTCTAGTGCGTTTATTCTTTGAAATAACAGAGATGCATACATGCATTCTCCATGGTTGTTAGAGTGGTAACTAGAGCAGCTTCTGGAGTATCTGTTGAGGGATTGACGTGTTTCTGAGAGATACATATTCTGCTTTTCTTCTCGCTAAAGCGAGCCAATTAACATTTGTGCCGCTAGCTGTTTGTTTGAGGAGAAAGAGACGGTAAAAGGAAAATAATTAAGGCGTGGAATCACCGGAGATCAGGATATGTAATGGAGATGGATTTAATACACAATTTCCTCCATAAATAAGGTTTGTGACATTTTTGTTCTGAAGTGAATGAACGAATGAGTTTTTTCTGAATCATTTGATGATCGTGTTGGCCCTGTAATTAGTGAGGAAGTTTCAGCTGTGTCGAAGAGAGCCTGCAATGACTGAGTCTGTGTTAAATTGTCCAAAAAGGCTTCGTACACATCTGGAATTCGCAATCTTTCGTAAAAGGAACAAATTGTCCAAACGATTGATTCTCCCGACTGACTGCAGTGTTTAACAGTAATAATAAATGTAAAGATCTCTTACAGCAAGCCAGCCGCTGATTACCAAGACGAAGGACTCCACCAAAGATCCTATTTGGCTGATTTCACGTAATGAAATATTATAGTAAAAACTGTACATAGATAAAAGAGAGAAAGAGAGAGAGCGAATGAAAATAGAGATAATACTAATGATCCTCCATTAGTCTAATTTTTCGCCTGTCTTATCACGTATCAGCCAAGAACGGGGGGAGGGGGGGGGGCCTTACTTTACTGTATAGATTTATGTGTGAAGGTGAAGGGATCTTAAAGGCAACAGATACACGTCTATACAGTCAAGATATTACGCAGAGATAGCGGCTAGCTGCATTCATCATCTATTCTTAGATAAAGAGACGGCAACTTATTATCCAAACATTTAAAAAGGGTAAAACGTGTGCATATTATTATTGTGTTGCGTTGGGAACAACTGACGTATGTTCTTTCTCGGCGTAGGCCACTTTTCTCAGTGGTTCTCTTGAGCCCTTATCTGCAAAACTCTACAGCGAGAACTGTTCTAGTTCTTTAGTGACAAATTAGTCTGGAGCGCTGGCTACTGCTAAAGTTACTGCCGTATACTGCGATTTACTGTTATTGTTGACCAGGCCAATGCCTATTTAGTTATTTGATGAGGCTGATGTCTGTTCGATTTTGCTATTGCCTGTTTATTTACAA
The DNA here is from genome assembly GCF_021461385.2 of Schistocerca piceifrons. Taxonomy (NCBI): domain Eukaryota; kingdom Metazoa; phylum Arthropoda; class Insecta; order Orthoptera; family Acrididae; genus Schistocerca; species Schistocerca piceifrons. The sequence continues at coordinate 465,492,367 of NC_060140.1, read as the reverse complement.
ACTGGCTAAGTCCCCGCTCTGAACTGATATCCTAGTTTAAGCTACGACTGCTGTCGATTACTTCAGTCACATTTTACTGTAAGTGTCTACTGGCATAGTTTTAATTGACATTAAGCTCAGTAAAGTTAATAACTGAGGGCTGTAGCCTAAGTAGCTGTGGGTGTAGTTTAGAGAGCGCTCGATACTCTGTCTCCTAACATATAGTTACTTTTATTACTAACTAGGAACGAGGAAATATCACAATTTCTTATTTTCTTGAGTGTGAATGCTAGTTTTTGAACCATTTATGCACGTTGCTACTATGTTTGACGTTTACTGAATGCCATTGCGATTAATTCTTAGGACACTGGTCATCTGAACGTTTTGGTGTGATTTTCAAATGTACTCAGCCAGTGGTGTTGTTGTTTGAAATGAGATCTGTTTACTCAGACATCCGTTTCAGAGTAAAATACTTCTGTTTTCCCGTCTTCCTTTGTTCTCGGCAGTTGAGGGATGCGCGCCGTCGTTGCTATCGCCGCCGCGCTGGTGGAGATAGGTGAGTTCTCACATCTCGTGCCTACCTCATTCCAAGAACTTCGGGGTTTCAGCTTGGTGTCAGATATGATGATTTTGTTTTTAATGAAATTTGGGATTGGAAGAATTAAATAATTGATCGAAAAATAAATGCAAACCCAGCTACCCACATTCGCAAACAACTCATTTCTACACTCCTGGACGCTTCGGGGTTCTTGAATATTACTCATCAATCTGGAACCATTGCCAAGCAGATTTTGTGGAGGAGGTAGAGAAGAACTATAGAGGGGTAGCTTGTTTTGTCGCCGATTTGCTCAATAAGCGCGAAACCATCACAGAGATGCTCATGGAACTCCACTGGAAACAGGTGCAGAAAGACCTTATGGAGGAATGTACCTGAAACGTACCGAGAGCATAATATCTAGGAAGAATTAGGCAAGATACTGTTTCTTCCCACAAGCACTTCGTGAGATGGACATGATACCAAGAGATTCTAAGTGCAAGTTCGAAAGGAGAGCTACCGATCGTCCATTAACGAACACAACCAGAACAGGGAAGACTGGTGGTGGTACTCTAAGTTTCTCCCACCGCACACTGAGAGGTGATTTGCGGTATACTGATGTACACTGAGGTGACAAAAGTCACGGGACACATCCTACTATCGTCTCGGTCCTCCTTTCCTCCAGCGTACCGCAGCAGCTCGGCATGAACTCAACAAGCCATTGAAAGTCCTCTGCAGAAATATTGAGCCATGATGCCTCTATAACCGTCCATAATTGGGAGTGAAATTACAATGAAATCCAAACCATTAGCTTCTTACAGGCTTTGATAAATATCAACGGGGACATGTCCGAAAGAACAGGTGCCATCTTCCTATAGGAAAGGAATACCGGCAAAGGATCGTCTTCAGTGCGGATGCACTCACATTGCTCGAACTCTTACGGGAATCGGTAGATTGACTGCCGTGAGTGAAGAGGATAGTGAGCAGGGACACTACAAATGTAGTGTATGGACAGAAAGTAGGAAATGTGGGTCTCACGGGGAGCGTGCCAGAGATAAGTGGCTGCAGTCGCACGGTCCTCTGTGTCCTCGGTGGCTCAGTCGGACAGAGCGTCTGCCGTGTAAGCAAGAAATCCCAGGTTGGAGTCAGTGCACACATTTTCAACTGTTCCAGTTGATACTTATCAACGCCTGTAAGCAGATAATGGTTTGAATTTCATTGTAATTTCATTCTTCGACAGCTGCAAGATCACCAGTCTTCATATATTCATATAATTAAGAGTGGTCGATGCAGGATTTTGTGCACGAACTGATCTCTCGATTACGTCCCGCAAATGTCCGATGGGATTCATGTTGAGATATCTGGGTGGTCAAATCATTCGCTCGAAATGTCCACAATGTTTTCCAAGCCGAATGCGAACTGTTGTGGCCCGTTGACATGGCGCAATGTCATCTATAAGAAATTCATCGTTGTTTGGGAACATGAATTCCATGAAATCGGTCTCGAAGTACGGTAGCCGAACATATTCATTTCCAGTCAGTGGTCGTTTGAGCTGGACCGGAGTATCCAGTCCATTCCATGTAAACACAGCCCACACTATTAAGGAGCCGCCACTGGCTTGAACAGTGCCTTGTTGACAACAACGGTCCGTGGCTTCGTAGGGCCTGTGCCACACACGAATCCTAACATCAGTTCTTACCAACTGAAATCGGGACTCAGCTGACTAGGCCACGGTTTCCCAATCGTCTAGAGTCCAACCGATCATGGTGAGAGGTTACGCCTGAAATTTGGTTGGCTAAATGGCTCTGAGCATTATGGGACTCAACTGCTGAGGTCATTAGTCCCCTAGAACTTAGAACTAGTTAAATCTAACTAACCTAAGGACATCACAAACATCCATGCCCGAGGCAGGATTCGAACCTGCGACCGTAGCGGTCTCGCGATTCCAGACTACAGCGCCTTTAACCGCACGGCCACTTCGGCCGGCGAAATTTGGTATTCTTGGCACACTCTTGATGCAGTGGATCTCGGAATATTGAATTCCCTAACGATTTCCGAAATGGAGTTGTAACCCAAGTTTATTTTATCATTTTATTGCCATGCATTTTAATTGGATTTTATCGACCACAGAGTACTTCATAGACTTAGTCGTTTAATAACGGCGTATTGCTTATTGTTTAAAATCGTAAAAGGTTGCAAAATTAGCTGTAGTACTAATGGTAGCACAAACAACGAACTGCTTCTACTTAGATCGATTAAATATAGTTGTTGACATCAAAGAACGTGGAATGTTCAGTCTAGAGGCATGAAAGAACACGCAGTGAAAGACAAAGTGTTCAGATGCTCCTTCGTCTCTGCCATCGCAGACGCTTCTTTGCATGAGCTTGAGAGATTCAATACGAGTAGGATTAGGGCCCTGACCTGTTAAAAGATGTGTCGTGTCACGAGCGGGATTGACATGCTGCATTTTCAACTCCCTGATGTTCGGCAGTAGGGAGTGCTAAAACTTCAGCCCTTTTGTCCTTCTGATTCTGCCAGGTACCTTTCCCTCCCACTTTCCCCCAATTTTTTACTAGCTTTGTACGTAGCGGTTTTCCATACGTTTGATAAACACAGTAAATACACTTAGCAAAGACTTAAGTCACCAAATATATATTCCCCTTTACTATTTACAACTGTCTGGCAAAGAAGGGCTAACTTTTCGTTTCCGCGACTGTAGAACTCTCGTGGTTTTGAGGCGAAGAACTCGTCGAGCCATGCTCGGAGCTCATTTCCATCCGGAAAGAAAGTTCCTTGAAGGTTGTTCGACAAAGAGCGGAGAAGGTGAAAATCTGATGGCGCAAGATCAGGCGAATAAGGTGGGTGCGGAATGACTTCCCAACCCCTGTATAGTGTTTTTTGTTGGTCTAATAGGATGCGGGCGAGTGTTATCGTGGAATACTGTCACTTCCCGCCGTCTTCCTGCTTGTTGTTCTCGAACTGCGTCTGCAAGACGTCTCAGTTGACAATAAATGTCAGCAGTGGTGGTTACACTTCGGGGAAGCAATTCATACTGCACAACATTGTCTCTGTTCCACTAGAAGCATAACATTATATTTTGTCGATGCGCTCAGGTCTATTGCACAAGGAGTTGATACTTTGTTTGGGCTTAACCACTCCTTTCTTTTCGTCGTGTTAGAATAAAAACACCATTTCTCGTCACCACTAACGACTCAGGATAGGAATGATCAATGTTGTTCACGAGCCAATTCATGACGAGCGAGTAGAGATGCACATGTCGTCACTAGCTGATTTTTGTGATTTTGCCTTACAGCATGCGGTACCCAAATACCCAATTTTAGAGCTCTCCCCTCTACACGCAAGTGTCGCACGATTGTGGAATGATCACATTTAATCATTTTTGCCAGTTCTCGAGTACATTGACGGTGATTATCATAGATTAAAGCATTTTTCGAACAAAAATCATCGCTAATAACGACCTAAGACTTGCAGCGTAAGAAGTCACCCACATACTGCCAACGGCCTTCTCAAAGAGGGCGGAGGTGCGGACAAAGTTTCAGGGCACTCTCATGTTCTTGGGGTGCCTATGAAAGCGTGGAAGAATCAGCAATGATCAACGGCATGAGAATGTAGAACGCAATGGAAACCACTGCGTTAAAGAAAAGTAACATGTATCCATAAGACAGATGGCCTGGAATTGAAAAAGTGTCATGATGATCTCTCCACTGGTAACTAATTCCAGACTAGTCATCCATTCGCATCACCGAGACGGGACTGCCAAGGGGGAGGTGATAATGAGAAGAAGATTGAATAAGCAACGAAAGGATAATGTTCTACGAGTCTGCTCATGGAATGTCAGAAGTTTGATCGTAGTAGGGACGCAATACAATCTGATAAAGGAAATGCTGAAGCTCAATCTAGATACTGTGGGCATCAGTGAAGTGAAATGGAAAGAAGACAAGGGTTTCTGGTCAGGCGAGAATAGGGTACAATCAACAACAGCAGAAAATGCGATGACAGGCGTAAGATTCGTTATGAATAGGAAGGTAGAACAGAGAGTGAGCTGCTGTGAACGGTTCAGTGATGGGGTTGTTTTCATCAGAATCGGCAGCAAACCAACACCGACAACAATATTTCAGGTGTACATTCCGACGTCGCAGGTTGAAGATGAAGGGACAGAGAAAGTATATGAGGGTACTGATAGCGTGATTCAGAATGTAGAGGAAGACGAAAATATAGTAATCATTGTGGATTTGAATTCGGTTGTAGGAGAAGCTGTTAAAGAATGAGTCGCAGGAGAATAAGGGCATGGTAGCAGAAATGAGAGAGGAGGAAGACTGAATTCTGCTATAAATTTCACATGGTAATAACGAATACTCCCTTCAAGAAACACAAGAGGAATGGATATTAGTGGAAAATGCGGGAGATAAAGAAAGATGTCAGATTACATCATGGTCAGGCAGAGCGTCCGAAATCAGATATTATTAGCCGTACCCAGGTCATAATTTGATCATGATGAAGAGACTAGTCAGGATTATCAATGCGCAAATAAGTTGGATCCGGAGGTACTAAGGAATGGAGAGAGACGCTTGAAGTTCACTGAGGCTATAGATATTGTGATAATGAACACCTCACTAGGCATTAGAAGAGGAGTGGATATCTATAACACGGCAATCACAAACGTTATTGAGAAAACCGAAATTAAAAGCAAGGGTGGTAACATAAAGAGTGAAATGGGAATTATACTGTTAAATGCGGAGGAGAGAGCGTGTAGGTGGAAAGACTACATTGAGGGTCTCTATGGAGGGAGGAATTCCGATGACGTGACAGGAGTCAATACAGAAGAGATTGGGGATCCAGCATTAGAACGGAAATTTAGAAGAACTTTGGAAGACCAACGAGAAGTAGCAGAAACGAGAACAGCGAGAAACTTGACACGAGGATTGGTGATTCAGTTAAAGAATTCTGCCACCTAGGCAGCAAAATAACCTATGACGGACGGGGGAAGAAAGACATAAAAAGCAGATTACCACTGGCAAAAACGGCATTCTTGTCCATGAGAAGTATACTCGTATCGAATACAGATCTTCATTTGAGACAGAAATTTCGGAAAGTGTGAGTTTAGACATAGAATTGTGTGACAGTGAGACATGGACTGTGGGAATAGCGGAACAGACTAGAACAGAAGCAGTTGGGACGTAGTGCCACTTAAGAATGTTGAAAATAACGTGAAATGATAAGGTAGCTAATAATGAGGTTCTCCACAGAGTCGACGAAAAAAGGAATATGTGGAAAACTATGACAAGGAAAAGGTTCACGGTAAATGATAACAGCCAAACAGTTGCAGGATAAAGATTTATTAAAATTCTTGACCACGGTTTCGGTATATCTAAATATATCTTCATCAGAAGTAAAATACACTAAAATCACATCCTGCACTGGACATACATAAAACAATTGTGCCAAAGTAGTGACGACGCCTTTTGCACAATTGTTTTATGTATCTCCACTGCAGGATGAGATTTTAATGTATTTTACTTCTGATGAAGATATATTTAGATATACCGAAACCGTGGTCAAGAATTTTAATAAATCTTTATCCTGCAACTGTTTGGCTGTTATCATTTACCGTGAAGAATTTCAACAGTTGCTGTTTCAGGCATGTTTAAAATCTTGACAAGGAAAAGGATCAGGATGATACGGCATCTGTTAAGACGTAGGGGAACAGCTTTCATGGTTCTTGAGGGAACTGTAGAGGGATAAACTGTAGGTGAAGAAGCCGGACGGGGTGGCCGAGCCTTTCTAGGCACTACAGTGTGGAACCGCGCGACCACTGCGGTCGCAGGTTCGAATCCTGCTTCGGGCATGGATGTGTTGGATGTGTGTGATGTCCTTAGGGTAGTTAGGTTTAAGTAGCTCTAAGTTCTAGGGTACTGATGACCTCAGAAGTTAAGTCCCATAGTGCTCAGAGCCATTTGAACCATTTGCAGGTGAAGACAGAGATTGGGATACATCCGGCAAATGACTGAGGACGTAGGTTGCATGCGACACTCTCCCCAAATGACAAAATACCAATATGTAAATTCATACTGCGACAGTGAGTTACAAATAAAACTGATAATCAAAAAATAGCCCTATAGCAACCGTAAATGCAGCAGGCAAAGCAAAAACCACTAACCTAATACCTGGACTTTGTTGGTCATCGTAACACCGATTATCTTCTGAGCATTTTCCATGTTTTCTTTCGAGAGCCAGTATTCAGCAGCATTGTATCTGGCAGTGATTATTGGGTATGTTCCGAGAAGCAAAATGCTCCAAAATTAACTGTCGTTGTGAATACGGCGTTACGGTTTGTTTTCATGGCGGATAGTGCTAGTCTGAAATTGTTAGTTCCTTTATTTGTAATCTAGTGCATTATCTTAGAATCCCTATCTGTTACTGATTATAGATGACCACCACAACTGAGTTTCATGTCAATTTGTATCCCTTAGTATCAACAGATAGTTTTTCTAGCAATGGAAGTGTTTTGTAATTTAAATGTTGGATTGGTCGGTACTAATAATCTACATTTAAGCGGAATGTAAATTGTTTTGTATGATGAACTCGGCAGTTTCTTTCCTCACACCACTTTCACATCCGCTCCGGCAGTCAACAGGCTTTAATCCCAAGAGAGGCCTTTGAGTTCACGCTAGCAAAAATCGTCAGTGCAAGGTACGACCCCTTCTGTATCTGTGTACCCAATAGAAACTCAATACGAATTACAAAATGATTCAGACAAGATACAGGTATTTTGAAAAATGTGGCAGCTGACCCTTTAGAAAGTGTCATATAGTCTACATGAGTACTAAGAGGAATTCATTAAAATTTGGTTACACGATAAATAATATGAAGTTAAATGTTGACGATTCAGCTGCATACCTAGGGATTGCGATTACGAGCAAGTTAAACTGGAACTATCACATGGGAAATATGATGGGGCAGGTGGACCAAGACTGCGTTTTATCGGCAGAACTATTGAAAGACGCGAAAAATATACTGAACAGACTCACACTTACCCATAGTCTGCCATAGTAATGCTACGCTTTATGGGATTCTTATTTGATAGTATCGACGGAAGACCTCGAACAAATTCACTGAAGGGCAGATCACTTTGCATTATTGTGAAATAAGAAAGTGAACGTGATGGATGTGATACCGTCCGCAGCTCGTGGTCGTGCGGTAGCGTTCTCGCTTCCCACGCCCGGGTTCCCGGGTTCGATTCCCGGCGGCGTCAGGGATTTTCTCTGCCTCGTGATGACTGGGTGTTGTGTGATGTCCTTAGGTTAGTTAGGTTTAAGTAGTTCTAAGTTCTAGGGGACTGATGACCATAGATTTTAAGTCCCATAGTGCTCAGAGATATTTGAACCATTTGATGTGATACGGGAGCTCGGATCACTAAAACAATCTGAGCAGTTCTCTTAGATTGTTCGCAGATGATGCTATAATTTACCGTCTAGTAAGGTCATCCGAAGACTAGTATCAGTTGCAAAGCGATTTAGAAAAGATTGCTGTATGGTGTGGCAGGTGGCAGTTGACGCTAAATAACGAAAAGTGTGAGGTGATCCACATGAGTTCCAAAAGAAATCCGTTGGAATTCGATTACTCGATAAATAGTATAATTCTCAAGGCTGTCAATTCAACTAAGTACCTGGGTGTTAATATTACGAACAACTTCAGTTGGAAAGACCACATAGATAATACTGTGGGGAAGGCGAGCCAAAGGTTGCGTTTCATTGGCAGGACACTTAGAAGATGCAACAAGTCCACTAAAGAGACAGCTTACACTACCCTCGTTCGTCCTCTGTTAGAATATTGCTGCGCGGTGTGGGATCCTTACCAGATGGGATTGGCGGAGGACATCGAAAGGGTGCAAAAAAGGGCAACTCGTTTTGTATTATCACGTAATAGGGGAGAGAGTGTGGCAGATATGATACGCGAGTTGGGATGGAAGACATATTTACGAAATTTCAGTCACCAACTTTCTCTTCCGAATGCGAAAATATTTTGTTGAGCCCAACCTACATAGGTAGGAATGATCTTCAAAATAAAATAAGAGTAATCAGAGCTCGAACAGAAAGGTTTAGGTGTTCGTTTTTCCCACGCGCTGTTCACGAGTGGAATGGTAGGGAGATAGTATGATTGTGGTTCGATGAACCCTCTGCCAAGCACTTAAATGTGAATTGCAGAGTAATCATGCAGATGTAGATGTAAATGTAGATGTAGTCCGAAATGTACTGTGAACTCTGCCAAGTACCGTGTATCGCAAAGGGATTATGTAGATATACTAGGGACGTACAGTAAGTATTGCGACATATTTTCTTTTCTGAAAGTGAGTTGGCTTTTATTCGCGATTCAAATACACCATATTATTTCCCAGTCTTTTGGCGATAAAACGTTATTTTTCAAAATAATCTTCGTTCAGTGCGATGGCCTTAATCCACTTACCGGGAGTGCGTGCATGCTAAAATGGTTCAAATGGCTCTGAGCACTATGGGACTTAACATCTGAGATCATCTGTGATGTGTTGGCAGAAGAGCCAACACCGTGTTGCTAGAGGAGGCCGAAATACACGCGTTTAGCTCACGCAGGCTGGCGTGAGGTCTGGGACAGGCCAGAGAAATAAGACTAGCAAAACAGGAGGTAACTGGTAGAATACTTAACTTTAACTCATAATTGATGAACATCGGTCTGACGGTACAGGCATCATACGATAAATATCTATTGATAATGGTGCCTTGCTAGGTCGTAGCAAATGACGTAGCTGAAGGCTATGCTAACTATCGTCTCGGCAAATGAGAGCGTATTTGTCAGTGAACCTTTCCTAGCAAAGTCGGCTGTACAACTGGGGCGAGTGCTAGGAAGTCTCTCTAGACCTGCCGTGTGGTGGCGCTCGGTCTGCAATCACTGACAGTGGCGATACGTGGGTCCGACGTACACTACCGGACCGCGGCCGATTTAAAGGCTACCACCTAGCAAGTGTGGTGTCTGGCGGTGACACCACATTCCTCCCCCGCAAATCAGCGTACGGTTCTGTTATAAGGCTTCCGCCCGCCGTGGGGAGGACCCCATGTTGACGTATGCGACGAGGTGGGGAGCCTAACAACAGGCGAGGCTGTGCCACCCGCACCCTGCCATTCGGTCCGAGGGGATCTAGGAAACGCCTGAAAACCTAGCCCAGGGTGCACGCCAACATGCGGTGTATGCGCCCGTAGAGAGACAGGAGGGGCCGTAGGGTCGACCTCCATCGCGTCGGGGTACCCGACGGGCGAAGACTCCATCTGGTCCGGAGCGGGCAAGAGTTCCATGTCGGAGGACAGCTGGTCACGGGAAGCGACCGGCGGCGCGGGACCCAGGGAGGCGCTTGGCGGCTGCAGCGAAGCGTCCACTGCGGGCGTCGCCGGCGGGAGAACAGGCGGCGGCGGCTGCGCGTCGCCATGGGGCAAAATGGAAGGCATCGTCGGTAACACCTGGGGATGAGGCGAGCTAGTAGATGGGTCCCCAGGGCGCTGACCGGACGACACGGTCGCTGAAAGCAGACGGGGAGCGGGAGAACCCGTGCGACGACAGAGGCGCAGCTGATTGAGATGCCGACGCACCTCACCAGAGGCCCCCAAAACCAAATACATAGCGCGGCCGAGGCAGCGAAGAATGCAACCTGCGAGCCAACGCTGTGAACCTCGATAGTTGCGCCTGGAGCAAAAGCAGGTGGCTGACGCTGCACAGGAACCTGATGCGGCGGATGGAGCAAAGACATCAAGGTGCGATGAGGGCGACCATGGAGCAACGCAGCCGGCGAGCGACCATCTCGGGGCTGAGAGCGATACGAAGACAAAAAGAGCAATAACGCGTCCTCCCGAGAATGAGACTCTTTCAACTTCAACATCTGTGACGTGAAAGTCCGGACCAATCGTTCAGCGGCACCGTTTGACTGAGGCGAAAACGGCGCGGATGTCAGATGTTTAATACCATTGGCCTTGCAGAATGACTGAAATTCTGCGGACATGAATTGTGGGCCATTGTCGGGAACAATAGTCTGCGGAAGACCAATGCAAAAGATAGCAGATAACGCTTGGATGGTGGCAGATGACGTCGTGGAAGACATCCGGACAACAAAAGGAAAATTACTGAATGAATCTACCACAACCAACCATCGAGCATTCCAGAATGGACCAGCAAAATCGATGTGTAAGCGTTGCCAAGGGGAAGTGGCTTTTGGCCATGCAAAGAATTTCCGCGGCGGTGCGGATTGTTGTTCGGCACACGCCATGCAAGTAGAGCACATATTCGTAATCGCAGCATCGATTCCGATCCAAGTACAGTGCAAGTTGTTTCGTGCGCACTATACCCCAATGTCCTTGGTGGAGAAGCCGTAAGACAGAGGACTGTACCGAACGTGGGACCACGACCCGGGACTGATCATTATCAGAACGCAACAGCAAAACACCACGTCGTACAAAAAGTCTCTCCTTGTGAGCAAAAAATTGGCGAACCAACGGATCCTCGATCCGTGATTTTGACAAGGGCCATTGTGTAGCAACAAAACGCAAAACGGTAGCAAGGACAGGGTCAGCAGCTGTGGCTGTAGCTACACGACGAAAATCAATCGGAAACGATTCGACCACGTCATCGGTTTCCGCATCAATGAACATGCAAGCAAGTTCGGAAGAATCGAATGCCCTACCCTCAGCAACAGGCAAACGGGACAACGCATCGGCGTTTCCGTGCTTAGCAGTGGACCGATACAAGATATCGTAGCGGCACTGCGAGAGGAAAATAGACCAGCGAATGAATTTCTGCGCTGTACGTGGAGGTACAGGCTTGTTCGGATGAAAAAGGGATGTCAAAGGTTTGTCGTCTGTAATGATTGTAAAGTGACGACCATACAAGAAATCATGAAACTTTGTAACACCAAAGACGAGAGCCAAAGCTTCTTTCTCGATCTGTGAATAATTTCTTTGCGCAGACGAGAGCAATTTGGACGCAAAGGCAATAGGGCGATCATGCGATCCATCTTTGTCCGCAATCACAGCACCGATCCCGAAATCCGATGCATCTACCATCAACAAAAGGGGTTTCTGGGGATCGAATGGCGGAAGGCAAGTATTGGAAAGCAACGCCGATTTCAACTGGCGAAAGGCGCGTTCGCATTCCGTCGTCCAGACGAACGGAACACCTTTACGACGGAAGCGATGAAGCGGAGCTGAAATGGAAGAGGCGTGGCGCACATATTTATGGTAATACTTTAGTTTTCCCAGCACACTCTGTAGCTGCTTCAAATTCTGCGGCGAAGGCAAGTCCTGTATGGCACGGAGGTGCTCTGGGCTGGGATGTATGCCTTGGGCATTGAGTACATGGCCCAGATAGGTTAAGTCCCGAGCAAAAAACACACATTTGTCCTTCCACAAGCGAAGACCGTTTTGTCGCAAGACCTGAAATAATATTCTGAGATTGGCTAAATGTTCTTCTTCCGTCTTTCCGGAGATCACAATATCGTCCAGATAGTTTGCTGCAATAGGGACCGACGCACAAACAGTCCTCAGATATTGCTGAAACAATGCAGGGGCGGATGCACACCCGAATGGTAGTTAACCACCAAAACTCGCTGGGATTCGTCGTCCACCGGTATTTGCAAGTACGCATCTGCTAGGTCCAACTTCGAAAAATATTTACCCGGGCACAGTTTGTCAAAAAGATCTTCCGGGTGGGGTAAAGAAAAAGTTGCAATCACTAGTTGTGGATTCACTGTTGCCTTGAAGTCCACACAAAGTCTCAATTTTCCTGAAGGTTTTGGCAATATTACTAAGGGTGAAGCCCAGAGAGAAGCCTGCACACGTTCAATCACACCTTGTGATTCCAAATCGTGTAATGTTCGTGCGACCTCATCACGCAATGCATGGGAAACATTGCGCGCTCTGAAAAGTTTCGGTTGCGCGTTGACTTTCAGTTCCAAATGTGCTTCATAGTTCTTAGCACAACCAAGGCCCGGTGCAAAAATGTCTACAAACTCTTCACATAGACGACAAACACTGGCTGAAGGCACAGTCTGGTTTACCGATAGGACCTGATTGACTATTGACAAGTTAAACAACTGAAATAAATCTAAACCAAACATGTTCACTGGAGAAGAAGAACGAAGGACGTAAAATGACACAAGTTTTGTTTGTCCCTTGTATGTTGCAAGAAGGCTGCACTGACTTATCACAGGGATACGCTGACCGGAATAGCTAGTTAACTTAACGTTTGCGGCACGCAACGGAGGTGTGACCAGCTGTTTGTACGTGTCGTGATTGATCAGAGAAACTGCAGCTCCGGTATCGAGCTGGAATGGGATCACGTTGCCATTAATGACCAAATCTACAAAACGTTTACTGTCCTGCTGACGACAAGAGCGACTGTCTCGTGCAATGTAAACAGACACTGGTACAGAAGCACTTGCGACTTGACGCGATTTCCGGCGATGTCGACGCACACTACTTGTGGGACGAACACAGTCACTGTTAGAAAGAGCGGCACTGGGAGGAGTGGAATGAACTACATAAATGTCCATGGGCGACGGTTCACGAGCCTGAGTATTCTTGGTTCGATTCCGGCGCTAAGCAAAGTGCCTGGAATGGTTGGGAGTGTCCGTTCTGAGCTTTTTCTGGCAAACACTTTGAACATGTCCTTTTTTATTACAGAAAAAGCAAATAGCTTGGCATGACGGGTAATTCTCACGCGAATGTCTAGTAGCACACCGCGGACATGATTTTAGCACTGCATTTGTGTGCTTGCGCGGCACACGTAGCGGAGAGCTTGGCGGCAGCTGCGCGGACGGGCGCAAGGGGGATATACTGTTCCGAGCAGCGCGCCCGGCGGGCCGGTTAATGTGACACACGGCTGGCGAAGTTTCAAATGAATCCTGAGCAAAGTGTGTCTTGCCTATCCAATATGTCCATCACTTGTTGAAGGGAGGGATTGACGAGTTTCAAAATCTGTTCCCTTATACGAACATCAGAAACGTTCTGTGCAATTGCATCACGTACCATAGTATCTGAATAAGGGAGTCCACATTCACACTCAAAAGCACAATCCCTAGTAAGGCCTTGCAAGGTTGCAACCCACTCCCTATTAGTCTGACCTGCCGTACGTTTTGTACGAAAGAAGTTATACCGTTTTGCAACTACATTGACTGATTCTTTGAAATAAGCATCTAATGCAGACAAAATTTCGTCGTAGGACAGAGTTGCTACGTCGCGTCGGGGAAATAATTTCACTATCACACGGTACATGGACACGCCGTCGCACGCCAGCAAAAAAGGCTGCCGCTCGATACCTTGAATTCCGTAGGCGGCAAGATGGAATCCAAATTGGCGTGACCACTCCGTCCAGCTTTCCAGTGCTGCATCAAAAGGACGAAAAGGTGGTGCAACTGCGTGTTGTGGCTGCGGTAGCGGTGAAGCGGTGGCTGCCGCATCGATTTGCAGTGCACGTTGACCCTGGACGAGCTGTCCAAGGGCATCCAATAAGGCCTGCGTCTGCTGATTCTGCAAGCGATAAAATTCGGACAGTACATCTGGAGATTGTGACGAAGCCATGACACAAGTAAATTAGTGCAATAGAAAGAAGAAGACCGTTTTTAGACTCGTCGCCATATGAAGTGTTGGCGGAAGAGCCAACACCGTGTTGCTAGAGGAGGCCGAAATACACGCGTTTAGCTCACGCAGGCTGGCGTGAGGTCTGGAACAGGTCAGAGATATAAGACTAGCAAAACAGGAGGTAACTGGTAGAATACTTAACTTTAATTCATAATTGATGAACATCGGTCTGACGGTACAGGCATCATAAGATAAATATCTATTGATAATGGCGCCTTGCTAGGTCGTAGCAAATGACGTAGCTGAAGGCTATGCTAACTATCGTCTCGGCAAATGAGAGCGTATTTGTCAGTGAACCTTTCCTAGCAAAGTCGGCTGTACAACTGGAGCGAGTGCTAGGAAGTCTCTCTAGACCTGCCGTGTGGTGGCGCTCGGTCTGCAATCACTGACAGTGGCGACACGCGGGTCCGACGTATACTACCGGACCGCGGCCGATTTAAAGGCTACCACCTAGCAAGTTTGATGTCTGGCGGTGACACCACAATCTGTCCCCCAGAACTTAGAACTACTTAAACCTAACTAACCTAAGGACATCACACACATCCATGCCCGAGGCAGGATTCGAACCTGCGACCGTAGCAGTCGCGCAGTTCCGGACTGAAGCGCCTAGAACCGCTCGGCCACCGCGGCCGGCGGACTGCGTGTCCGCAAGGTACCTGTTTACTGGTCGTCGTCGGAGCCAACGTCTGGCTGCATCAGAAAAGTTCACATCATCGACGTACTGCTTCCCGTGGAAGGCATTCTTCATTGGACCAAACAGGTGGAAGGCGGAAGGGGCGAGGTCCAGGCTTTACGGAGGATACGGAAGAACAGTCCAATGATTTTTTTTGAGCTTCTCTCGGGTGCACGGTCTTCTGTGAGATCTCGCGTTATCATGGAGAAGGAGAAGTGTGCGTCTTTGAGCCGGCGAAAGTGCTGAAGTCCTTTCTTTAATTTCACAGCGGTGTGCCGCCGGCCGGCGTGCGGCAGATTTGGCAGGTTTGCGCGAACCTTTTGCGATCGTGATTGACGACTAACGACTCATCTGAGCTTTTGTTCACTGGCAGGTCTCCGTGTAGATTCTGCAAATGCCTGTAATTATCTGGTTTTCCGCCAACAGAAACTGACTGCCTGCTCTCTGCGTGCAACGCACCTCCGTCACAAACGCCATTTTGAAGGTTACGTATACAGTCGCCGCCACCGATCGAATTTTATGAAACTGTAGGGACTGAAGCGGGAATAGTCTGCGATGTACCACAGCAAATTCCGCGTTTTTTCAACCACAATCGGCCGAGAGAAGAATGTGTTGCATCGCTTATTCAACGCCCCCAGTGGGGTAGATCATATTGAGGAAGTGAAATCCCGGAAGACTCGGCCACAGAATAACTTCTGATCGCAGTCCTTTGCACTATGTTTAGTAACTTTCTGATCCCTGTAGAAATCGCTATAGCTACGTGAGAGTGACGTAGGTATTGGTGCCTCTATCACCCGCTCGAACAACGCAGACCGTCACCGACTGTCAAAGGTGTCAGCGATGTCGAGCGTAATTTCCGTATCACATTTTCGAGACGCTTTGTCTACTGTGGCAAGTCTTTCTTTGTCGGAATGTGTAGTGTTTTGTTACGCTCTGTAACCCTTTCACTGGTGAGTGCGCCACCAACAGTGTGCATCACAAGGTGCGGATTGGACGCTCTGCAGTCTTCTTGGCATGCCTGCCGTGCCGAGCTCGATTTTGCACTGAGCACTGGAGCGCCTGCTGCGCTGAGTCAATATCATCGAGGGCTCTCCTGTATTTATTCTCAACAACAAGTTCTTAAAATAAAGTGCACCTTGAATACTCTTTATTGCCGAAGTTCCTAAAACTACACTACTGGCCATTAAAATGGCTACACCAAGAAGAAATAGAGATGACAAACGGGTATTCATTGGACAAATATATTATACTATAACTGACATGTGATTACATTTTCACGCAACTTGGGTTCATAGATCATGAGAAAACAGTACCCAGAACAACCACCTCTGGCCGTAATAACGGCCGTGATACGGTTTTGCATTTAGTCAAAGAGAGCTTGGATGGCGTGTACAGGTACAGCTGCCCATGCAGCTTCAACACTATACCACAGTTTATCAAGAGTACTGACTGGCGTATTGTGACGAGCCAGTCGCTCGGACACCATTGACCAGACGGTGTCAATTGGTGAGAGATCTGGATAATGTGCTGGCCAGGGCAGCAGTCGAACATTTTCTTTGTCCTGAAAGGCCCGTACAGAACCTGCAACATGCAATCGTGCATTATCCTGCCGAAATGTAGGGTTTCACAGGGATAGAATGAAGGGTAGAGCCCCGGGCCGTAAAACATCTGAAATGCAACGTCCACTGTTCAAAGTGCTGTCAATTGGAATAAGAGGTGACCGAGACGTGTAACCAATGGCACCCCATACCATCACGCCGGGTGATACGCCAGTATGGCGATGACGAATACACGCTTCCACTGTGCATTCCCCGCGATGTCGCCAAACACGGATGCGACCATCATGATGCTGTAAACAGAACCTGGATTCATCCGAAAAAATGACGTTTTGTCATTCGTGCACCCAGGTTCGTCGTTGAGTACACCATCGCAGGCGCTCCTGTCTGTGATGCAGCGTCAAGGGTAACCGCAGCCATGGTCTCCGAGCTGCTGCAAACTTCGTCGAACTTTTAGTGCAGATGGTTGTTGTCTTGCAAAAGTCCCCATCTGTTGACTCAGGGATCGAGACGTGGCTACACGACCCGTTACAGCCATGCGGAAAAGATGCCTGTCATCTCGACTGCTAGTGATACGGGGCCTTTGGGATCCAGCACGGCGTTCCGTATTACTCTCCTGAACCCACCGATTCCATATTCTGCTAACAGTCTTTGGGTCTCGACCAACGCGAGCAGAATGTCGCGATACGATAAACCGCAGTCGCGATAGGATACAATCCTACCTTTATCAAAGTCGGAAACGTGATGGTACGCATTTCTCCTCCTTACACAAGCCATCACAACAACGTTTCACCAGGCAACGTCGGTCAATTGCTGTTTGTGTATGAGAAATCGGTTGGAAACTTTCCTCATGTCAGCACGTCGTAGGTGTCGCCACCGGCGCCAACCTCATGTGAATGCTCTGAAAAGTTAATCATTTGCATATCACAGCATCTTCTTCCTGTCGGTGAAATTTCTCGTCTGTAGCACGTCATCTTCTTGGTGTAGCAATTTTAATGGCCAGTAGTGTAGAGAACTTAACAATGAAGGACATTTCGGAACCTTTTTTGTGTGATAATTTCGAAACCAGATACATCCCGCATCAAATTTTTTACAGCAGTACGCTTCTCCTTTCGCTTTTTGTTCTTGCTGCATATAATGCGTCTCCTTAATGACTCCTGTTGTTTTGCTGATGGTTCAACGGTGCCTGGAAAGTGCCTTTCTTGAGGTCGTAGTGGATTTTCCTAGTCTGATCTACGGTTTCCTGACGCCTTCCTTTCTTGATGGTATGCCTCTAAAATCTCACGGCTGGAGTAGGCTTTCTATAACAAATTTTATATTTGACGTTGGAATTTAGCACACACATTTCCAAGGAGAGAGAAAAAGTTTTTCGTACCATTTCAGGTTTCGTGAACGCATTCCGTTGAGCTAAGTAGCGTTTCGCATTTATCAACTGCATCCGCCGACTCATTGTAAACCAACACATATTTGGGTGTACATTTTTCAGTATAAGCTTGGCGGTTCATCCTCACAGTTGATTTCATTGCAGCGGTATGGCATGTCATAAGCATACGTGTGTCTTCTCTGTTATGCAACTTCAAAGCCATCATTCTGTCTGTAGACTTGAATTACATCTCACCTCTTTGCAGTTGGGCGTCACGTTTTGGCTACACTTCCCGTTCATGAGAGCAGTACTCGTGAATACTCTGATGACTCTGATAGAGGACCTCCTCTATTGTAAGCTCTTTGCTTTCCATGTTTTGGGAGGAGGTAGTATGAACGGTAGCAAGAAAAATTCGTCTAGTACACGTGAGCTCTAAAATGCATACCTTAACAGATATGAGCACTTGTTCAATAGAAGAGAAATGTTTAGCAGAAGTAATTATTAACAAGCAGTCCGTCGCGGAAGCTACGCGGTTAGCGCGGTGGATTGCTAACCGAAGGGGTCTGGGTTTCGATTCGTGGCAGGGTTGGAAATTTTCTCCGCTCGGGAATTAGGTGTTGCGTTGCACTTACATTTGTATCGTCATAATTGACTTTCCACACTGGAGATGGCTGTATGAGCACGTTCCGAAAGCCAACAAAATAAAGACGGAGATGGTAAAGTGTAAGTGGGCTGCTTCAGTGTTGGCAGCGCTGTATAGCGCTTTGCATTGGATCTCTGACTGTGTTTCTTTATAAGAGACTCTGTGGCTGGTCGCACTCGTTGTTGGAAGCTAATCGCCAGTAGTGTTGGGAAGTTGGAAGTTAGTAGCCAGCAGTGATGGAAGTACTGTTGGGCAGTTGGAGGTGAACAGCCGGCAGTGATGGATGTTAGATGTGAGAAGTTAGCGTTGATGGAGGGAAGACGTCTGAAGTGTTCGAGTAGGCTAACGATCCGGGAGTATCCGACTTGGAGATTGAAAATTATTCGTGATTATATATATTCGGAGTGGATGTCAATGACGATTTATATTCGTGTTTGAACTGGATGTCACATTGTTAATGTAAAAAATACATTATTTGGTTTGCAACAAAGTCTTTCCTCGGCTAACAACACTAGTTAGAATTTTTTATTTAGCTGATAGTACTGACGCTCATTGTGTATTGCAGTACTTCGCGTAATGAAGATTTTTGTGAGGTGAATGCTTATGAGGCTTAATGAAATGTATAAGTTATTGTTAAGATTTCTTTTTAGTCATGACCATTCTTTTGAATTAATTATTTGAAGTCAGGTTGTAATTTGTTTGAGCAGTCAGATTGCGTTGCGCTAGAATATTGTGGGTCAGTGTTGACATGATAAGAAAAAGTAAAGAGAAATTAGGCTCAGTACATTCAGTTTTACTCAGCTGTTTCAGAATCCAATAATGTAGAAATTTCATCTTCTCAGACATTCAGCAATTTAAGTACAGACACACACGTTTAAATAAAAAAGTTTCAAAAGTTTTCATAGCAACTCTTAAGTATGCACTTTAGAGTACATTTTTTGGGTAAATTTTCGTCTTCCTTCACGAAATACGGAAAGCAAAGAGTTTGCAGTAGAAGAGGTCCTCTGTCAGAGTTATCAGAAGGATTTTCGCTTATAACTTCCAATTCGGTGTTATCTCAAATTGATACATTTACCCTCCTCCGTCATCCCTGAAACTTTGTAACATCATCACGGAGTTACCCTCTGTGTTAGCACTGGAGGAACGACGACTGTGGACGGACATATACGTCACTGGCAGCAAAATGTTTAATTGCTCTTAAGTGTTGTAGCTTCAGTTGCCAATGCGTCGCTGGAATGCTTGTTGGCACAGTCTTCTAGCAATTCCCTTGCCTTCTGATGTTGGTCATCTGTGAAGTCCTTGCTCCCTAGCTCAGATTCGGGGTACGTTCTTGCAGAGTAGGTTCAAACTATATAACGCACAGCGCGTAGCAGTGTTTTCCCCTAAACAACTGTAAAGGTATCACGCCATCGTGGATATAATAACTCACAATTTTCGTATTTATGAGTTAATGAGATATGTAACAGTATCCATCCCTCAGGGGTCGTCTCAACGCGGAAGTGAGGCCTGGAAGGTGATGGCCTCGACGGATACGGCTTACAAGAAGATGGCGAGGCGATTACCTGCCTACTGACGGACGCGAGCACACTAGTGCTGACACGTAAGACAAGACACACATACACATAAATGTAATCGTAGACAGATATACAGACACACACACGCGCGGCGCGCGAAGGAGGTGGCATCAGATAAATTACATAATCATGACGGCTCGCATCCAGCAATCGCGCACGCAGCCTCCCGCTGCCTGGAGAAAGTGGGAGCTGGACTTGACCCCTGACCTGAAGAAGAACAGGCCGGCATGACCGGGAGAGCGGGCGCGGCGTACGGGCGAGCTAAGGCCAGCGGCGGTGGCGGCGGCGGCGGCAGCAGCCGGCCGCGTCGCATCTTCGCAACCGGGTCAAAGAGCAAGCGCGCGCCCCTGCGCCTGCGCACTCGGCCGCTCACCGCTGTGAGAATCGGCCGGCGCCCGGCCGCAGGTCGCTGACGAAAGCGCGCGCGCAGATGGCTATCGGCCGGCAAGGCCGCCGTGTCCCCTGCGAGCCGCCTGCCTTTCTAATACAACGTTTTGGCGCCTGGCATTAATTGCACCCGCAGAGCCGGCCAGCTGGCCGGGCGGCTGCTAAACGGCGCTCTCGCCGGCTGCCGGAACACGGCTCCGCGCGTATCGATGTGGCCTGCGAGATCAGATAGCGGCGCAGACCTGTCCTCGCGTATGTCACGCGTCACTGCGGCAACTGTTAATTAGCGGTTATGTCACGACGCAGCATCACGTGCCTCTCCTCGAGACTTACGCCTGAGTACGGGAACCGCCTACTGACGTTCAAGACTCTGAAAGAACGCTTGTCAAATGATCGTAATTATTTAATAGTTTTCATAGTCCTTCGCAAATAGTCTTCTTTGGATGTAGTGCACTTGTCCCAGCGTTTCCGCTAGTCTGCAAACAGGTACTAGAAACTACACTACCAGCCATTACAATTGCTGCACCAAGAAGAAATGCAGATGATAAATTGGTATTCAATGGACAAATATATTATACTAGAACTGACATGTGATTACATTTTCATGCAATTTGGGTGCATAGATCCTGAAAAATCAGTACCCAGAAGAACCACCTCTGGCCGTAACGATGGGCAATGAGTCAAATAGAGCTCTGATGGCATGTACAGGTACAGCTGTCGATGCAGCTTCAACACGATATCACAGTTCATCAAGAGTAGTGACTGGCGATTGTGACGAGCCGGTTGCTCGGCCACCATTGACCAGACGTTTTCAATTGGTGAGAGATTTGGAGAATGTGCTGGCCAGGGCGGCAGTCGAACATTTCCTGTATCCAGAAAGGCCCGTACAGGACCTGCAACATGCGGTGTTGCATTATCCTGCTGAAATGTAGGGTTTCGCAAGGATCGAATGAAGGGTAGAGCCACGCATCGTAACACATCTGAAGTGTAACGTCCACTGTTCAGAGTGCCGTCAATGCGAACAAGAGGTTACCGAGACGTGTAACCAATGGCACTCCATACCATCACGCCGGGTGATACGCCAGTACGGCGATGACGAATACACGCTTCCATTGTGCGTTCACCGCGATGTCACCAAACACGGATGCGACCATCACGATGCTGTAAACAGAACGTGGATTCATCCGAAAAAAATGACGTTTTACACTCAGGTTCGTCGTTGAGTACACCATCGCAGGCGCTCCTGTCTGTGATGCAGCGTCAAGGGTAACCGCAGCCATGGTCTCCGAGCTTATAGTCCATGCTGCTGCAAACGTCGTCGAACTGTTCGTGCAGATGATTGTTGTTTTGCAAACGTATCCATCTGTTGACTCAGGGATCGATACGTGGCTCCACGATCCGTTACAGCCATGCGGATAAGATGCCTGTCATCTCGACTGCTAGTGATACAACGCCGCTGGGATCCAGTACGGCGTTCCGTATTACCCTCCTGAACCCACCGATTCCATATTCTCCTAAGAGTCATCGGATCTCGACCATTGCGAGCAGCGATGTCGCGATACGATAAACCGCAATCGCGGTAGGCTACAATCCGACCCTTATCAAAGTCGGAAACGTGATGGTACGCATTTCTCCTCCTTACACGAGGCATCACAACAACGTTTCACAAGGTAAAGCCGGTTAACTGCTGTTTGTGTATGAGAAATCGGTTGGAAACTTTCCTCATGTCTGCACGTTGTAGGTGTCACCACCGGCGCCAACATTGTGTGAGTGCTCTGAAAAGCTAATTATTTGCAGATCACAGCATCTTCTTGCTGTCGGTTAAATTTTGCGTTTGTAGCACGTCATCTTTGTGGTGTAGCAATTTTAATCGCCACTAGTGTTTTTTGTGAAAAGTCTTTCAGAATTGCAACCGCGGTGCTCCACTACTTCTTCCGTGGATAGAAAATGCCTGCCACGAAGGTTGTCCTTCAGGTTAGGGAATAGAAAAAAAGTTATACGTTGCTAAATCGGGACTAAAGTGAGGGTGAGGAATGCACTTCACTTCGATTCCCGGCGAGATATTCAGTATATACAAGGTAATGATTAGGCCGATGGTTACAAATGGCTGTGAAGCTCGGACACTGGCCCAGCACTGATGGACGATAACTGAGAATATTTGAACGAAGAATTCTGCGGCAAATTTATGGATGGACCCGAAATAATGATGGTACCAGGACAGGAAGATCTATGAAAAGCTGGAGCGTCTCATAGAACGAGCTAATATTGCAATTAAAATATATATTATAATATATTATTTATTTGAATAGATAAAAAATCTATTCACCAATAGGCGGCAGAACACACACGTAAAACACTGTTGTGATTGGCAAGCTTTCTGAGTCAGTGGTTCGTTCTTCAGGCAGAAGTGTTGAAGGGGAAGGAAGAAGCGTCAAAGAAAATGGCTGGAGATGTCTCGGGAAAGGGGCAGATTTTGGGAAAGTCACCCAGAACCGCGGGTCAGGAGAGACTTACCGTACGGGATGAGAAGGAAACAATGATTGGGTGGCTTTCCCAAAATCTGCCCCTTTTCCTAGACCTCTCCAGCCCTTTTCCTTCGCCCTCGCCGGCCGAGCACTTCAGTCTGGAACCACGCAACCGCTACGGTCGCAGGTTCGAATCCTCCTCGGGCATGGATGTGTGTGATGTCCTTAGGTCAGTTAGGTTTAATTAGTTCTGAGTTCTAGGGACTGATGACCTCAACTGTTAAGTCCCATAGTGCTCAGAGCCATTTGAACAATTTGATCCTTCACCCTCCTTCTTTCCCCTTCAGCCCTTCTGGCTAAGGAAAGAGCCACTAGCTCCGAAAGCTAGCCAATCACAACAGTCTTTTATGTATGTGATCTGCCGCCGCTTATATATATATACAGGGTGTTACAAAAAGGTACGGCCAAACTTTCAGGAAACATTCCTCACACACAAAGAAAGACAATGTGTTATGTGGACATGTGTCCGGCAACGCTTACTTTCCATGTTAGACCTCATTTTATTACTTCTCTTCAAATCACATTAATCATGGAATGCAAACACACAGCAACAGAACGTACCAGCGTGACTTCAAACACTTTGTTACAGGAAATGTTCAAAATGTCCTCCGTTAGCGAGGATACATGCATCCACCCTCCGTCGCATGGAATCCCTGATGCGCTGATGCAGCCCTGGAGAATGGCGTATTGTATCACAGCCGTCCACAATACGAGCACGAAGAGTCTCTACATTTGGTACCGGGGTTGCGTAGACAAGAGCTTTCAAATGCCCCCATAAATGAAAGTCAAGAGAGTTGAGGTCAGGAGAGCGTGGAGGCCATGGAATTGGTCCGCCTCTACCAATCCATCGGTCACCGAATCTGTTGTTGAGAAGCGTACGAACACTTCGACTGAAATGTGCAGGAGCTCCATCGTGCATGAACCACATGTTGTGTCGTACTTGTAAAGGCACATATTCTAGCAGCACAGGTAGAGTATCCCGTATGAAATCATGATAACGTGCTCCATTGAGCGTAGGTGGAAGAACAAACTAAAATGAGCTCTAACATGGAAATTAAGCGTTTCCGGACACATGTCCACATAACATGTTTTCTTTATTTGTGTGTGAGGAATGTTTCCTGAAAGTTTGGCCGTACCTTTTTGTAACACCCTTGCACGTGCATTGCCACATGTAATAAAGCGAACAATACGTTCCACATGCTGCTAAGACCATTTTCACGAAAGCAGTAACGTCACCACTATAAGTGTGACTAACTTAATGGGCTGAGAGCGACCGAACTATGAGAACTACTTTGTTTTCAACATCCGATCGGTTTGAAAAGAAAAACAAAAAATGTTTTATTTGTGACATTTAGCTACACGTTCTAGCTACTTGCTTACATAGTCGCCGCTCCGGTTTAGACATTTGTCGTAGCGTGCTACCAACTTCCCAATGCCCTCCTCATAAAAGGCAGCCGCCTGTGATTTCTTCCAATTCGTTAGGCAGGTCTGCAGCTCTATGCCAAAATGTTGTCCTCATTCCCAACGGTCCATGTTGGCGAAAAGATGTGAACCAGAGGGAGCTAAGTCCGGGCTGTATGATGGGTGAACGAATACTTTCCAGCAAAAATACTGCGAGACGATCCTTGTTGCATCTGCAGTGTGCGCCCGAAAACTGTCGTGAAGAAGGAAACGCATGACAATTACGTTATGTGGGCTGCATGAAATCGGGCGAAATGTCTCAGCAAGCACCTCACACATGGAGAAAGACACAATTTTGCAGGAATCTTCATGTGCACACTATGCCCTCTGAACCGTAAAGCGCGACGTGACGCCAGAGAAAGGTATACTAGAGACAGATACTAAAAGCTTCCCCGAATTTTCAGAGTGATTTTAACTTAGCGACCATTCGGAGGTTGAAACAGAAGGTTTGGAACTTTTTTAGTTAAAGGTCAGTCACTCTACAAACTCCAAAATCACAGAATGTACAGCTGGCCTGCCTTCCGACCTGTCCCACTTCTTTTCCTTTTTTAAAAATTCTCGTTGCACCTAAGGAAAGCACATAAATAATCAATACTCAGGAACAGCCATTGTGCCTGAAGGGGTTTCGCCTAATGACCAAGTAAATAAAAAATGCTAGATAAAGTTAGGAATCTATTTTTAACACTGAGAAAGGGCAATGACAGAAACTAGTAGACTTTACATGCTAATAGTAAATATTAATTACGTTCGAAAAAATGGTTCAAATGGCTCTGAGCGCTATGGGACTTAACTGCTGAGGTCATCAGTCCCCTAGAACCTAGAACTACTCAAACCTAGCTAACCTAAGGACATCACACACACCCATGCCCGAGGCAGGATTCGAACCTGCGACCGTAGCGGTCGCGCAGTTCCAGACTGAAGCGCCTAGAACCGCTCGGCCACTCTGGCCGGCTATTAATTATGTAACATTATTATATTGCAAAAAAACTCATTACTACTACGAAGAAGGAACGTGATTCAAAAAACTATTGCAGTTTTCACACAAATAGTCATTTTCTTCCTCCCTGTATCCCCGCACTATTCGAAGGCCACTCTGCATATTCTACGCGCGTGACGCAATCACAGAGTAGGAAACATTTTCAGAAACACGCAGTCAAACCATTCTTGTCTTCCTGTTAAGACTACGCATGAGATCGCTCTTGGAAAGCACACAGAACCTTAACTGTCAAGTTGAAAAATCATTTCTGCAGCAAGAAGTGACAGTTGTAAATTTCCTCTTCTTGTTTCCAGTTAAAAATGATTTAAACTCTCCGTATATCTTTTCGGTGTCAACAACTCGTGATTTTCCTTCCTCCGCTCTTCGTAGTGTTCCCCACTCGACAGATCATTGCAGCAGTTATGAAAGCCATGCATTCAGTCACTGCGTGTACTGCTCTCTCCATGTCACATGGTTCCTATGGTTGACTTTGCACTTATATGCGAACACCATCGCTGTATGGAAAAAATAAATTATTTTTATTATTTAGTGGTAACTGTTACTAGTACCACTGGATAATTATTATATTTATGATTCATTATAATATTAGTTTTATTTATTATCGTCTATTGTATGTTGTAATTACATTCAGCATTCGATCCCAGACGTAACAGTGAAACGAAAGAATATTTTTAATTCAGGGTGGTGTAATGGCCATTGGCTGGCCTTTGTGGCCGCTAGTAGTCATTGGCGGATGTCTGCGATGAATCAACAGTCGACATGTCGTTAATTAATCACTCTTTCGAAACTATTCTGTTAGAAATAAACTAACTTACACTAAAGTATTTGGTAATTACGTGAAGAGAGAAGAGACTTTAATTTTCTCCTGTACATCGGGAAACATTAGAAATTTTAGAGGGTTCCAGGAGAAAAATAAACTGCAGATGCAAACCAGTGTCTGAAACCGTCAACCACCGAGGCAACAGGGCGCCTCATTCATAGGAGACAAGGCCTGTCTGTGCACCAGCTAACTCCTTTTCTCCCCGCTGGTTATCATCACAATCAGTCATGATCACTGAATAACAAACAGCGTTGCGAGACGTTCCGTCTGCGGTCTGTCAGCGTACAAAGTCACGTTTACTGCAGAAGGGCAGGTGCGGCGGCTGTAACTCGTACTCTCTGCAGCGTCGCTGGATGACGATTCCGGGCGCGAGTTCCTATCCTCGATTTGTTCCTCAAGACACTCTGTACAATCCCTCGGACTTCGTCGCAACATTACTGGGACACTCTGTATATTAGTGATCATTTATGAAGCAGTTGGTGAAATGAATTCGATTTATCTGTCCTTTTCAGGATCCTGTAATAGAAAGTTTCACTGAGAAAAACGCTAATGGTAATAAACTGATTGTTTCATTGGTAACAACTCGAAAGCAGTTAGTAGTGGTGTAGATTAATTTACTCTACGTCTTAGTACATAGACAAAGATTCCCGGACAAATACCTGAGCCAATGAAAAAAAACTTCACAAATTCAGTAAGATTAAATAAGTGACTGGAATACATGTAACTCAGTTACTTTAGCCGATAGTAACGTAGAGCTAAACTACTTGTCCGAAAGTCTAAAAGAACATGTTTCGGATAGGATATGTCGATTATTTCGAAGTAAAAAATATTAATATAAGTTATATACCCAGGATAGTTTTGTAGATGAAACTGAAACCTAGTTTAGGTAACCACCGGAATAACTTTTACCAGTCAAGTATCTACAGTATCAATGGTAACGACTGTGATGAACAGTATGTAGGGCAAAAATGCCGAAATTTACAAATGACAGAGCACAGCAATCAGTCGTCCTTTTTGCAGGTTTTATTTAGAAAATCTAGATTTCAGAAAGTGCCAAGCCATTATCAATGCATTTTTTCATAGTATCAGTGCTTGTCAGTTATCTGCCGTTCGTACGTCTGCCGACATCTCTGAATACTTTGTCATTAGATGTATTAGCAGATACAAAACTTTATAGCTACCACAAGAGTTGGCCTCAAGATTTCGTAAGTCAGTACAATGACTTCACGGAAGGACATGTCTATGACATTTGCTGAATTGTTGTAGTTTTTACGTACTGCTTTCCTGTTTTTACGTTCTGTAATTTTTCCTTATTGTAAGTAACATGACATGCTTAGAGCACCATCGTTTTAACTACATTGTCAGCTGTGCACACATAATAGTGTGGTTCTCTAATGCGATACTATTTTACCAAATTATTAGTGAATAGGTAATAGGAAATAATTTAACACTGGAATTGTTATCAAACCGCTATATTTGTATGATTCGTTGTAGCCATTATTATTTTATCACAGTATGTTCTTAGATTTTAGGTACTACCAATAAAACGGTTGTCCGTTAAAGCAACTAAAGGGGTTGTGTTTAGTTACTGATGTGGCAAGTACTGGACGTTGCAAGTCGCTACAGTGCCCCAGCAGCGAGGCACGCTACTACCATTACGACTGCATGATATTTGCGTGCCCTGTGACGGCCGTTTAGGCCCTACATAAGATACTCGCTGATTTTCAGAATGGGGCCTTTCGTGCCACTTACCTCGAAAACATAACCACAACATAATTGTTAGTTTAACAGCATGACTGAGGGCAATATTTTGTTAAAGCCATTAATACGTTATTGTAATGTTGTACATCCACATTTACATCTAAATCTACTTTGTTATTCCGCAAATCACACTTAAGAGCTTGGCACAGGGTTCATCGAAAAGCGTTCAAAACAATTCTCTGTTGATCCACTATCGAACAGCGCGCGGGAAATACGAACACATGTAATCTTTCCGTGCGAGCACTGATTTCCTTTATTTTATTATGATGATCGTTTCTCGTATATAACCCGGCGTCAAGAAAATATTTTCGCATTCGGAGGAGAAAGCTGGTGATTGAAATTTCGTGAGAAGACCCCGCCACAACTTTGTTTTAATGACGTCCACCCCACATCCTGTCCGTACATTCTTTCCCCTATTTCTCGTTAATACAAAACGTGATGCACTTCTCTGAAATTTCTCGATGACTTCATTAATCATATCTGGTAAGGCTCCCACACCGTGCAGCAGTACCTCAAAAGAAGACGGACAAGCGTAGAGCACTTAGTCTAGCAAATCTATTGCATCTTGTAAGTGTTTTGCCAATAAATCGTAATCTTCTGTTTGCTTTACCCACAATGTTATCTACGCGGCCGTTAGAAATTAAGTCATTCGTAATTTTAATCCGTAAGTATTTAGTTCAAGTTACAGCCTTTAGATTTGTGTGATTTATCGTATCGAAATTTAGAGGGTTCGTTTTGCTACTCGTGGGTGATTTCACACTTTCCATTATTTAGAGTCGATCGTCAATTTTCACTCAGTTCTGATATCTTGTCTAAATCGTTTTGCAATTTGTTTCGATCATCTGATGACTTTATAAGACTGTAAATGGCAGTATCATCGGTAAAAAATCTAAGAGTTCTACTCAGATATTTTCCTAAATAGTTTACGTAGATCAGGAACAGAAGATGGAGAACGCCAGATGTTACGTCTGTTTCCCTCGACAGCTTTCCGTCAGCCACTACGAGCTGTGTCCTTTCTGACAGGATATCAGGCAGCCAGTAGCAAAACTGGATCGATAGTCCGTAAGTATGCAATCTGATTAGGAGTACGGCGCCAAAAACCTTCTAGAAATATAAAAATATGGAATCAATTTGACATTCCCAATCAACAGCACTCATTACTTCCTGAGAATAAAGAGCTAGTTGCATTGCACTAGAACATTAGTTTTTGAATCCAAGTTGTCTGTCAATATATCGTTTTCTTCGAGATATCTCATAATGTTCAACACAGTATATTTTCCAAAATCCTGCTGCAAGTTGATGTTTGTGATATGGGTCTGTCATTCAGCGGATTATTTCTATTTCCTTTCTTGTGTATTGGTGTGACTAGTGCAACTTTCCAGTCTTCGGTACAGATCTTTCAACGAGCGCTCTGTTGTATATGATTGCCAAATACGAAGTTACTGTATCAGTATACACTGAGAGAAACCTGAGTGATACACAGTCAGGACCGGCTGCCTTGCCTTTCATCTGCTTCTACGTTAATAAATTGTAGGCAGTTATTTTTGGTTCGAATCCTGGAATATTTATTTTCTCTTCTTTGGTGACGGAATTTTGGAAAACCGTATTTAGTAACTCTGCTTTACTGACATTGTCATCAGTAACACCTCTTCTTTACCTGATATGTGTGTCTCAATAGCCGTCCTTAACATTTTTTTTTAATTTAAAGCACATCTGGTCTACGCTTACATATTGAGATAGGAAGGACTGGACACTGTTTCAAAGGAAGGCCACAAGCGAATGTGTATCTGCTTTTTTAAACTGATGTATTTTGCGTTTATTTTTGGTGCGGTTGGATGTTACGGATACAGTCTCGCCACAACAACCTTGTGGCCACTAATCCCTGTATCCGTCATGATGCGATGCTCTGTGCTAAGAGGTCAAGTATGTTTTCGCAACCATTTACACTTCGAACTAATTGTTCAAAATAATTTTCTGAAAACGATTTCAAAACGATTTCGGATGACGCTTTTTGCCTACCTCCGAGCTGAAACATGTATTTTCGCCAACGAGATTCAAGTCACCAGCACCTATATCTTTAGGAGTGAGGCGACTATTTGAAATGAGACTCAAGGTTTCTTTGAACTGCTCAGCAACTGTATCATCTGAGTCGGAGGGATCGGTAAGAGAAACCAATTATTAGTTTATTCCGCTTGTCAAGTAAAGCGTATACCCATGGTAACTCCCAGAAACTATCTGCTTTGATTTCACTGCAAGGTAAGATACTTCCAACAGCAATATACAGCCCACCACCAACTGTTTAATTTATCCTATGTGAACATGGTTAGGTTCCATGTAAAAATTTCGGCTGAACTTATTTCCGGCTTTAACCAGCTTTCCGCACCTATAACGAATTGACCTTTAGTGCTTCCTATTAGCGCTTGGAGCTCTGGTTCGTTTCCAACGCAGGTACAACAATTTACAACTACAATACCGATTGTTTCCAGGTCTTCATTCCCGTGTTTGTTCTGCACCCTTTTATACTGCTGTCCTTTCTGTGGTTTACCGATGTCCTGTAACCTAAAATATCATCCATACCCCTCCACAGAACTCCGTTTTACTACATAAACAGCGAAAATGTTGTAGGAGATAAACTTTCTTACTTTCATTATTTTGTGGGGGTTGTCAGTGAGAAAAAGTTTCGTATAAGTCTGAAATTCGTGTAACGTTTCTTGCATGTCACTAAGTTCAAAATATGGCTCTGAGCACTATGGGACTTAACTTCTGAGGTCATCAGTCCCCTAGAACTTAGAACTACTCAAACTTAACGAACCGAAGGACATCACACACATCCATGCCCGAGGCAGGATTCGAACCTGCGACCGTAGCGGTCGCGTGACTCCAGACTGCAGCGTGTAGAACCGCTCGACCACCCCGGCCGGCTGTCACTAAGTGCCCTCATTCTCAAATATATGAAGAATAATGCATGGATATTTGTACGTAGTGAGTTACACTGTTTTTTCGCCCACACCCCTGTGATTGGTTGGTGGCTCTTATATTTACTGCGACTCTTTCAAGAGAGTAAGTAACGTGTACCAAGTTTGGTTCAAGTCGGTCCCGTCGCTTAGGAGAAGGTGTGAAACATATATGCGTACATCCATCTTTACGTTTACATTCCACTCTCTGTGTTATACATTTCAAAGGCGGTCATGACCAAAACTGGTTACCGGAATATAAATTATTTATTGCCATCTGGTCAGTTTTATGTCAAAACTGTAATTTTTTATCGCTGTGGCTCCTAAGTGATGTCAAATTTATTAAAAGAATGTAGTTCACTATTCATGAACTTAATTAACTTTGGATTTTGAAATTCCGAATTGTGATGCTGTTAACATTTCCTGACGTCATCTCTACCGACGGAAAAGAAACTTCGAATGAAGAACCTATTATTATGAAGCGGCAATATTTAACACTTTAACAAGAGAAGTAGAAAATTATCTTGTCAATGTCACGAATGAATGACAAACAGACTGTTATAGAGGCATGTGCGATGAAAGACGACGGCCGTGTGATCATTGATTTTGCGGGCAAGGCGTTCCGTAACCTGTTATTAGGGGAGTCACACCGCCCATGGCTTCAGCATACTTGATGTAAACAGCTTTCTTTCACTGCAGCCTCAGTCTGCAAAACGCAGGCGACCGCAATTTAATATCGAAGATACTTATCGCGTCCGCTGCTAGGCATTTCTAATTACTGACGTTAAATGTGAAACCCCAATAACGTAGCCGCTCGCGTAAAAACACGTAAATTTTTAAATGAAATAAGAGATAAAGACAACTTTCTCGAGTCTGGTATCAAATAGATTGAAAATGAAAGTAAGTTGTGAATGAAGTCTCATAAGAGCATAACTGGCTTGAGAGTCACGATTTCTGTTAGGAGAAAACTCTGCTGGACAAGAAGTTGCATACTGATGCCGGAAAATGATAAGGCGTAGCAGAAGATGCTCAGACCAGAGAAACTTGAGACTTAAGGTCTGTATCCGGGAACTCCATTCAGGGACTCTACAGAGCATCGGAAACTTGGGAACCATTGCGCATCTTCAGACAGCAAGTGTAACCTTCTCCACCACCGCAGATCTCGGGAATCAGTCGAGATTCAAGCCTTCACAGATCTGGTTCGATGATTTTTGAAAACTGGTTCTAAGATAAGGGCTACCACAAATAAATTGCCGGCCGCGGTGGTCTAGCGGATCTAGGCGCGCAGTCCGGAACCGCGCGACTGCTACGGTCGCAGGTTCGAATCCTGCCTCGGGCATGGATGTGTGTGATGTCCTTAGGTTAGTTAGGTTTAAGTAGTTCTAAGTTCTAGGGGACTGATGACCACAGATGTTAAGTCCTATAGTTCTCAAAGCCATTTGAACCACAAATAAATTGAAGTTTAAGACAAAAATTGAAATAATTTGCCGACGGCGGTTAACGAATCAAACATGGAGGAAGTTCTATTACTCAGTCAGACAATAAGAGAAAAATAAGTTGCGGTAATTGTTCTGAATGCTTCCTTCCATCTTTACTGTACACTTACCAACTTTGTCCTTGCTCGGATATTTCTGGCGTAATGCTAAAGTCTTCAAACACTGCATGTAACGTAATTGCGTCCTTTTCCATCGACGACATGTTGGAAACCTTATGTACTGCACAAGATCTCTGCATTAAAATTTCTGTCCTAACTGCTGTACTATTAGAGGTATTGAGCTCTCTCCCGTCAGTGCTTATCTAGTTTCTGAAGAAAGAAACAAATATGTTACAGCTGTACAAAATGTATTCATTTAAGTCTTTTCGATCCAGTGATTGCAGTTCACATACATAATACTCTGTGAATTATAGGCACACAGAATAAATTAATATCATTAATACCACTTTTCTTTAATTGCAGGTTACACCTCAGTGCACACATTTGTCAGAGTCTTTGTACGCTGAATAAAAAGTCCAAGTTGTACTGTTAGTATTATTCCTCCACAGCTGCTGCTTCACTCGTGTTTCACATATAGATAGAGGTATTATCAGTCATTTGGAACATATATATATATATATATATATATATATATATATATATATATATATATATATATATAAGGCTACTTAATTGAAAGGTAAACAAAATAAGAGATGGCTATTTAGCTACAACTATTTTAATTTGAGATATGCTTTGCAGTACAACAAAGTAATGTAACATGAATATATTGCCACATAACACTGCATACCTCGCAACAAAATATCTATAGCTACACAGTTATCTCTTGTTTTGTTCATCAGCAACTAAAAACGCTGTCTACATTAGGTGAAACATATCTGGCAATAAAAAATCAGCTGAAAATGAGGGATTGAACTTAGATTTAGTGTGTAATGCAGTGAGGTTTACTAAGATAGTCCCATATTAATTTTGTCTTTGTGGAGTGTTAATAACATGGTTAGCCTTCTACTTCCTCCGCTATTTCTCTCTCTCTCTCTTTCTCTCACTCTTTGTGTCTCTCCCACTCCGCCGCTTTCGGCAAAGTACCACAATTTTACAACTGAAAAATAACATAAATACAAAGTACACCTAATAGTTACGGCAGGAGAAAACGAAAGCACTGCGAAGCAATCCTTATACAGGAACACTTAACTGTCACTCAGAACTCATGGAAATGGGCTAGAGATGTGTTTCTAATGCGCACATCTCCTTTGGCAGCACCTCTGATTTGCTGAATGACTCTGAAACCGTTTTGCCATAATTCGTTTGGACGTCTATAGTCCTTCTGAGACAACAGTTCGGCTGCAGTGTCATACAGACGAACAAACGGATGAATATGACTGAATCATGGGTTCCTGTATCGTTTGCAGATGAGAGACTATGACAGATGATCACGGATACATCACGACATATAATCCTCTCGATATTCGTATTGTGTCATTGATTTTTACCAACATATTCAGTGACATGCAGTCCAATAGCTGTTTTTCCATACGTCGAGGGTCCAGTGCCAACTATACTGCTCCTACGTTAGTTTACGTAACTTTTTGGTGAGGAGAGCAGATCAGCAACAGTGGACCGTTGCGACTGTTAGCTTCTGTTATTACATGAAGTGGTTGCGAACATTAAACGCACGGTGCAAATGACATCGGAGATGGAGTATCCATAATAACGGAATAGATCAGATCTGACGGACATCAGACTGGGCTTAAGGCGAGATAGAGGGGACTGTCAACCATCGAAGTAGTACGACTGCCACAGTACAAAAAAATTTAAGTCCCACTACCAAGAACTACTTTTCCAACACAAACAGGGAAAGTCGGAAATCTAAATGAGAAACGAAACAGAGATCGACTTGTAGGGCAAATAGAACAAAATACTGGGAGAACAAATGAAAACTCCAGTCCTTCTACCAACAATTGAAGTTGAATCTAAGACCCGTGGATGGAGACTGTCAGGAGAGTAAGAGCTTGGCAAAATTCTCTCAGACTACGATCTTGGTACTAACCAATTACACAGTCTACTTAAATAAATGCACTACATCTGCATCTACATCTATGTGATTACTCTGCTATTCACAATAAAGTGCCTGGCAGAGGGTTCAAAGAACCACCTTCAAGCTGTCTCTCTACCGTTCCACTCTCGAGCGGAACGCGGGAAAAACGAGCACTTACATTTTTCTGTGCGGGCCCTGCTATCTCTTATTTTATCGTGATGATCATTTCTCCCTATGTAGGTGGGTGCCAACAGAATGTTTTCGCAATCGGAGGAGAAAACTGGTAATTGAAATTTCATGAGAAGATCCTGTCGCAACGAAAAACGCCTTTGTGTTAATGATTGCCACTCCAATTCACATATCATG
Organism: Schistocerca piceifrons; assembly: GCF_021461385.2. NCBI lineage: Eukaryota > Metazoa > Arthropoda > Insecta > Orthoptera > Acrididae > Schistocerca > Schistocerca piceifrons. The sequence continues at coordinate 465,457,570 of NC_060140.1, read as the reverse complement.
TCTCTGACACTATCTCCCCTATTTCGCGATAGTACAAAACTAGCTGCCCTTCTTTGTACATTTTCGATGTCATCCGTGAGCCCCATCTGATGCGGATCCCACACTGCACGGCAGTGCTCCAGAATAGGGAGGACAAGCGTGGTGTAAGCAGTCTCTTTAGTAGACCTGTTGCACCTTCTAAGTGTTCTGCCAATGGATCGCAGTCTTTGGTTTGCTCTACCCACAATATTATCTATGTGATCGTTCCAATTTAGGTTACTTGTAATTGTAATCCCTAAGTATTTAGCTGAATTTACAGTCTTCAGATTTGTGTGACTTGTCGCGTAATCGAAATTTAGCTGATTTCTTTTAGTACTCATGCGAATAACTTCACACTTATCTTTATTCAGGATCAATTGCCACTTTAAGCACCATACAGGTATCTTATCTAAATCATTTTGCAAGCCGTTATGATCATCTGATGATTTTACAAGGCGGCAAATGGCAGCATCATCTGCAAACAATCTAAGACGGTTAATCAGATTGTCTCCTATGTCGTTAATATAGATCAGGAACAATACTGGGCCTGTAACACTTCCCTGGGGAACGCCAGATATTACTTCTGTTTTACTCGATGACTTTCCGTCTATTACTACGAACTGTGACCTTTCTGACAGGAAATCACGAATCCAGTCGCACAACTGAGGCGATACTCCGTAGGCACGCAGTTTGGTTGGAAGACGCTTGTGACGAACGGCGTCGAAAGCCTTCTGGAAATCTAGAAATATGTAATCAATTTGACATTCCCTGTCGATAGCACTCATTACTTCATGAGTATAAGGAGCTATTTGTGTTTCACAAGAACGATATTTTCTGAATCCGTGCTGACTATGTGCCAATAAATCGTTTTCTTCGAGGTCCTTCATAATGTTTGAATACAGTGTATGTTCCAAAACTCCACTGCAAATCGACGTTGGTGATATAGGCCTGTAATTCAGCGGATTACTCCTACTTCCCTTTTTGGGTATAGGTGTGACTTGAGCAATTTTCCAGTCTTTAAGTACGGATCTTTCTGTGGGCGAGCGGTTGTGTATAACTGCTAAATATGGAGCTATTTTATCAGCATACTCTGAGAGGAACCTGACTGGTATACAATCTGGACCGGAGGCCTTGCCTTTACTAAGTGACTTAAGCTGCTTCGTTACTCCGAGGATATCTACTTCTATGTTTCTCATCTTGGCAGTTGTTCTTCATTGGAATCCAGGAATATCTACTTCGTCTTCTTTGGTGAAGGAGTTTCGGATAACCGTGTTTAATAACTCTGCTTTAGCGGCACTGTCATCAGTGACTTCACCGTTGTTATCGCGCAATCAAGGTATTTATTACGTTTTGCACTGGTGTGCTTTATGATTGACCAGAATCTCTTTGAGTTTTCTGCCAGATTTCGAGACAGAACTGCGTTGTGGAAATTATGAAAAGCATGTCGCATTGCAGTACGCGCTATATTTCGAACTTCTGTAAAACTTTTCCAGCCTTCGGATTTTGCGTTCTTTTAAATTTGGCAGCAACTATCTGACCCGCCTTGTATACCACGCGGGATCAGTGCCATCACTTATCAATTTATGTGGCGTATATCTCTCAAATACTGTCGATATTATCTCTTTGAAAACATTTTACAACTTTTCTATCAGATCGGAAGGAGTGAAGACTGTTTCTTAAAAAGGCGTTAATAGCATTTTTATCAGCTTTTTTAAATAGACATGGTTTGCGTTTCTTTTTGGTGGTTGTAGGTGTTACGGTATTCAGCCTAGCAGCAACTGCCTTGTGGTCGCTAATCCCTATATTCGTCACAATACTCACTATTTGTCCAGGATTATTTGTTGCTAAAAGGTCACGTGTGCTTTCTCACCCATTTACGCGTAGAGTGAGCTCATGAACTAATTGTTCAAAATAATTTTCTGAGAAACCATTCAGTAGAATTTCGGATGACGTTTTATGCCTGCCGCCGGCTTTAAACGTATAATTTTTCCAGCAAATCGAGTGTAGATTGAAGTCACTACCGATTATAATTGTGTGAGTGGGGTACTTATTTGAAATGAGACTCAAGTTTTCTTTGAACTGTTCAACAACTTTATCTTCTGATTCGAGGGGTCGGTAAAACGATCCAATTAATTGTTTAGTCCGATTATCAGTTATAACCTCTACATATACTATTTTACACGAACTATCTACTTCAGTTTCGCTACAAGGCAAGCTACCTCTGACAGCAATAAATACTCCATCACCAACTGTATTTAATGTATCCTTTCTGAACACTGTTAGATCGTTTGAAATAATTTCGGCTGAACCTATTTCCAGCTGTAGCCAGCTTTCTGTACCTATAACTATTTGAGCTTCAATACTTTCTATTAGGGCTTGGAGCTCTGGTTCTTTCCCAACACAGCTATGACAATTTACAACTTCAATACCAATCGTTTCTACAACTACCTTACTGTGTTTTACCTGCCCACTTTTAGACGGACGCCACTTCTGTGATTCTCTGAGGCCAACCTAAAAAACCGCCCATCCTCGCTACCCGTGTAGCCGCCTCCTGCGTGTAGTTGACTCTTGACCTATTAAGCGGAACCCAGAAACCCACCACCCGATGGTGCAAGTCAAGGAATCTGCAGCCTACACGATCACAGAACCGCCTAAGCCTCTGATTCAGACCCTCCACTCGGCTCTGCACCAAAGGACCACTGTCGGTTCTATCGACGATGCTGCAGATGGTGAGCTCTGCCTTAATCTCGGAAACAAGACTGGCAGTCTTCACCATTTCTGCTAGCCGCCCGAAACCAGACAGAATCTGCTCCGATTCAAAGCGACACACGTCATTGGTACCACATGCAGTTGTCTGCACCCTGTACTCTTCATGGCATCCGGAAACACCCTTTCCACATCCGGAATGACTCCCCCCGGAATGCACACGGAGTGCACACTGGCTTCCTTCCCCTCCTTCGGAGCCAGGTTCGTAAGGGGCCCCATTGCGCGGCTAACGTTGGAGTTCCCAACTGCCAGCAAACCCACCCTCTGTGAATGCCCAGACCTTGCGGGCCGAGAAGCGTCCTCTGGAACAGGGTAGACGACTGCATCCGGCTCAGAGACATCGTCAATCACAGATAAAGACCGAAACCTGTTCGTCAAACGAACCGGGGAGGTCCTACGATCGGCCCCTCGGGAAGTTTCTCGCTGCCTGCCAGACTTCAGAATGATGTCCCACTCGACCACGGGTGAGGGGTCAACCTCAGTGCAGGCAGTGCCCGGGGCGGTCACACCAGTGGCCCGATCGGAGGACACGTGGGACGTGTTCGATGTCCCCCGGACCCCCGCGTTCGATCCCCCACAGTGACGCCCCTTGGCAGCAGCCTCAAGCTGTGTGACGGACACCAACGCAGCTTGGAGCTGTGAGCGAAGGGTCGCCAACTCAGCTCGCATCTGTACACAACAATCACAGTTCCTATCCATTACTGCAGTAGCTCCTGTTTGAAACTCGTAAAAATATTTAACAAACGAACGATGTACTCGCCTTATTAGCAGCGGGAAATCGAAGTGCTCTCTCACTGCTGGTCTAACCAACACTAAGCCGTTCTAACCAAACAAACAAAAGCCTGTACGATATGAGGGTCGATAGCAACGGTGGTACTGTACACTACACTGTTATTGAAATAAAAGGTTGTGTCTAGTAAGCACCCGAACACGCAGGAAATTACAAAAATAAACTAGTAACTACACAGATAACTCAAAATAAGTCGCTCACGTTTGAAGCTCGTAAAAATATGTATTAGTAGCAGGAACTCGCGGTGCGCTCTCGCTGATGGTGATTTCACCCATATGTAGATACTACACTGTCTGCTGAAGACGAAGCCTAATACTGACATAGGGAGCTCCACAGGTTTAATCATAAATTTAATTTGACCTTAGGAAACGGAAATTTATTGGACTTCCTTTTAATATTACAGTCCGAACAGTTGAGCCATGTAACAAAAAGTAGCTAACTGCGATTTTAATTGACACCGTGCAGCCATTTGATACTTTATGATGACTGCATTATTTCTCTGGCTGAGAGAACTTAAGACATCCCAGTGTCTATAATGCAACTTAATCGATTACCGTAGGGTAGAGTTCTGGTCTGGTCGGCCGGTCACAAAAGTAATGTACTGTACTGAAGATTGCCCACAGATGTCAATTTCTGGACCAGTGTTTTGGGCTTGCCACTTAATACTCTCTTTTATTCAACTGAAAGAAAATAGTTACGTCGCTGTGACGGTGACATATGCCAACGATGTCATATAGTTGGTGCTGAAGAATTCTTGAGCTGAGCTGGAGGAAATGGAAAATGGAATACTCTCTCGAATGCTGCGATCATGCATAAACAAAAAGTTGATCATAGCTCCATAGAAAACCAAGCACATACATCTAAATAGTGAATATACACTGTGTAGAAATCATCTCCATCACCAGACAACTTACCCAATGAACGAAAAGTATAACTTCTCACAAGACATCCAGCCACAAACAAAGCAACAAACAATATGGAGGAAGTTGTCGGTGCCTCCACATCCAGTTGCAATCTACTACCGCATTCTGTGAGGACGAATCATGATGCCATTTTTACACGTCCATCAATGACTTCACACCAGTTGTCTGGGTGCATAGACATCCATTCTGGCAGACCGGACAAAAACTGCCTCATGTACAGTTAGGTGTGCTCCAAAACTCTTAGTGGCATTAAGAGAGCACAAGTTACTCTCTCGCCTATTTTTCGTATACGCAATATTATTAAAGATATTATTACAATCTGACGCACCTTGGCCTAGACTCTAGACAGTTAGGCCTGAGCAGATGGAGCCTGGTAGGGCGCTAAATGCATGGGGTACTTTTATGGTTCTTAGCTCATGTTGGCATGTTGGGATTCGGAAGCAATTGGCGGCGAGCCCATCCCTCAGTAGACCTTGCCGGACAGGCCCACAGCTGTACAGGGTACACAGGGCAGGCCCTTGTTCAGATGAGTCTCCAGCAGAACAATACTGCTATACCTGCATTGGCGCCAGCGAAAGGCTGGGTGGGGGTGATGGACTGAAGGGACGCATCTACACAGTGGAGTCATAAACAGGGCATTGTGTGCAGAGCCACGTGTAATAAAAATTCACAAGTTTTCATGTTTGCCGATACTGCAGATAGGCCTGTGACCCACTTGCATTCGCCACCTCGGTAGTATAGGAAACTCTGGCGTCTGAGAAACGTTTAGAGATAGAGTCTTTATTACACCTCATAGCTACGACTAACAAGCTCCAAGGCATAGGGGATTTAGATAATGATCTTTAAGATTGTATCTGCTTGCTTGTTGCTGCAGGAAGCGACGCCACTTTGGAGAAAAACATCTTCCCCCTCGACGAAAACTTAGAAAAGCCTGTAATTGGCGGTATCTTCTTTTTCCAGAGATTCGGATTTCTTAACTCTTGCTCTGGTTCGACAGGAGTTTGTGCTGTCGTGTGGGAGGTGAGATTTAGCGCGTCTAGAGCGCTGTGATTGGCTCAATACGGTATGATGCCGGTGTCGTTGGTGCACTCTGGGGAAAACGGACTTTTTTCTGAGGGGGTGCGAGGCTCTGAGCGGCTGGATTTTGGTCGGTATGAAGAGACTTCAGGTCGGTGCTCTGGCATGTGTGACTGGTGCTTGAGACCTGTCCTGAGACTGACTTCACTTGCGACTAGTTTAGACAGGGGAGCCTGTGGTGACGTTCTTACTGTTCCAACAGTGTGACATCAAACGTCTCAGACTACTCGTTTGCTGAGGCAACACTTATTCATTTTTGGTTTACCAGTCTTGACGTTAGGTATCGTTGCACGCTCTGTCATATAAGTGTGCCAAATTGATCCTTGGCACGACCAGCGAACGGTTGTGTCACACACTGTAATCTACCTTGATTTCAGGGCTGTGTTAAAGAGTAAATTGCGATCCGTCTGCCTGATCGCTAGACCGTGGGATTTTTGCATTTCTTTCGTGGCCGGGGTCGATTAGCAGGTGCTGTCTCACGTCTCACCTCCGCCGCACACATCTCGCCAGCTGCAAGTTACATCGCCGCACGAAGCGAACAGGATAACGTACTGTCGCTCCGACCTTGTCAGATCATACAGATCTCAACTGCCACTTGCTCTCAGCTGCACCTATGTTGAGAAACTTCTGTAGATTATCAATCAAGGTCTGCTCTACGTCAGATCAATTCGGAGTGCGTTGTCTACACTTTTAGGGCCAGAGTACTTGACTCACTTCTGCCACCCAGGATCCTTGTGCAGTGTGGATTTAAACCAACTGTTAGTTGTATATCTGTAACTTGCTTAGCACAATTTATGTTTATCTTTGTTTTGGGAAAATAAATGTTATTAGTAAAGTATATTTTGCATACTTTTATATATGGTCCAAACAGTGTTACCTTTCAGCCTTTCACATCACACCAACTGAAGCTTTACTGGTGATCCTCGGAATCTACCCAGGAGGCATTAAAGTAAGGTATTGTGCAGCCTCTTACTACTTACACAATGAGAATTTGACGAAAATCCACCAAATCTTAGAACGAAGGGTAACGCGCAAGATCCACTCACTGAACGGGAAAGTGAATACATACATGTAGAAACGACTGAGACAACAGTTAATCGGTTCGAAGAGTCCACCAACTTTTTCCCGTACATTCACGGACATCCAGCCCTTGGCTACGGAAAAACCAGTCAAGGCGCTGCTTACAAATGCATATATCCCCCCCCCCCCCCCCAAATTAGTATTGCTACCGACAGGCGAACATATTTTTTATCGTTACTTAGTCATTATTACTATTACATGATCCATCACATGAACTTGACCACCGCTCATGTTCGATGTCAACGTGCAATTATCACTCACAGACGGCAGGTGGTAGCACTTGCAGTAGAGGGTATATATGGCATGTCGGGTGAATGCGGAAAACAGTGCAGTTCTTTGTCGTGACATGGGAGAAGAGTGATTTATCTGGCGTCCGGAAGGGCATGATCACTGGCTTTTGAGCCAAAGGTGAAAGCACTTCCGAAATGGCTCAGTTTGTAATCTGTTCGCTTGCCGCCGTGGTCCATGCTGAAATGGCTCAATCCCAAACCGACGTTACTTCAAATGGTTCAAATGGCTCTAAGCACTATGGGACTTAACATCTGGAGTCATCAGTCCCCTAGAACTTAGAACTACTTATACCTAACTAACCTAAGGACATCACATGCATCCATACCTGAGACGGGATTCGAAACTGCGATGGTAGCTGCAGCGCGGTTCCGGACTGAAGCGCCCAGAACCGTTGGGTCGCAGCCCGCCAGTGCCGAGGTTACTGTGGTGCACTATGTGTCGTGGATGACATGGGTGAACGACGGCTGCAAAGCTATGTACTGGCGAATAGACGCGCAATTGTTTCTCAGTAGACCCCCCATATGAATCTAGAAGCCACCAACAGTGTCCCCTGACGACCCTTTAGTGAACGCATGGTACACCGCAGCAGGCACCTGGTTCACGCACCCATGCCGACTGCTGTTCATCAGTGACAAAGGCAGGTATATGCCCACCAGTACCGCAGTTTCGCGTCACTGAGTGGCTCCATCCGACAGACGGCCTTCGGCGCGTACAGCTCGAAACATCCGAAACCAAACGTCCTGCAACTATTACAGTCTGGGAAAAAATTTCGTGGCGTGCCCTGAATGTTGGGGACAGTGTCAACCCCTATATGCTGTTTGTTTTTCCACCACACGATGGGATCTACCACTAGGACAATGCAACTTGTTACAACGCTCACAGTGTACTTGATTGGTTCGAATAGTACCTGTATGAGTTCACCATGCCTCTCTGCCCATCAAACTCCCCGGATTCAGACCCAATCGAGAATCTTTAGGACCAATTCGAACCGGATGTTCACACCATGGATCCTCAGTAGAGAAATATAGCACAGCTGGCGACGACACTGGGTTCGACATGGCTCCACATCCCTGTCGGTACCTTCTGGTGCCTCCTGTATGTCTTACAGAAACCCATTCTGCAAAATGTGTTTGTTCAGTCTTTTGACAGGTAGTCACATTAATGTGAGTGGACAGTCCAGTACAGTTATCACTAATTTGCTGAGACACATCCTTGTAATCGATTACAACTAGTAATAATTTCCAAAAACGTGGAAAACAATGTTTATTATAAGTAGAAACACTAGGTGTGAAGAGAGCAGTAAATAAATTGATGCTTATTGAATTGGACTGGGTATGATCAGCTGGTTTGATAACTTGCGCCCAGGCCATCCACCGTCCACCTTTACATCGACGTCTTGTGTAATATCTTACAGCAGCTCAGGAGCGCTCTCCCTCTCTATGATACAACAGCTGTCTTTAACTCATGCTCAGAGGCGTATTTAAAAAATGGACCAGCGCAAATCCTTTCGAAGTATTAGTGTGTCTATCAGTTTCTCTTTATTCTCGCGTCAGATTTTGCATAACGACCTAGAGTGAAATAAACATTTTTATTTTCAGTAGCATCACTACGTAATTCTATTTCCTTGGTTCTTCCTCGAGTAAGTGTGTAGATAGCATTAGCATGAATATTCATGTTTGAGTCTGGAAACTGATAGTCTTGATACTATAGGTGATATCGTCTAAATCATCTTCGATAGGTTGTCGGTTCGCAGTATGTCCTATTGTAAGCTAGCAGATAGCTTTGGCATTCTGCTTTCCTTCTATAAAGTCATGCTTCTCTAATTATCTTCGGGTATTCTTCTGCAATACGTAACGACTGTCGCATCTACATCTACAAACATACTTCACAACCCACTATATTCTCTTTCCTGTTCCACTCGCAAGTGGACGTAGTGATAAACGCCCGTCTTTATACTTCCGTACGAGCCCTGATTTTTCTTGCCTTCGCGGGTCTTCCGCGGGATATTCGTTAGTGACACCAGAATCGTTCTGCACTCTGTCGCAAAGGCCGATTCTCTAAACTTTCCCAATATTATTTCGCGAAATGAAAGTTTTCTCCCCTTCAGATCTTCACATTTTTCAAGTGCCACTGCCGTAACACTCGCGAACTGATCGGATCTACTAGTAACAAACCCAATAGCACGCCTCTGAGTTGGTTCGACATCTTCCTTTCATCCGACCTACATTACAATGCTGTTCTCTTTTCTGGGCGTTTTGAGCGATTCAGAATTTTCTCTGCATTTCTTGATTATTGTGAATGATCTTTTTGTAATGATGTGTTATTAACAAGGCATTCCGTGGCCTGTTGGTTCTAGTTTCTCATGTTTTACATGATCGTGTAGTTGTAATCCGATGAAGAGCTGGAAAATTACTTCAGCAATCATCTAAATGAATGCATTAAACAGTGATGAATAGGATGAAATGAGGAGGTAGAGAAAATACAAAGGAGAGCATCAAATGGAGATGCTCAACGAACCCCTGTGGTAGTCATTGCAAGCGAGGCAGCGTGTGTCATGGAGAGGATTACTGTTGAATTTTAGAGAGCGTGGATTCGAGGGATAGTCGGGAAACAAACTAATTCATCTAGAATGAAATTTTCACTCTACAGTGGAGTGTGCCTGATTTCAAACTTCCTGGCAGGTTAAAACTCTGTGTCGGACCGAGACTCGAACTCGGGACCATGTTCAAATATCACTTTTTCTTACAGTTTCGATAAGCTATTTCCTCGACAAGCGAATACTACACTGATGAATTGTGGATATGTGTGTGGAACAGTCTACACGGAGACTAACCCAGAAGCACCAGTTAATCATTCATTTAGCGTACGATTTAACGATAGTGAGGTACGGAAGTACGAAGATACAGGAGCACAGGTTGTGTTTACTTACAATGAGGTGACGAAAGTCATGAGATACCTCCTAATATCGTGCCGGAACTCCTTTTGTCGGCTTAGTGCTGCAACTCGACGTGGCATGGACTCACATCGCTGAAAGTCTCCTGCAAACTGCGAAGTGTTGCTGGCGTAGGATTTTGTGCGTGAACTGTCTTCTCGATTACCATAAGTATACGATGGGATTCATGTCGGGCGATCTAGGTGGAAAATCATTCGCTCGAATTTCCAGAATATTCTTCAAACCAACTGCGAACAGTTGTGGACCCGTGACACGGTGCATTGTCATCTATAAAAATTCTGTAATTTTCTGGGCACATGAACTTCTTGAATGGCTGCAGATGTTCTCAAGTAGCCGCACATAACGATCTGAAGTCAATTATCGGTTCATTTTGATCAGAGGACACAGTCCACTCAATGAAAACACAGCCCATACTATTACGCAGTCACTTACAGTGACGGACATTGCCTTGTTGGTAATTTGTGTCCATGGCTTCGAGGGTCTGCGCCACATTCAAACCCTCCTATCAGCTCTTACCAACTGAAATCATGACTCTTTTCACCAGGCTATATTCTCCAGTCGACTAAGGTCCGACTGATGTGGCCACCAGCCCAAAAGTGGTGCTACAGGTGATGTGCTTATTAGCGAAACCATTCGCTCTGTCATGTGCTGCCGTAGCCCATCAACGGCAAACTTTGCCGCACTGTCCTAACGCATGCGTTCAACGTACGTCTCACATTGATTTCTCTTGTTATTGCCCGGGTAAATGCACTGATTTGGTTGGGAAGTCTCTTCTGAGGCTAGATGGCCTCCAAATGTTACAACTGGGCTTTAATGCAGTGGATACTGGCGTTGGGACAGAGCTCATGCCGCACGGGGTAGGGCGTTTTGTCACGGTCCGCGCGGCTCCCCGGACGGAGGTTCGAGTCCTCCCTCGGGCATGGGTGTGTGTGTAAGTTAGTGTAAGTTAGTTTAAATAGGGTGTTAGATTAAATAGAGTTAGATTAAATAGAGTGTAAGCTTAGGGACCGATGACCTCAGCAGTTTGGTCCCATTAGACCATACCACTAACTTCCAATTTACATATCTCACGTCGGAAATGATACCACACATCTTACATTGGGAATAGATATGGGGATCTTGCTAGATACGGAAGTATCTCAACACTACACAAACAGTTCATACAGACGCCTGTCAAGTGTGAACGTGCACTGACCTGATGATATTGTTGCACGAGAGGTAACGCATGAGGACGCAGGATGTCCGAAACACACTGAGATGGTATCGTTGTTCCCTCAATCACTATAAGCCGTGATCCGAAATCATACGCGATGGTTCCCCGCACCTTGACAACAGAAGTAACATCGCTGCGTCTCTCCAAAATACTGGGCATTGATTGACTAGTCTGATGCTGCTCTTCCCCCAATCAGTGGTTCGCGATGATACAGAAGGTTGCATGGGGTCTCTTGTTCTCGGATGGCAGGCGCAGATGTAAAACTATTACGACGTTTTTGCTGCACAATACTGCGTTACTCCCTCGTGGTTGTCAGACGTGGTTGACCGAAACCTACGCGACAACCACATGTGTCCTCGCTTTCCCATGCAGTCCAACATCAGGCCTCTGTCACATCGGAATGCACTACACATCTGGTTCCTGCACGATTCGGCCAGTCAGCCAAATGGAGACGCACAATGACTCCAGTTTCAGACTCTGTCAGATGCTGATAACGCTGTCTCACATGCGTACGCAGCATCTCGCCCTTCACAGTGATCACTTAACATCTGGTACTGTTCACGCCACTCACTTACACTACCGGAAGTGCTAATAACACTAAACACGAGCAATGCCAGTCTACTCTGATGGCCGCTCTACGTGTTACAGGGAATTGTCTCTCTAAATCATTTGCATACCCGCCGATGGTGTGTACGAGTACGACGGTAGATTGATATCCGACCACGTCTTCTGGATACTGGACTTTTCTTTTCTTTTTCGGGCTTTTTTTTATTTGTTTTGCTCACTCTGTATTATATAACATCAAAGACGTTTCTATAGATCATAGAATCCCGATGACCTGTGTATCGTATTCAATCAGATTTTGAGTTGTAAAGGCACCATTGTAGATTTACAAAGTGGTACCCTTGTCAGTGTTATGTTTTACGTTATTCTGTTCTTGTATGTTGTTGTAAATTAACCGCTTTCCTTTCTTTAAATTTTTGTGTATACTTGTGTCGTGATGTCAACCTGAACGACGCAAGTGCTGTGATTACACGAACTCCGTCTGATAAAATGAGTCGCCAAATGTCTGAAGTTGTATAACTGCGTGGCAGTTAACTTTTACTAAAAATACTCGTAGTTATAACATCTAAAACTTCATATTAAAGAAATTGTTCTGTGAAATACAGTATCGTGCGATGCAGTGGACACTGCTACAATGGATGTCATCACTGTGCCTGACTTGCCGGTCCAACACACGAAACTAACAGAATAAATATTCTATACGAAATTACAAAATGAATGTTGAGAGAAAAATTTACAAACATTAAATGATGCTCACACGAATATAACACTGCACCATAATGTCTCATAAAGTAAATGAGATCTGGATTAAACTTATCTAAACTGATCCCGTTAACAATTTTGAAAAGTAAAGCTTAACTATAAGTGATATTATGTCCTGTCTGTGACATTATACTTGTCCTACATGTTTTGTGACTTACCTTGTGGCAATGGAAACTCTGTACTTCCCGTAAGTGGTGAAAATAAAAATTAGCCGCAGCAGTTACCAGCTACAGAAAAGGAACCTGCACTACAATGCAAGGAAAAGAAGCTATGCCAAGCACATCATGCTTTACTTAGAATACCTGTGTACCACTCAGTGCAATGAGGTGACACACAGTAACGAAATAAAAATTTGTTGAGGAGACGGAGCAGAAACCCGACTTGCTAAATGATTCAAAAGAGACTAGCATTCAGAATTACGTTGTGAGCCTCAATCCTCAGCAATTATAATCGTCTTTACAAAAATCAATTCTTATAAAAAATGTGATTCTGCCATGAAATTACCTAACGAAATGGTAAAGCAATGGCGAGTCTATCTCTTTGTGTGTAAGATACGCGAGCAGATAACTTGTTTAATGACGTTTGTGCAATGTAACTAACACAGACCAATTAACGCTCAAACTCATCATAAATTACTCGCGTACAAGCACTGCAGCGACAACATTACCCGAATATCTTCAAATCAGTCCCTACAAAATTATATTTTCGGAAAGCTACATTCTCTGCATTTCCATCTCTGTGTTCTGCTGGTTATTTCCAAACTGCACGGTAGCTGACCAACACCAGACTCCCTCTCTTACAGCTCACTGAATGATACTGGCAACGAGAATGCTAGCAGACAACCAAAGATCGCACTACTTGTACTGAGAACCTCAGTGGCGTGAGATATCGACTGTTGAAGACTTCTGTCTGAAAAATATCTGATGTAGAGACACGAAGTATGACATATCGAATAAATTAGTGACGCCTGACACTGTCAGGGACGAGACTGAAGTCTTAAGGGTTAGTTAGGTTTTTTTTTTTTTTTTTTTTTAAGTGAAAGAAGAAAAGCTCATCATGCCAAGACCACAACTTTTACTCATGCTGATGGACGTATTCCTATACTACCGTCATACTGCTAGATTACTGTCTGTAAGCTAGCTTGATAACAGTGATGTCTTCCGACTACGTACTGTTACTGCAGCTAATGATGCTTTATGGTGCATATTTATCGTTTTTTAACATTTTGAATTATCTGAAGATGGTTGCAGATAGCAAAATGGCTCTGAGAACTATCGGACTTAACATCTGAGGCCATCAGTTCTCTAGAACTTAGAACTACTTGACCTAACTAACCTAAGGACATCACACACATCCATGCCCGAGGCAGGATTCGAACCAGCGACCGTAGCGGTCGCGCGGTTCCAGACTGACGCGCCTAGAACCGCTCGGCCACACTGGCCGGCTACAGATAGCAACCGAAAGTATTTACTGTACCTTTAATTGTGATAGGAAATTTGCGGTATAAGTGTTGTAATTCTTTTACTTCAAAATAAAAATGATGCTCACATCAGTTTTTTTTTTTTTTTTTTTAATTCTTTCTTTATTATAATCCAATATCATACATAATTAACCCACCACCTGAAATCATTAGTGGGTCGAATTTAGCTATAAATTACATTACAGCAGCTATTACTTACATCTATTATATTCTATTGTTATTATTAGCTACAGGAAGTTAATTCAGTCTACGGGTAACTACATTATCTACAGGTATCTATGTGGATTGCTGTTAGGCAATCATGCTATCAACTCTAATCTACTTTACTACTGACATCTACATCCTGCAGCGTTACAGGTGTGCCAGTAAGTACTATAAACCTACTATTTTATGGCCATGCCCACCGAGTTAACCCCAGTGGGCGTGCCCCTGGCACTGGGCTGGCCTTCCAGTAGTCGCTGCAGGTCTGAAAACGAGATTATCTACACTCTACTCCTACAACCATAGTATTAATTATTATTAGTCATAGTTGGTGTGCTATTGTCTTGCCGGTATGGTCGCACCCTCCCCCTATTCCTGGATGCGTCGGATCCCGATCGTGGTTGACGGTCGGCCAGTGCGCACCCTGGCGGAATGGGATGATGCGTTATGTCTAGAAAATTTTGGATCCTGTCTACTCAATCTCCTTTCTGTATTCCCTTAGGATCTTGGCGGATACCTCGCTAGCCAATTTATCAATGATGGTGAAGGTGGTAGCGTCCCTAATAAGATGGAAGGTGTCTGTATTAGGCAGTGAGTTTCGTAAATCCATTGCTACGTCGTCGAAAAGCGGACACTCGTAGACCACGTGATCCGGTGTGCCCAGTTCGCTCTTTTCCCGAACCGGCAAAGATATGCCGGGTACGGGCCATGCCCAGTGAGGAAGTGCAGCAGTCCCTTACTTGGCTGAAAGTGTTTCATCTGCAGTCTTTCCTGTACATTTGGTAATAGTTGGTGCGTTCTTCTTCCAGTCTCTTCCCCATCCCAAATTTCCTGCCAAAGTTCCATTCCCCTTCTTCTAATTGCAATTTTATCCCCCACTCTGACACCCATTATATCCATGGTTTTTTCTATTTTCCCCTTTTTTACCCAATACCATGCAGCCTGCTCCCTGATTTTTACATCAAGGGGGCATAGACCCATGAGTATTAGTAATGCTCCCCCTGGAGACGTTCTATATGCCCCCACTGATCGAAGTATCATGTTTCGCTGCACCCTCCGCACGGCCATGGCAGGAACGACCCTCGTGAGCCTGTGGGCCCAGACCCCGGACCCGTAGCCCACGATGGAAACTAGAATGGTATTATGATACAATTTAATGAGATATGGTGGAAGATGAAATCGTCTATGGCCAATGTTGGTGAGATTATTTAGCACCTCTAATGCCTTATGTGTAGTTGCCTCAATATGCCTGCCAAAACTCCATTTTTCATCTAATATTAGCCCTAAGTACCTAGCTTCTCGACGACGTATAACTGGCGTGCCATCCATCCTAACTGTAGGGTTTCTGACCAATTGGCCCTTTAAGAGTAGGTAAGTAGATTTGTTTGGTGCTATTTTCTGCTTAGTTTTATGGCACCATTGTGAGAGTAATGTCATGGTTCTCTCTACCTTTGGTTCTAGTTCCTCTCGGCTCCGACCGCCAACCAACAGGAGGAGGTCATCTGCGTAAGCTATCACCTCTAGCACATCTGCACAGCTCTCCAAGGTCTCAAGAAGAGGCTCCATATTGACATCCCAAAAGAGTGGCCCCAGAACAGAGCCCTGTGGACACCCCTTTGTTATCTTTTTGCCCACTCTACCGCTAGGGGATGATAGCCAAACCTCCCTGTCCTCACAATAGCTCCTAAGACAGCCATATAGCGGCCCTGGGCACTCCTTCTCTCGCAAGCGAGAGAAAAGCGAAGGCCACCACAGGTTGTCAAAGGCGCCACTGATGTCCACCATGATACCAACTATGTACTTATGTGTGGACGACCTGCAGACCTCAGCCGCCATGGCGATTGCATCAGATGCAGAACGCCCCGGTCTAAAGCCGAACTGCCTGCTGCTCATTCCACAAAGCACTCGGTGTGCCATCAGCCTGTCAGCCAGCAGCCTCTCTAGCAATTTTCCCAACAGATCCAACAGACAAATGGGTCTGTAGGACTTGACCTCTTTTGGGTCCTTATCCAGTCCCTTTTTTATTATTACGACATTTGCTTGTTTCCAGATTGTAGGAAACTTTTTGAGGCTTAAGGCCTCATTGTAGATTCTAGCCAGAGGTGCTACTAGTTGAGGAGCGAGGTATTGTACCACTTCCGCTATAATGCCGTCTGGTCCTGGGGCCTTTCCTCTCTTAAGTGCTTTAATGTGCTCCGCCACCTCGTTCTCCGAAAAAGGGTACACCAAGGTGTTGTTTTGGTACTCTTCTAGCAGAGCTTGCCTAATTAGGCCTTGTTCTTCTGTGTCCTCATTTTCCATGTCATCCGGAAGTAGGGACCGGAGAAGGACCTCAGCAGTTTCCTGCCAAGTCCCTGTCATCCGATTCCCATCCCGGATGGTCGATAGTACCATAGGTGACCTAATTTTCTCCCTGACTATTTTATATGGAATACCCCAGGGATCTATAGCCAATTGGCTTTGGACGTACTTCTCCCAGCTTACTAGCCTGACCCTTTTGAGCTCCCTCTGAAACTCCTCCTTGGCATTCCTATAGATTTCCAGCCATCTCTGTTTTTCTTCCCAGACGACACTTCGCTGGTAGTACCTCCTCGCCCTCCTGACCGACTGACGCATCTGCCCTAGTTCAGCTGACCATGGTGCTGGGGAGGCCGCAATAGCCCTCCTCCTAGTTGGTACTGCAGCCTTTACCGCTCTTGTGATGGCACTAACCAGCTCTACAGCATGCCTGTCGACATCTTCATCACCCTCCGGCCATGTCGGTAGGACAAACTCTCTTGCAAGGCGCTCCCAATCGGTTTTATTATAGTTTAACTGAAATTCCCACCCTTTGTCCCAGTGGCATTCCCTATTTGTCAGCTCAAATGTTATTAGATTATGGTCACTTGTTGTTATTTGGTCTCTTACTTTCCAATTATTCAAATGACCAGCAAAATTTGGTGATACTAATGTTATGTCTATGTTAGTTCCTTCTCCTCCACCACCTGTGTAGGTGGGGGGATTCCCGGCTCTGTTTGCGACCAAGTACTGTAATGACATTAGTGTTTCCTCCATCTTCTCCCCTCTGCCGTCCCGGGTGCCACTGTACCACAGGGGGGATTTCGCATTGACATCTGCCACCACCACTATCTTTCTACCTCTTAAAGCTGCGGTGACTCTTGATAGTTGGTCTAGATAGGCCTCGATGTCCTCACCATATTGAGTCTGGAGTTCGGTCACGATACAGTGTTCATTTGAGAAATGAGCCAGCACTGTGACTCGTATGGCTTTATTTAAGACTATAGTGGTGGCCTTAGGGTCATCTCCAAAGATACTATTTGCCAGTTTACACTGGCGAATGCTATGTTCCCCGCAAGAGAGTATGGCTCCTGCAGACAGAGTACGTCAAGACTCATCTCCTCTACCACCCTTCGTAGCTCCTGCATGACTAATCGACTATTATGTGCATTAAGTTGTCCTATTTGTATTTTGATTGTCATGGAAAATACGTGTGTACGTATTGTTCTGGGAAGGTCTTTCTCCAGTCAAAAGCTATCCTTCCATTGGCTAGAACAGCCTGCTTGTAAATTTCATCTAGATCGAATTTTTCGTCCCTTCTTTGGAAAACCTTCTGAACAAGGTCACGCAGGGCGCCGAAGTCGGTGGGGAGATTCATGGTCTTTAACTGTATCCTATCAACAGCCTCCATGGTCGAGAAGGTGACTTTACGTCCGTACTGGTGTCCCACCCGCACTATGTGCCTTAAAGCTGTGGTCAGGACAGCCGGCTCCTCCAGACGCGAAAGTTGCAGAGCGTGCTCTAAATTGGGGTAGATCCTAATGGGATCCACCACTATACGTTTAACTAGCGGTTGGTCACAGGTAGGGGTAACTATTGTACTAGTAATCGTGTTGACTTGAACTGGTTCTTCGGATGTGGAGTTACTTTTAATTTGGCGCGCTATTGCAGGACGCCTGACTATGGGTGCCCGATCTTCCGGCGGAGTTCCGGGGGGAGGGGAGAGCGGTAGCTTCCCGTTCGCACGGATCCGTCTGGACGGACACATCTACCATACTTGTTCTTTCTGTTTTTCTTCCTTCAACGAAGGTTAAAAATTGCCTGAATTTAGCAGCCCTAGCCGCGTCCCTACGCCTCTTCCCCGGAGACTTCCTTTTTGGCATCCTGCTCACAACTGCGGTTTCAGCCATAATCAATCCTTTAGATTAACCTTTGCTCCAACATCCTATAAGTTGGGCAATTCCTACCTGAGGCATTACAGGTCTTCTTGCCTCTCTTTGTACATGGGATACAAATTTCAGATTTTGTACAATTTTTTCTTATATGATCTTCCGCTCCACATCTGGAGCAAGCCGGCTTCCTGTCACAGTACTTGTGGATGTGATCTAAATCTCCACAATTGTGGCAGCGAGGCACCACCAAGTAGTCCCTAACGTTGATAGCGTGGAACCCAACGTATATCCTTCCCATAGATGTAAGCTTTTTCCACATAGATCCTGTAACTTCTGCTACGTGATGTACTGTCTGCCTATCTCGTGGTCCTGTCTTAAATTTTAATTTGAAGTCAGTCTTAAATTGTTCATCAGTCATGTCATCGAAATTTTGATTCTTAATAGTGTTGCACAATTCATTGTTATCCATCGTAACCGGTACATCGTACATGATTACGAGTGGATTCCTTTTCTTAGGGGGTTCACACCTGACTACCACGCACAAATTTTGATTATTTAGAATTTTATTTCTATCTTCTTCGGTCGCTACATCTACAATCACTACATTTTTTGTTGCCCTAACTTTGTTAACTTTTATCTTATCCTTAACTGGATTAACTACAGTCGTGAAAATCTCTTGAACCTTCTTTGTGTCTTGGCCGGGCAGGGGTCTTAGAAACACCGCCGTGTCCGGCTTTTGTGCCACTTTCGCTATCGTCTCTCTCGTTGTTTGGGACTTGGGGGCAGCCTGAGCCACTACACCTGCCCATGTCCTAGCCGGTTGTCTTCTAAGTGTGAAATTTTCTCGTTGCAGCTCCACCACTCGCCCCTCAAGCCTTGCATGAGCAATCGCCCAGGAGGCGAGTTCATTCTTTATGGCCAAGATTGCGGTTTGACTAATCTTGCCGTTCTTAACGTTGGACTCCAACAGCTGTGTAATTCTATTGTGTCTCTCTGTAACACTTTCGTCAATATCCTCCATTTGCCCCGATAGGTCGGGAGCAGAAAGCATCGAAGCTCTCGCGGAAGCACACGATTCACTTGTCTCAGGTTCAGCCATGATTGACAAGTGAAAAAGGGGGGTTGGGAGCCCGTCTCTAACCCCGGACCGGCTCCTCTGGCATGGGGGGGGACTAAGATGCAGCTCGCCCACCAACCTTGTCCCTAGGTCAAGGGCACCTCTGAGCCGCCGAGTTCAGCACACCGTTGCCAGTGTCCTGGTCCCCTTCAGTGGCCCCGTCACCGACGATTTCTCCCAGTGTTCCTCGGCAAGCGCACCCCACACTCCGGAGAAGCGGATGCACCTCTCGCCCTTTGCCGCCTACTAGCCCGAGCTCCCACCTACAGGCCAAGGACCCGCTCCTACTCAGGTGGCGGGCCGGTCACCCAGTCGTTCGGCGGTCTGGACCCAGCTAACCTGGCCCAGGCGATGTCACCACCCCCTGGGGTTTTTTTTTTTCACCACCTTATACAATTAGTGGGTCCTATTTGATACATTTGTATTTTATATTAGTACTACAGCTAACACAATTTGTTACTTTTCTGTTGCTCACACTATGGGCACTTCTGTCTTTCCTCCTATATTGTTTTATTCTACTTATGCTAAGCTACTTCTACCTGCAGCGTTTACATTTGTGCCAGAATAGTATAAACCTACATTGTTGGCCCTGTTCACCGAGCTAATCCCGGTGAACGTGCCCCTGGCACCGGGCTGGCTGGAGTTACAATACGCTGCAGTACTATGCTAATGGTTTCTATCCTAGCTTATCCTACGTCTACTCTATCTTAACCTAGTGTCAAAGTTGGTGAGTGTCTCAAATCGGTAGTTGGGCGCACCCTACCTCCTAATCCTAGGCATGGCGGATTCCAGCCGTAAAGCGGCTGGCCAAGTCCTCGCCTCGGCGGAACAGGTCAGGTGCGTGGAGTCTAATTTGGGAATAGTTAGATCTTAATTGTTGTTCCTTAAATAGTCCCTTATCACTTTGAGTGATATTTCGTTAGATAATTTATTCAAGATCGTAAAGTGGTCCTCATGCCTGAGCAGGTGATACGTGTCATGGTTTGGTAATTGCTGACGAAGTTGCGCGGCTACATCGTCGAAGAGGTGGCACTCATACACCACGTGTTCCGGGGTGCCTGGTGTGGCCCCACAGTCACACGCTGGTGTCGCCTGTTTCCCAAACCGGCATAGATATGCCGGGTAGGGTCCATGACCTGTGAGGAAGTGCAGCAGTCCTCGTGATGGTGTGAAGTGTTTTAGTTGTAACCTTTCCCTAATATTAGGCAGCAGTTCATGTGTTCGCCGACCGGTTTCCTCGTTATCCCATTGTTCTTGCCAAAGTTCTTCCCCCCTTCGTTTGATTTCAGTTTTGTTCCCCACGTATATCCCCATCAAGTCAACTACTTTGTCCCTGTTTCCCTTTTTTATCCAGTACCATGCTGCCTGTTCCCGGATTTTAATGTCGAGCGGGCAGAGCCCCATCAGTACTGTTAGGGCTCCTCCAGGTGTAGTTCTGTATGCTCCTACTGATCTTAGTATCATGCTCCGCTGCACTCTTCTCACAGCCATGGCAGGCATAACCCTCGTGAGTCTTTGGGCCCAGATTCCTGATCCATATCCTACAATTGAAGTCAATATGCTATTATGATATAATTTGATTAGTTCTGGTGGTAAGTGGAATCGCTTATGTCCAATTGCAATGAGATGATTTAATGTTTCCAAGGATTTTTGTGTAACGGTATCTATGTGTGATGTATATGTCCACCTCTCATCGACGACTACGCCCAGGTATCGCGCTTCATGGCGTCGAAGAACTGGTGAGCCGTCTATCCTCACAGTTGGATTTCTAACTAGTTGTCCTTTTAAGAGTAGATATGTAGATTTTGTTGGAGAGATCTTCATTTTGGACAGGTGGCACCATGTACTTAGGATTGTTATGGCCCTTTCAATTTTTGGCTCTAAGTCTTCACGGCTACGGCCACCAACCAGCAGAAGGAGGTCGTCTGCGTAGGCTATGCCCTCTAGCACATCGTCGCTGTTCTGAAGGTTGTCCAAAAGAGGTTCCATATTAACATCCCAAAAGAGTGGCCCCAGGACTGACCCCTGTGGACACCCCTTGGTGATCTTTTTGCTTACTCTTCCGCTAGGGGACGATAGCCAGACCTCCCTATTCTCACAGTAGCTCCTGAGACAGCCATATAGCGACGCCGGGCACTCCTTCTCTCGCAATCGAGAGAAGAGCGAGGGCCACCACAGGTTGTCAAAGGCACCACTGATATCCACCATGATGCCGACCACGTATTTGTGCGGGGTAGAGGCGCAGACCTCCGCAGCCAGGGCGATGGCGTCAGACGCCGATCTCCCAGTCCTGAAACCGAATTGTCTGTTACTCATCCCGCACAATACTCGATGTGCTGCCAGTCTGTCTGCTAGCAACCTCTCAAAAAGTTTCCCCAGTGTGTCCAATAGACATATGGGCCTGTAGGATTTGGGTTCTCGTGGATCTTTGTCTCGACTTTTCTTGATTATTACAACTGTAGCCCTTTTCCATATTTGGGGGAATTTCCCGAGCCGCAGACACTCGTTGTACAACTTTGTGAGAGGTGCCACCAATTGGGGAGCCAGGAATTGCACCACCTCTGCGGTGAAGCCGTCTGGGCCTGGAGCCTTGCCTCTTTTAAGGGCTTTTATTTGTGTAGCTACTTCTTCCTCGGAGAAGGGATATACCATATTGTTGTTTCGGTATTCCTCTAGGTCTTGTCTCCGAATCTGCTGTTGTGCCTCAGAGTCATCATTTTCGCCATCGTCAGGCAGCAGGACACGGAGGAGGACCTCGGCAGTCTCCTGCCAGGTTTCCGTCATCCTGCCCTGATCCCTGACGGTGGACAACACCATGGGTGACCTGATCTTTTCCCGCACTAACTTATATGGTACACCCCATGGGTCTGTAGCTAGTTGCGTTTGTACATATTTTTCCCAACTCTGTAGCCTCACGGCTTTAAGCTCTTGCTGGAAGTGCTCCTTAGCCTCTCTATATCTCAGCAGCCAACGTTGCTTTTCTTCCCAGACGACACTTCGCTGGTAGTACCTCCTGGCCCTCCTGACCGACTGGCGCATCTGTCCCAACTCGGTTGACCATGGTGACGGAGAGGCCGATACGGCTCTCCTCCTGGTTGGTACAGCGGCCTCTACCGCCCTTACGACTGCTTTCACCAGCTCCTCTGCGTATCCTTCGACATTTTCGTCACCGTCGGGCAATGTCGGTATTTCACACTCCCTCGCCAGGCGATCCCAGTCAGCTCTGTTGTAGTTTAGCTGTGTCTCCCACCCCATGTCCCAGCGGCATTCTTCGTCTCCCAATGAGAATGTGATGAGATTGTGGTCACTGGTTGTTACCTGGTCCCAGACCATCCAGTTTGTTACTCTGGTGGCGAGATTGGGCGTGACCAATGTAACGTCAATGTTAGTGCCCTCGCCCCCACCTCCTGCGTAGGTGGGCGGGTTTCCTTGCTTATTGGCGACCATTAGCTGTAGCGCCATGATGGTCTCTTCAGCCTTTTCTCCCCGGTCATCTCGTGTGCCGCTGAACCACAGGGGGGACTTGGCATTTATGTCTGCTGTGATAACACATCGACGTCCCCGCAACGCCGTGGTTACTTGTGTAAGCTTGTCTAGGAATTCATCTATTGTCCGGCCGTACTGGAAATACATGTTTATGATATATAGTACTCCAGCTGGTGTTTGTAGTTCCACGACGTTGCAGTGATCGTCGGAAAACTGGGAGAGAACCGTGGCTCTTAGCGCTTTGTTGATGATCATTATAGCTGCTCTGGGTTCTGCTCCGCTGTGAATGACTTGCCAGCTTGCTGCCGCAAATGGGATTCGCCCAGCCAGGGAGTATGGTTCCTGCAAACACAGCACATCCAGACTCCTCTCCTCCACGACTCTGCGGAGTTCCTGCATGACTAATTTGCTGTTATGTGAGTTAATCTGTCCTACGTTTAAATGGGTCTCGTGCATAATATGTTCTAATATGCGATTCGGGCCAGTTCTTGTTCCAGTCGTGGGCTATTCTTCCATTTGTTATGACAGATTGACTGTAAAGTTCATCTAGATCGAATTTCTCATTTCGTCTATCAAATACTTTTTTGATCAGGTCACGCAGGGCTCCAAAGTCGGTGGGGAGATTCATTGTCTTCAGCTGTATTCTGTCGACAGCCTCCATCACCGAGAAGGTGACGTCTCTGCCATATTCGTGACCGACACGCACCACGTGCCTCAGGGCTGTGGTGAGGACCGCCGGCTCCTCCAGGCGTGCTAACTGCAGAGCGTGTTCTAGGTTGGGGTATACCCTATTGGGATCTACGCCCAAACCTTTTTGTATGCCAGAGTTAGTAGAGGAAAATGTACTGTTTATTATGTTGACTTGTATGTCTTGTTTCTCTGGTACATTCGTCTGTGGTTTTGCCACAGGATGCCCTTTTGGTCGTTCTAGCTCTTTAAGCGACCCTAGTCCCCGTCTTGGGGGAGAGGAAGCACCAATGTAACCACAGGGGTCCGTTTGTACACCAGCATCTTTCGTGTCTACTTTCATGATTCGGATATTGGTAACTCCTTGTAAGAACTCCCTAAATCTGCTGGCCCTTAGTGCATCCCTCACCCTTTTACTCGGAGACTTTCTCTTCGGCTTCCTGCCGCCTGATATGGACTCAGCCATAATCAGTTCTCGAGATAAGTCTTTGTTCTAATAACCTATATGTGGGGCAATTTCTTCCCGTGGCATTGCAGTTCTTTTTTCCTCGTCTTGTACAAGGGATACATATCCCTGTTTTGCCACAGGTTTTCCTGGTGTGATCTTCTGCACCACACCTGGAGCAAGCCGGCTTTCGCTCACAGTGTTTGTGAACATGATCGAGGTCTCCACAATTATGACACCGGGGAACTACAAGGTAGTCCCTAACGTTTATCGAATGGAACCCCATGTAGATTCTGCCCATAGTAGTGAGCTTACGCCACATATTCCCCGAAACTTCAGCTACATGGTGTACAACATCGCGCTCTCTGGGTCCAGTTCTATAGCGTAGTTTGAACTCTTTTTTGAAATTGTCCAGACTCATGTTCTCAAAATTTTGTTGATTTATTGTCTCATAGATGTCGTTCTCGCTTATTGCAGTGGGTACGTCGTATAGGATTACTAAGGGATTCCGCTTTTCGGGCGGTTCACACTTGACAATCTTTTTGAGTTTTTCATGATTTAATATTTTGTCCCTGTCCTCTTCAGTTGCAACATCTACTATAACAACGTTTTTTGTTGCCTTTACCTTGTTTATTTTTATTTTATCTGCTGCCGGATTTATAGTAGTTGTAAATAATTCCTGTACTTTTTTGATATCCTGGCCTGGCAGGGGTCTTAAGAAGACAGCCGTGTCAGGCTTTTTGGATACCTTTTCAATAGTCTCTTTTGTGGATTGTGTTTTGGTGGCCGCTTGTGCGACCACTCCTGCCCACGTTTTGGTGGGCTGTTTCCGTAGTCGTTCATTTTCCTTTTCCAATTCCTCGAGTCGTCCCTCGAGCTTCGCGCTAGCGATAGCCCAGGCGGCGAGCTCCTTCTTAATTGAGAGTACTGCTGTGTTACTAATTTTACCATTTTTGATACTAGTGTCTAACAATTGATTTATCTTAGTATGCCATTCTGTCACGTTCTCTGCGTTCTGCCCCAGGCCCTCTTCAGGGGTGGGAACAGTAAGTGTCGAACACCTCGAAATAACACTCGACTCACTCGTCTCTTGGTCAGCCATGATTTATTTGACGAGTGAAAAAGTTGGGAGCCCGTCTCTTGCCCCGGACCGGCTCCTCTGGCATGGGGGGGGGACTATTGCAGCCCGCCCACCGACCTCGCCCCTAGATCAAGGGCACTCCTGAGCTGCAGGGTTCAACGCGCCGTTGCCAGCGCACTGGTCCCCGTCGAAGGCCTCGTCGTCGACGATTTCACTCGACGCTCCTCGGCAAGTGCACCCCGCACTCCGGAGAGGCGGATGCACCCCTCGCCCGTCGCCGCCTACTAGCCCAAGTTTCCACCTGAAGGCCAGGGACCCACTCCTACTCAGGTGGTGGGTCGGTCCCCCAGACGTTCGGCGGTCTGGGCCCATCTAACCTAGCCCAGGCGATGTCACCACCTCCTGGATTTGGCAGAACACGCCCCGGTTACCCAGGGGCGCGGCGAAGCACCCTTGCCGACTCGCGCCGAGATCCCACGCCGACAAACGAGGTCGCCGGCATGCAGAGCACCTGCTGGTCTGTGCCCTGCGAACAGAAAGGGACTGATGTTCGGTCCCTAGACACAGCTCCCCCTGTGCCACGCACCCTTCGCTTTCGCATCGGGTTGGGTCGCAGCTCTCCCTTTTGTCGCAAGGCAAAACGCCAAGCTTAACATCTGGCACCACGGGAAGGCGGAAAGAGCCACTTGGGAAGGAGAGGCTATGAGAGACGCTTCACTTCCCCTGTGAGGACTGTCGCGGCACACCCGACTGGAAAGCGATACGCCCCAGTGCGAGCTTCCGTGCCCTACGGCGCACCGGCAGCGGGCGGCCCCGCCCCGAAACGCGCCGTCAAACGACTGACCTCACGCCAGACCACCCCCTGGGTTTGGCAGAACACGCCCCGGTTGACCGCGGGCGGGGCGAAGCGCACTTGCCGACTCACACTGAAGTCCCACGCCGACAAACGAAGTCGCTGGCATGCAGAGCACCAGCTGGTCTTGTGCTCTGCGAATTGAGGGACAGATGGTTGGTCCCTCAGACACAGCTCCCCCTGTGCCACGCACCCTTCGCTCTCGCCTAGGGTTGGGGGCGTTTAACGTCCTACCGTGGCGGGAGTTTAACGTCCTTCCTTGACACAACGACAACCCTCACCGTTCCACAGCCCGGAGGTGTTATGAGAGTGATGATGTGACAAAATCATGGTATGGCCCGGGTCTTATGTTGTGGAGTTTTACATCATCGAGACGGTGCGGCACTCAAACCCGAGTTACGTTCCCCGGAGGGTCTCCACACGTACTGGGGGATCATGGCCGACCATGTCTCACCCACCGCTTTTGATAATTAACGGTGGGCTAGTGCGGTTCAGTGAGGATTGCACCCAGTTAAGGGCTAGCCGTTTGACGTCATGCATGGACGGCCCTTCCCGTGTTAGCTTCACCCCATCTAAGGGGGTTACTGAGCGCCGGGGCCACGTCAAGGCCACGGGATAGGACATTACGGTCCCCGCCCCACTCAGGTTCCTCTGAGCCACAGAGCACTTCAGACAGACTGAAGATTTCCGGGAATCAGAGGGTCTCCTGGCGGTTTTAACCCAGTTTCGGAAGGCAACACACCTTCCCCAGGTGGCGCCACGCAGACCGCTTTCCCGTGCGTGCTCACATCAGTTTAATTGACTACCTAAAATTAAGCTACTAACCTCACTCCTTGTCAAATTAAATTTGGGTAAAACCGATAGGTCACCTGCCAAAGTCCGCGGAACGAGCTGCAGCAACGTATGCGACGATGGAGAACAACCTCCCTGGTACCGGTACCGGTTGTCGCCCAACGGTGACCACACTGTAGTTTCCGCAGCTAATTAAGCACCCTGTGAACATTGTACAGGGATGTGTCTCCTTTCCAGTACCTGTGTCTTCTGCAGGCGTACAGAATTCTGCGCAGCATAAACGCACATGTAAGTGCCTCATTGCGCTGGATATTGGGTTCCCTGACAGATACGTCCAAATTTATCGTCGTTTACAGGTCCCGGTACACGGGAACGTCGGAGGCCGCCACGGACAGGGAGGCGGCACTGCCCGCGGCCGTCCCCGCCTCTTTATGGGGCGCCCGGCAGCCATACCGCGACCCGCGTACATACATATGCAGTGGCCGGCGGAACACGGAGCTCGCCGGCCAACATGTCATGCGACGGGCCGCGCAATGAATTAGTAGCAATCGTGCGCGCCGCTGGTTGCTTTTTCTTTTTCCGGGAGCAGTACCGTGCCGGCGATAGAGACGCTATTGGTCGGCGCAGACTCATCTCGAGACAAATGGGAGGCCATTTGAATGTGCGCGCTGCCGGGCCGGCCGTGATGAAGGAGCGGGCGCGTCGTGCGTCTGTCCGCGGCGCTGCGCTGCGCCATATCCCGCTCGTGTGCTTGAGATGTCTGCGCCGGGGCTGCACGTCTGCGGCCAGTTGCCTCACAGACTGACTGAGAGTCAATTTCTGCTGTCTTGTAGTCAATTGATGCAGCCAAAGAAGTCGCCAGTACGACCTGAGAAAAAAAAGACGCTCCAATAAATTCCATTTCTTCAGTTTTGAAGGAAAAAGGGAACGACTGGTAGACTAGCGTTTAACGTCCCGTCGGCGTCGAGGTGACACAACCGAAATCCTGGATTCGATCAGAATGGAAAACGTATGGTAATTGGTTAATACATGTTGTCAGCAACCCTGACGTTCATCTTAATCACTACACAGTGATTTTTATTAACACTTAAAAACTCCGGAAGCGTCATACACTGAAAACCGAAAGAAACTGGTATACGCATACAGAAGTATGTAAACAGGCGGAATACGGCTCTGCGGTCGGCAACGCCTATAAAACAACAAGTGTCTGAGGCAGTTGTTAGACAGGTTACTGCTGCTACAATGGCAGGTTATCAAGATTTAAGCAATTCCCAGAATGAGATTTTGACTCTGCAGCTGAGTCTGCGCTGACATGAATCTTCCTGGCAAATTAAAACTGTGTGCCCGACCGAGACTCGAACTCGGGAACTTTGCCTTATGCGGGCAAGTGCTCTACAATCGGAGCTACCGAAGCACTACTCAGGACCAGTCCGCACGGCTTTACTTCTGCCAGTATCTCGTCTCCTACCTTCCAAACTTGACAGAAGCTCTCCTGCGAACCTTGCAGAACTAGCACTCCTGAAAGAAAGGATATTGTGGAGACATGGCTTAGACACAGCCTGGGGGAAGTTTCCAGAATGAGATTTTCGCTCTGCAGCGGAGTGTGCGCTGATATGAAACTTCCTGACAGATTAAAACTGTGTGCCCAACCGAGACTCGAACTCGGGACCTTTGCCTTTCGCGGGCAAGTGCTCTACAATCTGACCTGCCGAAGCACGACTCACGCCCGGTCCTCACGGCTTTACTTCTGCCAGTATCTCGTCTCCTACCTTCCAAACTTTACAGAATCTCTCCTGCGAACCTTGCAGAACTAGCACTCCTGAAAGAAGTTCGAGTCTCGGTCGGGCACACAGATTTAATCTGCCAGGAAGTTTCATATCAGAGCACACTCCGCTGCAGAGTGAAAATCTCATTCTAATTAGATAATTGCCTGACGCAGTGAAAACGAAATACTGCTTGCTAGATGGAGGACTCGAACCTGGAGCTCCAAGTGCTGAAGTCGTGCACGTGGGCTCAGGGCCGCACGGACGTAAATGCTAGACTTTAGTTGGCAATATCAGATCGGACACCGGTAAGCTTAACCACGGCATGTCATCTGGTGACGTCACTTGTGAAAAAACTGGTTCAAATGGCTCTAAGCACTATGGGACTTGACGTCTGAGTTCTTCAGTCCCCTAGACTTAGAACTACTTATAAGTAACTAACCTAAGAACATCACACACATACATGCCCGACGCAGGATTCAAACCTGCGACCGTAGCAGCAGTGCGGTTCCGGACTGAAGAGCCTAGAACCGCTCGGCCACAGCGGCCACCAAGTCACTTGTTCAACATATGTCATCCACTTTTGGGTTATTTCCCGGCATTTGCGACACCATGTGTCTGGTATCAAATTACTTGTGTCAGCGTCATCTTCGTCGCTTCGGAGGTTTCTAAGCGTTAAAAAGAATGACCCTGTGGACTGAGAACTACCTGTGTTTACTCTCTGGCATGTATTCGAGCCTCCACCTGGGGCAGTCACATGGAACTGAACACCCGCTACAATGGGACCATTGAATGGTTCCATGCAAAAGTAATCAACACATCTGTTACGATATTTATCCCACTGAGAGAAGACACGGTATATTCATGTTTCACAGAATGCCGTCGGCCGCTGGCGGATCCACAACCGCACCCATTCTTGCACTTCCTCGTTCGGGTGAAAGCGACGTCCACGCAAGTCTTTCTTTCGGTCGCCAAAGTCGTGTAAATCGAACGGTGAACGAGCCGGGCTGTGCAGAGGATGTTTCAGTGTTTGCCAACCAAATCGCTCAAGCGTAGTCTTCGTCCAACTGGCAGTGCAGGGGCCGGTGTTACCGTGCAACAGGCTGATTCCGTCTGACAACATTCCTGGGCGTTTTGGCTTTATGGTGAGTCGCTATTTCTATGTCTTCATAGCGCAGCGCATTGATTGTGGTTCCACGTTCAAGGACCCCAGCAGTCGAAGGAGGTCTTCATGATATCCTTACTGGAACTTGTGTGAAGGGATTTGGATTTCTTTGGCGGGGGAGATGTGGTATGTTTACACTTTGTCTTTGTCTTTTGCCTTCAAGTTGTCGGAAAGCTGTCGAACGGAATCATCCAGTTACACGATAAAACCAACCTCGACATTGCCAAGCGGAAGAAAGCTTCAGCGGTTTGATTGGTAAACAATGCAACATCCTTCTTTCAGCCTGAATCCTTCAACGGAGTGATTTTCATATTCCATGGTCCCGTAGTGGCGAGTGTTGGTTTTTATTTGACTGCCCATCTTCGTTCAAATGGTTCAAATGGCTCTGAGCACTATGGGACTTAACATATGAGGACATCAGTCCCATAGAACTTAGAACTACTTAAACGTAACTAACCTAAGGACATCACACACATTCATGCCCGAGGCAGGGTTCGAACCTGCGACCGTAGAGGCCGCGCGGTTCCAGACTGAAGCGCCTAGAACCGCTCGGCCACACCGGCTGGCCCCTCATAGTTCGTCAAATACATATCTTAGATACGCTTCATGTTTTAGTTTTCTCCAGGACTTCATATGATGTCCGAAATTATCTGAAGTTTTGAATCAAATCCAAAATTTTTCAGAATGTTTTTTTTATTATTATTATCGTTAAGTACGAATACGAAGATGCGTATGATGATGGTCAATATGGTCACCATTAACGTAGCCACTGTTGCATTATTCATAAACGAAAATACAGGACCATCTGAAGCTGACAAACTAAATTACCACCTGTCGTTCCAGTCACTTGCTAGTAGCTGTAGTAACTACCCGTCCTCGACATAGCCCAATATTTTTATAATTGTGGCTTGTGACGTTATTATGGTGTCACTCAAGCCTTGTGTTATAGTTTAAGTCTCTCGAATCTACACAAATTATAAAAATGGATGTACATATGTATGAGTGTATCTATGTTCCACACTCCTCCGAAACCACTCTACCGAACAAGGACAAACTCGGTATGCATATCATTTACTGTCTATAAAGAATCACTGTTAGAGTAAGAGCAACCCGCCTATCAAAGGGGTGGCGGTGGGGGTGAAAAAGCAGTGTAGCCCAACACACAAGAATACCAACATATTAGTTATCCAGTATTTGAGAATGAGAGCACTTAGATCCTTGCAAAAAACTTTACACATTGTTTCAAACCTTTATGAAAATTTTTCTTGCTGACGACCTCCACAAAATGATGAATGGCGAAAAGTATGTCGCCTACTACATGTCCGCAGTTCATGCAGTAAAACTCCTGCATGAAGTATGACGTTTTAATTTATTACTTCTTTATTACTAACGGTATTCGTAACGAATTGTGCAGGCAGAAATCACGTATAACACTAAATGTACCAGACAAATTACATCATTGTATGATGCTCAGTTCAGGAGATACGACTTCATAAACACCGAATGCGTGAAAAACTATCGCATCCTGCAAGAAGTTTAAATTTATTACTTCTTTGCTACTAACCATATTCGCAACATATTTCGCAGGCAATATCCACACTCGCCTCTCAGTATACGTATAAAATCATATCATTGTACAAAACGTAGCTCAGGAGATATGACGTCAAGTACTAAGAAGCGTGAAAAACTGCCGCCCCATGCATGGTCTGTTAATTTATTACTTATTTCCTGCTAACTCTGTTCACAATAAATTTCTCATACAGTAGCCACGTATGTCACGGAATGTTCCTGCAAAACTGTATCATTATACAGCATATAGTTGGGGAAATATGACGTCATAAATATTAATCTGCGTGAAAATGAAACTGCAGAGCGAAATTCGCGATATAGGTGAAATATGTGTACAAACACGCCTGAAATATGTTACATATATGTGAAATATATTCTACATGTGGGTATGCGAGCAATGCCATGGGTAAAAAGCGCATCCTTAACCCCTGGAACGACTTCAAATTTGATACACACAGGTCTACTAGCTACAGTCTGGGAAGAAATGCTGTAGTGATAAGAATCACAAGCCTCCTGCTGTTGTAAGTGTGAGAAGATTGAGACAGGAGGGAGGATGAAGAGTCTGACAATAGCGAGTGGGATGCAGGGTACAGGCACAGATGAAATGAAATGTCGTGTGACGAGGGCCTCCCGTCGGGTAGACCGCTCGCCTGGTGCAAGTCTTTCGATTTGACGCCACTTCGGCGACTTGCGCGTCGATGGGGATTGAATGATGATGATTAGGACAACACAACACCCAATCCCTGAGTGGAGAAAATCTGCGACTCAGCCGAGAATCGAACCCGGGCCCTTTGGATTGACAGTCTGTCGCGCTGACCACTCAGCTACCGGGGGCGGACAGAGGCACAGATAGGAGGAGGAGATGGACGGAGATGGAAGGGGGGGCGGATAGATGCACAGGAACAGGAGGAGTAAGGAAGGGGGAGAGAGGGGGGGAGGAGATGAACAGCCAGAATGGGAAGTGGAAATGGACAGAGACAGGAAAAGGGGGAGATGGACAGAGAGAGGGTCCGGACAAGATGGGCAGATAGTTGGGAGATGAATATGGTGGACAATGAGGTGCAGTGGTGGACAGAGTGAGAAAGGGGTGGTATTGATGGACAGGGACAGGGGGAGGGGTGGATAGAGAGAGGAAGGAGGAGAGGTGGACAAAGGGAGAGGGGATGGATAAAGATAGGGGGTTTGGAGAAGGTGGATTGCGAGGTAGGGCAAAAGAAGATGGACAGAGAGACAGAAAGGAGGAGAGGGCTAAAGGATTAATAACCTCTGAAAATTAAAATCACAATGAATATGACAAAAATAAAGTGAGACAGAATGCGCTTGATTGATAGCACTTTTTTAGTGGATTACTAATCTGGAATCGATTTTTCTGAGGTAAATTATCTCGAGTGTTTTTAAGTATTTTCATCAAGATATTTTTACCTCATACTTCTATTGAGATAGCTCAGCTGCTTTCGAATGTTTTTGGATGAAAGTGTCAAAAAATTAAGTTGAACAACGTTCTCGAATCAGTGTCGGTGAAATTAGTTCATGGAAGTTGTCCCTCACAAACGCTAATGTCTCACTATGAATGCACATGCACAGTTCTCGTTCTCAGTAAATGAAAGTAATGTTGCGCATAACAAATACTTGAATAGTAAATACTTGAATCAGACGGAAGGCCCGATAAAAGCCAATATAACTGGCAACACTATTATGAAATGTTGCAAATAATTTGAAATAATTTTTTGTTACAGCTGATAGTATCCTTATGTTACACCATAACCAACATTTACTACATAAAAATGTAAGTTATGACGAGCTAAGAGCATTCCGAATTCATTACTCTCATTAGATGTAGGCAGAGTGTACATCTTGGATTGAGAAGAACTCAACAGAATTTTATGACGAGGGAAAATACTCAAATCTGTGCTGCGAGATTCGGATTCGAATAATAGTTATTACTTTTACGTTGCTCGGTAGAGTATATAACGAATCGTAATACTATATCTCAAGTTTGAATAAAAGTTTGCAAAAATTAAACTGTAGATAAGATTCACTAAGCTGAAGAAGATTAGTGTTTAATCTCCAATCTATAGAGAAAGACGACAAGTTCGTACTGGGAAAGAACAGAGGGGGAAAGCGGCTAAGTCATTTTCTAATTAACTAAGCCGGAATCTGCCGTAAATATGATTTCCGAAACCACAAAAAAATTTTGAATGCATAACTGGATGACGATTTGAAACGGTGTCATCGTTGATACGATACCTCTATCTTAACGACTCGACTACTGTGAGTTCCACACTGAGGTGACTAGTCGTGGTATAGCAACACGCACATTTACAGATGGCGGTAGAATCGCATACATAAGGTATAAAACGTAGAGCAGTCTTTTGTACTCAGGTGATTCATGGGAAAACGTTTACAACGTGATTATGGAGGGACGGCGGGAATTAACAGACTCTGAACGCGCAATAGTAATTGCAGGTAGACGCATGGGACACTCCATTTCGGAAATCGTTAGGGAATTCAATATTCCGAGATCCACGGTGTCAGAATGTGCCAAGAATGCCAAATTGGAGGCATTACCTCTCACGACGGACAACGCAGTGGCCGACAGCCTTCACTTAACGAGCGAGGACGCTGGCGTTTGTATAGAGTTGTCACTGTTAACAGACAAAAAACACCGCGTGAAATAACCGCAGAAATCAATATGGGTCGTATGACAAACGTATTCGTTTCGACAGCGAGCGAGATTTTGCGTTAATGGGCTTTGGCAACATACCACCAATGCGAGTGCCAGCAGTAGGGCAATCAGAATATCAGAACAATTTGTTAGTGCGGGTTTCCTGCGTCAGGGGCAACTACATAGTCTCTTCTGATTGACTGGTCCTTAACCTGTTGTTCTGTTAAGCAGATTATAACCCCCTGGGGATAACCTGTCCTTCCAAGAAACCTCCATCCACCCCTCCTTCTCTTTCTCCTCCCAACCCCTCTGAAACCTCCAATCCTCCCCCTCCTCCTTGCCAATACAAGTATACTTCCAGGCCTGAGTTACTCCCAATCTACCAACTTGATTGACCAGTTAATTAAATTGATCAGTTAATTTACCTCTCCCCAACTTCTCCTTCCCCTCCCATCTGGAAATTGGCAGCCCTCTGCTGGAGAGGAAGGATCTTACAGATGGAAATTCAATTACATAGTAGAGGGTATGTTGATTATTGATAAAACAAATTCAATTTTCAGGTGTTGGATGTCTCTTCCTCCTCATACTCTAGTGTTTGGGCTGATGCACGCCTTGTAAAGTACACCGAAAAGAAGTAATTAAATCGTATATTTTGATCTGATCATACAAAGAATATCGTCATGAAACACTCAACACACGTAATTATACTGTTTAAAAATCTTTCGTTCGTGAAGCATGCACTGTCTTCCAGGCAACACCATGTCCAGGTATCAGAGAGACCACTCTATGCCTGCTCAGGACCTCATGACTACTGTCATCGCATAGCCAGCCATGTCACGTGGCACACACACCAGATATCCATGCTAATCCTTGAACAGAAGCATGTGGTGGCTGCTTGCCATTGAGATTTCATACCCAAGAAATTCCTGTCAAAACATGTACTCTCTCTCTCTCTCTCTCTCTCTCTCTCTCTTTCTCTCTCTCTTTCACTCTCCCAAGTGATCTTGTCCTGTCGGGTGCCACATACGGGCCTGCGGGCACTGTCAGTCACGGTCGGTTCAAACTGCATACAAATCAGCGTTTACCTGGTGGAAACCCAAGGCCACCCCCCCCTGCAGAATACTGGAGCATGCTAGAACTCCTTCCATGGAAATTTCCATACTGAGAATCGTTCCAGAAAGACTGACTAACTAATTTCTGGTCGCATTATCGTGATGTAGAGGAACAAGGTGGGCACAGTAGCTCACGAGTCCCAGTTGCAGCCAGTCTCTGGAAGAAGAAGATAATGAAGCGTCACTTGCAGCAATCGAGATCCTCATTTGTCTCTCCATCACAGAAGAAGCGTAAAAGTAAGTACTCATTAGATGTCATTGCTACTATTACTGCACATAGTGTTCCCTCCCCCTTCTCTTCTTTGTGAAGTTCCCTTTCTTTGTTCAACTCCATGTCATCGTCTGTGGATGTATATTGTTGCTTCATCTTCGTTCAGTAGCCTCGTATCTGGATCAGCAGCAGCTACCATCGGTTTGTTGGGACTTGCAGTGAACCCTGGCTTGTCAGGACCAGCAGCACCATGGGATTCTGTAGCACACAAACCATCATGTTGGAGCAGGACCACGAGCTGCTGTTATCTATCCCACTCATTGGTTTACACAAGTCCCAGAGTCTAGGAAAGTATGTGCTGGGGTCCTACACTACACAGTGCAGCTCAGTAGTGGTCTCCGACACATGCACCATCCCAAAACATTCGATGTTACCGCAAGGACAGAGTGTTGACGTGGTGGATGAGAAACTGCGAATTCCTCCCAGTGCTCTACTGCTTTTTGCTTCAGCTTATAAGTTAACCACTAATGGTTAAGAGCGTTTAAATAGTGGTACAGAGCATCAGAGGACAGGGACTGGCCTGTTGTGTTAGAGATTGAAAATGCATTGAGAAGTGTTAAAGTGTAGAACACTACATCAACCAACAGATGACCTCCTAGTATTCTCCATTTACTGTGCTAGTCTGATGCTTTCTATAACATTATGATACGATGTGAGATCAGGAGATCAAGCCATCTGTCTGCAACACTCCACCATAATGAATTTATTTGGTCTGTGGATGTTGCTATCCCCTGCGCTGGAAAAATTGAACTGTGGGCTGCCATGTGTTCATACTGTGTTTAAAGACATCATGAACTATCAATACATGCATAGTCCGCATGTAGATGATTTAGAACCGAGCATCAATACAGTCTCGAAAGAAGGAGCTACAGGATCATCCATTAGTTTGAGTAAAATACATGCAGAATATACTGCAGATATTGGGGAAACACTGTAAAAGATGATTCAGTTGATTTTGTTGTTGATGCAATGTATCCTATGTATTATTGCTGAATGCAAATAAAATAGAATCGCAAATCTTTGTTGTATTTTTTATTTAACTACCTTGTCATTATCTAATGTAATTGTTGTAAGTGACTGGTCCTGTGACGATGCAGAAGAAGACCGGAAGAAGCAGAAGAAGAAGAAGAATGGAGTACTCCTGCCATGATCAAATTCTACTATATTCCTGTTTTGGTCGGCATATGGGTATGACGTATTTTATTTGAGACGTATTCCAGAACACGCAACTGTTGGTGAGCAATAATGCTAATCTTTTATAGCTTTCAGAGAAGACAATTCGAATCAAAAACACATTTACCAGCCACATTTTGGAACTGACATGTCATTCAATGGTTTGGTGAGGAGATGTGCAGATTGCTGGAATCACAAAGACTACGGGATTCTTGTTATTGAAGAGCCAAGAAAACTGATTGACGGTAGGTCTAGACAGAATTTCCAGGAGTTTCTATAGTATGTCAATATTCATCACACCATGGACAAGTTCACAATTATGTCAGGCACTCAGTCTGAGAGGATAGGTCTGCATAGACAGAGAATGCGGCTATAGATAGATGGAAACATAAAGTTAAGGAACTAGAAACATATGCCCAGACCCTTCTGAGATTGATCAATGAATTAGATACGACGATTAAGGAACTAGAGACGTAAACACGCATCGTTCTGAGAAACAAAGGAGATACTTAGGTGTCAAACTTGATGGTACTGAAAACAAAGTGCATGACTTAACCGTAAAGACCGTGTGAAATGCATATAAGGTGCAGCCTGTAAAGACCCCGCTTAATATACAGCAAGATGTCAATAAGTATAAGGTCATCACTGCACGGACGGCTTTTCGAGACAGAAGGTTAGGACATTTGGATCGAGAGCAGATACTGTGACAAACGCTTAAACCAGTTACTGAATCTCTCGATGAACTCTCTGCGAAATTACACAGCGACAACGGTGATGCTATTGCTGCTTTCATTACTCATCACAGTAATGCTAAGATAGGCAAAACATTCTGTGTCAGTGGTGAAAAACCATACATGTTGCGTACACAGCCTATAACCCCAGATGAAAAAACAATGGAGATAGGGGTTAGGGAACACCAGACTTACTGATTACCATTTTCCTAAAACCCTCAGAAACAGTAAAGTTTTCACCCAAAAATCTGGAAATGTATGGTGCAATGCTACAATTGACTAGTGTATACAGGAAAGCAGGAAACCAATGCAGTGTCATATACAGAGACTCAGTAAAGCCATTACTATTAGGTCAGTATACTGATATTCAGCATAAAAGAGTCAGCAATCAAGCCTTTCAGTATTTATGCTACGACAACTGCAGCGATATAATAGA
Source organism: Schistocerca piceifrons (assembly GCF_021461385.2). Lineage (NCBI taxonomy): Eukaryota > Metazoa > Arthropoda > Insecta > Orthoptera > Acrididae > Schistocerca > Schistocerca piceifrons. The sequence goes on along the minus strand of NC_060140.1, from coordinate 465,419,937 downwards.
TCCAACACGGCTGCTCATGACGGCAGCTTCCGTGGGCAATACAGCTCATTTGAATGAGGCTGTCTCGATAATTTCAGAGCTTACAGAGAGAGAGAGAGGTATTATTGAATAACTATGGAGACAGTAGCTCGAGACCTGCACAAACCACCACACAAAACATACCCTGGTAAGCCTGTTACGATTGAATGTTTGAATGATTTTTGGTAGGCTGATCTTGTAGATATGAGAGAATATTCACTTGAGAATAATGGACTGACATATATTTTAATGGTTATAGATACAAACTTCAAATTTACCTGGGCATTACCTGTTAAAACAAAAACGGGGAGAAATGATGCTGATGTGTTTGAGCATTTGTTGCAGACAGAGATGAATTGGTCCCCGGACAACCTCCAAACCAATTATGGTGGAGAGTTTTAGAATAGGTATTTCAAGACTGTGATGCAGCGGTATGTAATACATCACTACTCAACATTCACTCACCTGGAGGCGAGTATCGTGGAACGTCTGAACATAACAATAAAAGGCCAAATGTGGACGTGTTTTAAACTTAGTAGCTCATACAAATGGATGTATATCCTCCCAGAACTAATTGCACAGTATAGTTGAACCAAACATAGCACAATAAAAATGAGGCCAATCGATGTTTGTGGTAATGGACTCATGGACACGTTGCACTTAATATTAAAATGCTGGATCCAAGAAAACAGAAATTTAATATAGGTGATTTGGTACATGTCTCAAAACATAAAACTGCATTTGAGAAGTCATACCTTCCAAACAGGTAGAGGGAGTTATTCAGTTTCCACAGTTCTCAGAACAAATCCCAGCAATTACATCTTAAATAATAGCAATTCCCTGAAATTTTGGGATGTTTTCATTCCTAGAAAATGCTGGAGAGCTGAGAACCACACGTGATTCTGATAGAGTATGTCATAAGACGTCGAAGGAATAGAGCACTAGTTGAATGGCTTGGTTTTCCCACAACACAAAAGAGCTGGACTGACACTGATGACTTGCTACATAAAGGCAACCACAGAATACAGTAGCATAACACGTGTGATAGGTGGCGCATTACAGCAGGTTGTGGTATTCTAGACAAACTGCCAGTGAAATTGCACATTTTGGGATACTACTACTTGGACCTGGTACAAAGCGTCAACAACGTCAACTTGACGAGGCATGCTTGCAACATGACATAGAATATGCACAACATCACGATCTCGCAGGACATCACGCCGCAGATCGAATTTTAGCTGAAAAGGCTCAGGCGATAAGCAGAGGAAAGGATATTGGTGTAGGACAGCGCATTGCTGCGTTTGTAGTTGACAAAACCATATTGGCAAAATTAAGTTATGGTTACGGGTGATGAATTTCAAGCAATTTATGAGTGCTGCAAATCGTCCACTAAAGAAGAAGACAACGACGACGAAGAAGGGGTATGTTAAGAAAGTGTATCCTGACAGAGATGTATGCAGTTAAAAGTGCTCAGAAGCGTAAAGGAGCGGTTATAGCATCCAGGGTTCTGACAATACCCAAGACATCACATGGAATTAATGCCTTCCTCCTTGCTACCCTCGCAGGTCTCTCAGTGGTGGGTTCACTGGCTATTTGTGCTGCAACTGTTGTCAGAAATGTCAAGAATGCATGAAACTCTAAGGAGCAGCTATGCGAAGCAAGAAGACGTTACCCCATGGTTGAAGCAGCAGCCATCGGTTAAGGACTTTATCTGAAGCCATATAAGACAGGACTATGGCTCTAAAATAAATAAAGAAAGCCCTTAAACTATTCTACCTTACAGACTGTTTACAAATACGGATATGCTTCAAGTTTGTCAGGAAAAAACCAGCACTCCAAAATTCCGTGGTGTGTTTATGTTGCATACATTACTGAAGACTATGTGGAATCTGGAGAATGTGGCATTGTGAATTTAGATCTTTCTGGGGGTCCAGGAAACCACATAGTGGTGTGTGTTAATAAAAATACAAATAACGTATACTATTTCGAATATTGGAGACTTGTAACTGCCAGTAGAGATACGAGACCTTACAGACAGAAGACGTGTGTTCTTCAATTTTCATCGATATCAAGCCTTTACTACTTACTTATGCAGGCAACTGTGGATCATGTTCCTCCTAACATACACGAAGAAGCAAATATGTAAGGAGATGCATTAAGCATCCTCCCGTCAGTCGAGGCTCAGATGCAATGTCGTATACTCTGACTTTAAAAGAATGACCGTCAGTATTACGAGCAAATTACTTCCCACCGATTGATTTAAGCACAGGGGAGTGGAATCAAAACTTACAACAGCATTCCGAATATCACAAGAGGCTGACAACAAACTTCATCTGGAAATTGTGGAAAATGAAACTAGTACACACGTTATTGGCGATTTAAAAGAAGTTTTGAAACGGTCTGGAAAAGGCATTGCGCTACGTGCAAACATCAATACACCTAAAACTTTAGGTTTTTGAAGAAAAATCGTAATAAATTATACAGATCCGACCAGTCAGAGGATAGACTTCCTGTCAGACATTCGGTGTTGAGTGTAATATTGCGACAAACTCTTATCTCAACATCAAATTGATTCGTACGATTTGCGGATTCTTCCCATCAGTGGGAGCAAGGTACAAGATCGTTGAGATCCCTGCTAATGCTATTTACCTCTCAGTAACAGTTCAGGCTTTGGACTATCTGGAACTGCGTATTGTGGACCACAATAAACAACTTGTCGGTTTTCGCGGTGCGGAAATCATTGTACGGCTACATCTAAAGCGGAACCAGCAGTGACCTTGAACGTGCAGAGACCTAGAAGCGGTGGCGGAGAGCTTCCGCTAGTCAGGGGATCGCACCAGCCCAGTATTGTCAACGAAGACAGGATGGGCGTAAGGTATAAAGCCAAAGTACACAACGTGTAGTGCGGCACATCACAACAGAACTGAAAGTTGACAATACATGCAAACTACGAGTTTCTTAAATCAGAGGGTCTGAAGCCGCACAGCGACGTCGTTCGATAGAACTATCCCGGAATATGACGAGAGTATTGTATGCCTGGAATACTTCTCGGATAAAAAATTGGAAATTTGTGGTAAGGACTTATGGGATCAAATGCTGAGATCATCGGTCCCTAAGCTTACACACTACTTAATCTAGTTTAAACTAACTTACGCTATGGACAACACACACACACACACACACACGCACACACACACACACACACACACACACACACACACATGCTCGATGGAGGACTCGAAACTCCGCCGGGGAGGAGCCGCGCGAACGTGACAAGGTGCCCTAGACCGCTTGGCTACCCAGAGCGGCTCTCGGATAAACCTTATGCATCAACCACATTTAACAAGAACGATGGAATTAGGATTTGATCCAACATCATTACTCTTTAATCCTCCCATGCAAGAATTTCATATCTCTTGATGATACATCAATCTTTACCCATAATGCTTTTGCGTTCCTGTTTCGTCAGGTACGGTCGAATTTAACGGGGTCGAGACCGACCATACAGGCAATGTAGTCATAACATCAATTTTTAAAACGTTTGTGTCCACTTCTCCCTCGGATCTGACCGCTTTAGAAAATGCTGGATTGTTCTTTGACGAGCCAGGGCATAGAATAGTAGAAGAGCACAAGGGACATACAGCGTATATGCCTTTAAAATTGCTTATTGAATACTTTAAGGATATGCAGAGAACTATTCTGAGTGGTAAACAGGAACTTATTCTGTTATAGAGTGCAACAGATAACAACTCATACATTCAACGAGCTCAAGAGGAGAAAGAGTTCGCCATCAATAAAATAATATAAAAATGTCACACATCACAGTACCGGAAGAGCTGCGTTAAAGTTTTTTTGTAAGTTCTGAATATCTGTGTATTTCTACTGCTTTCTTTCCGTTCATGGGAGGTTTCCGAGTAACCAGTGCAACCGACTGCAATAATAAAATGAGGCCTATTAAAACCTCTTCTCATCTGTAGACGCCCAAGTCTATCATTCTTACGTTTCAGACCATTAGAAGAGGGAATATAGCAAATGATTCCAACTAATTTGATAACTGCAAGTTAACTAATGCCAGAATCTACCTGAACTCTCAATTCTACCCATATGATAATTAGCATAGTGGAATTAAAATGTATACAGTCTAGCATATGACACGTATGTTAGGGGTGTCTGTTCCATCCACAGAAATTCAAGCAGCTGGCGCCAGTCATCATAGTAGACTGTTAGAAAGAGAGGGAGGTAATTAAATCTGGAACTATAGATATACGAACTGAATTTGAATCTTTCGCAAATTTCCCGGAAAACACTGGAGTGTGATCAACTACTGCCCGCTCACCAGCGTCGTGCAACGAGCTGTATAAATGAACGGTTGCTGCGCCATGCGCAGAGCAGTCCACAATGGTGTCTCAAGGTGTGAACATCTTTGCCGATGCTCAGGCTTTCTATGATGATTAGCGTAGACAGTTTATAGTTAAAGATGTTGCATTTGTAGCATACACAGAAGGTGCCAGAACAATAGAAATTCGCAGCAAACACTGCATCTCTGAAGTATTTCAGGGATGTGAAGGGGGCTGAAACGCGGAAGAGTGCAAAGTCTTAATACATTTTTACCACGGAATTCACTGGGATGAGCCTTTCTACCTTGTAGAGACATAGTGGCGTCGCTTCGATTATTCGATCACTCGGATACCATGATGTATGTGAAGGGGAAGGAGAAGATCTCATGGATTCTGCTTCAAGTTTGTTGCTTTTCTAGACCCGTAATTCTACAGATGCCCGGCTCTCCATCGATTCAAGAAAAGAATGTGTGAAAATAGTGTTGCTACGTCTGCTTAGGAAAACGTGAAATTACTTTTAAGTTGCATGACAAGAAAATGAAGTTTACCTCACAAACTGTGTGTACTTTATTTCCATCCTGTTCCTCACTTGATGGTATACAGTTTTACCCAGATACTATGTCCGTGGTTTTCTTGAAGCACAGGAGATATAAGTTTACATCTTTGCTATGTGTCTTTGGAAGCAGACATGGTCACGTACAGTCCTGCTCCAACAACCCAATTTATGCTATACAATAGGCGTAATCCCATGCAGTCATTCACCTTCTTAATAGCACTCATCTCCAGAATAACTAATGTCGTTTATGCTATGCATATTCTTTTTATCTACACAAGGCAAAAGGGTTTTTTTTTTTTTTGCAAATAACAAAATCAAACGAGTATAGTGCGAAATTTTTTTCATTTATTCACTTCACAAAGATACAATTTGTGTATTGAGATACCGTTTAGTTCTTGAGATATAGTTCAGTTCTTGAGACACAGTTCAATTATTGAGGTACAATTCAATTCTTGACAAACAATTTGACTCTGGTATTTCAATGCAGAGATACATTTAACTGCCATGCTACTGTAGTAACAGCAGTTAAGAATACTCTTTACAAGTTTTTTCCAGTGGCGCTGGATGGGAACGTTTTCTACAGTTTTTATAAATCTACGCTAAAAACTAATGCGGAGATACTTTTTTTTCTACAACTAAATTCCAAGGTTCTAATAGTGTAGGTTGAACAGAATTCTGATGGACTGCGTCCACTTGGAAGCTAACCAGTCTTGTTGTCCATAACTTTTCTTGTGTTTGCAGTTAAAATTGTAGGATGTAAGGTCCGCCAATTATGCAAAACACCGTTCTTTCCAATTTCCTAAACATGTTTCAGCACCACTGTGCCATCATCAGTGGGTTTCCGTTTTATTTAATCTGTAATGTGAACATTTTTACTAAATGATTACGAAATTATGTGGATATTTAGTTCAAACAATAACTCCATTCTTCTGTTAATATCTTTACACTTGGTGTCCATGATTTTTCAGGAGCACTTGTGTATGGTTTATTACAAGTAGCTAGTCATCTTCAACCAATCGATGCTGATGAGAAAGTTTGTGGGAGGTTAAACTAACATCTAAACGTAATTTAGTTTCTCACGATATTTCATGCCTATATTCGTTTTTACAAACTTACGTTTTCGTGTGGCAATCCATTTTGTTCTTAGCATCATGGTGAGGTGCTGTGATGCAGACGTGAATATAACACGTATTTTCACAAATAAGGTCGTAAAAGCACTTTGCGCTTCACAAAAACACACTGTAATTGTGGTTGTTGTGTGTCCCAGCCCAGTCAGTGTTCATTTGTTCACCAGTGAGTTCGTGGCCAAATTTGGATTTTGTTTACATTTAATAAGTGTGTGTGTGTGTGTGTGTGTGTGTGTGTGTGTGTGTGTGTGTGTGTGTCTGTCTGTTTGTGTGTGGGTGGGTGTTTGTGTGTGTGTGTGTGTGTGTGTGTGTGTGTGCATAGACTTTGTTTATGTTGTCTTTTTTGTAAAGTTCCTTTAAACTGTTAAATAGTGTGCCCTTGCAGAGTGTAGTGCATTCTTTTATGATCTGTTTTCCTTCTGCTATTGCTGTCTGTTTGTGGAAGTCTTCCTCAATGGTCAGTTTGCTGTATACACTATGGCTGGATTTTAGTATTCTTAAGTTTGCTTCTATTACAGTTGAGTGGTGATTGTGGGCTATAAGGCGGTCAGCAAATGTGCTATGTACACGTGTACAATTTTGATAATACCAGGAACCTGGAAAACTCAAAGGAATTAATTGACAGATTCAAGAATGTACACATATCTGACACAGCATCCCTCATATAATTTGATGTCACATCAATTTACACTTGTATTCCAATAAATGAAACAATCAACATCATCAGACAAAGATTAAAACAACAAGGAAACACACTGAACACAAACATCAATGAAATAACAGCCATACTCAAGACAATAACATCACAAAATTATTTAGTGTTCAACACAGAATTTTACTCTCAACATGAAGGCCTGTCAATGGGATCAACAATTAGTGGCCTACAAGGTAACATATTTATGAACAACCTGGAGAACTTGATCTTCAGGCAAATAATAAAACCAAAAAACTACAAAGTTATATACTAGTACTGTTATGTCAATGACATAATATGCCAGACTGATGAACCACATACACACATGGAACAGCTACACAATGAAATAAACAACTTGCACCCAAACTTAACTTCACATTAGGAAGAGAAACTAACAGCACGCTACATTTTCTAGATCTCACCATTCATGAAACAAACAGCACACAAAACTTCACAATGTTCAGGAAACCGACAACCACAAGCACTACCATTCAAAACCTATCCAACCACCCGTTGACACATAAGCAAGCAAACTCCAGATTCATGCTCTATAGATTAAACACAAAACCCATGAGCAAACAGATGTACACACAAGAACTAAACACAGTAAAACAAATAGCAATAGAAAATAGTTATGATAAGCATATGGTAGACAAGTTAAATCAAAAAGTATGTAAACACTACAAAACTAAACACACCACACACACACACACACACACACACACACACACACAAAAGTCTTCACTCAACACAGAGCAACACAAAACGCAAACAATGACCACACACAGAACACAGCACAGCAACAACACACATACAAAACGAAAAGGCGCATACTCACCTATAATAACAAGATTGACCACAGATTAGGCAACATATTAAAGAATCAGGGACTCTCAATAGGATACAGGACAGAGAACATAACACAGAAAAGTATCAGAACACAAGAAACGCCCACAGATAAATTTAACAGGTCAGGAATATATGAACTCACATGCAATACTTGTCAGTCAGTGCACATAGGACAAACATGCATAAACTTCAAAACCAAATATTCAGAACATCTCAGAGTCTTAAAAAGCAACAGCTCCGATAGCACATTTTCTGGCCATCTTATGGCCCACAATCACTACCCAACTATAATAGAAACAGACTTAAGAATACTAAAACCCAGCCACAGCCTATACAGCAAACTGGCCATTGAGGAAGACTTCCACATACAGACAGCAATAGCAGAAGGAAAACAGGTCATAAATGAATGCACTACACTCTGCAAGGGCACACTATTTAACTCTTTAAAGCAAATTTACAAAAAAGACAACACAAACAAAGTCTAGGCACACACACCCACCCACCCGCCCACCCCCCCGCCACTCCCACATCCCCCCTACACGCACACACACACACACATAAACACACACACACACACACACGAAACATGGATACACTAGACTCACAATTTTACACACAAAAGGAACACAATGTAAAAGACAACACAAACAGCTAAGAAGCGTACAGAAAACACACACATACAAAAATATGAAATGTAAACAAAATCCAAATTTGGCGCTGAACTCTTTGGTGAACAAGTTTGTAAAAACGAATATAGGCGTGACATATCGTGACAAACTAAATTACGTTTAGATGATAGATTAACTCCCCACAAAACTTCTCATCAGCATCGCTTGGTTGCAGACGACAAGCTACCTGTAATAAACAATAAACAAGTGGTCCTGAAAAATCATGCACACCAAGTGTAAAGGTATTAACAAAAAGAATCGAATTATCGTTTGAACTAAATATCCACATCATTTTGTAATCATTTAGTAAAAATGTTCACATTACAGATTAAATAAAACGGAAATCCACTGATGATAGCACAGTGGTTTGAAACATGTTTAGGAATTTGGGAAAAACGGTGTTTTGCATAACTGGTGGACCTTACATTGTACAGTTTTAACCAGTCTTGGACAGTTAGAGGCAGGTGAAACTTAAAATTCTGTTTATACACATGTGATGTATGAATATATAAATATAAAAAATTTATGCTTTTGCTTAACATTTTTTTACTTCTTTCCCATACAGGGTGCATACATATATGTACATACGTTTTTGTCTTGTTTTATGCTTTTTCCACACACGTTGTTTGTATATATACATGTTCATAATACACTTAAATAAATAAATATTATATGACACACACACACACACACACACACACACACACACACACACACACATACACGCACATGTACACACATGTACATACATGTAAAAACTTACTCTATGATAATAGGATGATACTACTACTCTGCCAGATACTCTCTCTCTCTCTCTCTCTCTCTCTCTCTCTCACGTATTATTTCCTTCTCACTCAGAGTCCCCCAACCCTTCTCTCGCTACAAGTGAACGGTGTGAGTTGGGAGAGTTTAAATCCCGTCATCACCAGTGAGCCTTTATCATCATGAGGTGATGGGCCCATTTTAGACTGTAGCACAGTATACACATTGTGTCCTCTCGATCGAATACTAGTGTGCTGTACCGGCCTCTGGATAGCACCTTCCAATATGCAGTAGTCATACATTTTTGATTGCAGACGTACAAAGTCCGTAATTGGCAATCCATTCGCCTCATCTTTCATTAGACCAATAACCCTTTTGTTCTGTGGAACAATACCATAAGGATTATCAGCCCTGTATGAGAATGTGTCGAATTCATTATGTAGTACCTCATTACTTCACATAGATCCCAGTTCTTCACCCAGTTTATGAAGCTATCTGTATCCATATAAGTAAATTTAGGATCTAGGAAACGAGTTTTCACAAACTTTTGATGTGGAGTTTTGATAGGTGTAGTATGCACATCCCCACATAAGCAGGCTTCGTAAACTCTACTGCAGTCTTCGCCTTCTACACAAGAACAAAGATCTTATTGAATACTGTTACCCACTTAATATTTGGTCTGTCAATGTACTTTCTTACACCATAATGCCTGTCCCATTCGGTTCTAATCAAAATTTCACTTCCTTCCCTAATATTCTCCATTTTTTTGCCAATTGTTGAATTATTCATTAATTTATACAAATCTTTCTCTAAGTCACATGCTGTGGAAGTCTGTGTCTCTTATTCAAATCAATATACTCCTTCAACCAGGGGGCAGCCTGAAGGAGATATCTCGGATGATTCTACACGGCTCCTTCCCCAGGTTGAGACGCTATTGAAGATTACAGCAATGAATAATGTATCTAAGGTGTTCCCCAGTATTGTCATCAGTTTTGGAGTGGAGCCTCCTCACAGAATAAGTTGCTCTGGACACACCAGCAAATAGGTGTGCGCATCATGTAAACTAGTAGGGTATATGAGTTCTTGCTCTACCAAATGCCCCTATCAGAATCAGCCCCCATATCCTCCATCTCTTTCCATCTAATCCCTTGCATTTGTCTTTGGGCACTCATAGAAACTCACCAATCGGTAATTATTGTTGCGTGGTGTGGCTATATAAGTTATTTACATCCAATTACATGATGTAACTCCAATCAGGGAATGTGTTAAATCTGTCACCCATCCACGGGTTATTTGCCTTGGCGTGTCTATGGATACTTTGGCAAGGTCCTCCATGGATCCCACGCCCAAAGAAAAGAAGCATGCCAGTATCAATAATTCTATGCTGCACTTCGTTTTATTGAGCATTGCATTCCAAGAAATCCGAGGTGCCATGAAATAAAAGGCGGCATCTAGAGAATATGTGGTCATGCATAGACTCCAGAATTTCTGGAAAACGTTCACAAGCAAGTGCACATCTGTGCCAATGGAAAGCCGTTCAAACTTTCGTAAAGTGGTGTTGAATTCCCGTCAGACATTCACGGCATGCTCATCTCTACACCCATTGTGGCAGCGCCTGTAAGGTTGCTGGAGAATGCAGTTATGTCAAGTAGCTTGATTTCGTTGAGTTCTGCCATACTATCTACATAATCAGATGGGAAAACCTCCTTTCTATTCACAAGTTGAAAATTTTTCTAGTCAGGAAATGCAGCTTGAGTGATATGCATATCCTTCTGCGAGTTTTTAACAAGTTTATGGAGTGGTGCCTACATAAAACGTAGAGCGTCAAGGAAGCGGAGTGTAATTCTGGGCGTCATTCGTTTTAAAAATGAAATATATTTCTCAAAGTTGTCAGGTAGTCACTGACCTGATTTTTCTCCCAGTCGAAATCAGCCAAGTGCTCAACAAGAAAGTGAGCATTATACCCGCTTACAGATTATGGAAGAAAGGTGTCTGCGTTGATAGCTGGTGCTTCGAATTGCATGTGTTGTGATCTGCACCACGGAACTTCCCCGTAAGATGACAGTGGTCCCTACAAGGAGTTTCCTCTTTTCTATCTAACTTCAGCCCACAAATAGACAGTCAACCACGTTATTGTACAAATCTTGATTCTCCTTCGATTTTGTCATAAGTACATTGCCGCTGTAAGGCTTGTCAATCTCCAATTAAAGTTTCTTAAGCTCAGTGAGCAGCCAAACCACAGCGTCATCTCTGACACAAGATTTGTAGCGGTTAAGACTTGAATCACAGGAAGAAACACTTTGGTACACTGCCACATATGATACATATTTTTCTGTATGTGTGATATGCGAGACTGTAGGATTACCTTGAGAGCGAGTCACAGGATTGAGGAGGCACTCGCAGTCGGTGTACACTAACAAACTGTCATTGCTCCTTATGGTGAACATTTTTGAGCTTTATGGATCTGTTTACCTCAGCAAGCGTAATAACGTATTCCGCGTCCTTGGAAGTGCAGGCTACTAACTGTACTGCTACTAACGTGTGTGAGGGAAAGGCACTGAGGCACCTTAAGCAAATTTGCTTTTTACACTTGTGGTTACTCAACTGAGACAACAGAAATTGGAACCTGCTTCGATCCAAATATAATGATAATTATCAGCTTCAGAGAAGAAAAGCATGTTTACATGCATCTTATACTCACCAGAAATGGAGGAGCTGATGGTTATACACTTGTCCCGGCCACATAGATAAACTGATATTCCGCTGTTCTGAGCCTCAAATTTAGATATGTTCTCGATGTTGATGGGAAACTTGGTACCATCAAAGCTATGACACTTATGAATGAATGTCAAGGTATCTACAGTACTGAAATGTGTGCTCTTGATGTACCTTTAATTTCTTTCAAAAGCCAGGATTGACCATGCAAAACAAAACTGATCCCTTTCATTTTGAACATTACTGCATGCCCTCTTATCAGCTGTATCCTTAGGAAGATCTATAAAGCTAGAACCTCCATTTATCGGATCATAGACATGTGTATGGATGTTGCGGTGTAGTATTCATCTAAGCGCTTTAGCTGACTCTGAACTTCCATCTAGGACAACCAGTCCATTATAGCACTCAAGGTGGATTCACGAAACTCTCAGTGACTTATGTGCTCTGATTATCACTCGATTTTCAAATGAAGACTTATCTCTTCAATACAGAAGCAACTTCGGAGGAGGGGAGGAGAGTGGAGGGGGAGGGGCGCGACAGTTCGATGCAGAGCACTGCACAGCATTTATTGGTGGGATACCATGGATTATCGAATTATTGACTACCTTGAGGAGCTCCATTTCCAGAGCTATCCTCCTGCCTGGTCTCAATGTTTGTAAACGAGATTCGATCCTCAAAGTCGTCTGCAATCACCTAGTGTTCTAACTACCATACAGTGTCACTGATCTAAAGTCCTTCACTAAAAGGACAGGAAGGGGAACTGCCGATAGCCACAGCATCATCTCTATTACTAATTCTGTAACTACAACTAGATGACTAAGTTGCTTGCAGTGAGGTGTTGAGGGTATGTGTCATACCCTCCAAGATCGGCGTGGATGAGGTGGTGGTTGGAGGAAGAGTAGCAGGAGGGGGAGACGCTGCAGTGTGCGGCCAGTGCGAGCAGCCTGGTTGCAGCAGCCCTGACCCGCTCGCCTGAGGTAGGCTGGCGCTGTAGCAGCAACGAGGCGGGGGTGGTGTTGGCGGGACCGGCGGCAGCTTCCCACGCGGCGACTAGCGGCGACTTGCTGGTGAGGCGTGCCTCATTGGGCCCGCTTTGGCCATACTGTATAGCATGAATTATCCCGCAGACACAACCTCGGGTAGAAGAGAGAAAGAATAATGGACACATTTAGGTACAACATTCCAAACATCGCCAGCTGCTGCAGATACAACACAGATCATTTGTAAGCGGAGTGACTGTGTATTACCAGTTTCGCTCTGTATCCTTGGCATCTCCTGCGTCTCCTCATGACAATGAAGGTCTTCCTCTGTCTCCTCCACCCACAGTGACATTTCGTCCTCACTTGAACTAGTGAAGTCCTATCTCTCCAGCTCCGCTAAATCACCTGTATCCCAATGTTCTAACAATAGAAAAATTAACGTAGAAAAAAATCTACGAGAAAAAAATATACATCCACAGGAGATCTGCGATGGCTCTATCTTATCCCTGACTTATAACTCTCCCTGTTCACCTTCTTCTACCAGAAAATCGCCTGCAACAAGGAATACGCAACATATTTCACGTATACGATGAAATGTTTGTCAAACAATGACATATTATATATACACAGTATTACAAACAAGATGAAAAATATATATACTACTTACAATACTGCTGCTGCTGCTACTACTTTTGCTGTCTTTCAGCAGCCAGGTCGTCAGTTATTCACTGCACATGTACAGAAACAAAACGACATTCTTAGTAAAAAGAAAAGAAGTAACGTTTTATCGATTTTGGTCCTCAAACTCATCTACAACAACAACATATTACATACATATCGAAATGTTTAGAAAGAAATTACCTATACACAGGACCAAGATGAAAAACAGTTAATGGAAATATACGAAAAAAACGAAGTAGCATTTATCGATTTTCGTCCTAAAATCATCTGCAACGACAACATATTATGTAAATGTTCAAAATTTTTTTCATAAAGACATTTCAATACAGGACACTACGTTGAAAAACAAATTAATGGATACGTATGACATTCTTTTCGAAAAATTAACATTTATCGATTTTTATGCACAAAATCATGTACAACAGCAAACACGCACTGACTGACCACTAAGTAATAGCAACACATTACGTATATTCTACTTATGACGATATTGCTGCTGCCGCTGTTGGACCGTTGCCTCGCTGCCTCCAACTCTTCCATGGTTTGGATGATGAATGCTCCAACAAAAAGAAAAAAGAATTAACATCTAAATCTGAACTCATATGCTATAAAACATTTTTTTTAGTTTGAAATCTAAAAACGCAATGACTTGACAAGAACATCTGCAAATGAAAATTTTAATCCTTTAAAATAATAAAAATCTTGAAATATGGTAGAAACTGCAAGAAAATATATTTTCTTCATTACAACAATGCCAAATTAATTTAAGCACATTCATAATCACCAGATATTTTCTTTTTACGTAAGCGTTTTCCAATATATATGGGAAGTATATAATTAATCTAGAAAGCTGAGCTCTAAAATCATATGATAAAGGGTTCCTTTATTTGGTTCAACGGAAAGTACGATGATACAAGCGATAACGTTCCAGCAAACATGAATCCGAAAACGATCTAATAACTGCTAATGGGTGGTTAAGAACCGCCACTGATTTCAATACGAAATATTGCCCCTGTTCGTACCTATGTATTCGAAATATAAGCTTTTCGATTAATAACGCATATAACTGAACTCAAATTTCAGCCCTGTCCAAACTTAACGAGAGATACAACACTACTTCAGCAAGTTACATACTACAATGTGTTACAGCGTAAAGTCAAGCGCCGGCACGGCAGTCGGGAACGAAAGGGAAGAGATGGCTGTGAGAAGACTTTAGCCAATCGCACGCTGACCGGGCCTCTCCCCAGGACGAAAACGCGACAGCTGCGGCCCCTGTGTGAGGAGGACAGAAGCGTCGCGATCGACTGCTGATGGCCCAGTTGAGTAGCAGCTTCAAGCTTAGCGACTTAAGGGAGCAGCGTCAGCACTAGCTAGTCACTTCACTTGTGCTCTCTATGTTGCACAGACTTGAGATTGTTTGACTGCAGAAGATTCATTATTTTGTATGTCGACCTTCGCTGTGTAATTTCAGAAGTTAAGTATTGTAAATTTCTCTTTGTAATAAAACTCTTTAATACCACTTGCTTGAATGTTTATCTAGCGAACCGAGTACGCAGGTTTCCTAGGCACCACACAATTAACTTTACACTGGTACCTATTAAAGGATGGAATACAGTGCACGGATATCCACTTACCCTCATTCTGCCAACGGCCTTGTCAAAGTGGGGTGGAGGAGCGGACCTAGGTTCAGGCACTCTCTTGTCCTTGGGGTGGGAAACTGCCCTTAACGGCGGAAGAATCAGCTCTGAAGCAGCAGAAGGCAATGGAAACCACTGCATTAAAAACACACATGTATCGACAGGACATGTGGCCTGCTACCGAAAAAGTGTCATGATGATCATGTCTCCATTGGCAAAAGTTCCGGAATAGCCAATCATTCGGATCTCCTGGAGGGGACTGCCAAGTAGAAGGTGACCATGAGAAGAAGATTGAATAACCGACGAAAAGAAAACGTTCTACGAGTTTGGGCGTAGAAAGTTAGAAGCCTGAATGTGGTAGGTAATCTTGAAAACCTGAAAGGGAAATGCAAATGCTCAATCTAGATACAGTAGGGGTCAGTGAAGTGAAATGGAAAGAAGAATAGAATTTCTGGCCAACTGAGCAGAAAATGTTACAAAGTAAGTAAGATTCGTTATGATTAGAAATGTAGTGCAAATGAGTGTTACATTAAACAGTTCAGTGACAGGGTTGTTCTTGTCAGAATCGACAGCAAACAAATGTTGACAACGATAGTTCAGGTATACATGGCGACGTTGCAAGCAGAAGATGAAGAATTAGAGAAAGTATATGAGGATACTGAAAGCGTAATACAGTACGTAAAGGAAGACGAAAATCTAATAGTCATGGGGGACTGGTATGCAGTTGTAAGGAGAGGAGTAGAAGAAAAGGTTACAGGTGAATATCGGCTTGTGACAAGGAGAAGCATAAATTGAGTTCTGTAATAAATTTCAGCTAGTAATAGCGAATACCCTGTTCAGGAATCACAATAGGAGGAGGTATACTTCGAAAAGACCGGGTGATAGCTAAAATTACAGTTAGATTACATCAGATAGAGATTCCGAAATCAGATACAGGATTGTAAGGCGTACCCAGATGCTGAATATAGACTCAGATCACAAAGTAGCTGTGATGAAAAGTAGGCTGTAGCTCAAGGCATTAGTCAAGAAGAATCAATACGCAAAGAAGTGGGATACAGAGGTGCTAAGGGTTGACGACCTACGCTTCAAGTTCTCCAAGGCTATACGGCAATAAGGAATAGCTCAGTAGGCAGTAGAGCTGAATAGGAATGGACATCTCTAAAAAGGGCAATCACAGAAGTTGGAAAGAAAAACATAGCTACGAAGAAGGTAACTGCAAAGAGACCATGGGTAGCCTAAGAATCCTGCCTCGGGCACGGATGTGTGTGATGTCGTTAGGTTAGTTAGGTTTAAGTAGTTCTAGCATTAGCGGACTGATGACCTCGGATGTTAAGTCCCATAGTGCTTAGAGCCATTTGAACCATTTGATCGATGAAAGAAGGAAGTACGAAAATGTTCATGGAAATTCAGGAATACATGAATACAACTCGCTGTGGAATGAAATAAATAGGCAGCGCATGGAAGCTAAGATGACATGGTTGCACGAAGAATAGGAAGAAATTGAAAAAAGAACCTTCACTGACATTAAAAGCAAGGGTGGTAATATTAAGAGTGAAACGCGAACTCCACTGCTAAACGTACACGAGAGAACGGATAGGTGGAAAGAGATCATTGAAGGCGTCTATGAGGGAGAAGATTTGTCTGATGTGATAGAAGAAGAAAAAAGGGGTCGGTAGAGAAGACATACGGGATCCAGTACTAGAACTAGCCTTCATGAGAGCTTTAGGGGACTTACGATCAACTAAGGCAGAAGGAATGGATAACATCCCATCAGAATTTGAAAAATCATTGCAGGGGAAATGACAAGAAAACGACTATTCACGCTCTTCTGTAGAATGTACGGGTCTGGCGACATACCAAAAGATTTTCGGAAAAATATCATCCACGCAATTCCCAAGACTGCAAGGGCTGACAAGTGCGAGAATTATCCCACAATCAGCTAAACTTCTCATGCATCCATGTTGCTGAGAAGAATACTATACAGAAGAATGGAAAAGAAAATTGAGAATGTGCCAGACGAGCATCAGTTAGGCTTTAGGAAAGATAAAGGCACCAGAGAGGCAATTCTGATGTTTCGGTTGATAATGGAAGCAAGACTAATGAAAAATAAAGACACGTGCATAGGATTTATGAGCCTGGAAAAATCGTTCGAGAAGGTAAAATAGTTCAAGATGTTCAAAAGTAGGCGTAATCTATAGGGAGAGGCGGGTAATACGCAATATGTACAAAATCCAAGAAGGAATAACAAGAGTGGACGACCAAGAACGAATCACTCGGATTCAAAAGGATGTGAAACAGAAATGTAGTGTTTTCCCACTGCTGTTCAATCTGTACACCGAAAAAGCAATGATAGAAATAAAAGAAAGTTTCAGGAGTGGAATTAAAATTCAAGATGAAACGATATTAATGATACGATTCGCTGACGACATTGCTGTCCTGAGTGAAAGTGAAGAAGAATTACATGGTATGCTGAATGGAATGAACAGTCTAATGAGTACAGAATATGGATTGAGAGTAAATCGAAGAAAGATGAAAGTAATGAGAAGCAGCAGAAATGAGAACTGCGAGAAACTTTACGTTACGGTCACGAAATGAGTAAAATTAAGGAATTCTGCTGCCTAGGCAGCAAAATAACCACTGGTTGACGGAACAACGAGGACATCGAGAATGTAAATCTTGAACACTGCATTGTATGGTAGTGGAGAATAAGTAGTGAAACATGGACTGTGGGGGAAGCGGAACAGAAAACAATCGAAGCATTTGAGATGTGGTGCCACAGGCGAATGTTGAAAATAAGGTAAGGAGGGAGGTGGTTCTGCGCAGAATCGGAGAGGAAAGAAATATTAGGAAAACACTGACAAGGGGAAGAGGCAGGATGATAGGACATCTGTTAAGACATCGGTGAATGACTTCCGTGATACTAGAGGGATCTGTAGAGGGCAAAAACTATAAAGGAAGACAGAGACAGGAATAGATCCAGCAAATAACTGAAGACATAGGCTGCCAGTGCTACTCGTAGATAAAGAGGTTGGCACGGGAAAGGAATTCGTGGCGGGTCGCATCGAACCAGTCAGAAGACTAATGACAAAAAAAAAACCGTTAAACACTTCGTATAGGTAGACGAGGCTGTGCAATTTACACCTTCAGCTCTTCAGCCATATCAATGGCACTGTTGTACACTTGTCTCTTGAGATAATCTCATAGAGAACAGGTGATCTCTGTGATATGAGACAACAGTTTTCGCTTGAGGTATCCATTTTGGAATATATTGGTGCGTTGTTGGCGTCTTACACCACCAGCAAACCGTTCCAGGGCCCCAGCGTGAATCACGAAATTCCCCAACTATGGACCATGTGTGAAATTTTGAGTCTAATTAAATGAGAACATTATCGAAAAGTTTACGTTCTGAATACATTTGTTCTACCTATTCATTCGTTCTGGAGTCACTGGTGGCGGGTAAGCACACATCCACTAAATGGTAGTTTAGAACCTTTTTCCGTTGGATCGTTTTTGTTTCTGTTATTGTAAACTTTCATCTGTGGCAGTTTTGACTATTAATTGTTATGCACCCTGTACAACACGGTGGCACAAATACTCTCGGACAGCGGTCAGTAGTTTAGATTTAGCTTTAGGCTGCGATAGATAACTTCTAATGATTTTAGATCCTTCAACAATGAAGTGACGAGTGGTAGTTGCAGCTTTGTTGATTTTTATTTTATTGTCATTAGCTTGTGGTCAAAGACATTTATCTCTGCCCAACGTTTCGTCTTCCGGTGCGGGGGACATCATCAGACGCTATAACAACTCAGAAATCAGTTGTAATCTCCTTCAAGCTCAGCAAGCTAAACTGTCCGCACGAGAGTAGTGTGGCCATGATGACTCTTATCCATTTGATTTACATTTGTGTCATCACCCGACCCCGGTCATTGACCTCTCTGTCATATCATTAACCATGTCTGTTTATGTATGACGTCACAATGACGACGCAGGAAGCCACGCTCCCTTGTTCCTGGTAACATCATCATGATGGTGAATATCGGGATTTTTGAAACTTGGTGGGAAATTTAAATATAGCTGGCAGTGCGTCCACCGATGTACGACATCTCAGTGATGACGTCGGAACCTACGCTTCCTTGTTCCTGGTGACATTATCATGATGGTGAATGGCAGGATATATGAAACTTGGTGGGAAGTTTAAAATAATTGAAGCTGATGTAGGGCAGTATATGGAAATAAATGATGATGACATTCGGTGGTAAATTTAAATAATTAAAATGGTGGTGAGCAGTTAATTTCAATATTAAAGATGGAGGTGGATGACAAATTTATAAAAATTAAAGATGGCAGTGGTCAGTAAATTTACTAAATTAATTATAGTGATGAGCAGTTCAAAGGGTTCAAATCGCTCTGAGCACTATGGCACTTAACTTCTGAGGTCATCAGTCCCCTAGAACTTTTAAAAAAAATCTTTATTTACCATCAACAATAATATTTATACATCTCAACCCACCTCCTTATCCGATTAGTGGGTCTTACTTGCTACTGTTAGTTACAATTAGCAGCTAATTACAATACGTTGTGAGCTACAGCTACAATCTAATTTCAATGGGCAGCTATATTTATTTATTTTAACTCCTAAGATTTTTTAAGCTAATCCTACATCCTACTTCCTGCAGCAATGTACAAACCTACTTTATTGCCTTGCCCATCGAGCTAATCCCGATGGGCGTGCCCCTGACACTGGGCAGGCCAGGATGTTAATCGCTGCAAGTTCCTAAATCTAGAATTCTAGTCCTACTAACTAGTTCTAACCTACGTCATCTCCAGTGTATTGTCAAATCCAGGTTATTTTTAGTCCCCATTCCCCCTAATCCCGTACGTGGCGGATTCCAGACTGAAGGGTCGGCCTATCCACGCACAGGCGGTATGGGAATAGGGCAAGTGTTTGTCGTGATCTGTGCTTCTTAGTTTTGTTCCCTCAAATATTCTCTCAACACTTTCTGTGATACCTCGTTGGCAAGTCTGTTCAGTGTTTGGAAGGTGTCTTCTTGTCTTATCAGGTGATAAGTGTCATGGACGGGTAGTTGGTCACGTAATGTAGAAGCAACATCATTGAAGAGGGGGCACTTGTAAATCACATGATCGGGAGTGCCCACTGGTTCACCACATTCACACACTGGTGTGGCCCTTTTCCCGAACCGACATAAGTATGCCGGGTAGGGTCCATGTCCAGTAAGAAAATGGATTAGTCCTCTGGTGGGTTCAAAGTACTTCATTCTCAGCCGTTCCCTGATGCTTGGTATCAACTCATTTGACTGTAGCGCTTAGAACCGCTCGGCCACTCCGGCCAGCGATGAGGAATAAATTTAAATATTAAAGATGGCAATGGCCAGTAAACTTAAAAAAATAAAAAAATGGCGGTTGACAGTATATTTAACTAAGTAAAGATGGCACTGGGTGGTACATTCAGAAAAATTGCATGTTATTTTCAAGCAATCGAATTGCGTCCACACGCACTCACACAAACACATACACAAACACACACACACACACACACACACACATATATATATATATATATATATATATATATATATATATATGTGTGTGTGTGTGTGTGTGTGTGTGTGTGTACGAGCGTTGAGATGACTTCATCGAAGAAAGGGCGTGGATTGTGAGGTCATCATAGTGACATCATACATAAAGGGACATAGCTTATAAGGTCATTCTGAGAGGTCAGTTTGCTTCACGGACGTTACAAATTCAAACAACCTGTATCAGTGTCACCATAGCAATATACATATATAAAAGCAGTTTGCCTTGCTGAGCTCCTTTGGCATTGTAACTGCTTTCTGAGTTGTTATAGCCTGTATTGATGTCCCCAGGACTGATTGACGTAACATTAGACAGAGGAATACGGCTTGTACCACGGCCTAATGCCTAATAAACAAATATCACAAAAATGTAGACACTCGGCCTGGCCCATTCAGCTGTAGTGTAGGAGCGTTCCGAGCCTGAGCTGCCCGCACGATAACCGGCATTGCTCTTGCCGCGGCATGTTTTGTAGCGGCCAGCGGTCCGCATTCCGCGTCGCGACGCCACAGTTGTGCGCCGGCGCCGGCGCCGCCAATTACCTCAGGACCGGGGCTGGCAGCGGCGCATGCGCAGTGCGGTCACCCCCACAGCCGTGACCGGTACGCTCCTCCGTTGAGCGCGCGGCCACGCGGCCATTACACGCACCATGAATAATTGCAGCCGCATCTCCGCGCTATCTGCTGAGCCGGCTCAATGGTTTGATTGAATAATACGAGAAGAGATTCGTATCGAGACGACGACCAGGCGGACGTGAGCGAAATTTTGAGCAGGACGCGGTCAGCGCTTTGCTTCTATACGGCATTGTATCCCTCGCCTAAATGGTTCCAGTCGCGGACGGGTCGTACAGTCCGTTCTTGGAAACACTTACTCCAAGTTATTGTTGAACGCTCGTCCTGCAATGGCAAGGCGGTAAGTTCGGGTGTTTAGTTCCCCTTTGTTTCCAGACATTGCCCCTTTTGAAGACAATGCGCTGCCTCCAAATTTCAATCGACTAAACTCCATTGTAAAGGGTAATTCTAAATGTTCAGAAAAAGTTCTACCTATTAATTACATCCAGAACCCCTTACAGCCAAATTTTTTTGTGAATTTTTGTGAATCATTTTCGGTGTAGCTCCAAGTAAAAGCGAAAGATCCTTTCGCTTTTATATCAACAAAAACTTATCTGTATACCAAAGTGGAAAAGAAGATATTTTAAACCACCACGACCTCTTTCCCACCGTGGAAAATCTTGGAATGACACGGTCATCTCTCTATGCAACGGAATGGTGAGGGTAACAGTCCGATAAACTAAACCAATTGGTAACTCCTTTACCCACACCCTTTACCATACACAGGGTGAGTCACCTAACGTTACCGCTGGATATATTTCGTAAACCACAACAAATACTGACGAACCGATTCCACAGACCGAACGTGAGGAGAGGGGCTAGTGTAATTGTTTAATACAAACCATACAAAAATGCACGGAAGTATGTTTTTTAACACAAACCTATGTTTTTTTAAATGGAACCACGTTAGTTTTGTTAGCACATTTGAACATATAAACAAATACGTAATCAGTGCCGTTTGTTGCACTGTAAAATGTTAATTACATCCGGAGATATTGTAACCTAAAGTTGACACTTGAAACCTCCGACGTTCAGTTGCGTGTTGTAACAAACACGGGCCACGGTCGGCGAGCAGCATCTTCAGGGACATGTTTACGATGACGACCGTGTTTACGAGTGTGGCTGTAGTGCACTGTTGTGGTTTGGTCTAGCTGTCGCAGTGACCGCATGTAGCGCTTGCTGCTATTGTTATTCTGCATTCGTCTCCGCACGCAGACCAACTGTAGTACACCGTGTTACCAGACGTCTGTGATAGTGTAGTGTTGTAGGAACTGTGACCATGGTGTATTCGAACTCTGAAAAGGCGGAGATGATACTCATCTATGGCGAGTGTCGACGAAATGCAGCTGAAGCCTGCAGGGTGTGTGCAGAACGGTACCCGGACAGAGAGCATCCAACGTGCCGCACGTTGCAAAACATCTACCGCCAACTGTATGCAACAGGTATGGTCGTAGCAAGCAAACGGGTCCATAACAGGCCCGTCACAGGAGAAGCGGGGGCAGTTGGTGTGTTAGCTGCTGTTGCCATGAACCCACGCATGAGAACAAGGGACATTGCGAGAGCCGGTGGACTGAGTCAAAGTAGTGTCATGCGCATATTGCATCGTCACCGCTTTCACCCGTTTCATGTGTCGCTACATCAGCGATTACATGGTGATGACTTTAATCATCGAGTGCAATTCTGTCGATGGGCATTAACGGAGAATGCGTTGCAGTTCTACCTGTTTACCGATGAAGCGGGTTTCACAAACCACGGGGCAGTGAACATACGGAACATGCATTACTGGTCCGTGGACAATCCTCGCTGGCTCAGACAGGTAGAGAGACAGCGACCGTGGACTGTAAATGTATGGTGCGGAATCATTGGCGACCACCTCATTGGTCCTCACATCATTGCAGGGGCCCAAACAGCTGCAACATACATCGCGTTTCTACAGAATGATCTGCCAACGTTGCTCGAAAATGTCCCACTGGAAACGCGTCGACGTATGTGGTATCAGCATGATTGTGCACCTGCACATTCCGCAATTAACACTAGGCTGACCCTTGACAGGATGTTCGACGGGCGTTTCATAGGACGTGGAGGACGCATAAATTGGCCAGCCCGTTCTCCTGATCTTACACCTCTGGACTTCTTTCTGTGGGGTACGTTAAAGGAGTATGTGTACCGTGATGTGCCTACAACCCCAGAGGATATGAAACAACGTATTGTGGCTGCCTGCGGCGACATTACACCAGATGTACTGCGGCGTGTACGACATTCATTACGCCAGAGATTGCAATTGTGTGCAGCAAATGATGGCCACGACATTCAACATCTATTGGCCTGACATGTCGGGACACACTCTATTCCACTCCGTAATTGAAAACGGAAACCACGTGTGTACGTGTACCTCACCCCTCATGGTAATGTACATGTGCGTCAGTGAAAAAGGCCAATGAAAAGGTGTTAGCATGTGGACGTAATGTGCTGTTCCAGTCTCTTCTGTACCTAAGGTCCATCACCGTTCCCTTTGGATCCCTACGTAATTCGGTGCTCTCCGATACACACGATCGAACAGCGGAGGAGTGGTACTCAAGCGTCAACTTTAGGTTACAATATCTCCGGATGTAACTAACATTTTACAATGCAACAAATGGCACTGATTACGTATTTGTTTATATGTTCAGATGTCCTAACAAAACTAACGGGGTTCCATTTTTAAAAAAAGTAGGTTTGTGTTAAAACACATACTTCCGTGCATATTGTTATGGTTTGTATTAACCAGTTACACTATCCCATCTCCTCACGGTCGGTCTGTGGAATTGATTCGTCAGTATTTGATGTGGTTTACGAAATATATCCAGCGGTAATGTTACGTGACTCACCCTGTATATCGCGGCAGAGGTACAATGTCACCTATTCTGATCTACCCGCGTTCTGAACTTGATGGAAACTCCTGAGTGGCATAAGAATCTTTGTTTCGAATATTTCAGACGTCTTTTTTTAGTTTCTGATGGAGCTTGAATTTCAGGGTTCGAGACCTCCCGGTAAAGTAGTAAATCTCCCTCCTACCAGGAAGAGCCCTCGCGTGAACATTTGTCATCATTCTGGGAGATTTTGGGTCTCGAGTTGATTTCAACTGCAGTAACCAAGACCTGCAGTGAATGTCCCACAGCTGTATTAATACCAGTGATAAAAGGGTCTGTAATTTTACTCTAAAAGCAAATCAAGGCAAAACGTATGAGAGGCGTGAAATAATCCCGTTCCGCGAGCGTGGCCTTTACAGCCGAGAATGTTGATAATCGCAACTTAATACGGTTGTGTAACTCCTCGTTATTATTACAAAACGCAGAAGTATTGTTCTCAGAAATCCTTTCTCGTGCTGGCTGTGGCCACCCTTTCCGGTTTTCGGCATCAGAATATTGGGTGTGGTGCCGATGAAAGAAGTAATATGCACCGCTGGGTTTCACATCAAACAGAACACTTATATATGCAAGAGAGAAACAGAACAGATTGGGTGGTACAAAGATTTTCATAAACGTAATTCTACTTAATGCAACATAACAAACGTGTTTGTTGTTCCACAAATTCATATTTGAAATTCTGATTTATTCCTCTTAAATATGATTTTTTTTTCGGCCATGGCAGTCCTCTTCTCACGTGTCATGTCTCTCAGCTGGTTCAGAAGACGTTTTTAGATGCGTCAGCACAAGTTTGTAAAGCAATCAACAAGAAGAATGCCTTATATAGACGTTTGATCACTGAACACAACATTTACGACACTTTCAGGAAGAAATTCTAGAAATTTTATTGCAACTGGATAAGAGTTAATTATTCTAGACCGACCAAAACAATTCTCATTCTCTCTCTACTCTCTCCAGGAAACTTGAGAGTAAT
The DNA here is from genome assembly GCF_021461385.2 of Schistocerca piceifrons. Lineage (NCBI taxonomy): Eukaryota > Metazoa > Arthropoda > Insecta > Orthoptera > Acrididae > Schistocerca > Schistocerca piceifrons. Next base: position 465,394,831 of record NC_060140.1, on the reverse strand, counting down.
TGCATATCTGAAAGAGGGATCTCGGAAATATTTCTCGCAGATAAAGTTGTTACGATAGAATAAAATTTTTGGTTCTACGTGACAGTTTCTTTGATTAAGCACAACTCCCATATTTTTCTAAAAATTGTTATTGTCTGTTCCAGCCTCAGTAAACCAAAATCGTGCCATTCCCGCATTTGTTACCGACACAAATAATCTCTTTAAAAAGAAAGAAAAAGGAGGATAGCAGAAATTATAATAAACAAAAACACGAATGATATTTTTACACTTCGAGCACCTTCCAGGGCCTGTTCAATTAACGGTTGACGAGCTGCTATATAATGTATTTAGGCGTGTAATGTGTTGTGTAGAATTTAACATTATTTGCACTTTATCCTCCTTTCTCTTTCCTGTCAAACAGATCGTCTAATACTAAATGCAAAATTTTAACATTATTTGAGTGACCTGTGCTTGAAATGCAGAATAGGAAATTAATGAGACTGTTACTCTGCTTCCCTAAGGCAGTTCACGTTATCACTGAAGATTTATGGTCTCATTTCTTTCCCCTCGTGAAAGTGCATTACGTGTTGCCACATATTGCCATATGAGCGTACGTAATGCAACAGGGAACACAGTTTAACATTATCGTTTTTGTGGTCCAAATTTTATGGCGTGGGGAAAAAGATTGTCACAAGTTCGTACTGACCTTCAAATCTATGAACACGGTATTCCTGCCAGTCAGCGTTATTGCGTCACTGGAATCCTTTCCCAGGTGCGTATACTCAGGAGTACATGCGGCCATAGCTTCATTCTCATGGACGACAATGCACGACTGCATCAAAATGAGCAGGTGGAGCAGCTCTTAGATGGATAGAATATTCGGCGAATGGACTAATCTGCACGTTCCCCCCGATGTAACCTGGTAGTCAAGGAAGGCAGGAGTCGGTTATGGCTGTGGACGGGGCCGTAATCAGTTACAATTGGTTCCCTTTTGCAATTACACGCATTTATTTTTTAAACGATAATTCCAGACTCAGCAATAAATAAAGATATCACACGTTATTAGTAAAAGAATAAACACTGTGTAATTAATAGTGCTTTCAGTGCGTTACAACTTACCAAATAAGCATAAAATCCAGACACAGCAAATAATGTTTTAAAAACAGGCCAGTGTGATCCCCATTAGAATTTTAAGGCGAGTAACCAGTCACAGCTGAAGGCCTTTAACGCCAAGAACGGCAATTATATAAAAAAAGTAACAAACATACTATAAAACAGCAATGCAATAGCAAAGGTTAATTTTAAAAGACAGGCAACTGATCACCAAACGGGTGAGACAAAATGGAGGTAACTTGGTAGCACAACCATTTAATCCTTCTGTAACGTCAAGAATAGCAATTAAATAAAAATTATAAAAAACGTACAATAAAACAGCAAATACAACAGCTAAGGATAATCTAAAAGGACAAGCAACTGACCACCAAACAGGTGAGATAAAATGATGGTAAACCTGGTAGCACAATCATTTAAACCTGCTGCAACGCCTAGAATGGTAGTTATATAATAAATTTTAGAAACATACAATAAAACAGAAAATACAATAATAAAACATAAGGGCCAGTCACAGGCGGTGCACCAGGAATCGACCTCTGAGTAGGTCTGGCAGAAAATACTTTCGCGACCGATGAGGTAGGCAGCCAAGAGTTGCATTCACTTCACAAGATGGTAACTTAGACTAGTGGCAGTCTAACGAATGACTAATGATTATCTTGCTATGGCTACCTGACGTGCAATAAACTAAATGGAAAATGTAAAAATACGCCAAAGCTGGAACCGGCAGTCTGGACTCCGTCCGCAGAATACTGTGCTTAGAGCGTCTGGAACGAGAAAGGAATCACTACCACTAGAGTAGAAGAATCGCCAACCAACCTACAATCAAGAAAGCTGTCAAAACTACACGCCTCACCGGACACCAGCGGCAACGCAAGGAAACGTACACTGCTGTTACATACACTAACCCCAGGGCAGGTAACTGGGGCGTTAGCGGCCACGATGGAGGAAAAATACCGCTGGCTGAACTTAACAAACTGAACGCAATAAATAGTAATTAGAAGTCCAGGAAAGCTAATCAGATCCGCTTTTCCCAAGCACTCCACTCGCTGCTCTTCGCCTAGGCAACACTATGAGCAGCAACACGAACCCAAGTCACTGGAGAATCGCAAGATCTCACAATGATGGAGGTTCCTCTACTTGATTCCAAATGAACTCAACTTAAATCTTGCAGGATCCGGTTTACGACGAGGTCGTGCACCCTCGTGACCACAGGCCTTCGATGCGGCAGTCCATGCGTGCCGCCAGTGGACCGGGTGTGTTCGCGCACTGCACGGACCTGGCTCCTTCTGAGTCCCCAAGCGAACTGCCCACTGGCACTTCCCGGAAGGACAACGGCGTCGCCCCAAACATAGGGCCACAGTTACTGCATATCGATAACCGCCGCTGCTGCGACTTGCGGACAGGCCGCGCTTGCGAAACCAAGTGGCGCCAGTCAACACGAGAAGAAGACAAACAACCGCCACCACGCCAACTAAACCATATGGTCTAACCTCAAATGGAGGACGTAAACCTACAAACAGCACCAACGTGAGCAGGAGCACACATGTGGGATACATTGGAGAGAGGCTTGCTGCAGCACCTGCACATACAACAAAGACCATCCAGCCATTGCCCACCGAAATGGTGGTGGAATGGAACTCCCAACCACAAGAACGCCTCACCAGGCTTGTGGCCAGCGAGGGAGCACGTTGCAGAACATGCACCGCCGTCCGTCGTGATCACGGACCCTAGTCACAACCATGTTCCGCCTTGTGTAATGTATAGCAGACCAACATAAATGTCGGCTACTGCAGTGCAGTTACCGTCCCCTGAATAAAAGTGACATTTCTTTTCGCATCACTGCATATTTCTTTAGATACCTTTTGTACTATATTGTAGCGTTCCTTCCTATGTTTCATCGAGCTATGCTACTTGGCAGTGACACATCATGGGAATGCCACTATGGTCCTTGCTCACCAGTGTATACACCGAGGTGATGAAAGTCATGAGATACCAATATGCGCACATACAGCTGGCGGTAGTATCACGTACGCCTGGTATAAAAGGGCAGTGCATTGGCGGAGCTCTTAATCGTACCCAAGTGAGCCATGTGGAAAGCTTTCACACATTATCATGGCCGCACGACGAGAATTAACAGACTTTGAACGCGGAATGGTAGTTGGACCTAGACGTATAGGACATTCCATTTTGTAAATCGTTAGCGAATCCAATGTTCCGAGATCCACGGTGTCAAGAGTGTGCCAAATACCAAATTACAGGCATTACCTATCACCACGAACAACGCAGTGGCCGACAGCCTTCACTTAACGATCGAGGGCGTTTGCGTAGAGTTGTCTGTGCCAACAAACAATGCGTGAAATATCTGAAGAAATGAGTGTGGGGTGTACAAGGAACGTATTCATTAGGATAGTTCACCGAAATTTGGCGTTAATGGGCTTTGTAAGCAGACACATGAAGCGAGTGTCTTGCGCTCCTGGGCTCGTGACCATATCGGTTGCACCCTGGACGGAGTCAAGCTGTCAACAAACCACTGTGCAAGCTAGTGGTGGGCTGTGTTTACATGGAATGGAGGGCACTTTATTTAGACAAGTTCGTCTTGATCATACAAATGTCTTACACTTTGTTTTCGGTTTCGGCATACTGCCATCCTCACATGATTAAAATATTCTGATGTAAATCATTGTCAAGCTAAACATGTGAGTACATGTACCGGTCATAAAGTGTAAGAAATCTGTTTGACAAGACGGACTCATGAAAATAAAGTGCCGAAAAATGATTGCGGACTTATTTATAGACTTTACGTCTTCAATTAATATGGAATGGATGGGTACAGTTGAACCGATAATTGACTGGTAATGGTTACTTTCGCCTATTTCTGGACCATTTGCAGACATTCATGGACTTCATGTTCCCAAACAACGATGAAATTTTTATGGATGGCAATGCCCGATGTCATCGGGCCAATATGTTCGCAATTGATCTGAAGAACATTCTGTACAGTTCGAGCGAATTACTTGGCCACCCAGATCGCCCTTCATGAATCCCATTGTACATTTATCGGGCATAATCGAGAGGTCAATTCGCGGACAAAACCCTGCATCGGAAACTCCCAGTTATGGACCTCCATAGACTTGTTGTGTCCAGGCCACGTCGACTTGCTTCACTAAGCCGGAAAAAGGAGGTTTGCTCAGTATTAGGGGATATTGCATGACTTTTGTCACATGAGTGTAAATCTAGCTCCAAATCACTGCCGTCGGTTGTTGTGTCATATCCATTAAAAGCTGCGGCACCCGCTGGCGCCGGCAACCATGGCGTGCGGCAGCCACTTGTCGAGTATAGGTAGCCGTGCATAATCAAACAGACGGCTCCTTTGTGGGGCGGCCGGCCTGCCAGCACAAGGCAGCCAGTTTGCATCTCATTATTGTCTCTTTAGCACGCGACGACATTCGTTAGGAGAGCCGCTAATACGGCGGAAATTAAATGCCAGTTAAGAGTGGCAGGCGGTTCGACTCTGCTCGTTACTGGTAATGAGAAGCGACGTTCGTTTCGCGGGCGGACGCTGTCTCCGTTTGCCCCAAGATGGAAAATTGCGGGCTCGCTGACGCTCTGGCTTCCTGGAACCTCACGTCGTTACTCAGGCTCCTCTTTAGCTCTGTTGATGCCTGCCGCTCCTACACATGCCTTCCAGGCTATTGTAGAGCCGAAGCCATTTTCATGGAAGCTTAATACAAGTATGAAATAAATCAGAATGAATGTCCCCCTAGTAAACTATACTGCTAAGTACTCATTGCAGTAACAGGAAAACTTTTAGACTCTAGAAGAGTTCTTGCAAACCTTTTTGCCTTAAATATTCAATTATTTATCAGCTACATGTCACATCATTTTTTTCCTGTGTATGCCTTCGCCTATATTAACAATTCAAATCTCCTTGTCATGCCATAATGCCTGAGCAAAGATCCTCAGTTTTCAGCAGACAAAAAATTAGTCACCCCTAGAGAAATGATTACAAGCGTCGCTTACTACACTATGTGATCAAAAGTATCAGGGCACTAGGCTGAAAATGAATTACAAGTTCGTGGCGCCCTCCATCGGTAATGCTGGAATTTAGTTTGGTGTTGGCCCACCGTTAGCCATGAAGACAGCATGCACTCTCGTAGGCATACGTTCAATCAGGTGCTGGAAGGTTTCTTGAGGATGGCAGCCCATTCTTCACGGAGTGAAGAGGTATCAATGTCGGTCGGTGAAGCCTAGCACGGAGTCGGCGTTTCAAAACATCCCAAAGGTGGTCTTAGTATTCAGGTCAGGTCTCTGTGCAAGCCAGTCCATTACTGGGATGTTATTGTCGTGTAACCATTCCGTCACTGACCGTGCGTAACGAACAGATGCTCGATCGTATTAAAAGAGAAATCGCCATCCCCGAACTGCTCTTCAACAGTGGGAAGCAGAAGGTGCTTGAAACATCAATGTAGGCCTGTGCTATGATAGTGCCACACGAAACAACAAGGGGTGCAAGCGACCTCCACAAAATAAACGACCACACCATAACATAACCGTAATGAGATTTTCACTCTGCAGCGGAGTGTGCGCTGATATGAAACTTCCTGGCAGATTAAAACTGTGTGCCCGACCGAGACTCGAACTCGGGACCTTTGCCTTTCGCGGGCAAGTGCTCTACCAACTGAGCTACCGAAGCACGACTCACGCCCGGTACTCACAGCTTTACTTCTGCCAGTACCTCGTCTCCCACCTTCCAAACTTTACAGAAGCTCTCCTGCGAACCTTGCAGAACTAGCACTCCTGAAAGAAAGGATATTGCGGAGACATGGCTTAGCCACAGCCTGGGGGATGTTTCCAGAATGAGATTTTCACTCTGCAGCGGAGTGTGCGCTGATATGAAACTTCCTGGCAGATTAAAACTGTGTGCCCGACCGAGACTCGAACTCGGGACCTTTGCCTTTCGCGGGCAAGTGCTCTACCAACTGAGCTACCGAAGCACGACTCACGCCCGGTACTCACAGCTTTACTTCTGCCAGTACCTCGTCTCCCACCTTCCAAACTTTACAGAAGCTCTCCTGCGAACCTTGCAGAACTAGCACTCCTGAAAGAAAGGATATTGCGGAGACATGGCTTAGCCACAGCCTGGGGGATGTTTCCAGAATGAGATTTTCACTCTGCAGCGGAGTGTGCGCTGATATGAAACTTCCTGGCAGATTAAAACTGTGTGCCCGACCGAGACTCGAACTCGGGACCTTTGCCTTTCGCGGGCAAGTGCTCTACCAACTGAGCTACCGAAGCACGACTCACGCCCGGTACTCACAGCTTTACTTCTGCCAGTACCGGGCGTGAGTCGTGCTTCGGTAGCTCAGTTGGTAGAGCACTTGCCCGCGAAAGGCAAAGGTCCCGAGTTCGAGTCTCGGTCGGGCACACAGTTTTAATCTGCCAGGAAGTTTCATATCAGCGCACACTCCGCTGCAGAGTGAAAATCTCATTCTGGAAACATCCCCCAGGCTGTGGCTAAGCCATGTCTCCGCAATATCCTTTCTTTCAGGAGTGCTAGTTCTGCAAGGTTCGCAGGAGAGCTTCTGTAAAGTTTGGAAGGTGGGAGACGAGGTACTGGCAGAAGTAAAGCTGTGAGTACCGGGCGTGAGTCGTGCTTCGGTAGCTCAGTTGGTAGAGCACTTGCCCGCGAAAGGCAAAGGTCCCGAGTTCGAGTCTCGGTCGGGCACACAGTTTTAATCTGCCAGGAAGTTTCATATCAGCGCACACTCCGCTGCAGAGTGAAAATCTCATTCTGGAAACATCCCCCAGGCTGTGGCTAAGCCATGTCTCCGCAATATCCTTTCTTTCAGGAGTGCTAGTTCTGCAAGGTTCGCAGGAGAGCTTCTGTAAAGTTTGGAAGGTGGGAGACGAGGTACTGGCAGAAGTAAAGCTGTGAGTACCGGGCGTGAGTCGTGCTTCGGTAGCTCAGTTGGTAGAGCACTTGCCCGCGAAAGGCAAAGGTCCCGAGTTCGAGTCTCGGTCGGGCACACAGTTTTAATCTGCCAGGAAGTTTCATATCAGCGCACACTCCGCTGCAGAGTGAAAATCTCATTCTGGAAACATCCCCCAGGCTGTGGCTAAGCCATGTCTCCGCAATATCCTTTCTTTCAGGAGTGCTAGTTCTGCAAGGTTCGCAGGAGAGCTTCTGTAAAGTTTGGAAGGTGGGAGACGAGGTACTGGCAGAAGTAAAGCTGTGAGTACCGGGCGTGAGTCGTGCTTCGGTAGCTCAGTTGGTAGAGCACTTGCCCGCGAAAGGCAAAGGTCCCGAGTTCGAGTCTCGGTCGGGCACACAGTTTTAATCTGCCAGGAAGTTTCATAACATAACCGTCTCCGAATTTTTCTGTTGGCACTACACACGCTAGCAGATGACGTTCACTGGGCATTCGCCATTCCCACACCCTGCCATCGGATTGCAACTTTGTGTACCGTGATACATGACTGCACACAACGTTTTTGCACTGTTAAATCGTCCAATGTTTACGCTCCTTGCACCAAGCGAGGCGTCGTTTGGCATTTACCGACGTGATGTGTGGCTTGTGAGCAGCCTCTCGACCATGAAATCCAAGTTTTCTCAAATGTTCAGATGTGTGTGAAATCCTAAGAGACCAAACCGTTGAGGTCATCGGACCATAGTCCTACACACTACTTAAACTAACTTATGCTAAGAACAACATACACACAGCTATGCCCGATGGAGGACTCGAACCTCCGGCGGGAGGTACCGCGCAATCCGTGACATGCGGCCAATCCACGCGGCAAAGTTTTCTCACCTCCCGCTTAAATGTCATAGTACTTGCAGTTGACCCTGATGCAGTTTGGAATTCCTGTGTGATGGTCTGGATCTCTGTTCAACTGTCGGCGGTCTCTGTCAGTCATCAGACGAGACCGGCCTGCAAGCTTTTGTGCCGTACGTGTCCATTCACGTTTCCGCTTCACTATCATATCGGAAAGACTGGACCCAGGAATGTTTAAAAGTGTGGAAATGTCGCATACAGACGTATGACACAAGTGACACCCGTTCACCTGACCACGTTTGAAGTCCGTAAATTCCGTGGTGCGCCTCATTTTGCTCTCTCATGATGTCTACTGAGGTCGCTGATTTGGAGTACCTGGCAGTAGGTGGCAGCACAATGCACGTAATATAAAAAACGTATGTTTTGGGTGGGGGGAGGGGAGGTGTCTGGAAATTTTGATCAGATGGTGTAACTTGTAATTCCATCCGTGGACTTGATATCCGCCTTTATTCTGTTAGGAAGTGATTCCAGAAGGTTGTGTAGGGACGTCGCACTCAGGTTAAGTCTCTCGCTAAAGATCTGATCGCACAATTCCACCAAATTGTGTTATTCTGATGTGGACGTTATACCTGCTGCTCAAAGTGTCCCGCAGATTTTCTATGGGGTTCAGACCTGATGACTTTGCAAGCAGAGTCGAGATGTAATAGGTAAGGGAGTGTTCAGAAAACCGGTCAAATGTTCTTCCTGCCCGATGAACTTTGCTGTTGTCGACTTTACGTACGTGTGTGAGCAATGGTCTCTTGCAGAGTGACCAACTCCAAATACGCATTGCGTACAGCTGCTGTCCTAGTGTTCTCTCTCCAACAGATTGGGATGGACCTTGATTTACTGCCTGCAGCATATCCTGTTGGGTTTGGAGTTGATTTTTATTCACAAGCCTTGAGATGTGTGTCCAGTCACTCTCAGAGAGAATTTTCTTTCGGACACAAATACGACGTCGTGTGTCGTAGCCACGTGTGTTACGCCACTGCTTATAAACACACTGAACAGTCCGCCGCGAAACAACAGTTCCAGAAGCTTCAAGTACCGTACGGCTGTGGTCGCTGCCCTACATTGTTGCTCCTCTTTGCCAGTCTGACACTTCCTTACATTTAACCACGTTTACGCTCAATGTTCACATGATGCATAAAGGTCTCTTTGATCGCTACTGCCTTATGCTCGCGTAAAGGCAGTGCGCACGCTTTTGAGGACGTGACTCGTTCACTGAGCCACCTGTAAAGGCTTAATGACTCATCTGTGCTTGCGCACTGGGCTGCCTAATTTTTTCGTACGGTGAACTTACTTCTGTAATCTTCTTGATGAGTAGCGCCTGTGGTGCTTGCCTTCTATTTCAATCTCACAAGTATCCACACATTCCCTGTTGGGTCCTGTCCGGGCTGTTAGAAAGACATGATAACGTTTTAATCCCCGTTTCAGGCAAGAAGTGTGTCATTGATTTGGATTAATGACATGGTGCCCTATTGCGCATGAAAGCAAAGTCACCAGGAGACTACATCATCAACATAACGACATTTTCTTCTACAACTGTTTTATATTGCTGTTGAGCCATGGACTATGGCACACACATAAACAGAAGTCAGCTCATGAAAGCTTGAGCCACAAGTGGACTAGTAAACTCTTTACCTACAGCTCTTCACACATATTTTTTCACATACGGAAAACATTACCTCAGCTGAGAAGCAAATCTGCAATAGTAAAAAATTAATTTTGTGAAGAGGATACTAAGAATTCAAGTTTTAAATCGTTATTTGAGGCATTGCTGGCATTCATTCCTTTTTGGGTGGTATGTACTGCAGCACAGAATCTTAAGAAAGCGTACCTCTGTCATTCTGCTGTCATGGCCAGACCGACTTGCAACATCATTTTCCCAGTCGAGTCAGATCAGCATGTGTTTAATTACATTTCCTTCCTGGCCGGAGTGCCAGAAGGCCTTCAGTAATGAGTTTTCTGGGAACAATGGAGGAACCTGAAAATGTATATAGTCCATACTGGTCCAGGAGATAATTTAAATCTTGAACTCTTTTAGCATCGGCCATTTCAATGAGTTGGCGTTCAATTCATGAGCTCAATTAACTCTTTCAAATTCTTCTGTGTTGAGAAGAACGATAGTTTCACGCATTATTTAATGTCTGGCTCACGAGACTCACTGATTTTTGTGAAATTCGTAGCCTTTCAGCTACTTTTCTCCGTGAATACTGTTTTCCTCGTACTAAACACCATTGCTACAGCACATTTTTATATTAAGGGTCACGTTTTCTGTCCATAACATAAAAAATTTAAAAAGGAAACAAAACAGTCAGTAAAATACTAATATCTAAACTAAATAATGACTTATTGCTTAAAGACGAATGTTCAAACTTACCTACAACTCTTCTGCAATTAAGAAAATTCGTGTTAGAATTTATGCACTGCTCAGTGTTACCAACGCAGTTCCATAGACAATGGGTTCCTCATGGAAATGAAATCGAAAGACATTATAAACATTTCAGGATAGAAAAACCTTGTTATTTATTAATTACAGTGACACGTTCCACATCATTACAAAATATCGTATTCGTCATCTATGGAACAAGTATTAATGTACGTATGGAATGTATGTTTAATGTTTTGAAGGAAAGGAAAGCAGTAATTAAAAACATTTGCTACGAGTCAGATAATTCTTACTTCGCTGCACATATAACTGATTCCTGAGCTTAATGAAGACATTGTTGTTGTTGTGATCTTCAGTCCTGAGACTGGTTTGATGCAGCCCTCCATGCTACTCTATCCTGTGCAAGCCTTTTCATCTCCCAGTACCTACTGCAACCCACATCCTTCTGAATCTGCTTAGTGTATTCATCTCTTGGTCTCCCTCTACGATTTTTACCCTCCACGCTGCTCTCCAATACTAAATTGGTGATCCCTTGATGCCTCAGAACATGTCCTACCAATCGATCCCTTCTTCTGGTCAAGTTGTGCCAAAAACTTCTCTTCTCCCCAATCCTATTCAATACTTCCTCATTAGTTATGTGATCTACCCATCTAATCTTCAGCATTCTTCTGTAGCACCACATTTCGAAAGCTTCTATTCTCTTCTTGTCCAAACTATTTATCGTCCATGTTTCACTTCCATACATAGCTACACTCCATACGAATACTTTCAGAAATGACTTCCTGACACATAAATCGATACTGGATGTTAACAAATTTCTCTTCTTCAGAAACGCTTTCCTTGCCATTGCCAGCCTACATTTTATATCCTCTCTACTTCGACCATCATCAGTTATTTTGCTCCCCAAATAGCAAAACTCCTTTACTACTTTAAGTGCCTCGTTTCCTAATCTAATTCCCTCAGTATCACCCGACTTAATTAGACTACATTCCATTATCCTTGTTTTGCTTTTGTTGATGTTCATCTTATATCCTCCTTTCAAGACACTGTCCATTCCATTCAACTGCTCTTCCAAGTCCTTTGCTGTCTCTGACAGAATTACAATGTCATCGGCGAACCTCAAAGTTTTTATTTCTCCTCCATGAATTTTAATACCTACTCCGAATTTTTCTTTTGTTTCCTTTACTGCTTGCTCAATATACAGATTGAACAACATCGGGGAGAGGCTACAACCCTGTCTTACTCCCTTCCCAACCACTGCTTCCGTTTCATGTCCCTCGACTCTTATAACTGCCATCTGGTTTCTGTACAAATTGTAAATAGCCTTTCGCTCCCTGTATTTTACCCCTGCCACCTTTAGAATTTGAAAGAGAGTATTCCAGTCAACATTGTCAAAAGCTTTCTCTAAGTCTACAAATGCTAGAAACGTAGGTTTGCCTTTCCTTAATCTTTCTTCTAAGATAAGTCGTAAGGTCAGTATTGCCTCACGTGTTCCAGTGTTTCTACGGAATCCAAACTGATCTTCCCCGAGGTTGGCTTCTACTAGTTTTTCCATTCGTCTGTAAAGAATTCGTGTTAGTATTTTGCAGCTGTGACTTATTAAGCTGATAGTTCGGTAATTTTCACATCTGTCAACACCTGCTTTCTTTGGGATTGGAATTATTATATTCTCCTTGAAGTCTGAGGGTATTTCGCCTGTTTCATACATCTTACTCACCAGATGGTAAAGTTTTGTCAGGACTGGCTCTCCCACGGCCGTCAGTAGTTCCAATGGAATATTGTCTACTCCGGGGGCCTTGTTTCGACTCAGGTCTCTCAGTGCTCTGTCAAATGAAGACATTATGTATCGTTTAATATGTGCCAAGCTGTTAGAAAAGCTGGACCTCAAAACCAATCTCAAAAACTTCACATTTATTTCAAATGAAGTGGAGTGGAGATGCAACGAAGTACTGCCCATCGCTTAATTTCTAAGCTCCGGCCTTTTCTTCGCATGTGTCGACACTCTGCAATGTGAAGCGTCGCCGAATCCAAGGGTGACGCACGGCGCCACTCTCTTGCACTATTACAGAAGAAGGTTATGAGAATCTCCGAGGACAATTTCAAACTTCTGCGTAATAATTGGAGAAAATTACGGAGTTTCAAACTTCTACTTATTTGTGTATTGTGTTTCTGCCTTATTTCAACTGGTGTCTCCAATTTTAATAACAAAGGATAAAAAAATTGTTTTTTGTTCGTCTTCGTTTAAAATAATTGGAAATCGTGCCTTATTCTGTCTGTCACCCCTAAGGCTGAAAAATATTTCAATGGTTGGTTTGAGATTTGTGGACATGCATGTTCTCTTAGTTAATGGGTTCTTAACTAGAAAGTTGAGTGACTTATGAACCTAAGAATTTAGACTGTCCCAATGTACGTGTGCAGAAACTTCCTCATAATGATATTCCTCCCGTTACTTACCGCCTGGAAGATACGCACCCTGATTTAACACCCGGTTTGAAGATCGTTGGCCACCTACCTAGGTTATATCGCCGGGTTTCTCTGTTATGATGTAATTTTAAATAAAAGGTTCAAATGGCTCTGAGCACTATGGGACATAACATCTGTGGTCATCAGTCCCCTAGAACTTAGAACTACTTAAACCTAACTAACCTATGGACATCGCACACATCCATGCCCGAGGCAGGATTCGAACCTGCGACCGGACTGAAGCGGCTAGATCCGCTCAACCTCAGCGGCCGGCTAATTTCAAATTAGCCCTTGCTTGCCTCAAAACGTCGCGAATTTGAACTTCATCGACTCTTTTTCCGGGCAAACTTGATTGGTCGAGCATAAATTTTTCTAATGATGAAGTCTACTTATGTGCAAGCATAAGGTTGGCAGGAGTTTGCTTATGGGATTCATCTATTGTGGTAACAAGTTAAATGTTAATCAGTGAACGGACTGGTCCCACATGGAATGATCTCGGCGGCTATGGGGGAGAAAACGCAAGTTGCGCTTAAACCACTCCTGAAGGAAGGTATGAAATAACAGTGTACCATAGTAGCATGAACAATTAGGCCTTCAAGACAGAAATAACGGAAAAATCTCGACATAAATGCTGTGGCGTTATCAGAGACTATATACTGACAGTGTTCAAAAGTGCCGATAAAGGACCGCAGACACTGAATGGTTCCCGGTGCGGTAAAATTTCACTTCTGCAACAACCAATAAAAGTATGTAAAGGTGCTCGCAACCACAGCAAGGGCACACATAAGTATTTACAGTCTCTTCATAGCTGACGTCACAACTCCACAATCTAATAACCCTGCCGGGTATTCATTGTCGGTTTACTACTCTCACAGACCTTGCAGGACTGGACCCATTCCTTGATCGTCTTATCCATCTCACTGCGGGTAAAATTCTCCCGAACCTTCATCCAAGTTTTAAGTATCCCCGAAGGACCACCTAACAGAGACTTGTGGCAATATTTTAGTATTAGGGGTACGAATTCTTACTTTGGTTGGTCCCTCTTTCTGGACAATGAAGAACATTACCATTTCAGTAATACGGCTTCACTCATTCTCCGTCTTTATGTTCTCTTTAACCTGACATTAGAATAATTGTATTCTGAGATGCCTCTAAACAACAGAGGAAGGTGGGTGTGTACCGTTCTAACGTGTTCTGTGTGTCCCTGACAACATACTTTTTTCTGTATGCCCACTCGGATGTTCATTATCGTGTTCTCCAAACGTGTGGCTAAGACCGTCAGCAACAATGTCATCTGCCCCACGCAAGTGAAGTAAGCACTGCAATGCAATGCATTCAGCCACCCTTGGTATTCCTAACACTAAATTAAGGTCCTGTTTGAATGTTTGAGTAGTAAATAGACAATGCACCAGATGTAAACGGATTTTTTCAATGGCGGAAAGCACTGCTGAAGCTTCCGATTCGTGAACTGAGTATTTGGCTTCTAACTTTCACAGAGCGTGAGACGCTTAACCTGTTGAGCGTCTCCCTGATGGGTGTTCCTCTAAAAGAGACGTTGCTACACCCAACATAGATAATTAAACTTGAGCTATAATTCCATCGAAAAATTAGGAATGGCCAATAGCCATGATGTTACTAACGCAGTCCTTAAACCCTCGAAGGTGGGTTATCGGGAAGGACCCCAATCAAATTTCGTTCCTTACATTCTTAATTCAATCAGGGGACTTGAAATTTTGGCACAGGTAAGTATGAACTTTCGAAAAAAGGTATCATTCCGATGAACGTTCTTACGACTTGGGATTCTTACGAGGTGGGTAGGTAGAACTAGCCTCAGTGCTACTCTGGGAAGGTACTATATGTCCCCAAAAAGGACATTTGCAACTGAAGAAATTTTTCATTAAATGCCTTAAGTGTGAGCGCTACCTCCCTTCATTTTCGCTCATGATAACGAAGTCATCAAAGTAGTGATAACTTAAATTTAATACCTAAAAAATATTACGTAGCAGATGGGACAAGACTGCCACTTCAGTTGAGAACCCGCATGGAACTCGGTCAATTTTATACAGATTCCAGTTGGTTGCGATTGCTTTAATTGGCTTGGAATCTTCAGACACTGGAAATTGATAATAGGCCTGTTGAGATCCAGAATGGCGAAGAACTAAGTCTTACGAAACCAAGAAAGGCAAGAATCTAAATGAAGCAACGAAATGAATTGCAAAATCACATTTTTGTTCAACGCACAATAATCTACATCAGGACAAATTCCTCCGTCCCCTTTTGGAACAAAATATATGGGTGAAAAATATGGAGAGCAGGAAGGTCTAATAATCCTTTCCTGAAACACTACATCAATGAACAACCGGCATTGTTTCTCCCTCAAAACCGATGCCTGACTGGGTTATTGTTGTTGAGCTTAGTCTTGCACCCACCGAATTTAGTAACCTCCAGCACACTGCCAAGGATATCCGGACGTAGCTGACGTACAATGTGCAACCTCGGAACCTGCTCAGGAAATATATGGGTGAATTTTCCAGCTTTTATTTGTTTGCTTCCGTGACTCTATCACCCTGCACAAGTGCCTTATGAGACTGCTCACAAAATTTGTAAGTTCATTCCGTACAAACACAGAAAGAAAATTGCCGTTCCCTCCATTTATTAAGAATGAGGCCCACACGTTGGATATAAAGGTACAACTGAGAATCGCAGAAACAGCTAAGAGAAGAGCTACCTTTACCTTAAAAGTACAAGTGAATCACTGGATCTCTAACTTAACTGTGACATCCCCCAACATGTCCCGTTTACCAGAGTTGGACACCCTGCAGTTCCTGAGACCGGTTCTCAGTAGGGGAAATCGACACAGTGATTAGCACATGTGGTACCATTCTTCACTAATTAGCGATACGGAGCTCCTGGTGTCAAATGTTACGCAACGGTTTTCCAAAACTGTTCCGTAATGATGCAAAGCTTGAAATAAAAGAACAAATCACGTAGGAATAATTAAAAATGTAAATGTTGAGTGAATAGGGCCTCCGTCGGGTAGACCGTTCTTTTAAAAGTTCGTCTTAGCTAGTACGTTCTTTAATTTACATAGTGTCATGTAAATGAAATGCTGCCTTCCATTCAGTGTTCAAAAGGTAATTTTTTCTGTCTTCTTTCTCACATGTATTCCTTTGAATACATTTTAATTTCTGTAGTATAATTTAGCTCACTCTCTGTAATATATACTAAATTCCTTGGTGTTTTATATGAACATACTTTGCCCATACAGTAAATTTACTTGTTTCATAGCAACCATAGGCTATTCTTTACTTTCTGTTTGACCACTGACTAACATGGATTGCTACCTTTGTTTAACTGAACATGTCTGAGAATGTATATTGTAAGGACTTATTAGTAAACACAATTTTTCATTATGACTATATGATGACGTCACATACCTAGACAACTCCAAATCACAGCATTTGATATGTGTTCTGGGTCGACTTAAGAAAGCTAAAGCATCAGAACATGTTTATGCTAGCTTTGTAAAGTCAAAACTACATAAACGAGCAACTGAAAAAATATCCATGCATCTGACTACTACAATAACATCCCCCTTAGTTTATCTACAAGCCCAAAAATGTTGAAGTATTTATATAGAGGTTGGTTCAGCTGCCACTACCACTTGGTTTTATGCAGCCCAAAACACCTTCAAATGCCACTCAGATGATTTTTGCAGTTTGTCACTAGCTACACACAAACTATTAGTCCTACAGAAAAAGAGGACAGGACCTTTTCGTTGGAAATGTAATGTTGCTACATTTTGTACTGCGATACGTTTTCTCTGTGAGCCTGTTTTTCGAGTTATTCAAGAAATTGGAGGTCAATTTTGTACGTTTTTCATGAATAAATAGAGAACTAGGGCCTCTAGTGAAAACCCTTCCCGATACAAAATTTAACTACATTAAATTTCGTACAAAAATGTCTTGTTCGCTTTTTATGTGGGACTAAGAGTTTGTGCATAGCTTGCGAGAGAATGTGAAAATCTAGTGTATGGAATTTGAATGTGTTGTGGGTTGTATAATACCCAGTGCCAGAGGCAACTGAATAAAGTGGTCCGTAATGAACGAAAGTGTGTGGTTAGACCTGCCTGATATAGCTGTGAATGAAAACATATCCAAAGGGTACACAAATCCATGTAGCTGTTTTGTGCAAGCTTATTCACAGAATCTACAGGCCCTACTACGTATCAGATTGCAATCCGTAAAAAACAATACACAACCAAAAACTCGCGAGAAGCTTTGGGAGTAAAGTACCTGATTATGAATGACAGCAAAAAGTCATTTTACGCCATGGACTAGCCAGTGACCATCGCGAAAAACTTTGTAGGTGCCATACGCCATCATCTGAATAATGAAATAAGGTTCACACCTCGTGCCAAACTGAATTACAACTAATGGTAAAGGAGGAAGTACTTACATTAAGCTAAACCAAATATCACATCATAAAATATGTAAGAAATCGTAGTGAACGAAAGACTGAGAAAAGAAGGTGTAAAATGGAAAAAAGTTCCCCTTCGTGTGGTCATTGGACACCCGCTGAATACCTTACACACTGTTCTAAGATCCCTAAAGTATCTGTAGACCGACACCCTCACCTGCGATCATATTCCACATCTGCTTGGGAAAAAACGGAATATATCACTGAGGATCAGATTTATTTAGATTTTCTTTCGGCTGGTATCAATTACTACACTACAGGCCATTAAAATTGCTACACCAAGAAGAAATGCAGATGATAAACTGGTATTCATTGGACAAATATGTTATACTAGAACTGACATGTGATTACATTTTCACGCAATTTGGGTGCATAGATCCTGAGAAATCAGTACCCAGAAAAACCACATCTGGCCGTAATAACGGCTTGAAACGCCTGGTCATTGCGTCAAACAGAGCTTGGATGCAGTGTACAGGTACAGCTGCCCATGCAACATCAACACGATACCACAGTTCATCAAGAGTAGTGTGTTTGTGTGAAATCTTATGGAACTTAACTGCTAAGGTCATCAGTCCCTAACCTTACGCACTAGTTAACATATATTATCATAAGGACAAACACACACACCCATTCCCGAAGGAGGACTCGAACCTCCGCCGCGACCAGCCGCACAGTCCATGACTACAGCGCCTGAGACCGCTCGGCTAATCCCGCGCGGCCAAGAGTAGTGACTGGCCTATTGTGACGAGACAGTTGCTCGGCCACCATTTACCAGATGTTTTCAATTGGTGAGAGATCTGGAGAATGTGATGGCCAGGGCAGCAGTCTAACAGTTTCTGTATCCAGAAATGCCCGTGCAAGACCTGAATATGCGTGTCGTGCATTATCCTGCTGAAATGTAGGGTTTCGCAGGGATCGAAAGAAGGGTAGAGCCACGTGTCGTAACACATCTGAAATGTAATGTCCACTATTCAAAGTGTCGTCAATGCGAACAAGAGGTGACCGAGATGTGTAACCAATGGCACCCCATACCATAACGCCGGGTGATACGCCAGTATGGCTATGACGAATACACGCTTCCAATGTGCGTTCACTGCGATGTCCCCAAACACGCATGCGACCATCATGATGCTGTAAACAGAACCTGGATTCATTCGAAAAAATAACGTTTTGCCATTCGTGCACCCAGGTTCGTCGTTGAGTACACCATCGCAGGCGCTCCTGTCTGTGATGCAGCGTCAAGGGTAACCGCAGCCATGGTCCCCGAGCTGATAGTCCATGCTGCTGCAAACGTCGTCGAACTGTTCGCGCAGATGGTTGTTGTCTTGCAAACGTCCCCATCAGGGATCGAGACGTGGCTGCACGATCCGTTACAGCAATGCGGATAAGATGCCTGTCATCTCGACTGCTAGTGATACGAGGCCGTTGGGATCCAGTACAGCGTTCCGTATTACCCTCCTGAACCTACCGTTCCATATTCCGCTAACAGTCATAGGATCTCGACCAACGCGAGCAGCAGTGTCGCTATACGATAAACCGCAATCGCGATAGGCTACAATCCTACCTTTATCAATGTCGGAAACGTGATGGTACGCACTTCTGCTCCTTACGCGGGGCAACGCCGGTCAACTGCTGTTTGTGTATGAGAAATCGGTTGGAAACTTTCCTCATGTCAGCACGTTGTAGGTTTCGCCACCGGCGCCAACCTTGTGTGAATGCTCTGAAAAGCTAATCATTTGCATCTCATAACATCTTCTTCCTGTCGGTTAAATTTCGCACCTGTAGCACGTCATATTCGTGGTGTAGCAATTTTAATGGTCAGTAGTGTAGTTCAGGGAAAATGGCATGTGGGTCCTGATATGCTGAGGTAATAAATTTCTCATATAAGATGAGAAAATCATTCTTCCTCGTAATAATCACGCTTGAAAATCAATTACGAGCAAAGTTTTAACGTGACATGAATATTCAACCAAATACATTCTTCAAAAGACCTATATTCATCAAAACTTCCGAGCAACGGCAATCTTCAGTTCTTCGGCAGTATCATACATCCTAAGAAAGCTAAACTGCGTCCGAACAGGCCTCGGAGGCCCAACGGTACCGATCACCGCAGTGTCATCCTCAGCCAATAGGCGTCACTGGATGCAGATATGGATGTGGTCAGCACAACGCTCTCCCGGCTGTTGTAAGTTTTAGTGTCTGAAGCCGCTACTTCTCAGTCAACCAGTTCCTCAATCGACCTCACAAGGACTGAATCCACCCCTCTTGCCAAAAGCCCTCGGCTGTCAAGACGGTCAGCCATCTAAGTGCTAGCCAAGCCCGACAGCGCTTAATGCGGCGATCTGACGGCAACCGGTGCTATCACTGCAGCAAGGCCATTGGTCCTAACACACTGCATCCCCGGAATTAGGAGGACACATTCAAGCATGTTAATCTCAATCAGTACTTCGAGCTGGTACTTGAACTCGGACCTACGAGCACAACTTTCATACTGTCAAATCTATACTGTTTTACAAATAATTGTTTTGATTGATCCCCAATGAAATTTATTGCTTACCGCATTTAGCACGAATAGCGTGCGATATTCATATGTTCTTAAACTTGATTGGTACAGAATCAGGAACTTTGGAAAAGGCGAAATATGCTACTCCAGTAATCTAGTCTACACTGCATCTGCACGGATTAATAAATTCCGGGCCCTGTGTAATGGAATTATCCGGTTGAATCTAGTGTTACGTTGACAGTACATAAACAATTCGTAATGTTCCACGGTTCTAAACATCAAGAGCAATACAAAGGCAGTTGTGCCAAACATTTCAGGAGAGAGATGTTAACGTATGATACCGACATGACTAAGTTACTGATAGAAGTGTTCAACCGACTCAAAACTATGCGGTACATAGCCGGCAGTGCGTCATCCACTTTTGCGTTGGCGTATATAGTACTCAGCGGACATATCGACCTAAAAATGAGTTTTTCGTGGTAAATACCTCACTAGTAAGATTTTCAAAAGAAACAGATTTGAAAGGTGAAAATCTCGAGACTCCACTCCCACAGGATAATGCAGACTCTAGTATCCTGAAGAGACTGAAACATTTCAAGGGAAAATTGTCTAAGCGTACATCCAAAAGTCTGAAGTAATTTTGGAGAAGCTGATTTTGTTCGTTATCAAGGGTTACCATAGGTGAAAATTTGTTCTTGTAGCTTTCTGATTCGTTGTCTGCTATACAGATCGTAAACTAAGAATAACTGAAATAGATTTTTTATGATAAACGGCACTAGAAGGCCTTCTAAACAATGCAGAACGACCTTGGCCGTGATTGAGGAGGGCCGGACGGATAATTACTTATCGTCTTCATTGTTTAGAGCTGCGCTTGTTAGATATGTTAATGATATGATGAACAAGTGAAACACGCACTGTGCAGTGGGTCAAGGTGCCCATACGCAGATTATGTAACTGTTATTTTATTTGAGTATAATTACTATCTTTAGAAGTAAGTGTAAGAGTTATATTGGCAATAATTAATTAATTGTGGTACAGATTGTAATAGAATTGTAATACAGCAACATCGTAAATTCACAGTTATGGCAATGAGAAATGCGTTCACTGAATGACCTGCTTTCTAACTAGGGTGATTTGTGTTAACGACTTCCATCGCAACAGCGTTGCTCGTTTATTACACTTTCTCCTCAAGGGTCTTCATTGCTCGTAAATAATGGTGTTCTGAGCTGTAAAGGATCTAGTCTCTATCATCGACGTGTAACAAATACCGATTGATAACTTGTAGTCGGCACAAGTACTCATTTCCCCTAGAACATAACACAGTCTGCATTTGGCGTTGCGCACTACTATTCATGCTCAGCACTTTCCCTCAGTTACGTAGCAACGACAAAGAACTATGTGAATAACGGTCGTTTTCAGTGGTATTATCAACAGCTGGAATGATTATTCCGTTGCTCTATGGAACGCATTTGACTATAAACAGTAAAAAAATAAAAAAATTAAAAAAAATTTCACACGGAGACACGAAGACGAGTTGAATTAACAACGAAGGAAATTGCATGGTTAGAGGAGAAAATAGTGATATTGCAGCATTAATCCCCATTCTATCTGTAACAAATTATAAAATAATCTGTAGACGAAAGAGAACACTAAAATAAATGTACTTGCAGGAAATCCCCTCTCAAGTTACATAAGACCAAATATGATAAGTACCTACTTGACAGAATTCAAAAAAGCTAAATCTAGTCAAGAAACATCTTAATAAAGTTTTAAATGCATCACGAGAGGCTATTATCAACTGAAGATAACTGGGGTAGTGTGACCCATTTGAAAAAATATGTTCCAGTAGTATAGCTCTGCTATGTTTCTAAGCAGATAGCAAAATTATATTTTTCTGTATATCTCTACAACTAATTTTCTACTTAGACACACAAACACTCCTCCGTGGCAGCACAACACAGCGTCCATTCCCACGCGTCCATTTCCACTCTATAACGCTGGTGACCCACTGTGGCACAGACGGAACATCACGTTATTTCAAATCGCACTGTGAACGATTAAAGCATCATCTATGGCACTCAGGATCATCTCCGGGGTATTCCGTGCATCCACAGTTGGATTGATGTCAGATGGCCTCGGAAAGCATCAAGTACACATAAGTGTGATTCATTTACCGGAAAATAAACGGGTAAGATAAGCTCTGAGAGAACTAATGGATCTAAATGTTCTGCCGCAGAAGACAAGTGCGGGTGATCTACCAGAGAACACACGAGTCAGCTGATCATCCGAACATGTGATAGTCATATTCCAGAAGGTCTTGAAATATTCGCCTCTAATGAATTCCCACATGAGGTTATGATATTAAGAAAATCTTCGTCTGAAGATTCTGATACCATCCCACAGACCACCATGAAGGACATGGGGATAATCACTGGATCATTGGATCATTTATATACCCATTCGCATTATCTATCCTTCTAGGTTGCTGGACATTTTTTGTAGCCTCCGAGACTGAGGTTGTGTATTCTGTTGTTCTGCCATCCTGTTACTAAAACAGGGATTGGACTACATATTACTGGTTGCAACTGAACTGGATTGATGACTCCACGTTCCACTGACTCGCGAACGGGTTAGCGATTTCCAGCATGAGCACATATAATCTCTGTAACTCTTTTCTAACAGCGAAACTGATATACTAAAAATGCAATATTAATTAAGGAGGTACGTAATGATTATAGTTGTTTCCGCACCTGTCTCTATATATCATTGAAACCTGTATTCTACAGAACAGCGTCTCTTAAACCGTGTTCCGCTGAACCCTGGGGTTCCGTGGAGATCACTTAAGGGTTCGGCGAAACTTGTGTGTCTCTTTCTAATAATGTTCGAGGAAGTAATTTAAAAAAAAACTGTAAAAATTAACGCCTCTTCGAAACTAAAATAAACAAAATAAAAACTAAGCGTTGTTTCCACAAACTAATTTACATAGTCGGTATGCTACCAAAGAACAGCGCGACCGCTACGGTCGCAGGTTCGAATCCTGCCTCGGGCGTGGATGTGTGTGATGACCTTAGTTTAGTTAGGTTTAAGTAGTTCTAAGTTCTAGGGGACTGATGACCTCCAGTGTTAAGTCCCATAGTGCTCAGAGCCATTTGAACCATTTATGCTGCCAAAATGATTGCTTATAAGGCTTCGTTTATCACAGACCAGACGAAATCTTGCAGACGGCAAACTCAACAACGGAAGAAAGACTGCACAAGGTATTACTGCAGCCACAGTCATCAGAGCACATGTGTCCACACTTCACAGCAGGATTTCAAAGTCCCTGCATCAAAAGTATACTACTAACAGATCACGTCATGGGTAACAATTATGATTCTTTGACGCCACCAAACGATGTTAAGTTTCTTTTTCTATTGGTGATGCCCCTGAAAAGCGACAGCGTTTAGGCACTACCTAGCATACATATTTTTTGTGTTGCCTGTAATCTAGTCGTGCTCCGTATCAAGGAGCTAAATTAATGTTCCTGATTCGCTTCTAAAATATCTCTCCCCACTTAGAGGCACACATTGTTGTCGTTTTGTTGTTAAAAATCCCTCTATAAAATTAATGGGAAAGGTATTATGTAGCATACCTGGTTAGCAGATCCTGATCCTGCTAGTTTTGTAAAATTCCGTCGTACCAGGGCCTGGGAAATACCAAAATGTATCGCGAAGTGTCAGCGAACATTTTATCTCTAACAAAAATTGTTGCCCAAGACATATTTCTGTCACCACTTGACGTTTGATGCAAAGGCTTGGAAACACCACGTGTGAAGAAGCTCGCAAATTCCCCCAAGAAAGAGGAAAAATATTACCACTTACAGAAAATTATATGAAGGGGAATGTTTGTTTCAATGAGCTTTTGTTAAAATATTAAGTCCAGTGTTAACAATACTATCATCCTAAGAAAAAAATTAGGTTATTCTTTTTAATGCTGTCCGAAGAAATGGACATTGGTCTCGATGTTACATCTGTACTAAATTTATGAAGTTTATTCGAAATTTCGGAATCTATGTGACATTAGCTGCGGTAGGTGTGAAGCTGTTACCTGCTGGTGATACACGAAAATCTGTGCCGAACGAGAACGCGAACCCATACTTCCCCTTCGTCACGAGCGCTCGCCTTAACTACTTCAGGTATTCGAGCACGCATCGAAGACCGACCTAAATTCCTTTATTCACACTGTCTGCGACGTCATCGCACGCAATTTTACTTGGATTCCCGTCACAGGGTTCCCAAGAGACAAACGTATTCGACGTTGTTATGGCCGCCGTTATTTTGCCGATTTACGCTTGTAATACGTACTTTTAACAATGTCTGCAGTTACTGACAATGATGACGATCTTGTCACCGTACAAACTTTATGAAATTTATTCTCTATCGTGAAATCTTTATAACGTTTAATACGTTTGCCTCCTTGAAACCCTGTGGCGGGAATCGAAGTAAAGTTGCAACACACGGGTCGTTACAATATGAAGTATAGAAGTTTGGGTCAGTCCTCAAAGTGTTAGCCGATGTTCACCGGCACGGTAGCTCAGCGAGTTCGGTCAGAGGGTTAGTTGAACTGGAACGGGTGTCCTGGGACGCCCACCCCGAACATATACAACGAACAATAACGAACAAAAATGAGATCACCCAAAAAAAGGTCGTTAGGGACCGCTCGGAACAAGCAGGAAATCTGGGTTCGGCTGCTGGTCCGGTACAAATTTTCATGTGTCACTAACATGTAAGATCTTCATAACTAACGCACCTAATGTTAGAATATTCCGAAATTATCAATAAATTTCAAAACTTTAAATTTTATCTGGCCTCATACTGGAGCTGCCTTCCATTTTTTATCTTAAATTTTTTTCGATAGTTTTCGTTGCAGCACGTGAAGCTGCTATAAAAAGACACCGTTAAACGTTCTACAACTGAACCTGATTCTTCTACTTCGGAATCAACAAATAATCAACCTCGGTCTGTTACTTACGACGTGTGCTGACATTTATACGTCTGAACAGTTACGGGATCTAACATTCCACGCTCCAATCCATAAAATTCCAAGCTTGTTTTTCTTGATGATACCATCCTCCTTAGTAGTCCAGCCACTAAGATCCTAAAGAGGGATTAATTTACCTCCTATATATCTTACCGAGCCGCGCGGGATTAGTCGAGCGGTATAAGGAGCTGCAGTCATGGACTGTGCGGCTGGTCCCGGCAGAGGTTCGAGTCCTCCCTCGGGGCATGGGTGTGTGTGTTTGTCCTTAGGATAATTTAGGTTAAGTAGTGTGTAAGCTTAGGGACTGATGACCTTAGCAGTTACGTCCCATAAGATGTCCACACATTTGAACATTTGAACATATCTTACCGAAGAGGATGCCATCATTATGAAGCCAGTCTGTAGAGCTACATGCCCTAAGGAACAATAAAGGCTTTAGTTTTCCCCTGATTTCAGCCGCTAGCGGTACCAACAAGGCAAGACCATACTGCCTAAAGGCTATTGCCACTCCTCAGGAACCACAGGTTTGTCTGGCCCCTCCACAGATGCCCCTTCGTTGTAGCTGCAGCACGCACGCCTCCCTTTCTTGGCAAGCGACATGGTACGTGGGGGATATTTGAAAATATATATCAAATATCGAAAATATTTATCAATACCTGCTAGCATAAAAGAAATAACTGCATCCATGAGAGTCTTTTTATTTGCGATTCCAGGCCACAACCAGCAAATTACATATATTTTTGCAGCGTACTAAAATTTAAGCGT
Organism: Schistocerca piceifrons; assembly: GCF_021461385.2. Taxonomy (NCBI): domain Eukaryota; kingdom Metazoa; phylum Arthropoda; class Insecta; order Orthoptera; family Acrididae; genus Schistocerca; species Schistocerca piceifrons. The sequence continues at coordinate 465,369,306 of NC_060140.1, read as the reverse complement.
GTGTACTGCCCAATCTTAAGAAGTGAAGTTTATATACACTGAAGGATGTGGAAAGTTCTTATTATACTGCAGCTGAAAGTTTAACGTAAATGCGTTAATATAGCGGTACACATATGCTGATCAGTCGGAAGATTATGACCACCTACCAAAAGCGGGTACGTCCACCCTTGGCGCCCTCCCGTCGACATGGTGAAGAAGCTATCGGGGTTAATCAGGCCATGCCACGCCCTTCCACTGCATCAACATCGAAAGCCGATGGTCACTTGCTCATTTCAGCCGCAGTTGCCGACGTCGTGGCGTTAACTTTGGCTCATGCACGGGTCGCCAGCTGCGAGGCTCATCGTTAGGTGTGTGTGTGTGTGTGTGTGTGTGTGTGTGTGTGTGTGTGTGTGGTGTTCTTAGTGTCCAGACATACTTGTACTCTACCCAGCATTAAATACTGGTGTTAGTTGGCCGCCTGCCCTGTTTTACCAGATTCTCAGCCAGGTGGTCGCCCAGTGCCACGACCTGGGTTTCGCTCCGTGTTGGAGACACCACAGCAGTCCTCGCCCATCCGACAAGTCGTACAGTTTCCTAAGCGCTCGTGCCGAACCTCCGGGCCATCACAATCTGCCCTCGGTCAAATTCAGACAGATACCGCGACTTCCCCATTCTACACCCGGATACCACACACACTGATACTACATGCACCGTACGTGTGTCAGACTAGCAGTAATTCCTCACCAGGTAACGCAGCTATCGCCTGAACGGCTTTATATCTATAGTAGGTCGGCTGTCACAGTGGTATGGCTGAACAAAATGGTTCAAATGGCTCTCAGCACTAGTGGACTTAACTGCGGTGGTCAACAGTCCCCTAGAACTTAGAACTACTTAAACGTAACTAACCTAAGGACACCACACACATCCATGCCCGAGGCAGGATTCGAACCTGCGACCGTAGCGATCGCGCGGTCCCACACTTAAGCGCCTAGAACCGCTCGGCCACACCGGCCGGCTATGGCTGGTCAGTGTTATGATATACTATGTCTGTCCTTTCTTCATTCGGAGCTTGCTATAAGCGATAGTGTATTTCAAGTGCGCTCTTTTTATCAGTTACGAACTTCCTGATCCCTTAATTTTTACGTTACATTATGTTTGCGTTCCTTAATATTTTCTTTCTTTGTCCGCTAATATATCGATACAAATATTTCCAGAGAATGTCGTCCCTACGCGACAGCATGAAATGGTGTACTTATCTTACTACGTCTGGTGCACATTTGAAACCTAAATTGAGGGTCGAACCGATCAAGCCATCTTATTCTACGTATGTATTATTTGTCATTGTGCATCTGGGACAAAGGTATTAACCTTCACACGACGTTACCTTTGTCTCCATAAAGCCCATTTCTAAATAGCTTTTGTTGTACTTACGCTCCTTGGTTATTCCACTTCCACAGGATATTCCAACCAATGGAGTACTGGCAGCGTTTTCACATAATAAATCCGGCTGTGGAGCTTCTTGTGATTGTTCTTCCTTTGGTCGTCCTCCCTCCTCATTCATTTCAACTGGAAACTTCCCTGGTTATGAAGGCGATGGAGAAACTGCACCCTTCTTCAATGATCCTGACTTCAGCCACCGATCCATGTTAGAAGTAATAAATTGGTCAAAAATCGACTTATGAAATAGGTAGTGCACTGACAAAGCAAGTTTAACATTTAATTATGCCTGGGGCCGCATACATGCCAGTGACCGCTGAGATTGGTGGACAAAGCTCGCTCCGCGCATGCGTAGAAGGTTTCAGCACATCTAGCGGCGTGAACCGGCGCACAATCGGCCCCCATATTGTGGCGAAACAGTCGATCAGAGAAGCAGCATTCTCCGGCACTTAACTGTGTATGCGTTCTCGCTTAGGAACCGCAAAGGCTGCTTGAAATTACGACCTGAAGTAAAAGTACTCGTGTTTTTCACATAAAAAAAATAGTGATGAATTTGATTTTCACATTTTTAATCAATAATTTTACTCGTTATTTTACTCGATTTGGTGAAAGGTGACGGCGGACCCCCTAGAAAGAGCCGGCGGACCCCTAAGGGGTCCGCGGATCACACGTTGGGAAGCCCTGCCTTAGGGTAAGTCGCGCAATATGCAATATGTACAAGACCAAGACCGAAGTGCTCGGATTAAAAAGGGTGCAAGACATGGGTGTAGTCTTCCACCACTACATTGAAATCCGTGCATCGAAGAAGCAATGACTCAATAAAAGTTCAAGAGTGGAATTAAAGTTCAAGATGAAAAGATATCAATGATAAGATTCGCTGACGACATTGCCTTCCTCGCTGAAAGTGAAGACGAACTATTGGATCTGTTGAATGAAATGAAAGTCGAATCAGTACAGAATATGGAATGATCAAATTGAAGAAAGGAACAGAAATGAGAAGAGCGAAATCTAACATCAAGATTGGAAGCAGATGATGCTAAGGAAATCTGCTACGTAGGCAGGTAATTAACCCATGACGGACGGAGCAATGAGGACGTAAAAAGCACTGGCAAAAAAGTCATCCTGGATAAGAGAAGTCTACTAGTATTAAAAATAGGCCTCAATTTGAGGAATAAATTTCTTAGAATATACATTTGGAGCACAGCACTGTATGGTAGTGTAACATGGACTGCGGGAAAACCGGAAGGGAAGAAAATCGAAGCATTTGACACGTAGTGTTATAGAAGAATGTTGAAAATTTGGTAAACTGATGAGGTAATGAATGAACGATAGTTCAGGTATACATGCCGACGTCGCAAGCTGAAGATGAACAGATAGAGAAAGTGTATGAGGATATTGAAAGGGTAATGCAGTATGTAAAGGGGGACGAAAATCTAATAGTCATGGGCGACTGGAATGCAGTTGTAGGGGAAGGAGTAGAAGAAAAGGTTACAGGAGAATATGGGCTTGGGACAAGGAATGAAAGAGGAGAAAGACTAATTGAGTTCTGTAACAAGTTTCAGCTAGTAATAGCGAATACCCTGTTCAAGAATCACAAGAGGAGGAGGTACACTTGGAAAAGGCCGAGAGATACGGGAAGATTTCAATTAGATTACATCATGGTCAGACAGAGATTCCGAAATCAGATACTGGATTGTAAGGCGTACCCAGGAGCAGATATAGACTCAGATCACAATATAGTAGTGATGAAGAGAAGGCTCAAGTTCAAGACATAAGTCTTGAAGAATCAATACGCAAAGAAGTGGGATACGGAAATACTAAGGAATGACGATATACGTTTGAAGTTCTGTAACGCTATAGATACAGCAATAAGGAATAGCGCAGTAGGCAGTACAGTTGAACAGGAATGGACATCTCTAAAAAGGGCCATCACAGAAGTTGGGAAGGAAAACATAGGTTCAAAGAAGGTAGCTGCGAAGAAACCATGGGTAACAGAAGAAATACTTCATTTGATTGATCAAAGGAGGAAGTACAAACACGTTCCGGGAAAATCAGGAATACAGAAACACAAGTCGCTGAGGAATGAAATAAATAATAATTTCTGGGAAGCTAAGACGAAATGGCGGCAGGCAAAATGTGAAGACATCGAAAATGATATGATTGTCGGAAGGACAGACTCAGCATACTGGAAAGTCAAAACAACCTTTGGTGACATTAAAAGCAACGGTGGTAACATTAAGAGTGCAACGGGAATTTCACTGTTAAATGCAGAGGAGAGAGCAGATAGGTGGAAAGAATACATTGAAAGCCTCTATGAGGGTGAAGATTTGTCTGATGTGATAGAAGAAGAAACAGGAGTCGATTTAGAAGAGATAGGGGATCCAGTATTAGAATCGGAAGTTAAAAGAGCTTTGGAGGGGGGGGGGGGGGGGGGCTCTGAGCACTATGGGACTTAACATCTTAGGTCATCAGTCCCCTAGAACTTAGAACTACTTAAACCTAACTAACCTAAGGACATCACACACATCCATGCCCACGGCAGGATTCGAACCTGCGACCGTAGCAGTCCCGCGGTTCCGGACTGTAGCGCCTAGAACCGCAAGACCACCGCGGCCGGCTAGCTTTGGAGGACTTACGGTCAAATAAGGCAGAAGGGATGGATAACATTCCATCAGAATTTCTAAAATCATTGGGGGAAGTGGCAACAAAACAACTATTCACGTTGGTGTGCAGAATACATGAGTTTGGCGATATACCATCTGACTTTCGGAAAAGCATCATCCACACAATTCCGAAGACGGCAAGAGCTGACAAGTGCGAGAATTATCGCACACTCAGCTTAACAGCTCAAGCATCGAAGCTGCTTACAAGAATAATGTACAGAAGAATGGAAAAGAAAATTGAGAATGCGCTAGGTGACAATCAGTTTGGGTTTAGGAAAAGTAAAGGGACGAGAGAGGCAATTCTGACGTTACGGCTAATAATGGAAGCAAGGCTAAAGAAAAATCAAGACACTTTCATAGGATTGGTCGACCTGGCAAAAGCGTTCGACAATATAAAATGGTGCAAGCTGTTCGATATTCTGAAAAAAGTAGGGGTAAGCTATAGGGAGAGACGGGTCATATACAATATGTACAACAACCAAGAGGGAATAATAAGAGTGGACGTTCAAGAACGAAGTGCTCGTATTAAGAAAGGTGTAAGACAAGGCTGTAGCCTTTCGCCCCTACTCTTCAATCTGTACATCGAGGAAGCAATGATGGAAATAAAAGAAAGGTTCAGGAGTGGAATTAAAATACAAGGTGAAAGGATATCAATGATACGATTCGCTGATGTCATTGCTATCCTGAGTGAAAGTGAAGAAGAATTAAATGATCTGCTGAACGGAATGAACAGTCTAATGAGTACACAGTATGGTTTGAGAGGAAATTGGAGAAAGACGAAGGTAATGAGAAGTAGTTGAAATGAGAACAGCGAGAAACTTAACATCAGGATTGATGGTCACGAAGTCAATGAAGTTAAGGAATTCTGCTACCTAGGCAGTAAAATAACCAATGACGGACGGAGCAAGGAGGACATCAAAAGCAGACTCGCTATGGCAAAAAAGGCATTTCTGGCCAAGAGAAGTCTACTAATATCAAATACCGGCCTTAATTTGAGGAAGAAATTTCTGAGGATGTACGTCTGGAGTACAGCATTGTATGGTAGTGAAACATGGACTGTGGGAAAACCGGAACAGAAGAGAATCGAAGCATTTGAGATGTGGTGCTATAGACAAATCTTGAAAATTAGGTGGACTGATAAGGCAAGGAATGAGGAGGTTCTACGCAGAATCGGAGAGGAAAGGAATATGTGGAAAACACTGATAAGGAGAAGGGACAGGATGATAGGACATCTGCTAAGACATGAGGGAATGACCTCCATGGTACTAGACGGAGCTGTAGAGGGCAAAAACTGTGGAGGAAGACAGAGATTGGAATACGTCAAGCAAATAATTGAGGACGTAGGTTGCAAGCGCTACTCTGAGATGAAGAAGTTTGCACAGGAAAGGAATTCGTGGCGGGCCGCATCAAACCAGTCAGTAGACTGATGACAAAAAAAAATGAATGAGGAGGTTACCGCAAATTCGGTGAGGAAAAGAATGTACGGAATATACTGACAGTAAGAAGGTATAGGATCGTGGGACAGTACGAGTAAAAAGAAAATGGTATAATCCGACATGTATGGAATATACTGACAGGAAGAAGGTATAGGATCGTGGGATAGCAGTTAAGACATCAGGGAATAATTCCCATGCTACTTGAGGGAGCTGTATTTTTGAGGGTAAAAATTGTAGAGGAAGACAGAGACTGGGATGCATCCTGCAAATAATTGAGGACGTGGATTGCATATGCCACTCAGAGATGAAGAAGTTGGCAGAAGAGAGAAATGCTTGGCAGGCCGTATCAAACCAGTCAAAGGACTGACGACACAGTGAAAAAAGAATGGGTTCTTGGCCGTGTGATGCTCGCATAACCTTCACGTCAATGATTCGACCTCTTTGAAATTCCGAAAGAAGGCGATAAGCTGCACGTGAACGTGATCTGGGTCTATTGTGCAGTGATCTCTATATGAAAAGTTCCAGCAACTTCATACTTACCCACCAGCCATCGTACACTTACATTATTTTCCATTTGAATGACTGCCGTTTTACTGTAAATTTTGGAGAGATTTTTTAAACCAGCTACCTCCAAGACAACAGAGGAGTTGAAGAAGCGTGCATCACTACTGAAACTGCCAAAGGAGCATTCTCCAAGAGTGTGAGTTCGTAAAATCAAGATTTGGTTAAGCAATTTTCCATGAGAGAAAAGAAAAAGTATACAGACCTACAGATGAGCAACCGAGATCAAATACAGTGACACCGAACAGCAGTCAACAGCCCCTTGGATTTGTAAAGCAAATGAAGCCTCTAAGTCAATTCATGCAAAAGAAATGGCCATTTATCTCACACATTTTAATACCCGCAAACTCACTCATCAAAGCCTACCTTAACCTAGAATCATAAAATCTGGGAGACAGCAAGCTTTAACAGTAAAAGTAAAGAAAAATCCAAAAACGTTAATTTGTAATTATATCACACGAAAAAGTATGTTTTGTTATTTATTATCCGACTTCAAACCTAAAATTAAAGCCTTCTCAACTATCACGGAAGTTTGTGCGGATCAAAAGCCATCGACTCTGTTTAAGAACAAGAACTCTGTTTCGTGGGACATAAGTACAGGGGTTACCTGGAAATTTACGAATATAATTAAAGAAGTGGAAGTACTGATAGTGGATATCCTGGTAATGACAGAAACGAGAAAGCAAGGATCTGGACAAGAAGTACTTGGAGACTATATGTTGTTTTGGAGTGGAGTGGAAGGCGCTTCGAACAAAATCACGAGTAGCAGTTATCATAAAAAGAAAATGTAAACAAGGAATAATTAGTTGTAAAAAATTAAATGAATGGATAATCAGCGTAACAATAGAAATTCGTTTCACAAAACTGTAATTAAATGGAATTATGACCCTAACGAAGATGCGCCTGACGAGAATAAAAGGGATTTCTTCAGCGATTACAAGAAGTATTTGACGAATATCCAGATGGAAATGAATTGTTCATAATGAGAAACTTAAATGCACGATTTGGAAAACGATGAAATGATGACGTAGGACCGTGGGTAGGGAATGTAGAAAGCGATAAAGATTGGAGTTTAACTTCTGAAAGATTCAGAAGTGTACAGTTATGAATGGCCAATTCCAGCACAAGGAAATACATAAGTACACCCAGGCTAAACCCTGAAGCAACCTAAAACCAGCGGGTAATTAAGAAGCAAGATTTGAAGGTAAAGAGAGGAACATCGTGTGGCTCCGTTCATTTTACAGTTCCTTCAAAAATTGCTTTTCCAATTAAGACCAAACAAAACAGAAGAGGAAGAGGCGAATGCTAGAAGCAGAGCTACAGAGGATCGGAAATACATGATGCATCTGCTACAAGAAGAAAATTTGAGAAGTTTGTATCAGCAGAGATGAAATCTAAGAGTGGATCCAGTGGAGGAGGACTGGACTGCTAACGAGCCATACGGTTTTCTGAAAAAGTCAGCTGAGGAAGCAGTAGTGAAGGCTTTAGAAGGGAAAGGGATACAAGAGTAAAAATTGAATGGGTGCCAAGGAGTTGCTGGAGGTGGTTAAGGAATAATAGAAACTACGTCACATATGGTTAACCTCTGAGAAGTTTAAGGAAGAGTAATTGCAAAGAGTGTGTCGGGAAATACAGCAATACATTGGATACAGGAGATCGGAAGAGGCATGGAGGATGAGAAGGAAGTCGTAAATATCTAATGATCCTGAACCCACAATACAATTTATATCTGTTGGACAGTGGAAAAAGCAATTTGAAGAAATGATTGTAGAAAAAAGAAGAGACCATGTGATAGAAATTCACAACAAGAGCAGTACAATAGGTAATGCAGAGTCCGTACTGGAGGAAGAAGAAAAATAGATGTTGAAAGAGACGGGAAATGGAAAGACAAGTGGAACGGAAAGAGTTGTGACGGAACTGTACAAATTTGGCCCCCCTAAATGTGAGACTTATACATGGATTGTTCAGTAAGATAGTGGAGGGAGAGGAAATATCGAGAGAGTGGTGTGAATCATACTTACCTGCTATGTACAAAAAGAGGAAATATGAAACACACAAATAATTATAGACGAATTAGTATTATGGCATCTGTCAGCAGACTTTCTAGCACTGTACTGAAAAATAACTGGGGAATGAAACTGAGGGAAGAATGCGAGAGGAGCAGGAAGATTTTGCAGAGTTGGGTGGACTCAAATCAATCACATTTTTAGCCTTAGAAAAGTAAATGAGAAGGCGTTTTCTGAGGGTTAGTAAGTACACCTAATATTTGTGAATTTAGAAAGAGCGTATGATTCTCTACCTATCAATGCACCATGGGAAGCGTTGGAGTGTATAGAAGAACAACAAATGTCCTTTATTCGAAGAATATACCACCAATCGTACGCATTATTTAAAGTGTGGAGGAAGTTGGGCGAGACATTCCAGACATCGAAAGGCCTTAGACAGGGCTGCAGTACGTCTCCGATCCTGTTTAAAATATATACGCAGCTATATGCAGTCATGCGGAAGTATAGGAATTCCTTTCCCGCATAGTACTATCTATTCATTATCGATTGCCGGTGTCAAAGTTCTGATAGGACAAAGTTGTGATGATATCATATTTACGATACAGAACTTAATGGAAACTTTCGAACGAGGCAGGCTTAGAATAAATATGAACAAAACATAATATTTAGTAGTGAGAAGAGATGGAAGGGATATAGTACTGCCGCTAGCAACTATTAGAGCTGTAAAGCATTTTAAATACTTAAGATTGACTATCCATTCCTGGGGAAGCCGTGAAGCGGATGTGGAACGCACCATCGAGCAGGCAAGAGGAGCAATTAAAATGCTAAGTGTTCTGTGCAGACGGACAGTATCAAAAGAATCAAAGAAGAGAATTCTGCAAACAGTAATGGAAAGTATAGTAACACGTGGTGCAGAAGGATGGATCCTGGGGAGCGACAGAGAAGCAGAGTATAGGCAGTAGAGATGAATGGAGGGAGGAGAGCAGCCAGGATATCCAGGACAGAGCCGAGAAGAAATGAGGAAATTTGGGAGATAAAAGGTATTGAACAACCAGTCGTTCAAAGAAGTGATAATAGCACTCCGTCTTCAGGCCACAAGTGGCCTATCGGGACCATCAGACTGCTGTGTCATCCTTAGCTGAGGATGCGGATAGGATTGGCGTGTGGTCAGCACACCGCTCTCCCAGTCGTTATGATGGTTTTCTTTGACCGGAGCCACTACTATTCGGTCGAATAGCTCCTCAAGTGGCATCACGAGGCTGAGTGCACCCCGAAAAATGGCGACAGCGCATGGCGGCCCGGATGGTCAGCCATCCAAGTGCCGGCCACACCCGACAGCGCTTAACTTCGGTGATCTGACGGGAACCGGTGTATCCCCTGCGGCAAGGCCGTTGCCTAAAGAAGTGAGAATAGAGGTCTTCAATGGTACGGCGAACAGAGCAAGGACGGCTTCCAACAGAAATCCTGAAATGGTCTCCGCCAGGAAGGAGGAAGCGCGGACGGCCGAAATTGATGGGTGAGCGGGAGTAATTATAATTGTGAGGAAGGGAGATCTGAAAGCGGAAGACTGCCATGATCATGAAAGCTGGCCAATGGGTATACTGGGTAGCCGCTGAAGAGGGGTGAAGCCCTTAAAAATAATTAAGGTTTGTACAGAACCCTCAGACGGCGACTCCTACCCGCGCCTGGCCAATTTTATTCGAACTCTTCCGCGTCGCTGCTTTCAACGTAATGTCATCTAGTAGCTAACATCGGTATAATTAGTCGATAAGAAAATATTTCGACTACTCTAAAAGTAAGCTTTCTGTCCGTCTGCCACTCACGGCTGACAGCTTGAGTACGATTATAGCCATCGTAAATGTAGAACCCCAGTCTTCAGACGGAACTAAATTAGGAAAACAGCATTTGCCAAGAGCTGCCATTAGAGGCGTTACAGATTTTATGCGAACAATTACGGCTGGAGACTGGACTGGAATAGCCTTCGGAGGCTCTCGCCGCTGAACCAGTGCGTAAATTCTTATATTTACGATGTTACAAATTGGTCACGGCGCGACCGACCGATGCGACCAATCGTATACGCGGGAGCTGGGAGCGCGCGCGCAACAGTAGCCGTAGCTGTACGACCGCGGGCGACGCCGGACTGCAATGCGTCGCGACGCCTGGCGACATCCGGGGGGGGGCGAGACGGCGGCGGCGTAGCAGCCCGCAAGTGTGGCCCCGGGATAGCGCGTCTACTAATTACAGCCGTGATGGACTATAAAGCCTGCGGCGAGATGGCTGCGCGCGTATAATTGTGCGTCGTAAGGCGGCGGAGTGCGTAATATCGGGAGTACGCTTTACTGCCTCCCACGAGGCGCGCCAGCGCTGCAAACGCGCTATCCTTCTATCATTACCCGGCGCACTTTCCGCGCAAATTTGCTTTTATTGCCGCGCCCCTCTGCTTGTTCCCTTTGGGACGGCTTAATAAAAGGCAACTACGTACAACACGACAATCTCCTATTAAGAATTTCTCTGGCCCATTTCCACCGTTTTGGAGGAGTTTCTGGGTAAGACGTCTCACTAAAAGGCGAAATTGTCTCCCGCAAGTGTCGTTCTTCGTAGCTAAAACGAGGACAAGGTGAAAATTTCTCGGTGTAGTGCAGGAAGGGCGTTGATTTAGTGAGCTTAAGTTTTCAGCTAATAAATGTTGAGTCATACAGCAACTCAGTTCGGATCTGTATATTTTTAAGGGAAATTCATTTTGATGGACGTTCACCAAGAGGCGTTCCTCCAAATTTTACCATTTAAGAGGTAGATGGCTGAATTTAAACATGGCAGTGTTGAAAATGGTTCATATTTTTGACAACCAAAAATTGCAGAAACAAATCAAAATGTTGTAAAATTGTGCACTGGGAAATTTGATAATCGGTGATTCACGCCGTACAACGTAAATGACGTATTTAATGAACTCCGTGCCAGGCGGTGAAGGTCCATGAAGCAGCAATCACTCGATCAAGTAGCTCCTCAACTGGCATCGCGGAGGTGAGTGCACCCTGTACCAGTCATCCCAGCCAGCAAAAATTCTTGCCCATGCCAAGAGGTTAAAAAAAATGGCTCTGAGCACTATGCGACTTAACTTCTGAGGTCATCATTCGCCTAGAACTTAGAACTAATTAAACCTAACTAACCTATGTACATCACACACGTCCATGCCCGAGGCAGGATTCGAACCTGCGACCGTAGCGGTCGCTCGGTTCCAGACTGTTTCGCCTAGAACCGCACGGCCACTACGGCCGGCCCAGCGCTAAGAATCCAACACGGGCCCTCCTTAGGGCAGCCTTCTGCGCCGACCACTTTTTTTGTCATTGTTCTCGGCATTTGATCATGGCGAAGTCACATGACATCCGTCCGAGTTCAACGTTCTACATCTACATCTACATTTATACTCCGCAAGCCACCCAACGGTGTGTGGCGGAGGGCACTTTACGTGCCACTGTCATTACCTTCCTTTCCTGTTCCAGTCGCGTATGGTTCGCGGGAAGAACGACTGTCTGAAAGCCTCCGTGCGCGCTCTAATCTCTCTAATTTTACATTCGTGATCTCCTCGGGAGGTATAAGTAGGGGGAAGCAATATATTCGATACCTCATCCAGAAACGCACCCTCTCGAAACCTGGCGAGCAAGCTACACCGCGATGCAGAGCGCCTCTCTTGCAGAGTCTGCCACTTGAGTTTATTAAAGATCTCCGTAACGCTATCACGGTTACCAAATAACCCTGTGACGAAACGCGCCGCTCTTCTTTGGATCTTCTCTATCTCCTCCGTCAGACCGATCTGGTACGGATCCCACACTGATGAGCAATACTCAAGTATAGGTCGAACGAGTGTTTTGTAAGCCACCTCCTTTGTTGATGGACTACATTTTCTAAGCACTCTCCCAATGAATCTCAACCTGGTACCCGCCTTACCAACAATTAATTTTATATGATCATTCCACTTCAAATCGTTCCGCACGCATACTCCCAGATATTTTACAGAAGTAACTGCTACCAGTGTTCGTTCCGCTATCATATAATCATACAATAAAGGATCCTTCTTTCTATGTATTCGCAATACATTACATTTGTCTATGTTAAGGGTCAGTTGCCACTCCCTACACCAAGTGCCTATCCGCTGCAGACCTGCCTGCATTTCGCTACAATTTTCTAATGCTGCAACTTCTCTGCGAAAAGCCGCATGGAACTTCCGACACAATCTACTAGGTCATTTATATATATTGTGGAAAGCAATGGTCCCATAACACTCCCCTGTGGCACGCCAGAGGTTACTTTAACGTCTGTAGACGTCTCTCCATTGATAACAACATGCTGTGTTCTGTTTGCTAAAAACTCTTCAATCCAGCTACACAGCTGGTCTGATATTCCGTAGGCTCTTACTTTGTTTATCAGGCGACAGTGCGGAACTGTATCGAACGCCTTCCGGAAGTCAAGAAAAATAGCATCTACCTGGGAGCCTGTATCTAATATTTTCTGGGTCTCATGAACAAATAAAGCGAGTTGGGTCTCACACGATCGCTGTTTCCAGAATCCATGTTGATTCCTACATAGTAGATTCTGGGTTTCCAAAAACGACATGATACTTGAGCAAAAAACATGTTCTAAAATTCTACAACATATCAACGTCAGAGATATAGGTCTATAGTTTTGCGCATCTGCTCGACGACCCTTCTTGAAGACTGGGACTATCTGTGCTCTTTTCCAATCATTTGGAACCCTCCGTTCCTCTAGAAACTTGCGGTACACGGCTGTTAGAAGGGGGGCAAGTTCTTTCGCGTACTCTGTGTAGAATCGAATTGGTATCCCGTCAGGTCCGGTGGACTTTCCTCTATTGAGTGATTCCAGTTGTTTTTCTATTCCTTGGACACTTATTTCGATGTCAGCCATTTTTTCGTTTGTGCGAGGATTTAGAGAAGGAACTGCAGTGCGGTCTTCCTCTGTGAAACAGCTTTGGAAAAAGGTGTTTAGTATTTCAGCTTTACGCGTGTCATCCTCTGTTTCAATGCCATCATCATCCCGTAGTGTCTGGATATGCTGTTTCGAGCCACTTACTGATTTAACGTAAGACCAGAACTTCCTAGGATTTTCTGTCAAGTCGGTACATAGAATTTTACTTTCGAATTCACTGAACGCTTCAAGCATAGCCCTCCTTACGCTAACTTTGACATCTTTTAGCTTCTGTTTGTCTGAGAGGTTTTGGCTGCGTTTAAACTTGGAGTGGAGCTCTCTTTGCTTTCGCAGTAGTTTCCTAACTTTGTTGTTGTACCACGGTGGGTTTTTCCCGTCCCTCACAGTTTTACTCGGCACGTACCTGTCTAAAACGCATTTTACGATTGCCTTGAACTTTTTCCATAAACACTCAACATTGTCAGTGTCGGAACAGAAATTTTCGTTTTGATCTGTTAGGTAGTCTGAAATCTGCCTTCTATTACTCTTGTTAAACAGATAAACCTTCCTCCCTTTTTTTATATTCCTATTAACTTCCATATTCAGGGATGCTGCAACGGCCTTATGATCACTGATTCCCTGTTCTGTACATACAGAGTCGAAAAGTTCGGGTCTGTTTGTTATCAGTAGGTCCAAGATGTTATCTCCACGAGTCGGTTCTCTGTTTAATTGCTCGAGGTAATTTTCGGATAGTGCATTCAGTATAATGTCACTCGATGCTCTGTCCCTACCATCCGTCCTAAACATCTGAGTGTCCCAGTCTATATCTGGTAAATTGAAATCTCCACCTAAGACTATAACATGCTGAGAAAATTTATGTGAAATGTATTCCAAATTTTCTCTCAGTTGTTCTGCCACTAATGCTGCTGAGTCGGGAGGTCTTTAAAAGGAGCCAATTAATAACCTAGTTCGGTTGTTGAGTGTAAACTCCACCCATAATAATTGACAGTAACTATCCACTTCTACTTCACTACAGGATAAACTACTACTAACAGCGACGAACACTCCACCACCGGTTGCATGCAATCTATCCTTTCTAAACACCGTCTGTACCTTTGTAAAAATTTCGGCAGAATTTATCTCTGGCTTAAGCCAGCTTTCTGTACCTATAACGATTTCAGCTTCGGTGCTTTCTATCAGCGCTTGATGTTCTGGTACTTTACCAACGCAGCTTCGACAGTTGACAATTACAATACCGATTGCTGCTTGGTCCCCGCATGTCCTGACTTTGCCCCGCACCCGTTGAGGCTGTTGCCCTTTCTGTACTTGCCCAAGGCCATCTAACCTAAAAAACTGCCCAGCCCACGCCACACAACCCCTGCTACCCGTGTAGCCGCTTGTTGCGTGTAGTGGACTCCTGACCTATCCAGCGGAACCCGAAACCCCACCACCCTATGGCGCAAGTCGAGGAATCTGCAGCCCACACGGTCGCAGAACCGTCTCAGCCTCTGATTCAGACCCTCCACGCGGCTCTGTACCAAAGGTCCGCAGTCAGTCCTGTCGACGATGCTGCAGATGGTGAGCTCTGCTTTCATCCCGCTAGCGAGACTGGCAGTCTTCACCAAATCAGATAGCCGCCGGAAGCCAGAGAGGATTTCCTCCGATCCATAGCGACACACATCATTGGTGCCGACATGAGCGACCACCAGCAGATGGGTGCACCCTGTACCCTTCCTGGCATCCGGAATGACCCTTTCCACATCTGGAATGACTCCCCCCGGTATGCACACGGAGTGCACATTGGTTTTCTTCCCCTCTCTTGCTGCCATTTCCCTAAGGGGCCCCATTACGCGCCTGACGTTGGAGCTCCCAACTACCAGTAAGCCCACCCTCTGCGACTGCCCGGATCTTGCAGACTGAGGGGCAACCTCTGGAACAGGACAAGCAGCCATGTCAGGCCGAAGATCAGTATCAGCCTGAGACAGAGCCTGAATACTTCACTTCGATTTTTTTTTCATTATTATTACAGAGGACAGCCAGCACTTCAACCGATCTTGCTAAGCTACTGTGCGGGCGTCAGCTACGGTGGCGGACTACTGACATAATTCGTAAATCATAAATACAGTATTGTACATCTCATACTAATAACAAAACTTCGTGAAAGCTTTTTGCAAGATAAGTGGTGACCTTGTTAACTCCAAAAATGAATATTTCAGCAACGTCTCGATCATTTTATAAACAAGTCAATACATTTTGTGTTCTGATTTGTGACTCTAAGTCAGGAACCACGCCAAAAATGAGACAACAATGAAAACAGTGGGTAGCAGGAACAAAAAGAGACATAGATGAAATTTTTTCCGCGAAAACAACAAGAGCAACTGCTTCTGGGTGGGTTTAGTGTGTTTCTTTTATTGATTAGCTGGAGAAGGATTGAGTAATATTGGATTAGTAAAGTTCATTTCTTCGGTTTCGAATTAGGTAATTTAAAAATTTACCTGATACCTGACCCTAAAAGTAAATAGGTTTTTCCAGGGGAACTGCCACAGATGTGCTTTTCAGTGGTTAAATTGAAGGATTTTTCGAAACGTGAAAGGTCCAATATATTCTCGAGTTTTTGCCTTAGCTTTTCCAGTGTCGTTATAAAAGTTCAGTCTAGTGAAGAGAGTATGGCAGCCGGAGGTGAATATTCTGGAGACCTTCGGTAGTCATACTTCACGAACTGAATAAACTAACGGGAAAAAGCTGCTTTGGATTAACAATGTGATATGAGAAATGTTAGAGCAGTTCTGACGTAAACGTGATATGTACTGTTAGGTTACCTTTAACATTGTAAATATCTACGTGAACACCGCATGATCACAAATTGTATGACCAATCGAATAAAGCACGGAATAATAACTTTCGTAAACCTTACAGGAGGGACAGCAGACTCGGTGAAATACTTTACAGTTAGAAATTAAAACAATCTTGATCACGTAAGTATTTATTACAATGGTGACCGGTTTTAGTGTGTTTGAAGAGCAGGCCGTCATCAGACTATTCTTCACTGGTGGCAGGCGGAGTTGGTGAAAGGGATACGTACCGTCTGGTGTGTAGTCGACATTCGTCTCTACAGACAGTACCTGCTCTGTCCACCACCTCTACTGTCACCGCTGGAAAATGGTCTGAAGACCAAATAGGCTGAGACCGGTCTCCATTGTAATACACGTTTTTATGCCATCAAAACTGTTTTTATTTTTAACTTAAAAGCGCGGAATAACCAGAGCTCAAAAACGTCAGTAGAAGTTAATCATATAGTTTCAGAATTACTAAAATCACAGGGACAATTTGTTAGGTCTTATACCATTTCGTCCTATTTCAAATACATCAAAATTTATTATTTGTCATTTCTTACAGCCAGACAGAGCTCCTATGGTTTCCTTCACCATTGTAACGCTGTAAGGATGTTTGGTTTTCGCTAGTCTCGCGTGTTTGTCATCAAAGTGCAGGGTGAACAAAAAGCAATTAAAAATATATATACCTAATGAATTATGATAGATACAGCTATGTAGTTTGTTGCAAATGGTACCTTAACTCACAAAACGATTTTATGGGTGCCTTCCAAATGTGCTCCGCTTGTTGCTCGGACAAGGTCTAGGCGATACTCAGTTCCTCTCCGTGCTTTTGATAACATCTTTTCCGTTATCGCCACTACACTATGCCGTGCTCATGGCACAAAAGTAGGCGCATCTGGAAGCGTTGAACTGAACACTTCATCCTTAACGTAACTTTGTTTACGTCTAGTGAATGTAGTGAGCGAGATGTTGGACCGTATTTACCGATCCACACGTCCGGAAAAGTTTCTTCCAAGAAATAGCCAACAAATGACTACGTGTGTGGCGTTGCATCGTCTTTTTGTAACTATTAAACTGACGTGCACAGTTAGGTTGCAACATGTCCTGGTTTCAGAGCTTGCAGGAGTTGCAGTCTGTATGTATGGGAATGCAAACGTCTGTGTAGAATCTTCAGCGCAGTGCTCTGAGGTAAGCCTGTTTCTCTGGACACATGACGCCTCGATTGCCCTGTGCTGTGTTGAAGTGCTACACGCACGGCATCAACAGTCGTCACTCGCTCCAGGTCAACCGCTCCTTGCCTTGTCACCAACTATTCTAGTCTCTTTAAACTTTTCATACCGTCTCCTGATGCTTTTCACATCTCGATCATAGTTACTTACGAACTGACTTTAAAATCTTGCACTTTCTCCTTCAAACACGCTATTGTGACATGAAGGTCTCCTAAATTACGCTACCTGTAACAAGAGAGTGAGGAAAAAAGGAATCAGATGTTATCAGACCACATGTAGCTGTGTTGGTTGGTTGGTTGTTTGGGGAAGGAAACCAGACAGCGTGGTCATCGGTCTCATTGGATTAGGGAAGGAAGTCGGCCGTGCCCTTTCAGAGGAACCATCCAGGCATTTTCCTGGAATGATTTAGGGAAATCACGGAAAACCTAAATCAGGATGGCCGGACGCGGGATTGAATCGTCGTCCTCCCGAATGCGAGTCCAGTGTCTAACCACTGCGCCACCTCGCTCGGTGTAGCTGTGTAACCATAAAAATGTCATGAGTTAAGCCACTGCATGGAATATGTGGCATAGCTGTGTCTAATATGCTTGAAAGTCTCTTGGGCATGCAGTTGGATTGACTGATCGTTGTAGAACGAATTTTCGATGGCGTAACGTGACATCATCATCAGATTATTCCTACAGTGAGCGTAGGAGTAATGTGATGATGATGGTACGTTCTACAACGATCAATCCATCCAGATGCATACTCGAGAGACCTTCAAGCAGCATATTCGCTGGGAAACCAACGAACACACATGTATCTAGCATAGTTCCGTAGAAATAAATTTTTGTAATCAGGGCAAGACTTAATTCTCGCTCTGTAGAATGGCACACACTTGGAAAATATATGTTCTTAGAGTCTATCACTGCAAAATCTAGTCGAATTTACAAAGAACTTGGTAGAATGGGCCACCTGTCACCATAACGTAGCAGCCTGTCTTGTCAGAATGCACGCACTGTTTGGGTTGGGAAGGATGTTATAAAGTTATTGTATCCTCTCATGAGACGAGCCACAGCTGTTGGAACTGATCTTTGGTATCCTGGATAGTGGCACAGGGAAGAAGGTGACGTTTGAGCTGCTGCCACACTTTAGGGAATACGTCTGAGGATGTTCCTGGCCACAAGAATAGCTCAACATCACACACACACTTCAGAGAGAGTCCGCAGCTCGTGGTCGTGCGGTAGCGTTCTCGCTTCCCGCGCCCGGGTTCCCGGGTTCGATTCCTGGCGGGGTCAGGGCTTTTCTCTGCCTCGTGATGACTGGGTGTTGTGTGATGTCCTTAGGTTAGTTAGGTCTAATTAGTTCTAAGTTCTAGGGGACTGATGGCCGTAGATGTTAAGTCCCATAGTGCTCAGAGCCATTTGAACTTCGGAGAGACACCTGCCATGTGTGGGCGAACATTGAGCGGTAACGTATAAGGACGCAGGACGTCCGTGATGTAGCATTATGCTGGCAGTGTTCCGTCAGTGCCGCGCGGGGTAGCCGTGCGGTCTTGGTGTCTTGTCACGGTTCGCACGGCTCCCCACGTCGGAGGTTAGAGTCCTCCCTCCCACGGGCATGGGTGTGGGTGTTGTCCTTAGCGTAAGTTAGTGTAAGTTAGATTAAGTAGTGCGTAAGCGTAGGGACCGATGACCTCAGCAGTTTGGTCCCGTAGTCCTTACCACAATTTTCCAATTTGTTCCCTCAGTCACTACCAGCCGTGACCAGAAGTCACACCAGGTGGGTCCCCACACCATGACGCAGGCACTAACACCACTTTGGAAACATTGGACCACTCTCCAAGTCGCCACCGTACTCGTCGACAATCGTCATCCGTGATAGTGCAGAAAATTAATGATGGCTAAACACAATGGGGTGCTATTCATCGGCAGTCCGTGCTTCCCAGTGAAGGGACCACATCAAACACAGTGATTTGTGTTGTGATACTAATGTCATTTCCCTTGTCGGGGACATTTTCTACTGCCCCACTTTGTTGCGAGATGACACGAGATGCTGCAGGGAGTCCATTACTTTTTATCGGGTGCCACGGGCAGATGTGAAGGGGTTGCGATGTGCTTGATTCGCAATACGGTACTCTTCCTGGTGGTCAACTGTGTCCTTGACGACACGACGTGTGTGCTTGGTCTCTCATGCTCATGCAGTCCATCGCTGTCATATCCGAGTGCCCCATATGTTTAGGTGCTGCACGAGCCGACTAGCCGCCCAAGAGGACACATATGACGAGGCCCCTTTCAGTCTCTATAAGATGCAGATGACGCTGTCTCACGCGAGTACACGGAATCTCTGTATCCTTGACTGCAGTCACCGAAAATCGGGAGTTGTTCACGCACATTATATTCCCTACCAGGCCTAGCGGGTAACAACACTAAACACAATCATCACTAATGCCCTCTAGTAGCTGTTGTACCTCTCATACAGAATTTATGCACCCGCCGATGGAGTGTAGGGGAGAGCCGGAAAAAGTGGTCTTGACGCACATGGTGGCTATTGGGGTCCTGGGGGCTATGAGCAGCTGATATGGCGCGGGAAATGCTTTAACTTATTCTCGCTGGAGAGGCCAGTCCCCCTAGGAGGTCTAATCTGTTTGCTGTGGCTCTACTCAGAGTTATAATAATTTTTGTAGATTTTACTTATCCTGATGTAACTGAAGTGGCCAGTTCGTGTAGTTATTGTAGAGAGAAGATGTGACTTCTCTCACGTTAATGACATTGACTTGACAGTGCCGTATCTCGACTCCACAACCCTACTTCAGCTGTTGAAATTTCAGTCACAGTAATAGAGGGTATATAGATTTTTTGTAATGGCATCAATGAGGGGAAAGTGGTCACCTCTGCGGTGACGTCTGGCTACTGAACCGACGCACATTCCCTATCAGAGGGGACACAGGTCAGACGTGATAGACATGGCCCTCATCAAGGGCATTACATCGACATTCAACGTTGCCGTTGAAAACGATCTGCCCTCAAACCACCAACCTGTAATACTATACATTGAGGAAACACTGCAGCACATGGAACAACGCAAGATGTTCGACTACGGGCGTGCGAATTGGACATTGTTCAAGCAAACGCTCGATAGCCACATCCCACCTATACAAGAAATTAATGAAACAGCACAAATTGAATAGGCAGTAGAAACCCTCACTAACGCCGTCCAGGACGCAATGGCAGGCACCATACCTGATCGCACCTCACAACAACGCAGTGCGGCCCTGTCCCAGGAAATCCTGGGCCTAATCTCAATGAGGAATCGCCTCAGGAGACAATGGCAGCCCACCAGGCGTCCGTACTTCAAACGGCACATTAACAGGCTACAGGGCATCATACACGATAAAATACAAACACATAGAACACAACAGTGGAACCAAAAACTCGAAGAGCTGGACACCGCACGACCTGGCGTGTGGCAACTAGCCCGACACTTCACCAGGGAGAAAATATACACCCCAATGCTTCAAGGGCCTGACGGACCTGCATACTCAGCGGAAGAGAAAGCAGAACTAATGGCCCGAACACTCGCAGCGTCATTCACACCGAACCTGGTACCATCGGATCCAGTGTTCATACTTGCCACTGACCAAGAGGTTACACGCATTCTAGCCCAACGATCGCGCGACGACATTCGACATGCTAGCACAGCCGAAGTCTCCTGGGCTATAATGCATTCCGCTGCTAGGAAAGCCCCTGGCCATGATGGCATTCAAAACCGTGTCCTCCAGGAGTTCACGGATAAAGCAACTGAGTACCTAACGAATGCCATACTAAAACACGAACACTTCCCCGCCCTTTGGAAGACAGCCAAGGTCCTGATGTTCAGGAAGCCGGGGAAAGACCACAGCCTCCCACAAAATTACCGACCCATCAGCCTTCTGAGCTCGCTCAGTAAGATTGTTGAGAAGGTGATTCTCAAACGCATCACTAGGCACTGCATAACAAATGACATCCTGAGACCGGAGCAATTCAGCTTCAGGAATCACCACTCCACAACACAACAACTCCTACGGGTCGGTGAACATATAATATATGGCTTCAGCATAAACAAAGCTACAGGGACGGTGTTCCTGGAAATCGAAAAGGCTTTCGATCGTCTATGACACAACGGCCTCATCCGGAAACTCAGCGGCGCGGAATTCCCCGACGGGCTGCTGCGTCTAACCTCACAGACAGGAGTTTCAACACTGACGTGCAGGGAAAACAATCAACACGACACGGTATACACGCGGGAGTACCCCAGGGAAGCATCCTAGGGCCCCTACTGTTTAACCTCTACATAAACGATCTCCCAACCACACACAACACAACGATGGCAATCTACGCGGATGACACAGCCACCCTTGCGCAAGATTGGAAACCATCAAACATTACGTCACGCCTACAGACTGCACTCAGAGTGGCTGAGCCTTGGTTGGAGAAATGGCGTGTTGGAGTAAACGTCGACAAGTGCGAAGCCGTTCTGTTCACTAGAAGACCGAAGCAGCTGCGCAAACACCGCTACTGCAGACCAATAACTCTACATGCACGCCCAATACGTTTCCGTGAGAAAGTCAAATACCTCGGTGTCTGGCTGGACCGGAAATTACTCTGGGGGGACCACATACAACACATGACCAACCGAGCTAGCGCGAGGCTCAAACAGCCCTATCCTATGCTCAACAGGCGTAGCACACTGAACAGAAGGGTGTCGAGGTCCATGTACATGACACTTATCCGACCACTGATGACGTACGCGGCTGCTGTCTGGGGATACGCTGCGCGTACACGCCTGCGCCGTCTGCAGCTCATACAAAACAAAGTACTCAAAATCATAAGCAATGCTCCACGATACACACGCATCGCGGACCTTCACCGGGAATA
Organism: Schistocerca piceifrons; assembly: GCF_021461385.2. NCBI lineage: Eukaryota > Metazoa > Arthropoda > Insecta > Orthoptera > Acrididae > Schistocerca > Schistocerca piceifrons. The sequence continues at coordinate 465,347,346 of NC_060140.1, read as the reverse complement.
CCGACTTGAGACTCTCACCGAGGTAATCCACAAACTCACCACAAGACTATACAGAAACTCCAGATATTCGCAGAACCCGTTTATTCTGAATCTGGGGAACTACGACCACAACCATAGATGGAAACATAAAAGACCAAGAGACATACTTGTAAGGACATAACATCTATGATCAAGCATACGCAAACATAACGGTACAGGCGAGCCCCTGCTAATCAGACGCCATTACTGGATATCCAGCTGAAATACACTGCCGAATAACTGGCACCACACAGGGAAGCCGTACCGTACACTGCATCCAGACAAGCTCCACACATCCCCCACACAGTGAGATGATCTATTGCCGATCTCCCACTACTGTATAACGATCTTGATTGTTCCAGGAATGTAACAGCTGCAGCAACTGGGATACATCTCCATCGCTTGTCACTGTATTGATGCATGATACCTATACTAACAAATACAACCTTGCATGAACTATCGCAGCTAATAAGCCACGACTGCTCTTACTACCCATCCATCTGTCGCAGAGGTTTTTTTCCCACGGCATGAGCCATGGCACTTTTTTCCCTCTGCTCTTCAAATTGCTACCCTCACTCGCGTTTCGTCCACTATCTATCACCTGATGGACCGTGTTAATGCGTAGTCTTACCCAGACGCACGGACAACATCACAGCCCAGCATCCTGTGATCCACTTACTAGATAACTAACATGTTTACGGAGGTGACAGTAGAACCTTTGGTTTCGTCACCAAGTTGGTGCGGGCGTGGAGGGGCCCCATCTCTTCAAAAAAGGTAAAAGCAGTGTGAAAAAGAAGGGCTCCACGGTGATACTTACACCAACTCTTTACAACAGTGGCCTAAAAGCGGCAAATGTAACTGCCTTTATATAAAAGTTTCGTTCCTTCTGCTCAATTATTAGTCACAAATTTTTTCGCTTAACATTTTCAGACCAGTGTTGCCAATTACAATTTTAGCTGTTATTTAAAGGATTTCTGTTTCTTGTGGTTACAGATTACCTTTCATCCATATTGAGCACATTTTAGTGAAACAGTGAAGTGTTCTACAGCTGAGATTGCTCTTTGTACTTAAAGGAGAAAGCATGTTAATTTTTTTTTACTTTTGATCATACACCATACGCACAGGAACTTATAATTGCTAAGAACATTATACTGTGAGTAAAGTTTTGTTTTTGAAGCTACGTATAAAGTGACAAGTCATCTTTCTTTTGTGAAACATTAAAGTATGCAGTAACTAATGAAGAGGAAGTCATCCTTTAGGTTTTGTGGAAGTAATTTAATCATTTATTTCATTTACTAGTTTTGATGTTAATTTACGTTCTGTTCTGAGGAAATTATAATTTGTGCTTATAAAATAGGATTTCTTCTGCAGTGTTCGTATTATGTACTTTATATCTTCTGTGTCATCTGCAACATTTGTTTTCACACTTTTTTGTTAGTGTATCATTCATGCATCTTAATTATTGAAGAACAAATATGAATCCTTTTTTTTAGGTTTAAAGCTTAGACGGGAAAATATTAGTACAGAAGGGCTTCTAGGGCAATCGATGGACTTAATAAACAGATTACGAATTAGTTTGGAGCGTTGATCTGATCGGAACACACCTTCTCTTCCACATCTTGAGGTCACTTGCAAAGTAGGATTACGACCCGTCCTCACAGCTTCAGTTCTGCCAGTACCTCGTCTCCTACCTTCCAAACTTCACAGAAGCTCTTCTGCGACCTTGCAGAACTAGCACTGGAAATATCCCCCAGGCTGTGGCTAAGCCATGTCTTCGTAATATCCTTTCTTCCAGGAGTGATAGTTCTGCAACGCTGCAGAAGAGCTTCTCTGAAGTCTGGAAGGTAGGAGACGAGGTACTGGCAGAATTGAAGCTGTGAGGACGGGTCGTGAGTCGTGCCTGCGTAGCTCAGATGAGAAGTCGGCTCTCAGCCGTGATACCGTGTTGACGTGCTCGGCGCGCCAGGCAGCGGCCCGCAGGTGTTGTTTGTTTACCAATTAGCGCCCGGTTGCGTCGTTGTATTGCCTTATAGTACCGGTACCGACCCGCAATGGCGTTCTCATATCGACAAGATACAATCAAATCAACGTTCAACGCATCGTACACGAGACCGAAGGCCGATGAAATTGAACGGTTTCTTCGAGACATCATGAACATAGAACCGCAAGAACTGATAGACATTCATTTGTCTATTGTATCCAGCACAGTGTACCTCAAACTGATTGACGAAGCGGCCTGCGACAGACTCCTCTAACGATCTGCTAACGGCTTTCGCTTCTGTCACGCAGACGGTAAAGTGAGCGTGGTAGGAGTTGACCATGCTGTTCTAGGGGTGGATACCGTGCGCATCTTTGTCTTGTGACAGCCAGAGCGAGAGCACCAGCAGCAGCGAGTACTGTTTGTATAAAGCGTTTATTTTGCATTTTGTTTACGACCTTCCACTAAGGAAGGGATTCTATTTGTGTTTATCTGCTCTGCATAGTAACTAACAGTTCTTGATAAAACTTTACGTAGTTTTCGTGTTAGATTTCTTAGTGTTTTCTTGATCGTTTAGAACAGAAAGCGCCCTAAAACCGTCTTTTGTTTGTTTCGCGGCCGTTAGCCACTAGTCACTTGAATCAGCAGTTGTCTTGTGACAGCCAGAGCGAGAGCACCAGCAGCAGCGAGTACTGTTTGTATAAAGCGTTTTTGTACTTATTTGCTGCGCTTAGCTTTTAAATAGTTTTTCTGGGAAAACCTAGCGTAGTTTTCGCGTCTCGTATTTCAGTGAGTGTTTCTTGATTATCAGAGTAGCTCATCAGAAGATTATCTTGGGAATTTGTCACCGTATAGAGTAGGGTAAACATAGTCATGTGTAGGGACTGTGGTTGTTGTGAGCGGACGCAAGGAGAATTGGCCACTCTTCGGGGGCAGGTGGAGGCTTTGTCTGTTAGGCTCATCGAGCTCGAGGCGCAGGCGTCGGCTCGTAGTGGCGTTGGGGCAACTGTGGTGAGACCTATGCCTACTTCGGTGGCCTTGGAATCACATGGAACCCCTGATGTCGCTGCGTCTTCCGGCAGTGAGCATCTTACCGGTCAGCCATCACTCCAGGGTGAATGGCGGACAGTGGTGGGTTCGCGCGTGCCTGGCCGAAAGGCGAAGGTGGGATCTGGCCGCGTGGCAGCTGCCTTACCCCTTTCCCACAGGTACGGGGTGCTTCCTAGTGGTGATGACATCGTTTCTGAGCCACCACAGGATGCCTCGCCTGTTGGGCCAGTGGCCGATTCTCCGGCAAGATCCCGACAGTCACAGAGGGCGGGCCTATTAGTTATAGGGAGCTCCAACGTTAGGCGGGTTATGGAGCCCCTCAGGAAAATAGCGGGTAGGTCGGGGAAGAATGCCAGTGTGCACTCGGTGTGCTTGCCGGGGGGTCTCGTCCGTAATGTGGAGGAGGCCCTTCCGGCAGCTATTGAACGCACTGGGTGTGACCGGCTGCAGATAGTAGCACATGTCAGAACGAATGACGCCTGCCGCTTGGGTTCTGAGGCCATCCTTGGTTCCTTCCGGCGGCTGGCTGATTTGGTGAAGACAACCAGCATCGCACGCGGAGTGCAAGCTGAGCTTAATATCTGCAGCATAGTGCCCAGAGTCGATCGCGGTCCTCTGGTTTGGAGCCGTGTGGAGGGTCTAAACCAGAGGCTCAGACGACTCTGCGACTATAATGGTTGCAAATTCATCGACCTCCGTTATTGGGTGGAGAACTGTAGGGCCCCCCTAGACAGGTCAGGCGTGCACTACACACCGGAAGCAGCTACTAGGGTAGCAGAGTACGTGTGGCGTGCACACGGGGGTTTTTTAGGTTAGAGGGACCCCCCCTTGGGCGAAACGATAAAATACCTGACGGCTTACCAGAGAGGACATTATCATCGTTGATAAAGAACGTCCGTCCTCAGAGACCAAAAACAGGAAAAGTTAACGTAATATTGGTAAACTGCAGGAGTATCCAGGGCAAGGTTCCTGAATTAGTATCTCTTATTGAAGGAAATAGTGCGCATATAGTATTAGGAACGGAAAGTTGGTTAAAACCGGAAGTGAACAGTAACGAAATCCTAGACACAGAATGGAATATATACCGCAAGGATAGGATAAACGCCAATGGTGGAGGAGTATTTATAGCAGTAAAGAATTCAATAATATCCAGTGAAGTTATTAGCGAATGCGAATGTGAAATAATCTGGGTTAAGCTAAGTATCAAAGGTGGGTCAGATATGATAGTCGGATGCTTCTATAGACCACCTGCATCAGCAACCGTAGTAGTTGAGCGCCTCAGAGAGAACCTGCAGAACGTCGTGAAGAAGTTTCGTGATCATACTATTGTAATAGGGGGAGACTTCAATCTACCAGGTATAGAATGGGATAGTCACACAATCAGAACTGGAGCCAGGGACAGAGACTCTTGTGACATTATCCTGACTGCCTTGTCCGAGAATTACTTCGAGCAGATAGTTAGAGAACCAACTCGTGAAGCTAACGTTTTAGACCTCATAGCAACAAATAGACCGGAACTTTTCGACTCCGTGAATGTAGAAGAGGGTATCAGTGATCATAAGTCAGTGGTTGCATCAATGACTACAAGTGTAATAAGAAATGCCAAGAAAGGAAGGAAAATATATTTGCTTAACAAGAGTGATAGGGCACAAATCGCAGAATATCTGAGTGACCACCATCAAACGTTCATTTCTGAGGAAGAGGATGTGGAACAAAAATGGAAAAAATTCAGAAACATCGTCCAGTACGCCTTAGATAAGTTCGTACCGACTAAGGTCCAAAGCGAGGGGAAAGATCCACCGTGGTATAACAATCATGTACGAAAGGTACTACGGAAACAAAGAAAGCTTCATCATAGGTTTAAGAGTAGTCGAATCATAGCTGATAAGGAAAAGCTGAACGAAGCGAAAAAGAGCGTAAAGAGAGCAATGAGAGAAGCATTCAACGAATTCGAACATAAAACATTGGCAAACAATCTAAACAAGAACCCTAAAAAGTTTTGGTCATATGTAAAATCGGTAAGCGGATCTAAATCCCCTATTCAGTCACTCGTTGACCACGATGGCACCGAAACAGAGGACGACCGAAGAAAGGCAGAAATACTGAATTCAGTGTTCCGAAACTGTTTCACTGCGGAAAATCGTAACACGGTCCCTGACTTCAGCCGTCGCACGGACGCCAAAATGGAAAATATTGAAATAAACGATATCGGAATTGAAAAACAACTGCTATCACTTAGTAGCGGAAAAGCATCCGGACCAGACGAGATACCCTTAAGATTCTACAGTGATTATGCTAAAGAACTTGCCCCCTTTCTATCAGCAATTTATCGTAGATCACTGGAAGAACGTAAAGTACCTAGCGACTGGAAGAAAGCGCAGGTCGTTCCCATTTTCAAGAAGGGTCATAAATCAGATGCGAATAATTATAGGCCTATTTCGCTTACGTCAATCTGTTGTAGAATAATGGAACATGTTTTGTGTTCTCGTATTATGACGTTCTTAGATAATACAAATCTCCTTCATCATAACCAACATGGATTCCGCAAACAGAGATCATGTGAAACTCAGCTCGCCCTATTTGCCCAAGAAATTCACAGTGCCGTAGACACTGGCGAGCAGATTGATGCCGTATTCCTGGACTACAGGAAGGCATTTGATACGGTTCCGCACTTACGTTTAGTGAAAAAAATACGAGCTTACGGAATATCGGACCAGGTTTGTGATTGGATTCAGGATTTCCTAGAAGAAAGAACACAACATGTCATTCTTAACGGTTCAAAATCTGCAGATGTAGAGGTAATTTCGGGAGTACCGCAAGGAAGCGTGATAGGACCTTTATTGTTTACAATATACATAAATGACTTAGTTGACAACATCGGTAGCTCCGTGAGGCTATTTGCAGATGACACGGTTGTCTACAAGAAAGTAGCAACGTCAGAAGACTCGTACGTACTCCAGGAAGACCTGCAGAGGATTAATGCATGGTGCGACAGCTGGCAGCTTTCCCTAAACGTAGATAAATGTAATATAATTCACATACATAGGGGCAGAAATCCATTCCAGTACGATTATGCCATAGGTGGTAAATCATTGGAAGCGGTAACGACCGTAAAACACTTAGGAGTTACTATCCGGAGCGATTTGAAGTGGAATGATCACATAAAACAAATAGTGGGAAAAGCAGGCGCCAGGTTGAGATTCATAGGAAGAATTCTAAGAAAATGTGACTCATCGACGAAAGAAGTAGCTTACAAAACGCTTGTTCGTCCGATTCTTGAGTATTGCTCATCAGTATGGGACCCTTACCAGGTTGGATTAATAGAAGAGATAGACATGATCCAGCGAAAAGCAGCGCGATTCGTCATGGGGACATTTAGTCAGCGCGAGAGCGTTACGGAGATGCTGAACAAGCTCCAGTGGCGGACACTTCAAGAAAGGCGTTACGCAATACGGAGAGGTTTATTATCGAAATTACGAGAGAGCACATTCCGGGAAGAGATGGGCAACATATTACTACCGCCCACATATATCTCGCGTAATGATCACAACGAAAAGATCTGAGAAATTAGAGCAAATACGGAGACTTACAAGCAGTCGTTCTTCCCACGCACAATTCGTGAATGGAACAGGGAAGGGGGGATCAGATAGTGGTACAATAAGTACCCTCCGCCACACACCGTAAGGTGGCTCGCGGAGTATAGATGTAGATGTAGATGTACCGTTCGAAGTTCCCGCCAACCTTATCGTTGATGCGCTGAGGCCATATGGCACAGCTCTGACCCACACAGAGGAGAAGTGGAATACATTTGAAACGTACCCTGTCCTTAACAGGCTACGAGAAGTGCGCATAAAACTTAAGAAGCAAATTCCATCATATGTAATTGTTGGCGGCTGCCGCGCAATTGTTATATACGACGGCCAATTGAGGACCTGCTCGGGCTGTGACCAGGAGGGCCACGTTAGAACTGAGTGTCTGCAGCGCCGCCTCGTTCAGGTGCCCCGGAATGAATTTCCCCAACAATCCACGATGACCTCTCTCCCGCTAACGTATGTGGAGGCTGCGCAACATGATTTGATGGACGATCAAAACCTGCTACCATCTCAAGCCGCTGTGAGCTCCGTCCGAGTGTCAGTGCCGCCAACGACGACGACGACGCCACCGCAGCCAAGCGGTGCAGAGGTTCCTACAGCCTCTGCCCACCCGGCGTCATGGGCACCCAGCCGCCGTCACTGTCGGGATCGGGCACAGGGATTCCCGATGACCGAGATGGTGTCGAGCCCTGCCCTCCAGTGGATGTCGAATCTCGGACCCGCAAGCAAAAATCACCCAAGCAAAACAAGAAGAGGCGATTGTCAGTTGAAGAATGGGACAGGGATGTGAAGCTGGTGGAAGACATCGACTTCGTTGACGCGTCTACTGCTGCAACAGATTCCGGTGGGCTCATTCACCAGAAATCGCCTGAAGATAAGGAACACTCTCCTACATCTGGTGGCCCCGAAAACGAGGCGCATCGCGTCGACTCACAAACTGTGGGCTCCTATGAAAGCGACCAGCCACCACTGACCTCCCAATCCTCTCTTGGTGATTGGGCAGACGATATGGAGGCCGATGATGCACAGCACACATCGATACCTCCACCAGAGCCCATGGCTGACTTTGACCCCGGAGGGCTCTGCCAGTCAGAGGATAATACGGCACAGTAATGCACGGCATTACTGTGCTACTTACGCAACTTACACTCAGACCTTCCGACGACATGGATGCCCAGTACAAAAGACTATTATCGCCTCTATCAACAGCAGCAACCTATCAATACGGTCGCACACAGACATCCTGAAGTTGCCTGGAACACGGTGTGGAGAGCAATACACACGTCTTTTCTACCTACGATGGTGCGTTCATTGTGGTACGTGGTTGTGAATGGGAAGTTCGCTACTCGTCAGAGGCTACATTCCACTCATCTGACGGACGACCCCTTGTGTCCGACATGCTCAGTCGTTGACTCGGATGCACACCGCCTGACTTGTGCCGCGACCAGCGAGTGCTGGCTACTGACGAAGCGCATGCTGGCATTACTCTTGCGGCGATTGCCAAAGTCTATCTCCCCTGATGATATATTGCACCCCGAAGGCGTATACTTTCCATCAACCAGGTCGAACGCCATTAACTGACTAAAAGGCATGGCCATTTACTACATACTTTGCGATGCTCACAAAAGCACACTCGACTTTTGGTCCCTACTGATGACGACACATAAAGTTTTCAGCCGCCACCCGAAGTACAGAAACCGTTTCGCAAATTATTTAGGTTCATTATTTGCGGATCCTCTTGCTCACTGGAGCGCTCCGGGTATGAGAGCTGAAAATGAAGAAGAATCCTCTACGGACAGAATAGAGGGGAACCCCTCCCAAACAGACGAGAGGACGACTCGGACGCTCGGCTGCGGCAGTTGTAGGATCTTTTTGTAGTGAAACAAAATAGAATACAAAATAAAAATAGAAAGTTAAGTATGTTATAAAACTTAAATAAATAAATAAAGAATAAAGAAAACAACATAGAGAAATCCGCTACATCCTCTTCCTGATCCTTCGACTCTCGGGAAAAAAAAGAAAAAAAGAAAAAAAGAAAAGAAAAGAAAAGAGAAGAAAAGAACGATGGTACAGCACTTGCCCGCAAAAGGCAAAGGTCCCGAGTTCTAGTCTCGGTCCGGTACACAGTTATAATTTTCCAGGAAGTTTCATATCAGCGCACACTCCGTTGCAGAGTGAAAATCTCATTCTGAAAGTAAGATTAGTTCTACAGAGTATATGAAATATTGGTAATGTTGCAGCGAATCCAAAGATACACCTGTTTCACAGATGATTTTAGCATATGCTTGACCATAGGCATACAGCCATTGCATGTCTTCCTACCTCCCGAAATCATTTCGGAGTAGCAAGTTTTGGAGGGTGACACTAAACGTACTCTGTTGTATTGTACTTGTGCACCTCGCATGCCGTATGCCTCTGTGTTGCCATGCCAGAGTTCAGTTCGCACATTGTCACCATGAAATTTTTGAAGAAATGTTGAAGACATGAAATCGCATGGAAGTTTCCTGCATAATTCATTGTCGAATGACACTTCGTGACAGAAGCCGTCTGGCTTAAGACTCTCGATCCTTGTGCCTCTTGTGTGTATAGTGAATACTATAGTAGAGTACTTTATGCAGATGAACTGGATAATCACGTAATGAAATACCAACTATGTTTGGACAATTTTAGCATAATTATAAACTGTATCCTGTTGAAGTTACTAATTTTAGAGCGACGAATACGACAAAGCAGTACGGGAGAGCCACCATTGTGGAATGTGTATAGTCCGGAAATGACGGTGCGTGAAGGAGAAGTGACATGATTCAGCGCTTACCCATACAAACCAGGAGAAACAGACTCGCTTCTTTCTTATTACACCAAAGAAACCTGTTTAGTATTGGGCTAATCTAGTCTCTTAACTGCTCCATTTACTTACTCGGTTTCAAAAATTAAAATAAAGTAAAATAACATTATAAAGTAAGCTGAAAATTATCACAAAAAAGTAATCAGTGACACAATCTTCTGTCTTGTATGGCTAGTAGAACAATTATGAAGCTCTGCAGAGAACAGAGGATTTCTGACGTGTAGTATTATACGTGGTCGGACAGCTGGACAAAATATTTCTGACCTGATTGTAGAGGTGCCAATGGGTTCAATTATTACACCGTTAGAGCGCATGCATATTGTTGCCCTGAACGCTACTTGAATTCTACTGAAATTTATGTACGAAGAGCTTTCAATAAGTAATTCAGCACATATTTTTATCGACCAAAAACGAAAAAGAAAAAATGGTTCAGATGGCTCTGAGCACTACGGGATGACAGTGCTGACACACTCGTCCACCAGTTGAGGTAATTAAGGGTGTGTGCCCGCTGGATTCCACACAAGATCACAAAGAGAAACGAAGGACACCTGTGCGGAGTTATTTGCGCGTTACGAAGCTGATAGCGACAATTTTTCCTTCGTCACAGTCGATGTGGAATGGGTTCATCACTTCGAACCGGAAACAAAAAGGTAATCCATTGTGTGGCACCCCATCACCTGAACAAGCCGCATCCCAACCGGTAAAGTCAAGGCGACGGGGTTCTGGTACTCTGAAGCGATTATTCTGTTCGATAGCCTCCCTCATGGTACAGTTATCAACTCTGAAGTGTACTGCGCTACGCTCGAGAAACTGGGGAAATGACTTCAGCCTGTTTGTTGGCACAAAACTGCATACGGACTCCTTCTTCAAGATAACGCAAGGCCTCACACAACCCTGTGCAGTCGAGAGGGGCTCAGAGAACTTCACTTGACTGTTCTTCTTCATCTGCCCACAGTGTACTCCGCGGGAAGAAGTACGTGGATGACGAGCAGGTTATTGTTGCAGACAGACATTGGCTGCGACGTAGACCAGCGGAGTCGTACCTTGCAGGCACACAGGCCCTCCCAGTAAGGTTGCGTAGGGTCGACGCATTGCACAGAGGGTTGTGCAGCAAAAAATGTGGGGAATAATATGGTGTATAGGAATCCTGAATGAAACCAACATTTTTTACCAAGAAAACGTAGCATTGCATTGTTTTTTTGTGGTTTTAGGGCGCACAAAAAAATGTAATGCTACGTTTTCTTGCTAAAAAATGCTTATTTCATTCAGGATTCCAATACACCATATTGAATAATTGAATGCCCCTCGTAGCTGACTCACACAGTCGTCCAGAGCTAACTCAGGGTAAAACATGGGCCAGCTAGGCTGTGAATGTGCTCAATTTTCCCAGTAACATAAAATGTCTGACAAATACGAAGCAAGTTTTATATTTAACTGAAAGTCATTTCTGCTGGACAACTCGTTCTAGTCCAGCGACGAATTTCTACAAAAAAACTGATTAAAAAACCTTGTTTTTAAAAGCAGTTGCATTAGTAGGAATAAAATAATAATGTGTTCACTAATGTTAACTGTCTCGCTCCTCATCATTTTGGTAAAAGAATCGTTGAAAAGATCTATGGAGCATGTAACTAATTAACTAACTAATTTGTGTAGGGATGTTCAAATGGTTCAAGTAACTCTAAGCATTATGGGACTTAACACCTGAGGTCATCAGTCCCTTATGACTGCCTAAACCTAACGAACCGAAGGACATCACGCACATCCATGCTCGAGGGAAGATTCGAACCTGCTACCGTAGCAGCAGCGCGGTTCCGGACTGAAGCGCCTGGAACCGCTCGGGCGTAGGGAGCTGTTACACCGAATGAATGCACGGAGCTCGTTTTCGGCGAGATATGCGGAGATGAGGTGCTGCAACCACATGTTCAACTTTTCAAAAATGCGGTTAGGTTAGATTTCCTCTTCTTGGAGGACAACAGCAATGGACAACGAACTGCTCTGTTGAATTAGTTTCTGCCAGGCCAAAATATTTACTGCACGAGATGACCAGCGTTATCGGCAGAAGTGAAATTTATACACCACCGCTGGAATTCATAGGGGAGACAAAATACAGTTCACCATCGGCCGTAAAAGTCTACTGCGAATCTTTACTGAGCTTTGCATCGGGACCTTTACTCATCTTCGGGAAAATCTAAAACTATCAATAAAGATCTGAAACCACACCCAGAAAGCGTACCATTCTTAGAACACCATGTGCTGCTATAGAAGGATGAATTCAAAAGTCAAATACTGTGTTTGGTAGGAATCTGCATCCAAATGAGGCAGCAGTAAGTGAAAACCAGATATACAAATATAGTAGCATGAATCTCTGAAGATTCCATGGCTTCAAAGAAGTCACAAGTCAACTATATACGAGATAGGACTGTGCAAAATTCTGACGAGCAGCAATTTCTTGCGAAGTCGAGTAACAATGCAGCTGCTCTTACCTGCTCAGAGTGACTCGGCTTGTGGTCAGTACCTGGGAGATGAGAGCAGTCGGGACGTTACAACAGAGACGCTGGCATCCTAAGAGGGTCCCTGCCCCCACTATGTGGGTCGGCTACTTACGGGGGTCGATTTATGCGAACGGGTCGACGCCTCTGGTTTGTGAGTGCTGTACGAGAGCGGCGGCTCGCAGCCGGAATTACCATAAAACTATGTTTTCCTCGGCGTGATGGAGGCGGCCGTTAAAGGCGGGACGGCCGTTCCACACAGACGGTATACGTATCAGTGGCGGCGGCGGGGCTGGGACGACTCTCGTTTGTGGGCGCTGCTGCTCCGGCCTCGCCGTTAATTTTAAAAGGTTCAGGTTTCCCCGGCGATGAGAAGGCTTCTCCTGCCTGCTCAGCTGCAGGAATAAAGTGAGTCTGGCACATATCAGAGCGCGGAGAGCGCAGCCGTGGCGGCGGTGCACAAAAGCGCCTCGTTTCCTCCCAGCGGCCGGCGCAGGCGAAAGCGATTTCGGTGAAGATGGCCCAGATGTGAAATTGCGTAGCAGAGCTTGCTGCCGTACTCCTACGCAAAGGCGAAGAGGGGACAAATCGCCACGAATATCCTGACTAAATGGAATATTTTTATTAGTCTTCTAGCGTCTTGGTTTTTGTGGAAGAAAGAATAGCAGATCAGCAAAGGAGCTCCGATTGACAAGATTCTGTAGCAAATCACTCACTTGAGGATCTTCTGTCCGAGGTGACGGACTTCGTCTCTTCTGCAAGTGTTTCGTAGCCTCTACGAGGGGGAAGATATGTCTGACGTGATAGGAGAAGAAACAAGAGTCGATTTAGAAGAGATATGATATCCAGTATTAATATCATAATTTAAGAGAGCTTTGGAGGATTTAAGATTAAATAAGCCAGAAGGGATGGATAAAAATCCATCAGAATTTCTAAAACCATTAGGGGAAGTGGCAATAAAACGACTATTAAAGTTGGTGTGTAGAATGTAAGAGTCGGGCAATATACCGTCTGACTTTCGGAAAATTATCATCCACACAACTCCGAAGACTGCAAGAGCTGCCAAGTGCGAGAACTATCGCATAATCAGCTGAGGAGCTCCTGCATCCTAGTTGTTGACAAAAATAGTAACAGAAGCATGGAACCGCGCGAGGTGGCGCAGTGGTTAGACACTGGACTCGCATTCGGAAGGACGACGGTTCAATCCCGCGTCCGGCCATCCTGATTTAGGTTTTCCGTGATTTCCCTAAATCGCTCCAGGCAAATGCCGGGATGGTACCTTTCAAAGGGCACGGCCGACTTCCTTCCCCGTCCTTCCCTAATCCGATGAAACCGATGACCTCGCTGTCTGGTCTCCTTCCCCAAAAACAACCCAACCCCAGAAGCATGGAGAAGAAAGTTGAAGATGTGTTATAAGACGATCAGTTTGGCTTCAGAGAAGGTAAAGGCACCAGAGAGGCAATTCTGACGTTGCGGTTGATAATAGGATTTATCAGTCTAAAAAAAGCGTTCGACAATGCCAAATGAGGAAAGATGTCGAAATTCTCAGAAAAGTAGGGGAAAGCTCTAGGGAGGGACGGGTAATACACAACATGTACGAGAACAAAGAGGGAATAATAAGCGTGGACGAACAAGAACGAAATGCTTGGATTAAAAAGCGTGTAACACAGGAATGTATTATTTCCCACCCTACTGTTCAACTGTACATCGAAGAAGCAATGATGAAAATAAAAGAAAGGTTCAGGAGTGGAATCTTCAGAGATTCATACTACTGTATTTGTGTGTCTGGTTTCTACTTACTGCTTCCTCATTTGCATGCAGATTCCTACCAAACGCAATATTTTACTTTTGCATTCATCTTTCTATAGCAGCACATGGTGTTTTAAGAATGGTTGCTTTCTCGTGGGCTGTTTAAGATCTTTATTGACAGTTATGGATTTTCCCGATGCAAAGCTGAGTAAAGGTTCGCAGCACTCTTTGACGGCCGGTGGTGAACTTTATTTTGTCTCCTCCATGAATTCCAGCCGTGGTGTATAAACTTCACTTCTGCCGATAACGCTGGTCAGCTCGTGCAGTAAATATTTTGGCCTGACAGAAACTAATTCACCAGAGCAGTTCGTTGTCGATTCCTGTTATCCTCCACGAAGAGGTAATGTAACCTAACCGCATTTTTGAAAAGTAGAATGTGTCGTTGCAGCACCTCATCTCCGCATATCTCGGCATTAACAGCAACCCGCCGAAAACGAACGACGATAAGTAAGCTCCGTGCACACATTCAGTGTAACACCTCCCTATGCCCGAGCGGTTCTAGGCGCTTCAGTCCGGAACCGCGCTGCTGTTACGGTAGCAGAACCTGCTGCCACGAACTTCTCTCCTGTGCCAACCTCTTCATCTCAGAGTAGCACTTGCAACCTACGTCCGCAATTATCTGCTAGACGTATTCCAATCTCTACAACTCCCTGTAGTATCATAAAAACAATTCCCTGAGAACTTAACGGTTGTCCTATCATCCAGTCTCTTCTCCTTGTCGGTGTTTTCAACATATTCCTTTCCTCTCCGATTTTGCGCAGACTTCCTCATTCAGCACCTTATCAGTCCTCATAATTTTCAGCATTCGTCTACAGCACTATATCTCAAATGCTCCGGTTGTCTTCTGTTACGGATTTCCCATAGTTCATTTCCACTATCGTACAGCAATGTGCTCCAAACATATTGTCAGAAATTTCTTCTTCAAATTAAGGTCTAAGTTTGATACCAGTAAACTTCTCTATGCCCGGAATGCCCTTTTGCCAGTGCTAGTCTGCTTTTGATGTCCTCTTTTTTCCGTCCGTCATCGGTTGTTTTGCTGCCTAGGTAGCATAATTTCTTAACTTCATCTGCTTCGTGACCATCAATCCTGATGTTACGTTTCTCGCTACTCTCATTTCTGCTACTTCTACTTTCTTTCGTCTTTCTTCGATTTACTCTCAGTCCATATTCTGTACTCATTAGACTGTCCATTCAATTCAGCAGATCATGTAATTCTTCTTTACTTTCACTCAGGATAGCAATGTCATCAGCGAATCCTGTCATTGGTACCCTTTCATCTTGAATTTTAATTCCATGCTCATTCAGTAAAATATAACTTAATATACACCACCAGATAAAAAAACTTAAGCACTCGAAAGACAGCATCGGGTGACAATGTAACTCCCTCCATGTACATATGATACCTGTATATGGGGAGTGAACAACTCCAGGCGTTGAGTGGTCGCTGTGAACTAAACAGATATGCCACTTACTCGTTTGAGACGATCAGAGTTTGACAGAGACTGTAAAGGGCTTTACTTTGGTTCTCCATTTGGTTGGCTGGCCCACTCGTGCCTTATAAAGATCTTTGGGGCATTCGGATGTGACAGTGACTCGAAGTTGGACTGCATGAGAACGTGAGGCAAGTACACTCATGATGAAGTTTTCAATCTACCACTAGGATGCCAGGATGGACCGCCGCACTGTGCAAATAATTCAATACCTTCTCTTTCTGACAGTGCGGGTAATGTAACGGATGGTGTTAAACAGAAGGCCGAAATTCTAAACCTAGCTTTCAAAAACTCATTTACGGTAGAGGACTGCAGCACCATTCCCCATTAAATTTATCGAACAAACGCAAGATGGCTGACATATTTTTTAGTGTATCTGGGATTGTAAAACAGTTAAGATCCTTAGACGCCAGGAAGGCATCTGGCTCAGACGGTATCTCCGTAAGATCATATGTTGACTCTGCTACAAGTACAGCACCATTCTTATCCTATCACAGATCATTGGAACAACGGAAAGTTCCACAGGACTTCAAGGAGACCCAGGTCATAGCAATCTCTATAAAAGGGAGAAAATCGGATGCACATAATTACGGGCCGATTTCACTGACATCGGTTTCTTGTAGAATCATGGAATATATTTTGTGTTCAGACTCTGACAAGCTCATCTGCGGAAACCAGCACGGTTTTAGGAAACAGAGGTTATGCGAGACACCGCTGGCCCTCTTTGTGCATGATATAGAACAGGCTCTAGATACCGGCTCCCAGGTTGATGCCATATTTCTCGACTTTCGAAAGGCGTCCGACTCAGCTCCGCACTGTCGCTTGCTCCAAAAAGTGCGCGCTTGCGGTCTGTTCGATGACATATGCGGTTGGATAGAAAGTTTTCTAACAAACAGAGAGCAGTATGTCGTCCTGAATGGGGTGACTTCAACAGACACAAGCGTAACTTCAGGTGTGCCTCAGGGCAGCGTGATAGATCCGCTGTTTTTTGCGATATACGAGTACATAAACGATCTGGTTGATGGTATTGACAGCGACATTAGACTGTTTGCCGATGATGCTGTAGTCTACAGGAAAAGTAGTATCACACGAAAGTTGTGAACAAATCAATGAGGATTTTCAGAAAATAAATGCGTGGTTTAATGACTGGCAGTTATCTCTCAATATTAGTAAGTGTAACCTACTGCGTAAAACAAGGCGAAAATCCCCATTAATGTACGAGTACAAAATAAATGCCCAGTCTTTGGAAGCGGTAACATCCGTCAAGTATCTGGGTGTGACTATACGAAATGATCTCAAATGGAATGATCAGATTACTCAAGTAACGGGCAACGTGAACTCTAGATTGAGGTTTATTGGGAGAATCCTGAAGCGATGCAGTCCTTCAACAAAGGAAATAGCTTACAATACTTTAGTTCGTCCAGTCTTAGAGTACTGCTCGTCTGCATGGGACCCTTACCAGTTGGGTCTGATTCCAGAGATTGAGAAGGTCCAAAGGAGAGCGGCAAGATTCGTGACTGGTACATTTAGCCGTCGTGAGAGCGTTACAGATCTCACAGAAAGCTTGAAGTGGGACACACTTGCAGATAGACTACGCGATAAACGGAAGGAGCTGCTCACTTTATTTCGAAATTCGATCTTCGCCGAGGATGTAGAGCATATATTATTACCACCAACTTTCAAATCGCGCAATAATCACCACTCAAAGATAATGGAAATTAGAGCTCGTACTGAAACGTTCAGACAGTTATTTTTACCTCGCGCGATCCGCGAGTGGAACAGAGGGGGGGGAGTATGACTTTGGCGCGAATTGTGCCCTCCGCCACACACCGCTTGGTGGCTAGCGGAGTGTATATGTAGATGTAGAAATATACCGTATCCCATTCACATCTGCGCCTGTCACCCGACAAAAAGTAATAGGTGCCTTGCAACATTCTGTGCCATCTCACACCGTGGTCGAAGACTTGAAGCGGATGAACGAGGGAATTGACATCCCCAGTTCGATATAGAAACAAGCGAAGTTGCAAGATGCGCACTTTATTTAACTGATGACTAGTTTTGGGTTATCTGAGGCCGTTTATAAATCACCCAGATGGACAAAACAGCGTTTTTCGAAGTAGCTGTTCTACATGAATTGGTTAACACGAGTTGCTGTAATGCAGTTTATCCAGATTGCTGGAAATCCACAATTACCGTCCCCGACTACGAAAGTACCTTTAATATCGCACCACAGACAGCTGTCTCTGGAATGGTCCCGTGAGTGTTTTGTCACTTGGAATGCACTAACAGGAGACCAGGTCGATCAGGAGAGTTCAGTG
Organism: Schistocerca piceifrons; assembly: GCF_021461385.2. NCBI lineage: Eukaryota > Metazoa > Arthropoda > Insecta > Orthoptera > Acrididae > Schistocerca > Schistocerca piceifrons. The sequence continues at coordinate 465,329,756 of NC_060140.1, read as the reverse complement.
ACTTCGAATGTTGGCAGTAGTCTGTAGATTTCACCTGAGCAGCAAACACATCAGGGACATTTCCACCCTCCTAAAACGGCCAAGTTGGCTGTTGATGACGTCACTGTGAAGTGGCAACGCGAAGGTAGAACCACTTCTAAAACAAGATTATGCAGACCTCACGCACAGACGGACAGGGACAATCGAGCCTTGTGGCAGGCGGTTGTAAAAAATCTCTTGACGTCAGCGAAAGGAATCGCTCATGAGTTACGTAGTGTTACTAGCAGCCCAGCTAACAGAATGACTGTGCGTATGGAGTTAAAAGGAATGGGTAGAACGGTCGACTAGTTCCTCATAAGCCTCACCATTCTGTAATTAGAGCTAATCGACGCTTGACGTGGTGTAAAGGGCGACGCCACAGGACAGTGTTTTAGCGTGGTGAACCACGCTGTACGCTGCGGAAGCCCGAAGGAAGGGTTTGCGTTCGCTGAACGCCAAGAGAACTTGTACGGAATCCACGTGTTGCCCACGTTGTTTCGACTACGCTGTGTAAGTTTCTCAGGGAAGTCAGTATACACCCTCCATACGGTCCCGATCTCTTCCCATGTCATCTCCATACTTTTGGAGTCCTGAGGACTCCAGACGATGAGGTGCCCGCCTGGGTACATTCGTTGTTCCGTAGCCAACAACACTGGGATAAATGTATTGACAGTTACAGCGATTGCTTCCGAAGTAATGAGTAACTTATTTTTTTCCATCTGTCTCGTTTTAATCTGACTACTCTTTACACTTTCCTCATTGGTCCAGGATCCCTGCAGTACAACATGCCGCAACAGATTACAACATTTCAGTAATGTATGCTTACAGATTTTCCCTCGTGCGATGCAGCCGTACAGTCTCATGTCACCGAAATCCCCACATAACATGTGGTCTTGAGATATGGCTCGAATGGAAGGTACCGGTCCGTATCACAATTAAAGACATACCGACACATATACTGTTGTACCCGCTCCCAAGAAAAAGAAGAGAAGCTATAAGTCAAAAATCAGCTTCGTAATCAAAGTTGTAGAAGCTAACCTGTGAAACTAAATATTCACGCACTTCATCATGAAAACTAACATCCATTATGTTGACGTACTTTAATGATACAGATATGTAGCAATAAAATGGAAACTCATTTTGATCATATGGGCGCTATAGTTTCTTCCGCTCATTCGGAATACGATGGTTATTCGGAAAGTAAGGAACGATCGGTCACGACATCGAAATCACATTGAAAATCCGATGAAGTTTTGCACAGATGTGTTGGGCAGTGTCTCTAGAATGCCCGTCGATCGCGTTACGTCGTGGTTTTTAGTTCTGAGCACACAGAGAGCACATAAAATACCTAGAACAATAGTATCTCCCGCCTAGTACGAGGGCCTGGTGAGAAATTTCGCCTGAAGCTATGCAGCCAACATTACATACATGTCGTGCGGTTTCTTCTTCAAGACAATTCTCAGCCGCATTCTGCAGAGGCAAAGAAGATGCTCCTGCATCGTTTTCAATTTTAAATGTTTGATTACCCACAATACAGCCTATAGTTATCTCCCTCTGAGTTTCATCTCTGCTCACATGAACCGCTGGCTATGAAGACAACATTTTGGCACAGACAACGAGCTGTGGGCCAGTGTAGAGAATTGTCGGAAAGCACTGACGGCTGTCTTGTGTTACGATGGTATTGGGAAGTTGGTACAACGCTACGACAAACGTCTAAGTCGGATCGGCAGCTATGGAGTTAAGTAGCTGGAGGTTGTAGCTAACTGTTGCAGATAAAACAGTTATGATTTTCATTGTGGTTTCCGTTTCGTGACCTATCGTTCCTTACTGTCCGAATAGCCCCCGTATTTTAGTACAAATCTTGTTGGTACATCGTAAGCTGCCTTAGTTATTACACTTGGTTTACCGCATCAGTATCGAGCACAGTTCGTCTCTAGTTGGTTATAAGCATGAGACTCAGTGGCATCAAAACGTAAGCTCGGAAACTTTTGGAGAACTTTCACAGTCGTATGGATCCTCTGCATTCTTTTCCACCGTTTGTTTGGTTCTCTGGTACCTGAGGAGAGCACCATTTGCTTCGTAATTAGTAACATGAAAATATGAAAATGTTTTAACGACCACAAAGTACACTACTGGTCATTAAGATTGCTACACCACGAAGACGACGTGCAACAAACGCGAAATTCAACCGACAGGAAGAAGATGCTGTGATATGCAAATGATTAGCTTTTCAGAGCATTCACACAAGTGCTGGTGGCGACATCTACAAAGTGCTGACATGAGGAAAGTTTCCCTCGATTTCTCATACACAAAAGGCAGTTGACCGACGTTGCCTGGTGAAACGTTGTTGTGATGCCTCGTGTAAGGAGGAGAAATGCGTAGCATCACGTTTCCGACTTTGATAAAGGTCGGATTGTAGTCTATCGTGATTGCGGTTTATCGTATCGCGACACTGCTGCTCGTGTTTGTCGAGATCCAATGACTGTTAGCAGAATATGGAATCGGTGGGTTCAGGAGGGTAATACGAATCGCCGTGCTGGATCCCAACGGCCTCGTATCACTAGCAGTCGAGATGACAAGCATCTTATCCGCGTGGCTGTAACGGATCGTGCGGCCACGTCTCGATCCCTGAGTCAACAGATGGGGATGTTTGCAAGACAACAACCATATGTGCGAACAGTTCGACGACGTTTGCAGCAGCATGGACTATCAGCTCCGAGACCATAGCTGCGGTTACCCTTGACGCTTCATCACAGACAGGGGCGCCTGCGATGGTGTACTCAACGACGAACCTGGGTGCACGAATGGCAAAACGTCATGTTTTCCGATGAATCAAGGTTCTGTTTACAACATCATACTGGTCGCATCCGTGTTTGGCAACATCGTGGTCAACGCACATTGGAAGCGTGTATTCGTCATCGCCATACTGGCGTATCACCCGTCGTGATGGTATGGGGTGTCATTGATTACACGTCTCGGTCACCTCTTGTTCGCATTGACGGCACTTTGAACAGTTGACGTTACGTTTCAGATGTGTTGCGACGCGTGGCTCTACCTTTCATTCGATCGCTGCGAAATCCTACATTTCAGCAGGATAATGCACGACCGCATGTTGCAGGTCCTGTACGGGCCTATCTGGATACAGAAAATGTTCGACTGCTGCCCTGGCCAGCACATTCTCCAGATCTCTCACCAATTGAAAACGTCTGGTCAGTGGTGGCCAGCAACTGGCTCGTCACAATACGCCAGTCACTGCTCTTGATGAACTGTGGTATCGTGTTGAAGCTGAATAGGCAGCTGTACCAGTACACGCCATCCAAGCACAGTTTGACTCAATACCCTGACATATCAAGGCCGTTATTGCGGCCATAGGTGGTTGTTCTGGATACTGATTTCTCAGGATCTATGCGCCCACATTGCGTGAAAATGTAATCACATGTCAGTTCTAGTATCATATATTATCATCTGCATTTCTTCTTGGTGTGGCAATTTTAATGGTTAGTAGTGTACGTAAAATTTGTAAAAAGTTTTTTTCTTGGTTCACCGTTCACTGTGTTATGTTATTTTTTTTAACAAAGGGATCTCAGAAATGGTCCACATTCAGTGACGTATAAAAACGAACGTCTGTATGTCATATGTTGAGTTACAATAATTAATGTAGCTAACTCTATATCAATATACTATCTTGTATACCGTATATTCAACCTGCTGAATCCCCGACGTAAGAAACCAGAAATATTTAATTTTTGCGGTTTACGTAATATTTCACTGGTATCTCTAATGTTATGCTACTAAGAGAGCTGCACCTGTCACAAACAGAAGTATAGGGAGGAGGAAGTAAAACTTAGCGTTGTACACACCGGCGTTGGTTGACCGTTATTTTAGCGTTATTAATTGCCGTCACAGCCCTTTAACCTAGGCACTTAAGATGCGGTAGTAATTATGTACTCACCTCAGATAGAAAACAATTCCAACCACTGTGTAACTTCACTTTTTTTAAAAATATACAAATCATTCCTTAATGTGGAAGATGCGGTGAATTCCTGGGGTCGAGTCCTTGGATTTAGAATGTCGAACTTGTAATTTAGAGACATCAAAAATTAAGAAATCTCAGGGGATCCTGACGGAGCTAAATTCAGTGAAATTATTTCAATCAATATCCTGATGCTGAAGAAACATTTACTTCTGTTGTTACTCTTCTACTGCCTGTAGTTGATTAATATGTCATACACTACCTGTTGAATTTACAATATTCGAATGCGGCTGAAATGAAACAATAAAACGAGGATTACGATGATACTGAAATAATATTCCTGGCTATTAATAACAGTTTCTGGTAAACGCCTAGAGAAGCAGCAATCTGTCTAGAGCCCTTGATGTTTCTTTACAACGCAGCAGCTCGGAGCCCCAGGTGGCGTAGTGCCTGCGGTACTCGTATGCTACGAAGTGCACTATGGTTTTACATCTATACTTTAAGGAAGCCAGAGAAGCCGACTATTTTTTTGTTTCCAGTTGACTATCAACGCGATGATGCAGTAATGAATTCCAGGCATTTTAGGTTCACTTATTTGATTTAACGTCCGCCGTAAGCTACTAATGATGAGCCATACAACACCTGGCGTCGTGACGGTAATTTTCACAGCTCATTTTAAGTGAGAGACAGTAAGACTGCCTCACGTTTTCACATTTTACAACGTGATAAAGAATAAAAGGACGACACTTAAACTGCAGATGGTGTCTGACTAAACGTGGAAGGAGTACCTGTACTAACATAGCACATTAACCGTTATTAAGTCACATACGAGCAGCCTAGCTCATTCACTGAGTTTAGCTGATAACAGAGTCTAAGGCATAATAAACACAGTTCCTATCATATGCTTGAACCTAGAAAGGCTGCAGAGAAAAGCCAAAATGAATCCTTGCTTGTGGCAGGTATGTATTTCTTCTCGCGATGACTTTCTGAAATATACATAATAAAGTCTTTTTAATGTGTATTAAGTTTCAAGTTTTTATATCTATAACTATACGTAAAAACACTGTGTTATCTTTGAATAGCCTATTTGTCCGAGGAACATTAGTAGACCAAGATGGGACGTCTTCCAACATCCCTTAGAAATCCAGTTCCGTAAGCTCAGGGGTTACAGAATGCACACTACCGTTGCATGTTAACGGTTACCATAGGTGATATGAATCGCGGAGTTGATTGTGATTCTCGTTGGTTCTCGGATTCTGCCATGATATTTTGAGAAGAGCTGTTTCACTACCCAGTCACATCTTAAGAGAGATTGTATGATCATTCCGCTGGCAGATTTCCGGCAGTCTTAAAATTTCGTAGCCTCAGCGTTAAATTAGTCTTAACAGTACGGGATGGCTTAATTTCTCCAGCTTACACCGGTGGCACGCGTTTCTGTGATTTCGTTTCAAATGATGTGGAGAAAACACACACTTCATGGTCGACAGACACTCGATGTTGTTCGTTTCAAAGGTTCCAACTACGTACCTAGCAACGCGATGGACATCCTATCACTACTAATATAGCTTTTTATCTTCGAAGAGGACTTGCCGCTACATTATGATGGACTGAATGAGGATATTTATTTTCAGTTCACAAAACCTGACGAACATTTGTAGCTTGGTTTTTGGGTGAAGTTATGTGACTGAGTTCAACGTAAAGATCAAAATCTGTTACCCTGTCTATTAAACATTGGACAATGATTGCTACGACGCTAAACTGGGGACTTCAGAGCTCTGGTGGTACGTGATCATTATGCGAGACAGCATTGTTGATCCAACGTTATGGGGTTATCACTGTTCACGTGTACTGGCAAACTGTTCGATCCTGGTAGGGTAGATTACGATGTGTAGCACTGACGAAGTACTTGTTGCGAAATGCAAGCCCCTGGGGCGGCTAGCATGCGGAGCAATAGCCTGAATGGACTTCTGGAATCGCTCTTGCCTTATTACATTAGTTTGGTTAACTAGACAACAATATGGACTTTAACAACTGGAACTGCATCTTCTTCTTTGTATTTGGGGACAACAAACAGGCCTAATTTAGGATCTAGAGATGCGTTAAAAGCCTTGGAGGAGAACTTAAAGAAAGTCAAAATGGATTCAATTCGTCCATCGAACAGGTGGAAGAAAGGAGAACTAAATATAATTAAAAGCAGTAGTACGTTTAACTGCACAGGAAAACGGGAGTGATGAAACCGAAGTGCAGACTTTAACGTAGATAAGGAAATTGTCAACATTACAGTTACTGAAGAAGTATCAGAGAAAATAGCAGTACTTCTTCAAAAACAAACAGAAAATATTCAATGAGAAAAATGCAGGTTAATTCTACGTGGTGCTCTGATGACGATAAGAAGGTAGACGATCTCTATGATGAAGTACTAAGGCAGAAACACTTACTACAAGGTAAGAGAGGAACATTTTATCGCGGAAATGTAACAGAAACTAATGAACGGTTTTTCAGATGAAACTTGAAATACGATTCCATTAAGTTACAGAGGTCATACGTTAGTAAAGTTTGTCAAGTATAATAAATTATTTATCCTAATACATATGAAAACGGACTTCGAATGGACCAAATGGAAAAAATAATTGGACTATATTTTACTCACCAATAAAATAGATCCTAAGTGACTCCATATTCTTAGGATACAGACTGAACATAGATATAACGCTAAAAAGAATAGACACACCAGAGAAGAAGTAGGAAGTGTAAATTAATTAACTTTATTAAGGAGAGGTGCAACAGATTAAATTAGGAAGGAAACGTAGCATCCAGAAAAAGTGAAGGTTACAGAGACAAAACGTAAGGGGAAGTTTTCTGGCATAGGTGCTTAGGCAAATAGTGAAAGATGTTGCATGATATAGAAGAAAAAGAAATCATTTCATATTAAATGAGGCTACTATCGAACAAGAGGTGGCAGTTTCTGGCAGATGATTTTGGAAACATGACGGAATACGGTGAATAAAACAAAACTCTTCTTAAATGTGTTCTATATTAATCGAGGAGGTTCAAATCGACATTTGCAAAGAGAAACAAATGAAAATAAATGACAATAAGAATAACACTAAACTCATGGCCATGCTGAATATGCACCACAGTTCATACAATGTGGCAACTGGGACAACAGAGAAAATTGTGCATACATTCCAGGATTTCTCTAAATATTTGTGTACATGTAAGTCGGGAACATGGAGATTAATGAAAGCAATTACATTGTGGACAGACCATCCAATATGTTAAAAAAGGCTTCCTAGGTATGAAGAAATGGAGTTGCCTGCACAAGATTATATCTCAGTTCAGATGATTAAAGGTGTCATTAAACTGCACAAAACGAGCCTGCAAGTCTCTTTTCTTACTGTTTAACAAAAACTGGAACAACGATATTTATTTTACGTCACTACAAAGGAGGCAGACAATCCTTAAAAAATGTAGTCCTGCCACACTTCTCCACAGAATTCACTGGATATTCATTGCATTTACCTCCAGTTAATTCAGCGCAGGGAAAGCAAGATTTCGAAGTGCACTGTGTAGTGTCTAGAAAGCCTACATACTCGGTTCGCTAGACAAACAATCAAACAAGTCGTATTAATGAGTTTTATTAAAATACGAAAATTATGATACTTAACTTTGACAATTACAGAGATGTGTCGCAAGGACGACGGAGGTTCGAGTCCTCCCTCGGGCATGGGTGTGTGTGTTTGTCCTTAGGATAATTTAGGTTAAGTAGTGTGTAAGCTTAGGGACTGATGACCTTAGCAGTTAAGTCCCATAAGATTTCACACACATTTGAACATTTTTTTTTTTTTTTTTTTGTCGCAACCAAAGAGCGACATACGAAATAATCTTCTTCAGTATAGACAAGTCTGCGATACACAGAGAGTGCAAGCGAAGCGATTAACATTGACGCTGCTATCGAAGTCACTAATCTTGAAGCTGCTATTGAAATGGGTTGTCTCCAGTCGGTCCTGGCGCTTATGTCCTCTTGACGTAGGGGCCGCTGTTACCGCGTTGTTGTTCTGGAGGGAGGTCCGGTCAGCGGGCGATTGGCTGACTCCTTCTCACAGTCTTCTCTGCTCCATCGTTCCCGAATGGCACGCCGGCGCCTGATTTTGGGCGTAACACACTGCATGCGAAAATTAAAAGTTCACTTTTTCTAAACCCCGTAACTGTTCCCATTCCAGCACATAAGCTTGAAGATTGTCTTCCTCTGTAACGGCGCAAAGGTGTGGGGCCGTGTGACGTCACCCTCAGGCCCGTTGATCCTTCAAACAGCAAAGTGTTAACATTCCAAAAAGAAAAGGCGGCAGACCAGAAGTTCTTGTGAGTTGTAAGCTGCGTTAATGGCGTCACACTGGCACCAGATTTCACCACAATTCTGTCCAACTGAAGCTTGCATGTATCACACGATGGGAAGGTTGTCACACCTCCTCTTACCCGTTTTTGATGCCTCTGTGAAGGAAGTCTGAACCGCTACAACCGTCGTTGAAATTATGCGGTTTTCATATGGACTATCGAGGAAAAAAATTTCAGACACACCACCGCTAACGCTCAGAATGGACAAGACAATCGCGTCAATGAATCGTCTCTTCGCTTTGGGCTTTGATCACCGCCGAACACGACACTTAGCAGTACGATGATCAACAGGACGATATTTTTTGACAACGTTCGACACTGCTACCACACCGTCGGACCTTGGACTCCAAGGATATCGTGAGGCTGCAACCCCATGACACGTGATCCGACCGCTTGGGAGTGTAGTATAACTGCAGTTTTTGCTCTAGTATACGGGGTGGAACCACTATAGTTGATACCTACGCACTTTAGTTTAGCACGATGCGTATGTATCTGTCAGAAACGTCGACGCACCTTCTGCCTTGCGGCTACTCTAGCGCTTGAAGGAAGTCAAATCCCACGTAAAGAAGGTAGGAGGGGTTGCCTCACACTCAGGCGCTAGATCAGCCATGAGGTTTAATGTGTGTTGAAGTTACTGAGAGGTAAATTTTTAATGCTCACAACTAAGCGCGGAAATGGTGCAACGATAAGAATGTGAAGCCCTGGCTGCTCCACATTCCGATTTCATCGAATTGTTTTTAACAGTCCCTAGTGATTTCAAGCTGTACAGCGAAGCAAAAATTGCGTTCATGCTACACTCCAGATGTGTCAGATCACGTTCAGTGAGGTTGCAGCCCCACAGTGTCTTTAGAGTAAGGTTCAAACGTTCATGGGTTGGCAGTAGTATCTATCGTTCTCAAAAACTGAGAATTGTACGTTTCGACCGCACAATGTGTGGAAATAAACACCTCATGCAAAGGGGTGGTTTCATTGACACACTTCACGCCACCCCCTGATATGTTTACGTGTCAATTCTTAGCGGCGATGTGTCGGAAGTGTTTTCCCCCCAACCACCCGTAATCTAACCACGTGATTTCAACTCTGGTTATGGCGTTTCTGACATCCATGGAAGAGGCGTCAAATCAGGGACTGAAATTTAGGAAAGAGGAGGTGTGAGGACATTCCCATCGTGTGACACGTACACAGGGACATAGGGCAGAATTGTGATGAAATGTGGTGCCAATGTGGCATCATTAAACCCACCTTACAGCTCACGTAAACATGTGAGCTGTGTATAATTGCGTGCGCTTCCGCGGCCAGAGTCACTCGACGTAAAAGTTTTCTGGGTATGATATTGCGTCATATTGTTTAAAGCTAATGCTGGAGAAAAACCAACGTTACAGCCACGGTTGCAGCGCCCTTCTTCTGGGTCATAAATTAACAATGGCGCCACAGAATCGACTGGGAATCTATATTTATCACAGAAGACGACTGGATTAACGAAAATAAGTACAAAACTAAAAATATTGTTTCTATGCGTTTACTAAACCCAAGAGGATTTTCTGAAGAAAGCTTCCAATCCGTTTGAAAGATAAAACTTCCAATCAATGAGTATTATGGCAGTGATAAATCGATGTGAAAACCATTCAAAAACTGGTGGCTTACCGCCGAATCGAGAGGTGGAAAAATACAAGGTCGGTGTTGACAGAAAAAAAGACAGTTTGGGATGGAAGACGTAACAGTGGGTGTAATCGAAATGAAGCGGATATGCTAGAGATGGGATGATAAATATTTACGCCAATGGACGGTAGATGAGACTCCGTTGGATTTCAGGAGACAAGAAAAGACCTAGACGAAATCCACACTGAACTGCTTCTTCACATATTTCGACGTCACTTTCCTTATTTTTCCGGATGTCTGTGAAAACTTGCTCATGTTTTTGAAACATCGTAACTTCATCTGCACGAATATTCGCTTTATTATGGAGGTGGTAATGGATGGCACTTACGTTCCATGATGTGCTGATCATAGAAAAGTCATGGTAATGAAAGAGATGCGTTATTTTCATACCCTCTTTACAATTTTATTTTTCCATGACTTACTACTATTTTATTCAATATGCCTGTCAGACACATTCTATGTTTGTTACATTTCGATTGTTGGAGCAGGATTTTCTGCAGCACAACATTTAAGTTTATTTTATTCTCCTTTTAGTTATTTGGATCAGCAGCCACATTCTTTTCCTTGTGACTAGTCCCAGTGTTGTATCTGTATGAAAAGAGAACGTGGCGACAAAGCCTCAAGTTAGAGGCAGTTTTTTTCTTTGCTCCTTTCTTTCTCCGGTAGCCGTGGGAGATTTCGTTGGCTTTCTGTATGCCTGTTTGGCGGGAGCAAGTCTCAACAGCAGAAGCGAATGTTCCCGCCGTTTTTAAAATCGAATTCTTTGAAGGGTCCTGTAGAATTCTGTGCAGAACTTCCTAGAACTTTTTGGAACCTTTCTCACTTCAGAAAGAGCCTAGAGGCAAAGACTACCAACCTTTCCAAGCCACTCTACTTCGCTTAGTTGCCCACGATTTTAACAGGCACAAGGGATTGGTCGGTTGCCGACCTCCACAAAGAACGTACCCTGCACATAGCGTCCGGTGAAGGTTGTGAGTTTTCGTTATAGACACCCGGACCCAAGCAGCCAATGAACAGACCTTATCTGATAGGAAGTGGATATATTGAGTCACGCTGAGGTTTTATAAATTAAGTCGTCTGCTAGTTTCTACATCAGGAGAAGGGATTGATTACTTGTCCTGGTTTCTGTCTGTGAGGTTTACTCAGTTCACGTGGAAGTTAAAAGCATGAAGTCAGCTTGTTGCAGCAGCTTCTGCTAAGTTGCGTAGTTTTGCTATGAAATAGGTGATTAAAGTTGCACTAGTACTCCCCCGCGACCCTCAGATAGATTGTCGCAGTATTAATTCCGTTTGTTCTGAATTCTGTGTTGAGCGAGTAATACATAAGAACTGTTTCTTCCGTGGTGTTGCACAACAATTGGTCGTCGGTCGTTTCTCCTTAGCTGGAGAGAAGTCAGGATTTCGAGTCTATCGAGCACCAATAGCGGTTTTCCCAAATGAAAAATGCACGGCTACGTAGAATTTATTGTGCTTCGGGACAACACTTCTTTCCTTCTTCGATATTCCTCTTTGGATTCCCCATGTGATCATATATCAGTAGATTCATTTTAAAGTAGCTCATTATCCCAAACGTATTAAGAGGTTTCTCGCTCTGAATTCATAATCTGAATTAACGAGATTCACCCCTCCATTGTGTGTACAGAAGAGACTACTGTAGCACGAGGTGTCCATGGTCTGCGTATGTACTTTCTGGTATCAAGCTATGCAATAAATAGCCAGTCTACTGAATACAGGTTAATTACCATTTAAGATTATTGCACTTCCCTTCTGCTACAGGGAATATTGATATGAAATGAGCAGGCAACCAAAAAAAAAAATTCTATATGAAAGTAAAATGCTTGGTCACTGCATGGTCGTGCCACATCTTAAAATACCCGCTGAGTTTGTCTGTTCCTTTTCCTTTTCGGTGTTCGGTACGTCAATCGGTAAAAACGGAACCCTTACAGGATTACATTTTTGTCCGTTCGTCTGTCTATCAAAGTTTCAAACATTGTTTTCCTCAGACAGTGGCAGCCATATCAAGTTGAAATTTGTCTCGCATACTCAGTCCTCGGGTTCGTTGACGGTGTAAAGCATTGATGCTTATAAGTCAGTTCAGTCAAAAGAAACGGCCCTTTGTGTTACATATTTTACACTCGCAAACTCACTCATAAAAACCTTTAGTGTACGTCCCTTTGGCCTAGAATCAGAAAATTTGGCAAGAAGGAAGGTTTCTCAGCACAACTAAAGTAAAAAATCCGAAAACTGTAAATTTTTCATTATGTCAAACGATTTTCTTTTTTTTTTTCTTTTCCTTTTTGTCATTTCACATCTGGCTGTCTGTTCTTCCGTCTGTTAAGACCCATTTTCTCAGGAACGAGTAGACGTATCAAGTTGAAATGTATGTCACATGGTTCAGGTCCATGGCCCCTTAACGTTAGGTTCTATGGCGAAGCAATGCGAATGTTTGTTTCACATACAACTGAAAACGTCATATCTACGTGTATTAATCTCTCTGGAAATTTGATGACGGATAAATTTCGAAACATCATTCGTTGCCTGGTGTTTGCCTTTTATCATAGCCACCCAGTCGGCGTGGAAAGAGAACTAATTATTATTGTAATAATGGTTGTCTGGCTCCCGCATGACTTGGTCACAGCTGGAATCCCAGGGACGGATACCTCGCCAGTATCAATGTCGTTAATAGGCAAATATGATCGAGATTCTCGTTCCCGGAATGGATGAGGCTTCTGTACACATAATTAAGTTTGTACAGAACTCTCAGCGCGTGAGTCCTAATCGCACCTGGCTAATTTTCTTTTAGATCAATTAGAAAGTATAGGGCTAATATGTTTTCCCTTAACAAGTGAGGATCCCGTACGAGCCCTGCAGCTCCGATGGACTGTTTATCCGCCAGCGGGGTGAAGTACCCCAAGCGAAACTTTGTCCAGTGTGCTAACTGAAAATAGCTTTTCCCCTCTTCCTGTAATCATAGCAACAACGATTACGACTGACCAGTTGATTAGATTAGGCTCACTTTGTTATAAGTGACAACAAAAGTCAAAATTAAAACGCTTCCGTTGGCAACGGGAAATAAAGAGTCGTACCATAGGTCAAATTAAAATATCCTTTTTAGTACGTAGGAAGCTAACGTAGATTCTTACCTCCGCACCGATGGTTAGCATCATCCACTTCAACATTAAGGAGTACATCCTACACATCTCCTCGTAGACGCTGAAAGCCAGCCGCCTCAGTTTGCACATCTTAGGATAAACTTCGTCAGAACGGTTACAATGAGAGAAAAAATGGACGTGACATATGCTGGCCACTAGTTGTGGGTAGGGCAGGATTTGGAGGGAGAGGAGACTGAGGGTGAGGCTGCAAAGTTAATTTTCTTCTATCCTACGCAGAATTATTCTCAAATAAAACTGGCTGCGAAGTGTGTTTTCTTACTTACTTTCCTCTAAAATATAAGCTCCTTTACGATCCATGAAGTATGTTACGGGCCAGCATAATACATGCGTCGATCGACAAAGGTACAGTTAGAGAATGACACTTGTAGCCTAAACCTCTGTATGGAATGTGAGTTTTAGTATCTACAAGAGTTTAACAAGTCTGCAACTGGGATACACTGCGTCGGCAAAGTCCATCCCCTAAAGTAGATCAACGCTAAAGTCGTCTGAGTATCACTTCTAACTATTGGGACTGTTTCCTAAGCTATTCTATCGAAATTGCATTATTGTGTGGTCTGTTTAATAGAGACGGAAGTTTTGGCTCAAATTCGACTTGATTTTTCACTCTCTTCTTCGTGAAACAACAAAGAGATCGATTTAGCGTAACTTCTCCATCTGTGTGTTTAATGACCTCTGGTTGGTACGTGGCGCTGATGTCCACCGTGTGTACTTTGTCTTCCTGCACGCTCACGTACGTTGACCCCACCAACAATCTCCGCCAACCGTGGGTTTAAATTGCCGAACAGAAGTGGTACGTGCTGTCTTAAAAATGACGGGGAGGAAACCTGTAGAAATATCGTCTGACTATATATCTCGGGCGCCGTTTTCCCATGAACTGTTCGAACTGATTACAGGCTGGTATGTGCTTAGAGTCCTTAACTGTTTCATACTCGCCTATTTTAAGTAACACTTAATTCTTCTTTAAAACAGTTGATGTTGTAAGCAATACTATCAGTGTGCCTTAGATGTAAGGAATACTATGAAGAACAGCTATGGAATTTGTAACACAATCGGAATTTTAAACAGTTGATTTCTGATACAAAACTCCTACATTCGTGTATCTTGTAACAAAGATTCGTTACTGCAACGATCTGTCAATAGAGGAAAAAAACTGTAGACCATTTTAAGTGTATAACAGTTAATTGTTGTAAATACTGCACTATCCAATCAGTAACCAAATACGTAAATTGGCATACATACTTCTTTAGACTTTATTGGTAACAATCTTCAGAATCGCTATTGTGTACGTCTGATGATAATGCAGCACTGTCAATTGTTTCGAGATGTTCAATAAATTTGTAAACTTTTGAACATTCAATTTGCGTAGAGTAATCATTATCACGTCACAGAGTTCAGCTCTGGATTTGCGATACGATCTTAATAGCGAACATTACCGCGGCAATTACGTATTCAAATCGAACGTAGTTCCCACGCCTCTCTGTTTCCTGGCGGCGATTAGCGCAACGAGAAATAATACCCTGATAAATCGCCTTCTCGGTCCATACAAATAACGTTCGCCCTGTCGTTTTATTTTCGCGCTGCCGGGGCGAGCCGCCGCGCTAAAGGAAGATGGCTCCGCATTCTCTAGAATATGCTCCCCCCTGCTGTCGGTGGCCACGCAGCAATATTGCTCGGCCCGGCGCCATACTTGTTACTGTTAATTAAGGCGATAAAGCGGCACCCTTATCACGTGACCCCGGCGGCACACTGCGTGAATACGTAATCTGCGCTCGGCGCATGCGCAGAACCTGTGCCGGTAATAACTTGGCTCCTCCCCCGCCGCTCAGAGACGCGCCAGGGCACGGAACCGGCGCGCACTTCTCTTTTTAGCCAGGTAGATCAGTCGCAGATTAGTACGCCTCTCGAATTTCCTACTCCGTCGGCGAAAGTCAGAGGGGGGGGGGGGGGAGAGAGAGAGAGAGAGAGAGAGAGAGAGAGAGAGAGAGGCAGAGGACGAGAGACCGGAAAAGGGGACAACTTATTACAAAATTTCATGGCTAAGTGTTTCCAATTTTTAATTACCGTGTCTACGAATATGTGGTGCGTTGTGGCCACACAGCAAGCCACGTCATCGACCCTATTTCAGCCATCTTAGCCTGTATCTTTGATCTCTACGTCGAATGAAAACAGTCTTTAAGATAGCAATCTCAATCTGACCATACATAAGGTATAAAATAACAATTATAAGCTTGTTTTTTAAAGAGTAAATTTTCAAAAAAGTCTTCATTGATTATAGTATATATTAAGGTTGGCAGACGACGTATTTCTACATAGAAATATTCCTTCTGCTCTTTTCTCCACTTTGTTTCAGTTACGCTTCAGCACACAGTTGACTGGTGAAGGAAGTCTCATAAAGGAAGGAGACAGAAGGATATGGATGTGTGAATGAAGCTGTGAGTGATTAAGGTGGTGCGTAAACACACTGCTGGCAATATAAATTGCAATAACATGTACATGGCATGCAAAAAACGGTATGCAAAGGATGAGGACGTCAATGCAGTTACGCAAAGTACTTAGGGGCAGCTCTACCTACATTCTATATATGTGTAAAGATAATGAAGCATCAATTCCTCATTCGCAAATCAAATTAAAATGTTGTTCGTTTGTGAGAAGCACCACCCCGAACGGCATTTCTGCTGCCGTATCAGTTGCGAATGATGGTTTCAGTATCACAACAGACACGAATCGGTGTCCTTAACTAAATCCTCATACCACACGCAAAGTAGGTCAGCAGATAGTTTTGCGAAACATTTCCACCTATACTTCTTAATGGTATCCAACTATTCTATCAAAAAACACAGATTCCAGAATAATCTTGGATGAACGACCAAATTTGGACCAATAAACTGATTCATCGTGCATCTCTTTCCAGCCTATTACCAACAGAAAATATATAAAATAGTTTCAACCTGTAACGTAACAAAAATTAGTCCAGTCTCCACTCCCGCAAATTGTTTACTATTGTGGTGTAGTTTGTCACATTTCAAGCAGTGGAAACTCTAGCCAGCTCTGAATTCTTGCGTAAGGTATGCGGTGTGTCAGGCAAATAATGAGAATGGTGTAAGAAATGTAGTTTATTGCAAAGAAAACTGCACATACCCCTTCTTCATACAACGCTTTATATGTGTTCTTTCATTCTTCAAAGAAATGCTGCAGTTCATCCATTGTCACCCTCTTCAACAACTCTGCCACTTTTGCTTTTGCCGCTTCAAAACACTAAAAATGCTTTCCCCTCAATACACTTTTCACTCTTGGGAACAGATAAAAGTCACAGGAAGGCGGATTTGCTGAAGAAGGAGGCTGTTCGAACACGGGAATGCGCTTGTCCGCTGAAAACTATTTCGCAGATACAGCATTGTGAGCTGGAGTTATAGTCATCACGCAGAATCTATGCGTAGTTCTTCATCAAACCCAACTCACGCACATGACATTAGCACCTAACACCACTTTTAACACTTGAAAACACTCCGTTGGCACTACTGCAAAACAACGTCGTCTACAACTATGGCTCAAAAACAGATTAAGGCACACAGAAAGACGAAACGAAAAGTGGCTGCTCTTGGATGTTCAAGGTCATCCGCATTTCAATACTAGCCTTCCCCCATGTGGCTATGTGATAGGAAGTGCGTCGTCTCGATATTTAATTTCCACACCTCGTATGTGTATAACATTCGATTGTTTGGTCACGTCCGTCGTTCCTATACAGAATTAGGTCGGATGTGACCGTATAGACGACTTGAGGTCCACACGCTCTACTTTCTTCATTCATTTCTTAGTCACTGGTGACTCCAGTATCTCCATCCTCACACCAGAAAATATGCCATAGCATAATTGCAGTACCAAATCGGAGACGTGCTGAATCTCGGCTGTACTTTGCCATGATAGGATATATTTCTCCATCCCCTCTTCATTTCATCCACACAATTCTGGAACAAACTACCCTGTAAAATGCG
This sequence comes from Schistocerca piceifrons, assembly GCF_021461385.2. NCBI lineage: Eukaryota > Metazoa > Arthropoda > Insecta > Orthoptera > Acrididae > Schistocerca > Schistocerca piceifrons. The sequence goes on along the minus strand of NC_060140.1, from coordinate 465,312,547 downwards.
TCTTGTCCAAAAACTATTTTCATTTTAGAGGACATTAGACCTTAATCTGTTGTTATCAGTGCAACTTCCCTCTCGGCATAATCCAACTGCTTTCCTTATACCAACAGGAATATGTGTTTGTTGCATTGTAAATTATCCATTTTCCGCTCGTCCTTGGATATTTCTGTTTTATTCCTTCCACTTCATCTGTTAATCTTGCTTTGCTATACACTTTCTGACAAAAAAGTGAAACATCCAGAAAAAGAGGAGAAAACGTTATGAAACTTCACAGATTGAGAATTTATGTGATGCTATAGCGATAACAAAATCGAAAGGGAGAAAATGAAGATTTGGATTTAACATTACATAGTTATTGAGGTTATTGGAGGCAGAAAACAAGCTTGTCCCTGTCAAAGGAAGCTGGTCGTAGGTTGTGTTCCAAAAATGAACAGCATAGAGACAGAAGTGATGACAGTACCTGCAGGACCTGACCATCATTTTGCAGGACAACGCTCAAGCACGTACAGTCCGAGCTGTTACTGATTTGTTTGACTGATGGGGCTGCTAACTGCTATACCACCTACTGCACTCCCCTCACTAAAGCCCTCGTGAGTTCAACTCGATTTCTAAATGGAAATAAACACTGCCTGCCATTCGCTTCAGAACTGCTACAAATTCGTCAGGCAATAGATCGCGCCGCTCTAACTGTCAACACAACTGGCACTGCTAAGAGTATCCAACGACTTCCACATCGGTGGCAACGGGTTATGCACAATGCTGATGACTACTTTGAAGGTCAGTAAAACTTTGAAACATGTATCTAATTTGTACGAGCTGTAAATAAATAGTTGCCACTATTAAACTTCCAACCCTCATATACACGAAGTTACGTTCACACCTGTCTGGGTCTTCTGGGTGCTTCATCCTTTTTTTTCTTGTTTTTTCAGACACTGTATGTTTTTCATCTCCTCACCAGTCAACTTATTATCGAAACTGATTGCTTCCGTGGTGATGCCGTACGTTTTTGTTAGATGTCAAAACTCACATTCCACAAGACCGTGAGGAAATGTCACAGGGGTAGACTGACATGTCTTAAATTCCATATATTCAGTGTCTTTGGACATTCAACCCATAAGGGGCGAAATAGCCTGTGAAAAATTCTGCGAAAATGTCTCATTGTGAGAGCCTTTTTGAAGCTAAATCTATGAAAATTTGTATTTGCTTTCTCAGTTAGAAATTAAAAAATTACGTGTTTCAGTGGTTTTGTAAATTCTACCCCTAAGAGGGTAAAGTTGGAGATGAAAATTTTTGTTAACATATTTCGTTGTATAAAAACATTTTTAACGCTAAATCCATGAAAATTCATTTTGACTCTTCGGCTAGAAATAAAGACATATGTGTTACAGGGTGCGTACACGAAGTCAAAGGGCGGGATTAACAAAAACCTCTGACTTAAGCCACCTTCTCATTGAGTCGTGAGTATTCTGACTGGTTTGATGCGGCCCGCCACGAATTTCTTTCTTGTGCCAGCCTCTTTATTTCAGAGTAGCACTTGTTTTTATGGCCGCCCGAGAGTGGCAACCATAATTTGGATATGGAGTAGGACGTGACCAGGTTCTGACTAAAATCTGGTGGCAGGAAAACGATTAGTGACAAATAAGCGCCAGCTAGTATAAAACAGTTACTTAGCTTTGGTTCAAATGGCTCTGAGCACTATGGGACTTAACATCTGAGGTCATCAGTCCCCTAGAACTTAGAACTACTTAAACCTAACTAACCTAAGGACATCACACACATCCATGCCCGAGGGAGGAATCGAACCTGCGACCGTAGTGGTCGCGCGGTTCCGGACTGTAGCGCCTAGAACCGCTCGGAACGAATCCGTCATTTGCATGGAGCAATTTAGGGAAATCACGGACAACCTAAATCAGGATGGCAGGACGTGGGATTAAACTGTCGTCCTCCCGAATGGAAATTATTCCCTGATGTCTTCACAGATGCCCTATCATCCTGTCCCTTCTTCTTCTTTCCATACATTTATTTCCTCTCCGATTCGCGGCGCAGAACCTCCTCATTCCTTACCTTACCAGTCAACCTAATTTTCAACATACGTCTATTGCACCACACCTCATATGCTTCGAATCTCTTATGTTCCGGTTTTTGCCACAGAGCAAGTTACACTACCATGCAATGCTGTGCTCCAAACGTATATTCCCAGTAATTTATTCCTCAAATTAAGGCCTATGTTTGATATTAGTAGACTTTTCTTCTTTTCTTGGCCAAGAATGCCCCTTTTTGTCACTGCTAGTCTGCTTTTGATGTCCTCCTCGCCCCGTCCGTCATGTATTATTTTGTTACATAGTAAGCAGAATTCATTAACTTCATCTACTTCGTGACCATCAAGTTCAAACGTATGTGAAATCTTATGGGACTTAACTGCTAAGGCCATCAGTCCCTAAGCTTACACACTACTTAACCTAAATTATCCTAAGGACAAATACACACACCCATGTCCGAGGGAGGACTCGAACGTCCGCCGGGACCAGCCGCACAGTCCATGACTGCAGCGCCTGAGACCGCTCGGCTAATCCCGCGCGGCTCGTGACCATCGATCTTAACGTTAAATTTCTCTCTTTTTTCGTTTCTGCTACTCCTTATTACTTTCGTCTTTCTTCGATTTATTCGCAATCTGTATTCTGTATTCATTAGACTGTTGATTCCATTCGACAGATCCTGTAATTCTTCTTCACTTTCACTGAGGGTAGCAATGTCATCAGCGAATCGTATCATTGCTACCTTGAATTTTAATTTCACTGTTGAACCTTTCTTTTATTTCCATCACTGCTTCTTCGATATATAGATTGAATAGTAGGGCCGAAAGACTACGACCCTGTCTGACAAGTATTTTAATCCAAGCACTTTGTTCTTGACGTTCCACCTCTGTTATTCGCTCTTTGCTCTTGTACATGTTGTGTATTACCAGCCTCTCCCTATAGCTTACGCCTATCCTATTTTTCTCAGGATTTCGAACATCTCGCACCATCTGACTCTTTTTCCAGGTGCCTTGATGCCTTTTTATTCAGAAATAGGCCTACATTCGGTAAAGACTAAGACATATCGGCTTTGTCAGAACAGCAGAGAAGAAGAAAAGGTTATGTAATACATTAATTTTTCAATAGACGTCACGTATGTTTATTAAATTCTTGCCAGCTGGTGTGGCCGAGCAGTTCTAGGCGCTTCAGCCTTGACCCGTGTGACCGCTACGGTCGCAGGTTCGAATCCTGCCTCGGGCATGGATGTGTGTAATGTCCTTAGGTTAGTTAGGTTTAAGTAGTTCTAAGTTCTAGGGGACTGATGACCTCAGATGTTAAGTCCCATAGTGCTCAGAGCCATTTTTTTGACAGCCCTGCGGGATTCATGGTGTCAGTTCCCTCCACCACTACTTTAGACATTAGTCGAGTCCATGCTGCGTCCTGTTGCGCCACTTCTCCGTGCTCGCGGGGGCCCTACACGATTGGCAGTATATAAACGTAAACTGGAAGACAATCGTATAGTAATGTACAGATATGAGTATACAGCCGGTCGCGGTGGTCGAGCGGTTCTTGGCGCTTCAGTCCGGATCCGCTTGACCGCTACGGTCGCAGGTTCGAATCCTGCCTCGGGCATGGCTGTGTGTGATGTCCTTAGGTTAGTTAGGTTTAAGTCGTTCTAAGTTCTAGGGGACTGATGACCTCAGATGGTAAGTCCGATAGTGCTCAGAGCCATTTGAACCATTTGAGTGTACAAATGAAAAATAAAAATTAATTTCATAATCGGGTTTCGAACGCGGGTCGCAAAATTGAGAAGCCGCGACGCTAATCACTCTCACGGTTTCGAAAATTGGTTCAAATGGCTCTGAGCACTAAGGGACTTAACTTCGGAGGTCATCAGTCCCCTAGAACTTAGAACTACTCAAACCTAACCTAACCTTAGGACATCACACACATCCATGCCCGAGGCAGGATTCGAACCTGCGACCTTAGCGGTCGAGCGGTTCCAGATTGCAGCGCCTAGAACCGCTCGGCCACCATGGCCGGCTGTCACGGTTTCGTCTGAGGAGTGCGTGAGCTGGAAGATACATAGTAAGACCACGAAGACTTTGGTCATGGTTTTTTCAGAAGCAGTTGAGTGTCTATGGATAAGCCAAGACAAATGTTTGCTTATTCGGAGCTCTCTTCCACTGAACGAAGGCCTGCGGCACAGAATCGCAGCGCCTATGCGAGGCGGCGTCCTCGTCCCGGGCTGCGGGTAACGAGCCGGCATGGCTGGCGCGGGTAATTGCGGAGCGGCCGGTGCTCCGGGGTGGCGTGGCGTGGCGCGGTCCCATCCTGTGGCGCTGCGGTGCCGTGGCGTACCGCGGCGGCTAATGGCTGACCAGATATTTACGACAGCGCGGGTAACGAACTGTCCCCAGCCGCCGCGGAAATTTATGGCGCGCGCGCAAATTAACCAATTCCGCTCAGCCGTTACGGACGACCCTTCGTATTTTATTCGTACAAATTGTCGCGCCGGCTCGGAAAAATGCGCCGGCCGCGTTATGACCTCTACTGACCTGGAGCAACGTCCGGAATGCGCTCGCCCGCAGCTCCACACGAGAGAGCGGAAAAAAAAACTGCTTTGATTGCTGGCTGTATCAGTTACATCGCGGTGACCATAGAGACCCTAGACCAGTTCCCCCCACTCTGCAGGTAACTGCCGCCTGAAGGGTGTAATATCTCTTTATATTCGATGAATTATTCTGATACAATTCTACTCTTGAATGACGTTTACTAATATTCTATCTTCATACTCGCAGAATCCATGCGCAAAATAGTTTCATACAATAGCTATGCCATGAGCGCATAATTATTCTTTGTAGTACTCTCTCTGGTGGTTGTTAGAAAAAAAAAAGCTTCCGAGATTGTCTTCGTGCCGATTAGCCTGAGCTTGGTTTGAAGAATTGTAATCTGAATATTGACATTTATCACAAAAGATAACAGAGACGAAATTGTACGATTAAAAGGGAAATATACATATATATTGCTTCTTCATACAAAAGGTGTGTATTTGACATTTGAGAATTAATGATATTCATCGACATATTGCGTAGTTGTTAATCAGAAGGGAACTTCCGAAAGACTGGATACCAACCTGCATTTAATAATCCTAGAGCTCCATCACTTCTTCGGAAGGTTAAACTTCATCAAAGCCATATATCCGCTTGATCTGAGGTTTCCCGACTGATTATACAACGCTCCCAAAATTACGAGGCATTTTATTTGTACAGATTAGCAGACTGCCGCAAAGCACGAGCCTTCAGAGAAGAAGAATCATCGCCTGATTTCATTCTAACAAGTAAAATTTCTGAATCATTTTGAGTGACTGAGCTATGACTGTTTCATATCATGAATGATTGATTGCTCGAACGAATTGAGAACTACATAATTACATAGATAGGAGGAAAAATTACAAGGGTAAAATTTAATTTTTCCGAGGGCTAAAATCAAACTGTCTGAAGTGTGTTTCTGTTACGAAAGTAAATCATATTTAACGGGTCGTTACTATTATCACTATTTCTTAAGACTCTTATAGGGGAACTCGGGGCGGAAGGGGATACTTAATGCTTAACAATTTCTATAATATAAGGGATCACAAGGAAACACTTCTTAAAGTGATAAAAAACACCTTGTAGTGTAACCTAATGTATTTTATTTTAAAATCACTTAAAACAATACATTTTGCACTTTTTACAATTTTTCAAAGAAGTCTTGCATATTTCCCGTTCCGCCCCACCCACGGGGCAGAATGTGATAAGGGTATTTTTTGTTAAGTTATTGCATTAACGTTGAATTTGAATTATGAATATCGTATTAAACTATGACAAAATGTTGTTTAACAGGCAATTCAGACTAAGGAATGTGTAATTTAAACCATTAAAAAGTCATTATTCAAAATAAGAAAATATTTTAATGTCATTTTGAAAAATGTACAATGCTTAATAACCACCAAACCCCTAACTACTAGTCCCTTCCACAACAGTCACAAATCAGCATTTCCTCCTCATCTTCACTGTCTATGCCAGCACATGAACTGTGTGCCCACTCTGGCATGCGACCCAGCCCTCATTAGAAACGGAGTAGAAGTCCTCACAGTAGACCCACTCAGCATCCTCTCTCTCTGATTGTCTCTTCTCCATCATCTTCTTCCTTTTATTTTTCTTAAGGTCTTTGATGTCCTCTGTTTTGGTTTTTTTGGGTGTATAGTTTGATATTATTGCCTTAAGTTGCATTGCACCTGACGTTTCTGTCCTGACACTGTTTATATTTGTGCTCCCTCATCCTTTCTGTAGGCCTACTTTACGTGCGACAGCATTCTGCAGTCCCTTCTTACAAGGAGAATCTCTTAATACGACGGTTTTTCCTTTTCGTCTTTTAGTCCGCGAGTATTTTGACAGATTAGTGGGATCGGAATCACAGCCTCGGGCGATATCTGGAAAGCTGAATTGTTCGGCGAACGTAACTGGTCGGGAGAGTCTGGCATCCATGAACATCCAGGCTGGGTTTGCTTTCTACTTGCATCAAAATATGACGGGGCAGAACGGGACACTATCCCATTCTGCCCCGTCCCGTTCCGCCCCAAGAGCACTTTTGATGTTAACAACTTTTATGGAGTGTAATAACTGACGTATTTAAACGCGTTAAATAACTAAAGTACAACAAATGCCATGCACTTTAAGGGAATGTGTCATTTTAGGGTATACAATTAACAATTAACAGCTAACCTGGCGTTGAAATTCACCAAAAGTTAGAACAAAGCAAGCGTAACGTGACGGACAACAATTCACTTAGATCTCGCACTTCAAACTAAATCAGAATGGCTGCCCTCACTTCCCTTCCATTCGGAGAAATAGTTACATGCCCATACAACAGGCTGCAACACTGTCCAGTCTAGAAAAGAGCAATTTCCCATTGTGCCCCGCTATACCGTTCTGCCCCGAGTTCCCCTACCACAACTTGCCAATAATGACTCTTTTAATACTAGCATTAACAGGTAAAAGCTGAGTGATCCGTGCGACGGACTGTCATGCTAAGGTGCCTGAGTTCGACTTCCGGCTGGGTCGGAGTTTTTCTCCGCTCAGGGACTGGGTGTTGTGTTGTCTTCATCATAATCATATCATCCCCATCGACGCGCAAATCGCCGAAGGGGCGTCAACTCAAAAGACCTGCACCAGGCGACCGGTCAACCCGACAAGAGGCCTTAGCCACACGACATTTCCACTTCTAACGCGTGAAACAATGTCGTGATGGCTACAGCTTGTGAAACGAATGTAGGAAAATCATCTTAAACATGTAGCCCATTCACTGCACACGTAATTTGGATTACAATGAAATGAATACCCGTATCTGCATACAGGCGTTGATGTAAGTGAACGGAGACAGTTGAAAATGTGTGCCCCGACCGGGACTCCAGCCCGGGATCACCTGCTTACAAGGCTGACGCTCTATCCACCTTTTTTTCGCTTTTTTCGTTGTTGATCGTTGTGTTTGATCGTTGCGGACGTCACACGACATCAGTTCAAGTTCGTTTTGTTGATCCACTCAGTTTTTTTGTTACAGAGGCCAACCAGCTCTCTGACCGAACACGCTGAGCTACCGTGCCGGCTGCATCTGAGCCACCGAGGACACAGAGGTTAGTGCGAGTGCAGGGACATATCTCTGGCACGCCTCCAGTGAGACCCACATTCCCAACTTAATGTCCCGAACTATATTGATAGTGCCCCTGCCCATTATAATCATTACTCGCGGCTTTTTGTCGATTCCCGTAAGAGTTCGAGCACTGTTCGTGCATCCTCACAGAAGAAGTTGATCAAATTGAATGTCCGAAAGAACAGATACCATCTTCATATATACAAAATTTCTAGTTTGGGACCACCTATTAAGTAAAACTCAGAAATATACGTACCATACGCTTATACATTTCGTGAAATATTTCCGAGTTGTAGGTAGTTAATGCAATAGACTATAAATTGCAACATGTTTGCACCTTCACTGCGTATAGTTGGTGGCTCTCTTATATGATAAGGAGGGAATTACTACAACATAAAAAAGGTTCCTAGAAGTAAGCAGTTGCCAATTCTGTCGTTGAGTAATTGGTTCACAATTTTATAGAGCACACAGAAACATTAAATACAAAATATTATCTTTGATGATGTTCAAAGGAAATTCTTTTTCATTCTAAAGTTTAGTTATGCAGTAATACTAGTGATGGAGGGGTGAGTCTGGTGGTGGTAGGGGGGACGGAGGGAATTAGCTAATCTCAAATTGCACTCTTGTCAGTGAAAATGGCCTCAGAAACGCTGGGAACCACTGCCATTGAGAGATACCGTGCTGACAAAATTGTTTCGGTGTGCCATTTCTCAGACGACATTAAATGCCTTCTGAAACGCATTTGCGAAATGGACAATAATATTTTACTCAATCTAAGAGTCAGAGACAACCTATACGTAGCCTTGAAATACAAGGCGAATGAATGCATCGAAAAAAAGTGAAGGCTTCATCAAAAGTAGCTTTATGTCATTAGGTTTATGATAAGGGCATAACCAGCACCAAAGCAATAAAGACAGTCATGACATTAGCACGGTAGGGAATATGAAATCCCAGCATTACATTATTCTACGTTTGCCTGAAGCCTAGTAGTTAGTTGCTAAAGAAGAAAAGTATCCAGTTGCAAAAGAGGAATTTGCTCTTATCTAACAGAGATAAACATAATTAAAACTTACTTCTAGCACAGCAGATATATCGAATACATGACTGAACACCGCTTTCTTGATATTACAAATTAGATTCACTTTACATGAAGTACAGTATTTCACGCCGTGGACTGTATTAAACTGATTACTGCATTTTCACCGGTTTTTGGGGGAGTGAGGAAAGTGGGACCTTGTAACGTAACACTCGTCAAAGTGGTGAACTGGATGACACTCAGGATCTGCGATCGGGAGAGACGGGATTCATATCCCCAATCAGCCGTGGACATTTAGGTTTATTGTTGTTAAGTCCGAATTGAACATCCATCTCCGTGGTCAGTGGGATTTTTAATCATGCCTACTTTTCCTTTCCCTTTTCGCATTGCGAAACTTACACGGTTGAATCAAAACATTATGGTCGCTGCCCATCGGAAGACTGAATGCCTCCTTATGCTGTTCGGGACGAGTGACACGCTATTGAAAGAATATTAGCAGAGTATAGATGAATGAGGATATTCTAGCGATGATAAGGGCCGCAAACTCACTGCATAAGCGACTAGACTCTGTCAAAGGTCACATTGTTATGGTCTGGTGTCTGGTTTTGAACGTCTCGGAAAAGGGGAAGTTAGCCAACAGTTCGCGCACTACAGTCGCGAGCATCTACGAAATGTGTTGATTGACCGCTGTGGCCAAGCGGTTCTGGGTGCTTCAGTCCGGAACCGCGCTGCTGCTGCGGTCGCAGGTTCGAATCCTGCCTCGGGCATGGATGTGTGTGACGTCCTTACGTTAGTTAGGTTTAAGAATTTCTAAGTCTATGGGACTGATGACCTCAGATGTTAACTTCCATAGTGCTTAGATCCATTTGAACCATTTGAAGGATGTCTTCCTCCCCGATACCAATTCCAAATGACACCACAGTCCATTGGTTTTCCTCTTATAAACGCGCATCAGTAATGCTCTATAGTATTGGAATAACGTCTTACAAATGAGCGAAATCGGGTTAATGTTGCCTGTACATTAGATGTAGGTATATACACTCCTGGAAATTGAAATAAGAACACCGTGAATTCATTGTCCCAGGAAGGGGAAACTTTATTGACACATTCCTGGGGTCAGATACATCACATGATCACACTGACAGAACCACAGGCACATAGACACAGGCAACAGAGCATGCACAATGTCGGCACTAGTACAGTGTATATCCACCTTTCGCAGCAATGCAGGCTGCTATTCTCCCATGGAGACGATCGTAGAGATGCTGGATGTAGTCCTGTGGAACGGCTTGCCATGCCATTCCACCTGGCGCCTCAGTTGGACCAGCGTTCGTGCTGGACGTGCAGACCGCGTGAGACGACGCTTCATCCAGTCCCAAACATGCTCAATGGGGGACAGATCCGGAGATCTTGCTAGCCAGGGTAGTTGACTTACACCTTCTAGAGCACGTTGGGTGGCACGGGATACATGCGGACGTGCATTGTCCTGTTGGAACAGCAAGTTCCCCTGCCGGTCTAGGAATGGTAGAATGATGGGTTCGATGACGGTTTGGATGTACCGTGCACTATTCAGTGTCCCCTCGACGATCACCAGTGGTGTACGGCCAGTGTAGGAGATCGCTCCCCACACCATGATGCCGGGTGTTGGCCCTCTGTGCCTCGGTCGTATGCAGTCCTGAATGTGGCGCTCACCTGCACGGCGCCAAACACGCATACGACCATCATTGGCACCAAGGCAGAAGCGACTCACATCGTTGAAGACGACACGTCTCCATTCGTCCCTCCATTCACGCCTGTCGCGACACCACTGGAGGCGGGCTGCACGATGTTGGGGCGTGAGCGGAAGACGGCCTAACGGTGTGCGGGACCGTAGCCCAGCTTCATGGAGACGGTTGCGAATGGTCCTCGCCGATACCCCAGGAGCAACAGTGTCCCTAATTTGCTGGAAAGTGGCGGTGCGGTCCCCTACGGCACTGCGTAGGATCCTACGGTCTTGGCGTGCATCCGTGCGTCGCTGCGGTCCGGTCCCAGGTCGACGGGCACGTGCACCTTCCGCCGACCACTGGCGACAACATCGATGTACTGTGGAGACCTCACGCCCCACGTGTTGAGCAATTCGGCGGTATGTCCACCCGGCCTCCCGCATGCCCACTATACGCCCTCGCTCAAAGTCCGTCAACTGCACATACGGCTCACGTCCACGCTGTCGCAGCATGCTACCAGTGTTAAAGACTGCGATGGAGCTCCGTATGCCACGGCAAACTGGCTGACACTGACGGCGGCGGTGCACAAATGCTGCGCAGCTAGCGCCATTCGACGGCCAACACCGCGGTTCCTGGTGTGTCCGCTGTGCCGTGCGTGTGATCATTGCTTGTACAGCCCTCTCGCAGTGTCCGGAGAAAGTATGGTGGGTCTGACACACCGGTGTCAATGTGTTCTTTTTTCCATTTCCAGGAGTGTATTAATTATATACATGTGATGCTCCTCACAGATATGAGTCTTTCCCTTACGTGCTATAATGATGTAGGCTGAAGCAATGAACTAGAATCTGCACCAACACTGGGTTCGAATCCGGGCGCTGGCACAAATATTAATTTATTGCTTCAGCCTACATCATTATCATACACTGAAGCGGATAGTGAAAAATTATGAAAGTCGTAAATCAGTATTTTACAACTTTTCCACAAACAAACTTGATGCATTTCCCTGAGTGGAATTGAGCAAATTGTCCTAAACGGGGTCAGCTTCGAAGAATAGCTGAGTAAAACCTAAGAGGCAGTCTTTCACTGTTAGGCTGAAAACGTTTCGTTGCATTATGCAGGGGAAGGACAAATTACTCACGATAATTATATTGTGATGCACACGTCACAGCATGATCATGGCCGGTCGAAGTGGCCGTGCGGTTAAAGGCGCTGCAGTCTGGAACCGCAAGACCGCTACGGTCGCAGGTTCGAATCCTGCCTCGGGCATGGATGTTTGTGATGTCCTTAGGTTAGTTAGGTTTCACTAGTTCTAAGTTCTAGGGGACTAATGACCTCAGCAGTTGAGTCCCATAGTGCTCAGAGCCATTTGAACCATTTTTTTGCATGATCATGTCAGCTGAGAAACAATGGTAGTCAGAAAAGGCATTTTACATCAACTTGTGTCTCGATTGCGAAATGTGCAGTGGCGTACGAATAGCTGACGAGGCAGAAGACTAATGGTCGGAGGATGAAACGGCGCGGAACACCCGGATCCGGCGTCGCCAGGAATGTCGGCGCCCCGCGGCTTGGGGCTCTCGGCCTGGGAGCTGGTGCCGGTGCGACGTGCGTGCGCCGCCGGTGGTGCGTAGTGACGTCAGCGGCGCGCCGCTCTCAGACTTTGATTCGCGGCGCCAGGTTGCGCGGACTTGCCGCCGCATCCGGGATCCCCGCCGGCCGGTGCGTCACCGGGACGCGCTACGCCGCGCCGCGCCAAGCCGAGCCGGGCCATAAAGTGGCGAGCCGACGCCCTGCGCCTGCCGTCCGTCGTGTGCGTCGCACTGTCTCCAGCTTTACGACGTCTCGCGCTGGCCTCGAGGATGGTCTTTCCAGAGCTTCGATTCCACAGCAGTATTAGGTCAGACGACTGCGTAACGCTATGGATAGACAACCAGCGCGACAAGCTTTCTCTCCACCACCTTCCCATCACCTCTCCCCCCCCCCCTTCTCTCTTTCACCATCAATGGACATTAATGGGTTGTTTACTTGCAGCGTAAGAAATGTGATGTCTGTGCCGACACTTTCACTTTTGGAACAGTTCATTTGTGTGTTGTTAGCTTATTCTTAAGACGTCAGTGGGTTAATTGAGCTGGTGGCCTAGGCTAGTTTTTAGAAGCGATTTAAAACTGAGAAAGTATTACACATCTGATTCGGATAATGGGATGCAGAGTAATGAAACTTCGCTGTTGTCAAATATATATCTGGATCACAGAAAATAAGATTAAATAGCATGACAAAATATTAGCTGTGAATAGCTGAATTAGATAAACAAACACTGACCAGCTGCTCAAAGATTAAGAACCTCCCACGGTACTTAGTCTGCCTAACGGTAAGCACATAAACTCTTTTCTTTAAGTCACCAGTCTTCCGACTGGTTTCAAGCTGCGCGTCACGAATTTCGCTCCTGTGCCAATCTTTTCATCTCACAATGGTGCCTGCAACCTACGTCCTCTGTTATTTGCTGGATGTATCCCAATCTCTTCCCTCTATTGTCACTGAAGTTATTCCCTCAAGTGTTAACAGGTGTCCTATCATCCTGTGCCTTCCTCTTGCCAGTGTTTTCCGTATATCTCTTTCCTCGCCGATTCTGCAGAGAACCTCGTCATTCCTTACCTTATCCATCCATCTGACTTTCAACATTCTTATGTAGCACCACATCTCAAATGGCTCAATTCTCTTCTGATCCAGTTTCCCCACAGTCCAAGTTTCACTACCATACAGTTTTGTGCTCCAAAGGTACATTCTCAGAAATTTCCTCCTCACATTAAGGCCTGTGTGTGATACTAGTTTAATTCTCTTGGCCAGAAATGCCCTTTTCGCAGTGATAGTCTGCTTCTTATGTCCTCCTTGCTCCATCCCACACGGGCTATTTTGCTGTCCAGGTAGCAGAATTCCTTCACTTCATCTACTTCATGCTCACTAATTCTCATATTAAGCCTCGGTATTCCCCATTCTGCTACTTCTCATTAGTTTCCTCATTCCTCGATTTAGTCTCACTCTATATTCTATATTCATTAGTCCATTCCATGCTGTAAGTCGTATAATTCTTTTTCACTTTCACTCAGAACAATAATGTCACCAGTGAATCTTATCATTGGCCTCTTTTCATCTTTAATTTTAATCCCACTCCTAAACCTTTCTTTTAATTCCTCCTTACCTCCTTTGATGTATGCCTTGAACGGTGGGGGTGAAAGACTACATTCCTGTCTCACACTCTTTTTGATCTGAACACTTCTTTCTTGGTCTTCCACTCTTACTGTTCGCTCTTGGCTCTCCTACATATTTTATATTACCAGTCTTTCCCTATAGCTTACACCTATTTTTCTCAGAATTTAGCACATCTTGTCCCATTTGACACTGTCAAACACTTTTTCCAGGTTGACAAATACTATATTATTCTTTAGCCTTGCTTCCATTCAACTTTCATTCATTCATTAATATTTGTTCCATAGATCATGAATACGACATTCCATACTGATGTAGAATGTGTCACTTTTAGTTTACTTTACACAAAATAATTGATTTTTCTTTTATAGTTACCATTTCATCTATTGAGAGAAGTTGTCATTCAGAAATTAATTTAATCTGTTTTTAAATGTTGGTTGGCTTTATATCTATTTTTGTGGCAGCATAATTCACCCCTTTCTGAGCCAAAGTTAGATTTAACCCAGAAAAGTGAAGATCATCCTTTCTTCCAGTGTTGTAGCTATACACTTCACTGTGATTTTTGAAATGAGATGGGTTATTAATAACAAATTTCATAAGTGAATATAAGTATTGAGAAGATACTGTGAATATCCTGAGTTCCTTAAATAAATGTCTGCAAGGGAGTCTTAGGTGGGCTTCAGCTATTTTTCTGATTATACGCTTTTGTGGAATGGATACTTTTTATCTTGATGATAAATTCCCCAAAATATGATGCCATATGAAAGCAGTGAACGCAATTTTGGAAAAAACCACATGTCGTCTATGGCGTGCGTGATTGATTCTTCTGTAATTTTTTTCCTCATTTATAGACACAGTCACATGTTTATGACACAGTCATAACCGTTTTCGGCTATACAATGACCATCTTCAGATGCTAAAGGCGGCACTGAACCTGCGTTCAGTCTATAAATAAAAAAAATACAATCAAAGTAGGCATGGTAGGCTAATTTACTGATATGTTTATCACCAAAATTTTTAATAAACCTAATAGCATAAGTAGCTGAACCTGTTTCAGCAGATCATCAAAGTGTTTCTTCCAATTCAATTTCTCATCAATGCATGCACCTTGAAAGTTTGGATATCCTGCTTTAGCAAAAGACTTTCGTTCATAGTCTATATTTATGAATGGTGTTCTGCCATATACTATACAGAATTGTATAATTTGTGTTTTCTCAAAATTTAGTGGGAGTCCACTTGCAGAAAACCACTTAATAATTTTCTGAAAGACATTATTTGCAATTTCTTCAACTGATTCTTCCTTCTTGGGCGTGATTACTATACTTTTATCACCAGCAAAAAGAACTAGTTCTGCATCTTCATGAATATTGTGTGGGAAGTCGTTAATGTAATTAAGCACAACAAGGAACCGAAGACTGAACCCTGTTGGACACCATTCCTGATACCTCCCCAGTTAGAGGACTCTGTTGGTTTTTACAGATTACCTGCACTGTTAATTTCAACCTTCTGCATTCTTCCACTTAAGTATGAATTAAACCATTTGTGCACTGTCTCACTCATACCACAATACTTAAGCTTATCTAGAAGAATTTCATGATTCACGCAATCAAAAGGTCACTGAATATCCCAGTGGGTGATGTTCGGTTATTCAATGCATTCAATATTTGATCTGTGAAGTTAGACAGCATTTTCTGTTGAAAAGCCTTTTTGAAAACCAAACTAACATTTTGTTAGTACTTCATTTTTACAAATATGTGACGCCACTCTTGAATACATTGCTTTTTAAACAATTTTGGATAAATCTCTCAGAACTGAGATTGTGCCATAGTTGTTAGCATCAGACCTATCCCATTTTTATACAATGGTTTAACAATAGTGTACACTGCGTATGTGGCTGAGAATCCTACATATCTGTTAGGAACAAGTTCTTAGTAATCTGTTGGAAATACCATCAATTGCATGTGAGCTTTTACTTTTAAGTGTATTTATTATTTCCTAATTTTAGTGGTATTGCCTCTTCCATATACTGCCTTGCATTTTCTGATGCATAGTTGGATCCTATTTTCTCTACAACAGTTAAAAATGATTATTAAAAATGTTTTCTAGTTTTAACTTCTTGTTAATAAACTTTTCATTGAGTTTGATAGAAAGATAGTCTTCCTATTCTCTTAGTTTCCCTGTTTCCCTTTTAACAATATTTCAAAATTGTTTTAAGTTTATTATCAGATGGGCTAATCTCAGACACAATACTTCTGGACTTTTTAATAACTTTTCTTAATACAGTGCAGTTTGGTTCATTACCCCTCCTAGCTATAAAATTCATTTTCCATTTCTGTTTACAAGATACTTTCATCGCTTTATGAAGCCATGGCTCTTTAGGTGATTTCTTACATACATATTACACTATTTTCTTAGGGACACTGTTTTCAATTATACTCACAAAGGCACAGTGAAGCAGGGCAAATTTTAAATTAGCATCAGATTCCCTGTAAACTAATTTTGCTATCCCTAAAGTTTTCAATTGTGAAATCGTTAATAGAATGCACGATTTTGGAGAGCTGGTTTGCAGTAGAGTACTCAGGTACGTCATATAATGCAACTGGTTGTGCACCATGATCAGACTGACATTTCTTGACAGGAAAAGTTTTTATTTGATTAAATTTGTCTTGGTCTATGAAAATATTATCTATCAGTGGGCTGCTTTCCTGTACCAACTGGGTACGAAAATCAGTAACTGATGTCAAATTGAAAGAACCAAGTAATACTTCAAAGTCAAACTTTCTATCTGACTCTTTCATAAAATCTACATTGAAATCCCCACAAACTATAAATTGCTTCCTTCTGTCTGAAAGAAAGCACAGAAAAGAATCCAAGTTTTTCCAAAATAGCTGAAAATTTCCCAATTGGGGACCTATAAATGACTATGATTATAAAGGTACTATTAGTTAGTTTAAGCTCAGAAGCACATGGTTTTTAGTTTCCAGATTTTTCAGACTATGACAGATTTTAACATATATGGCAACTCCTCCTCTCTCCATGACGTCTCTACATACATGTGCTGAAAGCTTATATCCACCTACATTTACCATTTCCATACCTGAGACTATATGAAGTTCAGACAGGCATTCTATTCCACCCTCAGTTTCTAAACTTTCTGAACACAAAAGAAGCTCTTCTACTTTTTTTTAATCCATTGATACTCTGATGCAATATTCTAACATTACGTTTCACTGTGCCTTTATGAGAATCTTGTGACATACAAACATTATTTCTCACTGTACTGTTATGAGAATCTTACGATATTTTACCATGACTAGTACCTGCCTGTCTGAGCTTCTGATTAAGCTTAATTTCAATCAGTGTTGGATGATTTGACTCTGAGCTTACCCTAAAAAGAGAGTTTCTGAGCCCCCCCCCCCCCTCCCCCTTAAAGATTTTGCTATCACTTCAGCCAGTTTACCCTTCCCTATCCTATTGAGCTGCAGGTCATATCTTGTGCAGTCCCACCTACTACTACCATCTACAGGAATCAAACCAATGCCTGAAAAAGTAGCCGCCCAAAGCAGCTGACATAGCTCGTATTCACCGTCCAGGCAGAGCTGTTCAACTGAGGCTGATCGTACCACATGAAAGCAGGAACTAAGCCGACATTTGTATGGTTCGTTGCTGATGCTGTTTTTACCAGGTCACACTCAATGTTGAAGTCCTGATCCTTGTCAATACTGTTTTCCACTCCACCCACTATCATACCATGATCCTGCTTTGTAAAACCCTTGCAGAATGATCCTACATCCTCTATCACTTGGCTAAGACATGCACTGGGCTTGAAAATACTTGTGACCTGGTACCTGTCACCTAATTTTTCCTGAAAGATCTGAAAACCGCAACGTAGGAAGTGCCTCTCTGGTTCTCTTACCTTTCCTAGCCACAATTGTCGTCTTCTAACACATCCTCAATTATCTTTTGCATACTTCTCTATATTATTCTTGTCAGCAAGTTGGATGCATGAGCTGATTTTGCCATAGCTCTCGCACTTGTCGGCTCTTGCTATCTTCGGAATTTCAGGAAGTCAGGTGGAATATCGCCAGACTCAAACGCTCCACACACCATCGTGAACAGTTTTTTTTTCCGTATCCTCCAACGATTATAGAAATTCCAGTCCGGTGCCTTATTTGATCTTAAATCTTCCATAGCTCTTTTAAATGCTAATTCTAGTACTGGATCCCTCATCTCTTTCCTGTCGACACCTGTTGCTTCTTATATTGCTTCATAAGACAATTCTTCCCCATGATGGAGGCCTTCAATGTACGCCTTACACCTTTCCACAGTCTCCTCTTTATTCATGAGTGGAATTCTCATCGCACTCTTATGATTAACGCTCTTGCAGACACTAGACACAAATTTTATTGGATCTCCTGAACCGGATGATGGCGAGCGTGCAGACGCAGGCAGTGGCATGGTATGGTGCTTCCGGCTCAGCTGGGGTGACCGGGAAAAGCCCTTATATGAGTCCATCCTCACAGCTTCGATCAACGGGATGGAAAAACGTAAGACGCTGGCAGCAACAGAGTAGGATCCAGGTGGCTGTGACTTCCGGGAGTTCTTCTCCCAGGCCGTAATCTTTGTAAACATACTGAACACAACAGTGACCACAGTGAACGGTAATAAAACATTATTTCTATAGAAAGGTCTTGATTGCAAAGGAACACTTTTCTATACGAGTGCGGCCGGTTTCGACCTGATGTGAATCTTCTTCGTTATACTTTGTAGATGGCCATACAAAAGAATAGTTGGAAACATGTAATATAATAAACATTAACTAAAAATAAAATTATACGATGTCACAGAGCTGAACAGCAGATGCACCTCTCCATGCCTGATACCCTACATCATATATAGTCACTAGGATAGAATGTATCTTAATGTTTATTATAGTACTTGTTGCTCTTCCATTGCACTCTAAGCTACAGAGTGTGTTCCTAAGATGATCCAGATAGGGTCGAAATCGTTCACCAATTATGAATGAAAGCTATTTTTTTTCTACTAATCCGATTTCCCTCGATAAGTAATGTCTCTTTCCAATTTTTTCCGTGCCGTAGTCTGATATGTTTCTTCGTTGTACATTCTCTAGTCAGAAATGTGTGTCATTCGTTAAAAACTCTTTGCCTGTCGTAAATCTTCTTACCATCATTGCATATAATGGCCAAACAAATTACCACAGGCAGACGCTGTAACTGGAATTTCCATTGTTCCATGAAATTTAGGATGATCTGCATGATGTTTGTAATTTGCTCCCACGATATTTCGGCGGAGAGTGTTCCGGCCATCCTCAGATGAAAACTCAGTGTTCTCCCGAAATTTCATGAACAATCTACATGTCGGAAGAGCCTTCAATTTCAGAGAATTTTCAAGTTAGGCTACGACGCACTTCTGGCCACGGGACAGTTCGTTTTAACATGGCCAGGTTCGCATCGATTCACGTGTGTGGCGTAGATGTTCTGTTATGCGATGACTGCATTCAGGGACAGATGTTACCTGTGTACAAGCGTGCAGAGCGTCTGCTAAGCTAACTGCATTCACAAAGAATAACAGCTGTTGACAGACTCGTATACAGAGCCCACATCAGTACGTAGAATCATATCACAAATACAGGTTTAATCCGAATTCCACAGACAAAACTGCAAAGATGGTTCACAGCTTTTTTGAGTATTTTGATACATGAGACCCATGGGGCCTCTTACCTCGCTACAAACATCGTAACTATGATTTATTCCGTTTGGTCGCCAAAACCGTTTCTGTGCAAGTACTACCATAACAGAAAAAGTCTTTTATACACAATCACCAGAAAGCATAACGCAAAATACAGATTAATGCAAAAATCCTCAGACGCAAAAGTTCCGTGACGTGGTTGCCGTTGCTGCAGGAACGGCACAGCGTACCGGTATCCTACTGCTGCCGGCCGGAGTGGCCGAGCAGCTCTAGGCAATACAGTCTGGAACCCGGTCGCAGGTTCGAATCCTGCCTCGGGCATAGATGTGTGTGATGTCCGTAGGTTAGTTACGTTTAAGTAATTCTAAGTTCTAAGGGACTGATGACATCAGAAGTTAAGTCCCGTAGTGCTGAGAGCCATTTGAACCACTTTTAATCCTACTGCTCCCATTGCATTCAGTGAACACATACGCGAAGCGCACAACAGTCCATTAGTAGTACCTGTTTTGGATATAGGACCGCCTTTGCTTGCTTCCACTTGATTTATTTCTCCCAGACGCGTTTCGTCTTTTTCTTACCCTATGGCATCTTTAGTGGGACGTATATCGATATACCCCCCCCCCCCCCCCCCCATGAACCATGGACCTTCCGTTGGTGGGGAGGCTTGCGTGCCTCAACGATACAGATAGCCGAATCGTAGGTGCAACCACAACGGAAGGGTATCTGTTGAGAGGCCAGACAAACGTGTGGTTCCTGAAGAGGGGCAGCAGCCTTTTCAGTAGTTGCAGGGGCAACAGTATGGATGATTGACTGATCTGGCCTTGTAACACTAACCAAAACGGCCTTGCTGTTATGGTACTGCTGCGAAACGCCTGAAAGCAAGGGAAACTACAGCCGTAATTTATCCAGAGGGCATGCTGCTTCACTGTATGGTTAAATGATGATGGCGTCCTCTTGGGTAAAATATTCTGGAGGAAAAAAGGTCACCCATTCGGATCTCCGGGCGGAGACTACTCAGGAGGACGTCGCTATCAGGAGAAAGAAAACTGGCATTCTACGGATCGGAGCATGGAATATCAGATTCCTTAATCGGGCAGGTGGGTTAGAAATTTTAAAAAGGGAAATGGAAAGGTTGAAGTTAGATATAGTGGAAATTGGTCAAATTTGCTGGCAGGAGGAACAAGAGTTTTGGTCAGGTGAATACAGGGTTATAAATACAAAATCAAATAGGGGTAATGCAGGAGTAGGTTTAATAATGAATAAAAAAGTAGGAGTGCGGGTAAGCTACTACAAACAGCATAGTGAACGTATGATAGTGGCCAAGATAGACATAAAGCCAATGCTTACTTCAGTTGTACAAGTTTATATGCCAACTAGCTCTGCAGATGACGAAGAAATTGAAGAAATGTATGATGAGATAAAAGAAATTATTCAGGTAGTGAAAGGAGACGAAAATTTAATAGTCATGGGTGACTGGAATTCGACAGCAGGAAAA
Organism: Schistocerca piceifrons; assembly: GCF_021461385.2. Lineage (NCBI taxonomy): Eukaryota > Metazoa > Arthropoda > Insecta > Orthoptera > Acrididae > Schistocerca > Schistocerca piceifrons. The sequence continues at coordinate 465,291,700 of NC_060140.1, read as the reverse complement.
GGGAGAGAAGGAAACATAGTAGCTTAATACGGATTGGGGCATAACTTAATCATAGCTAACACTTGGTTCAAGAATCATAAAAGAAGGTTGTATACATGGAAGAATCCTGGAGATACTAAAAGGTATCAGATACATTATATAATGGTAAGACAGAGATTTAGGAACCAGGTTTTAAATTGTAGGTCATTTCCAGGGGCAGATGTGGCCTCTGATCACAATCTATTGGTTATGAACTGTAGATTAAAACTGAAGAAATTGCAAAAAGGTGGGAATTTAAGGAGATGGGACTTGGATAATCAGACTAAACCAGAGGTTGTACAGAGTTTCAGCGGGAGCATATGGGAACAATTGACAAGAATGGGGGAATGAAATACAGTAGAAGACGAATGGATAGCTCTGAGGGATGAAGTAGTGAAGGCAGCAGAGGATCAAGTAGGTAAAAAGACGAGGGCTAGTAGAAATCCTTGGGTAACAGAAGAAATATTGAATTTAATTAATGAAAGGGGAAAATATAAAAATGCAGTAAATGAAGCAGGCAAAAGGAATACAAACGTCTCAAAAATGAGATCGACAGGAAGTGCAAAATGGTTAAGCAGGGATGGCTAGAGGACAAATGTAAGGATGTAGAGGTTTATCTCACTAGGGGGAAGATAAATACAGCCTACAGAAAAATTAAAGAGACCTTTGAAGAAAAGAGATGAAGATGAAATGGGAGATACGATACTGCGTGAAGAGTTCGACAGAGCACTGAAAGACCTGAGTCGAAACAAGGCCCCGGGGGTAGACAACATTCCATTAGAACTACTGACGGCCTTGGGAGAGCCAGTCCTGACAAAACTCTACCATCTGTTGAGCAAGATGTACGAGACAGGCGAAATACCCTCAGACTCGAAGAAGAATAAATAATTCCAATCCCAAAGAAAGCAGGTGTTGACAGATGTGAAAATTAGCGTACTGTCAGTTTAATAAGTCACAGCTGCAAAATACTAATGCGAATTATTTACAGACGAATGGAAAAACTGGTAGGAGCCAACCTCGGGGAAGGTCAGTTTGGATTCCGTAGAAATGTTGGAACACGTGAGGCAATACTGACCTTAAGACTTATCTTAGAAGGAAAATTAAGGAATGGCAAACCTACGTTTCTAGCATTTGTAGACTTAATGAAAGCTTTTGACAATGTTGACTGGAATACTCTCTTTCAAATTCTAAAGGTGGCAGGGGTAAAATACAGGGAGCGAAAGGCTATTTACAATTTCTACAGAAACCAGATGGCAGTTACAGGAGTCGAGGGGCATGAAAGGGAAGCAGTGGTTGGGAAGGGAGTGAGACAGGGTTGTAGCCTCTCCCCGATGTTATTCAATGTGTATATTGAGCAAGCAGAAAAGGAAGCAAAAGAAAAATTTATAGTAGGTATTAAAATCTAGGGAGAAGAAATAAAAACTTTGAGTTTCGCCGACGACATTGTAATTCTGTCAGAGACAGTAAAGGACTTGGAAGAGCAGTTGAACGGAATGGACAGTGTCTTGAAAGGAGGATATAAGATGAACATCAACAAAAGCAAAACGAGGATAATGGAATGTAGTCGAATTAAGTCGGGTGATGCTGAGGGAATTAGATTAGGAAATGAGACATTTAAAGTACTAACGGAGTTTTGCTATTTGGGGAGCAAAATAACTGATGATGGTCGAAGTAGAGAGGATATAAAATGTAGACTGGCAATGGCAAGGAAAGCGTTTCTGAAGAGAAATTTGTTTACATCGAGTATAGATTTAAGTGTCAGGAAGTCGTTTCTGAAAGTATTTGTATGGAGTGTAGCCATGTATGGAAGTGAAACATGGACAATAAATAGTTCGGACAAGAAGAGAATAGAAGCTTTTGAAATGTGGTGCTACAGAAGAATGTTGAAGATTAGGTGGGTAGATCACGTAACTAATGAGGAGGTATTGAATGGGATTGGGGAGAAGGGAAGTTTGTGGCACAACTTGACTAGAAGAAGGGATCGGTTGGTAGGACATGTCCTGAGGCATCAAGGGATCATGAATTTAGTATTGGAGGGCAGTGTGGAGGGTAAAAATCGTAGAGGGAGACCAAGAGATGAATACACTAAGCAGATTCAGAAGGATGTAGGTTGCAGTAGGTACTGAGAGATGAAGGAGCTTGCACAGGATAGTTTAGCATGGAGAGCTGCATCAAAGCAGTCTCAGAACTGAAGACCACAACAACAACAGTATCGATATAGTTTTTGACCTTTTTAGATTATCAAACAGTTAATGTCGCTTTTTTATGTAAATAAGTAATTACTTACAGTTTTCTGGGATTTGCATCTCCCTCCCATCTGGTCTGGAGGTCGAGCTACCACTTTCTTTCCAGAACATTACCATAATTTTGTATTCTGAACTTTTTAGCACTGTTCACCATGTCTGTCTTTTTTGTGGCGTACTATTATTCTTTTGCCACTAGTTATAGCTATTTGTTCGAACACTGTGCTTTTAACAACGTAAATATTGTAACTTCATTATTTGTTTCCTCCTCTTTCGTTTGTTTACGTACATGCTGCCAACCTAACGAAATATATGTTACAATTAACTTCTATTCATCATCTTTATATTTGTTTGTGTGTGTGTGTGTGTGTGAGTAGATGGGTGGGTGGTGGGGTTGTACTTTGAAGGCTATTTTTATTATTTTTTCTAATGTGTGTGGGAGGGAGGTGGGAGAATTTGGTGGTTATAATTGTAGAGTGTTGAATATGAATGAAATAGCAGATAGAGAGTGTCTGAAAGCTTTGGTGAACAGTTAGTTTGGCTTTCGTTTTCAATGTTCTGTGGAGGGATTCATGGACAAGTGACTGAAAAGGCATTTAGTGGTATTATAATAATTATTATTATTGTATTAATCGTCTTTGGTAGCTTTATTCCATTATGTTTTTCTATTAATATAAACAATGGATTGTTTGGCGCGTGTACTTGATCATTTAACACGGTTCTCCTTTCTGCATTGGTTCTGTATGTGGTAATATTGTTGCAGGGTTAGGAGGTGCTTTCTTCGTTGATTCTAATTATTTTCATGTCTTGTCCTCTAGTGGTTCGTTTGTGGTTATCTTCCCCTATGTGTTCAGCAAATATGGAGTAGTTTGTCTCATACTACCAGGCACTCATGTGTGCTTTGTATCTGACAGTAAATGCTCTACCTCTCTGTCCTATGAATCTACCTTCACAATTGTTACACTGTAGTTAATATATGTCTGTTTTCTGATATATATCTTTCTTTATGTCAGTTTTGGGCTGTATTTTTGTAAAAAATTGCCTGTTGTGTATGCTATGTTTATTCCCTGTCTCTTGAAAATGTTGGTGATTTTATTCATGAGTTTGAGTTTGTATATCATTGAGTATCATATCGAATTTTCTTTCGTCTTTTTCTGATTATTCTGTGTAGTTGTTATGATACTGAGTGTTTGTTTTGGTTTATTTTGTGTTGTTCTCTGTGGTTTGGTATTTTGGCTTTTCCTTTTAGTTTTAATTTTGTAGTTTAGATTAGTGACTATGTTACTATTGTAACCATTGTTTTGTGCTATCTGCATTATTATGTCCAGTTATTTTTAGTATTTTTCTATGGTGAGCATGTGTCAAAGTGCTGCTTGTTTCTGAGAGTGCAAGTGGTTTGAGGCTTGAAGAATGATACTGTCCATTGCTGAGGGTTTACAGTAAATTTCAAACATATGTTTATTGTTTTATTTTTTGTTTTTTATATCCAGAAAGTGAATTTTATTTTCTATTCTGTTTCAGTTGTGAATTTTATAATCTTATATACCTTTTTGATGTCAGTATGTAGTTTTTCAGTTTTTGTTTGCAGTTCATCTACCAAGCAAAGGATGACATTCATATACCTGGATATGTTACATTATTTTGCTACCTTTTTGTGAAATTGATCTGTTTAATGTGGTTTACAAAAGTATTTGCTAAGGTTCCTGAGACTGGGGACTTCAGTGGTAATCCATCTTATTTTAAACAAAATTCATTATTGAATTGGAAGTAATTTTGTTGTGTTATGAGATTTATTAACATGTTTATTTTATTTCCTTAATATGTTCATCAGGGAGCTGACAACAAGTTTTCAGGTTCTTATCTATGATTTATATTGTTTCTGGTACTGGTGTGTTGGAATACATGTTTTGTGTATCAAATGAGAGGAGTGTTCCTGTATCTGGGACTTTTATATCTTTTATTTCTTGAATTAACGATGTAGTGTTTTCAATGGTTGTCTTCTTGTACTTGGAAATGTTTAGATAGTAATTTTAACATATATCCTGCAAGCTTGTAAGTGGAAGATTATATGAAATCTAGTACTGGCCACACAGGAAGTATCGGTTTGTCGATGTTTGGTTGGCTTCGGAGGACAGGTACAGAGGGATTAACCTCTGTCAGCTTTCTTTTCTCTGTGTTATCCAGTATGAACTCTATATTTTTCAGAGTGTTTTTTGCTTTTGTCTGGAATCTGTTTGTTGGGTCTCATTTTAATATTGTATTGTTATTTTGTGAGATGTATTTGTATGCAAATGTAACGGTCTTATATGTAAATATATCGATGTAAAAATTAAAAGCAGTTCACTCAGCGATCAAACAGATGCACGCTGCTCAGAAAATGTGGTTAAAACTTGAAATCAAATCCCTACGCACTACAAAACAAGAGCTAAATTACGAGTTATATAAGACATATCTTCAACTTGCAAACACATTGATAATATGACAGTTTTCTCCCCTCTGGTCAGCAAAGTCGAAAGGCACTCAAAAACTGCGGTATAAAGAATGGAAACAGTTCATAGATGAAATATCAACCAACACAATAACTTTACACACAACCAAGGACAACACACACACAAATTCTACCCAAGATGAGTGAAACTTATGGAGACAATTAAACAGTAAAGAAAGGCAGTGGTTGAAGAAAGGATTAAAATACAAAGTAAATTCAGAACTAGCTGAAGATTATATAGAGAACTAATTATATAAGCAGAAAGTATTTTGACAAGGGAAAACAGTAATGAACACAGCAGTTTCAACATTGGAATAACTAGAGAACGGATAAAAATGAATCCCTAATATAATAACCATTATAAAAACACAACAACATAAAAACAACAAAAACACAGATTCCGCAAAATTCAGAAAATTTAGGAGTAAACTTCAAATTGAAAAGGTTATCATTTCCAAAGCAGACAAGGGAAACACAGTAATACTGATAGACAGAGAGCAATGCACTGAAAAAAAACCACAAGAATTCATCTCGCAATATAACATTACAAAATGAAATTCATACACAACAAACAGATTCCAGACCTAGGCAAAAAACACTCTGAAAAATATAGACATCATACGGGATAGCAAGAAAAGAAAGTTGACACTGCACCTGTCCTGTGAAGCCAACCAATTACCCACAAACCAAAACTTCCTATGAGGCCAATACTGGATTTTAGAAAATACCCCACTTACAAGCTTGCAGGATACATGTTAAAATTACTATCTGAAAATTTCAGAGTATAAGAACACAAATCAACTGAAAACACTACACAGCTAATGCAACAAACAAAAGATATAAAAATCCCAGATACAGAAACACTCCTCTCATTTGTTATAGAAATGGTTCAAATGACTCTAAGCACTATGGGACTTAACATCTGAGGTAATCAGTAACCTTGGTTTAGAACCACTTAAACCTAACTAACCTAAGGACATCACACACATCCATGCCTGAGGCAAGTTTCGAACCCGTGACAACAGCAGCAGCGTGGTGCCAGACTGAAGTGCCTAGAACCACTCAGCCACAGCGGCTGCCTTGATGTAGAAAACATGTATTCCAACACTCCAGTACCAGTAGCACATTAATATATCTCTTAAAAAAACAAAATTACTTCAGGTGCAATGATGAATTTTATGTACTAGAAGATGGATTGCCCATGGGGTCCCCAGATTCAGGAGGCTTAGCAAATATTTTTGTAAACCACATTGAACAGATCATTTTCACAAAAATAGTAGCAAAAGAACTTGAACCACTCGCACGCACAAAAGCAAGCACCACTTTGACACATGCTCCGTAGGCACTACACAATGCCAGTCACCAAAGAAAGACACCAGAAATAACTGGGCATAATAATGCAAATAGCATGAAACAATGCTTACAATAGTAACATAGTCACCAGCTTAAACAACAAAATTAAAATAAATGCACAAAGCACCAAACCACAGAGAACAACACAACAGTAACAAACACAAACTCTCAGTACCATAACGACTACACAGAATAATCATAAAAAGATGAAAGAGAACGCATTATGGTACACAATGACAAACAAACTCAAACTCATGAATACAGTCACCAACATTTTCAAGAGACATGGAATAAATATAGCATACACAACAATTTTATTCAAAAATACACTCCAAAACCGACAAAAACAGAGATATATATCAGAAAGCAGGTTATATTAGCTACAGTGTAGCAGTTGTGATGGCAGATACATAGGACACACAGGTAGAACCTTATGTGTCAGATACAAAGAACACATCATAGCCTGGAAGTATGGGACAAACCACTCAGCATTTGCTGAGGACCTTGGAGAACATAACCACAAACCAAGCACAGGAGGAGAAGACATGAAAAAAATAGAATCAACAAAAAAACACCTCCTTATCCTGCAACAGTGTTCCCACATATATAAAGCCAAACCAGAAAGGAAAGCCCTGTTGAATTATTAAGTGCACATGCCAAACAATTCATTGTTTATACCAATAGAAAAACATAATGGAATGATCCTCCCAAAGATGATTAATATAATGATAATAATAATAATACCACCAAATATCCTTTCACTCACTTGTCCATAAATCCCTCCACAGAACATTGACCAAACGTCGAATCAGCTGTTCACCAAAGCTTTCAACCACTCTCTAACAGATGTTACATTCGTTTTCAACACTCTACAACTCAACACCAACGCCTCCCCCGCCCCCCCCCCCCCATCCCCCCTCCACACACACACTATGAAAAATAAAAAGGGCCCTCAAAGCACAACCCCCACCACCCACCCACCCACCCACAAACAAACACACACACACACACACACACACACACACACACACACACATATATATATATATATATATATATATATATATATATGCAGATATAAATATCATGAATAGATGTCAGTTTTAACATATAGTTTGTTAGGTTGGCAACACACAGGTAAACAAACCAAAGACCAATAAACAAATAATGAAGTTATATTTAGATTGTTAAAAGCATAGTGTTCGAACACATAGCTATAACTAGTGGAAAAAGAGTTATAGTACACCACAAAAAAGGCAAACATGGTGAACAGTGCGAACAAGTTCAGAATACAAATCTATGATTATGTTCCAGAAATAAAGCGGTAGTGCGACCTCCAGTCCAGAATAGAGGAGATGCAGATCCTTGCAAACTGTAAGTAATTACTTATTTACATAAAAACGCAACATGAACTGTTTGATAATCTAAAAAGGACAAAACATTATCGTTTGGCTCCCAATGAAGGTGTCTTAGAGTAAAGAAAATAGCGAAACGCATCTTGAAAAGATAGTTAACTGGGAGCAGGCAAAAGTGTATTATTTACAAAACGAGTATTTCTGTGCTTGCTGCGGAGGATTGCAAACAAACGTGTTGTGTATTAGTAAGCCCAGCTCTTTTATCATGTGTCCTGTTTAAATTAAATTCGGAATTATTGTTATCAAGAATGAGTACTTTGAATGAATAGAACAAGTTTCTTTCCAAACAAGGCGCATGCTCTGTAACATTGGCAACTGCACTGCTGTGTAGAAATTTTCAGTGTAGTAGACATACATGGATAGAGCAGAGTAAAAAGTGTAACGAAGAGCAACTATTCTTTATCGAATCACACGAGATCTATGACCCACTGTACCAAAATTTGTGAGATTTTTTTTATGTGTTGGCAGTTCACTCTGTATATCAATTAATGTAGGAGTATACATTTGCCACCATATGAAGACGTACATGTCAATGTATACAGTCCTCAGACAATCTAGAATGATGACTAGTTCCATTTTCTATTTCTTTATAACCTTATATTCCAGTATACTAGATGTGCTGTGCCTGCAATGCTTTACGCTGTTAGGTAGAGTTTCCCAGCTCTCATATGAGAGTAAGTTCCAAGACCATTGTTGTGACTTGGCAAGACAGCCAAGTCACTATGTGAGGATGCCGAAATGCACGCGTTTAAGCTCACGCAAACTGGCGTGAGGTCTGGAACAGGACAATGTAATTAATATAGCCAATAAGGTACGTTGTTGCTGGAATACTTAACTTTAATCCATAATTGGTGTACATCGCTCTTGTTGATACATTAATAATAATCTCAATATAAACTGGTAATGGCGCCTTGCTAGGTCGTAGCAAATGACGTAGCTGAAGGCTATGCTAACTATCGTCTCGGCAAATAAGAGCGTATTTGTCAGTGTAGCATCGCTAGCAAAGTCGGCTGTACAACTGGGGCGAGTGCTAGGAAGTCTCTCTAGACCTGCCGTGTGGCGGCGCTCAGTCTGCAATCACTGACTGTGGCGACACGCGGGTCCTTTGGCCCCACTTTTGATATCTAAGAAATAGGTCAGTTGTGCTACAAGCTGATTTGACCAATTAATTAGTGTTCTATTCTACATCACCCTTTAACCTATTACATATCTCCACCCCATCTTCTGGGATATCCGCCCGCCTTCAATCAACCCTCCCAGAAACTTTGTACCATTTTCATATAAAAAATTGCACTATCAAATTAATTGACTAATTAATTGAATCGATATGCCTTTGCGTGGATGTGATAAATTATTTTCCTTACATGTTATCGATGGATTTACGTAAAAATTAATATTACTTCAAACCTGCAACCTCCAGTTCTGCAACTTGCCTCCCTTCTCTGTAAGAAAAATAATATTAATTACGGCATATAATATCTCATTGACTATTTTGCGCAATATTTGAACAGAGGACAGGACTGTGGGCCTTATATAGATCTCTAAAAACATATCTGGTGAAATGAAAAGCATCCCTATAGTGTTACCCACTATACACCCATCCATCTGCTCAGTGTCTGCACCCCTACCCACAGTTTATACTGACTGCTGGGAACACATCACTGGGCCACATGCCAAATACTGTATCATGCTTTCATGTGCCACAACCAAGGGCTGCATGCAGGGTGCTGTTATGGAATACGAGCAGTCTTCGAGGCAACTTATTGACTGGCAGGAATTCACTGTAGAAATACTGCTGAAGTCAATAAACTGACTGAATATTTAAATTCTGGTCACATTATAATGATGTAGGGATACGAGGCAGTCTTGATCAGTTAATCAGTGGACAGACCACGAAACATCAACTGCAAAAGCAGCTGAGACCATGTAATGTCCACCAACAGCATAACAAAAGGATGAAGAAGAAGCAGAACAGCAAGTGCACCTTGCTTACTACTAATAATAATACATGTTCTGGCATCTCTCTGTCTGTAGTTGCTAATATCGCATGTTATGGTTCTTCCTCCTCTGTCTCCAGCAATGGAGGTGATATGCACATTGCCAGGACCTGCAGCAGTAGCAGTGGCTTTGATCCTATGGTGGAATTGGTCGGCATGTTGGAATAGAACACTCAACAGACAAATACAAATATGGACTCCAGAGATCTATGCTGGACTACATCATACACACCATCCAATGAACTGTGGAACATTCCAGTCATACTGTGTGAGCAGACTGTGGATGAGAAGGTACCAGCTGCTGCTACCAGTGTGCTATTTGTACTATTCAGGTACACATGTAATTTAACTGCTAGTGAACCAAAGCGTTTCAATATAGGCATAGAAGCAGCAACAGATGATGACTGGCATGTTGTGATGGAGATTGATAATGTGCTGAAACAAAATGTAGCTTGCCCAGGTGGAATGAGAAGAACTTTGTCATGCAATACCCTATATCAGGGCACAGCTGACTACTGAGTACAGCCTACCACATTCTTCCCTGGACATTTGCTGCTGTGGTCTGAGACTGTCCATCATCTCATGTATAATGATGCAGCACTCAGGGTGAAACCTGGAGACACATCTATTTGTTTATGACATTCTACTGTTGCAAACTTATTTGGACAGAAGATGACTATATCTTTGTTTCTTAGAGACAGAGCTACTGGCTGACATGTGTTTGAACTGTATACAATGACATTGTGAATTATTTCCGTGTGAGTGGTGTCCATGTAGATGATGTAGAACAATGCTTCAAAGCAGTGCCAAAGTCGACTCCGATAGGTGCAGAGTCCATCCACACTACATGTTTTGATGGAATACCTGAGTTTTATGATATTAAAATATATTTGAGGGAAATGCATGGGGAATTTAGTGCACACAAGAAACAGTTATTCTGGAAATACTGTAAAAAATGAAGCAGTGGTTTTTATTGTTGATGTAATCCAGCCTATGTATCATTGCTGAAATCTAAATAAAGTATATCTACTGTCACAAATCCTGTGTGTTATTTCTTATTTCATAACCCTCTAATTGTAACATAGCTGTGGTAGCTCAGAAGATAAGATGGTGTCGCTATAGTTGCTACAAACATAATTGCAAGTGTGTTTTATCCCTATATAAGAGCGTCACACACAAATACCCGATGTAGTCGGTATCATGGTAGGATAGAGGAAGTGTGAGAACTTTTTTCTAAGTGACTGGTCCAGTAACAGTGTGGAAGAGGACCAGAAGAAAAAGAAGAATGAGATACTCCCTCCTGAAAATCTATGAGCAATAGCCTAAAGACCATCAAGTTGTGGCATGACAAATGTTCTGATATCACTGCTAACACACCCAGATAGAGTCTGCTTTGAACATGGTTCTGCATTCTCAAAACTACTTTTTCAACCCAAATACCTACTATTACAGGAGATATTGCAATGTGTCGATGGTGTCACATACGTGGCATTAAATGAATGCAGTGAAGTTACCCCACCAGAAAAACTAAAGCCAAACACAGTGTTTGTATTTGACGATGTTGCTGTGGAAAACCAGTATCAAATTCTACAAAGTTTCTGTTTTGGTCATCATGTGGGTTTTGCCATATTTTACTTGAGTCAGCCATATTCCAGAATACCAAAACCATTTTTAGGGATAATTCAAATCTCATTATAGCTTTCAAACAAGACAATTTGAATTAAACACAAATTTACTAGGTGCATGAAGGAACTGATATGTCATTCAATGAATTTGTAAGGATATGCACAGATTGCTGCAATCACACAGAGAACAGGTTTCTTGTTATAGATAAATCAAGAAAGCTTAAAGATGGTAGGTACAGAGAGAACGTCCAAGAGTTTCTCTGTGTATAGCTATGAAAAAAGTGATGATTATGTTACTGCACCATATGTCAGCTACTCAGCCTGGAAAGATAGGTTTGCATAGACGGAGAATGCGTTTGTACATAGATGGAAAATGTCTGTCTCTCAAAACCTCTCTATGGCCGTATGCTCAGACGAATTAGATGCTTTGTTTAAGGAACCAGAAATGAGCACCCAGATTATTCGGAGAAAGAAAGTACACAAAACTGAAAAGAAAGTAAATTACTTAACAGTAAAGGTTGAGCAAAATGTATATAAGGTGCAGTCTGTGAACCACACGGTTCTTCGAGAGAAGTTATGGTTCCTGAGGAGTCTCTCGATGAACTCTCACCAAAATTACATAACGACGACGATGATTCTACTGCCGGTTTCATTAACCATCCCAGCGATGCTAGGATAGACGAAACATTCGACGTCAGTGGCGAAAAACCATACTGTTGGGCACGCCGCCTATAAGTTTAAATGAAGAAATAATACAGATAGGGGATACGGAATGTCTAAGAATACCAGGTCTACTGAACCTCATTTTCCTAAAACCCTCAAAAACAGTAAACTTTCCACCTAAAGGTCTGTATATGTATGATGAAATACTACAAGTGATTGGTGTACACAGCAAAGCAGGAAACCAATGTAGTGCAAATTATAGAGATATTATAAAACCATTATTGTTATTATTGTCATTAGATGTTCAGTATAGCAGTGGTGATGGTATTGATACTAAACATAAAAGAGCTAGTAATCGACCCCCCAGTGAATACACTATGATGATCCCAATGAGATAATAGATCGACTACGACTGCTCATGGCATCAGATGCTGTGGGCAATACCACTCATTCAAGTGACATTATGTCAACAACCTCACAGTTTAGAGAGAGGGGTTTTGTTTTCGAATAAATGTGGAGAGGATAGTTTGAGAACTGCCCAAACCCGTACACAAAAAAATTCCCTAATATACATTTTATGATTAAAAGTTTCGGGTGACTTATGGCAGGCTGATCGTGTAGATATGAGGGATTATTCACATGAGAATAATGAATTCAAATATATTTTAATGGTTATTGACAGATACTGCAAATTTCCTTAGGCATGTCATGGAGACGCTTGAGCATTTGTTGCAGACATAGATGAATCGATGCTCTGACGAGCTCCAAACCGGTCACGGTGGAGAGTTTTACAATACCCATTTCAAGACCTTCATGCAGTGTATGGAATACATCACTACTCAACATTCACTGACCTGAAGGAAAGTATCATGAAACGTCTCAACAGAACAATAGAATGTCAAATGTGGGTGCATTTTAATCCTTGCGGCTCATGGAAGCGGTCAGATATTTTCCAAAAATTAATTTCAGAGTATAATCGAACCAAACATAGAGATATTTACAGTTTCCAAAGCGCAGAGAACAAATACAAGAACTTACGTCTTATGGGATTTCAGTGGCACTGAAATTTCAGGATGGTTTTACACCAAGGAAATACAGAAGAGTTCTGAATGACATGTGTTTCTCATATAGTATGTCATAAGAAGTCGAGCGAATAGAGCTCTCGTTAAATGGCTTGGTTTTCGTGCAATACAAAGCAGCTGGATTGACGCTGACGATTTGCATTTGCTATATAGTGGGGTGCACAGTGCACAACCAGCACAGTAGCACAACATGCGTGATAGGAGACAAATTATAGGAGGTGGTGGTATTATCGACAAACTTCCTTGCGAATTGCACATTCCGGTGGACCGGGTACAATTCTTCAAAAACATTTGACTTGCGGTGATAAGGGGATTAACCTGCTTGAAGAGGCATGTTTGGAACACGACATTGCATACGAAAAACATAAAAATCTCTCAGGAAATCACCCTGTAGACGAATTTCAGTTGATAAAGCCAAGGCAATACGTTCGAGAAAGGACATTTGTGTAGGGCAGTGCACTGCAGCATTTGTAGCTGATAAAACAAAGCGTGGTGGAACTAAGACGGCCTTGAGTGTGAACTTCCAGCAAGCTATGGACGCTGCACGTCGTGCACTGAAGAAGGAGACAATGATGAAGAAGACGAAGAAGTAGTGTTTGATAAACAGTATCCTGACAGCGATTAATGCAGCTAAATGTCCCTGAAAGTATAAAGGACCAGTCAAAGCACCCATGGTTCTGCCGATACCCAAGACATAAGGCGGAATTATTTCGTTTCTCATTCCTCCCTTTGCAGGTCTCTTTGCGATAGGTCCACTCACTGGTGGTGCTGCGGCTATTGCCATAGTAGTGAAGAACGTACAGAACTCCCAGGAGCAGCTAGAGGAATAAAGAAGACAAAACCACATGATGGGAGCAGTAGCCATCGGGAAAGGACTATACCTGCGACCATACAAGAAAGGACTAGGTAACTGCATAGATTTTTTAAAAACAAAAAGCCTGTTTGGTTGTTCTACTGGACAGACTGCTCAAGGTTGTCAGGAAAAATTTCAGAATTTCAAGATTCCATAATGTGTTTACGTGGGATACATTACCGAAGACCATGTGGAAATCCAAAGAATGTGAAATTGTGAATTTAGATGTTTCTGGGGGCCATGAACATAATGGGTGGTGTACGTTAAGAAAAATACAAATAACATCTACGATTTCGAGTCATTTGGAGACTTGTAGCAGTGCGAAGAGTTATAACAGTACTTCACCGTCAGAAGAATATGTTCTGCGGTTATTGTCGATATCAAGACTTTAGCGTTCTGAATATCACAGAGGCTAATAACAAACTTCATCTGCAATTTAATGATAGAAAAGCATTTGTGGAAATAGGATCTCAGCGTCCCTTTATTGTCAACTAAGGCAGGATGGGCGTAAGGTATAAAACCAAAGTCACAACTCACAGCACGGAGCTTCGCAACAGAACAGAATCAGAAGCCATGCAATGATACCATTCGATGTAACTATCCTAGCGGAATATGAGGAGTGTTTATAAGCCAGGAATACTTCTTGCATAGAGTTTATGTTTCAACCACATTTAACAAGAATGGTGAAACCAGGGTTGTTATCCCACACCAAGATCTTTAACTTTTCCATGCAAGAGTTTCATATATCTTGATGGATCATTTACGAAAACGGATTGTACTGTTACAGTGGCATCCAGTCACACATGTAATGCTTTAGCGTTCCTGTTTAATGAAGTATGACATGAACTTAACAGGACCTAAATTGAGCGTACACGCAATTTAGTCATAACATCAACTGTTAAAACGTATGTCTCTGCTTCTTCCTCAGATTTAAATTATTGGAAAATGCTGAATGGTTTATAGACAAGCCAATGGATACAACAGTAGAGGAGTACAAGAGATTTTCTGCGTATGTACCTCTAAAATTGCATATGGGATACTTTGAGGATATGCGGTGCATTGTTCTGAATGCTAAACAGGAACTTATTCTGGTGCAGAGTACAACGGATAAGAAATCAAACATTCAAGGAACGCAAGTGGAGAACGAGTTCACCATCAATAGCACAATATGTACAATACCACCCATCACTGCATCAAATGAGCAACGTTTGAAGTTCTAAAAGTTTGAAGTTTTAAAAGTTCTCAGTGCTGGTGTATTTCTGTTGTTTCCGTTCCATGCGTGAGAGGTTTTCGAGTTTCCAGTGCTACCGACATCAAGGAGACAAACATAGTCTATTAAAACTACTCTTGAACTGGAAACACTCAGCTTCATCATATTTGCATTTCAGACCAACAGAAAGGGGATGTAGGAAATGATTTCACCAAATTTGATAATTGCAGATTAACTAATGCTTGAGTCCATCTGAACTCTTAATTCTACCCATATGGTAATTTATATCCTGCAGTGGAGTGAAAATCTCTACAGTCTATCCTATAACATGTAAGCGGGGTTCACTGCTTCATACTATGAAGAGAAGGATGTCTACTCAGTGCATGGAAATTCAAGGATCAGGCACCAGGCGGGGTAATAGACTGCACAAAACAAAAGGAGATAGTTATATCTGGACCTGTAGATCTATAAATTCTACTTGAATCTTCGGTAAATTTTCCAGAACATTTTGCAGCATACACTCTAATTCTACATGACTGTGTGATTAACTACTACCCCCTAGTCGGTGTTATGCTACGAGCTGTATAAATGAATAAGTGCTGCACCATACCCAGAGCATTTCATAATGGTATCTCAGTGTGTGAATGTCACTGCACATGCTGAGCGTTTCTGTAAAGATGAGTGTAGTCACTTCATACTTACAGACGTTGCATTCATAGCTTATACGGAAGATGCTGGAATAGTAGAGACATTCTTGGCAAACACTGAATCACTGAGGTCCTCCAAGACGTGAAGTACAAAGTGGTCAAAACATTTCTACTATGGAATTTACTGGAGTGACGCTGTAATATTCTATAATGATACGGTGACATCGATTCGATTGTTCAGCCACACCCGATACCATTACCTACATCGAAGATGACGAGAATCATCACATAGTTGCATCGAATCCTCAGGTTTGCTGCTATTCAAGACCTGGAATTCTGTGGGTATCCTGCTCTCTGTCAACTCAAGACGAAGAATAAGATGTGTGAAAATAGTGTCGTGTTTGCTTATGTAAATGTGATATTACTTTCCAGTTGAGGACAAATATATACATTTTTTAATCTCACAATCTGCATATGATTTCTCTTCGCCCTGTACCCACTTTAATAGAGTACAGTTTTGCTCAGATATTATGTCTATGGTTTTCTTTAAGTACTGGTGATATAATTTTAGACATGTTTGCTTCATTTTTTTGGAAGTGGACATAGTCACATGCCTCCTACCCCAATAAGCCAATTCATGTTGCGCGATAGGCATAATTCCATGCAACCATTCCATATATTTTGTTATCTTCCATGTTAAACTGCGCCTTCATGCTCAAAACTAATGTCATTTGTGTCTTGCAAATGCTTTTTTTTTTTTGGAAAATAACTACAACAAAAACGCAAGGCAAAGGTCCCGAGTTCGAGTCTCAGTCCTGCACACAGTTTTAATCTGCCAGGAAGTTTCATATCAGCGCACACTCCACTGCAGAGTGAATATCTCATTCTGGGAACAACATTGAAGATGTATGGTAACGCGGTTTTTCAGTTATTCATTTGTTACAGGCACAGTCTGTTTCTTGTGATACAATTTTGTAGGTGAGGTACAGCTTGGTAGTAATATTCAATACTGAGATACTTTTTTAAGAGAATGATAAAAAATTCACTGGTAGGAATATCTGCAATTTTAAGATATGTATATATCTGCACTAAAAACTAATGTGTAGGTGCTTTTATTCTTACACTATGACAGTCCTAATAGTAGCAGTTACGTGGATGAACAAGAATTTTGGTGTGCTGTGAACTATGTACACTTAAAAACTAATCTGCCGGGATTGCTAGGGGCAGATGAAGCTTAAAAATTATTCTGTTTTGAAATGTACTTATCACACACACACACACACACACACACACACACACACATACATACACACACACACACACACATGGTGTGCAAGAGACAAGATTTAAATTTATTTTTTCCTGTGACATTCAAAGAACATATATTTTTTTCAGTTGTATACATTTTTTTTCATCAGCACATACATTGTGCCCATCCATATTTGCATACATTTTTAGTTAGCAAGCATGGTGAGAAAATATATATACATTATTATATGTAGTACATGCGCAGTGTGGATAAATAAGTGTTTACACGACACACATAGACACACAAACGCAAAGTTCTTACAATGTGATAAAAGGGCCGTACGATTCGTTCGCTTTTTTTACACCCAGTCTTATTCTCTCTCCCATTCAATCAAAATTCCTCATTCCCTCTCTCTCAAGAAGTGAGTAGTGTGAGGGTATGGGAGAGTCTCAATCCCATTATCACAAATGATCCTTTTATCGTCACTAGCGGACAGGCAGACTTTAGACTGAAGCACAGTGTACCCTCCGTG
The DNA here is from genome assembly GCF_021461385.2 of Schistocerca piceifrons. Lineage (NCBI taxonomy): Eukaryota > Metazoa > Arthropoda > Insecta > Orthoptera > Acrididae > Schistocerca > Schistocerca piceifrons. The sequence goes on along the minus strand of NC_060140.1, from coordinate 465,274,325 downwards.
TCCTCTCGATCAAACATTAGTGTGCTGCACCATGTGCTGCAGATGCAGCGGGAACCACACACACCGCTGCACATGCGTCGCAAATACTCTTAGATAAAGAGGGCTCTCGATGCCACATGATGCACATACCCTTAGCCCACGTCTGGGTGGCACCTTCCAGTGTGCGATACACATACGTTTATCTCGCACAATTACAAACTCCACAATCGGCAATTCATTTGCCTCGTCTTTTGTAAGGCCGATCACCTTCTTGTTCTACAGAAAATACCATATGGATTATCGGCCAAATATGAGGATGTGTCGAATTCATTGCCGTGGTACCTCATTCCTTGGATTTCAGTTCTTCACCCAATAGACGAAGCTACCTGAAGCTGTATAAAGTAATTTAGGATCAGCAAAATTAGGGTTCGCAAAGTCATAATGAAAGCGGTACATGTGGAGTTTTGATAGGTGTAGTATGCACATCCCCACATAGGCAGGTTTTGGGAACCATCGCCATCTCCACAGCAACAAAGTTCTCATTGAATATTGCGACTGGTTTAAAATTTTCTCTGGTGATGCATTTCCTTACACCCCAAAGCCCATCCCATTCCGCTCTAGTGAAAATTCCACGATTTTCATTGTTTTATCGAAAAGTGAATTGTTCATTAATTTTAAAAAATCGTTCTCGAAATTGCATATCACGGAAGCCCTCACTGTCGTATTCAAATCAATATACTCCTTCACCAGGGCGATTACTTGAAGGAGACAGCCCGAGTGATTCTAATCAGCTCCATCCCCAAACCGACACTGCTGGAGATTACGAAAGTCAATAATGTCTCTCCGCTTGTTCCCCAGCATTGTCATCAGTTTTGGGGTTGAGCCTCCTCGCAACTAGTTGCTCTACAGACAGCGGTAAATCAGCGTGCATTCATGCAAACTAATAGGGTATGTGAGTTCTGCCTCCACCACATACCTCACATCAGAATCAATCGCCATAATTTCGATTTTTCCACCCAGACCCTTCCATTCGGCTTTGGGCACCCATCCAAATGCAGCTCGAGTGATATATATACACCTTCTACCTTTCAGCAGGCTTCTACAGTGGTGCCTGCATAAAACAGCGGGAGTCAAGGAAGCGGAGAGTAATTCTTGGCGTCTTTCGTTTCGAAGGTAAAATATATTTCTCAACGCTCTCAGGTAGAACACAGGTCTAATTTGTCTCCCAGCCGAAGTTAGACAAGCGCTCAACAAAGAAAGGAGTGTCATACCAGCTTATCTTATGGTAGCTGGTACCTCAAGTTGCATGTATTGTGAGTTGCGCCACAGAACTTCCCCGTAAGATGACAATGATCCCCAGGAGGAGCTTATACTTTTCTATGTAACGGCGGCCAACAAATATGACAATCAACTACTTTATTTTAGAATTTTTCATTCGCCTTCGATTTGGTCATGGGAACGCCATCGCATTAAAGCTTGTCATCATCCCATGAAGGTTTCTCAAGCTCACTGAAAATCCAAACAGCAGGATTATCGCGACATAATATTTGTATCGTCTAAGACTCGAGTCATAGGAATATGCAGCTTGGCACTCTGCCGCATATGGTACGTGCTTTTCTGCAGAGGTAGTGTCTGAGCCCGTAGCTTCGCCTTCACAGGAGGTTACAGAAGCGAGGAAACATTCGAAAACGGCGCTCACCGCAAATGGACATCGGTCCTGATGGTAAGCGTTCTTCAACTTTATGAATTTCTGGTCCTCAGTAGGCATAATAACACATACCAAGTCGTTGGAAGTACAACGTTCTAGATGCTTGCTAAATACTCGCTTGTCTAAAAGGTACTCAGCAACCTTAAGCAAACATGTTTTTCACACTTGTCATTACTCAGTTGAGAGAATAAGAGTTGGGACATGTCTTTGATACAAACATAACGATAATAGCTTTTCTCCTTACTTTTATCATCAGAGAACAGCAGTATACATGCAGCTTTCGCTAAGTGGCAAATTTTCAGAAATGGAGGCGTCTGACAATAATATGTTTGTGGTGCTTATCTAAATAGCCTTTTTCCAGGCCATAGACATGAACAAATATTCCGGTATTCTGTATCTCAAATTTGGGTATGTCCTGGATCTTGACAGGGAACTCCATACCAACGAGGATATAATAGCGACGAAAGTCAATATGTATGCCTTATCGAGATATGTGCTCTGGTTTCTGTTTAATATATCTTTCGCAAGTCAGGATGGACCAAGCAAAACGCGCCTGGTCGGTTCTATTTTTGACATTAATAATGCTTTATTATCAGCTATGTCTCTTGATATAGCTGGATTCTTCATTTACTGAACCATAGAGACGAGTACGGATATCGAAGTGTAGTATTCAGCTGAGAGCATTAGGTGACCGTCTAACTTCCATCTTGGAAAACTGGTCCAGTACAGCATTTTAGGTAGATTCACGACACAACTCGGTGATTGATGTGCTCCGCGTTATCACGCCATTTTCCCTCCAAAGATAGTGAAGGCTTGTCTCTGCAGTGACAGAGGCTTGTTGGGGGAGGGGGAGGGGGGGAAGAGGTGCAACAATTTGATACACAGCACAGCGCTGCATTTAATGGTGGGATACCGCGGATCACTAGTAGCCTTGAGAGTCTCCGCTGCCAGAAGAGGAAGGCATGCTTTCAGAAACCCTACAGGGTGGCAGTACCCTCGCATTGTATTTTCGATGGTAGTGAGCGAGATTCACTCGTCAAAGGCGTCTGCAATCAGCGAGTATTCTAACTGTTGTATGGTGTTATGGAAATGATGTCCTCCCTAAAAGGATGGGAGAGGGAACTACCACTAGCCACAGGACCATCACTGTTGCTAATACTATAATAAGCTATGACTGCGTCCACCGCGTTGGCGAAGGCGGTTGCAGTGAGGAGCAGCACATACCTTGTGGTTCTGGTGAGAACGTGGGGCGGGAGGAGATTGTGGGTTACCTCAGTGTGAGCAGCCTGGCTGCGGTTGTGGCTGCAGAGTTGCTTGTAGTCACAACCATGAGCCAGTTATCTGAATTAGGGTTCGCCATGGACGCCAGAGAGGGCCTGGTGAGCGGATGGGGGCGGTGGGGTCGGAGGTGGCTGTGGCTGCTTGAGTTGCAGTGGTTTCCAGCACAGTGACAAAGTCCGTCTGACATAGCGGAGCATGCTCTGCAGGAACACATCTTGTAAGAGGTTTCTTCACTAGTCTTAGTACCCACGCCACTGCATACTGTACTGCGTAGACGGTGGTGCTATAGAGAAAGACTAATGAAAAAAAAATATATATATACATCCTTCCAGACATCACCTACTGCTGCAAGGAAAGAAAGAATACAGATTATTTGTAAGCAGAGTGAGTACTTGACTAATTACCTGTATCGCTGTTGCTCCATGGCATCTCCCTGAAGTCATCTGGAATATCCTCATGGTGACACAGCACCCTCACCATCTTCTCAATCCAGTCAGGCATCTTGTCACCGGAGCCACCATGGATCCATCGATCACATACAGCAACAACATACTGATTTAATACAAAAAATTAGTCACACATAGAACTAAGATTTTTTTCTTTTTTTGTTTAGAATATGCACTTACATGACAACTGTGAAAGCTTCTGCTTATCCTTGTCACCTAATTCTCCTTCTTCCAGGGAATCAGCTACAACAAGAACAAAGATTATGCAACATGTGTGCGTGTGCGACGAAATTTTTTAAAGGACTACATCAAACACAACTTATTACATATACACACCATACTATAAAGAAGAAATATATACTACTTTTAATGATGCTGCTGTTGGTGCTATTGCTGCCGCTGCAGTGTCTCACCCTCCAGCTCGTCCACAGTGTGATGGATATACGCTGAAGACGTAGGTTGACATTTATTCAATACCACTACTACGAAATTCTTAGTGAAAAAAGCTGCAGTTTTTCGATTTGAATCTGTACTTACTGGCACTGCTGCTGCCTGATGCTGTTGAGTGTTTTCAGCAGCCGAACTGGTAACACGTACGGAAATAGGAATCAAACTGAATAACGACTTGAAAAGTCACTGACGACTGCAGAATGAGGATGAATGGGGGTCGTGTCTATACACCTTTATAACACATCTGTGGCTGGTCCTCATCTATCTTCGTACCACAGTTGCGCAAGGACGCTCTGTGAGTGTTTCAGGAATTTGGTGTTGCACCTATGGCCTGCAAGGTAGGAAGAAACCATCTGACACATGTAGAGGTGAGAAGGGTACAGCAGTACGCACAGTGATGTAATCAGACAATGATCTCAATGTCGGTTCCACTACACTCATTATAAAGGAAACGTTATCACTAACAGAAATTAGCGTATGGATTCACTTGTAACTATATGGTAGCAAAAAATGAAAATCTTAGATTTTAATTCTTAAGGTTAATTTTTACTCTAAGTATGACTGCATGCCATAGCGATGTTAACAAAATTTCGTACAGGGAGGTAACATACTGATAATGGATTTTCGCAACTGTGAAGCGAAATTCCTAATTATTACAAGGATCTTTAGTGGAAAGGTGGTTGATGACCATGTCTGGGGGTCGATAAATTACAAACAACTTAAGTACACTTGGGGCCAGAGATATTAATTACACTAAAATGCACTATGAAAATACATAAAATTGAATAGGGGCCAGTAAAGAGCAATGAAAAAGAAGTACATAATTAAAACAATTCATAACTCAACATTGGCTGAACTACCCTATTCGTGAGATCGGACATCTCGCGTTTCTGCTTCAATTAGGCCCGACAATAGTTGCGTCGGCGGCGGCAGTGGCGGCTATCGGCACGAGCTGTGAACCTGGAACCTATTCTAAATCTCTCTCTACTGTTAAAAACCAGTCGGATACATTTCCTACGTCTTTGGTGAAGCCGAGACTCATAGTTATTCCCTAGCTAACTAAGTTAACTGGCATGATACACGCTATTTGGCCGGTAAATCGCGTATGTCGTTGCCCTTTATTCGGTTGCAAGAGTTAACTGTCAGTCCTCGGTGTAATTTTCCATACTAGGAGACTTTGCAGTTTAATTCCTTACTAGTTAAGACGAGCCTGTGATCAAGTGTTCTCATAATGACTCTCGCAATCATCTCAGCGTGGCGCCGGTCGCCTTACTCAAACACTCGATGATTTCTGCAAACGAAGAGCCAATTACTCTGTCCGCAGTTTGCCTATATCAAACCTGACGGCCACGCGATTTCTTTCTGGCCAGTCAGAACGTTCTTACTTTGTCATAAATCCACGCGCTAAAGATTTTGCAGCCTACCACAGGTGTCGTTTGTTTCGTAGAACAGAATTTAACTTTTGCTTTGTAATACTGAGCTAACCAGATTCTACAGCGAGTGACCAATGTTTTGTGTTGGGTTTCTCCAGACGTTTTATCTCTGGACATTGTATTTGGCATCTCCTGCCATGTTCCTGTAGAAAGGCTTTCCGAAGGGTCGTCGATGAAAGCAGGGACAAGGAGCGGATATTGCCGATGGCCTACGCAGTAGCGGAGGGCGTCTCATTGTGTCCGCTAGATGCGCCGTGGCGAACTGTGTCGGTCTACACGGCACGGGCATGTCGTCATAAAATTTTCTTTCCCTCAGAATTGCATCTCGTAGCTCGGGGCGGGAAAATTACTTGTGGACACTTACTAGTGTGAGTGTTAGTGGTGTATATTCAAGAAATCCTGGCTTATTTATTACATCAGTGTTTTAATAACATTCATTCAATTTCACGTAACTATGTCAGGATTTCAGTGTAAAGTGTGTTATTTGTATGACACCTTACACCTTCACTGACTGTATTAACCAATAGGAACACAGTACTCTGTGGAGGGGGAGGGTAAGGTCACCTTGGTCTATGTGTTTGAGTTGCAGATGTGGGGGAAAGTCCAGTTTGTAGCATTCTATGGTCGGTCGTACTGTGAACTACTACCCTGTAAGAAGGTTGCATTGACATAAAAAGAATTTTGCTTAGGTGCAGCTTACACGTTCAGCAATGTCAGTTGCCTCAGAAGGAGTTCTCGTATGTGCCAGCAGCAGAGCCATCCTAACAATACCAATGACACAATTAGAGTGCACGCATGCCCAATGGCACCCTGGATGCATATCTCTCTCGCGGCTCGCGAAAGCACGCTGCAGTGGTCGGGGGGCGTTGGCGGGCGGGCGGTGGTGCAGTGGGTAACGCTTTTAGGGTGTTTTTTATTTCGCCAGATAAATTTTAAGCGATCTATCTTAGACCCATAGTCCTCCCGTGTGTTTAGACTTTAAGCAAAATAGTCTATGAGATATTATGTGGAGTAATCAATATTATTCTTCAACTCGAACAGTCCACGGGTATACTGCCGGTTCATAGTGTCCAACGTGCACAATATTTCGGCGATCAGACATATCGCCATTGTCAGGTGCGCTGACGAACTGAGCACACAATATTATTCCTTTTTACCCACATGGGGTGAGAGACCGAACCAGGGTTTGTGGGATCAAGGTGATGTGATATAGATTTTGACCGAACTCCATCAACAGAATGCGAGAAGAAAACTGTCCCACACCTACAGAAGGATATTGATTCAATTAATTAGTCAATCAATTTGATAGCACATTTTCATATGAAAATGGTGCACGGTTTCTGGAATCGAAGGATGTAGGCTGGAGGCTTTCCCAAAGGGGTGAGGCGAAGGGTATAATACAGTAAGGGTTGACATGGAACGGACAATAACTAATTAGTCGATCAACTTGTGGCACAATTGACTTATTTTTTGTATCAAATATGGTGCCAGGGGAGTGAAACTGGCGCAATACATTTATGGGAGTGGGAGGGGGTAATATGGAAAGCTCATGACGTCTTCAGAGGAGGGGGGAAACAATTGATCAATTAATTTATTTGCATATCAATTTGATATCAAAAATGCAAGAGGCCCTCATTACCCAGCTAGTAACATTAGCAGGAAAAGCCCAATTTCGAGGTACCATCCATACTCTTTTGACCACTCTTCACTCCATTTCATACAAACAAAACTGTTTTTACACTCTTGGGACAACATGACTTTGGTTCTTATGGTCGTTGTAGTAAAATTTGCTGGCGCCTGATAATTGAACATCCAAACAGTACCACATATCTCGTAAGATTTTGCTCGATTAAGGCAGTCGCTCAAGTAAGATAACCTATCGAAGCGTCACAGGCGTCTAGTGGAAAAAACAACTACGCGCATGTTTCAATGTGAAGATCAAGAAGTTTGTTATTACTTCGTAAAAGAAGTAGCTGGCTTCCAGTTTTCTGCTAGGTAGTTTGTGTTAGCGAGAAACGTGTTCTGTAAGTTTCAACATTCCTTGTACCGTAGATAACATGTAAAGCAAAAGGTCTATAACATGAAAACGTGTGAAGAAACAAATCAAACCACACAGAGAATAACGAACAGCCTAGAAATTATTACAGCCTTAATTTTTCTTTCAAAGAACTGCGATTTTATACGTTCAGGTACTACACACAAGTGAAAAATAATAGCACTACATGCTATTCGATTAAGACAGTAGTCGCAAACGGACCATCAATTTCGATCACGCCGCCGAATGCGTTACGGGGAGGCTGGAAAGATGGCGCCCGACATGATGCACGGACTCAGAGCGGCGGGCACTGGGCAGACCAGCGCTCTCGCGTGTGATTTACGCCATGTTTATTGCTGTAAAATGCCAGCCGGGAAAACCGGGTGATGTATGCGCGCCGTCTTGGAATAAATGAGGAAATACCACGGCGCGGCTTATTATGCGCTTACTGTTCGGTAATTAATCACGCCGCAGATCAAAGCCGGTAATAATTTTGCTCTTCTCATCAGCGGTAATGCCGGCCGCTATCGATGCAGGAGCATAAAAGCGCGCGTTTTCTGCCACTCGGGGTGTTCTGCCGCGCGTAGAGAATCATTTACGCGGTCTGTAACTGCGTCTCCCCGACACGCCATAAAGTATAGGCACCGCGTGATATACGAGCTACTAAGTGCAAAGTCAGACGCAGCGGACGAGGCACTCAACACGCGACGCGACCATTCTGTTGGGCGGGGCTGCTTCCGTGCGGCAGAAGGAGCGACGGCGGGAAGTGAGGGGTCGACGTCGTAACTGCTTTCTTAGGTGTTTAACATTTAAACTAGACGAAACGACAGAAAAAGATTCAGTTCTGCCCTACAATATTACTTCACGAACGAAAACTAGCCACCTTTCAAAAGCTATCCCACAGGAAACTATACAGCGTACGAGAAGTAGTCATATAGTTGTATTTTGAAAAATTAATAACAAAGTGCTGTATTGCACACAACTGGTTTCAATCTTCGCCCATCATACAGGTAACTGTGTCAACAAAAAGCGAAGAAAACAAAATGTAAAAACAACAAATAGGAAGACCACATACAACCAATAATCGTTTAGTGTTACTTAAGAAAGAAAGAATAAAGACTTCACATGTCATATGTAATTCCACATACGAGGAACTACTATAGTACAGTCAGATGTACAATGTAGGTTTGGTAGAACAAACTGTTCTAAAGTGAAACACTGTGTCCCATTCAATGCAGAGAAATAACTGAATATTACGATTCCTGGCATGACCGAAACAGATGTGAGAGATACATGAGCAAATTTTACACAGGAAAGATACAAACGTGGCAATTAACACATTAAAATAACTAGTGTTATATAACAAAACAATGATATCACAATAGAATATAAATGAACAAAATGTGATTGCTGTCACAACAAAAACAGTCCAAAAATGTGTTTTTGTATAACGGGCCTAGTGTTTCTAAAACACCTTCCGAACATAGTGTGGAAAGTATGTGTGGGTGACTGATATATGAATTTTTATTACTGTTATAAATTTTTCAATCCATGCAATAATCACCCACACTATCACCTCACTTTTTTTAATTTTATTATTACTTTAAGTAAACGGATGATGGGGGAAAATTGGATTCAAGAAAAGTAAAGTAAGTTTAAACTTTCATATTTATTTTAAACTTCATCAGTGTTCAATAAAACGGATAACACATGGTAATTCTGTCTCAAAGCTGATGACTTATTTACTATTGTACATTAATTAAGAAAAGTGTTGCTCAGAGGGAGTTAAATTAACATAAAACATGATTTTCAAAGAATAGGAAACAGAAAGAATAGGAAACAGGATGGGATACTGCACTCAAACAAACACACACAGATAGTTCAATGGTACGGAAAAAGGAAAAGAGCCATAACCAATCCCTTCTATTTAGGCAAAGAAATTCCACTCCTACCGTAGTCGTGTTCCCAATGGATAACCACAGACTGGTATTGGAAGTTTAAACAAAGATCACGTGGTTCGATATATGCACAGTCGTACCAAAATGCTCTATAAAAATCTTTCTAGAAATTTTTAAATAGGAAAACTGCTCGCGATAGCGATTAATTAGGTTTCAATACGCGAAATTATGCAAAAAAGTAGCTGAGGGCCAGTTTCTTACTACACTACATGTTCCATGTAAGAAAGTACATTTACTGAAAATATGTAATGCCCCAACGATTTTAATGAAGAAATCAAATCCATGCACATTAGTTACAAATCAAACTTCCGAACTGCGTTAATAACGGCATAGTATTGGCCTGATGGCTCGTTAAACAATTTTACGAGCACGAGGTACTGTTACTACAAAGCACACACCACGGCGGTTTAACACCACGAGAAATTATTAATTTGAAGAATTTCAACGAGAGAAAACACTTATACGCACATTCACGCTAAACAGCCATGATTTTAATCAAATTTACGCCTCGTGACTTAACGTCCTTCCACTTTCCTTTATTGAGTTGGAAATTACCGCAATAAACTGCGAAACCCACACTAAAATTTCACTGTATTTCGATTTAAAATAATATAAAAACTATTTTCGATATAATTCTGTAAGAAAAGTAATTTATATTTCAGTTAGGCTGAAAACTTACGAATGTCATTGTCCTTCGGACTCACCAAACACGAGCTTACCCGACGATGTTATCACCTGAGAAACTGCTTGCAGACTAGCTAGCGTGGGCGCCGTCCGAGAGTATTCCACAGATATAATAGGAAGTGACCAGAGAGGTAGCTTCCTTTACCAACTTCACAAGGGATGGACAGAAGCACACTAAGGGGACAAACGTCTTTGCCTTAGGAATCGTATCTACCTACTCAGACGTTGGTACTGCTGTTCTCTAGCAGACAGAATTTCTCTGCTATCACCGAGCATGCAACTACAAATACTAACACTCATTCATCCTTTCACACCAGAAGGGAAGGAGATGGCAATATCTTAAGACACCATATACACTACGTAAAGGAGGCGGATGTGGGTATGATAAGGATAACGTATAAAATGTGTTTGAAAGTGTCGTATGACAAGTTGTTCTTGTTTATATGTCAATATAACGTATTCCACTGCTCAGACTCCTCCCAGATAAATTTAGAAATACAAAAGTAAATTTAGAGGTGCAAATGTACGACGTAAACAACAATAAATCGAGTAAAATAGTGTGAAGTGAATCTAACAGAGACCTTTCACTTTCTTTCACCATTATAACTGACTGTTGTCAGAAACAGAGTATTAACAGAAGCATTGTATACATGGCAATGTTTTAAGAATATATGAAGTGTTTTATATCACCCCTTGCTTAATAATAGTGTACTATGTCAGTGACATGCGCAGATGTAATCACCAGGATACAAAAAACATAATGAGATTTATGTAACACAGTGACACAACATGATTCAATCAAAATATATTCCAATTCAATTTAGAGAAGAAACTACAGTATAGTATATGTGTCACTAACTAGGTTATGTCTCAAGTCGAAATTGTAAATACAATCCATAGTCTTATAATCCATGAGTAATAGGAAGCACTCAAAAAATAACCAAAGAAACTTAGAACTATTCAGTAAATAACATATACTTCACTTGGTCAGCTATCAAGACAGGGACAAGAACAAAATATATTCCACTCAACAAAAAATAAAGGTAATTCTTACACATTCCAAGCAAATATTGCAGTAAGAGGAGAAATTAACAGTACATAATTCATATCTACTTCTAAATACAGCGATAAAAATCTTATCATTTTTTTAACAGATTAATAAGCTTAAACTGATCATAAGTGTGTCTCTCCAATATGTGGGTGTATTGAATGGTACCTAGTAGTAAAAGTGCTACGCAAAAACAAAGATGTATACGTAAAATATTGAAGGAGAATCTTAATCTAAATGCTGAGATGAGATATAGACAACATAATCCTCAAGATAGCGTTGAAAAGGTATATCTGCATAAAAAATTAATTTCCAAAACACCAAGACTGAAAATACATTGTGTACCTTGTATGTTCAAATCGAACAGTTCTTTGGATAACAGTGGATGGATACCAGTGAAGTTTAACAATTAGTCTAAATGTGGAAGGGTAGTTAGTAAGGTCAGAATATAATTAAAAATGAGAGCTCTGAAAATATAATTAAAAATGACAGCTCTGTGCGTATCCATAGGAGAACTAAAACAAAATAAGATAATTAATATAACAGACTAATCACTGACAAAAAAGATATCCATGAGACATGAACTTTTTATTGATCAGTAACCATGTAGTCAAAGCAAAACCTTATAAACTTTAATAATTATTGTTCATTATGTTTGTCTGTTCTTTTAGGAATTTTTGGCCTGTGTAATAAAATTAGCAAGTATTTCTGTCTCTTCTAATGAATTCATGATAACCCATTTGTCTAATTTATGTTGCATTTTCAGCTGGTGAGCAATATTAGTAAGGAAGTGTATAACAGAAGAACTATACTAAACAGACTAAATAATAAAGTTTTCCTAGTTACTTTAAATGCAACTGTCTGTCGAGTAGTATCGATATGTGTATTTTGGGAATGGAGATATCCTTATAACTTATTAAATGAATTATTTTACGTTTATTAGTTTGAAACGGTTAGAACGTTTAACAGTGATATAAAAAGATGTAACAGTTATTTCCGTAATTGTAAATGACTGGAGAAGTCCGAGAGCTTCAATATTGAAGAAAATAAAATATTTTCCCACAAAAATTAAGGATTCTGTTTAGAAAATTGGCTTGGTGCACTTTGTGGTGACTTGATCAACAGTGCAGAATGCAGAAGACAGCGAGTCTTAGAAGTATGTGGGTTTATTGTCAATGGCTGCAGATATAAAATTAATATTGTTGTGAACTGCACATCGAAACATTCTCACACTGGTGTGGCGTTTACGTACATGCTAATAAGTCGTCTCTGAAATTCTAAAACAGTGTAAGTGTTAAACTGGAAATCGATTGCATATTACAGTTTATTAATTACACTGAACTGACTTTAATTTAACATAGAGACTAATTACAACCATTATGCCTGTGTCGTAATTGGTAAATAATGGGTTGTGCCCAAACCACTTTCTTAAAAATCGTCTTTGTATCATGTGTAAGTTTGCTAATTCAAGACACGGTAAAGCTCATTTACAGCTCACCCTCAACAGAAATTGTTACACAGTATATGCACAATCGTTTTCCCATTTGCTGACGTAAATCTTGCTGAGCGAAAATGTAGTGTCTAATAAACCACTTCTAAGTAATTACTCGTGTAAAAGTTTCATAGATGGCTGCTAAACATGGTACCGGAAACAATATGGTTTGTTTCAATTTTGAAGTTTTGAGTACAAATGACATTATCAGAATTAAATATTAATTTACAGTATATGTCAGATATAGTAAATGAAGTTAGCTCCTTCAGAACTGGACGACCATGAGAACCTAGTTATAATATTTATTTTGGTGGTTTTAACAAGGTAAGTCTTAAGTCCTGTGCCTGCAAGGAACGACTGTTGGCGTAGCAGATGTAATCGCAGTACCAAAATATTGTTGAAGGTAGGCGTTTTTAAATGCTTTTGAAATAGAAGATGAAATTTACTTTCAAACTCCCATATCCAAGAGTTGCTTTGTAATCAGCAGTCGATCGCCTTTATTGTCTAACAACAAAGCAGTTAGACCACACACAGGTCAAACTGGAGAACAATGATATTAAAATCCTTACTTTCTGAAGCTAAAAATGTAATTAGTCAGTGAGCGATAGGGTCAATCATTTATATTTGCAGAAACCCTCTGCAACACCCATGGAAAGAAGCACGTTTGTTTAAAAAAAACTGGCAAGCAGACTGGCTGTTGCTAAGCAATATTCTGCTAGTCCCGCAAATTATGCAGAAGAACTTCCGTGAAATTTGCAAGGTAGGACTCGTACTGGCGGAAATGAAGCTGCGAGGAGAATTCCTGAGTTGTGCTCTGTTAGCTCAGTTGGTAGAGCACTTGCTCACGATAGACACAGGTCTCGGACACGAGTCCCGATGTGGCACAGATTTTTATTCTACCAGGAAGTTTCGTATCTGTGCACACTCAGCTGCAGAGTGAGAATTCATTCTGGAAATTTTTTGTTGGTTGCAGGTACCAGTCTGTTGTCATGATAAATATAAAAATCTCCGGGACACCACACCATAACGCTCCAATAGAGAAGCCAAAACAAATTGCTGAACAGGGCTGTAACATTCCATGCAAAATTGGTGGAAGTATAAAGCAAGAATACAGCATCATATGGCACACTGTTAAGGTGGTTCATTCGATTCCAGTGTGGTCGAACAAGTTTGAATGACGAAGAAGGAGGTAGCATAACATCTTTCTATGAAAACCAGAGAACTACAAGAGAAATGGAGGGCCTGGTGCTCAAAGAAGCGCGTAGCAAATCGAAGCTATAGTGAAAGAAGAGAAAATCAGTCGCAGAACAGTTTTAAACACCTTGCAGTTCATTCTGAACATGTCAAATGGCACCGTCGGCTAGGTTCAGCGGCCACTCACCCCCACATAGAATGCTCGCAGAACCAAGGATTCAGTGGAAATGTTATAACTGTGTCGGGCCAGTACAGACGACTTCTCCACCCACTTAGCCACGATAGACAACTGCTGGGTGTATCAGTCAAACTCTCAGGTAAAGCGGCAAAGCAAGCAGTGGATGGGTGTGAAGTCACTACTGCTGAAATAGACACGAATGCTGGATGTACCCCTCTCGCCCCGTAACAAAGGGGAAAACATGCAGGCGAAGGATGTGGAGTCAGTACCGCTGAAATAGACGAGTGCGCGCGGTATCACTCTGACTCTGAGACAAAGAGGTAAAATAGGCAGTGGAAGGATGTAAAGCCACTACCGCTCAAATAGATGAGTGCTGGGCTTATCACAGTAAACTGGCACAAAGCTCCAAAGCGAGCGGTGGAAGGATGGGGAATCACTATCGTTGTTATAGGCTAGTGCTGGGTGTATCACTTTGACCCTGGGACACAGGGGCAAGGAAAACAATGCAAGAATATGGAGTCACTACCGCTGGAACAGCTTTGATGCATCACTCAGACCCTGAGACAACGGCGTAAAGCAAGCAGTGGAAGGACGAGTAGTTACTGGCACTGAAACGGACGAGTACTGGGTATATCACTCTGACCCAGAGAAAAAGCAAGCTGTGGAATTATGAGAGTCACTGCCGCTCGAACAGACGAGAGCTGGGTAAATAACTCTGGGCTGATATAAAAGGGCAAAGCAAGCAGTGGAAGGCTATGCGGTCTCATTCCCTAAAACATGTGAAGAAACTACCTTATCGTGAAAGGTGAAGCTGAGTGATTTTTCGTTCTACCATGATGTGCTGCTGAAATATTATATTCGTAAGGGATAAATCGCCACAGGAGATTAAAACCGAAATCTGTCCACGAGGTTATGGGAGGATGGAAAGTTGGGGCATCGCGGGAAACTGCCCAAGAGGGTGTTTTTGTTCGACGAAAATGCCTCGACTTCTCTTGTAAAATTCACTGCATTCTTCTGGCTTGGCACCAGTGTACACTTTCCCTTCTGTGTATACTTGGCTTTTCCAGGATGAGGAGAAAGTGATTTTTCGACACGGAACGCCAAAATGCAGACTTCTGCAACTATGGCTACCACCAAGTAATTTGTAGATGAGAAAAATGTGTCCCACCGAGGAGTGAATACGTAGAGAAGATATATCTTGGTTACATTTTTTCGTTTCTTCGAGGTGACGATTGAAATTTTTTATGACAGACCAATTAGGTCTATTATACGACGTACCTGAGTGGTTAGAGTGCTTGCATGTCAAGTGAGTGAACGGAGGTTGAATTCTGTTACTGTACGCATTTTTTTTCTTGTTGCTTTGATGCATGTGAAGACAGCCAAGGAGCCACGTGAAAGAGAAATAGCGACTCCGATTTGGAAAAGCCGACATAGACACCAGTGATGTTCAAATGGAGCCACAAGCAGACAAATGTCATATAGCATGACAAGGATCGCATGGTTTCCTGAGCATCTCAGTCATCATACTGCGTCTCTTTGTGGCTTAACTGAGCGAGGTGGCGCAGTCCGTTAGCACACTGGACTCACATTCAGGAAGACAACGGTTCAATCCCGCGTCCGGCCATCCTGATTTAGGTTCTACGTGATTTCCCTAAATCGCTCCATGAAAATGCCTGGATGGTTCCTGTGAAAGGGCACGGCCGGCTTCTTTCCCCGTCCTTCCCCAATCCGATGAGACCGATCACCGAGCAGTTTGGTCCCTTCCCCCAAACAAACCAACCAACCTTTGTGGCTTATACGTGGTCAAATACAGTATCGTCACCGTTCTTGCTAAAGTAATTACTTTTATACAGAAATTTTTAAAAAATACTGTTATATGCAGGTGCTCTGTCCTGTTGAAATATGAAATTTCCGGAATGTTTTCGCTGTTATAGCAAAGCTATATCTGCAATTTACCAAAGTAATTGATTTATGCAACCGTCTCTTTCACAAAAGAAACATACCGTAAATCTTATCCCAAGAAACTGCGCAAAACACATGAAGCATAGGAGATTGTCTCTACTGCTGGACTATGGTACTCCCATATTATTCTTCTTGTTTTTGTCCCCAATCCGAAGACTGGTTTGATGCTGTCCTCCATGCTACTCTTTCCAGTACTAGCTTCTTCTTCTCCGAATAACTACTCTAGCTTACTTTCTTTCGATTGCGCTTTCTGTATTCATCTCTTGGTCTCCCTCTACGATTTTCTATCTCCAGAACTTCCCTCCAATACTAAATTGATGCCTTGATGTCTCAGAATGTATTCTGTCAACCGATGCCTTCTGTTATTCAAGTTGTGTCACAAATTTCTTGTCGCCCCAATTCTATTCACTACCATCTCATAACTTGTGTGATCTACCCATCCAACCTTCAGCATTCTTCTGTAGCACCACATTGCAAAAGCTTCTATTCTCTTCTTGTCCAAACTGTTTGTCGTCCATGTTTCTCTTCCATACAAGGCTACATTCCAGACAAATACCTTCAAACTAGACTTCCCAACACTTAAATCTATATTTGACGTAAACAAATTTCTCTGCTTCAGAAACGCTTTTCTTGCCATTGTCAGTCTACATTTTATATCCTCTTTACTTCGACGGTCATCGCTTACTTTGTTGCCCAAATAACATTAACTTTCTCGTTTCCTGACATAATTTCTTCAGCATCAGCTTAATTGATTCTACTACATTGCATTAGCGTTTTGTAGCTTTTGATGATGTTACTCTTACATCCTCCTTTTCAAGGCACTGTCCATTCCGTTCAGTTGCTCTTCCACATCCTTTGCTGTCTATGACAGAATTACAATGTTATCGGCGAACCTGGAAGTTTTTATATCAACCTTAATTCCTTCTCCAAACTGATTTTCCTTACTGCTTGTTCGACATACAGACCGAATAACACCGGGGATAGGCTACAGGCCTGTCTCATTCTTTCTCAACCACTGCTTCCCTTTCATGACCCACGACTCTTGCCGGCCGAAGTGGTCGTGAGGTTCTAGGCGCTGCAGTCTGGAACCACGAGACTGCTACGGTCGCAGGTTCGAATCCTGTCTCGGGAATGGATGTGTGTGATGTCCTTAGGTTAGTTAGGTTTAACTAGTTCTAAGTTCTAAGGGACTAATGACCTCAGCAGTTGAGTCCCATAGTGCGCAGAGCCATTTGAGCCTCGACTCTTATAACTTCAGCCGCGTTTCTGTACAGACCTTTGCTGCCTTCAGGATTGAAAAATAAAATTCCTTTTAACGTTGTCAAAGGCTTTCTTAAGGCTACAAGCGCTATAAACGCAGCTTTACCTTTTCTAACCTTTCTTCTAAGAAAAGGTGAAGGGCCAGTGTTGCGTCGCATATTGCAGCGTTCTCCTGAATCCAAAGCGATCGTCCCGAGGTCGGCTTTGATTTCATTTTCTAGTCTTCTATGTATAATTCGTGTTAGTATTTTGCAACCATGAGTAATTAAGCTCATAGTTCGGTAATATTCACACCTGTCAGTACCTGCTTTGTTTGGAATTGGAATTATTACATTCTTCCTGAAGTCTGAAAGTATTTCACGTGTGTCATACATTTTGCACACCAAACGGAAGAGTTTTGTTGTGGCTGGCTCTCCGAAGGGTATCACTTGTTATGTCGCAATGCCGCCTGCTCCAAGGGCCTTATTTCGACTTCGGTATTTCAGTGCACTGTCAAATTCTTCTTGCAGTGTCATTTCTTCCATCTCATATTCATCTACGTCCTCTACGGATTCTATAATATTGCACTCAAATAAACGTCTTTTGTACAGACACTCTATGAACTCCTTTGCAAATACCTTGCAGCTTTTCCCTGTTTGCTTAGTACTAAACTCTTGCTATTCATTCAGCTGCATTTTATTCCTCCAAAGTACTCTTTAATTTTCCTGTAGTCGTTATCTGTCTTTCCGTTAGTGATACAGCTAGCGATATATTCCTCTGCCTCTGTAGCCTTATATATTTCCTCTAGCCATTTTGAGCTTCCTGTGAATCTCATTTTTTAGAGGTTGTATTCCCTTCTGCGTTTTTATACTTTTATGTGAATGAAATTCAATGTCCCCTGCGACATCGAAGGATTTCTACCAGGTCTTGACTTTTTATCTACTTGGTCCTCTGCTGCCTTCACTATTTCATCTCTCAAGGCCACCCATTCGCAATCTACTACATTCCTTTTCTCTACTGAATACGATCGTTGCCCAATGCTCCTTAAAACTCTCAACAACCTCTGGTTCTTTCAACTTATTCATGTCTCACCTCTTTCATTCCCTAATTTTCACAATTTCTTCTTTTTTTATCTGTAGTTCTTAACCAATAAATTGTTGTCAGAATCCACATCTGCCCCTGGAACAATCTCACAGTTTAAAATGTCGTTGTGGAGCCTATATCTTACCACTATGCAATTATTCTGAAAACATCTGATGTGCCTAGGCCTCTTTCACACATACAACCTTTTTGCAAAGTAAGCACTAGCGATGATTAAATTATGCTGTTTTGCAAAATTCTTCTGGGAGGCTTTTTCTTTCATTCCTTCCACCAAGTGCATATCCCCCTACTATTTATCCTTCTCTTACTGTTAGTACTATCGAATTCCAGTAACCCATCACAATTAACTTTTCTTCTCCCTTAACTGTCATATTATACATCACTTCAATATCTGCATCATCTTCGGAGGCAGTTAGCATATAAACTTGTGCTACTGTGGTGGGTATTGGATTCGTGTTTATTTTTCCTATGATAATGTGTTCACTACGCTACTCACAATAGTTAACCCGCATTCTTATTTTCTTATTCGTTATTAGACCTACTTTTGCATCACCCTTATTTGATTTTGTATTTATTACTGTATACTCATCTGAACAGAAGTCCTGCTCCTTTTACCACCGAGCTTCACTAATACAGACTATATCCAACTTCCACCTAATTTTCTAGCCTACCTGCCCGTTAAAGGATTTAATATTCCACGCTCTGACTCGTAGAATGTCAGTTTTGTTTCTCCTGATGACACCTTTCTACTGAGTAACCCTCCCTTGGAAATCCGAATGGTGAGTGCTATTTTGCCTCTGGAATATTCTACCCAAGAGAATGGCATCTTCCTTTTTAACCACCCATGGGTAAAACAGTAGCTGTAGTTTACCCTAGCTTTCAACCGTTCGTAGTACCAGCCCAGCAAAGCTATGTTGGCTGCTGTTACAGGGCCAGATCAGTCAATCATCAAGACTGCTGTCTCTCTTTAGGAACCACACGTTTGTTTGCCCTCTCAATAAATACCTCTCCGCTGCAGTTTCTCCTACGGCACCGCTATCTGTATCGTTAAGGTACGCAAGCGACCCCACCAAAGCAAGGTCCATGGTTCTTGGGTGGGGCCCATATACATACGATGTAACTTAGATGAAACTGAGCCTAACCACTTAATACTAAAAGTGAAAGCAAATGTTTATCTTCCATCCCAACGTTCAGAAAGAATTCACAAAACGATACAAAATTTTCTGTATCTCAACGTGAAGGGACTGTAGCTGTTGAACTCTGTATGGTTTGAAACCCAAACGTCACCACAAAACACGCCAGACAGACACATGGGAACAGGCTAACTGTAGGCTGGAAAGACCAGGTCCCTTACGTGCACTATCTACTTCTTCCGGATGGACAGTATTGCCTCGGAAAATCTGAAGAGTGGTACTGTGGAAACAAAGTCACATCTTTTGTACACTGCTCAAAAAACTAAGAACATGACTGACTGTATGACAACAAACCGATAGTTCCATTATGACAGGGTACTCTTTGAGTGCAGCATATGATCTGAAGGAGTGCGGTGTTACGCGAAACCAGTAATTTTAAAAGAAAAAACAGTGATCGAGAGAGAGAAAATAAAATTTTATTTTATTTTCTATAAATATGGGTCCCAGATAACTCCGTTTTGACGAATATGTTCAGTTTTGATTAACTACTTTTTGTTTTTGTTTAATAATTCTCGTAGATTTCTCACTAATGCCTTAAGGTATAAGTATAGGTACAGAAACATGAAGAAAGTAAAACTCCTACATCAATTATGATTAGATTTGGTTGTACATAGATCCGTCGGCGTCTGTTAATCATAACCTCATGACTGAGATAGCAGACAAGAAAAATTTAATCTCGTTCAGTTACAATACAATACTGTATTCTACCTCAAACTTATTCTATTCTTTCATTTACTTACTCTGTGGATACTTGAACACTGAAACCGTTGAACGTCAGTGTTACTTTGTCTTTCTGCTATAGTTACAAAGTGAACACCTATTGGTGCCTCCACCATCTAATTAGAAATTCTTTGGTATAATTCGAAGAAAGCCTTATACTAATTCAGTTGAAGGAAAACAAGTAGTATATGAATACATGGCTCTTTGCAATGGAACTCTGTTCTCTGCCATCAAGGAATTATTAGATAGTATCAACCTACAGAGCCCCAACCCGACCTCCCCCACCTATACGCCGGCCGCGGTGGTCTAGTGGCTCTAGGCGTGCAGTCCGGAACCGCGGGACTGCTGCGGTCGCAGGTTCGAATCCTGCCTCAGGCATGGATGTGTGTGATGTCCTTAGGTTAGTTAGGTTTAAGTAGTTCTAAGTTCTAGGGGACTGATGACCTCAGGTGTTAAGTCCCATAGTGCTCAGAGCCATTTGAACCATTTGAACCCACCAATACACACACACACACACACACATATATATATATATATATATATATATATATATATATATATATATATATAAATGTACAGACACCTCTGAAAGATTCGGAACAACCGCCAGGAAGACCTTCAATTATTCCACTGTCGGCCATCTTGTTTTTACACCTTAAACTGTTCCACTGTCCACCATCTTGCTTTTACAGCTGGTAAACAGAGAAACAGTGATAGTGAGAGCTCAATATATAGAACTTCACAGTGAAGAAGATGAGGAAAAAGGAAAGCATAAATGAAACAATGTAAATAGACACACACACACACACACACACACACACACACATGCACACACAACCTTCCACATACAATTAATCAATTTCAGGCATAGCCGTAACAGCTTCCAAATCGTAATTTTTGTTTAAACAATTTGTCTGCATTAAGCTGTATATGGTTGCAGATGACAAACTGTGAAAGAAAACATAATACAACAGAGAAACCACACCATGTGCTAAAAAGGTATGAGTTCATAATTTTATGTGTTTCCTCAAAAATCTGTAACTACGATTTTAAAAACTAATATGTAAATGTATACAAACAGTGAAGAACAATCTTTATGTTTAATAACCATAAAATAAAAGCCCAACTGCAGTGAAACATGTTTGGGATAAAAAACAAAATTGTGTTTTGCCCAAGGCAGACTCCATCCAAATACATATGTGTTATTCATAATTGTTGCAATGACAATTCTAGTTCGATTACTTTTGATTGATCGTCAGTGACAGAGGCTTAAAGCATAATGGTCCTCACAAAAACATAATAGTATTAAATGAAGCGATATCTCATACATTCCGATGTTTTGTGCGGAAAAAGAAAAGTAGAAATTTAAGAGCCGCTCATATGGTACTTTCTTCGGCACTCTATTTATAGAAAAATGAATCTCGTCAGCGTTTGTGAACGCAACTAATTAACCGAAACAATCTATTGGAAAGATAGTGCAATAATTAAAAAATGGATTTTCAATCTGGTATTCTGATTTCGTTTATCTTATAGCTAGTTGTGGTGTAAATGTTTCAAAAAGTCTGAAGCTTATTTGCTTTCGTTCCTCTCGTATTGCAATAGTTTTCTGTATTTATTGATTTCAGTGGGAAATATAAGCATTAAACTCTAAGGGAAGAAAGCACTAGTGTCGTCGTAGACTATAATAACCATTACGGACATGTTTCCTGACTTTACTTTTAGACTCAAGTTGTCACTACAACTAGACGAAGACGCGAACAGATACAGCGATTATTTTAGACTAAGTTTTTCGTAACGCAATGTCGCTGCATGTAAGCTACATTTTGTTTACTCTGTGCTTTGTGTAACTTAATGGAAAACTGATTAAACTTTCCATTCCTGTTATCATCGGATGCTTGCCTTAATGAAACGGAGATACTTTTGATAACGCTACTACGAAGCTCGTTGGCAGCTGAGCATTACGTCTGCGAATATCGCTCCGTGATCTATGGGGCACTCAGCAACCAGCGTTTGCCGTGAGAACGCAGCACTTAGCAGAAAAAAAAGAAAAACAAGAAAAAAGAAAGAAATGGGTGCTTTCTCCGGTTAGACACACCGTTTTCCACAAACAACACGTAAACAGATGATCTCGAACTGGAGGTCAAAACGTAAGCCTTCCTACCTAACATCACGGAGTCCAAGCAAGAGCTTTAAAAAATCACCCGTGAGGCTAATTAATGTCTCATGCACATTTTATCTCCACGTGTACTTTTTTCCAGACAGCGCGATGGCTCCAGGAAGCATGTGAAGACGGTTGAACTTTGTTGCACTTGCTCTCCGATTTGCATAAACACGAGTTTCAACACACATAAAGCAGACGTAACGTACTTTTATAGATGCAATACATTTCATACGCATTTATCGCTATAGACGGATTTGGCTGCTGTACATTCGTACACTGATCATGATAGTGGTATGTGACAAAGACACAGAAATTACACCAACAATTATTCTCCTTCTCATTCTATTTGTCGTGCTGCAGCCCCTACGAACCTATTACACAATACATCTGGTGCACGAGTCAATATTGTAACTGTGTAAAAATCTGTTTCATACATATGTGTCAGTTAGAGCAATTTTAAAACCTAGAAAAAATATCGAAACTTCAAAATCTCCTCTTTCAGTCCGTACTGCCGCCCGTAGGAACCTATTACGCAATATATCTGCAACACGGCCTAACATAATACCTGTCAAAAGAAGCTGCAATATACGTATCTGTTATTTAACGTATTTTTAAAACCTAGAAAGAACTTTGCAACTATAAAACTCCACTTTCAGACCCACATGTGCTGTACGAAGAATAATTTTAAAAGAGTGGCATAGTCACCGAAATCTACGTAAGTTATTTGTATAACAGAAGTACGACTTTATGTGAACGTATGATGAGGTACTCTTATAACTTGAGAAATATAATAGTGACGGCAATTAACACTAATACCTTTTACGTTTCTCGCTTTCTTCGACTTACAGTGATTTTCAAATGTGTTTCTAAAGAAGCTATCGGACGTCATGAGCTATGGCGTTCTATTCTTGAAATCTGTCTCGGTTTATAGGCGGAGAATGTTGTCTGAAATAACATGTCATGAGATCTCATGAGGTACCAGGTACGAAAAGTTACCTAAGGGCTGAGAAAACGCTATTTATGAAGTCTGGGCCCTAACTAAATAATTTCTGCAGCATTTTTCACCAGACACGTACGTCTCAAGACGTGGAATACAGGCAAGTAGAAAGGTCTCCAGCCTTTAGATTGCTGTTTGTTTCTTCATCGACCGTTAGGCAGAAACTACTATTTTGAGAGACATAGACTGTTGAATGATCAGACATTGGGACGATTATGTATTTTGTAGAACATTTCATATCACTGATGACTCATTCTAATGAAGATTACCCGTGCGCTTTCGAGGTAGAAGGTACAAGTTATTCGAATTTTTCTGAAGTATTTAAATATTAGGACCTACTACATATATCACAATTGCTGTACTTAGGTTGTGAAAAAAATTGTTGCTGAACACTGAGGGAAAACAGTGACGAATGGTATGCCAATGCTGCATACCTATACAGTATCTAATCAAAAGTATCCGAACACACATACTTAATGTGGAATTGATCACTAGTTGACAAGGGAGGCGGGCCTGCCACTATAACATGAGGCGGGAAATATTGTATTGCCAGTAAAAATGCAGTAACGGCAGATTGGGTTGCTCAGGAGAGATCAGTGATTTCTGATGTGGGCTAGTCACTGGATGTCACCTGAATAACAGATCCACCAGAGACATTTCAATCTTCTAAAGCTGCCCAAGTTGGCTGTTGATGATGTGAGTGAGAAGCGGAAACGCGAAGGATCAACCGCAGCTAAACCAAGGCCAGGAAGGCCTCTTGTACTGACGGACTGAGACCGTCGTGCATTGCGGCATGTGGTAATAACAAACATCATGAAATTAGCGGAAGGTTTCATTCGTAAGATCCAACGTGCAACCAGCAGTCCATCTAGAATGAGGATTGTGGGTAAGGACTTTAAGAGAACGGAGCAGCTTCTCATAGGCCATACACTTCTCTAGCCGGTGGGTGATAAGCGACGATGAAGGTGATGTACAGAACGACACCATTCCACAGTGGACGGAAAGGAGTGATTCGGTGTGATGAATCGCGCTGTGTACCTTGTGGCCATTCGATGGAAAGGTGTGTATTCGGTGAATGGTAGTAGGACGATATGGAAGCTTTAAAAATGCCTCTTATATCGCATACAGAAATGCTACATGCGGGAAGATGTGAACACATTTTGCAGCATTATATACTGACTGCAACAGGGAAACACTTGGGAAAAGATTATTGTAACGGCCTGAAAATGCCCCTGGCATAAAGCAAGTTCTGTTGACACAATACTTTGCATTTCCTAAATGGACTGGTCTGCCTAGTTCCTCCCTGAACCCAATGGAACACATTTGGGAAGAGCTATAGCGTTAACTTCACTCTAGATCCCACCGTCCAAGTTCACTACATTCTCTGGATCCGGGTCTTAAGAATGGGCTGACGTACATCCACAGACGTTCAGACACCTTACTGAAATTTCCGCAGCAGAGTTCAAGTCATGAAAAGGCGAAGCGTGGACACACTCTATATTAACGTCCACTGATAAGTGTCCGAATCCTTTTCATCAGAAAGAGTATACCTGCTACTTGGGACACACTGCCAGCAGGATAAGGATTTGTTAGAATCAATACATAAATCGAAGTTTTATGCTGGTAAAAAAATACAAAAATGTGTACTTACTTTGACGGAGGACGTTGTTCACATTGTCAGTAGGTACTTACCGGCTCTGAGCACTATGGGACTTAACATCTGAGGTCATCAGTCCCCTAGAACTTAGAACTACTTAAACCTAACTAACCTAAGGACATCACACACATCCATGCCCGAGGCAGGATTCGAACCTGCGACCGTAGCGGTAGCGCGGTTCCAGACTGAAGCGCCTAGAACCGCTCGGCCACATCGGCCGGCAGTTACTTACTATGAGAAGCACTTTATATTTCTCATGGTTTCACTTTAACTGTCTATAAACGTAACATTTAGAAAGTTCTACGGGATCTTAACAGCTCGTAATATTTCATGAAAGAGTGAAAAACAATATCAAACATTGTTTTAGTAACAGAGGTTCGGGAAATTTTTCAGCTTGGTCATCTAAGATTATTTTTCAAGCAAGTAACGCACAGTAGTTTATTTATTAATGTTGTTAGACCCCTTCAAAAATAGCTATGAAGAGAAATACAATTACCAAATGTCTGTTAAGATTTGCTGTGGACCGTTTATTAAAAATTCCTCGCAAACGTGCTTAATATGAGGCTGATATCTGCTCCGTCAGTTCAGTTTCTGCCTCCTTAAGTGATATTTACGGGACTTTCGACAGTATTCCGAGTCCGCAGTTCGTGGTCGTGCGGTAGCGTTCTCGCTTCCCACGCCCGGGTTCCCGGGTTCGATTCCCGGCGGGATTAGGGATTTTCTCTCCCTCGTGATGACTGGGTGTTGTGTGCTGTCCTTATATTAGTTAGGTTTAAGTAGCTCTAAGTTCTAGGGGACTGATGACCATAGATGTTAAGTCCCATAGTGCTCAGTGACACAGTATTCCTAGACCAACTGCCTACATTACGTACAGGTCACCCAACTTCCGGGCAGATGCATTGTAGGTGCGGAACTAACGACCCATAGTGTCTAAAATGTGTTGCATTTGGTTCAGATCAGTCAAATTTTATGGCAGAGACATCATCCTGAGTTCACCAACAGACTCCTGAAATCACTTGCTGGAAAATGCCACCGTCGCAGGCGAAGACATCAAGTATGATCGGATGCAGGTGGTCTTCAGTAATGTTCACGTAGTACACAGTGCCACTGACTGTTGCCCCATGTCACATGGAAGTCCTGCTGTATGTCCCTCATAGCATAACACTGGCTTCCTCAGTCTGCGTCCGTGAGCAATATTTCGCCTGGATGACGCATCCGGACGTGGCCACCGACTTGGTGTAACGACAAACGTAATCCATCATATTGGGTGACACATTTCCGTTGATCCTCGAGTCTGGATGATCTCGTGACCACTGCAATCCTAATTGTGGTTCGGTCGACACAGAAAAACACAGGAATCGTCTGCTGGTGAGTCACTAATTTGCCCTGAACGGTGTGTTCTGAAATTGTGTTCCTGCGCCATCGTTGTACTCTGTCGTCAAATGTGTCAACCCTGCACACAACAGGGGCAAGCCTCCGGTTTATATGTTCTGTGTTGAGGCGCGGACATTCACCACATCGTCGTTTTTAGCGGTATTGCCGTTATTCATCCATTTTCCAAAACTGTTCAGGATAGCAGCATGCGAATCGTTTCCAGACGCCGTGCCTTAAAGGTCTGTCCTTTGACAAAGTGTCTTACTGGATTACCCCACTTGAGGCCGGTGTCGTCGCTGGAATGATTCGTCACTCGTTCTTCCACTGGTTATGTGTATAGCGGTTATGATGAAACTTTCGTTATTTGAGATCATAAATCAAAAATCTCCTCTATCCTCAACCTCAGTTTCTTTGCGATCACTGTATGTTCCCTAACAAACGATTGGTTTTCTTTATTTCACAATCTAAAATCTCTGCTTACCACTAATAACAGATCGAAAACCTTCACAGCACAACCAAATCATAACAATAACGTTGTGACTGAAAAACTATATTCACAATGCTCCCTGTACAAAAAAGAAATGAGAAATGTCTCACTAAGACAACTGACATCACTGTCTCATATGCTGTCTGAGAATAAATTTTGTTTACATGCTATTGTCGTGGTGAAATGCGTGTATCCGTGCAACAGGGTGAGGCCAACTCCATGAGGTCGCCGGCCGGGGTGGCCGAGCGGTTCTACGCGCTACAGTCAGGAACCGCGTGACCGCTACGGTCGCGGGTTCGAATCCTGCCTTGGGCATGGATGTGTGTGATGTCCTTAGGTTAGTTAGGTTTAAGTAGTTCTAAGTTCTAGGGGACTGATGACCACAGATGTTAAGTTCCATAGTGCTCAGAGCAATTTGAACCATTGATGCCTCAGAACATGTCCTACCAACCGATCCCTTCTTCTAGTCAAGTTGTGCCACAAACTCCTCTTCTCCCCAATTCTATTCAGTACCTCCTCATTAGTTATGTGATCTACCCAATTAATCTTCAGCATTATTCTGTACCACCAAATTTCGAAAGCTTCTATTCTCTTCCTGTCCAAACTACACTCCTGGAAATGGAAAAAAGAACACATTGACACCGGTGTGTCAGACCCACCATACTTGCTCCGGACACTGCGAGAGGGCTGTACAAGCAATGATCACACGCACGGCACAGCGGACACACCAGGAACCGCGGTGTTGGCCGTCGAATGGCGCTAGCTGCGCAGCATTTGTGCACCACCGCCGTCAGTGTCAGCCAGTTTGCCGTGGCATACGGAGCTCCATCGCAGTCTTTAACACTGGTAGCATGCCGCGACAGCGTGGACGTGAACCGTATGTGCAGTTGACGGACTTTGAGCGAGGGCGTATAGTGGGCATGCGGGAGGCCGGGTGGACGTACCGCCGAATTGTTCAACACGTGGGGCGTGAGGTCTCCACAGTACATCGATGTTGTCGCCAGTGGTCGGCGGAAGGTGCACGTGCCCGTCGACCTGGGACCGGACCGCAGCGACGCACGGATGCACGCCAAGACCGTAGGATCCTACGCAGTGCCGTAGGGGACCGCACCGCCACTTCCCAGCAAATTAGGGACACTGTTGCTCCTGGGGTATCGGCGAGCACCATTCGCAACCGTCTCCATGAAGCTGGGCTACGGTCCCGCACACCGTTAGGCCGTCTTCCGCTCACGCCCCAACATCGTGCAGCCCGCCTCCAGTGGTGTCGCGACAGGCGTGAATGGAGGGACGAATGAAGACGTGTCGTCTTCAGCGATGAGAGTCGCTTCTGCCTTGGTGCCAATGATGGTCGTATGCGTGTTTGGCGCCGTGCAGGTGAGCGCCACAATCAGGACTGTATACGACCGAGGCACACAGGGCCAACACCCGGCATCATGGTGTGGGGAGCGATCTCCTACACTGGCCGTACACCACTGGTGATCGTCGAGGGGACACTGAATAGTGCACGGTACATCCAAACCGTCATCGAACCCATCGTTCTACCATTCCTAGACCGGCAAGGGAACTTGCTGTTCCAACAGGACAATGCACGTCTGCATGTATCCCGTGCCACCCAACGTGCTCTAGAAGGTGTAAGTCAACTACCCTGGCCAGCAAGATCTCCGGATCTGTCCCCATTGAGCATGTTTGGGACTGGATGAAGCGTCGTCTCACGCGGTCTGCACGTCCAGCACGAACGCTGGTCCAACTGAGGCGCCAGGTGGAAATGGCATGGCAAGCCGTTCCACAGGACTACATCCAGCATCTCTACGATCGTCTCCATTGGAGAATAGCAGCCTGCATTGCTGCGAAAGGTGGATATACACTGTACTAGTGCCGACTTTGTGCATGCTCTGTTGCCTGTGTCTATGTGCCTGTGGTTCTGTCAGTGTGATCATGTGATGTATCTGACCCCAGGAATGTGTCAATAAAGTTTCCCCTTCCTGGGACAATGAATTCACGGTGTTCTTATTTCAATTTCCAGGAGTGTATTTATCGTCCATGTTTCACTTCCATACATGGCTACACTCCATATAAATACTTTCAGAAACGACTTCCTGACACTTAAATCTACACCCGATGTTAACAAATTTTTCTTCTTCAGAAACGTTTTCCTTGCCATTGCCAGTCTACATTTTGTATCCTCTCTACTTCGACCATCATCAGTTATTTTGCTCCCCAAATAGCAAAACACGTTTACTACTTTAAGGGTCTCATTTTCTAATCTAATTCCCTCAGCATCACCCGACTTAATTCGACTACATTCCATTATCCTCGTTTTGCTTCTGTTGATGTTCATCTTATAGCCTCCGTTCAAGACACTGTCCATTCCGTTCAACTGCTCTTCCTAGTCCTTTGCTGTCTCTGACAGAATTACAATGTCATCGGCGAACCTCAAAGTTTTTATTTCTTCTCCATGAATTCTAATACCTACTCCGAATTTTTCTTTTGTTTCCTTACTGCTTGCTCAATATACGAATTGAACAAAATTGGGGAGAGGCTACAACCCTGTCTCACTCCCTTCCCAACCAGTGCTTCCCTTTCGTGCCCCTCGACTCATACAAGTGCCATCTGGTTTCTGTAGAAATTGTATATAGCCTTTCGCTCCCTGTACTTTACCCCTGCCACCTTCAGAATTTGAAAAGAGAGTATTCCAGTCAACATTGTCAAAAGCTTTCTCTAAGTCTACAAATGCTATAAACGTAGGTTTGCCTTTTCTTAATCTAGCTTCTAAGATAAGTCGTACACGCGTTATCGGGCTAAATACGGCGGCGCGGCGTGGCATGGCGTGTTGCAAGGCGGGCGACGGGCGAAGGCCGCGGGCCGCGTCGCGCCGCGCTGACGGGGCACCGCGGTTTCGTCAGTGCCACCAGCGCGGCCCCGCCGTTGTGATCGTGATTTATTGAACGGCCGTCGTTGCGCAGCAACGCGTCCTCACCCAGATGTGGGACGGGCCTCAGGCAGTCCCTGATATTTGGGACCACTCCATCCGGAGCACAGCCTCCGACGGGGACGACGTCCTAACTCAGCCACCTTACGAGACAGCCCGTCGTTCTCATTCGGTGTCCGAGCTGCCATAGCGAGATTGGACCCTGAATGAGTCCACAATTCCGCTTTGTTTACAAGCAACATAGTCGCTTTCACACTGAGCAGAAACTACTTGCTACTAAATGGAATCAACCACAGACGGAGTTTGGAAAGGCATAAGGCCGGATGCGTTACGTGTTTATAATGCTGTTATTGTGTAGTGCTTGAGCGTGCCGATTCCGTAACTTGTGGAATCGGCGGAGCGAGAAGTGCGTTGTACTGCTCTAGCACAGTTGCTCCCCATCGCCCCCCCCCCCCCTCCGCCTCCGCTCCCCACCTATAACAAACACGCCAAGCTCGTCTTTAGCTTCCCACTCCGGAATTAACAAACCTACATTTATGATTAGTATTGTCGCAGCCCACTTTTTGATTAACGTTAAGTTGGGTATGACGTCAAACGGGCCGACTTGGAGCGGGAGAGGCACCACAGGACATTTTAATTTCCACTCTTTATACTTTCACAAATAAATTCATACAACTTTGTCAGCATGACCAGGACGGATTCAGAATTCACACTCCTAGCAGTGAAAGTTCGAAAACATAACAAAGTAATTTTTTTACATGTAAAATTTCATAATTTTTTTCACTTACTGATGGCATCATTTATTATTATAGGAACACTTTTCTTCATAAGTAAGAGAGATGGTTCGATGAATTTTGCACAGCATACAAACCATACTTACAGGTGTATGAAACTCTAGAATTTATTTAATTTATGAAAAGACGAAAGAGGTGTTATATTTTAAACTTCATGTTTAGAAAAAACACAAATTTTCTGATTAATTGCCTCAATTTTTACCACAGTTTTTAATAGATTTGTAAAATTCTAGAGTTTCATATACCTTTGAGTATGGTTTGCATGGCGTGCAAAATTCATCGAACCATCTCTCTTACGTATGAAGAAAAGTGTACCTATAGCAACAAATGCTGCCATTAGTAAGTGAAAAAAACGATGAAATTTCACATGTAAAAAAATTTATTTTGTTGTGTTTTCGAACTTCCACTGCTGTGAGTGTTTATTCTGAATCTTTCCTGGTCATGCTGACAAAGTTTATGAATTTATTTGTAAAAGTATAGACAGTGGAAATTAAAATGTCCTGTGATGACTCTCCTGCTCCAAGTCGGCCCGTTTGATGTCCTATCCCCCGTAAATACATAGTATCGTAATTATTACTTCTAGCCTTTACCCCACTGCTTTGCCTGCACATGAATTCGACACATATCCTGAACACATCTCTCGCATCCACCTCTTCCTACCTCTGTCTGCCACCCCCCCCCCCCCCTGCCTATTTTCTCCTCCCCACTCTCCCTTTTTCATCTCCTCTCCCCCTGTTTGTAAATTTCTTACACCCCCCCCCTGACAGTATCTTCTAACCCCTTCCTCTGACAATACCCTCCTCCTGCTCTGTTCAATTCCACCTCCCTCTCATTCCTTCTCAGCTGCCCACTGCAGCTCTACAGCTTCCACTTGCCTCGTGCATGTCACCCTCCTTCCCTCTTTCTGAACATTTTCTTCCCTTCCTTGCTCTGTACATCGCATCGTCTATCCATCTCAGCCTATCCCCAACCCTTCTCATCAGCACATGTAGCCCCCTCAATACAGTTCAGTTCTGCAGTCTGTTACCACTCCAAAACAATACATCTGGCGTGCCGGGCAGCCTACATGTCGGAACCTTGACCTGTGGGCTCTTCTGCAAAGCAGATTAATTTTGAAAATTTGGAAATTTGTGGTAAGGTGTTATGGGAATAAACTGCTGAGGTCATCGGTCCCTAAGCTTACGCACTACCTAATCTAACTTAAATTAACTTACGCTAAGGGCAGAACACACACGCATGCCCGAGGGAGGACTCGAACCTCAGATGGGAAGAGCCGCACGGACCGTGACAAGGCGCCTCAGACCGCGCGTTGGAAAACTGGTACTATTCATTTACAGTTTCCAGATACACGAAGAAGCTACAGATTTATTTTGTCAGCTGTCTCAAATTAGTAACTAAGCGACGTGGTGCTGTGGCTAAGACATTGCATACATATGAGGGAGTACTAAGGTTCGTCTAAATCACTTAAATGCCGGGACGTTTCCTTTGCCAGAGATATGATCTAATTCCTTCTCTAGCCTGAGCTTGTGATGTGTCCCTAATGACTCGATGGTTGGTTGTCAAACTAATCTTCCTTTTTTCCATCACTTAAGTTGACAGCAAAGTGTCACAATATTTCCCGAGAAAATTTAAACATAAATTATTTCCAATAAATAGACGAAGAGATCCATCACTGTTAATTACACTGTTGAATATAAATCCTTCGGAACTTAACAACCGAAAACAATTATTTAAATAAAAATCTTTTTATTGGATACGTTTTTAAAACGGGCTAGAAAGTATAACTTATCCAAGCCTCATACAGGTCCCAGATACCCTGAAGATAGTCCTGCAAATTTTTGTCTTGTGAATTTTTAATAGCTGTGAAAATATTCGCAGGATTTAAAACGAAAAAGAAGAAGCATCTGCAACAGATAATTCTTAGGAGGTAAACTATTCATGCAGTAATTACGAGGGTTGGAACTTAAATAGTGGCAACTATTTATTAAAAAGCGATACAAAAGGGTTACATGTTTGCACCTGTTCCTGTCCTTCAAAGTAGTCACTAGCGTTGTGTAGAACTAGTTGTCAGCGATGTGGGAGGCGTGGTATACCGTTAGCAGAGCCTGTTCTGTTGACGGTGCGAATGGAGCCGTCTACTGCCTGTCGAATCACTCGAGCAGTTCTGAAGCGAATCCCACTAAGTGATTCCTTCATCTGCAGAATCAAATCAAAGTCACAAGGACTGAAGTCGTACTACTGTTCCTGTTTGGAGTATCACCTGCGACCAACTTTGTGAAAGAAGCGGCGACACTTTTTGCATGACAATGTACGGTAACTTACAGCGCAAGCTGTGGCTGCTCTGTTCGGTCGATGGGACTGGGAAGTACTGTACCATTCACCATACTCAACCGACTTAGGTCCTTGTCACTTTCATTTTCCGCAGATGAAAGAACCACTTCGTGGCATTCGCTTCGGATCTGTTCCAGAGATTCGACAGGCAGTAGACCGCCGCATTCGTACCATCCACAGAACAGTCTCTGCTAACGGTATACTACGCCTTCCACATCGCTGACAACGGCTTCTACACAACGCAGGTGACTACTTTGAAGTACAGTAACAGGTGCATGTAACTCTTTTGTCTCGGTTGTGAATAGATAGTTATCACTATTTAAGTTCCAACCCTCGTAAGTACTGCATGTGCCCTACGTTTTTCGTTCTAAATTCTAAAAGTATTTTCACAGCTGTTAAATATTTACAAGCACAAATTTTCGGGACTTTGTATAGGGTTAGGAATCTGTGTGAGGATAGGAGAAATTATTTAATATTTTTGTCCTTTTTAAAAAGTGTTGTATTAAAAAGTTTTGTATGTAAGAGATTAAGTTCTGCTTTTGAGTCTTGTGCGTATTACAGGGACTTACCAGCAACTGTTCTCACCACGAAACATTTGCTAATGGAACAGGAAAAGAGGGAATAGCAGCAGTCCACAAAGTATCCTCTATCACACAACAGACAAGAAAGCGAGTTAATATTGCATTGTCACCAGTTCTGAAATATGTTGAAAATTAAAAGTCTCTCGTTCATCAGGAAGTAAGTTTCAAATCAATTGCAAAATCTGTACCGGACTAACGGACAAGGCTAATTCAGGATAATCACGTGAAGGAAACTGTAGGTAAAGCGTATGCTAGGCTGAGGTTGATTGGAAGACTTTCAAACAAATATAATTCGTCCGATGAAGGAACGAAATGCGAACAGTCGGACAACCGATCCTTCCTCTGCTATGGTTTGGATCCCTTACCAGGTTGGATTAGTAAAAAAAAGGAAAAAGTATCAAAAGAATAGCGACACATTTAGTCACTAGATTGTTTATTAAGCGCAGAGGTATTGTGGAGATGTTCTACAAACACTAGTGACAGGCGCTACAAGAGAGACGTCGTGCAGCTCCAAGTAGTTTACTGTTGAAATTCTGAGAGCGTATGTTCCAGCAGATCGGGAAACATATTCCTTTCTCCCATATACGTCTCGCGAAAGTGACGAAGTGAAAATCAGGATATAGTAACTCTTTCGGAAGATTTTGGGCAGCCGTTCTTCCCACGCGACATTCGCGACTCTAACAGTAAAACTGGGAAATGATAGTGCCAGAAGTACCCTCGGCCGAACACCGCAGGGTCACTTGGCGCAGAGTATGTTTTGATGCAGATGTAGACGCAGGAAACTAAAATAAGCGTTTCTGCGTAAAATCGAAGAAACAACAACTTTGGCAGTTCATCTAAATAACGGTCAATGGAAAAGTGAATATTGGATGCGACATCTAGGAAGACCACCTGCTGAGCTCTACAAGAACTAAATGATCTCATGTCAACAATACTGTCTCTTTGAAGATAAATGAAACATCTGGATGTTTTTGTTGCCTTTGTAAATTTATGAACAAAAGGTTTTTTAAGCAAAAGGGGAAAATCTTTGTTAATGGGTTACATTTCAAGAAACTTTTCGCGGAGTACTTTTGCTATGGTTAGGTGTAAATTGATTGTCTTGTTGGTCTTCAAGGACCTGGATGGCACAACAATGACGACACAAAACAAGAAAAATCAGATATTCGTGAGACATCGCATGACATTTATAGATATTTGTGATAGCACTGCAACTTCGAGAGTATACGTAAGCTTGGAAATGCACGCGGCCCATGTTGGTTGCTTTGCGAATGTCTGAAGATTGTCTCCACCTGTTGACTACAGCTAATAGCCTCTTGCGAGAAATACGTCACATGGGAAACGGCGAAGACGAAAGCGCTAGGGATTATCAGTAAGTGCCTCATCTCGACGGCTCTGGAGGTGAAGACGGGCGTACAATCCCTTATAAAGCAGCGGAGATGCAAAATCAGACGTTGCGAGATGATGGGGATTTACGGGCGAGCCGCTGCTAGAAAGCGTGAGCCCCAAGTGAAAACAGGAGAATGCGCTCTGCAGACAAGTGAGAAGGCGCATGAGTTCTTCTTTAGGAGGCGGCTGATTTCGCTCCAGCGACACAGAGGTCATTACATACAACTTTACTCGTATCTCTGAAATCTGCACAGAGTGATGTGTCGCCGTGATAACTGTGAATCCTTGCAAGATACAATCTGAAACACTGAAAGGGTACCAACCTATCTACAAGTCAGAGCTAAATCAGAATTCCAGGAAGATCGGGCGTATTTTATGGTATCAGTGTCAGTCGTTCCTTCTTTGCTTGCCTCCTCTACTCCGTTTTTGCCCTTCCCCTCACAGTTCCGTTCAATTCTCATTTTATATCTAATCAAAATCTTTCATGATTCTCGCGAGTTCCTTTAAAGGGAAATCGCATAGCTTTCCTTTCTGGGACAACGGCAGACCGCGAGAGGTGCTTACGAGTCGATAATGCGGGAAACGTTCTTGAGCCTAACTGAAGACTGCTCAAGCAACCCAATAGTGACATGCCTTATAGCTACTGAACTAGTTGGATGTACTTCTTCGGATATCTGTATTGTACAACGGATACTGTATTTACGTTTTCCGCCTCCTGCAAGGGAGTAAACGAACGATGAACTGTCACTTGATTTGCATGAAATTCTAATTTCGGGATTTACTTGTGGCATTATCACATAAGTTTTTACTGTAAAGGTGTGGGGTCATATGCCTGAAATATGACATAGCACAATGGAAAAACATTATTTTGGCTAAGATAAGGTACGGTTCGTCTCACAAACATTAAGACCTGTTTCCCCTAAAATAAATTACTCACAGAGTGAGAAACCAAATAAAGATATTTCTCCGAATTATCTGAAACGATACCGAAAGAAAGTGAACTCATTTCTGTCTCAGGGAACTGCAGCAGTTGACTATTTTAAGTGTGCAGTCAGAGTGTATTCAACATGCAGGTTCTTCTCCACTCAAGGTGGTGCACAGTCATGGTGAAATGTGTTAGTTTGGCAGAGCCTATTTATTAGTAGTTTGCTCGAATGTAGAACTGTAATGAATGCACCGCACAGCAATGTGTGACTTTCAATTAAGTAAGATTTTCCTGGAAAATACTATACATCGTTTTCATCCTTACCTGCGGTGATGCTCTCTGTCATTTTTTAAATTAGTTGATGCCACACTTCACTGCTCTATCCGGTACAAGTTTCTTCGTCTCCGAATAAGTGCCGGAAAATACATCCTTTTGAATCTACTTACCGTATTCATCTCTTGGTCTCCCTCTACTATTTTAACCCCCCCTCCCCCCCTTGCCTTCAGTACTAAATTGGTGAGCCCTTGATGTTTCAGAATGTGTACTGTTAACCGATCCCTTCTTCTAGTCAAGTTATGTCAGGAACTTCTTTTTATTGTCAGTCTACATTCTATATCCTCTCTACTTCGGCCGTCATCAGTTATTTCGCTACCCAAATAGAATAGTGTGTTAAGCATCTCGTTTCCTCATCTAATTTCCTCAGTGTGACCTGGCTTAATTCGGTAACACATCATAGTTCTTGTTTTGCTTTTGTTGATGTTCTTCTTATATCCTGTCAAGGCACTGGCCATTTCGTTCAACTGCTCTTTTTATTTCTTCGCCGTCTGTGAAAGAATTACAATGTGATCGGCAAACTTCAAAGTTTTTATTTCTTCTCCCTGAACGTTAATTCATACTCCAAATTTTTGTCTGCTTTCTTTTACCGCTTGTTCAATATACATATTGAACAACATCGGGTATACGGTACAACCCTGCCTCACTCCCTTTTCAATCTCTGCTTCCCTTGCGTTGTAAATAGCCTTTTGCGCCCTTTTTTTACCCCTGATACGTTCAGAATTTTAAAGAGAGTATTCCAGTCAACATTCTATCTCTAAGTTTACAAATGCTACAGTATAATCGCAGGTTTGCCTTTTCTAGACCTATCTTCTAAAAGAAGTCGTAGGGGCGGAATTACCTCGCGTGTTCCTGCATCTCTCCGGAAACCAAACTGATCGTCGCCGAGGTCGGCTTCTACTAACTTTTTATTCTTCTGTAAAGAATTTGTGTCAGTATTTCGCAACCATGACTTATTAAACTGATAGCTCGGCAATTGTCACACCTGTGAGCAGCTACTTTCTTCGGAATTGTTTTGAAGTCTGAGGTTATTTCGCCTGTATGGTATGTGTAGCACATCAAATGGAAGAGTTTTTTCATGGCTAGCTCTCCCTAGGCTATCAGCAGTTTCTTCTGGGGCCTCGTTTCGTCTGCGGTCTTTGAGAGCTATGTCAAATTCGTTTCACAGTATCATACCTCCCATTTTCTATTTATCTACGTCTTCTTCCACTTCTATAATATTGCCTCCAAGTTCCTCTCCCTTGTATAGGTCCTCTATACAGTCTTCCGACCTTTCAGCTTTCCTTTCTCCGCTTAAGACTGGTTTTCCATCTGAGCTCTTGATACTTATACAGCTGCTTCTCTGTTCTCCAAAGCCGTTTTTTTTTTATTTTCTTGTAGGACATACCTATCTTTCCTCTCGTGCAGTGGTTCCTAACAGTTGGTCAGCGGACCCCCAGGGGTCCGCGAGCTATGCTAGAGGAGTCCGCAAGATGCTATTAGAATAAAAAATATATTAAATATATTTCGTATGATAACAGATTTTTTTTTGTTTTCACCGCTCAATATTTCTTCAATTATGAATATGTCAATGTTTTTTCTAAGTACCAAAACTAGAAAACGTATAAAAAGATTCTTAATTTGGCTTTCTTAGGTACTCGATACTGTGATATGACAAGGTATCACTCATGCTCGATGAGGGGGCCCTCGAGAAAATTTTGTTGGGAACCCCTGCTCTAGTGAAATATGCTTCTAAATTCTTACATTTGTTCTCCAGCTGTTCCTGCTTAGCCACTTTGCACTTCTTGTCTATCTCTTTTTCTTTACGTTTGTATTCTTTTTGTCTGCTTTATTTGCTACATTTTTATACTTTCTTCTTTTGTCAATTAAATTTAACATCTGCTATGTTATCCAAGGGTTTCTACCAGGCCTTCTCTTCGGTTGGATTGGATTGTTTGAGGGAAGAGACCTAACAGCGAAGTCATCGGTCTCATCGGATTAAGGAAGGACGGGGGAGGAAGTCGGCCGTGCCCTTTCAAAGGAACCATCCCGGAATTTGCCTGAAGCGATTTACGGAAATCACGGAGAACGTAAATCAGGATGGCAGGACGCGGGATTGAACCGTCTTCGTCCCTGGTGCGAGTCGAGTGTGAAAAGCACAGCGCCACCTCGCTCGGTCAGGCCTTGTCTTTCTACTTATGTGATCCTCTGCTGCCTTCCCTGTTTCATGTCCCCCGTTCGTTTCCTACCGTATTACTTTCTCTTGTTCTAGTTAATTGTTGCCTAAAGCTCCCTCTGAAACCCCACAAAAGCCTCTGGTTCTTTCAACTTTTACAGGTCCTGTCTTCTTAGTTTTCTACCATTTTGCAATTCGTACTATTTGAATCTACAGTTCAAAATCAATAAACCGTGGTCAGAGTCCACGTCTTCCCCTGGAAATGTCTTACAATATAAAATTTGCTTCCAAAATCTCTGTCTCACCATTCTACAATCAACCTGAAACCTTGCGGTGTCTCCAGGTCTGTTCCAAATATACAACCTTCTTTCACGATTATTAAACAATGTTTTAGCTTTAATGTACATTGCATGACAAAAACATCGTAGAGTGCATACTCTCCGTGGACTGGCCACAAGGGCTGCCACCAGTCCCTGCTGCAGCACACTTCAGCTCAGTGAGTAAGGGAAACTGCAGTAAGTAAATTAAATTAATATAAATCAATACTCTTAACATCAGAATCGGGTTATTCAGAAAATTACCTTTTGTTTGGTATGCATCTTGATTTGATTACATTGTTATTTCAAATGTCGTCATAATTAGTCCCTAATTATTTCCTATCAGAGTAATTTTCTCCAACGATTTGAGGTCACCGTTTGCTTAAGCAACCATTTGGCTATGGGCTCTGAGGACGAACGTATTTTTTCGATTCTCATTTGATTAATTCTACAATTTCGCAACATCGCAAATACTGACGCAGGCTAGCCATCCGTTAGTTCCAAATTCAGGCCTCGGGTACATGTCGCTGAACGACACGAGAGTGCCCGTCGTTTTCGCAGAAGTTTCCGCCTCTTCACCAGTCCCAGCCCCTGTACTGTGGTTTCTGACCACTGTCCGGAGAAGCTAACGGTAACCGCAGCGCTGGTTAGGTTGTCTCTATGGCCCCCCTCTTGTTGGCGGAAGCTTACTGTGTCGAGGGCTCTTTAGAGACACCTTTATCACCCATCCAGTTGTGAGTAGTTCATCGAGTTGAATGGTGGTGAGGAGTTACGACAGTCGTGAGTTCGAGACCAGCCGCCATCTTTGAGTCGATGAGCGTGCTTTTATCCACCTTTTACCACCATGAACTGTTCCGCTCTCGAGATTGCAGACAGTCAAATTAATCTCGGAGTTCACTTTCAGTACTGTTCGTAGTTACGCTGCTAATCCTTCTGTAAGCAATATACTGGGTGCTGCATAATATGATACCGGACTTGTTTGAAGTTCTCCGTGTTTTCTCTACTCGCACTCTCTCGAGGGTCAAGAGCCGGGCAGTTTCAACAATTTGCGTTTCATACGATTGAATGGTTTATATTTTATATTTATGTCCTTCAGCAAGAAGCAATAGGACCTGACTTTCATAAATTACGTTTATACTCCTGCGTAATGCTACTTCGTCAATTCATTGTGTGTTATTGAAGGAACAATACACCATGCATTCCCAGAACAAATGCATTTTTTCTTATCTGTAGCATCCCTCTGTTGTCCTGCATGTTATGTTAAGTCACCATCAGCTGAACCTCTGCTGGAAGAGAATTATTTCGGTGCCAGCCACGGACTGGTCAGCACCCGACAAGTAGGTTGATGATAAGCCCCACTACTTCCAGGGACTCAGAGAAATCTTCATCATAAATTGTTATTTTGCTACTGCTCTTCAAATTTACCTTCATTTGTATTCACGCCACCGTCTACAGCACCGAATAACCGCTACAAGGGGAAGGACCCAGAAAGTCACGAAAAATCGAAATGAAGCTTCACCTGTTGAGAAAGTATGTCATGTTACTGCAGTGATTACTAAATAGACTCAAATTTACAAATAACTTGGCAGTATGAGTCGACTTATGACTTACTACAAAGATTGTTGCATGGAGTCCAGTACCTGTTCGCGGACGACAGACGCTGATGTGGAGGGCTGATTATGCACTTGATGTACAACACGGCGGTTTCCCTTGTTGTGAGTACGAGTAGACGCCATCGACCGGACCCTTGACGAGTATACCTGCCTTCGTGTTTCCAAGCTGTCCAGCATCCGTCTGCTTTCGAACTTCAAAGCGAAACAGTTGTTTCGTTTGACTTGTGAGGCTAAAGTTGTATGGTTTATTGATACCACTTTTGGGATAATATGTGCATTCTGCTGAATGAAACAGTGAACCTCGAGTTCGACTAAAGAACAAGACGTGTCGCTGGGTTGCACAGAAGGTGTAGTGACCTTGACTGTTCTAACCTCTTACCCATGTCATGCAATCGGCTATATCTCTGGTACCGAAAAGCAGCAGGTTTTTATGTTTCAATGTTATGCAGTGAGAGATTTCCTCGGCTGTTGTAAGCAAGTGTGCTGCTTATGCTCAGTGCACCGGTCCTCCAAGCCCTGATAGTCTGATCAATACATGACATGCCACAACTGACTGTCTCTAAATTTCGGCTTTTTCTTGGGATTGGCTGGACGGTGCTTCCTGGTCGATGTCTGAATGGGAGTTTTATTTTGTTACCACTCGGCATTTGGCGAAGTTTGAGCGTTTCCGTGGCTCGAAGTCTAATACTATTTTTCCGCCTTCTGTGATAAATATCACGCAGAAGATGCTGTTTTATCTGTGCATGGAAAGGTATAACTATTGCACTGACTCCCAAGCGTTTTTCAGTGGTTTATTTTATTAGTTCCATTGGAAAGGCTCTTTTAAACTACCCCCGGATGTTGCAGAGGATGTTATGAGGGAGGCATGTCATATGTTGCCTGGGGCACGTCCACCCAAAACGTCCATCGAAGAGTAATACCACAGCGGTTGAGAGGGCTGCTTTATATCACTCAGAGTTATTGTTATTTTACCTGAGGGCAAGGACAATGCTACCGTTGTTTTGGGCAAGCGGGATAAGGATTACGTTCAAAAGATTCAATACCTACTGTCCGAATCAACGTATCGCACGATCGGTGTTGGTCCCACATAAACTGCTGAGAGAAAGACTAGCAGCCTCCTGAACAAAAGTCCCTTATCGCAGAAGACCGTCAGGAGTCTCAGTTCCTACTGTGCTGTGCCCCAAGGTTATATGGCCTCCCTAATGTCAACAAGAAGGGGTTCCTCTTCGTCCGATCGTTAGTAGCTTGCTCTGACAAATCGTGCATCAAAACACCTTGCTGCCCTGTTGAGCCCTATAGTATGTCGGTATGTCGGTGTGAGCACCACTTTAAGAACTCGGTGGATTTCGTAGGTCAATTAGAGGGAATGCGTTTGAATGGATTTGATATTCTAGTGGGTTTTGATGTGGTCTCTCTCTTTACTCATGTTCCTCTGTCTGATTCGTTACGGTTGATTGGTGTGTGGTGTGTGGTGGTAAGTTCCTGTGGGACCAAACTGCTGAGGTCATCGGTCCCTAGGCTTACACATTACTTAATCTAACTTAAACTAACTTACGCTACGGACAACACACGCGCCCATGCCCAAGGAAGGACTTTAACCTCCGACGGGGGGAACCGCCCGCAACGTAGCGAGGAGTCCTTGACCGAGTGGCTACCCTGCGGCTAAGTGGAGGTTTGGTGCTGATTTAAGGAACGTATTTCGACATGTGTTCACTTCCACTTACTCTTTAATCAGTGACCAGTACTACCAGCAAAGAGATGGAGTGTTTGCTAATTTGTTTACGGAAAATTTCGAGGAATGTATCTTGCAGTCGTCGGATTTGAAACCTGCATGTTTTTTCAGGTATATAGACGATACTTTTGCTGCTTGACCTCATGGCAGGGAGTATTTGAACCAGTTTTTAGAACACCTAAATTCAGTTCACTCGAATATTCCCCTTACAGCAGAGGTAGAAAAAGATGACTGTCTTCCCTTCCTTGATCTACTCATCAGGAGAAAGGTGGGCGTACGTTGGGTCATGCTGTTTATGGGAAGTCTACTTTCAGTGATTTGTACTTACAGGCTGAGAGTTGTCACCGTCCGCCTCAACGTGAAAGGTACTTTGTACTTGGTTCATAGTGCCAGTGTCATATTGGGCCCTGAGAGTTTGTCAGCTGAGTTAACCCTTCTGGAAGTCATCTTTTGTCAGAACTATTATAGTGAAAGACAGAATAGATGTGCGTTGCATCATCGACCAACTGTGCACCTTGGTGAGTGATAGTAATACCGAGGTGGCGCCAAAGTCGACGGCTTTTTTGCCTTACGCAGGAATCATTTCGAACAGGATGGGTCGTATTGCCTGGAAGTACGATATGAAGTGTGTTTCTCGACCACTGTCTAAGATTAGGGTCCTTTTAGTTGCCGTAAACGATGAACTTTATTTGCGTGATGCGCGTGTCTACCGTATTCCCTGCAATTATGGCGTGTCATATGTTGGTCAGACTATCAGGACCGTGGAGGACCGATGTACTGAGCATAAGCGCCACTTACACTTATAACAGACGAGCAAATCCGCCATTGCAGAACATTTTCTTGACATTGGTCATCATATGGAATATAACAACACGGAGATTCCGGCATGCACGTCCAGTTGTTGCGGTAGTATTCTTAAGGAAGCTGTTGAAATTAAATTAGCAAGTAACCTCGTAAACAGAGATGATGGTTTTTTTTATACTATCGGTAATTTCTGACGTCGGTCTTCTTTAGTTTGTGATGGCGCTATTGTTTACAGTGTGTGTGGTCTTAAATTCCCTTGCACTTGCTGCAGTTTTGCCCTCAAAATGGTAGGGTGTGTTCCTGTCGAAATATAGGCGCTTCTTGATGACGTCACTCGGCTGCGTTCCCG
This sequence comes from Schistocerca piceifrons, assembly GCF_021461385.2. Classification (NCBI taxonomy): domain Eukaryota; kingdom Metazoa; phylum Arthropoda; class Insecta; order Orthoptera; family Acrididae; genus Schistocerca; species Schistocerca piceifrons. The sequence goes on along the minus strand of NC_060140.1, from coordinate 465,231,299 downwards.
TAGCAACGAATCATAAGAATGATTGTAATAGTGATAATCGTAGTGCTACATTTCTAATGAGGTATAATAATGAACCACGAATAAATGAACATTTATTAAGTTGCTTATTTTAATCGCCAGGTAAAGTGTTTCCCGAAATGATACCAGAATGCCTCTGAACTGTTTCAAGACAAGAGAGAAATGACATCTCGTGTACATTGGATTACTCTTAACTCCGTCGTACTGGATCAGTTGACAGATTTCGTAGTTGTACCTGTGTTGAAATACTAACGATTTGCGTCAAGAAATTATTTCTGAAAGTCATTATTTTAAAATTTTAATGAGATTTATTTTCCGCTATAACTTATAAATATTAAATGTGCTTGTCAGAAAGTCGCATTTATAAAATCTGCTTGGTGGTAGTGTACACGTGGGGAAAAACCCGCACGGAATTTTGGAATTGAATGATATCGATTCACGAGTTGACCACCAGATGGTAGGTTTCATTATGATAACTTATTATTCCATGAAAGTTCGTCCCGTCAGGTCGCTCTATAGGTGAGAAAATGAGGTAAGTCTGTTTTACAGTGCTTACAAGCAACTATTCCGATGTTTTAGGGTTTGAAAGGAAGACTCAATTAATTTATCGTGGAAACTACTGCATTTACGTACGCTTCACTTTTGCGTGAAAATAATCGTTGCATTTGGTCCTCAAAATCAAACAATATCGCATTTGTCAGAAAATGGTGAAATGGGGCAAATCTCCGCAGGTGTTCCGGGGTGTATCCTCGTGACTCCAACAACGTGACAATTCTACTATGACAACCGTCGTATAGGTGACATTCATCCCACATGGCGTAAGGGTACCTCACCTGAAGATATAATTCAAGTATCTTAAATTAAGACGATACTGTCTGGATAAACTTTGAAATATGCGCTTTTAACGTCGACACCTAATGAAGAACGAATGGGAGAAGAACGCGTGTTGAAAGAAAATTTTGCTACTGAAAATGAAAGGCGTGCCAAATAAAAAGTAAGCGTACTATAAAAACAAAACGGCGTAAGCTATATTTCATTACACCAATGCCAAAAAGAAAAAAAAAAGATAAAACGGCCAATTGATTATTCTTCATTCAGGTTCAAACTCCTGACATCATGAAACTAGCTCAGATATACTTGCAGACATGAACTTACTATTTGACGAGGATGTGTCTGAAGAATAAGAAGAGAGTGGGACTTTAAGGAGGAATCAGAGCATCCAAAACAGCACACTATTTACTTGTAAAATAAGTAATTTAGCCACAGTAATAGAACCGTTAAATGTAACCCTACTAACATTACGTTTGTGAAGAAGGAAGTACTCGTACTATCTTTGTAAAATATTTGTAAACGTTATGTTCAAACTTGCAAGACATTTCAGTTCGTATTGTGTTGTGTTCGCTACAATATAAAATTGTTATAAATGGTAGTTTCAAGTATTTTTATTTTACACTCACCCAGTTTTATCCATGTTTAACTCAAATGGGGCAAAGACCCCGCAACTTCAGTTTTAGCTAGATTTCTCTGTAATTAATAATCAGACAGAGCTGGAATTTGGGTCGATTACAAGTAACAACGCGACCTTGAAATCGCTGGAAAATCTAACCCTCATTGAAAACAATATCAGAAAAATTGAAAACTGCGTTACTTCACCCCATCTACTCTGAAGAGCTTGTGATGAATAAAACCCCAAAAACTGTTGGGTACGGTAGCATATCAACACGAACATGAATGTATCGAAAAATACATGATCATTCCATCATTTTTGTACACCTATTGTATACCATCACGAATATACTACTAGGTCATCATCGTTATTATTATTATTCCTTTCTGAAGAAAGTTAATTCGTTCTACTAATGCAGGTGGTTAGGGGAAAATGTGGAGACTAGAAATCACTAAGGGCGGACTTCCATGAGCCGCTTAGGCCGGTCGCTCTGACGCGCTGTTCCACAGCTACCGGTCTCGTACGGTGTTCAAGGAGATCTCAAAGGGAGATTGTATGTTCAAATGAGGTGAAATTTTCCATTTTCTGTTTTTTATCCTGTTACGTAATTCAGACTCTGCTGAACATTTTGGTATACCATACACTGAAAACCGACAACTTTAAGATCCTTAGTAATATTTTTAAATTTGACATGCCACACACAATTTTCGGCACCTCGTATACGTTGTCAGACTTGAACAGTCATACAGTGCGAACCTTTCATTCTGAAAGGCTTGTTTGATGCCACTGTTACCTCTCAAAGTTGGCATTAGAAATAACAAATCATTCCTTAGTTTCTGGCGATACTTCGTATGAAACTAGTTGCTAGTCAACAATTTTGTAGCGCACTTGTAAATATTGCTCTTGATACATATATTAAATGACTAAGCGTAAAATTATGTTTGAGAAACACAAATTTGCAAGTAACAAATATGTAAGGTCCGAATTTGCGTCTGAAGTTGTAGAAAACACATCTGCAAACAGTGAAGGAAATATAAATAACCAAAATAATGGGTCTGAAGTGACCACATCCTGTAGTACTTGCTGTAAGTATAGGCAAGCTACATTTGTTGGTAACCTTCAGCAGTAATAGTGACAATCAAGCCTATATTCGAAGTTTTGGTAAATTCAGAGCTACAATAGAAATTTTTCCAAGGCAAGTCCCAGAACGTGAACGAATCCTTCAATAATGTTGTATGGTGCCCTGTACCTAAATATGTTTTTGCTGGTGAAATGAATCTGAAATTAGCAGTGTCTGATGCTGCAAAAAATTTTAACGTTGGGAATTTTAAAAGACTGAAGGGTCTGGAGGGGTTGGGGGAGAGGTTATGGTAAAACACAGCTGGAGGTCTGAGAGAACTCAATATGCTTTGTGTAGGCCAAGCAGAGTTTGCTGTCCAGGCAAATGACAAAAGATAGCAGGCGAGCACTGGACGATGGTGACACTAAAAAAGACACAGAAAATGGGCCAGGACAATTCTAGTGAATGAAAGAGTCTGAACTGTATATCTTCATAAAAGGTTGTGATTAAAAGACTTTGAATCCCAATATCTTGGAACCACATTTTTCCTATAAATGAGCCGTTATCTCAAAAAGTAAAAAAGGTAGAGACATGAAATTTTCACAGAATGCCGAGAATAAGATTCAACACCAATTAAAAATCATATGGTGTCTAGTTTTTTAGCACATTTATTTACAAAATTCTGCCATAAGAATTAAAAGCTTGAGAAATATATCGTAACACACCGGACAGTAAAATTTGTACAATTATGCTGGTTCAGTATTTCTACAAAAGTACATTTATAATCTGGAAAATTGGAAGTTGATGTCTCAAGAATTTTACAGGATAATGTGTCACGAAGTTTGGTAATTTAAACCTGGCAGCATAATACACACACCCTCCCCTTAAAGCTTTAACCGCTATTTCTCGAAAACGCTTAAGCAGTGTACAGTACTACAGCAGCATTTGCTGTATGTACGTATGTACTATAATCATGTGAAATATAACTGAAGTAAATTACGCTCTAGGTGTGTGCTTTCGTTTTGAGTCAGATACACACTGGGAGCACAGTGCTTAACAACAGCACAGCTAAAAATCAGCGAGTACACTCGTCACCGCAAACGACTCACTTTGCTTGCAGATAAGCGGAAGCGCCGTCTGCTCTTGACGCGAAGGGGCGCCCCGGTGGGCGTTAGCGGAAGGAAGTGGCCGGCAGCCGCGCCGGTGGGCCGCGGCTTGTCCGCTGATGTATGGCTGCCAACCGCACAGCGCTGAATTCTCTCGGGGTCAGGGGCCATCGCAGAGATTTATCGCACCCGCAGAGCCGGCAATTTAACCTCAGTCCTTCCCATCGTTTCGCGCTCATTGACAAACATAGGACCCATTTGCATATCATTTCACTATATTTATGCAGTGAGGTGACTTGCTGGCTATTCTCTTCGAATCCTTCTCCTCTCTGCTCTCTTCCCCTCGCTGTGTTCACCAGAGAACGGCCTTAACTCACACTCTCTCCGAAGTGTCTCTTTCTCTTCCCTCTCTCGACGCCTGTAACCCAAATTCCGCATTGGCTGCCAGAGCTGGCGAGCACAAGTTTCCCACACGCCCGCGCCTCCCTGCTGAATTATCGCCGATGGCGCCGTCTTTTACAAGGCTCCGTGCATTTTACTGTCGCGCGGTTACCGAGTTGTTGTTTCTAGTTGACGGTCGGGAATTCGTGAAAGGTGCGTCTTTCTCACGCACCTCTAGTGTGAAGTAAGTGTAAGAGACGAGAATGCTGCCTCGGACGACATACTCGTAAATCATCCTCGATTTTTAAACAAGTAACAAATGTTGTCAAAAGAAGGCAACGAACAATTTTGTGATGATATATTAGGGTCGAGTAGAGGATTAAGTTTACAACCACAATTGTAAGTCCGACTGCAGACGTTTATATGTTAAAATGTCTGGATAGAAATCCTGGGTCAAGATTTCTGAAATTTCTTTATTGAGTTCTTGTTTCAGCTCACTGACGAGATACCTTCAGAGCAATAAAAATTATTACTCAATTCAGTGTGTTTCCGCCGCCAGGAATTACACGTAGTCACATTCTGTTGAGCTGAAGCGCTCGCACTAAATTAAGGAATAAATGTTATTGATCTGCAGATGGCTCGTCAATGAGCTGAAACTAGTAATTAGTAAATAAACCTTAGTGATCTTGACCTAGGATTTTTATCCACATATTTTAACATAACAGGGCACCTGTCTTGCCATTTGACAATGTCATATAACATTGTTTTACCCGAGCTGTATAGTAATCATTTCTACCGCTGTTGGTAAATTCTTCAGCGAAGCTATCAAAAATGGCTCTGAGCACTATGGGACTTAACATCTATGGTCATCAGTCCCCTAGAACTTAGAACTACTTAAACCTAACTAACCTAAGGACAGCACACAACACCCAGCCATCACGAGGCAGAGAAAATCCCTGACCCGGCCGGGAATCGAACCCGGGCGTGGGAAGCGAGAACGCTACCGCACGACCACGAGATGCGGGCAGCGAAGCTATCACCATGATTTAATGCAGAAGCTGATAATAAATGGTGTTACATTACTATGTGGTTACCCAAAGTGTGGATATTCCTTGGGAATGGAAATATTTATTTTATTTACTTATATAACCCTACCTCATGAGGGCCGTCAGCCGCTTTCTTACATCGGACCAAGACTTCACACGTGCAGCAACGTTTTGCATCATAATTATCCAAGATATGCCAGACGTAATGCGGCAAATGGTATTAAAATTATTTGAGCGCCTATTGATACAGTGTGAGTAAAAAATACTGACTATGAACTAACAAAATTAATACTAGCAGTACTTTTGCTACTTTTGTTCCTGCCACTAATAATAATAAAAATAATAATAGTAATAACAATGACAATAATGTCAATACTGACTGTGGGAGATATAACAAGAATTTACAGGTGCACAACATGGATGTTTTCGGATGTAGCTGTTTCTGGGGATGTAAATTTAACGAGGCTGCACCAGCTAAGAGTACTGGAAAATGAGGAAGATCTGGTTCGAAAGAAGGATGTACAGCGGTAAAGACTGTGTACTAGGTCAATGATTGTATTGTATTGTATGTTAACCGGAGAGGCTCCGTCCCCGCCGCAGCCGCAGTGGTCCACAACCCCACGACGACTTCCGCAGTCTACTTCACCCCTCCGCCGCCCCACACCGAACCCAGGTTTATTGTGCGGTTCGGCCCCCAGTGGACCCCTCCAGGGAACGTCTCACACCAGACGAGTGTAACCCCTATGTGTGTGTGGTAGAGTAATGGTGGTATACGCTTACGTGGAGAACTTGTTTGCGCAACAATCGCCGACATAGTGTAACTGAGGCGGAATGATGGGAACCAGCCCGCATTCGCCGAGGCAGATGGAAAACCGCCTAAAAACCATCCACAGACTGGCGGGCGGATTCATGCCGGGGACCAGGCGCTCTTTCCCGCCCGGAAAGCCGTGCGTTAGACCGCACGGCCAACCGGGCGGGCTAGGTCAATGATAGTAATTATTGTTCCTTCAGTAGGTATAAGCTAGTGATGTTACTTAGTTCTCTAATACGACGCAGGAGGGTATTCCAGAAACGGTTCCCTGCTACTGAGAAACACTTCCATAAAATGGCTGAACGGTGGAGTGGGACACAGAGGATTTTACTCTGATGGGGACGGGTGTTTCTGCCATGTTGAAACAAGAGCGTTAATGTCGAAGAGAGGTAGGAGGGTATAGTTAATTGATAAGACAGTAGAGAAGAAAGAGGGTAGGGATACCTCTGGGGTTGTTTGCACTCAGCCGGATTAGCTGAGCATATGATGGCAAAGAGTCGAACATTCCAGATATAACGAACACAGACTTTCATAACTAGTTCCATGCCCCGTTAGTTTCCCTGAGATAGACGTTACAGGACAACATCGCTGTAATCAACAATTAGAAGTGTAAGTGTTCGTACAAGTTTCTTTTTTAGATCAAGAGGGAAGAGCTTTTTATATTTTCGTAGGGCGTAGATAGATGCTGATGGAGATATGTGTGGAATATTTGCTGTACAGGGATTTTAAAGGAATCTAGGAGACCAGAAAGGTACTGACATTAAATGTGTGATTGATCAATAAACTGGTAACCGCTTGGGAACTAGCAACAAACATTTTGAAACAGAAACTTTCACACGCGAAACAGGGACGTGTTCCTGACGTGCATTACGAAGGAACTGGAAACAACACAGTAAGAAAAACAATTTTTTTTTGCTTTAGTCTGTAGTCCCGGTTCTAATTTGGCCTATTGGCTATAGATTTCGGTGTCAAATACCATCATCACGCCATGCTATGATCCAAAAATTTGCATAAGTATTTACAATAATTATTTGATCCACATTTATCAATTTTTTTTCTCTGTGGTAGCAACGCAATGTATAGAGTATAACGTTACAATTTAGGTATTCCCTTATCCGTTAAGAAGTATGTGTTCGCTAGAATTGTTTAGTATTCTGTAACACACAACTTGAAGAAAATTCGTCGACGTAGTAAGTGTTAGACTTCAGTGTTAGAGCAAAAATCACCTTTCTACGTAGCATGTGAATTTTTTCTAGGATACTGCTTTCAGGTAGGGACGTTATCCGTAACCTCAGTTGCATGAGACACATGAAAATGGTGTATACTGCCTTACTATAATACAACCTATTAGCTTTCCACCTAATAAATATTATTTTTGTCCTAACGGCAAGGAATATCACCGAGTGTCTTTTACTGATTTTTATATGTTAGTCCTTAACACGTCTTGCACGCTACGTTAATATCCAGGTTTAACAGGTCCTCAGCAGTTTCAAGGTGTTAATCTCCGTGCTCTCTGGGACGCCACAGACATGTTATGTGAACGTTTGTTTTTATGCCTTATTTCTTTGTTTTATCGCCAGAATATTTATACCTGAACAACGCATTTCATAGACTTGAGAGAAATCGGAATGAAAAAGAGCCAAAGCGTTTGATATGTGACACCACAAAAATATACTGGAAATTAAGTGGGATAAGGGGACTCTCCGCATAATCACCGAGGAGAGGAATATGCGGCAGGCAACAGTCACAAGAATTTGGGTAAGTGCGAGGGTTCCGAAGAAACTTAATTATTTACACAGATACTTCATCTACCAAGGGAATCGAGAATTTCGACGATTTTTGCCAGTTCATCCTCATTCTGCCAACGGCTGTATTTAAGAAGCAATTTCTTGCACTCGATGTGGGAAACTACCCCTAATTGGTGGAAGTATAAGCAGTGATCAACGGTATCAGGACTGAGAGGGCATTAAAGGCAAAAAACTGTTCATCCACCCGACATATGGCCAATAATTGAAAAAAATGTCATGGTAATCTCTCCATTAGCACAAGATTTAATCTTGGTCCCCCATTCAGATGTCTGGAAAGGTTACCATGAGAAAATGATTTCTTAACCAACGAAAACGTAACATTCTACGTGTTCTAGAACGGAATATGAGAAGTTTAAACGTTGATAAAAACTGGAAAATACGGAAAGGAAATTATAGATTCTCAGTCTAGGAGTAGTAGAGTTTAGTGAACTGAAGCGGAAAGAGGATATAGGTTAAAATCAGTAGCAGCACAACGTGGTATAAAGGGAATAGGATTCATTATGAATAGGAAGATAGGGCGGAGAGTGGAATACTTTAAGCAATTCTGTCAATTCTGTTAAAGGATTATGGCCATGATGTAGAGAACTTGTCTAACGACGTGATTGAGGAAGAGATGGGAGTATATACGGAACATCTAGGGGATTCAGTTCTATAGTTTAAAAGAGCTTTGGTGAACTTCGGATTAAACGTGGTTGAACGGAATGTAACATTCCTTCAGAATTTCTGAAATCATTGTAGGAAGTGATAACCAAGCAGCTATTGAAGATGGTGCGTAGAATGGGTGAGTCTATCAAACTTTCGGAAAAATATCATCCACATAATAAAAGAAAAAGCAATGGCAGTTAAATGTGAGAACTATCGCACAATCAGCGTAGCAGCTCATGCATCCAAATTCTTGACAAGAATAATGTACAGAACAAAGAAAAAGAAAATTGAGGATCTGTTAGCTTAAGACCAGTTTGACTTTCGGAAAAGTAAAGACAGAAGAGAGGCCGTTCTTATGGTGCGCCTTTTACTGAAAACAAAATTTAAGGAAAATCGAGGCACGTTCATAAGTTTTACTCGACCTAGAAAAAGCGCTCAGCAATGTAGAGCAGTGCAAAATGGTCGAAATTCTGAGAGACGAATAGGTTCAAGTTATAGGAAACGTGCGTAATGTATTACATATATATTAATAACAAAGGGGGAACAATAAGAAAGGAAGACCCAGAAATAAATGTTCAGATCAAAAAGAGTGCAAGGCAGAGATGTAGTTCTTCGCCCTTTCTGGTCAGTCTGTACACAGAAAAAGTAGTGAGGAACATAAAATAAAGATTAAAGAGTGGAATTAAGATTCGGGGTGAAAGGATCTCAGTGAAAAGATTCGATAATGACTTTTCTATCCTCAGTGAAAATGAAGAAGAATTACAGGATGTGTTGAATGGAATGAACACTCTAGTGAAGTACGGAATATGGACTGAATGGAATGAACAGCCTAATGAATACATAATACCGACTGAGAACAAATCGAAGAAAGACGAAGGTAATGAGGAGAAGCAGATAAACTTAAGCTTTAAATTGGTTCCACGACCTTGAGAAAGGTAAGTAATTCTGCTACCTCAGAAGCAAAGTAACTCATGATGAAGAAACAAAGAGGATGAAAGAAGGTGACTGGCACAAGCAAACAGGACATTATTGGCCAAGAGAAAGCTTCTACTATGAAACATCGGCCCCCATCTGAAGAAGAAGTTTTTGAGAATGTGCATCTGGAACACAGAATAGTATGATAGACAATCTTGACTGTGGGAAAACCGGAACGGAGGACAATCAGAGAGACAGAATGTGGTCCCATAGAAGGATGTTGAAAATTCGTTGCACTGGTAAGACATGAGGGGGTCCTCCGCAAAATCGACAAAAAATAGAAAACATGAAAAACACTTATAGAGGGAGGGATGAGATGATAACATGAGTAGTATTCAGGAATGACATTTCCACTCTGCAGCGGAGTGTGCGCTGATATGAAACTTCCTGGCAGTTTAAAAATGTGTGCCGGTCTGAGACTCGAACTCCTGACATTTGCCTTTTACGAGTAAGTACTCTACCAAGAGAGCTACCCAAGCACGACTCACGCGCCGCCCTCACAGCTTTACTTCCGCCAGTACCTCATCTCCCACTTTCCAAACCTCACAGAAGCTCACCTGCGAACCTTGTAGAACTAGCATAAGTAGTATCTTAAAACGTCTGAGATCAACTTCCATGGAACAAGAAGCAGTCGCAGCGGGTAAAATGTGTTGTGAGGGACAGATATTAGAACATATTAAACAAATAATTGAGGACAAAAGATGTAAGGGCTGCTCTGATATGAAGAGATTGGCACAAGAGAAGAATCCGTGACAGAACGCATCGAACCAGTCAGAAGACAAATCACTGAAAAGCAAATTCTATTCGTATCAATTGTTGCTCCTTTATACACTCCTGGAAATGGAAAAAAGAACACATTGACACCGGTGTGTCAGACCCACCATACTTGCTCCGGACACTGCGAGAGGGCTGTACAAGCAATGATCACACGCACGGCACAGCGGACACACCAGGAACCGCGGTGTTGGCCGTCGAATGGCGCTAGCTGCGCAGCATTTGTGCACCGCCGCCGTCAGTGTCAGCCAGTTTGCCGTGGCATACGGAGCTCCATCGCAGTCTTTAACACTGGTAGCATGCCGCGACAGCGTGGACGTGAACCGTATGTGCAGTTGACGGACTTTGAGCGAGGGCGTATAGTGGGCATGCGGGAGGCCGGGTGGACGTACCGCCGAATTGCTCAACACGTGCGGCGTGAGGTCTCCACAGTACATCGATGTTGTCGCCAGTGGTCGGCGGAAGGTGCACGTGCCCGTCGACCTGGGACCGGACCGCAGAGACGCACGGATGCACGCCAAGACCGTAGGATCCTACGCAGTGCCGTCGGGGACCGCACCGCCACTTCCCAGCAAATTAGGGACACTGTTGCTCCTGGGGTATCGGCGAGGACCATTCGCAACCGTCTCCATGATGCTGGGCTACGGTCCCGCACACCGTTAGGCCGTCTTCCGCTCACGCCCCAACATCGTGCAGCCCGCCTCCAGTGGTGTCGCGACAGGCGTGAATGGAGGGACGAATGGAAACGTGTCGTCTTCAGCGATGAGAGTCGCTTCTGCCTTGGTGCCAATGATGGTCGTATGCGTGTTTGGCACCGTGCAGGTGAGCGCCACAATCAGGACTGGATACGACCGAGGCACACAGGACCAACACCCGGCATCATGGTGTGGGGAGCGATCTCCTACACTGGCCGTACACCACTGGTGATCGTCGAGGGGACACTGAATAGTGCACGGTACATCCAAACCGTCATCGAACCCATCGTTCTACCATTCCTAGACCGGCAAGGGACCTTGCTGTTCCAACAGGACAATGCACGTCCGCATGTATCCCGTGCCACCCAACGTGCTCTAGAAGGTGTAAGTCAACTACCCTGGCCAGCAAGATCTCCGGATCTGTCCCCCATTGAGCATGTTTGGGACTGGATGAACCGTCGTCTCACGCGGTCTGCACGTCCAGCACGAACGCTGGTCCAACTGAGGCGCCAGGTGGAAATGGCATGGCAAGCCGTTCCACAGGACTACATCCAGCATCTCTACGATCGTCTCCATGGGAGAATAGCAGCCTGCATTGCTGCGAAAGGTGGATATACACTGTACTAGTGCCGACATTGTGCATGCTCTGTTGCCTGTGTCTATGTGCCTGTGGTTCTGTCAGTGTGATCATGTGATGTATCTGACCCCAGGGATGTGTCAATGAAGTTTCCCCTTCCTGGGACAATGAATTCACGGTGTTCTTATTTCAATTTCCAGGAGTGTATGTCTGAGTCATGAATTTGGTAGGGGTCGTGTTTTCCAACTAGTTATGCTTTTATAATATTCAACTGCTTGAATCTCTTTCTTTCATTTGCAGTTCAGAATTGATTGCGGATGCTTTTAAAATGGGTAGCAATCTTCCACTGATAATACTTTGACTCTCACTCGTCTTTACTGTTTTTAAAGACGTATTCTCTAACTCGATGGTGTACCTTCTCTTTATTTCATTTATAGTAGCATCTGTTTGAACGGACTTGGGAAGGCAGAAAATTTGAAAAGAGAATTACTAAGGCTCAATATAGGTACAGTGGGGGTCATCGAAGTGAAATGGGAAGAAGACAAGGATTTCTGGTCAGACGAGTATAGGGAAATATCAACAGCAGCAGAAAATGCTATGACTAGAGTAGGACTTGTTACGAATAGGAAGGCACAGCAGAGAGTGAGTTACAGCGAACAGTTCATTAATAGCGTTGTTTTCATGAGAATCGAAAGCAAACCAACGTCAACGATAACATTTCAGGTATCGTGCCGACTTCGCAGTCCGAAGATGAAGACTTAGAGAAAGTACATGACGATATTGAACTGATAATTCAGTTCATTAAGGAAGACGCAAATCTAACAGTAATGTGGGGTTGAAACGCGGTTATAGGAGAAGGTGTAGGAGGAAGGGTTGAGGCAGAATGTAGGCTTGATAGCAGGAATGAGAGAGGAAAAAGGCTATTTCCGTTCTGCAATACATTTCAGTAGCCCTGTTCAAGCATCATAAGAGGAGGAGACACATTTGGAAAAGGATGGGAGATACGAGAAGATTGCAGCTACTTTATATAGCGGTTACGCAGAGTTGCGGTATCACATACTGGAATGTAAGGCATACCCAGGAGCAGATATAGACTTTGATCACAATTTAGTAATGATGGAAAGTAATTGGAGGTTTAAGAGACTAGTCATGAAGAATCAGTGCGCGGAGAAGACAGAAACAGATGCAGTAAGGAATGACGAGGTACGCATGAAGTTCTCTGAGGTTCTAGATAAAGTGATAATGAATAGTTTAGTAAGCAATTCAGGTGAAGAGGAAAGGGGATCTCCAAAAAGGGCAATCACATAAATTAGACAGAAAAATGTATGTAACTGCGAAGAAAACACGGACAATTAAAGAAATACTTCTGTTGAATGACGAAACAAGGAAGGACAAAAATGTTAACGGAAAATCACGAATACAGCAATACAAGTCACTCAGGAATGAAACAAATAGTAAGTGCAAGGAAGCTACGGCGAAATGGATGCATGAAAAATGTGAACTACACTATGTGATCAAAAGCATCCAGACACCCCCAAAAACATGCGCTTTTCATATTAGGTGCTTTGTGCTGTCACCTACTACCAGGTGCTCCATACCAGCGACCTCAATAGTCATTAGACATCGTGAGAGAGCAGAATGGGGCGCTCCGGAGAACTCACGGACTTAGAACATGGTTTCGCTTGGTGTAAGGAGCGTAAACATTGGACGTTTGAACAGCGCAAAAACGCTGTGTGGAGTGACGAATCACGGTACATAATGTGGCGATCCGATGGCAGGATGTGGGTATGGCCAATGCCCGGTGAACGTCATCTGCCAGCGTGTATAGTGCCAATAGTAAAATTCGGCGGCGGTGGTGTTATGGTGTGATCGTGTTTTTCATGGAGGGAGCTTGCACTCCTTGTTGTTTTGCATGGCACTGTCACAGCACCTTCTTGCTTCCCACTGTTGAAGAGCAATTCAGGGATGGCAACTGCATCTTCCAACACGATCGAACACCTGTTCATAATGCACGGCCTGTAGCGGAGTGGTTACAAGACAATAACATCCCTGTAATGGAGTGGCTTGCACAGAGTCATGACATGAATTCTACAGAACACGTTTGGGATGTTTTAGAACGCCGATTTCGTGCCAGGCCTCACCGATCGACATCGATACCTCTTCTCAGTGCAGCACTCCGTGAAGATTGGGCTTCCATTCCCCAAGAAACCTTCCAGCACCTGATTGAAGGTGTGCCTGCGAGACTGGAAGCTATCATCAAGGCTAAGGGTGGGCCAACACCATATTGAACTCCAGCATTACCGATGGAGGGCGCCACGAACTTGTAACTCTTTTTCAGCCAGGTGTCCGCATACTTTTGATCACATAGTGGATATGCTGACTCAGTGACTCACCATATTGAAGGGTGAAAACTATCTTCGGCGAAATTAAAAGCAAGGGAGTGAAAATACATTAAGGCCTCTATGAGCGGAGGGACGTCAGACTGATACAACAACAAAGAAGTATTAGAATTAGAGTTAAAAAGAGCTTTGGAAAACTTAAGATAAAATAAGGTAGAACGGACAGATAACCTTCCAACAGAATTTATACAAGCACTAGAAAAATGGGCAACAAAATGACTATTCACGTAGACGTGTAGAATGTATGAGAGTGACATATGCCTTCAGACTTTGGGAAAAACGTCATCTACACAATTCCCAATATTGCAAGAGCCGACAAAATGCCAGAATTATCGCATAGTCATCTTAACAACTCATGCACCAAGGAAGCTCATATGAATAATATTTTTTCAGAAGAGTTGTAAAGAAAACAGAGAATCCGTTTGTTGACAAGTACTTTGGCTTTAGGAAAGGAAAAGCTACCAGAGAGGCAGTTCTGACGTTGCGGTTAATAATAAGCAATACTGAAGGAAAATGAGAAAAATCAAGACATGTTCAATAGGATTTATCGACATGAAAGAAGCGTTCGACAACTGTGCAAGATGTCCGAAAATCTAAGAGGAATGGGGTTAAGATATAGAGAAAGATGATAATAAACAAGATGTTCAAGAACCAAGAGGCAACAATAAGGCTAGCACACAAGAACGAAGTGTGTGGATTAAAGAGATTCTAAAATATGAACGTAGTCATTCGCCCTTACTGCTCAATCTATACAGATCAATCAAGATATTGCATCACATCGGTTCCCAGAACTCCTGATGACAGACGTTGACTGTGGATATTATATCACAGACACAGTCCCTTTGACTGTTCAGAGATATCACTAAACCCTCAAAAGATGTAAACAACCATGCATGAGCAGCGCCTGTTAGACGGAGGGGGTCGGTCAATACCGTGGTTCGATTGCGTCCGCATTTTTACTTTGTGCCAGGAAGGGCTCTCAACAAGGGAAGCGTCCATGCGTTTCGGAGTGAACCAAAGCGATGTTGTTCGGACATGGAGGAGATACAGAGAGACAGGAACTGTCGATAACATGCCTCGCTCAGAGAGCCCAAGGGCTACTACTGCAGTGGATCACCGCCACCTAAAGATAATGGCTCGGAGTAACCTCGACAGCAACGCCACCATGTTGAACAATGCTTTTCGTGCAGCCACGGGATGTCGTGGTACGACTCAAACTGTGTGCTATAGGCTGCATGATACCCAACGTCACTCCCGACGCCCATGGATAGCTCCACCTTTACAACCACGACACCATGCAGCGCGGTACAGATGGGACCGCTCAGGATTGGCATCACGTTCTCCTCACAGATCAGTGTCACATAATATGCCTTCAACCAGACAATCGTCGGAGACATGTTTGGAGGCAGCCCGGTCACGCTGAACGCCTTAGGCACACTGTCCAGCGAGCACAGCAAGGTGGAGGTTCCCTACTGTTTTGGAGTGGCATTATGTGAGGCCGACGTACGCCGCTGGTGATTATGGAAGGCGCCGTAACGGCTGAACGAAACGTGAACGCCATCCTCCGACCGATAGTGCAACCATATCGGCAGCATATTGACGAGGCATTCGTCTTCATGGACGACAATTCGTGCCCCCATCGTCCACATCTTGTGAATGACTTCTTTCAGGATAACGACATCGCACGACTGGAGTGGCGAGGATGTTTCTAAATTCCAGCAACTGTCGTCATATTTTCTTTATTTCATCTACTCATGGCTTTAGAACTACATGGCGCACTTGAAATATCACTTTATTGTACTTATATTGAAAAATTTCTCGATATTGACACAGAAACACAAATCACTAAAATCAATTCGATATTGTTGTCATTAAAACTTGAGTCTGGCTCGAGGTGTCAGAGATTGTGGTCACGTGTATGTGAGTTATATGTAGCCTATGTGTGTGTGTGTGTGTGTGTGTGTGTGTGTGTGTGTGTGTGTGTATGTGTTTTGTCTATTTTTGACAAAGGCCTTGTCGCCCGAAAGCTAGCTTCACGACAGTCTTTTTGTTGTGTCTCTCTGCGGCTCAGCATCTCCGCAATATGAGTCGCAACTATCCTTTTCATAATACTGTTACATTCCATTCTGGATTTTCCATTGTTTGATTTTTGTCCTTAAAACTGATTGTTACCGAACTGAGTAAACTGAGTTACGTAGTTAGCCTACGTTTTGAGTGTCATCTACCTCGCTTCTATAGCAAAAGTACCGACCTTACTAGATATCAGTAACTGCGCTCGCAGTGTTCCTTTATTCAGAATTCAAATAAACCAAATTATTATTTTTAAGATAACAACGCGACTCCCCGACTGTAAGGCTGCGACGTCACTGGGAGCTGTAGTGGACAGTTTGGAAATCCGTGACATAACGTATTTATTTTCCTTTATGAAATGTTGTTCTTCTCACGTAATTAATATTCTGTGCTCCTCACGTTTAGGAATATCGATGCCTGTAAAACGTGATACACAAATCACAAGAACTCAGTTTTGTAGTCATAGCTGATAACTATCATCTGTAACTTAAATTAGTTACAAAATAAACAAACCTTCACAAATTTTGATTTGCTGTAAAACGAAACACATTTCCACAGTTCTAGGCGCTACAGTCTGGAACCGCGCGACCGCTACGGTCGCAGGTTCGAAACCTGCCTCGGGCATGGATGTGTGTGATGTCCTTAGGTTAGTTAGGCTTAAGTAGTTCTAAGTTCTAAGGGACTGATGACCTTAGAAGTTAAGTCCCATAGAGCTCAGAGCCATATTTTCACGGAAAAGGTAAAATGATATCAGTCATCAGCTGTGAAGTTCGATTCTTTCGCCCAAAATAATTTTCTGTCGATGCACTGTTTTTATCATAGTTCCAAGTACCATCTGCTTTCTTTAAAAAATCCAACGCAGAGATCGCTAAAAGATAGTGCTGTATATGAAGCACATTAAAGTGTGGTTCTCCCACGATTTACTGATGATAAATTGTTCCGCTGTAGCATGTCGTAGGGTCTTCACTCACTGATGAAGCCCAACGTCTATCTTCCGGAGTTCTGGGAACCGGGGTGATGCAAAACTTTTTTTGATGTGTGTATTTTGAATTGCAGGCGACCGCAGTCAAATATCCACATTTTTATCAGAAGGCAAAAAAACGGTGTGGCTAAAGAATTTTTTTATTATAACCACGACCTGTTTCACAGTAATTTAGGCGCATCCTCAGGTGATCCAAACAGCAATTACGAAGAAAGTATTTTACAACCTTTTTTTTTTCTTTTACACTGGCTTAGTTACTATAGTTACATGGAGTAGAATAGTACATTATGTACTTACATAAATCCTTCAGGACAGAGTAAAATAATATCGTAGGCACAGTTTATGGAAGTATCTAATGTACAGGACAAGTCTACCCATATAACAATAGTTACTAAGCCAACGCAAAAACAATTGTAAAACATTTACTTCCTAATACCCGTTTAGATCATAAAAAGGATGCCCTTAAATTGACGAGAAACCAGTCGTGCTTTTAATAAAGAACTTTCTGCAGCCAATGCCTTCGAATAAAAATTAAGGATCTGTTAGATGTCGATCACTTTGGCTTTAGGAAAGGTAAAGGCATCAAAGAGGCAGCTCTGACGTCGCGGTTGATAAAGGAACCAAAACTGAAGAAAAATCAAAACTTTTCACAGGCCTAGAGAAAGCATTCGACAATTTCAGATGCTGCAAGATTTTCTAAATTCTGAGGGAAACAGGAGTCAGCTATAGGAAAAAGCGGACAATATACAATATGTACAAGAACCAAGACGGAACAATTAGAGTGGAAGACTAAGAACGAAGTGCACGGATTACAAAAGTGCGCACGACAAGGATATAGTCTTTAGGACTTGCTGCTCATTCTACATGCAGAAAAAGCAATGACGAAAATAAAAGAAAGATTTAAGAATGGGATAAAATTTCAGGTAAAAAGACATCCGTGTTAAGATTCACTGATGACATGCCATCCTCAAGGGTAGCGAAGAAGAATCAAAAGCTTTTTTGAACAGAATGAACAGTTCAATGAGTACAAAATACGGGTTGAAAGTAAATCGAAGAGAGACGTGAGTAATAAGAAGTAACAGACATGAGAACATCGATAAATTAAACATCATAATATGTGATCACGAAACAGATGAAGTTAAGGTTTTCTGCTAGCTAGGCAGAAAAATCACAAATGACGGGCTGAGCAAGAAGGACATAAAAAGCAGTCTAGCACTGGAAAAATAGACATTTGTGGCCAGGAGAGGTCTATTAGTGTCAAACGTTGGTGTTCCTTCGAGGAAGATATTTCTGAGAATGTATGTTTTGAGTACAGTATTGGGTAACAGTAAGCCATGGGCTGTGGAAAAACAGGAACCGAAGTAAATGGAAGCATTTTAGATGTGGTGCTACAGAACAAAGTTGAAACTTATGTGAACTGATAATATTAGGAATGAAGAGGTTCTCCACAACATACGCGAAGAAAGGAATAAGGAATCAATGGAAAACACTGACAAGAAGGAGGGATAGAATCATAGGACGTCTGTTAAGAGATCAGAGAATTATTATTATTATACTACAGGGAGCTGTAGTGGATTAAAGCTGTAAAGGAAGACAGAGATAGGATACATCCAGAAAAAGATAATTGAGGACGTAGCTTGCTACATCTACATCTACATCTACATCTACATTGATACTCCGCAAGCCACCCAACGGTGTGTGGCGGAGGGCACTTCACGTGCCACTGTCATTACCTCCCTTTCCTGTTCCAGTCGCGTATGGTTCGCGGGAAGAACGACTGTCTGAAAGCCTCCGTGCGCGCTCTAATCTCTCTAATTTTACATTCGTGATCTCCTCGGGAGGTATAAGTAGGGGGAAGCAATATATTCGATACCTCATCCAGAAACGCACCGTCTCGAAACCTGGCGAGCAAGCTACACCGCGATGCAGTGCGCCTCTCTTGCAGAGTCTGCCACTTGAGTTTATTAAACATCTCCATAACGCTATCACGGTTACCAAATAACCCTGTGATGAAACGCGCCGCTCTTCTTTGGATCTTCTCTATCTCCTCCGTCAAACCGATCTGGCACGGATCCCACACTGATGAGCAATACTCAAGTATAGGTCGAACGAGTGTTTTGTAAGCCACCTCCTTTGTTGATGGACTACATTTTCTAAGCACTCTCCCAATGAATCTCAACCTGGTACCTGCCTTACCAACAATTAATTTTATATGATCATTCCACTTCAAATCGTTCCGCACGCATACTCCCAGATATTTTACAGAAGTAACTGCTACCAGTGTTTGTTCCGCTATCATATAATCATACAATAAAGGATCCTTCTTTCTATGTATTCGCAATACATTACATTTGTCTATGTTAAGGGTCAGTTGCCACTCCCTGCACCAAGTGCCTATCCGCTGCAGATCTTCCTGCATTTCGCTACAATTTTCTAATGCTGCAACTTCTCTGTATACTACAGCATCATCCGCGAAAAGCCGCATGGAACTTCCGACACTATCTACTAGGTCATTTATATATATTGTGAAAAGCAATGGTCCCATAACACTCCCCTGTGGCACGCCAGAGGTTACTTTAACGTCTGTAGACGTCTCTCCATTGATAACAACATGCTGTGTTCTGTTTGCTAAAAACTCTTCAATCCAGCCACACAGCTGGTCTGATATTCCGTAGGCTCTTACTTTGTTTATCAGGCGACAGTGCGGAACTGTATCGAACGCCTTCCGGAAGTCAAGAAAAATAGCATCTACCTGGGAGCCTGTATCTAATATTTTCTGGGTCTCATGAACAAATAAAGCGAGTTGGGTCTCACACGATCGCTGTTTCCGGAATCCATGTTGATTCCTACATAGTAGATTCTGGGTTTCCAGAAATAACATGATACGCGAGCAAAAAACATGTTCTAAAATTCTACAACATATCGACGTCAGAGATATAGGTCTATAGTTTTGCGTATCTGCTCGACGACCCTTCTTGAAGACCGGGACTATCTGTGCTCTTTTCCAATCATTTGGAACCCTCCGTTCCTCTAGAGACTTGCGGTACACGGCTGTTAGAAGGGGGGCAAGTTCTTTCGCGTACTCTGTGTAGAATCGAATTGGTATCCCGTCAGGTCCAGTGGACTTTCCTCTATTGAGTGATTCCAGCTGCTTTTCTATTCCTTGGACACTTATTTCGATGTCAGCCATTTTTTCGTTTGTGCGAGGATTTAGAGAAGGAACTGCAGTGCGGTCTTCCTCTGTGAAACAGCTTTGGAAAAAGGTGTTTAGTATTTCAGCTTTACGCGTGTCATCCTCTGTTTCAATGCCATCATCATCCCGTAGTGTCTGGATATGCTGTTTCGAGCCACTTACTGATTTAACGTAAGACCAGAACTTCCTAGGATTTTCTGTCAAGTCGGTACATAGAATTTTACTTTCGAATTCAATGAACGCTTCACGCATAGCCCTCCTTACGCTAACTTTGACATCGTTTAGCTTCTGTTTGTCTGAGAGGTTTTGGCTGCGTTTAAACTTAGAGTGAAGCTCTCTTTGCTTTCGCAGTAGTTTCCTAACTTTGCTGTTGTACCACGGGGGGTTTTTCCCGTCCCTCACAGTTTTACTCGGCACGTACCTGTCTAAAACGCATTTTACGATTGCCTTGAACTTTTTCCATAAACACTCAACATTGTCTGTGTCTGAACAGAAATTTTCGTTTTGATCTGTTAGGTAGTCTGAAATCTGCCTTCTATTACTCTTGCTAAATAGATAAACCTTCCTCCCTTTTTTTATATTCCTACTAACTTCCATATTCAGGGATGCTGCAACGGCCTTATGATCACTGATTCCCTGTTCTGTACATACAGAGTCGAAAAGTTCGGGTCTGTTTGTTATCAGTAGGTCCAAGATGTTATCTCCACGAGTCGGTTCTCTGTTTCATTGCTCGGGGTAATTTTCGGATAGTGCACTCAGTATAATGTCACTCGATGCTCTGTCCCTACCACCCGTCCTAAATATCTGAGTGTCCCAGTCTATATCTGGTAAATTGAAATCTCCACCTAAGACTATAACATGCTGAGAAAATTTATGTGAAATGTATTCCAAATTTTCTCTCAGTTGTTCTGCCACTAATGCTGCTGAGTCGGGAGGTCGGTAAAGGGAGCCAATTATTAACCTAGTTCGGTTGTTTAGTGTAACCTCCACCCATAATAATTCACAGGAACTATCCACTTCTACTTCACTACAGGATAAACTACTACTAACAGCGACGAACACTCCACCACCGGTTGCATGCAATCTATCCTTTCTAAACACGGTCTGTACCTTTGTAAAAATTTCGGCAGATTTTATCTCTGGCTTAAGCCAGCTTTCTGTACCTATAACGATTTCAGCTTCGGTGCTTTCTATCAGCGCTTGAAGTTCCGGTACTTTACCAACGCAGCTTCGACAGTTGACAATTACAGTACCGATTGCTGCTTGGTCCCCGCATGTCCTGACTTTGCCCCGCACCCGTTGAGGCTGTTGCCCTTTCTGTACTTGCCCAAGGCCATCTAACCTAAAAAACCGCCCAGCCCACGCCACACAACCGCTGCTACCCGTGTAGCCGCTTGTTGCGTGTAGTGGACTCCTGACCTATCCAGCGGAACCCGAAACCCCACCACCCTATGGCGCAAGTCGAGGAATCTGCAGCCCACACGGTCGCAGAACCGTCTCAGCCTCTGATTCAGACCCTCCACTCGGCTCTGTACCAAAGGTCCGCAGTCAGTCCTGTCGACGATGCTGCAGATGGTGAGCTCTGCTTTCATCCCGCTAGCGAGACTGGCAGTCTTCACCAAATCAGATAGCCGCTGGAAGCCAGAGAGGATTTCCTCCGATCCATAGCGACACAAATCATTGGTGCCGACATGAGCGACCACCTGCAGATGGGTGCACCCTGTACCCTTCATGGCATCCGGAAGGACCCTTTCCACATCTGGAATGACTCCCCCCGGTATGCACACGGAGTGCACATTGGTTTTCTTCCCCTCTCTTGCTGCCATTTCCCTAAGGGGCCCCATTACGCGCCTGACGTTGGAGCTCCCAACTACCAGTAAGCCCACCTTCTGCAACTGCCCGAATCTTGCAGACTGAGGGGCAACCTCTGGAACAGGACAAGCAGCCATGTCAGGCCGAAGATCAGTATCAGCCTGAGACAGAGCCTGAAACCGGTTCGTCAGACAAACTGGAGAGGCCTTCCGTTCAGCCCTCCGGAATGTCTTTCGCCCCCTGCCACACCTTGAGACGACTTCCCACTCTACCACAGGTGAGGGATCAGCCTCAATGCGGGCAGTATCCCGGACAACCACAGTCGTAGTCCGATCAGGGGATGCGTGGGACGAGCTGGCCGTCGCCGACAAACCCCCATCCGGACCCCCACAGTGATGCCCATTGGCAACAGCCTCAAGCTGTGTGACTGAAGCCAACACTGCCTGAAGCTGGGAGCGAAGGGATGCCAACTCAGCCTGCATCCGAACACAGCAGTTGCAGTCCCTATCCATGCTAAAAACTGTTTTGCAAAGAACGTCTGAACTAATCTACAGAGAGCGCAAACAAATCGACAAAATTTAAACGGTTATTAAAATACAAGATTGCCTAGTAAATGCAGTAATGCTGCTCCTTGCGCACTGCTGACACTGCTCGGCGGCGGAAGGAGACTAAGCGAAATTACACTATTCAGGTACTAAAACGCGATGCTACACTCTCAAATACTATAATACGCCCGAAATTTATGAATTAAACAATGCAAGTACCAAAAACACGCAAAGAATATAAGAATTAAACTATGTAACAAACGAGTGAGCTAGGAGTATACGACTTGCTGCTCAGCTGCTTATCCAACGGCGGCAGGGAGCAAGTGCTAGTCTGAGATGGAAAGGCTGGCACAGTACAGAAATTTGTGGCGGATTACACCAAACCAGTCAAAAGACTGATGAATAAATAATAATAATAATAATAATTACAGGTTTCGCTCAATGTATAAGATAATGATTTACGAACACGAGTGGCCCTATCATACAAGAAACATGGGTGCGGTAAACCACACGATGATAAAATCAGAGTTTCATTAAACTTGTCACTATAGAGTTCTATTTATTATAATTTATTTAGTCTGCAAATTAAACACAAGTACGCAAACAAATGAAATCGTTACATTGGTTGACCATTAATGCACGTTTAAGACACAATTAAAATAACTGCACCTTGGCAATAATACACTCCTGGAAACTGAAATAAGAACACCGTGAATTCATTGTCCCAGGAAGGGGAAACTTTATTGACACATTCCTGTGGTCAGATACATCACATGATCACACTGACAGAACCACAGGCACATAGACACAGGCAACAGAGCATGCACAATGTCGGCACTAGTACAGTGTATATCCACCTTTCGCAGCAATGCAGGCTGTTATTCTCCCATGGAGGCGATCGTAGAGATGCTGGATGTAGTCCTGTGGAACGGCTTGCCATGCCATTTCCACCTGGCGCCTCAGTTGGACCAGCGTTCGTGCTGGACGTACAGACCGCGTGAGACGACGCTTCATCCAGTCCCAAACATGCTCAATGGGGGACAGATCCGGAGATCTTGCTGGCCAGGGTAGTTGACTTACACCCTCTAGAGCACGTTGGGTGGCACGGGATACATGCGGACGTGCATTGTCCTGTTGGAACAGCAAGTTCCCTTGCCGGTCTAGGAATGGTAGAACGATGGGTTCGATGACGGTTTGGATGTACCGTGCACTATTCAGTGTCCCCTCGACGATCACCGGTAGTGTACGGCCAGTGTAGGAGATCGCTCCCCACACCATGATGCCGGGTGTTGGCCCTGTGTGCCTCGGTCGTAAGCAGTCCTGATTGTGGCGCTCACCTGCACGGCACCAAACACGCATACGACCATCATTGGCACCAAGGCAGAAGCGACTCTCATCGCTGAAGACGACACGTCTCCATTCGTCCCTCTATTCACGCCTGTCGCGACACCACTGGAGGCGGGCTGCACGATGTTGGGGCGTAAGCGGAAGACGGCCTAACGGTGTGCGGGACCGTAGCCCAGCTTCATGGAGACGGTTGCGAATGGTCCTCGCCGATACCCCAGGAGCAACAGTGTCCCTAATTTGCTGGGAAGTGGCGGTGCGGTCCCCTACGGCACTGCGTAGGATCCTACGGTCTTGGCGTGCATCCGTGCGTCGCTGCGGTCCGGTCCCAGGTCGACGGTCACGTGCGCCTTCCGCCGACCACTGGCGACAACATCGATGTACTGTGGAGACCTCACGCCCCACGTGTTGAGCAATTCGGCGGTAGTCCACCCGGCCTCCCGCATGCCCACTATACGCCCTCGCTCAAAGTCCGTCAACTGCACATACGGTTCACGTCCACGCTGTCGCGGCATGCTACCAGTGTTAAAGACTGCGATGGAGCTCCGTATGCCACGGCAAACTGGCTGACACTGACAGCGGCGGTGCACAAATGCTGCGCAGCTAGCGCCATTCGACGGCCAACACCGCGGTTCCTGGTGTGTCCGCTGTGCCGTGCGTGTGATCATTGCTTGTACAGCCCTCTCGCAGTGTCCGGAGCAAGTATGGTGGGTCTGACACACCGGTGTCAATGTGTTCTTTTTTCCATTTCCAGGAGTGTATATTAAAATCAACACAACATCGGAGTAACAGCTAAGTCCGAGGAAATCGCACAGTGATTGTCGAATGTTAAGCGGAGACGAAAGAAAGAACTTTAGAAAGAATAAGTGATGCACCCACTATCTTGATTGTGCATATGTTGAGTTGGACATCACTAATGAGTGTATTTTACTTAGAAACGTAAAAGCGCTAACTTCATTCTGAAAACTCAATGAACATCGTATCACATCTTTAAGAACGCTGCAGTTGATCACCTTACTTAGCATTACCGATGCATCCGAGTGGCAGCTGTGATGGTTGCAAACTCTTAGTCATATGGTCGGCTTTGAGGAATAAGCCGAATTTTTATTTTTGCATGACTTTTTAACACTAATGACAGTTATTCTTCTAGGTTCCAACCAATCTGGTCCGTTCAAATATTACAACAATCTCCCTTCCATACTCTGTTTAATCATAATCAACCTGCCTGATGAATTTTTATTGCTGTTCCTAACTTCCACCATCTATCGCATCTCATGTTTTGGCCAGTCAGGTCTCCTACTCACACACACAGCAATTTCTCTTTTTCCACTCTAGATTTCATCCATATTTTCAAATAACAACAGCCCCTACAACTTCTTAACAGAATCAACAAAAAGGCAACTGACTTGGCTCTAGTCTGACAGCGGTGGAGTATTTTATTCATCTTCTTCAGCAAATGTAGTTCTATATACCGCAAACATCAGCAGCTAGTGGCACAAAAGAAAATTAATTTCTTAACCGCTTCCTCTGTGTTTGCATTGCTTTGGGTCTAACCTTCCTAGAACGCTGACTTCCTGCAGTAGACAGTGCACTGCGAACTATGCTATCACATTGTTCGTGGCGTGGCCTCTGGAACCCGCAGAAGATGAACAGATAGAGAAACCACAGAACGATATTGAATGAGTGATTTAGTATGTAAAGAGAGAATTCGCCTGTGCAGAAAAGAATAGTAATATATGATGTAGGCAGCCGGAATGAGAGAGGAAAAAGTCTATTTGATTTCTGCAAAAAATTTCAGATGGTAATAGCGAATACTCTTTTCAAGAGTCACAAGACAAGGAGGCGTACTTAGAAAAGACTCTGAGGCATGGGAAGACTGCAGCTGGATTACATCATAGGCAGACAGATACTCTAAAATCAGATACGCGTACTGGATTGTGAAGCATATCCAGGAGCAAATAGAAACTCATATCATAATTTTGTAAAATTGAAAAGCAGTCTGAAGTCTATGAGGATCATACAAAAGATTCAGTGGGATGTGTTGAGGAATGATGAGACTTGTTTGAAGTTTCCTAAGAACGTGGATACAGCAATATATTTCATTTGAAGAGGAGTAGATATATCTAAAAATGGACAGTAATAGTTGTTGGACAGTCAGACAAAGATATAAGAAAGGTAACTTGGAAAAACCTAGAGTAGCAGAAGAAATATTTCAATTGATCAGCGAAAACAGGAAGTACGAAAAAGTTCTCGAAAAGACAGGAATACAGCAGTATAGATCCCTTAGGAGTGAAGTAAATGTCAAACGCAGGGCAACCAAGACGAACTAATAAACTAAAGTAAACTCCGCCCAACCAGGCCATAAAGGCCCAACGGCACTGACCGGCCGCCGTGTCTTCCTCAGACCGCAGGCGTCACTGGATGCGCCTATGGAGGGGCATTTGGTCAGCACACCGCTCTCTCATCCGTATGTCAGTTTACGAGCCCGCAGCCACAGTTTGCCTCACAAGGGCTGTCTACACCCCGCTTGACAACAGCGCTCGGCTGACCGGATGGTCACCCATCCAAGTGCTAGCCCAGTCCGACAGCTCTCAATTTCGGTGATCTGGCGGGAAGAAATCGAAAAGATCCAGTGTATAGAAAGTAGTTAAAAAAGTGTCATGATGATATCTCCATTGACAAAAGATTCCGGTAGACCCCCATTCGGACCTACGTGAGGAGACTGCCAAAGGGGAGGTGACCATGAGAAAAATATTGAATAACTGACGAAAGGATGTTCTACGAGTCGGGGCATGGAATGTTGGAAGCTTGAACTTGGTAGGGAAGCTAGAAAACTTGAAAATGGAAGTGCTAAGGCTCAGTCTAGATACTGTAGCTATCTAGATATAGTCAGTGAAGTGCAATGGAAAGAAGACAAGCACTTCTGGTCAGATGAGTATAGGGTAATATCAACAGCAGCAGAAAACATTATAACTGGAGTAGGATTTGTTATGAAAAGTAAGGTGGGACAAAGAGTGTGTTACTGTGAACAGTTCATTGATTGGGTTGTTCTTATCAAAATCGACAGCAAACCAACACCGACAACGATAGTTCAAGTACACATGCCGACGTCGCAAGCTGAAGATAAAGATACAGAGAAATTATATGAGGCTATTGAAAGCTAATACAGTACGTAAAGGGAGATGAAAATCTGATAGTTGTGAGGGACTGGAATGCCGTTGTGGGAGAAGGAGCAAA
Organism: Schistocerca piceifrons; assembly: GCF_021461385.2. Taxonomy (NCBI): domain Eukaryota; kingdom Metazoa; phylum Arthropoda; class Insecta; order Orthoptera; family Acrididae; genus Schistocerca; species Schistocerca piceifrons. The sequence continues at coordinate 465,204,374 of NC_060140.1, read as the reverse complement.
AGAAAGGGCTACAGGAGAATATGGAATTGGGACAAGGAACGAGAGAAGAGAGAGACTAATTGAGTTCTGCAATAAATTCCAGCTAGTAATACCGAATACTCTGTTCAAGAATCGCAAGAGGAGGAGGTATACTTCGAATATGCCGGCTGATACGGGAAGATTTCAGTTACATTAAATCGTGGTGAGACAGATATTTCGAAATGAGACACTGGATTTTAAGGAGTACCAAGGAGCAAATATAGACTGAATAGGCTGAAGTTTAAGAGATCAGTCAGGAAGAATCAATACGCAAAGAAGTGGGATATGGGTGTAAGAACGACGAGATACGCTTGATATACTCTAAGGCTATACATACAGCAATAAGGAATATCTCAGTTGGTTAGACAGTTAAAGAGAATAGACATCACTAAAAATGGCAGTCACAGAGTTTGGAAAGAAAAACGTAGGTACAAAGAAGGTAACTGCGAAGAAACTGTGAGTAACAGAAGTATTTCAGTCGACCGATGAAGGAAGGAAGTACAAAAATGTTCAGGGAAATTCAGCAACACAGAAATACAAATCGTTGGGGAATGAAATACATAGATTGTGCAGAGAAGCTAAGACGAAATGAATAGATGAAAACTGTGGAAAAATCGAAAAAGAAATGATTATCGGAAAGACTGACTCATCATATAGGAAAGTCAAACTATCCTTCAGTGAAATTAAAAGCAATGGTGGTAACATTAAGAGTGCAACGGGAATTCCACTGCTAAATGCCGAGGAGAGAGTGAGTTGATGGGTCTAAAGAGTATTTTTAAGGCCACTGTGAAAGGGAACATTTGTCAAATGTGATAGAAGACGAACCAGGAATCGATTTAGAAGAGATAGGGGATCCAGTATTAGAATCAGAATTTAAAAGAGCTTTGAAGGACTTAAGATCAAATAAGTCAGAAAGGATAGATAACGTTCCATCACAATTTCTAAAATCGTTGGGTAGTGATAACAAATACGATTATTCATGCTGTTGTGTAAAGTGCATGAGCCTGGAGACATACCTTACTACTTACAGAAAAGTATCATTCACACAATTCCGAAGGCTGCAAAGTCTGACAAGTGAGAAGATCATCGCACTATCAGCTTAACAGCTCATGCGTCCAAGTTGGTGACAAGAATAATATACAGAAGCATAGAAAAGAAAATTGAGGATGCGTTAGATGACGATCAGTTTGGCTTTAGCAAAGGTAAATGCACCAGAGAGGCAATTCTGAAGTTGCAGTTGATAATGGAAGTATGACTGAGTAATATGCAAGACACGTTCATGGGATCTGGCGACCTGCAAAAAGCGTTCGACAGTATAAAATGATGCAAGATCGAAATTCTGAGAAAATAGGGATAAGCTATTGGGCGAGAGCGTTAATATACAATATATACAATAGCGAAGAGGGAACTATAAGAGTGGGGGACCAAGAATGAGGTTCTCGGAATAAAAATGATGTAAGACAGGTATTTAGTCTTCGCACCTAGTGTTGAATCTGTGCATCGAAGAAGCGATGATGGAAGTAAAAGAAAGATTATGCAGTGGGATCACAATTCAGGGTGAAAATATATCAATGATACGATTTGCTGTTGACATTGCTACCTTGAGTGAAAGTGAAAAACAATTACAGAATCTGTTGAATGGAATGAAGTATAATGAATACAGAAAATGGACTGAGGGTAAATCGAAGAATGGCGAAAGCAATGAAAAGTAGCAGAAATGAGAACAGATAGGAACTTAACATCAGGTTTGATGGTCACGAAGTAGACGAAGTTAATTAATTCTGCTACCTAGGCAGAAAAATAACCCATGATGGGAAGAACAAGAGGGACGTAAAAAAATTGTATTGCGAAGAGACGTCTACTAGTATCAAAATGAAATCACTCCGTCTTTAGTCGACACGTGGGTCATCGGGACCATGCGATCGCCGTGTCAACCTCAGCTGAGGATGAAGTTAGGAGGGGCGCGTGCTCAGCACACCACTCTACCGGTCGTTACGATGGTTTTCTTTGACCGGAGCGGCTACTATTCGGTCAGGTAGCTCATCAATTGACATCACGAGGCTGAGTGCACCCCGAAAAATGGCAACAGCGCATGGCGGCCCAGATGGTCACCCATCCAAGTGCCAGCCCAGACCGACAGCGATTAACTTCGATTATCTGACGGGAACCGGCGTATCCACTGCGGCCGTTGCCACTAGTATCAAACTTATCTCTTAATTTGAGGAATAAACATTGTGATAATGTTCGTTTGGAGCACAGCATTGTGTGGTAGTGAAAAATTCACTGTGGGAAAACCGGAACAGAAGAGAATCGAAGAATATGACGTGTGGTGCTGCAGATGACTGATGACAACTGGGTGATCTGGTAAGGTAAGGAATGGTTAGGTTATCTGCAAAATCTGAAGAGGAAAGGAATGTATGGAAAACACCGACAAGGAGAATGGACAGATGTTAGGGCATCCGTTAAGATATTTGGGAAAAGCTTCCATTGTGCTAGAGGCATCTGTAGACGGTGCCAACTGTAAAGAAAGACAGAAACTGGAGTTTAAAAAAATGCCGTTCCACTTGCAAATAATAACTTCATTAAGTCCACTACCTGTTTCTGCCTTTCTATCAGGCCATTTTCAAGTGGTTGTGAAAATTGCGATGCAGAGTAGCTGTCTGACGTTTCCTGTTGGATTAAGTTTGGGTGATTTAGTTTGCCGGTCAAGGTGCGATGTGGTGCCTATTCGTTTAACGAGCAACTTAACGTGCGTAACCGTGTGATACATCGCTGTTTTCTTCTTGAAAAACTGGTATCTCTACAGTATGCGAATCATGTAGATGTGGAATTAAAGGCAACGCTGAGTCCCCAAGAATGCTGAAAATTAAATAGAAAATAAAGAAATCCTTGTTCATGTTCACGGAAACCTGAATGAGTGGACCCAAGTCAACAAAAAGTCGGGAAATTTAATTCATTGTGTGACCATGGGCACGTACAAACACGATGGTTCCTTTCTCGTACTCTATCATGTTTCAACGACTACCAATCACGTAACCAAGTCCAGACTGGAATACACAATGCAATGGATGCCGTGCATCGTTTGAAAAGAAGCCAAATCGCGACTGTTCAGACCATACTATGTGCTTCCAGTCAACTACTGTCCACTTTCTGTACTTTTGGCTCATTGACGTAGTGCAGATTTATTTTCCGCCGTGGGGAATGACTGTCCTCGAGATACCAGACATCAAATGACAATCACATGTAGCTCATTTCGCAATGATTGGGGGAAAACGTGGTGAAATGGCCCCTTATTCACTGATATCAGCTAACAGTATTCGATTTGAAACGTTGGCATTGACAAGGCGTGAGAATCACTGTCAGATACTGCAGGTTACAATTCTTTTGCCATCACTGTTCCTGATGTTTCTGCGCTATGTTACGTGGCTGCGAATATTACGCCATTCCTTGTAGACACATGGGAGTGCCCGCGCTGATACATCAACAAATCAGCCTGATTAATTCACAGAGTGCTCAGGGTCACGTATAAACACGATGAATCCTATCTGGCGCTCTGTCGACCCATCTTGCTATGGTTATTACGTACAGCTGAATGCCACTTAAACGCCACTTTGCTATCGTGATACCTGTAAGAGGTAGAACGTTATATGAGCGTCCGGTACTAGTTCTACACTACCTACAGCTCCCAAAAGCGACCAATGAACTATTTAAATCGCTAACAAATTTTTGGTCCGAAGATCCTACACTACTTGCTATTACAATTGCTACACCAAGAAGAAATGCAGATGATAAACGGGTATGGCTTGGCTCTGAGCACTATGGGACTTAACAGCTATGATCATCAGTCCCCTAGAACTTAGAACTACTTAAACCTAACGAACCTAAGGACAACACACAACACCCAGTCACCACGAGGCAGAGAAAATCCCTGGCTCCGCCGGGAATCGAACCCGGGACCCCGTGCTCGCGAAGCGAGAACGCTACCGCGAGACCACGAGCTGCGGACAAACGGGTATGCACTGGACAAATATACACTAATGGACATTAAAATTGCTAAACCGAAAAGAAATGCAGATGATAAACGGGTATTCATTGAACAAAAAAAATGGCTCTGAGCACTATGGGACTTAACTTCTGAGGTCATCAGTCCCCTAGAACTTAGAACTACTTAAACCTAACTAACCTAAGGGCATCACAAGCATCCATGCCCGAGGCAGGTTTCGAACCTGCGACCGTAGCGGTTGCGTGGTTCCAGACTGAAGCGCCTAGAACTGCTCGGCCACTTCGGCCGGCTGTTCATTGGACAAATATACTATACTAGAACTGACATGTGATTACATTTTCACGCAATTTGGGTGCATAGATCCTGAGAAATCAGTACCCAGAACAACCACCTCTGGTCGTAACAACGGCCTTGATACGCCTGGGCATTGAGTCAAACAGAGCTTGGATGGCGTTTACAGGTACAGCTGTCCATGCAGCTTCAACACGATACCACAGTTCATTAAGAGTAGTGACTGGCGTATTGTGGCGAGCCAGTTGCTCGGCCACAATTGACCAGACGTTTTCAGTTGGTGAGAGATATACAGAATGTGCTGGCCATTGCAACAGACGAACATTTTCTGCATCCAGAAAGGCCCGTACAGAACCTGCAACATGCGGTCGTGCCTTATCCTGCTGAAATGTAGGGTTTCGCAGGGATCGAATGAAGGGCAGAGCGCCGCGCGGGATTAGGCGAGCGGTCTTAGGCACTGCAGTCAGTGACTGTGTGGCTGGTCCCGGCGGAGGTTCGAGTCCTCCCTCGGGCATGGGTGTGCTAACAAGAGGTGACCGAGACGTGTAAGCAATGACACCCCGTACCACCATGCCAGGTGATACGCCAGTGTCCGCAGCTCGTATCGTGCGGTAGCGTTCTCGCTTCCCACGCCCGGGTTCCCGGGTTCGATTCCCGGCGGGGTCAGGGATTTTCTCTGCCTCGTGATGACTGGGTGTTGTGTGATGTCCTTAGGTTAGTTAGGTTTAAGTAGTTCTAAGTTCTAGGGGACTGATGACCATAGATGTTAAGTCCCACAGTGCTCAGAGCCATTTGGACCATTGATACGCCAGTATGGCGATGACGAATACACGCTTCCAATGTGCGTTAACCACGATGTCGCCAAACACGGTTGTGACCATCATGATGCTGCAAACAGAACCAGGATTCGCCCGAAAAAATGACGTTTTGCCATTCGTGCACCCAGGTTCGTCGTTGAGTACACCATCGCAGGCGCTCCTGTCTGTGATACAGCGTCAAGGGTAACCGCAGCCATGGTCTCCGAGCTGATAGTCCATGCTCCTGCAAACATCGTCGAACTGTTTGTGCAGATGACTGTTGTCTTGCAAACGTCCCCATCTGTTGACACAGGGATCGAGATGTGGCTGCACGATCCGTTACAGAGATTGTAGTGGGGCGCGAAACTGAAGCGTCACCCATCCACCAGTGTCAGCCCAGTTTGCAGGTGAATATAAGTTTAATTTAGTGATTTGTTTATGTATTTTGTAATATTTGTAATGGTTGTGAATTATCTAAAGTTTTGTATTTATTTTTTATGTTTCATGTACGGAGAGGGCGGCGCAACGAACGGAGACATCATCTTCACTGCCGGGACCAGAGAGAAAATTGCTAGCCACTATACGTCGCGGGTCGACAGCCAAAGAGCAACAGAAGATCCTGAAACCGAGTTGTTGCGTCGTGCTTCTAAAAACTGAAAATGTAAGAATTTGTAATGTTTCTACAACAATGACGTCATAGAAAGTTTAATCATGTTGTAAATGTTCAGTCCTATCTTGTCAAGGCTCAGGTTCACGTCTATATGTAGGAAGATAATAAACTAGTGGATGCTACTAAAGTTTAAATACGTGTTCCGAGAATTTATTTATGAAGAATTATGTTAGTGAATTACTAATTTATTTGACAAGATTATTAATTTTGACAACGTTCATCGCGAGTTTGAGTCTCGAAGGTTTATTTAATGTGGTTCTAATATCTATTAAAGCAGATAACTTGCATTAATATAATTTCTGAGAAGAAACAAACGACATCTAAATTGGAAAAAAGTTTGCGCAAACCAATTGGACTGAGTGACGTAATTCTGCGCGTACGACTCAAATGATGATGTTTTAATTACAGTTTCATTCAAGAACCATTCAGAGACAATTTAAAAAGAATTTAAATAATTTTGAAGTGTGTTGTAACTGACGTAGGTGAAGAAGTCTGCACATGGTCATATGTCCAAAGAAAATCATTTATAAAAACTTACGTCGTTACACTACACCGTGGCGACCGTGACAGGACTTGTGTACAACTAAGACACACAGGTACGAAACAAAACATCAAGAGGCCTTCGGTAGTCACCTTCGGTAGTCAACGCGAGTTTCGTGGAGCCTTCACCATCCAGCGGCGACTTCGCGGGTGTGGGCATCTGACGGAGCGCAGCCAGTTGGGCAGCAGCTGAACGCTGCAAATCCCGACAACCTTTTTCTCCCTAAACTAACAGGCCCAGTACGTCAGCTTGGGGGCGTTCCTCCGGCTGGTATTAGAGGTGTTGCTGAGGGCTTCGCCTGTCTACTGTGGGGCCGGGCGTGGTTGCAGCCAGTGACGTCTCCGGTGTTCAACTCAGCGTCCTGCCGATTGCGGAAGCGGGGTCGCAGCATCTCGGCGGCTGCCATGACGGCTGTTGCTTCTGCAGCCCATAGCAGCACACTGATCACCGAGAACTACAAATTACAATATTAGCGTCCGGTGAGTCTGTTTTAAGTTGGAAGTGGAGTGTTGTACATAGGGAGCGTGCTTTTAATAGGATTGATGATTACAAGTGTGCGTGTGTAACCAGTTAATACCTTACAATAATGTCGGGAAGTGAAATGTCAGACGAAGAGCAATCTGTGTCCGATAGGAGCATGAGATCCCTTTTTAGGGCGATCGCTAAATTAAAACAATCTAACGAAGAATCTACGGATAGATTAAAAGAGGAACTTAAAGGGGGGCTAACAAAATCGACAGACAGGTTACAGGAACATCTTAATGAAACCAGTCGAGAATTAAGTGATAAAATAGAGGTTTCTAAAGTTGAAATGCAGCAAAAACTAGTAGGACTTAGTAATAAGATTGCTGATAATTGTAAAAGGTTAGAAGAACATATCCAGAAATCGCGTGAGGAAAAATCTCGCATGCGAAATGATATTACTGACTTAACCAAGAGACTAGATAATGTCAATGTCTTAGTTGTAAATGAAATAGAGAAAAATAACGATAAGTTACGAGATGAATTTTCTATGCAAACAGAAACTGTTCGTAGAGAATTAGTAGAATCTATTAAAGAGGTTTCTACCAAACCTGTAGAGATTTCTTCAACAGATAATGTAGAATTAGAGGCATTAACTCATCGAGTAGAAAAAGATCATACTGAAATAGAAAACATGAAATTTTTTATTACCGAAATATGCGGTAACCTTGAGATTTCCGAAGATAATAACATTGACGAAGGTACAGAGCGTTCACATCGTGAACACAGTGAAGAATCGTTATTAGCTAACCGCCTATCCAATACAGAAATGCGAATGCAGGAGATTACTAAACGGTTATTGGAATTAGATAATAATGAAAACATTTCAAGTCGTAGAACTAATAACGTAATCAGAGACAACAGTCGCATCGTGTTTGCTAGCTCGGACGAGATCACGGCAAGCAAATCCGATGCAACTCCGTCTCTGCAACCTAAACAAAATCCAACTATGTCTCTCGCAGAATGTTGGGATGATATAACGACAAATTCAAATGTAGCAAGTCGATTTCCTGTATTCAAACCAGGAGGCGAACTTCACCCTATAATCGTTATAAAAGCTTTTGAAACTTCATTATCTCCTAAATGGAGTAGTGAAAAACGGATTCAATTTGTAATAGGACATTTAGAAGCAGAAGCTGCGGAATGGGCACTACTGCATAGAACTGAATTTAGGGACTGGGATGATTTTGTTAAGCAGTTTAAACAAAATTATTGGTCAAGAGGAAATCAACAACACTTAACTTTAGAGTTGTTAGACCCTCCTCCATATTCTAAACGGTGGGGAGGTTATAGGAATTATTTCGAATGGCATTTTTACCGTGCTAAATTAATTGAAGAACCAATTATTGAAAGTCATCTAATACGAGTCCTAATTAGTAGGTTACCGTATTATTTAAAGGAAAGAATGATAGAAAGGGAATGGTCACAACCTTGCGAATTATTAGGATATTTAGAACAGTTAGATATAGAGAAAGGGAAGACGAGAAATTTAGATTTGGTAGAAATGACAATCCTCGAAATAATAATAATTCAGAACCATGAAAATTTTACAACAACAATCATAGCCGGTTTTGTTATATAAAACGTCAATCTAAAGATAAAGAGAGCCAACAAAATCGTGGTAATAACTCTAAAATGTGGAAATTACACAATAACTATAATGAGATAAATCATCCTCAAGTAATGAATGAAGGTCAAGTTGTAGGTGACGTTATGATAGAAAGTTCGGAAAACTAGTAAAGTCCTTTAGTACGGGTCGACTAAAGGGAGCTGTTAGTCAAAATTATACAAGACCCAATTGCAATTTATCATTAAGCTGCCAAAAAGAAGGTGATTGGCAACACGATTTACTTCAGGAAGACAATCAGATAAGGGCGAATATAACTTATAAACCCGTTATTAAAGGTTATATTAAAGATACCGAAGTAAATATTATAATCGAGTCGGGTAGTGAAGTAAGTATTTTATCTAAAGAATTATTTCAACTTAAAAGAAAATATTGGTATTTCCCAACCTTACCTGTAACTGGGATGAAAATTATAGGAGTTACTGGTAAAAGAAGTCAAAATATTACTGAGGAAATTTATTTAACTTTTGAAATTCCTAAATCATTAATTGCTCACTCTGTACTTGTCGTAGCCAACTTAAATGTGGCCATAATTTTAGGTATAGATTGGCTGTGTAAATATAAAGCTATATTGGATTTTAAAGACTCTTCCTTAACCATCCATAAGGAGGCATGCGCTTTTAAAGTGAAGTTTTCTAATAATCAAGTACCTGAAAATTGCTACGAATCGTTACAGATTAAGTACACACAGACCATGAACCTATTAATAGATTCTAGTGATCTTGAATATGAAGTATACCAATGTGAGGCTAGTGATAGTATCAAAACCGAAGTGAAAGAAAAATGTTATTCTACGAATTGTCTATCCGAACAAGAAATGGAAGAGTTGGAATCTTTATTGTTAGAATTTAGAGCCGTCTTCTCAGATGAACCGGGGAGAATCAAAGATTACGTTTGTAAACTTAAGATTAAGGATCAAGAACCATTCTTTAAGAAACCTTATCCTATTCCAGTACAATTCAAAGAGCCGGCTAGTAGAGAAATAAGTAAGATTCTAGAACAAAATACTATCGAACGATCATGTAGTGCTTTTGTGGGTAGTTAAGAAAGCTACTGGTGGGGTACGACTGGTTCTGGATGCTCGTGAATTAAACAAAATTATAGAGATGGAAAGAGACAGACCTATTCTTATGGAGGACGTACTTCTTAAGACTGCTGGTTCTCGTTATATGAGTACAATGGATTTAACTGCTGGCTACCATCAAATAATATTACACCCGGATTCACGGCAATATACGGGTTTTCTTTTTGAAGGCAGATCATATCAGTTCCAAGTTTTACCTTTTGGACTTAATATATCAGTGTCAACTTTCATTAGGGCATTAGATTCTGCTTTGGGTCAGCAATTATTAGAAAAGATTATTTTATATGTAGTTGATATTTTGGTAGCCACTAAAACGTGGGAAGAACACGTAACGTTATTACGGGAATTGTTTGACCGTTTAATTGACAGAGGAATTACTTTAAAATTATCTAAGTCTTACTTCGGAAAGGAGGAAGTGAGATTTTTGGGGTATATAGTGGACAGTAAAGGTATTAGGCCAGACCCAGCACGTATTGAAGCTATTGCTCGATGCCCGAGTCCTAGAAATCGGAAACAACTGAAATCATTCTTAGGAATGGTAGGATATTTGAGAAGATTTCTTCCAGGGCAGGATATTGTTAATCCTAAATTACTGGATTTATTAAAAGAGAAATCAGTATGGCTCTGCGGAAAAGAGGAAGAGGACGTTTTTAATGAGATAGAAGGAGCGTTAACGGAAGCCAAAATTTTATACCATCCAGATTTCAATCAGGACTTTTTTATGTGTACGGATGCCTCTGATTATGGTGTGCCTTGCGTAATATTCCTAGGTGATCTGACCAATGAAAAGGATTCGCTAGTAGAATTTTAAATAAACATGAAAGAAATTATTTTGTAACCGAGAAGGAAGCTCTCGCAGTGGTATGGGGTTTTCAAAGATTTAGAGGATTATTAATTGGAAGAAAAACAATTGTATATACTGATCATCAGGCTTTAACCTTTTTGAACAATTGTCGGTTACTTCACCGTAGATTATTACGTTGGGTATTATGCTTGCAAGAATTTCAGTACGAAATTAGGTATATAAAAGGATCTCAAAATGTAGTTTCGGATGCTTTGTCGAGACTTCCAGTAGGAATGGAGAATATTAACACTGCAGAAGAACCAGGAACAAATTACCATGTTTATTTCCTTTAAACTCAGGAGAACGAACGTAAGGTTAAACAGATAGTAACTGCTATTAAATGCAATCAAAGAAATAACGATCAATATAGGTTACAGGTATTTTGGAATTCATAAATGTATTAAACATCTAATGAAGTATTATTATTTCAAAAATATGTCCCATATTGTGAGAAGTATTATTAGGACTTGTGAAACCTGTCAAAAGGTTAAAGTTAATAACAAATCCAAGCGTTATAAATTATATGCTGTAATTCCTCGAGGTCTGTGGGATCTACTGTCATCAGATTTTTTCGGCCCTCTGCCTCGTAGTTCAGAAGGATTTACTTATGTGTTTGTTGTAATGGAATGTTGGTCCAAACATTTGAAACTATGTACTTTGAAACGAGCGAATACAGCAAGCGTTATACGCTGTCTTACTCGAAATTACTTTGTTAACTGGGGCATTCCTAAACGACTTATTCTGACAACGGTAGTGCCTTTATTAGTCAAAAGTTTCAAGATATGATAAAACAATATGGAATCAAACATATCTTAATTTCGAAATATCACCCTCAAAGTAATTTAGTAGAAAGAGTCATGAAAGAATTAGGACGATTATGTAGAACTTATTGTGCATATAAACATACTCGGTGGGCCAAACTAATGCCTGAATTCGAAAAGATATTAAATTAATTGCCTCATCTAACGACGGAATTATCACCTATAGAAATTTTAGGCAAGCGAATTATAGGTGAGCCTTTACTAGCTGCTCTACCTTGACCACCAGTAAATGAGATCTCACAATGCATTCCAAACGAAAAAATTTGCGAACAGATTGTTAAAAATGCTGAACGGAGAATTAAAAGTTATAATCAACATGCTATAGAACCCTCATTTCAGGTAGGAGATCTTGAATTAGTACGATCTTATCCTAAAAGTTCGAAGATTAATAAGGAATGTAGAAAATTCTTCTTTACCTTTGAAGGTCTATACGTTGTACATAAGATTGTACATCCCAAAGCGTTACTTCTTATGGAATCTTCATCAGGTGTAATTAAAGGATTATATAGTGTCGATCAAATGAAACCCTTCATTCCTAAATAAGTTAATATTTAGTATATGTTACATACGGAAGATCGTTCATAGTTTATTCAGGTGAAGTTTTCGTGATAGTTACATGTTATTTTAAAGAAATGACAGGAAGTTTAAACAAGTGTTCTACAATAATTTAACGGTACTTCAATGAGGGAAAGTTAACTAAAAGGGGATGTATATGGAAGAGAGTTCGTTATTAGGTCAGAAAGAATTTTGTATATTTTATATTTTACTTGGATAGTAGGAACCAAAGGGGATGGTTAATAATTTTAGGGACCATGGGCGTCCAGAGTTATATGGCTCACGAGAACATAGCAGAGTGCCTTTAATAGAGATTTGTAATAGTGTTAATATAGAACACACCAAACGGGGCTCTCTCGCTTGTTTCTCCTAAATAAATTGCCATTACCCAACAAAGTGTCCGAAGATAAAGAAAGCCGTGCCGAGATTCTAAAGAAAGTTTTGCTTGATTTCTTCTTGACCTCAGGCATAAATAAAGCATTAGGGAAAAGAACGACGTAAAGTAAATAGTACTATTAGTTATTGTGAGAAACTTATTAGTAATATACATTTTGGAAAGAAAAACTATAGTAAATGAATAAAACTGAAACTAACCTATCACAATTTGAACGCTCTGTCCTAATGTAACAACGTCAAAGAACGTACTAAATTATTATTTACTAGCAACTATTAAATGAAAAGGTGTAATCTCCATATATTCGGTTGTGAATTACCATAATAGCACAATTAAAAGTAAATGACAAATAGTCACAACAATATTGTCATAAAAGGATTGAATCTATCTAAGAGCAAGGGCTTTAGATTACGGAAAATGTGAGAAAAATTTATAATATTAACAGTTAAATATTGTATATTGAAGAAGTTTTACTTTCGATTAAAACCTGACAAACTGAGCTTGTGGGTGGGGTATGTAGTGGGACGCAAAATTGAAGCGTCACCCATCCACCAGTGTCAGCCCAGTTTGCAGGTGAATATAAGTTTAATTTAGTGTTTTTTATGTATTTTTGTAATATTTGTAATGGTTGTGAATTATCTAAAGTTTTGTATTTATTTTTTATGTTTCATGTACGGAGAGGGCGGCGCAACGAACGGAGACATCATCTTCACTGCCGGGACCAGAGAGAAAATTGCTGGCCACTATACGTCGCGGGTCGACAGCCAAAGAGCAACAGAAGATCCTGAAACCGAGTTGTTGCGTCGTGCTTCTAAAAACTGAAAATGTAAGAATTTGTAATGTTTCTACAACAATGACGTCATAGAAAGTTTAATCATGTTGTAAATGTTCAGTCCTATCTAGTCAAGGCTCAGGTTCACGTCTATATGTAGGAAGATAATATACTAGTGGACGCTACTAAAGTTTAAATACGTGTTCCGAGAATTTATTTATGAAGAATTATGTTAGTGAATTACTAATTTATTTGACAAGATTATTAATTTTGACAACGTTCATCGCGAGTTTGAGTCTCGAAGGTTTATTTAATGTGGTTCTAATATCTATTAAAGCAGATAACTTGCATTAATATAATTTCTGAGAAGAAACAAACGACATCTAAACTGGAAAAAAGTTTGCGCAAACCAATTGGACTGAGTGACGTAAGTCTGCGCGTACGACTCAAATGATGATGTTTTAATTACAGTTTCGTTCAAGAACCATTCAGAGACAATTTAAAAAGAATTTAAATAATTTTGAAGTGTGTTGTATCTGACGTAGGTGACGAAGTCTGCACATGGTCATATGTCAAAAGAATATCATTTATACAAAACTTACGTCGTTACACTACACCATGCGGATAAGATGCCTGTCATCTCGACTGCTAGTGATACGAGGCCGTTGGGATCCAGCACAGCGTCCGTATTACCCTCCTGAACTTACGGATTCCATATTCTGCTAACAGTCATTGGATCCCGACCAACGCGATACGATAAACCGCAATCGCGATAGCCTACAATCCGTCTTTATCAAAGTCGGAAACGTGATGGTACGCATGTCTCCTCCTTGCACGAGGCGTTACAGCAATGTTTCATCAGGCAACGCCGGTCAACTGCTGTTTTTGTATAAGAAATCGTTTGGAAACTTTCCTCATGTCAGGACGTTGTAGGTGTCGCCACCGCCACCAACCTTGTCTGAATACCCTGAAAAGCTAATAATTTGCATATCACAGCATCTTCTTCCTGTCGGTTAAATTTCGCGTCTGTAGAACGTCATCTTCTTTGTGTAGCAATTTTAATGGCCAGTAGTGTACATTCGATATCCACACATGATCTGTCACATAGCTTCTCCACTTAATAGATCAATATGCTGCATTAGTTTTGAAGAGTTAGACGAGACTGTGTGCCAGACGGAAGCTCACACTCCGGACCCTCGCATTTCGTTGGCAAGTGCTCCACTGACTAAGCTACCACGCACGACTCTGGACCCGTCCTCAAAGCTTTTATCTGGCTGGAAGTTTCGTATCAGCTCACAATCCGCTACCGAGTGAAAAATTCATTCTGTAAACATTAATATCTGATTATATGTGACAATCTAAAATTGTGTCGGAAACAAACTCTTAACGTGCAATCAGCAAAGAGACATGTTCTCATTCCTACAACAATAATTTTCAATATTGCCTCACAAAATCCGTCGAGCACTCTATCAACTATTCCGATATATCGCTATGCCCTTTAAAAGCGTGGATAACAAATTCAACCTGACGACATGACTGTTTTTACTGAGGAGAGCAGAATACTACAATAAAATACTGGGTCTTGCTAAATGGCTTGAAGTGCCTGCAACTAGACAGAAGAGTACAATAATGACTCCAATATACTGGCACGACCAGTGAACTCCATTTATACATTTGAGACAATCACTGTAAAACCCATGTCACTCATAAGCAATACATTGTCGGCTGCAAAACTGCTATATCATAAAAGAATGCAAGTAGAGAAATTTTACTTGTTGTGGTGTACACAAAGGCAGGAAGAATACATTAGTTAACTGGTAAATGATTTGGGGGGAATACAAGGTGCACCATTTGGTACAACGCTCCTAAAACACCTGAGCGTCGAATCACACTGAGTTTAGATGACAGACACAAGTACGTCATTCCATATTACTTCAACTCTACACAAGCGTTCATCAGTCGTAGTGAATAGCGAGTGCGTGGTGTATCATTTTCTTGGCAGACCTTGACTGCATTCATTCAGTGAGTGAGAGACCTGGAGAATGTATTGGAAAGGGCAACCTTTCAACATGCTTTGTGTCGATATAGCTCAGGAAAACAGGGTCAATATGTGGTCTAGCCTACACCTACATCTACAAGGATAATCTGTAAATCACACTTGAGTGCCTGGGAGAGGGTTCATAGAACCAACTTCATGACAATTCTCTATTACCTGTTCTCGAACAGCGCGCAGAAAAAATGAAAACCTATATCTTTCCGTGCAAACTCTGATATCCCTTATTTTATTATGATGATCGTTTTCCCATATGTAGGCTGGCGTCAGCAAAGTATTTTTGCATTCGGAGGAGGCAGCTAGTGATTGAAATTTCGTGAGAAGATCCCGCCGCAACGAGAAAAGCCTTCGTTTTAATGGCATCCATCCCAAATCCTGTATCATGTCCGTGAAAATATCTCCTCTATTTTTCGATTATACAAAACGTGCTGCACTGCCTTGAACTTTCTCGATGTACTCCGTTCATCGTGGCTGCCAATGATCTCGCACCGGGCAGCAGTACTCCAAAAGATGGTGGACTAGCGTAATGCAGGCAGTCTCTTTCGCAGATCTGTTTCATCTTTTGAGTGTTCTGCCAAGAAATCGCAGTCTTCAGTTCACTTTCCCCACAACATTTTCCTTGTGTTCTTTCCAATGTTCGTAATTGTAGTTCCTAGACATTTAGTTGAATTTACAGTCTTTAGATTTCATTGATTTATCGTGTAATCGAGGTTTAACGGATTCCTTTTAGCACTCATGTGGATGCCCTCACGATTTTCATTATTTAGGGTCAATTGCCAATTTTCGCACCATACAGATATATTTTCTCAATCGTTTTGAAATTTATTTTGATCTTCTAATGACTCCACTGACGATAAACAACGGCATCTTGTACAAACAACCTAAGACAGCTGTTCAGATTGTCTCCTAAATTGTTTATACAGATGCAGAACAGCAGAGGGCCTATAACACTACCTTGGGCAACGCCAAACGTCTTTTCGGTTTTACTCGATGACTTTCCGTCAATTACTACAAACTTTTAGCTCTCTGACAGGAAATCACTATTCCATTTGCATATCTGAGACGACATTCCATAAGCAAGCAATTTGATTACAAACCGCTTGTAAGGTACAGCGTCGAAAGCCTTCTGGAAATCTAGAAATACGGAATCAATTTGAAATCCCTTGTCAATAGCACTCAACACTTCATGTGAGTAAAGAGCTAGTTGTGTTTAATAAGAACGATGTTTTCTAAATTAGTATTGACTATGTGTCAATAGACCGTTCTCTTCGACGTAATTCGTAACGTTCGAACACAGTGTATGTTCCAAAATCCTGCTGCATACAGACGTTAGTGAGATGGGCCTGTAATTTAGAGAATTACTCCTATTGCCTTTCTTGTAAATTGGCGTGGCTTGTGCAACTTCCCATTCTTTGGTAACAGAACTTTCGTCGAGTGAGCGATTGTATATGATCGTGCAGTATGGACCTATAGCATAGGCATACTCTGAAAAAAATCTAATTGAAATCTAATTGGTGTACACTCTGGACAGGAAGAGTTGCTTTTATTAAACGTTTTAAGTTTTAAGTTACTCACGTCGGCAGTGTTTCTTGAATTCTGGACTATTTGCTTCTTCTTCTTTGGTGAAGGAATTTCGGAAGGCTGTGTTTAGTAAGTCGGCTTTAGCAGCACTGTCATCGGTAATATTTCCATTGCTATCGCGCAGAGCAGGCATTGATTGTGTCTTGCCGCTAGGGTACCTTAAGTACGACCAGAATCTCTTTGGATTTTCCGCCAGCTTTCGAAACTAAGTTTCGTTTTGAAAACTATTATAAGCGTCTCGCATTGAAGTCCATGCTAAATTTCAAGCTTCTGTAAAAGGTCGCCAATATTGGTGATTTTGCCTTCGTTTAAGTTTGTCATACGTTTTCGTTGTTTATGCAACAGTGATGTCACGTGTTTTTTGTGCCAAGGGAGACCATCTTCGTCGTTGGTTAATTTATTTGGCATAAATCTCTCAATTATTGTCGATAAGTGAGACCTGGGACTTACGGAAAGGCAGCATTTGGAGTGGATGGAGCCGTATTCAGTTACCACTGGCTGCTCAGTTCTTTTTTTTTTAATCACTACTCTTTATTTGGAAACAATTGGAAATGAAGTTGAAGATAAGAAACAGTTATCATATTTGACTGTTAAGACACAATGTCTCATTAAAAAAATTCTTAAGCAAGTTGCAGTCACGGCTGAAGGTCTTATTGACAAGAAATTCAAATTATTTGTTGGCTGAAGGCCCCAATAGTAATAAAAAACAATTTGACGGCTGAAGGCCTGGATAGGAAATTTTTGAGAAGCAATTAAACTCCTTCAAGAGATACGTAAAGAGTAATTATCAAGATTTCACTGATAAGATATTTTGTCTAATTAAAATTTCGTAAGTCAAGTTACATTCACGGCTGAAGACCTTATTAACAAGAAATTCAAACTCTTTGTCTGCTGAAGGCCCAACCAGTAATAATTCGAGATTGAAATATTTAAAAAAAATCATCACAATCTGACCAAATCAAGAGAGAAGTGGGCTTCAGTCAGTGTTCCAAGGATCGACCTGGGAAATTCGCTCAACTTCATAAGCGATGAGACAGGCAGCCAAGAGATGTATTCACTTAACCGGATTGCAACTCAAAATAGTGACAGTTTAAACACAGACCAACACACTTGCAAAATCTACCTAACGTCTGATAACCAATACAACAATGGAATAACCCAGGCCAGGCGGAATCGGTGGACAGCACTGCGTCTTCAGAATCCGGTGTTTAGAACATCCAGAAGCAGAAGGAACCACTACGACCAAAGTAGTCCAAAGGAAACAAAATATCCGACACACAATCAAGGAGGCTGTCGAACTACGCGCCTTACCGTACAGTAGCGGCAAGGCGAGGAAAGGTACACTGCCGTGAAAATACACTAACCTCAAGGGCAGGTAACTGGGGCTTTAGCGGCCACTGGGCAGAAAAATACCGCTGGTTGGACTTCACCAATTTTATCACAAGGAATTCGATGATTAATAATAAGAAGTGGAAGATGGCTAATTAATTTTGCCAATTCCAAACATTCCACTCGTTGCTCTTCGTCTCAGCGACCGTGCGAACACAAACGCGCGAACAAACGGTGGGATCTCAAAATAGCGAAGGTTTCACTACTGGGTTAATGTTCACTCAACTGAAACGTTCTGGGTCCAATGGACCATGTTGTCGTGGCCCTCGCGACTACAGCCCCTCGATCCGGCAGTGCCTGCATGCCACCAGCGGTCCCAGCATGTCCTGGCGCTACCGGACCTCCCTGCTGCTCCGTCCCAACCGAACTCCTTGACACACTCCGACCCGGAAAACACTTTACGTCCCTCCAAAGATAGTACCATCATACTAGATATTGATAACCGCTGCTGCTGCGATTCGCAGACAGACAATGCTAGCAAACGTAGTGGTGCCAGAAAACACAAGAAGAAAACGAGACGCCATTATCACTATTACATGATGCCAACCCACCAACGGCACCAACGCAAGCCGCAACACGGCTCAATACTATTACTTTGAATTCAAGCCACATCTGGTCTTCTCTTACATTCTTAATTCGGAAGGAGTGGAGATCGTCTCTCAGGAAGGCGCCAAGGGAATTTTTATCAGCTTTATGGAATAGGTATATTTTTTGTATATTTTTGGAGGAGCCTCCATTCTTAACACGACATTACTGTAACGCATCTTTTCACTTTCTGAGCTATGCCAAGCAGAGATGATCGTGTTTTGTCCTTAACGGCACCTTGTGCTAACACATGAGATGTGGGCTACTATGGTGATCATGAAGAAATTAATTTGGCAACGTTCACTTTTCTCAGGTCCTCCACATACGGATTCATCCTTAATGACGTTGTACATAGAACTTGAACTCGTCTTTTCAGACGATACGGATTCATCCTTAATGACGTAGTACACAGAACTTGAACTCGTCTGAAAAGACGATGTTGTGCCATTTATGGTTCAAATGGCTCTGAGAACTATGGGACTCAACTGCTGAGGTCATTAGTCCCCTAGCACTTAGAACTAGTTAAACCTAACTAACCTAAGGACATCACAAATATCCATGCCCGAGGCAGGATTCGAACCTGCGACCGTAGCGGTCTTGCGGTTCCAGACTGCAGCGCCTTTAACCGCACGGCCACTTCGGCCGGCTGTGTGCCATTTATGTTTCTACTGTTGTCAGTGGGCAAACCACCGTCAGCACGCCTCTTTCTGCTGTCATGTCAAGGGAAGCCGCAACAATGGTCACTGTGCTAACAGTCATTAGTGCTACACACGTCGGCACACTGTCCGTTGGATACTCGTCTTCCTGTAGACAGGCCCAAGGAACATGGCGTGGCTGCGCAATCCTGGACTGCCGAGAGAACTTGATGTCCACCCGCTCGAGCGCTAGCCATACAGGGCTACCGAAACCCAACATCGCCTTCAATAAAATCCTCACGATCCCATGGATTCCGTATTCACATGATAAAAGTATGATACCTATTAACGCAAGCAGCAATACTATGGACCAATAAAGTGCAGTATCAATCTTATTAAGTGGCCATTTCTCTGAAAACAGCTATGTGGCATATGTAAATTCATAATGAAAGACCCATTTGATTGCAACAGTTAACCAACATTGAGGAATATCATAAGTCACGGTACTAGCAATTGTTGGCAGTTTGCAAATGTAAATTTTACTCTTCAATTACTCTTGATTCAGATTTGCATGCCTTGTGTAAATGAGTGGACGTAAAACATTCCGGTCGGTGCAGAAGTACACAGGTTGCAAGGGGAATAAAAGTAGGCCATCTCACTCCGAGGCATTTTGTGGAAAGGCCTGAGAGAGGTGCAGGTCAATAGGCTCTGGCCAGATAGCTGTTTGTATTTGCCGCAGTGGTGGGTCCAAGCATAGTGGATGAACACACATAGAATCTACTATGACACAGGAGCCGCCTGCCGCAGAACAGTTTGCAACCCCAGAGACTGGGAGGAGCAGAAACATATCAGCAGAAGGCATTATTGTACATTAAAAAAATAAGTAAAATAAATAAAATAAAGATATTTACTCAATGTAAGAATCACAGGGATGAGCTAACATAAACAAACAAGAGGCTATACAGAGACATTCGGCTGTGTCGTAGAGGGTTGGGTCATTGTTTATAGAAAAAGAGTGATTGAAATGCCTTTTCTCTGAGTAAAATGTCAGAACACGCGTTAATGGTTAACTGAGAGAGGATAGCCCAGGGTAGGGGACTAGTATGTTCTAAGAACCAATATAATCAATCAGCGCTCAGAAGGTCCAAGGTCCAGCCAATGTCAACACAGTAAGATATGTGAATTGTGACAATATGTGTTTTCCTTGTAGATAACGTACTGTAAAAATCGCTTCATCAGAGACTTCACCTTTAACTGCTTCATCGGGACCTTCTCCAACAACTTCATCCGCTGATATAGGGAGTTAGAGGAGATTCGCTCTGATGTGCACTTTGCTGTTGGCGAGGGTCGTTGGTGCCCCGAATGACGGACTCTGCAGCCAATTCAGCCTCCACTTACAACGCTGTGATGAGATCGAGCCACAACCGTGAGCCAGTGTGCAGGGAAACTAAAATCACTTTATAACTTTTCGACCACTTCAGGCTTCGCTTTGAAAACTTGCTCTTTCAATTTAATGAGCATCTGCTTTCACCTTCGACCATAAGTGGTCCTATTTCCTTCTTTAGTACTATTTGCCTTTCAGTTAACATCTAGACAATCAATAGACATTTCACGATTTCAATTAATTCACTTCAGTTCAGATATTATAATCTTTACCGCTCCAACCCCTTTCTCAGATATACCAAGGTACTGTATATTAGTATATTAGATTTGTGACAGATTTATGAGCGCATAGACGAAGTTAAGCAACTCAGTAGACTGGAAGAACCGATGGGTGTAAGGTATAAGCATTCAAAAGGGAGTGTATTACTTTTCCTGTACTTGATTTCGTAGATAGAATGGTTCTCAAAATGGACAATCTGCCAACAGAAGTGGAAAAAGTTAAGAAGTTACTGAAGAAGGTGTCTACCATAAAAATGAATCATTATCGTTAGAAACGTTGTACAAGCACTTTGTGATCACACATCGTGGTATAGCATTCTATTACAGGCGAGTAAGGGAAGACTGTCGAATATATACCAATCATCCCTGACTGAGATAAAAATAGGGCAGCTTAATTCCATGAGAAGTGTCAGCATATTGCATGAGACTAGAAGAGTGGCAGAAGAGTTGCAGTTAGATGTATTATTCCTCCAAGATCCGTACGCGAAGACACAAAAGATCTCCAGCATTCCAGTAACTGCCCACATATTCACACAAGGCCAACATCCTATGGCAGCAATAATCCTACTTATCCATGTCATAACAGTGATAAAAATGACACAATACGTTTCAGAACACGTAATCTGTGTGGAAGTGTTAACCAGAAGGGAGAGTTGCATCCTGGTTTCCAGATATTTTCAATTTACAGATAAGATCAACGAGTATACGCTAAGACTAAAGGACATTAGTCACCCAGGACGAACTAAGCCTCTTGTGTACTCTACTGATGCAAATGCAAGGTCAGTATTGTGGCGTAGCCGCCTGAATGATGACCGTGGAAGACAACTAGACAAAGCATTGTGGTACCAACCTAGAGGTATTGGAAGCACCTCACAATCCACCAATCTACGAAGGGAGGGTCCGAGCAAGACTATACCATCGCTGGAAGGGAAATCCAAGACGCCACAGTATGTGTGTGCACAAGATCAAGGACGCTAACTAGGAAGAACTACGGATGTTTCAGTGTCCAGGGAGTCCATTGCTGGATGATAATGCATATGTTAAAGCGCAATATCTGATAGTGGCTATACGTGTAGCAGTGGAGGTATCGATACCTATCAGCAGAGGTCATTCTAAAGGAGTACCTTGCATCTGGACAGAGACGCTGCATAAATGAAGCTGTAAAACTGGAAGAGCCAGGTAGCTATACCAGAGCAGCATGACCCAAGAAGCAAGAATGCGAAGGTTGCATAGATACGGGTATGTCAAACAACGTTTTAAGGAAGAGTTATGGAAAACAAAAATGCAACGATAGAAGCAATTCGTGGAGCTAACTCAGAAACCGTTCGCTGGGGTGTACGATATAAAATAGGCTGCGATCTCTGACAGTCTTATCGACGCTTAAAAGGAATTATGGGACGCGCGGCGGAAAGCTAGGAACAGTCCGCTGTCCTGATAATGGGAACACTACTTCCTGACGATGGAAAAGAGGGCGAGATAGATGATCAGTGTAAATTATGGGAAGTGTTATAGGAAGGCTGTAGAAACAATAAACTTGTGTTCCCCTTCCCACAAGAAGAAATTAGGCAAATAATTTTAAGACTGAAAAAGAGAAAATTCTCCAGAACCGAAGTAATACAAGCCCTATGTGACCAATTAGATAGTTACTTTTGCGAAATGTACGATGAGTGTCTCTTGCAAGGAAGGGTCCTTGCACTGTGGAAGAACGGTGAAGTGGTAATAATTAGTAAAGGACAAGATAATGATCCAGTGATAACTAAACCCTATAGACCAGTTTGTCTTTTGAACGTTCGCGGCAAGATGTTTGAAAAACTAGTACGCAATTGCAAGCTCATAGACTGTTACATGGGATGAGACCTCACCAGTACGGGTTTACAAGAGCAAGTCACCTGAGGACGCAATATATAACGTGGTTTCGCTAGCGACAGATATTCATTCTGCGTACACTCTAGCGATGATGATTGATATTGCTGGCAGTTTCGATAACCTATGGTGGCTGTCTTTCTTTGGTCGCCATAGTAATATCGAGTGTCCCGGAGTGCCGCACAGCTGCCGGAGAGACTATTACCATGGGCGACATGCTTCTTTAACATGCCAAGTAAAGAAAATAACGAAGGCAATAACAAAAACCTGTCCGGAGGGATCAGTGTGTACTCCGGAGTTTTGGGATGTAGCACTGGAGTGTATACTATACAAGTTACATGACAGCGGTAACATAAGCAGACTGGTGTCATCTGCAGATGAGATGCTGTTCGTTGCAAGTGGTGACTCCAGAAGAATTATATGCGGAAGATCAAAGTAATGCGGCGCTCCAATAACTTAACAGCTGGTGTCGAAGTATTAAATTGTCACTAGCACCTCACAAAACAACGTACCTCTTGCTGAAAGGAGACCTAAGATGGAATTAAGCGATGTAACCGTTAGGAGAACCGCAGTAAAGAGGTATCTAGGAGTATTTCTGGACGAACGTCGCAACTTTGCACATCATATAGAGGAAGCAGGCAAGAAAAGGCACAAAAGTGAATACAATATAACAAGCTGTTTCGGCTTCCCCTGAAAACATAGTATACTAGTAACCATCAGTCGTAGGATACGGTGCGAGCGTTTGGGCTCATATTGTAGCTAGTGATGCCAGCCTCATTAGTGGAGATAGTTCAACAAGGAGTATTACTAATATTAAGGTGCGCCTTCTGCACTACTCCGAATGGTGTTTCATTAGTGATTCTAGGAATATGCCTACTAAACTGAAAAATTAGGAAATGGGAAACCTTTTACTTGTTATAGAGAGTCAATGAAATGGAGGTACGAAGGGTGCTTGAAACTGAGGCCAATTCCAGAAAGGCAATAAAGGATCACATATTACAACTGTAGAAAATCAGTGGGGCACATCAGTCACAGGCAAAACAACATACAAATTTGTCCCTAACATGAGGGAGAGATTAAAACTGAAATTTCTGAACACGTCAAGTGGATTGATACATTACCTCCCTGGCCATTGCCCTTATGCTATGTTTATCTATAGAAAATCAGAAAACAGATGAGTTATAGCTGCGGCTGTGGCATTGTGGGCAGACCAGAACACACATTGTGCGACTGCATGCTGTATGAAGTTGTAGAGGGTAATGGACGTCAGATGTTAAGGATGTTGCATCCCAAAGCAGCACTAAGGGGTGGTCGACCTGGGGCATCTTGGACAATACTGCATCCGCAATATCGAGGAAGGCCAAGGAAGACTTCACGAGGCGTTCAACCATAAGTCAGCGTGCTGCTATCTGGGCTAGATAGCATACTCTGTAGATTAAGAGAAGATAACAGAGGTTGGCGACCACCAAACTAAATACTGTTCCAAGAATCTACATTGCGCTGGTGCAAGGTGTAACAGTGATGGGTGGAATTACTTGCTACAGTGGAAACGCTTCTGACGTGATGCCCGATGCCCAGGGAATCCGTCAGACAATGGCCGTTGACCGGGGTAGTATGAGCAAGAAACCAGGAGCGAAAACAACCGCCTGCAAGTTAAATGCAAGAAAACAAATGAACAACCAGAGAACACATTCTCTAACGTTTGTAGTAGATTAGTAGTACTTGGTTAACATTTTCATTCGAGCTTTGTAGTAGTAGAAGTACACTACTGGCCATTACAATTGGTACACCACGAAGATGACGTGCTACAGACACGAAATTTAACCGACAGGAAGAAGATGCTGTGATATGCAAATGATTAGCTTCTCAGAGCATTGACACAAGGTTGGCGCCGGTGGCGACACCTACAACGTGCTTACATGAGGAAAGTTTCTAACCGATTTCTCATTCACAAACAGCAGTTGACCGGCGTTGCCTGGTGAAACGTTGTTGTGATGTCTCGTGTAAGGAGGAGAAATGCGTACTATCGCGTTTCCGACTTTGATAAAGGTCGGATTGTAGCCTATCGCGATTGCGGTTTACCGTATCGCGACATTGCTCCTCGCGTTGGTCGAGATCCAATGACTGTTAGCAGAATATGGAATGGTGGGTTCAGGAGGGTAATATGGAACGCCGTGCTGGATCCCAACGGCCTCGTATCACTAGCAGTCGAGATGACAGGCATCTTATCCACATGGCTGTAACGGATCGTGCAGCCACGTCTCGATCCCTGAGTCAACAGATGGGGACGTTTGCAAGACAACAACCATCTGCACGAACAGTTCGTCGACGTTTGAAGCAGCATTGACCATCAGCTCGGAGACCATGGCTGCGGTTACCCTTGACGCTGCATCACAGACAGGAGCGCCTGCGATGGTGTACTCAACGACGAACCTGGGTGCACGAATGGCAAAACATCATTTTTTCGGATGAACCCAGGTTCTGTTTACAGCATCATGATGGTCGCATCCGTGTTTGGCGACATCGCGGCGAACGCACATTGGAAGTGTGTATTCGTCATCGCCATACTGGCGTGTCACCTGGGGTGATGGTATGGGATGCCATTGGTTACACGTCTCGGTCACCTCTTGTTCGTATTGGCGGCAGTTTGAACAGTGGGACTTACATTTCAGATGTGTTACGACCCATGGCTCTATCCTTCATTCGATCCCTGCGAAACCCTACATTTCAGCAGGATAATGCACGACTGCATGTTGCAGTTCCTGTACGGGCCTTTCTGGATACAGAAAATGTTCGACTGCTGCCCTAGCCAGATCTCTCACCAACTGTAAACGTCTGGTCAATGGTGGCCGACCAACTGGCTCGTCACAATATGCCAGTCACTACTGGTATGAACTTTGGTATGGTGTTGAAGCTGCATGGTGAGCTGTACCTGTACTCGCCATCCAAGCTCTGTTTGACTCAATGCCCAGGCGTATCAAGGCCGTTATTATGGACAGAGGTGGTTGTTCTGGGTACTGATTTCTCAGGATCTATGCACCCAAATTGCAAGAAAATGTAATCACAAGTCAGTTCTAGTATAATATTTTTGTCCAATGAATACCCGTTTATCATCTGCATTTCTTCTTGGTGTAGCAATTTAAATGGCCAGTAGTGTATATATAATTTAATACTATCCAAGGATAGTATGTCAGATTTTAGCTTTTCAGGTAATAGGCTGTAATTATGAAGAACAAATAAATAAATATATTAGTATTATCGTTGTTCGCCAATTGTTTTTGCACACTCCATCAGAATAAACCAAAGTAATTGCAACCTTTTCTCGTGTAGTAGTCATAAGGCCACCCAATTCATTATTTTGGATAATGATTCATTAACATATTTCAGAGACAGCTCACACTTTAATATTTACCAAAAAAATTTTACATCCATAACCAAGCGACCTCCGGCAGTTAGCAATTATCGTTTCGCTGTCCAATACCGATAGAGGTTTCACCTTCTTACACTGGCCATAACGCGATCTTCTCTCTCATTACATACAAAATGAAGATGGTGTTATTGGCCGTTTGCCCCGAAATGCTAATGGTTTGCATTTCTTACATTCCGCCATTATTAAGTTGGAATTTTAGAGACTAGTAGTGTATGAGCGGCTTTCAAAAAGAAACGTTCCGGAGGCATAATTACAGAAACCAGTACCTGTATGTTAGAAGTATTGACCATGGCTGTTGAGACACTTGTCCCTCTGTGACACAAGGTGGTGAATGCCTGTCTCATAAAATTCACGGGGCTGCGATGTTAGCCACTTCCGCACGTACAGCTGCCAGTCCTCGCCCGAGATGAATCGTTTGCCCCTCAGAGACTTTTAACGGGACCAAAATGGCGTTATCACAAGGAGACGGGTCCGGAGTGTATGGAGGGTGGCCGAGAACCTACTATTTGAATATCTGCAGGAGTGCCGCGACTGTGTTGGCAGTATGAGGTTTGACATTGGCGTGGAGCAGAATGACCCCACGGGTGAGATAGCCTGGTCGTTTTGATTTGATCGCTTAGCGCAGGGGCGGGCAGGAATCCTCCACATGTGCGGTGCACTTGCACGCGTGCAGTTAACAGGTGTTCCGCGTGCACACAGAGGCAAGCTGGCCACCCGCGTATCTCCCATCCCCACCATACCCTCTGTCCGCTTCTTCCTCTGTAATGCGTTTTGTTTCCTAGCTTGCTTTATTGAGTGAATGAATAACGTTAGTAGGAGTGCTTGAAAGAAATCATGGTTTGAAAGAGTACCAATTACCTACGATACGTTTTATTTAATTATCACAGGTGGAGTTTAAAATACGTTTAATATCTGGAACAAAATTTCTACATACAGACAAACACAAACAGTTACGTAAATTTTCATCACTGATGTTTGCTCTTAACCGAGACTTATTAATTCAGCAAATGGATTTCCAGCTCTCGCTATATTAAGCGCAGTCTTATAACTTGCACATACCGCTGGGCTATTATTGTTGTCGTCCTGAAAACTTGAAAACAGTGCTCCATAAAATGTTAAATCAGTTAGATGAGAGACATGACGAGAGATCTCTCGTGACAACAGCAACTACGACAAATTCAAATGGCTCTGAGCACTATGGGACTTAACTGCTGTGGTCCAGACTGTAGTGCCTAGAACCGCTCGGCCACTCCGGCCGGCCAACTACGACAGATTCATCTGGTATCGTCAGATCGCTCTTTTTAAGCTCAGTCAATTCCCCATCAGCTCAGAATCCGACAATAAATTATACTCGTCCTTGTGAAATTTATTATAATGGCCTTCAATACTAAACTTCCGTTGACCAGCGACAATACTGCCACATATCAAACATTTCGAATTTTCACGTTTTTGCACAAAGAAAAAATGATTCTAACATTACATTTTAAAAGATAGCAAATCTCCACTTCTCCGTTTCTTGAAATACAACGTTCACTAAATAGAGCTCGCTTCACATCAACGTCCGCAGCTTAGCCTGGCACTACACTGCCGCAACCTGCCGGCTGTCGCCACAGCCCCGGTCGACGCCTGCACACGAGCATCACACGTGCAGCGCTGTGCGCTCATGAGCCGCGTGCAACGTTTGCCCGCCCCTGGCTTAGCGAGTTACGCATGGGCATTCACTGTTGTCCCATGCTGCAGGAAGTGAATCAGAAGGGGGCCATCTTGGTGAAAGGAGAACGCCCGCATAGGGGAAAACGATTTATCACCGACGACGACGTCAACATTCATGTGCGGAACTGGTTAACATCGCAGCCGCGGGAATTTTATGAGACAGCCAATCACCGCCTTGTGTCACAGTGGGACCAGCGTCTCAACAGCCTGGGTCAATACTTCTAAAATACAGGTACTGGTTTGTGTAATTATGCCTCTGGTTCGTTTCTTTTTAAACGCCCCTTATATTATCACTTTAAGTCACTTTTTTTGGATCAAGGACCTGCTGTGCGTATCTGTGCAGGAAACGGTAGTATAGTGATGATTACGTCATTTCTCGTGTAAGGTCTGAACCAACAACGACCACTGACGAATCCGCCCCGGCCGGCCGCTGTGGATGAGCGGTTCTAGGCGCTTCAGTTTGGAACCGCGGGACCGCTACGGTCGCAGGTTCGAATCCTGCCTTCGGCATGGATGTGTGTGATGTCCGTAGGTTAGTTAGGTTTAAGTAGTTCTAAGTTCTAGGGGACTGATGACCCTAGATGTTAAGTCCCATAGTGGTCAGAGCCGTTTGAACCATTTTTGAATCCGCCCCCCCCCCACCACCCCCAATAACGACCGCGCGGACGCGCGCGCCTGCAGTCGGTGGTCCGTAAGGTTTAT
Organism: Schistocerca piceifrons; assembly: GCF_021461385.2. Classification (NCBI taxonomy): domain Eukaryota; kingdom Metazoa; phylum Arthropoda; class Insecta; order Orthoptera; family Acrididae; genus Schistocerca; species Schistocerca piceifrons. The sequence goes on along the minus strand of NC_060140.1, from coordinate 465,175,822 downwards.
CGCGGCGCGAGGGCTTGGACAGCCCTGGACTGAGACTAATCCCCGTCTTGTAATCTCCGGCGTCGCGAGGCGTTACAGAGAGACGCTTTCGTGGTTTATGGTAATGCGCGAGATTGCCGGTAGGTGGCCCCTGGGCCGTGGCCGGGGCCGCGGCGAGGTGGAATGGCCGCTTACGGCCCGCAGCCGGCAATTGGGCGCCTCCAGCTCTCTCTCATTACGCTCCTCCTTTTTTAAACTGTGTACGCAAGGTGCAAGCCGGCTACGACGATATTCATAAAGGGTAAGTGGTGGGTGGCTTCACACAAGTGCGTGCCTTATAATCAAACCGTTCACAGACCGTTCAGAGCTCACTTCTTCCACAAATCGCTAAGAGCTTACTAACAAGTCAGAAACAGAGGGAGCACTTCTGTGTTTGCACGAAGGACAATGGAGGCCAAACTCTCGTTCTTGTTCTATTTTCCGCTGGCGCAGGCAGAAGACCCAACACGAAGTTTCGTGGTGTGTACTTCAGTCAGTGTCTATTTAATTAACCACTTGCTACGTGGACGTCGTCCAGCACAAATAAAACTTTGGAACAAATAAGAAAGAACATTTGGCTGAAGTCCATTAGGAACGTGGGTGCACTCAACGACTGTCAAATGACTTTCAAATGATAGAGCACAGCAATAAGCCGTCCTTTTCTAGCAGATTTTATTCGGCATATCTAGGTTTCGGATAGTGCCTAGCCATTATCAGTGAACCATTTCATAGTATCAATGTATGTTCTAGTACATCAGGCCCCTGTTGTTCGCGCTTCTGTCACAGTTCGTTCAAGTACTCTTGAACGAACTTTGAGAGAAATCCGAACAGACGGCCACATATTCTGCCAGACCCAACGCCTGATGGAGACATCAGCGTAACACGCGGTCAAGAGTTTCCATAGACCACCTCAGGGGATGCTTACTTAAGTCAGAGCGGATTGCCGCTAAGGCCTTTTAGCAATCACCGCCAAAGAGGTCAGCATCGTCTTACAACAGAGCTAACAGTACGAGAGTTGTATTAGACCACTGTAGTAAAGTAAGGAAACTAAACTTCAAGAAAAGAGACTATTAGTTGGATTGTGTTAAGTGATACATTAGTGTTCAGTGACAGTAAAAAATGAACGTAACATTCCTGTGACCATGGATTGTTTAAAAGTTACGTATTTCATCATGCTCAAGTTATAATATAATGATTTAACATCTAGCGAGGTGGTGCTGTGGTTAGCACACTAGACTCGCATTCGGGGGAACGACGGTTCAAACCTGCGTCCGGCCATCGTGGTTTAAGTTTTCTGTGATTTTCCAAAATCGCTTCAGGCAAATGCCGGATGGTTCCTGTGAAAGAGCACAGCTGATTCCCTTCCCCATCCTCTCCTAACCAAAACTTGTGCTCCGTCTCAGATGACCTCGTTGTACAAACAAAGTTAAATTATAATCTCCTTCTCCTCCTCCTATAGTGATTTAACATTTCGTATGTATTATAGTGTCAACTCGGCTTCCTCCAGAAGTAAATCTAAGATCCCACCACTGTGCCGACAAGTGTTTCTTCGTCCGGCACGACACACTTTATAGTCGTACAGTCAACTTACCGGAGACAGGTTCGTCTTCCGGAACGATAATATTCGAACGCCTTTCTCGCTGTCATTCGAATGGGATGTCCTGCACTATCTGCGAACACGGACACGATTGGAGACGTTTGGGAAAATGGATACACTTTGTGCACCGTCGACAAACCCTCTCCCCCTCTAACCCCTCCCCCTTCCCGTCAGACACTGGATCGCCTTAGGACCGCCACTGTCAAGGAGCGTGACAAGCGTGGCCAGCAAGCTTTCAACTTATCTTGTGGACTAAATGCTAAAGAGGATGCAAGTAGGTTACAACGCACAGAGAGGAGCAACACGGTACAGTATTAAATGTTGCTCAGAGAAGATTTTGCTTCATGGACTGTCTTTATGTTTGTTAATACTTCCAATAATTTATTTAAATTTCATAAGTCTTATTACTGCAACCCCTTTTTCTCTTCACTCTAAGGCTACACACGTTGGGAGATATGCAGGAGGGGCCTTGCGAAGAGCGGTCATCATGTTTTAATATCACATTGAAAGGCTCAAGTTGCGACCGTGAAACTTCTTTATGGAGCCAGTCGTTGTCTATACAGTTGCCCTGCAATGTTGTGTCACTTGTAGAAGCCTGCATTTCGGTAGTTCAGAAACGTACCTATTCCTCAGTTCGAGGAAATACTTCTCCGTCAATAATTTCTTAGTACAAAGATAAAGTAACTTCCCTTGTGAGCAGAATTTGGAGGCGTGGGAGGGGGTTGATTCTTATTTGGTCGATATGACCTATAGGAGAATGAGTTGGGTCATCGCAGTAAATCAAAATCACCTACTTGAACAGCTTCCTATTATGTTTCCTCTTCACGGCCTCCCGTAACGTAATCAGGACGTTTCATTAGTACGATCTTGCGATGGTCTGCCTCAACGTACACAGAAACAGAAGGTTGGGCAGTAATCGTTCTGTGCTGCTATTGGCTGACGTTTTCCGTCACTAAGCAACAGCTTTGGCCTCGGGAACAGCGCTGTAACGCTTCGGTCATGCACTTATGCGATGTATATCTGTTTGTCCCTAATGAAATAATGATATGTAAATTGCTATTCAGCTGTTGCTGAAATGTTACTGCTACACAACTTGCCAAGAATTTAAGCAGACACTGATGATTTTTTAAAAGAAATCGAGCATCTGTCGAATCGAAACTTGCAAAAAAAGTATTGTCTGATTTTGCAGTTTTCTTTCAAAGACAAATAGAGCATCGAATTTTCTACGATGGCTCCAAGAAAAGTTTTAACGACTAAACTAGATCTACATAACGCTTATTTTGTATTCGACACTAGTTTAAAAGATGTCCACTCAAGAAATTATACAAGTGCCTTACTTGTAGAAAGCATTCAAAATTGGTAATCTCACTATAACATCTTTCTGAGTACCTGGATGGAAGCTGAAACTTCGGTTTATCCACGAACGCAAGGTTTACCTTGCAGGTGGAGGATATCTGAGTTATACTATGCAGAAATTGTAACTTCTCTGCGAAAATTTGCGCAAAATTATCGACTTGAAAATGTTCTATTTGTCCCAAAGAACTCGTTTTGACCTGTGTAACAAGCAGGATGATAGAACATCTGTTAAGATGAGAATAACTTCCGTGGTACTAGAGGGAGCTGTAGACTCTACAGTTTTTACCGTCGACAGTGTATAAGGTAAAACCTGTAGCGAAAGACAGAGACTGGAATACATCCAGCAAATAATTGGTTACGTAGGTTGCAATTATTACTCCGAGATGAAAAGGTTGGTGCAGGAAAAGAATTCGTGATGTGCCGCATCAAACCAGTCATAAAACTGATGACTCGAACAAACAAACAAAAAAGAAAAACAAACAAAAAACACTTGAGATTAGATTATGAATGTAACTCCATCTTCTGGTGGACTATGGGACTACGGCTGTTCAATGTTCAATAAAAACAATATCAGTCGCCGTTATATAGGTTTATTTCTAGGCAACCAGTTTCGACGTTACACTACGTCATCTTCAGGCCAAAACTGCTCCAATCCAGTAACCTTCGTATTACGAATATAGCAGTGACCTTAAGTGGTCTCGTAATAGCTATTACGGGCATACGTGCTGGTTCGACGACAGTCAACAGATTAGATTGGTGACAATATTTTGCTCAGTGGTCGATTAATTTCATGAGGAAAATACGGTTTATTACTTTCTTCATCGTACAGACGTCGAAAATCTTTATTAAATTCTTACAGTTTCATGCATATATTTTTCAAATGAGCATTTCCATTGTATTATGCCCTTGCGAAATTGTGTAAGCTGGCTTTATCTGGATTATTACAAATAACTTTATCTGTAAATATACATTTATCAGCACTCCTCTTCCATGGTTAAAGATTTTCTAAAGTCTCTTTGCTGCTTCTATGAATATCTTGTTTCTTAAAACTTTTCTTCCTTTCTTCTGCTGCACGTGGTGTGTTATCCCTGGCGGCAACTACCACAAAGCAAATCACACTATGTAAAGGCATTTTCGCGAGAAATTTAGCAGTGCCAAACGAAAGTCTCTTCCGTTATCGGTTTACAAAAAAAGTCTGACGATAGGTAAATTCATAAATCCATATTTTTTCTCTGCTCGGTTTGCTCCTATGTCACAGGGTCATGGTGATACACTCAGAACGCGCCCATAGTAGTTAGGTGAGTAATGAAATCATATGGTTCTGTCTGCCGCAGCCAAATGTCTGCTTTTGCCTCGATTCAGCGACCTCTGTGAATGGGTGTGAACAGTCATGGAACCCAGCGGGCCGTGACTTTTTTCATTGCTAAAATGTCGTGTAATATATGCAAAAATGCTAAACGAACGTATTTTGAATTTCCATCGTATAGGATGGGACGACATAGCTGTGCTGTGATCTGAAATTGTAAACAAATTAGCTGCTAACTGCAAGGATGGTGTTTAATTTATTAATTGCATAATCGATATCTGGACCCTCAGTCTCATCTTCAGATGTTCTGTTTGTAGAGAAAAATGTTCTGAAAACTACACTAAGCAGTGCATATACAACATAACAGCATTATTCATACACTGGATGTTACAAGTTGCCAAACGTACTGCTCATAAGATGAGATTAAAGTTATTGGGCTTAAGTCAGATCATATATGAAACTATAGTTGTGTGTTAAACGTTCTCATACAATAATCGAATAAAGTCATACTCCTTTAGGCTATTACGTGTTATTGCTGGAGTTTCGACACATGGTCACTGTCAGGCATTGTGGGATACTGGGACCCAATCAACAACATAAAGTTGTGACTTGGTGGAAGATATTTTCCAGTAGTGTAAATCCAAGTACGTGCGGCGGTATAAATCTGTCCGCTGTTCCATACACCACGTGAGCACAAGCGAAGAAGCTGATTTCATGATCACTTTCACGTTTGCTTACAGGTACTTCGTTTTACTATAGCCAACATATTCGTCCCGAGAGAATCAGCGACTGCATAGATCTTTGAAACAATTCTCATTTATTCTTCAGTCTCAGTTGCGATCTTTTAATTACATGATGTGTTTCGCTTACTCTCGATCATCTTCAGACCTAAGGCAAAGTAAAACCCAATATATATCACCCAATATTTTAAAATGTAATAGCGTAAGAATGACGTAATTTCTGCTCAGATCCTCATACCAAAGTCCTGTGTTTTACAGCTGCGGTCAATGTTTTAAATAGGTTTCTGGTGGCTATAGGGAAGTGGTGAGGAGAAAGAGAGAAGGACAGAGAAAAACGGAGTGGGGGTGACTGAGAGAGGGGAGAGGAAATAGGCGGGGGTGGTGGTTGTGATGTCATTTGTTTGACAATAGGGGTCCAACTAAACTTATGAAAAGGGTAACTACGTAACAGTCCTCACTAAGACATTAATAGTGTAGAACAACGGTTGTGTAAACTTTAAATGGAATAACGTAGTACAATTATAAAACTAAGCAAGGGGCTGGAGAACGTTGAAAGAAGGCAGGGATGGGAGTTGGGGAAGGGGAAACGAAAATTTCTGTTCCGACACTGACAATGTTGAGTGTTTATGGAAAAAGTTCAAGGCAATCGTAAAATGCGTTTTAGACAGGTACGTGCCGAGTAAAACTGTGAAGGACGGGAAAAACCCACCGTGGTACAACAACAAAGTTAGGAAACTACTGCGAAAGCAAAGAGAGCTTCACTCCAAGTTTAAACGCAGCCAAAACCTCTCAGACAAACAGAAGCTAAACGATGTCAAAGTTAGCGTAAGGAGGGCTATGCGTGAAGCGTTCAGTGAATTCGAAAGTAAAATTCAATGTACCGACTTGACAGAAAATCCTAGGAAGTTCTGGTCTTACGTTAAATCAGTAAGTGGCTCGAAACAGCATATCCAGACACTCCGGGATGATGATGGCATTGAAACAGAGGATGACACGCGTAAAGCTGAAATACTAAACACCTTTTTCCAAAGCTGTTTCACAGAGGAAGACCGCACTGCAGTTCCTTCTCTAAATCCTCGCGCAAACGAAAAAATGGCTGACATCGAAATAAGTGTCCAAGGAATAGAAAAGCAACTGGAATCACTCAACAGAGGAAAGTCCACTGGACCTGACGGGATACCAATTCGATTCTACACAGAGTACGCGAAAGAACTTGCCCCCCTTCTAACAGCCGTGTACCGCAAGTCTCTAGAGGAACGGAAGGTTCCAAATGATTGGAAAAGAGCACAGGTAGTCCCAGTCTTCAAGAAGGGTCGTCGAGCAGATGCGCAAATCTATAGACCTATATCTCTGACGTCGATCTGTTGTAGATTTTTAGAACATGTTTTTTGCTCGAGTATCATGTCGTTTTTGGAAACCCAGAATCTACTATGTAAGAATCAACATGGATTCCGGAAACAGCGATCGTGTGAGACCCAACTCGCTTTATTTGTTCATGAGACCCAGGAAATATTAGATACAGGCTCCCAGGTAGATGCTATTTTTCTTGACTTCCGGAAGGCGTTTGATACAGTTCCGCACTGTCGCCTGATAAACAAAGTAAGAGCCTACGGAATATCAGACCAGCTGTGTGGCTGGATTGAAGAGTTTTTAGCAAACAGAACACAGCATGTTGTTATCAATGGAGAGACGTCTACAGACGTTAAAGTAACCTCTGGCGTGCCACAGGGGAGTGTTATGGGACCATTGCTTTTCACAATATATACACTCCTGGAAATGGAAAAAAGAACACATTGACACCGGTGTGTCAGACCCACCATACTTGCTCCAGACACTGCGAGAGGGCTGTACAAGCAATGATCACACGCACGGCACAGCGGACACACCAGGAACCGCAGTTTTGGCCGTCGAATGGCGCTAGCTGCGCAGCATTTGTGCACCGCCGCCGTCAGTGTCAGCCAGTTTGCCGTGGCATACGGAGCTCCATCGCAGTCTTTAACACTGGTAGCATGCCGCGACAGCGTGGACGTGAACCGTATGTGCAGTTGACGGACTTTGAGCGAGGGCGTATAGTGGGCATGCGGGAAGCCGGGTGGACGTACTGCCGAATTGCTCAACACGTGGGGCGTGAGGTCTCCACAGTACATCGATGTTGTCGCCAGTGGTCTGCGGAAGGTGCACGTACCTATCGACCTGGGACCGGACCGCAGCGACGCACGGATGCACGCCAAGACCGTAGGATCCCACGCAGTGTTGTAGGGGACTGCACTGCCACTTCCCAGCAAATTAGGGACACTGTTGCTCCTGGGGTATCGGCGAGGACCATTCGCAACCGTCTCCATGAAGCTGGGCTACGGTCCCGCACACCGTTAGGCCGTCTTCCGCTCACGCCTCAACATCGTGCAGCCCGCCTCCAGTGGTGTCGCGACAGGCGTGAATGGAGGGACGAATGGAGACATGTCGTCTTCAGCGATGAGAGTCGCTTCTGCCTTGGTGCCAATGATGGTCGTATGCGTGTTTGGCGCCGTGCAGGTGAGCGCCACAATCAGGACTGCATACGACCGAGGCACACAGGGCCAACACCCAGCATCATGGTGTGGGGAGCGATCTCCTACACTGGCCGTACACCACTGGTGATCGTCGAGGGGACACTGAATAGTGCATGGTACATCCAAACCGTCATCGAACCCATCGTTCTACCATTCCTAGACCGGCAAGGGAACTTGCTGTTCCAACAGGACAATGCACGTCCGCATGTATCCCGTGCCACCCAACGTGCTCTAGAAGGTGTAAGTCAACTACCCTGGCCAGCAAGATCTCCGGATCTGTCCCCCATTGAGCATATTTGGGACTGGATGAAGCGTCGTCTCACGCGGTCTGCACGTCCAGCACGAACGCTGGTCCAACTGAGGCGCCAGGTGGAAATGGCATGGCAAGCCGTTCCACAGGACTACATCCAGCATCTCTACGATCGTCTCCATGGGAGAATAGCAGCCTGCATTGCTGCGAAAGGTGGATATACACTGTACTAGTGCCGACATTGTGCATGCTCTGTTGCCTGTGTCTATGTGCCTGTGGTTCTGTCAGTGTGATCATGTGATGTATCTGACCCCAGGAATGTGTCAATAAAGTTTCCCCTTCCTGGAACAATGAATTCACGGTGTTCTTATTTCAATTTCCAGGAGTGTATAAATGACCTAGTAGATAGTGTCGAAAGTCCCATGCGGCTTTTCGCGTATGATGCTGTAGTATACAGACAAGTTGCAAAATTAGAAAATTTTAGCGAAATGCAGGAAGATCTGCAGCGGATAGGCACTTGGTGCAGGGAGTGGCAACTGACCCTTAACATAGACAAATGTAATGTATTGCGAATACATAGAAAGAAGGATCCTTTATTGCACGATTATATGATAGAGGAACAAACACTGGTAGCAGTTACTTTTGTAAAATATCTGGGAGTATGCGTGCGGAACGATTTGAAGTGGAATGATCATATAAAATTAATTGTTGGTAAGGCGGGTACCAGGTTGAGATTCATTGGGAGAGTCCTTACAAAATGTAGTCCATCAACAAAGGAGGTGGCTTACAAAACACTCGTTCGACCTCTACTTGAGTATTGCTCATCAGTGTGGGATCCGTACCAGATCCGGTTGACGGAGGAGATAGAGAAGATCCAAAGAAGAGCGGCGCGTTTCGTCACAGGGTTATTTGGTAACCGTGATAGCATTACGGAGATGTTTAACGAACTCAAGTGGCAGACTCTGCAAGAGAGGCGCTCTGCATCGCGGTGTAGCTTGCTCGCCAGGTTTCGAGAGGGTGCGTTTCTGGATGAGGTATCGAATATATTGCTTCCCCCTACTTATACCTCCCGAGGAGATCACGAATGTAAAATTAGAGAGATTAGAGCGCGCACGGAGGCTTTCAGACAGTCGTTCTTCCCGCGAACCATACGCGACTGGAATAGGAAAGGGAGGTAATGACAGTGGCACGTAAAGTGCCCTCCGCCACACACCGTTGGGTGGCTTGCGGAGTATAAATTTAGATGTAGAGGTAGATGTAGGGGTATATTGGTAGAGGTTCTAACAACCCTACCACAACAAAGGTCAAAAATTAATTACGATTGTAGTGTTGCTCACGCTGCTAAATATTGCTTTTTTCGGGCAACAATAAAGTTAAATTATGTGGCATGTATCATTAGAGCACAGTTAATAAAGTCATTTCTTGAAATAATGGATAAATTAGGCACTCACCTTTTCGTATTTCCCACGCTGGTCTCGTTGTGAACTCATGTCTCAATCGTCGAAAATCTAGGTAGTGATGATTCCAAGCTCGGAAGCAAAAAGGCCTAGGTGTTATTCTGCAATATTCAAAAGTTTTATAGATGCGCTTCACAAACCATTCTTGAAGATTAAACTTTTGCAAGTTAGGACAATGGTGATGTAAAAAAGTATTCAGCACTCCGAATTTAAGTTACACGTCTTTTTTATTACTTTTGTTGCAACATCACTTAACAATATAAAACATACTTGAAAATATCTTCCTCACTGTTAAGGTTCACATTTCATAAACTGACTACAATATGCGTCTTTTCAACATGACGACCAAGACTTGACTCTCTAATAACTGCTTACGCACCCCAAAAATCAGAGTTACAAGTACATCAAAGATAATAGTGACAAAAGAAAGAATACACATAAGAATAATATCATTGCAATATATACATATCGATGTATCGAAGTACCTCTACATTAATGAAATCAAATCTGAATGTTGTAACAGAAATACACTCCTGGAAATTGAAATAAGAACACCGTGAATTCATTGTCCCAGGAAGGGGAAACTTTATTGACACATTCCTGGGGTCAGATACATCACATGATCACACTGACAGAACCACAGGCACATAGACACAGGCAACAGAGCATGCACAATGTCGGCACTAGTACAGTGTATATCCACCTTTCGCAGCAATGCAGGCTGCTATTCTCCCATGGAGACGATCGTAGAGATGCTGGATGTAGTCCTGTGGAACGGCTTGCCATGCCATTTCCACCTGGCGCCTCAGTTGGACCAGCGTTCGTGCTGGACGTGCAGACCGCGTGAGACGACGCTTCATCCAGTCCCAAACATGCTCAATGGGGGACAGATCCGGAGATCTTGCTGGCCAGGGTAGTTGACTTACACCTTCTAGAGCACGTTGGGTGGCACGGGATACATGCGAACGTGGATTGTCCTGTTGGAACAGCAAGTTCCCTTGCCGGTCTAGGAATGGTAGAACGATGGGTTCGATGACGGTTTTGATGTACCGTGCACTATTCAGTGTCCCCTCGACGATCACCAGTGGTGTACGGCCAGTGTAGGAGATCACTCCCCACACCATGATGCCGGGTGTTGGCCCTGTGTGCCTCGGTCGCATGCAGTCCTGATTGTGGCGCTCACCTGCACGGCGCCAAACACGCATACGACCATCATTGGCACCAAGGCAGAAGCGACTCTCATCGCTGAAGACGACACGTCTCCATTCGTCCCTCCATTCACGCCTGTCGCGACACCACTGGAGGCGGGCTGCACGATGTTGGGGCGTGAGCGGAAGACGGCCTAACGGTGTGCGGGACCGTAGCCCAGCTTCATGGAGACGGTTGCGAATGGTCCTCGCCGATACCCCAGGAGCAACAGTGTCCCTAATTTGCTGGGAAGTGGCGGTGCGGTCCCCTACGGCACTGCGTAGGATCCTACGGTCTTGGCGTGCATCCGTGCGTCGCTGCGGTCCGGTCCCAGGTCGACGGGCACGTGCACCTTCCGCCGACCACTGGCGACAACATCGATGTACTGTGGAGACCTCACGCCCCACGTGTTGAGCAATTCGGCAGTACGTCCACCCGGCCTCCCGCATGCCCACTATACGCCCTCGCTCAAAGTCCGTCAACTGCACATACGGTTCACGTCCACGCTGTCGCGGCATGCTACCAGTGTTAAAGACTGCGATGGAGCTCCGTATGCCACGGCAAACTGGCTGACACTGACGGCGGCGGTGCACAAATGCTGCGCAGCTAGCGCCATTCGACGGCCTACACCGCGGTTCCTGGTGTGTCCGCTGTGCCGTGCGTGTGATCATTGCTTGTACAGCCCTCTCGCAGTGTCCGGAGCCAGTATGGTGGGTCTGACACACCAGTGTCAATGTGTTCTTTTTTCCATTTCCAGGAGTGTATGTTAACTATTTTACAGAAACACAGTAGAATATTGCTGGTATCGAGAGGTTGAGGTGAGGTGCCATAATGGTTACGTAATTTAAGTACCATTACAAGGTGTTATGGATTTAAGGGAAGAGGGTCTTACGCTAAAATTGGAAAAAATTAATTATGTAAAGATATTTCCGTTGCGATATTAAAAACGTAGGCCAATCGATGTGTAAATCTGTGGGAGGGATGAAATGATAATTATAAAACTGGAAATAAAATAACAAAAACTGATTTATTGCTTTAAGCATATTAAGTGTGAAACATTAAAAGTATAAAACCGAAAGACATAGCTCTTGCAGTTTCAAAACACATCACTCTGTTATGATGTTCTGATCAGAAAGGACCAGTTGCTGACATTACTACGCACGTAAATTTTAAAATTACGTACCATTCTTTTCTACTTGTTGGAAAATATTAGGCTGTAAATACTTCGTTTACTTGGTTTTAGATCTGAAGCTAACCCACAGTGATCTAAACATGTCATGTAATTAAAAATGTGTAACAGAGACTGAAGAAGAAATGAGAATTGTTTTAAATATTAGATTTTTTAATGCTATGAACTGTGTACCAACAGGTCACTATTTTACGTTGATGAATGAACTCCGTTATCCCACAGTGCTTGACAATGACAATGTGTCGAAACTGCAATCGCATTAAATAAAATTTAACAACCTAAATCAATATGAGGGCATTAAAAAATTTCTCTGAGGGTGTGGATCCAGTCCTCATCAAAATTCGTCATATAATGTGGACAACCAATTTACACTTCAGCTAAGACCATTTATAGTGCAAACGTGTATGCCCCTCTCTACAAGCACCAACACTTTATGGAGTTAAAAATATCCGGAATAACTCCGCGACGTCGCCTCAGTAATATTAGGTAACGGTGCCTTTCTCAGTCAACGTTTCCTAAATGCAAAGCCACATACAGTAGACTAGATTGAATACATCCCACTACTCCATCTTTCAGCTCATAGTACAGCAACGTCTTGAGATGTTCAAGAAAGAATAGCCAATCTTGGTTGCAAAATAGTTTTTAATTATTAAATTTGTGATACGTTTCACTCTCACAAGAGCGTCATCAGAAATCCAGTAAAAGCACTCGAGTACCACTGGCAAGTGTACAGAAAGTCCTGAAATCACGAAAAATGAATGAGTGCCATTTTTGTTGGTTGCATCACTTCCTGTACACTTGCTAGATGTCTTTATGTGTTTATACCGATTCTCCTTTGAGGGTAAAACGCGTCACAAATTAAATAAATAAAATATCATTTTCCAACCGAGACTTTCCTTCTAGAGGCCGGATACATGCAAACGATAATTGTTACGGCGTAAAGTCAAGCGCCGGCACGCTAGCCGGGAACGGAAGAGAAGGGATGGCTGTGAGAAGACGTCAGCCAATCGCATGCTGACCGACCCCTCTCCAGGACGACAACGCGACAACAGCGGCCCCTATAGCGACCGACTGGTGAACCCCAGTTCAGTAGCAGTGTCAAGATTAGGCACTTCTATAGCAGCGCCAACTCTATTCACCTCGCTTGTACTCTCCATGCAGCACAGACTTGGAATTGTCTATAGTGAAGAAGATTCATTATTTTGTATGTCATCCTGTGTTTGCGACACATCTGTGTAATTCCAAAGCTAAGTGCTGTATCTTTTCTTTTTGTAATAAAACTCATTAATACGACTGGTTTGATTGTTTGTCTAGCGATCTGAGTGGGCAGGCTACCTAGACACCACAATAATTACGCTGTGTATTAAACAAAATCATTCCTCGTGACTCTATTAACTACCGTTCTATCATGTTACGATATCACAGGTGAAATAGTACCTAAATTAAGCCATGATTACACAGACCACAGGGCACAGAAAAGTGTTATAATATGTATCGGTGATCTTCAAGAATAGTGTTCACTCGATTTTAACGTAGCGCTTTTGACACCTTAAATGGAATATGTTTGTAGAGAAATTGATTATAATTGCATTAAAAATAAATAGCTTGTCCCTTCCTTCTTCATCACTCAGCATCTGCGTCACCTAACTGTTGAGTCATATGACGCCATGCTTCTGCCGTGCACTCCCACAAATTCAGGGTTGCTGGTAGAATTGTTGCTCCGCTTCTAATGGAAGGCAGTACACACAATACTCCGCTTACTCGATGAGTTGCGCCGTTTCGTTTTGGATTTTTGGTGCTACGATAATGTGATGTTGGGATTTCGTTTTTTACCAGGACTGCAGACATAAGTACAAACAAATAAAAAGTTATTTACTTCATTTTACTACTGGAGGACCATCCAACGGCAGCAACAACGACGCAAAAAAACCCTCTGTTCAATGTTATTTAGAACTAACAAGAAATCACGTTATAAATATAGATAGACAAAGCGTTGGTCGAAAAAAAGCGTGGCATTGCAGGTAAGCAGAGAGACTTCGTGTCTCATATCGTATATAAGGAGAAGCCACCCGTGTATCATACAATAGATAAGAAGGTGAGTTACAGAATAAGAGCTTACACTTCTGTTTTTTTCCTCCCTAAATTTTATCAATTTTATTTACAACAAACTCTCCTTTCTCGTATATACCCCACTTTGACGGTGTATATACCTGATTTTCTGTTTCTCGAAAAGAATATATCACGATTGAATTTGTATCTTCGATATATGCTATTCTGGCTCAAAAAAATACCTTACTTCCATTAAAACAAAAGCAAAAAGAATCACTGTTGATGCCCACTCGTGGTTTTTAAAGAAGTTGCGAGAACGCAGTGCTGTTTGTTTCACGTTTCCCTGGTCTATGTTCACCTTGGTGAACAAATTACAAATGTCCTTCACGGGCAAAAACTCATTTCAGGTGAAAAGATTAGACGTCACACGCTGTATAGAGAAGGCAAAAGCGTTGGAACGTTCCAGAAGAGGATCAAAGTGAGGCATATACGAAGAAGCACAATTTGTTGTAGATAAAACTGATAAAAGTTAGGGAGCAGAAAAAAACAGAAGTGGAAGCTCGTACTCTTTAACTCACCTTCTTATTTACTGTATGATGCATGGATGCCTTCTCCTTACACACGATACAGTACGAGACAAGAAGTCTGTCTACTTACCTGCATTCCCATACTTTTTTTACTTAGTGCTTTGCCAATCTGTATTTGTATGGAATATCATGAGTAGAATGAGGAAGAGACTCGTGGGATAATATCATGGATAGAAGAACGCATCTGATTCATAGTAAAGAGTACCTTTGCTTACAAAATGCCTTTGAAACGCCTTTGAAATAATGAAACTGGCGTCACCAGCATATAGATTGTACGTAACACCAACAATAGTCAAATGGTTTAAATGGTTCTGAGCACTATGGGACTTAACATCTGAGGTCATAAGTTCCCTAGCCTGAGAACTACTTAAACCTAAGGACATCACACACATCCATGCCCGAGGCAGGATCCGAACCTGCGACCGTAGCAGCCGGGTGGTTCCGGACTAAAGAGCCTAGATCCGCCCGGCACCGCGGCCGGCCAACAATAGTCATTCACATTCTCAAGTAGTGGATAAGTTTACGTTTGGAAAAAATTCTACTGTAGAACATTGTGCAGATTCAGTGAGACGTGGGACACAGTGTGAGACTGTTGTCTAGTCGTGGAGGAGCGGGCTGAGAAAATAGATTATCTATTCTGGGAGCCTGACTTAGCCCTCTGCTACCGACTGTAGTCCCTGGTGAACTAAATGTATACGAAGACGATAATGCTCCCATTCACACTAAGCTGTAAGAAATTTGTTTAATGGTGAGAATTATAAAGTATTGCACAGCATGTGAGCTCCTCAGTCCTGCAATCTGAATATAACTGAACATTTGGGACTTATTATCGATGACAAGTTGCCCAGACGATATCCTCTTCCAAGGCTACCATGTCAACAAGATAGCCGGCCGATGTGGCCGAGCAGTTGTAGGTGCTTCAGTCTGGAACCGCGCGACTGCCACGGCCGCAGGTTCAAATCCTAGCTTTCCTGTCATTCTGACTCATTCAGTTGCGTAGAGGCATTCGGTTTCCATCACTGTCATATAGCGCGTAAGTTTAGCTTTTCTGGAATTCGAGTTTTCATGTATAGGATATGCGTCCCACGATAAGTAGCGACAAATCGTCTCTCGCCTGCTGTGGTTGGCTTCTTTTGCCTAGTTTTCATCTGTGTGTCTCACTAAAGTATCATAAACTCCGCCGGCCGCGGTGGCCGTACGGTTCTGGCGCTGCAGTCCGGAACCGCGGGACTGCTACGGTCGCAGGTTCGAATCCTGCCTCGGGCATGGATGTGTGTGATGTCCTTACGTTAGTTAGTTTTAAGTAGTTCTAAGTTCTAGGGGCTGATGACCTCCGATATTAAGTCCCATAGTGCTCAGAGCCAAATCAACATGATGTTGTTGTTGTTGTTGTGGTCTTCAGTCCTGAGACTGGTTTGATGCAGCTCTCCATGCTACTCTATCCTGTGCAAGCTTTTTCATCTCCCAGTACCTACTGCAACCTACATCCTTCTGAATCTGCTTAGCGTATTCATCTCGTGGTCTCCCTCTACGATTTTTACCCTCCACGCTGCCCTCCAGTACTAAATTGGTGATCCCTTGATGCCTCAGAACATGTCCTACCAACCGATCCCTTCTTCTGGTCAAGTTGTGCCACAAACTTCTCTTCTCCCCAATCCTATTCAATACTTCCTCATTAGTTATGTGATCTACCCATCTAATCTTCAGCATTCTTCTGTAGCACCACATTTCGAAAGCTTCTATTCTCTTCTTGTCCAAACTATTTATCGTCCATGTTTCACTTCCATACATGGCTACACTCCATACGAATACTTTCAGAAATGACTTCCTGACACTTAAATCAATACTGGATGTTAACAAATTTCTCTTCTTCAGAAACGCTTTCCTTGCCATTGCCAGTCTACATTTTATATCCTCTCTACTTCGACCATCATCAGTTATTTTGCTCCCCAAATAGCAAAACTCCTTTACTACTTTAAGTGCCTCATTTCCTAATCTAATTCCCTCAGCATCACCCGACTTAATTAGACTACATTCCATTATCCTTGTTTTGCTTTTGTTGATGTTCATCTTATATCCTCCTTTCAAGACCCTGTCCATTCCATTCAACTGCTCTTGCAAGTCCTTTGCTGTCTCTGACAGAATTACAATGTCATCGGCGAACCTCAAAGTTTTTATTTCTTCTCCATGAATTTTAATACCTACTCCGAATTTTTCTTTTGTTTCCTTTACTGCTTGCTCAATATACAGATTGAACAACATCGGGGAGAGGCTACAACCCTGTTCAGTTAAATGGTTAAATGTATTTTTTGTTTCAAATTCCTTGCCACGTCAGTTTCATCATCGTATTGACTCTTTTATTTGCTCCTACTGTTCTTCCAGTCATTCTTTTTCCGTTTGCAGTCTGTCTGTGTCGCCTATAAGGGCCAACGAGGACTGCATATACATGATAATGATTTCTATTTGTCCATTCCATAAAAGCCACAGTTAGTGTACAGATAAGGCCTGTAGTCCACTAACAAAGATTTTGTTGGTTATCAAACTTCTTCAGTTTATTTTGTCCAACTCCTCCAAACGCGTGGTAACAATTACTATAGTCCGATTAAAATGACTTGGTAGCTGACGTCTGTCTTCCCCTACAGCGTTGCCACATCGGTTGCCGGCTGCCGCTCAGTTATAGGAGCACCCAAACACGGCGGGTCACTTCACAAATGCTGCTAATGTGTAACGCGGAGCTATCTTGGAAGTGGCGGACGCGAGGTATGACGGAAATGGAAGAAGCTCTGTCGATAACTGATATTAAGTGACCAACGACTGAACTGCGGCAGACGGCGCAATTTGTAACCTTCAGTTTAAATTCATGTCCTAACTACAACCTCGTGATGTGCAATGTATTCCAGAAAACGTCAGTTAACAATCTGCGGCAGACTAAAACTACGATGGCTTTTTTCACCTGAATTAAAGCTAAACTCTACGAACAAACACAAGATACAAAAAATTCAGTTTCAGTGCTAAACCAATTTCTCGCAGTCATTGGTTACCTGAAACTATCCTCTCACTGGCTAGATGAGCTGCCGCGTGAGCAACCGATGAGCAGTCCTCGTTGGCCCTTATAGGCGACACAGACAGACTGCAAACGGAAAAAGAATGACTGGAAGAACAGTAGGAGCAAATAAAAGAGTCAATACGATGATGAAACTGACGTGGCAAGGAATTTGAAACAAAAAATACATTTAACCATTTAACTGAACAATAATAATAATCAAACTCTTCTGATTACATTTAGAAATAAAAAATTTCACTATAATTGACGAGATTCGAGCCTCTGACTCTCTACAGGTCAAGTTTACATGCTAACTCTGCCGCTACGCCATAACACTGGGTTACCTTTTTGGGCGTACGACTGGGATGACCCAGTCGGAAGGACGAACTGCAGCCTTCAAATATTCGGCTTCACGCAATGTCGTGCGAAACGTATCTAATCTAAGCGGATCTCCGTGATTATAAGAACTCTACATACGACGCTGAAGTGTGTCTTACACTGAAGTATCCAGGAGCGTTTGGTTAGCGTAATGTATGAACTGTCAAATATTAAGTAATTGTAATCGGACTATAAGTTGTTTAGAAGGGGGGGGGGGGGGCGTTTTGCTACGCCTGCTCTTTTCAAAAGACATCCCAGGATATTCCAAAATTGACGCTCTTCATTAGAAGACCCTAAATACACAGGAAATTTTCAAGCAAATTGAAACACAGATGCAGTAATAATCGGTAGCATTAAATTGTAATTTTTGTCCTACACACAACTCAACAAAGCGTTTCGATAGACAATGTCCTTATTGTCAGGTTGAAGAACTTAGCTTATGCGGTTAAAACGATAAATAACAGTTTACGTTCTAACCTCATGAGCTAAGTGTTATAGTCCGATGAAGCGAGCATTGCCTCTGGAAACATGTTGCTGAGTTGTGTCTAGGACGAAAATAACGATTGAATGCTACCAGTTACTACTGTAAAAACATGAGAACCGTTACCGCTATATCGAAATGGATCATGTTAATTAGGGCAGATACATTCCACAGGGAGCGAAAGGCTATTTGCAATTTGTATAGAAACCAAATGGCAGTTATAAGAGTTGAGGGGCATGAAAAGGAAGCAGTGAGACAGGGTTGTAGCTTCTCCCCGATGTTATTCAATCTGTATATTGAGCAAGCAGTGAAGGAAACAAAAGACAAATTCGGAGTAGGTATTAAAATCCATGGAGAAGAAATAAAAACTTTGACGTTTGCCGATGACATTGTAATTCTCTCAGAGACAGCAAAGGACTTGGAAGAGCAGTTGAACGGAATGGATAGTGTCTTGAAGGGAGGATATAAGATGAACATCAACAAAAGCAAAACGAGGATAATGGAATGTAGTCGAACTAAGTCGGGTGATGTTGAGGGTATTAGATTAGGAAATGAGACACTTAAAGTAGTAAAGGAGTTTTGCTATTTGGGGAGCAAAATAACGGATGATGGTCGAAGTAGAGAGGATATAAAATGTAGACTGGCAATGGGAAGGAAAGCGTTTCTGAAGAAGAGAAATTTGTTAACATCGAGTATAGATTTAAGTGTCAGGAAGTCGTTTCTGAAAGTATTTGTATGGAGTGTAGCCATGTATGGAAGTGAAACATGGACGATAAATAGTTTAAACAAGAAGAGAATAGAAGCTTTCGAAATGTGGTGCTACAGAAGAATGCTGAAGATAAGGTGGGTAGATCACGTAACTAATGAGGAGGTATTGAATAGGATTGGGGAGAAGTTTGTGGCACAACTTGACTAGAAGAAGGGATCGGTTGGTAGGACATGTTTTGAGGCATCAAGGGATCACCAATTTAGCATTGGAGGGCAGCGTGGAGGGTAAAAATCGTAGAGGGAGACCAAGAGATGAATACACCAAGCAGATTCAGAAGAATGTAAGTTGCAGTAGGTACTGGGAGATGAAGCAGCTTGCACAGGATAGAGTAGCATGGAGAGCTGCATCAAACCAGTCTCAGGACTGAAGACCACAACAGTGGGGGTGAAGCTGACTCCTGCACGTGGTGCCCCTGCATAGGTACTGGACTAGATTCTCCAGTACTGAACTGAACGTCAGCATCCCAAAAGCATTGCATTATAGGTTTCACTATGAATGGAAACCAAAGGTCTTTATCAAGACCTCACCTTGTGATTGTATCAATCAACATAGAAGGATTGTCTGTTGCCAAAGAAGAACTCCTGCAACATATTGCCAAGGAACCTAGGTGTGATATTTTATGTATACAAGAAACCCATCGAGATGACACCATGAGAAGACCAAAAATCCTTGGGATGAAACTGGCAGTTGAGCGACCCCATAGACAATATGGCAGTGCTATCTTTGTGAGGAACGATATAGCTGTTCTCTCTACCTCACTTACAGAATTCAACAATATTGAAATACTGTCTGTAGAACTGAATGGTTGTATTGTGTCGTCAATTTACAAACCCCCAGGAGCAGATTTCCAATTTTCACCTACAGACAACTACACCAATCAACAAGCTCACTTTATTGTTGGAGATTTCAATAGTCATAGCAGTGTTTGGGGTTATGCTGAGGACGACAGTAATGGTGAAGCAGTTTTGACTTGGGCTGATACCAACCATCTTAATCTTGTCCATGATAATAAACTCCCACCATCTTTTAACAGTGGGCGTTGGAAACGTGGGTATAACCCCGACTTAATTTTTGTTAGCGAGAACATAGCTCACCAATGCAGAAAAACTGTTCTAAATCCGATACCAAATACTCAACACCGCCCCATAGGCTGCCAAGTGTTTGCAGCCATTACTCCTAGAATCACATCATTCCGAAGGCGATACAATTTCAAGAAAGCAGACTGGCAGAAGTTTGCTGATCTCCTTGACTCAGAAGTTTCACGCATAGAACCCTCAGTTTCCAACTATGATGAGTTTGTAGAAGCCGTGAAAAGATGCTCAAGACTCTCAACTCCCAGAGGCTGTCGAGTTAACTACATACCTGGCTTGACAGAAGAATCCGTGAAGCATCTACATAACTATATCCAACTTTTCAATGATAATCCTTACAGCATTGAAACCTTAACTGCTGGCCAAAATTTATCCTCAGCCTTAGCCAAATCCAAAAAAGAACGATGGATAGAGCTACTCGAGAACCTTGATATGTCTAAAAGCAGTCAGAAAGCCTGGCAGTTGCTGCGACGCCTGAACAACGACCCTGTCCACAATTATGGCCATGCAAACATTGCACCAGATCAAATTGCTCATCATCTAGTTCAGAATGGAAGGGTCAATTGTTCTAAAGATAGAACAAAACTCAAAAGAGAACCTGAACGTGAAAACAACCATATATCAAATGACTTCATCTTACAAGAACTCAGAACCGCAATTCAGAAATGCAAAAATGGTAAAGCGCCTGGTCTAGACGACCTAATGATTGAGCAAATTAAACATTTTGGTCCCATCACGGAAAGATGGCTTCTGCAATTCTATAATGGTTGTCTGAAGCGGAAACAGATCCCTGCCATCTGGAGGAAAACTAAAGTTATTCCCTTACTAAAACCTGGAAAGGGTGCAGCTGATCCCAAGAACTACCGACCGATTTCGCTCCTTTGCCATTTGTATAAAATCTATGAAAGAATGTTGCTAAATAGACTCACTCCCATTGTTGAAAAACAACTCATACCTCAACAAGCAGGTTTCCGACCTGGAAAGAATTGTACAGCACAAGTCCTTAATCTGACTGAACATATTGAAGAGGGATATGAAAAAGGATACATTTCCGGGGCTGTCTTCGTGGATCTCACAGCAGCATATGACACCATTCAACATCGACAATTATTGCACAAAGTCTACTACATCACTAGAGACATTAATTTCACCAGAACTGTGCAGACACTTTTGGAAAACCGGCGATTCTATGTGGAGTTCCAAGGAAGAAAGAGTAGATGGAGAAGTCAAAGGAATGGCTTGCCTCAGGGTAGTGTCCTTTCCCCCATATTGTTCAACATATTTACAAATGACCAGCCTCAACCTTCTCTTACAAAGAGTTTCATCTATGCAGATGATCTTGCCTTAGTCACACAAGCCAGAGATTTTGACACAGTAGAAAACCAGCTTACTGTTGCTCTCAAGGACCTATCTGAGTACTACAGAGTCAATAACTTAAGACCGAACCCTGCTAAAACTCAAGTTTGTGCTTTCCACCTACGCAATCGAGAGGCCTATAGAAAACTTACAGTGTTTTGGGAAGATCAAGAGCTTGAACATTGTTTCTACCCCAAATATCTGGGTGTCACCTTAGATCGAACGTTGACCTACAGAAAACACTGCACTAACACCAAGCAGAAAGTTGCTGCTCGTAACAACATCCTGCGGAAGCTCACTGGCAGCGTTTGGGGTGCAGATCCCAAACTACTAAGAACATCAGCCTTGGCCTTGTGTTATTCCGCAGCTGAATACGCATGTCCTGTATGGTACAAGTCATCTCATGCAAAGCAGGTTGATGTGGCCCTGAACGAAACCTGCAGGACAGTAACGGGATGCCTCAAAGCTACACCTATTGATAAACTCCATAAACTAGCAGGTATTGCTCCTCCAGACATAAGGCGTGAAGTCGCAGCCAAACTTGAGAGACATAAAGCAGATCATAACACCGATCACCTGCTACATGGATACCAGCTACCAATTAGTAGACTCAAATCTAGGAGGAGCTTCATGAGAACTACTACACCCCTCACCGGTCGGACTGGAGCAGCCAGACTATCTCAGTGGACAGCAAAATCTGACAGTAACGATTGGATGACTCCTTCTGAGACCCTTCCTCCTGGTGGAAATCAAGTCTGGACAGTGTGGAAGTCTCTAAATCGGCTCAGGAGTGGCGTCGGACGAACTAAGGACAATCTGTTTAAATGGGGCTTCATGAAGGAATCTTCCACCTTGTGTGACTGCGGAGAAGAACAGACAACCAAACATTTAATTAACTGTCCTAGATGTCCTGTATCATGTTCCACACAAGAGCTTGTTGATGTTTCAGACAATGCTGCTGCCGTTGCACAATTTTGGGCTAATACCGTTTAGTTTGTTCTTTTATGATTTGACCTGATTTGTTATATTGTATATATTGTAAATATTGTTGTAATGTTTTTGACTCGAAATAAAATAAAAAACCACAACAACAACAACATTCCAAAGCAAACTTCATTGGAGAATCTACCTCACAGTTTTAATTAAAACTGGACTACGACGGGGTGGTTGACTGTCCACTGTTCTTTGCAGCTGCGTGGCAGAGAAAGTCATCCGAGAATGCGAAAAGGAATTAACCAGAAAGAACCGTGCTAGTCATCGGCCTTGCCTTCACCGATGGTCTGGAGATCCTGTCAAGATAGCACATCTGTGGAACAGATAACATTCTGATCGAAGAGCCAGAAAAGCTGGCCACCAAATTTATTTCGAGAAAACAAAGTACATAATCATCTTCCGAACAGCGCCTCATCACGTAACTACCGTAAAATAAAGAATGTGGAGAGTTTACGAAAATGGTTCAAATGGCTCTGAGCAGTATGGGACTCAACATCTTAGGTCATAAGTCCCCTAGAACTTAGAACTACTTAAACCTAACTAACCTAAGGACATCACACACACCCATGCCCGAGGCAGCATTCGAACCTGCGACCGTAGCAGTCCCGCGGTTCCGGACTGCAGCGCCAGAACCGCACGGCCACCGCGGCCGGCGGAGTTTATGATACTTTAGTGAGACACGCAGATGAAAACTAGGCAAAAGAAGCCAACGACAGCAGGCGAGAGACGATTTGTCGCTGCTTATCGTGGGACGCATATCCTATACATGAAAACTCGAATTCCAGAAAAGCTAAACTTACGCGCTATATGACAGTGATGGAAACCGAATGCCTCTACGCAACTGAATGAGTCAGAATGACAGGAAAGGCTAGACTGAGATAAGCTGACAGGTTTCAGCGCAAGATCCTTCGCAAAACGATTGGTCCTAGGATAATAAAATAGCAAGTAGTACCGACCTCAAGCCAATAAGAAAACGACGACAGTAGCTCTATGGACCGCCTGCTTAGGAAGAATTCAACCAGACAAGCGAAGCAGATTATTAATGTACAGTTGTTGGATTATTGGCAACGGCCTTGTCGCAGTGTATACACCGGTTTCCGTCAGATCACCGAAGTTAAGCGGTATCGGGTGTGGCCGGCCCTTGGATGGGTCACCATCCGGGCCGCCATACGCTGTTGCCATTTTTCGGTGTGCACTCAGCCTCGTGATGCCAATAGAGGAGCTACTCGACCGGATAGTAGCGGCTCCGGTCAAGGAAAACCATCATAACGACCGGGAGAGCAGTGTGCTGACCACACGCCCCACACATCCACATCCTCGTCTGAGGATGACACGGCGGTCGGATGGCACCGATGGGCCCCTTGTGGCCAGAAGACGGAGTGCTTTGTTGGATTATTAATGTAGAGAGTGACAGTTTCCGATAAATGGTTCAAGAAAGTAGGGAAAGACTTCAAGAGCTCTGAAGTTAAACAGTACTGTATATCAGTAACCGATCGAAGTACTTATCAGCGATCAGGAACTTTAATGGGGTCCACGATGGGCAAAAGCTGCCGTTGTGACCGAGCGGTTGTAGGCGCTTCAGTCTGGAACCGCGCGACCGCTATGGTCGCAGGTTCTAATCCCGCCTCGAGCATTGATGTGTGTAATGTCCTTGTGTTAGTTAGTTCTAGCGGACTGATGACCTCAGATGTTAATCCCATAGTGCTCAGAGCCATTTGAATCATTTGATGGGCAGAAGCGAAAAGACAGTCGCCCAGAGAAAGAATGCAACGTTTCCGGGCTGCGATAAAAGCTTTCAGAAATGCCATATACTTACTTGACTTTGTCACTACGGGCCCTCCGCTGCCGAGAAATACAATGACATACAGGTTCTACTCAGCTTTTAATAAAGTGAGGTCGTTAATTCATTGACGATCTACTACTGAGGCACGTGCAAGAAGACGAGAATTCGTCGTCATATTAAGGATTACGACATGTTCTATATTCCAAAGACAGCGTAAGAAGCAACAGCACATATTAATCGTTTCGGCCTTGACGTCCAAAATCGGTCAGTAGCGAGGTGCAAGGCCATGCGGCCGCCGCCCGGCGCGCGGATTGGAGGCACGATGACGCGCGGTGTAGACTAGCGCGCGCCATGACGTCACCGAGTATGCGCCCGCGGTGCGGGCAGCGTGGGGTCACGCGCACCGTGGGAACGCCCGCAGCCCGCGAGAGGTGTGGTCACCTCACTTCCTGCACCAGCGCCCGGCACCCAGCAGCCGCAGGGGCGCGGGTTGCGGCTGGGCCGCCACCGCCGCTGACGTGTCTACTCAGCCGGATGGCGCAGGGGCTTCACGAGAGCGGCGCCGGCCGCCTGCGAAACGCACATCCGTGAGCGCGTGTGGCACCGGCACTATCCTAGAAGGCGTGCCATTCCTCTTCCACGACGCGGATGGCTACTCTGAATGAACCGAACTCAGATGCAGCTTACCTTCAAAGTTTCACTTCATGAAACCAGTTACGATCTGCCGGCATATTCTGTACAAATGTTATAACGACCTGCCAGAATATTCCGTACAGATGTTATATGGAGGCTAACTTCGTTGAAAGTTGAACGTGAGAAATCGTCTTAGGATACCAGTTGAGAGGGCGGTGACTTGGCCAGAGTGTTATTGTTCATGTTATATGACGATCACTTAGTAAATGGTATTAATTTTTGTTTCTATACTGTTCAGGCAACGGCCTTGCCACAGAGGATAAACCGGTTTCCGTGAGATCACCGAAGTTAAGCGCTGTTGGGCGCTGTGGGGCGTGGTCGACACTTGGATGGGTCACCATCCAGGCCGCCATGCGCTGTTGCCATTTTTCGGGGTGCACTCAGCCTCGTGATGCCAATTGAGGAGCTACTCGACCGAATAGTAGCGGCTTCGGTCAACAATACCATCATAACGACCGGGAGAGCAGTGTGCTGACCCCACGCCCCTCCTATCTGTATCCTCCACTGAGGATGACACGGCGGTCAGATGGTTCCGGTAGGCCACTCGTGGCCTGAAGACGGAGTGCTTTTTCTATACTGTTCCGCGACTTAAATGCTGCTACCACTGGCCAATAAAATAGCAACACCAAGTCAGATGACCGATAACAAAATCTCACGTATTTTGCATATAAAATATTGTTGCAAGAATAAACAAGTAATTCGTGTATGAATACAGTGTGCGAAGTTCAGCATGCAGAACAGCTAACTCTGAAAGTAAAAAAGCCTCAAATGAGCTGTCATCGAATCGAACTGAGCTCTGATGTTTTAGGGTGCCATACTCGTCTGTTAAAACGGAATCCTTACAGTATTACGTTGTTGTCTGTCTGACTTTTAAAAATCCCTTTTCTCAGGAAAGGGTGAATGTATCAAATTGGAATTAACGTCACATATTAAGATCTACGGACCCTTGGCGGTCAAGAAAATTGAAGCTTCTAAGTCAGTGCAATTAAAAGATGCGACCATTTATGTCAGAAGTTTTGATACTCGGAAGCTCACTCATGAAAACCTGTAGGTGATTTGCCGTTGATCCAGACTCATGATATTTGAGTACAAGTAAAACAAAAAAATCCAAAAATAATTTATTTTCAATGACATCAAACGAAATTAGTATCTTTTTGTTATTTGTTACACCACTACCTGTTTGTCCTGTTAAAACCACTTTTTCCCAACGGGAAGACGTATATCTAGGCGGTATCGATTTCGGTAACAGGCAAAATACCATCGAGATTCTCAATTAACGGAACGGATGAACTACCTATATGCATAATTAACTTTTTACAGAACCCCAGTACGCAAGTGCTACTCACACTTATCCGGATTTATTATTATTAGTATTATTATTATATTGTGGTGCCAACCTCTTGTATCTGAGAGTAGCCCTTTCACCATAGGCCCCCGATTATTTGTTGAATATATTCTAATCTCTGTCCTCCTCTACAGTTTTTACCCTCCACAGCTTCCTCTAGTCTCTTATGTCATAACACATAGCCAGTCATCGTGCCCCTTATTCTTGTCCCTGTTTTCCTTTTGTTCTTTTCTCCGCTGATTCTGTGGAGAACCTCTCTTGGCTTATTATATACAGTTGATCTACAGCTAATTCCCCCTTTATGAACCTTGTTTGATGGACTTCAAGTATCTTGTCGACGTATGATGTTAGCCGCTTCAGCAATTGCATGCTCAGTGTCTTATAAGCTGAACACAGTAAGGTAGTCAGAAAGAGATTTTCACTCTGCAGCGGAGTGTGCGCTGATATGAAACTTCCTGGCAGATTAAAACTGTGTGCCGGACCGAGACTCGAACTCGGGACCTTTGCCTTTCGCGGGCAAGTGCTCTACCAACTGAGCTACTGGCGGAAGTAAAGCTGTGAGGACGCGGCGTGAGTCGTGCTTGGGTAGCTCAGTTGGTAGAGCACTTGCCCGCGAAAGCCAAAGGTCCCGAGTTCGAGTCTCGGTCCGGCACACAGTTTTAATCTCCCAGGAAGTTTCATAATAAGGTAGTTGCTGCATGTCCACAGGCGACGACTCCTTGGGGCCTGAGGGGGCCCGAGCCCACTCAAAAATTCGTTTGGGTGGGCAGAGTCCCCCAATAATTTAAGATAATTATTAGTTATATTAAGCTTAGTAAAATCACAAAATTATGTTGGAATTTTTTATTATCCTTGTTTGACGATAGTTACCTTTTAAAATGCATTCAGTAATGAGTTAAAACAAATAATTATTATGGTAGTAAGCAGGTTAACTGAAAAGGAGTGGTGTGAATCATGTTAGTGTTATGGTGCTACGGTCACACTTAGAATTTGTCCCGGTGCGGGAACTTTCGGGTAAAGTCTGGCGCTGGTGGGCCAGCGCTGCGGCCGCGGCGACATCAAAAGACTGGAACAGAAGCGCCAGGAACCCTCCGCCTCAAGTCACCTAGACGCTTTGAGACATTATGATGCCGCGGCTATGTAAAGCCCACCCTGCTGTGGCAGTCATTCAGTATGGATAGTTTTCTTCAGTGCATGCTGCAGATGTGTTCAGTGTTCCGATTTTAGTGTCTAATGGAGTATTTTATAGGACTATATTTCATTCATTTACTTTAGTCTCATAGTGCATTGTGAATTAAGTTTGCAATGAATAAATTTTTTACCAAAAAGATGCTCTTGGTAGTTGATGATACTGCAAGTCAACCTCCAACAATTATTGTGTCATCAATTGCTTCGTCGTCTTCAGGCGAGAAACGTTCACAGCTGAAACCTGGACAATCCGAAAAGGGAAGATCATTTCAGAATCTCTGGTTGATCAAATATACGTAGCTAGAACACGAAGCATCTACCGTAAAAGTTTTTTGCAAAACCACTAAAGAGGCAGAAGCCAAAAATCTATTACAATTTTCTCCAAAAAAAGAAGATGCATTTACTTCCGTAGGGTTTTCTAACTGGAAAAAAGGCTTTGGAAAAATTCCGTCTTCATAAAAACAGTTTACGCATAAAGAAGGTGTTCTGAAACTAAATTCTATCACTAACTGAAGTATGGCCTCCCAACTGAATGAACAGTTAGATAGTGATATGAAGGAAGACCGTTTAGCTCTTGAGATAATTTTTACTACTGAGCAATTTCTATGCCGACAAAGACTAGCAATTAGAGTGCACAAAGATGTAAACTCAATTTTTTTTTCAATCGTTGGAACTCTGAAAGAATGACATACCTGAGTTTAGAGATTGGTTAGGGCGTTCGGGGCATAAGTGGACGTCCCACGGTATTCAAAACGAGATCATTCATTTACTCGGAAAGTCTGTGTTGAGAACGGTATTGGCTTCAATCAAGAAGACTGAACATTTTTCTATTATGGTTGACGAAACAAATGATTCTTCGATTCATGAACAAGTACTGTCGATGATTCCTTAATCATCAACAAAGAATTTATTGGCCTATACGAGACCCCCAACACCGAGTCACAAACTCTATGTAGTATTTTAAAAGACGTTCAGAGGACAGTGCTATGATGGTGCCTCGAGTATGAGAGGTAAGTTCAAAAGACTGAAAAAGTTAGTTTTGGACATACAACCAAAAGCACGTTATGTGCACTGCACTGCTCACAGTTTAGACTTGGCAGTTGTAGACAGTCACCGCCATCTTACGTCTATGAGGGATATTATGGCTTTAGCCAAGGACTTGATAAACACCATAATGGAATCCAACAAAAGGATGGGACTTTCCAAAAACATACGCTGTGAGGGTGTCAACAAACAAGAGAGTCTACGACCCCCTTAACCGACTCAATTGATTATGTGAACTTGTTGTATCTTGAGAATATTGAAAAACTTTGAAGAAATTCTAGAGTTTTTTTAAATATTTTTTGCAGAAGACAAAACAGATGCAGGTTACAAATGTGCAGGCTACTTTGAATCAGTGTTACAATTCAAGACATATTTCTTTTTACTCCTTCATTGCCATGCAGTGAACCCAGTAGAGGATGTCAATGAAAAAATTCAATGCCCTCATATAAGTGTTGCTGACGTCGAAAAAATATATGAGGGCTTCATTTGCATATTGAATGGAAGGCGTGATAGTTCTGAACACTTTTGGGAATTGTGTTCAAAAGAGAAACCTTCACAATTTGATGATGCTTCGCTTCCTTTGAATCAAAGTATACCAAAGAAGTACGAAAACAACGAAGCCAGCTCGCCACGCACTTTCAAAACCTAAAAGGAATACTACAAAGCTATTTACATTGAAGTTTGTGAAACGGCGCAATCTTGCATTACTGAGCGGTTTGCTTCAACTGGACTCATACTATTTGTTGCAGTTGAGCATGAGTGCTTGCTTTTAGTAGACAGAGGTTAAACAAGTTTGAAAAAATCAACTGAGTTTTTTTTAGAAATTACCTAGACATTGAGAGACTGCGCTTACATTTGAATACGTTAGCCGATATCTCTAATAAAAAAACAACTGGTCTTCAAAATTATGAGTGATATAAGAAAGTGCATTACACAAGAGCCTGCAGTTGAAGTAATTTTATGTGAATTAGTGAAGTGCATTAAGCTTCTACAAGTAGTTCCAATCATGATAGCAACAGCAGAACGGTCATTTACTGCCCTTAGACGTCTAAGTCATATCTCTGATCATCAATAGGACAGAAGCGATTGAACAGCTTGGCTGTTCTTCATGCCCACCGAGATGTTTTGGTTGAATTGGATATCTGACCATTGGTCACTGACTTCATATTCAGTAATTCAGTCACACGGTCGACATTTGCACCTTTCTAAAGACACTGTAGCCCTAATAATGGCATGTAGAGCAATATTAAAAATCTTTATAGGATAGAAAATTATACACATACATAATGTTAAATTTTCAGTTTTGAAATATTAGTACTAGTTTAGTACTGTGTTACTATATTACTATAGTAATGTATTAGTTAGTTTCAAATATCTGAATACTTTTAGGGTGTAAGACCCAATTAAAACCCGTTATTTCCAAACTTTTTGACTGAAAGTATTAGGCATACTGTATTAACTTTATTGACTGTATTAAAGCATTAACTTCGAGATACTATTTTTGTTTAATGAATCCTGAGCCTTACTCAAAGTAAGCTTAAATTAGCTATTTCACTTATTAATCAAAGTGCTATTACTGTGTGACAGCAATATTTTATGTTTTATTCTTTTCATGATTGTTTACAATTTATTTAAATATAATTTCAGTAGTTTCAGAGCTATATATTCACTGCTCGGTAACAGCCTATAAGCATGAATATTAAGGTAAATTAAATTAGCTTTTTCGAAAATACTGTGCATGTTTATGTTTTGTTTCTTTTATCAAATCCAAAAAGTATGTCTGGCTTGTCGAATTTTCCAGAGTGTCAAGTTATTGAGAGTTCAGTTTTCGGGGATCTAATGTTGATCATATGATTCTAAAATGCTTACAAAAC
Source organism: Schistocerca piceifrons (assembly GCF_021461385.2). NCBI lineage: Eukaryota > Metazoa > Arthropoda > Insecta > Orthoptera > Acrididae > Schistocerca > Schistocerca piceifrons. The sequence continues at coordinate 465,145,498 of NC_060140.1, read as the reverse complement.
TTTAAAACTCACTATTTTCATTTAAAATTTAGAAAATTTCCTGGGGCAAGACCCCCAGAGTGCCCCCCCCCCTCCCCCGCCCCCACTATTTTTTTATAAATCGGCGACCCTGTGCATGTCATTGCACTGATGCCATATTGCCTCCATCCTGCTGGGACCCTGTCTCTAGTAGGATGTAATCCCCTTTCAGCACCTCTAAAAGTATTCCGTTGCAGTAGAACCCCAGGGAAACACACATACAAAATAGCGTAACTGGGCTATGTATGTATGTGTGTGTGTGTGTGTGTGTGTGTGTGTGTGTGTGTGTGTGTGTGTGTGTGTGTGTCTGTGTGTGTGTGTGTGTGTGTGTTTATAATGGAAGAAAGTTAACCTTCTACCTTGACAGCAATCCTGTACGCATATGAGTTTGTTCCAGCATTGACTTTGGCACTTATTGTCACTTGACATTTGGAAGAAGCACATTTTGTACATAACCTGGCTGGCTTGGGACTCTTTGTCACAGGTGGATGGTAAAAATAACAACTCAGATTGGGTAATGTAAGCAGCATGAGTAAACATATACTTGTATATTTACATATTTAATATGGAAAAACAAGAAGAAATGGACAAAATGTTGAAAATTCGGAGAAACATGGAAGTACATGGAAACAACGAAAAATGGTAAAAAATGCGGAAAAATATGAAAAAAATGTTAAAAACGGAACATGTGAAAAATACGACAAAATCTGGAGATCAATGGTCATACAGGATACCTGTATTTACACAGAGGAAGTAGTTGAAATTTGTAGCATAAACGCTTGATAAAGTGTCTGGCGACCTCGCTATTACCTTCCGCAAAAGCTGCAAGTCTGTATGAAAACTATTAGAATCACAGCCCTATCTGCTGCCAAAATGGCTGAGAGATCTGCATTAAAGATTGAGAGAGTACACAGAATAGCTGAAAAAATATATGGGGTTTGTCATTTATACAGAGGGAGTAGTCTAAATTACCTGCATATGCAGTAGATGGCAGTATTTCTACATGTCATGAAAATGGATGTATATAGCATGCAAAAGTATAATGTTCAAACTTCTAAACTGTGTTCGCAACTGTCTGGTTGGTGTCTGATAACTATGTATAAACTTATCTTGGTATTTAAATACGTAAATCTCAATGTATGGCAACAACACTGTGTTAAAATTAAATTTTGAACGGAATTATGAGAAGCACACGTACACGATGTGAAATCCAAGCCTGCCAGTACATCAAACAATTCGGCTGCGAGAGAGAAATCCGTTTTCAATTAAATTTACATACACTATCTCTTTGAAAAACAAATGATTCGCATTAAAAATGTTGGCCCTGCATCTCGCTAATCCTCATCTTTCCCCTCACAAACAATCACGGTACCAGAACTGTTATTGTAATTACATGGCAAATGAACATAAAATGTAACCGATCTCACTTTATGATAAACTACTGCTAGTCTTATAAGGTAGCAGTTTTCTGAAGTCTTTTGTTGATATGGTATTTGCATAAATACATTCCTACAATCATTTTACCTTACCGTGAAAATGAATTTTAATGATTATTAAATTTGTTGGCCTACCTGTGCCCATGGAAGCCCATCTATCCTGCAACCTGTTACTATTAGGAATACTGAACTGAGTGTCCAAAACCAAATATCATTTATCGTACTTGAGATGTGCAGTGCAAGATGGTATACTATCACTTTTCAAAAAAATGCTTCTGCAGTGTAATTCCTGATGTGCCGTGCGAGTATAGAAACACATTAATGACAAATGCTGGAAAATGAGGAACTAAACGATTTAACAACTACCTTATTCAAAATCCTTATCTAATATATTCAATAGAAACGATTATCTTGTAACTTGGATTTCATGTCAATAATATAAAAGGCTATATATATTCTGATGTCATCTCAACCACATTGCTTAAACAAGTATACACTTGATCGCCATTTTGGTATCAATTGTCAATATTAAGAATTACTTTTAACCACATTGCTTAAACAAGTATATAGTCGATCACCATTTTGGAATCAATAATAATGTTAAGTATTCATATCAATTCTTAAAGTAAATGACATAAACATAAAGACTTTCATCCAGTTTCTTAATTTATTTACATTTATCTACCTGGCCAGAATGGAGCTACTGCATATTTCATGTACAATAACACCAGGAATAAGTATGGTGACAACGAGGACAGCTGATTATTGGATACACACTGTTAGAGTAGAAAACCTTATGAATGTCAGTCCTGCATCACTCAACATCTTATACCAATAGAGAAAAAAATCTTAGGTGTAATCTCACCTTAGCATTTGTTAAATTCATTGTTATCATTATGACCAAAAGATTCGTATTCCTGGTGAGAGAAGAGTAACATGTTAATTCTATTTACATTTACAAGCTGCAAGTTCCTGGAAATTCAAAGATAATGTGTCAACCATAAAGTAGCTGTATTATCATGTTGAGTGAATTCCTCATAAAGACATACATACAGAGCACAGTTCTGGAAGAAGATGTTCTTGTTAAATGTATTTTGGCTCCTGTTTTCACTGCTACACAGTGTAGCTGTAAAGTTAATATTAAACCACATACAACATCGTTACTGAGACAAAAATCTTCCATTACCCCTCATTGGCTACCTGATATAGTAATCCAAGAAAAGATCCACTAATGATCATCACTAATGATCATCTTCTACTAATCATTGGATTCGTGAAATACTTATTCTTAAAAAAATATCTCTTCACCGACATACACATCATAATTCAACACATATTATTCCTCATTACTGCTCAGCATAAGTATCATTTACATTATAGCATAATACCAACATCTTCCATCACACAAATACAGCTTCATCGTAAGCATATCATTTCTGACCTTTTGGTGTCAGTATTTTTTTAAAAACAAATGCTGTACCTCTGTTTCTCTTTCATTCAGTACACAGTGTCGACAGCGCCTTCCTTATTCACCTGATCTTGCGCACTCAGATTTTCACCTTTTTCGCTCTTTATCGAACAATCATCAGGGAACTTCCTTTACGGTGAAATACTGCTCCGAACGAGGCTCGAAGCGTTCTTCGTCCGAAAACCACGTGATCTCCGCGGTCACGAATTGAAAACTTACCCCACCGTTGCTAGACTGTTGTAAATAGTGAAGGAGAATATATTACTGATCACTGACCTCTCTGTCATGGGTATCGGTTGTGTTTGGTAAAACTTACGGAAAACGCTACGAACTTACGTGCACCTAATATAATCATCATATAGGCTACCTTAAATGTATGTTCCCTAAATAATTATCCAGAAGAGTGTCGCGTGAATTACATTCTGGCTCCATCCTATTTTACTGGTGGATGGGAAGCCAGTCCAGGGTTTACATAAGTTTGAGTCCAAACAAGTATCAGACTGAAACGCTCACTAATTCTACGCATATGTAGCAGATTTTTCGTAATTCTTACATCCATGTCCGAAATCTACGGCGCTGTATACTTACAAGTTGGTCACTTGATCACAAAATCTCTTCAAAAATTTTTAGAACACTCGCAATCCGCCTACTGGTGGAGGGCGTATGTGGTTCTCGCAAAAAATTGATTGAAACTTTCTGACTGAATACGTGGGCTGTTAGACAAGGATTTATATATGCATGTGCCCGAACAACTGCCAGAGTGAACCATTAAAAATGACATGTGCTCACTAAGTCTGCACCCTTATCACAGATTACATCTTATTATCGTTTCTGTTAAAATATGTAATGCAAACGTGAGAGCGTGCTGAAAAGTAATATCTCTGAACTTTTTGTACGAAAACTCTTAAATTTTTTTACATAAAACTGCAACAACATTCTACAGCTTTATCCCTCATACCTACCTATTTCTTTCATAACATGGTCACCCTGGCGACGAATGTATTCCTCCCAACAAGAGACCAGTTGGTTGATACCGTCACTGTAGAATCTCACTTCTACTTACAGCGATTCATCACTATCAAAGTGAAGTCCTAAAAGGCGTTTTTCAAGTTTTTGAAACAGATCAGAGAGGGTGAAGTCGGGACTACATGTAGGATGTATGGTCGATGACAATGAACTCAATGCGTCGGGTATTTTAGAGTGTCGCACTACCTTGCAGATGTTGTGGTGGTGCCTTCAAGGCAAAGTCCTTTTATCCTCCTTGGCGTTGGTGACTCTTTGTGGTTGAACTACATTGATGCTCTCTTGTTTTCAGGGTGAAAATGATGAACCCAGCTGTCATCACTTGTCATAATGTTTTCAAAAAACTCATCCCTCTCACGCTCAAAATGTAGAAGAAACTGATGACAAATGTTCAGTCTCCTGTGTTTCTTTCGAGACACTCAACGCACACACAGTTTCCCGTACCCCAGTTCTGCAACGATAGCCTCTACAAAGCTCTCGTCATATGCCACTCTTACCTGAGAGCTATGCCTGTGTTATCTGATGATTTTCTCTGATGAGTTCATCAACCAGATTCCGATGAGTCTCGTCGGATACCGTACGCGGTCGTCCACTACTTGCTCTGTCATACGCGTTGAGTTTAGCGCCACCGTTTCTTTCATTACAAGCACGAACAACCCAATGCGGCACGTTACTGACGTTGGTACAATTATTACCCTAATCAGCTTCCATTCTTTTATCGATATGAATTGGAGGCATATTTTCTGCGGTTAGAAACTAGATTACATCACCCGAGTTATCACACACCCACATTATTACGTTACACACTATCGTCTTGTACACTACAATTCTGAGTCCTATAGGGCAGAGGGTTCCATCAGAGAAACGGGCAAGTCGAACAAGTAGTATGCATTACATGTAATACCTCAAACGATACTGAGAACAGAATAAGAAAGCCGTAAGCATTACTTTTCAGGATCCCCTCATAAGTTGACCACATGATCGTGACCTCTCTCCCAAAATTTTTTACAACACAACCGGGGGGGGGGGGCGGGGGGGGGTATTACATTGAGTACACCACATACAAGTGCGTGGGTAGAATGGGGCTCCCCTACTCCCCTACATGATCTTCGATATTACCATCCCATCTGCATAACCTGATACTGGAAGTGACGCCATCAAACCTACTACAGCTGGTTATAAGTGATTATTAGCTCATTCTCTACCTGAACAACTACTCCTGGAATATCTTGTTTAAAGATAACGACCTGAGAGGTCGAAGGTAGTATACAACCACTGGTTGCCGCTCGTCAAAAATGTAACGGCTATTTTCCAAAATACAAGCCATGCGGACCATAGGTGTATGTGTAGTGTACCCAATGGCATCTCATACCATTACGCAAATTGTTGGCCCATATAGCGATGATGTGTGTTCGTTTTTTCCCGAGTCTCCGCACACCAACACGCCCACCGTGATGCAGTATGTACATCTGGAATTCTTTTCAAGAGAGTAGGTCATACTACTCCTGCGTCCGGCACTATCGTTGGTCCCACCACTATAATCGAACCTCTCTGCTGCCGTGTCAAGGGATGCTGCAACAATGGTCACCATGATGGCAGTCAACGGTGCTGTAGACGTAGCACACTGTTTGTTTACATACGTAGCTTTCTGCAAACAAGCCTATTTCCCTACTCATTGTACTTGGTGTGGCTGAACGACCCTGCGCAGCCAAGCGAACGACACATCTGTCTCATTGGTGCTAGCTGTCTGGAGTCGTTAATATTTCACATTGTGTTAATTATGGCCCTCTTGAACCCATTGATTCGATATTCGATCAACAGTCGTTGGATCCCTAGCAATGTGAGCAGCAATATCGTCGAATGATTAACTGCAGTCTGATACACTATGATACTGCCACTGCCGAAGTCAAATGAGATTTCTATACACAAAGCTGTTGCATAATGTCTCCTTGTATAAGGGATAGAGTAATGTGTCAAAAAGGAGACAAGCGACACCCCAATAGCATCTGTGACATTCTGATTAAGTGGACTATTCATCGAGAGAGGGTGTGCAGTGGCTAGCAGACTGGTCGCATATTTGGAGGAACACTTTAAATTTGAGTCATGTCAGTCTAATTTAGGGATCCCATCATTTTCGTAAATCATATCATGCAAATGCTTGGATGCATCTTTTCAAACAGGTTCGCAAGCTAATGTTTAGGTTTTCTGGCTGAAATTAGTTCATACACTAATTTCGCAGCATAATGCCCATAATAAGCAGGGGTCTGCATTGCATGTTAAATTCAAAAAAAAAATTAATTTGCTTGAAGTGACTAAAATTTATTAGTTCATTAGTTGCAGCCCTTAGAATTATGTAAATGATGTGCTTATTCAGGAAAAGCTATTACCCAATAAAATAGTATGAGAACATCGGTTTCGATATGGGAAGAACGCAGAGCTGGTGTGAAGATTGGCAGCCACATCATAAGGTATTGAAATGTAAGGTTATACACAACAAATGCTACAAGATATACAGAAAAAAAGACACATATCAGTGGATACAGTATCTGTCCAATTTCTAACTTCAAAAGCTAATGCTATATATTGGTATCGTTTACGACGTGGTAACCATCAAGACACGTTAAGTTATTAAGGCCTCTGACAGAGACTGCCTGGGAAGGCACAACTGCAGCACAGTTTGGAAATCTGTTCGTCGTATTGCATATGTGCAGACATGAACAAATTAAAGGCAACATTACGTAATGGAGGGTTTGTCTACATCAAGGGTGGCCAATCATTTAGCTCGCGAGCCGTACCCTGGCAAGAGTGTCGTAGCATTCAGTCTCACTGCACACTCTCCCCAGTGTTACGCCATGCTGTCTGGGCGCGAGTACTGAGAAGAGGGGACCCTGCGAACACACCACATTAAAAGGCAGTGCAATCCTACTGCACGTGATTTGTTTTGTATTTAATACCTGTCACCAATACAGAACACGAAAAAACGTTATTTTTGGCACGCTGAAAACATAATTTTTTTCTGGTACTGACTGTCGGTATAAAGACAGACGCAGACAGTTTCCTGCAGGTTGCCGTGTAACTGTGTCTTTCTCAGTTTCATATTCGGGTAAAGGTCTTTCACCCAAAACAGTCGATCGAAATATTGTAGCACTTTTTCAACCTCAAAATTTAGACGTGGAAACTCTATCTGCTGAAAGCAATGTAGACGTCCTGAACAATTTTAACGTAAAAGAATCTGTCATTGAAACAGGACTTACCTTACAGTTCTGTCAGTTACATCTGCACATGAACAGGTACACTTTCAACTGAAACCGCAAATGGTCTCTTTAACAGCTCGAAAACAGATGCAAAGCTGGAGGTGTCCTCAAAACCTTTAGGAAACGATCTTTGTAATTCTTTCAAGGCCTCAATGAATGCTTCAGACATCGTGCTTTCTTTAACGGCATTGGGCTTAGGGAACTGGACTATGTTTGTCAGGATGTATCCAACTATAACGCAATTTTCATTTTTACTGCACACCTATCAAAACAGAAAGAAGTTGGTTCTCATCTTGCAGTTGGTTACTGTGGGCACTATGCAGTGAAGTCCACTTAAAATTCGAGATCGGCAATCCATTCTGGATCTTCTATGTTCCTTCCTGCACGCCTTTTTTCTTCATCAATTGTACAATAGCGGATTTTAAATCGAAAAGTCGTTCTATGCATGCTCCTTGACTTAATCAACGTACTTTGCTGTAATATGCAAAACCTGCATATTTTTCGTTAATTCCCATCACAACCTGTTGCAACTGACAGTGCAACAATGTGTGCAAATTCATAAATTTTAGTATTAATAGCACCAGTTTCTTCATGTGCTGTTTGAATGCAAATGTACCAGAAAGTGCTTCTTGATGTACTGAAGAACGGATACCGTCTGTCGTTAGTTGTGATTTTTTGCTCTCTCATTGTCAACTAAACCTTTAAATTCTTTCTGCGTGGGACTAGAATTCGTTTCTCAGGAAATTTTCAGTATGCTACCCGTCACAGCGACAGCATAATATGTATTGAGAGTTTTCATCCGTCTATTTTATCATTCCCATTCATTTTTAGCCGCGCGGCGTAGCCGCTAAGTTTGAGATGCCTTGTCACCGTCCGTGCGCCTCCCCCCGTCGGGGGTTCGAAACCTGTCTCGGGCATGGATGTGTGTGATGTCCTTAGGTTAGTTAGGTTTAAGTAGTTCTAAGTTCTAGGGGACTGATGCCTCAGCAGTTAAATCCCATAGTGCTTAGAGCCATTTGAACCATCTGATTGTCCCATCTAGGGTCATAATGCAGAACTTTGATTTTACCGTAACATCTATGACACGCGTAAGACCTATACCAAGGTTATTGTTAATGTGTCCTTTCATAAATTCATATAGGATGTGCCTAAGCGAAGAGATAAATTGTACAACTGGAAGCGAACTGTGAATGATCGTAATTTTCTTTGACTCTAGGAAGCGATTTGCAGGCAATAAGAAAATCGTAACGCTTCAGTCCTTAGTTCTGGAAGAATAGTTGAAGAGAGTGTCGTTAACAGTACTGACTATGTACCTCACCTCATAAAAGAAAGTAAATGTTGACGATATTAATGGAGGTAGTAATAACGTCCTGCCAAGAAAAATTCATTTACGGTAAAATTGGTTAAATCCATTGGAATAACAAATTCTACTTTTCCTGCAGCCGTTGGAAAGGTGATATCATCAAGTACCTGACGAAAATAGCATCATGAAGCAGCTCGGAAGCGACTAGCGATAGTTGTTCTGTACACCGTTCATCACTGGTGGAAGTGTTTGCAAAGGCACGTCATCATACAGTATATACTGAACTGTGAAGGTGATAGGAGAACCAACAGCTGGTCAACGTTTGCATTCCTTCTGCCAACTGCGAACAGAAGAGAGCTTCTGAAAAACATCCTGCCAGATTAAAACTGTGCCAGACCTAGACTCGAACTCGGGACGTTTTTCTATTGCGGGCAAATGCTCTACCGACTTAGCTACCCAAGCCTGACTCTTGACCCGTCCTCACAGCTTTACTTCCGCCAGTACCTTCTCCTACTGTCCAGGCTTCACAGAAGTTCTCCCACGTAGCTTGCGGTACTAGCACTACTGGGCGATAGGTCGTTGCGGAAACACCATTTAGCCGCAGCCTGAGGTATATTTCCAGAATGAATCGTTCACTCTGCAGCGGAACTGCGCTGACATGAACGTTCCTGTTAGATTAAAACTGTGTACCAGACCGAGACTCGAACAAGGGACCTTTGCAGTTTGTGACCAAGCGCTCTATCTACTGAGCTACCCAAGCATAGTGCATAACCCCTCCTTACAGCTTTACTTCTGCCAGTACTTCATCACCAAAGGACATGAGATACTTGAACAAGCAAAGCTGTAGGTTGGGTCGCAAGGTCTGCTTGGATAGCTCAGTCGGTAAAGCATTTGCCCGAGAAAGGCAAAGATCCCGATTACGAGACTCGGTTCAGTACACACTTTTAATCTGATAGGAATTTTCATGCGTTGATGCGTATACTCCGCGGTAGTGAAAAAATCATTCTATCTTCTGTGAAGTTTGGGTAGTAGGTTGAGTGATACAGGCTGAATCAGGCCATGTGGACGAGTAGTGTCTCGAGCCTAGCCAGCTCAGTTGGTAAGATCATGATCCCCAAAACTCGCATACTTGTTCGGTCTGGCAGGAATTTTCAGTCGTAGACCACTCTCGCTTTAAAAGACAGCGACGGCAGATGTGTCGGTATTTACGGCGTCGTTTCTCAGGTAACGCAGCCTTAATCTGATGGACCCTACTGTGTCAGCAAATTACGACGTCATTAAATGAATGACCAAAGCTTACTGCTTTGAAATCTGCAATAGTTTTCCACTTGCTGTCTTTTTGTCGGAAATTAAACATAAACACTTATACTAAGTACGCTTTTCTCCCGCCAGACAATACCCTGAGAATCATCTCAGTACACGTAATAATCTCTAAACGAGTACTAACAAATATTAACCATTTATTCTGTAGTATCATCCGAAATATTAAGTTTTTTTATGAACGAGCAACCACAAGAATCATCTAAAGTTTATTTCAAGACAGTGTTCCCAGCGGTATGACAATGAACTGTCATATGCTGTTCTTCCACAGCACCTAAGCTTTACCCGATACAGAAATGGAGAAGCAAGCAAGGCGATGCGAGATAAGATAGAGAAGTGACAGGCAATTAATAACAGTAAGTGGTGCGACAGGCGTTCTTGTAAGTCAGGTCTTGGCAGGAGCGGCATTGTCTAAACTCACAGAGACGATCAGAGGACAAGTCGTGTGAGAGGAACACGCTTTCTCACTGAGCATATTTAATCTTCTGTCTGCATGCGACATGCTACTGACCTCGTTATAACGTGCTATCAATTCTCATCGCTTCCGTAGGTAACTGCACCAAGAACTACTGTAGCAATTAGTGGCTACCTTGATGCACCCTTCCTGTATGCATTTGTGTATATTGCAAACAATTTCTAAGCATGAGATAGCTGCTGAAAAGCAGTAAGAATACGTGGCCATAGCGTATAATGAATCTGCACGAATCAACTTTAGCATAGTGTTGCACCACCTTTTGCCAGGCGTAGTATGGCAAGTCGACGTGGCGTGGACTCAACAAGTTGTTAGAAGTCTACAGCAGAAATGCTAAGCCATGCTGCCTCTGAAGCCGCCCATATTTGCGAAGGTATTCCCGGTGCTGTATTCTGTGCACGAATTGACCTCTCGATTATGTCCCATATATATTGGAATTCGTGTAAGGTGATTCGTGTCGGGCGATGTCGGTGGCTAAGTCACTGGCTCGAATTGTCCAGAATGTTCTTCCAACCAATCGCGAACAACTGTGGCCAGGTGACGTGTGCATTGTCATCCACAGAAATTGCACCGTTGTTAGGGAAAATGAAGTCCATGAACGGCTCAAAATGGTCTCCAAGGAGCCGAACATAACCAAGACCCACCCCATTTCTTGTAAACACAGCCCACACCATTATGGAGCCACCACAAGCTTCAATAATGCCTTCTTAACAGCTTGGGTCCATGCCTTTTTGGGGTCTGCGCTACACTTGAATACCACCATCAGCTCTTACCAATTGAAATCTGGACTCATCTGACCAGGCCACGGTTTCCGAGTCAAATAGGGTCCAACAGATACGGTCTCGAGCACAGCAGAGGCATTGCAGTTGATGTTATTCGCGTCGGTCGTCTGATGCCATGGATCATTAACGCCACATTTCGTCACACTGTCCTAACGGAGACATTCGTCGTACGTCCAAAACTGATTTCTATGGTTATTTCACGGAGTGTTGCTTGTCTGTTAGCATTGACAGCTCTACACCTACGCCGCTGCTCTGGGTCGTTCAGTGAAGGCCGCCGGCCACTGCTTGTTTGTAGTGGGAGGTAGTGCCTGAAATTTGGTATTCTCTGCTGTGGACGTCGGAATGTTGAATTCCCTAACAGTTTCCGAAATGGAATGTCCCATACGTCTTGCTCCAGCTAGCATTCCGCGTTCGAAGTCTGCTAATACCGTCGTGGGGCATTAATCAAGTCGGTAACCTTTTCACATGAATCACCTGACTGCAAATGGCAGCTCAGCCAATGCACTGTCCATTTCTACCTTGTCTACACGACACTAACGCCATCTGTTTATGTGCCTATCGCTATCCCATCGTATATGCAGTCGTGGACTGTGCGGCTGGTCCCGGCGGAGGTTCGAGTCCTCCCTCGCGCATGGGTGTGTGTGTTTGTCCTTAGGATAATTTAGGTTAAGTAATGTGTAAGCTTAAGGACTGATGACCTTAGCAGTTAAGTCCCATAAGATTTCACACACATTTGAATATTTTTTATTTCCATGTCTGGCGATATGTTGATTAAAATTTCATCCATATCAGTTGTTATTTTTATTATTTTCCGAAGAGAAAAACACTAATTAACACAGATAGGCAATGGCGTGAGTACATGATAACTGTTGTGCGCATCTGATGTCAGGGAGGTGTGCACGTTCAAGCGCATATCTTTCGGACTTGGAGAAAAATCGAATCATTGATAAAAGCGTTAATGGGAGCCTCACAATGGCAGGTCGCACAGTCAGTTATCTGTAGTTCAATGACTGCAGGACGGATGGTGAGTACATGGACACAGGGCAGGAGTGTGGCGTAAGGGAACGGCACCTGTACTTCCTGTAGAACTATACCAGATATTAGCTATGACGAATAGATGGATGACAACAGCTCAAATCTGGACAGAGATTACAGGTGGACTCTCTCCACGAGCGGCAGAGCATACATTACTGAGCTGATATCTATAGCTGCTACCCGTCGCTTTACCACTGATGCCATGCCACAGACAACAGAAACTGGGACTTTGTGTTCTCGCGATTAGTCTCACTTCTGACTGTGATGGTCATATCGACATAAACGTGCACGTGGACAACAGGGTAAAATAGCACACAAAGCAGCGATAATAGATATCAGTGACTTCCCAACCCCAGAGACTTTGGTGTGGGGAGCCACTGGATACGACAACAGGACTCGTTGGGCGGTTATTTGGAGGGAACCTGAATGTTCGCCAGTACGTGGGAAAACCTGTTGTGATACTTTTCTTGACTAGCATACCAAATGCGACTTACTGGAGCAAGATAATCCAAGACCTCTGTACCAGTCACAAACAAAAATTGGCGGACGCACAGGTGGCGTCTAAGATCGGGTCGTATTTGTGCTGACAGCTGAAATCAGCTTGACAGGAGAACGTGGAAGGCCAGTTTCACACGATGCTCCACAGATGGGGCTGTCTCTGGACTTCCACTGACCGCTAAGGTGACTCTATGACCGGGAAAACCCGTCCGTTGGACAGAATAATAGCTCATAGTTTCTCATGGCCGCTTTTCGTGTCCATTGCAAAATTAAAGCTTACCTGAAAATTAATAAATATTAAACCATATGTGTCGATGAGGATCCGGTAGCCTTATTTGAGTCGAAAAAGATGGACGATAACTCGTATGAAAACACGCCTTCGATATCCGCATTAGTATATAAGTTATTGTGGGTTACAGGTTATAAGTAATTCCTGAACTGTAAAAGTTAATATTCCGGGAATGCATTCATTAGACGACTGCAACAAACGAGGTGTCTACGGATACATATCGTAAAGCTGTATCGGACTGTGTTAGTAGATTTACTGACATGATTCACATATTTAAATAAGAGGCTGAGAAGTGGATTTCGCGCAGTTGAAAATAGCATTAGTTACTAAACAAATAGAGGAACATTATGGCGCCTAAATGAAAACTGATATAGCATAATATTTCCCAGAAAATTTCAGTATGATCTGATGTATAAAATGTGTATAAATGGTTGTAATTAAAAATTTCAGCAATTTTCATGTTCAGTAGTTTAACCGACCAAGGTTTCCTGGTGAACAGCGGCTTTTTGGTGGCGAGTCTATGTTCGGACATCGTTGGAGGCGGTCAGGCGTTAGTTTGGTTATCGAGAAAGTTTTTTCTGATGAGGGGTCAAATAGCCGCTAGTTTGCGCGTATGAATTGTTCATAGTTCTTATTTTCGGACGTAGAAAATTTTCGACATCTAATGGATTTGTTATTTTACAGATTACGTGTTATACAAGGCACACTTAGAAGGTTTCAGTGCGTAGACATTGTGGAACTTATAGTTTGTGATACCGTGGAACTTCAACGGTTTTCTAAACTTAACTCACGCAATTAATAGTGGTTTATTCAACCACCTCCAAGATCTTAAGAAATTTGGTCAGGCTCTGAAATTAATTTATTGTGAATTGTGAAACTTCAAAAAACACATGAGTGCGTAGATGATTTTTGCATAGCACATCCTGCCTGCATTTATACTAAAAACTTTCGCGCAACGTTGGGTATGGTCTACATTCTGACGACTGCAAGTTCGCGCTTCATAGACGAAACGTAGCCAAACTTGTAAGTCCAACCACATTTACGAGGCTCTATTGAAGTGTTTGTGCTGCGTAATGTGTGTGTAAATGTTTTCGTGAAGTAGACCGTGGCAGCTCCGAGCTGATATAGAACTACTGAGTAGTTTAGAAGTTTGATTTTCGGCAAGCTAATGAGGGAGATTGTATTTCTTTTCGTCATCCACGCCACATGCACATTTTCACACAACCGGATCGGTCACACCCACAAAGCAGTTCACACTGCAAACGCCTTGAGAAATGTACATATCATTGACTATCATGTCGTCCCCTGATTTGTAGCTCACAGAGCATATCTGGAATGTGGTGGGAAGAAGTCAGCATATGCTTTCATACCAGCCATCAGTCAGCTCTCTTCATGCACCCACAGAGAATGTGTTTCAAGAATTGCAAGAAATCCTAAAAACGAACATTCAGAAGTTATTTGCTTCCATGCCACAACAAATACAATACTGTATTCCTGCCCCTAGAGATCGCACCTTACTTCTGAATGGAATATGTATTTAATTATTTAATACAGGGACAGCCAAGAAATGGGCAAGCGAGCAGAGCTGCACACTTCCCCCACCGTCATACCACTCTACTTGAACGTAAGGGGAGGGCGAGAGCGAAAGAGAGGGAACACTGAAAGCGCCGCATTGAAATGGCAACGAAGGCGCACTACCTACGACTTGATTTCATATTTCTCAAAAAACATAATGTCAAACAAAACAAATTTTCAGCATTATTTGTTCAGTATTATTTGATTATACCTGATCCACTGAAGGTGTAACACAATTTTTATCTAGTAAAACTGTCGGCATACGGACAGGCACAAAATATTTCATAGATTTTCGCACTAAGGTTACCACGTAATCCTGTCTTGTTTAATTTCATAATCGATAAAAATCTTTCACCCACACAGGTCGATCGAAATAACTTATTACTTTTATAACCCCCCTTGTGGAGACGTGCAAACTCTTCCTGAGGAAAACAAGGTAGGCCTTCTCGAAAGTTTTAACGTAAACGAATTTGTCTTTAAAACGGGAATTACACCGCCCATCAGTAAGTTCAGTCTGCAGGTGCAGAGGGCCGCTTTCAACTGAAACGCCAAATGGTCTCAGTTCGATAACATATGTAAGACTGGCAGTACCCTCAACAACTTTACAAAACTATCCCTCTAATCTTGTATTTAAGACTACAGTGAATTCTTCAAACCTGGTCTCTTTTGTAACACTAGTGAGTTTAGAGAAATGGAAGGTGTTTTTTGTAACACTCTGTCCCTTCCACAATGCGATTTGTTCTTTAAATAGGTCCCCATCGAATCAGAAATATGTTGTTTCCTACTATTCAATACCTTATTGTGGACAGTGTGCAAGAAAGTCCATTTAAAACGTGAGCCCTGCATTCGCTTCCGTATGTTTCAATTTTCGTTCCTGATCTCCTCCTTCCTTCATAAATTCGTCTATAGCAGGTTTGAAATTGAAAATCGTTCCAGACATGACCCTGACTTCACCACCATACTCTGTAGTAATATATAACGTCCCAATACTCTTCGCTAAGTTCCATCGAAAACTGTTGCAATTGACATTTATATAACTCGTGCGACTCCACAAAATGCCCCGGTGTCCATAAATTATCTCTATAGCTTTAGGCTTTAATAAATTTAAGACTATACTAGATATTAACAAATAGTTTTCAACATAACTTTTCAAGGTTGTTTTTCTCCATGTGACGCTGCAGAAAGCACAATGAATGGCCTGGTTCATAAGGATGACGTCCAGATCCAAGTGCAACGGAACTTTCGAACACAACAATGGAAATTAACCACCGTTGTGATCAACTATACGGACTTTCCATATGTCATTTATGGGAACAGGTAATGTTCCCCACACAAAGGGCGGATCGTCCATATGCTTCAGACGCCAGCGTAGACAAGGACGGCAGACATTTGCAAGGAGTCCGACAAAATCGGTGCGTTTGAGGCCAGAGATTTGGAAACGAGACGATTAACAGAGCACAATGTCTTGCATTAGAGGTTAGGGCTGTATCCTTACAACGAAAAGCTGCTTCAGGCATTAAAATGAACAAACCTCAGCTCAAAGTTTGCAGTTATCGACCCGTCCTACCAAAAATTGACGTAAACAATGACTTTTTGGAAAAAAATTGCTTCTCCGATGAAACAACGTTTCATGTAACTTGCAAACCATCATACCTTTTTGATATAGGGTTCACAGGGTGCTCATGTTATAGATGTAACTGAAAGAGGTAGCTGTAAGGTCAGTGTTTGGTGAAGACTGAAGCACGGTTGCTTCACTGGCCTATTTTTTTTTATCCAGTTTGCCATCAGATGTGATGTTTACCTTGACTTCTCACAAGAGTTTGCTGTACCACAACAGGAACACCTGCAAGGTGATGTCGTATTGCAGCAGGATGGTGCAGCAACCCACTGGTTCCCAAATGTCTGTCCATTTCTAGATGAAAAGTCTCCAGACAGGTGGATTGGACGAGACTGTCCATTTCGATGGTCGCCACGCTTCCTTACTTCACCTCACCAGACTTCGTCCTGTGAGGTTTTGTAAAGGATCTGGTGTAACGAGCCAAGGTTAGTGACTTATAGGACTTGAAGGCATGCATTCGCAATGCATTTGAACATATCACCTTGGAAAGAATCGTACTTGGAGAGAAATGGATTTCCGACTAGACATTCACTGAGCCACTGAGGGTGAACTCTTTCCTGTGGTTGAATGAAGAGAAAAAACTATGTTGAAAACCATTTCTTAATATCTAGTATAATTTTAAGGTATTAAAGTCTTAAGTTGTAAGGATAATTTATAGACAACCAGTCCTATTCGTAACACCAGTTTCATCAGGTGCTCCATGCTTACAAATTTAGCACAAAGTGCTTCACAACGAACAGTAAAACGAATCCGTCTGTTGATCGTTTTAATTATTTGTTCCTTCATCGTCAATTATGTCTTCAAATTCTTTTTGCATAGTGTTGTAACAACATTTCATAGCAAATTTGCGGTATCTGTTGATTACGTGACTACATATTAGAGAATAGATATTGAGAGTTCTTAGCCTTCCTTTGTGTCATTCACATTCATACTTATAGATCTGTGACGATAGATCGGTAGACTGCTCCTTTTTCTGCTACAGATGGACCTGTGAATTTATTTCACACAATGAAAAAGTAGCGAAGGGCAAACAGCGCTGACGCCACGACTCTGCCGAACTGGAGAAGGTAATGCCATCGAAAAATGTAGCACCGCTGTGCTAAATGAAATGTCGCACTTCCCAAGCACTCCCGAGAACTATTGACCAAAGCCGAGACGGGCCGATCCTCTGCCCGCACGTAGCCCGCACGTTGTGCTCGCGTGCAGATTGGCACGATGTGGCTGGCCTTGATTTTATGCCTTTTGTGCAGTGAACATCTCCACACATTTAAATGAATATCTGACTGAAGCTTCATATTGTAACACTATTCCCGTCAATGAAGCTGCACATTTTTCGTTAAATACGAGGGTGAGTCAAATGAAAACCTTAAATTTGTAATAACAAATCGAAATTTCGCACCGTTATCCTGTGAGTAGTGCTACAAACAGAGTGCAGATTGGCCTGTAGGTGGTAGCATAGTGCGGATGCACCAATACCGTCGCAGTATCAGTATAAAGATGGCCGCCGCACTTGCGACTTGCACTAGGGAAGAACAAAATTCTGTTACTCGGTTTTGGGTAGTGAAGGTGTAAAATCTATTGAAATTCATCGAGCGAATGAAGGTTCAGTACGGTGATGCATGTTTGTCACGGCAACAAGTCTACAAATGCAGTAAGAAGCTCGCAAATGGTGTGACTTCAGTGGAACATGCTCCTCGTCCAGGTCAGGCACAACGAGTTGTGACTCCACAGAACATTACAGCAGTTGAAGCTATAGTGAAGGAAAACCGCCGAGTGACACTGAATGACACTGCAGCATGCTTACAGATTAGTCATGGGTCAGCACACCACATTGTGCATGATGTGCTCCAGTTTCACAAAGTGTCTGCAAGATTGGTGCCACGGCTGCTGTCTCCTGAAATGAGAGAACGACGTGTTGATGCTTGTGAGGAATTTCTTCGGCGCTTTGGACGAGAAGGTGATGGCATCCTTGCAAGAATCGTTACTGGTGACGAAGCTTGGGTTCACTTCCATTTTGAGTGTCTTCCTCATCCACCCTGCTCACCACATCGTGCCCCAAGTGATTTCCATATGTTTGCATCACTCAGAGACGCAATGGGAGGAAAGAAGTTCGGTTCTGATGAAGAGGTACACCACGCGGTGTATGAGTGGTTGCGCGGACTACCAAAAGAATTTTATCTAAACGAATCTATGCACTTTGTAAGCGCTGGAGGACTTGCATTGAGCGTGGGGGAGATTATGTTGAAAAGTGATACAGCTTTGTACCACATCTGTACAATAAAAATTTTTTAAAAAAATACACTACTGGCCATTAAAATTACAGCACCAAGAAGAAATGCAGATGATAAACGGGTATTCATTGGACAAGCATATTACAGTAGAACTGACATGTGATTACATTTTCACTCAGTTTGGGTGCATAGATCCTGAGAAATCAGTACCCAGGACAACCACCTCTGGCCGTAATAACAGCCTTGATACGCTGGGCATTGAGTCAAACAGAGCTTGGACGGCGTGTACAGGTACAGCTGCCCATGCAGCTTCAACACAATACCACAGTTCATCGAGAATAGTGACTGACGTATTGTGACGAGCCAGTTGCTCGGCCACCATTGACCAGACGTTTTCAATTGGTGAGAGATCTGGAGAATGTGCTGGCCAGAGCAGCAGTCGGAACATTTTCTGTATCCAGAAAGGCCCGTACAGGACCTGCAACATGCGGTCGTGCATTATCCTGCTGAAATGTAGTGTTTCGCAGGGATAGAATGAAGGGTAGGGCCACGGGTCGTAACACATCTGAAATGTAACGTCCACTGTTCAAAGTGCCGTCATTGCGAACAAGAGGTGACCGAGACATGCAACCAGTGGCACCCCATACCATCACGCCGGGTGATACGCCAGTATGGCGTGACGAATACACGCTTCCAATGTGCGTTCACCGCAATGTTGCCAAACACGGATGCGACCAACATGATGCTGTAAACAGAACCTGGATTCATCCGAAAAAATGACGTTTTGCCATTCGTGCACCCAGGTTCGTCGTTGAGTACACCATCGCAGGCGCTCCTGTCTGTGATGCAACGTCAAAGGGTAACTGCAGCCATGGTCTCCGAGCTAATACTCCATGCTGCTGCAAACGTCGTCGAACTGTTCGTGCAGATGGTTGTTGTCTTGCAAATGTCCCCATCTGTTGACTCAGGGATGGAGACGTGGCTGCACGATCCGCTACAGCCATGCGGATAAGATGCCTGTCTTCTCGACTGTTAGTGACACGAGGCCGTTGGGATCCAGCACGGCGTTCCGTATCACCCTCCTGAACCCACCGATTCCATATTCTGCTAACAGTAATCGGATCTCGACCAACGCGAGCAGCTATGTCGCGATACGACAAACCGCAATCGCAAAAGTCTACAATCCGACCTTTATCAAAGTCGGAAACGTGATGGTACGCATTTCTCCTCCTTACACGAGGCATCACAACAACGTTTCACCAGGCAACGCCGGTCAGCTGCTGTTTGTGTATGAGAAATCGGTTGGCAGCTTTCCTCATGTCAACACGTTGTAGGTGTCGCCACTGGCGCCAACTTTGTGTGAATGCTCTGAAAAGCTAATCATTTGCATATCACAGTATCTTCTTTCTGTCGGTGAAATTTCGCGTCTGTAGCACGTCATCTTCGTGGTGTAGCAATTTTAATGGCCAGTAAGGTATTTAAAGTTTTCATTTGACTCACCCTCGTATGACATGAAAAAAATTGTTACGTAATTCTCTGTAATGCTCCAGTTTAAATACTAACATTCTTTCGGGGATACTGCGTCCTCGTAGAGGCATTGGAAATAACGGAAGGCTGCTGGACCGTGTGGAGTAGCGGGCGTGCTTGATGACAAGCCGCGTCGGCGCTCAGTGTCCGCGCCGGGCCAGGCCGGGGCTCGGGTGGCGACCCCTGGCCGCGACCCGCCGCCTCTGACCCTGCGACCACTCACACGCACTAACGCGGCGCGCCGGCCGTATATCTGCGCAGATATCTGGCGCCGATGCGCCCCTCCCCTGGCCGGCCGGGACATGGGAGCACGCCCGCTCGGGCGCAGCCCATCTCGGTTCATTTGGGTGAGCGGCCTTCCGCGATGCGATAGCAGCCTCCGTCACTGCATGACGATCGGGTCGATAACAGCAATCAGGAACGCCCGCCCAAATCACGCCAGTCACTAGAACTAATGGTCCCGGTGTTTTCCTGTAAATATCCAGGAAGTATCTTTTGCGACTCCCTCCGTCCCTCCTGTTCTTTCCCCCCTCTTCGTTTTGTCTCCTCCTACTCGTCCCTTCCATTATTTTTTATCCCTTTTGCTTAGGGGCTGCGTTCTCTGTCTTGTGCAGGAACTTCTCTCACAACTGGAATTAAGAGTTGGCTTTTGTAGCTTTCCCTTCAGTGGACATATACGTATCTCTTTAAGGGGGTAGGACGTCAAACGGGCCGACTTCGAGAAGGAGAGGCATCACAGGACATTTTAATTTGCACTGTCTATACTTTTACAAATAAATTCATAAAACTTTGTCAGCATGACCAGGAAGGGTTCAGGATTCACACTCATAGCAGTGGAAGTTCAAAAATACGAAAAAATAAAATTTTTTAAATGTGAAATGTCATGTTTTTTTTAACTTACTGTTGGCTGCATTTGTTGCAATAGGTACACTTTTCTTCATAAGTAATACAGATTCTTCGATGAATTTTGCACAGCTTACAAACCATACTTACAGGTGTATGAAACTCTAGAGTTTATTTAATCTATGGACAAATGAATGGGCTGTTACGTTTTAAACTTCGTGTTTAGAGAAAACTCGAAATTTTATAGTTAATTATGTCAATTTTTACCACAGTTTTAACAGAGTGGGGAAATTCTGGAGTTTCATACACCTGTAAGTATGGTTTGTATGCTGTGCAAAATTCATCGAAGAATCTCTCTTACTTATGAAGAAAAGTGTACCTACAGTAACAAATGCAGCCAATACCAAATGAAAAAAATGACGAAATTTCACATGTAAAAAAATTTGTTTTGTTACGTTTTTGAACTTCCTCTGCTATGAGTGTGAATCCTGAATCCTTCCTGGTCACGCTAACGAAGTTTTATGAATTTGTTTGTAAAAGTATAGAGAGTGTAAAGTAAAATGTCCTGTGGTGCCTCTCCTGCTCCAAGTCTGGCCGTTTCACGTCCTACCCCCCTTAAATGAAACTGAAAAATGTTTTACTATCGATCATATGAGGTGAGACACATTTCACTCACAGTTTTCTTCCTCCATGAACGGTTCAAGATACGGAAAAGATATTTTTGGAAAATGATTGCTCTCTAATATCGTGCATTTTAAGGAACAGAGGTAGCAGTTACGATAATCTTTATAAATATTTCATGAGACAACCAGTAATATTAGGAACATAATCCATAGCAACGTGTTTGAGGAGTCGAGCTCCAATCATCTGGCAGAGTAAGTTAACCCATCATAAAATGCATTTCAAAAGCAATCTAGGTCAAAAACTGATTCCTCTTTATGCCCCTCGTAACATCTTTGGAATGTTACGGAACGGCCGATGGCTCACTGCAGTCTGTCAGAGCCGTACATATGTTTACGAACTAGTGGTGCACTGAGAGGCAGCTAATGTGACCGATGCTAACTGCCTTAAGGAACCAGCGTCTTAGGGAATGTGTGGATAAACGGATTTGGGAATCTGGTGCTAACATTTTCAAAGTAATACGAGGACTTCATATACGAATAATTTTATATATTTTAACCTGGTATGCTTTTGAGGTGCATTGTCTATACGATTCACTAAGACAGCCAGATGGTGGGAGCTGGTTTTCCGAAACACTTTGCTGTGCATTATGATCCGAATACTGGTGGTTGTGTGTTAAAATATTTGTATCGCAAATGATTGTATGCACGTAATTTTGTAGTATGAGTAATACTGTTCACTCTCGTATGAACCGAGACACTGAACAGAAATACACTACTTTTGGTCATCAATAAATTTTTATTTATCATCTCATCACTATCCATTTCAGATAACTCTTCGTCATGACAGCTATCAAATCATGAGGCTATCCCGAAGTCCATAAGTATACATGAAAGGGTGAACCAGAAAAGTTTTCAGAGGTTTGTATTGTATGTGAACCGGGGGCTTAGAAACGACGGAGAGGCTCCGTCGCCGCAGTAGCCGCAGTGGTCCACAACCCCATGACGGCTACCGCAGTCCACTTCACCCCTCCACCGGTGCCCGGTGGACACCCCCCCCCCCCCCCCCCAGGGAATGTCTCACACTTGACGAGGTATTCAGACAGTTTTACTTTGCATACATGCAATAGATATGACCAACTGTCAGAGTTGAGTGGAGAGGAGCCACGTGTAGCCGTAGATGTAGGTAACTTGCAGCAGTCCTCAGCAATTAGGAGGCCTAAGTTAGTTGCAAAGTCTAGCAGAAAGAAGGTTCTGCTGCTAGGTAGTTCCCACGGTAGAGGTGTGGGCTAGCAGTTGCAGGAAGTGTTGGGGAGTGAGTACCAGGTCACCAGCATTGTGAAGCCTAGTGCAGGGTTGGCTCAGGTGACTGAAAGCATAGGGGAGTTATGTAAGAATTTTACGAAAGAGGATCAGGTAGTGATAGTGGGTGGAGCAGGGAACAGTCTCGATAGGGACGGGGAATATGATGTCAGTGGTGACTTGGTTAAGATAGCTACTCAAACTGGTGGCACTAATGTGCATTTCGTGCAACTGTTTCAGCGTCATGATCGGCCTCACCTTAATGCGGCTGTTAGGCGCGTTAATGTGGGGCTGGGGAGGTCACTGATGGCGGAGGGCATGGATCACATCTCAGTGGTGCCAGATTGGTCTATCAGTAGATGGGGTTTCACTAGGCATGGCCTGCACCTCAATAGGTATGGGAAGGGAAGGCTGGCTAAGCTTATAGGTGACAGTGTAGTGAGTGGTGGTGGTGGTAGTGGTATCACTCATGGAAAAATTCCTGTAGTAGTTGGTGTTAGAGCTGCACCTTTTTTAGACTGAAGTCAGCTGATAGGTATACCTGCTTAAAGGAAATGCCTCTAACTAAGGGCTCACCTCCAGAGGATGTAATGTTTCCAAGTAGAGAAGGAATTAGCATATTTCATCAAAATATAAGAGGTATTAGAGATAAAGTTAGTGAACTGCTAACAGATGTTAACTCTGAAATTATTGGTATATCAGAGCACCACTTAAATAATTTGATAGTTCAGAGGCGTCCTTTACCAGGCTACAGATTGGCTGGCAGTTTCTCAAGGAGTTCCTTGCGGGGTGGGAGAGTGGCTCTGTACGTAAAAAACAGTATTTCATTTGAGTCCATAGACGTATCACGACACTGCACTGAACAGATATTTTAAAGTTGTGCAGCATTAGTTGAATTTAGTGAAACTAAACTTCTAATTGCTGTTGTTTATAGGTCCCCTAGCTGCGACTTCAGAGCATTTTAGCTTAAGCTAGAGAGGGTTCTTCATTCACTTTATAGGAAGTACCAGAAAGTAGTTATATGTGGTGACTTCAATATTAATTTTGTACATGATTGTGCAAGAAAAAGAATGTTGGCAGATCTCCTAAATTCATATGATCCGATGCAAACTGTTTTTTTTTTTTTTTTTTTTTTTTCAACTAGGGTGCAGGGGAACAGTAGCACAGTCATGGACAATATTTTTATTCATTCTTCATTACTAGATTGGCATTCTGTCAGTTAAAGGGTGAATGACCTTTCAGACCATGATGCACAAAATTTAACACTAAAAGGTTTTTGTACTCAAACCAATGTCGTATTTAATTACAAACTACGTAGGAAAGTTAATCCAACAGCAATAGAGAGTTTTTCAAAACTTGTCAAGGAACAAGAGTGGCAAGATGTTTATTGTGCCGATAATATAGATGTTAAATACTGTGCTTTCCATAACACATTTCTCATGCTCTTTGAGAGCTGCTTTCCATTAGAACATTCTAAACGGGGTACTAGCAGTAATGGACAGCCCGGTTGGCTGACTAATGGGATAAGAATATCGTGTAGAACAAAGCGGGAATTATGTAAAAACGTTAGAAGTAGTCACAATCAAGCTACAGTAGCCCACTACAAACAGTATTGTAAGATGCTTAAAAATGTTATTAGCAAGGCAAAAAGTATGTGGTATGGAAATAAAATAGCTAATTCACAGGATAAAATTAACGCCATATGGTTAGTTGTGAAGGAAGTGTCTCGTCAGCAGCACAAGGTTGATGATATAAAGTCAGTCCGCAGTAATAATATTTCTGTTACTGATAAATCAGATATATGCACAGTATTTAACAGCCATTTTCTGAGCATTGCTGGTGAATTAAATAAAAATTTAGTTTCTACAGGCAATCATATAAATCTCTTAGCAAATGCCTTTCCGAGATTGACGTCTGAAATACTCCTCTGTGATACAGACAAGAGTGAGACTGAGTCAATAATTAAATCACAGAAGACTAAGGACTCTCATGGTTATGATGGAGTATCTAGTAGAATATTAAAGTACAGTGCTGCACATGTTAGCCCTGTATTTAGCCATATTTGTAATTTTTCCTTTAGGAATGGTCAGTTTCCTGGGCGATTAAAGTACTCAGTAGTAAAGCCGCTTTATAAAAAGGGAGAAAGGGATGTTGTTGTTGTCTTCTTCAGTCCTGAGACTGGTTTGATGCAGCTCTCCATGCTACTCTATCCTGTGCAAGCTGCTTCATCTCCCAGTACTTACTGCAACCATAATCCTTCTGAATCTGCTTAGTGTATTCATCTCTTGGTCTCCCTCTACGATTTTTTCCCACCACGCTGCCCTCCAATGCTAAATTTGTGATCCCTTGATGCCTCAGAACATGTCCAACCACCGGTCCCTTCTTCTTGTCAAGTTGTGCCACATAATCCTCTTCTCCCCAATTCTATTCAATACCTCCTCATTAGTTACGTGATCTACCCATCTAATCTTCAGCATTCTTCTGTAGCACCACATTTCAAAAGCTTCTATTCTCTTCTTGTCCAAACTATTTATCGTCCATGTTTCACTTTCATACATGGCTACACTCCATACAAATACTTTCAGAAACGGCTGCCTGACACTTAAATCTATACTCGATGTTAACAAATTTCCCTTCATCAGAAACGATTTCCTTCCCATTGCCAGCCTACATTTTATATCCTCTCTACTTCGACCATCATCAGTTATTTTGCTCCCCAAATAGCAAAACTCCTTTACTAATTTAAGTGTTTCGTTTCCTAATCTAATTCCCTCAGCATCATCCGACTTAATTCGACAACATTCCATTATCCTCGTTTTGCTTTTGTTGATGTTCATCTTATATCCTCCTTTCAAGACACTGTCAATTCCGTTCAAGTGCTCTTCCACGTCCTTTGCTTTCTCTGACAGAATTACAATGTCATCGGCGAACCTCAAAGTTTTGTTTATTCCCCATGGATTTTGATTCCTACTCCGAACTTTTCTTTTGTTTCCTTTATTGCTTGCTCAATATACAGATTGAATAACATCGGGGACAGGCTACAACCCTGTCTCACTCCCTTCCCAACATCTGCTTCCCTTTCATGCCCCTCGACTCTTACAACTGCCATCTGGTTTCTGCACAAATTGTAAATAGCCTTTCGCTCCCTGTATTTTACCCCTGCCATCTTTAGAATTTGAAAGAGAGTATTCCAGTCAACATTGTCGAAAGCTTTCTCGAAGTCTACAAATGCTAGAAACGTAGGTTTGCCTTTCCTTAATCTATTTTCTAAGATAAGTCTTAGGGTCAGTATTGTCTCACGTGTTCCAACATTTATGCGGAATCCAAACTGATCTTCCCCGAGGTCGGCTTCTACCAGTTTTTCCATCCGTCTGTAAAGAATTCGCGTTAGAATTTTGCAGCAGTGACTTATTAAACTGATAGTTCGGTAATTTTCACATCTGTCAACACCTTTTTTTTTGGGATTGGAATTATTATATTCTTCTTGAAGTGTGAGGATATTTCACCTGTCTCATACATCTTGCTCACCAGATGGTAGAGATTTGTCAGGACTGGGTCTCCCAATGCCGTCAGTAGTTCTAATGGAATGTTGTCTACTCCCGGGGCCTTGTTTCGACTCAGGTCTTTCAGTGCTCTGTCAAACTCTTCACGCGGTATCGTGTCTCCCATTTCATTTTCATCTACATCCTCTTCCATTTCCATAATATTGTCCTCAAGTACATCGCCCTTGTATAGATCCTCTATATACTGCTTCCACCTTTCTGCTTTCCCTTCTTTGCTTAGAACTGGGTTTCCATCTGAGCTCTTGATATTCATACAAGTGGCTCTCTTTTCTCCAAAGGTCTCTTTAATTTTCCTGTAGGCAGTTTCTATCTTACCCCTAGTGAGATAAGCCTCTACATCCTTACATTTGTCCTCTAGCCATTCCTGCTTGGCCATTTTGCACTTCCTGTCGATCTCATTTTTGAGACGTTTGTATTCCTTTTTGCCTGCTTCATTTACTGCGTTTCTATATTTTCTCCTTTCATCAATTAAATTCAATACTTCTTCAGTTACCCAACGATTTCTACTATCCCTTGTCTTTTTACCTACTTGACCCTCGACCGCCTTCACTATTTCATCCCTCAGAGCTACCCATTCTTCTTCTACTGTATTATCCCTGAAACTCTGTACAACCTCTGGTTTACTCAGTTTATCCAGGTCCCACCTCCTTAAATTCCCACCTTTTTGCAGTTTCTTCAGTTTTAATCTACAGTTCATAACCTATAGATTGTGGTCAGGGTCCACATCTGCCCCTGGAAATGTCTTACAATTTAAAACCTGGTTCCTGAATCTCTGTCTTACCATAATATAATCTATCTGATACCTTCTCGTATCTCCAGGATTCTTCCATGTATACAACCTTCTTTTACGATTCTTGGACCATGTGTTAGCTATGATTAAGTTATGCTCTGTGCAAAATTCTACCAGGCGGCTTCCTCTTTCATTTCTCTCCCCCAATCCGCATTCACCCCCTATGTTCCCTTCTCTCCCTTTTCCTACTCTCGAATTCCAGTCACCCATGACTATTAAATTTTCGTCTCTCTTCACTACCTGAATAATTTCTTTTATCTCATCATACATTTCATCAATTTCTTCATCTGCAGAGCCAGTTGGCATATAAACTTGTATTACTGTAGTAGGCATGGGCTTTATGTCTATCTTGGCCACAATTATGCGTTCACTAAGCTGTTTGTAGTAGCTTACCCGCTCTCCTATTTTTTTATTCATTATTAAACCTACTCCTGCATTACCCCTATTTGATTTTGTATTTATAACCCTGTATTCACCTGACCAAAAGTCTAGTTCCTCCTGCCACCGAACTTCACTAATTCACACTATATCTAACTTTAACCTATCCGTTTCCCTTCTTAAATTTTCTAACCTACCTGCCCGATTAAGGGATCTGACATTCCACGCTCCGATCCATAGAACGCCAGTTTTCTTTCTCCTGATAACGACGTCCTCTTGAGTAGTCCCCGCCCGGAGTTCCGAATGGGGGACTATTTTACCTCCGGAATATTTTACCCAAGAGGACGCCATCATCATTTAACCATACAGTAAATCTGCATGCCCTCGGGAAAAATTACGGCTGTAGTTTCCCCTTGCTTTCAGCCGTTCGCAGTACCAGCACAGCAAGGCCGTTTTGGTTAGTGTTACAAGGCCGGCTGCTGCCCCTCTTCAGGAACCACACGTTTGTCTGGCCTCTCAACAGATACCCCTCCGTTGTGGTTGCACCTACGGTACGGCCATCTGTATCGCTGAGGCACGCAAGCTTCCCCACCAACGGCAAGGTCCATGGTTCATGGGGGTAGGGAGAAATGAATAATGTAGATAATTTTAGACCTATTTCTATGCCATCAGTGTTTGCAAAAGTTATTGAAAAGGCTGTGTATGTAAGATTAATTGATCATTTTATATCACACGATTTGCTATCAAATGTACAGTTCGGCTTTAGAAGTCGTTTGACAAATGGAAATGCTATATTCTCTTTTCTCTGTGAGGTACTGGATGGGTTAAACAAAAAGTTTCGAACGCTTGGCGTATTTTTTGATTTAACAAAGGCATTTGACTGTGTTGATCTCACAATATTGCTCCAGAAGTTGGACCATTACGGAATAAGGGGAGTAGCTCACAATTGGTTCACCTCTTACTTTAGCAACAGGCAGCAAAAGGTCATTATTCACATTGTTGATAACGGCTGTGATGTGGGATCTGAGTGGGGTACTGTCAAGTGGGGGGTGCCCCTGGGATCAGTGTTGGATCCGCTCCTGTTCCTTATTTATATAAATGATATGCCCTCTAGTATTATGGGTAAGTCTAAAATATTTCTGTTTGCTGACGACATTAGCTTGGTAGTAAAGGATGTTGTGTGCAACATTGACTCGGTTTCAAGTAGTGCAGTACATGACCTCAGTTCATGGCTTGTAGAAAATAAACTAACGTTAAATCACAGTAAGACTCAGTTTTTACAGTTTCTAACACACAATTCAACAAAACCTGACGTTTTAATCTCTCAGAACGGGCATATGATTAGTGAAACTGAACAGTTCAAACTCCTAGGTGTTCAGATAGTTTGTAAGCTGTCGTGGAAAGCCCACGTTCAGGATCTTGTTCAAAGACTTAATACTGCCATTTTCACTATTCGAACGGTATCGAAAGCGAGTGATACTTCGACACGTAAATTAGTCTACTTTGCTTATTTAAATTCACTTATGTCGTATGGTATTATGTTTTGGGGTAACTCTTCCCATTCTAGAAGGATATTTTGGGCTCAGAAACGGACGGTTCGGGCAATAAGCGGTGTGAGTTCACGAAGCTCTTGTCGACCTCTGTTCACGAGTCTGGGTATTTTGACATTGGCCTCTCAATACGAATATTCCTTATTGTCGTATCTTGTTAACAATATTAGTTTATTTCCAACAATAAGCAGCTTTCACTCTGTTAATACTCGGCAGAAATCAAACCTCCATTTGGATCGGACTTCGTTAACCCTTGTGCAAAAAGGTATGCAGTATACTGCTGCATCCATTTTCAATAATCTGCCACTCGAATTCAAAAATCTTAGCAGTAATCCACGCGCTTTCAAATCGAAACTGAAGAGTTTCCTCTTCCTTCTATTCTGTCGAGGAGTTCCTTGAAAAATTAAGCTGATTCTCATTGTATTGCTGATAGCGTTTGCTTAAACTTATGGACTGATTTTCTTTCAGGTTCATGAACATTTATTTTTATCTGTTATTACTTTCATGTTGTAAGTTCATGTACTGACACGTTCCATGACCTTGGAGATTTGCTCCTCAGTTTGGTCCTACGGAACTTGACATGTAAATAAATAAATAAATAAAGACCGTGGGCTGCTTATACAAAAATACTCAGAAAATATCCCTGAATAAAATGTGGAAGTTTTAAATAAATGTGTGACATAAAATCCCGTAAGAGGCTAGCGACCATTTTTGTAAATATATGCAGATCTGCACCTAAACTGGCTGTGTGTCATAAAAGGCCATACAGCAGGTTAAGAATGGCAGAGCGTGTGTGATGCGTTTCGGAATTATTTCCACCTTCATACATCCAAGCACAAAGGTGGCACAAGGACAGGAGCATTACCAGTTGTGTCACCTTTGTACTTGGATCCCTGAAGATAGAAATAATTCCGAAACGCGTCATGCATACTTTGTGGCCAAAAAACTATTCTTAGCCAGCTATATGACTTGTTGTGTGACCTAGCCAGCTTAGTTACAGATCCACGCATATTTCTGTCGGCGAAGTTCTGATTCGCGTAAATACATCGTATAAACTAATGTTATGCTGCTGACCGCAACTAGTGCATTTACACTGAGTGCTAAATGTGGTCGCAGCTCTCGCAAGCGAATTATTGTCTGAAGTGATAAAATCGGGACATGAATCAAGTATGGTATATTTTATAAGAACGACGTTGTTATTAATGGTATTTCAGAGCCGATCGTAAACGAGTAGTGTGTTATAACGTCCATTCATGTTGGCACTCAAACAGTTAGCAGACGTATCCAAATAAGGGAAGAGGACCAGAATCGATTATTGCGGTGTAAACAACAAAAGTAGCTGTCATGTCAGGCTCTGTTGTAATAATGAATGCCAACAGTCTTGAAAATAACATGAAGCGTACTTCCTCCTGATCGTATTTTACACGACATTTAATACACGGCCAGCTACTATTGAAAATGGAACTAAAGTCTGCGAAAGAACCGACTAAGCAGTTTTAAGGAGGAATAAAAAGTAAATCTGGATATATAGAGAAAAAATGTTTTTATTTTCTAAATAAGTACAATATACCAATTTCACTCATTTAGTTTTAAAAATAATGTCCTCAAGATGGCGGCCGTTAGCATCAATACATTGTTGCAGACGTCCCTGAACTTTCGAGCAGATATGGCATTCCCTTCTCAATAATCATCACTTTTAACTCTGGTAGGTTGTGAGGGCGGCTTTTGAAATCCTTTTCCTTCAGATATCCCCAAAGAAAGAAACCACAAATGCTCAAATCTAGTGACCGCGCAGGCCACCCGACATCACACCTCAAAGAGACGAGGCGTCCCGGAAACATTTCTCTCAAAAATGGTTCAAATGGCTCTGAGCACTATGGGACTTAACTGCTAAGGTCATCAGTCCCCTAGAACTTAGAACTACTTAAACCTAACTAACCTAAGGACATCACACGCATCCATGCCCAAGGCAGGATTCGAACTTGCGACCGTAACGGTCGCGTGGTTCCAGACTGTAACGCCTAGAACCGCTCGGGCACACCGGCCGGCTTCTCTCAAAACATCAAGTGAAATTCGAGCTGTGTGAGCAGTAGCTCCATCCTGTTGGAACCGCAAGTCCCCCAGTCCGCGCCATTCAACAAACTCGTCCATTTTGGGTTGTAGAAAATTTTGCAACATTGAAACATAACGTGTGGAATTCACTGTCACATTCACTCTTTCATCCTCAAAAAAGTAAGAGCCTACCACGTCAAATTGTGATCTGGCGCACCACACTGTCACTTCAGGAGAATGTTGCGGTCTTTCATGAATAATTAAGGGGTTATTTTCAGCCCTGTAGCGAAAATTCTGCTTATTCACTCACCCACTCAGATGAAAACGTGCCTCGACACTACTGAAGAAAGCTGCATTCGGAGGGACCTGAGCAAGCATTTGCTCACACAGATTTTGACGGTTGGCGTAATCTGACCGTAGTTCTTGAGCAATCATTATTTTGAAAGGATGGAACTGCAAATCGCATTGCAGAATCCTTCTCAAACGGCGGTCTGAAATCCCCAACGCAACAGCATGTCGTCGAGCAGAACGTTGCTGCGATTGTTGGAATTTTTTTTTTAATTTTTTGGTAAGGTCTTCTGGGACCAAACTGCGGTCATCGGTCCATAAGCTAACACAATACTTAATCTAACTTAAACTAACTTACGCTAAGGACAACACAACACACACACCCATGCCCGAGGAAGGACTCGAGCCTCCGGCGGGGGAGAGCCGCCCGGACCGTGATAAGGCGCCTAAGACCGCGCGGCTACAACGCGCGTCGGCGATTGTTGAACTGCTGTTCTCACCCGCTGCACATTTTCTGGCGTCCTGATGGATCTGCGTCGGCCATGTGTATCTATTCTTAGTGTGCTACCAGTTTCCTCCAATTGCCGAGCTCTGGACCGAATTGTCTCTGGATGAGGAACGGCACTGTTATGTGGAATGTTGAACTCTCGCCGAAAAGCTCGTTGTGTAGCGATCACAGATCTGTTATTTTCATAATAAGCGCGAACGGCAAAAACACGATGTGCACCGGTCCAGACGATGTTGGCTACTGAAATGGGGTCAACGACTGAACAAAAACAGACCACGTGCAACTGCCTACCCCCACCACAGCCCCAGCAGTAATCGATAGAAACTGCTTAGTCGGTTCTGCCGACCCTGTATACGGTAACTTCTAACGTATCAGCAGGAGCTTAGGAAAACTGTTTCGGACGT
The DNA here is from genome assembly GCF_021461385.2 of Schistocerca piceifrons. Lineage (NCBI taxonomy): Eukaryota > Metazoa > Arthropoda > Insecta > Orthoptera > Acrididae > Schistocerca > Schistocerca piceifrons. The sequence continues at coordinate 465,113,351 of NC_060140.1, read as the reverse complement.
TTAAGTGTACTCACTTTTGAGCTAGCAGCTTCTGTGTAATCACGTCTGCAGTGAATAGGCTCGATACAGGAGTGGAGCTTGGCCTGGAGGCGCCAGGTGGCGACTTTTACAGCGAAATGGCCGATTCTGGCAGCCTACAACTTTAGCACAGCTCTCAGATATCTTTGCGCAAAAGTGTTAACGAGCGTTACATCAACGTACTTCAGTTTTAAGAGCTTTCAATTTCCGCGACTTTAAAATAATAAAGAAAAACCTTAATGATTAATGGAAAATCTCATATAAATATGTGAAACAAATACTCTTCAGTCTTCTCCTCTTTCCCTTTCCTCTTTAGCCATTCACGCATCTTTTCATCCTACATAGTTGTGTTTATCTTTATACTATATACGTCTTTACTTCTGTATGCATCCTCTTTGGTTTGAAGCTGGCACAGTACTTACAGTAGAATATCTTTGGCTTCCCTCTGACAACCATGCCTCCATCCTTGCTACCCTCCCTGTTTTCCTTTCCCTGTTGCTTCATAACCTGGGTTGTGGGTAACTGAATCTACTTTCCCTTCTTCCCTTTCTTTCCCCTCTCTTCTCCCTGATGAAGGAACATTTGTTCCGAAAGCTAGGAACGTAAATTTTCGGTTCTGTTTTTTGTGTATCTATCGGCTGTACTAAGCTGAGGTAAGTACTGGCCAGCCCCTCTATCTCTTTGTTAGTAAAGAAAAACCTTACTTCGTTATCTCGGTTGCATAGTATTATCTGTACAACAAAATTACATGCTCCTCTGCCTACCACAGTTTACCGAGAACATTCGCTGAATAAAAAGGGTTCAGTTTTACATCGTTCACTCTCTACGCATATACTGCTGATTATCAGAACTCTTGCCGTATACCTTACAAGAAAACAGAAAGCGCGCTACGTGAACGAATGCATTTCTAATATCAGCGCTATCAGTAAGTCTCCAAACCATGTGAGACTTCATGGGAATGATTGTGTCCCACGACTGTGTTGTAATCCAGAACAGAAAGAACGTCAGCATCAATAGTAATGTCATGTCTCTTTTTTTATTATAGGTCCAGATTTCGCTAATAGTGCAGCTATTATGAGTGCGTCATAGGTAGTCACGTAGACTGGACGTAATCATAACGACACATATTCCAATATAAATGCTGCGGTCGCAGGTTCGAATCCTGCCTCGGGCATGAATGTGTGTGATGTCCTTAGGTTAGTTAGGTTGAAGTAGTTCTAAGTTCTAGGGGACTGATGACCTCAGATGTTAAGTCTCATAGTGCTCAGAGCCATTTGAACCATTTCCAATATAACTTACGCATGAACAAGTATTAGTTCGCCTGAGGCTGCCTCAGTTGGACTAATGCTTGTACGCACCTAACTTATATTCACGTATGTGTTCTTAAAACTGCGTTGAGGCAGCCTCAATTGGACTAATGCTTGTATACGCCTAAGTTATATCGGTATATGTCTTGTTATAATTACGTTGAGGAAGCCTCAGTTGCACCAATGCTTGTACCTTTATAAGTTGTGATTGGGATATCCATTGTTATAATTGCGTTGAGTCTACTTAATTACCTACAACGCACTCATGGCAGCTGCACTGTTAACTGAAATCTAGATTTGCAATATAAAAGGCAGACGATATTACAATCTGTCCTGAATTCTCCAAATGTTACAATCATTATTGGTAGTTGAACCTAATGGATGTTTCTGTCAGATATACTGCAGAACTTGCTGCAGCACCTCATGTCCCTGTTCCGTTTGACTGTAGAACCGGAGTTCTGCGAAGCACTATTCATTTACCAACAAACATTCGTTTGTGTGACAGCAAAATTTTGTTCAGTTACGACATTATTGGGGCACTATACATTGGCTCAGTTGCATCTACTTTCCGTCGAAGCACGGCCGTTATAACACGTTTCACTGTTCCAGCAGCAACCATAACTCACAGCCGTGTAAAAAGCACAGAGATATTCAATTTGCGTAATAAATCTATGCGTAAGGACGTTTGCTTGTCCACATCACGCATGTCTGGCTCCTATAGAAGTTTAACATGACTTTCTCACATTCCACTTTCGCTGTTCCCTGAAGAAGTAGTTCTGAGAACAAGTCGCCTTTGTGGATATGAGGACAGCGCCGTACCGTTACTAGGTTGCGCAAGCAGCTCGTCCGCGTGTCCCTAATTTACTGTGAACAAGTTTGCACAACTGAGAAACAGAATGTTATAGACACAAGTCACATTTTCGTTTTATGTTTACTGTGGCTCAAACGTGACAGTTCTCGTTGGCCCGCTACAGCCAGGAGCATCGCCACGCGCCTTTCGACTTAATTAACTTTCTTCTTGTTTCGCTGAGTGAAAAGTCACCTCATGTGGGACGCTTGTCCGAAAGTCGTCGACTGTGAGAGCAGAGGAACCTTTTCGATGCACCGATCCCTGACTCTTGCTTACGTGTTTTCCTGTTCAGCTTTCCCGCTACTAATGTGAAGTATCTTGAGAATGAAGGCACTTCGAATAGTCTGTAAATTAAGAGGAAGATTCAGATGTTCGTAGTTTCTGCTATAGTGGTATTAAACATTGACTCTTACTTATTTCAGCGCTGCTCTAAGCCATGATAATTCCATAATTTTCAGGACTATTTAAAGATTTACGATTAACGATCCAATTGCAGTCAAAAAGCACTGTCATGTAAAAGCTTATTGTGCCCTTGACGATACTGAATAGTAAGAAAATGGCTACATTTTTTATCAGAATATTCCTCTTCAAACCAGAAAGTTCCCAATTTAAAATACACAAGGAGCGATCAAAACGGTTCCGTTCGAAGCAACGAGGGTCACTCTAAAAGAAATGCACACTATTTTTTTTTTAAATCCATCTTTTATTCTACATGTTTGAAAGTCTTACAGTGTGTAGATACATCCTTTAGGAACAATGTTTCATTTCTTCACATAATTTCCATCCTTATCAACTGCGTTACGCCATCTTGGAACCAGCGCCTGTATACCCGCACGGTACAATTCTGGACCAACCTGTTGGAGCCACTGTTTGACAGCGTGCACAAGGGAGTCATCATCTTCAAACCTTGTTCCACGAAGAGAGTCTTTCAGTTTCCCAAAGAGATCATGGAGCCAGGTCAGGTCTGTAAGGCGGGTGTTTCAGCGTTATCCATCCGAGTTTTGTGATCGCTTCCATGGTTTTTTGAGTGACATGTGGCCGTGCATTGTCGTGCAACAGCAAAACATCCTGCTTTTGCCGATGTGGTCGAACACGACTCAGTCGAGCTTGAAGTTTCTTCAGTGTCGTCACATAGGCATCAGAATTTATGGTGGTTCCACTCGGCATCGTGTCCACAAGTAAGAGTCCTTCGGAATCGAAAAACACCGTAGCCATATCTTTTCCAGCAGAAGGTACGGTTTTGAACTTTTTTCTTGGGTTGAAGTTTCATGATGCTACTGCATTATTAATTGCCTCTTCGTCTCTGGTGAAAAATGATGGAGTCATGTTTCATCATCTGCCACAATTCTTCCATCAAGTTCATCTCCACCATTCTCGTACTGTCCCAAAAGCTCGCTGCATACCGTTTTTCTTGTTTCTTTGTGAGCCACTGTCAACATCCTGCGAATCCACCTGGCACAAACCATTTTTAACGCCAACACTTTCAGTATTCTGCAAACACTTCCTTCCCCTTTCCCAACGAAGCGTGACAATTCGTTCACTGTGATGCGTCTGTCAGCTGTCACCAATTCGTTAACTCTCTGCACATTGTCTGGAGTGTGTACAGTACGAGGCCTGCCACTGCGAGGACAATCCCAATATTGCCGTGCCTTCTTTCATCGTGTAACCTACATGCCCACGGACTGTAACTATACAGCAGCATCTCCATACACCTTTTTCAACCTCTTGTGGATGTTTCCCAGTGTCTCGTTTTCACAGCACAGGAATTCTATGGCATCACGTTGCTTCTGACGAACGTCAAGTGTAGCAGCCATCTTGAAGACATGCTGTGACGGCGCCAATCAAGGGAACAGGTTGAACTAAGTTTGAAAACAAGCGGGAATGATGTGTCTACACACTGTAAGACTTTCACACATGCAGAATGAAAACTGTATTTTTACAAAAACAGTGTGCATTTCTTCTGGAGTCACCCTCGTATATACCCGCATCGGAGTCACGCAGGATAGCATATGTACTGCAAAAAAATTGCTCTGAGCACTATGGGACTTAACTTCTGAGGTCATCAGTCCCCTAGAACTTAGAACTACTTAAACCTAACTAACCTAAGGACATCACACACATCCATGCCCGAGGCAGGAGTCGAACCTGCGACCGTAGTGTATGCACTGCAGCAACGTCCTCAGAAGCAGACTTGTTGATAGCCCCTTACATACACTGATGAGCCAAAACATTACAACCACCTGCTTCATAGCTTGTTTTCCTTCTTTGGAACGAAATACATCACTCATTCTGCGTATCGGGGATCCGACTGTTTGTTGGTAGGTTCGTCGAGGTCTGTGGCATCAGATGTCTAAGTACGGGTCATGTTATTTGCGTAAATAACGTGCCGCTGATTTGCGTATGGCGACCCACATAGATTCCATGCGATTTACTTCAGACGAATTTTGTCGGCGAGACATCAACATGAGTTCAGTGTAACACTCCTCAAACCACTGTAGTTCGGTTCTGGCTCTGAGAACCGCACAATCATACTGCTGAAAGATAACATCGCCGTCAGGGATAACATAAGGAGTGAATGGATGCAGGTGGTTCGCAGCTGTCAGCGTGTCTTCGAGTACTGCCATAGGCCCCATGCAAGCGCAGTAGAATTTCTCCCGCAGCATAATGCTGCTCCCACCAACCTGAGTCCGTTGCGCTCCGCACCTATCGAGCCGCCGTTCACATCGAAGACGCCGTTTTTGGAGAAGACCATCGACCTAGTGAAGCAAAAATATGATTCACACGAAGAGCTGACACGTTTCCATTGATCGACGGCGAATCCCAATGGTCCTCCGCTCACTGCAATTGTAACTGACGATGTAGTTGGGTCGACATGTGAACACGTAGTGGTTGTCTGCTGCGGAGCTCCGTGTTCAACTATGTACGATGAACGGTGTGCACCGAAATACATGTGCATCCACCAGCATTGTGCTGTTTCGGCAGATATCCCACAGATCATCATCAATACTACTTTACAGAGCAGACAAGCCTCCGAACACCACCTTCTGTAAAGAGTCGTAGACGTCCAACCATTTAGCACCTAACGGTAGTTTCACGGTCCTTCTATCTCTTTCTGTAAATTCTCACGACATTAGCACTTGAACATTCGACCAGCTTCGCCGTTTTCGAGATACTCGTTCACAGGCATTGCTTAATAATAATCTGCCCTTTGTCAAAGTCGCTTATCTCAATGGATTTCCCCATTTGCAGCCCATATCTTCGCTAGGCTAGTCCCACGTTCGTATCTGCTCCGCTTACACACTTTGGTTACCGCGTCCCGTGCCTCCAATGGCACCAGGCGGCATTCAACGTCATGGTGGGCAGTGGTCACAGTGTTTTGGCTTGTCAGTGTGTAAGTCTTAGAATTTGGGTCCGGTACTGCCCTAGAACCAAATATTCCGTCCAATCACTTGTCTTCAGGTGTTTAACAGATCTAAAGACAATGCAGTTCAAAAATCGCGTGTACTGAACAACAAAGCCTCTGTATTTACTTCATTTTCAAAAAAATGGCTCTGAGCTCTATGGGACTTAACTTCTAAGGTCATCAGTCCCCTAGAACTTAGAACGACTTAAACCTAACTAACCTAAGGACATGACACACATCCATGCCCGAGGCGGGATTCGAACCTGCGACCGTAGCGGTCACGCAGTTCCAAACTGAAGCGCGTAGAACCACACGGCCACACCGGCCGGCCTTTGATTTTCAGACGAATAATTATAGCTCTGAAGAGTATTATATTTTAGTTTTTTAGAACCACGAATTACATATGACAAGAGCAAGCCATTAATGTTTATTGTTCCCTGAGCAGCAAGTTAGGTATTTTAAGTGTTGACGCACGGACGGAAAACGTTCAGTGTATACCGACAGACGTAGACCACTTAGTGGTGAAGTTACGACCGTACAGAAAAAAAAATCAGGTAAAAAATTACGTGGCGTGTTTGCAGGAAGATTGTTAAATACAGAGAAAAAACACTCTGAAGTGGGTACATATTAAGATATCAACGATCACAATAAGTGATCCCGGTTTGTAGAGGTCACTCACTTCTCTTAAATTTCGAGCCTGTGGATTGTGAACGCATGGCTGACACCCGAATGTGTCCTAGACGTGTTCCGTCAGGATCAGATATGGAGAATTTGAACACATAAACGTGAATTAACCATCAGTCCTTCTCAAATTACTCAAGCATGATTCTGGCCTTGAATCAAAGACTGTTATATTTGTGCAAAAGGTACTGTCATTGCGAAATGCATGAAGCACGAAGGTATCCAGGGGTTCCGCAATAATGTTCACCTTGTCTACAGCCAAGCCACGTGTGTGTGTAACTAAAAAAGTGTCGTGATGATCTCTAGATTGTCAAAAGCTTACGGATTATTCCCCCACCCGAATCTTCAGGCCAGTCAGTGGGGAAATAACCATGAGATAAGGAATAACGAATAAAAGGGTAACACTTTACTGTTCGGCGAGTATAACGTCAGAAGTATGACCGTGATAAGGAAGCTAGAAAATCGGAAAAGGGAAATGCAAAGGCGAACAATTCAAGACCAATTGGGGGGGGGGGGGGGCAATAAAGAAAATGGGATGAATATAAGGAACTCTGTACACCAACAGCAACAGGAAATGATGTAACAGGAGTAGCAATCGTTACGAGTAGGAAGGTAGGTCCCAGAGCAAGTTACAACGATCAATGCAGTGATAGGATCGTTCTCTTCAAAATCTACAACAAATCAACGAGAGTAACTATACTTCACAACTATATAACGACGCCAAAAACAGAATATAAAGAGATGGAGGAAGTGTTCAGGATGGTTCCGTGATGATGTTACAGAAGTCCAGTGATGATATGTGGGTACATTTCAGGTAACAAACGCTGGTCCGGGAACAACTGAACCCAAAGTTACAAGCGAAAATCGTTCTGATATCTCGGACAGTGGAATGCTAGTGCCGGCACTATTGTTGCTAATATCGTAGGACAGACAACGTTCTGAGGTAGCAGTACGGACCAAAACAAGAAAAAAAGCCGAGTAAACATGGGCTCTAAAATGCATCCCTTAAGACCTATGAGCACTTGTTTATCTTCGATACTATGAAACACATCTTTTTTCTGCACTTGTTTTGGTCCATATTACCACCTCTGAAATTTGCCTAAAAAAAATGGCTCTGAGCACTATGGGACTCAACTGCTGAGGTCATTAGTCCCCTAGAACTTAGAACTAGTTAAACCTAACTAACCTAAGGACATAACAAACATCCATGCCCGAGGCAGGATTCGAACCTGCGACCGTAGCGGTCTTGCGGTTCCAGACTGCAGCGCCTTTAACCGCACGGCCACTTCGGCCGGCTGAAATTTGCCTATCCTACAATATTAGCATCAACAGTGCCGGTACATATATTCCACTACCACAGATATCGGAACTATTTTCGCTTATAGCTCTCTACTCGGCAAATTGATACATTTAATGTTCTCCACCCTCCCTGACAGTTTGTAACATCATCAGGGACTTACACTGCGTCATGATGTTTAAGGGACACTTCACTTTCTAAAGGGAGATGAAAATCCAACCGAGCGGTCTAAGGCGCTGCAGTCATGGACTGTGCGGCTCGTCCCGGCGGAGGTTCGAGTCCTCCCTCGGGCATGGGTGTGTGTGAGTTTGTCCTTAGGATAATTTAGGTTAAGTGGTGTGTAAGCTAAGGGACTGATGACCTTAGAAGTTAAGTCCCATAAGATTTCACACACATTTGAAGATTTTCAGAATCTAATAATCATGGAACCCGGTAGTAAGGAAGGAGGAATGAGTTACCGGAGAATATCGACTTGGTAGCAGGAACGAGAGAGGAGAAAGAATAATTGAGTTCTGCAATATATTTCGGCACGTAATAACAAACACACTATTAAAAAGAGAATAAGAGGAGGTATACTTTTTGAGACCCGGAGACACAGGAGGATTCCACCTGGATTACATCATGGCGAGATAGAGAATTCGGTATCAGGTATTGGACTGTAAGACGTGCCAGGAGGAGATACAGACACGAATCACAATTTAGTAATGAACATTACCCTGAAGTATAAGTTAAGTGCCCAGACGAACCATTGCAGAAAAGAACTGGGCTGTAGCGATATTGAGGAGTGATGAGTTTGGTTCACTGATTTGAAGGAGAGGACCAGCCAGCGAGGTTCAAATGGATTCAAATAGCTCTGAGTAGTATGGGACTTAACATCTGAGGTCATCAGTCCCCTAGACTTATCCGAACCTGCGACCATAGCAGCAGCGCGGTTCCGGACTGAAGCGCCTAGAACCGCTCTGCCACAGCCGCCGCAACCAGCGAGGTCATCGGTCCCATCGAATTAGGAAAGAATGGGAAAAGGAGTCGGCCGAGCCCTTTCAGAGTAGCCATCCCGGCATTTTCATGAAGCGATTTTAGGGAAATCACGGAAAACCTAAATCAGGATGGTTGGAAGCTGGTTTGAGCCGTCGACCTTCCGAATGCAGAGTGCTGAACACTGCGCCACGTCGCTTAGTGAGGAATGATGAGATGCGCCTGACGTTCTTTAAGTCTATGTATACGGAGATAATCAATACGAAAAGAAGCTGAATAGACAATCACAGATAGAATGAAAGTAACTGCGAAGAAACGTGTGTTAACACAGGAAGAAGTTCAAAAGATCGACGAAAGATTGTTCAAATGGTTCAAATGGCTCTGAGCACTATGGGACTCAACTGCTGTGGTCATCAGTCCCCTAGAACTTAGAACTACTTAAACCTAACTAACCTAAGGACATCACACACATCCATGCCCGAGACAGGATTCGATCGACGAAAGAAGGAACTGCAAAAATAGCAGGGTCAGAAAAGAATGCAGCAAGCAATATAGGTCACTTAGGAATGAAATGAGTAGGAAGTGCAGGGAAGCGAAGACGAAATGGCTGCAAGCAAAATCCGAAGAAATCGAAAAAGAAATGGTAAATGGAAGGACTGATGCGGCATTTAGGAAAGTCGATACAATCTTCGATGAAATTAAAAGCAAAGATGCCATCATTAAGAGCGCGATGAAAATTATACACTTTAATCGACCTGTGGACGTGTTGTAAAGTTGTTCGCGTCATGGAGCAACAAGCTTCTTATAAGATGGTTTTCCGGAAAAGACGATTAGGACGCCGTGCTCCTCAGGAAAGGCTCATGCCGCCGTCCGGTTTAAAACGATAATTTTTTTTCTTTACATTTAAAGAATTGTTTTTATACCACGCAACCCATAACCCCACATGATTTCCGACAACTCATCGAGGAAGCTAGTGATACCATGACACCAGAAAATTTACATTTCGTCCTCAGCTCGGAAGGTGCAGTGAGATATGCATTCGGGAAAGTTGGCACTCGTTAGAACCCATCACTTAAATAACCATTCGGACACCAGAATATCCATCCGAATAGTCAGTTTATGTAGAGCTAGTTGTACCAATCCCCAAAATTTCGAACATTTATAGGTGCCTAACGAAAACTGATAGAAATTTGATTGCACAGTTGGCTTAAATACATCAGCTGCATGATAAGGAATAATAATGTTTTAGTTAGTACATTATAACTCCTCTGAAAAATAATGAAATAAAAATTGATAACTCCACATAAAGAGTAACGTTTTTTGTGGTTATCTATCTAAATGTTACTTACTATTTTGTAAATTGCGGAGAAAAGCACCTAATCTGAAACACCTCGTATGTCCCGCATTTCTAAGAACAACTGACACCACTGAGACACAGATAAAGCTTTTGTAACTAAATTTCGTGGCTTTTTGCAGCAAACAATGCAGCCATTACAATTTCTTATGTTAGTGACTAAAGTTAAATTTAAAAAAAAAAACACAGCTGCTTTATACATAATAAAATTAAAAATTCAGTCTTTGATACAGGTATGTCACTGATTTAAATCTGCTTCTTGTAGGTAACGTACTATTAAACTGTTAATTTCAGGGTCGTTCTCACTCATTAATGTTTCAATATTTGTTCACGTGGTAATCTTCATTTTAGGAGATATCCCCACAGTTTATTTTGATGTGGAATATATTTGGAAGAACCCAATTTGACATCATAACGATCTCGGTCGTCTGCTGGATGTTAGCTGGGCCTTCAAACCCGTACAGATGTGCAGGGAAACATGAGTGGCCCAACCTTACAGTAATAATTGATATTAAATATCGCCATGGGAGATTTCTATGGTTGTACCATGGTTTTGTTGGTATACAAAGCTGAATTGAAACGAACGAAAAGCCCTGTTCCAGCTTCGAATTTTGTCATTAGTTCAAAAAATGGTTCAAATGGCTCTGAGCACTATGGGACTTAACATCTGAGGTCATCAGTCGCCTAGAACTTAGAACTACTTAAACCTGACTAACCTGAGGACGTCACACACATCCATGTCCGAGGCAGGATTCGAACCTGCGACCGTAGCGGTCGCGCGGTTGCAGACTGAAGCGCCTACAACCGCTTGGCCACACCGGCCAGCTTTGTCACTAGTCTTCCCATTTATCGTAGGCCTCTTTTTTTTTTCTTTTTGATACGTGTAGAAAGTCGCAATTTGGAAACTGTAAATAGCGGGTTCCCCTTCCTTGACACTTTCTTTAGCAGAACTGTTTACTACTTCATTATGCATTGCTACCTGAGTGACCCTTTACTCACATTAGATGAATAGATTTATTTTCTTTGTTGGCCTTTGATATTAATTGCATGACATCACAAACATAGTTGTTATCAGCTCTCCACTTTCCTCATGTTCTAATTGCGCCAAAGCACTTTTAGAGCCAGACAGAATTAGTATTTTGTTTCCTTTTTCAGTTCCACACTTAATTGCTTCTTTAATTGCTGTTGCTTCTGCCTTCTAAATACTGATTAACGGTGGTAATAAAAACTTTTTAGCTATCCGCAACCTGGAGCAATAACATGCGCAGCCAACTCCTTCGCTTGTTTTAGATCCGTCAGAAGGCACACGCAAAAAATCTGGCTATTTGCTTTCCAGGTAATTTGTTACACCACTATTAGTTCTAAACACTTGACCCGGACAAAAAGCTGTAGACAAAAAACTTCACGTTGTGAAATTGTTGTTTCTTATTCGTTACTAAACACTGGCAACATTCGGTCCTTCCTAGTCAAAAGAAACTTAAATCTGAGACATCGGTAACATTTTACTGACAGTGGCGTTCGTTTATCTTCTCCAGGATATCTTCTTTCTGTCAGTCGCTTAGCTTTAACTGTCGCGCGATGGTTAATTATTATGGATCTTTCAAGCACAAACTTTTTAACGAGTCGTTCTCTACAAATGTCAACAGGCATTTCTTCGGCCTCTGTGAGAAGGGAAGTAATTCGTGAGCACTTCATTGCTCCTTGGCTTTGCCGAATAGCCCGAAATTACTTTTACTTTTTTTAATGCATGTTGTGCGGCATTTATTAACATACAGTTCCACATATCGGTCCTGCAACTGTTCATATGGAGTGGAACGATCTGCACCGTGTTGGTAATATTCTTTCCGTTAGCACAGCACGCTCCATTGATCCAGAATTCTACGGTAAAGAGATAGACAAAAGAGAGTCCAGTCACTCCAAATTTGCAACATATAATTTGACAGGCAACGCCTTAGCGTCTGTGGTCATTACTCTGTCGAAAGATCAGCTGTTTTCGAATTACATTCCGCTTATTTCTTCTGTGACTGTCGCTTTCGCATCCTCACGGCGGTCGAATGTAGGAACTGCTTTGCGATCTCCTTCGGTGAAGAGAATGAGATATTTCGGGCTTCATCACATTCCTTTTCGGTGCTATAATGAGTGACGAGTAACATTCCTTACGCTTGTTTAGACTTCGTTGATCTTTTGTTTGTCAACAAAGATTAGGATCCGTACGAATCTGCTACGCAGCTCGCTGTTTTTGTAGTAACTTCGGTAACATTAATAGTGATCCACCGAAGGTCTTCCCATCTCTCACCGCATTCCACGCCACAAAGTTTTCTAGCACGGTGTCCGCCACCGGCAGCTGAGTGTTGCCGGCACGGTAGCTCAGCGTGTTTGGTCAGAGAACTGGTTGGCCTCTGTAATAAAAAATCTGAGTCGAAGGATCAACAAACGAACTTGAACGGATGTCATGTGACGTCCGCAACGACCAAATACAATTAACTATAACGAACGAAATGCAAAAAAATAAAAAATAAAAAAAGTGGTCGGCGCGGAAGAATGTCAATCCTAAGGGCACGGGTTCGGTTCCCGAAAACATTCGCAACTGACAATATTTTTCCAGTTGTAATTGGATTTCCTGGAACAAAAACCGTTAAAACATAGCTCTGAAATGTCCTGAACAAATAATTTAAAAGAGCTCGTTCTTCGGCACCTGAGTGTACGCGGCTAACAATAAGCATTATCTATCACATGCCTAAGAATCAAACTTGAGGTGTAAATTCAAATTTCAAATACATTTCTGTATAATGGGAAATTATGGTATAGTCATGTTTATTAACCATCCTGTTAATCACAGTGAACTGGGTACGAATGTGATCAGGCGCGACGAATTAACCCATTATGCACGTTACGTCCAGCGCTTTGCATTCTGGCGACGATGAATAGAGAGCAATCGATATGCCGGTATGCAGACAGAGTATGACAGACAAACGCAAACTACAAATATGAGGAAGGCCACGAACTTATTTGTAAAGGTACAAAGTCTTTATTGTTCACGAGCGCCCCAAGGAAGTATGATACGGCCGCTATTATGTTCTTTATACACAAATGATCTGGCGGACAGGGTTAGCAGCAATCTGTGGCTCTTTGCTGATGATGCCGCGGTGCACGGGAAGGTGTGTCGTTGAGATTGGAATCGAAAAATTTACAGTTGGTGTGATGGTTGGCAGATGTAGAAAACTGTAATCTAATGCAAAAAAATGGCTCTGAGCACTATGCGACTTAACTTCTGAGGTCATCAGTCGCCTAGAACTTGGAACTAATTAAACCTAACTAACCTAAGGACATCACACACATCCATGCCCGAGGCAGGATTCGAACCTGCGACCGTAGCAGTCGCTCGGTTCCAGACTGTAGCGCCTAGAACCGCAAGGCCACTCCGGCCGGCAATCTAATGCAGATGAGTAGGAAAAACAAACCCATAATATTCGAATACAGCCTAAGTAGCGTGCTACCTGACACTGTCACGATTAAATATCTTGGCGTGACGTTGCAAAGCGACATTAAACTTGACGAACTTGTGAGGATTGTGTCAGGGAAGGAGAATGAGCCACCCATTCTTGAGTACTGCTCGAGTGTTTAGGATCCAGACGACGTCGTATTAAAGAAAAGCAGTTCCGAGGCGGATTGCTAGATTTGTTACCGGTAGGTTCGAACAACAAGTGAAACGTTCCCTTTGAAAAATTATAAATGACTGTGCTGGTAAAGTTCTACGTCATTTGATTTTCAAACAGCTGAGCAAAACTCTACGTACTCAAAACAGTTTTCTCTTTACTTATTCTGATCATCACAAAACTGACACACAATATTTTTGGCGCAACGCAGTCTGACCCTCAAAAATCCCTACTAAAGAATGGCCCTGACTAACAATAGCCCATACCTTTCATGAATCACTTACTTCACAAAAATATTCGTTAGTCGAACTACTGCAATACAGCGAGCGCCAATACTGTCAACTAAATAAAAGATTCTAACTACTGAAGGTACTAACTACTGATAGGCATAGACAGCAAACGAAAGATTTTGGTAGAGAACAAACAATGTATTTACCTTAATAGCGTTCAAAAATCACTATATATATAATTTGTGACATCCAATTAAACAAATTTCATTTTTCTGACGGACACACGTCCAGATCGTCCGCTGAAAACTCTGGCATTTGTCTCCCCACATCCACCCACTGCTTGCGACTCACCTCCAACTCCACAACGCTACGCGCTGTTCACATCCAACTGCCCAACACTACACAAGCGAATATTCCAACAATGACTCCAACCAGCCAGAGACTGCACACAGCGCAGTCAGCGATTTTCATACAGAGGACTGCGTGGCGTTACCAACATAAAAACCTAAACAGATCACTTACACAAGCAAGTATTACAGGGATGCTTCAGGAGCTGAAATGGGAACTCTGGCAGGAAGGCGGCATTCTTTTTTAGGAACACTGCTAAGAAAATTTAGAGAACCGGTATCTGAAGCTGACGACAGGTTGGTTCTACCACCACCAACCTACATTCCTTGTAAGAATCACGAACATAAGAGAAATTAGGGCTCTTACGGAGCAATATAGACAATCGTTTTTCCATCGCTCTATTTGCGAACGGAAGAGGAAAGGAAATGAATAGTGGTGGTACAGGAACCGTGCGCACCCACAGTACGCAGACCTGAGAAGTATGTAGGTAGATGGAGATTATTGTGTGAAATGCTATTGCAGTATGTACTGAATAGTATTAGAAATTACATTTCATTAAATTTCTGGCTCACGACGAAAATAAGTCATTTGATGTGATATTTAAATCACGTATTTGTTTTTGGGGCTACAAAGATTAAGAATAGCATTATAGAGCAGTCGTTCAAACAGATGACAGGTACACAGCTCTGATGTATGTGTCACGTTTCTTGCCTTATCAACGCTGCACTGTGGAAAATTACGTAATCCAGGCGCTGTTCATTGAGAGAATAGTTTCTCCCCTTTACACTCTGGGAAGTTCGACATTTGTGAACTCATAGTGCGTAAAGTAATTTGGCACTTATTGATTAAGCTATACTTTTACAAGAGATTCAATGTGTCAGAGCTGCTGCGTACTCGCCATGATGACAGCACTCGTTGCCTGATTAGAAGTATAACCTCTTGTGCTGCGGCAATAACGGGTGGGGTACACAGCATTAGGAGTGATGTAAATGGCGACCACATCAAGCTGTTTCGACGAGGACGACTTCAGACCTAATAAACACAAGCGACTTTGCGCAGATGCTAATAATTGCACAGGTCTGTAAAAAAATATTTTTTAAAAGTTGTTTGAATTTTGATAACTGAGTTTTATGTAATTTTCACCACTGATTTCAAAAATACAATCCATTTTGTTCTATCACGTCAGGTTTTCTCACAAAAAGGGAGTATTTTTAGGTATAATAACAAAATTTAAGCAGTTTATCACATTTTATTCCAACGTTATTATTTTATTTATAAATCACGTTGTAAACTACATTTCCATTATACTTCCATTTCTCTTTAAGCTCTTAAGTCCTTAAATAACGCTTTCGCTTTCTGTGTAGAAGTACTGCTTTAAGGCTTCTTTTTGAAGAATCAATAAAAAGTCTCCACTCATCAGGAGCATATTCTATTTTGAAACGTGCCTTAAGTCCAGGAACATCACTGCAAAAAATCAGGCCACCTTCTTGAGAGAATAAAGATACAAACTCCTTTTCCCACGATCGATACCAAGAAAAGGATGTACCCGGAGCCAACATATGTTTATATTTCAATCTAGATCCTAAAACCTCTGCCGATTCTTTAAAAAGGCCTATGTCTCTAACTAAATCGTTCAGTTCAGATTGTGAGAATGGAATGGGATCGGTTGTGCCAGGAACGTAGCAATCTCTGTCTTCTTCACTATCACCTTGCTGAGCCAATGGCTCGTGATGATCTACATTATGCGAAGAATCTGGAGAAGATGGTATTGGTACTTCAGGGCCATGAGCAACAGGGCGAATGACTGATTGAATGTTAGGTTAAGAAATATCCTTTTTGTTTTTCAAATTGAAACCTCGTACGTTGCAAGAACAAAAATAGCAGTCATCACTATGATTTTTGGGCTTCCCCTAAACCACTGGTAATCCAAAACGTAAGGACTGCTTTTTACGTTGAAACCATTGACTTAGTTGTTCAACACACAATGAACAAACTTTGTGTGGGGCCCATGGCTTATCTTGATCGCCTAACTTTATACCAAAATAGGCGAAATATACTTCTTCTACAAAATCGGATATGTTCTTTTGTTGTTTTTTAACGGTATAATTACCACAAATGTAGCAGAAGCAATGTGGCGAGTTTAGCCATTGTCAAAAATGATTCAAATGGCTCTGAGCACTATGGGACTTAACTTCTGAGGTCATCAGTCCCCTAGAACTTAGAACTACTTAAACCTAACCAACCTAAGGACATCACACTCATCCATGCCCGAGTCAGGATTCGAACCTGCGACCGTAGCGGTCACGCGGTTCCAGACTGTAGCGACTAGAACCGCTCGGCCACTTCGGCCGGCGTAGCCACTGTCCATTGTCCATGAAACAACTTCACAACACAAGAAAACAGTCACTACTTTAAAGCACTAGTAACAACACGTGAACAGCACAGAGTGAAGAGGTACTGTGACCTGAAGGACAACAGCAGAAGCTCACTCCTTGGTGATGGCGGGGGAAGGGGCAGCGCCACAGACAGACCCTGACATGAAAATACTGCAGGTTTCTCCTAATTACTCTTTATTTTACGTATATCTAGTATAAAAACGGCTAAATAAAAGTTTGTGGACATCCTAAAAACCAAACTTCAAACTCACCAGAGTGCTGAAATATCGAAATAACCTAAAACTACACAAGCAGTTGGTGAGATAACTGTACGTGATGGAATTTTTGCACTATATTTCCCGAAATCAGCGTTGACACTATAAAAATCACTTAAATTTCAAACAAGTTTTACGTCGCAGACCTGCGTTATGAGTGATATTTCAGGTGCACACAAGGCAGACATATTACTCCGAGAACTAATAGTTTGTGTTATGAGATAATGACGTATTTATAGTGCGTCTCGAGGTGCGTAATATGTATGGTAATATTCATGGTACGATGAGGAGCCTTTTGTATTCTCAAGTATTCTCCAAAACCAACACTGTAACAGCTTATAGAAAGAACAAAACCATTTTCCATTACTTTCTTTTCAAAATCTTGAAGTTCAACCCACACGTACGCCTGAAAAATGATGGGATTACCAGTCTTGGCCGTAGAAATTATTTTCCCAGTAACACATGCAGAATGTTATGCGTGTATGCCAAATTACTTCCGTAAGGTAAGATGTATTTAACTTTATAGGCATCGATTGAGGGTTAGACGTACCAAACAGCTGTCAGATATAGTCTACCCCAGACACTAGTAACAGGGAAAAGATCATATCACGTGTCGTCGCTATTACTGTATTGTTGCAAAGATGCGCGTGGTTCCTCTACGTTCGTGGAGTGATTAGGCTTTCTTGTCAAGTTTTATTGTTCTCTAAAGTGTATTAGTAAATTGAAAGTTTCCTGTCGGGCCTACTAATGGTGTGATAAAAATCTAGCAAATTGGCACACAGGTCGAGATGCTGAACTGCATGATCGTGTTTCAGATCACCATCCAGCCACATTGATTTAACAGTAAATCATTGCAGGCAGGTATAGGGACGCGTCGTTAACCAGGTGACTTTCTGCCTCCTTGCCTCGTCCGTCTCCATCTGAGTTCACGTCTCGTCACTAATAACCTCAACATCGACGATCCAGTAATCACTGATATTCATTTTTATTTAAAGATTACCGTTCTAGGAAGAACTCAACAAAACTCAAAAAATTTAAGTAAAAGAAACGAGTTGTTCTTCCACAAACGTTGAGAACTGTACAAACATAAACCACATTTTGTCGAAATCTCAGGTTTAAAGTGAAAATGAGGCTACTCTTTAATGCTTTTTGACGTCGAAAATGTTTTCTGATTTTCATTCACTTTCTTCAGACGTTTGACATGTGTTCGAGAGTGACTGAGGTTCAAATATACATAAGCAGGATTTATTTTCTCCAGCAGTATCCGTGAAGTACTAGATAGTTACTGAAGAAAGAAAAAGCTAGGTCGAGAAACTCAGTCATACAAAAATAAAAGGCACACACATGAATTCTGGTTCTTACTAACAGAATGACGGATTTTAATGATTGTTTTCATTGTAAATTTACGTATTTTCAGAATTTTAACTATTCTTTCACCTTTACGAATCTCTATTTCTATTGATAGCTACACCGGTCATCGCCTTGACCATTTACTATGTCATTAATTCCGTTTTCTGACTTTCGTGTTAAAGGAACAAATGGTCACATGAAGGGAGATATAGAAACAAATTTGCCGTAATAATGTATTTAAAATAATAGCATCACAACAATGTTCAGACTACAGAAAAATGAGTTCAAAATTTAATCGTTTTCTCTATATTTCTGTCATCAATTTCAGCTTCATGTAAGAAACCCGTCCTCGTTCTCTAAAACTGTGTTCACTATAGGTCTTTTTTAAATAACTTAGCCCAAGCAGCTTTTTCGGACAGACTACAAATGTTTTAACACTATTAAACTTTCTCTTCATGTGTGTTCTTCACACATATATTAAAGTCAGGGTGTGAACCTGCAAATTTCTTTCAAATTTCGTCTTCCTCGTCTCACCGACGCAACAGTAAAAACGAAAGAAGTGTGCCCGCGTTACAGCGTGCATCGTCCACTTACTTTGATATATGATCCAGCACCGTAATTTGACTTCTATGACTCAGCAGAGCCCATTTCCAGCAACTTGTATATTAATAACACTGGTTGTCATTGAGCTATGTGCGAGTAAATATCTTTAAGTACGGGTTTCAATGGAACCATAGCAGCAATGAGCGCGAAGATGTGCGTTGCCAAATGAGAAAACGTGCCCTGGGAAAGTAAGACAGAGCCATTGAAACGAAGCGCCATTAATGAGGTTTGTTTAGGCCGAGATAGGGTCACGCGGTGTCCATATATCGCGCGCTCGCCGACATGCCTGTAATTGGGAATTATGGCGGTCAGAGCTCACGGCAGAGGACCCCGGAACCCGCTGGCTGCGCGCGCACCTTTGCTGCGGACAGCAGTGCGCATGCGCGTTAATGAACTGCGTCGGCGCGGCGCGCACCATTCTCATGTAAATTGTTACAATTTATCCCCTCCGCGCCGCGTGTTTCGTTCTTAAAATGGATAGCGTGGCGCACCGTGTTTTTTATGGGCTGGGAAAAGATATTAAATATTGCTTATGATATAATTATTCACAACTGTTTTCACTTTGATGTGAGGCTCATTATTCTGTGAGAGAGCGGCAGAGCTGAATGGACAATTTTCGTAATGGTTCCGAACAAAGGTTAGAATAGTCTCTCATGACGAAGAGTGTGTAACTTTTGACGTCATTATGCCAGTTGACTTGGCAGTGTCGAAGATATAATGAACACAACAGTTCCAGGCGTGAGAAAATGTGACCCAGCTGCACAACAAAGTTGCCTAACGCACAGAGAAGTAATTTCAGTCCACAGCGTCTACGAGCGACTTATGCAGCTGAGCCATGTATCTGTTATTCAGAACATTTTACGAGCATTCTACGTGGCCATAAAGAGCTGGAATGCGGCCTGACAGTACCGAGTTACTTTCCTATACAATAAATTCACGTACTGTCGTCGGAACATGTAAAGTGAATCATCTAATACACCTACAGCTGGCTGTAAATAATTATTTTATACGTTATAAGGGTAGATTGTTACTTAATAACAAGGTATCAATAACAGAGTAGTCGTTTGGTAGCGTCGTAAATGAAAATTTTGAAAATCCGTTCCCACTGAACACTGACAAGCTGTTTTATAAAAAATGAAGTATAAGCAGTGAGAAAAGTATTGGGAAAGAATCTGCGCTATACCAAAAACTAATACGGTTTTATCCAAAATGTTTTCCCTCTTGGACGCAGGGTATGCGCAACGGTTATTTATCTAAATAAAAAGTGACAACTCGTGGCAAAAGTTCGTGTCCGTAAATTCTTCAGGAAGTATGAGCAAGTCATGGTGGAAAATAAAAAAAATGGTCCAAATGGCTCTAAGCTCTATAGGACTTAACTTCTGAGGTCATCAGTCCCCTAGAACTTAGAACTACTTAGACCTAACTAACGTAAGGACATCACACACATCCATACCCGAGGCATGATTCGAACCTGCGACCGTAGCGGTCGCGCGATCCCAGACTGTGATGCCTAGAACCGATCGTCCACCCCGGCCGACGTGGAAAATTAAACAGTAATTATAGTGTTTGGCTACTGCGGCACGCTGTGTTGATCAGAATGATTAATTCAAATGAAATGTAAGTGCAACTACTCTCGATGAAGACTACTTGTAGATAGTATCCGAAGTTTCTGTTACTTTACTGTAATATGGTTTTTATTTATTTATTTAGTCTCCGTAGCTAATATCTTGATGGTTACATTATGGAATCTGCCTTAGGACAGATTCAACACTAAGTTAACGGTCAGTTGAGAAACATGTACGGTGATGCAATTATGATTTATATCTAAGTACTTACAAGGGAAGGATTATCATTTCGAATGTACTTCTCTTCGACTTATCACATTTAATTGTTTCTGTTTCGTTGCACTATGAGCAATACTTCATATAGAACTAAAATTTTTATAGTCATACTGCTTTATAAACAAAATGAACTGCCGTCAGTCTGGCGATCTGAAAGTTTCTAGTTCGAATCTCTTAAGCAGCAAAGTTCTTTTTTACTGTTATATAAATTGCATGTTTATTATTAAAAGGAAAGCATGTTCAGTAAATACTGGATCATAACTTTTTAATAAAAATAACACCTTTTTATTTTTGGTTACTCTTCATCCAAATACAAATTAAATTTTGATACAGACATGCATCTAAAGTTAAAGGGAGAAGTTAGATTTAAGAAAAATGCTGGCAGTAAATAGAGGAGACATAGAAGTCTTAGGAAAGAAAAATTCGTTTTCTGTTGCTAAGGACATCTTCCTGTAGATACCTGCGGCTATCTGAATTCCATTTACACCAGAAGAATCTGTTAGATGATTCTTGTGAGTGATGTCTGCCGCAATAATTGTTTGCTTCTTTAGTCGCAGTGACTCTCAAAGTCTCAGGTGACGGTTCTAGTTTGTCCCTGCTAACATCATTCGCTCCAACAAATCCAGCAATATACTGATTTTCTAATGCCCTACGTTCCTCTTTCGTGCATAGGGCCATCAGACTTTATGAAACCTGTATCTGCCAGTCCTTGACAGTAACGTAATGTTTCAGTCCCACTTTTTTTACGATCCAGAACACTTGGCTTTGTTACAGTTTCGTTATTACCGCGCGGACAAATTGTTAGCACTTTTTCCGAGATTGTAGTGGATTGCTGCACACTGTCCATTGTTAATAAGCGTTCATATGAAGATAGTGTACTGAACAAATCGCCTTGGTAATATTTTATACTTTCATGAGATACCACACCAGCAGATTAATTATCTAAATTAAGAGAATAGTTGTTATAGGGGAGAGTTACTTTTCTTGTTACATTCATTGTTTTATTTTGTTACTGCAGTGTTGTTTAACATTATGAGAGCCAGTAAGTACTTTTTATTCCCATTGTTTCCCATGCAAAACATCCAGCCTGAATCCATTACTGATTCTTCTAAAAATGTTGTATGAGTACATTTTCGTATGCATAAAGACACATATGGACCATTCCATACAATTTTATTTTATCTGGGGTACTGTTTGTTTCATTTTTTAACTTGTTGCACTTGAGATGGGAAACTAACCTTACAACAACCATAAATATCATTACGGAGAAGTACTCGTACTATTAGTTTAGTAAGCATCCAACAGTTCAAAATCAGTACTAGCCTATCTTTGCAATTTCAGGTTGTGTTTTTGTCCCGTTGGTGAAGATATGACAGGTGAGTTCGGATTCTGCAGTCGTCCATTCATGCATTCCGCCTGTTTGGTCGAAACGTGACCGCCTAGGAAAGTTGACCACTTTCTCTCTCTCCCTCTACGTACATAGGTTTTATAGGTAAGAAGACTCAGAGCATGTATTCAGTCATATCAATGGAAAGGATTTGTTGCTTCACGTACATTGAACCTCTCAGTATAGATGCGTGCGTACAGTGTCGCATATGTATCTGTATACTACAAATCGCTCGGACGGGTGCACTCTGAATTCAGCGTAATTGTGTACTGCTAATGTTAAATGGGGAGGGTGCAGGCGAGTACCGGTACATTCATCTAGAACAGCTCCGAGGTAATCGTGGAAGTTACCGGCGTCATCAGAAGAACGGTTCACAACCAGCAGCGTTACAGACCCTCTCTCCGTGAGGCACTGCGGGACCATTTCGGATAGAAAGTAGGTTACTCATTCACAACGAATGGACAAAAGGAATTTACTCAAAGGAGCACACCTCCATTCCTCAACCAAATTCGGATGAAGAATATTTCTTCCATCAGCGGTTTGTTTTGCTCTTGTCACCATACAGCAGTAAGTGATCCCTACAAACGAAATCCGTACCGTGGTGAATTTACCGAAATGAGTTGCGATTAATTGTGATATACACGATGTTAATTTTAAACGCATTACTCTACTTTTGGCATCGGCAGTGAGGAAACTGGAGAAGAATCACTTGGCGTTTTTTCGGTGGTGAAGGGCGAGGGTGAGGGGGACGGTTACCGGTCTCCTGGCTGGTTTCATGTGGTCCTCCACGACTGCTGCTCCTGTACTAGCCTCTTCTTCTCAGAGTAACAGCAGCGCAGGGTAGCCGTGCGGTCTTAGGCGCCTCGTCACGGTTCGCGCGTCTCCCCCCGTCGGAGGTTCGAGTCCTCCCTTGGGGCATGGGTGTGTGTGTTGTCCTTAGCGTAAGTTAGTTTAAGTTAGATTAATTAGTGTGTAAGCCTAGGGACCGATGACCTCAGCAGTTTGGTCCCATAGTACTTACCACAAATTTGCAGTTGAGAGTAGCACTTGCACCAAGCATCCTCCCGCCAAAGAAACTATTAAGACATCTTCAGAAATTTTATACGACAGAGCATCTCTGGATGCTGTCTAGACGCATGATAGCTCATCGTAATGGCTTCTATTAAAATGTTTCAAATGGCTCTGAGCACTATGGGACTTAACTTCTGAGGTCATCAGTTCCCTAGAACTTAGAGCTAATTAAACCTAACTAACCTACGGACAGAACACACTTCCATGCCCAAGGCAGGATTCGAACGTGCGACCGTAGCGGTCGCGCGGTTCCAGACTGAAGCGCCTACAACCGTTGGGCCACTCCGGTCTGCAATGGCTTCTATCACGGGAACTTCACGTCTGTAGCGAGCTCGACGACAGCCTGTGTCGACAGAAGCCGACTGAAAGAGTATTCCACCTCGTGGTTGCCACTGCTGTCGCCGATGGTCGGCCCAAGCTGATCCGGTTGCATACATCTACATCTACATCTACATCCATTCTCCGCAAGCCACCTGACGGTGTGTGGCGGAGGGTACCCTGAGTACCTCTATCGGTTCTCCCTTCTATTCCAGTCTCGTATTGTTCGTGGAAAGAAGGATTGTCGGTATGCTTCTGTGTGGGTTCTAATCTCTCTGATTTTATCCTCATGGACTCTTCGCGAGATATACGTAGGAGGGAGCAATATACTGCTTGACTCTTCGGTGAAGGTATGTTCTCGAAACTTTAACAAAAGCCCGTACCGAGCTACTGAGCGTCTCTCCTGCAGAGTCTTCCACTGGAGTTTATCTATCATCTCCGTAACGCTTTCGCGATTACTAAATGATCCAGTAACGAAGCGCGCTGATCTCCGTTGGATCTTCTCTATCTCTTCTATCAACCCTATCTGGTACGGATCCCACACTGCTGAGCAGTATTCAAGCAGTGGGCGAACAAGCGTACTGTAACCTACTTCCTTTGTTTTCGGATTGCATTTCCTTAGGATTCTTCCAATGAATCTCAGTCTGGCATCTGCTTTACCGACGATCAACTTTATATGATCATTCCATTTTAAATCACTCCTAATGCGTACTCCCAGATAATTTATGGAATTAACTGCTTCCAGTTGCTGACCTGCTATTTTGTAGCTAAATGATAAGGGATCTATCTTTCCATGTATACACAGCACATTACACTTGTCTACATTGAGATTGAATTGCCATTCCGTGCACCATGCGTCAATTCGCTGCAGATCCTCCTGCATTTCAGTACAATTTTTCATTGTTACAGCCTCTCGATACACCACAGCACATGCGTCAATTCGCTGCAGATCCTCCTGCATTTCAGTACAATTTTTCATTGTTACAGCCTCTCGATACACCACAGCATCATCTGCAAAAAGCCTCAGTGAACTTCCGATGTCATCCAGAAGGTCATTTATGTACATTGTGAATAGCAACGGTCCTATGACACTCCCCTGCGGCACACCTGAAATCACTCTTACTTCGGATGACTTCTCTCCATTGAGAATGACATGCTGCGTTCTGTCACCTAGGAACTCTTCAATCCAATCACACAGTTGGTCTGATAGTCCATATGCTCTTACTTTGTTCATTAAACGACTGTGGGGAACTGTATCGAACGCCTTGCGGAAGTCAAGAAACACGGCATCTACCTGTGAACCCGTATCTATGGCCCTCTGAGTCTCGTGGACGAATAGCGCGAGCTGGGTTTCCCACGACCGTCTTTTTCGAAACCCATGCTGATCCCTACAGAGTAGATTTCTAGCCTCCAGAAAAGTCATTATACTTGAACATAGTACGTGTTCCAAAATTCTACAACTGATCGACGTTGGAGATATAGGTCTATAGTTCTGCACATCTGTTCGACGTCCCTTCTTGAAAACTGGGATGACCTGTGCCCCTTTCCAATCCTTTGGAACGTGTGTTCTAAAAGAAAGAGAAGGTCTACTGCTTTATTGCTTATTGTACAACATTTTAAGCACTGTCCTTTTCAGAATAGTCCCCTCTACTAGCAATACACCGTCCCCATCGTTTCTTCCAGTTTTGGAACGCTCCTGGAACACATTTTGTGCAGGTTTCTCGTCGCATTGTCTTGTCTCTGCTCTCTGGTTTGGAAACGGCGCACTTTCAATGTGTTTTTCAGTTTGGGAAACTGTCTGCTGTGGCTAAATCCGAAGAATACGGTGGATGGGGCACAACGGGAATGTGGTGTTTTGCTAGGTAGCTGCAGACAAGGAGTGACGCGTGAGCTGGCGCATTGTCATGATGCAACATCCAGCTCTGGTTTTTCCCATAATTCGGGTCTCTTGCTGTGCACAGGATATTTCACGTGCACTAGGATTCTCTAGTAGACTTCCTTGTTTACCACCTGACCACATGGCACAAATTCACGATGGATAATGCCTTTGCAGTCGAAAAACACAGCCAACATCACCTTGATCTTTGACCGACTGTGCATGGTTTTTTTGGATGAGGTGATCCTTTGCCTACCCACTGCGACGACTGCATCTTCGTTTCAGCATCATAGCCGTACATCTACGTCTGATTGCCTGTTATGATGTTCTTAAGAAAGTTTCATTGTCATTAACAGCGTCAACCAGCTTCTCGAACATTTCAACACTTGTCTGCTGCTGATCTTCAGTCAAGAAACGCGGTACTAATTTTGCACTGAGACGACGCATCTCAAGTTTTACACTCAAAATTTGGTGGCATTATCTTACGCTGATGCCCACCTCTTTAGCAACATCCCGAACGGTTAAATGAGGTTTCCGCGGATCACAGCATGAACGCTATCCACGTGGCCATCATCTGTTGATGTGGAAGGACGACCAGACTTGAAATGGTCACAGACCGACATTATGCCCTGTCGAAGACGTTTAAACCACTCATAGCACTTCGTGGGACTCATACAGTCCTCCTCGTATGCTTGGTTAAGCATTCGAAATGTCTCTGTCAAAGTTTTCCAAGTCTGTGGCAGAATTTCACACACACACATATAAGTTATTTTCAAGCTCCCTCATTGAACCAATCCGAAGAGCAGGCTCTACACGTGCTTACATCAGCGGCTGTGGTTCGCTTGCTAGTTGTCCGACCGACACGACGTAAATGGCAGTTCGTTGTCTAAACCTGCCGGTAGATACCCACAGTGTTCGCGCGCGCTCTCCCTGTTGGTTCCCGCGCTATTTCAAAATTTCTGTTTCTTTTTGAACACACCTTGTATGTCACTTGCTCAGATTCGATTACTCCCGTGTGCCGAGTCGTCGGTTTTTAATTCCATCTTTATACGACTACTTACTTCCTTACACTTTCATTCAAGTCACATTTATACCTGATGCTTCCAAACTTATTTTAAATTGTCCTTACTTTCGATATAACATCATGAGGTATATAGTATTACGTCGTGGCGCTACCTCCAGACTCACAATGAGATTCTGAATGGGAGGGTTTTCACAAGGGGGTGACATTAATTATTGCTTAACAAAATATATGATGTTGCATAACTCAACAGTTGCGACGTGGAGGCACGCCACACTGGCGATGGACAATCTTCTAGATAGCACCACGATAGCGAACTTCTCTTGATTTAACCGAAACATTACCTTATTATGGTCCATCATCAGAACGTTTCCTTATAACCGGGAGAGCAACAGGCCAGTGAGCAGGCTGGTCGGCGTCAGGATTCGAAAGGGGAGACCGCAATGGTCACAGTAAAATCTTAAGTACAGGAGGGGAAATGATCACATATAATTTCTCATGGGGGTTATGGCTTTCTGCTGTAAAGCAGGTAACGAGACAAGACGGACATCGTTCGGTCGTCCCCCGAAAAATTCGCCGCCACTCTCTCGTATTTTTCCTCTGAAACACATTTAAAGTATAAAATAAGGAACGCCACTGATTGGGGTGAAGCAATAATTATTAAGCTAGTTAAATTACACTCAACTGAACTTCCTGTAGGGCTTCAAGCTACAATCACGTAAAGTAACAAAGCAAGTATGAAGGCAAATGAAATCGCCTCTCTTTTTTCTCCTCCTGTTGCTTTAACTTATTCTACGTCCTAGGAAGATTCTTCCAGCATAAATGTTCACTGGATTTAGAAAAGTGTTAACTAGTTTATAGATAATGGCACATTTTATCAGATAATAACCACATCAAAGTATAAAACTGTGTGGCAGCTGCAGTGAAACGTACTGCTTTTCATATAACGCCTTTGTGATCCACCGATCAGACCCACTCAATGCTTGTACTAAAACGTTAGCACAGTGGGAAAATGATCGGATAAAGTAGCTCAGTGGGGTTCTGGCTTTCTATTGTAAAGCCTTCTTGGGCGTTTTAAATTGTTTTTAGTCTTTTAACTTTTACCTTACATAATAAATTATAATCTTTTCTCACCTGTGAAACGGACTGATCTATAATTTCACGTATATTACATTTAGTATCTCTTCTCAAATATACAGATTATGCCGTACTATAGAAATGTATAAAAGATATCGCACTCATCTTCCAGTATAAATTATACTGACTATTTTTATGTGTTTTTATCCATTACTTCTAATAGTCTTTAACTGTTATTTTCCTGACCCCACTAGCATCTATCATTGTAAACTTGATATGTAAATGTACACTCCCTGCCCTTGTTCTTGTTTCCAGAGTGTGGACTGCGCCCCTACGTGACACTACAGTAACGTTGAGGCATCTTGTGCACTTTATTCTCACATTTAATGCATCTGGACAGTTTTTGTGCTGATGGAACGATAAAATCCGACGGTAAGCCCGAGAACCAAATTTAAAAATATTCCTACAAGGCTTACAAAGTTTTATTTAGTGCATACTTTTAAGAGAGCTCGAGAAGGGAAAGTTATCGAATCCAGCAAACCTCGGAGCAGTCTTTGGTTCACCGGAAATTGGCTGCAGAACGTCAGGCGGCCTTAAGAGCTACAGAGACATCAGAAAAGTCACAAGACCGTCGTATTTCATACGCTGTGCATGCACGTCTCTTATAGCTACTGACACACTTGAAGATACAGCAGCGGCATCATTTAAAGGCTGTACGATAGAGGGACGTCGTAACTTTACGTGTGAAATGTGAGAGCCTGTTGGAGAGGCTGCATTTGCTTATGGTCTATTGACTAAGTATGTTAATCATACATTAGTCATCTTAGGGGGATGAGTCAAAAATGTAAGCACTAAAATGCACTGAAATGGAAGGAAGAAAGGGTTGGTGTATGTTGCTCCGGTGGTAAAATCTCCTATCCAGTACTAGGTGAGGCTGAGAGACCCCTAAAAACTTTACTTCTGTACGAATGTAACGAATGGAAGCATTTTAAATATAATCAGGGAATGTAAGGCATGCTTTCACGTTTGACATACAGCAAAAAGGTAGCAGCACAGTCGTTATGTACCTGCTTACCGCCACTGGATACGTTTTTTATACCGACGTCTCTGCACCACTTTAAACACAGACATTCCTAAATCACTCGCTTACCTGCTGATTATAGCAAAACTAGTGATATGGTAGCTCAGCCGTGCATAACAATTACACTACTGGCCATTAAAATTGCTACACCACGAAGGTGACGTGCTACAGACGCGAAAGTTAACCGACACGAAGAAGATGCTGTGATATGCAAATGATTAGGTTTCCAGATCATTCACACAAGGTTGCCAGTGGCGACACATACAACATGCTGACATACACAAACAGCAGTTGGCCGACGTTGCCTGGTGAAACGTTGTTGTGATGCCTCGTGTAAGGAGGAGAAATGCGTACCATCACGTTTCCGACTTTGATAAAGGTCGGATTGTAGCCTATCGCGATGGCGGTTTATCGTATCGCGACATTGTGCTCGCGTTAGTCGAGATCCAATGACTGTTAGCAGAATATGGAATCGATGGGTTCAGGAGGTTAAAACGGAACGCCGTGCTGGATCCCAACAGCCTCGTATCACCAGCAGTCGAGATGACAGGCATCATCCACATGGCTGTAACGGATCGCGCATCCACGTCTCGATCCCAGAGTCAACAGATGGGGACGTTTGCAAGACAACAACCATCTGCACCAACAGTTCGACGACGTTTGGAGCAGCATGGACTATCAGCTCGGAGACCATGGCTGCGGTTACCCTTGGCGCTGCATCACACACAGGAGCGCCTGCGATGGTGTACTCAACGACGAACCTGGGTGCACGAATGGCAAAACGTCATTTTTTCTGATGAATCCAGGTTCTGTTTACAGCATCATGATGGTCGCATCCGTGTTTGGCGACATCGTGGTCAACGCACATTGGAAGCGTGTATTCGTCATCGCCACACTGGCGTATCACCTGGCGTGATGGTATGGGGTGCCATTGGTTACACGTCTCGGTCACCTCTTGTTCGGATTGACGGCACTTTGAACAGCGGACGTTACATTACAGATGTGTCACTACCCGTGGTTCTATCTACCCTTCATTCGATCGCTGCGAAACCCTACATTTCAGCAGGATAATGCACGACCGCTTGCTGCAGGTCCTGTACGGGCCTTTCTGGATACAGAAAATGTTCGACTGCTGCCCTGACCAGCAAATTCTCCAGATATCTCACCAGTTGAAAACGTCTGGTCAAGGGTGACCGAGCAACTGGCTCGTCACAATGGGCCAGTCAATACTCTTGATGAACTGTGGTATCATGTCGAAGCTGCATGGGCAGCTGTACCTGTACACGCCATCCAAGCTCTGTTTGACTCAATGCCCAGGCGTATCAAGGCCGTTATTACGGCCAGAGGTGGTTGTTCTGGGTACTGATTACTCAGGATCTATGCACCCAAATTGCGTGAAAGTGTAATCACGTGTCAGTTCTAGTATAATATATTTGTCCAATGAATACCCGTTTATCATCTGCATTTCTTCTTGGTGTAGCAATTTTAATGGGCAGTAGTGTAGTTATGGATAATGGAAGAAACAATAATGAAAATGAGAACCAGACTAGCACAGGCAAAAGAAATCTATTAATATCAAACAAAATTCTTAATATGATGAGTAAATCACAGATAGTGTACATTTGTAAACTACGAAATTCAATAATGGACCGTGGGAACCCAGGCTAAGAAGAGAAATGAATCGTTTAAGATGTGGTAGTAAAGAAGAGTAGACTGAGTAGAGTGGTGAGATAAGAAATAAAAATATTCTTTGTAGAATCGGGGAGCAGATGAATACGTGGAAAACGAGAAGATAACATATCTTTCAAGACATCATAAATTGGTTTCCACGGTACTAGTGGTACCTATACAGTGTAAAACTGCAAGGAAGTTTAGAAACTGGAATATATTCAACAGGTAATTGAGAACTTGCATAAATGAGGCCGTTTTGACTCACTGGCGACGTTTGTATCGGTTAGGTAATAAGAGTGAATTTCTTGATTACTTGCTATTGTATTAAAATTAACAGGTGGTTTTGGTTTTTGCAGACGTGATGAGGTTTAAAATTTTGGAACTATAAGTAAAACATATCAACAGGTTTATAAAACATGAAAACTACAATTCGATATTATAAGCCACGCGCACAATAATGTTGGATTTGCACTGTCATGGAATAATCTGTTAACTGTAAGGGTCGCCGAAAACAGCGCCAGGGTCGTTTGGTTTCGTCTCACGTATACCATATTTAAAAATGTTAATAATCCCAAAAAGATACAACTTTCTTTCCTCATGATTCAAAGGACAACACACACCCATTCCCGACGGAGGACTTGAACCTCCAACGGGAGGAGCCGCGAGAACCGTGACAAGACGCCCTGGACCACACGGCTACCCCGTGCGGCAGTGAAAGAGTAAATAGCTTTTTCAGAGAGTAATTATTTTTTCTTAATTCAGGTAATGTTCTTCACATCAATAAATATCTTATCCTACACACTTTATAAACTGACCTAAGTTCATCAGGGTTCAAACTATCTCGTACCAAATTTCATGGATATCGGTTACGTGGTTTAGTAGCAAAAAAGTAAGAGACAGTGTCACTTTCGCGTTTATGATATTAGTAAGTAAGTGTGGATTAAACGCGTTGAGGATTGTATAAGCACTGCATTTCAGGTGTTACCCGGTGCATATCAGTAAGATGAAATGAAATATGCGTATGGCTTTGTTGCCTGGGGTACCCCAAAAAAATGGTTCAAATGGCTCTAAGCTCTATAGGACTTAACTTCTGAGGTCATCAGTCCCCTAGAACTTATAACTACTTAAACCTAACTAAACTAAGGACATCACACACATCCATGCCCGAGGCAGGATTCGAACCTGCGACCGTAGCGATCGCGCGGTTCCAGACTGCAGCGCCTAGAACCGCTCGGCCACCCCGGCCGGCGGGGTACCCCAGTCAGCATGTTTGCAACTTGTAAGTCTTCTTATTTGACGTCACTTCGGTGACTTGCGTGTCAATGGTGATTAAATGATGATCAGAACAACACATCCAATCGGGAGTCGTAAAAAGCCCCACCTGATTTGGAATCGAACCCGATCGGGAGACGATCAACAGCACCACGAGCTGCTCATGAAAATCAGAACAAATTGGGTTCTAAAATGTGTCAGACTTGTGACTCATATTAGTATGGAAGTATGGATTATGCACGAGGTGGACTGTATAAGCATTGTATTCATAACGTTGAACTGTCTTATTAAAATGCATCCAACAACAAAATCATTTTCACAAATACGACAAAGTTCAAAGATGAAAGACTCAATAGCATTTTCAGAGTAATTATGTTCCACATTTCGCGTTATATTCTTCAAATCAATAAATACGTTATACGACGCACTTTACAAAGTATCCTGTGTTCTTCCGTTTCGTCCAAGCTACCTCCATAACAAATTGCATCAAAATCGGTTTAGTGGTTCAGTCGTGAAAGCGTAACGGGCTGAGCTACTTTCCCATTTATGATATTAGAATGGATTTGGCTTCCAGGATAGCAGCGTTGCTTCATTTCGTCTACTTTGTGAACCCAATTTTGATATTACGTTTATTGCTAAAGTCATTTTTGGTTTCTGTTCGGGGCTGAAGAAAATGCTGTCCAAGTGCATATCGTTTTCCGAGAGAACTTCAAGTGAATGAATGTTGCATTTTCTTCTTGATGAGTCAGTATTGTCAACAACAAAGTCTATAATCGAGAACATGTACACAGATGGAAGGGTTAAAATTCTGTAAACCAAAACATCAGTTTGGGGGCCTTCGCTCAGTCCATATTCTCAGCTCATTAGATTGTTGATTTCATGCCGCCGACTTCGCAATTCTTCCTTTCTATGACTGACAGCAGTGTTATCGGTAAATTTTATCTCAGATATCCTTCCATTCTGAATTTTAATCCGATCCTTTACATTTATTTTATTTTTGTATTATCTTCATTGATGTGCGGATTAAATAATAAGGGAAGAAAGAGTTCTCTTTAGGCTTCCATTACAATTGTTCTCCCTTGGTTCTTGTACATATTGTATACTACTCATCTTTCCCAACACCTTAAAGCAAGAAAAGCGTACAGTGGCGAGAGGACGGCAACCGGATGTAATCGCCGATGGCTCAGTTTCAGAGACTGAACGTGCATTCGCCTTGAGTGACGACCTCATCGATGTGATATCTGTATTAGGTATGAAGCCGTTCTTTTGCCAAATACGAACGAAGTGATTCACGGCATTACCGTCAGGGCAGCATTAATACCATGCCACTGCATTAGTTTCCGCCTTCTGCTCAGAGCAGATCAGACTGGAAACACGTCACTCGCAGGTGTCCTCGAGTAAATCGCAGGTGGCCGACGTGGAAGCGTCGACAATCCCGGTGACTCCTCCGCTGGCTTTCATAGTTGTTTACGAGGACAGCCGTCATATTTCCAAGCCGTGTCGTATTCAATTCTTCGGAGCAGACAGGCTCCTGACTTGTAGGTAGGCACTTTCACTCGGCACTGTAATTGCGTGCGCTGGCAGCGATCGCCGCCAAGGCGCCTCTTGTAAATCGCCCCCTGGTACATTCATCTTCACATACGCGAGTCGAGCTTTCGCCACACGTGTCGCAAGCCTTGTCTGTCGACACGCAGTCTGCACAATGATGTCCTCTTAGAGCAGTACAGCACGCGCCAGATTCAGAGAGAAAATCCAGCAGCGTTCCATTTTCTAACACTTGTTACAAAACATATCCCATTCGTTGGCAGTACATCTGCATCTACATACATACTCCGCAATCCACAATACGGTGCGTGGTGGAGGGTACCTCGTACCACAACTAGCAGCTTCTCTCCCTGTTCCACTCCCAAACAGAACGAGGGAAAAATGACTGCCTCTATGCCTCTGTACGAGCCCTAACTCTCTTATCTTATCTTCGTGGTCTTTGCGCGAAATGTAAGTTGGCGGCAGTAAAATTGTACTGCAGTCAGCCTCAAATGCCGGTTCTCTAAATTTCCTCAGTAGCGATTCACGAAAAGAACGCCTCCTTTCCTCTAAAGACTCCCACCCGAGTTCCTGAAGCATTTCCGTAACACTCGCGTGACATCAAACCTACCAGTAACAAATCTAGCAGCCCGACTCTGAATTGCTTCTATGTTCTCCATCAATCCGACCTGATAGGGATCCCAAACGCTTGAGCAGTACTCAAGAATAGGTCGTATTAGTGTTTTATAAGCGGTCTCCTTTACAGATGAATCACATCTTCCCAAAATTCTACCAATGAACCGAAGACGACTATCCGCCTTCCCCACAACTGCCATTACATGCTTGTCCCACGTCATATCGCTCTGCAATGTTACGCCCAAGTATTTAATCGAAATGACTGTGTCAAGCGCTACACTAGTAACGGAGCATTCAAACCTTACAGGATTCTTATTCCTATTCATCTGCATTAATTTACATTGATCTATATTTAGAGTTAGCTGCCATTCTTTACACCAACCACAAATCCTGTCCAAGTCATCTTGTATCCTCCTACAGTCACTCAACGACGACACCTTCCCGTTCACCACAGCATCATCAGCAAACAGCCGCACATTCCTATCCACCCTATCCAAAAGATCATTTATGTAGATAGAAAACAACAGCGGACCTACCACACTTCCCTGGGGCACTCCAGATGATACCCTCACCTCCGATGAACACTCACCATCGAGGACAACGTACTGGGTTCTATTACTTAAGAAGTCTTCGAGCCACTCACATACTTGGGAACCAATCCCATATGCTCGTACCTTAGTTAGGAGTCTGCAGTGGGGCACCGAGTCAAACGGTTTCCGGAAGTCAAGGAATATGGCAACCGTCTGATACCCTTCATCCATGGTTCGCAAGATATCATGTGAAAAAAGAGCGAGTTGCGTTTCGCAGGAGCGATGCTTTCTAAAGCCGTGCTGATGCATGGACAGCAACTTCTCTGTCTCAACGAAATTCATTATATTCGAACTGAGAGTATGTTCGAGAATCCTGCAACAAACCGATTTTAAGTATATTGGTCTGTAATTTTGAGGATCCGTCCTTCTACCCTTCTCATATACAGGCGTCACCTGCGCTTTTTTCCAGTCGCTCGGGACTTTACGTTGGGCAAGAGATTCGCGATAAATGCAAGCTAAGTAAGGAGCCAATGCACGTCAAATTATAAATTATTCATGTCCACGTCTAAGAGTACTAATTTTAACATTCAGTAAGGACGTGGCCCCCGCTATGGGAGTATCTTTTCTAATCCCATAGCTACAGGCAGTCAGGCTGGCATCCCACCGCTGTCCAGGGCTTCTTCAGGCACAACCTGACTGTCGCCCGCCATACGGCCCGATAACCAGCAGTGATGGTCTCGGATACCTTCATAGCAGGACACCTTTGGTTGTCATCCCCGGCACCCTTACAGCACAGCGGTACGTCGACGATATTCTAAGCTCTATTTTACTGCCCTTTATACGAGAGTGAGTCAAATGAAAACCTTAAATACTCGTATTTTTTTTTAAATAATATTTATTGTGCAGAACCGGTAGAAAGCTGTATCACTTTTCAACATAATCTCCTCCACGCTCAATGCAAGTCCTCCAGCGCTTACAAACTGCATAAATTCGTTTAGAAAAAAATTCTTTTGGTAGTCCGCGCAACAACTCATGCACCGCGTGGCGTACCTCTTCATCAGAAAGGAACTTCTTTCCTCCCATTGCGTCTTTGAGTGGTCCAAACATATCGAAATCACTTGGGGCAAGGCTTGGTGATTATGGTGGATGAGGAAGACACTCAAAACGCAGGTCTGTGATTATTACAACTGCTGTACGGGCAGTGTGGGGCTTTAGCATTGTCATGTGGGAAAAGGACACCTTCTGACAGCAATCCACGTCGCTTTGACTTGATTGAAGGCCGCAGATGATTTTTTAGGAGATCTGTGTATGATGTACTGGTGGCAGCGGTCCCTCTAGGCATGTAATGCTTCAAAATGACGCCTTTTTCGTCCCAAAAGAGAGTCAGCATAACCTTCTCAGCAGATGGTTCTGGTCGAAACTTCTTTGGTTTTGGTGATGAGGAATGGCGCCATTCCTTGCTCGCTCTCTTCGTTTCCGGTTGATGGAACTGAACCCAGGTTTCGTCACCAGTAACGAGTCTTTCAAGGAAGCCATCATCTTCTCGTTCAAAGCGCCGAAGAATTTCTTCACAAGCATCAACACGTCCTTCTCTCATTTCTGGAGTCAGTTGCCGTGGCACCCATCGTGCAGACACTTTGTGAAACTGGAGCACATCATGCACAATGTGGTGTGCTGACCCATGACTAATCTGTAAACATGCTGCAATGTCACTCGGCGGTTTTCCTTCACTATGGCTTCAACTGCTGCTGACC
Organism: Schistocerca piceifrons; assembly: GCF_021461385.2. Classification (NCBI taxonomy): domain Eukaryota; kingdom Metazoa; phylum Arthropoda; class Insecta; order Orthoptera; family Acrididae; genus Schistocerca; species Schistocerca piceifrons. The sequence goes on along the minus strand of NC_060140.1, from coordinate 465,077,570 downwards.
TGGACGAGGAGCATCTTCCACTGAAGTCACACCATTTGGGAACTTCCTACTCCATTCGTAGACTTGCTGCTGTGACAAACATGCATCACCGTACTGAACCTTCATTCGTCGATAAATTTCAATAGGTTTCACACCTTCACTATGCAAATACCTAATAACAGAATGCTGTTCTTCCCTGGTGCAAGTCGCAAGTGGGATGGCCATCTTTACACTAATACTGCGACGGTATGTGGACATCTGCACTATGCTGACAGCTACAGGCCCATCTGCACTCTGTTTGTAGCACGCTTGCCAATTTACAGGATAACGGCGCGAAATTTCGATTTGTTATTACAAATTTAAGGTTTACATTTGACTCACCCTCGTAGCAAACCATCTTGGGCTTACATTTCTCCAAGATAATGGCCGCACGCACATGGCGAGAGCTTCTACTGCTTGTCTTCGAGCTTGCCAAACACTATCTCGGCTAGCAATGACGCCTCATCTCTCCCTGTTGAGAGCTTTAGGAGCACTAACGGCCCTGCCCCTCCAACCATCTCGGTATTTTGGTGATCTGACACAAGCACTGCGCAGCGTTTGGCACGATAGCACTCAGGAAGACATCCAGCAATCAGTCAATGACGATTAGTTTGGATTCAAATTAGACAAAGACACCAGAGAGGCATTTCTGACGCCGACGTTAATCGAAGCAAGGCGGAAGAAAAATCGAGAGCCGTTCATAGGATTCGTTGACCTGGAAAAAGCGTCCGCCATTGTAAAACGGTGCTAGATGTTTGAAATTCTCAGACAAGTAGGGGTAAGCTACAGGGAAAAGCGAGAAATACATAATATGTGCAAGAACCATGTCGGAACACTAAACGTTGGAGACCAAGAACGAAGTGCTCGTATTAAAAAGAATGTAAGGACATAATGTAGTCTTCCACATCTACGGTTCGACCAATATATCGAAGAAGCATTGGCGAATACAAGAAAGATTCAAGGTTGAAAGGATGTCAATGATAAGATTCGGTGATGACATTGCTATACTTAGTGAAAGGGAACAAGAATCACAGGATCCGTTGGATGAAATTAACAATCTAATGAGCACAGAATACGGACTGAGAATAAATCGAGGAAAGACGAAAGTAATGAGAAGTAGCAGGAATGAGAACGGCGAGAAACTTAACATCAGAAATGGAGACAACGAAGCAGACGAAGTCAAGGAATTCTGCTATTCAGGCAGCAAAGAACTCCTGACACAGGGAGCAAGGAGGACGTTAAAAGCAGGCTAGCACTGGCGAAAAGGGCACACCCAGCCAAGAGAAGAATACTAGTATCAGAGATAGGCCTTAATTTGAGGGGGAAATTTCTGAGAATAGCACTGTATGGTGGTGAAACATGGACTATGTGGAAACCAGAACCGTAGAGAATCGAAGCCTTTGAGATATGGTGCTACAGAAAGATGATGAAAATTATGGGGACTGGTAAGATAAGGAATGAGCAGGTTCTCCGCAGAATCGACGGCGAAAGGAGTATATGGAAAACACTGAGAAGAAGAAGAGACAGAATGGTAGGACATCTGTTAAGAAATCAGGGAATAACTTCCATAGCACAAGAGGGGGTTTTAGAGGGTAAAAACTGTACAAATATTGGACTACATCCAGCAAATAACTGAGTACGTAGGTTACTAATGGGGCTCTGAGATGAAAAGGTTGGCACAGGAGAAGAATTCGTGGTGGTTCGCGTCAAACCAGTCAGAAGACTAATGACTCAAAAAAAAAAAAACTACCAGAAATTTTCCTGCTTTACTTACTTCACGCGATCAAGACCAGAGGACCGCGCGACGTCACAGTTAAGGGTTCATTCTCCTCAGTCAGTGTAGAAAATAAGCGATTTTCGTGATGGGTTTTGGTAAACTGATAAAGCAATGAACGTAAATCATTTTGCACATTGTTCATTGACGCTTGGACAACATTTTCTGAGTGTTTTTTAAGGAATTTCATTATTATTATGCTTCCCACCCGAGAAGTTAAAGTTGCTCTGTGTAAAATGAGGTGCGCCTATGACGAAAGTCCTGCAGTCTGCAAATCTTATCTGAAATCAAAAAACAAACAATTGTCTTAATCTGTAGGATATTGCGCATGGAATAATAGCACAGTATTTTTTTGATTTGAAAATATAATAAAATGGTGGACGTTTGAAGAAAACATATAGTTTCGAGGTGCGTTTTTGGTCAAGTTTTTTGGAGTAACTAATGCCTAAATTAAAATTAAGAAAATTAGCTATTCACCCTTGCTGCCATGCCCGAGGAGTAATACAGTCAAATATCTGAAAGACATATTATAATGAGCCTACAATCCATTCCATCAGCTTCGTGTATAGTAGGGGACTTAATGATGACGGAATTTCTTAAAAAATCTGGAAAAATGTTGACCAAGAATCAATAAATAATTTGCAAACGATTATGTTGTTTGCTTCATTAGTTTTTCCAAAAAAAAGTTGCAAAATCTGTAATTTTATACGTTGAATTAGGACAATGGAGCCTTAAGTCTCTCTGTCTGCTTCTATTTTCTGTTACCTGTTTCCAGTTCTCAAAGACTCTCAGCTGCAGCAAGTCTTGTCTTACGGCCATCCATCCATCTCTTCCCAGGTCTTACCACGGGTGTACTGTCTAATGGGATACAGTCCACTGCAGATTTGGCCACCCCGTTTCTCCCATTCTCAGTACATGTCTAGCACGCTGTAGTCTTATTTTTCATCACTGCAACGATGTTACGCTCTTTGCATAGCACTTCTAGTTCCGTATTGTGGCACCTTCTCCAGTCTCCGGTAGTTCTGCCCCATACTGGTCCATATGCTTTTCTCAGGAACTTTCTTTCAAATGTAATCATTCAGCTAAGGTTTCAATCTTCGAGCACTCCAAGATTAACAACCATATTTACTATCGGCATTGCCGGCCGTTGTGGTCGAGCGTTTCTAGGCGCTTCAGTCCGCGACCGCGCGGCTGCTACGGTCGCAGGTTCGAATCCTGCCTCGGGCATAGATGTGTGTGATGTCCTTAGGTTGGTTACATTTCAGTACTTCTTAGTTCTAGGGGACTGATGACCTAAGATGTTAAGTCCCTTAGTGCTCAGAGCCATTTTAACCATTTACTACCGGCATTATTAATCTTCTATATGCTCTTAGCTCTAATTTTTGAGATATGTTTCTGTACTTTAATACGTAGTTAGAAGACCTCAGCATTTGTTTGCCACCTACTATCTCGTCTTAATCTCTGGTTCAGTTTGTTACATTAGTAAAAATCGATCAAGATGGCTGTATTCTTTTATGTCCTTTTATACCTGGTATAGTTCACTGTTAGATCTTGGCAGTTATGGACCATTCTTCTTGTGGTCATATACTCATCATTTTCAGTAGTAATTTGAGACCCGAACGTCGATGCACTAATTCCAATGCTGGAATAATTTTTCATTCCTATGGTGAGCATGCTGCTAACGCACGGTCATCTACATAGATCAGATAGGTAACGCTTTTTATTCTCCATTTGAACACCCCGATATCTCTCTTTGTTGAACCTCCGCATTACGTTTCCGGGTGCCAGGATAAAAACAACAGGTGACAATCCATATGCTTGTCTAAATCCTCTTTCCACTAGGAATCTTATTGTCTTTTTATTGACTGTCTTACCATTGGGTTAAGTGTGGTTGAAGCATACCTCTAAGAGCCTTGCAGATTTCTTTGGTATGCTACATTCTATCATGGTTTCAGTTAAAATTTAAATTTTTGTCATTGGAAATTAGATGGCTAGTTGGATAATGATCACCAGAATATGCACCATTGTCTTGTGTCGACTTCCAAATACCTCCACAACAGCAGGTGAGATAATTTATCCGTCAGGAAGGCTTTTTAATATCGGTTGTCACACAGTTGTTACTGCAGCAAGGTTTGCTATGTGTTGGGACCCTGTTTCCCAGTGCTCCCTTTTCTTGTCAATATGAACATAGAAATGTAACAATACTCCTTAAAAAACACTGCTCTCCTTCCTATTTCCCAAGTAGTGTCGTCACAGTCTTCTGATACCCCTGAATTCTATATATCATAACAATGTCTTTTATAGAGTTTTTATATAATGTATTATCGGTTTTCGTGCTGGTTTCGTTCGCATCTATACTGGACAAGCAATGTCCATCGTTTCTCTTACAAAGGAACTATCTAGGTATTTACCTCATGTAACTTATGCAATCCTTCGGAACTCCAGATCAGTTCGGTCGGATGGAGATTTCAACGCTGCTCCTGTAGTGTGCTAGTCGAGTGTCCAAAGCAATGAGTTACACCGCAACGGCGCGGGCAGAACGAGGGAAGAATGCTTCCTTACGTGTCTCTGTGCTCGAAGTCATAAATCCGTTTTCAAACTGACGGCACCCGATGGAGTGATAGTCAGAGACTGAAGAATATTTGCAGATTTCTCACTGAAAACCGGTTCTTGACTCATTTTTCGTACTGGGTTGCTTTTCGTGAAGCTTTAAGCATATATACTGGACAAGTAATGTGCGTTTTTCACTGGTGGCAACTCTCTCATCCAAGGACTGGGATAAAGTGGACAGAGTAATGCTTGATCATTCAACAAGTTTTAGCATAGGATTTCAGTGCTATGAAACTAAAAGAGAAATTCAAGAAGCTAGCGGTTAAAGTTCAGAAGGAAGACGCTACTGTGGATCCGAAACGAGTAGTCAGAAGCACTCGATGAAGCAGCTGTTTCACTTCTGGGCAAAGGTCTGAATTTCGCAACGGCATCGAAGATAATACCTGTTGAAGGAATCGTAAGTGCCCTCGAAGCATCCATGTTTCGTCTTCTGAAGGTGCAGGCCGAAGAAGTAAGACTAGATGCCTCGAGAGTTCTACGGAAATCGAAACCTCCCAAAAGCAATATATCAGCCAGGAAAGGAAATCTCTCGTTGAACTCATGAGAAACGAAAGCATCATTGTAACAAAATCGGATGAGAGGAATGCTACTGTTGTTTTGGACGTTGTGAATTATCACAGGAAGATGGAACAACTCCTAGCTGATCCTGTGTGTCGCAAGTTAAAAAGCGATCCGACGAACAGAATCGTTCTGAAAGTGAAAAACCTGATATCAGGCTCCAGACTGGACAGCTCTATTACAAAGAATCTAACACCTCGAGTACCTGTCTCACCCAGAATGTATGGACCACCAAAAACACGTAAAGAATCGGTTCTTTTGAGGCCTATTATCAGTATTATTAACTCGCCGACTTATTATTTAGCACGTAATTTATCTGGTAAACTGAGACATCTAGTTAGTGAAAGAAATGCTTTTGTCAAAGATTCGAAACATTTTTTTAGAAATTATACGTACACTGAAGATAACTGCATTTGACATTCTTGTTAGCTTCAATGTGACATCGTTATTTAATAACGTCGCAGTATCAGATACAATGGAAATCATAAGGGAGAATGTTGCTTTGGATTTTTGTGACTTAATTGAATTATGTCTTCGTTCGAGCTATTTTAAATATAATGGTGAATTCTGTGAACAGGCTGACGTCCTTGCTATGGGCTGACCCATTTCGCCAGTTCCAACTGAAGTTTTCATGGAACATTTTGAGCAACAGGCATTAAGTACTGCTCCTTTGAAGCCTTATCGCTCGCTCCCCTATGTGGACGATGCAGTTGTTATATGGCCACACAGCGAAGAAGAACTTCATGCGTTTCACAATTTCTTAAATTGAATTCACCCCAAAACCAAATTTACTTTGGAGGTTGAGAGTGAGGTCGGTCTCCAGTTCCTAGATGTGTTGATATGTAGAAGATCTGATAACACCTTAGATCACAGAGTGTATAGAAAGCCGATTGACGCAAATAGGTATTTAGATACCACTTCGCACCACCACACAGCCCAGAAGCAAGCAGCACTCAACACCCTGCCTTCACGTACCTTCCGTATCAGCGATTACGACAACTTGGAATCGGAGTTGAATTTTTTAAAGAGAACGTTGAAGTTGAAATGACTATGATATTCAATCGACATGGCTTTTGGGTGGAATATTAATAACGCTAGTAAGAATGACGGTGAAACGCCTTCTCACTCCGTTAGGTTACCATTAGTTTCTGTGGTCACTGACCGTATAAGCAGAATTGTAAAGAAAAGTAGTATTCAGACATCTTTCTTTAGTCAAAATAAAATAAAAGATTTTTTCCGACGGGAAACGGATGCACCTGATTGCCTCCACAATTCAGGCGTCCATTAAATGAGGCTGCGGCAAAGTGTATATAGGCGAAACGGGAAGAACTGCTGAAGAACGCATTCAGGAAAACGAACGGCACATGCGACTAAAACAAAGTGCAAAATCGGCAGTAGCGGAACATCATGAGAACTGTGGCTCTGACATCGATTTTAATATTACCTATGCTGGCTAAGGAAACAAATATTTATAGAGGAAAGGTCCGAGAAGTGGTTGAAATTTCCAAGAATGCATCTAATTTTAATAGAGAGGACGGTTATAGGCTTCCGGCATCGTGGCTCCCCGCCATCAAGGAAGTGTACATGCAGCCGCGGTGTGCGAGCGACATAAACAACGCGCTGAAAGTTACCTCGGCGGACAATAATATTTTGGGTAAACATTCTCCCTCTATTGCTTTCCCCGTTTCGAATCTAGCCAATAATGACGGCCACGGCCAAACAATAGCAGTAAGAGGAATTTGAACCAATAACCCTTCTCCAGCGTTAAGTGTGGAATAGTGCCTTTCTATCCAGTGACGACGGGCCATGAGTATTATCCACAGGAGTTTAGACACCAACGCCCCTTCTTCTGCATCAGTGCGGGAATATTAGCCTATGACTATGACCCAGCAAAGGTAGCCATACGATTAAATAAAATAAATAAAAATGAGATGTGGCTCCCTGACCCCACGACGTCTGGACGTGTTTTCACTTTGGTTTCACCAGGTTTTGAAGACACTCCTCACAGCACTCCTCGAACACCCAACAAGTCGTGCAGTTTCCGAAATGCTCGTGCCGAGCTTTCAGACCATCACTGCCTCGGTTGTAAGGTGTCAGGCAAATCCAACACCTTCCATGAAAACCCTGACATGATGAGCAAATCCAGTAGTATGTCACATATCTCCGAATAAATCGTGACATTAAATTAACCAAAGTAATACGAGTAACGAGTGGGCAAATGGAATACCACAGACTAACACAAGAATGCCTAAATGCATGTCATACCTTCCCACCGTGAGACAGACGCAGTTCCGAGGGGAGAAACGAGAACAGAAGCCGAGAGCAGAACCGTGTTACGCAGGAAGGCCCTACGACAAGGGACGGACACCCACGTTGCCAGCTAACCGCTAGGACCACACCCCAGCCGCAAGTTTTAGCGTGAGACTTTTTCGCGTCTCTGTTACGTCAGGACCACCCCCCAGCCCATGTTAAAAGATAGAGCCCTCCAGAAGAACAGTATAGATCTTACAATAACACTAAAAGGACCACACCAGCTGCAAGTTTTAGCGTGAGACTTTTTCGCGTCTCTGTTACGTTGCAAACCTTAAAAAACATTGCCCCACCACAAAAACTATATCGTTTCTCATTGGATAGACAGAATTTTTGTAAGCAGAGCTTAAGGTTAACATTGAGACCCTGATTGGTCAGATGAAAACACAGCCAGATAGTTTTTTTAAACCAACTTCGGTAAACTGTAGTAAGGAGAAGTTAGGATGGAGTTGCTTCCGAGACAGCGAGGTGAGCGGAGCTGTGCTGCCCGCCGCCCCCTGACGAGCACCGACAAGGTAATGAACGCACGCGATGCCGCATTACAGCGCATAAAGCTTCACTCAGAACTGCAGAAGTCTCATCTATTACACCCCCTTTTTGCGTAATACTAGTGTCAATCGTCAATTAAAGCTCATGGTGTTCACATTTGCCACTTGAAGTAAAAATCTGAAACGCGATGATTTTTCTGTTATATAGTTATTGAGAAGCCACATCAGCCACTGTAATTTACGACAAATTAGATAAGTAATTAAAGATAACTGAGGGTCACTGTAGACCATTTTGATAGTTTTCTCTTTTGTGAAACTTAATTTAAACCTAGATTATAGATGTGATATGGCATAGGTCATCCTTCGATCCATTGTAGAACTTGGAAACCTATTCAGGGAATATGCGTTCACATTTTTGTTGAACGCAGTTGGTTTTTACCATTCTGTATTAAAACATTTTCTTTTATCAATAGTGCAATTTATAAACAATGTTTTGTGAGTGGAATAAAATTTCCAATGGTAAACTTAACTGCTTTTTCGACGTTATTTTACCAGCTAACTAAGAAATAGGAAAGCCTTGAACCCCTTCCACTAAATTTAGTTAGTATTAATATTCTTTTACAGGGAGTGCAGTGGAGCTGATGCTGAAATCATTAAGTATTTGGTTATATCATCGCTAGTCTCACTGAACTCTTCTGAACTCCACATGTCACGTGTTGTCTGGCGTCTCCTTACCAGCAACAGGTCCCAGGTTCAAACTAGTCAATTCCCTACAAAACACGCTCAGAGCGTCGTTGCGCGAAAGTGGTAGGGAGACACGATATAAAACAAACAGACACCACGCAGAATGTTGGACGGTAAGACTGATAGAATGGGCGTCTTCCCCATACTATACACGGACAGCACGCTCACTGTTACCACATGCGGCACGAGTGTGTTTGACTAGCAGTGATTTCTCAACAGGAGACGCTACCATCGCCTAAACGGATTTATATCAATAATAGGTCGGTGGTCATAATGTTCCGGCAGATCACTGTATGTTCCACATCTCGTAGGACACAGAACCGATTTCAACAAAACTACGTACACGTGTCTCTATCTATTAGGCTAAAATCGCTATTGGGATGAGAACCACATATCATAGTTCAGAACGTATGACGTTGTAAATAATGAGATGCGTGAAAGACTGACGCATTATGCATAACGTTTAAGTTTATTACGTCTGTGCTAGTAACGCTATTCGCAATAAATTTCGGAAACAGTATCCACAGATGCCACAGAATATACCTGCACAAATTTATCAATGTATGACTCATAGTTCAACAGATATGACGTCCTAAACTCTGAGATGCGTGAAAAATTCCGCATCATTCATAGAGTTTCAATACAACTTTGAACATGGCTGACGTTTGCAGCAACCGTATACACAAATTTGAAAAATATGTAAGGTAATTGCATGAAGAACATATCGTCAAAGATGTACAGTGATTTAAGAGCTGAGTTGCTCAAGTCATACATTAAAATATAAGACATAATGTTCTTCAAAAAGTCATACATTAAAACATAAGTAACACTGGTGTGGTGTGAGGAGACTGACAGCTTACCTTCTGATGAAGTCACCCTTACAGGTGAGGAAACCTGGTCAAGGTATATAGAAAACCTATGCAACCGGTTGGCAGATTTTTAAATATTTTTCAAAAAAAGTTTTAACACATTTATTCTTTACTACTAAGATATGTCTAAAGTCGAGTCAACTTACGGAAATTTCTCATGGATGGTATTACTTTCGACAGCTTTCAGCTCTGAAGCCCCAGCTGTATAGGAGAAAACAATAAGAGTCTATAGAGATACCAAGAAACGTTGCCATAGAGACGTTTTCAAAATCCTGTTGCAGACAGGCGAAGCAGCTGTGCCCACGGTACAGAAAGTGACCGGCATCATCTCACACCGAGTCTACAGCAGGAGTGCATATAAGGTTCGTAAATGGCATTTTCTGTGGCTGCTCCTTCCCTGAAGCCGTGTCCTTACATGTGCCACTCCTTTCTTACACATTCCTTCAACATAAACTTCCGAAAATATTGTTAGTGAAGACATTGATTCGTAACTGTAAACATTATTTGAAACTCCTTTTTATAGTGTGGTTTCACTAGCGAATGTTTATGTGTCAGGTAACTGACAACATCGGAAAGATATATCGCTCTGGTGAGCACAGAACTGCTACTGGTGGAGTGATATTCGTATATCTTTTTCATATTTCGTCATACCCACACGCTGTAGCTACTGAAACGTTTGCCATACTACTTTTCTTGTTTATTTCTTTCACGTCGCAGTAAATGACCACCTAATACAGTGGACAGTACGGCTTAAGCAGTGGGTGATGATGAAGATGAATGGCTCTAAAGACACATCACTTTTTGCAGTTACCTCTTCTTTCCGAATGTCGAATGATTATCTGGAGTTTAATTTCTCGGACTTTCGACTTAATGCTGATGCACTTTGCATTTCATCCAGTTCTTCTCTGAAATATTCGACTACCTGGTTTTCTCTAACCGTTAAGATGCTAGAATGCCAAGTCAATAAAGGATACAGCAGTTAGTCGCATATAGTGTTTAGGGAGCAAATCCAGATTTCGGTCACTGTGTGACCGTCTTTCAGTGATAAAATTCATAAAGAACCAGTTACGGTAAGGTAACTACAATAATGTAACATGTAAGCCTTATTACAAGGGGGGACTGATGACCTCAGATGTTAAGTCCCATAGTGCTTAGAGCCATTTGAAGCATTTGAACCTTATTACGAGGGGTGGTCACAGACATTCTGACTTGCTTGTAAGCATGTTTGAGGGTAGATTCTGCTGGAAAATAACTGTTAGCAAAAAAATTCAATACGTTGCACCGTTTTCGAGTTAACTAGCATTTATGTTAGCTAATCAGACCATTGAGCGGTTAAATTCAAGCAGCTAGCCAGATACAATAATTAATAAACGTTTTCTTAGCGTAGGTGATAGCGTACGGACTGTTCGGCTCTGTTTAGACGCTTACTACCGTCCCACGTGCAATTTTTGTACCGCACTCTTGTTCGATTTTAGGAACCCAAACGAAGAACTCTTCTGACGACATAGTCTCTGGTCGATCGCTTGAATTTACGCGCGTAAGAGCCTGGTTGGTTAAACTCAACGGTAATTAACTCGGAAACGGTACACGTATCGAATTATTTTCTTAAAATTAATTCTCATCACAGTCTACCCTGTAAACAGCTTTTCAGACTGTTTTTCATCACCTTGTATGTGCAGCTGTATAAGCTTTATGTTAGTCAGTAATAGAATACATACCAGCAACTGTAAGTTGAAACATTGAAACCATTAAAACCAGTTACATATACACATAGCCCCAGCTGTACTATTCATGTCGAAGTTTGGTTCCCACTGAGGTCGCCGTTTACAGTTACAACACAGATATGAAGTACACATAAGCGTGCAGCGCCTCTTTACAGAAATCATGGGTTGAAAACTTGTGTGAATTCCATTTTAAAATTGGTATGTTTTACCATTTATTTATAATTTTATACTTTTAAGAACTTATATGTCTAAAACAAACGTACCTAAAACAGAAACCGATTGTACACACTGAGGGGGAGTTTAGAGGAGATACTCAATCTGCAAAGTATTTTACTATTAAGTTCATCCGTTTTAAATTTGTTGAATGTACAAATATTACACTGGCTGGCAGTTTTTGACATTTAATGATACTGCATTGCCGAGAAGAATAATATCCAGAAGAAACGAATATCAGTTCCGATTTAAAAATCGTACCAGAGAAGTTATAAGGACATTGATTTATAGTCTATAATATTTGTAACAATCAGGAAGGAGAAATGAAACTGAACGGAAGAAACATCACAGTTTAACATTATGAGGTCATCCAGGGCAGGTTTAATTCGCAGGTGACACAAACCGCCACGTGGAGTGCTAAGCTGAGAGGGACGCCTTGGGCACTCAAGCGCAAGATTTGTACACTTCGCGTATTACTGTACGATGGAAAAAGAGGGATGGAGAAGGGGAGGGGGGCAGCAAATGACAAGTCGCTTGTGTAGAAAAATGTTCTAGATCCGGCCCTTATTTCACTGTTGCCGCTCTCGATCGATACGCGGAAAAATGCAACCCAATGTTGCCAAATCTGCCAAATGAAATAAACTAAATATATCAACAAACAGAAGCCAGAAAAAAGCTGAAAAAATGTGGTGTATTGATGCAGTTTTATTTTTGCAATAATAATACTGTGTAGCAAACTGACATGAATTTATATTTATTTTCTTAATTTAGAAACTGTCGGACGATACAGTAATATAAAAAATTAACTGTGAATGTATAACATTATTTGATTACATATCCTTGGTAATACGGAAGCAGTGGACCCGCATTTCTAAAGGTTCAATGCGTGTGATATGAATCACTATACACGTTAACTTAAACATTAATTTGTACCTATGGAACCTATATTTACTACTGCTTCATCCTAATCATTTGAGCAGTGTAGCTGTATTTATATCTTAGCAAACTACTGCACGTTAATTTTTGTCCGTGGAACCTATGTTTACTATTGCTACATCCAAATCATCTGTGCGTTGTAGTGAGGTTGACATCTTAGCAAACAACCGCGCTGGATAGATGTTTGCTTTTCCTCTCTCAGTTCTGTCGCTGGCACATCGTTTATTGCAACAGTGAAGCGCACGACTCCTGATTCGTGCTGTATAAATCGAGGTCCCGCTTTGCTTAGGACAGCTTCCCTCATTGCTTTGAATTTATATACTCTGCTGATGTTAGCTATGCTGCAAAACCGTTACCAGTAACATTATATTTCATAGCTACATTTTTGTTCTTGAGTATGTGTTTTCTGATGAGATCAGAACACAAGCCAGCATAGCTTTAGTTTGCTTTGTTAAGTTTTTTAATTCAGTCTAATTATACATTTTCATGGGATATTAGAGTATGTTATGAAATTTTAGCTCAAAGCGAATAATTTTCCTTTAATCATCATGGACTTTAATACTTTCCTATAGTCAAAGAAAGAAAGCCATGAAAAAGATAAATGATTGTGAAAAAAGGCATGTTTCCTGACCGGAGCTGAATACCTTGTTTGCCAACTAAATGGTATTAAAAAGAAGCCAGAGTTAGCTCTCAAATAGCTGACATGGCAACAGTGATGCAACCTCTGCTGGGCCGCAACGCTGGGCTCTCACAACAGTGAGTTTTACTGTTGGTTGGGTCTCAGCACGCGCCACATCTACATGTCGGAGAAAGAATGAGGAAAGTGCCATTCACTGCAAGGGAACATTTTTCTTAAGTCGTTGTGGATTTTCATATGGGTATTCTGTATTGACAAAATTACGTAGGAAACAAACTCAATGGCGAATCTAGCGTTCTGTTCAAACAACAGTGCAGATCTCGGTGAGTATTTCTTAATGACGTTAAGCAAAAACCTGAAGATACAACACTTTAATGTAACTGACATTTCACTGCACAAAAATCGGTGACATGTTGTGCCGATTACTTACGAGAAATCATATCTTGCAAATTTTCAGCAACAGAGGTAACGAGTTACTTCAGTCGTTCGTCAGTGTATCTAGACGCCGCTTTCTTCAGGATACAGCTTTCTGTTACCAACTTTATCTCGAAAATGTTGTCAAGTTTACTACAGACTTTGTTTCTGCATCTACATCTGCATCGTGCATCGCTAGCCAACTAACGGTGTGTGGCGTAGGGTACTTGTCATATACCGCAAGCCAACTAACTGTGTGTGGTTTAGGGTACTTCGGGTGCCACTAACTGGTCCCTCTTCCCTGTTCCACTCGCTAACGGAATTTGGGAAGAATGATTGTTGGTAAGCCAGTGTATCGAATTTTCATGACGTGATCATTTCGCGAAATGTATCAGGAGGAAGTAATACGTTGTTCGGCTATTCCCGGAAAGTGCTTCCTGGAAATTTTAGTAGTAAACCTCTCCGTGGTGCACGACGCCTCTCTTGTGATATCAGCCACTGGAACTGGAGTTTGTTGTGTATCTCGGTAACGCTGTCCCATGGACTGAGCGATCCCGTGACGAAACGCGCAGCTCTTTATTGGATCTTCTCTCTCTCTCTCTCTCTCTCTCTCTCTCCCTCTCTTTCTCTTCTGTCAGCTGTTAGTACTACTACGTAAGGATGCCAGATTAACAAACAATACTCAAGAATCGTTCGAAAAAGCGTCTTGTACGCCCGTTACTTCGTGGAATCTCAGTCTGGCGTTCACTTTTCCAACTATCCGTTTTTTGTGGTCATTTCGCTTGCCGTCGATCTGCAGAGTTACTCCTAGAGTTTTTTACGATAGATACTGTTTCCATCAAATTGTCATCAATTTTCCTTTCGATTCCCGCCCCTTTCTCTCTCACCCATATCCCACATCCCGAGAAAAACCTGTTATGGTGAGCTCATGATAACGAAACGATAAAAGGAATCTCTTGTAACGAGATATTACACCAACACGAAAAAAATTCACTGTTTAGTCGTATCTGCCAGGAAGCCATTTCGATGAAACTACAACCTTTGTAACACATATTTCTAGAATTAAGTTTTTGGATGACCAGCATCTGCAACACTTTTGTATACTGGCATGTACTGGCTGCAGTGGGTTGACCGTTATCGGTTTTGACAAAAGAATGTAGTTCAATAATTCCCTGCGCCTTTATTCCACATTGCTTCATAATATTTTCTTTATGAATGAGTCTTTCGTCTGTTCATCTAGGACTCTTTTCACTGCAGACAGCTCAAGATTCGTTTATTTCGATTCCTACTTAAGAAAAAATGTGAATGATCTTTAACGAAAATGAAAACGTCTTAATTATTCTGCAACTTCTCGAGGACTGTTTCACAAGGTCGTTAACAAGTCATTACGCTCTTTCCGCTGACGTATGGGCGGAATCCGAAATTTTACACGCAGAACTGGGCAGGACATTGATAGCTTCAGAGCATGAAAGTTGAGCAATGGTTTTGACCGTGTTCAATCTTGGGCAGTGGCGCAGTTTCACTGGGCTCATGTCATTCAGCTTTTATTAATCTCGCCCTTGATACACACGACTACTAGTAAATAGTTTGTTCATGTTCGTCCTTCTTCATCGAAATATCTTATTCTGAATACGTGACAGAAAAAAACAGAGTTAGTTTCCATAAATCCGAAAACATTTAACGTAGTCTATGTCGTTGCTCGAATCACGTCCCCATGATAATCGACTTCCAAAATTTTTGTGCTTACAGAAATGCGACATTATTCCTGCTTCATTTAAGCGCACCTACCGACCCACTACCGATTTCCCAATGAGGAACTGAAAAGAGTCCTGTACTGTGCTCTATCCGTCAGCAACTGTTTATGGCAATATACTACAGAAGATTTCCTTCCCCGAAGATCGTATTCTAATTAGTACTTATGTAGTGATAATCCTAGTGCTTCATCTGTCAGCAGGTATAGAACAGAAATGTAGAGGATCAAGCTGTGCCTGTTGTCTATAAAAGTTTTCACAAGACCACAAGAAATAGACTTTACCGCTTAAGGCGGAAGTGTACAAACTTCCTTCACTCAAGGTTTCGATTTGGTATCGGAGAGACGATAGGTGTAGTTACTAACATCCTAAATAGGAAATGCTATCTTAGATGTCTTACGAGCGATGCAGGGGTTATGAAGGTCCGTAACAATCTGAGGATTCTCTCTGTAGCAATTTTATATAAGAAGCAATAATTCGAATATACCTGGACTGATAACTAGTTTTCCTATCCAAGCTGACAGCTCGCTTTCGAATAAATTGATAGCTTATTTGTGAAGAGTACCTTACAGTCGCTCTCGCAGCCTGTCGTAATTTGAAACTCCATTCTGATCGATATCGTGTTGATGCCAACATGTAGCACTCAGTCACGACTCTTTTACTCAGTTACTCACGAGCGGATACGTATCAGCCGCTTTGATTCTACTCCACTGTTTCATTTTCTAAGGTCAAGACAGTAAGGCGCACACTTACCTTGCCTATATGAAGAGCAAAAGTAGGAAATAATAGACACCATAACGGGCAAGGAAATTTATACGGTAATATGCATTACGCAATTATGGTAGTTTGGAATCTGGGTCTATTCCTTGCACCATAGACTCCTGAAACTCTCTTAGAACACTGCCAAATATACATAGCGATACATATGTGACAGAACTTGAGTCACCTAGGGCTTCTGCAATTTCTGAACCTGGTATAGTTTTCTTATAAGTATCGTAGAGTGGAGCAAATATGTTCACCCTGTAACTCACTAGTAGGAAATCGCTGCCCGAAGAGACCATATTCGAATGATTAATCCAAAATAGTCACTAAAGGCAAGGGGTAGGTCATTTTTGTATTCAAAAACCAATTTCATTACAGACTGAGAAAAAAAGAATATATTTCTTACATATCACTAAAAACAAATACTTCCGCAAAATACTGGCATACGAAGTTTCTTAATAAATAATTCGATCAGTTTCTGCTGAATGTGAGGAATAGAGGGCAAGGAAAATACATGAAGGCGAAATTCAAGAGAATTAGTTGCACTGCTTCGCGAGCGACTGCGGACCGCTTTAGAAACGGCTATCCGCAGAAAGAGGATGAAGTTTACAGCCTTGGAAAATTATGCTTCTTTGCTTTCGTGAAGGTTATTATTTCTTACGCTGCAGACCAACAATCTGCTTACTCATAGTCATTACGTGCAAGATCCAGCCGGTGGTTTCTTTCGTTCCAATGTCTCGTCAAGGTAGTGCACCGATTTCCCAAGGGTATTTCTCTCCTTTTTAAAATAAAACAAAGTACTCCTTTCACATGGTTTTTTTCTGTTATTACCATGACTAAATTAAAGAAAGAAACCCCTATGAAGAACACGTCGCTGCGACACTGTGGCTAGGAGAAAAGCCTCGGCAGCAAACTTTAATACAGTGCGTATCAGTTTCAGCTCCATTACTTCTACTGTGAAGAAAATAAAATGAAAATTATTGTACTTCACTAGCCAAAAACCTAACGGCTGTACACTATAGTTACACGGACAGACAAAGAGGGTAAGAAAAGCTATCAAACAACTGTAGTTATCATGAGACTAGTCATTGTCTCTGGAGTATGCCATCTAACATTCATAAACGTTATATTGAAACATTGTCTTGATTGCTGAACCATCCCTCCCCCCTCCATCCCCCCTCCATCCCCCCCCCCCCCGCCCTTGCGTACTCCTAATGCCCTTCACATCAGTTTAGAATATCTCCACTTCTGTGAGTAGGAGAGTTATTACATTCGGTGATTCAGTCTCCTGATGACAATGATGCCATATAATGAACAAAGTTACCTGTAGTCCACATCTTATTTGATTCAAATTATTTTGCCTCAGAAATTAATAACAAGGTTGACCAGTTTCGGCTGCTAAGCAGCCATCATCAGAAACATCAGGATGATTCCTTTGATAGGGCGTGGCCGATTTCTCCCTCAACCCTTCCCTGGTCTGAGCTTGGGCTGTGTCTAACGACCTCCTTGTCGATGGGAAATAAAATACTCCTCCTCCACTAATAAACAAAAAAGAAGTGTTAGAGCTGTATGTAAATATTTTCAATTTCTCTGTAAATTCCCCTGTATACTAATGCGAATGCATAGTCATCGCCATAACAGAGTTGACGAAACAGCCTCATCACAAAGGCAGCCTCATCACAAAGGCCTTGCAGTAAGTGACTGGTCCTATTGTAGTAATGGAAACAGGGAACAGAAGAAGAAATGGGTGTTACTCCCCAATAATATACGTGCTATAACTGTTCGGCCATTCAACTGCAGGAAGACTAATCTTATTCTGTCGTTGTTAACACATCCTGAGGAACTCTGCTTTGAGCATGTAGTTGCTGAATGAAGTTCAGCCACACGCGTGGACTGCTGGACTCTCACACAGTGCAGGCTTTTGGTTGTTGACAAAAGAAGAAAGTTAAATGATGGATGATACGGACAGAACTTCCAGACGTTTCTTCTTAAAAGATGGTGTACCAATACATAACTGTGTCAGTATACTGCATACAAAGGACATTTTTATATGCATGTCATGAACTCGTTCTCAGGGGCTGAAGTACAAATGTTCAAATAATGGTTTCAAATATATTCTAGGGGTCACTGATACATATTTTAAATACTGGGAAGGAGGTTGCGCTTGTCATTGAACAACTGCTTCTGACAAGGGTGAACAGTTGCCCAGACAACCTACAAACAGACCACAGAGGCGAATTTTATATTAGTTATTTCAAATCAGTAATGAAGCGATATGGAATACAACATTTCTCAAATGGCTCTGAGCACTATGGGACTTAACATCTATAGTCATCATTCCCCTTATACAACATTTCTCAACGCCCTCCTACATAAAAATTAGTATTGTGGAACGTTTGAACAGAATTATAAACCAATATTTATCAATTTTAATCTTCGTTCATAATATAAATGGATGGATATTTTTCGGTAAATAAATGAGCAGTGTAACAAAACTGTACACAGACTTATTTCTAGTGTGCGTTTAAGTACTTTGTACAATGCTGGATCCACGTGTACAGAAATCAGAGTAAGTGACTTAGTGTTTATTTGAAAATACAGGACATCTTCGAGAAGTCTTATGTTCCGAACTGGTCACCTGGGGTATTCACCGTTTCCAAAGTGCAACAAACACACCCAAGAATGTACATCCTAAAAGGACAGCGAAGGTGCAGATGTTGCTGGGACCTTTTACACGGAACAACTACAGATAAGTTACTAATTGGATGTGTTTCTCATAGTGTGTCATAAGATCTCGAGCGATTTTAGTCAGATACACTATGTGTTCAAAAATATCGGGACACCTCCAAAAATATACGTTTTCAATATTAGGTGCAATTTGTTGCCACCTACTGCCAGGTACTTCATATCAGCGACCACAGTAGTAATTAGACATCGGAAGAGCAGAATGGGACGCTTCGCGGAACTCAAGGACTTCGAACGTGGTCAGATGATTGGGTGTCACTTGTGTCACACTTCTATACGCGAGATTTGTTCGTTCCTAAACATCCCTAGGTCCTCTGTTTCCGATGTGATAGTGAAGTGGAAATGTGAAGGGACACGTACAGCACAAAAGCGTACAGGCCGACCTCGTCTGTCGACTGACAGAGACCGCCGACAGTTGAAGAGGGTCGTAGTGTGTAACAGGCAGACATCTATCCAGACCTTCACACTAGAATTCCTAACTGCATCAGAGTCCACTGCAGGTACTATGACAGGCGGGAGGTGAGAAAACTTGGATTTCATGATTGAGCGGCTGCTCATAAGCCACATATCACGCCGGTCAATGCCAAACGACGCCTCGCTTGGTGTAACGAGCGTAAAAATTGGACCATTGAACAGTGGAAAAACCTTGTGTGGAGTGGCGAATCACGGTACACAATGAGGCGTATGCTCGTGTTTTTCATGGAGAGGGCTTACACCACTTGTTGTTTTGGTTGGCACTATCACAGCACAGGCCTACATTGATGTTTAAGGCACCTTCGTGCTCCCTACCGTTGAAGAGCAATTCGGGAATGGCTATTGCATCTTTCAACACGATCGACCACCTGTTCATAATGCACGGCCTGTGACGGAGTGGCTACATGACAATAACATCCCTGTAATGGACTGGCCTGCACAGAGTCCTGAGCTGAATCCTACAGAACACCTTTGGTATGTTTTGAGACGCCGACGTCGTGTCAGGCCTCACCGACCGACGTCGATACCTCCCCTCAGTGCAGCGCTCCGTGGAGAATGGGCTGCCATTTCCCTAGAAACCTTCCAGCACCTAATTGAACGTATGCCTGCGAGAGTGGAAGCTATCATAAAGGCTAAGGGTGGGACAACACCATATTGAATTCCAAAATTACCGATGGAGGGCGCCACGAACTTGTAAGTCATTTTCAGCCAGGTGTCCGGATACTTTTGATCACTTAGTGTAGCTCGGTTTGGGATTCAATGCACAAGTGTTGAGTGAACATTTACTTTATGATACACAACATGGCATACAAGCCATAAACTAAACAGCAGCATGTTATAGTGCTAGGAAACACATCAGCATTTGTGGTAATGGTGTTCTGGATGACTTACCAGATGAATCGTATATCACTGGATATAACTTCTGCAGACCCAGATCGAAAGCATCTAGCTTGTGAAGATAAAGAAATTAATATACTAGACATGGCCAGCAAGGAGTATGACATTGATTGTATTACAAGTAAGTGTGGCAGACTTTGACGCAACAGATGAAATTTTAGCTGACAAAGCTAAGTAGATGTGTGGAAGAGACATCAGTGAAGGACAATGCATTGCTGCATTTGCAGTGGTTAGGTGATTTACGCCAAATTAAAAATGGGTGCTGGAACACATTTCTGACAAGTTATGCTTGTTCAATATAAGGTAGAAGAAAGACATTGTAGGATGGTCAAAAATTTTCATCAAATCAGCATTGTCAGTGGCTAAAGATGTCCTAAAGCTGAAGGGAACAGGAGAAAGAATGAGAATAGTTTCAACACCTAGGTCAATAGCAATACCTAAGACAGCAGGTGGAATCAACACATTCATGATATGTCGGACTATCAGCTATCAGTCCTGTGGCTGGCAGAGCAAGAGCCGTAGACTGTACACACTAGCTTGCACAAAATGCAGATGAACAACTTCAGGAGTCTGAAGAGCATTATAGAATGAAGAAGCTGTTACCATTGAAAAAGGATTATTTTTAAAATACACAGGATAGAGATTGATCTGTTCTAAAAAAAATCTCGTGGTAATGCTACCCTAAAAAACATGTTAAAAATACGGGTCTGTTCTAATCGATCAAGAAATTCAAAAGTCTCAAGAATTTGTGGCTTATTTATGCTAAACACAATACCGAGATGATGTGGAAACCTAATGGATATTGGACTGTAAACCAAGATGCTGCAGGAGGATATCCAATGAACTGGGTCATACATATCAAAAAAAGAAATAAATTAATTACTTAATTTCGTTTGGTCACTTAAGGCAACCAGAAATATTGCACCCTTACTTTAGCAACAAGAAACAAATATTCTAAAATCACTAACACTACCACAATTTCGATACATATCTCTAGAGACATTTCGATCTCATGTATCTCCTGATGCATAGAACCGAGTAACATGTTCATCGCTATGTCAGTCGATGTTTAGATGTAATGTCGCACACTCTAACTGTAAAGAAATTACTTCTCACGAATTAATTAAAGCTAGGGTAATAGAGTACACACTGACCAGATTGGAAACATGGAACAGCACTCCTAATAATAGTGAGGTGAACACGAAACTACTTTTATGGAGTGATAAAGACGGAGAAATTCCTCCTGGCTTATGCGATATTTAATGACCTAGATACAATTTTAAACTAATATCGTGTAGGGGTCCCGCGAGCACGCAGAAGTGCCGCAACACGAGGTGGAATCGACTAATGTCTGAAGTAGAGCTGGAGCGCAATGACACCATGAATCTTGCAGGCTGTCCATAAACTCGTAAGAGTACCAGAGAGTGGAAATCTCTTTTGAACAGCAAGTTGCAACGCTCAATAACGTTTATGTCTGGGGAGTTTGGTGACCAGCGAAATTGTTTAAATTCAGAAGAGTGTTCCTGGACGTATGGTGTGTCGCATTGTCCTTCTGGAATTGGCCAAGTGCGTCGGAATGCACAATGGACAGGAATGGATGCAAATGACCAGACAGGACGTTTACGTACGCGCCACCTCTCAGAATCGCACCTATCAGGGATCCCATACCACTCTAACCGCACTCGCCCCACAAAGACCTTCCACCGCCTTTAACAGTACCCTGCTGACATGCTGGGTCCATGGATTCATGAGGTTGACTCCATACCCGAACACGTCCGTCCGCTAGATACAATTTGAAACGAGTCTCGTCGGAGCAGGCAACATGTTTCCAGTCATCAACAGGCGAGGCGTAAAGCTTTGTGTCGTGCAGTCACATGAGTGGCCCTTCGGCTCCGAAAGCCCATATCGATGATATTTCGTTGAATGGTGCGCACGCTGACACTTGTTGGCCCAGCATTGAAATGCGTAGCAACTTGCGGAACCGTTTCACTTCTGTCACGTTGAATGATTCTCTTAGGTCGTTATTGGTCCCGTTCTCGCAGGATCATTTTCCGGCCGCAGCGATGTCGGATATCTGATATTTTACTCGATTCCTGATATGCACGATACACTCGTGAAATGGTCGTACGGGCAAATCCCCACTTCATTGCTCCCTTGTGTCCCATCGCTCGTGCGCCGACTATAACACCACGTTCATACTCACTTAAATCTTGATAACCTATCACTGTAGCAGCAGTAACTGATCTAACAACTGTGCCTGACATTTGTTGTCTTATATAGGCTCTGCCGATCGCAGCGCCTTATGCTGTCTGTTTACATATCAAGGTATTTCAAATGTTCATATGTGTGTGAATTCCTAAGGGGCCAAACTGCTGAGGTTCAAAAAATGGCTCTAAGCGCTATGGGGCTTATCATCTGAAGTTATCAATCCCCTAGACTTAGAACTACTTAAACCTAACTAACCTAAGGACATCACACACATCCATGCCCGAGGCAGGATTCGAACCTTCGACCGTAGAAGCAGCGCGGTTCCGGACTGAAACGCCTAGAACCGCTCGGCCACAGCGGCCAGCCAACTGCTGAGGTCATCAGTCCATAGACTTAAACACTACTTGTACTAATTTACACTAATTTATGCTAAGAACAACACATACACCCATGCTCGAGCGAGGACTCGAACCTCCGGCGGGAGAGGCCATGCAGTCCGTGACCTGGCGCCTCGAACCGCGCGGCCACTCCGTTAGGCACTCGGTATTTGAATAGGTGTGTCTACACCAGTTTATTTGGCGTTTCAGTGTGTAAAATGCTGTGAAATATATGCAAGTATTAATACATCTAAAACACAGAGAAAAGCAGCAGAAGAGACGACTTTAGTCAGAAAGGACCAACAGGATTGCTTCTGAGTTTCTCAAGAAATCAAGTTTTGGAAATGAGTTATTCTCATTAATTCTATGAATCACCTCAAACTGTGGACATGCAACGAGCAAATAAAATTCATTTTGAGTGAAATATGGCTACAGATTTGTATCTGAATGACAGCTTAATCCATACAATATACGGATTTTTCCTACAGTGGGCCAAAGTTACACAGTAGTTGAGATGCCTAGCAATCTCATATTCCTCCCAGTGACTCTTGAGACATTAGACTATAACGTGGATGAGGATGGTGATCTAGTCGATTTTTGCGGTGAGGATACTGTGGTATGTCTACACATGAGGTAGCATGCACAAAAACAAAGCACATAGCCGTCAGTTACCATTTCGCTGTACAAGCGCAATGTGATAACACATGGGTATTACAAGTTCCTTGAGTCAATTGGACTGAAACCACATAATGACATCAGCTGATATAACAGCTGCAGTAAATAATTATGATGATGAGATTATTCATACGCTGTATTTCTCTCATAAACCCTTTCCTTCTGTGAAGTTTAATTATAGCAATGAGATTAGGATTAACATTAAACACTACAATAATTTAACGCTTCATAACAACAGCCTGATCTTGAAGGAAGATTTTTGAAGGTGGGGGGGGGGGGGAGCCCTACAGCGACATTGAACGAAAGGGGGAGGGGGGGAGAATTACATAAATCTACCTATACAGAGACTTCGACAGCCATTCAGCTGAGTGGTGCTCCATTGAGTGATGTTTTGCTGAAGGGGTGGCCTGCCCTCAGGCGCTAGAGAGGAAGTGGAGAGCCTCTCAGCCGAATTAGTGTCGAAGTCTTTCAAAAGGTACATTGTGAAAGTGTTGAACAGCGGTGTGCGAAGGTGTTGACGAACTGAGTAGATGTAAAGTGAACTTTTACAGTTTTATTCATGCATGTGTCCATGTTGCACCCATCTGCCATGATGCCACAGGATTGCACAAAAGAGGAGGGCTGAAAAAGCATTAACGGCATTTGCTGCTACACATCATGGTCAAATTTCTTCGAATGGTTTTAAACGCTTCTAGTGGTTGGAACAAAAATTGCGGTCGCGCAACACTCCAAATGGGTCAGATCAAGTTCAGTGGGGCTGCAGTCCCATGATGTCCTTAGAAAAGGGTTTAGTTGTCAGGGAAGGGGGGAGGGGGGGGGGGCGCCACAGAGTCGATCGTTGTCAAGAACGTCGTTCTGTTGTTCATAGCGTTGCGAACTATCGTTGTCGACCGCGAAATGTGTGGGTATCAACGTCCCGAGGGAAGGGGGTGGTGTCGTTGACACCATTTATGCCACTCCCTGAAGTTAATTCGTGTTGGTTCCGTGTAGCTCGGTTTCTGAAATATTTTCGTTGACCAACCCTAAGAAAAATGCGTGATTTTAACGCTGAACTTCACGATTCTAATCTCCATCACAGAGGCATCAAAAGAAGGGGTGAAATGTTGACAAGAAGGGATGTAACGACATTCCTGCAGTGTGACTCGTCTGTGGGGGCATTGGGCACAGTTCTGGTGAAATGTGGTGCCAGTGTGACATCATCAGTCCATATAAAGCTCACATCGACTGAGCTCTGGCCTTTCCTTGGCACGTGTCGACACCTTGCTGTTTGATGCGTCGCCCAGCCCAAGGGTGACGTCGCAGGCGCCACGCGTTTGGATCATTACAGAGGAAGGTTGTAGGCACCTCTGATCCACGTTTCAAACTCCGACGTCGCAGTGGGAAACAATTACGTGGTTTAAAAACCGACTCTATAATTGTGTTGCACAGTGTATCTGTACTGGCTGCATGGTTTTTAACTTAACATTTCTGGTATTGGATCACATCAGGTAAGGATTGTTCGTAAGTTCCTCACATCCAGCAAAAATGACCAATTTTTAAAAGCTGCGTTTGGAGTAGTCTTATGTTGGACTAGGCGGAAAGTCTCTTCCATGTATTATACATTACAATGGAAGCCGAATTTGCACATATTTTCTTGAAAACTGTGTCAATAACACCCGCTGTTGAGCGTATTGCCACGAACTACATTCTGGACATAACACAAAGAAATACAGAGAGAGAATAAATGGCACCCTGAAAACAATACCGAGCAAGATTTCGCTGCGTTTTGCACACTGACTTCCCTCTACAACAGCTTCCTCGATTGTTCCTCAAATATAATACGTACTTTTACAGAGATGCGTTCAAAATTAAAATTAAACTGTCTTTTTACGATCTAATAACTTGAATGTGTAGCAGATAAAAAAAACACGTTCGGTATTAATACGTGAATCTATTGAAAGCGTAAGAAATGAAAATGAAGTAGAGATTTCGGTGCACGAACTAATAACTAAATACAGACGAACAAACACAGAACTGGACATGCTATTAGATAATATTACAGACTATTGCGGAAAAATCAGATTTGTTCAATAATCTAATAGTTAATGTGTAAAGCATTATGGTCTGTGTAGCTAGATGCTGCATAATAAGTGTACACAATACCTTTAATCCACGTAAGGGCTGAGCAGTTTTGTACTGCAGCTACTGCTCTCCCCATAGCTCTTTCTAACGGTATTAGCAAAGTTTTTTCGTATTTATCCACAGAACTGAACTACGTTATTTATTAACACTTTTTCGTCTGAGCGTACTCTCCGATAACATATATTTCCGCGATAACTATACATTTGAGCAAACGCCAAGAACGCGCATCAGTTGCAATATACTACAGTATCAGTATGACTTGATTGTACAGCGCCGAGAGGCCTAGGTCATTCGCGTATTGTTTGGTATTGCGGGCGCCTTCGGTCAAGTCTGCACGTAAACGAGGTTTCGTTCCGCGTTCTGCCATCGGCAATTGTAAAATAAACAGGTAATTCTTAGTTTGTAAATCCCATGAATGTGCTCTAAGGTATAATAAAAATCACATCATAACCTTAAATTTTTAAAACTAATGTGAATAAATAAACAACCTCACCAGTCAGCAAAGTTTGCGTCTGGTTTTGATGTCAGAAAACTCGTTGATCATATCTTCACAGTTCAGACGGTTATCATTTAGGAAGTCGGCTTCAGTGTGAAGAATGGACAAGGCGTTCAATCTCTCCTCAGAGAACGTAGGACGTAGGTACGATTTCAGTTTTATAAGAGCCGAAAACGAGCGTTCTGCTGAGCAATTTGTAAGTGCCATACTTTGCATATTTCCTAAATCCCTGGGAAAGGCATGATATCTCATTTGATTTGGGGCAGAGGCACTTGCTTGCCTTCTGCTTGGCTTGATGCCATGCCGTGCTCACTGCTCACACTCAGCTTCGTGCTGCACTGTTGTTTTGTCATTCCCCAACCTCTCTCCTTGCTCAGTCCAATGCAGCGATCAGCCAGCCCAGCCTGGACAAGTCCAGACAAGCTATGCAGATGTTTGTTGTTGTTGTTGTTGTTGTTGTTGACATGGAATGGCTTGCTCCATGCCTGTCACTGTGGCCAGGCCGTGCTACCCTGGTTTGCTGTGTTTTCACTTTGTGTGTTTGTGACACAATGTGACCAGCCAGGCTCTGTGATGAGTATATGGTGTGGTTTACATTTACATTTGTTAAAATGTACTGCCTTGTTTGGTAACATAATGTTATCATAAAGATGTGTGATTTAATTGGAGTTGTGGTCTACTTGAATCCATTTGTTTTGCACCAGGGATATTAAGCTGTTTGAGATTTGCATGCAGCACATTTTCTGCATATATACCAAAAAATTGCTGTCGTAGATGTGAACAGCTATCGATCTCATTGAGTTATGTATGAATAAGACTCATTATTGATCTTTAGTTTCAGGCATTATGTAATTTAATTAGAACACTAATTAGTAGTCAATGGCCTTTGGTGTGGTGCAAAAGATTTAGTTGAAGGATTTGAAGCAGGTGCACTCCAGTCTGAGGTAAATCTGGAAAGTTGCTCAGATGCGTATGGATGGCCCTAATGTTAATAAGTCATTCCTAAGAGGATCCGATGCTTTTGTACTTCAAGACATATGGCTTTTATATTGTGCATGGTGACTATGACAGGTTGTACTAGCATTGGTTGGAATCTTTCTCAATTTCAGAGAACTTCATGTAATCCATTTAAAAATGTTCCCTCGTCCAAAGGTGATTTCAACAATATTACAAGCGCATCTGTCTCTCCCACAGAAGTTTTGCGCTGTTTGCTGGGACGGGACTCAAATGATGTCAACTGGACTTAGAAAATATTAACAGCTGTTTAAAAATGTACAAAGGAAGTAGAAAAAATAAGAGGAACAGAAGTAGATAAAACCATAAATTTAAGGTCTCTACTGGAATTTCATATAGTCATAGCTACCAACCCGTGTGCAAGTCTTTGAGGAGAAAGATGCTGATAGCTTATCTCACCTTTCTTGAGACTGTGGCTTCTCAGGTTGACTCGGGGCTGACTAAATTTCAGTTAGATGCCCCTTAACTCCGTTCCTCTGTGATTCTGTCCAGTCTACAGTCTGATAATAAATGAGAAAATCTCTCAGATCACCCCCCCCCTCCTTCCTTCTGAAGAAATAGGTTAGCTTAAAGACAGATCTGAATGATGACATAAATCAGTTGTAACGTCAGAAAGTGGAAAACAGGTAAGAATAAAAAAAAACTCTTTGTCAATATGACATACTGCGGATATCTTGGAACTACGGAATGTGTGCCTTACATTTATAAGGTGTATGGTATCCAAAATTCTGGATAAATAGCCCCCAGCTTGTATGAAGGACATTCCATGTGTAGAGTCAGAAGTGGAAAGTAATGCCGACCACGAGAAGAGACAGTCAGATGTAGAATTGACATATCTCACTACCTTAGTTTGCTTAGCTGGTCACGAGGCTGACGCTGTTGCCTACGAGTTCCAAAATCTAGGGAAGACCATGTTAGTAAAGAAAATCCTCAAATAATATGATGGGGTTTGTGCTTACATCAATCAATTCTGGATGACAGTCATTGGGGTTAAGAGTGAACATGAAAATGCGGAGAGATTTATCAAGGTTGCTTGCCATCTCTTCCATGGTAATGCCAACCATGAAAGAAGTTTCTCTGACAACTCCATTCCAGTCAAAAAATTGACTGAAGCGTCTCCCATAGCCATTTTTGCTGATCAGAGTGCATTCAAGGTCATAGACACAGTGAAACAGTAGCAGGAGAAAGGACAGCTGAGAAGTCTTCAAAAGAAAAGGAACGAAATAAGAAAGTCAGTAGGAAAAAAGCATAGACAGCTGTAAATTGTGAAAACAAAACTCATGGAAAATACTGAGTGAGAGGTTCCTCAGATCGAAGTAGTAGTTCTATCAGTAAAAACTACATGTTTGTGACTTAACTAATTGTCCATGTGCGTGTCCTTACCAGATTGGTTTATTACTGTGGCTTCCATAATCCTTTTGTTCAAATGCTATTTGGATTTTATTCTTAGATGTCTTCGTAAAACATGTAATTTTTTACTGAAATACACTGCTGGCCGTTAAAATTGCTACACCAAGAAGAAATGCAGATGATGAATGGGTATTCATTGGACAAGTATATTATGCCGGAAATGACATGTGATTACATTTTCGCGCAGTTTGGGTGCATAGATCCTGAGAAATCAATACCCAGAAACAGCCACCTATGGCCTTAATAACGGCCTTGATACGCTTGGGCATTGAGTCAAACAGAGCTTGGATGACATGTACAGGTATAGCTGCCCATGCAGCTTCGACACGATACCACAGTTCATCAGGAGGAGTGACTGGTGTATTGTGATGAGCCAGTTGCTCTGACACCATTGACCAGACGTTTTCAATTGGTGAGAGATCTGGAGAATGTGCTGGTCAGGGCAGCAGTCGAACATATTCTGTATCCAGAAAGGCCCGTACAGGACCTGCAACGTGCGGTCGTGCATTATCCTGCTGAAATGCAGGGTTTCACAGGGATCGAATGAAGGGTAGAGCCACGGGTCATAACACATCTCAAATTGAACAGTGGACGTTACAAGTGCCGTCAATGCAAACAAGAGGTGACCGAGACGTGTAACCAATGGCACCCCATACCATCACGCCGGGTGATACGCCAGTATGGCGATGACGAATACACGCTTCCAATGTGCGTTCACCGCGATGTCACCAAACATGGATGCGACCATCATGATGCTGTAAACAGAACCTGGATTCATCCGAAAAAATGATGTTTTGCCATTCGTGCACCCAGGTTCGTTGTTGAGTACACCATCGCAGGCGCTCCTGTCTGTGATGCAGCATCAAGGGTAACCGCAGCCATGGTCTCCGAGCTGATGGTCCATGCTGCTGCAAATGTTGTCGAATTGTTCGTGCGGATGGTTGTTGCCTTGCAAACGTCCCCATCTGTTGACCAAGGGATCGAGACATGGGTGCTCGATCCGTTACAGCCATGCGGATAAGATGCCTGTCATCTCAACTGCTAGTGATACGAGGCCGTTGGGATCCAGCACGGCATTCCGTATTACCCTTCTGAGCCCACCGATTCCATATTCTGCTAACAGTCATTGGATCTCTTCCAACGTGAGCAGCAATATCGCGATACGATAAACCGCAATTGCAATAGGCTACAATCCGACCTTTATCAAAGTCGGGAACATGATAGTACTCATTTCTCCTCCTTACACGAGGCATCATGACGACGTTTCACCAGGCAACGCCGGTCAACTGCTGTTTGTGTATGAGAAATCGGTTGGAAACTTTCCTCATGTCAGCACGTTGTAGGCGTCGCCACTGGTGCCAACTTTGTGTGAATTCTCTGGTAAGCTAATCATTTGCATATCACAGCCACCCCCCATGAACCATGGACCTTGCCGTTGGTGGGGAGGCTTGCGGGCCTCAGCGATACAGATGGCCGTACCGTAGGTGCAACCACAACGGGAGGGGGGGGGGGGGGTATCTGTTGAGAGGCCAGACAAACATGTTGTTCCTGAAGAGGGGCAGCAGCCTTTTCAGTAGTTGCAGGGGCAACAGTCTGGATGATTGACTGATCTGGCCTTGTAACATTAACCAAAACGGCCTTGCTGTGCTGGTACTGTGAACGGCTGAAAGCAAGGGGAAACTACAGCCGTAGTTTTTCCTGAGGAAATGCAGCTTTACTGTATGATTAAATGATGATGACGTCCTCTTGGGTAAAATATTCCGGAGGTAAAATAGTCCTCCATTCGGATCTCCGGGCGGGGACTACTGAAGAGGACGTCGTTATCAGGAGAAAGAAAACTGGCATTCTACGGATCGGAGCGTGGAATGTCAGATCCCTTAATCGGGCAGGTAGGTTAGAAAATTTAAAAAGGGAAATGGATAGGTTAAAGTTAGATATACTTGGAATTAGTGAAGTTTGGTGGCAGGAGGAACAAGACTTTTGGTCAGGTGATTACAGGGTTATAAATACAAAATCAAATAGGGGTAATGCAGGAGTAGGTTTAATAATGAATAAAAAAATAGGAGTGCGGGTTAGCTACTACAAACAGCATAGTGAACGCATTATTGTGGCCAAGATAGACACAAAGCCCATGCCTACTACAGTAGTACAAGTTTATATGCCAACTAGCTCTGCAGATGATGAAAAAATTGATGAAATGTATGACGAGGTAAAAGAAATTATTCAGGTAGTGAAGGGAGACGAAAATTTAATAGTCATGGGCGACTGGAATTCGTCAGTAGGAAAAGGGAGAGAAGGAAACATAGTAGGTGAATATGGATTGGGGGGAAGAAATGAAAGAGGAAGCCGCCTGGTAGAATTTTGCACAGAACATAACTTAATCATAGCTAACACTTGGTTCAAGAATCATGAAAGAAGGTTGTATACCTGGAAGAATCCTGGAGATACTGAAAGGTATCAGATAGATTATATAATGGTAAGACAGAGATTTAGGAACCAGGTTTTAAATTGTAAGACATTTCCAGGGGCAGATGTGGATTCTGACCACAATCTATTGGTTATGAACTGCAGATTGAAACTGAAGAAACAGCAAAAAGGCGGGAATTTAAGGAGATGGGACCTGGATAAACTGAAAGAACCAGAGGTTGTAGAGAGTTTCAGGGAGAGCATAAGGGAACAATTGACAGGAATGGGGGAAAGAAATACAGTAGAAGAAGAATGGGTAGCTCTGAGGGATGAAGTAGTGAAGGCAGCAGAGGATCAAGTAGGTAAAAAGACGAGGGCTAATAGAAATCCTTGGGTAACAGAAGAAATATTGAATTTAATTGATGAAACGAGAAAATATAAAAATGCAGTAAATGAAGCAGGCAAAAAGGAATACAAACGTCTCAAAAATGAGATCGACAGGAAGTGCAAAATGGTTAAGCAGGGATGGCTAGAGGACAAATGTAAGGATGTAGAGGCTTGTCTCACTAGGGGTAAGATAGATACTGCCTACAGGAAAATTAAAGAGATCTTTGGAGAGAAGAGAACCACTTGTATGAATATCAAGAGCTCAGATGGCAACCCAGTTCTAAGCAAAGAAGGGAAGGCAGAAAGGTGGAAGTAGTATATAGAGGGTTTATACAAGGGCGATGTACTTGAGGACAATATTATGGAAATGGAAATGGGAGATAAGATACTGCGTGAAGAGTTTGACAGAGCACTGAAAGAGCTGAGTCGAAACAAGGCCCCGTGAGTAGACAACATTCCATTAGAACTCTTGATGGCCTTGGGAGAGCCAGTCCTGACAAAACTCTACCATCTGGTGAGCAAGATGTATGAGACAGGCGAAATACCCACAGACTTCAAGAAGAATATAATAATTCCAATCCCAAAGAAAGCAGGTGTTGACAGATGTGAAAATTACCGAACTATCAGTTTAATAAGTCACAGCTGCAAAATACTAACGCGAATTCTTTACAGACGAATGGAAAAACTGGTAGAAGCGGACCTCGGGGAAGATCAGTTTGGATTCCGTAGAAATGTTGGAACACGTGAGGCAATACTAACCATACGACTTACCTTAGAAGAAAGATTAAGAAAAGGCAAACCTACGTTTCTAGCATTTGTAGACTTAGAGAAAGCTTTTGACAACGTTAACTGGAATACTCTCTTTCAAATTCTGAAGGTGGCAGGGGTAAAATACAGCGAGCGAAAGGCTATTTACAATTTGTACAGAAACCAGATGGCAGTTATAAGAGTCGAGGGGCATGAAAAGGAAGCAGTGGTTGGGAAAGGAGTGAGACAGGGTTGTAGCCTCTCCCCGATGTTATTCAATCTGTATATTGAGCAAGCAGTAAAGGAAACAAAACAAAAATTCGGAGTAGGTATTAAAATTCATGGAGAAGAAGTAAAAACTTTGAGGTTCGCCGATGACATTGTAATTCTGTCAGAGACGGCAAAGGACTTGGAAGAGCAGTTGAACGGAATGGACAGTGTCTTGAAAGGAGGGTGTAAGATGAACATCAACAAAAGCAAAACGAGGATAATGGAATGTAGTCAAATTAAATCGGGTGATGCTGAGGGGATTAGATTAGGAAATGAGACACTTAAAGTAGTAAAGGAGTTTTGCTATTTAGGGAGTAAAATAACTGATGATGGTCGAAGTAGAGAGGATATAAAATGTAGACTGGCAATGGCAAGGAAATTGTTTCTGAAGAAGAGAAATTTGTTAACATCGAGTATAGATTTAAGTGTCAGGAAGTCGTTTCTGAAAGTATTTGTATGGAGTGTAGCCATGTATGGAAGTGAAACATGGACGATAACCAGTTTGGACAAGAAGAGAATAGAAGCTTTCGAAATGTGGTGCTACAGAAGAATGCTGAAGATAAGGTGGGTAGATCACGTAACTAATGAGGAGGTATTGAATAGGATTGGGGAGAAGAGAAGTTTGTGGCACAACTTGACTAGAAGAAGGGATCGGTTGGTAGATCATGTTTTGAGGCATCAAGGGATCACCAATTTAGCATTGGAGGGCAGCGTGGAGGGTAAAAATCATAGAGGGAGACCAAGAGATCAATACACTAAGCAGATTCAGAAGGATGTAGGTTGCAGTAGGTACTGGGAGATGAAGAAGCTTGCACAGGATAGAGTAGCATGGAGATCTGCATCAAACCAGTCTCAGGACTGAAGACCACAACAACAACATACTTAGAAATACTCTAAGAGTCAAACATTCGGAAACACGGACTGTAACCTCTCTTTTCGTAAAAATTTACTCATTTCGACTGGTATATCACTAATCTCAGAAGATTTCTAGAGTTCCGCGAGATGTACACATCCACTAAGGAAGGAAGGCTCTCAATCTGTCATATGACGCTTGGAGTTTCCCTGCCCGTTCAACAATATTGTTAGGTGAACTGTTCTTAAGATTACTGAAACCTGTGAAGGAGTCCAACAGTGTTCTCTATCTTTCCTTCCTCGTCACTAATTCGGCGTATAAGTTGTCGAGTACTGGGAGAAACGTTTCGAAGCTAAATTTTTCCCTTCCAGTCACAAAAACTTCTTCAGAGTCCGCTTCTTCGTCATTATGAAGTTTGGTTTTCGCGATCTTTTATAGGTGCATTCATAGTCTACATCAGTCACAATCTCCATGGATTTATTTTCATAATAGTCTAACATGCCACGAATAGATCCAATAAATCCTAAAAGTGATTCATATAATTCGTGCACTATTTTTGCATCAATATTTTAACTTTGGAATTTCAAATTTACACTATTAAATCTCTGGAGTATGTCCTTCGAAACTGTCATCATGAATACTGTTTCTAGTCTGCTGAGTTGATTCAATAAGTGGTTTTTCAAACGTATTATTGGCAAAATGTGTGAGGGTGTTGATAACGCCCTCCCAGTTTTCGTTATAGACTTCCACACGCTTCCTCTCTTGCTGACCAACTTGTTTTTGATAAAGTTTTTAACGTTTTGCTTCCTGGTTTCATGAAAGAAAGAAGTTTATCCCAGCACTGTGTAGAAACAGAGAAAAAATCATAAAGGTTTTGCAGTACATTGAAAAATGAACATGCTTCCCGACAACAGCTTGCAACATCAGTGCCGACTAAATTCAAAAATTTGCTACAAGGCACATAATGCGCTTTCGGATTTCGTTCCTTAGTACCTCCCAGAAAACCAGTGTAGTTTCCTGACATATTGCTTGCGTTGTCATATGACTGGCCTCTACAGCCAGTAATATCAATGGAATTTGTAGACAGGACTTTTAGTACGGCCTCAGCTAAGTCTTCGGACTTGTGTCCCAGGTTTGGTAAAAACAGAAGGAAACGTTCGACAGGTTCACCATTCTCGTTCACATATATTAATATGAAAGATAATTGATCAGTATGTGAAATGTATGCAGTATAATCTACTATTATAGAGAAATATTTGGCCTGTTTTATTTCACTTATAGCAATTCTTCTTTATTCGTTCAGAAAGAAGCTCTATTATTTCATCAGAGATTGCTGAAGAAAGATAACTTGTATGTCCCTGCCCTGGATTTCCACACCGTTCAACGTGGTCTGCGAGAAAAGGATAAAACTCGGCTACGAGTTCAAGTGACATCTTAAGTTGACCATTATGTGATCTATGGACTCATTCAACGTGTCCAAGCAGCGAACTTCGCGACTTGTTAGCTTGATCACTACTGCAAACACCCTTTTCAACACACTGCGTGTAGTGGGACGAAATTAAGCGTCACCCATCCACCAAAGTCAGCCCAGTTTGCAGGTGACTATAAGTTTAATTTAGTTTTGTTTATGTGTTTTCTTATTATTTATAATAGATGTGAATTATCTAAAAGTTTTGTATTTTTTTATGTGTTTCATGTACGGAGAGATCGGCGCAACGAACGGGGACAGCATCTTCGTTGCCGCGACCAGAGAGGAAATTGCTGGCCGCTATACGTCGCGGGTCGACAGCCAAGGAGCAACAGAAGATCCTGGAACCGAGTTGTTGCGTCGTGTTTCTAAAAATTAAAAATGAATTTTTATACTCTTTTTGTACAACAATGACAAAAAAAATAGAGCTTAATCTTATTGAGAAGTCAGTCACTGTCTGTCAACGCTCAAGTTCACATCTGTATGTGTAGGGAGCTAATAAAATAGTGTATGCTACTAAAGTTGAAACACGTGTCTTGAAGATTTATTTATGAAGGGTTATGTGAACGGATTAATAATATATTTGACAAGATTATTGATTCAGACAGCGTTGGCCGAAACTTTGAATCTAAAAGGTTTATTTAATGTGTGATTCTGATATCGATTAGATCAAGATAACGTGTGTCGATATAATTTTCTGAGGAGAAACAAACGAACTTTAAATTCGAAAAAGTTACGAAAACCAATTGGCCCAAGTGATGTAATTCTCTGCACACGACTCAACTGATGTTTCACAGTTTCGTTCAAGAACCATTCTATGACAATTTAAAAAGAATATGAATCATTTTTGAAGTGGGTTGTAACTGACGTAGGTGACGAAGTCTGCACATGGTCATACATATATCAAACGAAAAACCCAAATACGTAACGTTACACCGCACCGTGGCGACCTTAGAAACAGGACTTGTGTGCAACTAAGGCACACACGTACGAAACAAAACATCAAGAGTCCTTCGGAAGTCAACGCGAGTTTTCGTGGAGCCTTCACCAGCCAGCGGCGACTTCGTGGGTGTGGGCATCTGACGGAGCCGCAGCCAAGCAGTACGGTCACGCAGTTGTTCCACGAGAACGCTGCAAACCCCGACAACCTTTTTTCTCCCTAAACTAATAGGCCCAGTACGTCAGCTGCGGAGCGTTCCTCCGGCTGGTATTAGAGGTGTTGCTGAGGGCTTCGCCTGTCTACGGCGGTGCCGGGCGTGGTCGCAGCCAGTGACGTTTCCGGTGTTCGACTCAGCGTCCTGGCCGGTTGCGGAAGCGGGGTCGCAGCATCTCAGCGGCTGCATCGACGGCTGTTTCTTCTGCAGCCCCATAGCAGCACTCTGGTCATCGAGAACTACAAATTACAATATTAAGTGTCCGGTGAGTTTGTTTCAAGTTGGAAGTGGAGTGTTGTATATAGGGAGTGTGCTTTTATAGGATTGTTGATTACAAGTCTGCGTGTGTAAATAGTTAATATCTTACAATAATGTCGGGAAGTGAAATGTCAGACGAAGAGCAATCTATGTCCGATAGGAGCATGAGAGCCCTTTTTAGGGCGATCGCTAAATTAAAACAATCTAACGAGGAATCTACTGCTAGATTAAAAGAGGAACTGAAACAGGAATTAAAACAGTCTAACGAAGAATTTACTGCTGAATTAAAACAATCTAATGAAGAATTTATGGCTAGATTAAAACAGTCTAACGAGGAATATACTGCTAGATTGAAAGAGGAACTAAAACAGGAATTAAAACAGTCTAACGAGGAATCTACTGCTAGACTTAAAGGGGAGCTAACAGAATCGACAGACAGGTTACAGGAACATCTTAATGAAACCAGTCGAGAATTAAGTGGTAAAATAGAGTCTTCTAAAGTTGAAATGCAGGAAAAATTAGTAGGACTTAGTAATAAGATTGCTGATAATTGTAAAAGGTTAGAAGAATATATCCAGGAATCGCGCGAGGAAAAAGCTCGCATGCGAAACGATATCACTGACTTATCCGAGAGACTAGATAGTGTCAATATCTTAGTTGTAAAGGAAATACAGAAAAATAACAACATGTTACGAGATGAACCTTCTATGCAAACGGAGACGGTTCGTAGAGAATTAGTGGAATCTATTAAAGAGGTCTCTACCAAACCTGTAGAGATTTCTTCAATAGATAATGTAGAATTAGAAACATTAACTCATCAAGTAGAAAAGGACCATACCGAAATCGAAAACATGAAATCTTTAATTACTGAGATATGCAGTAATCTTGAGACGTCCAAAGATAATAATATTGACGAAGGTACAGAGCGTTCACATCGTGAACACAGTGAAGAATCGATATTAGCTAATCGCGTATCCAATACAGAAATGCGGATACAGGAAATTACTAAACGATTATCGGAATTAGATAATAACGAGGACATTTCAGGTAGCAGAGGTAATAACATAATCAGAGACAACAGTCGCATCGAATTTGCTGGCTCAGACGACAACAATATGAATAAAGCAATCACGGCAAGCCAATCCGATGCAACTCCGTCTCTGCCATCTAAACAAAATCCGACTATTTCTCTCGCAGAATGTCTGGATGACATAACGACAAATTCCAATGTAGCAAGTCGATTTCCTGTATTCAAACCAGGAGGCGAACTTCACCCTATAATCTTTATAAAAGCTTTTGAAACATCATTATCTCCTAAATGGAGTAATGAAAAACGCATTCAATTTGTAATAGGACATTTAGAAGCAGAAGCTGCGGAATGGGCAGTACTGCATAGAACTGAATTCAGGGATTGGGATGATTTTGTTAAGCAGTTTAAACAAAATTATTGGTCAAGACGAAAACAACAACACTTAACTTTAAAGTTGTTAGCCCCTCCTCCATATTCTAAACGGTGGAGAGGTTATAGGAATTATTTTGAATGGAATTTAAACCGTGCTAAATTAATTGAAAGTCATTTAATACGAGTCCTAAGTAGTAGGTTACCGTATTACATAAAGGAAAGAAAAATGTTATTCTACGAATTATACAAAACCTTAATAATGAGGACGAAACAGTTAACACCCGGGGTGTGTGGTTATATTTTAACGACTTGTTGTATTGGAAAGCACAGAGGGAACACCAGAGATGGAAAATCTGCATTCCGAAAACTGTTGTGGACGAGTTAATTACTTATATTCATGAAGGTTACGGGCATTTTGGAATTCATAAATGTATTAAACATGTAATGAAGTATTATTATTTCAAAAATATGTCCCGTATTGTGAGAAGTATTATTAGGGCTTGTGAAACCTGTCAAAAGGTTAAAGTTAATAACAAATCCAAGCGTTATAAATTATATGCTGTAATTCCTCGAGGTTTGTGGGATCTACTATCATTAGATTTTTTCGGCCCTCTGCCTCGGAGTTCAGGAGGATTAACATATGTGTTTGTTGTAATGGAATGTTGGTCCAAACATGTGAAACTGTATACTTTGAAACGAGCGAATACAGCAAGCGTTATACGCTGCCTCACCAGAAATTACTTTGTTAACTGGGGCATTCCTAAACGACTTATGTCTGACAACGGTAGTGCCTTTATTAGTCAAAGATTTCAAGATATGATAAGACAATATGGAATCAAACATATCTTAATTTCGAAATATCACCCTCAAAGTAATTTAGTAGAAAGAGTCATGAAAGAATTAGGACGATTATGTAGAACTTATTGTGCACATAAACATACTCGGTGGGCCAAACTAATGCCTGAATTCGAAAAGATATTAAATGAATTGCCTCACCTAACGACGGGATTATCACCTATAGAAATTTTAGGCAAACGAATTATAGGTGAGCCTTTACTAGCTGCTTTACCTTGGCCACCAGTAAATGAGATACAACAAGATATTCCAGACGAAAAAGTTTGCGAACAGATTGTAAAAAATGCCGAACGGAGAATTAAAAGTTATAATCAACAGGCTGTAGAACCCTCATTTCAGGTAGGAGATCTTGTGCTAGTACGATCTCATCCTAAAAGTTCTAAGATCGATAAGGAATGTAGAAAATTCTTCTTTATCTTTGAAGGTCCATATGTTGTACATAAGATTGTACATCCCAAAGCATTACTTCTTATGGAACCTTCATCAGGTGTAATTAAAGGATTATATAGTGTTGATCAAATGAAACTCTTCATTCCTAAATAAGTTAATATTTAGTATATGTTACATACGGAAGAGCGTTCATAGTTTATTCATGTGAAGTTTTTCGTGATAGTTACGTATTATTTTAAAGAATAGAACAGAAAGCTTAAACAAGTGTTCTGCAATAATCTACTGGTACTTCAAAAAGAGAAAGATAACCAAAAAGGAGGATTTATATGGAGGAAACTTTGCTCTTAGGTCAAAAGGAATTTTGCATATTTTAAATTTACTCGGATAGTAGGAACCAAAGGGGATGGTTAATAGTTTTAGGGACCATGGGCGTCCAGAGCTATATGGCTCACGAGAACATAGCAGAGTGCCTTTAATAGAGGTTTGCAATAGTGTTAATATAGAACACACCAAACGGGGCTCTCTCGCTTGTTTCTCCTAAATAAATGGCCATTACCCAACAAGGTGTCCGAAGGTAAAGAAAGCCGTGCCGAGATTCTAAAGAAAGTTTTGCTTGATTTCTTCTTGACCTCAGGCATAAATAAGGCCTTAGGGAAGAGAATGACGTAAAGTAAATAGTACTATTAGTTATTGTGAGAAACTTATTAGTAATATACATTCTTGAAAAGAATAACTCTAGTAAATAAATGAAACTGAAATTAATCTATCACAATTTGAACGCTCTGTCCTAATGTACAACGTTAAAGAACGTACTAAATTAGTATTTATTAGCAACTATTAACTGAAGAGGAGCAATCTCCCTATATTCGGTTACGAATTACCATAAGAGCACAATTAAGAGTAAATGACAAATAGTCACAACGGTATCGTGTTAAAAGGATTAAATCTATCTAATAGCAAGGACTTGAGGTTACGTAAAATGTGAGGAAAATGTATTAACAGTTAAATATTGTATATTGAACAGTTTTAATTCCGGTTAAAACCTGACAAACTGAGCTTGTGGGTGGGGTATGTAGTGGGACGAAATTAAGCGTCACCCATCCACCAAAGTCAGCCCAGTTTGCAGGTGACTATAAGTTTAATTTAGTTTTGTTTATGTGTTTTCTTATTATTTATAATAGATGTGAATTATCTAAAAGTTTTGTATTTTTTTATGTGTTTCATGTACGGAGAGATCGGCGCAACGAACGGGGACAGCATCTTCGTTGCCGCGACCAGAGAGGAAATTGCTGGCCGCTATACGTCGCGGGTCGACAGCCAAGGAGCAACAGAAGATCCTGGAACCGAGTTGTTGCGTCGTGTTTCTAAAAATTAAAAATGAATTTTTATACTCTTTTTGTACAACAATGACAAAAAAAATAGAGCTTAATCTTATTGAGAAGTCAGTCACTGTCTGTCAACGCTCAAGTTCACATCTGTATGTGTAGGGAGCTAATAAAATAGTGTATGCTACTAAAGTTGAAACACGTGTCTTGAAGATTTATTTATGAAGGGTTATGTGAACGGATTAATAATATATTTGACAAGATTATTGATTCAGACAGCGTTGGCCGAAACTTTGAATCTAAAAGGTTTATTTAATGTGTGATTCTGATATCGATTAGATCAAGATAACGTGTGTCGATATAATTTTCTGAGGAGAAACAAACGAACTTTAAATTCGAAAAAGTTACGAAAACCAATTGGCCCAAGTGATGTAATTCTCTGCACACGACTCAACTGATGTTTCACAGTTTCGTTCAAGAACCATTCTATGACAATTTAAAAAGAATATGAATCATTTTTGAAGTGGGTTGTAACTGACGTAGGTGACGAAGTCTGCACATGGTCATACATATATCAAACGAAAAACCCAAATACGTCGTTACACAACATGCGCCAGTACATTTTCTCTCTCTCAAGATATGACTCGAAATGGTTATCTATTGTTTCACGTGACTTTTTTCTTCTTAAGAGTGATAGCTCAGAATTTTTGTGTTCAAGTGAATTCTCATGATTAGATAGAATATTAGAACTATTTTTCCAGTCTGCAGTACCATTAGTAGCAATCGCGGCCTTACCTCCGAAAGTGCACAAAAACAGCACCGGTGTTACGGGGTTTCATGAAAATCACGCCAAGTTGATTCACCATTTGAAAGATTATGGTAAAATACTTTTTTGTTCAAATATCTGGTTTTATCGCCTACTGATTCTCTTGACTTAGAAACATCACCGGTACAATTTTGATTTATGCCACTTTGTAAGATAATGTAGAGTGTTGATTCATTGACACACCATTCTGCAAGATAATCACTAACGAGGTTATTTCTTTTTGTAATGTCTGACTCGACACTTCGTTTCGTGAAACTCGAAATCAGGAACAGTTTGCTTTTCTTCATTTTTAACTTTTGTTTCGTCTGTATTTACTTCTTTTACAACAGCTGCAGTGCCAGAAATATCATCCATACTACTTGAACTCGAAGTCGAACAAGCAACAATTTTTGCGAAAAATTTATCTGCTCATCCAAGCGTTTTTAGAACGTTGGCTTCTCGTTCTCAACTTTTCTTCGATAATTTCCGAAATGCCGTCGCACTAAATTTTGCACGTTTGGTTTTTCCACTGTTATTCATGTTAAAGCACTTACAAAATTGTCAACCAACAGTCAAAACAAGAAATTAATTTGTAAAAGGAAAGAAAGAAAGACTGTAACTAGTTACAATCGTGCTACACCACACATGAGCACAAAGCTTTTTACATTAAACACGCCACACGAGTACAAAGAGTTTTCCTTTAAACACGGAGCGATGAACTGACCAACTCGTATTACTCGACGTATCTGTGCTATGAAAGAACGACAACGCAAAATAATTTAATTTCATTGTCGTCTGTTTCTCAGTTATCAGTGAACAGTAGAAGCTCAAACAGGACAGTCCCTTTTTTGGCTATTGTTTCCCGCGTCGCCGGAATTTTAGCTGGGACGCAAATATGTTCTAAATATTCTTGACACTGTATTTCTAATTGAGAAATAAATAATTTTTGCAATTTCTTGCAGTGAGGTGTGCTGGATCGACTCTTATCCCACTTATTCTTATAATATTTTAGCGGTTTCTGTGGACAGAGAAGTAGTCTTGTTGGCAGTTGATGTTGTATGTTGTCATTTGTGTGAACACTGTTGTTATGTCTACACGCAAGTGCACTTTTTGTTCCAACATAAAATAAAAATAACCTTTCCTCGAAGAAAAAAGCTTATTTAAGAAGTTTAATATAAAATTTGCGATGCCACGTACTACTCGATTGCACAGAGTGGGAACTTTGATGTTGTGTAGCCTGCAGCACAATAAATGAGACAAACTAAAGTTTTCTCCAAAAAAGTGACTAAGTGAATAAACAAATAAAATTTTTAAACTGTTGTAAAGTGTATTTCACACATTATTATATATTCTGCTTATATTCTTTACGTACAAACATTTGTTTAAAAATGTAAAACATTACCAGTATCAACATGTTTTGTTAAACGGTTGTCATTAAATCATAGCTCAGATACTGAAGACCACAGAGCTTTCATATTAATTACAGTAATAGAGGGTTAACTTGATACTTCCCCGTAATTTCTACAAGAAATTTAAGTAGAGTCGGGTTTTACATACTGAGGTCCACACATGTTACAGTATTTAAGGAACTGCTGACTAGTTTATCACAGCTATTCAGGGGTTCCGGTATTTTCACGGTGAAGATATGGTAGGGTTAAGTTGAAGCCGACAACATTCCCGGAATAATAACGTTTGAAACATTTCATGGTAGATTGCCATCCTGACAGCTTACTTCAAAATATTTTGGACAAG
Organism: Schistocerca piceifrons; assembly: GCF_021461385.2. Taxonomy (NCBI): domain Eukaryota; kingdom Metazoa; phylum Arthropoda; class Insecta; order Orthoptera; family Acrididae; genus Schistocerca; species Schistocerca piceifrons. Next base: position 465,035,273 of record NC_060140.1, on the reverse strand, counting down.
CATGAAGATGATACCAGACAGAAACCCAATGTAAAATTTTGATTCAATCGCCAAGTAAACTATGCATATTTCCAAGCTTGTATTGTCGAATTTCGTTCTCAAGGCTTATTTAAACTAGCAAGTTGTTTAATAATATTAAAATTTTTTATCGTTTGTAAGAGCAGTTATTTTAAAACGTAGATGGTTAAAATGAGTACAGAGCAAAAAATGCCGCCCCCTCTAGGTGCCGCCCCTAGGCCCATGCCTAGTGGGCCTATATGTAAATCCGCCACTGAATTCACCGAACATATACCCTTATCTACCATAAACGAAACCACCCTACAAACTTTCACGCCTAAAAGCTACACAATACAATATACGACTCACACATATCGGAGCATACCATTGTGCTCTTTAAGAATCTATGCTGAGCTTCGCACCAAGTGTATGGGAAGTTAAGCTTGCTCTAGTGACCAACAGAAAAGCAGTGAGGCGTGGACAAACGAGAGACACCTTAGTCTATCGGGGACATTCCACTGTACCTCAGCAGAGGCGCTGTGTGTGGTGCTGGGTGTCTTTCGGGTTGATATAACGATCAGATATCGGGCCGCATGCTACTGGCTCAAGAGGGGAAGACCATACGATCAGCGAAATAACGGGGAAGACATTGAACACTGATGTAATCTAAAAACTTGGCGGTTGGATATCTCGAACCGGGAGTGGAAGCAACGTTATAAAGGCCATGTGGTGTATAGCTTTCTCTCGAACATCGGGGTACGGTTACTGATGAATCATGCCAATCCTAGGCACGAAGTGGTTCACTTCTCGCCTCAGAATGGCCCATACCCAGTGCACCTACAGAGCATCTCACTTTCTGCAAACAGCAACTGCCAATGCGACGAACACTGATCCCCTGAAAACGCTATGCTGTACTGTGGGCCGTACTCACACACACACACAGCGAAGAATAACAGGAATCACAACACAAAAACTACAACACAAACTCAGGGCTTCACTCAGAGAGTGACAACTAAATTAGCAAACAGAGCGCAATCCAAGGCAGAACGCACCATCTACAAACAAATCAGATCTTACAGGCATCGTAGCAGACGTCAGAGAAGTGACTAGGTTAGTACACATGAGGACTCCAGTGCAACAGAATCCTCCATCACCAACAGAAAGGACACTATAAAAGAAAAAGAACATATAGACATCCAAAAAAAGGAATATTAAATGCAGGTCAAACCAGAGAGACATATATTATCATATGATATTGGCCGGTTATAGTATCAGGTGTGACGTTCTACATCTACATCTACATCTACATTGATACTCCGCAAGCCACCCAACGGTGTGTGGCGGAGGGCACTTTACGTGCCACTGTCATTACCTCCCTTTCCTGTTCCAGTCGCGTATGGTTCGCGGGAAGAACGACTGTCTGAAAGCCTCCGTGCGCGCTCTAATCTCTCTAATTTTACATTCGTGATCTCCGCGGGAGGTATAAGTAGGGGGAAGCAATATATTCGATACCTCATCCAGAAACGCACCCTCTCGAAACCTGGACAGCAAGCTACACCGCGATGCAGAGCGCCTCTCTTGCAGAGTCTGCCACTTGAGTTTATTAAACATCTCCGTAACGCTATCACGGTTACCAAATAACCCGGTGACGAAACGCGCCGCTCTTCTTTGGATCTTTTCTATCTCCTCCGCCAACCCGACCTGGTACGGATCCCACACTGATGAGCAATACTCAAGTATAGGTCGAACGAGTGTTTTGTAAGCCACCTCCTTTGTTGATGGACTACATTTTCTAAGCACTCTCCCAATGAATCTCAACCTGGTACCCGCCTTACCAACAATTAATTTTATATGATCATTCCACTTCAAATCGTTCCGTACGCATACTCCCAAATATTTTACAGAAGTAACTGCTACCAGTGTTTGTTCCGCTATCATATAATCATACAATAAAGGATCCTTCTTTCTATGTATTCGCAATACATTACATTTGTCTATGTTAAGGGTCAGTTGCCACTCCCTGCACCAAGTGCCTATCCGCAGCAGATCTTCCTGTATTTCGCTACAATTTTTTAATGCAGCAACTTCTCTGTATACTACAGCATCATCCGCGAAAAGCCGCATGGAACTTCCGACACTATCTACTAAGTCATTTATATATATTGTGAAAAGCAATGGTCCCATAACACTCCCCTGTGGCACGCCAGAGGTTACTTTAACGTCTGTAGACGTCTCTCCATTGATAACAACATGCTGTGTTCTGTTTGCTAAAAACTCTTCAATCCAGCCACACAGCTGGTCTGATATTCCGTAGGCTCTTACTTTGTTTATCAGGCGACAGTGCGGAACTGTATCGAACGCCTTCCGGAAGTCAAGAAAAATAGCATCTACCTGGGAGCCTGTATCTAATATTTTCTGGGTCTCATGAACAAATAAGGCGAGTTGGGTCTCACACGATCGCTGTTTCCGGAATCCATGTTGATTCCTACATAGTAGATTCTGGGTTTCCAGAAATGACATGATACGCGAGCAAAAAACATGTTCTAAAATTCTACAAGAGATCGACGTAAGAGATATAGGTCTATAGTTTTGCGCATCTGCTCGACGACCCTTCTTGAAGACTGGGACTATCTGTGCTCTTTTCCAATCATTTGGAACCCTCCGTTCCTCTAGAGACTTGCGGTACACGGCTGTTAGAAGGGGGGCAAGTTCTTTCGCGTACTCTGTGTAGAATCGAATTGGTATCCCGTCAGGTCCAGTGGACTTTCCTGTATTGAGTGATTCCAGTTGCTTTTCTATTCCTTGGACACTTATTTCGATGTCAGCCATTTTTTCGTTTGTGCGAGGATTTAGAGAAGGAACTGCAGTGCGGTCTTCCTCTGTGAAACATCTTTGGAAAAAGGTGTTTAGTATTTCAGCTTTACGCGTGTCATCCTCTGTTTCAATGCCATCATCATCCCGTAGTGTCTGGATATGCTGTTTCGAGCCACTTACTGATTTAACGTAAGACCAGAACTTCCTAGGATTTTCTGTCAAGTCGGTACATAGAATTTTACTTTCGAATTCAATGAACGCTTCACGCATAGCCCTCCTTACGCTAACTTTGACATCGTTTAGCTTCTGTTTGTCTGAGAGGTTTTGGCTGCGTTTAAACTTGGAGTGGAGCTCTCTTTGCTTTCGCAGTAGTTTCCTAACTTTGTTGTTGTACCACGGTGGGTTTTTCCCGTCCCTCACAGTTTTACTCGGCACGTACCTGTCTAAAACGCATTTTACGATTGCCTTGAACTTTTTCCATAAACACTCAACATTGTCAGTGTCGGAACAGAAATTTTCGTTTTGATCTGTTAGGTAGTCTGAAATCTGCCTTCTATTACTCTTGCTAAACAGATAAACCTTCCTCCCTTTTTTTATATTCCTATTAACTTCCATATTCAGGGATGCTACAACGGCCTTATGATCACTGATTCCCTGTTCTGTACATACAGAGTCAAAAAGTTCGGGTCTGTTTGTTATCAGTAGGTCCAAGATGTTATCTCCACGAGTCGGTTCTCTGTTTAATTGCTCGAGGTAATTTTCGGATAGTGCACTCAGTATAATGTCACTCGATGCTCTGTCCCTACCACCCGTCCTAAACATCTGAGTGTCCCAGTCTATATCTGGTAAATTGAAATCTCCACCTAAGACTATAACATGCTGAGAAAATTTATGTGAAATGTATTCCAAATTTTCTCTCAGTTGTTCTGCCACTAATGCTGCTGAGTCGGGAGGTCGGTAAAAGGAGCCAATTATTAACCTAGTTCGGTTGTTTAGTGTAACCTCCACCCATAATAATTCACAGGAACTATCCACTTCTACTTCACTACAGGATAAACTACTACTAACAGCGACGAACACTCCACCACCGGTTGCATGCAATCTATCCTTTCTAAACACCGTCTGTACCTTTGTAAAAATTTCGGCAGAATTTATCTCTGGCTTAAGCCAGCTTTCTGTACCTATAACGATTTCAGCTTCGGTGCTTTCTATCAGCGCTTGAAGTTCCGGTACTTTACCAACGCAGCTTCGACAGTTGACAATTACAATACCGATTGCTGCTTGGTCCCCGCATGTCCTGACTTTGCCCCACACCCGTTGAGGCTGTTGCCCTTTCTGTACTTGCCCAAGGTCATCTAACCTAAAAAACCGCCCAGCCCACGCCACACAACCCCTGCTACCCGTGTAGCCGCTTGTTGCGTGTAGTGGACTCCTGACCTATCCAGCGGAACCCGAAACCCCACCACCCTATGGCGCAAGTCGAGGAATCTGCAGCCCACACGGTCGCAGAACCGTCTCAGCCTCTGATTCAGACCCTCCACTCGGCTCTGTACCAAAGGTCCGCAGTCAGTCCTGTCGACGATGCTGCAGATGGTGAGCTCTGCTTTCATCCCGCTAGCGAGACTGGCAGTCTTCACCAAATCAGATAGCCGCCGGAAGCCAGCGAGGATTTCCTCCGATCCATAGCGACACACATCATTGGTGCCGACATGAGCGACCACCTGCAGATGGGTGCACCCTGTACCCTCCATGGCATCCGGAAGGACCCTTTCCACATCTGGAATGACTCCCCCCGGTATGCACACGGAGTGCACATTGGTTTTCTTCCCCTCTCTTGCTGCCATTTCCCTAAGGGGCCCCATTACGCGCCTGACGTTGGAGCTCCCAACTACCAGTAAGCCCACCCTCTGCGACTGCCCGGATCTTGCAGACTGAGGGGCAACCTCTGGAACAGGACAAGCAGCCATGTCAGGCCGAAGATCAGTATCAGCCTGAGACAGAGCCTGAAACCAGTTCGTCAGACAAACTGGAGAGGCTTTCCGTTCAGCCCTCCGGAATGTCTTTCGCCCCCTGCCACACCTTGAAACGACCTCCCACTCTACCACAGGTGAGGGATCAGCCTCAATGCGGGCAGTATCCCGGGCAACCACAGTCTTAGTCCGATCAGGGGATGCGTGGGACGAGCTGGCCGTCCCCGACAAACCCCCATCCGGACCCCCACAGTGATGCCCATTGGCAACAGCCTCAAGCTGTGTGACCGAAGCCAACACTGCCTGAAGCTGGGAGCGAAGGGATGCCAACTCAGCCTGCACCCGAACACAGCAGTTGCAGTCCCTATCCATGCTAAAAACTGTTTTGCAAAGAACGTCTGAACTAATCTACAGAGAGCGCAAACAGATCGACAAAATTTAAACGGTTATTAAAATACAAGATTGCCTAGTAAATGCAGTAATGCTGCTACTTGCGCACTGCTGACACTGCTCGGCGGCGGAAGGAGACTAAGCGAAATTACACTATTCAGGTACTAAAACACGATGCTACAACTCTCAAATACTATAATACGCCCGAAATTTATGAATTAAACAATGCAAGTACCAAAAACACGCAAAGAAATTAAGAATTAAACTATGTAACAAATGAGTGAGCTAGGAGTATACGACTTGCTGCTGCAGCTGCTTATTTAACGGCGGCAGGGAGCACACTGACTGCGACCAACCGACACTGGCCGTTCAAAACAAAAACAGTAGACAAACGACTACGCGAATTTACACTATTCAGGTTACTACAATTACACAAATTTTTGGCACATTGCGTAAGTTAGAATAAGAGTAGACACATGACAAATCACATGGACAGACACAAAACATAACATGCACAACACAAACAAATAGTAATCCCTTATCACAGCGAGGTAAGGTCGTTGGTTCCTGCCAATTGGAATAAGAGGAGCACTACAGCCCACAATACATAACATGCACAACACAAACAAATAGTAATCCCTTATCACAGCGAGGTAGGGTCGTTGGTTCCTGCCAATTGGACTGAGAGGAGCACTACAGCCCCCTCCCCTCCCCAACAAATTTTATATATCCACAGCTGCTACTGCAAGCTGCCACATGCCGTCTGAGAGTGGTTATTGCCTTTGACGCCGAATGTACAGAGGATAGGCAAAATAATGTGAACAGTGGCAGTACTGGGATGATTGTGTTTCATGGTCAATAACGCAGGCAAGGCACCTGTCGCGCTGGACTGTGTTTGTTCAGTATGAGCTAGGCAACAGTGCAGGGTGTTTCCGAGTAGTGTACACTTCGTATTTGCATTCAGAGGCCGAGGTCAACGAGGAATAAATGACCTAACACAGTTCCAAAGAGGGCAGATTGTGGGGGCCCGATTAGCTGGATCTTCAGTAACCAACACAGCCCACTTATTGAATGTTTCAAGAGCAACTCTTTCAACAGTCTTGACAGCCTACAGAAAACGTCTAAAGATATCATCGTGTAAATTTAATAGCGGGCGCAAATGAAAGCTAAATGACACAGATCGTCGTATGCTAACACGAATTGTGTCAAAAATAACACACAGCTACGGCGAATTAAGTGACTGCAGAGCTCAAAAGCCATTTCGAGATCCCGTATCTGTCGACATTGTCTGCCGAGAATTCATGTAAAGCGAATATTATGGACGAGCAGCTATGCCGAAAAGAAACCATTAGTGACAACAACCAACGCAAAGAAGCGTAAAACATGGAGTCAACAGCATAAATCGTGAACTGCTGATTTTCGTTATTTCCAACATCGGGCCGGATTTACGTCTGGAGAACGCCAAAAGAAGCTTACATTCCTGATTATTTGATTTCAAAGGTTAAGCATCCAAGTGGAAGTGTGATCGTGTGGGCAGCCGTATCATGGTGTTCTGGTAGTGCCATCATTGAGTCAAAGGCCGTGTTACATTTTACGTGGTCAGGTCCACCCCATGATTCAAATGTCCCTCAACAATGATGCCATATTTCAGGACGATAATGCACAAATTCACACAGCCAGGAAAGTACAATCGTGGTACGAGGAGCATGCAAATGAACCTCTTCCCTGGCCAGGACGGTCCCCGGACCTGAACAATATCGAACCCTTGTGGACGGCATTGGAGTGCAGACTCCGGAGCAGATTTCCGCATCCCTCGTGACTACAAGAGTTATGTAATATCTCTTTATATTCTTCTAATTATCCCTGCACAATTCTATGAATGAATTACATTTCCTACTTGACCATCTATATAGTCGCAGAATCGATGCGCAAAGTAGTACAGTACTATTACTATTCCATGAGCGCATAATTACTCTTTGTAATATTCTCTCTGGTGTGTTGAGAGGACTTCTAGGATCTTCTCCATGCCGAATAGCCGCATTGAATAATTGTAATTTTGCTATCGAGATTACTGGAAGAAAGAGGTTGAAGATATTTGTACGCTACTCCAGACAACAAAGGTGTGTAAGGAATTTCATTATATATGTATTCTCTAATTGGAAATTTGTACGGAGGTGTCGTGTCGTTGGTAATCAGAAGGGAACTTCCGATGAATTGGAAACGAATCTGCAATTATTAGATCCAAGAACTCTATTATTTCATCGGATAATTAAAATCTATCAAAGCAAACTTTCCGCTTGATCTAAGGTTTCCCGACTGCCTACGCAACGCAAGAAAACCAAGACATTTTATTTACACAGGATTGCAGATCGCTTCGAATCATCGAGACTGCGGACAAGGAGAGTCATCGTCCGATTCTGATTAAATAAGTAAAGCTTAATTATAACTTTCTTAAGCGACTGTGATGGCGGTGATATGGCTCATTATGAATGAGACCATGAATAAAATACTAATAACTAACTTTCCTCCTTACCAGCAACCAGTATAAACACAATATTACTTAAAATTATAGTTACAAGAGGTTCTGATCGAAGAGTGACATAACTTTCCACTGGAGACTATACAATCATTATATGCCAGTATTCCAAGAAGAATCGCAGCTCTAATACGGGTAAATGAGGGTCCAACCCGATGTTAATAAACCATTCCCAAGTACAGGTGTCTACATTATTTTGCCAGTCTCCTGTAGCTGGTAGTCACATTAGCGTGACTGGGGGTATAGAGCACCCTTGCACAAGGTGACCGAACAACCGCAGTCAGGCTCTTCCGATTAATAATGTCACACGATCATTTCATTTATTGAAGGCTGGGAGGAAGTGATGCCGGCCGTAGTGGCCGAGCGGTTCTAGGCGCTTCAGTCTGAAACCGCGCGACCGCTACGGTCGCTGGTTCGAATCCTGCCTCAGGCATGGATGTGTGTGTCGTCCTTAGGTTAGTTAGGTTTAAGTAGTTCAAAGTTCTAGGGGACTGATGACGTCAGATGTTAAGTCCCATAGTGCTCAGAGTCATTTGAACCAATTTTGAGGAAGTGATTGTCCGTGTTGGTGATTTTTTCCCGTGGATTCCGTCTTTTTCACCTCAGTGGCCTCAAGGGGAGCTCGTAACTCTTCGTTTCTCTTTGTCGTACGGGACTGCACGCCTCAGAACGGCACCGGTCGTAAGCCAAAGTGGGAGCGCGCTAGTGGCGGCAGTCAGCTGTGGCCGTTGTCGCTGGCGCCAGTCCAGCCGCAGGTGCCTGCCGCGCTGCCAGTGGCCGGCCCGGCCCGACGCAGCGCGGCGCCGCGGAATGCAGCCGCGCCGGCCCGGCGCTGCGCGGCCATTGACGGCGGCTGCGTGAATGGAGGGCGGCGGCCGCCCCCGCCGGCCTTCCCACGCCCCCGCGTGACCCGCGCCGAGCCGCGCCGCGCCGCGCCGCGCCGCGCCGGACACACGCCCAGGCACGCCGCACCGCTCCAGCCCAAGGGCCGCCGCCGGAGCTGACGCTCTCAGGCCCCGGTGCGCTGAAATTGAAAATCAGAACCGGCTCAGGGCAGCCTGTGGCGTCAGATCTACACTGGAAAGCACAGTGCACTCTACTCGGAATAGTTCAGCGGAGATCCTCTTTCGTGGATATCCCGAACATAGCATCGTGGTATGTTAAAAAAGCTAAAGTTGTACTTCGAAACTTTCGACGCCACTTGTTGGAGTATTGTCTGTCGGCTTTTGTCCCGTGATCGTCGGCCGACGTTCGTTTTTCACGATTCTTCCAACGTTTCGCCAGCGTGAAGGCCTGGCAATGTCGAAGGTTCGACCGCAACCAGAGTGTGACTTTTGTGACAGTCCCCTTATATTGGCTGTCCACGGTGGGCGCCCTTTTCCCGCGTCCAGCATGTGAAGACCGTGACCTGTTTCTCCGCAAGGGGCACTGGATGTCACTGTGCTCTACGGTTCGCCCACTATGACGTTATAGCCTCAACCACATGGCACCTGCGCTTTTCTAGAGAGCCAGAGTATACACTGGCGCAGCAACAAGTCAGTAAGCACCTGAAGATGACGAGCAGCTGTCTCTTTGAAATATTTTGCAGCTTCCACAACATGATCCGAAATGACGCTCGTGAACCAATGAAGCAGCGTTTGTGTTATTTAAAACGCTTTAACAGAAATTTCGGAGACCTTACTTTTCAGCAAGCCCTCGTATTTGATTGTGAGACTTCTGTTACTCATCAGAAAAGGTTGAAAATAGTGTGTTTTGAAACCCCATTACCCATGTTTTGCAGTAATAAAAGCGAAAAGGCGTCTGTGTAACTCGAGTACGATATTCTACATTCCCTCTCCACCGTTCCTAAGGCCGCAGATGTATCCCTTCTCCAGCGTATCATGATAAATCTGCTTCAGTTACATTTCAGCTTTCAAACTACGTTTCGTCGCAGACCCGATTTAAAATTCACATACCAGAACTATAAAAAAAGCACACCGCCTTCAGGCCACGAGTGGCCTACCGGGACCATCCGACCGCCGTGTCATCCTCAGGGGAGGGGCGTGGGATCAGCACACCGCTCTCCCGGACGTTATGATGGTATTCTTGACCGAAGCCGCTACTATTCGGTCAAGTAGCTACTCAATTGGCATCACGAGGCTGAGTGCACCACGAAAAATGACAACGGTACATGGCGGCTGGATGGTCACCCATCCAAGTGGCGCCCATGTTCAACAGCATTTAACTTCGGTGATCCACGGGAAACGGTGTATCCACTGCGGCAAGGCCGTTGCCTATAGTGGAACTATAGGGAGATCAAATTGCGCGAGTCATCATCATGAGCAGATTAATCGTGTTATGTTCGGGGACTGATGTATTAAAAATAAATTTAGGAGTAGTAGTCGAACAGTAGGAATTTCTAGGCGACAGGTGCTTCTTCATTTTAAGTTTGTATTTATTCGTTGGTACTTAGCGTCAACTAATGAATGCTTTGCTCTTTGACTGGGGTAGCGCGCACCCATAAGCAATGAAGCAATAACTGAGAATATCGTAAATGATATTTTGTGGAAGATACTGACTTGTTTTGCACAGATGGGCTAGTTTTAAACTTGGAACGAACACAAATCATCCAGTTCTGTATTCTCAAACATGTCTACGTTGTATTAACATAACATACGTACGAGGAAAAATGAATAAGGCAAAAAAATTCGAAGTTCTTGAGTACGTGTACTGATGAAAAAAAAGCCTGGATAAACCATATCGTATTCCAGCAGCAATGTTTACTTTCCGATATTTTTGCCATTAGAGTAATTGCCCAGTTTGGGGATACAGAAATTAATAAATTTACACCTTTTATGTACTTCCATTGGCTGATATCTTATGAGGCAATGTTCTGGCGTAATTCCTCGCTTAGATCAAAAGCACTGGTTACACGAATGACACTAATCCGAATGGTTTGTGGGTCTGACACAGGTACTTCTTGCAGGTATCTCTTTACGCAGCTACAAATTTTAACCACAGTCTCACAGTACTCTTATTCACATACCAAATTTGTTATCAGTAACTGACCTGACTTTGAGAGTAACAGGGGTATTTGGATCAACAGAAGAAAAAATTGTCTTTATTACACTTCAATCAATCTAACTTATATACAGGGTGGTCCATTGATCGTGACCGGACCAAATATCTCACGAAATAATCGTCAAACGAAAAAACTACACAGAACGAAACTTGTCTAGCTTCAAGGGGGAAACCAAATGGCGCCATGGTTGGCCCGCTAGATGGCGCTGCCGTAGGTCAAACGGATATCAACTGCGTTTTTCTAAATAGGAACCCCCATTACATATTCGTGTAGTACGTAAATAACATGAATGTTTTAGTTGGACCACTTTTTTCGCTTTGTGATAGATGGTGCTGTAATAGTCACAAACATATGCCTCACAATGTTACACGGACAGTTGGTAACGGGTAGTCTTCTAAAATTAAAATACAGAACGTAGGTATGTTTGAACATTTTATTTCGGTTGTTCTCCGTCCCCCACGCGCATCCTCTATGACCTCATCCCCTTCCCCCACCTTCTCCTTTTCCTTGAACACATCCGCACACTATATATTGTCCGCCGCCTTGATCCCCCTCACCCCCTGGTGTCTCCCTTCCTCTCCACTCCCAACCAGTTACCGTTGTGTCCCTCCCTCTCTCCATCTCCACACCCCCCATCTCCTTTCCTAACACAACTTCCACCGTCTACCACTCCCGGATGATGAGCTTCGCCCTGACATCTACCCTTTCTACCAACTCTAACTCCCTCTTCCTGCCTCCTCCTCAGGGCTCCCTCTCCTCCCCCTCCCTCCTTCTGAGCGGATTTCCCATCCTACTCCCCGTCCATCTCTTGTGCCTTCTTTCAGTGTCTCTGCGCTCCCTCCTGCCCTGTCTTCCCTTTTCCTCTCCCGCCCCATGTGTCTCCTGCCTCTTCGTGAACCCATGGTTGCCCCTCCTCTCTTCATCCCGCCGCTTCCCCAGCTGCCCCATGCTCTCCCCTCCTTTTCCATCCTCTCTGACCTTTCCCTCGGCAGGTCCCGCCTGGTAGTTTTATTCTTCGTCGTGTGTGCTCCAAGTGGGTTTTAAGTGTGTTGTTTCGGAGTGTTTTTAATACTGTGGCCAACTTTTAACCTGTGCATGCGCATCCAGTGTCTTCTGTGTTTTAAGAATCGCCAACTGTGTTTTTTAGCTTTCTGGTGACTTTTTTAACTGTCCCCAATGAACTTCTACATGTCAGTGTATTTTTATCTCCATTTTCTCCCCTTACTCTGTTTTATGTTCCCCTTTTTTTTACCTCCTTATGTATGTATTATTTTATTCTTGTTTTAGTTGTCATTCTCTCGGCTGAAGAGCGGCGGATTATGCTGCTGACAGCCCTCCCCTGCCCGTTGGGGCAGGGGCATGAAATCACAATAAAGAAAAAAAAATCGGTTGTTCCAACGTGATACATGTACCTTTGTGAACTTATCATTTCTGAGAACGCATGCTGTTACATCGTGATTACATGTAAATACCAATAAATGCTCAAACTGATGTCCGTCAACGTCAATGCATTTGGCAGTACGTGTAACGACATTCCTCTCAACAGCGAGTAGTTCGCCTTCCGTAATGTTCGCACATGCATTGACAATGCACCGACGCATGTTGTCAGGCGTTGTCGGTGGATCACGATAGCAAATATCCTTCAGTTTTCCCCACAGAAAGGAATCCGGGGACGTCAGATCGGGTGAACCAATCTACCTGTCATGAAATATGCTATTCATTACTGCTTCAACCGCACGTGAGCTGTGTGCCGGGCATCCATCATATTGGAAGTACATCGCCATTCTGTCATGAAGTGAAACATCTTGTAGTAACATCGGTAGAACATTACGCAGGAAATCAGCATACATTGCACCATTTAGATTGCCTTCGATAAAGTGGGTGCCAATTATCCTTCCTCCCATAATTCCACATCTTTTGAAACGCCCACACCGCAAATGCCCTCCGCTTCACTAAACCGCCAGGCAACAATTACGCAGGAAATCAGCATACATAGCACCATTTAGATTGCCTTCGATAAAGTGGGGGCCAATTATCCTTCCTCCCATAATGACGCACCATACAGTAACCCGCCAAGGGCGCTGATGTTCCACTTCTCGCAGCCATCGTGGATTTTCCGTTGCCCAATAGTGCATATTATGCCGGATTACGTTACCGCTGTTGGTGAATGATGCTTCGCCGCTAAATAGAACACGTGCAAAAAATCTGTAATCGTCCCGTAATTTCTCTTCTGCCCAGTGGCAGAACTGTACTCGACGTTCAAAGTCGTCGCCATGCAATTCCTGGTGGACAGAAATATGGTACGGGTGCAATCGATGTTGATGTAGCATTCTCAACACCGACGTTTTTGAGATTGCCGATTCTCGCGCAGTTTGTCTGCTACTGATGTGCGGATTAGCCGCGACAGCAGCTAAAACACCTACTTGGGCATCATCATTTGTTGCAGGTCGTGGATGACGTTTCACAAGTGGCTGAACACTTCCTGTTTCCTTACATAACATAAATATCCGGCGAACGGACCGGACACTTGGATGATGTTGTCCAGGATACCGAGCAGCATACATAGCACACGCCCGTGGGGTATTTTGATCACAGTAGCCATACATCAACACGATATCGACCTTTTCCGCAATTGGTAAACGGTCCATTTTAACACGGGTAATGTATCACGAACGTTCAAATGGTTCAAATGGCTCTGAGCACTATGGGACTTAACTGCTGAGGTCATCAGTTCCCTAGAGCTTAGAACATCTTACACCTAACTAACCTAAGGACATCACACACATCCATGCCCGAAGTAGGATTCGAACCTGCGGCCTTAGCGGTCGGGCGGTTCCAGACCGACGCGCCTAGAACCGCACGGCCACTCCGGCCAGCGTATCACGAAGCAAATACCGTCCGCACTGGCGGAACCGCTTGTGATACCACGTACTTATACGTTTGTGACTACTACAGCGCCATCTATCACATGCGAAAAAAGTGGTCCAACTAAAACATTCATATTTCTTTACGTACTACACGAATATGTAATAAAAAAATGGAGGTTCCTATCTAAAAAAACGCAGTTATCCGTTTGACCTAAGGCAGCGCCATCTAGCGGGCCAACCGTAGTGCCATCTGGTTTCCCCCTTGAAGCTGGACGTGTTTCGTTCTTTGCTGTTTTTTCGCTTGATGCTTATTTCGTGAGATATTTGGCCCGGTCACTATCAATGGACCACCCGTATATATATGTCAACGAAATTTGGCTGTTATCAATAGAATATCTGCAAGATATCAGTCCCGGGAATACGAAGACTTTCAGAAACGTATGAACTTTAGAGTTTAAGTTTAAATTTTTCGTGTAATTTCGTATTTTGTATTGTAATTCCCGATAAAGGGGTCTGAACGGACGGAAAGATTGGAAGTCTGGAAACAAATGGCAAAAAATTGTTTCTTTCGGGTGGCATAATTACAAATAAACCGAGTTTGGATTTTTTGTCTTACTTGTACTGTCCCGCATCTTGTCAAATTCCGTGATTCTAGGTCAACAGTAAGGTTTCGATGAGTCTGTCTCCGAGTATCGAAATATATGACACGAATGGCATTGACTTACAAGCTTAAATTTTTCACACAGTGTCACGAGGCCGGAGCGCTAGTATGTGACATAATTTTCAAGTTGAAAAGTCTACCGTTCCTGAGGGAAAGGAGTCTTAACAGTCGGGCAGACAGACAGACCCATCCTATAAGGTTTCCGTATTTACCGACTGAGGTATGGAACCTCCCACTGTGAACAATGACAATCAGTTTCTTCATGGAATAAAGTTTTCTGTTGCCTACAACTCCATTGTCGTACCCAGGCATGCTCGTCTTCGTCCATAGCAAATCGACTGCGTCCAATGTCTTTCTTCAGGGCTCCAAAAACATGGAAATCGCATGGCGTGGGACTGGAACTGTATGGAAGAAGTGGTAGGGCTCTGCAGTGGACCTTCTGCAGCGTAGTTGGAGCACGTATAAATTTGAAAACTAAATAAATAACGGAATAATGTAGATAGATAGGTACAAATTGACACACACGCTTGGAATGACATGGGATTTCATTAGAACCAAGAAAATATGAAAGTTCAAAAAATGTCCGACAGATGGCGCTTCATCTGATCAGAATAGCAATAATTAGCATAACAAAGTAAGACAAAGCAAAGATAATGTTCTTTACAGGAAATGCTCAATATGTCCACCATCATTCCTCAACAATAGCTGTAGTCGAGGAATAATGTTGTGAACAGCACTGTAAAGCATGTCCGGAGTTATGGTGAAGCATTGGCGTCGGATGTCGTCTTTCAGGATCCCTAAAGATGTCGGTCGATCACGATACACTTGCGACTTCAGGTAACCACAAAGCCGATAATCGCACGGACTGAGGTCTGGGGATCTGGGAGGCCAAGCATGACGGAAGTGGCGGCTGAGCACACGATCATCACCAAACGACGCGCGCAAGAGATCTTTCACGCGTCTAGCAATATGGGGTGGAGCGCCATCCTGCATAAACATCGTACGTTCCAGCAGGTGTTTATCAGCCAGATTGGGGATGATGCGATTCTGTAACATATCGGCGTACCTCTCATCCGTCACGGTAGCAGTTACAAAACCAGAATCACGCATTTTCTCGAAGAAAAAAAGCCCGATAACGGTAGATGTGGTAAATCCAACCCATATCGTGGCTTTCTCGTCGTGCAATGGAGTTTCCACGACAGTTCTAGGATTTTCGGTAGCCCAAGTTCTGCAGTTGTGGGCGTTGATAGACCCTTGGAGCGTGAAATGAGCTTCGTCGGTCCACAACTCGTTACTCAACCAATCGACATCTTCCGCCATCTTTTGAAACGCCCACACCGCAAATGCCCTCCGCTTCACTAAATCTCCAGGTAAAAGTTCATGATGCCGATGGATTTTGTACGGATAGCATCGGAGGGTACGCCTCAGTGCCAACCAAACAGTAGTGTATGGAAGGCCGGTGCGACTGCACGAGCGCTGACTTCCCCGTGCATAGACGAACCCGCTACAGTCTCCATTTCTTCCTGAACTGTCTCAGCAGCATTACGCCTTGTGCTCGGTCGGTCACTACGGGGTCTATCGTCTGTACAATCCGTGGCTTCGAACTTCGAAATCATTCTCGCCACGGCTACATTTGTCAACGGACCTTTACCCGTTCGAATCCCCTTCCTATGGCGATAGGATCGTGACACTGAACTAGCACATTCCCCATTCTGATAATACAGCATCACTAAAAGAGCCTTTTCAGGTAACGTCAACGTGCTGCGACTGCTGACGCATCTGATTCTCTTTCTCATTACAGCTCCTTTTATACACGATTATCATGCGCAGTCACTGACGTTTTGCTGTCCAGCGCCATCTGTCGAACATTTTGCGAACTTTGTTTTTTTGTTCTAATAAATCCCCATGTCATTCCAAGCATGTGTGTCAATTTTTACCTCTCTATCTACATTATTCCGTGGTTTATTAAGTTTTCAAATTTATACTGAGTTTTTGATCACCAGGTATATAAGATACACGCCTAGTTACATTCACGGCTCTGTAAGCACCCGCAAAACGTTTGTCCTTCAAGGCGTTGACCGCCTTGTCTCACATTGAAAGAAATATATTAACAATTACTGCGATTACTTTTGGAATAATAATCAGTTTACTTAGTTTTTCTCCATCTGTCTCATTTGACTACTATCTTCTGCCTGCCTCCTGGTGACAACTACCTAAGATCCACTATCAATCAAGAGCAACTATCTCTTATCAAATGGAACAACACTGAAGAGCCAAACAAAGTGGTACACCTGGTTAATATCGTGTAGGGCCCTCGCGAGCATGCAGAAGTGCCGCAACACGATGTGGTATGGAGTCGACTAACGTCTGAAGTAGTGCTGGAGGGAATTGACACCATGAATCTTGCAGGGCTGTCCATAAATCCGTAAGAGTACGTGGGGGGCGGAGATCTCTTCTGAATAGCACGTAGCAAGGCATCCCAGATATGCTCAATAATGTTCATATCTGGGTAGTTTGGTGGCCAGTGGAAGTGTTGGAATTGTTCAAGTCCGTCGGAATGCACAATGGACATTAATGGATGCGGGTGATCAGACAGGTTGCTTACGTACGTGCTACCTATCAGAGTCCTATCTAGACGAATCAGGGGTCCCATATCACATCAACTGCACACACCCTACACTACTAAAGACCCTCCATCAGTATGACAGTCCCCTGCTGATATGCAGAGTCCCTGGACTCATGAGGTTGTCTCCACACCAGTACACGTCCACCGCTCGATACAATTTGAAACGAGACTCGTCCGATGAGGCAACATGTTTCCAGTAATCAACAGTCCCATATCGGTGTTGACGGGCCCAGGCGAGGCGTAAAGCTTTGTGTCGTGCAGTCATCAAGGGTACAAAAGTGAGCCTTCGGCTCAGAAAGCCCCTTATCAATAACGTTTCGTTGAATGGTTCGCACGCTGACAATTGTTGATGGCCCAGCACTGTAATCTGCAGCAATTTGCGGAAGGGCTGCACTTCCGTCACGTTGAACGATTCCCTTCAGTCGCCGTTGGTCCCGTTCTTGCAGTATCTTTTCCCGTCCACGGCGACGTTGTAGATTTGATGATTACCGAATTCCTGATACTCACGGTACACTCGTGAAATGGTCTTACGGGAAATCCGCACTTCATCGCCACCTCGGAGATGCTATGTTCCATCGTTTATGCGCCGACTACAACATCACGTTCAAACTCACTTAAATATCGATAACGTGCCATTCCAGCAGCAGTAACCGATCTAACAACTGAGTAGATACTTGTTGTCTTATATATACGTCGCTGACCGTAGCACCGCATTCTGCCTGTTTGCATACCTCTGTATCTGAATACACATGCCTATGCCAGTTTCAACAAGGGAAGTGTCCATGCATCTCGGAGTGAACCAAAGCCTCGCTGAGGCAGCCACAGGACGTCGTGTTACGATTAAAACTGTGCTCAATAGGCTGCATGATGCGCAACTTCACTCCCGACGTCCATGGCGACGTCCATTTTTTTCAACCACGACACCATGCGGCGCGGTACAGATGGGCCCAACAACATGCCAAATGGACCGCTGAGGATTGGCATCACGTTCTCTTCACCGGTCAGTGTCGCATATGCCTTCAACCAAACAATCGTCGGATACGTGTTTGGATGCAACCCGGTCAGGCTGAACTCCTTAGACACACCGCCCAGCGAGTGCAGCAAGATGGAGGTTCCCTGCTGTTTTGGGGTGGTATTATGTGGGTCCGACTTACGCCGCTGGTGGTCATGGAAGGCCCCGTAATGGTTGTACGATACGTGAATGCCATCCTCCGAACGATAGTGCAACCATATCAGCAGCGTATTGGCGAGGAATTCGTCTTCATGGACGACAATTCGCGGCCCCATCGTGCACATCGCTCAACTAGTGTGGCTAGCACGTTCTCCAGACATGAACTCTATCGAACATGCCTGGGATAGATTTAAAAGGGCTCTTTATGGACCACGTGACCTACCAACCACTCTGAGGGATCTACGCCAAATCGCCGTTGAGGAGCGGGACAATCTGGACCAACAGTCCATTGATGAACATGTGGATAGTACGCCACGACGAATACAGGCTTGCGTCAATGCAAGAGGACGTGCTACTGGTTATTAGAAGTACCGGTGCGTACAGCAATCTGGACCACCACCTCTGAAGGTCCGCTCTAAGGTGGTACAAACATGTAATATGTGGTTTTTATCAGGAATAAAAAGGGTGTAAATGATGTTTCTGTTGATCTCTATTCCACTTTTCCGTACAGGTTCCGGAACTCTCGGAACTCTCTGAACCGAGGTGATGCAAAACTTTTGTGTGTGTGTGTGTGTGTGTGTGTGTGTGTGTGTGTGTGTGTGTGCACGCTCGCACGTTCTAGATGTGTACTGTTGACACGTTCCACATCATAAGCCGGCCGGGGTGGCCGTGCGGTTCTAGGCACTACAGTCTGGAACCGCGGGACCGCTACGGACGCAGGTTCGAATCCTGCCTCGGGCATGGATGTGTGTGATGTCCTTAGGTTAGTTAGGTTTAAGTAGTTCTAAGTTCTAGGGGACTGATGACCTCAGATGTTAAGTCCCATAGTGCTCAGAGCCATTTGAACCATTTGAGCCACATCATAATATCCACCGTGAATGTGATCTGCGGAACAAGTAGTAATTAAGTTATTTTTGCCATATCGGGGTGGGGAGACTGGGTACACGCATTCTTGTTGCATGGGCCTTGTAACCTTTCACATATTAAGAATGAGATTTTATGCAGCACATTGCTTAAGGATGTGAATTGCGTCACACCCTGTTGTCCCCGGGGAAAGCTACACTCAAATTGGCAAGCAGGTTGCTAACGAGCGGCCGCTTAACCGCCGGGGGCTCGGCAGCGCACAGTTGCGAACGCGGTTCACCGCAGGTGTCGTCCCTCTTTCTCCACGCCGAGTAACATCCGTATCCGACAGGTTCCGTCACGTCACTGCGGTGTGTTACGCACTCTGCCGGCACAGCTTCCCAGAAGGCGGCCGAGGGCGTGGGCGTTGTGGAAGCGCCGCGCCGAGCTGAGCAGCGAGGGCAGGGCAGAGTCCACTCGGGGGAGGGTAGGGGAGACCAGGATGTGTGGCCCGGCCTGGGAACGGCGCCCAGCGCCACATATTGTGCTGACTAATTACCGAGCGGCGCGCCCTCCGCGCAGCTGGCTCATCCGCGGCATATTTTACGCCGAGCACATCCATCCCACACCTGCTGTAAATTGCCAGCAGACGCATTCGCCGTACCGCCTGGCTGGCGCCACGCGGCGCGACGCTCAGCGTCTTAAATGAAGCGCCTTTTATTACTTTCTGGCTTTCCAGGGCCGGCTGTCTGCATGTGCCAAGCAGGGCAGTACCCTGATGGGCCAACTCCCGAGGCGTATCACCGGATTCCGTGCTACTGGTTCGCTATGAACAAGGAGTGACATTAGGATTTACGTGCTCTTACTTCGTTCATCTGATAGACGTTAGTTTTGGCTTCAGAAAAAACAAGAGCACCAATGAAGCAGTTGCAATGTGGCACTTAATACTTTAAGTAGGCTGCTGTTTAGGTTTTTATGTTGGTAACGCCACGTAGCACTCTGTGTGAAAATCACTGACTGTGCTGTGTGCAGTCTGTGGCTGGTTGACATTTTTGTAATATTCGCTATTGTAGTGTTGGGCAGTTGGATGTGAACAGCGCGTAGCGTTGCGCAGTTGGAGGTGAGCCGCCAGCTGCGGTGGATGTGTGGAAAGAGATGGCGGAGTTTTGAGAGCTCTGAGCACTATGGAACTTAACAGCTGAGGTCATCAGTCCCCTAGAACTTAGAACTACTTAAACCTAACTAACCTAAGGACATCACACACATCCATGCCCGAGGCAGGATTCGAACCTGCGACCGTAGCGGTCGTGCGGTTCCAGACTGAAGCGCCTAGAGCCACTCGGCCACTCCGGCCGGCCTCTCACGATGTATAATGACTAGTGAGGTCGCTGATATGGAGTACCTGGCAGTAGGTGGCAGCACAATGCACCTAATATGAAAAGCATATGTTTTTGGGATGTCTGGTTACTTTTGATCACATAGTGTAAATCACGAAATTGCAGTACAAATATTTACTGCTAATGAAACAGAAAATGTAACACAATCAGCGCTGGAAACTCACCTTAGGTTTTCTAGGGTTTATGAGACAAAAATCACAAATTATAATCAAATTGGCAGCTCACATTGCGTGCCAAAACTAGTAAGCAGTGAGGTGCCGAGAGACTAGATGATACTACGATACAGTACGAAACTTGCGTTACGTCAACTGCAGTCCGGAACCGCGCGACTGCTACGATCGCAGGTTCGAATCCTGCCTCGGGCATGGAGGTGTGTGATGTCCTTAGGTTAGTTAGGTTTAAGTAGTTCTAAGTAATAGGGGACTGATGACCTCAGATGTTAAGTCCCGTAGTGTTCAGATCCAATTGAACCATTTGAACCATTACGCCAAAATCAGCAGGATACGGCGGCCAAGAGGCCAACCGCATGGCAGCTGGAATACGAATTTGACGTACCTTATTTCTCAATCCTCAACTCTGTAGTGTTCACCCCCGCTAGCTGAGTGGTCAGCGCTACAGAATGTCAATCCTATTGGCTCGAGTTCGATTCCCGGCTGGTTCGGAGATTTTCTCGGCTTAGGGACTGGGTGTTGTGTTGTCCTAATCGTCATCATTTCATCCCCATCAACGCGCAAGTCGCCGAAATTGCGTCAGATCGAAAGACTTGCACTCGGAGAACGGTCTACGCCACGGAAGGCCCTAGTCACACGACATTCCGAATTCTGTAGTTTCACAGAACTTGACATTGTGCGCGTGATTCAGTGTTGGTGCAGATTATATCAGAGTATAATATAGCTCAATTCAAGAAAAAAACAAGGAAACGCAGCAGAAACTTCCCATACAAGCTGTACAACATGTCTGAACACATATATTCTGCGTGAGATTGGTACCGACCTAGAGCAGTGTTTCCTCGACTGGTAGGCCTCTTTGCGCCAGGCAAAGACGACGACTCGGTTCGACTGGATGAGTAACATTTTGGTGGGAAAGCAAAACCGTCTTTCTGAGGTTGACCAGGTGGTGCCATAACATCTTGACATTTGATGTTCCTGCCGAAAACGCAGAAATATCATACTCAATTACTCTCTGCGGCGGCAGTGGTAGTACAGCATCCGTTACCCTTAGCTAAGCAAGGCCATAAAAGCACACAGCAGGCCACAGCCTAGCTTATCTGACAACTTCCTGTGTCCCTGGGAAGGCTTGCACCTCCTAATGAGATTCACTGACTGTCTTCTGCCGACAACAGGACTCTGAAACAACACCAGGAGTACACCATCCAAGAGTGAAAAATGCAAAGCCTACCTCCAAGGCCCACATGTCGTGTACTCTCAAAAAAATAACCCAAAATAGTGCCAGAAAATGAAACATTAAAGCTTTTCAATATGTAACAGTAACGCCACAGTTGTAAGACAGAAATGTAGACTTTTGCCCCTATTGTTGCTTCTCCCCTACGGTTCAATCTATAAATTGAAGAAGAAATAACGGATATAAATGAAACGTTCAAGATTGAGACTAAAATTCGGGGTGAAAGGCTATTAAATAATACGATTTGTTGATGACATTGCTATTTACGGCGAAAGAGAAGTAGAACTGCAAGGCGAGCTGAGTGGAATCAGAGTCTAATGAGCAAATAATATGGATAGAGTATAAATAATGAGGAGTAGTAAAGACAATATTAGCTGTAAACTAAGCAAGAAATCTGGCTATCACTAAATACATGAAATTAAGGTTCAAGAATGGTTCAAATGGCTCTGAGCACTATGGGACTTAACTGCTGAGGTCATCAGTCCCCTTGAACTTAGAACTACTTAAACCTAACTAACCTGAGGACATCACACACATCCATGCCCGAGGCAAGACTCGAACCTGCGACCGCAGCGGTCGCGCGGTGAAATTAAGGATTCCTGCTATCTTGGAGAAAGAAGCAGGATGGATGAAGAGAGAAGGACATAGAAAGCAGACTAGCACAAGTGAACAGAGCGTTTCTAGCTGAAAGGAGTCTACTAGATTCAAACAGTTCTTTTTTGTGGACAAAGTTTCTAGAAAGTACGTTTGCAGCACAGAGTTGTGTGGAAGCAAATCATGGACTATGAGGAACGATGAAAAATAGAGTGGATGCTTTGAGATGTGGCGCTTTGGAAAGATGTTGAAAATTATGTGGACTGGTAATAAATGACTTTCTGTAAAGAATTGGTAAGGAAAAGAAACTGCGGAAAAACACTGACTCGAGGAAAAGGTATGGAGAAATAACTTCCTTGGTGCTAGCGGAAGCTGTAGTGGACAAAAACAACAGCGTATGCAACAAATAATTGAGGATGTTGTGTGTAAATGATGCTCTATGAACGTGAATTCAAATTACGGCTTGTGGCCGAGGCTAGAGCTGTTCCGTGTACCACCGTCATTTTCACACTTTCCTATTTCAATTGCGAACGATCCCCGGGAAGAATGACAGTTAGTTAGCTCTAATCTCTCCGATTCTACCTTCAGTGTTTTTCCGTCGGACATACGTAAGAGGAACCAATATGTTGACCGTCTCTCTTAGTAACGTACGCTCTCGGAATTTCTGTAGTAAATAACATCATGATATATGACGCCTCTTTGGTCCAGTGGGATAGAAGAATTGAATGAGCAGAATCCCATACAGAATATTTTCCATGCAGAATTTATTGGTACCCAATTTAATTTACCGTAACGGATTACATGCTGCGACGAGATTAGTGCTGTATGCTGCACCAGGACTCGAATATAGGACCTTTGCGTACGTCTATGTTACGTACTTGAACAGAGCGATCTGTTGGAAGGACTTTGGGGTTTGAGGTAAAGTCTGTGGGTCGCTATAAATTTATTATTCATTTCCATGATGGTTAAGTTAAACATACATACTTAATGCTTTTGAATATTGCAATATTAGAAGATTTCTGTTTTTCGATTTTTTCCCTGGGGTTTCTGATTCTCAGTAGAATTAGTAATGTGTAATCATTATTGTTATTTGTGTCCATTTTTAATTTCAATTGGAGCTTTGCCCTTAAACGAATGTTTAGTTACATGAAGGTTTTACCGTGAAAGAGAACTAAGTTTATGAGAGGATGCCAAATTTAAGCCTGCTGGTATATCTCAAGGAGCGGCACAGTAGTTTAGTAAGCCAGATCTGGATCGAATCTACGTGATGGATTAACGACCATCGATCTGGTACACCAGCCACACTTAGGTTTTCCGTGCTTGTTTAAGCAAGTGCTGGGCTGTGCCCCAATTTCTACCACCGAAACGAAGTTTGAACGATTCAGAGACAGATGTCATATATATATATATATATATATATATATATATATATATATATATATATATATATATATATATATTTCGCTAAATCGCAGTAAACAGTGGATCCCCTAGGGTGACATGAACGCTAGAAAAGAAAGAGAAGATAAATAATTTAAGAACTACGCTGACGAAGGTGATTTATGGTGAGGGCATGCTAAGCCTAAAAGGGAAGGCGGAAGTAGGATAGCAATATAAGCCCAGGGGCAAGGGAGATAGGCAACCCACACATCGTGTGACATGACAATGCGGCAACTGATATGTTGTAGCGTAGGACCGCCCGCTACATTCAAAATAACGACCTTATGTAGAAGTCACTGGAAGGGACATCTGGTGCCAGGTTACACATTTAGGCAATATATAATCAAGTTCACACCCCACCCCTCTTCTCTTGGGAAACCAGTAGGAACTGATCAAGGTCTACTAAGGGTAGCCCCACTCTTTCCCTTCCATTCACCACCATCACAAGCCCTCCACTCCCCCTCTCCATCAATGAGATTCAAGCATGCCCTCCACATCTCCACTTGTTTTAACTACGGTATCTGAGCACAAGTGCATCACTCTGGAACCGTATAGCATAGGGAGAGGATCAGGCTGTGTTTATTTGTTAATAACAAATTATTGTAATCACATTAACTCACGCCACTCGACGCCTATCTGTTAATAACAATAATACATGATTTTCGTCGTTTGAGGCACCAGCTGAGACCACACCCACACAGATATGCAAGTACTCTCAGTCTTCCTCAGTTTTACATCCTTTCCACCCAAAATAGGGGTGCTACAATTTCTGACACCTAGTTTCGGCAGCTTTCTGAGGTCACCCTACTGTTTATCCAAAAGATACTTGCAGATCAGTGTGACCAGGAGGCTTTCATGGTTTTTATTAAGATATAAACTAAGAAACAAACACTCTTTTACAGAAAACTTTATTAAACATCTTGCTTACACATCTACACACACAATACAGTCTTTCTTTAAGTTCGTTTGATGTAGTTTTAGTGACATCCAGCTTAATTTTTAACATATGATGGAAATTTATGTCACAATAGTCTGCTTCTTTCTCCAATCAGTAATTTGACAAGTAAAAAGAAGGAATATTCTGAAATTCTAGTACTAACTAATTTTCTTCCGGTAAAATACATGTTTTATGACGTTAACTATTGGCTCTGTTCCTTCCTGTAGTTCTTCTAGGCCAGTGCAGTTTGGGGCCTTTAGTATTGCCTGTTATCTTCTTAACTCCGGGATAACACTGGTGTTAAAGCACTTCACATCTTGCTGGATGCACGCTATCAACTCTTCTGCTACACATTCAAGCGGGATTTCCGTATAGAATCTTAATTTTCCAACTTTTGCAAATGAGTGTCCACTAAATGTAGCTATTCCTTTAGTTTTAAATTCTGAAAATGGTTGTTTGTTACTAGGTGCATAACTTCCAGTGTTCCACATTTGTATCATCCCCTTTAAGCAGGCCCAAAGAGGAATAGGATTGTAAAAAAAGTTTTGTGAATCCTCTAATGTTGAAAACGTTCAAAATTCCATTGACATAGACCAGTACTCTGACATGTGAACTACTTCCTTCCTTCACTTCCTACTGTAAGTGGAGTATTTTATATTCCCAAGTCATAACCATATTTCTCCAAAAAAATGTGTCTAACGCTATATGTGAACCTTGCTTGCACATCAGCACTAGCTTTTTCTTTTTACAGTTGCAGTTTATATTCCTCCTATTTGGCAGTTGACTCAAGTCACATGCTTCCATTTCCAGGTTTCCTTTTAGTAAACACAATACATTATTTGCAGTTGTACAGCACCGGAAGTTGTGCACCTAGCAACAGACAACAGTTTTCAAGAGTTTAAAACTGATGTTTTAACTACATTTAATGAACACTCGTTTGCAAAAGTTGTAAACTAAAATTTATATGCAGAAATCCCTCTAGAACGTGGAGCAGAATAGTTGCTTACTTATACCCATCAAGATGTAGCGTGCTTTAACGGAATTATTATGTAGGGGAAAAAAGACGATATTAAAATCACCGAATGCTATCACCTAGGAGAACTACAGGAAGGAAGAGAACTAATTGTTCAAAACATACAACAGGTATTTTATACGAAGAAAATTAGGTCCATATTATAATTCAAGAACATCCATTTTTTGTATTTGTCAAATTTCTGATTGGAGAAGGAAATAGGGAATCTAACGTGGATTTAAATTATAAGTTAAAAGATTAAGCTGGATGTTATTAAAACAAAAAAGAGAGTTGTATTCCTTGTATAACTGTTCATGCAATAAATTTAAAAAAGTTTTCTGTGAAAGATTAGTCATTTCTTATTCGCAATCCTACCAAAAATACCGGAAAGCCTCCAGTTTCCACTAATCCACATGTGTCTTTCGGATGCATAGTAGGCTGACCTTGAAAAGTAGCCAGAACTAGGTAGCTAAAAGCTTAACAAAACATTTTCGTATCTATTTGGAGAGTGGCCAAAACTATTTAGCTGAGAGCATAGCAGTTCCCTCTTTGTAGCTGCATACTGTGACTTAGCAGTGGAGTGGAACTTGCGTAAGTGCATAAAATACTGGGGAAATACGAAAAAATGTAGAAAAATACGTAATATGGTCGAAAGTACGGAAAATTTGAAAATATGCAGAAAATACCTATATTTGGGAGGAATGAGAGTAGTTACATATCTGGCTGGATGTTGTCTCTGCTGGTGCCTGTAATGACGAAAAATCATATAATATTACATTTTTATTTGCATGTATACCTTGAGTGACATGTCTTAACCTAATTACAATAATTTGTTATTAACAAATTAGCACAATCTCATTCTCCCCCTATGCTGCCCAGCTCCATATTAAAACCTTCAAAATAGAGTGCTCCACTTACAAAATATGAAGATGTGGAAGAGGTACTTGAATCTCTTTCTCCCAGAGAGAGTGGTATAGTTGGGATGGAGCTTACGGGTAGGGGAGGGGTGGGGGTTGCCTAAGAGACCTTTATCACTGATCATTGTCAGTGGTTCTCCAAGTGGAGGAGTGTGAAGGGTAACCTTCAATATAAGTTACCCAAGACACCGGTATTCTATATCAGTGACCTTGAGATACGATCCTTATCTCTGACAGATACAACACTGATAACCTGCTGAAAAATGTCAAATTCAAAACGTTCTATAACGAGTTGTCGGCAAAAGATAGGTCTCCGGATGAATCCCGACAGTTACAATGTTTTGTCAGAACTAATAGATGCATATACTAATAATAGCAGCTAGTAATGGTGCATGTCTCTCTCTCCATTTTATGCACAGTATTTCGACGACTGACCCAGTCCTCCTCCTCAGGTGCTGAGAGTTTTGTTGTAGTGTGTAACTGTTCGCTGAATTTCAATCATGCAAGGAGTTCACACAACAGGAAAATTCGCAGCATCTGAAGTGATCGTCGAAGCTTTGCACATAAAATGGAAGCAAAAACTCAACTGAGTACTCGGATGCTCACCATTCATCAGTCATGCTGATAAAATCTGAGAGATCAGAATCGTAAGTTCACTTACAACCAATTTAGTGTTAATATTCCACATCCACACATGTTAAATCCACGATATGAGCATTACATTTCGTTTTTCGACCTTTTTTGTATGTGATGACACGTTTTTTTATAATATTATTATATTAACATCTAAATGAAACTAAATTTCTTATCGGTTTCACATATTAAACGACCTCTGCACTAAATATACGATGAAATGAACAAAATCTAGACGTTTCAATTCTTTCATCATTCATGTAGCCTTATATTCTAACATCCACAAGGATTTATTCTATAGGGCGAACTATTTATTTAGTGCAGTTGTAAAGTGAAACTTCAGTCTCAGTACCTAGATGAAGCTTGGTAAGGAGGGCCGATACCAACCAAACTGGTATCTCCGTCGATCCCTACTTGACAGAAGGAGCGTGTAATGTAATCTTGCACGAAAAGTCATCCGCAGACACTGCAGCAATTACGTGCAGGGCTCACAGTTGCGTGCACTGGTAAACATCATCTAGAAGGTGCAAGAAAGATGAGTATCGTGAATGAATAATAGGCAAAGTACTGCGTTCATTTCACTGTTCACTGAAGCGTCTAATGTGATTGAGAAAGCTAGTAGTAGTGACTCTGCACATCAACAGTTAATAATAATTTGCAATTCAAAAACGAGTACAACTATGGGGTTGTTATTTAAGACAATTATCTTCCCACGAATATTACTTCAAAATGCACAGCGTCGTGCGATGCTATGACTGCTGTTATCCGCCAGGGCTTGCCACCATGACTCATGTAAAACTGAGCACATAGTTAGCACATTCTGGAAACCATCACTTCAGATTCAGATGACAGATTCAAGGACAGACCTTGCATGTTCCATTTTCTTTTGCTGATCTTAAACAGACTGTTGCAAAAATGTAACAGTTACGCAACAAAGAACTAAATCTCAGTTATTTGGTTATCAACAGTGAAAAAGAGGGTAGTTGTATACTACAGACTTAAGATTCAATAGAAGTGTAGTTAATTTATGGCTGGTCTTCAGCACCAACATAAATACAACATTATCATACGTGTGTAGTCATGTTTTCGTATCCAGTAACTCAGCCAAACTGTCTGACGTTACGCATGGCTGGTTTATTGCAGGTTACACAAGACAGTGATAACGATGTGAGGCAAAAGTTCACTGTTACCTATTACGCTGTTTCATATTTGTGAAGTAGGTTCTAGGCAGAAGAAATCATTACACATCAGCAGAGGCAAGGATCGTCTGTTGGCGTACAGCCAGAAAAGCAAGCGCCCTGAACATTGTGGCAAATGGCACCTGTCACATGTCACACGTCTACCTTCGGTGTATATATCGCCGGCTTCGAGAGCCTTCTCCGCGCGTTCGGCGATCTGCCAGACGGATTCTTCTCACGTAAAAGCAATGCATGGCTCGACGGATATATTGTGTTGCAACTCTGAGAGGCAGACTAGGGGCAGTGAGGTAATGTTCTGCACACGCTTATGTCGTGACTTTTTTTGGAAAGCGGTGGTGCCCTTGTTCTCTTTATGGTCTCTCTGCATGTTTTAATTACATATTTCGTGACGCCTGGGGTTTAAAGAGTTAACATCCTGCAACTATGCATGTGACAATTTCCATAGTGTACATGGACGCAAGTTCTACAATTATCGACCACGCTGGGTTTTGTGGACGATTACTATCAACATGAGTACGCCACACATGTAGGGTGAACGTCTCGCTTCCATTACTTACACCTGACTGACTGAGTGTGACGTCCTAGTGTGAAGGAGTGCAGCTATGGAACATTGCTGACTCCCAAAGTGTTCATTGCGCAGTAAGATAAAAGTCTTTTTATGTTATCGCAAGATATGATGAACAGCAACAACCATTAACCATCTTGTACTGCCATTAAAGTGCATAACACTAAATACTCAAGTCGAATGGAAAGATAATAAAGCCGCGCGGGATTATCCGAGCGGTCTAGGGCGCTGCAGTCATGGACTGTGCGGCTGGTCCCGGCGGAGGTTCGAGTCCTCCCTCGGGCATGGGTGTATGTGTTTGTCCTTAGGATAATTTAGGTTAAGTAGTGTGTAAGCTAAGGGACTGATTACCTTAGCAGTTAAGTCCCAAAAAAGATTTCTGGTCACAAAATTGCAGGGCACTAATAAAGACATCAGCGACTGGTTTAACATCGGTTGGCATCGCTATGACCAGAGAGATGTCTAACACGATATGATATTATGAGCAACCCGAATTCATTTTCCGAGGATTGGAACTAAGCCACCATCAAGTGCCAGGGTACAGATTCAGTGACAATATCACAAGCTAATGATAAGAAATAGAGATAATATTTATTGCATATTAGTGATTGTGAGAAACTGAAAAAATATGTGAAAGGGTGATGAAACTTTGATTGTCACAGTAGACTGGTACAGTATCAAAAGAGAGGGAAAGAGAAGTTAGGTTACTGGATGATGTTGGCTGTGGGAAAGGACTGAGAGGAGTTTGTAGCGTTCTGTTGCAGTTTCCAACTGGATGTATCGAACATATCCCACAAAAATTAGTAGTGACTTAAGTATCCTTTCGAAAGACCAGGTCACAGGGAGATATCTCTATATTATATCATGGTTACAAAAAAAAATTTGAAATCAGATTATGGAATGCAAAGTGCAACCAGATTCGAATACAGACTCTGACCATAAACTTGTAGCGGGCTGAAATTCATAATGATAAGGGAAAAGAAGAAAGATGAAATGGAACGCTTAAATTTTAAGACAGAATTACAATATTGTATGCAGCTGTGAATCGTCTAACTATAAACGTCAAGAACAGTTCAGTAGAAGCAGAGTGTAATAATATAGAAGGAGGTAAGGAAGGACAAGGCCGTTAAAGATTTTAATAAATCAAAAAGGAAAAAACCATGCATGAATCAAAAACTACTCGAGCTCGGGGGTAGAAGGGGAAAACGTAAGAATCTTAACTTTGAGGTAACAATTGGCTTCTTTGGAATGAGTGTAACAGAAAATAGAAAGAGGTAAAATCAGAAGGAATGTGAAAAACATGTAAGGCCATTGAAAAATCGATGTAGCATATAGAGAGATTAAACATAACTTTTGAAATGCCAAACGTTAATCTGTACGAGGTACCGATGGAAAGCGTCTATCACATGCAGAAGAAAGTGTAAACAGATTGCAGAATTTTACGATGGTGAGAAACTATACCAAAGTGTGATAAAAGAGAGAGGGTAAGTTGACAGATAAGAAATAGGTGATCCAATAATGATATCCGAGTCTGCATTCGATTAATTTTGCAGATACTAATGGTATATCTATAATGTTGCTGAAATCCATTGTAGATGGAAAAGTAGAGGGCTGTTTGAGTTGATGTTAAAAACCGGTTAAACAGGTGACTTAACATCGGGTTTTAAGGAACGTCCAAAAAAATACACGTGTGTATCAATTTAAAAATTATCAGATTGTTAGTCTGACAAATAAGGCTTCCAAATTTCCAACTAAAATAACATAAAGTCGAATAGAAATAAAAAATAGAAACAAGAAACAAAGACTTTATGTAGACAGATCAATTTACTTTCAGTAAGAGAGACGAATCGAAGAGGTGATTCTGACACCTTCCCCCAGTTTATCTACCATCAGTTTCAGGAATCTTTGTATCTTGCCAACCAACTTGATTCTTTCCTCTCAAAGATGGGCAGTTGCCTAAAATCCAAGAAAATAAGGATATCGTCGAAACATCTGTTGACCTTGAGAAATATTTTGAAGGTGTAAGGTGAAATAAGATATTCATAATTATCAGAAGACTAGAGGTAAAATACAGAGCCTGACGAATAACCTACATTACCTACAGAAACAAAGAGGGTGTAATGAAAGTGGAGGTTGATGAAGGACATTTTCTTATTAAAACGATTGTTTAAGTAAGGAGCACAGCTTTCCTTCGTTGTTGTTCAACATTTATGTCGAATAACCAACCAAAGAAGCTAAAGAAAATTTCAGAAGTGTAATACAAGCGTAAGGGGAGCAAAGACTAATCTCAACATTCCATTTATATAGTCTTTCTGGTCAGATGTAAGGAAGACTTAGAGAAACAGTTCAAAAGATTGGCGTTAATACATATCTTAGATTATACCATAACGTTAAACAAAGTAAAGACAAAACTAAAGAGTTGAAGAAAGTGGACGACTTGATTACCATCAATAAAGGGAAACACAGGCTGTAGAAAGAACCAGTACTACTAGTACGTCTTAAGGAATCTGTCGAAATAGAATGACACAGATAAGTAAAGATTCCTTCTGTAAATTTGTTTTACTGCTATTAAATACTTTTATTTAAATTAGGATGTAGATGCTTAAAATGAACATGTGAAGCACAGCATTGCGAAATTGATATTTCAAAGAAACCATCTGGGCACGTAATGGTTTTCAGCATTAATTTGTCAATGTCACAAACTCCACCTATCAGTATAGGAGGCCGGCTCTGACCAGCCTAGATAAAGGGGGACTGATGGCAGAACAATACTTTCTTATGCAAACCTTGGTACAAATGGCCCAGCTGTGACTGCCTCATAAGGGTCTCTTGCTGAAGCTACTCATACAGTGAAGAGTGGAACAGTCATCGAGGCAACGTGGGACATAGTAGTCAACTGTGCGGGTCAGAGAAATTGTAGTAGGTGGTACAAAGATAGGGTTCAACTCAGTAGCAGAAATTTATCCTCATTCTCTTTCTCACCAACTTATATCTATGACCCAGACTAATTTTAAATCCAGCAATAAACCATGGCTCAAGTGTTTACTTCTTCTGCTTTTTTATAGGGTCATCACTTTTATGAGTGGTTTTCTTTCTCTCTTGTGGCTACCTCTTCATCCAAAAATAGCACTTTCACTCATTGTCCTGCTGCTGAATATATTCCAATTTCTGTCGCACCTTATTGTTTTTATCCCCCACAGCTCCCCCCAGCACCATAAAAGCTATTCCTATGTGTCTTATACTTGTTCTGTTGTTCTCTCCCTTCTTCTGTCAGTATTTTCTATAAGTTCCGAGTCTGCAGAGAACCTCGTCATTTATTACTTCATCAGTCCTTTTAAACTTTCTACATCTTT
Source organism: Schistocerca piceifrons (assembly GCF_021461385.2). Lineage (NCBI taxonomy): Eukaryota > Metazoa > Arthropoda > Insecta > Orthoptera > Acrididae > Schistocerca > Schistocerca piceifrons. The sequence goes on along the minus strand of NC_060140.1, from coordinate 465,002,889 downwards.
CTATAGCACCACTTCTCAAACTCTTCACTTCCCTTTCGCTTCGATTTTCTCATCACTCATAAATCACTACCTTACAATGCTGTGGCCAGATGTATGTTCTCACACATTCCTTCCACAGATTAAAACCGACGTTTGATACCACTATATTTATTTTGAGCAGGAATGCGCTCTTCGCCTTTACTGGTTTGGTTTTTATGTCCTCCTTGCTTTGTCGACCATGTGTTATTTTTCTTCCTAGGTAGAAAATTCCTTCAATTTGTCTACCTCGTGCTCATCAACTTCCATGCCTCGTTTGTCGGTATTCTCCTCTCTATTACTTCTCATAATCTTCGTCGTTATTTATTTTAACCCTAACCTGTGTTCTCTTCTCTTTAGACTGTTCTTCCGTTCAACAGGTCTTGCAATTCTTCATTGAGGATAGCAGTGCCATCAGCGAATTTCATGATTGTGTAACGTATATGCAACAGACATATAGCGTAGATACAGCAAATATTGCCTACATTCGTCTGTGAAACTGGACTCGAAAGCAACCTGAGATATCAGTTAACGAAATCTAAACTGCATAACACTGTGTGCGTATTGTATGAGTGTCAGATTCACTGTCACTTAAGCCCCCTACAGATCGTTACACGAAAAACTTAAAACTAATGTTTGGGTAAGCTATCTGACTGCGTTTTTGAACAAGAATTTACAAGTGATACAGGATCTTACTTGTGCAACGGAATTTACTGGACTACAGTACATGACTTGTTGTGGTATGTTAGTATCCCTGTTTTGGCCCTAAGTTTTACACTCATCTCTTTAGGTAATTGTCTTTTTCCACGTGGTTTATAGCAATGTGCAGCAGCATACAGCAGCAGCACCTAAAGCTTATTGTTGCTAAGAATTAATTTAATAAAAAGGAATTCGCTTGGGTCCTGTTAACTGCTAAATAACCTTTGAGAAAGGATTTGGTTAATTAAGTCTACTTAAAACTTTAGAATCATCATGAACAAGTTTTATTAATGACAATGACAAATGACGTATGTGTCAATAATGGCTGAGTGCCAGATTAACAAATTATTTCAGGTTCAAAGTTACATTAACATTTAATAACCACAGCATATTATTTAGATGTGGAGAATAATTATTATTATTTGGATGATAAGGAGGATTCTTCAACTGACAAGTAAAACATGGGATTATTGCAAACTCAGACTAACAATCACGAGCCTAACACTGCAATTGATTTTGCTCTTTGTTTGCGAATTTTATATTGAATTCCATCTTCAAGCGTAGTTAAGCCATCTAAATCACTCCTTGCTATATAAATGAAATCAGGCCTTGAATGAGGTAAGATCTGCCATCACCGACGTGAGGGCGGCGAGACACGTCTTCTGTCTCCGAGCCTTCGACTGATACTAGTTTTCCACTCTCACAGACAAACCTCGTCTCACAACAGTTACTATCGGTAACCGAGTTCTTACATAGTGCAAAGAATAGCATTAAGTAGGATATTTTGTTTTATGTAAGGGAGAGTTCTGACACACTCCTTACAAATGATATCCTTTCATCTTGAATTTTACCCCTCTCTGAACTTTTGTTTTATATTAATTGTGGTTCATTCTTCGATGTAGAGACTTGGTAGCTGGGGAGAGAGCCTTTTCAGTCGGAGCATTTCGTCTTTAGTCTACTATTTACAAGGTACCTTTTTGGTCGTTTCACATATTATGTATTACCCACCTCTCCCTATAGCTTACACCTCTTTTTTCAGAAGATTTCAAATATCTTCCATAATTTTACATTTTCAATTGTTTTTTCTTTTTTTTTTTTTGTCGGCAAGTGCTATGACCTACATGAAATGTATTCATAGTTGCGAATATGGACAAAATAAGATGCTTAAGGGAAGGACGACAGTGGAAATTTTTGCCGGATCGGCATTTGAACCCGGATTTCCCGTTTATCGCGAGCGGTTACCTTACCATTAGGCTACTCGATCATGACTTATGGCGAGACGCAAACTTTCTTATGTTGCCATCCATGTGTCTACAACTTGTACTCATACATCACTTATGCACTTTCCCGTACAGGCGAGACAGTTTATTTGAAAGTTGCTTGTCCTGTGCTGGCTAGTAAATACGATATTGTAGAGTCTATGTTATTTCGAATTACGATTCAATGACATGCATCCATGTCCGAAAGAACATTGTGTCGTAATTCAAAATAACAAAGGCATTGTAGTATCGTAATAATCCTATGAAAGTCTTTATTTCTTAAGACTTGTTGCCACTATCAAGCACAACGTCTGAATAGCTTGTCTGGTGCCTTTCCCTTTCGTGACACCAAACAGATTGTTCTCTCGACCTCAATTTCCTTTTCTAATCTTCTGTATATTAATCTAATTAGCATTTTAGGTTAATCAACTATTACGCTGATTGTGCGATAGTTTTCGCACATATCCCCCACCGCTATCTTGGGGACTGTGTGTGTGATATTATTCCGTATGTCTGACGGTACGTTTCCAGTCTCGCAAATTTCACACCCCAAACTCCATAGTCGTTTTGTTTCCACCTCCCCCAAAGATTTTCCAAATAACTGATGATACTTTATCTCTGCGTTTCACCTTACTTGATCGCAAGTCTTCCAAAGCTCTGTAAAATTTCAACTCTGGCTCATTTATATCATCTATATCAACCCCCATTCCTACTTCTATCACAGTATAGAAGCAGATGTATACAAGCAGATCCACCCCCTCGTAGAGGCCATCAGTGTCTTCTTTACTTCTAACAAGCTCTTCCCTCTGCCCATAACAGTGCGATTTCTTTACCAGTTTTAATGTTAACGTCTTCGCTCTTGATTTCACAGAAGGCTGTTTTCACTTTTACGTAAGTTCAGCCAGTCGTTTCTCGATTTCTTTGCACTTTTTCAGCGGCCATTTCACTTTAGCTTCCATGAATTTCCTTTTATTTCGTTCCTAAGTGAGTTATACTGCTGTATTCTTGCTTCTATCTGGAAAGCTTGTATTTCTACTGTTCGTCGATCAGTTGAAGCATTTCTTCGTTAACCCATAGATTCTTCGCAGTTACTTTTCTGGTATCTTTATTTCTGTTGTTGCTGTTCTTATAAACTTTTATTTCTCCTCAACTGACCTATTTACTGTGGCAGATCAGTATTCCACTTCTTTCCACCCTGATTATTCTTGACGATTCTCTAAAACTCTATTCTAATCTTCGTCGTTACTAAATTGCGTTTTGAATCTATATCTGTCCCTGGTTACTTCCTACGTCCAACAAACCTCTGTCTGATTTAAGACTGCTTGTCTTGCCGTGATGTAATCCAGCTGGAATCTTCCCGTGTCTCCTGGCCTTTTCCAAGTATACTTCTAGTGTGTATTACCTACTAACTGCGGTCGTAATATAATACCCTGTCACTAAGCTGTTGATACAATACTGAATTAGATCCAGTCTTTCCTTTGTCGGAGACATTCAAGGAAATATCATGCGCCGAAAGTAAAGTCCATGAGACTTGGTAGGTCACGGAGATGGTTATCGGAACGTGGGCGTTTTGTGTTGCTAAGGAGTGACACAGCAGTCGTTATCGTATTACGTGGATCGCGCGTGGCAGTGACTCTTGAGTAAAGAGAAGAGCCTTGTGAGTGAACCTCCGCGAAGGAAAGATGATACGCCGTGACAGGCAAGGACGAACGAGATACCGAGTCACTTTTCTCAGTGCTACTCAATGTAGAAGAGCGATGGGGAATTCTTAACTCGTTTCTTAGTAGCACCTGACACTGAACCTATATTTACCTCTAGACTCTAATATGGTTTCGACGAAAATGTGTTCTGAGCTCTGTCGGACACTTACGTCACAGAAAGTTCGTTGGATAACTCAAATAAGCCTCTGTATTACAACGGGAGCAATTTGGTTTTTCCTAAGACTGAAACAGAAAACCGTTGACGTAATTACTCTGTGTCCAGTTCTTTTAAAATTAAGATAGACGTGTTCATTTCTCCCCTTCGACATTAATTTTAAGTTCTCGGCTGACTGTTGTACTGAAAATGCCTTCTGTTTCTTCGAAAGTCAGAATTATTTTATTACGTCGGTAGTAAGTCGTATAATAACTGATGTTGGACCTACTGTAACAGATATAAGAGGTAAATGTCAAATATTTTGTATAGTCTGCTTTTTATGCTATTCATATAAAAATGAATGAGTTTTGTGCTTGAAGCAATTTTGGCATATAATCATTTATAGTGTGGATAAACCATACCAAAGTATATTGATCCCTTTGATGAAATAGTGAAGCGTCGTAAAACAGAAGATTTTGAAGGGAGATTGTGTCTTACAGTACGAACAGATTCTGAGGGGAAAAGTGCATTGCGATAAATTTTTAGAAAAATACGTAACCATTAACTAGTTTGTGTTGAATACAATGTGGCAATGACCAGACTTATACCGTAAGCAGTAAAAGTATTTCCCACGTATTTGACATTTGAAGTTTACGAAATTAGTCTACGTAGTTTGTCAGTAGCGCCTACATTCACTTACAGCAAAAATCATTTGTGAAACACACTGGCTTAGCAAATGTCGTGAGATAGTGGGACACAGATGGCGCAGGTGTGTTGCATGTGCACCACACTCGCCCTTTGCCAGCTGTAGCTGTATAGGAGACCATCTGAGAAGTGTTTGTGCAAGTGATTTGTGTAACATGCAACGACTTCGTGAGCTGACGCCGCTCGAACGGGGGATATTGGTCGATGCACGAGGGATCGAAATTTCGATTTCGGCAGTGGTGCAGGAATTCAGCTTCACACGTTCGAACGTGTCCACGGTGTATCGTGAATGGTTGGATGTGGTATCATAGTCCACAACAGAAGATCTACTGCCCGTCCGGCACCCTCGATGATGATGACGGGCGACATCTGAGACGGATCGTCGATAGTGACAGAAGGGCAACAGTGCAAGAAATCACAGCTCAATTCAACGCACGACGTGCTAGACAGTGGACAAACCGTTGGGACATGATTCCATAGTGCATGGGAATCGGCGTCCCGCAAAGGCGCCACTGTTACCCAACGTCATAGGGCACAACGGCTTGCATTTGTCGCCAGTCACCAAAGATGGACACTTGTACAATGCCATAACATGGTATGATCCGACTAATCAAGGTTTCAACTGCACCATACCGCTGGGAGGCACGGTGTGTGGCGCAGACTACACGGATCGATGGATCCCGCCTGTCAAGAATGTGTGCCCCAAGGCGGTGGTGTCTCTGATATGACCTGGGGTATATTTTCTTGGTATGGAATGGGCCGCCCAGTTGTTCTGGAAGTATCTTTGAGTGGTCCGCGAATTGTTGAGCTGCTCGAGGACGATCTCCACCCTTTTTGGCCTTCCAACATCCTGACGGTTCTGCGATGTTTCAAGATGATAACACGCCATCACATTGCCTCCAAGTTGCTCAGGAATTGTTCCAGGAACATACAGTGGAGGTCCAAAGAATGAGGTGACCACCTCGGAGCCCAGATTTGAGCCTCATCAAGCAAGTTTGGGATGTAATAGAAAGCAGGCTCCATGTTATGGATCCAACACCCACGAACCGACCAGAATTAGCTGCCACCCTGCAAACGATTTGGTTTCAGCTGCTTCCAAAGGAGTACTTCGGACCTGTAGACTCACTTTCACTGCGTCTCATTGCAGACTGCAGGGCCAGAGGACGCCCCACGCGATATTAAAGGCTATCCCATGACATTTGCTAATCAGTGTACCTCTAAACGAACGCTTAGTAACTTTATTGGACATCAGAAATAAGGATTTTTATTTATTAATTTTGTTGCAGTCGTATATGAATAAATTAGCAATCAAGCAGTTCGGGATTTTGACACCATTCCTCATACGAGGCTTCTAATCGAAGGGCGTCCATATGGATTATTATTTCAGTTGGGCGACTGGATTCGTTATTTTCTGCCAGAAATGTCAGTAATTGACAGGAAGTCGCCTGGTGAAACGGAGTTACATCTGGAGTTCCAAAGGAAGTGTTTTATTCGTTATCCTGCTTTAATCTATGTAAACGTTTTAGCAGCGAAACTGAGCAGCCCTCTTAGATTGTTAATGATGATTCCCCCTTTGCCATCCAGTGTTTATAAGTGTTCATAAGATCAAAACGAATTCCGACATTATTTACGAACAGATAAGGTGTATGCATGGTGCGTAAAGTTGCAGTTGACGCTAAACAAAAAAAATGTGAGATTTTTTACATGAGTTCTATAAAAAATTCTGTTCAATTTCGGTTACATGATTTACCATACAAATTAAAATAACTCCAATCACAAACAACTTAAGCTGGTACCATCAGAAAAAAAATGTTGCTGTAAAGGTGAACCAAAGACTGTGTTTCATTGTCAGAAAATTTAGGAGACGCAGCATATATACTACAGAAACGGCCTGCATTGATCCGTCATCTTCTGGAGAAATGCTGCGTGGTGTGGGATCCTTACTAAATAGGACTGAAGAAGGGCAGTTCGGTTCATATTACCACGACATAGGGAAGAGTGTGTTACGGACACGATAAGCTATTTGAGGTAGCAGTCACTGAGTGAGATCTTTTCAAAAAAATTTCAGACACCAGCTTCCTACCATGAATGCCAAAACATTCTACTGACTCGCGTCTACAAAGTGAGAAGTGACCATTGCGATAAAATAATAGAAATCAGAGCTCGCACCAAATGACTTTCGTTTCATTTTTGCTGGATACTGTTACAAAATTAATCGTTAGTAAATAAGGTGAAAATGGTTCTACGAGGCCTCCGAAATCCCGTAAGTGTGACCTGCGAAGTAGTAATGCACATGTAGATGTAGATACACGTCATCAGAGAGCAAGTTCCGGTTCCTTTCACTGATGAAAGAATGATGGGAAATGTATCAGGGAACCCATTCCGTTCTACGTAAAATTCCCACTGAAAAATAACTCTACAGCCTCCGCCGAACGAGGTCACGTAATATTAAAGCAATGAACTTGCACGCTTGAGAAGTGAAGTTCAAATCCCCGTCCAACGGTGCAAAGGTTGCTGTATTGCGATCTCTCTAAGCCTAACAGGCGAATGCTTCATTTATTTCTTTGTAAAGAAGGCGACTGATTTATTTCGCTAAATTTGTCCTCTAAGAGCTATATATAATTCCAGTTACCTCATCGTCGACGGGACGTTAAACCCTAATCTTCCCTCGTTAAATATTTTGATGTCCTACGACCTGCTTGAACAGTATTGTGTCAGCAGGCGGCATATAGCTTCCGCCATACTCGTGCCCACCCACAGTTGTGTCCGATTTAACGTTATTCATCAGTACAAACGACTTTCTTCCATAACTCAGGCACCCAATGTGTTACTGCACATAAGTTAATCTCCGTGTCTTGTGACATAGGATGAACAAAGGTACACGTGTTAGACGACAGCTTCTGTCATAGGAAGAAAATGGTTTCGCACGGGATGGCTACTCGAAGACTATTGTTCCCCAATGAACTGGAAAGTGATTGACTGCACAACGGTGCGTCTCTCTTCCGATACAATTCACGATTGTCTCTGTCGATCTCTTTGACACGTTGCTGCTGGTAGCATTTAACTCTGACTGCGATAGCTTTCCCCGGATGGAGATTTTCACTGGACGCTGGGGCACGAGAAAAGACTAGTGCCTACAGGATACCGGGTATAGTGTGGCTCTGAGCACTATGGGACTTAACATCTATGGTCATCAGTCCCCTAGAACTTAGAACTACTTAAACCTAACTAACCTAAGGACAGCACACAACACCCAGCCATCACGAGGCAGAGAAAATCCCTGAACCCGCCGGGAATCGAACCCGGGAACCCGGGCGTGGGAAGCGAGAACGCTACCGCACGACCACGAGATGCGGGCGGGGTATAGTGTGCGTCATGCTTTCAGTATCCTCTGTCCAGCTGTGATCAAACGTGTTACCATGGTGCATCTCGCCCACTCTATTCTCCCCTGCCGCAACGACGGTGTTTAAAATTTCTCACTGTACTCTTGTTTCAAGATACGCCGGACTATACCATCACAGCGCCATCGTGATCACGCCTTCTGGTTAGCATTTCCTATGACTTAGAGCGGCGTTGTGAACTGTCTGCTCGACATTCACGGCGGGAGGTATCACTTGTTAAAAATTCTTTATTTTTATCGGTAAACGTCAGTTACCCCTTCGGAAGGGACCCATGCTCTCGAGAAGCTCACGTTAATGTTCCCTGGTGCAGATAATTTGTCATACGAAACTTGTAAGTTGGTGTGACTACCTATGTTGCTTATGCCTTCATTCCTGCAAAGATACTCGGCATTACTCGATATTAAAATTTCAACACTATGAAGACGGCATCAATAATCTTCAAACTGGCGTGAATTGTATTTGCTTATGTGAACAAAAACTAATTCAGCGGAACATCATACAAAGTAGGAAGGAGTTACACCATCGACATTCTGTATATAAGGGAAAGTTGCGCAACGGCTTTCAGGTTCAGAAAAGGCAGTTGACTGTTGTATGAGTGTGAGAAGGTCGTTACGTGCCGTGTGTAAGGAGAAAGACCGTCTAGCTGCACTTGACGGAATTTGACAGTGGCAGGATCTTGCTGCTTGCATTGCTCCAGATTCCACTACCGTCATGTGAACATAGAATTTATATGTTCGGGAGTATCGTACTCATCGCCATGCTGGATCTTAAAGGCCCCACGCAGCTAGCGCCTGAGAGGAAAGACTTTTTGTTCGGTCGACCATGGAGGATCGTTCAACAAAGTCATGAACCATGAGTCAGGAAATTGGATAGCTTTCAGCAAGGTAATTATATGCAAGGACAATGCGACGACCAGTATTAATCATCCAAGCTTAGGCTAACTCGATGCCCTGTAGGGTTGGATCCATCGTTGCTGCTAGAGGTGACAACTCTGTACACCAAATTTTGTATCACATATACCCCTAGCGCATCTACATCTATATTTACATGATCACTCGCCAATTCACAATTAAGTGCCTGGCAGAGCGTTCATCGAACCACCTTCCATCTGTTGCCCTTCCGTTCCATTCTCGAAGAACGTGCAAGAGATACAAACACTCAAATCACTCTGTGCAAGATATTATATCTCTTATTTTATTATGGTGATCATTCCTCCCTATGTATGTGGGCGCCAACAAAATATTTTCACACTTTGAGGTAAAAGTTGGTGACTGAAATTTCATTAGATGATCCTGCACAAGGAAAAACGACTTTGTTTTAATGATTGCCACCCCAATTCCGATATCATATCCATGCGATTCTCTCCCCTATTTTGCGGTAGTACAAAATGAGCTGCTCTTCTTTGAACTTTCTCGTCGTCTTCCGTCGATCCTATCTAATGGGGATCCCACACCACACAGCACTACTCCAGAAAAAGAAGTACAAGCGTACTATAGGCAGTCTCTTCAGTAGACGTGCTGCTTTAGTCTTTGATTTGCTTTACTCACAATGTTATCTATGCGATCGTTCCAACTTAATTGATTCGTAATTGCAATCCCTCAGTGTTGAGCTGAATTTATAACCCGTAGATTTGTGTGACTTATTGTGTAACGAGAATTTAGCGGATTCCTTAAGGTATTCATGTGGATGTCTTCACACTTTTCATTATTTGGACTCAATTGCCACTTTTTGCACCATTTAGATTTTGCGTCTAAATGGTTTTGCAATTTGGTTTGATAATCTGATAGGCGTACCTACAAATATCGTCATATGACTTCATTCCTTCAGTTTCACAGAATAACTGATGTTTCCTTTCTTTTCTTTTTTTTTTTATTCTCCCAGATGTTGCAATTTCAATGAATAATAATGAAACATTCTCCACCTTGTAATATTATTGGGTTTCGGATGCTCAATATATAAAATATTTGTCATAAAATAGAAGAACAGCCGTCGAGCTATAGTTGGTAAAATGTTTCGCATCGCAGCACAAATGTTAGGATAAGAAATATTTTCGTAATGTGCGTCTACACAACGACGCAAGTCCAGCATTAACTGATTGAAGTAAACACTAATACTCGCCAAGCGCAGATATGCAAATAATTTCCGCAGCGCTCGATCCTAATAAAGTAAGAAACATATGAATCATAAAAATTTTGTCTTTTGTTATGGATAGTTCTAGAGACTTGTTTACATTTTACAGCTTCGATGCTGACGTGTTAAGAAGTGCAGTGTAACATCGCTATTAAGTTTTATATAATATTTGTGAGCTAGTAATGTAAATTTTCGAACAGTTCGATAAACAGTGCGACGCAATGAAATATTCACGCGCACGCAAGGAGAATTAATTTTGAGAAAATATTGGACATACAAGAAAGTACATTGTCGTAGCACGGAATGTGCGTAAGAAGTGCAGAATGTAAGTTTAATATTTCATGGTTATCCGTTCATGTTTAGTAGTATGGATTATTTCAGAATATACTGATGTATATCAATTTCTTTTATTCTTTTCTTTGAGAAACCTCAGTGTTTTTCCGTTGTATGCAAACTGTGTTACAGGGCAACCCTTTACAGTGGTATCTTGGTTGTTTTCGGGAGGCTACTAATATATTCAATTGCAGATTTGATAACCATTACCATAACCCACTTTCCTTCATCCATTTCCCTTTCAATATTCAGTTAGGTCCCTTAGGCATTTGTATCGAAAAATCAGATTGCGTGAAGGCAATCCGGGTTAAATGTCAGGTTCAAATCAGCTTCGCGTAATCAAACACTATTCCCCCTGGACACAATCGAGAACCGGCGCAACGCAGTTCACAAAATCTGCTCTCTCTCTCTCTCTCTCCAACCTGCACCAAAGTCGGTAAAGAAATTACCGTGAGTGCAAGATCTAGCAAAATTACCATCGCCATACCACAACCTCCGTTGACCAACCTAATATATCACTCATCGTCCCAACAACTGGTTATTCTCGCTCTTTTTTTTCAATCGTTGTATCCCGAAACTGATGATGGGGAATGCTTTAGTGTCTCGTTTGTTAAGGCCACGGCTGATTTTCTTCAACATTTTCGTTCTATACTGTCCAGTTACATTAATGTGAGCACTTCTCATTAGCCCGAACCCCTTGCAGTGCCGACCTCTGGGAGACGTGCAGCGAGAGAGTACATGAGGTTCTGGAAGGTGCCGACAGGGATGTGTAGCCGTGCCTACTCCAGAGCTGTGACCAGTTACTCCAGGTTTCTCGGTTGAGGATCCACGGCGTGAACAGCCCGATCGATGTGGCCCCACCGATTCTCGATTGGGTTTTAATCTGGAGATTTTAGTGCTAAGGGAAATACGGCAAAGTCATCCTGGTGCTCTTAGAACCACACACGTACATTGCTAGCTGTGTCACAGGTTGTTTTCTCCTATTGGCGCCGAGGAAAAACACACTGCATGTAGTTAGTTAGTTACATATTCCATAGATCATTTCAACGATTCTTTTATCGAAACGATGTGGAAGGAATCACTTTACAGTATACGTACACAGGATTAATGTAAACATTAATGAACACATTATTATTTTTAATCGTATTCATGCAACTGCACTTCTTTTTACTGGATACCACTGTTTAAACACAAATTCATGAGTGGGATAGAAGGAGTTGTCCAGAATAAAACATTTTAAATACGATTTAAAACTACCTGTCAGACATTATGTTAATGGGCAAACGATCAAAAATTTTTGTTGCTGCATACTGAGCTCCATTCTGAGCCACTGACAGCTTAAACGTTGAGTAATAAAAGTCATTTTTCCCTCTAGTGTTGCGGGTATGCAGAACACTGTTCTCAGTTGTAATGGACTATTTGTGACTAATTTTAGTAGCGAATCTTTGAATTGTGATACGGCGCAGTTAAAATGCCTAGCTCTTTGAAGAGATATGTAACTGACGTGAGTATATGTCAAGTATGCTAGGAGGCTATTAGTCCTTTTTTTTTTTTTAATGCAAGAGAAGAAGTAGCTGAACTTAATTGTTTGAGAGGCTCAGTAATACGCTTCTTACAGTTCAATTTTACTTTAATATGTACACCCTAAAATTTGGAGTATTCCACCCTAGCGGTGGATACGGTGCCCCAAGGATAGATGCGTAATCGTGTTTATCCATTGGGCGTTCGAGAATGGCGAGATGATCCAGTGAATGCCACGAAAATATTCCCCAGACTACAACGCAGTCTTCTCAGGCCTGATTGCTACCGACGATTGTTGCAGGGTGTTTGCCACCTGTCCGAAGAAACGTAAAACGTGATTCATCTGAAAAGGCCACCTGTCCCCATTCAGTGGACGTCCAGTTGCGTTACTGACGTGCAAATTGCAGCCTTCGTTGGCAGTGAAATGCGGCCACCATGGGTGCATGAAACAGATACCTGCTCCAGAGGCCCATACGCAGCAACATTAGGGGCACTGTTGATAGCCCTTGATTCACCTGGATGGTCAGTTGGTCAACAGCTGTACATCTACGCGCCGGTACGCATCTCCGCAGCCGTCGTTCACACCTGTCATCTACGGCCTGTGGAGCCCCACAGTCAACTACGTGCCGGTTTGGATAGCGACATTTTTACGTGCATGGTATATTTTAACCAAGGCGGGACGCGAACAATTACAAACTACGCCGTTTCGGAATTCCTTCCATTGTTAGCCCAAAAGGCAACAACATACCCTTTTGGACGCCAGACAAATCGCTCCGTTTTCGCATTATGACAGATACTGGACCGTTTTTCCTTGTCCCCCCCCCCCCCCACCATCACCACCACGCTTCCACACAAAACGCTTTATCTACACTACACTGCTAGCGCTACCACCTGGCTTCTATGAGTGGTTATTCGACGTTGTCGTCGAACGTAGGTGGTGGTCACATTAATGTAACTGGAATGTGACACCGTCTCTAATGACATCGTTCTCAAATTAATATTAAACAATTATCACCCTTACTTCTAAACCGAGAGAGCAAGCTAAGCTAGTGCATGGCCGTATCAATTGACTCGCAAGAGACGTAGGCACAGTACGAGAGGAGGTTGCACGCTCTTGCTGCTGACGTTTCAGACGAGCCGCGAGGCGGCGCGCTAAGCTGAAAGCCCGCGGCGGCGAGAAGAGACGGTCCTGGCCGCACGCGCCACATTGTGGGCGGACGGGCCGGCCGTGGCGGGCCGAATTCAATCCGCGCCAGATATCTGGGCCGATATCTCGCCGGTGTGGCACAATAGGAGGACACAGCGGCGCTGCATGGCGTTGGCGGCGCGCGTGCAAAGTGGTCGCTCCAGGAAGTGGCGGGGCGTAGGTCAGGGAGGCAGAGCCCGGTCCCGATCCGAAGAAGTCACGAGTGTTACGCCCGTTTTACACCAGCGACTTTCTGGTCAACGTCGACAATTCGAGGAGCGTACGCCTTTTGTGCCTATGTGTAAATTGGTAGCCAACCTCGACGCGAGTGTGCCCGTGACATTAGTGATCTATAAACTCTGCCGAGTGTGGAATTATAAATTTCCGAGTATGCTTGAACTACTCATGCGCGGAGACGAAGGACTGTGGCGGCGTCTGCTAACATCCAAAGTTATAACGTATTCTGTTCGAGCTTACTACTATTACAGAAATGGATTCTGTGCCTTCATGTCTTTTTAATCTTTATTATGTTGTTTGCTTTTTTTCGTGGTTTATTGCGAAGTTACACAAGGTTCTGGTATTTTTTCTACTAGTCTGCCTCTGCAGGAAAGACGAAAAACTGTTCATGTTTTACAGAGTAGAAATCTACTCTGTGGATAAATAACAAAGTAAATGATAAATGTGTTTCATTGAATATTATTTCAACAGTGACAAATCCAAAATTATTGAATGAGAAAAATAATTTTTGTTGTTACTTCGCACTTCGCAAGAAAACCAAATTACGAAAGATAAAGCAAAAAGGCGCTATTTACTTCATTGTAAATATTGGTTCAAGTGGCTCTGAGCACTATGGCACTTAACATCTGAGGTCATCAGTCCCCTAGAGTTTGGAACTACTTAAACCTAACTAACCTAAGGACATCACACACATCCACGCCCGAGGCAGAATTCGAACCTGTGACCGTAGCGGTCGCGCGGTTCCAGACTGAAGCGCCTAGAACCGCTCGGCCACCCCGTCCGACTTGTAAATATTGTTTGACATGTTTGAAAATACACATTTTCTCGAGAAAATAAATGGATACGTCCTGAAATGTTCGGATGAAACTTTTCCTATTATTGCAGTTGTCAGTATTGTGAACAATTTACCACACTACCCTTGACAAGAACTTACACTATGAATTCTGCTTTGGTTATTAAATCACTCTATTTTATATGTAAATTTAGGATGGAGGGAGGAGAAAGGAAAGGGATTACTGATATCAGATGCATAGGGACATTACGCAGAATCAGCAGTGACGAGTGAAAATGTGTAACGGACCGAGACTCGAACCCGGGATCTTCTTCTATGTAGGGAGGTGCGTTAGCCACTGCACCATCTGGGACGCAAAGTAGTCGTCATTACGCGGACTATCTCGGCACCCCTCACGGCCGACGCTTCACTTCATCACGATACATTTCCTGGACTCTGGCCAAAGTTGAATCTTCAAAAAATTTGGAAACTTGTGGTAGGATCTTATGGGACCAAATTGCCGAGGTGATCGGTCCCTAAGCTTACACATTATTTAAACTAACTAAAACTAACTTACGCTAAGGAAGACACACACACCCATGCCCGATGGGAGGACTCGAACCTCCGACTGGAGAGCCGCGCGGACCGTGATAAGACCCCCTAGACAACTCGGCTATCCCGCGCGGCGATACATCTTCAGATTTTCGCACACTTAGATCTGGATGTCAGCTTAAGAACAGTTGTAACAAATCGTAATCTGCTTCTCCGTATTCGTTATTAAATTTATGTTTCAGGCCAAAATGCACATTTTTTTTTTTTTTTTTTTTTTTTTGACAGGTAGAAACTTATCAACTGAACCCAAACAAGAACTAGGACCCGTAGGGATTTTGGAATCACAGCCGGTCTTTAATTTCCTCTCAAGAGTTTTCTTGGGAATATTGAACTCCATCGAAGCTTTTCTCGCAGAAAAACCGTCGTCGAAGGCTTATTTCAGTGATCCCCTAGAGATCAGGCCTTCCGAATGTACTTATTTGGCACCTGTAAAACAAAACTGCGATGCCATCAAAACTTATTATATAACTTATTTATGCGATGGCCGTCTATTCCTATGATGGTATGACCGTCTGTCCCGATCACCCAGTAGAGACGACCATAGTCCGTCATCAAACATGGTGGTCTCAAACTCAAACAAAA
Organism: Schistocerca piceifrons; assembly: GCF_021461385.2. Lineage (NCBI taxonomy): Eukaryota > Metazoa > Arthropoda > Insecta > Orthoptera > Acrididae > Schistocerca > Schistocerca piceifrons. The sequence continues at coordinate 464,987,583 of NC_060140.1, read as the reverse complement.
CCTAATTACCGGTATGCACTTAGACCTAAACAACACTAAAACTAAGGTTTCCGTCGCTTCTCACAGCATAAGTTACGTTTAAATCGAAAGGTTTCGACATTTACATAATTTCAGGATATACTGAAAATGAAAATCACACAAATTACTTTCTTGCAATTTAAATAGAGAGTCATGCGGAGCAGCAACAATCACTCACGTTACTAACTACCAACTGACCAGAGGCAGCCGTGCAGTCTTAGGCACATTGTCACGGTCCGTACGGCTCCTCCCGTCGGGCATTGGTGTGCGTGAAAAAGCTGCCACCATTGATAATCACAACAAAAAACCTGACTCGCAAATGAAACTAATCATGTGGAAACAAAGAAATCGATATACGAATTATTGACACATTCACATTACTCACCAGTTTTGGAACCCTCTAACACTTATTAACGCATCTAAATGAATTTGTTGGTAGAAAATGTTATGAGTCCATTGCGGGGTTCATGGAAGTCGTTAATAAGTATTTTGCTGATCTTTCTGAGTCATACTTTCAGATAATAATCACTGTGAAGGGATACTGTAGGAATGCAAACAAGAACAGGACGTACGGTCACATGTTTGACTCATGAGAGAGCGTCATGACGATGCTGAGAAACCTTGAACGCCAACAGCCTGAAAATCGGTGGAAAGTATGTAACAAGTTTCAAGAACCGCTGTGTATTCATCCTGTAAAGGCGCATTTACGTCGGTGCGCATTGGGGATAGTTGCCGTGCGGCTGGCTTTTCTCACTCGAAAGTGGGGGCTCGCAAATAAGTGCACGCCTCTTTCTCAGCTTGTAAGCACCTACAGGGTGATCAAAAAGTCAGTAAAAATTTGAAAACTTAATAAACCACGGAATAATGCAGATAGAGAGGTAAAAATTAACACACATGGAATGACATGGGGTTTTATTAGAACCAAAAAAAAAAAAAATTCACAAAATGTCCGACAGATGGCGCGTGAAAGATCTCTTGCGCGCGTCATTTGATGATGATTGTGTGCTCAGCTGCTACTTGCGTCATGCTTGGCCTCCCAGCCAATTATTGGCTATGGGGTTACCTGAAGTCGCAAGTGTATCGTGATCGACCGACCTCTCTAGGGATGCTGAGAGACAACATTCGACGCCAATGCCTCACTTTAAATCCGGACATGCTTTACAGTGCTGTTCACAGCGTTATTCCTCGGCTACAGCTATTGTTGAGGAATGATGGTGGAGATATTGAGCATTTCCTGTAAAGAACATCATCTTTGCTTTGGCTTGTCTTTGTTATGCTAATTATTGCTATTCTGATCAGATGAAGCGCCATATGTTGGACATTTTTTGAACTTTTGTATTTTTTTGGTTCTAATAAAACCTCACGTCATTCCAAGCACGTGTATCCATTTGTTCCTCTCTATCTACATTATTCCGTGATTTATTCAGTTTTCAAATCTATACTGACTTTTTGATCACCCGGTACATTCTTCGATTGTGTCGGTGAACTACTCTGTAATATTCCTCAAACGAACTTATGGGAACTATTGGATGAAAAAATTTTATACTTCTGTTATTTATAGCCATGTATATTGAAACGTCCCCTTAGAAAAATTATACATGACTGTGCTTAAACTGACACACAATATCTTTTTTTAGCGCAACGCAATCTGACTTTCAAAAATCCCTACAAAAGAATGGCCCTGACTAACATTAACCTATACGTTTCACAAGTCACTTACCTCACAAAAATCTTCGTTACTCGAACTACTGCAATACAGCGAGCGCCACCACTGCCAGCTAGATAAAAGATTCAAACTATTAAAGGCATTAACTACTGATACGCATAGTTAGCAAATGAAAGATTTTGATAGAGAACAAACAATGTATTTACCTTAATAGTCATTATATATATAGCAGTTCATGACATCCATTCGTACAAATGTACTGTTTCTGATGGACACACCTCCAGATTATCCATTCTCAAAAACCCGCCATCTCACTTCCCCACATCCACCACTGCTGGCGGCTCGCCTCCAACTGCGCAACGCTACGCGCTGTTAACATCCAGCTGCCCAACACTACAATGGCGGGTATTACAACAATGCAAAGCAGCCACAGACTGCACACAGCACAGCCAGTGATTTTCATACAGAGCGCTACGTGGCGTTACCAATAAGAAAACATAAACAGCCTACTTACAATATCAGCTTCTAAATGAAATGTTTATGTTCTCATTAGTTGCTCAAAAAATGGTCTCTGAGCACTATGGGACTTAACTTCTGAGTCCCCCACAACTCAGAACTACTTAAACCTAACTAACCTATGGACACCACACACATCCATGCCCGAGGCAGGATTCGAACCTGCGACCGCAGCGGTCGCACGGTTCCAGACTGTAGCGCCTAGAACCACTCGGCCACTCCGGCCAACTCTCGTTAGTGGTCATAGTTCTTGTGATAGTTAGGGATCACGTACCTGACCACACGAAATTTGAATAGCTCATTATTAATAGCGGGTTATTCATAACATGCCTTATATTTCAGAAAAGGTTCGATATATCGAATCGCGTTTATGGTAAATGGTAGGACACAAAGAAAGGTGAAACTTCCATACACATATGTCGCATCACAAGTAACAAAAATTTTTGTAGTGGATTATTTTTTCCGTTTAGTTCGAATAGCAACATCATTTTATACATAATACGTCAAGTATATGCTAATTAACAGATATATAAGCTTCTTTTTTACGAAAAATGCACATCTTCTTGTTTCGAATTGAATATCACACACAAAATTTCAGATCTGATTATAAACATAAATTTTGTAGTTATCGATTTTATATAAAACATTACTAATAAAGAATAAATTGAAAAATATAAGTTTCTTAACAAGTTATTATAAAGTATCGATAGTAATTAAGAACTTGTCTTTGCAAAATTATAACCAGCGATTAATTGATTACCTATTTACATTCTCCTACACTACCGAGTCAGCCATGCTGTTGTTTGCATGTTTTACTTATTTGTCAGGAACTGAAGACAATCATTCCTCTTAATTCTGTCTTTATAATCAGCAGAAATTTTGAACCACAAACAGGGAAAGGGACGATAATCTTACACAATTTCTATTTCTTTCTCATTATCCCAATCACTCATGGTGCTAACGCAAACACGTGCAAAATGAATCTTCCAACTGTCAGAGTCAGACAAACAAACCTATAAATGGAGAGCTCCGCGGACGTGCGAACGGGAATAACACTTCTCTCCTCGACAAATGGGAAGACTCCAGCGCCTGCACACGTTGGCTCGTGCGCTCACGTCAGATGCATGCGTAAATTGGCACTAATGCATGCTCTCCCTTGCCTCTAAGTGCAACGCCCCCATGCGCATAGTGCATACGGAAAGTCGCACAGCTGTAAACGCTCCTTAACATCCTCATCCTGAGATAAAAAAAATCGCAGTAAATATTTCTTTTCGTGTTTTTTAGCAGACTAATAAACAAGCATGACTCATATGCAAATGAAATATTTTTTGATAATTATCTAGGGCATAAATGGAGGTCCACATATGTGGACCTCAGGTCCTATTTATCATGATAACGTACTAGTCTTTGCTTTGCATTTAGTTTGTTCCTTCCTCAACAAGAACATTTTATTCAGCAATATATAGGATAGGGCCGCGAGAGACGTCCATACGGAAGAGATGACCAACACCTGTGGTTCTTCCACAATCCGTTTTACAGCGCTGCTGGTCAATTGTGTGGTAACGTCGTATGGGACCAAACTGCAGAGCTCATCGGTCAGTAAGCCTACACACTACTTAATCTAACTTAAACTAATTTACACTATGGACAACACACACACCAATTATACCTGTAAGTGTAAAGAATGTTCCGATACAACCATCAGGAAAAAAATTAAATATCCGATACTACCCTAACGTCCCCTAACACCAAGGAACCACCCTAATCTTCTTTTCGAGTGAGTTCGAGTGACGTGGAACAACTGAATTCAAAATATCTGATAGGAATTTGACACTAGTTCCTCGCGAAATCGAAGTCAGTGGTTTAAGCATTGTGCCACCTCCGTCTGTCGTTCAGTCGCAACTACACCAGATGATGGATGCAAGTCCGAAAATAGTCAAGACTCAGATACAGTGCACACCTCAAACCAGCAGCAGATCTTCGGAAGCCGGTCCGTAGGTGCGAACCGCACTGTTCTGCGAACCGTGACGCAGTCGTCACAGTATATCACGGTGGGAGGTCTCAGCCGCAGAACAGTCTCCGTGTTGGATCCGGGAGTGAGGCAGTTACGCACAGCAGGCAGACAAAAAAACACGGTGAAGCGACTGTGAAACCTCTCTACTTTGCACCCCCCCCCCTTTCCTGGAACCCTCTAAAGGTAGAAATAAAGAAAAAATACAGCACTACCTCTATAATACTGGATGACCGTTAGTTACACAATCTCAAGATGGCTTAGCTTAACACAAATAATTGCGTCAAACGTCGTGCCACAACATGTTACTTTGAAACTGGGAAATTTCCAGACCTTTTAATTGCACGCAGTTTCCCTGACATGCAGCCTCTTAAAAACAGGTTCTGAAGTTTCGTGCATCACATGATTCTCCGTTTTGGATTTGCCTTGAAGACCATATGATTTCTTTTTATATTCACACACTTAGAGGCCATTTCGGTTTTGCAAATGTTGATTTTTCCCAAGTCCTAATATAAATTTGGTGTGAGTGGAGCTACTTAAAACGTTATTCTAGAAAATTCACTATTATAAAAGTCTAGCTAAGGATTCCGACAAATAATGCGTGTCACTATGGATTTGCATAAGAAAACTGTTAAAAATATGTTACCTCAGCTTTTCCATTGTTTTCTCCAGAATTTTGAGTTTTAAAATCATTCTGCAGATGTGTGTACAATTTTAGGCTTTTCCATGTATTTTTGACACTTATTAACACCTGCGCAGCCAATTTTACTTTGAATTATAATATGAGGTATTCGTAAGATAGCCTTTCGGTGTCTCGAGGAAATGAAACATATCTCTCTTGTTCAACGGGGTTCAAAGAGGATATGTTGCGTCACTGCTCGTCGTGAAAAACTTGATGTCATGTTGTAAAGTGCGGCCAATCGGCCACATTTCAACAGTATGTAACTACATAAACGTGCAAACTGTGTCCCAGATGCACTGGCGAGTCAAAAAATTATGACTCCCAGCTAAATTGCATGAATACTGCGCAGCAACGATTATGCGTGGCATGGCTCTGACAAGTCCTTGGTAGGTTTTCGGAAGTATACGCACCAAATGTCTACGCACAGGTTATGCAATTCCAATAAATTGTGGGCTGGTGGTTTGTGGTCATCGAGTGGCATTGCAAATGTGTTCCATAGAATTCAGATCAGCAGAATTTAGTGGGCAAGAAATCAAAGTCAGACTACTGTCATGGTCCTGAAACTACTGTAGTACGATTGAGGCATTGTCACATGGACGATATTCCTCTTGGAACATGCCCTCCACATCGAGCAAGGTATCACACCAGAATTTGTGCAGGTGCGTAGAAGAGCAAATTACCCCAGTACATCTCCCTCTCCCTCTCTATTCTCCTCTCACCTCCCGTTCCCCATAGCCTCCCTCTTCCCTCCCTTCGCTCTCCCCTCCACTGTTCCTAAACCATATCCCTTCCCCTCCCGTAAAGTCTCAGTGGTAGGGAAGCTAAAAAAACCTGAAAAGAGAAATGCAGAAATGCTAAGGCCCAGTCTAGATATAGTCGGTGTGAATAGAAAGAAGGCAAGGATTTTTGGTCGGATGAATGTAAGCTAATATCAACAGTAGCAGAAATGGTATAATGGGTGTAACATTCGTTATGAAGAGGTAGGTAGGCCAGAGAGTGTGTTACTGCGAACAGTTCAGTGATAGGGTTCTTCTCATGAAAATCTACAGCGAACCAATGCCGACAACGATAGTTCAGGTATACATGCCGATGTCTCAAGCCGAAGATGAAGAGATAGGGAAAGTATACGAGGATATTGAACGGTTAATTCAGTACAGAAAGGGAGATGCAAATCTAATAGCCAAGGAAGACTGGAACGCTGTTGTAGAAGAAGGTGTAGCGGAAAGTGTTACGGGAGAACATCGGCTTGGTACTAGGAGTGACAGACGAGAAAGACTAACAGCTAATAACAGCAAATCTCTGTTCAAGAATCAGAAGTGGAGGAGGTATACTTGGAAAAGGCCGGGGGATATGGGAGGATTTCAGTTAGATTACATCAAAGTCAGGTAGGAACTCCGAAATTAGGTATTGAGGCTCAGGTCATAATTACGTAATGATGAAGCGCGAGCTGTAGTTTAAGAGACTAGTCAGCAAGAATCAATGCGCAAAGAAGGTACTAGGAGTGACAGACGAGAAAGACTAACAGCTAATAACAGCAAATCTCTGTTCAAGAATCAGAAGAGGAGGAGGTATACTTGGAAAAGGCCGGGAGATGTGGGAGGATTTCAGTTAGATTACATCAAGGTCAGGTAGGAACTCCGAAATTAGGTATTGAGGCTCAGGTTATAATTACGTAATGATGAAGCGTGGGCTGTAGTTTAAGAGACTAGTCAGCAAGAATCAATGCGCAAAGAAGTAGGATACGGAAGCATTGAGGAATGAAGAGAATGAAGAGATAAGCTTGAAGTTCTCTGAGACTATACATACTGCGATAATTAATATCGCAGTAGGAAGTTCGGTTGCCGATTAATGGACATTCCTAAAACGACAATCACAGAACCTGGAAAGGAAAATATAGGTACAAAGAAGGCAACTGTAAAGAAGCAACGGCTAACATAAGAAATATTCCAGTTGATGAAAGAAGGAAATACAGAAATGTTCAGGGAAATTCAGGAATGCAAAATGCAAGTCACTTAGGAACGAAATAAATAGCAAGTCAGGGAAACTAAGAAGAAACAGATTCATGAAACATGTGAAGAAATCGAGAAAAGAAATGATTGTAAGAAGGACAAGGGTATAGAAAAGTCAAAGCTGGAGTGGTAATACTAAGAGTGCAAAGGGAGTTCCATTCTTAAATGCAGAGGAGAGAACGGGTAGGTGGAAAGAGTACATTGAAGGCCTCTATAAGGGGAAGACTTGTCTCATGATGTGATAAAAGAAGAAACAGGAGTCGATAGAGAAGAGGTAATGGATCCAGTATTATAACCAGAATGTAAGACACTTTTGGAAGACTTAAGAACGAAGAAGGCAGAATGGATAGATAATATTCCATCGAAAGTTGTAAAATCATTGGGGAAAGTGGCAACAAAACGACTATCCAGGTTTCTGTGTAGAATGTATGAAGTTAATGGTATGCCATGAGGCTTTCGGATAAACGTCATTCACACAATTCCCAAGATTGGGAGAGCCAACAAGTGCGAGAATTATTGCACGATTAGCTTAACAGTTCATGCATCCAAGTTGCTGCAAAGAGTAACATAAGGATGAATGGAAAAGGAAATTGAAGATGTGTTAGATGACAATCAGTTAGGCTTTAGGAAAAGGAAGCATGAGAGGGGCACTTCTGCCGTTGCGGTTGATGATGGAAGCAAGACTAAATAAAAATCTAGACACGCTCATAGGATTTGTCGACCTGGAAAAAGCGTTGAATGTAAAATTTGGGCTAGATGTTCGATCCTGAAGAAAGTCGGGATACGCTATAGGAAAAAACGGGCAATATACAATATCTGCAAGAGCCAAGAAGAAACACTAAGAGTGGAAGACGAAGAACGAAGTGCTCAGAATAAAAATGGTAAGATAGGGATGTAATCTTTCGGTCCTACTGTTCAATCTATTCATCGAAAAAGCGACGATGGAAATAAAAGTATGTTTCACGAGTGGGATTAAAATTAATGGTGAAAGAATATCCATGATACGTTTCTCTAATGACATTGCTATCCTCAGTGGAAGTGAAAAAGATTTGCAGAATCTGATGAATGGCATGAATAGTATAATGGGTAAGAATATGGACTGAGAACAAATCGAAGAGAGACGAAAGTTATGAGAACTAGCAGAATTAAGAACAGAGTGAAACTTAACACCAGGACCGGCGATCACGAAGAGGATGAAGTTAAGGAATTCTGCTACAAAGGCAGCAAAGTAACTCATGAGGACGCAGCAAGGAGTGCATAAGAATCAGACTATCACCGACTTAAGGGGTATTCCTCCAAGAGAAGTCTACTAGGAAAAAACATAGGCCTTAATATGAGAAAGAAATTTCTGAAAAATGTTTGTTGGAGCACATCATGGTACGGTAGTGAAACATGGACTGTGGGAAAGGCGGAGTAGGAGAGAGTAGAAGCATTTAAGATGTGATGGTACAGGAGAATGTTGGAAATTAGGTGGACTGATAAGGTAAGGAATGTGGAGGTTCTCCGAAGAATCGACAAGGAAAGGAATATATGGAATACACTGACAAAGATAAGGGGCAGGATGGTAGGACATCACGGAATATCTTCTACGGCGCTAGGGAGAGCTGGAGAACGTAAAAACTGTAGAGGAAGACAGATATTGGAATATATCCAGCAAATAATTGAGGACATAGACTGGGAGTGCTGCTCTAAGATAAAGAGGCTGTCATAGGAGAGGAATCCCTGGTGGACTGCATCAAACCAGTCACGAGACTGATGACACAAAACACCCATGATATATTCGATTGTCCAAGTGTGTAACACATTTTAACATTTTTTTGACCCAAATTTCTTCAAAGTATACCCATAATGTAAAAATTGGACCAGAAGCCATTCCTACACCTATGAGTTTGTCAAAAACAATGTTAAGTCAACTCAATTGAATAGCAATCACCTTTTCCCGTAAATACGACTTTGCGCTTGAAATTCTGCCTTGCAGTCAGAGCTACAGCTGTTAACTACCATCCTAATATGATACTAGATGAACATCACTCACTTTTCACACATACTGCACAGTTTTAATGAAAAACACAATACCTCATTAAGGGAAAAAAAATCTAAATCGTATTTGCGTTCATATATTGATCAGCATTTATATCGATGTATGGTTTTATCCAGGCAGTTTGACGGAATGGTAATATCCAGTGATTACTGCTTAGAATACGATTACTGTTCAGACATTGATTTAAATTTCTGTAGTGAATCACATAATGTCTTTATTGTATAATGTGGAGTTCAGGTTCTTTGGCTTATTGATGCATGGTCGTGAAGCTTCACGACCAAGCATCAATAAGCCAAAGATTTTTTGTGGCATAATGGTAGATAGCATTGAAGTTTATGGATATTTTCTGCTCAAAATCTATATGATCTGGTATGTTCATTAGATCAAAACCGTCTACATACAGATATGTAGAATTAGAATGTCGCAGGCATATCATCATTGCCCATCCTTAGAGACTATTAAGATAGCAATATACAATATTTGTTGTTATTTTCATTATAGTCATTTATGAGTCTACTGTTTCCAGCGGTATTCTTGCGTCCTCCACGGATGCTATCGTCAGGCTTTGGAGGAAGATGTGGTTTGCGACAGTCAGGCCGTTAACGACAGTGTTGGAAGGTGCTCGTAACGGAATATTCTAGGGTACTTAGCATTTGATTTTGAACGGACAAAAGATCTGTTGGCTTTGTGGGAACTGAACAAAGGTGTAGACACTTACGGATACAATTCCAGCACATTTTATTTCCCGGTACTTCTATCTTGTAAGGAGGGATATCTCACAGTGGCTTTATATCTTTCTCCGTCAACGATCACATCATACTACTCTAAATAATAGTGTCTTCAAGCAAGTCCTGAGTTATACCTTTCGCTATCAGAAACGAGCGCTCTGCTTGCATCTCGTTGCGACAGTAGACAAACAGATACTCTAACCACATTAGGAGGCTAGTGCGAGAGAGCGATCGTACCTCTCCACATTCGGTCAAACATAACATTAATTGTAACTCGCTGCGACCTACGCAATTAGAAACCTTATTCACACTAGGAGACAAGTTGTAACGCTGTGGGTTTGTCATGCGCGTAACTCACGTAGCGATACCACAGCGCCTGTCCAGGCCATTCCGCCACCACAAAGAAAGAGAAAGTAATGTAATTAAAATTTAAACAAACGAGGCTTCGGTCACAATTTTTTAGTCTTACTAACCAAGTTTCAACACATGTAAGAGTACCATTATCAGAATTTAATTTAAAGTGATCTGTAACATAGTTACAAATTTGTGGGAAGAAAAATCTTTTATATAAAAAAGTGTAAGTACTGACTAACAGTACAAGAGAGAGACAGGACTTACATGTCACGTTTAAAATACAGGGTGCTTCAAAAATGACCGGTACATTTGAAACGGCAATAAAAACTAAACGAGCAGCGATAGAAATACACCGTTTGTTGCAATATGCTTGGGACAACAGTACATTTTCAGGTGGACAAACTTTCCAAATTACAGTAGTTACAATTTTCAACAACAGATGGCGCTGCAAGTGATGTGAAAGATATAGAAGACAACGCAGTCTGTGGGTGCGCCATTCTGTACGTCGTCTTTCTGCTGTAAGCGTGTGCTGTTCACAACGTGCAAGTGTGCTGTAGACAACATGGTTTATTCCTTAGAACAGAGGATTCTTCTGGTGTTGGAATTCCACCGCCTAGAACACAGTGTTGTTGCAACAAGACGAAGTTTTCAACGGAGGTTTAATGTAACCAAAGGACCGAAAAGGGATACAATAAAGGATCTGTTTGAAAAATTTCAACGGACTGGGAATGTGACGGATGAACGTGCTGGAAAGGTAGGGCGACCGCGTACGGCAACCACAGAGGGCGACGCGCAGCTAGTGCAGCAGGTGATCCAACAGCGGCCTCGGGTTTCCGTTCTCCGTGTTGCAGCTGCTGTCCAAATGACGCCAACGTCCACGTATCGTCTCATGCGCCAGAGTTTACACCTCTATCCATACAAAATTCAAACACGGCAACACCTCAGCGCCGCTACCATTGCTGCACGAGAGACATTCGCTAATGATATAGTGCACAGGATTGATGACGGCGATATGCATGTGGGCAGCATTTGGTTTACTGACGAAGCTTATTTTTACCTGGACGGCTTCGTCAATAAACATAACTGGCGCATATGGGGAACCGAAAAGCCCCATGTTGCAGTCCCATCGTCCCTGCATCCTCAAAAAGTACTGGTCTGGGCCGCCATTTCTTCCAAAGGAATCATTGGCCCATTTTTCAGATCCGAAACGATTACTGCATCACGCTATCTGGACATTCTTCGTGAATTTGTGGCGGTGCAAACTGCCTTAGACGACACTGCGAACACCTCGTGATTTATGCAAGATGGTGCCCGGCCACATCGCACGGCCGACGTCTTTAATTTCCTGAATGAATATTTCGATGATCGTGTGATTGCTTTGGGCTATCCGAAACATACAGGAGGCGGCGTGGATTGGCCTCCCTATTCGCCAGACATGAACCCCTGTGACTTCTTTCTGTGGGGACACTTGAAAGATCAGGTGTACCGCCAGAATCCAGAAACAATTGAACAGCTGAAGCAGTACATCTCATCTGCATGTGAAGCCATTCCGCCAGACACGTTGTCAAAGGTTTCGGGCAATTTCATTCAGAGACTACACCATATTATTGCTATGCATGGTGGATATGTGGAAAGTATCGTACTATAGAGTTTCCCAGACCGCAGCGCCATCTGCTGTTGAAAATTATAACTACTGTAATTTCGAAAGTTTGTCTGCCTGAAAATGTACTGTTGTCCCAAGCATATTGCAACAAACGGTGTATTTCTATCGCTGCTCGTTTAGTTTTTATTGCCGTTTCAAATATACCGGTCATTTTTGAAACACTCTGTAAATAACCGGCCAGAAGGGCTTTAGTCACAAAATATTTAAAAGGAATGCGTGAAGGCGAGCTTCTAAGGGCTGCTCATACCTGTACAGCCACAGGTTGCAATCTTTTAATTGTGATCAAAGATTAGAACTCCCAACAAAATTCCGAGTAATTTGATACCAAACAGGGAGCGGTTGGTCAGTTCACTAACAAATCGTCAAACTTAATTACTCAATTAATATTATTAAACTAATTTTCCCAGGGCCGCGGTCTTTACCGAGCTGTTGTTTACATAGAGGAACATCGACTGGACTGGGAGGATGATTTTGGCATTCCTCGTTTATCGGATATAAAAAACGCTTAGATGGCGAAATCTCGCTTGGTTTCCATGTCGCTGTTTCGAACTGCCGTCGAAGCCTCGCGGTGACTGAGGCATACAAATTCTCCCGCGTTATGGAAATCCATGCAGTTCGGGCCACCCAACTTGAAAAGAAGAACTTGGCCGCTGCAGTCGGCCATAATAGTGGCCGGCCGGTGTGGCCGTGCGGTTCTAGGCGCTTCAATCTGGAACCGCGCGACCGCTACGGTCGCAGGTTCGAATCCTGCCTCGGGCATGGATGTGTGTGATGTCCTTAGGTTAGTTAGGTTTAAGTAGTTCTAAGGTCTAGGGAACTGATGAATTCAGATGTTAAGTCCCATAGTGTTCAGAGCCATTTGAACCATAATAGTGGAAACGGTAGCCCCTCCAACTTCTGTTAGGTTGGTTACTATGGCCTTTCCGTATATCGTGGAAGTACATTGTAGTTCGTCGGCCGAGTCTTTAAATAGCTCGGACAGCGTCTCTGTAAGGTTCTGGCACTGTGAGGTTCATCGTGGAGCAGTTACCACCATTTTGTGGCAAATGTCTTCCATTACCTCGGGAGCAGCCTTGCGTTAACCATCCGCTAGTTGCTCGTAATGTTTACAATTGTACTGTCGCTATATTTGCACCTCGAGATACCGGCGCTGCAAATCGACATGTAGCGTGGTCATTTTGCACTCTGGTTAGAGGCTGGTGTTTATACTGAAGACATTATTGTTTATGTGAACTTTTGTTCTTTTGAATTGCCCTAAAGCAGGTCTGCTGCTCATCTAGAGGCTTCTTTATTGTGAGTGATACGTCAGAAAATTTATGACGGGGCTACCTCGCATTTCTGTGTCCATTTATGAACAGATGCATTGCCATGTGACACTGACTTTCACTGGTATGTAGCTTACCTTCTGTCCCTTTAATCAGTTCTTTAGTAAGCGTCGAAATACCTGCAAGGAACGAAGTCCGACGCCTGGTATAGATGGTCCGCAGGTGAGTGATCTGCTAGGGTACAATTATAGTTGGTACAACTAACCCAAACTCTTAAGAGGAAAGATGACACAGCCCATGGTCATAGCTACAGCTAGCTCTTCACCCAATCAATCAACACACGCGGTAAAGTGCAGAGCAGCACTCTTTCCTCGGTATATTCTGACACACAGAAAATGCTGATTATTATTTGTTGTGACTTACGCCATCATTCACAATAGGATACAAGTACGAGATAATGCTTGTTCCTCTCTACTGCTTGTTTCTGCTTCATGGTACTGACTTCGACTGTGACTGCACCTACGGCTGCACCTTTCATGCTATTTGGTGTTATTGTTTATTGACAGTTGTTTCACCTCTCAACAAACGTTTGAACACTTCGGTTGACGACAACATTTCATCCAGCAAAACAGACTTGTCGATTACACAGTCATATGGAAGTACGCCATTCTTATTAAACAAATTTTACTGCTCATTCTTGAGAAAAAACTTTTTTTGTTATTTTTGACTCATCTGGGTATAAATTGATAAACTTTTTTTCTAGAGAACAAGCCAGAACGTTTAAGGAAGGCGTAACTCAAAAATTTTGTGTCGCAGTGATGTTCCACTGCGATGATCTCCATGTCTGTCGCAATCACAGAAGCTTCGCGTGGATTTATTTTCACCGTTGCATTATCCTGAGTTTGTTCCCCTTGTCCGCACAAGTTCATATTTACAGGGGTTGGACGAAAACAGGGAAACACTTCGTAAAACGCATGCTTGAACAAAAATGAAGATGCTACCCAATCCTGCAGGTAGCGCTGTTGTAGTTCACCGAAACCGGCATTCATTCAATGTGCTCAGTACGTTACAATTGGCACTCGCGGACAGAACAGCGTCCCGTGTAGTTCTGAGTGCATTATGTCAGAGCTAACTGAATTCAAACGTAGCCGAATTATTGGTACTCATATGGTTGGTGCTTCGGGAACCAACAGAACCGAAGTGCTTGGTGTTTCAAGAGTCACCGTATCCAGGATCTACACTGCATACAGTGAAAGGTTCGAATCCTGCCTCGGGTATGGATGTGTGTGACGTCCTTAGGTTAGTTAGGTTTAAGTAGTTCTAAGTCTAGGGGACTGATGACCACAGATGTTAAGTCGCATAGCGCTTAGAGCCATTTGAACCAGAGAAAGCGGAAAATTATCATCCGATAAGTCACAAAGCAAATGAGTGTGTCTTCAGTGATAGTAACGAACGTACACAGTTGGCTGCTGTACCAGATAGTCAGCACCTCAGTATACCTGAAGCTTTAACATTCTTCACTCTAAGTGCATGCAGGAAGCAAACAAAAATGGTAAACTCTATCAATCAAAGACAAGCTGAATAACCGCTTGCACTAGAGCCAGGGGTGGACCAACGCGTTGTTGATTTGTTAAATTTGTGAAGCTGTTTCTCTTGAAAAAGTCATCCTATTTTTCGGAAATTGCGATGATTTGTTTGTCTGTACAAGAATATTGAAACGTCCCCTTAGAAAAATTTATGAATGACTGTGCTGATAAACCTCTTACATTATTTGCTTTTCAAACAGCTGAGCAAAACTGAACGTACTCAGACATTACTCTCTTTACTTATTCTGATCAACACTAAACTGACACACAATATTTTTAGCGGAACGCAATCTGACTTTCAATAATCTCTACAAAAGAATGGCCCTGACTAACTATAACCTACACCTTTTATGAATCACTTACCTCACAAAAATCTTCATTACTCGAACTTATGCAATACAGCGAGCGCCAATACTGCCAGCTAAATAAAAAATTCTAACTACTGATAGGCATAGTTAGCAAATGAAAGATTTTGATAGAGAACAAACAATGTATTTGCCTTAATAGTGTTCAAAAGTCATAATATATATATTAGTTCCTGACATCCAGTCTTACAAATTTACTCTCTCTGATGGACATACGTCCAGATCATCCGCTCTCAAAACTCCGCCATCTCACTCCCCACATCCACCACTGCTGGCGGCTCACCTCCAACTGCGCAATGCTACGCGCTGTTAACAGCCAACTGCCCAACACTACAGTAGCAAATTCCAACAATGCAAACCAGCCACAAACTGCACACAGCACAGTCAGTGATTTTCATACAGAGCGATACGTGGCGTTACCAATATAAAAACCTAAACAGCCTACTTACAATATCACATCCAACAATTTCCGTCCCACACGGATAATTCCTTCGGGGCGCATCGTTTCTGTTGTCGTAGAGTGAACATATTGAGTTTGCCAGCCCACATTTTAAGGAACGACGCAGATGGTGTGAAAATGAAAACAACGCTCGCGCCGTCTGATCCAGTTCGCGGGCGCAGAGCTGCCGGAGTCGGAGGTCACTGGGCTGACGTCACAGGCGTCCTTGGCGCGGTAATGGGCGGCCGGCGGTGATGGATGGCGCGGTGTGGATGTGGTGCACGCCGTGTTTTGCTACCTGTCGCCGTCGCCTGCCCCTCCATCATGGCGCGTCAGCTCTATTTCCTGTCGGCTGCCCGCAGGAGTCACGGCTGCGGCCCCTGCAGTCTCATCCCATCTGCCTCGCCTCCCTCTTACGGCCGCTAATCTTTCATTAATCTGTCTCCCGGCCTTGTAAGAGCCAAGAACCGTTAACGCAATACGTCTTTGTTCGCCTCCGTCCGAGTCCGGACGTGTGTAACAACCAGGGGCGAAGAGGCGAAGCCCGACGCAATCTTTTCAGTGCGCAGTATATCGAAATCATCTTCTCAAAGGAGACTGACGTCCACTTAATGAGGTACTGAAATACCGTGCTTCTGATTCGCTAGTGAAGCTAGTTTTTGCTACGGGGCTCGAAATCTAATAATATCTCCTGTCCGTCTGATTAATTGTGTGCGTGCAGTGCGTACGAAATAGGCTAGAGAGTAATGTGAGTCGGAGCTAAGTGTTATAGATGTATTCTGAATGTGCAGTGTAGTGAACTCAGTAATTCGCAAGCCTTCTGTTACATCACTAAAGAAACGCATGTAAGACGATTCATCTCGGCAAAAGGTTCTGCTGAAGAAAAGCTCCCAATTTAAAGAAAAGCAGTTACAAGATTAGTGTTATACGTTTAATAACAATGTACTATAAAGCAGATCTGTAATAGAGTATATTATAATATATATAATATACAGAGTGTCCCATTTATCTTGACCGCCCTAAATAACTGTTTGTCCAGATGCTAATTACAGCCGGCCGCGGTGGCCGATCGGTTCTAAGCGCTTCAGTCCCGAATCGCGCTGCTGCTAAGGTCGCAGGTTCGAATCCTGCCTCGGGCATGGTTATGTGTGATGTCCTTAGGTTAGTTAGGTTTAAGTAGTTCTAAGTTCTAGGGGACTGATGACCTCAGATGTTAAGTACCATAGCGCTCAGAGCCATTTGACCCATTTTTTATTATTATTATTTTTTTTTTTTTTTTTTTTTTTTGCAAATTACAAAATGTTCCAAGCAAATGTTCTTTAGCCGTCAGGGAGACATCGATCAGCAGGATTGCCTTCTTTGTAGCTTTGTTTTTCTTTTTTTTACAAAGATATGAACAGCAGTGTAACTTTTTTAAATGGCACCCTGTATTTTTTATTCGGTAATTCATTTCTTCTCCTAAAGACCTATTAAAAAAGAAAAGTGCGTCACAGTGTCCATTCACTGAAACACAACGTTATTAATTACATAACACAACATTGACGTTGACGCCTCCAGCGCTTAGTGCAGGTACTCGGGATAATGGAACACATCTATGTGCTGACGTTGACAGATGACAAATGAAAACATAAGTAGAATGCACACCCGTCACCACCATCAGTTGAAGAGTTGCATGAGTAGAATGTACACTAACGAAGAGAAGGTAGAAATGCTACTCATATATGCGGAATGTAAGGTAGCAGAACAGTAATTGCAACACTGTTTTCATATGTACGGGTACATTCAGTACAGTAGTTTAGTCCTTTTAAGTACTGTTGTGTAGAGTAGGCATGCAGTAATGGCTGTCTTTCCGACATAACGTTTCTTTTATTATTGTTGTTGAAGGTAGACGAAACGCTACGCAGGTAGCGGAACTGTAATTCGTTGTCACCTCGTAATGTCGGTAATCCACGTCCTCCCACCGCTATATTTCGACGTCGTAACTCGGCTTCCCCATAATGTGTTTCCTGAGACATATTATCAGAATGGAACGGAAATCGTATGTGTACTGTACATGTACAGACATACAGACAAACCAATGATCACGATTTCAGAAAATTTGGATGATTTATTCATGAGATAGAGCTCCAAAAATTGAGCAAGTATCTGGCCCATATCCAAGCAGTTATTCGATTTGGCATTGATTGACAGAGTTGTTGGATGTTCTCTTAAAGGAAGTCGTGTCAACTTCTGTCCAACTGGCGCAATAGATCGTCAAAACCGCGAGATGGTTGAACATTCTTGCGCATGATGCTTTAAACGTTCTTCATTTGGTAGACTGGGTCTCAGGAAACACCTGATGAAGACGCCGAGTTATGACGTCGAAGTATTATGTTAGGAAAACGCTAACTTCCGGCAGCACGGTCGATTCTACGAGGTGACATGTAAGCTTTTATTCCAGAGACTCTACATCGTATTACAGTGGATACGATATCAGCGACAATCAGACAGATCAAGGATTAAAGAAATGATGAATATTTTCAATAGCAATTTTTCTCACTTTCTTTCGAAATAAACCATTAGCTAATGCACATTTGGGCTGATATCCTTTTGGCTTCACCAAGCTACATAATAATAAAGAGAAATGATGCGGCTTAGGAGCCATGCATAAGAAAGACGCTTGACGCAGTTCACTGCAAAATATTGGATCAAGTGCCCAGGTACCAAAGCATGGAATTAAAGATTACGCATTTGAAGTATAACAGTTTCTTTGAGTATTTTGATAATGCTCAAGGGGGACAAAATTTTCCAGTTGCTAAATAATATGATAAACGTTTATGTCAAAATAAAATATTAGCCTACGCAAGAAAACGACTTCTTTTAAGTAATTTCCACTGGATAATTAGAACTGAGTGTGTAACAGTTTATTGAAAACAGTGTCTAAGATAACTAACAGATCACCATGCAACAAACGGCCTGGTGCTAATTTATAAACACCTACCTTTCGCTTATTTAGTAGCGGAGTAGGCTAGACTAGAATTCATAATCGCCAAAATTAGCCTCTTCATAGCTTCCTCTGAATAAAACTAAATAAAAAATTGCACCCTACATCCGCATTTTTTTTTGTATTCGACTTGAAGAGGGTCACATTAGAGGGACGTTGTCCCACATTGTACCGGCCGACAGCGTGACAGTCGAAAGTTGTTCTGTGAAGAGTCGCGATATCAGCACATCCTATCCTAGGCCACATTATGAGTTCAAATGTGTGTGAAACCTTATGGGACTTAACTGCTAAGGTCATCAGTCTCGAAGCTTATACACTACTTGACCTAAATTATCCTAAGGACAAACACACACACCCATGCCCAAGGGAGGACTCGAACCTCCGCCGGGGCCAGTCGCACAGTCCATGGCTGCAGCGCCTCAGACCGCTCGGCTCACATTATGAGTCCTAGCACATACCACATTGCATTCGAGAGGGCCTGCAGACTGTGGAAATTCCGCATGGTACTATGTATTAGTGTGTCTTTATTCAAGAAAAACCACCGCCGACACAATCAAAAGACAAATGTCAGTTTGTTCGGAGAATTAAGGAAAATGTAAGGTGACAATTATTGAATGGTTCAAATGGCTCTGAGCACTATGGAACTTAACTTCTGTGGTCATCAGTCCCCTAGAACTTAGAACTACTTAAACCTAACTAACCTAAGGACATCACACACATCCATGCCCGAGGCAGGATTCGAACCTGCGACCGTAGCAGTCCCGCCGTTCCGGACTTCGCGCCTAGAACCACTAGACCACCGCGGCCGGCCAATTATTGAACTATATGAAAAAAACGTATATTAGTTACAAGCTACAGCGTACACACATTTCATTCAACATGTAAACTTCACTACAGGTATTCGGATTTAGTTTATGACATGTTCGATCCTGCATCATTGGTGATGATGTGGCGCAGACGAATAGCAAAATTCTGTATAACCTGTTGAAGTGTCGGACATCGATGCTGCTGATGACCTTCTGAATGGCTGTTCTCAGCTCGGCAATGGTTTTGGTGTTATTTCCGTACGCCATGTCTTTAATACAGCCCGACGAAAAGTAGTCGCATGTGTTCAGATACGGAGAATATGGCGGCGAATCGACGCTCGTGCCAGTGGCCTCTCGGTACCCCAGAGCCAGAATGCGGTCTCCAAAGTGCTCCTCCAGGACATCAAACATTCTCCTGTTTCTTTGGGATCGAGATCCATTTTGCATATACCACATTTTGGTGAAATCAGAATCACTTTTGGTAATGAGGATAAAATCATCTTCCAAAACGTTCATGTACCATTTGGCAGTCACCGTGCTATGAAGGAATTTCGGACTGATTATTCCGTGACTACACATTGCGTACCACACAGTCACCCGTCGAGGGGGAAGAGACTTCTCGATCGCGAAATGCGGTTTCTCAGTCCCCCAGATGCGCCAATTGTGCTTACTGACAAACCCACCCAAATGAAAGTTGGCTTAGTCGCTAAACCAAACCATACAGCGCATACAAATTCCCATCATGCGCTGCCGCCAACCATGCAGTTTGAACTTCCTAACGTAAATCGTTCAAAAGTTACGACAATTTTATTTCATATAGTTCAATAATTGTCACCCTGTGTAGCGTATTTACCAAAAACACGTGATACAGAACGCTTGTGCCAAAAATGTTTGAATATTGTTCTAATGTTTGATATCTGCAACAGCAAAGATCAAAGGAAGACATTGAAACAAATCGGAGGCTTCACGCCGGCTTTTTTTATTAGTCGCTTCAATCAATGCGCGTATTGAGGAAATGCTCAGTGAACTGAGATGGGAGACATTGGAGGGAAGAGAAATTCTTTTCGCTATTAACGGAGTTTAGAGCACCTTTGTTTGTGGCTGACTGCAGCACTATTCCACTTCTTCCAGGCTGTACGTCTTATGGAAGGATCGTAAAGACACAATTACAGAGACAAGGGCATTTACCGAGGGAATCGTTCTTGCTTGCTGCATTGCCCAACGGAATAAGTAATAGAACAACCAATGGAAAGGGTTGCGGAGAATGTACACTATGTGATCAAAAGTATCCGAAGACCCCCAGAAACATAACTTTTCATATTAGGTGCATTGTGCTGCCAATAGGTGCATTGTACTGCCACCTACTCCTATATACTCCATATCACTGATCTCAGTAGTCATTAGACATCGTGAGAGAGCAGAATGCTTCTGTCATACGTCAGTACGCGAGATTTCCACACTCCTAAACATCCCTAGGTCCATTGTTTCCGATGTGGTAGTGAAGTGGAAACGTGAAGGGACACGCGCAGCACAAAAGCGTGCAGGCCGACCTCGTCTGTTAACTGACAGAGACCGCCAACAGTTGAAGAGGGTCGTAATGTATAATAGGAAAACATCTATCCATACTATCACACAGAAATTGCGTACTGCTTCAGGATCCACTGCAAGTAGTATGACAGTTAGGCGGGAGGTGAGAAAATTTGGATTTCATGGTCGAGCGGCTGCTCGTAACTCACACATCACGCTATTAAATGTGTGTGGAGTGACAATTCACAATACACAAACTGGCGATCAGATGGCAGGTTGTGGGTATGAAGAATGCCCGCTGAACGTCATCTGCCAGCGTGAATAGTGCCAACAGTAAAATTCACGGGCGGTGGTGGCGGTGGTCTTATGGTGTGGTCGTGTTTTTCACGGAGCACCTTCTTGCTTCCCACTGCTGAAGAACAATTAAGGGATAGCGATTGCATCTTTCAACACGATCGAGCACCTGTTCATAATGCACAGCCTGTGGTGGCATGATCACACGACAATAACATCCCTGCACAGAGTCCTGACTTGAATCTCATAGAACACCTTTGGGATGTTTTGGAACGCCGACTTCGTGCCAGGCCTCACCGACCGACATCGATACCTCTCCTCAGTGCAGCACTCCGTGAATAATTGGCTGCCATTCTCCAAGAAACTTTCCAGCATCTTATTGAACGTATGCCTGCGTGAGTGGAAGCAGTCATCAAGGCTCTAAGGGTGGATCAACACCATATTGAATTACAGCATTACCAATGGAGAACGTCACGAACTTGTACGTCGTTTTCATCCATGTGTCCGAATACTTTTGATCACATAGTGTACGTGCCATGTTGTGGTCGAGCATTGCTCTGTTGAAAACTGGCACCTGTGAGAGGCAACACATGAGGGCGCAGGATGGCTGTGACGCAGCATTGTACTGTCAAATTAGCTCAGTAGTCGCACCGCAACGACTGAATGAAATTTTCACTGTACAGCGGATTGTACGATGTTAAGAAACTTCCTGGAAGATTACAACTGTGTGCCGGACCGAGACTCGAACTCGCGCCTTTGGCTTTCGCGGGCAAGTGCTCTGCCATGTGAGCTACCCAAGCACGACTAAAGTTTGGAAGGTAGTAGACGAGGGACTTGCGGAACTGAAGCTGTGAGGAAGGGGCCTTGGGTCGTGCTTGGGTAGCTCTGATGGTAGAGTGCTTGCGAGCAAAAGGCAAAGTTCCCGAGTTCGAGTCTCGGTCCGGCACACAGTTTTAATGTGCCAGGAAGTTTCACAGCTATGGCTCTCGAAAACACTCGAGGAATGGCACCTCTTCCCATGTCGCTGCCATATTCGCCGACGACGATCATCCGGAGTAACGTGGAACCGCAGTCCATTACTGAATACATTGGGACGCCACTGATCAGCACTTCATGCTTCCCGGTCACGGCATAACTCCAAACGCAGCCGTTTGTGTGGTGGTGTTATGGACAGCCTACGCATGGGACGGTAATTTCTTAAGCCGGCTGTTGTTAGTCCCCGACCAATGGTCCAGTATCACACAGAATGTTGCATGGGATCCGTTACTTGCTCTCGGATGGCAAGCGCAGATGTGAAGGGGTTGACGTACTAGGTGCGCAGAACGGCGATCCTCCCCTGTGGTCTGACGCGGTGGCCCGGAGCCTTGACTGCGAGTATTTTTGCTCTCACTTTCTCTAGGACACCACATCGTGCATTTATCTCATCAGAAGACTCCACAGTCTGGAACCAGCTAAATGCGGACCCATAAAAAGGCATCTTTCAAACCCAGCAGCTGCTGATAACGCTGCCTCGCACGTGTGCACGATATCTCCTTGTCCTTCACAGCGATCATTCAACTTGTGACTGTGTTCACGGCTCTTATACACACCACCAGGCCCGGTAACAACGTTAAATATCAGCAACACTAATGCAACTCCTTTCAAATTAAAATGTATCACAGCCGAGCACACAGTTTCAATCTCCTAGGAAGTTTCATATCAGAGTTACGGAGTAAAAATTTCATTCTGTAAAAAATTCCACACCCTGTGGCTATGTCATGTCTTCTTATAGCCCAGCATATTTCGCAGGAGAATTTCTGTAGATTTGGGTGGTAAGAGATGAGGTTCTGACGGAAATAAAGTTGGAAGAAGCAATCGTGAGTCGTGATGGGCTAGCTCAGTTGGTGAAGGAAAATGTCTCGGGCTCCTGTCTCCCGGTTCGGCACATAGTTTTGATCTGCCAGGAGGTTTCACACCAGCGCACAGTCCCCTGCAGAGTGAAAATTTCGTTCTGGAAACACTAATACCATTTGGCGGCCTTTGTATCTGTCACATAGATTTGCAGCTCTAATCATTTATTCGACCGCCGCTGGTGTGAACGTGTACGAAATTACATTGTCATTCAATCATTTGTTGTGGGTTCTTCACTTTTTTGTCAGTCACTGACAATCTGGATAATAGGTACGAAATGAGGGGACGGCATTATTGGCCGAGACACTCCGTTTGGCGTTGTTAATAGTAATCGATTAATGTGAGGTCATGATCTCAGAGTGCACAGGTTTCATTTTGAAATATATTCTTACATTTACCTTTATTTCAAAGCCAATAAGCGGCTATACTTTTAAAGTAGACTGTAAATACACGCCAATATATAATTTAGTCAAACCCTAGAGACATTAGTAATCGGACATTTAATTCACTGCCATTACAGATCGGCTGTTGTTCGGTGCTTAAAGTAAGTTTGACGCTGTGCCACAACTGGTGATAAGTCTCCACCAGTCTTGTCCAGTGAGAAAGACGTCGCCACTATACACGATTCTCCATTTCTTTGTGGTCGTAATTTACTTCACTAGAGACTGTCAACATCTATCCAACCGGTCTACGTGTGTAAAGCAATTGCTGTTTCCCGCGTGATGGACAGCCGTAATGTGACTTCTTCTGGAAATAGGCTCCTGACAGGAAGAGGAGGTGTGAAACCTGTGTATACCACCCTTTTCGTGGAACCGGTGCCGCGTTTGGTTGGCAGACGTTGTAGCCTTTTGAGGAAAGTAGCGTTTGACAGTTCCAATTTATTGCACTTCGTCTTGCAAGCCGTGCCTTCAGCCGGTCGTCTTTTCAGGTACAAATCGCATTTAATGGTTACAGGAATTACTGTGAGAGAAAAATAAAGAAATGTTACGGTTAAACGTCCCGTCGGCGAAGAAATCATTGTTGATGGTCCACCGGCTCAAACGGCGGGAGCATGGGTCATGAAATCGGTCGAGTTATTTTCAGATATGCTACTCGTATTTCTGCTTTTACATTCAGCGATTTAGAAAACCAGTGGATATCTGACTTTAGGTTATCGGTTTAGGCTATTAACCGTTGTCCTCACAAAGCCACTCACTGGGCTACTAGTGCGCCAACTCGCTTGGTCGGAAGGAGGAGGACCATGTTTACTTCTGTCTGCAATTTCTCTTTCTGACTATGTTACACTGATGGGGTATTTATTGCTGGTTGTTCCTCTTCATTTAATTTATGTAGTTAATTATTATTATTACTAATATTTTATCTGTGCACGTTCTGTCAGTATTTCCCAAGTCTGCGTGTTGCTAAACTGTATTCCCACGCTTGTAGATCTTTTCAACAGTTTGCTCCGGCAGGAACAACACTTTAAAAGAGAACAGTGTCGAAACATCTTAGTAGATTGAAACTGTGTGCCGGATTTGAACCCTCGTGGATGTAAAATGTTAGGGACGAGTCATTAGTTGTGCCTCGATAGCTCGGCTTCTAGCATACTTGCTGCGAAAAACAAAGATTCCGGATTCGAGGTCCGACTCGACATAACTTCAATAGTCCAGGAAATTTCAAATCAGCATACACTCTGGTGCAGAGTGAAAATTCGTTGTGGAACAGTGTTTTGCCTTGTTGATCAAGCCACTTCTTACCTGCCTCTCAAGGACATTATGTTGGGTTTTGTCTTGCCCTGCGGTTAGCACTGGTTACCATTCGCGGGATTCGCGTTTGCTTTACATTATAATTAACTTGTACTGCAGCTTTATGGTGGATGGAGATGCAAACAAATATTTTACTGACATTGAAACAGAATTACGTTCTGTGATAATTTTTGTGATACAAAATTGAAATGCGGAAGTAAGTTCCTGAAAGTTTATGTCTCGAATACAACACTACAGCGGGTGGTTATAATTAAACTCTCCCCATTCAACAGGCTATAGCAAGGAAACTAATAACCGTACGAGTACCAGAGTTGCTAGGATTAATTTACTGACTACAGGAGGCATGACTTCCATGCGTCACAGCGCCAGCGTCCAGTTCCAACTATGGCCACCAGGTGCCGTGATCAGTCATCGTGATTCATAGTCTCACACATCTGATCAGTCGCAGTGCACGTGTTGACGTGAGGTTGGACAAAAGGAGCAGGACACTGTTGGTGAAGTTCTATTATCAAAACAACAGTAATTCTGCAGCTGCACTTCGAGAATATCGTCAGCTGAAAGGATTACGGAAGGGTCCTCTTTCTCCACTTGCTGTGCGGAGCATGATGAAGAAGTTCGAATCAACTGGAGAACTGGGTGTCGCTCCGGGAAGAGGCCGACGACCGGTTGCACCACAAGTGGTTGATGAAATCGCTGTTGCTATGGCAGACAACACTGGGCGCAATTCCCGATCGTCAGACAGTGTGCGTGCTGTGTCACGACATTTGAACATCCCGTGCTCCACTTCGCGGAAAGTGCTTCCAACCATTCTCATATGGTGTCCGTACCATAGGACGCACATCGACGTTTTGACTTCGCTCTCCACTTTCTCGCAAGGATTAAAGTTGAAGAGAGCCCTAGACCATCTATGGACACGCGAAGCTCAATTTCCTCTGACGGGTAAGATGAACACACAGAATTGCCGAGTGTGGGGATATTCACGTCCAGTCGCTGTTCATGATGTTCCTCTGTATCGTGAATGTGTCACTGCATGGTGCTGCTTCACGGCTACGTTC
The DNA here is from genome assembly GCF_021461385.2 of Schistocerca piceifrons. NCBI lineage: Eukaryota > Metazoa > Arthropoda > Insecta > Orthoptera > Acrididae > Schistocerca > Schistocerca piceifrons. The sequence continues at coordinate 464,961,940 of NC_060140.1, read as the reverse complement.
ATCATTAGCCCATTTTGTTTTTGTACTGATTGGCGCTTAAGGACCAAAGACGTGCCATGTGACTGTCCAGCGTTACTGCGATATGCTTCGCCAGTATGTCATACCCGCCCTACAGGAGAGAGACGCATTGAACTTAACAGTTTTCATGCAAGATGGGGCCCCACCGCACATCGTTCGTAAAGTCCAGCTGCTGTTTCTCTGAAACACATTTGGAAACGATCGGCTGATAGGTGCTTGGTCGGTACGATCACCTGATCTCACTCCCTGTGATCTCTGATTGTGGGGCTACCTGAAGGACAGGGTTTACCAGGCGAACATTCACCCATATGCTGGTCTGAAGCGCAGCATATTAAGAGAGGTAGCTAGCATACCTACGGACATGCTTCGTTCTCATGTGCTGAATGCAATCTTGTGCCTTCAGACTCTTCTGGGCACCATATTGAGCCCCTTTTGTAGCAGTAATGGTACCGGTATGTAATGGTATGATGTATCGCAGCAGCACATCAAAAGTGTTTCAATTGAACAGATTCTGCATTATTTCTCTTCCCCACGTCCTTGTCATTAATTCTGCCAAGTTTGGTCCTCGTACGGTAGCTTCCGTGATATAACGTGCTCATTGGGAAAGTTTAATTACAACCACCCCGGTATATATGTGAAACGAGGAGCTTCGGAAAACTAAAGCAGCTACTGGAAGCATTTAAAACGTGGGACGCTGAAGAATATTAAAAATACAGTGAATAATTAACATAGGAAAGGAAGATGTAATAACATGAATAGGTGATAAAAGAAGTACATGCAAAATATTTGACAGATAAACGGATATGTTAGCAAGGCATCTTTAACAGGATTCTGGGATAGTTAAAGTGTCGCTGGAAGGACAATTTGAGAGTAAACGTAGGAGACCCAGACAATTATAGTGGATGTTGAGTGCCACACTTACTTAACGATGAAATGACTAGAACATGGTAAGTTAGTATTCCTCTTTTCATTCGCTCAGGACCATATCGGCACCGAAATGGAAGGTAACAGAGAGGATGAAATACTGAATTCGGTCTTCCGAAACAGTTTCACCGCGGAAGATCTTAATACGGTCCGTTCTTTCAAACATCGCACGGATGTCGAAATGGCAGATACTGAGATAACCGATAGCAGAACAGGAAAGGAACTTCAATCGCTTAGCAGTTGAAAGCTATCAGGAGCAGATTATATACCTATCAGATTGCACAAAGATTATGCGAAAGAGCTTGCTCCACTTCCAGCAGCAGTTCATCGTAGATCTTTGGAGCAGCGAAGGATACCTATGGACTGAAAAAAAGCGCAGATCATTCCCGCCTTCAAGGAGGGTCGTAGAACAGATGCATGTAATTAGAGGCCTACATCGTTTTTATTCTGCTGTAGAGTTATAAAACAGGTTTTATGGTCAAGAATTATGAAGTTTTATTGAAAATAAAATCTCCTACACAAAAATCGACATGGACTCCCGAAGAGAGATCTTGCAAAACTCAGCTAGCGCTGTTCCTCCGTGAGACCCATAGCGCCGTAGACAACAGCGCGCGCTCAGGTAGATTCAGTGCTACTTGAGTTCAGGAAGGCATTTGACACCATCCCGTGCTCCTGTTTACTGAAAAAAATACGACCTTCCCAAGTATAGATCCAGATTAGCGATAGGATTCAACACCTTCTTGCAGCTCAACACGTATCTCTTAACCGAACAAACTCTACAGACGTAAAGATAATATACAGAGTCCCTCAAGGAAGTGTGATAGGACCTTTACTCTTTGCGATGTATACAGGGTGGTCCATTGATCGTGACCGGGCCAAATATCTCACGAAATAAGCGTCAAACGAAAAAACTGCAAAGAACGAAACTTGTCTAGCTTGAAGGGGGAAACCAGATGGCGCTATGGTTGGCCCGCTAGATGGCGCTGCCATAGGTCAAACGGATATCAACTGTGTTTTTTTTTAAAATAGGAACCCCCATTTTTATTACATATTCGTATAGTACGTAAAGAAATATGAATGTTTTAGTTGGACCACTTTTTTCACTTTGTGATAGATGGCGCTGTAATAGTCACAAACATATGGCTCACAATTTTAGACGAACAGTTGGTAACAGGTAGGTTTTTTAAATTAAAATACGGAAAGTAGGTATGTTTGAACCTTTTATTTCGGTTGTTCCAATGTGATACATGTGCCTTTGTGAACTTATCATTTCTAAGAACGCATGCTGTTACAGCCTGATTACCTGTAAATACCACATTAATGCAATTAATGCTCAAAATGATGTCCGTCAACCTCAACGCATTTGGCAATACGTGCAACGACATTCCTCTCAACAGCGAGTAGTTCGCCTTCCGTAATGTTCGCACATGTGTTTACAATGCGCTGACGCATGTTGTCAGGCGTTGTCGGTGGATCACGATAGCAAATATCCATCAACTTTCCCCACAGAAAGAAATCCGGGGACGTTAGATCCGCTGAACGTGCGGGACGTGGTATGGTGCTACGACGACCAACCCACCTGTCGTGAAATATGCTATTCAATACCGCTTCAGTTGCACGCGAGCCACGTGCCGACTTCCATAATGTTGGAAGTACATCGCCATTCTGTCATGGAGTGAAACATCTCGTAGTAACATGGGTAGAACATTACGTAGGAAATCAACATACATTGCACCATTTAGATTGCCATCGATAAAACAGAGGGCCAATTATCCTTCCTCCCATAATGACGCACTATGCATTAACCCGCAAGGGCGCTGATGTTCCACTTGTCGCAGCCATCGTGGATTTTCCGTTGCCCAATAGTGCGTATTATGCCGGTTCACGTTACCGCTGTTGGTGAGTGAAGCTTCGTCGCGAAATAGAACGATTACAAAAAATCTGTCATCGTCCCGTAATTTCTCTTGTGCCCAGTGGCAGAAATGTACAAGACGTTCAAAGGCGTCACGAATGCAATTCCTGGTGCACAGAAATATGATACGGTTGCAATCGATGCTGATGTAGCATTCTCAACATCGAAGTTTCTGAGATTCCCGATTCTCGCGCAATTTGTCTGCTACTTATGTGCGGATCAGCCGCGACTGCAGCTAAAACACCTACTTGGGCATCATCATTTGTTGCAGGTCGTGGTTGACGTTTCACATGTGGCTGAACACTTCCTGTTTCCTTAAATACCGTAAGTATCCGGCGAGCGGTCCGGACACTTGGATGATGTCGTCCAGGATACCATGCAGCATACGTAGCACACGCCCGTTGGTCATTTTGTTCACAGTAGCCACACATCAACACGATATCGATCTTTTCCGCAATTGGTAAACGGTCCATTTTAACACGGCTAATGTATCACGAAGCAGATACCGTCCGTACTGGCGGAATGTTACGTGATACCACGTACTTATACGTTTGTGACTATTACAGCGCCATGTATCACAAACCGAAAAAAGTGGTCCAGCTAAAACATTCATATAATTTTATGTACTACACGGATATGCAATAAAAATGGGGGTTCCTATTTCAAAAAAGGCAGTTGACCTATGGCAGCGCCATCTAGGGGGCCAACCATAGCGCCATCGAGTTGCCCCCTTCAAGTTAGACAACTTTCGTTCTTTGTAGTTTTTTCGTTTGACGCTTATTTCGTGAGATATTTGGCGCGGTCACTATCAATGGACCACCTTGTATAAATGATCTAGTAGAAGCGTCAGAAGCTCTTTAAAACAGTTCACAGATTATGCGATTGTCTACAAGTGAATATGTAGACTTCCCCGGCGTATTAGTATATCAAATTCTTGTCGGGTTTCCAGCCGGATCACACTGTCATCTGAGCACAATATTTTATTGGTCCACCTGGCCGCCATCATCAGGTGAGAAAAGCTACGCTGCTCTCGCAAATGACTGCACCTTTATATGCATCGGAAGTATAACAGGGCATGCGCTAGATACATGGCGCACGCGCTCATTCATTCCTGCTGCCCCCTGGCACAAAAAGAGTTGCAGCGCCTCCGGCGGTGAATACTGTTGAAAACGATATATTGTTACAAATGATTATTCATAGCCGGCCGATTCAGATGCTGTTACTTCTTCATGTCTGATAAAACAGGATTACACGTTTTACTTGGCGGGTATCCATTATCACGATTAATGATATTATCTGCTAGTCTGATTTCGACATTCTTTTAAAACCCGATTGCAGTACCGCGAAGCATTTGCAACTACTTGCGTCTCATTGTACAGCATCCTGTTTCCCTCTGTAAGGCAATGCTCGGCAACCGCAGATTTATCTGGTTGAAATAAACGCGTATGGCGATGATGTTCAATACACCTGTCGTTGACTGTACGAATAGTTTGCCCAATGTAAATTTTCCCGCACTCACACGGTACTTTGTAAACGCCAGACTCCCTCAAACCTAAATCATCTTTGGCAGAGCGAAGAAGTGCTCGAATCTTAGCTGGCGGACGAAAAACACATCTGATCTCATATTTCTTCAAAAGTCTACCTATCTTGGCGGAGACATTCCCAGCACACGGAAGAAAAGCCACAGACCTAAAGGTGTCTTCAGAAGGTTCAGATTGAGATCCAAACTCAAAAACACGTCGAATTTGCCGGTCCTTATAACGGCTACTATTGAACACGTTCTTAAGATGGTGCAACTCCTGTGGTAAATTTTCAGCATCCAAGAAAGCATATTCTCGTGTAACCAAGGTACGAAGGTCCTGTACGTTGAATAGGTGGATGGCAACTGTTAGCATGTAAATACCTGTCGGTATGAGTCGGTTTCCTGTAAACGCTGTGTCCAAGAGTTCCGTCTTCTTTTCTATAAACTAGTACATCCTAAAAAGGTAACTTTCCCTCCTTTTCAATTTCCATCGTGAATTTGATGTTAGGATGAAGACAATTAAAATGGTCCAACAACCGGTGCAAAGAGTCTATTCCATGTGGCCAAACAAGAAACATATCGTCAACATATCTCAGAAAACACGAATGCTTCAAAACAGATGTTTTCAGGGCCATATCCTCAAAGTTCTCCATAAAAAGATTAGCGACTATGGTGGATAAAGGACTCACCATAGCCACACCGTCGGTTTGTTTGAAATATTTGTCATCAAATAAAAAATAGGTGGACGTCAGAACATGACGGCAGAGCTCCGTCATTTCCTTAGCAAGTTTTTCATTAATTAAAATCAATGACTCTTCAAGAGGGACTCGAGTAAAAAGTGACACCACATCAAAACTAACAAGTAAATCAGAGGGACCAAAACGAAGCAACTTTAAATGTTGAGTAAGATCTATGGAGTTGGAAATATGGTGTTCACATTCACCCGCGTGATTTACTTGTTAGTTTTGATGTAGTGTTTTGGGTTTGGGATGTGAATGTGGGGTTTTGGAAGCCACTGAGGGAAATGTGGAGCCATGCCAACCCCAGTGCTGCTGCCAGCTGCGCTAGGTTCCGCGTTTGAAGATCCTTGGCACGAACAGCCCGATCGAGGTGTTCCCATATACTCACGGTTAGTTTTAAATCCGGGCAGTCTATTGACCAGCGGAGTAAGGTAAACTCGTTCTGGCGTTCTTCCAACCACGCACGTACTTGCGAGCTGTGTGACAGGTTGCATTGTCCTGGTACATGCAATGGTGCAGAGGAAAAACAAACTACATTTAGTGGTGAACGTGGTCTCCAAGGACTGATGCAGACTTGCATTGATCCAATGCGTTCCCAGAACGACGGGGTCGCCCAGGGAACAAACTCCCGCCTGGACACTTACGACGATTGCTTCAAGGTGTTTGCCTTCAGACGTTTCACACCATACACGCCAAAGGCCATTTGTACGACGGAGCACAGAACGTGGCTCATCTGAAAAGGCCACCTATCGCCACTCAGTGGATATTCTGTTGCGGTAGTGTTGTGCAAATTCCAGCCTTGTCACCGATGAACAGAAGTCATCTTAGGTGCTTGAACCACGTGCCTGCTGCGTAGGACTATACGCAGCAAAACTGGCTGATCGGTGGTCGAAGAGACACTGTTGGTAGCCGTTTGCTTAGTCTGGGGTGTCAGTTGCTCAACAGTAGCGCTTCTATTCGCCCCTACACATCGAAGCTGTCGTTCACCACTGCCATCTATAGCCCCTGATGTATGACGTTTTGCCGTGCATGGCATACTTTAACCACGGTTGCAGGGGAACAGTTTACAAATTTACCCTTTCGGATATACTTCCACTATTGGCCCGAAAGCCAATGAACATGCAGTTTTGGACGTCCGAGAAATCGTCTTGTTTCGGCGAGTGCACTATTTTCCGTTTCCCCCTGACGCAGTATATGTACCCTCCACTGCTAGTGGTGATTTGCCGTCTCAGTGTGGTTATTGCACGTTGACATCGATCACATGTGGTGGTTGCATGAATGTGACTGGATCGAATACGAGACAGTCAATTACATGTATGACAATTCACCCACACAAGGCCATCACAAAAGAAAATATTAATCTATGGGTATGAAACAGAAGTTGAGTCACAAGAATTCAATACAGAATCGTCTCGTGAAACTACTGAATAAGAAACTGATTCACACTTGTTTTGACGCCCATAGTGGATGCCTGGTCTGTCTCACTGTCCGCCACCATAGCCGTGTGATCAGCGTGCCTGACATCTATGCAGCAGGCCTTGGTTCAATTCTCGGCCGGGTCGGAGATTTTCTCCTCATCATTATTTCATGATCATTGACGAGCAAGTCGACTAATGTGGAGTCAAATAAAAAGACTCGCAACTAGGCAGCCAGACTTCCTCTGGTGGCGACCGGTAGCTATCAATGCCATTACCTAGCTCTCACAAACCCCCGTTCAGGAATCTGCTTTACAAGTGACTACACACAAAGCGCTTTTGCACATAACATTGTGCAAATCGTTAATTTAACACCTTCTGGACTACCACCAGCAGTTTATATGGCTCTCAAGTGGTGCACTTTATGACCAGCAGTAGCCATTCCTTCGTCTCCTCTGCAACAACTGTGTGTCTGGCCACATAAGGACAGCAGACGCTCCACCAAGCTGACCATCATCTCGTCCGGAACCTACCTCCTGATTCTGCCCACACTCACTGCTAGGTGTCGCTCCATGAGCTGACTACGATACCGTCCTTTCTGGTTCATATGCTGTACAGCCCTAACTTCGCTGCACTTACTCAAGCTCAGTCCAAGCCGTCAATCTCGGCCACCACCACAGCCCTTCAAGGCGCTCAGTGTCTGCCGACGACGGCCTCAGGTACTGACCTGGTAAAAAAAAATGGTTCAAATGGCTCTGAGCACCATGGGACTTAACTTCTGATGTCATCAGTCCCCTAGAACTTAGAACTACTTAAACCTAACTGACCTAAGGACATCACACACATCCATGCCCGAGGCAGGATTCTAACCTGCGACCGTAGCGGTGGCGCGGTTTCAGACTGTAGTGCCTAGAACCACTCGGCCAGAATAGATAAATTTTATCGCTGCCAGTATTTGGCCAGAAAGAGGAGGAGAGGTGGTGGTGTAACGTTCCTGATCAGCAGACACTGCGCCAGTTTACTGGTTTTGTGGTTCCGCCACACACCATTAGTAAGCCTTTTAAAAGCTCAGACACGTATTACAGTAACCCTTTTGAAAGCTCAAACTCACAGGAAGAGCAAAATGGCTAAACAGGAATGGATAGAGGACAAATACAAAGATTTAGAAGTATATTTCATTAGGGGAAAGACAGAAACTGCCTACAGGGAAATTAAAGAGGCATTTTGCGGAAAGAGAAGCAGCAATATGAATATCAAGGGCTCAGATGGAAAGCTGTTGTAAGCAAAGAGGGGAAAGCTGGAAATTGGCAGGAGTATATAGAGGGTCTATACAACGCAATATTGTAGAACAGGAAGTGTATGTAGATCAAGATGAGATGGGAGATATCATGCTGCGAGAAGATTTTGACAGAGCTCTGAAAGTCGAAACAAGGGCCTAGCGGTACATGATATTCCGTCAGAACTACTGATAGCCTTGGGAGACCAGCCGTGACAAAACTCTTCCATCTGCCGTGCAAGATGCATATTCTTTGGTTAGCCATGGTTTTGTAGCGGTTGTTGTAGATTATTTTCTTCCAGCTCTGCATGCTACTCTATCCTGTGGGAGACTCTTCATCTCCGAATAACTACTGAAATCTACATCCTTCTGAATCTTCTTACTGTGTTCATCTCTTGGTGTCTCTCTGCAACTTTTGTTGACAGTTGTAGAGAGTCGTAGTGTGTAATAGGCAGACATCTAGCCAGACCATCACACAGGAATTTCAAACTGCACCAGGATCGACTGCAAGTACTATTAGAAATAGGCAGGAGATGAGAAAACTTGGATTTCATTGTCGAGTGGCTGCTCATGAGCCACACATCATGCCAATATATGCCAAACGGCGCCTCGCTTGGTGTAAGGAGCGTAAACATTGGACGATTGAACATGGAAAAACGTTGTGTGGAGTGACGGCTCGCGGTACCCAATGTGGCGATCCGATGGCAGAGTGTGGGATGGCGAATTCCGAGTGAACGTCATATGCGAGCGTGTGTAGTGCCAACAGTAAAATACGGAGGCGATGGCGTTATGGTGTGATTGTGTTTTTCAAGGTCGGTGCTTCGAAATGGTTCAAATGGTGCTAAGCACTATGGGACTTAACATCTGAGGTCATCAGTCCCCTACAACTTAGAACTACTTAAACCTAACTAACCTAAGGACATCGCACACATCCATGCCCGAGGCAGGATTCGAACCTGCGACCGTAGCAGCAGCGTGGTTCCGGACTGAAGCGCCTAGAACCGCTCGGCCACAGCGGTCGGTAGGACAGGGCTTGCACACCTTGTTGTCCTGTGTGGCACTATCACAGCACAGGCCCACATGGATATTTTAAGCATCTTCCTGCTTCCCACTATTGAAGAGCAATTCGGGGATGGTGACTGCATCTTTCAACAAGGTCGAGCATATGTTCATAATGCATAGCCTGTGGCGGAGTGGCTACACGACAATAACAACCCTGATGCACTGACCTGCACAGAGACCTGACCTGAATCCTATACAACACTTTTGGGATGTTTTGGAATGCCGAATTCGTTCCATGCCTCATCGACAGACATCGATACCTCTCCTCTGTGCAGCACTCCGAGAAGAATGGACTGCCATTCCCCAAGAAACCTTCCAGCACCTGACTGAACGTATGCCTGCGAGAGTGGAAGCTATCATCATTTCTAAGTGTGGGTCAGCACCATATAGAATTCCAGCATTACCGATGGAGGGCGCCACGAACTTGTAAGTCATTTTCAGTCAGGTGTCCGGATACTTTTGATCACACAGTGTACTTCCGGTAGCGTAGTTATTTTCGTCGTAGCGAACCCTCTCCCTTAATAGTGTTACTCCTTGCCAAAGATGCCTAACATTATTGTCACTCTCTGTGCAAGCGGTGGGAATGTGACGGTGGTCGCAGATGTTACTGTTCTGTCATGAACTTTTATGTTTATGTGCACTTTTGATTATGTTATAGATTCTGATGTGGCCTCATCTGTCAGTATACCGGAGTCACTGACGGAGAGCTGGCTGTGAAATTTCCTGTATTGGTACCCTTGCCTCATGTAAGGTGAGAGTCCTTATCCGGTTCTCGTACTGGTACCTGAACGTTATATTATTAGTAGAACCAGAATTTCAAACAGGAAAGAAAGTTATAAATTGTTATTTTAAATCTACTCAAACTATGTTTATAGCTTGACTGTATCAACATACTTATTCTTGGTTCTCGCCAGTGTTTACATTGTAATATTCTCAGTATTCTGAGTTCAATATTTTAATCGCCGTTCGTCTATTGTTGTTGTACCTTATTCTGGATTGCCATGAGCGTCTGCCATGTAAGCAGGAGATCCCGGGTTCGAGTCCCGATCGGGGCACACATTTTCAACATGTCCCCAGTGAAGTACATCAACGCCTGTTTGCAGCTAGGGTGTCCATTTAATTATCATTTCATTTCTAGCAAAGCTGCATAGTCATCTATGGTAACTGTTCTTTCGTGAACAGATACTACCGTCATATATAGTTAAAACATGGCTTCCAGGCCATTGACCTTCTTGTGCGAACGCACACGCTATGCCCGAATTCGTACGGGACTTGGTGGATTAATCTGCCACGAGTAATGAGTATGATGGGCAAACATCTATTAGGCGCACTACGAATGTAGTGATGTGGACATGTTGGGAATGTGGGTCTCACGGGGAGCGTGCAACGGGTAAGTCCCTACAGGCGCACTATCCTCTGTGCCCTCGGTGGCTCAGATGGATCAGTCGGCTCACAGCCGTGTTAGCGTGCGGAGCTGCTCCGCGCGCCGTCCGACGGTCCACTCTCGGTGGTGTTTACTTCCGCGTCGCGGTGTTTGTGTCTATCGAGTCCAGTACTAACGTACTCCATGGCGCACTCGTACCGCCGTGCAGCGATCAAAGTAACGTTTCAGGCCGAACATCCACGACCCAGAGCTTTCGAAGTCGAACAGTTCATCCGAGAGGATCTACGTTTGAACCCCCAGGACGTAATCGGCATACACTTTTCCATCACAGGGAGTGTTGCCTACATCAAGATGTCGACGGAGGAAATTTGCACTGACATAATTCACCGTCATGCCACCGGACTAAAATTTAAACACTCTGACGGACATATGGGTGCTGTGACAGTCACCCATGCTGGATTCGGTCTCCGGACATTGCGGGTGTTTGAGCTCCCGTTCGAGCTGCCTCAGGATGTGGTTACTACCGCTTTCCAACTATATGGCACCGTCTTGGGTCACGTCGCGGAGAAGTGGCAAACATTTACCACCTACCCCGTACTAAATGGAGTCCGGAAAATAAAAATTGAGCTGACGAAACATGTCCCATCGTACCTGCTGATTGGCGGTGTGAGGGCCATCGTCATGTACTATGGACAGCCACGAACGTGCGCAGGATGTGGCCAGGAGGGACATGTACGTTCCGAATGCTTACACCGCCGTTTAATACAGACGCCGTTATGTGAAGAGACCCAGGCTTCGACGGTCACGCCCTTACCCATCACCTACGCCAAGGTTGCACTGGACACCAGCCGTGCCACTCCCGATTGCGCCAGCAGCATCGTCAACGCCACCCGCCGCAGCACAACGCGCCGACGACACAAGCACGGCGGCGCCTCCAGTGCTCGCTTCAGGACCGTCCGGGTTGCAGACCGAAACCGATGTTCCTGTTGGAACCATGGACGTCGACCTCGGTGTCGTGCCGACGTCTGCCTTTGTCCAGACAGGTTCGGCGTCAGACAACGGGCGACCACATTCTGATTCAGAAGGCCACATCAGAAGACAGCGGTCGCCTCGCAAACACAGGAAACGACGACGAACGCCTTCCGATGACGCCCTTTCTCAGACGGCCCCGCGAGATGTCGACCTGATGTCTGACGGTGATCTCCCACACTGCATCCAGTCAAGCGATGTGGCAGCAACAGGCGCCCCTTCTGTGACGCCTACTCTCCCAGCCAGGGACGTGTCCTCGCCGTTGTCAACGAATGATGACGGCGGTCCCCCTGCCACTCATGTTGCGGAATCCACAACACCCGTTCCGGAAGTACGTGACCGTCACATGTCCACGTCGTCAGCTTCCTGGGCCGATGACGTTGAAGAGGAAGTGGAACAGACTGCCAGCGTGTCTGCACAGGAGTCCACCTCGGCGACACTGCGGCTGGCGCCCCGCCAGTAATTATCACCACTGCGGTACCACCGGCGGGTCTCCACCTGCCGGCTACTTCTACCGCACGTTCGGCAAATACTGAGGATGGCCGTACACGTCAATATCGTATCGCCACGATGAATGTTGCCACCATTCGTGCCCCCCACAAACTGGCCATGTTCCGAGACACTATTTACTCTGCGGGTGTTGATATAGCACTCTTACAAGAGGTGTTTGTGGCTGACTTCCTAGTTCCCACCGAATACAACGCACATGTTTCCCCCGCATCCGACACCGGTAGCGGCGTCGCCATCGTGCTACGCGACGGGCTCCCCACTGCGCGAGGTATGGCCCTCACACTGTTCGGCGTGTGTATTATTAATATCTACGCTCCGTCCGGAACTGGCCGCCGTCATGACCGACAAACTTTTTTTTGCCGAAAGCGTCACACCCCTCTTCACAGGTCCGCAGGACGATTTGGTACTCGGTGGGGATTTTAATTCGACACAAGAGCCCGCAGACCAACTACCGCGACATTCACCTTGTGCATCTCTCTCAGTGGTCATCGACCGTCTACGACTTGTTGACACTTGGAAGAAGCTCCATGGAATTCAACCGGGCTATACATTCTACACCTCTCACTAGTCAAGCCGCATAGATCGCATCTACGTCACTCGCTCCCATGCTTATGGCACACGTCATGTGGAAGTCTGGCCTATGGCCTTTTCAGACCATGATGCGTACCTCTGTGACGTCACTTTCGCCCGACAGCGAGTGTGGCATAGTCGTGGACTGTGGAAATTCAATGTCGCTCACCTGACCTCCTCAGACTGTCGCCGAATGGTCGAAGAAGCGTGGGCACGCAGCAGCTATCGTCGAGAAGCCTATGACTCCACCTTATCATGGTGGCTCTCCTGTGCAAAGCTGACCCTCAGGAAGACATTGATGAGTTATGGGAAGGAATTTAAGGTGTGGCAAACTAATACCCTGCACTTCTACTACACCATACTACGTGACTGTGCGACGATGCCTTTCTCGCCAGCCCGGCAGTCGATGGTCCATCGCACGAAGGCGCAGATCTCCTTGATCATGCGGCGTTCCTTGGAAGGAACTGTAGTCCGTTCTCGTGCTTCAAATCGTATCCTTCTAGAACGTCCGTCAATGTACCATCTCCTTTAGGAACGACAACAACGACGACGACCAAGTACTCACTGATGTGGAAGGGCGCCGGCACGACACTCAACAAGGCATCGGTCGTGCTCTCCATGCTCATTTTGCTGGGCTATACGCAGCCAAACCGCATTCTGCAGCACTGATCAAAGAAGTCGCTCATCTTACCACGAATACTCTTCCAGAGGATGCAGTGCATGATCTCCAAGACGACGTAACCACAGATGAAGTGGTAGGTGCTATCAAGGCGGGTACCGATAACATATCTCCTGAACCTGACGGCATACCCATCGAATTTTATAAAAGTTTTTACTATTTGTTGGCTTCCACGTGGACGGCAATCGCACTAGAGCTGATGTCACCGATGACAGTGGTCCCGAGCGCCTTTCTAGATGGCATTATTATCCCCGTCCATAAACCGCACGGGTTATTGAGGGTCCAGGACTATCGACCAATTACTTTGCTCAACAGCAACATGAAAATATTCACACGGCTATTGGCATCGCGACTCAAGAAGGTCACACGCTACGTCACATCCTGCGACCAGACTTCAGTAGGAGGCGAAAACAACATCCGTACGGCCCTTTGCCGTTACAAAGACATGATAGCATTGGCGCATTATCAACGTCTCCCTGGCGCCTTGGCTTCACTGGACTTTAGCCAGGCTTTCGACTGTGTTGACCACTTCTATTTACGGACAGTTCTTCAGCATATGGGATTTCCTGGCGGAATTGTCACAGTGGTTATGCGCCTGTTGAGTAGTGCAACCTCTAAAATTATGTACAATGGTCGCCTCACACCGCCCTTGGTCATCGCTCGATCTGTACGACAAGGCTGCCCTCTTTCCACGATTTTGTATGCTTTCGCCTTGGAACCCCTGCTCCAGGGCATGCGCCAACGTTTGGAAGGTATGGCTGTGTACGGCCACCGTTTTTGTTGTACACCCTACGCAGACGACATAGTACTATATCTGCACAGTGAAGATGAAGTACGAGCGGCACTGACATGGGTGGCGACTTACGGCGAAGCGTCGGGAGCTGCCTCAACGTGTCAAAATTCAAGGTCCTGCTCATTGGTGAGGGCTTGCCGGAGAGATGCGTTGCCCCCCTTAGTGTCGCCGCCACCATACTATGTCTTGGACTTGATTTCGCAGCAGATCTGCGCCGCTCGGCGACTATCGATGGTAGACGCTTGCTACAGGCAATCAGAGCAAATCTCGCAGATCACCGGCTACGGCTCTCGACGTTATCCAACGCGCGCAATACGTGAACATGTATCATGCTTCCCGTATACCACACGTGGCTCAAGTACTACCAGTCCCAAATCTCCTGGCCCGACGACTGTTGATGGCTTTCGGCTCCTTCGTCTGCTCGGGGATGTTATTCAAGGTGCAGTATGAATCCCTTGCTCTGCCACGAGATCGTGGCAGGGTGGGACTAATCCACGTGCCGACTCGTGTCAAGGCAACTTACGTCAGCTCCTAACTAAAATTTTGGCATCGTTGCCCGCAGGGCCATACTAGCTTCCTGCTTCACAACTTTGCGCCGGCCTCTTTGTCCGCTCCAATACTGGTATCGACCATTCCAACTCTGTTTTATTACATCTAACGATTTTTCCTGGAGTTCAGTTATGTCTACCGGTCCTTACCGCATACACGTTTGTACCTCACGAAAACAGTCTCCGAATTGTTACAACAGTGCCGCCCGTCCAACCCCATCGAACGTAAGTATCCACAGTACGTGTGGCGACACATATGGAAGGCGATCCATGCGCGTTTTCTTGAATCAGACGTTCAATCAGCGTGGTACATCACCGTGAATGGCAAACAAGTTAACCGAGATCACCTACACCGCATCCATCTCGCCAATTCATCCCTCTGCACCCACTGTGGAGTGGATGACTCGGATGTCCACCGGTTCCACTGTGGCACAGCGTTCGACGTCTGGACACTTGCGCTGCGAATTTTGGCGTTTCTTACTCGACAGACACCAGCTCAGATCGACGTCCACTTGCTTTTGTACCCCGATAAGACATTCTACCCCTCCGCCAAAACTCACTCTGTGAATTGGATCTGTGGCCACACGATCCGCAATCATTTACTTCTGGTGACAAGTCTACGCTAGGATATTGGACTTATCTCAACGAACGACACTGCGTCCTGATACGCAACCCACGCTATAAGCAATATTTTTCCAATTACTTACAGAGCACCTTCGATGACCCACCTCTTGGCTGGAACGTCCAAGCCCTGAGAAGCTGAAAACTGTATTAACCGAACCGAACTGAATAGATCTGCTACCCAGAATCCACGCCTACGCAATGAGAAGACACGTTTGGACGACATGGCCTGATGTAGGCGGAGACACTTCAGGCGCTCCTGTAAGAACTGGTCTTTAACTACAAGTCGCACGACGATAAAATAAAACTTTTCCTTATTTATTCCTCATAATTTCTTCTTAAATGAAAATGGAATTTGATTTTGGCTTTGAGAAACGTTTTTTTTTGTTCCAAAATATTACTTCTTCGCCATGAAGACGAAGGAGACTAATTTTTGTTTACTGGAAGGAGAAACCATGAAACGTCCCCTTTGAACAATTATACATGACTGTGCTTAAACTGACACACAATATTTTTAGCGCAACACAATCTGACTTTCAAAAATCCCTACAAAAGAATGGCCCTGACTAACATTAACCTATACCTTTCACAAATCACTTACCTCACAAAAATCTTGGTTACTCGAACTACTGCAATACAGCCAGCGCCACTACTGCCAGCTAAATAAAAGATTCAAACCACTGATAGGCATAGTTAGCAAGTGAAAGATTTTTATAGAGAACAAACATTGTATTTACCTTAATAGTCATCAAAAGTCATAATATATATAGCAGTTCATGACATCCAGTCTTACAAATTTCAAAATTCCGCCATTTCTCTCCCCACATCCACCACTGCTGGCGGCTCACCTCCAACTGCGCAACGCTACGCGCTGTTTACAGCCAACAGCCCAACACTACAATAGCAAATATTACAACAATGCCACCCAACCACAGACTGCACACAGCACAGCCAGTGATTTTCATACAGAGCGCTACGTGGCGTTACCAATATAAAAACCTAGACAGCCTACTTACATAGCCCCCATGCTCCCCACAAAAAATTTTACAAATTGTTTTGGGCAGTGGCCAATACAGATTTGAAGAAATTTTTCGTAATTACAATAACAAAGATATCAAATGCACCCACTTATTGATACAATGTTGGTCAAAAGCTAAAATTTTCTCACAGTCCATAAAGACAGTCCTGATCGTTCATCACAGTAAAATAGCAGTGTTTTTCTCAATGTCTGAGCAGTAAAAGAAAATGCACATGGAAGTAGTGGATTTCCATGCAGTCTTGAAGAAGTAGTGTTGTCCTTCCAACGGAAAGACAGTGCTGACCCTCAACATGCAGACAGGTAATGGGTCACAACAGAGCAAACCCACAGCAGAGTCATTCGACGTTTTGAAGAATATTGGTGGGTAGGTCATCATACAGTAGACCCACTGTAGTCCAGGTAGAGATTACGGTATTGGTGGGCCACCAGAGGTGCAGACCCACTGCAGTCCTTGTAGAAATAATGGTACTGGTGGGCCATCAAAGATTCAGACCCACTGTAGTGCTTGTAGAGACGGCCAGCAGCCATCTGCTGCGACTGTGCAGATGCACAATCACCATCGAAGAGTCTTGCAGACAATATAGAAAGTCCATGAACCACCACTTGTGCAATCACAAAATTTTTTTTTCAAATGTCCTTAGAACCAGCAATGCTGTTATCCAGTCCCTTGCTGAATTATTAACACACGTGCAAACACTAACAGTCCCTACTTCTCACATATTGTCCATATACTATGACCAACAGAAACGTGTGCAGTGAAATGGAACATACAAGTTAATAACATGATGAACTGGTGTCAATTACAATTTTATAACATAAGAATACAATAAAGGTACAAAATACATCATTAAAAACATAACAATATAGATAACATTTGTAGTACAGGCTTTACAAAAGAATAGAAATAGACATATACGTCAGTGTTACAGGAATTATGACAAGAGTACATACATAGAAGATCAGAATAACTTGCGAAACATCAACTTCACACATGAGCATTAAAACAGAACAGAATGAATAATGTCTAAACATCTTTACAAAGAAAATAACATATTATCAGAAAAATTCTACAACATAACTCTTATTAGCTAAACACATTAAGCCAGGAAAAACACAAATTCACAATAACACAAAAATACAGGAGAGGGTTTGTTTTCAGCGTGATATTTAGTACTGCAGTCCACCACAAAACTTCATTCCATATATCTTTCCTCTTATTTCAACATCTGTTTCCACCAGAAAAATTCTATCCAAGCATGCTTTCTGTATTTATATGTTCACACATTTCTTACCTCATTATTTATTTTCCATTATCTTACCTCATCATTTATTTCCAAGAAAATCCTACCTAAACCTGTTGTCCCTAAACCCTACTTTTTTTGTTCATATCCTCTTTCAAAATACTTTTTTGGCCAAACCATTTTCTTATAGCTTCTCAATGCACTTCTTCCAATTCATCACAACTTGTTCTCTTATATGGCCTACCCCATTTTAAGCTAACTTAAATCTACTGAGCTCAGATGCTAAACTAAGGGACGAGGCAATGCAGGAGCAAAAAACAATTAACACAAACAGCAACGACAAAAAAATGTAAATTGGCAAAGCAAGCAGCAATATTACAACTAATATAAGGCAATGAGCAGCAAACAAGAAAAATAAATCAGTAGTAAAACTGGCTTAACAGAGTAATATAAAATGAAATTTAGTAGCACTATGCCTGGCAAACAGCATCAGCAAATGCAATAACTTATATCTAAACATGACAAAGCTCAAGCAGAAAAAATAGTACACTAAAATGGCCATGTTTAATACCTATGTCACAGCTTAATACTAGAGTGATGCATCACAATTTATTCTACAAAAGAAATTACCAAGTACTTGAAAACAAAATTATGTATACAGTTACTCTTATTAATCCCTTTTCATTGTTCTATCCTTTCCAAGTGCTTCTTTTTTCGAAGAACATAGATAGTAAAATTATAATTTAATAGATCTGTTAACAGAAAGTTTTCACATTAGCAAATGCATTCAATTTTATTTTATAAAACCAATGCTGCAACACAGCTGGAAAACAGATATCAAATGAAATAAGCAACTATGTACAAAGCATAAAAATATCATTCAATAGTCATGTGGCATTTCATAAGTTAGTAGAAATTCTCTCCATTCTCGTGGAAAGACGCCTGTCATAATCAGGTGTGCAGATGTAAGTATCTTTCCAAGTAATGAGCATGTCGTATGCGATGCTTTCTACAAAGAACTGTCAATAGTGAGGATAATGGCCTCTTTTTTTTCACCTAATGGCTTTCTTTTGTCAGATGACTACCTCTCAGCTGGGCGCCCAAAACCATTACGTCAAGGTCACTTACCTTTCTTACTGAAATATTTACGACAGCAGTTTCTGCTACAGTGGCAGTCTCATATAAAAAATTTCACAGGTCAAGCATTTGTGTTACAAATCTGTAGAAACAAAAACCTACTGATATAACAGTGTCCAAAAACAATTTTCCGTCAGCATTGTAATACATTCACGCATTTACATACATTTCATAATTCTTAAATACGATTCTTGGTTTCCAACATCATTTTCCACAAAGCAGAGTCCCTAACCACTACTCATTATTCCTTACCTTATTATACATATACAAATTCGTCGACACTTCTTCAATATTTCATCATAAGAAAGACGTAGCATAATCAAACTCCTCATATACGGTATCCTCATCTTATTGATTATAAACATACCTCAACAGCATAATACACATCGTCGTCATAATAATATCATAACATCTCAGTCAATTCTCAAAATCGTCGTAGCTTCCTCCAATAATTTCAAAACCTAAAAAAAATTCTCTGCTCATTTCAATAGTGTCATCTACCTCAAATGTACTTTAAAATAATGCTCCCTTACCAAATACATCATTTAAAGCTCTCATAGTATCACAATGGTTCCGAAAAAATATGAACAGTTCACAAAGTACAGACAAAATACGATTTAATAAGTGTGAATTTACCCAACTGTGTAATTGCGTAAACATGTGTCACTGATGTAGTAAAAAAATGTTTATCTCTCAGTTAAATGATCAGATAGCTGTGTAATTTGTGTGTTAGAGAAATATGGTACCGATGTGTAAAGTTGTATAAGCAAATACCATATTAGCTAGGGCTTCTTGTGCTTGCCAAACACATGGTACACAAAGTAGGCGTGTACCCTCTGAGGATTAATGTAATTATACCCTCAGGTGTTACAGATTACAGCAATGGAATGAAATGTATCACGGAAAACTTTCTATGCAATTCAAAAATCTTAAAAAAGAAATGGTTTAAGTACAAAATTAATCACTCAAATAAATGCGTGTCCTGTAGCGCTAAATGTGCGTCTTGCTGTAAGATAATTCTGTGGAACTGTCGTAGTTATCATCCTCTGTAAGCAAAGTTCTGCTGAAGTCAATGTACTTACCTCATGGTAAACGAAAGTGAAATGCTTTGCGTGTAGATACCATAGTTATTACGTGCCTTACCGTGATCAAGAAAGTATTATAATGTAACGTATTGTTGTGCTACGAAAAAGGCTGTCTCATTGTAGCTATACCACAAAAGTTACTACTAAAACATGTTTTACTTTCCAGAATAATACATAAAACTGTGCAGACATAAAACAGAAACACTGCAAAAGCAACATTGTAAATTGTCACTCATTAGTAGTGTCATGATAAAATCGTGTAGCTGTCACATAAACTAACCACTGTGTCGTCTGGTATCTCTCAGAAAGTACTTTAAATCCAGAAGGTATTTTCAAGTAAACCAAAATGTTGCATTAAAGTCTCATTAGCAGTGCCAGTATATGTTCTAAGTATGTAAGCCTGATAGTTGTTACGTAATCGTGCAACTAACAAGCAAGAATGTGCACACACAGTAACACTGTGTCGTCTTTTCACAATAACAATGCATTCGTAATTTCTGTTTAAATAAGTTCTCTTTGTTCTTGACTGGGTATTTAACTTCAAACATTGTTGTATGTTAACAGTTTCTTAAGTCTGACAAAGCATACTAGAAATGTGAAGTGAAAAATTTTATGGCAAAGACAAAGTTAAAAAGCAAATTATCTTTCAATAAACGGTTTTACATGTAAAATGTGGTGCAATCCTCTACTCTTCATAGTACTCACAGTTTGCTTTGAATGCAATTATCATGCGGTATACGTCGGTAAAGAATACTGGAATTTTTCTCAAGTTTAGCGTCTATGTTATATTTCTCTGAGCCAGCTGGCGCACGTGGCTGCCTGCGGTGCGAATCATTGTCTGTCTCTTTGTTGGTGCGCGTCGTTATTGCGATTAGGAGACCTAACTTCTACAAATTCATCTTGTCAAGAGGGCCTTGCTCTGTTTGAATCCCACCAGTTCTGATGCAATTCAGGTCTGTCGTTACGATCATATCATCTGTCGTCATGTCGGTGGATTCCATAGTTTCTTTCTTGTCGGTTACGTGGTGGAGAATTTCTCCCAGAATCGTAACTGCGCGCTGGACCGATACGTCTAAAGTTATTCTGTCTCCCTTGATAATAATTATTTTGGTTCCCAAATTGTCTGTTTCTCTGATTGTCTTTGTGATAGTCATTACCGCGGAGAGGTGATCTTTCCATGCAATTATTACTACTCTGCCAACGGTTGTCATATTGGTGGTGTCTGTTTTGGTCACGATTTATGTTGTATGAATAGCCTTGTCGTGTATTATTTTTGTTATTGCGGAATTGTGACAGATGTGACCTGTAATTGTTGTGCTCCTGTTTTCGCGTTCCGCGATTGTCAGTGTCAATTTCCAGTTCTTGTAACAGTCCCTGAAAAGCTTCAATGTCATCTTATCTTTGCAACGTCCTGCCAAAATAATATGTCGTAAATGTTCAGGTAATTTGATTAAGCAAATGCGGATGAGTTCTGAGGGGCTGTATGGGTTTGACAGGTACTGATTCTTGTGCAACATGTCTTCAAAATATTTCACAAGACTGGAAAATTCAGATTGTTCGAAATGTTTCATCATTATGATGCTATGTTTTACTCTGTCTTGTGTAGCTTGAGACCAATATGCTGAGAGGAAGGCATGATAAAATTCTCCTTCACTGTGCCAATCGTCAATCACCGATCGCATTCTTACAGCTGGTTTATTCTCTAAATAGCCACACATAAATTCTAATCTGTGTTCTAATGACCAGTTGGGAGGAAAACAATGACAGAATTGATGGAGCCACGCTTGTGGATGAATGTCGTTGTCAGAATTCTTAAATGTTTTGAATTTACGTGTAGTAATGAACAGCTTATAGTCAAAGTCATCATGTCGGCGAGTCGCATATCGGTCATTGTTACGTCGTTCCGGCGGTTCCATTTCAAAATTCGGTGCACCTTGCCAATTTCTTTCATAATTTCCGAAATGCGCTGTGTTATTATTTTGTGGCTGCTCCGTATTTCTAAATACTACCGGTTTTGTGTCATTCAGATTATCATCTACCTTCGTAGATAAATTATTTAGCTGATCCGAAAGTTCAACTACTTTCTCTGATAATGAACTAATTTCCTCCATGTGTCTTTCTGAACCAATTTTCAGAGTATCTACTGTGTCCTTTACGTTTTCCTGTGTTTTTGCAAGTTGCGTAACCGAATCGGTAGATGCAACTGAGTCAATTTTAGCTTGCAAGGTCTCATGACTTTCATGAACAATAGTTTGCAGTTCTTTTATGGCTGCCTCTTGGTTCTGGAATGGATCTTCATGCCGCGAAAAAATAGGTTGAAAATGCTCACAAATTTGTGTTTTTACGTCATTACAGACCTTTTACATTAAGATTCAACGTTATGTAACTCAGTAGTTAAATCTTCACGTGTTTGTTCAAGCGTGCTGTCTAACTTCCGAAGATTTTGTTCCATTGTGCCTAACTTTTGAAGATTTTGTTCCATTGTTTCTAACTGTTGCTGTGTTTGTCTCTGGTGTTGTTCCATTGTGTCTAACTTGTGAAGATTTTGTTCCATCGTGTCTAACTTTTGAAGTTTTTGTCCCATTTGTTGCATTAATTGTAATAACACTGCACTGGTGTCTGAAACATGTTCCTCAGTGCTATTCGGCAATGCATTTGAACCGGCAATATTCGCATTTTGAAAAGCAGGAAATGTGTCTTGACTTATTTGAGAAAACGCAAAACTTGAATCTACAGCATTTGCAGGATTGTGTCCTGTCATTTCGGATTCCTGAGGCAAGCTGTTGCCGACCGATCGATCGATAATGCTTCCCTGTTCACTAATTGTTTCACTGCCTACACCATTATTTGCAGCCGGCTCCATTTCCCTATGCACAATTACCAAATTACTACTTTGAACATTAGATAATTCATTACACGGTGGCGCTAACACACTGCTTTCGCCTTCACTGTCATTTCTCAGTTTACTTAGGAGGCTAGTATTACGTTTTTCACACGCCATTATTGTCACAATATTTCACACGACAACACAGAAAAGCACAATTTGAAGAGCAAAATAAGAAAACACATTAACATAGCATTGAAAATAATATCTTGTTAATTGCAAGAGCAGCTGCGAAATACTTGGTGCAAATCTACATGCATGCCACAACTGTTTTACTGTACAAGAATGAAAAACTACAACTACAAAGGAAATTCTCTCTACAATTACGCGCTAGCAATAAACAAAGGCTGCACTAATCGCACAAACTACAAGAAAAAAATTCAGAAGATTCCAGTGAGGTATCCTAGGCTAAGGGTCGACATATGAAACGTCTCCTTTGAACAATTATACACTCCTGGAAATTGAAATAAGAACACAGTGAATTCATTGTCCCAGGAAGGGGAAACTTTATTGACACATTCCTGGGGTCAGATACATCACATGATCACACTGACAGAACCACAGGCACATAGACACAGGCAACAGAGCATGCACAATGTCGGCACTAGTACAGTGTATATCGACCTTTCGCAGCAATGCAGGCTGCTATTCTCCCATGGAGACGATCGTAGAGATGCTGGATGTAGTCCTGTGGAACGGCTTGCCATGCCATTTCCACCTGGCGCCTCAGTTGGACCAGCGTTCGTGCTGGACGTGCAGACTGCGTGAGAAGACGCTTCATCCAGCCCCAAACATGCTCAATGGGGGACAGATCCGGAGATCTTGCTGGCCAGGGTAGTTGACTTACACCTTCTAGAGCACGTTGGGTGGCACGGGATACATGCGGACGTGCATTGTCCTGTTGGAACAGCAAGTTCCCTTGCCGGTCTAGGAATGGTAGAACGATGGGTTCGATGACGGTTTGGATGTACCGTGCACTATTCAGTGTCCCCTCGACGATCACCAGTGGTGTACGGCCAGTGTAGGAGATCGCTCCCCACACCATGATGCCGGGTGTTGGCCCTGTGTGCCTCGGTCGTATGCAGTCCTGATTGTGGCGCTCACCTGCACGGCGCCAAACACGCATACGACCATCATTGGCACCAAGGCAGAAGCGACTCTCATCGCTGAAGACGACACGTCTCCATTCGCCCCTCCATTCACGCCTGTCGCGACACCACTGGAGGCGGGCTGCACGATGTTGGGGCGTGAGCGGAAGACGGCCTAACGGTGTGCGGGACCGTAGCCCAGCTTCATGGAGACGGTTGCGAATGGTCCTCGCCGATACCCCAGGAGCAACAGTGTCCCTAATTTGCTGGGAAGTGGCGGTATGGTCCCCTACGGCACTGCATAGGATCCTACTGTCTTGGCGTGCATCCGTGCGTCGCTGCGGTCCGGTCCCAGGTCGACGGGCACGTGCACCTTCCGCCGACCACTGGCGACAACATCGATGTACTGTGGAGACCTCACGCCCCACGTGTTGAGCAATTCGGCGGTACGTCCACCCGGACTCCCGCATGCCCACTATACGCCCTCGCTCAAAGTCCGTCAACTGCACATACGGTTCACGTCCACGCTGTCGCGGCATGCTACCAGTGTTAAAGACTGCGATGGAGCTCCGTATGCCACGGCAAACTGGCTGACACTGACGGCGGCGGTGCACAAATGCTGCGCAGCTAGCGCCATTCGACGGCCAACACCGCGGTTCCTGGTGTGTCCGCTGTGCCGTGCGTGTGATCATTGCTTGTACAGCCCTCTCGCAGTGTCCGGAGCAAGTATGGTGGGTCTGACACACCGGTGTCAATGTGTTCTTTTTTCCATTTCCAGGAGTGTACATGACTGTGCTTAAACTGACACACAATATTTTTAGCGCAACACAATCTGACTTTCAAAAATCCCTACAAAAGAATGGCCCTGACTAACATTAACCTATACCTTTCACAAATCACTTACCCCACAAAAATCTCGGTTACCCGAACTACTGCAATACAACCAGCGCCACTACTGCCAGCTAATTAAAAGATTCAAACTACGGATGGCACTAACTACTGATAGGCATAGTTAGCAAGTGAAAGATTTTTATAGGGAACAAACATTGTATTTACCTTAATAGTCATCAAAAGTCATAATATATATAGCAGTTCATGACATCCAGTCTTACAAATTTCAAAATTCCGCCATTTCTCTCCCCACATCCACCACTGCTGGCGGCTCACCTCCAACTGCGCAACGCTACGCGCTGTTTACAGCCAACAGCCCAACACTACAATAGCGAATATTACAACAATGCCACCCAACCACAGACTGCACACAGCACAGCCAGTGATTTTCATACAGAGCGCTACGTGGCGTTACCAATATAAAAACCTAGACAGCCTACTTACAACCAGTCTAATTGGAGTATTTGTTTTCTTTTGAGATAAAAAGTGTTAATCGTCGTGAATTCTAAGCCTGTGGTCGCCAGTTCGCGTCCCACTGTATTTTTTTTTTTTTACCACATTACGGCTCTCGTCTGAAGTTATGAATTTGACTAAAGAAAAAAAAGAAAAAGAAGAAAATAAAAAAAGGTGGGTAGAGCGTCTGCCATATAAGCAGGAGATCCCGAGTTCGAGTCCCGGTCGGAGCACACATTTTCAACACGTTCCCAATGAAGTACATCAACGCATGTTTGCAGCTAAGGTGTCTATTTCATTATCATTTTAGAAATTTCGAAGATAGGAGATGGTGACCTCAATTCTGTAGTATTTGCTGATGACGTAGCTATTTGGGTAGGGTGCGTGGGGTGGGGGATGGGGGGGAAGGGAACTAAAAGTACAGAGAAGATTAGATGTTTGGACCTTCCAGCTTAAAGAGTGCCAACTGACAGTAAGCAAGAGCACAACTGTAGCAATTATTACTATAGTTAGTTCCACGCGCATCTTGAGGCATGGACGAAGATTGCGTTATTGACAATTCGGAGCGACCGTTTCGGGACGCACATGAGCATGCTTTTCGCTTGAATAAAGCATATATCCTGCAAATTATCTCTTTCGCTTGCTTATGTGGAATGTATCACTTACCACCAAAATCAGCGGCGAAAGCTTGCAACAAATTTAATCAAAATTCACTGAAGAACTCGCTACGATAATGACTAATGCTCGCATTAGCTACGCTATTCAGGGCAGAGAGCTCAGGACAATATTGAATGCTCATTGGCTGTCGGAGAATGTGTGACGTAGATGCTGAGAACAAGACTAAACCTGACTGCCATCATTCGTGATTCCAGCTGAAGTAGGACTTTGCGTAGGGAAATCCGATGCTAGATGGAGAGAAGAATTCAATGTGTGAAAGTCTTCAATTTACTGCGAAGTGTTGCATCAAAGAATGGAATCGCCAAACTAGAATAACAAAACAGAGTGAGAAAGGGACATAAGTTTTTCAGTAAAGCATGGTACCTCATGCTGTCAAGGGAGTTCCTGTGACAGCCACACAAACTGTTTAAAACTTATCTCCTGCTTATTATGACATAGACCTTGGAGTGCTGTGTAATTTACTAAGCAGGTCTAAGCAAACTACAAGCATGCGTATTGTAGTTTCTGATATCATCATTGCAGAAGACTAAAAGAGACAAAATTAGAAATAAAGGTATCAAATAAGAGCGCAATTGACTCACTGAAAGACTGTGAAGATGATGATAATGACTATCTGTAACTAGAACAAGGAACTGGATGAAGAACAAATATTAAGCTATGAGAGAATAATTTCCGTATTATGTATGAATGCGTGATGTTCGTTCTTTTGGACACGCCCGGAAGGAAAAGAAAGGAAAGGAACTGCTGATGTCACCGCATCGAGACTTCATGCAGAATCAGTGTCGACGAGTGAAAACTTGGGCCGGTCTGGGATTCTAATTCGAGATCTCCTGCTTACTTGTATGAGTGCTCTTATCTCCTTATCTAACTAAGTTTAATCTAAAAAAAAACTAAAATCGAATTTACCCCTGCTTGGTACCACCAGTTTTACTCTGTTGTTGTTGCGGTCTTCAGTCGACAGACCGGTTTGATGCAGCTCTCCATGCTACTCTATCCTGCACAAGCTTCTTCATCTCCCAGTAACTACGGCAGACTACATCTTTATGAATCGGCTTAGTGTATTCACCTCTTGGTCTCCCTCTACGACTTTTACCCCCACGCTGCCCTCTAACACTAAAGTGATGATCTTTTGATGTCTCAGAACATGTCCTACAAACCGATTCCTTCTTCTAATCAAGTTGTGCCACAAATTCCTCTTCTCCCCAATTCTATTCAGTACCTCCTCATTAGTTACGTGATCTACTCATCTAATCTTCAGCATTCTTCTGTAGCGCCAAATTCTAAAGCTTCTATTCTCTTCCTCTCCAAACTGTTTATCGTTCATGTTTCACTTCCATACATGGCTATACTCCATACAAATACTTTCAGAAAAGACTTCCTGACACTTAAATCTATACTCGATGTTAGCAAATTTCTTTTCTTCAGAAACGTTTTCGTTGCCATAACCAGTCTACATTTTATATCCTCTCTACATCTGTTAGTTTGCTTACCAAATACCAAAACTCATTTACTACTTCAAGTGTCTCATTTCCTAATCTAATTCCCTCAACATCATCTGATTTAATTCGATTATATTCCATTATCCTCATTTTTCTTTTGTCGATGTTCATCTTATATCCTCCATTCAAGACACTGTCCATTCCGTTCAACTGCTCTTCCAGATCCTTTGTTGTCTCTGACAGAATTACAATGTCATCGGCAAACCTCAAAGTTTTTATTTCTTCTCTATGGACTTTAATTCCTACTCCGATTATTTTGTTTCCTTTACTGCTTGCTCAATAAATAGATTGCTTAACATCGGGGATAGGCTATAACCCTGTCTCACTCCCTTCCCAATCACTGCTTCCCTTTCATGCCCTTCGACTCATAACTGCCATCTGGTTTCTGTAAAAATTGTAAATAGCTTTTCGCTCCCGGTATTTGACCCCTGCCACCTTCAGAATTTGAAAGAAAGTAATCCAGTAAACATTGTCAAAATCCTTCTCTAAGTCTACAAATGCTTGAAACGTAGGTTTACTTTTCCTTAATCTATCTCCTAAGATAATTCGCACGGTGAGTACTGCCTCACGTGTTCCAACATTTCTACGGAATCCGAACTGATCTTCCCCGAGGTCGGCTTCTACCAGTGTTTCCATTCGTCTGTAAGGAATTCGTGTTAGTATTTTGCAGCCATGACTTATTAAACTGATAGTTCGGTAATTTTCACACCTGTCAACACCTGCTTTCTTTGGGATTGGAATTATTATATTCTTCTTGAAGTCTGAGGTTATTTCGCCTGAGCCGGCCGCGGTGGCCGTGCGGTTCTAGGCGCTCCAGTCCGGAGCCGCGCTGCTGCTACGGTCGCAGGTTCGAATCCTGCCTCGGGCATGGGTGTGTGTGATGTCCTTAGGTTAGCTAGGTTTAATTAGTTCTAAGTTCTAGGGGACTGATAACCACAGCAGTTGAGTCCCATAGTGCTCAGAGCCATTTGGTATTCGCCTGTCTCATCCATCTTGCTCACCAGATGCTAGAGTTTTGTCAGGGCTGGATCTCCTAAGGTTATCAGTAGTTTTAATGGAATGTTGTCTACTCCCAGTGTCTAGTTTCGACTTAGGTCTTACAGTGTCCTATCAAATTCTTCACACGGTATCGTATCTCCCATTTCATCTTTATGTGCTTCCTCTTCCATTTCCACAATACTGTCCTCAAGTGCATCGCCCTTGTATAGACCTCTATATATTCTTTCCACCTTTCTACTTCCCCTTCTTTGTGTGGAACTGGTTTTCCTTCTGTGCTCTTGATATTCATAGAAATGGCTCTCTTTTTCTCCAAAGGTCTCTTTAACTTTCCTGTAGGCAGTATCTATCTATCTTACCCCTAGTGATATATGCCTCTATATCCTTACATTTTTACTGTAGCCATCCCTGCTTAGCCTTTAGCACTTGCTATCTATGTCATTTTTGAGACGTTTGCATTCATTTTGGTCTGCTTCAATTACTGTATTTTTATATTGCCTCCTTTCATCAGTTAAATTCAATATCTTTTCTGTTACCTAAAGATTTATACTAGCCCTCGTCTTTTTACCAACTTGGTCCTCTGCTGCCTTCGATGTTCCATCTCTCAAAGCTGCCCTTTCTTCTTCTACTGTATTTCTTTCCCCCATTCTTGTCAATAGTTCCCTAATGCTTTCTCTGAAACTCTCTACAACCTCCGATTATTTCAGTTTATCCAGCTCTCATCTCCTTAAATTCACAACGTTTTTCAGTTTCTTCAGATTTAACCTACAGTTCATAACCAATAGATTGTGGTCAGAGCCTCCATCTGCCCCTGGAAATGTCTTACAATTTAAACCTGGTTCCTAAATCTCTGTCTAACCATTATATAATCCATCTGAAACCTTCCAGTTTCTCTAGGCCTCTTCCACGTATACAGCTTTCTTTCATGATTCTTAAACGAAGTGTTAGCTATGATAAAGTTATTCTCTGTGCAAGGCGGCTTCCTATTTCATTCCTAACTCCCATTTCATATTCACCTACTTCTTTTCCTTCTCTTACGTTTCCTACTACCGAATTCCAGTTCCCCATGACTACTAAATTTTCGTCTTCCTTCACTATCATAATAATTTCTTTTATCTCATCATACATTTCTTGAATGTCTTCGCCGTCTGCGGAGCTAGTTGGCGTGTAAGCTTGTACTACTGTGGTAGGCGTGGGCTTCGTGTTTATCTTGGCTACAATAATGCGTTCACTATGTTGTTCGTAGTAGCTTACCTGCGCTCCTACATTTTTGTTCAGTATTAAAACTACTCCTGCATTACCTCTATTTTATTTTGTATTTATAACCGTGTATTCACCTGACTAGAAGTCTTTTTCCTTTTGCCACCGAACTTCGCTAATTCCCACTATATCTAATTTTAACCTATCCATTTCCCTTCTTAAATTTTTTTACCTACCTGTCTGATTAAGAGCGCTGACACTCCACTCTCCGATCTGTAGAACGCCAGTTTTGTTTCTCCTGATAATGACGCCCTCCTGAGTATCCCCTGCCCGGAGAACCGAATGGGAAACTGTTTTATCTCCGGAATATTTTACCCAAGAAGACGCCATCATCATTTGGCAATACAGTAGAGCTACATGCCCTCGGGTAAAATTAAGGCTGTAGTTTCCCCTTTCTTTTCGCCGTTCGCAGTATCAGCACAGCAAGGCCATTTTAGCTGATGTTGTAAGGCCAGATCAGTCAATCATCCAGACTGTTGCCCCTGCAACTACTGAAAAGGCTGCTGCCCCTCTTCAGGAACCACACGTTTTCCTGGCCTCTCAACAGATACCCCTCCGTTGTGGTTTTACCTACAAAAACGTTTTACTCAACCACAACAAAATAAAGCATCTCTCTTCAGGCATTGCCCCCAACTATTCCCAAAAGTTCTCCCAACGCGATAGGCTCTATGTGTATACAAATTTTATTTATTTGTTTATTTATCTATTTGTACTTGATTAAAATTAGTAAATGTACACAAATTAATATTCTGTGAAACATAATGTTACAAAAATGTGAGTGAAAGCATAGACGATAAAGCTTCGTATATTGCTTGTGCAGCTAAAGGAATCTTCCTTTACGAAATGTTGCAACTTGAGTTTTCTTGTCCAGTACCACTGCCGTTTTGTATCTCCAACAGTGGCGTCTAAAGTATCTACAACAGATTCATGCTTCACTGCTAGTGCCTCAATGAGTGCAGCGTTCCATGTATCAGACAATGTGTGTGCCGGCCATGGTGGCCGAGCGGTTCTAGGCGCTTCAGTCTGGAACCGTGCGACAGCTACCGTCGCAGTTTCGAATCCTGTCTCGGTCATTGATGTGTGTGATGTCTTTAGGTTAGTTAGGTTTGAGTAGTTCTAAGTTCTAGGGGACTGATGACTTCCGACGTTAAGTTCCATAGTGCTCAGAGCCATTTGAACCATCAGACAATGTGCTTCCTTCCTCACTACCTGCAATTCAGGTCACTCTGTCTCCGATGTAATGATGCTCGGAACGTCACACTCAGCCTGACACTCCCCAACTAGCAGGGAGGTTTACGATAATACTGCGTAAATAATTTGCTTGAGCCTACTGTACCTCGGTGTGCGTTCAGAAGAGTTGTAAGGGATTTGCAGGTACTACCAGTAATCAAGTACATGAGAAACAGGGAATGATAAGAACGTAAAAAAATATTAAATTGATGACACCAACAAGACAACAGTAGGTGGGATAAGACTATTCAGTTTACAATTAAACTTGCGGTCAAGAAGAAAAGACAGTTAAACAAATGATCAAAATAAGAAATATTAACAAATTATTAATAAATGGAAAACAAGAGGACCCAGCTGAATTGGCCGGCCCCTGTGGACGAGCGATTCTAGGCGATTAAGCCCGGAGCCGCACTGCTGCCACGGTCGCAGGTTCGAATCCTGCCACGGGCATGGATGTGTGTGATGTCCTTAGTTAGGTTTAGGTAGTTCCAAGTCTAGGGGACTGATGACCTCAGATGTTAAGTCCCATAGGGCTTACAGCCATTTGAACTCAGCTGAATTTCACTGAGTAAATAATTTACCCAAGCCACCACAAGCAATACTCTAAATTACAAATAAGGCTCGAACCCCAATGATGAGAACTATTTAATACACAACCAAATACGACTCTCAGCAAACTATAACTTGCATCGAAGACAGTTTGTTTAAATTGTGTGTAATTACATTGAAGCACCAAAGAAAGTGGTATAAGGTTGCGTATTGAAATACAGAGATTTATATAAACAGGTAGAATACCGCACAGCCGTCGGCAACGCCTGTATAAGACAACAAGCGTCTGGTGCAGTTGTTAGCTTCGTTACTGCTGCTACAATGGCAGGTTATTAAGATTTAAGGGAGTTTGAACTTGGTGCTATAGTCGCGCACGAGAGATGGGACACAACTTCTCCGAGGCAGCGATAAATTGGGGACTTTCCCGTACGACTACTTCACTAAGGTACCATGAATATCAGGACTCCGGTACCATCAAATCTCCGACATCTTTGCGGCCGGAAAAAGATCCTGCGAGAACGGGACGAACGAAGACTGAAGAGAATCGTTTAACGTGACAGAAGTGCAACCCTTCCGAAATTGCTGCCGATTGCAATGCTGGGCCATCAACAAGAGTCAGCGTGCAAAATATTGAGTGAAATATCATCGATATGGGCTTTCGGAGCTGAAGGCCCACTCGTGTACCCCTGATGACTGCACGACACAAAGCTTTACGCCTCACCTGGGCCCGTCAGCACCAACTCTGGACTGTTGATGACCGGAAACATGTTGCCTGATCGGACGAGTCTCGTTTCAAATGGTATCGAGCGGATTGATGTGTACGGGTACGGAGACAACCATGTATGTCAACAAGGGACTGTTCAAGCTGTTGGAGGCTCTGTAATGGTGTGGGGCGTGTGCAGTTGGAGTGATATGGGAACCCTGATATGTCTAGATACGACTCAGACAGGTGACACGTACGTAAGCATCCTGTCTGATCACCTGCATCCATTCATGTCTACTGTGCATTCGACGGGCATGGGCTATTGCAGCAGGGCAATGCAGCACCCCACACGTCCAGAATTGCTACAGGGTGGCTCCAGGAACACTCTTCTGAGTTTAAACACTTCCGCTGGCCGCTAAACTCCCCAGACATGAACATTATTGAGCATACTTGGATGCCTTGCATCGTACTCTTCAGAAGAGATCTCCACCCTGTGAGCATAGAAACTGTGGCAGGAGATTAGAGCGGCAGTTTCCCGCCGCAGAGCACGTGGCTGGCGGTTGCTACGGGGCCGTGGCGGGTGGCTAGCGTGCACGTGGTGTTTGGAAAACCCGAGTGAACGCTTTGCAGGGGCACATATGGCAGTGTTGGTGGTCTTGGAGAAATTTATGTGCCAGAGAAAAATTGATAAAAGCAGAACTAAGAGTGACACGGAGGTGTCAGTTGGCACTCATAGACAGAAAAATATGTAAAGCTAAATTAACTGGACGCGCCACGAAGACATATAATAGTTTAAAAGTTATTGTTGTACTGGAAATCGTAAATTTATGAAAGTTCAAAGCTAATATTTCGCAATGCTTTGGCCGATTAATATAAACAAAGTGTCTACGGATGCGCCTAGTAGAGCTGCATCGAGAAATCATAGCCGATTTAGCATAGTGTAAACCATTTTTGAATGAGAGGTCGGAATATGGGATTCGACAGAAGGAAACTGTATTTTTGGTAATAACAAAACTTAAAGAAACTAAACTAGCAGCAGCACTCTAAAGTTTAAAGAGGTAGATGAGTAATTAAGTATGTATTTTTATTGATTTAGTTATGTTAAGTATCAAAAATCTGGGAAAAGCAATATCACGCCACAAGAACATTATTTGTGAAGAACGGTGGCAGATACAGAAAATTGGACTTCAAATTGTTATTGCCTGGAGATTTTCCATATTTTTCAATTTATCATATGTGTTTTTGTGTTTAGTTTTAGAATATTTGTAATTATTTTTGTCTGACAATATTTTGAGTTAGGCAGTCATTTCGAGAGAGCATGGAGCGGCCACAATTGATGACGAGGAATTGGTTCTGAGCAACGCTAAAAGCCAGACGTGCTGAGCTTGGGGTTAGTAGTGGGTTGGTAACCAGTTTTGGAGACAAGTATGTACGTAGCGACGTTCGAAAGCGATCAAGCGGAGCACAATGTAGTGGTTTAGGACAGAAGACAGGAGTGTATTTTGTGAAGTGTGAACAGACTGTCGAGTGCCGTGATCGCGACATACGAATTTTATAGTGAAGTCTTGTAGCATCAGTTGTTAACGGCCGCCCTTACGTAAAAGCCCCTCAGACTGCATTTTGAGTGTTTGGGAATATATTGAAGAAAAATGAACTACTTGTTCAAATTGTAAATCAACGTGAGTGACTTAATATTTTAAATTTCACTGCAGTACCTGCCTGGATGGTTTTGTTATATTTCATTTCAGCTTAAAAATTGAGTTTACGACAAGTGTGAGCAGGCACCCTATGACGAATAACGTAGCTAAACACTGAGACCAGCCACATTTCTGGGCCACTCAATTAAGCTGAGTGTGAGTGTAAGAAATATACATATTTTCCTGCCACAGCACGTGAGGGCTCGAGCCAAAATATTCAAACTTCCATGCGTAGTGCCCAGTACCATCATAACCTTCTCGTACTGATGGATTTGTGGACAGCCCTGCAGGTTTAATGACGTCAGTTCCCTCCAGTATAAGTTCATCAAACATTATTCGAGTCCATGTCACGTCGTGCTGCGGCACTTCTGCGTGCTCGCGGGGACCCTACATGATTTTAGGCGGGCGTACCAGTTTCTTTCGCTCTTCAGTGTACAATCAAAAGCAGAAAACCACATTGGCCTCAGTTGACATTTGAAAACTGAGCTTGTTTGCAAGCTAATACTTGCTATTTACAACTCACAGTTTTCGCAAATTATCCACAAAAATGCCAAAAAGTCTAATTCACGAACGTAACTACCGATGAACACTCCTTTGCAGATGAGTCAGCTGACGACAAAATTCAAGCACACCACAGCAGAGAATAAGATGCACACCACTTTTCCTGTGTATCCACATGGAACGAACAGCAGGAGCGAACCAAGGAAGTCTTGGAATTCGATACGCACGTTTCTCATCTAAGAGAGATTGGCAATGCAGACACCCGTCCAAAATACGGCCACTCTCTGGCAGGTGTTTGTATCCATCAAGACCACCATAACCGCCAATCGCAGCTGGTCGATGGCCTTTCTCCGATTAGCGGTGAGCATTCTGAGCCCGAGCCGATTCAGAAAGACGCCAAGTCAATGTGTCAGACAGCGACTGTCCTCTCGCAGGGGCCGAGCGGAAGGCTACTTGGCGACTGGAATAAAGCTTACATTGGGGTTTCGATTACATATCGACAGTGTACACCGCTCATGATTAGAGATGCAGTTCACTGTGACACATAAAGTGTCCATCGGGGTGCATTAGTGTTGCTGGGTTCATTGTAATTACCAGGCTTGGTTGGATAAAGTAGGGGCGTGATCTGAGTTGGATGTTGAGTGAGCACTGTGATGAACAAGGAGAAGACGAATAATCATGTGGGACAGTGTTACCAGCGCCAGGCTGAGGTTGAAAGGGCTTCACTGTATATCTCAATGGTATCCGGACTGAGCAGCAGGCACAACGTAACAACCTCGTATCTGTCTTTACCATCCAAGAACACGTGAATGACTCCCTGCAATACTTATCCCACAGTATTGGTCGGAGACAAAATTTCTAGTTGTTATGGTGAACGGCAACTTGCTCTAAATGTAGGAAAATATAAGTTAATGAAGCGGAGTAGGAAAAACAATCCCGTAATGCTCGAATACAGCATTGCTAGTGTGTTGCTTGATTCAGTTATTTCGTTCAAATATCTTGTTGTGGCCAACTTGTGGTGTAGGTGACGATGGATGCTGTATTACCATGTGTAATCCACATCTACATACATCCTGCTCAGTCACTGCACAAAGGTTGATGGTATACCACTGCTAGTCACACTGCTGTTAGACCCGTAAGTGGGGCGACGTCGTCTTTACTCATATGCTTCTGTACGAGCCCTGATTTCTCTTATCTTGTCCTCGAGGTCGTTAAGAGAAACGTATGTTGGTGGTAGTAGGAGCGCCCAGACGTTTGTCTCAAATGCCAGTTCTCTGAACTTTCTTAATAGTGTTTCGCTTAAGGAAAGTGTTCTGCCATCCAGGAATTTCATTTTTGTCATGGAGGATCTCTGCAGTACTCACATCTGATCGAACCCAAATATGAAAAAACTAGCATCAGGTCTCTGAAATGCTTACTGTATTTCTTTAACTCGACCTGTTGGGGACCCCAAACGTTCGAGCAGTAGTCAAGAATGAGTTACATAAGTATTCAGTAAGAAGTCACATTTAAACACGAGCCACATTTCCCTATAATTCTCCCAATAGCCGGCTGGTGTGGCCGAGCGGTTCTAGGCGCTTCAGTCCGGAACCGCGCGACCGCTACGGTCGCAGGTTCGAATCCTGCCTCGGGCATGGATGTGTGTGATGTCCTTAGGTTAGTTAGGTTTAAGTATTTCTAAGTTTTAGGGGACTGATGACCTCAGATGTTAAGTCCCATAGTGCTCAGAGCCATTTGAACCACTTTTTTCTCCCAATAAACAGAAGTTAACCATTCGCTTTTCTGCAAGGAGCCTATCGTGATTATTGAATTCCATGAAGCACTGCAACCTTACGACTATATATTTAAGTGACATAACTTGGTCAAGGAGCACAGTACCAGTGCTACATTCGAACATCAAGGACTGTCTTTCCTACTCACCAGCATAGTATTCATTTTTCCACTTTTAGAGCTAGATATCATTCGTCACACCATTCAGAAGTTCTATCCTAGGTGTCACGTATCCTTCTACAGTCATCCGACGACGACATTTTGCTGTACACTACAAAACAGACACAGATCGTTGCCCACTCAACCCACCAGGCTATTTCGGTATAAAGAG
The DNA here is from genome assembly GCF_021461385.2 of Schistocerca piceifrons. NCBI lineage: Eukaryota > Metazoa > Arthropoda > Insecta > Orthoptera > Acrididae > Schistocerca > Schistocerca piceifrons. The sequence continues at coordinate 464,925,905 of NC_060140.1, read as the reverse complement.
ACACATTGTTGGGGAACCATATTTTTGTCTCCGACAAACACTAGCTATCCAGGATAACGTTCTGAGTTGTATAATCTAAAAATTCTTTAAGCCACTCACACATGTGACCTATACTATAAGCTCGGATTTTCGTTAGCTACCTGCAGTGTAGCACTATGTCAAGATATGTGAGAGATCTTCAAAATCTAGGTGTTTGGTATCTGCCCGTTGCCCTCATCCATGGACCGCAGGAAAATTTATAATATTCGAACCTAGAATATGCCCCAGAATTCTGCAGGAAACGGACATTAAGGATATTGATCTATAATTTTGTGGGTCCAGCCTTTACCGTTCTTAAATTCGAAATTAACTTGCAGTGTTTTTCCATTCGCTTGAGGTTTTCTGCTGAGCTAGAGAATCACGATAAATGTAAACTAAGTAAGGGTTCAAAACCGAACTGGGATTCCATCTGCACCTGGAGACTTAAATGTTTTCATTTACTTAAGTTGCGTGTTGCCGAATGGTTCTAGGCGCTACAATTGGAACCGCGCGACCGCTACGTCGCAGGTTCGAATCCTGCCTCGGGCATCGATGTGTTTGATGTCCTTAGGTAAGTTAGGTTTAAGTACTTCTCAGTTCTGGGGGACTTATGACCTCAGATGTTAAGTCCCATAGTGCTCAGAGCCATTTCAACCATTTTGAACTGAAGTTGCCTTCCAATACCTGGGATGCTTGTTTTTAAGTCCTCCATATGGGAATTTGTGTAGCAGTCGAACTATGATAAGTATGTATGATCCTCCTGATGTTGCATGTATTACAAGACTGTATGCCTCAGGATGAACCCTTTATGTTACTAAATGGTTCATAATCAGTGAAAAACCAAAAATTAGTTTCCGGAACATAATAATTATAAAGGGGAACGAATAATTTCTTTCGCTGTTGTAAGATATTAGCCTTTTCCCTGCGGTTTTAACTGTATGTGCGATTCACATATGTGTTGAACATACTTCCTCCTCCACCTTTGTGTCCACCTCTTCTTTCCTGTGTCAGTCCATCGCACCCTCCCCGCTCTGCCTCCTCCCCTTGCTCTCTGTCTTTGACCTCCTCCTTCACTTCTCTTGGTCCATTTCCTCTACTCTCTCTTTCTTACAATGTATTCCTCCCACTCACTCTGACCATATTCTCCTCACTCTCTTTTTCCATCTCCACTTCCTCCTTTTCCTTTCGCACCTGCCCTACAGCCCTGTACACCTTTCACCTGCCTCATGCATCTTCCTCTTCTCCTCTATCTGTCCATTCCTTCTTCCCCACACTCTCTCCATCCCTCTCCTCTGTCCATCTCAACCTGTCCCCAGGCTTGCTCTTCGGCACTTGTAGTCCTTGCAATATCTCTCAATGAAGCAGGGCAATACTGCTTCCACAAAACAACTGTCATGCAGGGCATCATACATATTGGGGCCAAGAATACAGTTTTTTGCACCTGACATTAGGTTGCACAGCAAAGCAGTTTCATTTGGCAGTGCGATACTGATACCACACAATATGCATGCTGTGTAGGGCAGCCTATAGGCCACAAGCTGGAAAAAACACCTTCTGCTGGTATCATCGTTCGGTTGCTACACAAGTTCCCATATGTAGGACACAAAAAAAGCATCCCTGGCGTTGGGAAGCAACTTAAGTAAATGAGGTTATAAACCCCTCTGTGCTGATACTCATGAGGCCTACTATTTCTGTACCAAATTGTACTGAAATCGATCCATGGGTTTGGGTGCAGATCCCACATTTTCACAAATACACCTCACTGTCTGACTTAAAGACATGATTGTCTAATTTAATGCTTTGAGACCTCATTCCATACCAGCTAGAAAACGCTGTACTGTAGTATGATATGCAATATAACAAGCCTTTGTTTGTTCTACTGTACTAATATCAGCACAGTTCAGTGTGTGATCTTCAGTCTGATGACTGGATTGATGTAACTCTCCAGGATACTCTATTCTGCTCTAGTTCCTTCATCTCTGTGTAATTATTCCACCCTAGCCCCATTTGAATCTGCTTATTGTAAGCAAGACTTGGTCTCTCTCGACAGTTTTTACCCGCAAATTCGCCTCCAACTGACGTTGCCTTGCTGCTTCTGGATGTGCGATTCTTTCTTTTAGTCAAATTGTGTCGCAAATATCTTTTGTTCCCAGTTAGACTCAGATATAGATTACCTATCCAGTATACCATTCTGGTCATCAGTATTCTTCTGTAGCATCTCGGTTAGAAAGCTCGTCTTGTGAGGGGAATGGGGAGTCACTGGCCAGAAGAGGCGGCATTGGGCTGTACCATGTCTCAGAGCGCCGATCGGCGCACCTCGTTAGCGGCATGAGTCGCAGATGAGTGGCATCAGGAAGCGCTGCCAGCCGCCTGTTAGTTTAGTGCGTCAGCCGCTGAGACAATGGCGTAATTAACATGGCGCGAGTGACAGGCCGCGGCGGTTGCGGCTGCGGCTGAGGCGCTGGCATGCCTGCGTGAGCCGAGGGTGCAGGTGGCCCGGCGCTCACGGCTCCGCGCCTGACAGTCCGCCTGGGCGTATGCTCTTCACTCTGGCAATGAGAGCCATGCGATTGCGAGAGCACTGTTAGTAACCAAATGATGACTCTTCAGTGACTTAACCGGACAAACTTGTTGAATTCATTATTCTTCTACACTCTCCAGTCACATTAACGTGACTATCTGTCAAAAGTTTAAACAACCATCGTTCCCGGTACGGACGATTGCGAGACCTGCCAGAAGAGAGTTGCTTGGAAGTGCCTAAGGGGATGAGGAGCCATGCCAACCCCAGTACAATTGCCAGCTGCGCTAGGTATCCCAGTTGAGGATCCATGGCGCGAACAGCCCGATCGAGGTGAGTGCACATATTCTCTATTTCACTAAAATCCGGGAAGTTTGGTGGTCAGGGGAGTACGGTAAACTCTTTCTGGGGTTCTTCGAACCACACACTTGCACTACGAGCAGTGTGACACTTTGCATTGTCCTACTGGTACATGCCGACATGCTGAGGAAAAACAAACAGCATGGCTACCAAGGATAGATGCGTGTGTTGATATATTGCACCCTCTAGAAGGACAGTATCACCCGAGGAGTGCCACAAAACATTCCTCAGATCATAACGCTAGCTCCTTGTTCGCTTTCAGACATTTCAGGCAGTACACGCCTGCGACGATTTGCTCTGTGGAGCATAAAACGTGATTCATCTGAAAACGCCACCTGGTGCCACTCAGCTGACGTCCACTTGCTGTATCGACGTGCAAATTCCAGCCTCCGTCGCCGATGAACAGCAGTCGCATGGCTGCATGAGCCTGGAGCATACTGCAGAGGACCATACGCAGCAATGTTCGCTGAACGGTCGTTGAGGAGACACTGTTAGTAGCCACTTGGTTCATCTGGGCGACCAGTTGCTAAGCAGTTGCACATCTATTCTCCTGTAGACATCCCTGCAGCCATTGATGACAGGGGTGATCGACGGCTGTAGGGATGTCTACGGGAGAATAGAGGCTGAGCAACAGGTCACCCAGATGAACCAAGTTGCTACTAACAGTGTCTCCTCACCCGTGTCATCTGTGGTCCTTGGTAAACCACAGTTGCCTTGGAGCCGAATTTAGATGGTGCCATTTTGCCATGCTCGGTATGCTTTAACCATGGCGGCAGACACAGTATTTAAAAACTTATCTGTTTCGAAAATTCTTGCAACTTTGACTCCAAAGCCAATGGTCATGCCCATTTGGACGTCAGACAAGTGGCTCCGTTTCAGCCTAACAACGACTGCATTGTTCTCTGCGTTTCGCCGATGTGCTTTATATTCCTTCCACTGCCCCAAGGCGCTTTATATTCCTTCCACTGCTAGTGCTGCCACCTGCCGCCTGTGAGAGGTTCTTGCATGTTGACGTCAAACATACACAGTGGTCATGTTAACGCCAATAGATCGTACGTTACTAATGCACACGTCTGTGGAATGTTACTTCCACAGAGTGCCACTAGTATAACATGTCGCTGGCTGGCGTTTCAGACATATTTGATGTCACTGGCTGTACCGAGAAAGCTCTGGTGACAAAGATTGGTTGCTACCCTACTAAACAACATTTAGGGGGCAAACCAGAGAGGAAGGCTTGCAGGATACCCTCTCTAACCCCAGCCATCTGCTGCGCCTTCACCGTTGTGTCCCCCCTACCCTCCACCTCTAAACCCTTCATCTCCTTTCCCAAGGTGGCTTCCGTCGACTCCCCCTCCCGGATGATGCCCTATCTCCCTCCATTTATCCATCCTATCAACTCTGATCCTCACCTCCCACTCCCTTCCTCTGTCCTTTTCCCGGGCTCCCTCTCCCCCACTTCTATTCTGTTTTTTCCCCGCCTACCCTCTCTCTGCCTCCCTTCCCTCCCCCGAGTCCTTTTGCATTCCCCTCTCCTGTATTTCCCCACTCCCTCTCGTGTCTGCCCTGCCCTCCTTATGAGTTCGCTCCCTCTGTCGGCTCCTCCCCATGCCACTTCGTTTTCGCTCTTCTTCCCCCCTTTTTCCCCCTCATTTGTCCAGGTCACCCCACCCCACTCTGCCCTGTGCTGTGGTGTGTCATCTTCGTGCCAACTTTTTAGTGCAGTGTTTTAAGTGAGTGTTAAGTGTTGTGTGTCTTTTCCGAAGTGTTTCAAGCTGTCGCTGGGTGTGATTTTTATATATCTTGTGAACAAAAACCAGATTGTCACCGTATGTTTTTAATTGTCTGTCTACTATTTTACCTATCTGCTTCCTGTGTATTTTATTAGCATCGCTAACCCTTTGTTTTATGTTTTAACTTCCACAATTTTCCGCCATTTTACAATTTAAGTCACCGTTTTCATCGCCTGCTTTTATTATTTATTATCTTCTTTCTGTTTGTAAAATTTTCCGCCATTTTACAATTTAAGTCACCGTTTTCATCGCCTGCTTTTATTATTTATTATCTTCTTTCTGTTTGAAAAATTTTGTAGGCAGAAGAGCGGCGTACTAAGCTGCTGCGAGCCCGCCCCCTTCGGGGGGAATCGAAACACAATAAGGGAAAAAAAAAAGAAAAACTGCGGGATAATGAAGACTGAGAGTTCATCCTAACTACTAAACTTCGCCAGAACAGGCCATGGAGGCCCAACGCCACTGACAGGCTGCCGTGTCATCCTCAGCCCACAGGCGTCACTGGATGTGGATATGGAGGGGCATGTGGTCAGCTCACTGCTCTCCCGGCCGTATGTCAGTTTACAAGACCGGAGCCGCTACTTCTCAATCAAGTAGCTCCTCAGTTTGCCTCACAAGGGATGAGTGCACCCTGCTTGCGAAACCGCGCTCGGCACACCGGATGGTCACCAATACAAGTGCTAGTCCAGCCCAATAGCGCTTAACTTTGGTGATCTGACGGGAACCGGTGGGACCACTGCAGCAAGGCAGTTTGCTATATAAATAAAGGCCGTTACCACTGCGAAAGGCCGTTGGCGAGAGTTCGTCCTGAACCTAAATAAACGTAACGTACTGGACATAAATGTTTGAAGAGATTCATTTATTACACTGTAGCTGACATATTCGCCGAAGAAGAATTCTGCAACTGTGCTGCTATTTTTTTAAAATTGTATGTCATTTATTTTCCGTCTCAGTTGTACACACTTTATCGTTTAGTTTCGATCACATGCGTTGATCCTCAAAACTAGATCCAAAGTAAAATTAAATACGTACATTCAGCTACAAAAGGCGATCAAAAAATTGCCATGCAAAGACCGTACATTCTACAATCGGTACGCCAATTAGGCAAAATCGCCGACGCCTACGACCGAAGATACCCGTTTCGTAAAACATCGTGTCCTACTACATGAAGATGTCCGTTACTCCCTGCTGCACATCGTCGTCTGACAGGATGCCATCAAAGTTTTAATTAAGGGACCGAAGACGTGAAAATCGCATGGAGAGAGTAATACAATAGGCAGCATATTCACTGTACGCTGGCTGCGTACCAACTACTAATGTTAACGAACAAGACTATTAATTTATTATTTATACTATTAACAAACCAGATGATACATCCTAAGCTTTTTTTCATTTTTAAGAAGGAATAGAATCAACTAGCACAAAGAACTTTTCTAGATTTTTATTTTCTAAGAAATGTCTTGGCACCATCAGAGAGTAAATCCCGTCCGAATATATCCTCTTGCGGAGTACTCTCCATCAACGACACCAGAGGAAAGTCCTTAACTAATCCTCAAAGAGATCTGATATAATCAAGAAGAATCAGCATTTAGCGACTATACCTGGCTGTGAAAATAATCACTGTGGGCAAGATTCGCAACTTGATGGGGTGGAGGGATTTGCATTTCAGATACTTTTATGCTGTCTGGGACTGTATTTCGCACTCATCTCACTAGCGGCTCCTTTGTGGACCCAAGTTTCCTGGTATGTTGTTGCTCGACCTACCGTATTCTTTCAGCAATATCAGTTTGTGCTATTAATTATTATATACCCTGTAGGTTTATTTTGTGAAGCTGAGCACATTTTTCTTCTTTTTTCACTCTCCTCATATATAAACTGAAGTTCCCGACGATTAGCTCAGTTCTTGTTGATGATTACGGTAAAGTGTATTCAATGGCAAACAATCGTCCGAAGCATTCACTGTTGCGCGAATTTTTTGAAGTCAGAATTGCAGTCAATCAGCTCGTGCAAAGGCTGAGTGCAACATTTTGTAGGGAATTATCAGATAGCCTAAGTCATAGGTAAATCAGTTGGTTAGCTCTCTTTTGATTCACTGACATTATACTGACAGAATGCAGTTTCCAAAGGAGGACGCGTAAAGAATACTAAAATCCATTCTAGAACACTGTTTTGGTATGTGGGACTAAGACTAATATGGGATATTGAACTTATATAAAAGGGGCGGTGAAAAATGTTCCGTATGAAGGCCGTGCAGTCCAGAATCGTTATGCTAGTCAGACAAAATTGCCATGAGCATTGAGGTCATCATCCCACCGACGCACAAGGTTGAAAGTACCCGTTTTGTAAAACACTGCGTCTTGCTGCATGAAGAAGTCCTTAACTGCCTGCTGCAAACGTCGATCCATCAAGGCCTATTTTAAGCGACTGAGACGTGATAACAGCAAGGCGAGAGATCAGGACTAAGAGTAGGTTTATCACGAAGCTCGGCGCACCATTGCACAACGGTCGTTTTAAACTGGCTTGGCTCCCCCATAAACATTCTTCATTCTGCAGTGGGTGTCTACCTGTGTTAGTCCTACGGCAGCCAAGAACAGAATGAAACCACGCTCGTCCTGTTTGGAAGTCACTGCTAATAAAGTTGCCATAGTTCACTTTTCCGCATTATCACTTGAAAGTTGAAAGATACGAATGTCACACTAATTCCTTGCCTAAACGTCGGTGCTTATATACCCAAGTCGGATTCATGCTACTTCACAAGTAAATTGCGGCAGTGCCATCAAACGAAGACATTTTGATTGGCTTGTACAAAAGGACAGTACATTAATTATTACCGTGCAAGGTGGAGCATATTGTAAAATGACCTTTTTTTATAATAATATCAATATTTATATATGTGTTTGGGGAGAGAGAGAGAGATTGATTTTTGATTGAGATTTTTACTTTAAGTCGTAACTGGTACCTGAATTTTGGTTGGTGCCTGCTTGAATGATCAGCTTCTGCCCCAGTTGTTGACGTATTGCAATTTGGAGGAAGTTATTGTTCTTCAAGGTTTAAAATACGACTCTGTTAGTTACTTGGCCGTATTGCGGATAGCTTTGAGCCCAAGTTTTCGTAGCTTTTCATACCTGAGGGACCACTGCTGTAAGTAAGTAAGACCAAACAGCAATCTGCTTTTCGTGAGAAAAGGAGATTGCTTAGACACACAAACTTCCTTCAAACTACACGTCCTGCTACATCAAAATTGGTCAGTGGAGTTCAGCACCATACTATTGTACAAGAACATAATCCAATTACTGTAATTCAGAAATTATGAGAGATTGTTACTTATTGAATGAAAACTACAGAGAATGCATTTCTTTTCCTGTATTTTAGTGAACTTTGTCCACTTACAATTCATTCGATTGATAGACGGCAACGACAATGTTCACCTCCTTTTCCAAAAACAAGATATTTCTATTCTTCACTTCCAGAAAATTTGTATACATAAATGTTTGGCAACTCTTACACATACTTCACTCGGTTTTATCACTAAAATATAAATTTTCATTAAATGTAACAATACGTTCTGAGCGACGGCCAAGCAACACATCCTCTTTCCACAAGATACAGATTAATAGTCTTTTTTTTTATAAAATAAATTGTCTTTTTTTTTAGAGTCCATACTCGAAGATTCTCTAATACTATCGTTGCGGGGTTGCGGGGATTGTGCGCTAAAGAGTTTCTTGCTGTCCAGCTGCGCTTCACTTCACTTCAAGTACTTTTTGAATCACATTTAAATTTACGGTATTTACATACTACTGAGCTTCTCAGAATAAAATCAGCCACAAGTTAGTTAAAGAAAAAAAAAGCAGTGAGGCACACATAACATTAAAATATGTTTGTTATAACACATGTCATGCTACAGTAGAACATCCCAGACTGAATAATTATTGCAATTGTCGAATGCACGGTTTAATAGATTTTGTGACCAGAGGATGGTGTGAAACTAACCGAAATCCATACTCACAAGTAGAATAGTAAGTACAGCTGTACGTAATATAAAGGCCAGTCACATCAATGAGCACATGTCAAAGGCCAAAGTAACCACCTTATCCAGAACGGACTGCTGCCAGACGTGTAGGTAGAGAGTCAGTGAGGTTTTGGAAGGTACCGATTCCAATGACGTGGCCAGCTGAGCCAGGTTTCTGGGTTCGGGATCCAAGAAACGAATATTCCGATCGAGGTGGTCCCAAAGATTCTCTATTGGATATAAATTCTGGGACTTTGGTGGCCAAGGGGATGAGGTAAATTCATTCTGGTGCTCACGTAGACGGTGAGCTGTCCTGTTGACAGATACCACTGTGATGAAGAAAAACAAAGTGTATGTAGGGTTAGAGGTGGTCCCCAAGGGTAGGCGCATACCTTTGTTGACCCATTGTGGCTTTAAGACCGTAACGCTCCAGCCGGGACCCGTCCGACGATTGTTGCAAGGTGTTTCACACCGCACATGTCAACGGCCATCTGTCCGATGGAGCATAAAGCCTTATTCATCTAAAAAGGCCACCTGTCACAATTCAGTGGACGTTCAGCTGCGGTATTCGTGTCCAGATTCTATACTCCACCGCCGATGAACAGCTGTCAGAATGCGTACAGAAACCAGGCCCTACTGCGGAAGCCCATAAGCAGCAACGTTCACTGAACGGCCGTTGAGGAGACACTGTAGATAGCCTCTTCTTTCATGTGGGCAGCCAGCTGCCCAACACTCGCGCTGTAGTTCGCCCTGCACACATCTCCATAGCCGTGGTTCATCCCTGTCATCTGTTGCCTGTGGTGCGCTACACCTACCTCGGCGCTGGTTTTGGATAGCTTTTTCTGCCAGTGTTTCTTTATTTGTTATAACGAAATGGTCACGGATCGTAAGATATGGAGCGTTAGTTAAACTTTTTGAAGTATTTCTTTCCTCAATTTTGTGACGAATTCTGCTGTTTGGTATCTTTTTTTTAATTTATTGGCTTTCAGTACGCGCCTTTATAGCCATCTCAACAGTGGAAACCTGATTCCCTAGGGTCATGCTGTACCCTTGTACGAAGATACTTAGACTTATTGTCATATGAAGACCTGCAGGCGACTTCCGTGTAGTTATGACAATACGAACGTAAGGACAACACAACACCCACTCTCCGTGTAGAGAAAATCTCTGATCCGTACCCCTTCCGTTAGTAATCTACCTTGCTGTCCCGCAGCTATCGAAGCGGACTTTTCAGATAGTTTCTCTGTAGAAGGATCTATGGTCGGGCTTCAAATTAAAGGCTCTTAAACGACTGACAGAGCCACAGCTTGTGCTTGGCTCTTTGTCAGATGAAACAGTGGCATTCAGTCCCACCGCCATGATTTATTTCCAGCCTGGAGGCCATCGACACAATTGCCTCCACTCGATGTACCGTACTTGTGTCTGCATAGCAAAAAGGAAGGAATGAATATCAGAGTTCAGCGTCTTACCTACCAACAGATATAAACGATGTGACTGTTCATGTTCCAAAAATGCATCACAAAAATGGACACAATTAACACATGTAGGCAAAACAATACGGGTAAATTTAAGTAATACGGTCTATTGAATCAAACATCATTTTAAAATGGAATTTAAGTTTCCTTGGAAAGTTCTTTAATCTCGTTTAATCTTATGAACTGACGGAAAAAAATCGTAACACCAAAAAATAATTACCACTTCGGCTGCAGTGTGTATCAAACTGATACACAAGGTGACTTCCCTGCCAGGCCATGTGTATCAAATTGATACACGCATTCCAGGCCGTGTGTATAAATCGCATGAGCAGATACAATGATTTCGAATTGATGTATAGTTGTCCTGGCCTTTTAAAGAGGCCGTGAACGTTTAGTTTTGAATTTCGTTGACGGATGGTGTCAAAGTCGACTCATTGGGTTTACAGCCTCTGGTTACACTCGCGATAACCCGCACGAAAACCTTGCTAGATGTTATTTGTGATTGAACTCATGTTTCCTCGAAGATTTGAGCTTGTTTTCTTGTGAGGTAGTGACAATGTCTGTCACGGAATCAATTGCTGGTTGGTTGGACAAGGAAAGCGAATTCAGATGATCCTGGATACTCTCCTGAGAGTTCCGATCGTGATTCCGACGATTCCGTTGGAGGCGGACCGAAAAAATGAAAAAGAACAACTGTTGGAGAATCAGCAACTGTGCCTCAAAGAGATGTCTTCGGAGTTACTTAGCATGAGTATGAATGATTTTACCACAACCTGTAATTAGGGAATTGCTGGTAATGTGAAGACGAAAGTGACTGGAAGATGCGATGAACTGGATTGTTACCGATTGCTTTTTGATGATGAAGTTCTGGAAACTATTGTGGCCGAGATGAATCATTATGCTGAGCAACGAATAACTGACAGTATAGTCAATGAAAAGTGTACAGGATACGGCAGAGTACAGATATAGGTAGAAAAAATAAGAAAGAAAATCGGCTTTTTTTTAATTCGTTCTGTAAATTGATTTGGATCAAAAACCTGCACTACACAAATATTGGTCGAAGGATACACAAAAATGAAGTGAGTAAAGTTTAATCCTGCAACAGGCCTGATACGCTTTTGAATGTGCTACATTTTTCGTACAATTCTGATACAAACAACGGCAGACTGTACAAAATTTCACAATTGGTTGATCTACTAAACGATAAATTTCCAGAAGTGTATTGTCCTAGCGAGAAAGTGCGTATTCATGAAATTGTGGTGCCGTTTAAAGGAAGCCTGGGGTTTCGCGAGTGTATTCTGGGGAAACGTCGTAAATATGGGCTCAAGCTATTCAATCTGTGTTCGTGGAAGCTATTCCTGGCATTTGAAAGTGTATGCTGGAAGGCAGACTGCCCCCGCAGGACAGAACATGCCCCCGAGTGTAGTGACGGAACTGACAGGTCCATTGTTGAATGCCGGACGTACTCTGTACGTCAACAATTATTATACAAGCGTCGCCCTAGACTATAAGTTGAACGAACAAAAGTTACTATAGGAAAATGGAAGAACAGGAGAGATATCTTGTATCCGATCACTAAAGACGATCCAGAAGTGGTAGCAACTCGAGAAGAGGAGCAATCACAAAACCGTCCACAATTTTGGAATATCATAAGGCATAATCCTTCTTAGACGTGTCAGATCAAATAGTATTTTTTGCCTCCCCTTCACGAAGAGGAGTGGAGTGGTACTGGAAGACTGCACTTGAGCTCCTCAAAACACGACAGTTGCCAATGCTCATGGTATCTGCAAGCAAGTAATTGACAAAAACGTACATGTAACTGAATTTGGAGAGATAGCTGCACTAGCACTGATAACACTGAAAACCCGAAAGATGTACTAGGCTCATCAGGGACATCGAGTTCACGGAACCCTGTGTTGCAAGAAACTGGTGGCAAGAGAAACAGGTGCACATATGTTACCGACAATACTCTCACAAATTTGGACGCCCTGAAGCTATGAAGAAATCAAAGCCAGTCATCACAAACGGTAAGGGCTGCCCGTAAGAAAAGTTCATGCACTTGGACTGTTTTTTCGTTATTCGCACATTTAAAGTAATTCTAATACGTAGTTACATTTGCTGTGAATCTATAAGCCACCCTGATGAGTTAATAAATATTCTACATTTATACAAGTTTTGCTTTATTCTTCAAAGAAATAAACGTCATTTGTCCGGAGTGCTGAAACGAGTCTTGATCCCTTATTAAAGGTTGTGCATAACTCCCATACACTTAGCGTAGTAGGTACGCTACTGAAGAAATCAACTTCACAGGCCAAGTGTCTAACAATTACACACACCTGAAAATGTCCTAGACCTGGTACATAACCTTGGGTGTTTCCGGTCCGGCAGCCAAAGTGTTAATATAGAATAATGAAATTTCGGGACTACATATGTGTAGGTAACATATATAAGTAATCAACATCGCAAGATCACATGTTAATGTAAGTGCGAGATAAGCCATTGCAAATGTGAAATCCTGGTACATTAATAACCAGTGTAGCCGCCAGAATGTTGACTGCACGCATGCAGACGTGCATGTATTGTATTCTGCAGGTGCCGGTTGTCAGTTTGTGAGATGGAGTTCCATTTCTGTTGCATTTGCTCAGTCAATACTGAGGTGATTAATGCTAGTTATTGATGGTGCCGAGACTGTCGTCCGATGATGTCCCACGTGTGCTCGACTGGGGACAGATCTGGTGTTCGAGCAGACCAAGGCAACGTGTCGTCATTCCGTAGACCACGTTGGACTGCAACTGTGAGATTCCGTGCTTGATACCATGAAGAGGAAGCATATCTACTCAGCCCACAGAAATTCTAGGAGCTTGAAAGAATCGTCGTAATAGACTGCTAAAAACAGAATGACATAATTAAATCTAGACCTATAGATGTACGAATGCTGTTTCGATCTTCAGTAAATTTCCCAGAACATGCTGCAGCATATGCTCTTGTTCTACAAGAGCCTGTTGTTGGTTGTGCAACGAGCTGTATAAATGAACAGGTACTGCAGCATCCCCAGAGAATTCCACAGTGTGAACATCCTTGCCGATGCTCAGGGTCTCTATGATGATGAGCGTAGACAGTTTATACACTGAAGAGTCAAAGAAACTAGCACACCTGCCTAACATCGTGTAGAGCCCCCACGAGCGCAGAGAAGTGGCGGAACACTACGTGGCATGGATGATGATGACGATGATGATGTTTGGTTTGTGGGGCTCTCAACTGCGAAGTTATCAGCACCCGTACAGTTTCCCAACCTTTGCTCAGTCCAATGTCGCCACTTTCATGAATGATAATGAAACGATGAAGACAACACAGACACCCAGTCATCTCGAGACAGGTGAAAATCCCTGATTCCGTCGGGAATCGAACACGCGACTCCATGCTCAGGAAGCGAGAACGCAACCGCGAGACCACGAGCTGCGGACTTACGTAGAATGGACTCGACTAATGTCTGACGTAGTGGTGAAGGTAACTGACACCATAAATCATGCACGGCTGTCCATAAACCCGTAGAAGTACGGGGGAGTGGAATCTCTTCTGAACAGCAAGTTGCAAGACATCCCAGATACACTCAAACGGAAATGTTTAAACTCAGAAGAGTAGAGCCACTTTGCAGCAATTTTGGACGAGTGGCGTGTCGCATTGTCCTTCTGGAATTGCCCAAGTCTGTCGGAAGCCACAATGGACATGAATGGATGCATGAGATAGCAATGAAATTCTGACCTTTAGCTGCTTACAGGCGTTGATAAATATCAACGGGGACATGTCCGAAAGAACAGATACCATCTTCTTATAGATAAGGCTTACCGGCCAATGATCTTCTTCAGTGCGGATGCACTCACATTGCCCGAACTCTTACAGGAAACGGTGGACTGACTGCCGTGAGTAATGAGTATAGTGGGCAGGGGCATTACAAATGTAGTGTGTGGACAGTAAGTTGGAAGTGTGGGTCTCGCGGAAAGCATGCCAGAGACAAATCCCTGCAGTAGCCCTATCCTCTGTGTCCTCAGTGGCTCAGTAGGATAGAGCGTCTGTCATGTAAGCAGCAGATCCCGAGTTCGAATCACGGTTGAGGCACACATTTTCAAATGTCTCCGTTGATATTTATCAAGGCCTGTAAGCAGCTAAAGGTCTGAATTTCATGTAATTTCATTCTTCTAGAGCTGCAAGATCACCAATGGTATCTGTTCTATCGGATATGTCCGAAAGAACAGATACCATATTCATATATGAATGGATGCTGGTGATAAGACGTGTGTGTCACCTGTTTGAGTCGTATCTAGATGTATCAGGGGTCCCATATCACTCGAACTGCACGCGCCCCACACCATTACAGAGCCTCCACCAGCTTGAACAGTCTCCTGCTACCATGTAGGGTCCAGGGATACATGAGGTCGTCTCCGTACCCGTACACGTCCGTCTGTTCGATACAATTTGAAACGAGACTCTACCGACCAGGCAACAGGTTTCCAGTCATCAACAGTCAAATGTCGGTGTTGACAGGCCCAGCAAGGCTAAAGCTATGTGTCCTGCAGTTGTCAAGAGTACACGAGTGCACCTTCGACTCCGAAAGCCCATATCAATGATGTTTTGTTGAATGGTTCGCACCACCATTGAAATCTACAGCAATTTGTGGAAAAGGCGCACTTCTGTCATGTGCTCTTCAGCCGTCGTTGGTCCCGTTCTAGTAGGATCATTTCCCGGCGGCAACAGTGTCAGAGATTTGACATTTTACCGGATTCCTGATATTCACGGTACACTCGTGAAATGGTCCCACTTCACCGCTGCCTCGGGGATGCTGTGTCCCATCGCTCGAGCGCCGACTATATCACCACGTTCAAACTCGCTTAAATCTTGGCAACCTGCCATTGTAGCAGCAGTAACCGATGTAACAACTTCGCCAGACACATGTTGTCTTATACAGGTGTCCCCGTCCGCAGCGCCGTATTCTGTCTGTTTACATATCTCTGTAATGGAATACGGATGCCTATACCAGTTTCTTTGGATCTTCAGTGTATATTTCTCAACGATCTCAGGTAGGACACTGACCTGATTTTTCTCTCAGCCGAAATCAGCCAAGTGCTCAGCAAGAAAGTGAGCGTTATACCCGAGTAAATGATGAAAGAAAACGGGTATCTTTCTGGGTAAATTATACTTCAAGTTGCATGTGTTATGGTTGGCACCAAGGAACTTCTTCGTAAGCTGATAGTGGTCCCTACGCGGAATTTTCGTTTTTCTGTCTAACGGCATCCCACAAACATGGCAGTCAACCGTGTTATTGTACAAACCTTCACTCTCCTTCGATCTGGTCGCGGCAACGTTGTCGCTGTAAGACCTATCAACCTCGCATGAAAGTTTTTCGAGCTCAGTGAGAAGCTAAACCGCAGGCTTCTCCCCGACATAAGGTATGTAGCGGTGAAGACTCGAATCAAGCGACGATACAATTTGGAAAAGAGAAACATATGGTATGTCTTTTCTGTGAAGGTATCGGTGGCACTGTGGGGTCACGTTCACATGAGCAAGGGGGCATTCAAAGTCGGTGTACACAAACAACCAGCTTCGCTCCTGATTGTGAGATTTCTTAAACTTCATGAATTTGTTTCCCTGAGGAGGCATAGCACCCACTGGGTGCACGTAAGCGCAGTCAGCTTGATGTTCTGCTAAACACTCGCTTGTCGAAAAGGGATTGAAGCACCTTGGGCTAATATGCTTTTTATGTTTATGTTTACTTAATTGAGAGAATTGAAGTGGGGACATGTCTTTGATTCGAACATAATGACAGTTGCGTTCCTCAATATTTTCCTGATCGGAGAACAGCAGCATGTTTACCTGCATCTGACGCTCACCGGTAAATTATAAGAAATGAAGCTACTGATGACTATATGTTCGTGCTGCTTATGTGACTTGCGTTTCTCCTACACGTAAACATTAAACGATATTTCAGTATTCTGTGCTTCAAATTTAGATATATCCTCGAGTTTAACGGGGATCTCGATACCGTCAAAGCTATATCATCGACGAATGTCAAGGTATCTATCATACCGTGATGTGCGTTCGGGATGTACACTGTAATTTTTCTCGCAAGCCAGGACTGACCATGCAAAATAATAGCTCTGCTTTTTATTTTGGACCCACGCGGGGTAGCCGCGCAGTCTAGGGCGCTTTGTCCGGGTTCGCCGGTTCACGCGGCTTCCCCCGTCGGAGGTTCGAGTCCTCCCTCGGGCATTGGTGTGTGTTGTCCTTAGCGTAAGATAGTTTAAGTTAGATTAAGCGGTGAGTAAGCTTAGGGTCTGATGACCTCAGCTGTTTGGTTCCATATGCCCACAGGATCTTACCACAAATTTCCAATTTGTTTATTCATTTTGGACGTTAATGCATGCCCCCTTGGCTGCTGTATCTGTAGGAAGTTCTGTATAGCTTGAACCTCCATTTACAGGATCATAAACATGCATTTGGATGTCAAGATGTAGTATTCGGCTGAGTGCTTTAGCTAACCCTCTAAATTCCACCCAGTCATTGATGTGCTCCGCATTATCGCACCATAATCCCGAAGGCCCATCAGTACCAGAAACAAGTTTGAGGGGTGTGTGTAGGTAGAGATGCGGGAGGGGAGGGGGGGAGGACAGCTCGATAGACAGCACAGAGCGCATTTAATAGCGGGATAACGCAAATCATTAACAGCCTTGAGGAGCTCCGTTTCTAGAACAGGAAGGCACACTTTGAGAAACCCTACAGGGTCAGGGTACACACTTGCTGGATTCTAGATCCTAGTGAACGGTATTCGTTCCTCAAAGGCTTCCGAAATCACCAAGTATTCTACACTGAAGCGTCAAAGAAACTGGTAGGCATGCGTATTCAAATACAGAGATATGTAAACAGACAGAATACGGCGCTGCGGACGGCAGCGCCTATATAAGACGACAAGTGTCTGGTGCAGTTGTTAGATCGATTACTGCTGCTGCAGTGGCAGGTTATCAATATTTAAGTGAGTTTGAACGTGGTGTTATAGTCGGTGCATGAGCGATGGGACACGGTATCCCCGAGGTAGCGATGAAGTGGGGATTTTCCCGTACGACCATTTCACGAGTGTACCGTGAATATCAAAACATGGTTCAAATGGCTCTGAGCACTATGGGACTTAACATCTGTGGTCATCAGTCCCCTAGAACTTAGAACTACTTAAACCTAACTAACCTAAGGACATCACACACATCCATGCCCGAGGCAGGATTCGAACCTACGACCGTCACGCGACGGTCACGCGGTTCCAGACTGAAGCGCCTAGAACCGCACGGCCACAATGGCCGGCACCGTGAATATCAGGAATCCAGTAAAACATCAAATCTCCAACATCGTTGCGTCCGGAAAAGATCTTACAAGAACAGGACCAGCGACGACTGAAGATAATCGTTCAACATCACAGAATTGGAACCCTTCCGCAAATTGCTGTAGATTTTAATGCTGGACCATCAACAAGTGTCAGCTTGCGAACCATTCAACAAAAGATCATCGATATGGGCTTTCGGAGCCGAAGGACCACTCGTGTATCCTTGATGGCTTGCACGACACAAAGCTTTAGCCTCGCCTGGGCCCTTGAACGCCGACGTTGGGCGTCTCGTTTCAGATTGTATTGAGCGGATGGAGGTGTGGGTACGGAGGCAACCTCATGAAGCCATGGACCCTGCATGTCAGCAGGGGACTGTTCATGCTGGTGGAGGCTCTATAACGCTGTGGGGCGTGTGCAGTGGTGTGATATGGGACCACTGTTACGTCTAGATGCATCTCTAACAGATGACACGTACGTAAGCATCCTGTCTGATCACCTGCATCTATTCATGTCCACTGTGCATTCCGGCGGACTTGGGCAATTACAGCAGGACAATGCGACACCCCACACGTCCAGAATTGCTACAGAGTGACTCCACGAACACTGTTCTGAGTCTGAACATTATTGAGCATATATGTGATGCCTTGCAATGTGCTGTTCAGAAGAGATCTCCACCACCTCGTCCTTTTACGGATTTATGGATAGCCCTGCAGGATTCATGGCGTTAGTTCCCTCCAGCACTACTTCAAACTTTAGTCGAGTCCATGCCACGTCGTGTTGGGGCACTTCCGCGTGCTCGCAGAAGCCCTACAAGTAATTAGGCAGGTGTACCAGTTTCTTTGGCTCTTCAGTGTACTTTCTTCGTCACAATACTGTGAATATACGTATATGCTGATATTAGACTTTCATCAAATACGTAAAATATGTTGCATATTCTTTATTGTTGTTGTAGGTTATTTCGGAGAGCTGGAGGTTTTGATGCCATCCGCATCACAGTTATCATGTATGCACATATTCGTTCGTCAAATTTTATTCTGAGTTTTGTGCGTGTACGTTTTTTATATTAAATCAATATATTGCTGTTGTCTGTGATTTCGGTGACCTCGATCGATCGATCCACAGCGGCTGAGCAGGAGATCTCTTATGAACAGCATGTTGCAAGGCATTCCAGATATGCTCAATCGTAGAAAACGTCCGGTAACCTACTTTTTCTTCAACTCACCAAACCTACTGATCCATTAGCCCCATTCCGGCGGTCAGCAAGATCTCAGAATCCAGCCACTCCCTACGCAGCCACCTAAGCTATCACCTACCGCTTTTAATCAACCACTGTGGATTCCATCCTAAGTTCTACTCTGACAAACAGCTTACACCACTTACTCGACAACTATAATCTGCTAACTGTGTGTTTCTTGATCTACATTTGAAACTACAAACAAGGAATAGCAGTTATCACTGAAGCAACTGGTTTTTGGTTATACCAAGTATTTTCGTCTCCACTTTCACCTGACTGTTAATACCACTCAAAATAACCGGTTTAGCCGGCCAACGTGACCGAGCGGTTTTAGGTGTTACAGTCTGGAACCACGCGACCGCTACGGTCGCAAGTTCGAATCCTGCCTCGGGCATGGATGTGTGTGATGTCCTTAGGTTAGTTAGGTTTAAGTAGTTCTAAGTTCTAGAGGACTGGTGACCTGAGAAGTTAAGTCCCATAGTGCTCAGAGCCATTTGAGCCATAACCGGTTTATGAAACAACCGATGTTCGGATTTTTATTGCTATTAAAAACCTAACTCCGTCCGTACAAGCCTTGAATGGCCCAACGAAAGGTAACGACAGGCCGCCGTGTCATCCTCAGCCCACAGGCGTCCCTGGATGCGGATTTGGAGGGGCATGTTGTCAGCACACCGCTCTTCCACCATATGTCAGTTTACGAGACGGGAGCCGCTACTTCTCAGTTCAGTAGCTCCTCAATTTGCCTCACAGGGACTGAGTGCATCCTGCTTGGCAACAGCTCTAGGCAGACTGGGTGGTCACCCATCCAAGTGCTATCCCAGACCGACAGCGCTTAACTTCGGTGATCTGACAGCAACCGGTGGTACCACTGTGGCAAGGCCGTTGGATTTATTGCTATCACTTCCAGTAATAAACGTAGACTTTGAAGAAAGACCGAAAAATATTGCGTACACAACGTACACGCCTAATAGTCCAAGCCGCACAGCAACAGATACATTACTGCGTCTGCCATGTTGTATCGATTCTTACGTCATGTATTTGTTGCTACTTAAGAAATGTTGGAGGTATGTGCTGATCACTTTTCCCCATTTCTATTATATCCAATATTTTAACACTGCTGCTATAGTAAATTGAGATGCCGGTATTTTTTACTCGGTTATTAGTAAAAATGAAAAAAAGGCATGTTATAATCGAGAAGTACCGGTTATTCGGAACTAAAGTACCGATGTCGGTTTTAACAGGTCGGTTTTTCCCCCAACCTACTTAAAACTTGCACTTATCCAATAAACTATTTTCTCGTTACTGCATCATTTCTGTCCAACCATCAATCCTACGAATCATAAATTCCTGCCTCTTCCATCCAACCATAGATATGCCGGAAGACACTGTCCTCTCTCCACTATTATATATTTCTTATACTGCCGATATGCCTAAATCTCCTCTTCCTGTCATCCTTCTCTAGTACACCATCTTCTTGACACCCTCTCCATAGCGAATTCCAACTACCTCTTCATCAAAACTAATTTACCTTCTGGCACTACCAGTGGCTACTCACAGTCAACCTTTCCAATACGCAGGTAATAATTAGAGGGCGAGCCACTCCTTGCATGCACACCCATGACTTCTGCTTCTGTGTTTACAACTGTCCCATCTCATTAACTTCGTTTCCCCTCTATCCAACATCTGGTCGGGTTGGGGTATCAATGGTTCTTCGCCACTTTACTCTGTCTCGCCACCATTCTTCTCCCGCAATTTGGTTTCATAGCCTGTTTCTCCTCCTTAAACTCATCTTTATTTTATTAGTCCATCTTGTTTTCGGTCTTCCTCCTGGGCTCTTGCCCTCAATCTTGAACTCCATGATTCTTCTTGGTATTCTTCCCTCTCCCATCCTCTTCACATGCCCAAACCATTTTAATCTATTCTATTCAATTTTCTCTGTCAACATCTCCTCTCCAATTTCTTTCAAATGTTCATATGTGTGTGAACTTTTATTGGGCTTAACTGCTAAGGTCATCAGTCCCTAAGATTACACACTACTTAACCTGAATTATCCTAAGGACAAACACACACACCCATGCCCGAGGGAGGACTCGAACCTCCGCCGGGACCAGCCGCACAGTCCATGACTGCAGCGCCAATTTCTTTCCAAACATCTTCATTTTTCGCTCTGTCTCCCCTCGTCTTCCCTAGAATACATCTCAGAAACTTCATTTCACTGGATTATATCCTACTTTCCTCTCTTCTAGTCATAGTCCAAGTCTCTGAGCCGTAAATTAGTATGGGTGTGAAGTAAGTCTTGTATAGCACCAGCTTGCACCTCATTGGCACTTCCCTTCCCCACACCAAGCCCCTCACACACTGGTAAAATGTACTACTCTGTTGTATTCTTTTGCTAATTTCTTTCTCCAAACGATCATTCCACATTAATACACTTCCCAAATATTTAAAGTTGACCACTATTTCAATATCCCGTCCTTTAATATGAATTTCTCCCCTGCCCTCTCTATCCCCTCTGGTTACCACCATGCTCTTGCTTTTCTCCACACTACATTTTATTCCATATTTCTCGACCTTATTATTTAGGATGTCTGTGTGTTTTGGTACTTTCTTACTGCTTGTTCCCCACACCACAATATCATCAGCAAATAGCTTCATCCCCCTTCCTCTATGGGCTTCTTTCGTCTCTTTGGCTATTTCCTCCATCACCATTATAAATAGTTGTGGTGCCTGAATGACGTCATGTGTTTGCTTTACAACTCCCTTTCTCTTCAAGGTTTCCCATACCTTTTCCTTGGGAACACTGTCATATGCTTTCACTATATCGAGAAATGTCATCACCAGATCTTTCCCATACTACTAATGTCTTTCCATCAACTGTCTCATACTAAAGATTGGGTCCACTGATGATCTACCATGAAGAAAGTCATAATGCTCCTCTTCTAACTGCCCTTCCGTTTTTTCTCTCACTCTTCTTTCCAGAATCCTCACCATTATTTTTGCTACTTGGAATGTGAGTGTGATAACTCGACAGTTGTCACATACCTTCCTGTCACTCTTCTTGAAAACTGGGATTATTATTCCCTTTCCTCATTCTTCAGGTACACATTTTTGGGTCCAAATGCATCTTATTAGTCTACATGGCCACTGTAGCCCAACTGGTCCAGCTGTCGTTATCATCTCCACAGTTCTTTCATCTATTCCTGGTGCCTTTCTTGTTTTCATTTTTCTCAGAGCAAGTTCCACTTCTAACACGTTATATCCTCTTCTTCTTCCAAACCCTTGCCCCCCTGCCGTATTTCTATTCCCTTTCCATTGCCGTCCTTCACATTCAGTAATTTATCAAAGTACTCTTTCCATCTTCTCCTTATCTCCTCTGGTTGGATTAATAGCTCTCCTCTTTCCCCTTTCATTAGCTGTGTGTGTGGTTTTTCCTTCTCATCTCATTAGCTAACACAGTGAAATATCCGACTTACAGCAACTGTAAACCAATGTGATAACCACACTTACTAAACATCCAACAAAAAGCCCACAATAGATTAAAACAAAGAAAACTACTAACTGGTCAAACGTGGGGATTGCTTTTACTCAGCATTCTTCACACCTACAAAAATTTAAACGTACGATTCGTCTCTTTAACTGATGTCGCCTGGATTTACATTTCATCAAAATTTTGCAACTCCCTCCAAATTCTCGATTGTCATATACTCTGTCTCGTCTTTCGTGTCCGTCTACAACTTTCCATCAGCATCCTCTATGAACATTAACTTTCCTCTCTTCGCTCTCATTCCCACGCTGGACATCTTCAGTGTTCCTGCGCTTCCCCTGCGCTTCCCTAATCATTAAGCCTAGTACTCTGCAGCAGCTGCAACAATAGGGTACCCTCCACATCCATTCCCAAGAACATAATACGTTTCTCCCACATGACATGAAATCCGCCCAGGGATTTTATACATCGTTCCTACATTAACAGCATGTCAGGTCTGCTCTCTGCATCCTTCCACCCACTTTCCTTCTGCCCCTCGTTAACGCTTGGTTCTATGTTCTCCTTCATAATCCCTCACACTTTCCAAAACACTCCTCCAACAACACATTACTGTACCCCCACTTTTTTTTCCCCCTTTAAGAACAAATTGGGAGGAATAAATAAACTGGTTTCTCCTCCCAGTAAACAAAAATGAGTCTCCTTCGTCTTGTTGGCGAAGAAGCAATCTTTTGGAACAAAAAAAGTTTCTCAAAGCCAAAATCAAATTTCTTTTTCCTTTAAGAACAAATTGTGAGGAATAAATAAGGAAAAGTTTTTTTTAAAGAAAACAAAGACTCCGATTATACTGGTTTCTCCTTCCAGTAAACAAAAATGAGTCTCCTTCGTCTTGTTGGCGAAGAAGCAATCCTTTGGAACAAAAAAAAATTTTTTTCTTTTTTTTTTTTTCAAAGCCAAAATCAAATTTCTTTTTCCTTTAAGAACAAACTATGAGGAAGAAATAAGGAAAAGCTTTTTAAGTCGTCATGCGACTTGTAGTTAAAGTCTAGTTCTTACAGGAGCTCCTGAAGTGTATCCGCCTACAGCATTCCAGCTCGTCCAAAAGTGTCTTCTCATGGCGTAGGCGTGAGTTCTGGGTAGCAGATCTACTCAGTTCGGTTCGTTTTATACAGCTTTCAGCTTCTCAGGGCTTGGACGTTCCAGCTACTAGGTGGGTCATCGAAAGTGCTCCGTAAGAAATTAGAAAAATATTGTTTATAGCGTGGGTTGCGTATCAGGACGCAGTGACGTTCGTTGAGATAAGTCCAGTATCCTATCGTAGACCTGTCGCCTGAAGTAAAAAGATAGCGGATCGTGTGGCCACAGATCCAATTCACAGAGTTAGTTTTGGCGGAGGGATAGAAAGTCTTATCGGGGTAAAAAAGCATGTGGACGTCGATCTGAGCCGGTGTCTGGCGAGTAAGAAACGCCAAAATTCGCCGCGCAAGTGTCCAGACGTCTAGCGCTGTGCCACAGTGGAACCGGTGGACATCCGTGTCATCCACGCCACAGTGGGTGCAGACGGATGAATCGGCGAGATGGATGCGGTGCAGACGATCTCGGTTAACTTGTTTGCCATTCACGGTGATGTACCACGCTGATTGAACGTCTGATTCGAGAAAACGCGCATGGATCGCCTTCCATATGTGTCGCCACACGTACTGTGGATACTTACGTTCGATGGGGTTGGACGGGCGGCACTGCTGTAACAATTCGGAGACTGTTTTCGTAAGGTACAAACGTGGAAGTGGTAAGGACCGGTAGATATAACTGAACTCCAGGAAAAATCGTTGGATGTAATAAAAGGGGGTTGGAATGGTCGATATCAGTACTGGGGCGGACAAGGAGGCCGGTGCAAAGTTGTGAAGCAGGAGGCTAGTAAGGCCCTGCGGGCAACGATGTCAAAGTTTGAGTTGGGAGCTGACGTATAGTGCCTTGACACGAGTCGGCACGTGGATGAGTCCCACCCCGCCACGATCTCGTGGCAGTGCAAGGGATTCATACTGCACCTTGAATAACATCCCCGAACTGACGAAGGAGTCGAAAGCCATCAACAGTCGTCGCGCCAGGAGATTTGGGACTGGTAGTACTTGAGCCACGTGTGGTATACGGGAAGCATGATACATGTTCACGTATTGCGCGCGTTGGGTAACGTCGAGAGCTCGTAGCCGGTGATCTGCGAGATTTGCTCTGATTGTCTGTAGCAAGCGTCTACCATTGATAGCCGCTGAGCGGCGCAGGTCTGCTGTGAAATCAAGTCCAAGACACCGTATGGTGGCGGCGACACTAAGGGGGACAGCGTATCTCTCCGGCAAACCCTCACCAATGAGCAGGACCTTGGATTTTGACACGTTGAGGCAGCTCCCCGACGCTTCGTCGTAAGTCGCCACCCATGTCAGTGCTGCTCGTACTTCATCTTCACTGCGCAGATATAGTACTATGTCGTCTGCGTAGGCTGTACAATAAAAACGGTGGCCTTGCACAGCCATGCTTTCCAAACGTTGGCGCATGCCCTGGAGCAGAGGTTCCAAGGCGAAAGCATACAAAATCGTGGAAAGAGGGCATCCTTGCCGTACAGATCGTGCGATGACCAGGGACGGTGTAAGACGACCATTGTACATGATTTTAGAGGTTGCACTACTCAACAGGCGCATAACCACTGTTACAAAACCATATGCTGAAGAACGGTCCGTAAATAGAAGTGGTCAACACGGTCGAAAGCCTGGCTAAAGTCCAGTGAAGCCAAGGCTCCAGGGAGACGCTGATGATGCGCTAATGCTATCATGTCTCTGTAACGGCAAAGGGCCGTATGGATGTTGTTGTCGCCTCCTAGGGAAGTCTGGTCGCAGGATGTGACGTAACGTGCGACCTTCTTGAGTCGCGATGCCAGTAGCCGTGTGAATATTTTCATGTCGCTGTTGAGCCAAGTAATTGGTCGATAGTCCTGGACCCTCGATAACCCGCGCGGTTTATGTACGGGGATAATAATTCCTTCTAGAAAGGCGCTCGGGACCACTGTCATCGGTGATATCAGCTCTTGTGCGATTGCCGTCCACGTGGAAGCCAACAAATACTGAAAACTTTTATAAAATTCGATGGGTATACCGTCAGGTCCAGGAGACCTGTTATCGGAACCCGCCTTGATAGCATCTACCACTTCATCTGTGGTTACGTCGTCTTGGAGGTCATGCACAGCATCCTCCGGAAGAGTGTTCGTAGTGAGCTGAGCCACTTCTGTGATCAGTGCTGCAGAATGCGGTACGGCTGCGTAGAGCCCGGCAAAATGAGCATGGAGAGCACGACCGATGCTTTGTTGGGTGTCGTGCCGGCGCCCTTCCACATCAGTGAGGACTTGGATCAGAGCTCGTCGTCGTCGTTGTCTTTCCTGAAGGAGGTGGTACATCGACGGACGTTCTTGAGGGATTCGATTAGAAGCTCGAGAACGGACTACAGTGCCTTCCAAGTTACGCCGCATGATCAAGGAGATTTGCGCCTTCGTGCGATGGACCATCGACTGCCGGGCTGGCGAGAAAGGCATCGCCGCACAGTCACGTAGAATGGTGTAGGAGAAGTGCAGGGTATTAGTTTGCCACGCCTTTAATTCCTTCCCAAAACTCATCAGAGTCTTCCTGAGGGTCGGCTTTGCACAGGAGAGCCACCATGATAAAGTGGAGTCATAGGCTTCTCGACGATAGTGGCAGCGTGCCCACGCTTCTTCGACCATACGGCGACAGTCTGAGGAGGTCAGGTGAGCGACATTGAGTTTCCACAGACCACGACTATGCCACACTTGCTGTCGGGCGAGAGTGACGTCACAGAGGTATGCATAATGGTCTGAAAAGGCCAAGGGCCAGACTTCCGCATGACGTGTGCCATCAGCAAGGGAGCGGGTAACGTAGATGCGATCTATGCGGCTTGACGAGTGAGAGGTGTAGAATGTATAGCCCGGTTGAATTCCGTGGAGCTTCTTCCATGTGTCAACAAGTCGGAGACGGTCGATGACCACTGAGAGAGATGCACAAGGGGAATGTCGCGGGAGTTGGTCCGCGGGCTCTTGTGTCGAGTTAAAATCCCCACCGAGTACCAAATCGCCCTGCGGACCGGTGAAGAGGGGTGTGACGCTTTCGGCAAAAAAAGTTTGTCGGTCATGACGGCGGCCAGTGCCGGACGGAGCGTAGATATTAATAATACGCACGCCGAACAGTGTGAGGGCCATACCTAGCGCAGTGGGGAGGTAGATGACGTCCTCTGCAGGGAGTCCGTCGCGTAGCAGGATGGCGACGCCGCTACCGGCATCGGATGCGGGGGAAACATGGGCGTTGTATCCGGTGGGAACTAGGAAGTCAGCCACAAACACCTCTTGTAAGAGTGCTATATCCACATCCGCAGAGCAAATAGTGTCTCTCAACATGGCCAGTTTACGGGGGGCACGAATGGTGGCAAGATTCATCGTGGCGATACGATATTGCTGCGTGCGGCCATCCTCAGTATGTGCAGAACGTGCGGTGGAAGTAGCCGGCAGGTGGAGACCCGCCGGTGGTCCCGCAGTGGTGATAATTACTGGCGGGGCGCCAGCCCCAGTGTCGCCGAGGTGGACTCCTGTGCAGACACGCTGGCAGTCTGTTCGGCCCAGGAAGCTGACGACGTGGACATGTGACGGTCACGTACTTCCGGAACGGGTGTTGTGGATTCCGCAACATGAGTGGCAGGGGGACCGCCGTCATCATTCGTTGACAACGGCGAGGACACGTCCCTGGCTGGGAGAGTAGGCGTCACAGGAGGGGCTCCTGTTGCTGCCACATCGCGTGACTGGACACAATGTGGGAGATCACCGTCAGACATCAGGTCGACATCTTGTGGGGCCGTCTGAGAAAGGGCGTCATCGGAAGGCGTTCGTCGTCGTTTCCTGTGTTTGCGAGGCGACCGCTGTTTTCTGATGTGGCCTTCTGAATCAGAATGTGGTCGCCCGTCGTCTGACGCCGAACCCGTCTGGACAAAGGCAGACGTCGGCACGACACCGAGGTCGACGTCCATGGTTCCAACAGGAACATCGGTTTCGGTCTGCAAACCGGACGGTCCTGAAGCGAGCACTGGAGGTGACGCCGTGCTTGTGTCCTCGGCGCGTTGTGCTGCGGCGGGTGGCGTTGACGATGCTGCTGGCGCAATCGAGATTGGTACGACGGGGTCCTGTGCAACCTTGGCGTAGGTGATGGGTAAGGACGTGACCGTCGAAGCCTGGGTCTCTTCACGTAACGGCGTCTGTATTAAACGGCGGTGTAAGCATTCGGAACGTACATGTCCCTCCTGGCCACATCCTGCGCACGTTCGTGGCTGTCCATCATACATGACGATGGCCCTCACACCGCCAATCAGCAGGTACGATGGGACATGTTTCGTCAGCTCAATTTTTATTTGCCTGACGCCATTTAATACGGGGTAGGTCGTAAATGTTTGCCACTTCTCCGCGACGTGACCCAAGACGGTGCCATATGGTTGGAAAGCGGCAATGACCACATCCTGAGGCACCTCGAACGGGAGTTCAAACACCCGCAATGTCCGGAGACCGAATCCAGCATGGGCGACTGTCACAGCACCCATATGTCCATCCGAGTGTTTAAATTTTAGTCCGGTGGCATGACGGTGAATTATGTCATTGCAAATTTCCTCCGTCGACATCTT
Organism: Schistocerca piceifrons; assembly: GCF_021461385.2. Classification (NCBI taxonomy): domain Eukaryota; kingdom Metazoa; phylum Arthropoda; class Insecta; order Orthoptera; family Acrididae; genus Schistocerca; species Schistocerca piceifrons. The sequence continues at coordinate 464,897,939 of NC_060140.1, read as the reverse complement.
GATGTAGACAACACTTCCAGTGATGAAAAAATGTATGCCGATTACGTCCTGGGGGTTCAAACGTAGATCCTCACGTATGAACTGTTCGACTTCGAAAGCTCTGGGTCGTGGATGTTCGGCCTGAAACGTTACTTTGATCGTTGCACGGCGGTACGAGTGCGCCATGGTGTACGTTAGTACTGGACTCGATAGACACAAACACCGCGACGCGGAAGTAAACACCGCCGAGAGCGGAGCGTCACACGGCGCGCGGAGCAGCTCCGCACGCTAGCACGGCTGCGAGCCGACGACTAAAGCAAATGCTCCTTTTTGTAAAAGCTAAGCTTAAGTTACTCTGTTCGAAGTATATCCGCATTTTTGAGTACTTTTAATAAAGATGAACTTTTTTACATTTTTTAAAATTACACGTCTATACGTTATTAATACTGAAGAGCTCCACCGCACTGCTGCCAGCTGAAATGAAACCCTTCTCTAACTGCTTTATTAATAATAGTTATTGGTTATTGCATTTATAGAGGCGTTCCTGCCAGTGTTGCACTATGAATGACCATTGACACGGAACATTTCAAAAAATATTTAAAAACCCTTATCTTCTGCTTCACTGTCTAGGGGACGACTAGGTGTCATATTCATCTTATTAACGGTCAAAGGTTTCCATTGTTTACGCAGATTGAAAGCTGTGTCTTACAGTCTGCTTTGTATTTCCTTTAAAAATATCGCTTAAACGAATAAAAAAAGAAAAGACAGGTGCTACAACTCTCAGAACAAAATCAATTAAAACCAACTATTGAACACATTGCGCTAAAGAACAGGAACATGAAATGCACTGTCTTGCATTGACTAAAAAGAATGCCTTTGCGCGACATTACAAAGGCCATTATTTGCTCGAGAACATTCAAGAAAATTACGAAGTTTTAATTGCGTCTTTTATTTATCAAAGCGTAACTTACAGTGAAGTTACATATTTCGTAGAACAGGAAATTAAAATCTATCCAGCATGCACTGTTTTCATTTAAACGAGTACAAGTTTTTGATTTGTACATTCTCCAATTTTTTTGGTTCTTTTACATAGCGATTTTTCGATTTTTTTCAGTCAATGTCAAAAGCACTGCTTAGTTTCAACATGGAAACCAAAATCTTCAGTGTGTGGTACAAATTTTTGAAGGGCTGATTTTCAGTAACGTATCTGAAATGTCGTGTATGTGTAGGTGGCTTGCTGCAAATAATAGATAGTACTTAACGGAAATGTTCAGCACTGAGCACTGACTAATCTCTCGAAAAATATCTCAGTTTATCTACTATTGTTTTTGATTAAGTAATTAATGAAATGACAAAATTCAGGTAACACTGGCTTCATCGACGTGCTGTGTATGTTAATAACATAAAAGAAGTGGTTCTGTTGCATCCGATACAGTTTAGATAAACGAATTTGGCCGAAAGTGTCGTGAAATACATAACAAAGTGTATTGAAAAGCAGATATGAAATAGAAATTCTTCCAATCCATATGTGGCATACAGCAAACCACTGCTTAACAGTATTGGTTAAAAACACTCTTGGTTGCAATTTTTGTTTTTTGTTTTTCGACTACGCGTTTCTCCTCATTTAGGCATCTTCAGGTTATCTTAATTTGGTATTTCTTAGAAGGATCCTGTAGCCTTTTGGCTGCACTGACTAAAGGATGCTTCTAAGAAATACCAATTTAAGATAACCTGAAGTTGCCTAAATAAGGCGAAACGCGTAGTTGAAAAATAAAGAACTAAAATGGCAACCAAGACTGTTTTTAGCCCTTTGGCTACACCGACTAAAGGATCCTTCTAAGAAATACCAAATTAAGATAACCTGAAGATGCCTAAATAAGGCGAAACGCGTAGTTGAAAAATAAAGAACTAAAATTGCAACCAAGACTGTTTTTAACCAATACAAATTTGAAATGCGGTATCGCACGCTTCATCTGTGACAATTAATGTCTTTCAGGCGAGGGAATGAAATACCAGTAAGTAAAAAAGAAAGGTCTGCGTAAGATTTCCTCAGTAATACCGTGTGTTAGACTGACAACTTTTCAAAAAGTCTGTTGCCAGCTTCCACGGATCAGTAGAGAAAGTCTTACATATTAGCCAACGAGGCCAGTTACGTAGATTAATGGGAATTTACGTGGAAAAGAATGAGTAATTGTGCTTGTGCAAATCGTCAAAGCCTAATACAAGTAGATTGTGAACGGTGATCGCAGTTGCGATAGCGAATAAAGCAGACTGCGTATTGGAAAAGCACTTAATGAGTACATTGGACGGTTTAGACGTCGATAACGCGTCGGCGCGTCTTGTCGCCGGGTCTGAGGCTCCGGAACGCCGTCCGCCGACAAGGAGGCGTCGCCGATGGCGGAGAGATGAGGCCCAGCAGCCGGCGCGGAAAGGCGGGTCCGTGCGCTGTTTCCGCGTCTCCGGTCAGGCGTCGATAGCCATCTGAGGCGGCAGGTAGGCAGGCAGGCAGGCCGCAGTGCGCCTGCGCGCAACGCCCACCGCTGCCGGCGAGTTCCCATCACGCGACGTCGGCCGCCGCCGCCAACAACAAGAGGTGAACTCGTGTCGCCGCCGCTAAATACCTCGCTAATGAACACGGGCCACCGTGCGATACCTCTCCGCGCTGCTAGCGGTGCTAACAAGACAACTGCGCGGCTAATTAAAAAAGGAACGAGACGAAGGAGGTGAATTCCTCACTCCCTCTCTCTCTCTCTCTCTCTCTCTTTCTCCCCTCTCTTCCGAGGAGAGAGAAAAAAATATTTGTACGGCGACAAGTGGCTGGCGCAACGCCATTTATCAGCGTTGATGAGCGCTCCCCGGAGAGAGAGCTGTGATTGCACGCGGGCGGAGCGCCGTACAATACTCGGCGCCGGCTGCTGCTTCTGGCTGCCGCCTCTCCTCTTCCTCCGCCTCCTCCGTCCTCCGTCCCGCCGGCGGACGGTATTCGCAAATGAGAAACAAGAGTCGGTCTGCGCGGTGATGGACGCGCCGCCATCCATCTGGAGTCGTCTAAAGCGGCGCAGTGGGCGGCTGTAGTATCTTAATTGATCGGCATCTGCGTCGCCGCTCGTTGGCCGCCCCTTGTCTGCCGCCTTCGCTTCTCCGGGAGCGCCGCTGATGGATGCCGAGGCAGAACGGGTGCAGGCGCGGCCCCTGGCCGCGCGACGGACGGCGACCAATTTGTAAAAGCGCCCCCTTCCCCCCTACCCCCCTGGCCGACCGCCGGCGCGCCGTTTCATTCCTGCGGGCGGATTAGTAATTACGGGCCAGGCAGCGGGCTTTATCCAGCGCGGGGTGTACCTGCCGCGTCGGCCACTTCGTCATCTGGTCTCACACCGAGGTGCCATCTCGACTGATGAGCTGCCGCGGCCGTTTCTTGGCCGTGGGAATGTCGGGTGGGCCCGCCTTCGCTGCCAACGGCGCGCTGAAAGTGAGCAGTCAACCAGACGACTATTAATTAGGCTTCAGAACTGCAAAGCAGTAGGAGTAACTACTTCCTAAAGCCAAGCACGCATAAATATTTCTTTATTTACAACAACCGACTTCGACAGGCTCTGCTGTGATCTTCAGGTCTTCAAAAAAGTTGTTAAAAATCCCGTTCATTCCGAGTTTATAAAAAAACTTTTTGGAGATCTAAAGGTATCAGGAAGTCTGTTTAAACCGGTTGTTGTAAATAAACAAGTATTTATGCGATCTTGGCTGTAGAAAGTTTCTGCCACGTAAAACAGATGGCTCCTTCTGACTTTTCGGCATGAGAGAGTTAAAGCATTGGGAATAGACAGAAGTTAAGGCTGAGTTATGGACTGAGCCATGGCGCCCGATTTATCGCCGACGCTTGTGGCGAATGAGATGCCACAAGGTGGCATCGTCTATGGTTATCATATAAGGAGAAGACGGGAGATGGAGTTGCGTGGGTATAGAGATGCGCATTAGCAGGTGGTGCTCTCCAGCGACGGAGCTATTAGACAGTTAACAAAAAATGGTTCAAATGGCTCTGAGCACTATTGGACTTCTGAGGTCATCAGTCTCCTAGAACTAAGAACTATTTAACCTAACTAACCTAAGGACATCACACACATCCATGCCCGAGGCAGGATTCGAACCTGCAACCGTAGCGGTCGCGCGGTTCCAGACTCTAGCGCCTAGAACCGCTCGGCCACCCCGGCGGGGTGAGTTAACAAGTGGTAGTGCTTTGCTCTGCAAGCATTATGAGAACGGTGTTCCCGAAAAGAATGCTCATCTTGCAAAATTCCCTTGTGGTTACTTATTGTAGCGCGTCACATCTTTAAGAGCTACTATTTTAGATTTAACTAAGTGGAAAATAATGTTGATAATGCGAAATCCCGACAATATGTATAGTTCTCAAAGTAGAGAGTTTGCATAAAAACTTAATCTGATCGACGCTATCTGAATGGAACAATAATTTTTCGACTGATTTAATGTAATTGAAAGTATATACCTGAACTCTGTTTGATTCCTTATAACTTAATGTAAGTGAAGGTACCACATACAAACACTGATAAATACTCAAATTTATTCGTGAACACATCTACTACACTGAAGAGACAATGAAACTGGTACACATCCTTAATATCGCGTAGGGCCGCCGCGAGTACGCAGAACTGCCGCAACACGACGTGCCATGGACTCGACTAATGTCTGATGTAGTGCTGGAGTGAACCGATACCGTGAATCCTGCAAAGCTGTCCATAAATCCGTAAGAGTGCAAGGCAATGGAGATCTCATCTGAACAGCACATCGCAAGGCATCCCAGATATGCTCCATAATGTATTTGTCTGAGAAGTCTAGGGGACAGTGGTGGTGTTCAAACTCAGAAGAGTTTTCCTGGCGACACTCTGTAGCATATAGCATGTAGGGTGTCGCACTGTCCTGATGGAATTGTACAAGTCCGTGGGAATGCACCATGGACATGAATTAATGCAGGTGACCAAACAGGATGCTTAAGTACGTGCCACCTGTCAGAGTCGTATCTAGACGTATCAGAGGTTCCCTGTCACGCCAACTGAACACGCCCCTCACAATTACAGAGCCTCCACGATCTTGAACAGTCCCCTGCTGACATGTAGGGTCCATGGATTCATGAGGTTGTCTCCAAACCCGTACACGTCCAACCGCTCGATACAATTTAAAACGAGACTAATCCGACTGGGCAAAACGTTTGCAGTCATCAACAGTCCAATGTCGTTGTTGAAGGACCAAGGAGAGCCGTAAAGCTTTGTGTCATACAGTCATCGCGGGTACACGAGCGGGCCTTCGCCTTCGAAAGCCCATACCGATGATGTTTCGCCGAATGGTTCGCACGCTGACACTTGTTGAGGACCCAGCACTGAAATCTGCAGCAATTTGCGGAAGGGTTGCACTTCTGTCACGCTGAACGATTCTCTTCAGTCGTCGTTGGTCCCATTCTTGGAGGATTTTTTTCCTTCCGCAGCGCAGTGCAGCGGAGATTTGAAGCTTTACCGAATTCCTGATACTCACGGTACACTTGTCAAATGGTCGTATAGGAAAATCCCCCTTCATCGCTACTTCAGAGATGCTGTGTCCCATCGCTCGTGCGCCGACTATAGCTCCTCGTTCAAACTAACTTATATCTTGATAATCTGCCATTGTTGCAGCAGCAACCGATGCTACAACGACACGAGACGCTTGTTGTCTTATATAGGGTGGTCCATTGATAGTGACCGGGCCAAATATCTCGCAAAATATGCATCAAACGAAAAAACTACAAAGAACGAAACTCGTTCAGCTTGAAGGGGGAAACCAGATGGCGCTATGGTTGGCCCACTAGATGGCGCTGCCATAGCTCAGACGGATATCAACTGCGTTTTTTTAAAATAGGAACCCCCACTTCTTATTACACATTCGTGTAGTATGTAAAGAAATATGAATGTTTTAGTCGGACCACTTTTTTCGCTTTCAGATACATGGCGCTGTAATAGTCACAAACGTATAAGTACGTAGTATCAGCCGCGAGGGATTAACCGAGCGGTCAAAGGCGCTGCAGTCATGGACTGTGCGGCTGGTCCCGGCGGAGGTTCGAGTGCTCCTTCGGGCATGGGTGTGTGTGTTTGTCCTTAGGATAATTTAGGTTAAGTAGTGTGTAAGCTGAGGGACTGATGACCTTAGCAGTTCAGTCCCATAAGATTTCACACACATCCGAACGTAGTATCACGTAACATTTCGCCAGTGCGGACGGTGTTTGTTTCGTGATACATTACCCGTGTTAAAACGGACCGTTTATCAGTTGCGGAAAAGGTCGATATTGTCTTGATGTGTGGCTATTGTGATCAAAATGCCCAACGGGCGTGTGCTATGTATGCTGCTCGGTATCCTGGACAACATCATCCAAGTGTCCGGACCGTTCGTCGGATAGTTACGTTATTTAAGGAAACAGGAAGTGTTGAGCCACATGTGAAACGTCAACCACGACTTGCGACGAATGACGATGCTCAAGTACGTGTTTTAGCTGCTGTCGCAGCTAATCCGCACATCAGTAGCAGACAAACTGCGCGAGAATCAGGAATCTCAAAAACGTCGATGTTGAGAATGCTACATCAACATCTGTTGCAACCGTACCATATTTCTATGCACCAGGAATTGCATGGCGACGACTTTGAACGTAGTGTACAGTTCTGCCACTGGGCACAAGAGAAATTACGGTACGATGACAGATTTTTTGCACGCGTTGTATTTAGCGAAGAAGCGTCATTCACCAACAGCAGTAACATAAACCGGCATAATATGCACTATTGGGCAACGGAAAATCCACGATGGCTGCGAGAAGTGGAACATCAGCGACCTTGACGGGGTAATGTATGGAGCGGGATTATGGGAGGAAGGATAATTGCCCCCCATTTTATCGATGGTAATCTAAATGGTGCAATGTATGCTGATTTCCTACGTAATGTTCTACCGATGTTACTACAAGATGTTTCACTGCATGACAGAATGGCGATGTACTTGCAATATGATGGTTGACCGCCACATAACTCGCGTGCGGTTGAAGCGGTATTGAATAGCATATTTCATGACAGGTGGATTGGTCGTCGAAGTACCATACCATGGCCTGCACGTTCACCGGATCTGACGTCCCTGGATTTCTTTCTGTGGGGAGAGTTGAAGGATATTTGCTATCGTGGTCCACCGACAACACCTGACAACATGCGTCAGCGCAATGTCAATGCATGTGCGAACATTACGGAAGGCGAACTACTCGCTGTTGAGAGGAATGTCGTTACACGTATTGTCAAATGCATTGAGGTTGATGGATATCATTTTGAGCATTTATTGCATTAATGTGGTATTTACAGATAATCACGCTGTAACGGGATGCGTTCTCAGAAATGATAAGTTCACAAAGGTACATGTATCACATTGGGACAACCGAAATAAAATGTTCAAACGTACCTACGTTCTGTATTTTAATTTAAAAAACATACCTGTTAGCAACTGTTCGTCTAAAATTGTGAGCCATATGATAGTGACTATTACAGCGCCATCTGTCACAAAGTGAAAAAAGTGGTCCCACTAAAACATTCATATTTCTTTACGTACTACACGAATATGCAATAAAAAATAGGGGTTCCTATTTAAAAATACGCAGTTGATATCCGTTTGACCTATGGCAGCGCCATCTAGCGGGCCAGCCATAGCGCCATCTGGTTTCTCCCTTCAAGCTAGACAAGTTTCGTTCTTTGTAGTTTTTTCGTTTGACGCTTATTTCGTGAGATATTTGGCCCGGTTACCATCAATGGACCACCCTGTATAGTCGTTGCCGATCGCAGCGCCGTATTCTACCTATTTATATACCTCTGTATTTGAAAAAGCATACCTATACCAGTTTCCGTGGCGCTGGAATTTCTAACAACATAAGATTCAGCTACGAAAACTGTGAAAGTTCTGCTTATTGAAATACAGGTGGAAGATTAAGTGGGTAGCAGTGTTCCTCCCACATCTATGAATTTACTACTTGTCCACTTGATAGGTTATGCTCTAGTAAATTACAGTGGTAAATGAAATCTATATAATGCTGTAAATTCCTGAGCGAAGAAGTGACTGGTAGTTGGTAAGTATTCACATTCAATGCAAGTGCGGTGAACCTGAGTCAGGAGATCGCCTTGGACCATGAAATCGAATTGAGCTACTCTGCTTGTACTGTGAATTACGCTTACTGTAAATATGACTGTGGTACGCCGATATATACGCTGCAGATATGATGGCTTCATAGTGAAGTCTATGTCGTCATCGTCCTGTCGCATCTCGTAGATGTTGCAGGCTCAACCGTGATCCAGCACCAAATCGAACCGCCCTCAATTGCTACCATAGCCGGATTTGATACAGGCAACCCGCTGGCCAAAGCGCAAGTCGATGCGGACACCTCCGTCTCGTAAACCGTACTCGATGCACACACCTCCGTCTCCTAACCCCAAGCCAATGTAGACATCTCGATGTCCAAACCCCTAGTCGATGCGAACACCTCCGCGATCAAACCCGCAGTGTCTGGCACGAACTCAAGTCTTGCTAATTTCTTCCCGCCAAACAATGCCAGGTACCAATTTCAAAATTAAGAAGCACTGCGGTCCAATCGCGAGGTTTCCCTGCAACTAGAGAATCTCGCGAAAGTAACGCGTCTCTTCAGTCGCCAAATCACAAAAGAAGAATCTCTCCTACTACCAAATACACTGACTTCATTGCTGCGCTCCTAACGTCACTATGCTAATCGACGTTTTTCCGCAAACGCTGTTAGCCTCGCAACTGAGAACCTGGGAAATTAAAAAAGATCCACTACGGGGCTAGACTTTGATTCCTGTAGCCCACGCTTTCTACAAGTATAAATGTTTTTCTTCAAACATGGTCCTCGAAACACCCCGACTCCTGCTCTCGGCACCACACTGCTCTCCAACTAGACACTAGGCTGTGGTGTTGTACAGATGACCAGAAGCTTGCCACCCTTGGGGCGGCCAGGCCGGCCTCAGTTCTAAGAAACCACCAACTAAATCGCTGATGTCTGCTCCTAGCCGGTAGCATTTCGTAGTGGTATTCCCTGCTCGCTCGTCACAAACCCAATGCACTGTATATTCATGTGCCCACCACAAACATTCACAAACGACTGAGCCTGTCACCATTACAATAAAGAAAAGAAATTAAAATCACCTAAAGCGTCGTACTGCCCATCACTGTGATTGCATATCATCAACAAAAGTTCTCATTCCGATCTGCCCTGTTGTCAGTCTTTGAATTACAAAATCACACTCTCATTTTTACGAAAAATGTTATGGCGTAAAGTCAAGCGTGCCTCCAGTCCTAAACAAAAGATCACAGAGGGCTGTGAAGAAGAGGTCAGTCAATTTCACGCTGACCGACCCTTCTCCAAGACGACAACGCGACAGCAGCGCCCTACGAAGAGGACGTAAGAGCCGCGCCGAATGGTCGCGGGCCTTTCTACAGCTGCATCAAGATTAAGCACTTCAAGACCAGCGGCTTAGGAACTGTATATAGTGAAGAGATTTCTTATTTGCTCGTCGCCCTTCGCTTGCAACACTTCTGTGATATTGTCAAAGTTAAGCATTGTCAATTATTCATTTCGTAATAAAACTCTTTAATACTATTTGCTTGAATTACTGTCTAGCAATCCGAGAAAGCGGGTTTCCTAGACACCCAACATTTGACAAGTAGTCAGGATTCAACATTGATGACTGGTATTGCAAAGAACCCAGTGCCTGATGGCTACGGATTTTCTTTTGTGTTTTGCTGGCGCCTTAATTCTACTTTGACTTTATCGTTGCAGGGGTACGTTTACATGCTTTAACAGTACCTCTTATAGTGTTTTTTGCTGATCAGTGTTTTCAGGTGGGCGTTGCAGAATTTTTCTTTGCTTTTGTACTTACTTTTTGGTGCTTGCCTTGTCTGTTTATTACATTTATCTCTTCCAAAATCAACAACCCACCTCTCCCACACCCTTCTCAGGTAGCTCAACTGCAAGCGATAGATGCAACGCAGCTAACACAGATGTTTCAGTTTCAGACTCAGCAAACTGATCGCTGCTAAATACGGTACAGCAGCTACTGACCACTCAAGCTACTAACGCAGCATTAACGACAACTACTGTAGCTCTGAGTGCCGTACCACCTTTCCGCCAGTTTAATGCACAAGAGGAATGGCTCGAGAGGTTGCAACAGTTTGAAGATGATGTAATTGCTCACAACGTACCAGGTACTGTGAAAATACGTTACTTTCTGTCAACAGTAGAAAGTGTAGTGTTTCGCCTCTTTCAGAAATTATTCCCTAACTCAACTCCGAGTGAACTTTCCTACGATCGGGTTGTAGTTTCACTAACTATTATGACTAACAAGTGAATGTGGTAGCAGCTCTGTTACCAATTATCTAGCCGGCCGCGGTGGCCGTGCGGTTCTGGCGCTGCAGTCCGGAACCGCTGGGCTGCTACGGTCGCAGGTTCGAATCCTGCCTCGGGCACGGACGTGTGTGTCGTCCTTAGGTTAGTTAGGTTTAAGTAGTTCTAACTTCTAGAGAACTGATGACATCAGAAGTTAAGTCCCATAGTGCCCAGAGCCATTTGAACCAGCCAAACAGGCAAACGGAATTAAATCATGCCCTCGATGCTATTCACGGCACAAACACAGTGTTACACTTGCGTCAAGAAAGGTCACATACAACCCGTATATTTGCAATGAAACAAAAAGAGGAATTCTGCCCACTCACAAAAACCTAATTACAAGGCCCATTTAATCAATGCAGTGTATTCAAAGCCTGCTGAAGGCATTAGCAAAACTAGCAAGCGAACACTTTCTTCAGTGCTACAGCAGTCCAAAAAACCTTTTGTTCATTTGCATCTCAGTGGAGAACGTGTGAAATTTCAGTTGGACACAAGTGCCTCTGCTACATTGCTGAATCGTAACACATATGAACTGTTAGGCTCCTCACACCTGTCTAAAAGTAGGACACACCTGACGGCATATAAAGGACAAGACATCCCCATTCTTGGAAAATTTACGTGGCCTGCCCTGTATCACTCACATACGCGAACTGTAACATTCACTATGCTCCATTCACGTGATTGTGAGAACATATTTCGTCTTCATTCATCTGATTTGTTTGGCTTTAAAATTCACGACAATCTTTTGTCAGTGACAGCATTCAGTCCCAAAGACAGTGTAGCTAGCTTGCTGAAAGAATTCCCTGAATTCTTTTCTGAAGGTTTGGATATGGCTCACAATTTTGTTGCACATCTTACTATGACAGACAATGCTCAACCGAAATTTTACAGGCCCAGAACTGTTCCAATTGCATTATGGGACAAAGTTACTGCTGAGATTAAAACATTGCAAGATAGCGGAGTTATTGCGCCCATATCAGCTAGTCAATGGGCAAGTCCAGTGGTTTTTCTCCCCAAACCTTCAGTTAGAATTCGCCTCTTTGTTGACTTTCAGTCTACAGTCAACCCACTAAATGTGATTGATGCTTATCCAATGCCACACCTAGAGGATCTCATGGACAGATTAGATGCTGGTCGCTTCTTTGCGCCAGACCAAAGGCCGTATGGTGGGGTACAACTGGAAGCCTGACGTCCCCTGCAGCCACATCTTGAAGTCCCTCAGAGCAAAATGGTTCAAATGGCTCTGAGCACTATGGGACTCAACTGCTGTGGTCATAAGTCCCCTAGAACTTAGAACTACTTAAACCTAACTAACCTAAGGACATCACACACATCCATGCCCGAGGCAGGATTCGAACCTGCGACCGTAGCGGTCGTGCGATTCCAGACTGTAGCACCTTTAACCGTTCGGCCACTCCGGCTGGCTTCCCTCAGAGCATCCACGCTCCTGCCACCCCCGACGTTGTCGAGCCCGCTATACGACGATGGTCCGTTGCTTTGTGGTGGGAGGGGGGGGGGGGAGGGGGGAGGAATGTTTCGAAGTGAAGTCAAGCGCCGGCACGCCAGTCCGAAACCAGAGAGCACATAGGGCTGTGAAGAAGACGTCAGCCAATTCCACGCTGACCAACCCCTCTCCAGGACGACAACGCGACGGCAGCGCCCTCTATGTGAAGAGGACATGAGCGCCGCGCCGACTGGTCGCGGCCCACTTGTACCGCTGCATCAAGATTAGGCACTTCAGAACCAGCAATTTTTGAACTGTATATACTTATGTCTTATTGTCTAAGTTAATTATTATCATTGATTCATTTCGTAATAAAACTCTTTCATACGATTTGCCTGAATTGTTGTCTAACGGTTCGAGAAAGCCATGCAGTATTACCTGCCCCATTTTAAGCTGTGTTTCTGGGTTTGGGCTAGTGCATGACAGGACAGTGCTCCATGGACTGCAGTTGATAGCCAGCTGTAAGCAAGAGGGCTGCCTCCTGTCAAGGAGCGTGAATTCCTTGGGACGGATTGCTACCCAGTGTCACGGCGGAAGGACTGACGTCTACAGTGATGTATCTGGGAAAAACCTTTGCGAAAACGACATGGCAGTTGAGCAGTATATTCAAACCTACACTTAGTCATGCTGAGGTTCCTACGCTGGTGTTGGTTGGTTGGTTGTTTGGGGAAGGAGACCAGACAGCGTGGTCATCGGTCTCATCGGTTTAGGGAAGGAAGTCGGCCGTGCCCTTTCAAAGGAACCATCCCGGCATTTGCCTGGAGTGATTTAGGAAAATCACGGAAAACCTAAATCGACATATTATCCGTTTCACCTAGAGAAATTACCAGCCTATATCATCGTGGTTCCCAGTCTATCGTATGGTATTTTATTTATTAAGGGTTCACTGAGAGCGCATTGTAATCTAAGCTGTACTGAGAGTAATGTGTAACATCAAGAAAGTGTGTCCTCTACATTGCACGTAGACAAGCGTTGCTGTGTAGTGCTGACCCATATGACAGGCGAATACTGTTACCATTAAGCTACGGTTACGTACTTCTTTGTATCTGGCCTTAAATTTCCTGAGCCATTGAAAAACTATTTCAAGCAAAATATTTTAAACTTTGTGGCTCATTCAGCTGTGGCCGTTGTGTAATAATTTAAAGTTTCTCTTCAAGTTTTCAGTACTTACGTCTGTTATTTTATTGTACATCTGAGTCACCTGTATTTATTATGCTTTTTTGTGTTACAGGTAGCTTATTTATTGTATCATTAAAGTCTTGAAACTATAAGTGGTTATGTGGAGGCCGTGGCGCACGCTATAGTAAACAAAGGTGGTTCGTTGTAACCCCATTGCCACTGGGGTATTCACATTGTACAGTAGAGCTTGCATAGCCACAGGTTCTGGAAATAGCAGTTATAGACCATCTATATTGTTTTCATTAAAGAACGTTTTTAAGCATCGAAGATTCATGCATCATCATTGAGTTTCAAGAGTTTTAATTGGCTGCCGAATTTCTTTAAATAACTTAGATTTTTTAATAGTGAGTGTCCGCCTGCTTAGCTGAATACGCTGGCACGGTAGCTGAGCGTGTTTGGTCAGAGAGCTGGTTGGTCTCTGTAATAAAAAGACTGAGTGAAGGAATCGACAGCGAACTTCCACGGATGTCATGTGACGTCCGTTACGACCAAATAGAATAAAAATCGTCGTAACATGTTTGCCTAACCTGCAGCAAGCCTCGGTTTGATCCCCGGTCGGTTTGGAGATTTTCTATCGTCGTGGATTGGATGTTCTGTTGTCTTCATTACCATTTCATCCAGTCGTCCAATGTGACGTCCCTTAGGTAAGAGTTGCAACTCGGCGGCCGCACTTCCCCGGATGGGGCGTTATAGCCATCAATGCCACAAAACCACTTTTTTTCCTTTACAATGAGTTTAATAACTGCTTTTGGTTGATGTTAATTAAATTCATTTTAATCAAAATTATTATTTTCTGATATACATTGTGGACTTGGTGTGTTGAAACTGTGTGTGCCGGCCGCTGTGGCCGAGCGGTTCTACGCGCTTCGGTCCGGAACCGCACTGCTGCTGCGGTCGCAGGTTCGAATCCAGCCTCGGGCATGGATGTGTGTGATATCCTTAGGTTAGTTAGGTTTAAGTAGTTCTAAGTCTAGGGGACTGATGACCTCAGATGTTAGGTCCCATAGTGCTTAGAGCCACTTGAACAATTTTTCTTAGAGACGTTATGGAGGCTATCGAAGTATACAGGGAGTAAGTCGACTACAGTCAGGAAAACGAAACGTGGACATTCAAGGTAATCTTCGCCATACACTGTTCAGTAGTTTGCATACGATTTACATGGAAGTAGATATATAGGTACAATTTAAAATATCTATAACAATAATAAATAAAAGACAAAACGAAATCTTTAATATTATAAGGTTCTGCCAACGCAAATTTTATTGCAGTTGGTCGAGCAATGAAGCAAGAGACCGAAACTTCACGATCGAAAAAAGCGATATAGGGAAGTACAAAGTTTATTAATTACAAAAATAATGAATATTTCAGGTCTGTTGAGTGGTTTTCGATGGATACTGGGAACCATTACGATAGAGGACCATCCGAAAAGCAGTAGCAGTTAAGGCAATGGAGAACAACGATTTAACTGAGTAACCATGAGCAAGGTGGAGAGTTGTTGTTGTACGATCTCACAGAAGTGGAGCGTGCAGATTGTTTCCTTGGAGGAAATAAGGGAGATTAAAGTCTGCAATGAGGTGAGGGGGACAGACTTCTTTCGGAGGAAAAAATCCACCGTGTCGTTATCAACAGACTCATCTCAACACTGGGCAGAACGGTGGCCGGCCGGGACTGGACCTTTCTTGGAGATGTCTGGTCCAGTTTCAGAGAGACATAAGTGTTGATGGGATGAGAAGATGCTACATCAGTGATAACCATCACTCCCTTGCTCTATTATGACTGCAGACGCTGGGTGTCGTTTACAGGAGCCAGTAAGTACATTCATTTCGCTAATTCTCCTGATAGAGAAACCAATCATACGTAGCAACAGCGACACTACTCTTACGCCTTCTTTACGATACATCTTGCCGACTTAAGCCGGGCGTAAATGTTTCATCTAAACAGTGTGCCGTTATAAAATGGTTCAAATGGCTCTGAGCACTATGGGACTTAACTTCTGAGGTCATCAGTCCCCTGGAACTTAGAACTACTGAAACCTCCCGCACCCGGGTTCCCGGGTTCGATTCCCGGCGGGGTCAGGGATTTTCTCTGCCTCGTGATGACTGGGTGTTGTGTGATGTCCTTAGGTTAGCTACATTTAAGTAGTTGTAAGTTCTAGGGGACTGATGACCATATATGTTAAGTCCCATAGTGCTCAGAGCCATTTGAACCAACTACTGAAACCCAACTAACCTAAGGACATCACACACATCCATGCCCGAAGCAGGATTCGAACCTGCGACCGTAGCGGTCGCGCAGTTCCAGGCTGTAGCGCCTAGAACCACTCGGCGTGCCGTTATAAGATAGGGCCCTGGAAGTACAACCGTATGCATTGGTAATTTTCCTTACCTTAAGGACGATGCTGACTGAAGATGGCTATATTTTGCTTTGGCTAATTAAATCAGAAAAAATTTACGTATATTAGTATTTAAACCATCGATAAGTATTAATTTTCCAAACTGTATAAATCTTCTGACATGAATTTCTCCTTCTGTTACGGAAGATGAAGTACATCTCAGCAAGCGAATACTGCGGTCGTTTCTAGGATATGATAGATTCTTTCTTTCATTTCTCCTGAATACGTGCAAGTTGCGTTGACAATATTATGTACCAGGCGATCTGAAAGTTCCCGTTTGAAGGACGTTGCTGCATCGTATAGGCAGCCTAGCGCGACTACGATGCGAGTGTGTAAGCACCAACATGTAGACAAGCGATTAGTGAGACGTTCGTTTCTTCCGAAGTGCGGACGGTAAATGCGTGAATGTGAATTATGGCGATGTTAGAATCAAATGTGTCCAAAGAGGATCAACGTGCTGTTACTCTTTCCTTGGCCGCTAAACGACAAACACCGACGTCTCCCCATCTGACTCCCACGATCTCTGTATCTTAAAAACGACCTTGAAGGGTTGACAATTTCTGTCAGTCGAGGATGTGCACCAGGAAGTTACAGACATTTTTTTTTATACAGCAGGACACGGTGTTTTTGGGTAAGGTGGGGCTTTACAACTGTCAAGTAATTGTGGAACTTCACTGTAGATGACCATCAGCTGTTTATTTTTGTGCCCAATGCTACCGGTTTCGATCAGTAGTGCTGTGTCTTCCGAGCAAGACAAGGCCAGGTAAAAGTGCCGCGGGCGGCGCTGAAGATGAAGATACCGACTTCGCCTCGGCCACTTGCTGGCCGAGTACAATCCGCCAATGACCGAACGACAACTTACAGAAGCCTACTCGGAAGATAGAAGAGCAACACTAGCCCACTTGGTTATAGATCATTGCCCGGGGCTGCCTTAGAAAGCGAACGTTGTTTAGTGAACTATAACTGAACGCACAGATGTAAATTGCATTTGCTTTGCACTGTGAAGTTCACGTACGGTTAATTCCACTTAGCCATTGAGGGCCTTTTTTGTGTTATATTACATGCAGTGTTGCAGACTTCATTATTCGACAAACCACAAAAATAAATAAATCTTTTTAAATCTTTTGTGTGACTTCGTTACTGAACTGATGGAGTGCTGTAGAACTTTCGTTCTCCTACCCTGTTACCTGATCCTGGGGCATAGCTGTGTAATAGTGGCAAGGAGAAACTGTCTTCGATCGACTGACTTTATTGACTAAAAAAGTCATCAGAAGATCAAAACAAACTGCAAGACTATTTAGAAAAGATATCTGAATGGTGCGAAAAGTGGCAGTTGACCCTAAATAACGAAAAGTGTGAGGTCATCCACATGAGTGCTAAGAAGAACTCGTTAAACATCGGTTACACGGTAAATCAGTCTAATCTGAAAGCCGTAAATTCAACTAAATACCTAGGTATTACAATTACGAACAACTTAGATTGGATGGAACACATAGAAAATGTGTGGGGAAGGCTAACCAAAGACTGCGCTTTATTGGAAGTGTAACAAACCCGCTAAGGTCCTGTTTTAAAATACTGCTGCGCGGTGTGGGATCCTTACCAGATAGGACTGACGGAGTACATCGAAAAAGTTCAAAGAAAGGCAGCACGTTTTGTATTATAGCGAAATATGGGAGAGAGTGTCACAGAAATGATACAGGATATGGGCTGGAAATCATTAAAAGAAAGGTGTTTTTCGTTGCGACGGAATCTTCTCACGAAATTCCAATCACCAACTTCCTCCTCCAAATGCGAAAATATTTTGTCGACACCGACCTACATAGGGAGGAGCGATCACCACGATAAAATAAGGGAAATCAGAGCTCGTACTGAAAGATATAGGTGTTCATTCTTTCCGCGTGCTATACGAGACTGGAATAATAGAAAATTGTGAAAGTGGTTCGATGAACCCTCTGCCAGGCACTTGAATGTGATTTGCAGCGTATCCATGTGAATGTAGATGTCTTAGCGGTGTACTGCTCCAGAAGCCGTTTCACTAACTCACAAACTCGGGCTACCGTAATAAGAGAGGCATCTCGGCCTCCAACGTAGTAGCGACGAGGCCTTCACAAAACTGGCGACGAGGGTTTACAAAAAGGAGACAATTATGAAGGCAAAGCGAAGAGTAACCAGCTTGCCGCTACTGCATCGACGTTCTTTACTTCAAATATTGTAATGACAAGCTGGTTACGCATTGCTTCGACTTCATAATGGTCTACTGATCGGAACCGGTGGCACTGAGCATAAAAATAAACGGCTGATGGTCATCTACAATGGAGTTTCACAGGGTGTTTCATCAAAAGAGTATCTTCAACCTCGTACGTCGGTCGTGACCGCGGCAGTTTTGCCAGATAGGTATACAGGTACTGGACTGTATGGCCTTCGAACGGAAACAATAATTTATAACAGAAGAAACGTTAAACAAGGACTGGTGAACAATACTGAAATTATTGGGAAATCAGTTGACTCGAACACAAAGCTTAGGGGTCAGTGAACTAATCTTGTATACACTAAACCATTTTAATTCTGCTTACTAAATGATGTTATGCTCCTGCCATTCTGATATATTGTCAAATCGATGTCGTTAGTAGCCCAGACATTAATCTCTGTTGGAGTATTCACCAGAGAGGTGAACAGTAATTGTTACGGCCGCAGTAGTTTATTCCCTGAAGGCGATCTTCATGCTATTATTCTCACATCAGCCGACGCTAATAAGGAGGCGTCCTGTTCCTTGAGTGGTTCTTTATAAAGGTGAAAGCACCTCGGAGCGGCCACAGCAGACGGCTGTAGAGCCAAGAGCGCCCCCAACACCTCCACCTAATTTTTTAAATCGGGAACAGGGATGGCTAAGGGAGCAGTTACCCTTCTGTTTACAATCATCACCGAACTGTTCCGAAGTTATTTCATTTTTTTTCCCGCTTCGTTGCAACCCCTTCCCACCCTTCCCCTGCTGCAAATGAAAAATGATCCAATCTACTTGTAATGTCTCTTTCTCGACGCTTTGCCGCCTCCCGTGACTCGGAAAACGACTCGACAAATGAGGCGAATGCAGGTGGTGGGAGTGCGGAAAATTACGGGCGACCGAACAGGTCGTCGGTGTTGCGCCGCAGTCGCAGTCGGCGCGGTAATTGGGATCCCTGACGGATGCCAGGGCAATCTGTCATGGCGGCGGGGACGGCGGCGACGCCAGCGCTGAGTCATGACCAGCGCGGGAATCCGGGCCCCTTCCGGTCCGCGGCGGCTCCGTGAGCGGTCAACAGAAACTGGTCCAGACTTCGCTTGTAGAAGATGAGTATAAAAATGAATATAAAACAGTCTTGACCGGTATCGAATATTTATTTGCAATGGATACCGGTCTCGATAATAATGTGACCATTATCAGAACATTTATACCACGACGGTAACGCGATGGCGATGAACAGAGCACGTGTTTTCTCTCCAAGGATGTCAACTGCTCAACAGTATAACATTAATCTGATTGTAGTCCAGCCAACATACGAAAACCTAGGGCAATAACCGTGTATTCGTAAAATTTTTATGTTAGGAGCAGGGAATATAATGATGTTTTTTTTCCTTTTTGAGTCATCAGTCTTCTGACTCGTTTGATACGGTCCGCCACGAATTTCTCTTCTGTACCAGCCTCGTCATCTCAGAGTAGCACTTGCAACATTGTAACCTCCCAACAGAAAAATTCCGTAACCTCCCAATAGTAAAAATAATATATCATTCACATTTAGTATAACATACAAATAATAAATTCCGTAACCTACCAATAATACAATGTGACTAACCTCTCAATAAAACTGCAGCTTACTTATAACCTTTCAATAATTAACTGACTGTGAATCTAAACTGGTAAATTTGGACGTCAGCAGTGATGCGTCATGGCCCTGAAAGACCATACTGACTAAACTGAAAAATCTTACCTCATTAAAGTCGCCGGATAATGCGTATATATCTGCTCCTATAAGAAATTTTTCTGACACAGCCCAGTGCAATGCTGGCCGATAGACTTTCCATGTATAAAAAGAAACGACCGATTTTTCTTTACAGTAATTGGGATGACCATGGATTGGAGAAATTAGCAAATTCTTTAAATTGAGATGAATGATTGTCAAAAGTTAATTTTCATAAGAAATATTATTATTAAGAATTTTTTACGTGGGACTTGATATAACAATAGTACATATGCACGAGGCTGCTTTTACCTTATACTATAATGCTCAGGCACCGCCATCGCTCCCCACGACCGGCCCAGCAAACTCCATATACACGACAGCTCGCTACTCCTTACTCCTACTACTACACAGTTCGTACTGCATACAACACTGCTCTTTGGTCTGAGATTCTCTTATAGCTTACATATCGCAGGCAGCGCGTGAGCAATCCATCGAAAATACATCTGCTCGAGTGCGCTAGCAACAAATTCCTTAGTCATGGACCTCTTACAACATACATCGCCAATTATTTGTTGAATGTATTCCAGTCCGTGTCTTCCTCTACAGTTTTTACCCTCTACAGCTCCCTGCTCCACCAGGGAAGTTATTCTTCTTGTCAGTATTTTCCACAAATTCCTTTACTCTCCGATTCTGTGCAGAACCATCTCATTCCTTACCTTATCGCTCCACCTAATTTTGAACATTCGTCTGTAACTCCAGATCTCAAACTACTCTATTTTATTTTTTCTCCGGTTTCTTCATAATCCCTCCTTCACTAACAAGTAATTCTGTGCTCCAAACTTACAGTCTCAGAAATTTCTTCCTCAAATTAAGACCTATGTTTGATACTAGTAGATTTCTCTTGGCCAGGGATCCCCTTTTTGTAGTGCTAGTCTCACTTTGATGACCTCCCTGCTCCGTCCATCTTGGTTATTGTGCTACCTAGGTAGCTGTTATCCTTAACTTCATCTACTTCGTGACAGTCAGTTCTGATGTAAAGTTTCCCGCTGACTTCATTTGGGCTACTTCTCATTACTTTCGTCTCTCTTCGATTTACTCTCAATCCACATTCTATACTGATTACATTCTTCATTCAGCAGGTCACGTAATTCAAGAAATGCTGAGGGGTACAGCCTATCAGCAAAACGAACATCGGCCAGCAATCGTGTCGAGGGAAGTTACCTTTCCTGGAAGAACACTACGGCAGCAGTACAGGATGAGTCAATCTCCTCTTTAGCAGTGAATAACAGCGGTCAGGGATTTACGTGTATTCTTTTCATGTACCTTTCTTGCGTTAGTATCATTAGCAACTCATATCTGTGTTCCATGTACCAAAGCAGTTAGTGGGAACCCCATCTCCGCCGGGTGCGTCTGAGCACAGCGTCGCCAGTGCGGAGGTTCGGCACAATTTTGTGAAACATCTCGTAGTCGCTTCCTGTAACGTAGTGCGGGTAGACAGTGTGGGTACTGACCTGCTTTCTTTTTACCTTGCAAATCCATGAAGCTGAGAAGTGCATGACCACAGTATTGCGACCCAGGTACCTCACGCATCTACCCTGCATCCCCCCTCCATCCACTCGGTTACACCCTCAGAATACACTTTATCACTTAATACGTCTCTACCGCACTGAAATGTGGTACGCACGATTCATATTTGTTGTAATCCACCTGACTTAAAACTAAACGGTAGTTTTATACCATTACACCACTTCAGTAATCTACGATTTGTAAGTAGGCAGCTTAGGTTCTTATGTTGGTGACGCCATGTGGCGCTCTGTATTAAAATTGCTGATTGCGCTGTGTGCAGTCTGTGGCTAGTTGCACTCATTGTTGAATTATTCGCTAGTGTAGCGTTGGGCGTTGGACGTGAATAGCCCGTAGCGTTGGGCAGTTGGAGGTGAGGCGCCAGCAATGGTGGATGTGGGGAGAGAGACGCCAGAGTTTCGAGATGGTAATATGAGCTGACAATCTGAACGTGTGTCCGTCAAGAAAAGGAAATTTGTCAGAACATATGTCAAGAATATATATATATATATATATATATATATATATATATATATATATATATACTACTGGCCATTAAAATTGCTACACCAAGAAGAAATACAGATGATAAACGGGTATTCATTGGACAAATATATTATACTAGAACTGACATGTGATTACATTTTCACGCAATTTGGGTGCATAGATCCTGAGAAATCAGTACCCAGAACAACCACCTCTGGCCGTAATAACGGCCTTGATACGCCTGGGCATTGACTCAAACAGAGCTTGGATGGCGTGTACAGGTACAGCTGCCCATGCAGGTTGAACACGATACCACAGTTCATCAAGAGTAGTGACTGGCGTATTGTGACGAGCCAGTTGCTCGGCCACCAGTGACCAGACGTTTTCATTTGGTGACAGATCTGGAGAAAGTGCTAGCCAGGGCAACAGTCGAACATTTTCTGTATCCAGAAAGTCCCGCACAGGACCTGCAACATGCAGTCGTGCATTATCCTGCTGAAATGTAGGGTTTCGCAGGGATCGAATGAAGGGTAGACACACGGGTCGTAACATATCTGAAATGTAACGTCCACTGTTCAAAGTGGCGTCAATGTGAACAAGAGGTGACCGAGACGTGTAACCAATGGCAACCCATACCATCACGCCGGGTGATACGCCAGTATGGCGATGACGAATACACGCTTCCAGTGTTCGTTCTCCACGATGTCCCCAAATACGGATGCGACCATCATGTTGCTGTAAATAGAACATGGATTCATCCGAAAAAATGACGTTTTGCCATTCGTGCGCCTAGGTTTGTCGTTGAGTACACCATCCATCGCAGGCGCTCCTGTCTATGATGCAGCGTCGAGGGTAACTGCAGCCACAGTCTCCGAGCTGATAGTCCGTGCTGCTGCAAACGTCGTCGAACTGTTCGTGCAGATGGTTCTTGTCTTGCAAACGTCCCCATCTGTTGACTCAGGGATCGAGACGTGGCTGCACGATCCGTTACAGCCATGCGGATAAGATGCCTGTCATCTCGACTGCTAGTGATGCGAGACCGTTGGGATCCAGCACGGCGTTCCGTATTATCCTCCTGAACCCACCGATTCCACATTCTGCTAACAGTCATTGGATTTCGACCAACGCGATTAGCAATGTCCCGATACGATAAACGACAATCGCGATAGGCTACAATCCGACCTTTATCAAAGTAGGAAACGTGATGTTACGCATTTCTCCTCCTTACACGAGGCATCACAACAACGTTTCACCAGGCAACGGCGGTGAACTGCTGTTTGTGTGTGATAAATCGATTGGAAACTTTCCTCATGTCAGCACATTGTAGGTGTCGCCACCGGCGTCAACCTTGAGTGAACGCCCTGAAAAGCTAATCATTTGCATATCACAGCATGTTCTTCCTGTCGGTCAAACTTCGCGTCTGTAGCACGTCACTTTCGTGGCGTAGCAATTTTAATGGCCAGTAGTGTAATTTGCTAACTATATGCGTATCAGTAGTTAGTGGCTTCAGTAGTTAGAATCTTCTATTTAGCTGGCAGTATTGGAACTCGCGGTATTCCAGTAGTTCCAGTAACGAAGATTTTGGTGCGGTAAGTGATTCATGAAGGATAGGTTATTGTTAGTCAGGCCTATCCTTTTGTAGGGATTATTAAAAGTCAGATTGCGTTGCGCTAAAATATTGTGTCACTTTAGAAAAGATTAGAAAAAGTAAAGAGAAAACAGTCTGAGTACGTTCAGTTTTACTCAGCTGTTTCTGTATCAAATAACGTAGAAGTTTACCAGCAGAGTTATTCTTTACATTCAAATGGGAAGTTTCAGATTTTTCCATCTCCTGCAACGCCAAACTATTAATCCTAGAGAAAAAGTTAATTGAACCTTTTTGTAGGAAAACTAGTGTGAATTAATTGTGTCTGAGAAGTATTTTCACCAGAAGCTGCAGTTTTTAAATTATATATTTGTTTGTACTTTTCGCGATCAAATAATAACCCTAAGAATATTTCATGTCTCTATTGTTATTTCATTCCTTACATCACTCTGATTAAATTATTTAATTCCTTTTGCAAGGCAGTAGCACCTGGTACTCATAAGACTAGCATTGCTGATTACAGAAATATCTTGGTGCTTTTAATCGATCGATAGCTCAGGTCGAACTACTTCTGTTCCGATCAATTAATTCAAATATCGAGCATTTCTTAGCATAGTGACTTTTCAGATTACGGAAAGTAAGTTTGCCTCGAGGTTCCCAGGCCAACCGCTGTTTCCACCTCTTGCTATTAAGCTCCGTGACAACGTTACATTACTAGGTCACAATCAATATACCATTTCAGATGCCAAAAGAATCTCCGTTCAGTTACGTATGCGTGTCTGTAACGAATCATTCCTGTGGACAGTCAGATCGCGTAATAGTATTAATTCCCTTGTATTTTATTCACACTGCATAGAATGCCACTTTAATTAGGGCAATTTCAAGTGGAATGTTAATGTCCATTTTTCTCTATTGAAGAATCCAGTACATGACAGCATACATAGTAATAGATTAATGGTCTCGTTCCCAACTATGTAAATGGCAGGTCGAGACATGTTATTGTTGCTCTCTTGACGATTGCGCTTTCCTCACATGTGACATGCAAATTGGCAGCACCGAAAAAAAAAAAAAAAAAGAACGCGCGAGCCTCAGTTTTCGGCAGTTAGGGTGCACCTAGATATACGTGGGGGTTTGAAAAGTGTGGTAAAAAAAGCAAGAAAAAATGTTTATTCGCAAATAACTCAACTTATTTCTCGACATAGTCTCGTTTGAGGGATATACGAGTAAACATGGTACCGCGATCCTCCAGCTATTTCGTCCATCGGAAAAATAGATCTGTCAAACTCTGCAATATATTCGTTGTTGCAAATATCCTTGTTTCATGAAAATTTCGTCCCAGCAAACCAAAGTTTCGACTTAGGGAATAGGAAGAAGTATTTCGACGCTAAATTTGGCGAATAGGATGGATGAAGAGCCAATTCAAAGCCCAATTCATGCACTTGCTCTGAGCACTATGGGGCTTAATATCTGAGGTCATCAGTCCCCTAGAACTTAGAACTACTTAAACCTAACTAACCTAAGGACATCACACACATCCATGACCGAGGCAGGATTCTAACCTGCGACCGTAGCGGTCGCGCGGTCTATTGCCGATGAATGGGATGCTGCATTATCTTCTTGAAACTTCACTTTCTTGTGTGCCAGCTTTGGTCCTTTTTCAGCCAACGCAAGTTCCGAACGATCCAACAATGATGCATAACAGATTTCAGTTGCGGTTCAGCCTTTTTCCAAGTAATCTATGAGGTTTAGTTCTTGGGAATCCCCTCCAAAAAAAGCAGTGGCCCTCACATCACCAAATGACAAAATAGCTGTTATCTTCTCCAGTGCACTCTCACCAGCCTTTGTTAATTGTTTTAACTGTCGTTTTCACCCTGATTTGTACTGACGGATCCAGGTCCTATTAACAGCTCACAACCGGCGCACAAAGTCTTGCAGATTTGCGATTAAATATCACCAGACATTGTAATGAAATGTTGTACCGGATGCGATTTTGATCAACTGTGAGCAATCGTGTCGCCCACCTCGTCCACAGATTCTTCATATCCCATTCTCTGCGTAGAATATTATGCACTCGCTCACTTGAGATGCTTACAGTCTCTGGAGTCTCACGAATTTTTATTCGGCGTTCTTACGTTGCCGTGTCATTGTTTTTATCAATGGTTTCCAATGCGGTGACCCCACTTACAAAGTCCGAGCTTTCTCCGTCTTCGTTGGTTGTCCGACCACGTTCAGATTTATTAATCTACGAAGTAAAGGACCTTCAATGGCGGTGAAGAGTCCGCGCAAACTTCATCCATTTCTGTTTTGATTCGTGCGGCAGTCCAACCCTTCAAATGAAAATGTTTAATAGCAGCACGAAACTTGGTTTTCATGAATTTCAATCGCAGTCAAGACACTGACCAATTCAGACGGCTATCAGCTGTAGATCGTACACTGTAGATTGTTGAAACTCTTTATATGCTCGTTGGAATAACCAAGCTTACCAACCAACAAAAATGTTTCATTCTTCAAAAAAATTTACCAGACTTTTGAAACCAATGTATATTAGGTGCAGTGATTACCACATACGTCATTTCAAGGGAAGCTGATGAGCCACGATTACGTCCCAACACAAACCTAGTAGCCAAGCGTCATCTAATAGAACATTAAGGTGACACATATTGGCGACACTAAACCCAGAATGTCACAGAAGGTTGTACTAATTCGCAACCAGTTTAGTTGCTATCATGTTTAATATTTATGACTGCCGTTTGAGGCAAGGAAAGCACATCATTTGTTGTGTTCACAACAGCGTTTTTCGATTCCAACCGCGACGTCTTCATGTAAATATCCTTATGTATTAAGGCTGCAGCTTTGGGGAACTGCTACTTGCGAGTGGTAACCAGTTTCCTGAAACTGGCCAATAACAGAAAGGAGTTGCAAGCAAGACCGAAAGAAAGGCGTTTGAGAAGATACAGAGTCGTCTTCTTGTTCTAAAATAATTGCGAAGTTCCATTTACGAGAACGTATTCCATAGGAATCTTGTAAATCTCGGCCGTCATTCAAGTAAAGAGCGAGGTGAATAAAGCCTTGAGTGATATAGGCTATAACGGTGGAACGTCACAGGCGAAGTAGTAACCCCATTAGTTGATAGGTTAGGGCCGATTACTAAAATGTCATTAAGCGATGGTGCGACTTCTTCAAGAGTGGATCATCAATAACAACTATCCATTTTGTGGTTTTCATTCTTTATTGACTAAGTGATGTGGCAGATAAAAGGTATCAGAATACGCATAAGAAGGAACTAACCCAACGTGGTCTAGTCAGATTATTGTCACATCTGAGCGCCGTAACTGTGTCTTAGCTAGAAGTTCTTAGGTGATGGCCTCGAATGGCACTAAACGTCTTTCTGCATTTCGAAAGTTATTAGAAAGAACGAAAGTCGACTTACGTGGGAGACACACTCCCCATTGCACATCTTGCATTGGACTTTCTCGTGTTCATTGAAGATATCTGTTCAGAACTAATACCTATTGATTCCAGATCCCAGAAACCGATATCATCAGTTGGCTCTTATGATACGCGTTTGATAAGGTTAACAGCACAGTAGTTGCTGAAATTTTTGGTCATCTCTGGTACGTACCCAGACTAACGTCGAGGAAAATAAGACTACAGACGGAAATACTGAAATGGACGATGCGTAGTGAACAATTCGCCAGTGTTGTCGACTTCTGTACGTATGTGAAAGGGAAGGTCTGCAGTTTTGTGAACAGGGGTGGCTGGTGAGAAATGTGAACGTCAAAGACGTTGACTCTAGTATGCTCGCAATTCCATATACTTCTTAAGTTCAGGCGAACAAGTCTGGGTGATTCGGCTGTGGGTACTGTAGGCTCAAATTCGTCTATTGTCAGGGCAACGACTGTCAGTCACTTGTATACAGAGACTAGTATTCAAATTTGGACTGGCTGCCAGCGTCCAGAATGCAGTATGTAAGTTTCCCATCGCCAATGGGTCGTGTAACATAAATGTGTCCTGTCTGCAGGTGTATGCGGGTGGGGTATTTACAGTGTCCGCTGAGCTAAACCCGAATGCGCGTTCTACAACACCTACATGTCTTGCAGTCACACATAGATTAGTAATGGCCGCCTTTACAGAACGAGCAAAAAACTCGGCCTCTGCTCATGCAATTTTTAAAACTATGGACATTCTTCAGGCAATGGAAATAAAGGGTGAGACACTCCTGCACCTCTTGCACGGTTTGATATGCCGGAGCTCAATGATTACATTGTGCGTAGAACACGCAATATTGTTCTCACATCCGTTTGCCACTGGGTTCATAACAATTTTGATTAGACTGCTTATAATGAGCTGTAACGGAAAGTAGCACGTTTGAGTATGTATTTAGTTCTTCGCAGACCTCCTGATCGATGGACATTCTGTTCGCGTTTTCCACTAGACACACAATTAATTTTAAAACATCTGCTGTAGAAAGTTAAGCCTTTTTAATTGAATTACATTCAGCGGAGACAGACTCCCACTGGGAATGCGTACAATATCTCCAGAGCTAAGACTCTGCCGGGGCATTGAGATCCCTCTCCCCCCCCCCCCCCCCTAATGATTTAGTGCCTGTATTCTTTGGTTACGTTCTAAGA
This sequence comes from Schistocerca piceifrons, assembly GCF_021461385.2. NCBI lineage: Eukaryota > Metazoa > Arthropoda > Insecta > Orthoptera > Acrididae > Schistocerca > Schistocerca piceifrons. The sequence continues at coordinate 464,870,229 of NC_060140.1, read as the reverse complement.
ATGTTACATTATGATTTTGCAGAGATACGAATTGAATAGATATAGTTGCTTGAAAATAATTTACGTGCGCCTTAATAATTCTCTTACTGTCTCTGTATTGTTACCGCAGTCGAGATGACAGGCATCTTATCCGCATGGCTGTAACGGATCGTGCAGCCACATCTCGATCCCTGAGTCAACAGATGGGAACGTTTGCAGGACAAGAACCATATGCACGAACTGTTCGACGACGTTTGCAGGAGCATGGACTATCAGCTCGGAGACCATGGCTGCGGTTACCCTTGACGCTGCATCACAGATAGGAGCGCCTGCGATGGTGTACTCATCGACGAACCTGGGTGCACGAATGGCAAAACGTCATTTTTCGGATGAATTCAGTTTCTGTTTACAGCATCATGATGGTCGCACCCGTGTTTGGCGAAATCGCGATGAACGCACATTGGAAGCGTGTATTCGTCATCGTCATACTGGCGTATCACCCGGCGTGGTGGTATGGGGTGCCATTGGTTACACTTCTCGTTCACCTCTTGTTCGCATTGACCCCACTTTGAACAGTGGACGTTACATTTCAGATGTGTTACGACCCGTGGCTCTACCCTTCATTCGATCCCAGCGAAACCCTAACCGCACACTGCAGGTCCTGTACGGGCCCTTCAGGATATAGAAAATGTTCGACTGCTGCCCTGGCCAGCACATTCTCCAGATCTCTCACCAACTGAAAACGTCTAGTCAAAGGTGACCCAGCAACTTGCTCGTCACAATACGCCAGTCACTACTCTTGATGAACTGCGGTATCATGTTGAAGCTGCATGGGCAGCTGTACCTGTACACGCCATCCAAGCTCTGTTTGGCTCAATGCTCAGGCGTATCAAGGCCGTTATTACGGCCAGAGCTGGTTGTTCTGGGTACTGATTTCTCAGGATCTATGCACCCAAATTGTGTGAAAATGTAATCACATGTCAGTTCTAGTATAATAAATTTGTCCAATGAATACCCGTTTATCATCTGCATTTCTTCTTGGTGTAGCAATTTCAATGGCCAGTAGTGTATAACGGCTTCGTACCGTTCGTTCAGTTTCGTCGAAAACTCTTACAATTGACAGTGGAATAATGCTTGTGACCTCAGAAATTTTTCTGTTCATACCACCATCTTCCTCAAGTGCTACATTCCTGCAAATTTCACACGAAAGTGCTTCTTGATGCACAGAACAACGAATCCCGTCTGTCTATCGCTGTAATTTTTCGCTCTAGTATCGTGTCACAACAAATCTGCAGTACACATGGCTCACGTTAAATTCTAATCCCTCTGCTTTATCATTCCCATCAGTTTTAAACACTTGTGTCGGCAGCTCGCTACATTGCCCCTTTTTGTGCAAACAGTCGCTGCATCTGTCAACATCCTCCGTACCATTAACAAAAAGCGAAAGGTATATAACGCAGAAACTCGATTCTGCCGAACTGTAGCAAATTGTGCAGACCGGAAAAAGTCACGCCGCCGTACTAAATGGAATGTCGGACTATACCGAGTACTTCCGGGAAGGAACCAGAGAAACCAATAAAGGCCTTGGCCCGCATGAGACCCACGCGAAGTTTGGCAGGCCGTCGCCGGCCCTGGACGACATCATTCATACGTGAAGTTGAGTTGGGTTCAGAGAGTTTCCTTTCGATACCGTACGACACGATGAAAACGGCACACTTTGCATCAATATAATCCTCACGTACAAGAATACCAGAACTGTAATCCTCCTCCGACAAAAGATCATGCATTTCATCGTTCAGTAGTAAAAGGTCATTTGTAAGAAGATTGTATAAGAACTACGATACATACAGAAGATACATTTATAGCTTGATGGAACATATCTCAAAGTTTATAACTTACAGTACAAGCGCTCAAAATGGTCAACATTTGTGACGCAGCAAATCTCCATACGGGAAGAAAAGCACTTGTGTGGCATTCAGTGACGTATCTGCTGCTGATACGACAAACAGCACACTTTGAATATCTTTTCATTAGGATGCCTATCTGCAGGGGCAAACACATTTTATGGGTCAGTACGATGAGTATGATATGTTTACATATTGCTACATGCCTGGGTCCCAATGGTGTGCTCTGCAGCAACGCCACAGCATGTACTTCGAATCGAAATTTGGAGAGACGCTCTACCCTGTGAGTTTTCTGCACAGTCTTCTTCTGAAACACTGGAGGCACTTACGAATATCCCCGTATAACAACTGACTGTGCGTCCTCCAAACGAGCCTTGTAGTATCTGTATTCAGAGAGTGGTGTCTTGGCTGTTCCTCGGACTATCAGGCGGTCTATGGTGCGTGGAGACCACGTTCCTCTGACGTCCCAATCCACGATGGCAGCAAACCCCGTAGCTCCCTCTAAATGACGCCCTCAAGCTGCACAGTCCTCCCATCAACCTCTCAACATATCAAAATCCTAGGTGGACGTACTAACTTGATTGTTCTAGTGCGAAATTAAAATAAAAATACAAGATGACGGAAGTAGCCCATTTGTGCCTTGCGCCCCTTCCCCCTCTCCAGCCTCTCACAGTAAACTATTAAAATGAGGCAATCAATCAGAATTTAGCTGCAAGTTTTTGGTACGAAGTTCAAACATATGCGTTATTTCCGAAACCTTTACTTGAAAGTGAAAGATACTTGTGTAAAACTGCACATAATTCAGTTACTTGAACAGCATATAAATGACGTCAAGTCGAAAGAGATGCATCATCAACGACAAAAATACGTAAATTTCACTTGAACGGCGCCAAAGAGAAAGGAATTTATATAAAATAGCGTAAGATATTTCCCTCTGATTTGCACACATGTCCTCGAACCCGCGCGCAGTCGCACACGCACACGCACACACACACACACACACACACACACACACACACACACACATACAAACACACACACACACACAGAGAGAGAGAGAGACACGTGAATTTGACGCTTTTATTAGAACTATTCTCTTTAACATTTTTTTCAGTGTGAAGAGATGTATACAAGTGAAAAATTTTAATAAACATTTTTGGAACAGTGATCAAAAATTTTAAAATTTTTCTTTTTAAAATTCAGTCTTGATCACCCCACGTATGTTACGAGAACATAGGTGACCGGTTTCAGTCATATCACCAGTTGACTTCACAGCAGCTGAGAAGAGTGCTACACCTACCATCTTCGAAGGATGTCATAGGTCTTATGATGGTCATGTGATATGACCGAAACCGGTCACCAATTTTCTTGTAACATACGTGGTGTGATCAAGACTGAATTTTAAAAAGAAAAAGTATAAATAACTAAAATACTGTTCCAGCACAAAATTTTCTCTCTCTCTTTGCAGTATGTTACAGGAGGGAGAACTGGGGGATGGGTGAATCAAAACAAAAGACACTTTCACTATGAACAGATATGTTCAGAGTTTCAGTTGTGCAATGTTCTCACTTTCAATGTTTTACATTTATCACACATTTATGATAATGATGCTACACATTATTGAACAGCAGTAATACGCATTCGTATTGGTGTGATAAGTATACTTCCAACTACCCACTTTCAAAGCCAGTCCAATATTATAGTGACTCCAAGCTAGAACATTAACTTTGTGTTGCAGTACGAAATGCTTATCTTCTGCTGATAACGGCAAATCGCAACACAGTGAAAACTACATGACACTTCGATTAAATAGCAAACTGAACATAAGATGTCTGCCATTATCCCAATCACGGATGACTGTCATTACCCCAAATGCATGGTGGACACTATTTGGGCTGGCCTTTGTGGCCGAGCGGTTCTAGGCGCTTCAGTGTGGAACCGGGCTGCCGCTACGGTCGCAGGTTCGAATCCTGCCTCGGGCGTGGATGTGTGTGATGTCCTTAGCTTAGTTAGGTCTAAGTAGTTCTAAGTCTAGGGGACTGATGACCTCAGATGTTGAGTCCCATAGTGCTTAGAGCCATTTAAACCATTTGATATTATTTGGGTAATGAGGATTAGTTGAGACAAAGTCGATATTCCTCTCAGAATGAAAGTATGCTCATGACGACTGGGTGAATTATGACAAATAGATGGTACACTATCTGATCAAAAGTATACGACCTCCTGTTAGTAGACATTGTGTATGTCCACATTTCGCCTTCATGGCTGCGTGAATTCTACTGGAGACGTTTTCAATGAGGTGTATGAATATCTCTGGAGGATTGGAAACCCGCTTTTTCTCAAAAGCAGAAATCTAAGAAGGCAGAGATGTTGGATATTGGGTTCTGAAGCCAAGTCGATATTATAATTCATTCCAAAGGTGTTCCATTGGTTTCAGGTCTGGATCCTAGACACGCCGATCCATTTGAGCAATGCTGCTTTCCAGAAACCATCGCCTCCAAATGCTCTTTTATTAGTGGGTTTACCTTTATAAAGACACAGTCATTGTCTCCGGATTGTTCCTCTACTACTGTGGGCAGCAAACGAAGCTGTAAAGTGAGTTCATATCGTTACGTATTTAGCGTTTCTTAAGCGACAAGGACTGACTCATCACATAGAAAAGCCAAAACAACCTTCTGTGAAATTAAAGGAACGGTAGTAACATTAGGAGTGCAATGGGAATTCTGTTGTTAAATGAAGATGACAGAGAGAGAGAGAGAGAGAGAGAGAGAGAGAGAGGGAGAGAGGGAGGGAGAGAGAGAGAGAGAGAGAAAGAGAGAGAGAGAGAGAGAGAGAGAGAGAGAGAGCAGATAGGAGCAATGAATACACACATCAAAAAAAGTTACGCATAACCCCTGTTCCCAAAACTCCTGAAGATAGACGTTGATTGTGGATATTGTATCACAGACACAGTGCCTTTAACTGTTCTGAGATGTCGCTAAACCCGCCCAAAGACGTAAACAACCATGCATGAACAGCGCCTATTAGACATAGGGGGACAGACAGCCGATCAGTTCCAGTCACTCCACCAGGATGGACGTACAGGGTTCGTGTTGTCTGTAGTTTAAACATGCCTACAAGGTCAATACCGCAGTTGGATCGCGTTCGCATTGTTATTTTGTGCCAGGAAAAGCTCTCAGCACAAGAAGTGTCCAGGCGTCTCGGAGTGAACCGAAGCGATGCAGTTTGGACATGGAGGAGATACAGAGAGACAGCAACTGTCGATGACATGTCTCGCTCAGGCCGCCCAAGGGCTACTACTGCAGTGGATGATCGCTACATACGGACTATGACTCGGAGGAATCCTGACAACAACGCCACCATGTTGAATAACGCTTTTCGTGCAGCCACAAGGGGTCGTTTTACGACTCAAACTGTGCGCAATAGGCTGCATGATGCGCAGCTTCACTCCCGACGTCCGTGGCGACGTCCATCTCTACAACCACGACGCCATGCAGCGCGGTACGGATGGGCCCAACAACATGCCGAATGGACCACTCAGGATTGTTATCATTTCACCGATGTGTGTCCCACATGCCTTCAACCAGACAATCGTCGGGGCCGTGTTCCGAGGCAACGCCTTAGACACACTGTCCAGCGAGTGCAGCAAGGTGGAAGTTCCCTGCTGTTTTGGGGTGGCATTATGTGTGGGCCAACGTATGCAGCTGGTGGTCATGGAAGGCGCCATAACGGCTGTACGATACGTGAATGCCATCTTCCGACCGATAGTGCAACCATACCGGCAACATACTGGGTAGGCATTCGTCTTCGTGGATGACAATTCGCAACCGCATGGTGCACATCTTGTAAATGACTTCCTTCAGGCTAACGACATCGCTCGACTAGAGTGGCCAGCATGTTCTCCAGACATGAACCCTATCGAACATTCCTGGGATGGATTGAAAAGGACTGTTTATAGAAGAAATAGAGCGTGCAGCATTAGAATCAGAATTTAGCTTTGGAAGACTTAAGATGAAGTAAGGCAGAAGTGATAAGTAACATTCCATCATAATTCCTAGAGGAATTTGGGGAAGTGGAAACAAATCGATTATTCACGTTGGTGTATACAATATATTTGTCCGATGAATACCCGTTAATCATCTGCATTTCTTCTTGGTGTAGCAATTATAATGGCCAGTAATGTACTTTCTACCAACAGTGCTAGTTTAGTAAGTTTCGCATGAGAAATTCTGTGAAGTATGGAAGATAGGAAGCGAGGTAATGGCAGAAGTATAGCTGTGAGGACGGACCGTGAGTCGTATTTGTGTAGTTCACTCCAGCGTCACGAGTTCGAGTCTCGGTCCGGCACAGAGTTTCGATTAGCCAGGAACTTTACTTAGATTTTAATTATCTATGTTAAACTGCATGTGTTGCTAAATGAGAGGCCACTGTGGAATCAGGTTGAACGCCGCTGGCCATAAAATAGCAGGGAGTCCGCCCACAGTGCTATTTGAAGAATCGTTATTCACGTCCTTGTGTGGCGAGAAAAGTGAGGCAGGTAAAATCGACCAGAGCTGTGGTTTTTGAGCGGTTGTGAGAAAAGTAAGCAACATGGGCCCCAAGTTTCTGACATGTGCAGGACAACAGAATTTATTTTTAACAAGCCGTGTCCATGGGTTGTGTGCCGTGTAACAATCAGTTCCGTAAGGAGTGCTGTTATGGAGGGAAAGAGCATGAAGTCGAGCTTCACCAGAAAAACTGCGATATTAAGATAACGTCTTAAAAAGCGGAATGAGAAGAGAAAGTAGGAACTTCTTTGTCGTGCATGAGACGGTGACACTCGACAGTGATGCCAAATTCAACGTTTAATGAAACGTTAAGGCCGCTGCTATTGGTTCGTATAAATAATCTAGAAGTGGGAATAATAGGTGCGACTGTGCTTACATACATCCAACCATATTTGCCATAGTACGAAGGTAGGCAAAGAGAGGGAGTAAAGCATAGACATATTTGAGTTCCTAGACCAACAGGGTTTTATCTGGTTCACTACATAAAACTCGAGTAGTTGAAGGAGGCCAGTGTCTTGTAAAACAACATGTTACTGGTCGGCACTAACGAGAATTAGTATTCTGTCAATTAAAATTACGCAATGCCTAAAATCTCAGAGCTCAAGGTTTTCCACGAGAGAGGCACTTTGCAGATAGTTACTTCACTTTCAGATTTCATCTTCTTCACAGCCAGGCTTCTTAGAAAATTCTTACTATCCAGGATGAAAGACTCACAGAGCAAGGCTAAGTTTTAGTAAGTACTTTCAGTAATTCAACTCTTCATTTCGCAGACTTATTTGTAGGTAGAATTTCAACATGCTTTCTAATCTGGCAAAAGATGCACATGCACATCTTTCTGAAATACTAACCCCTGGGAGTCACGGTACATGCTGCGAAAATGTAAATGTTTTATTCGCATACACATTAACTTTGAATAACCACTGCAGATACTTTATCTGAGTTTGTGAGGACACTACTTCATTGATTTAAGTTATTGTTTAAATTAATTTCTTGTGAAATCTGATTGCTTATGAGTAATAAATTGAGTACATTGAGATCATTGTTTGATTTAGCAGTGAGATGGATTCCTTAATCATTGATCTGACGAGTGATAATTTACTTAAATCGGATATTACAGGACTAAATTAGGTATAAGCTTATATCAACAACATTCGACTTAGGCAGCTTGAGGAGGGTTTAAATGTCTCATGATTTGTTTCTCAGTTGACATCTAGCGACTAGACCACGTCCTAAGCATCCAGAACAGCTCGTTCTGTTGTTACTTCTTCACAGGAAACATAAAATGGCTCTGAGCACTATGGGACTTAACTTCTGAGGTCATCAGTCCCCTAGAACTTAGAACTACTTAAACCTAACTAACCTAAGGACATCACACACATCCATGCCCGAGGCAGGATTCGAACCTGCAACCGTAGCGATGGCGCGGTTCCACACTGTAGCGCCTAGAACCGCTCGGCCACTTCGGCCGGCGGAAACATAATATTCTCCGCCTTCTCTTACAATGGCGGGTTTGCCTCTCATAAGTTTTGCATTACACACGGGCTTGGGTAATTTTGATCACATAGTGTACATACTTTACTGAAATTACGAAACCTACACCTTGCTGTATTACCTACCCAACTTTGTTTGCAGAACATAATGCAGTAAATCATTATAATTTTATATGTGTGCTTTGTCTATTCCTTTGGACATGTCTGAAAGAAAAGACATCACATACATATACAATTAAGAGCCAAAGAAACTGTTACACCTGACTAATACCGTGTAGGGCCCCCGCAAGCAAGCAGAAGTGTCGCAGAACGACGTGGAATGGACTTGCCTAATATCTGAAGAAGTGCTGGAGGGTATTGACACCATGAATTTGGCATGGTTGCCCATAAATCCGTAAGAGTACGAGGGGAGGGGGAGGGGAGGGAGATCTCCTCTGACCAGCACGTTGCAAGGCATCACAGATATGCTCAATAATGTTCATGTCTGGGGTGATTGGTGGGCACCGGAAAAGTTTTAACTCAGAAGAGTATTCCTGTAGCCAGTCTGTCTCAATTCTGGAGATGTGAATGTCGCATTGTCCTGCTAGAATTGCCCAAGACCGTCGGAATGAACAATGGACATGAATGGATGCTGGTGATCAGACAGGATGCTAACGTACGTGTCACCTGTCAGAGTCGTATCTAGACGTATCAGGGGTCTCATAGCACTCCAACGGCAGACGTCCCACACCGTTACAGAGTCTCACCAGCTCGCAAGTCTTCTACTGACATCCAGGGTCCATGGATTCGTATCCTCAGACGTATATCCACTCGATAAAATTTGAAACGAGATTCGTCCGACCAGGCATCATGTTTCTAGTCACCAACAGTCCAATGTCGATGTTGACGGGCCAGGCGAGGCGTAATGCCTCGTGTCGTGCAGTCATCAAGGGTACGCGAGTGAGCCATGGGCTCCGAAAGCCCATATCAATGATGTTTCGTTGAATGGTTCGCAAGCTGACATTTGTTGATGGCTCAGCTTTGAAATCTGCAACAATTTGCAGAAGGGTTGCAGTTCTGTCACTTTGAACGATTGTCTTCAGTCGTCCATGGTCCCGTTCTTGCAGGATCTTTTTCCGGTCGCAGCGATGTCGGAGATTTGATGTTTTACCTGATTCCTGATATTGACGGTATACTAGTGAAATGGACGTAGGAGAAAATCCCCACTTCATCGCTACCTCGGAGATGTTGTGTCCCACCACTCGTTCGCCGACTATAAAACCACGCACAAACTCACTTAAATCTTAGTAACGTGCCATTGTAGCAGCAGTAATCGATCCTACAACTACGCCAGTCACTTGTTGTCTTTTGTAGGCGTTCCCGACCGCAGCACCGTATTTTGCCTGTTTACATATCTCTGTGTTTGAATACGCCTCCCTATACCAGTTTGTTTGGAGCTTCAGTGTAATTAAGGTGAGGATGATCAACTGGTCACCTCAATGGAGATGCGTACCACATTCGAACTGTTTACGTGATTCGGTTCAAAGCCGCGAGTAATGGGGATGGTGGGACGGGACACTACGTTAGTAGAGCGTCAATAAGTTGAGAATTTGGGTGTCACAAGATCCGTGCTATGGAAGTCTGTGCAGTTGCGAGGTCACTGTGTCCGGATGGCGCAGTGTTCAGTACATCTGCCTCTGAAGGAGGAGACCCGGAATCTAACCTGGTCTAGCACATATTTTAAACTTCCACATTGACGTAGATCAATGCCCACTAGCATTAATGCCATTAATTCCTTTGTGTCGCCACATTCACATCAGGATTGATTCCATGGGATAGCAGATGCGCCGAGCGACTGTATTTATTTTAAGTAGTGAAGAGTACATCAACCAGTTTGCAAATAACGTTTATTGCACATCAAAATTTTGGTCACTATGTGGACATCTCCAGTGCAGCAAGTGTAAGTTAGAATATTAAAACCACTTGTAGAAGCATACTCAACCTTTGACATGGATACTCCAGTAGGGCTATGTGCATGTATGAGCGCTTTTAATGTTTTAGCTTACATTTAGTGCACCGACTATATTCACACAGTGACCAAAATCTAGATATGAAATAAACATTATTTACAATTGATTGCTGTACTCCTTACTATCACCGAACGAGGTGGCGTAGTGGTTAGCACACTGGACTCGCATTCAGGAGGACGACGGTTCAATCCCGCGTCCGGCCATCCTGATTTGGGTTTTCCGTGATTTCCCTAAATAGCTCCAGGCAAATGCCGGGATGGTTCCTTTCAAAGGGCACGGCCGACTTCCTTCCCCGTCCTTCCCTAATCCGATGAGACCGATGACCTCGCTGTCTGGTCTCTTCCCCCAAACCAGCCAGCCAGCCAGTCCATACTATCTGACACTCACATCAGTTTTTCAGGTGCTCGGTCGCACAGTAGATGATACGCCCACATATATCTCGCGTAATGATCACAACGAAGAGATCCGAGAAATTAGAGCAAATACGGAGACTTACAAGCAGTCGTTATTCCCACGCACAATTCGTGAATGGAACAGGGAAGGGGGGATCAGATAGTGGTACAATAAGTACCCTCCGCCACACACCGTAAGGTGGCTCGCGGAGTATAGATGTAGATGTAGATGTAGATACTGAGTGACGGCCCAGATATTATAGGCCAAAGAGTAACATGAAATAAATTTTAACACATATATTAATAAAATGAATTCCGACGCTTTTCCCCCTTTCTTTACGAATCAACAAATGATCCATTTTTTCTATAAACTCGTTCGTTTTGAATTAATATTTTCCGGAGAATATAAGAATCGGATATAACTGGACTGTTTCAGGCCTTTTTTTGATCTGCACCCTGTGTGTAATATGCAGCATGCGCAGCAGTCACGTACGGCTTGGGGGTTGAGAGGAAATTTGCGTGGGAGTAGGCGAGGTGGTCCGCCTGTCGCGGAGCAAAGGAGACGTTGGCCTAACGGTGGTGAGGGGGGCACCAAATTATAGATGCCAGCGCGTTATCTCGCGGGATGGCCGCTAAGCCGGCAGAACAATGCGCCATACAGAGATGCGCACATGCGGCGAGTTGCACGCACACGGCAATTACATGGCCCCGGTCCCGCTGATGAATATGCCCACAAAAAGTAAACAGGGATAGCGCTTCGGGCCGCGGCAGGTAGGGGCGTTAATGGCACAGGGGGCCCCGCTTTCTCGCGCTCGAAATGTCACGAGGAGGCCGCGGCCGTGTCGGGACATCTCACCTGCGGACGTTCACGCCCGGCCGTAAAACGGCGCAGGCGCAGTGAAGCCCCTGTCGCCTCGCCGCGACGCCTACTGGAGAAATCTCGCCGCGACGCCACGCTCGCGGCTCGACCTTTTTCTCTGCGCACTGACCTCTATCCATATGGAACTGAGTCAACATGCGCATTCTTCGCCTGCAGAAAGCGATACGGGCCTTTCCGCCATTCTCTGTAGGAAATACCATACGACTTGCAATTATTCACTCGCTACTTATCGAACAGCGAACTTGGTGTCCATACACGATCCACTCACATTCATGTGACCACTGCCTATATTCGACGTCAATTTGAAACGTCCCGTTAGAAAAATTAATGAATTACTGTGCTGGTAAATCCCTTACGTTATACAATTTTCAAACAGCTGAGCATAAATGAACGTACGCAGACATTTCTCACTTTACTTATTCTGATCATCACTAAATTGACACACAATATTTTTAGCGCAACGCAATCTGACTTTCAATAATCCCTACAAAACAATGGCCCTGACTAACATTAACGTATACCTTTCACAAATCACTTACAAAAATCATCGGTACTCTAAGCACTGCAATACAGCGAGCACCACTACTGTCAGCTAAATAAAAGATTCAAACTACTGAAGGCACTAACTACTGATAGGCATAGTTAGCAAATGAAAGATTTTGACAGAGAACAAACAATATATTTACCTTAATAGTGTTCAAAAGTCATAATTTATATAGCAGTTCATGACATCCATTCTTACAAATGAACTGTTTCTGATGGACACACGTCCAGATCATCCGCTCTCAAAAATCCGCCATCTCACTTCCCCACATTCACCACTGCTGGCGGCTCACCTCCAACTGCACAACGCTACGCGCTGTTAACAGCCAACAGCCCACTACAATGGCGAATATTCCAACAACAATGCCAACCAGCCACAGACTGCACACAGCACAGCCAGTGATTTTCATACAGAGCGCTACGTGGCGTTACCAATATAAAAACCTAGACAGCCTACTTACAAATTTGAAATAACCACTTACAAACTGCAAGTGGCAGCACTAGCAGTGGAGGGTATATAAAGGTTGTGGAGGAAAGGGCAGGCGCGGAGGGGGGAGGGGGGGACGATTAATCAAACGCCCAAAAGGGCAGAACCATTGGCTTTCGGACTTCCGGTGGAAGCATTTTCGCAGTGGCTAAATTTGTAAATTAGTCGCGGATCGTCGCGGTTAAAGTGCACAGAGGTGAGAAAAAGCCATAGGTTGCCGTTATACACATTTATGGATGGCGGTACTATCTCGTGCACAGCTTTAAAAGTGTAATTCATTGGCGGAGCTGTGATTTTCACTCTGGTGATTCATCTGAAAACGTTTCCGATGGCCACACGATGGCAGTTAACAGACTTTGAACGCGGAAGGGTAGCTGGAGCTAGAAACAAGAGAAAAAATGGTTCAAATGGCTCTGAGCACTATGGGACTTAACATCTGAGGTCATCAGTCCCCTAGAACTTAGAACTACTTAAACCTAACTAACCTAAGGACATCACACACATCCATGCCCGAGGCAGCATTCGAACGTGCGACCGTACTGGTCACGCGACTCCAGACTGAAGCGCCTAGAACAGTTCGGCCGGCAAAAATGAGAAATTCCAATTCGGAAATCGTTAGGGAATTCAATGTTTCAAGACCCAAAGTGTCAACAGTGTCCCGAGAATACCAGATGTCAGGCATTACCTCTCACCACGGACAACGCAGCTGCCGACGGCCTTCACTTAACGACTGGGAGCAGCGGCGTTTGCGCACAGTTGTCAGTGCTAACATACAAGGAACACTGAGTGAAATAACTACTGGATCCTCTGGTCCAACAGAACCGGTCATTGACTGTAAATGTTTACATTCGGCTGCTTGGAGACCATCTGCAGCCTTTCATGGGCTTCATGTTCCCAAAGAGCGCCATGTCATCGGTCCACAGTTGTTCACGATTGGTTTGAAGAAAGTCCTGGACAATCTGAGAGAAAGATCGGGGCACCCAGATCGCTCGACGTGAATCCAGTAGAACATTTATGGGACGTAATCGAGAGGTCAGCTCATGCACAAAACCCTGCACCGGTAACACTTTCCCAGGTATGGACGGCTCAACAAGGTAACATGGTTGAATATTTGTACAGGGGACGTCCAGCGAGGTTTTGAGTTCATGTCTCGTCGAGGTGCTGCACTACACCGGGCAAAAAGAGGTCCAACACGATCTTAGGTGTCCCATGACTTCTGTTACCTCATTCTATACCGCGCATGCCAAAATAGCGCCATTCAAAACCGGCGCAGAGGCAAGTTCAAATGGCTCGAAGCACTATGGGACTTAACATTTACAGTCATGGATTGTGCGGCTGGTCCCGGCGGAGGTTCGAGTCCTCCCTCAGGCATGGATGTGTGTGTTTGTCCTTCGGATAATTTAGGTTCAATAGTGTGTAAGCTTGGGGACTGATGACCTTAGCAGTTAAGTCCCGTACGATTTCACACATATTTGAACATTTTTGAACTTAACATCTGAGGTCATCAGTCCCCTAGACTTAGAACTACTTAAACCTAACTAACCTAAAGACATCCCACACATCCATGCCTGAGGCAGGAATCTAACCTGCGACCGTAGCAGCAGCGCGGTTCTGGACTGAAGAGCCTAGAACCGCTCGGCCACAGCGGCCGACTGCAGTGGCAAGTGTGGTGCACCATAGACCGTAGATGACTGGGGTGAACGACGTCTACAGAAATGTGTACGGGCAAATAGACAACCAGATGAACCACGAACCTACCAACAGACAGCGTCTCCTCAACGACCATTCATTCAACGATGCTGGGTATCAGCAACAGGTGGTGGTTCATGCACCCACGCTGTCTGCTGTTCATAGGCGACGAAGGCTGGAACTTGCACCCCAGTACCACAACTGAACGTCCACTGAGTGGTGACAGATGCCCTTTTTAGACGATCACGTCCTATGCTCCGTCGGGCAGATGGCAGTAGACGTGTATGGCGTGGAATGTCTGAAAGCAAATACCATGCGACAATCGTCGGAAGCGTCCAGGCCAGAGGGCATTGCCTGGATGATCTCGTCATTCTGGATGGTACACTGGATCAACACATAAGCATGTCAACACCTGTATACAGTGTTTTTATTCGGGACAATGGCGTCTACCACCTTGACAATCGAGCGTGTCACACAGCTTACAGAATACTTGCCTACGTCGCAGAGCACCAGGACGAGTTATTTTACTCCCCTGCCCATGAAACTCCCCGGATTTAAAACCAATAGAGAATCTGTGGGGCCACTTCGACAGGGCTGTTTGAACCGTGAATTCACAACCGAGAAACCTAGTACAGCGCGTCAAGGCGCTGGAGTCGGATGGTTCCACGCCCCTGTTAGTACTTTCCAGAACCTCATTGAGTCTCTTCCTGCAAGTCTCACGGCGGGCTGCGTTCCACAAGGTGGTTGTTCAGGCTTTTGACATGTGGTCACATTAATGTAGTTCTCCATATCTTCACCCGTCAACATAATACATTATTTCCAAGGATGAGTGACTTGACAGAGAGTTAGGCTGTGCAAGTCTATACTTTGGCTGTACAGAAAAGGCGTCACATGGAAAAATTACGTTGTTGTCATTCTATTAATTGTTACAGCGCAACGATTTCTTCAACCGGCGCAAGAGGAAGAAGTGACGTTGCCTTGTTAGGAGAATCCAGGATGAAGCAAAATTCGGTAGGTTAAGGAAGTAGCATTTCTTACTGAGTCCTGTGCAGAGTGAGATGGGGGTTTTCGTGAAACAAACCATCCACTCGGACGGCTTCCTGTGACGCATCGTCTTGATAGCTGCCTTTAATGTAGACAGGAGATTTCAATAACAAGCTCCCGTTTCGGTTTGACCCTTAAGAGTGCGATCTAATTGTGTGGTGATGAATTCACAGGTTTCCTCCTTTGTCTCGTGCTCATAGTGAAACACTCAGCATCTGCTCATGGTGACTAAAAAACGGAAGCAGAAAGTAAGATTAAGGTAGAACACCCCACCAACAAAGGTGTCATTAGAGGCCAAGCCTAAGCTCGGTTTAGGGAAACATAGGGAAGGAAATTGGCTGGGCCCTTTCGAAGAAATCATTCTAGTATCTGTCTTAGGAAATTTAGGAAAATCTTCCAAAATGTAAATCTGGATGGTCTGACAGGGATTTGAACGATCTTCCTGCCGAATGTTAGTCCAGCGTTGTAACCGGTCCGTCACCTGACTCTTCCATGGCTATTTGGTGGTGGGAGGTGTGGCGGGAGGGTGGGGGGGGGGGGGGGAATTTGGTCATGCCCCTTTCTCAAAAAACAAACTGTTTAAGCTTTGAAAGACTTATGATGCAACTCCCCAACACTGGTCTGAACAAACGACGAATATTTGCCTTAGCGGTCAGCGCCCTGTTTATAGCCGCACCAGGGTATGAAGCGTGTGACAGCCGCTCTGCTCCTTATTACTCGTTCAACACCAGCCATTGTCTCAGCACTCGGTCAGCCTTCTGGCAGAACTGGCACATAACACTCTGTTGAGAATTCTCTGTAAGTCCATCTTTGTCCAAGATAGTCGGTGAGCTTCAGCTGTTCAATATATGATGTAAAATTAGAAACACTTCCTGCCGTCTATATTTTGAATGTAATTTGCTTATGCCATCTATTTCGACGTTTTGCTACGCCATCTTCACGCTCCCTGACCAACGTGTAGAAGGAATCCAGTCTCATGTCCAATCGAAATAGGGGCCAGCAGTAAGTAACTCGGATCCGTAGAATTATGGTTTCAACAGAACGATCCTTTCGTACATCAACTGAAGACCTGCTGGGAAATGGCTCATTGTTTTCACCAAATAGCGTGCTATGTTTGCTCGCTTTCTCCCTGAATTCCCACATACCTGAGTACGAAACATAGTGGTACATAAGCGACCATCCAACCACTTCCGGTACTGGAAAAGGAAAGAGTCGTATATATATTTTGGTTTATTTTGTCTCCGAGGTATATATGAACCATGTGCAGTCTGCTGCACTACAGTTCATCTTCAGTGAAATGTTTAAATGTGACCTATCGATTGTAAGTGACCTGTACCATGTGCATCTAATACATACAGAACACCTCGGTACATCATAACGTCATAAACATTAATGTATGTGTAAAGAATACATAAACATATATTTATAAATAATTATACAATCTGCCAATAATCCCTAGAGCACTCTTATCAGAATTTGTATACATATTTTTTTCTATATATTACAGATCACTGAAGCTGCTTTGCACTACTTGGTGAAACATGTTTGGTACACACACGAAAACATTTCGTTATAAAAGGCGGATTTGTTCTTACCATCTGACAAAGCGTAATAGACGTACCAACTGAGCAAAATGGCTGGGAATATTTTTAAAAAATGTTTCATCCGTGTCGGTCAATAGAGGTGCGTACCAACGGCAGCAATTAATTCATTTTAACGCCTGTGTCTTACTTGGATTCGATTCTGATTCTTGTGTAGCATTATGTAAGACGACTGTGTGTGCCTCTGAGATACCATGCGAGCAAGACCACGTCACTCGTGTGCTTTTACACACAACAAGGACGGGCTCCTACTGTCACTTAATACGTTTACTGACTTAAAGCAACATAGATAACTCATATTCCTAAACATTTAAGTTAAAAATATATAGTTTAAAATACGTTTTGCGTATTACAGCTATCCAGTGTGTTTTTTTTAGTGGGGTAATGTCAAGAACCGCCCGCCTCCCCCCCCCCCCCCCCCCATGAACCATGGGCCTTGTCGTTGGTGGGGAGGCTTGCGTGCCTCAACGATACAGATAGCCGTACCGTTGGTGCAACCCCAACGGAGGGGTATCTGTTGAGAGGCCAGACAAATGTGTGGTTCCTGAAGAGGGGCAGCAGCCTTTTCAGTAGTTGCAGGGGCAACAGTCTGGATGATTGACTGATCTGGCCCTGTAACACTAACCAAAACGGCCTTGCTATTGTGGTACTGCGAACTGCTGAAAGCAAGGGGAAACTACAGCCGTAATTTTTCCCGAGGGCATGCAGCTTTACTGTATGATTAAATGATAATGGCGTCCTCTTGGGTAAAATATTCGAGAAGTAAAATAGTCCCCCATTCGGATCCGAGCAGGGACTACTCAAGAGGACGTCGTTATCAGGAGAAAGAAAACTGGCGTTCTATGGATCGGAGCGTGGAATGTCAGATCCCTTAATCGGGTAGGTAGGTTAGAAAATTTTAAAGGGAAATGGATAGGTTAAAGTTAGATATAGTGGGAATTAATGAAGTTCGATGGCAGGAGGAGCAAGACTTTTGGTCAGGTGCATACAGGGTTATAAATACAAAATCAAATAGGGGTAATGCAGGACTAGTTTTAATAATGAATAAAAAAATAGGAGTGCGGGTAAGCTACTACAAACAGCACATTGAACGCATTATTGTGGCCAAGATAGACACGAAACCCACGCCTACTACAGTAGTACAAGTTTATATGCCAACCAGCCACTATTAGCAACTGATGTTGAAGATACAGCAACTAAGATATGTACTATTTTTACTGTTTTATCTTAGATGTAGAATAAATTAATATATGAATTCTGTGTTCATGGACAGCATCTGTTCCTCGCCCCTGTATCCACTGAAGAACCAGACAGCTTGAAGTTATAACAGGGTGAAAGCAATTATTTGTTACAGTCTTATTATGTACCAGTTCCCACGCTTTTTACACACACACAAAAAAGAATAGCTTCGTTTCTTTCTCTGAGACCCGTAAACAAGCACCTGGATGATAGTTAGCTGCTCTCTCCAAGGCTATTTGCGATCCGCGGTGACCAGCGAATGTTGTGCCACTGCGATGTGCGGGAGTTTCGAAACACCTTTTCCTCTCTCTCACATCACAGTCTTTTGCTGTAACGGTGGCGCAACAGAACATACTATCCAAAACAACTTCAGGGAGAGTAAACTCTATTTCTCTTTTCACATTGTATAAGGACTGAAAATAAACATCATTCGTTATACATTTTGCTTATTTACTCTCTCTATGTCATCAGCAAAGAGTGAAATTCGTAAGATCGAACGAAATATAAACAGCAGAGACATTCATGCTTCAATATCTATTGTGTTGGCCGCCGGCCGGTGTGGCCGAGCGATTCTAGGAGCAACAGTCTGGAACCGCGCGACCGCTGCGGTTGCAGGTTCAAATCCTGCCTCGGGCATGGATGTGTGTGAGGTTAGTTAGGTTTAAGTAGTCCTAAGTTCTAGGGGACTGATGACCTCAGCAGTTAAGTCCCATAGTGCTCAGAGCCATTTGAACCATTTTTTATTGTGTTGGCAGTAGCCTCAGTACACGATCATTCAAGAAAATGTTGGCTAACTTAAGTACATGCATACATCTCTCTCTGTATGATTTCATTTATTGTTGCTGCAAGGTCTGAGGCGCCTTGCCACCGTTCGCGCGGCTCCCCCTGTCGAAGGTTCGAGTCTTCCCTCGGGCATGGGTGTGTGTGTGTTGCCCTTAGCGTAAGTTAGTTGTAAGTTAGATTAAGTAGTGTGTAAGCTTAGGGACCGACGACCTCAGCAGTTTCTAATTTCTAATTTATTGTTACGTTTTCGCTACTGATATATCAGGTATGAAACGTCTTTGTCTTGCACAATAACTTTCCTAATTCATACAAGCGTCGTTTCTGAAGATAGCATTTTAAGATGTAGCAATGGCTGAACGCTTTTTCTAATATAACATTCCCAACTTATATATACATTATCTCTCTTGCATATTTGGGGCCTTAACTATTTGGTTATTTTTGTGAAGTAAGGGTATACTTGTTTTCCAAACACGTTTGTAGGTATCTCCTAGATGTCGAATACTTCCGGTTGTTTGTTTTTCATCTGGTGTACGGATTAATCTGCAGGAAATATATAGTGTATCGAAAAAGAAGACAGAGAGCTCTGAACAAGACAGAGGTCATTTAGAACAAAGTACAAGATAAGGTGGTAAAAGTATTGCGAAGAAGTAATTTCGGTTTGTTTAAATAATACGCCTCAAAAACAGAATAGGAGATAGAGAAGCGCTAGAATTAAGAAAAACATAATGCAGGCTGCGGTCTTTGTTCTATGCTGTTAAAAACTGAATCGAAGAAGAAATGGACGATATCAAAGAGACGTTCAGAAATGAAAAATCGGGATGAAAGCGTATAAGTGATGAGATTCGTGGGTGATATTGCTAGCATCAGTCACACGAACAAATCGGCAGACAAAAACAGATAGGCACAAGAAATCATGTGAATAAGAGTGTCAGAATTGTAAAGAATTAAGACACAATGCACAAGGAGGACTTTTATCAAACTTCGTGGAGATGTCCATCACATAGAGGATATTAAATGATTACACTTCCATTTCATTCGGAACTGATATCCAACATCAACATCAGCTGTTGTATCACCGCCATAGGTACAAATACATTCTTACATTCGTTACGGCATGTCATCTTGAGAACATTTCTTGTAATACTTAAAATGCGTTTTGTGTCCCTTCATAAATATTGGTGGCTTGGTGCTTGTATGAAACCAGGCGTCTTCCCATGGCATTCGACGCATGCTCTTTGAGCGACAACATAGGGGAGTCGGCATACCCGACCGGTACATTCTTCTAGATGTTTGTGATCGTAACTACAGTGCGACGTGCAGTTTGGTATCCTGCTCCCGAAGGCAACGACCAAACGGTTTATCTGTCTTGCCACATACAGACGAGCAGTCATACCCTTTACGCAACTATCACACCAGTCGCGGTGCCATATCCAACACCTCCCCCATTTCAGAAGTTAGAGAGATATACGTATCGAGAATCATTTGTATCACCACGTCGCCTACGGACACATTGGCATAGATCTGATCACCACAAACGGAAGATAATTAGGTACACAGATCATCTGAACGACATTCAGATAATGTGGAACGAGACAATTTACAGTATATGTATATAATTAATTTTAAAAGTAATGAACATATTCTTTTTCAGTCCTATTCATGCCAGAAAACTAGATTCTTTTTTTTTCCTTCTCTGGGCATGGCGGTGGCCGAGCAGTTCTAGGCGTGGAGTCCGGAACCGCGTGACTGCTACGGTCGCAGGTTCGAATCCTGCCTCGGGCATGGATGTGTGTGCTGTCCTTAGGTTAGTTAGGTTTAAGTAGTTCTAAGTTCAAGGAGACTGATGACCTCAGCTGTTAAGTCCCATAGTGCTCAGAGCCATTTAAACCATTTGAACCTCTGGGCATGATTCACACCTGAAACATTCCACTAGCGACAGCGGCTACCATATAGTGTAGCAACGGCTTTTTCTGTATCGACAATAAAGTTACGCAAAGATGAAAGTTACATCAACAAATGGAGCAGGTACGGAAGTACTGGAGTATCTGTTTCGTAGCGTTCGGTCAGTTTCCATTTCCGTCAATGAATTCTGATAATTACTGTTCTAACGTTGCTGAAAATTTAGTTTCTACATTTGTTTGTGGTCAACGTTCTACAAACACCGCTACCATTTTGCTATAATTTTTTTCATAACTAATTCTTAATGAGAAATGTACTCTCTTCTACCTTCTCATGTATCTGTGGCGTCACCTTCGATATAGACTTCTCTTTTTCTTGAAGTACAGACATAGAGTTTGAATTTACTGATTTTCTCGAAATGACTGTCTATTCATTTAAAAATTCGTTACAAGTCAGTTTCGATGGTTATATCCCTGCCGTAGCAATCAATCATCTGGTGTTAGAGCACAGTATATGTTCATAGAGTCGATAATGGGCTCGAGAATTGTGCCCTGCCACGCGGCGATTGTCTGCCTGAGAAATGACGTAACCATCGAAACTGACCATTCTAGCACATTTCTCAGTAACGGCGCAAAAATTTAAGTACGTTGAAGCATAATTTGAGTGACAAACAGGAGCACCACATCAGGCAAATTAGGCGGTTATATTAATCTGGTTCAACATGTTCGTCTGTGGAGCCAAGTTCTGTGTTGATACCTTATTTTCAATTCTGCCAGAGGAGAGGAATATCTGCACTTCCCAAGGTGGACACAAGAAGTGAGTGCTGAACAAGCATTTTCATTTACATACCGTCTCTTCCAAAATATATGTATTATATGCCAAAGCAGAGGAAGTTGTTATGATTTATGTGATAAGGTTCTACATGCTTTCAATTTATCTTAAATGATGTGTTATTAGTTGCGTCCTGCTGCAAATACCACAACCCGCTGACGACCTCCAGTTGCATCTAAGTACAAAACCTATAAACCTGGAGACAGCAATCGAGAATCTCAATACCGACCTGTCTGCACTATCAAAATGAGCTCAGGATGTAGGGATAAAGCTCAGCTCATCCAAAATCCACGCTAATGGTTGGTCATTCTAGGTTAATTAGCCCGAAATATCGTGAATCACTACTATCGTTAACGCTAAATGCCACAAATACTAACTTCTCTAGTTCAGAAAGAAGGTCAAGGAATAATAATAATAGACGAAAATCTAAACTGGACTGAACATGAAACTGTAATGTACAGAAAATATGGGGTGAATGGAACTGGAGGAAGGAACATTTCAGGCCGTCTCCCTGCGCATTCGTTGGTCTGAGAGGGCCCATGTTCACACAAACGCCCATAAAGGGTTTGACATGTTGTGTGTGTCGTTGGTGTCTGAGAGGGTACTTGTTTTGGTAGAGCCGAGCTACCTCTAGACCGTTTCCATCTGCTTGGCCGTACACAAACACCATTTCGGCTTGTTCTCGACATGAATACCGGATCATCCTGCTGCTTACAGTACGCTGCGCGAAAGACACAGCCTACAACACACAAGGAACACACTGCGCCTGGTCAGCGCCGTCTACGTGGCAATGATGCATCTCCGGACACACGTTCATAGGACCTTTATCCTTCATTTCCAGTCAGGAGTCCGCCCCTGCAGTTTGACGGTTTTATTAATGTTCACATTGTATAAAACGTTCTTCCCGCTTGACTTGAAAGTGGAACTTGTGCAAACACTTATACGTCCAGTTACTGTTAACAGCGATATTTGCGTGCAAGGCCTTTTTCAGGAAAGCTCACGCAGCCTGGAACTGGTTATGAAAGATTGCGTTGTTATAGTTAGTCAGTCAATTAGGTTCGACTCTTTGATCACATTTCACTATCACGTGTACAGCTATCCTGGCTGCGTCCAAACAAGGGCACAGATTTCCATACTCTCTGTCTTCTCTACTGTCTTATCAACGTATACAGTCCCTCATATATCTGCTCGAGCTTAACGCCCTTCTTCGAACAACACTGCAGGAGCTCCCGTCCCAATTAGAGCAAAATCATTTCTGTCCCGCTCTATCGTTCAGCCACTTTCTCAAAGTCCTTCTCAGTAGCAGTAATCCCACTCTGGAACGTCCTCCCACATCAAATTAGAGAACTAAATTGCATCTTCTGTCTCAGAAGACAAATAATGACGTGTCTACTAAATAAACAACAGAGGTTGCCATTGCCCCTGAACGCACTCGTTGTCCTCATATACGCCTCTTTCCTACCCGATCCACGTCGCTTCCCAAAATTCTTAGCCGATGCAATCTCCTGAAATCTTCTTTTCCAAGAACTTGCTATATTAGATAACATCTGTTTCGTACAACTATAGATTCTTTTTATCTGCCACTATCATTATTGTTACTAATGTCAAAATTGTTGCCATTATTATTATTATTATTATTATTATTATTATCGCTATCAGAGGCGCCAACTGCAGCCGTATAAGTAATGCCAGCTATAACTTTGTTAGTTCATTGTCAGTATAATTTACTCTCACTGCCACTTCAGAAACTCAAACCATATTGATACTAGTTATCATATTAAAACTGGTATCTCTTATGTGAGAAGTTTGTGGCACAACTTGACTAGAAGAAGGGATCGGTTGGTAGGACATGTTTTGAGGCATCAAGGGATCACAAATTTAGCATTGGAGGGCAGCGTGGAGGGTAAAAATCGTAGAGGGAGACCAAGAGACGAATACACTAAGCAGATTCAGAAGGATGTAGGTTTCAGTAGGTACTGGGAGATGAAGAAGCTTGCACAGGATAGAGTAGCATGGAGAGCTGCATCAAACCAGTCTCAGGACTGAAGACCACAACAACAACATCTCTTATGTAACTATATGGCAATATATTCCGCATTTGTGAAATCCTGGTCTTAGGTAAGGGAGGGCCAGATGACGCTTATCGGATCAGGTTAAACAAATAACTAAATAAATGAGTCTGTTGCTAGACCATTCTCCGAATAAGTTTATAAATATTTGTTTAATATCATTAAACATCTTTTCTTGCTGCCATTTATTCGTTTATGTTCAAGACGCGTGTCCCACCAGAGCCTACGTTTCCTCACGCGTCGTCATAGAGCGCGCACTTCCAGTTCGCATTGGTATGTTAGACGTCATCTCATTTTTGCTTAGATAAATAACGTGTTAAGTTTATTTGTGTCGAGAGACACCACGTGAACAAACAGTACAGTGACAAATATGGTTCAGTTCTCGTAAGATTAATCTGAAATTTTTAACAGATCAGTGCAACGACAAACACTATTCAATTCTCGTAAGACAAATCTGAAATTTTCAACAAATCACCAGTGAAGTGGTTCACATCAATTGGTTAACGAAAAACTAAGTGTGAAAGCTACAGAACAAAAAGATACAGTGGTGAATACGCTCTGATTTTGCATAAGTGAATCGGTCCGCTGTGAAAAGGTCTCAGTCAGAATTTTGGAGTACCTAAGTCCATCGTCTCTGTTTCGTCACCTGCACTAGTTTAACGTCTGAATATCAACTAATAGTACAAAATAACATTAAGCATACATTGGCTGTAATACTGGATGCTTTTTAAAATCGAAGACAAGTCGTGTGAGAATTACACCTTTTCCTATTTTACGCGAAAGTCTCTCAACTGGAGTAAGGGCGTCCACTAAATGGTTTGCAGGGGCAAGTCTAGACCAAGAGGTATCGAATATTTTTAATATTTTGGAAGACGAACAGCGAATTGTAAGTAGCCGTAAAAATGCTTCCAGCTACGACCCATTTAAAAACTTAATTAGAATTTTAAACCATTATCTTCAAAGAAAAACACCTGAGTGCGCTGTGCGTTTTCCGATGCCTGACTCAGAGGGGGAGGGGTTCGGCGGTCCCCTGGCTCCAAGCATGGGCGCCCTTGAGTTGGTTTGAGGCATTTTTGGCGTAGATTGACTGTGTAGTTGAAGTGCACCCGTAACCCACGAGCAGATAAGAGGAAACGTGTATTTTGGCGAAGCAGAAAACTCAGTAATCCACGGAGTACGCCTTTAATGCGCCCCTGGAACACACAGGACATGGGATACAAGGAATACGTCCTAATATCTCGTCGGATCTCCTTTTGCCAGGTGTAGTGCAGCAACTTGACGTGGCACTGACTCCACAAGTTGTCAGAAGTCCTCTGCAGAAATATTGAGACGTGCTGCCTCTACAGCAGTTCATAATTGCGAAAGTGTGGCCGGTTCAGGAGTTTGCGCACGAACTGGCCTCTCGATTATGCCCCATAAATTTTAGATGGGAATCATGCTGGGCGAGGTAGATAGCCAAATCATTCAGTCGAACTGCCCAGAATGTTCTTCAAACCAATCGCGAACAATTGTGGTCCGATGATATGGCACTCTGTCACCCACATAAATTCCGTCGCTGTTTGGGAACATGAAGTCCATGAATGGCAGCAAATCGTCTCCAAGTAGCCGAACATACCATTTCCAGTAAATGATTGGTTCAGTTGAACCAAAGCTCCCAGCAATCCGGTGTGAACACAAACCCTGCACCATTATGGAGCCGCCACCAGTTTGATAACTTGGTTTCATGGCTTCGGTGGGATCTGCGCTTCACTCGAACCGTACCACCAGCTCTAACCAACTCAAATCGGGACTTATCTGACCAGGCCACAGGTTTCCAGTAGTCTAGGTTCCAAACAATACGATCACGAGCCTAGGAGAGGTGCTGTGGGCGATGTCGTGCCCATAGCAAAGGTTCCCACATCGGTCGTCTGCTGCCGTAATCCACTAACGCCATATTTCGCCACACTGTGCTAAAGGATACGTTCGACGTACGACCAACATTGATTTGTGGGGTTATTTCACACAATGTCACTTGTCGGTTAGCACTGACAACACTATGCAAATGCCGCTGTTGTCGGTCGTTAAGTGAAGGCCGTCGGCCACTGCGTTGTCCTTAGTGAGAGGTAACGCCTGAAATTTAGTGATATCGGTACATTCTTGACACTGTAGATCTCGGACTTTTGAATTCCCCAACGATTTCCAAAATGAAATGTCCCAGGCGTCTGGCTTCAGCTACCATTCCGCGTGTTGAAAGTCTGTTAATTCCCGTCGTGGGGCCACAATCACGCCGGAAACCTTTTTACATGTATCGCCTGAGTACAGATGACAGCGCCGCCAACGCACTGCACTTTTATACCTTGTACTCCGATACTACCGCCATCTGTATATGTGCATATCACTATTCCACGACTTTTGTCACCTCAGTCTATATAGCGGCGACAAAAAAGCACTTCAAGTTATAGAGCGAACAGTTACGATTCAGTCTGCATATCATTGCTGTGACCAATACGTTGCCAAAACGATATAGCATTTAATGAAAGAAGGAAAGTAAACTTGTGTTTGCTCAGATGTGCAGCTGGCGAAAACGCCACGGGAGTGAATGCGCTCGTCAGAACATTCCAGAGAATGGATGGGAAGCGCGGACCCCGCCGCGTGCAGCGACCCCGTTCAGTGGCCGGGCGAGCCGGGGCAGCTCCCGGGCAGGCGACCGCACGACGGATTACTGTCGCGGCGGGTCCGAGGCGCGCCGCCTGAATATTCATGCGGGCAAACAATGTGAGGTGGCAGGCGGCCACTTTCACGGGGACGGGACTGACAATGGCCACCGGCTGGCGCGAGGTAATGACGCCGCCATTGTGCAACCGACCGCTCGCGGCCCGCTCCTTGCGTAAACAAGCAGGTGACAGGGGTACGGGGGACTGCAATGCGCCGCTGAGGGTGCACCCAACTAGACGATGGGCTTGTATCTGCACATAGCTACGCGACAGGGGTAACAAAGCGATAACGGACATGGAAGCACCCACCCTGATCTATAGGGCCTATCGACGTAAATCAGATGAGTATGGTACTTCAAAGCAATGAGAAAATTTGAACGATCGGATGGAAAACTAGTTTTCCTCAAAGCTTCATCACGGAAAAAAAATTCGTATGAGACTTAGCTTGCTTCCTTCACGCATCTTGCAAAAATAGATGCAGGTCTACAGATAGATTTTGTCTTCTTTCTCTTCCGAAACGCATTAGATTCTCTACCATTCTGTCGAGTGGTAAACAGAATACGGTCATAAGGAGCGTCTTCGAAAATATTTGATAGTGTAAGGGTCTACGTACAGTACGTAACACGCGCTCACCAACAGACCTATCTGGAATGCTGGCAATTTGCTTGGTCAGTACACGTGCGTCCGGCCGCAGTGCGATGCAGGGAGTAAGCAACTGGCGCCGTATTAACTAGCGTGGCCTCGGGAGCGTCTATGTCTCTTTTCTTAGCTCACCATGGAGCCTTTCGATACGACGATAATTAGGATGTCGGACACAGTGGTGATGGGTGCGCATAGTGTGTGTGTTTTATAATCAGCCTTTGTTAATAAAACTGATCAACTTACTTCTAGGTGTTCGCCTATTGCTGTACCTCAAGGACCCACCGCTTACAAATCCTGACAAAATATTTCGTTCAGATGGTTCAAATGGCTCTGAGCACTATGGGACTTAACATCTGAGGTCATTAGTCCCCTATAACTTAGAACTACTTAAACCTAACTAACCTAAGGACGTCACACACGTTCATGCCCGAGGTAGGATTAGAACCTGCGACCGTAGCGGTTACGCGGTTCCAGACTGAAGCTCCTAAAACCGCTCGGCCACATCGGCAAGCAAAAAATTTCGTCTGATTATCATCTGGGGCAATAACACAATCAACCCCCTTAGGATAGCTCCGAGGAATTTTTGGGTAATAAAACGTAGTACGTTATACCGGACGTACAATGTATCACTTACCGATAGTAACAAAAGTGTGCCGAAAGTAAGCGTAATGGGACATCTAACACATTGTCCACGTAAATTTATGTGACCACCCGTCAAACCAAATTTTCCAGCGCGGACGTTCAGAAAACGGCCAACGAGGTTCTGGAAGGTACGACAGAAATGTGGAGCCATGCCGATTCCACTGCCATGGCTAGCTGTGCAAGGTTCTATGGCGCGATCGAGGTGGTTCCTCAGACTCTCGGCTGGTTTTAAATCTGGAGAGTAGGGTACCCGAGGAAGAGGGTAAACTCATCCTGGTGCTTCTCGAAGGATAAACATACACTGCCAGCTGTGTGTCATGTTGCATTGCCCTGCTGGTCGATACCATCATGCCAAGGAAAAACGAACAGCATGTAGGGGTCGACATGGTCCCTAAGGATAAACACATGCTTGTGGTGATCCATTCCGCCTTCCAGAATGACAATATCACCCAGGCAGTGCGCTGTATCACATTGATTTCGCAACGGGTAAATAGCCGTTAAGAGTTCAGTGTTTGATTGAAACAGTTACACCTCGGTGAATCATTCCGGATTCAGAACGAGAATCTGTAAGCTCTGTCTTTGAAAATGGGAACTTAGTTTGATGAATGAACGTTCTACAACAAGTGTGGTAGCTCAAGAACGACGAACTATTTATCGATACTTAATAATTGTTTGTATTGTAATGAAAACAATGACTGCTGTCAATCGTGAACTACTCCCTGTTCAAGTTTTCAAAGTATCTACACTGTCTGATCAATTGTAACTTGACACCCCTATGTAACACTTTTTTGCCCACTGGATGCCACCAGGGGTGGACCCGCTAGTATAAAAGGAGATGGGCAGTACGGTGGTAGCAGCAACAGTAGACTGGGTCGGTCGGGAGATGTCAGTGACTTCGAACGTGGTCTTGTCCTTCGATGTCACCTGAGTAACCAATCCACAGGGACATGTCAACCCCTCAAAAGCTCCCCAAGTTGAGTATTCGTGATGTAACTCTGAAAGGGAAATGCCAGGGAACAATCGTAACTAATGGAACACCAGGCAGACCTTATATACTGACGGACGAGGACCGTCGATCATTGCCGAAGGCGGTTGTGAAATATCGCATGAAATCTGTGAAATGAATTACTCGTGTGTTTGAGTTCCAAATGGTTCAAATGGCTCTAAGCACTATGGGACTTAACATCTGAGGTCATCAGTCCCCTAGGCTTAGTACTACATAAACCTAACTAACCTAAGGACATCGCACACATCCATGCCCCAGGCAGGATTCGAACCTGCGATCGTAGCAGCAGCGCGGTTCCGGACTGAAGCGCCTAGAACTGCTCGACCACAGCGGCCGGCTGAGTTCCAAAGTACTACCAGCAGTCCACTGAGCGTAGAGAGTTAAAAAGACTAGCGTACAATGGTCGAACAGTTCTTCATGAGCCAACATTTCTGTAGTCAATGTCCAGAGACATCTGAGGCGGTGCAAAGAGCGACGCTACTGGACAGTGGATGACTGGAAACGAGTGATTTGATGAATCACGAGAAATTCTACAGCAAATCGATGTGGCTGTTTGGATTTGGCAAGTCCCTGAAGAATGTCTCCTGCAACTACGTGTAGTGGTAACAGTCAATTACGGAGGAGGTCGTGTTATGCGAGTGTTTTGCGTGGTTAGGGTGTGTTCCCCTAATTGCGCTTAGCGAAACACTAAATGAGGCAGGATATGAACCCAAACTGTGTGCACTATAGGAACATTTCGGAGAGAGTGTTTGTAAGAGCATGACAGCGCACCCCGCATGAAGCAGCATTTTTGTGGCATGGTTTGTAGACAACAGAACTGGCATGTCCAGAGTCACAATCTGAGCATAATGGAAACTTTTTTTGGGATGGAATAGAACTACGTTGACATTGCTCCAGGACCCAATGTCCAACTTCACTATCTCCCCTTGTTTGGGCTCTTGGGTACAATGGACTGGCAATCCTCCACTGTGTAAGTAGGCTGTTTAGGTTTTTTTTATTGGTAACACCACCTCTGTATGAAAATCACTGGCTGTGCTGTGGGCAGTCTGTGTCTGCTTTGCATTGTTGTAATACTCGCCATTGTAGTGTTGGGCAGCGGCAGCTGGATGGGAACAGCGCGTAGCGTTGGGCAGTTGGAGGTGAGCCGCCAGCAGTGGTGGATGTGGGGAGAGAGATGGCGGAGTTTTGAAATTTGTCATGAACTGCTATATTTATATATGATGATATCAAGGTAAATACATTGTTTGTTTTCTATTAATATCTTTCATTTGCTAACTATCCCTATCAGTAGTTAGTGCCTTCCATAGTTTGAATCTTTTATTTAGCTGGCAGTAGTGGCGCTCGCTGTATTGCAGTAGCTTGAGCAGCGAAGATTTTTGTGAGGTAAGTGATTTGTGAAAGGTATAGTTTAATGTTAGTGAGGGCCATTCTTTTGTAGGGAATTTTGAAAGTCAGATTGCGTTGCGCTAAAAATATTGTGTGTCAGGTTAAGCACAGTCTTGTATAATAGTTCAAAGGGGACGTTTCAACTGAAATACAGATATCTCGGGTACAATGGACTGGCAATCCTCCATTGAAATACAGATATCTCATTGAAAGTGTCCCCAGAAGAGTTAAAGGCATCATAAAGGCAGAGAGTGGACTCACTGCATATTAATATCCACCAATATATGTTAGTTAGGTTTGATCAGGTAGTGTATGTTAGCACACACAAGAGAGTTGTTGATGTTATTTAGTAAGGGACCGTTTGCAACATCAAATACATAGTGTCCCAAAAAGAAGACTCCACTATATTGCAATTACCTTGCTTCTTCTAGCAAAATGATCGCAGTACCACAAATAACTCATTTATTTAGACAAGACCCATACCAGTAAATGCATGTCCTTATTTATCCTTAAACCTTGGTATCTGGTATATCCCTCTTTAGTTTATTATTTGCGAAGAAACTTATGGGCGACCACAAACTTTCTTCCACACACAGCAGAGAACGCGGAAGATCGTTCTCCTCAAAACAAATGAATGTCTCTTGATTCGTACATTTTTAACCCGAGAGATCTCTCAGGTAAAACATTTGTACCTGTGTAACGGCTTAATACTAGGTGTTATAAATTATTGCTCTTATATAAAGGTTAACGATTTTCTAACGAATTTTCGAAAGCGTTTAAAATGTAGCTTCTCTGTCGTCTCGTTGCCCCGTGTTGTGTACTACTGGCAGCAAAACTGACATTTGCAATATGGCTTTCAGTACAGACGCAGACGTAATCGAAAGTACAGCTGTAACACAGCTGCAAAATGTTTTACTTACGACAGGTACTAGTTAAAGAAACTGTAGGTCACATAAAACAAACAAGTAATACGAACCCGTATCCGCTTATTGCAAAGCAGTTATGTTATAAAGTTAAACGTTTTATTGTCAAATATAATGAACACGCGTTCTCTTCAGATGACGTCATGATGCGTCACTCGTCGCAGCTCATGTGGTTACGTTTCATGTAGGACAGTTGGTATATTACTCCGTCCCATTACGCACTGGGATAAGAAAGAACTTCTAAATAGTTAACTCAACTGTTGTCCTTCGTATTTAGGGTGGTCCATTGATAGTGACCGGGCAAAATATCTCACGAAATAAGAATCAAACGTAAAAACGACAAAGAACGAAACTCGTCTAGCTTGAAGGGGGAAACCAGATGGCGCTATGGTTGGCCCGCTAGATGGCGATGCCATAGGTCAAACGGATATTATCTGGTCTTTAAGAATAGGAACCCCCATTTTTATTACATATTAGTGTAGTAGGTAAATAAATATTAATGTTTTAGTTGGACCACTTTTTTCGCTTTGTGATGGATGGCGCAAACGTATAAGTACGTTGTATCACGTAACATTCCGCCAGTGCGAACGGTATTTGCTTCGTGATACATTACCCGTGTTAAAATGGAACTTTACCAATTGCGGAAAAGGTCGATATCGTGTTGATGTATGGCTATTGTGATCAAAATGCCCAACGGGCGTGTGCTATGTATGCTGCTCGGTATCTTGGACATCATCCAAGTGTCCGGACCGATCGCGGGATAGTTACGTTATTTAAGGAAACAGGAAGTGTTCAGCCACATTTGAAACGTCGACCACGACCTGCTGCAAAAGATGATGCCCAAGTAGGTGTTTTAGCTGCTGTCGCGGCTAATCCGCACATCAGTAGCAGACAAATTGCGCGAGAATCGGGAATCTCAAAAACGTCGGTGTTGAGAATGCTACATCAACATCGACTGCACCCGTACCATATTTCTATGCACCAGGAATTGCATGGCGACGACTTTGAACGTGGTGTACAGTAGGCACAAGTGAAATTACGGGACGATGGCAGATTTTTTTCTATTTAGCGACGAAGCAACATTCACCAACAGCGGTAACGTAAACCGGCATAATAAGCACTATTGAGCAACGGAAAACCTACGATGGCTGCGACAAGTGGAGTATCAGCGACCTTGGCTGGTTAATGTATGGTGTGGCATTATGGGAGGAAGGATAATTGGCCCCATTTTATTGATCGCAACCTAAATGGTGCAATGTATGCTGATTTCCTATGTAATGTTCTACCGACGTTACTACAAGATGTTTCACTGCATGACAGAATGGCGATGTACATCCAATATGATGAATGTCCGGCACATAGCTCGCGTGCGGTTGAAGCGGTATTGAATAGCATATTTCATGACAGGTGAATTGGCCTGCACGTTTACTGGTTCTAACGTCCCCGTATTTCTTTCTGTGGGGAAAGCTGAAGGATATTTGCTATCGTGATCCACCGACAACGCCTAACAACATGCGTCAGCGCATAGTCAATGCATGTGCGAACATTACGGAAGGCGAACTACTCGCTGTTGAGACGAATGTCGTTGCACGCATTGCCAAATGCATTGAGGTTGACGGACATCATTTTGAGCATTTATTGCATTAATGTGGTATTTACAGGTAATCACGCTGTAACAGCGTTCTCAGAAATGATAAGTTCACAAAGGTACATGTATCACACTGGAACAACCGAAATAAAATGTTCAAACGGACCTACGTTCTGTATTTTAATTTAAAAAACCTACCTGCTACCAACTGTTCGTTTAAAATTGTGAGCCATATGTTTGTGACTATTACAGCGCCATCTATCACAAAGCGAAAAAAGTGGTCCAACTAAAACATTCATATTTCTTTACGTACTACACGAATATGTAATAAAAAATGGGGGTTCCTATTTAAAAAAAACTCAGTTGATATCCGTTTGGCGTATGGCAGCGCCATCTAGCGGGCCAACCGTAGTGCCATCTTTTTTCCCCCTTCAAGCTAGACAAGTTTCGTTCTTTGTAGTTTATTCGTTTGACCCTCATTTCGTGAGATATTTGGCCCGGTTACGATCAATGGACCACGCTGTATACATGGTCCGCAAGGATAGATACATACTTCCGTTGATCCACTGTGCGTCCCACAATGACTATTATCACGCAGGAAGTGCCACGACAACATTTCCCAGATCTTAACGCTCCCTCCTTCGACCGCGACGTTTCTGACGATTGTTGTTTTATGCAGATGGAGCATAAAACGTAATTCATACGAAGAAGCCACCTGTCCCCGCTCAGTGGGCGTCCACTTGCGCTATTGGTGCACAAAATCCAGCCTTCGTTGCCGATGAAAGCAGTCATCACGGGTACAAGTACCAGGCGGCTGCTGCGGAGGTCCATATGCAGAAACTTTCGGTGAACAGTCGTTGAGGAGTCGTTGTTGATAGCCCATTGGTACACTCGTCAGTTGCTCAATAGTGGCACGTCTATTCACCCATTCACATCTCCGTAGCCTTCCTTCGCTCCTGTTATCTACGGTCCGTGGTGCAGTACAGTTGTCTCAGCGCCGGTTTTGGATAGCGCCATTTAGTCATTCACGGTATCATTTAACCACGGCGGCACATTTACATTAATGTGACTGTACCGTGTAAATAAACGCTTTAGCAGACAGGATAAGAAACGCTAAAAGAATGTTCACTGATGATGCTGTTGGGGACAAGAAATTATAGCCTTTGGATGATTGTAAGGAAGTGCCAATTCTTAGAACAAAATTTCCAGTTGATGTATCGTAATGTAAATAAATATAATATCACACCTATAACAAAGAGAACCTGATAGAACCTTGTTTCAAAGCTAGTAGTGGATATTTTAACTATGCCAGATCATATAAGTAGAGGTAATGCTAAAAAGCGATATTAAATGTGACGATCATGTGAAATCAGTGTTAGGGAAGGCTAACAGCAGATGTAAATCAGTTAAAGTGTTCTGGAAAAATGGAAGCAGCGGTGAGGAAAATAGCGACTTTCTAGAGTATTTACCAGTGTTTAGAGTACTTACATGTACGCACCATGACAGATGTAGAACGGATTCACAGACGTACTCTTAGGATCATGATCGGGTGGCTTACCCCGTACGAACGTGTAACAGATATACACGAAGGATTTAAACGGAAATTCTTCAAACAAAGACGTCCCAGTTCACGCGAAATGCAGTTGGGTAATTTTAGAGGACCTTTTACTTAACGAAGACTGTGCCAGAATACAACATGTCATTCTCAGCGCTCAAAAGTCTGCAGACGTAAAAGTAACTTCCGACGTACCCCAACGGAGTGTTATAAGAACATTACTTATCGTAACAGTCGTGTGGTCAGAAGCAGTATGTAAAGCTTGTAAGGTTGTTGCAGATTAGGTTGTGCTGAGAAATAGTTACTAAGAAAAAAATTCAGTAAGTTACACCTTTTCCGACTTAATTAGCGTTGAAGTTATCCAATCAGGCGGCTACGCTCGGAAATGCAAGCAGCCTGTCAGAGACGGTGTCGCCAAATTTGTACTTCGTTTGGTTTCCTGAAACCGAACGACCGAGAGATACAAAAGTTGAACATGGGATGATAATAATGATCGAAACCAAAGGCTGAGCAGTCTCGTGCGCTATCATCTACACTACGAGAACAACTGACATTAATATTGTATGTGGTGGGCAAATTGAATTTGCACGCCTAGATTCTTGATTGGCTATTTAACTCGGAAACGTTGCAATATATCGAATCTTTTTCTTAAAAATTATTTCTCAGCACAGACTACCTCGCAACACTCTCACTAGTTGCCGCGTGGGGTAGCCGTGCGGTCTGAGGCTCTTTGCCACGGTTCGTGCGGCTGCCCCCTGTCGGAGGTTCTAGTGCTCCCTCGGGCACGGGTGTGTTGTGTGTTGTCCTTAGCGTATGTTAGTTTAAGTTAGATTAAGTAGTGTGTAAGTCTAGGGACCGATGACCACAGCAATTTGGCACCACAGGAACTTACCACAAATTTCAAATTTTCTTACAAGTTTTCAGACTGTTTCTGACCACCCTCTACATATATGACCTAATCGACAAAGTCGGAAGTTTCAGGAGGTTTTTCATGGATTCCGTGTATAGAGAGAGGTGGCGACCGGCTAAAAGTGTAGCGAAATGCGGGAATACCTGCACAGGATCGACGCTTGTAGCAGGGAGTGGCAACTGACCCTCAACATAAACAAATGTAGCGTATTCCGCATGCATAGCAGAAAGACGCGTTAGTGTATGATTAGGCGATTGCTTTTCGTTGTTTTACCTTATAGTCGCCACTGAAAATTTTCGTCTGATATTATCAGCCTTGGATGGGAATTTGAAATTGTCTAGGTTTTGACCACTCAGCTGAAACTAGGGATGGCGGTTATCACTAAAATAACTGGTTTTCGATTATACCGTTTTCTTCTTTAATTTTAGTTTAACCTGATTGTTAAAAGCTCTCAAAATAAATGGTTTCTGAAATAACCGATTTTCGGTTTGTTGTTGCTTTCGTAAAACAATGTGATACCGAAGTGCTTGATAATGGCACTCACCCAAAATTACCTAATAGCAGAACACAGACCACAACGAACAATATATTTTTTATTAAAGACTGAGACATTCCAAGGCTCCCCCAGACGTTTGTATTATACATTTCAAGATACGTAGAATCCAAACAACAAATAAAAGAGGCAAATAAACAAATAGGTAAATCAATAAAAATTCCACCAACGGTTTGCTGCTTTTCTCGAAAAGTGATAATTGGTTGAATACTTCAAAAAAAAAAAAAGCGCTAGAGTTCTCCTATTGATTCAAATTTTTTAAACCTCTGCTCGAAAATCTTATTCAGAACGAAGATGCCACTAGTTTTGCATTACGAATAGTCAGCGCATAAGGGTGAAAACTGTGGTTAGAGAACTCAACTTTTCGCGTTATGTTGTCATTGCCAAGGGCTACAAGCAGATGAGGACGTATAATATCGAAACAGACAGAAGATGAGAGACTTTCTATTTTTATTGAGTACTAAGAATGGACTGTTAAGTTTTAATTTATTGCTGTTGCTATAACCTCCTCTTTTATAATTTCATAGCAATAATGGACAAATAGTAAACTTCTTCGTAAAATCTGTAGAGTTCTTTTTCGTTAATTATTTCGAGTGTAAAATCCATTTTACTCAAATATATATCTTTACTTTTTAATACAATTGATCTTCTACTGACGAAACCAAAAATGCTCTCTCAAAAAATTGAAATAAAGTATTAAGATAGTAGGCAAAATTTAACAAGTACCATGAAGTATCACAATACAACAGTCACAATTTCATTAATGAAGTAATCCACTGCTCAATATTTATTGTCTGATCTGTTCATAAATACTCGTTCTGTCATGTATTCATCCGTAAGTTGACTCCTTTCATCCGACCCCTCATTAAATCGACCAAGACTTACACGAATAATTGTAAGAACAGTTATTATTATTATGTTCTTTAAGTTTGTTTTTCGGTTTTCAGAAATACTGTGGGAAGAAAGTTTATTTATGTTGCAGATAACGTGGAAGACGTTGTCCAACGATCACCACTAAAGTTCGACGTAGCGGCAAGTGGGCAAGGAATAAAACGAATGCTGCAAACTACCGCGAGCCATAGAAGAGCCTGGGCCGCGAGGGCATCGAGCTTCCTAGGTAGTTGTTGGACAACGTCAAAGGAAGAGATATCCTGCTTTCTCTTTGTAAACAGATCGATCGAGGCTCGAAAGGTTCATGTAAAACGTATAGGCAGGTGACACATTAGGTGGGACCCGATGCCTGTAATACTTCCACAGTTAATCAAAATATCCACGGGTGTACTACCGGTCTACAGTGTCCAACGTGCCCGTTGGACAGTGTAGACCGGCAGTACACCCGTGAATATTTTAATTATCAAATACGCCGGGAGAAACTCAAGAATCACAATTCCACAGTTATTAAAAAATTGTTAAACGGCAAAACCAATAGTTCATCATTTATATAGATAAAAAGTAATAAAGACATAGGAAAGGAAGAGTTGCGGCGTCAGAACGAAAAGTGATACATCGCTCAGCAACGAAGAAGGACGTAAACAGCGGGCGTTACGTGGTGAAACAAATCAACTGATAAAATAGTAAGTCTGTAATTAAGCATAAAGCCACGTAACACCGCACATTCAAAGACGACATCAGTCTTTGGGAAGCGGCAGGTTTCTTTAAAAACAAAAAACTGTAGAACCACTGCTGTGGCAGACTGATATATCGGCTTTATATACGGTTAATAGTGAAAAAGAAAAATACCTGTTATAACCGAGACGAAACAAATATCGAAAAACACCGGTTATTCAGAAATTCAATACCGGTGTCGATTTTAGCCGAGTGGACTTTCCCATACCTAGGCGAAACTATTATCCTCAGCTATTTTAATTAGCGACTGCACTCTCTGACGTAACAGCTACAACTTGGGGCTAGTTGGGGCCAGGTGGTTTAACTGCAAACGGTTCCAGATGCTCAAAACCAACGCGTTTCCGACGAGTGTTTGGTTGGAAAATTTTGCCCACTTCGACGTCTCCTATCCTGCCTGTTCCGAGGTTTCCACCAGGTTTATTTTCTCCATCCTTTTATTGTCCGTGCACAGCATAAGGCGATCTGAATTTAACTGGTAACCGGTAGGTTATTTCTAACGTTCGACACGAAACGTGGGCAATGTGGGACGCCAGTTCCAGCAACGTCATGACACCAGGAGCGGCGCAGTCGGCGGAAGCGAACGGCAATCGCCGGAGCACAGAGCCCGCGTGAGATCTGGATTAGCATTCGCCGCAGAGCAGTCCCGCAGATGGGAGAGCGAAGCGTCTGACGTGCACTTAGCGCCATCAAACGTACGTTTACAAAACTAATGATTACCTTTGTCCCACTCCCCCTTCCTCCCATTTTTTGTTCTTTTCTACTCCCTTCCTCGCAACCGCTGCCGTTAACTAGACCATCGCAAAAGGAACGGTGGGGAATATCGGCGACGTTAAAATCCCATCATCGCGCGCCGCCACATTTGCTGAGCGCGGCCGCCGCCACAAAGGCAGGTAAAATATTTGTTGGCGGGCCGTCGTTATCGGACGTCACGCCTCACCTCGGCCCGGTCGCTTTCAATTATATTCGTATAAATCACCGCCGTGGCCGTCGCGTTGTTAGGCGACCGACGGCCGGCGTCCGACAGCCGCGCCCTGCCCCTCAGCCGCCGCCACCACCGCGACGCCAGTTTCCGCTCTGGCGCTCCGAGAGGCCTGCAATTTGTCGGTCAGCACCAGGCTGTCCTGCTTACTCACGCTGCGCACCTTTGTGGAGGTCGCCTCTCCCACTTCAATTCCGATACAAGAGCGCGAGGCGAGAATACTTCGCTGCCTCACAGACCACTATGCTCTTAATTTTGGACATAGTCTCATCTTAGATCAATTCACCTTTTTCCACGGACTGCAAATAGACATTGTCATTGTATGATGGCTTTTCAAACCCACCACTTCTTGAAGGTTGTCGTAGGTGTAGTAGCGGTTTTATTGATTCGTCTACCTTTCTTACAATGATACTGGACAAGGTATTGTAAAGGGACAAGCCATTTAGCAAATTCCTTTTCATTTAATATGAAAATCACTCTCTACTAATGGAGTACTGAGAAGCGAATTGGACTACGGTGAAAGTACTGATCTCTCACGAACTTTACGTCTTACCTACCTTTAACACTGTGTGGGTCTTCTTTTTCTTCTCT
Organism: Schistocerca piceifrons; assembly: GCF_021461385.2. NCBI lineage: Eukaryota > Metazoa > Arthropoda > Insecta > Orthoptera > Acrididae > Schistocerca > Schistocerca piceifrons. The sequence goes on along the minus strand of NC_060140.1, from coordinate 464,831,749 downwards.
TCCCGAGAGCGCGCGGCAGTGGGGTGCACGCTGGATTTGGGATAAGCTAGACAGTGGTGGACCCGATCAGCCATCGGGAATTCTAGCATTCGCATAGGGCAGGTAACAAAATAGGCTGGTAGGCTTAGAATCCAAAACGGGAATAATTCCTTCAAAAAGTTTTATTGTTTTAATGGTTTGATTTGTGGCTTAATAAGTTTACCCTAAGTCTCCACCGGCGGAGTGGTGCTTAAGTGGTGGAGTGTCTAAATGCTCCTCCGGAAGGGGTATTTTCGCGTTTTCACAGTTATATCTCGTGAAAGACTACAATATCGAAATCATGGTCCGTTAGAAACTATAGGACATTAAATTCTGCATTGAATGAAACTAGACATGTATTTTTTGGGCCACCCAAAAGTGGATTTCATGGACCGCCCGTTTCCGTACAGCTCCGCCTTAAAGTTGACCGAGTTACATTGTTTGTGTAGGTTGTGGGGAAAAGTAGGGATCTTTTTTTTCTTTTTTTTTCAGCCTCTTTCGTACTGAAGTTTGCTAAATGGTAAAACATATTATTACAGCACACCATAGTACTAGTCTTGTACTTAGTGAGTATAGTAATGATATGTAATTAAAATTTGGAATCTACAATTAATTTTGTTGCTGGTTGCAAACAAGCAGATGTAAAAATGACGGATCTGGTCCTGTGTCTGAAAAGACCATAGAGGAGAGTGAGGCAGTGACTGTGAAAGCAAGAGGAATCAGAGCTTTGTTGGAGTGCAGTAGGGAGACACATGATGGAAAGAATGTTACGGAAAGAATGCTCTTTTTAAGACATGTGATTACGTAACGTTTAATGTCTCTTGTCATAAATCTTACAGTACGGAGAAAAAAATTTGTCTGTTACAGAGAAAGTTAGTGGAAGACGAGTTGCACGTTAAGCCCGATCAGGTCAGCCAGCGTTCAACTTTCAAACATTTTTTTAACACGTATACCAATGATGATCTCATTCCAAGCAGTTAAGACTGAATGCCCATCGGCGGGTTGATGTCGATACTGTAGCCACTAGAAAATTTCGAGACTGTGTCTTGGAGACTGCGTTGCTCAGAGAGAACAGTGGGCGGAAGAAATCACATCCTGATTGAGGAAGGATTTGATTGCTGATGAAGCGAGGTACCATCAGAACTGCATGAGAAAATTTTTCTTACCTACACTTTCTACAAACACCAAAGGTGCAGCCCAGGATGAAGGCAGCTCTAGAGAATTACAGTATGTTTGCAACTACATTGAGGGTTTGGAAGATGAGTGCCAGTTTTCTTTCAAAGACGTCCCGAAAGATTTCCCTGGACCAAAAATAAATGACAAATCTCTGAAGCAAAGGTTGCAATACCATCATGGGAGTGACATCATCCTATCAGTTGGTCAGCACCGAGAGACAGCACTCCGGTCCGCAATACTGGTTACAAAATCTTTCCCTGGCAACGGTATAAATCCAAACAAGGAAATGAGAAGGAAGAACACCTCCGACTTGTTAGAGCAGCGGCTAACATAATCCGAGAAGATATCCTTTCAAAAGTGTATCGCCTTGACAGTTACCCGTATCCCAAAATCTTTTTGGATAATTGGAAGGAGGATATTCCACAAAATCTACAGATGTTGCTGGATTCAGTCATAAACAGAGACAGATGAGGCCTATGGCAGAAAGACAGAATCAAAATAATTTCTACTGCCCGCGCTGTAAGGCCTTCCACCAAACCTAGCTCTTTTCATTCATCCCTCCAAGTTGGGATTGGAACCCTCCCATCGAGGAAATATGGCTCAAGGGAGCTAATACACATAGCAAGTGGACTTGGTTTCTGTTGTTCCTACGACGAGGCCAAGACGTTTGAGATGTCTTGTACGAACCACCCTCACAACTCTAACCACCCAAATTCCTTTTGTCAATGGGCAGCAATAATTTCCATGTCATGGGTGGTATCCAGTGTGTAACACCAGTAATTTCTACGCCTTCAAGTGGTACAGTAACAGCTAGCAAAAGTATTGTTCCAAAAGCCAACACAGTTGGAGAATTCTGTGTAATTTTCAGTTACAACATTGGAACACACTGTAACACATATGAAGAGCATCATGTTCGAGAACCTGACGGATAATTGTTCTAGAGTCAACATTAAAATGACTGATTTCAATTTTGATTTTGGGTATCTAGAAATAAGTTGATCTTTCAGGATGGAATGGCTTCAGGGAGCAAATAACGTGCTCTGAAACGTACTTGACGTCACAGGCACTGTTCCTTTCACTATCAGTGCACCTCACAGCAACTATGAATTTGTGTACACTTCACCTCTCACTGCAGTAAACAAACGCAAAATTTTAACAAAATGTCTGTTTTTACATTTCACTGGTCTCCATCTTAAGACATGTGAGATAGTGTCCCTCCAGACTTCGATCTGGGCATGGTCTAGTACGTTTGGGAGGGTTTCATCTTTTCATCTTATTCTTGGGAGTCACAGGCTATAGTATGAGTGGAAATGGGTTGCAAGAGCTGTTCTGTGATGCTTATGTTCAGGTGTCAACATAAAAAAATTATAGCTGGTTATGCTTATTCAAGGGCAGCTCGTGTACATATTCTTTGCAATTTGGCTCTTTCACATATCATCCACACAAGAATGAGTGATAATGAGAGAATAGATTAGCACCTTGAAGAGGCTTCTTCCACATCAAGTCCCTTGGAAGCCCTTGGTCATGAAACTTTGAAGCAGATGTTTGCACAGAAACTAGAAGAACTAGAGCTAAATGGTCCCATTGCCAAGTCATGGATTCTCTACTTCGACATGTCTATTTCGATGGGAATTCATCCAGACTGAGAAGAGTAGCGAGTGGGAACTGCACCTCACCGCCCTATTTTCATGCCAGCAGTCATTTTCTGTATGGTAAGTCTGCGCGGCTCTGTTTACAAGACATGATGGGTCTTGAAAAGAAAATACGTATATGGTTTGCGTTCAATTAGTGGTTCACTGTCAAAAGGTTAGATAAGTTTTGGAGTGGGTTATGGTCTGATATGAAGACTGAGCAGACCCTAGTGTGCTTGTTGAAAAGTACCAGAGGGCTCTGTCATGGTCTCGGCATTTAAGACAGTACTCTGACTAGATGGAGTCTGGCGATGCCAACTAATGCTACAGTGACCCAGCAGGTTGTGTGTGGTATCATTCACTACCTCGAGACAACACCTTGATGTGAGGTGTGAGGGATGCTAGAGTTTGTTGGTTGGGTTTGGGGGAGGAGACCAGACAGCGAGGTCATCGGTCTCATCTGATTAGGGACGGATGGGGAAGGAAGTCGGCCGTGCCCTTTGAAAGGAACCATCCCGACATTTGCCTGGAGCGATTTAGGGAAATCGCGGAAAACCTAAATCAGGATGGCCGGACGCGGGATTGAACCGTCGTCCTCCCGAGTGCGAGTCCAGTGTGCTAACCACTGCGCCACCTCGCTCGGTGGATGCTAGAACGCAGTGTGACAATGCAGTCTTTCAAAAGCTTATTGAGTGATTTCAATCCCATGATCCTTATGTCCATCAGCCAGGGAATCGTTGGAGATGACCCAATCAACTACCAAATAGCCTTTGAAATCAGCAATTCGTCAATACCTGCCCAGATTGGTCAAACCTTTGACAACATCAAGTTTGTCCGAAGAAATAGAGAATGAGCATACAAGGATTGAAATCTAAGGTGAGCATTCATTAGGAGGATTTACTAGTGAAACCTTAAACCATATTCCACTAAATAGCAATACTCAAAAAATCCAATGAACAGCTTAAAGAATTTTTCCATTATGAGCTGGCACCCTATCCCCCGTCTCTGTTCGACGTAGCCGGAGGGAGGAAGACTCCCAAGTAAGTGTTGTATGACTTGTTAACACCACTGAATGAGGTAATCTTAGAAGGAGCAGCTTTTGTCATCGATGGTGGACTTCTTCTCCACTAGGTTGTGTGGGAAAACGGTGAAACATTCCAATTAATCCTAACTAAATACGTTGACTAACTAAAAGGTACTACAACCGAAGTGCGAAAAGTGTGGTATTTGATGGCTACCCAGAAGACCTGCCCACAAAAAGCATCAAATACGCTGAGCACCTCCACCAAAGCCAAAGAGACACTACTCCTTAGGTCATCTTCACAGAGTTAATGGTGGTGACCATGACTCTGGAGCAAATCCTTTCCAGTGGCAGAAATAAAACTCGTCTCATTAGCTTGCTTGCTGACAGGCTTGAAGGTGGAGGTTTCTCAGTCAAGCAAGCTAATGAAGACGCAGACCACTTGATTACTGCCATGGCCCTTGAGGTATGACAGGGGCATGAGAAGGATCTGATAATTGGTGAGGATACTGACTTTCTCATCAGCTCAGTGTTCTTGTCACACCACCAAAACACATATATTTCTCAAAACCTGGTAGAGGGACGACCCCATCAAAAGTATTTGTCCCAACAGCTTCAAACTGCCAGACAACATCAGAAGGCCGCTCATATTTTTCCACGTCACAAGTCAATGCGACACAACTTCAGCACTCCTTAATCAGGGCAAAAAGAAGGTGGCCAAGCTGTTAGTCAAAAATAAATGTATTCTAGAAGAAATCAAACATTTCTACGAGCATGGCGCTCATGCTGAAGCTATTGCTAAAGCTAAACTACAATTTTTAACAACCCTCTACGGAAGTACTGCAAGAGATAGTTTAGATAAACTGCGGTTAGGCCTGTTTTCCAAAGCCCTTGTGAAACCCAAATACAAACCAACATCCGAAGTAGTCCACCAACAGTGTTTAGGAACTTATCTGCAAATACAAATCTGGATAAGACACCAGATGCATCCGTCCTCTAGGGATGGCAGAGATGGCAGACTTCCAGGTTTGGTCTTGACACCGTTCCTGCCTCCAAGGAACCGCCTCCACGATCTCTTCTCTTCACAATTTTCGGCAAATGCAACAAGGGGAGTGCAGGTGGTTGTGGGTGTCGGAGGGCTGGGATTAAGGATCTCTGATCTGTGGCAACTGCAGGGGGAACTCTTACACTGATTCCCTCCAGCCAGATGAAACTGACGAACCACAAGTTGACAAATTTACAGCCTTTTAGGAACCGAGTGATAAGGCGACCAACTCCGAATCGGATATTACTGACTTTGAGGAGCCGAGTGGCCAAAAGACAGTCTGTGAAATTTGTGTACCTACCCATTATTTTTCTCTCTTTTCATCTCCATACCCTTAACTACAAGTTTTGTTCTTATGATCCTGCATGCAGCTCCGTATCAGATGACTGGATCTCATCATGTTCTGTAATGAAACCATTTTTTAATATTATCTTTTATGTATTCCACGACTTCAATATTTTAATGTGTTACTATATTTACTAAGTACAACACTAGTGCAATGGTGTGCGGTAGTACTATTTTTTATGCAGTATAAATGACACTTATTGAAGACCTGCTGTTTAGACAGTCGTCACTGATGACGAGAAGTGGTCCGACTTTAAGATATAGCTGCATGGAAATGGGTAGTCCAAAAAATTCACTTTGTGTCTCATTGAAGGCCGAACTTATTCTTTTGTATGGATGACTTTATTGATAACGGGTTTTTTTAGATGATATTACCAAAATCTAGAAGCTAAACGAAAATTTTTCATAAAAATTTAAAATTTGTCCGGCTTTGATGAGCACTATTACGGCTGAAAGCAAGGGGAAGCTACAGCCGTAATTTTTCCCGAGGGCATGCAGCTCTACTGTATAAATGATGATGGCGTCCTCTTGGGTAAAATATTCCGAAGGTAAAATAGTCCCCCATTCGGATCTCCGGGCGGGGACTACTCAAGAGGACGTCGTTATCAGGAGAAAGAAAACTGACGTTCTACGGATCGGAGCGTGGAATGTCAGATCCCTTAATCGGGCAGGTAGGTTAGAAAATTTAAAAAGGGAAATGGATTGGTTAAAGTTAGATACAGTGGGAATAAGTGAAGTTCTGTGGCAGGAGGAACAAGACTTTTGGTCAGGTATTTACAGGGATATAAATACAAAATCAAATAGGGGTAATGCAGGAGTAGGTTTAATAATGAATAAAAAAATAGGAGTGCGGGTTAGCTACTACAAACAGCATAGTGAACGCATTATTGTGGCCAAGATAGACACAAAGCCCATGCCTACTACAGTAGTACAAGTTTATATGCCAACTAGCTTTGCAGATGATGAAGAAATAGATGAAATGTGTGATGAGATAAAAGAAATTATTCAGGTAGTGAAGGGAGACGAAAATTTAATAGTCATGGGTGACTGGAATTCGTCAGTAGGAAAAGGGAGAGAAGAAAACATAGTAGGTGAATATGGATTGGGGGGAAGGAATGAAAGAGGAAGCCGCCTTGTAGAATTTTGCACAGAGCATAACTTAATCATAGCTAACACTTGGTTCAAGAACCATAAAAGAAGGTTCTATACACGGAACAATCCTGGAGATACTAAAAGGTATCAGATAGATTATATAATGGTAAGACAGAGATTTAGGAACCAGGTTTTAAATTGTAAGACATTTCCAGGGGCAGACGTGGATTATGACCACAATCTATTGGTTATGAACTGCAGATTGAAACTGTAGAAACTGCAAATAGGTGGGAATGTAGGGAGATGGGACCTGGATAAACTGAAAGAACCAGAGGTTGTACAGAGTTTCAGGGAGAGCATAAGGGAACAATTGACAGGAATGGGGGAAAGAAATACAGTAGAAGAAGAATGGGCAGCTCTGAGGGATGAAGTAGTGAAGGCAGCAGAGGATCAAGTAGGTAAAAAGACGAGGGCTAATAGAAATCCTTGGGTAACAGAAGAAATATTGAAGTTAATTAATGAAAGGAGAAAATATAAAAATGCAGTAAATGAAACAGGCAAAAAGGAATACAAACGCCTCAAAAATGAGATCGACAGGAAGTGCAAAATGGCTAAGCAGGGATGGCTAGAGGACAAATACAAGGATGTAGAGGCTTGTCTCACTAGGGGTAAGATAGATACAGCCTACAGGAAAATTAAAGAGACCTTTGGAGAGAAGAGAACCACTTGTATGAATATCAAGAGCTCAGATGGAAATCCAGTTCTAAGCAAAGAAGGGAAACCAGAAAGGTGGAAGGAGTATATAGAGGGTCTATACATGGGCGATGTACTTGAGGACAATATTATGGAAATGGAAGAGGATGTAGATGAAGATGAAATGGGAGATATGATACTGCGTGAAGAGTTTGACAGAGCACTGAAAGACCTGAGTCGAAACAAGGCCCCGGGAGTAGACAACATTCCATTAGAACTACTGATGTCCTTGGGAGAGCCATTCATGACAAAACTCTACCATCTGGTGAGGAAGATGTATGAGACAGGCGAAATACCCTCAGACTTCAAGAAGAATATAATAATTCCAATCCCAAAGAAAGCAGGTGTGGACAGATGTGAAAATTACCGAACTATCAGTTTAATAAGTCACAGCTGCAAAATACTAACGCGAATTATTTACAGACGAATGGAAAAACTGGTAGAAGCGGACCTCTGGGAAGATCAGTTTGGATTCCGTAGAAACACTGGAACACGTGAGGCAATACTAACCTTAAGACTTATCTTAGAAGAAAGATTAAGAAAAGGCAAACCTACGTTTCTAGCATTTGTAGACTTAGGGAAAGCTTTTGATAATGTTAACTGGCATACTCTCTTTCAAATTCTGAAGGTGGCAGGGGTAAAATACAGGGAGCGAAAGGCTACTTACAATTTGTACAGAAACCAGATGGCAGTTATAAGAGTCGAGGGGCATGAAAGGGAAGCAGTGGTTGGGAAAGGAGTGAGACAGGGTTGTAGCCTCTCCCTGATGTTATTCAATCTGTATACTGAGCAAGCAGTAAAGGAAACAAAAGAAAAATTCGGAGTAGGTATTAAAATTTATGGAGAAGAAGTAAAAACTTTGAGGTTTGCCGATGACACTGTAATTCTGTCAGAGACAGCAAAGGACTTGGAAGAGCAGTTGAACGGATATAAGATGAACATCAACAAAAGCAAAACGAGGATAATGGAATGTAGTCAAACTAAATCAGGTGATGCTGAGGGAATTAGATTAGGAAATGAGACACTTAAAGTAGTAAAGGAGTTTTGCTATTTAGGGAGCAAAATAACTGATGATGGTCGAAGTAGAGAGGATATAAAGTGTAGACTGGCAATGGGAAGGAAAGCGTTTCTGAAGAAGAGAAATTTGTTAACATCGATTATAGGTTTAAGCGTCAGGAAGTCGTTTCTGAAAGTATTTGTATGGCGTGTAGCCATGTATGGAAGTGAAACATGGACGATAACTGTTTGGACAAGAAGAGAATAGAAGCTTTCGAAATGTGGTGCTACAGAAGAATGCTGAAGATAAGGTGGGTAGATCACGTAACTAATGAGGAGGTATTGAATAGAATTGGGGAGAAGAGAAGTTTGTGCCACAACTTGACTAGAAGAAGGAATCGGTTGGTAGGACATGTTTTGAGGCATCAAGGGATCACAAATTTAGCACTGGAGGGCACCGTGGAGGGTAAAAATCGTAGAGGGAGACCAAGAGATGAATACACTAAGCAGATTCAGAAGGATGTAGGTGGGAGATGAAGGAGCTTGCACAGGATAGAGTAGCATGGAGAGCTGCATCAAACCAGTCTCAGGACTGAAGACCACAACAACAACAATTACGGCAACGGGTGGTCCAAAAAATATGTTTCTCATGTCATTAAACGCAGAATTTAATGCCATTTAACTTTAAATAAGATCATGTTTTCGATATTGTGAGTCTTTTACGAGATATAACCGTAGCACCGTAAAAAACCCCTTCTGGCGTAAAAATGTACTCTCCTTCCCCACCGCTTAAGAATAACTGCTCTGAGGGGAAAACCTAGGTCAAACGAAGCAATTAAAACAATTAAACTTTTTGTAGCATTATTTCAGCACGTCTACCTTTCTTGGTCTTACACCACTGGTCCATAATGTGTATGACAAGTTGCAATGCTGGGCGAGCCTCGGAAGACTAGTGCTATTGTTGAGTTAGGACTCGTCCCGAGCTTAGCGGCTTAGCAGTGCTGCGGGGAGGAAATTTTATCAACGGGAGACTGGCGCCCTGCCGTGTTCTGAGGACTTCCGTGACCAGATAACAATCTAGCGCTTTGCTAAAGAAATACGATGAGTCACAAAATAAGAGCCTAGACTCGAGCGCAAATATTTTACTTTATGAGTACCTCGGAAACGAGGCTAACTGCTGGGTGTGAAAATGCACAGTTGATAAAAATGCTTGTGACATTAGGAAAATGGATCATAAGCAGAAGTTTTCTGGTAGAGAGAGTGGATCGAAAAATGACTGAAGTTCTAATGTGATGCGTTTTCGTGGTAGGGCTATGGGGAAGAAGCAATCACACCACTGGCTAGCTGAGTGCTCTTATACAGCGATTGGCGGTCAGTTCTTGCTTGGTGGGAAGCAGAGGGCAGGCTATACAATTTAGCTAGAAAACTTGGAGTTCCTTCGGGTCGGAGGAGAACGCCTGTGGAGGAATTAGTTAAGAAACGGAGACGACAGTAGGTCTAGGAATTCGTCCTAAGTTTAGGGTTCGTATTGACGGAACCAGGTCCCTCGTCCGGTACCACTGACAGGCAGTTGCGACGGCAGCACTCTGCACGTCACATCACATGCTAATAATTCACCGTAAGCAATATTAGCAGCGTCAGTGCCTTAGGACAATCCTTGATCACAGTTTACTCAGATTAGTACAATTATCTGCTTGATAGATGCATGTGTTTTTCAGTCCAATGGCAAGGTCAAAAGTCATGGCGTAATCCATGCACTGTAGCTTTGTAATATTAACTTTTTTTTTAGATAGTCAGATGCATTTTACGTTTGTGTTTTCAATTCAATAAATTAATGAGTTCATTTTAAAATTATGCAACTTTCTACTTTATGATCCACCGCTTGGCCCATAAATTCTTCATATCAGTTAATCCGTCTGCGCACAGTAATCCAACTGGTGTTTTGAATGTGTTCATAAATTTTTTGAGTCAGAGTGACTTTTCCGGAGCACGCTTGGGGTTTTGCAGCATGGTTAAAGAAAAAAATGATTCATGTACAATACTAAAGTTACATTTGTCACCTCCAATGCAATAGATTACGTATTTTTATATTCATTTGCAGATATATGTCTGCTGCGCCAGTCTACAATGAAATTTCCACAACTTGGCTGGCCAGAGCACTTTGGGACTTAACATCTATGGTCATCAGTCCCCTAGAACTTAGAACTACTTAAACCTAACTAACCTAAGGACATCACACAACACCCAGCCATCACGAGGCAGAGAAAATCCCTGACCCCGCGGGGAATCGAACCCGGGAACCCGGGCGCGGGAAGCGAGAACGCTACCGCACGACCACGAGATGCGGGCTTCCACAACTTGTCATAGTAGCACGCCAGTAGATGAGTCAAAAGTAAATGGCGCTTCCATTTGATATAGTAGAGGTGGTATCATCTATCGTCGTGCTACGGTATCACGGCCCGGTGATTTCAATGTGCATAACCGAAAAAAATTGAAAATAGACGCCGAAAACAAAAGAAACAGTTGAGCATCATTTCAGCTGTCCAATAGTGTGCCATATAGTCTGGCTTGGCTGTGAAAAATCTGAGGGAATTTGAGACACGAAATTTTGGAACACCACCGTATTTACCATTTTTCGCACACTTGGCTTCTATTTGTCCTCACATCCCATGATGTTTGTGGCCATAAAATAGTTGTCATCCAATATAGAGATTATGGTAGACATGGAATCAGTTTTCGCACAGTTTCTAGAATCACATCTGCCTACTCTCAAGGTCAAAGTTCATTATTGCAATAGGAAACTACGAATCTAATGTCTCTCATTTACTTTGATGGTACAACAGATACACTCAAACAGTCACACAGGCAAATAGAGCAATGTTTCAACAACATGTTGTCATTTTGCGACATAGTCCCCACCACTAGTTATGTAGTTTTACCAACGATGAAGAAGAACCTGTACGTTGCTTCACTTCAACCTCAACCGGCTGAGGTATGTCATTGTCTTACATCTATGATGAGGATGTGTGAGCTGAGTATGGGAAATGTGGGCCAAGCAGTCCGACTTAAAGAAATGGTTCGATGGGTGTGATAGTACAGTCCGCCAAAATTTGCCAACGACTTCAATGATCGCAAAACTGTTGGTCTGGCCTTAGCATGTAAAAAGCGACTAGTGACTATTATCCTTTAGCGTTCTTAGTTGACAGTTGGTTTAGGCTCGGCGTCAAATAGCTACACCCGGCCTATCCCAGAGGACGCGTACATCACTCTGCATGCAGATGATTCTCTACAGGGGAACTGTTACGCCCCCACACCGCGAACTCTCTTTTCGATTCTTGATAGTAGTTATAAGACCACATCATGTCTCTTGTTCAGAAAACTGCCACTTCAACCTTATGGTTTTCCAATAGTTCCAGAGAAATTTGCATTGAACGAGTTTTTTGATATTGCACAGGATGCGGCCTGAAATTTTCTTATTATAAAAACTTCTAAAACAAGAAGTATTGGAGATATGAATTTAATTCTCCTTTCTTTACAAAGAGGTAATTTAAAGTTGTATTTCATTAGGTTTTGAAAGCAATATCTTAAAGCTGATCTCCGATTTGCCCTATGCATTTGTAGTATCGAAATCTGAATTTTAGGGTCCACTCTGTTCAGCATGTCTCTGTGCTGGTAATAGCAGGACCAAAGTTGTTCCGCAGCTCATCCAGGGACCGTGAACGATAGGTGTACAACAAGGATTTAAGATAGCGCCATTAGAAAATGTCTCAGGGATTAAACAAGGCGAGCGTGCTGGCCACTCAAGATTGCCCCTCAAAGAGATGAGGGAGTCGTGGAAGCGTTCGCGCAACAGCCATCAGCTTTCGTGCGGTGACTCCGTCTTGCAGGAACCACACACACGCATATTCTTCTCTTGAAGTTCGGGAAAGAAAAACTCCTCAGTTATCTGGACATAATGCTCAGAAGTGACCGTAGCTGCCCTATCGTTCTCATCGATATACCAAGGGCCAATAGTGCCAGTTGTGCATAATGCTCTACCAAACAGTCACACGTCCTGTATGCAGGGACTGCTCACGAAGCTCTTGGGGCGTCGTGGCACTCCATTATCGCATGTTTTGTTTATTCAAATGGTTCAAATGGCTCTGAGCACTATGGGACTTAACATCTGAGGTCATCAGTCCCGTAGACCTAGAACTATTTAAACCTAAGTAACCTAAGGACATCATAAACGTCCTTGTCCGAGGCAGGATTCGAACCAGTGACCGTAGCAGCAGCGCGGTTCCGGACTGAAGCGCCTAGAACCGCTCATCCACAGCTGCCGGCTTTTGCTTATTCAATTATCCAGACAAGCGAAAATATGACTCGTCGCTGAAGAACACCAGGGCGTCATGAGGCAGGTTTTCGATCACTGCAAGAGCAGCTGCATGTTTGCGTTTAGATCGCTTGAGGGAATTTAATATCGCCAGCCTTACTTTCTCATATTTTCTGGTGTCCTGGTGGTAATTTGATGGTCCTGCTTCCTTTTTCTGCACACTGCCTTATCCATAAATGTCCAATCACACAACAGTCGATTTATTATCAGGAACACGAGCCGCATGCGCAATATTAAACTGTTGCCTGAATGCAGGTTGGATTGTGATGACCGAACGGTCATTGCAAATGTAAGTCGCCACGCCTCTCTCGTCCACCGCCTGATTACTGATAAACTTACCATTAAAAATGATAGGTCCTTCCTTCCCTTTCGAATGTGCGCAACCCCACATAACAATGGGTAACGGTCGCCATGTGGCGCATGTTTCAAATAAGGAAGTTCCCGCGCTGCAGCGCCGACGGGACACGTTTCTCATACATCTTGCTTTAGGCAATGTTCTTTACCCTCCTATGCAAGACATTAACTGAACATGCTAGCTAAGTGGGGACCCTGTAAAATCCTGTAGAAGGTCTGGTCAGTGGGGTCAAAATGTTGATTGTGTGCGATGAAACCGAAGGAGGAAATGGTGCGAATCTACAACCTAGATTATTTTACCTTCCAGTTACATGAACAGAGCATCCGAACCGCACTAATTCGTTGCACATGCAAGACTAAATGGCTAAAAGGATTGCGAAGAAGCGCTGATTCAGCGTGGTTCTTAGTGATCCATTGTGTCGTCTCTATAGGCAACACAAGTAAGGAGGCAAATAGGCCGATTAAAATTACTTGATAGTTCCCGTCTGTCACTTGCCGCTAGAGTGTTGGCACATCGGCTGCCGGCTACCACTGGCGTGTGGGTGATATACAAACGGGTCACAAATGCTGTTAATGTGTAACGCAGAGCAATGCTGGAAGTGTCCGCCGTGCGAGTTGCTCTGTCGACAGTTGATTCTAAGTGGCCAATGATTAAGCTGCGGTAAACGCGTTCTATAGCACTGAACTTATATCCAGGGTTAACCACAAGGGTGAAATGTGCAATGTATCAGAGAAAACGGAGGTCAGCAATCTGCGGCAGAACTGAAAACACGATCGCTTCGTTCACGGCCATTAAAAGTAACCTCTGCGAACAAACTCAAAGACAGAAGGTACTCAACTTCAGTGCTGAAAGTAAACTGTAAATTCTCGCTGGCATTGGTTACATGAAAGTGTCAATTTGGCTACTCAGTCTGCCGCGTTACCAAACGTTGGTTACAGATTATAGGCGACAAAGGCAAATTCCAAACGAAAACAGAGTGACAGGAAGAAAAATAAGAGAAAATTAAAAAGCTAGTACGATGATGAAAACGACGAGACGAAGTATCAGAAATAAAAAACTACGTTTCAGCCATTTACGTGAACACAAATAATAAACAAACTCTTCTGATTAGATTTACGAATGAAAAAAGCTTCATTACATTTGCCGACGTTCGAAACGACGCTTTTCTACACGTTACATCTATACGATAACCAATGCGCTATGCCTCATCATTGAGTTCTGTAGCTATGTTTGTAATTGCGGTGACGTAGTTGCAACGATGAATAACAGCCTTCAAAAATTCGGCACCACGCAATGTCGTGCGAAGCTTGTACAATGTAAGCCTGTCTCTTTGACTATGATAACTGTATACGTGGCGTTGAATCGCGCCTTGTGTAGAAGTATCCAGTAGCGTTTGGTTGTTGTTGATTATGAAACGTGTGTATTTCAGTGGCGTCGTTGTGTGTGTGTGTGTGTGTGTGTGTGTGTGTGTGTGTGTCTGTGTTTTGTTTTTGGTGTGGTTATAATGTGTGATAAAATACGAAATAAAAGTGCCAGGTCCATGATTCTGGATCCAAACACTTCAAGCAAGAATGCCGGAGAAGCAAGTGGAAGTTAACTGACCAATTGTTGTGGCAGTGTGGCAACGGCGAACGGTTTGGGCGTGACACTGAGAGCTCTGACTGGAGGAAACCGACTCCAACGCGTGAAGTGTCAACTGTCAAGTAATTTTAACTGGACTGTAGTTTTTGAATAACCTTCGTATGCAAGGTTTTCATCCAAAAAACACAGTACTACACAGTCAGCCTGTGACTTTGCAGAGATGTGGATATAACTATTCCAGCGGGGGCACAGCAGTACGAAGCCCTCCGAGAAAGGTTGGCAATACCAGCAGGTGCTCGGTAAGGTGACAGGGACAGCGACCACGACGCTGGTCACCTGCGAGGCGGCCCCACAATGGGACGGATCGGTGTCAGGCCAGGCAGGCGCGGCACTGATATCGTAATTTGCGGAGGCGCCGAGTCACGGCCGGGGCCAGAGGGCAGCTAATAGCCGCCCGCCGCGAGTGCGCCCGCGCCATTAACTCGAGGTAATTAGACGCAACCCCCTTGTCAGCCGGCCCTCACAATACGCCCCATCACGCCTCCACTTTGTTTGAGGCGCGTCCGGGCGGCTTCTCTCAGCCGGGTCGGCATGAAAAGGGTACCTCCTCGAATTCTTTTGTTGCTAAACTTTCTGGTGGTGCTTCCCACTCCCGGCCAGTACTGTTCTTTCCAGTTCGCTACTCTGTTTTGTGCCTCCGCACCGGCTGCCATCTTAACAGCATCGACATCAGGCTGGAAGAACAAAGCGCTCTCCTGCACAGTCAGCACATGTTATACCTACATAAGCACACCATATAAAAAGTTATTCACCCTCTCCCGCATCCACATCTCACCAGCAGACGGAAATGCTACTACAATGGCAAGTTATAAAGATGTAAGCGAGTTTGAACGTCACGTTAAAGTTGGCGCACGAGCGACGGGCCGCGGCATCTCCGAGGTAACGATGAAGTGGGGACTTTCCCGTACGACCATTTCACGAATGTACCGTGAATATTAGGAATCCGGTAAAACATCAAATCTCCGACATCGCTGCTGCCGGAAAAATATCCTGCAAGAACGGGATAACGACGGCTAAGAGAATCGTTCGATGGCACAGAAGTGCTAACCTTCCGTAAATTCCTGCAGATTTCAGTGCTGTGCCAACAACAAGTGCCAGCGTGCGAACCATTCAACGAAAAATCATAGATATGGGCATTCGGAGCCCTTGTTGACTACACGACACAAAGCTTTACACCTCGACTTGCCCTGTCAACACCGACATTCGACTGTTGGTGACTGGAAACTTGTTGCCTGTTCGGGCGAGTGTGGTTTCAAATTGTATCGAGCGGATAGACGTGTACAGGTATGGAGTCAACTTCATGAATTCATGGTCCGTGCATGTCAGCAGGGGACTTTCAAGCTGGTGCAGGCTCTGTAATGGTGAGGGACGTGTGCAGTTGGAGTGATTTGGGACACGTCTAGATACGACTCTGACAGGTGACACGTACGTGAGCATCCTGTCTGATCACCTGTTTTCATTCATGTCCATTGTGCATTCCGAAGGGCTTGGGCAATTCCAGCAGGACAATGCAAATAGCTACAGGAACACTCTTCTGAGTTTAAACACATCCGCTGACCACCAAACTCCCCAGACATGAACATTTTTGAGAGTATCTGGGATGTCTTGCAAGGCGCTGTTCAGAAAAGATCTCTAGCCCCTTGTATTCTTATGGATTTATGGACAGCCCTGCAGAATTCATGGTGTCAGTTCCCTCCAGCAATACTTCAGACATTAGTGAGTCCATGCCCCGTCGTGCTGCGGCACTTCTGCCTGCTCGCGGGGGGCCTATTCGATATCACACACGTGTACCAGTTTATTTGGCTCTTCAGTGTATGAAGACCAGAATCTAAACAGCACACTCATCATGATGATGTAGGGGTAAGTACAACAGTTGGTTACCGAAAATGTTGAAATAAATAACCTAGTTCACGTTCACAGCAACCTGTATAACAGGAGCCAGTTCACTGTCCGAAAAGCATCCCCAAAACATCATGCAACCGCCTTCCGCCAAAATTACAACCTCCACATCACGCTGCAGATTAAACGCTATATTACCCATCGGTGATGATGGCTCACTGGATCGTTAGCCCTTTGATAACCCATGTCACTCCTGCGGAAAATCTACTTTCGTACCTCGGTGAATAAAGAAGTTTCGACAATTTGTCACTCTATATACCTGCCTCTTTCTGTGCTATTCTTTGCAAAAAAGTTTATCTTGAACCGTTCTTGAAATAAATGTCTGTTATGACCACATGATTCCCGATGCGCAGGGATGGAGTTCGGCACGCTGTGCGACTGTGCGCTGGATATAAAAAAGAAAAATAAATAAATAAACAAATAAATTGAGAACTAAATGAGATCTGCTCTGCTCTATGTTTTCAACAAAATTTCGGTATCTTATCTACATTTCATACACAGTAACGTAAGAGGTAAAATCAATCATACAAAACGTTTACCTCTGCAGATTCTTTAAAATTTTGTGCAGTACTCTATTTAAGTTGACACAGCACAGTAGCTAACACAAATAAAGAAAAGAAATTCAGTCCTTTATCGATCGGGATGCAAACATCAAATTTTTCCACCGAATAGTTTTTTAAAATCGGATTATAAGTACTTCAAAAGTCGCCAGAACGCTGTATCTCAACACACGTAGCAACGTAAGGCAAGCAGTATAGTAACAGCAACGCCACACTCATCAGGGAATGCAGAGAGTATATCTTTAATTGTCAAAGGTATAGAAACTAGGCAAAGTCGCGACTCATCGCACCACGCTACCAACCTTTAGTTAGCTACTGGTGAGTTTCTGTGTTCTTCCCACTGAAGACGTGCAGCTTTAAGTGCCGTTGTGAGCAATGGACTTCTGGCTGGTACCCAACTCCAAATGACCACTGAAGGCAGCTCCCTTCGCAGCAATTCGTGATTGCAGCATACTTTGGGTTTAGGGCAGCCACAGCCTGGATTCATCATTTAGAAAACGTAATACCACTTCAGTTATAAGTCTTTACTTAAAGACAAGACTTGCTCCATCGCGTACTAGCTGAATCATCAGGTGCAGTCAAATAATGCTCCGACTGAGAAAAGACAATCGGATAACATGGGATGACATAAAATGGCATAGAACGCTCCCGTGATTCGCTTCCATGTTACCATACTGTTATTTGTGGTACCATGGGAGAGTATCACGGGAGCGTTATATTTCATTTTATGTTACTTTATGTTTGACAACCGCTACTTAGAGGGAAGTTGCTGGCTATGGCCGGCCGCTGTGGCCGGTTCTAGGCGCTTTAGTCCGGAACTATGCTGCTGCTACGGCAGCAGGTTCGAATCCTGCCTCGGGCATGGATGTGTGTGATGTCCTTAGGTTAGTTCGGTTTAAGTAGTTCTAAGTTCTAGAGGACTGATGACCTCAGAACTTAAGTCCCATAGTGCTGTGAGCCATTTTTTTTCACTTTGTCATGTCTTCAGGTCAGCCCATCTTACTGTGTTGATAACATATCACTGATTGACACATTCACACCAGTTCGCTATCATAATTTACGTCAGCAATGGAAGGTCATGTGGCCACCTGGTAACAGTTCTCTATCATCCGTAGCACACCAAGTTACCGCTGCGTTCCCTTATTAATAGTTGGTGGAGTAATCTTACTTATAGAGGCGCAAGAGGGAGGGGGGGGGGGGGGGCTCAATCGTGTTAGAGTAGATAACTCCGTAGTTTTCACCCGACAGAGGATGCTTTGAGCTCATTTAGAGCAAACGAAGTCTGTGGGAGTGGGTAATTATACGGCGAAATTTAGAAAAAATAGTAGACTCTGCTGGGAGTATAGAAAGAGTTTACTTGACTGATTTCCTACAGCTTGTTACGACACTGAATACAAAAAGAAAATACAAACAAATCTAATCAGTTCACGACCACTCTACTGGTCGTCACAAGGTGGCTCTTTCCCCAAGGTACAGCATATGATCGATAGGTATGAAGGTGATTGAACGTAATAGTAACTCCAAATGATATATTCGTCCAGCCATTGCTCAAAGAATATAAGAAGCACAGTCGTAAAAACGTACTTAAGAAACGACCAATAACTATTTCCGTACATCAGTTAATACTTATAGGGGGCGATCAAATTTTTTTCCGTTTGATGCCGTTGTTGCAGCGCATACGAAAAACAGTGCGAATCCGATTCGGGTATATAAGCACCAACTTGTAGTGTAAGTAGGCTGTTTAGGTTCCTATAATGGTAACGCCACGTAGTGCTCTGTATGAAAATCACTGGCTGTGCTGTGTGCAGTCTGTGGCTAGTTTGCATTGTTGTCTGCCATTGTAGTGTTGGGCAGCTCGATGTTAACAGCACGTATCGTTGCGCAGTTGGAGGCGAGCCGCCAGCAGTGGTGGATGTGGGGATGTGAGATGGCCGATTTTTGAGAATGGGTAATCTGGAGGTGTGTCCATCAGAAACAGTACATTTGTAAGAATGGATGTCATGAACTGCTATATATATTATGACTATTAAGGTAAATACATTGTTTGTTCTCTATTAAAATCTTTCATTTGCTAACTATGCCTATCAGTAGTCAGTGCCTTCCGTAGTTTGAATCTTTTATTTAACTGGCAGTAGTAGCGCTCGCTGTATTGCAGTAGTTCGAGTAACGAAGATTTTTGTGAGGTAAGTGATTTGTGAAACGTATAGGTTAATTTAATCAGGGCCATTCTCTTGTAGGGATTACTGAAAGTCAGACTGCGTTGCGCTAAAAAAAATATTGTGTGTCAGTTTAAGCACAGTCATGTATAATTGTTCTAAGGGGACGTTTCATATGTCGACCCTTAGCCGAGGACACTTCACTGGAATCTTCTGATTTTTACTTGTAGTTTGTGTAATTAGTGTAGCTTTTGTTTATTGCTAGCGCGTAATTGTAGAGAGAATCTCCTTAGTAGTTGCAGTCTTTCATTGTTGTACAGTAAAACAGTTGTGGCATGCATGTAGATTTGCACCAAGTATTTTGCAGCTGCGCTTGCAATCAACGAGATATTATTTTCAATGGTATGTTAATGTGTTTTCTTATTTTGCTCTTCAAATTGTGCTTTTCTGTGTTGTTGTGTGAAATATTGTGACAATAATGGCATGTTAAAAACGTAACACCAGGCTCCAAAGTAAACTGAGAAATAATAGTGACGACGAGTGTAGTTTATCAGCGCCGCCGAGTAATGAATTAACTAATGTTCAAAGTAGTAACTTGGTAATCGTGCATAGGGAAATGGAGTGGGCTGCAAATAATGGTGTAGGCAGTGAAACAATTAGTGAACAGGGAAGCATTATCGATCGATCGGTCGGCAACGGCTCGCCTCAGGAATCCGAAATGACAGGACACAATCTTGCAAATACTGTAGATTCAGGTTTTCCGTCCTCACCGTTTTCTCAAATAAGTCAAGACACATTTTCTGCTTGTGAAAATGTGAATGTTGCCGGTGCAAATGCACTGCCGAAAAGCATAGAGGAACAGATTCAAGGCACTAATACATTATTATTGCAATTAATGCAACAAATGGAGCAAAATCAGAGACAAACACAGCAAAAGCTTCAAAAGTTAGACACAATGGAACAAAAGCTTCAAAAGTTAGACTCAGTGGAACATACGCTTCAACAAAAACGTGAAGATTTAACTACTGAGTTACATAAAATCGAATCGAAATGTCAAAAAATCTGTAATGACGTAAAAACACAAATTTGTGAGCACTTCCAACCTATTTTTTCGCGGCACGAAAATACATTACAGAATCACGAATTAGCCATAAAAGAACTGCAAACTATTGTTCATGAAAATCATGATACTTTGCAAGCTAAAATTGACTCAGTTGCATCTACCGATTCGGTTACGCAACTTTCAAAAACTCAGGAAAACTTAAAGGACACAGTAGATACGATTTCAAAACAAATGGACACTCTGAAATTTGGTTCAGAAAAACACACTGAGGAAATAAGTACACTATCGGAGAAAGCAGCCGAACTTTCGGATCAATTCACTAACTTATCTGCAAAGGTAGATGATGATCTGAATGACACAAGACCTGTAGCCATCACTGACACAGAAGAGTATGAACAAACTAAGAAATTCAAACAAAATCAGAATCAGATTAATACACAACATAAAAGAGAAATCCGGGAAGTACAAGATCAGTTGGCACAAGTAATACAAAAATTACATATTTCAGAGGACACTCGCGCTCCAACATGGGAAGAGGGACTTAGAAATACGGAAAAGCCACAAAATAATAACACAGGGCATTTCGGAAATTATGAAAGAAATTGGCAAGGTGCACCGAATTTTGAGATGGAACCGCCGACACGACGTAACAATGACCAATATGCTACTCGCCGACACGATGATTTTGACTATAAGCTGTCCAATGCTACACGTAAATTCAAAACATTTAAGAATTCTGGCAACGACATTCATCCACAAGCGTGGCTCCATCAATTCTCTCATTGTTTTCCTCCCAACTGGTCATTAGAGCACAGATTAGAATTTATGTGGGGCTACTTAGAGAATGAACCAGCTGAAAGAATGCGATCGTTCATTCATGATTGTCACAGTGAAGGAGAATTTTATCATGCCCTCCCCTCAGCATATTGGTCTCAAGCTACACAAGACCGAGTAAAACATAGCATCATAATGATGAAACATTTCGAATAATCTGAATTTTCCAGTCTTGTTAAATATTTTGAAGACATGTTGGACAAGAATCAGTACCTGTCAAACCCTTACAGCCCCTCAGAACTCATCTGCATTTGCTTAATCAAATTGCCTGAACATTTACGACATATTCTTTTGGCAGGACGCTGCAAAGACGACATTGAAGCTTTTCATGGACTCTTACAAGAATTGGAAATTGACACTGACAACCACGGGACGCGAAAACAGGAACACAACAATTACAGGTCACATCCGTCACAATTCCGCGATGTAAGAAATGATAACTGCACACGACAAGGCTATTGTTACAACGTAAATCGTGACCAAAACAGACACCACCCGTATGACAACCGTTGGCAGAATAATAGTTACAGAGAAAGATCGTATTTCCGTAGTAATGAATATGACAGAGACAATCAGAGAAACAGACAATATGGGAACCAAAATAATTATTATTACGGGAGACAGAATAACTTCAGACGCAACGGTCCACCGTGCAGTGATAATTCAGGGAGAAATTCTCCACCACTTAACCGACAAGAAAGAAACTACAGGAACTACCGACATGACGACAGACGATATAATCGCAACGAAAGACTTGAATTGCATCAGAACTGGCGAGATTCAAACAGAGCAGGGCACTCTCGACAAGGTGTATTTGTAGAAGTTAGGTCTCCTAATCCCAATAACGACGCGCGCCAACAAAGAGGCAGACAATGACTCGCACCGCAGGCAGCCACGTGCGCCGGCTGGCTCAGCGAAAAATAATGTAGACGCTAACCTTGAGGAAAATTTTAGCATTCCTTACCGACGTATACTACATGATAATTGCGTTGAAGTTGAAACTCTGCATACTAGAAAGGGTAAAAGATTGCACCACATTTCATATGTAAAACCGCTTATTGAAAGATAATCTGTTTTTTAACTTAGTCTTTGCCATAAAACTTTTCACTTCACGCTACTAGTACAATTTGTCACACGGAGAAACTGTTAACATGCAACAATGTTTTGAAGTTAACTATCCAGCCTAGAACCTAGGGAACATTTTTAAACAGAAATTACGGATACATTGTTATAGTGAACAGACGACACAGTGTTGTTATTTGTACATTCTTGCTTGTTAGTTGCGCGATTACTTAACGACTATAAGGCTCACATACTTAGAAAATGTACCGGTACTGCTAATGAGATTTTAATGCAACATTTTGGTTTACTTGAAAATACATTCTGGATTTAAAGTACTTTCTGTGAGATACCAAATGATGCAGTGGTTAGTTTATGTGACAGCTACACGATTTGATCACGACAGTACTAATGAATGACCATTTACAATGTTGCTTTTGAGGTGTTTCTGTTTTATATCTGCACAGTTCTTCTGAATTCTTCTGGAAAGTAAAACATGTTTTAGTAGTAACTTTTGTGGTATAGCTACAATGAGACAGCCTTTTTCGTAGCACAACAGTACGTTACATTATAGTGCTTTCTTGATCACGGTAAGGTAAGTAATAACTACGATATCTATACTCAAAGCATTTCATTTTCGTTTGTGATGAGGTAAGTACATTGATTTCAGCAGAACTTTGCTTACAGAGGACGATAACTACGACACTTCCACAGAGATTATCTTACAACAAGACGCACAGTTTAGCCCTACAGTACACGTATTTGAGTGATTAATTTTGTACTTAAAACATTTATTTTTAAAGATTTTTGAATTACAAAGAAAGTTTTCCGTGATACATTTCATTCCATTACTGTAATCTGAAACACCTGAGGGTATAATTACATTAATCCTCAGGGGGGCTACACGCTTACTTTGTGTACCATGTGTTTGGCAAACACAAGGAGCCCTAGCTAATATGGTTCAAATGGTTCAAATGGCTCTGAGCACTATGCGACTTAACTTCTGAGGTCATCAGTCGCCTAGAACTTAGAACTAATTAAACCTAACTAACCTAAGGACATCACACACATCCATGCCCGAGGCAGGATTCGAACCTGCGACCATAGCTGTCCCGCGGTTCCGGACTTAGCGCCTAGAACCGCTAGACCACCACGGCCGGCAGCTAATATGGTATTTGCTTATACAACTTTACACATCGGTACCATATTTCTGTAACACAGAATTACACAGCTATCTGATTATTTGACGGAGAAACAAACATTCTTTTTCCTACGTCAGTGACACATGTTTACGCAATTACACAGTTGGACAACTTCACACTTATGAAATTGTATTTTGTCTGTAGTTTGTGAAATGTTCATATTTTTTTGGAACCATTGTGATACTATGAGAGCTTTGAAAGATGTATTTGGTATGGGATCATGATTTTTAAAGTATGTTTGAGGTAGATGACACTATTGAAATGAGCAGAGAATTTTTTTTTAGGTTTTGGAATTATTTGAGGAAGCTACGACAATTTTGAGAATTGACTGAGATGTTATGATATTATTACGACGGCAATATGTATTATGCTGTTGAGGTATGTTTATGATCAATAAGATGATGCTACCGTATATGAGGAATTTGATTATGCTACGTATTTATTATGATGAAATATTGAAGAAGTGTCTACGAATATGTATATGTGTAATAAAGCAAGGAATAATGAGTAGTGGTTAGGGACTCTGGATTGTGAAAAAGGATGTTGGATACCAAGAATCATACTTTAAGAGTTATGAAATGTGTGTAAATGCGTGAATGTATCACAATGCCGCCGAAGTTGGGCGCTAATGACCATAGAAGTTTGGCGCCCTAAAACCACAAACAAAAAAAAAAAACAAAAAAATGCTGCCGAAAATTTTTTGCACACTTATATTAATAGGATTTTGTTTCTACACATTTGTAACGTAAATTTTCGACCTGTGAGAATTTTTATATGAGACTGTCACTGTAGCGAAACTGCTGTCGTAAATATTTCAGTAAGAAAGGTAAGTGACCTTGACATAATGCGTTTTGGGCGCCCAGCTGAGAGCTAGTCGTCTGACAACAGAAATCCATTAGGTGGAGAAAAAAGGAGGCCATTTTGCTCGCTATTGACAGTTCTTTGTAGAAAGCATCGCAAATACGACACCATCAAACTTGAAAACATGATTACACTGTAGAGTTGTTAATTTATGATATTTACTGAAATGAAATGATGAGAAACATTTCATGTCTATTGTCTTGCTAGTTGGAAGATTGTTTACTGCATAATGAAATGCCTTATGGCTAGCGAATGACATTTCACGCCTTGCTTTGCCTATTTTGTTTAATATCTAGTTTCTAGCTGCACTGCAGCATTGGTTAAAATAAAATTTAATAGATGTACTAATATAGTTATTTTATGCCTTCAGATCCAGTAAAAAATAATTTTATGTTCTACTTCCAAGAAAATGAGGAAACGTAAATAGACATTTCCCTTCACAGGAATTGCATAAATAATTTTTTTACAATTTGGTAACTTGTCTGCTAGAGTAATTTCTCGTGATGCATCACTCTAGTGTTAAGATGTGACATAGGTATTAAACATGGCCATTTTTACTGTAATATTTTTTCTGCTTGAGCTTTGTCATGATTAGATATAAGTTATAGCATTTGCTGCTGCTATTTGCCAGGCATAGTGTTACTGAATTTGACTTTGTATTACTCTGTTAAGCCAGTTTTACTACGGATTTATTTTTCTTGTTTGCTCCACAGTGACTTATATTGGTTGTAATATTGCAATTGCTTTGCCAATTTCCATTTTTTTGTCATTGCTGTTTGTGTTAATTGTTTTGTGCTGCTGCATTGCCTCGTCCCTTAGTTTAGCATCTGAGCTCAGTAGATTTAAGTTAGCTTAAGATGGGGTAGACTATATAAGCGAACGAGTTGTGATGAATTGGAAGAAATGCATTGAGGAGCTATAAGAAAATGGTTTGGCCAAAAAAAAAGGATTTTGAAAGAGGACGTGAGCAAAAAGTAGGGTTTAGGGAAAACAGGTTTAGGTAGGATTTTCTTGGAAATAAATGATGAGGTAAGATAATGGAAAATAAATAACGAGGTAAGAAATATGTTAACATATAAATACAGAAAGCGTGCTTGGATAGGATTTTTTTGGTGAAAACAAATGTTGAAATAATACGAAAGATCTATGGAATGAAGTTTTGTGTTGGACTGCAGTACCAAATGTTACCCTGAAAACGAGCCCTGTCTTTCTTTTTCTATTATTCCGCTATGCATTTATGTATCCTTGTGTATTTGTCTTTTTCCTGTCTTTATGTGTTTAGTTAATAAGATTTATGTTGTAGAATTTTTCAAATACTATGTTATTTTCTTTGTAAAGATGTTTAGACATTATTTTTCTGTTCTGTTTTAATGCTCATGTGTGAAATTAATGTTTCGAAAACTACTCTCATTATTTTATATATTCACTTATGTCATAATTCCTGTAACACTGATGTATCTGTTTATTTCTATTCTTTTGTAAAGCCTGTACTACTACAAATTTATCTGTATTGTTATGTTCTTTAATAATGTATTTTGTACATTTGTTATTGTATTCTCATGTTACAAAATTGTAATTGACACCAGTTCATCAAATTTCTGATGGTCAGAGTATATGCAAAATATGTGAGAAGTTGGGACTGTTAGTGTTTGGACATGTGTTAATAATTCAGCAAGGGACTGATTAACAGCATTGCTGGCTCTAAGGACAATTCCAAAAACTTTGTGAGTGCACAAGTGGTGGTTTATGGACTTGCTATATTGTCTGCAAGACTTCTAAGGACAATTCCAGAAACCTTGTGAGTGCACAAGTGGTGGTTTATGGACTTGCTATATTGTCCGCAAGACTCTTGGATGGTGATTGTGCACCTGCACAGTCGCAGCAGATGGCTGTTGGCCATCTCTACAAGGACTATAGTGGGTCTACACCTTTGATGATCCATCAATACCATTATTTCTACAAGGACTGCAGTGGGTCTGCACCTTTGGTGGCCCACCAATACCATACTCTCTACCAAGACTATAGTGGGTCTGCTCTGTGATGACCTACCTACCAATATTCTTCAAAACTTCGACTGACTCTGCTGTGGGTTTGCTCTGTTGTGGCCCATTACCTGCCTGCATGTCAAGAGTCAGCACTGTCTTTCCGTTAGAAGGACAACACTACTTCTTCAAGACTGCATGGAAATCCACTACTTCCATGTGCATTTTCTTTTAATGCTCAGACTTTGAGAAAAACACTGCTATTTTACTGTGATGAACGATCAAGACTGTCTTTATAGACTGTGAGAAAATATTAGCTTTTGACCAGCATTGTATCAATAAGTGTGTGCCTTTGATTTCTTTGTTATTGTAATTATGAAATTTTTTTTCAAATCTGTATTGGTCACTGCCCAAAACAATTTGTAAAATTTTTTGTGGGGAGCATGGGGGCTATGTAAGTAGGCTGTTTAGGTTCTTATATTGATAACGCCACGTAGCGCTCTGTATGAAAATCACTGGCTGTGCTGTGTGCAGTCTGTGGCTAGTTTGCATTGTTGTCTGCCATTGTAGTGTTGGGCAGCTGGATGTTAACAGCAGTTGGAGGCGAGCTGCCAGCAGTGGTGGATGTGGGGATGTGAGGTAGCCGATTTTTAAGAATGGATAATCTGGAGGTGTGTCCATCAGAAACAGTACATTTGTAAGAATGGATGTCATGATCTGCTATATATATTATGACTATTAAGGTAAATACGTTGTTTGTTCTCTATTAAAATCTTTCATTTGCTAACTATGCCTATCAGTAGTTAGTGCCTTCCGTAGTTTGAATCTTTTATTTAGCTGGCAGTAGTAGCGCTCGCTGTATTGCAGTAGTTTGAGTAACGAAGATTTTTGTGAGGTAAGTGATTTGTGAAACGTATAGGTTAATTTAGTCAGGGCCATTCTCTTGTAGGGATTACTGAAAGTCAGATTGCGTTGCGTTAAAAAAAATATTGTGTGCGAGTTTAAGCACAGTCATGTATAATTTTTCTAAGGGGACGTTTCAGTAGAAAATGGATTACTGCGGCATTCTTGTCTTTCCGATGTGCATCCGGTAAGTACGGAAACATTAACTATGGCGAAATTATTACCAAATGCGCCCAAACAGAACCGACGTGCTGTTATTCTTCTCTTGGCAGCTGTTAGACATCCATCGGTGAATGAAGAATGTGTATGGGGTGGCACGCCTGTCGAAAACAACTACTGTGGATTGACGCACCAAGTTCCGTGTAGGTCGCGACTCGACACACGACTGCAGTCGACCTGGGAGGCTGGCATGTCCGTGTCGAGCACTGTCCTATAGTACTAATCTCTTGCCATCCGATTATCACTCCTTCGGTGCCTTAGAAAAAGGCCTTGAAAGGTCGAAGGTTCCTGTCGGACGAGGATGTGCAGCAGACAGTTGTGGAATTCTACACGCCGTAGGACACCGGTATCTTCAACCTAGTGCGTTGGTGGGACGACAGATACGGCAAGAAAGGAAGAATGAATTGATTGTTGGTGTTAATAACGATCATCCTCCTTTACCTCCTCTGCATTACTACAGATGACGTGTCACCGAGCACATTTGTTCTGTGCATGCAGTACACCTGAGGCTCCTAGTTGTTTCCACTGCACTGTGTGGATACGAAGGTTCTGTTATAGTTCACTAACCTGCTGTCTTCAAGTTGATGTCTCCAGCGCAGAAAACAGCACGCAGGTCGTAGGTTCTGTATCTTGAGGCTGAAACTGACTTTTGGCGAAGTTCTGTTCTGAAATAATGTATGACTTCTTTGGTATGCCACTCGTGAATTTTAATATTACCACACGAGAAGACGAAATGATCTTAATACAACACCTTCTGATACAGCAAAATACATGATCAAACACAATATTTACGAAAATGTATCTTTACACCATTTTTGTGGCACGTGTGTGTGCCTCATGACTACCGGAGTGAATCTTTTAATACTGAATACTGGCATACACATCCTGCCACAGGCAGCATGACTGTACATCTCGACTGCCTAATCCAGAGTGACGAACAGGAACTTAGATAAACATTGGAAACACATCCTACGACAGACAACATGTCTGTTCTTCTCGACTGCCTAATCCAGAGTGACGAACAGCCCGAAACACTTCGCGCGCCATACCAGAAAAGTCGTGACCCGAACGCTTGCGAAGTGCTTCGTGCGCAATTTCGTCAGTCTTTTGTTTTTGATTTCACTTGCTTTTAATAATTCTAAAATGACTGATTGATAGTCAGCTCTTGAGAGATATTTATATTAAAAAGTGAAGTCATTCCAATGAGTAGTTTAGCTAATAGTAATAACTATACTTCAACGTTTCGGCGCCAATCACAGAGCAGTAGTATTATGCAGGGGATCTTTCTCACGGGAAGGGCACCGAATCTAACATCTGTCACAGGCACCTCACACCACATTTCGTCATCTATATACTTCTTGCATCTCCACTGCTCTGGGAACAGCTTCTTGGAGCCTAATATGATGGCTGACTAAGCCAGAAATATTGCACTGACTCAATGTTCACGGCTTGTTTGCTTGATTGGCGTACCGGTTCTGGACGGTACAGCCTTCGAAAAGAAATTTTTAATAACCTCTTATACATTCAAAAAGAAAACGATAAGTGGGGTCACCTGTTGCTTAATTTGCGAACAAATCTACGTCATTTAAAAGCATGCCCCAATTGGTAACAAACAAGTATTAGTTTAGTAAACAGTATCCCAGATATACTGTTGCACTGACCTTACGCAACTGCGTTTCATTCACAGTAATAATTAGTTCGCTGATTTTTTTCAAAGCCGATGAGTGACATGTAAGTAATATGGGTCGAAACTATCGCGAAACTACAAAAGAAGAAAGAGGAAACTGCATCAGATTGTTTTGAAAAGCAAAATCTTTTCAAGAAATGAGGGAAACCACTTACAGACCTAATTGTACAGTGAAGATTATTTAACATACGTTTAATAAGAACAAAACATACGAAAACCAATCGCGAGGCTGTCGTCTTCCAGTTCTGTCCGAGCTATTTAGACAATTGGAAAAAAAATCGAAACTAACCATTCCAAAAGTTGCTACTGCGTTTTAAATGCATACAGGAAAGTTTATTCCAGCACTGAATGTCAAATCTGCTTTATGTAACAAAACAAAACATAAGTAAAATCTACAGAAGAAAATGATTTGCATTTGCAACAGAACATAAATACGATGCGTTTGATTTCTGGGAAAAAGCATGTAAAGGGTGATCAAAAAGTCAGTATAAATTTGAAAACTTAATAAACCACGGAATAATGTAGATGGAGAGGTAAAAATTGACACACATTCTTGGAATGACATGGGCTTTTGATAGAACAAAAAAAAAGTTCACAAAATGTCCAACAGATGACGCTGGACAGAAAAACTGCTACCGTGACGGGTGAGAGGTACACCGATATGCTACAGAATCGCATCATCCCCGCCTGGCTGATAAACACCTGCTGGAACTTACGATGTTTACGCAGGATGGCGCTCCACCCCATATTGCTAGAAGCTTGGAAGATCTCTTTCGCTCGTCGTATGGTGATGATCGTGTGCTCAGCCGCCACTTTCGTCATGCTTGGCCTCCCAGGTCCCCAGACCTCAGTCTGTGCGATTATTGGCTTTGGGGTTACCTGAAGTCGCAAGTGTATCGTGATCGACCGACATCTCTAGGGATGCTGAAAGACAACATCCGACGCCAATGCCTCACCATAACTCCGGACATGCTTTACAGTGCTGTTCACAACATTATTCCTCGACTACAGCCATTGTTGACGAATGATGGTGGACATATTGAGCATTTCCTGTAAAGAACATTATCTTTGCTTTGCCTTACTTTGCTATGCTAATTATTGCTATTCTGATAAGATGAAGGGCCATCTGTCGAACATTTTTTGAATGCTTGTATTTTTTGGTTCTAATCCCATGTCATTCCAAGCATGTGTGTCAATTTGTACCTCTCTATCTACATTATTCCGTGATTTACTCAGTTTTCAAATTTATACTGACTTTTTGATCACCCAGTATTTACTCACGAGAGTCTGTCTGAGCTGTTTAAGTCAAATGGATGAGTAACAATGTGAAGAGAAAAGAACTGTGAACTTGAAGAGTGAAATATAACAGTCGCTGTTGAACATGGAGGAGCTTCAGTACTTGTCTGGTGCTACATGCGTGCAAACTCAATGGTGCCTTTGTGTTTTAGTGATAGAACTAAGGCCTACTATTTTTCCAAAAACATCCTTAAAACACATCTACCCAAAATTGTCAAAAATATGTGTCTTTCTGGGGATTATATTTTCACTTAAGAAAATGACCCGATACATACAGTTCTAGAAGCATGGCTGTGGTCGTTGTATAACAATACTCGCAGGATGTCGACACCACCGCAGTCCCCAGACACTACTCCAGTGCAGAATTTATAGAGTGTACTAGATAAAATATGAGAAATCATCAGATGTCCAACAGAAAAAGAACGCTCTACCAGAGGAATGGTGTAAAATTACAGTGCAAAGAACAGAATATCTGTTGAAGTCCATGCCAAGAGGTTCAAATGGCTCTGAGCCCTATGGGACTTAACTTCTAAGGTCATCAGTCCCCTGTAACTTAGAACTACTTAAACCTAACTAACCTAAGGAAATCACAACATCCATGCCCGAGACAGGATTCGAAACTGAGACCGTAGCGGTCGTGCGGTTCCACACCGTAGCACCTAGAACCGATCGGCCACACTGGCCGGCCCATGCAAAGAGGAAAAGATGGCCTATTTAGTACGAATTGCTAACACTTTGTAGCGAATTTCGGAAACAACAGGTCTCTACTACCATAATATTCAAAAATCTCGCTTAACAGTTTCCAGAGTGTTGTCGGCGGAGTTCAGGTTCACCTTCTACGCTGCGTGAAGACGATTCAATTAAAGTTGCATCATTAACTCGTAGCAAGTATTTTATTTGTCATAGTTATCACAATATCTCAAAATTGATTGACACATCACACTTCATTCTAAGAAGGTATGCCGGCCGGTGTGGCCGAGCGGTTCTAGGCGCTTCAGTCTGGAACCGCGCGACCGCTACGGTCGCAGGCTCGAACCCTGCCTCGGGCATTGATGTGTGTGATGTCCTTAGGTTAGTTAGGTTTAAGTAGTTCTAAGTTCTAGGGGACTGATGACCTCAGATGTTAAGTCTCATAGTGCTCGGAGCCATTTGAACGATTTTTTAGTGTTCAGAGCCATTTGAACCATTTTTAAGAACGTATCTTCTTGAGTTGTGATATGATTCTGCAGTTTCTCTTGGCGTAATATTTGATAGAGCAATCCAAGAGTGAAGTGCCGTTTCATAGCATTCGGTGAATACAACATTATGACGATGTGACACTACGTCAGTGTCAGGTGCACTGACGAAGTAACTTCCTCTGGCCGAAGTACACTGAGGTGACAAAGGTTTTATTATATATATATATATATATAGGCAGCAGTAGTACCGCTTACGCAAGGCATATTCGTGAAAGGTCGGTGCATCGCCGAAGTTGTCATTTGCACCTACGTGATTCATGTAAAAATGTTTCCTACGTAATTATGGCGGCACGACGGGAATTAAGAAAATTTGAACGTGGAATGATAGTTGGAGCTAGACGCATCAGACATTTCATTTCGGAAATCGTATGCCGAGGATACCATATTTCAAGCATTAACTCTCTCCACGAACAATGCAGTGGCCGGTGGCCTGCACTTAACGACAGGAGCAGCGGCGTTTGAGTATAGTTGCCAATACTAACAGACAAGTATCAATGCGTGAAATAACCGCAGAAATCAATGTGACGTCCGACGAACGTATCCGTTAGGACGCTGTGGTTAAATTGGGCGTTAATAGCCTGTGGCAGCAGACGACCGAAGTGAGTGCCTTTGCTAACGGAACGACATCGGCGGCAGCGCCAGAGCTGATGGAGGGTTCGAGTGTCGCACAGACCCCACAAAGCCATGGATCCAAACTGTCAACAAGACACTGTAAAACCTGTTGTGGGGGAGGGGGGTCATGATGGTGTGGGCTGTGTTTACATCGAATGGACTGGATTTTTTGATCCAACTGAGGCGATCAATGACGTTCGGTTACTTGGAGAACATTTGGGAGCCATTCACGGACTTCATGTTCGAAAACAGGCGTTGGTACATGGCCACAGTTGTTCGCTATTGGTTTAAAGAACATTCTGGATAGTTCAATCGAATGAATCGGCCACCCAGATCACCCTACGTGAATCCCATCGAACAGTTATGGAACATAATCGGGACGTCAGCTCCTGCAGCTCAATAGTTATGCAGGGGCTTCCAACCGTTTGTTGAGTCCGTGCCAAGTCGATCAGCTGCAGTACGCCGGGCAAAATGATGACCGACACGATATTAGAGTGAATTCCAAGATTTTTGTCACCTCTGTGTATATAATCTCTCCTCCGCGCGCCGCTGCGTACTTGACCCACTTCCAAAGGGTGCGCAGTACCCGTTGGGGGTACTGTGACCGATGGCGCACGGTAGGGCACAGGGCTGCATCCCTGTAGACGTAGACACTCGGTCTGCCTTGCACGCCACTTCGCTGCGACTCCTTTCTTCTCCTTAATTAGACACA
The DNA here is from genome assembly GCF_021461385.2 of Schistocerca piceifrons. Classification (NCBI taxonomy): domain Eukaryota; kingdom Metazoa; phylum Arthropoda; class Insecta; order Orthoptera; family Acrididae; genus Schistocerca; species Schistocerca piceifrons. The sequence continues at coordinate 464,799,021 of NC_060140.1, read as the reverse complement.
GCACTAGTTCCCAAGCGTTGCTGAGACTATAGAGGAGGTCCAGATTAACGAGATTGTCACTGGTGCGTGCATCAACCCTATGTGCTGCTGATGTTGTCAGGACATACCTTCGATGGCGTGGACTTCTTGTCCTTCTTACCACATTGGTACCGAATCTGATACACACCGGCCTTCCGTAAACCGGGGATATCTTTGACCCTCGTCAATGATGCCTGTGTTTTATTGGGCGGGTAGAAGACAGTTTTCACTTCACGCTTTTTTGTGAATGTTCCCGATGTTTCCCCCTAGGACGCCGGTGTGCCATATAAATAAAGGCTTTCTCCGTAACTTTGTTCGTCTTCACACGATGTACTGCATTAGTGGAGAGCAGAGCGCGCCTAATCTGCCATTCTGAGAAACCGTTTTCCCGGAACACCGTTCTGAAGTATTCCAGTTCCCGTGAGAAACTCTTTATCATCTGAGGTGGTGCACGCCCTGCATACTAGCGTTTTCAGCACTCCATTCCTCTGGGTAGGATGATAGCAGCCGTCTGCGACGAGGTCAGTGTGCTGTTTCTTATGATACTCCGTGGCCCAGTGCGCAAGCCGCTATCCTCTCCAACACAGCATCCAGCGATAGTGGTCTTCCCTCTGCCTCGATCTCCGTAGTCGGTTTGATGTTACAAAATAGGGAATTTGCACACGACAGGAAGTCTTGGAGTTTGTCTCTTCCGTGGGCCAGATGACGAACAGATGTCCACATACTGGAACAGCAAGTAGATTTCTACATCAATAACTAAAGTCAGGAGATTTTTCTCTCTGACAAGAACTTTAAAGACAGCAAGCTGTTAAAACGGAATTTCAAGTTCCGAAATTTTCTATTTACAGACAGTGTCACTTGATGCAACTTTATGATGTCACAGTGTAAAAGTTGTTAATTATGATAATTTAGTCGTTTTCCTTCCGTTGTTAGAGTTATAGTTATAACAAAGGGTTGCTCACATCCTTCGATACGATTCTCGCGTTCATCGTGACACGTTTTACTTCATGTGGAATTCTTACAGTGAAGGATGACACACGTTTGATTGTTTTTGTTATGCTTTCTGTTAATTTAATTATACTTCTGAGCAATGACTTCTTCCAGTTTTTCATCATATTGATATAATCTATTTCTGTGTCGTACAAAACCGAATATTTTGGTTCTTATGATTTTCAGCATAACAACAATATTTGGAAGCAATAGATCTTGATATAAGACTGAAGTGGTTCATTTAGCTTCTCATCATTTTAAACGAGTATTTCTGAGTTCCGATCTATTTCGTTAAAATCCTTAATTTATGCAAGCTGTTAGGCGGTAAAAATTACTAAAACCTGTTATGCATTCTTATGACACATTTGCCTAGACTTCTACCTGAGCGGAGGACAATCTGAGACTGTCATTAGACGTACGTGGCAAGCATTTCACGGACTGCATCGTTAAGTTGTTCCTCTAAGATTTCATCTAGTATTGCAAGTGTTCCTTGTACTTCTCAAAGAAGCTTGCTGAAGATAATGAACCAAACTAATGCTAATGAAATGAATTAAGATGAAGTTACATTAAATGCTACTGATAACCGATTGGAATGCTGAGCCACCTATGGAAAGAATACGTAATGAAGGCTGCGAACTTTTGCTAGATCGGCACTCGAGCATGGAATTCCTATTTTTTTCGAATGGGTGCCTTAACAATTAGGTTCTCTGACGAAGTGAAGGTAAGCCGAAAGCTCAAGATGAGCAAAAACTCCGGGTAGGATCACGAGTCAGAGACAGATTTTCGATGTGCACTTCTTATGAACTAAATGCAACCTTTCAGCAAATATGTCATGAAACATAGTGGACGATATCCGATATGACAATAGTTTTTCAGTGCAGAAATGTGACTTGCTTTCACAGATTATGGAGCTACGTGTGAAGAAAACCCTTCAGTTTGGGGTTTTCGCGAGTAATTTGGTAAACCCTGTCGTTTATTTGGATACACTGAAAAATATCTGACTAGAGCACAACATGCCTTCGAACAGAATCCGCAGTGCAACCTAGGACAAAGACAGCTCGACGCCAGCGAAAGTTAGGTGCGAGCGGCTGTTAACGTAATACACACAAAGAGGTTACAAAATTCATGGGCTACCTCCTGATATTGCGTCTGACCTCCTTTCGCCCGACGTAGTGCAGAAACGCGGCGTGGTATAGAGTCAGCAAGTCGTTTGAAGTCCTCAGCGGAAATATTGAGTCACGCTGCCTCTTTAGCCGTCCGTAATTGGGAAAATGTTGCAAGCGCAGGATTTTGTGCATTATATGACCTATAGATTACGTCCCATAAATGATCGATGGAATTCATGTCCGGCGATCTAGATGACCAAATCAGAAACTCAAGTTGTCCAGAATGTTCTACACGTCAATCGCGAACAACTGTAGCCGGCTACCATGGCGCATTGGCGTTCATAAAAATTCCACAGCTGTTCGCGAAAATGAAGTCCGTGAATGGCTGAAAATGGTCTCCAGGTAGCCGAACATAACAGTATCTAGTCATTGATCGGTTCAGTTGGACCAAGGGACCCAGTCTATTCCATACAAACAGCCCACACCAGTATAGAGCTGATACGCGAGACTTACTTTAATTAAGGAAACCGTGGAACGGAGGACCACCAATATAACTTTCTTTTCACACGATCTGTTTATTTAACAATACATAAACTGTGTTTTACAGATAATCAAAGCATTTAACCATAAAATTTTCTTTAACAAAATTAACAAATTTGCCAAATTTTTTGACCTTAATCCTTAAGTTGAATAAGTTTTTAATCTTTGCAAAAAAATCTGAAGTGCTCTATTGGAAAACAGCAAACAATATGACAATGATTACAAGACGGCCACCGAGCGAGGTGGCGCAGTGGTTAGACACTGGACTCGCATTCGGGAGGACGACGGTTCAATCCCGCGTCCAGCCATCCTGATTTAGGTTTTCCGTGATTTCCCTAAATCGCTCCAGGCAAATGCCGGGATGGTTCCTTTCAAAGGGCACGGCCGACTTCCTTCCCCGTCCTTCCCTAATCCGATGAGACCGATGACCTCGCTGTCTGGTCTCCTTCCCCAAAACAACCAACCACCCAACAAGACGGCCGGACTTGCAGCCCGCCCGTTATCGGGTGAAACAGCGGTGTTTACTACCGCGCTGGACACAGTCTGTCTTATAAAATGCCCTTCTGCAACACATGAAAACTATATAAGCACCAGATGACAAGAGTGACTCGAATACTCAAAACAGTTTACTTACCTTTTAGTTTGAAAGCTGTATGTCGAAAGGTTCCGGGTTAAGATGCGCACCTGTGCTTAAAGGTTGAACAGATTAGCAAACAATATGACAACGATAAGGCTTACTCCAAAGCAACCAACCTCTTAATTTCAATTGGCAACCAAGGTGAAACTGGATCAAAATCCGTCCCTTCTGACAATTTTATTTTAACTAAAGCCCTGGTGACAGTTGGCTGTTAATATTTTCAAAGTTAAACTGAGTGTCCTATTTATTAAGACCGGTCTGAAGGAACGTCTTAAAACATTACTTGTTGACACTTATTACAAGAGAACTCACTCGACAGAACCATAAGATCCAGCTAAAATACACCAATAATGACCATGTCTTTCAAACACAGAAACGAACAGCTTAGTACAACAGGTTGTTCAGCTTATAACTAATGACTGCAATTACAGTCAACTTTGCTTGGTTCAAATTGCTCTGAGCACTATGCGACTTAACTTCTGAGGTCATCAGTCGCCTAGAACTTAGAACTGATTAAACCTAACTAACCTAAGGACATCACACACATCCATGCCCGAGGCAGGATTCGAAAATGCGACCGGAGCGCCTAGAACCGCACGGCCACTCTGGCCGGCCAACTTTGTTTAACGGCAACCTGTGCCTTAGTACAATTGTTACGGCTGTTTTTACGACCAAGAGCTGATGAACTAGAACATTAATTATCAGGTACAGACCAGAAAGGAAAGGCAATTTAATAGCGGGACAAATTTTCAAATGACAACTAGTTTCTTAGTACAATACTTCTGCCTATATTTACGACCAATGAGCCGACCGAGTAAAACTCTGAGAGTCGGGTACAAACCAGAAAATAATAACGAGGGCAGATAGACAATGAAACAAATCACCACGAGGATTACAGAAAGTTACTCCCCTTTACCAGCGAGCTGTTCCATGGATCCACGGTGCGTCACAGTGGTTACTGAGTGGTGCCGGAAGCCAGGAAGAAGAGGGCAGCCAGGCCATGAGCGGTCGTCCAACACGAACGTTGTCCACCAACCAACGGGATGTCGGCGTGCTGCTTGTAGTTGACGCTGACCCCGGTGAAGTACTCTGGTATCTTCACTCTGCGCTGGCCCTCCTTGCTCAGCTCGTGGCTTCGGCCGCTCGGACCTCGTGACCACCTCTTGTCGCGACGCTACCGCCAATCCCCAAACTTCGTGCTTCTCTCTCGGGCCAGCGAACCCCGTATATATATATCGGAAGAAAAGTCCTTCTAAGGACAAAACCCACAGATACCAACTTTTCCTCATAGATATTGGCAATGGGCCCGCAAGATGGATAGTCGATACCATACCTGACCCAGTAACGCCAGACAAAACAGTCTACTAATTCAGTGGCGCCACGGCTCATGAGCCACCAGCAGCTTGCCTACTGTGTTGTTGATAGCCTGGGTCCATGGCTGTGCACACTCGACCCCCGCCATCAGCTCTTACCAACAGAAATCGGGACTCATCTGACCAGGCCACAGCTTTCCAGTCGCCTAGGTTCTAATCGATATGGTCACGAGCCCAGGACAGGTGCTGCAGGAGGTATCGTGATATTAACAAAGGCACTGTCGTCTATCGACTGCTGCAATAGCCCATTAACGCCAGATTTCTCTGCACTGCCCTAACGGATACGATCATCGTACATCTCTCACTGATTTCTTGTGTTACTTTACGCAGTATTGCTTGTCTGTTAGCACTGAGAATTTCACGTAAACACCGCTGCTCTCAGTCGTTAAGAGAAGACCTTCGGCCGCCAGTGTTGTCTGTGGTGAGAGATAGTGCCTGCAATTTGGTATTCTCGGCGCACTCTTGACACTTTGGATCTCGGAATACTGGATGCTCTAACGATTACCGAAATGGAATGTACAATGTTAGTAACTCCAACTACAATTCCATCTTCAGACTTTCTTATTTCCCGTCGTGCGGTCGTAATCAAGTCGGAGATCTTTTCAAATGAATCAACTGAGTACAAATGCCGGCTCCGGCAATCCACTGCCCTATTACACATTGTGTACACGATACTGCCACCATGTGCTATTCCACGACTTTTGTCACCTCAGTGTATCTGTTCCGTTCGTACATCACAATTTCCCCTTGTTTAATGATAATCTTATGCATTATCTGGTCGAAAGTATACGGACACACTTACGTAGTGGGGAATGGACCACTAAATATCACGGGAGGTGCTAAGCGACTTTTGAGTTGATACAAAGAACGAAGCCACTGGACAATGGCTGGCTGGAAATGAGTCGTTTGAAGAATCACGCTATACCCTGTGACAGTCCGATGGAAGGAGCTTGGGTTTGGCGAATATCTAGAGAGTGTTACCTGCAACTGTGTGTACTGGTAACAGTCAAGTAGGGAGGAGGTGATGTTACAGTATGGTTATGTTCATTCGTATTTTGGTGAGGTTGTGGCCCCCATATTGCTCTTAAGAAAATAAGAAATGATGAACGATATTGAAACATTTTATAGCATAGCTTACCGTGTACAGTACAGAAACAGTTCGGAAGCGATGACTGTATCATCATGTCAGTGCATCTTGTCATAAAGCACGACGCAATGTGTTGTGGACAACAACACTCCTAAAACGGACTGGCCTGCCCAGAGTCCCGACACGAACCAAATGGAGCACCTTTAAAATGAGTTAGAACGACGACTTCGCTCCAGACCCCAGTGCCACTGCAAAAAAAGTTCAAATGTGTGTGAAATCTTATGGGACTTAACTGCTAAGGTCATCAGTCCCTAAACTTACACACTACTTAACCTATATTATCCTAAGGACAAACACACACACCCATGCCCGAGGGAGGGCTCGAACCTCCGCCGGGACCAGCCGCACAGTCCATGACTGCAGTGCCACTGCAGGTTTTGGCTCTTGAGGAAGAATTGGCTGTTATTGCTCCAAAGACATTCAGACACCTCACGGTAAGTGTCTCCAGCAGGGTTCTTATGGGCGAAATGTGGACGCATCCTCATATTCATGTCCAGTGATAGGCGTCCGCAAGCTTTTCGTCGGACCGTATGCGTTACGCACTGAAGTACAGTTAACAAACAGTCCAAAGTATGTACTACTGTAATGTAACACCTCTGATATAGCATTACATTTTATATGAGATGTCAGACTTTTAGAGACATTCTCAATGTTGGTAGAAAGCGACATCCACTTGTCTCTAGCATTGGATTCGTCACCTCGACACGGTGTATCGCTTGTTGTTGAAGTACATCGCAGCACGATATTACAAAACATCGACAGGGCTCAAATAAATGCTTGCTCATTAGAAAAGAAATCGTTTGACACTGAATTTAAGCATTCCAGTTACGACACCATTACTGAATTGCTATTTTTCCTGTGCTTTATTACCAGCAGAACTGCCGATAGTTAAACAAAACTAGTCTGCCACTTATCTTTCCCGCTAGTATTTCGTGAATGTAAGAATATTATTCTTTTCAGTTGCCCTATTCAAGTTTATTGCAGCTGGCACAAGGATACATTCTTATAGATGGAGAGAGTGCATTACCAGTGTTCTGACAATGGTCCGAAATTCGGACATCGCAATGGGCATAGAACTGTTGGTGAGAGGCTGTAAAATATTATGAAGGCCGGATCACTCACCTTGTTACTACCTTCGTTAACACCCGTTGATCATACTAAAGAGCTGAGTAATGTGCATCTCAAGGCGGCTTCAAATATTCTCACACGAAGGTAGTTCAGCAGCCTCTATATACCGCCACTGGGAAAGGAGAGAATAGAGAATGAAAGGAAAGGAAAGGGAGGATCGAACGTAATTACGCTCTCTGAAAGTGGCTATGAAGGCAATAGCGTTGCGTACCAAAGCGAGATGATACAACAGCTGGAGTTAGTTCGTCGTATGGAGTGACCGTTACGGACTTGAGAACCAACGCATAGAATACCGCAGAGGATTTCACGTAGCTGCGTGATTACTTTATTACCTGCAATGCTCTGCGCCTGCACGTAAGGAGGTTCGCACGATGAGTCGCTACTTTGCATACAAACTTTATTACGGCTTCTTTTTTGCAGCACAGTGCTATACACATGTACGCCGCACGAAGGTACAAGTTTACTCCGCGAGATTGAAGAGAAAGTTCAAGTCCTTGAATCACAACTGAAAACCATTTGCTTATTAAGCACTTTAGCAGAGGTTTAATCACTTGTTTATTACAGCGTAAATGATTAGTGATTTACCTTCTCAAATTGTAGTATTAGTTACCAGTATAGACAACAAGAAGACCTCGAAAAACTGTTAAATGCCGGAACGACTAAAGACACGCAGTATCGTCGCAGGCGGAGTAACTAGGGACCGGCGGAATACTTAGGGGTTTAGCGCACCTGTATCCAAAGGCAAAGGAGAAACAGGAAATAGTACGGAAATCCTTGGAAGTAAATAAAATTGCTGGTATACACTTAATACTGTGCGAGATGGCCATTTCTTTTCCAAAATGATTTTATAGATAAATGACTTCTCCTGTCGGATCTCCGATCTCTGCATGGGACCGTTCTGGAAGAGATTGTTAGGGAAAAATTCAATGTACATAATGGACTGTGTGTCCACTTTGCAATAACTGATGTCTCTACGTTTCGGAGAACGGGGATTTGTGGACAGATAAAGATGGACTCATGTCATGAGTACTGATAATTACAAACGAGGAAAATGTAGATGAGACGTAGAGCTTAATTTGGCTACATTAAAAATAGATGAAAAGTTTAATTATGAAGATAAATTTACTTCGTAAATGTAACTCTCTTATTTTTCTCTAATTATATCGATCACTGTAACGTCACCTGTAACAGGCCAGATTTATCCAAAGTTGGAGAAACCAAATAGCAGTAAAAGTGCCCACAAATAAGCAAAACAGTACATGTCTCAACACTGAACGTAGTATTGCGCTTATGAGTGCGCTAGAAAATGAAACGCAGTACTGCCAAGATGGTGACGAACTCTTGGGAAAACTTTTATGAAAGTGCATTTTTGGTCCTATATGTCTTGCTCTATAATAACTACTATAGCATGGCGAGGAGATGCTTTATATAACTAGTGCCAAACTAAGTAAATATTAAAACCAATTATAGATCCGGTTTCTTTGTTTTTCCTGGGTACGATACATCAGTTAGGTTGGATCGAAAAGCAGATATCCTAGGTTGAATCGGATAAAAAGAAAATACTAATTCTATAACGACACCCGTACTCGACATAGGACAAAGGAGGGGGAGGGGGGGGGGGGGGGGGCTCTATAGAGTTCTAAAAAGGACTGACAGCAAAGCTTAGAGTATGACTCTAAGGTGTTTGTTGGAAGACTAATCCCCACCCTACACGTCGATGCTTATTTACCCGCATTGGAGTCGTGCTACGTTGCATATACTCTACAGTAACAACGTCAAACGAAACGTTTTTGATCGCCTCTTGTATGATAGGGATTATTCCCTGAAGTCTTAACCTATGTCCTATCATCCTGTCCCTTATTGTCAGTGCTCTATATAAGTTATATCCTTCACTGATTTTACGGAGAACCTTCTCGCTCCTTCTGTAATCAGGAGATTTGTTTAAATTCTTTATGCCAATGGCCTCGTCGAAGTATTCGTGGGAGCGAACAGATATTCAAGGCACTCTCTTGGACTTACGGTGCAGAACTGTCCCTAAAACGCGGAAAAATCAGAAATTATCACTGGTATGAGAATGCAGAAGGTAATGGAAACCATTGATTAAAGTCACACAATGTGTATCCCCAGAAAACGCTGCCTGTAACTGAAAAAGTGTCATGATGATCTCTCAATCGGCAAAAGTTTCCGGGCTAGTCCCCTGTTCGGGCCTCCGGGAGATGATTGCCAAAGGGGAGGTGATCTACAGAAAAAGATGGAACTACCAGGAAAGGATAATATTCTACGAATCGGGCAGTGGAATGTAAGAAGTTTTAAAGTGGTGGGAAACCTAGAAAATCTGAAAAGGGACACGCAGAGCCTCAATCTAGATATAGTGGGGGGTCAGCGAAGTGAAATGGAAAGAAGACAGGGATTTCTGGTCAGACAAGTATAGGGTAAGCCTGAAGGCTTCACTGTTTTTCATAGCAGGATCTTTTGGTTGTCATCCATGGCACACTTACGGCACAGTGGTATGCCGACGATATTTTTTGCCCCGTTTCGTTGCCCTTCATGGCAAAACCATCCTGGTCTTACATTTCAGCAAGATAATCCCCGTCCGCACACAACGAGAGTTTCTGTTGCTTATCTTCGTGCTTTCCAAACCCTACCTTGGTCAGCAAGTCCCCCGGATCTCTTTCTTTGAGAACGTTTGGAACATTAAGGGCAGGGCCCTCCAGTCAGTTCGGGATTTTCACGATCTAACGCGCCAATTGGACAGAATTTGGCACGATATCCCTCGGCACGGCAACCAACAACTGCATCAATCAGTGCCAAGCCGAATAACTGCTTGTATAAGAGCTAGAGGAGGACCAAGGCCGTATTGACGTGCTCAATTTTTTAACCTTTTTCTCTTGAATAAATCATACAATTTTTCTGAAATTGGAATTATTTGTCTGTCCATGTGCATCACGCCTACTGATTTCCATCGATTCGGATGATCCCTTCGTGCTGCCTCGTTCTTTTTGACTTCGAGTGTTTTTTCAATACTGAGAATCGACTGGTGCGCCGCACATCCGTTCAAGTCTTACACCCACCTCGTTGGCGCCCGATGAAGCTCGTACCTGGAAACTTGTAAGTCTCAGGATCGTATCTATGATTTCGCCGTGGACATTTTCATTCGGCCACTAATTTAGCTATCACATATCAATGACTTAGTGGGTCGCCAGGAATGACACGTGGTAAGGATTACACGTCAAATTACATGTCCCCTTTTCCCTGTTGGGCAACTGGGATATATTAGGGGAAGACAAGCCGCCGAAACAGCGTCCAATTGCAAGACTTGCATTCGGCCTTTCAGCCACTCTAAATTATTACTACCTCTATCACTACATGCCAACGGCCTTGTCGCAGTGGTAACACCGGTTCCCGTCAGATCACCGAAGTTAAGCGCTCTCGGGATGGGCTAGCACTTGTATTGGTGACCATCCGTTCTTCCGAGTGCTGTTGGCAGTGGGGTGTACGCAGCCCTTGTGAGGCAAACTGAGGAGCTACCTGATCGAGAAGTAGCGGCCCCAGTCTCGTAAATTGACATATAGCCGGGAGAGTGATGTGCTGACCACATGCCCCTCCATATCCACATCCAGCGACGCCTGGGGGCTGGAGATGACACAGCGGTCGTTCGGTACCGTTGGGCTTTCATGGCCTGCTTGGGCAGAGTTCAGTTTAGTTCTGTCACTAATTACAACAGACAACATCCGTCCAATACTGCGCTGCCGTGGCGCTTCGGAAAATCACAAAATACGTTTGTTGTATACGGGGTGACACTAAAAAAAACCGACAAACTATTGGGATTTTTTCCTTACTGGAAATGGAGTAAAAGAGATCCTATGAACATATGTTCGGAAATGCATCGTTGCCACGGTAGATTACGTTGACGAATGACTGTTCCTCTGACCACGTGCCACGTGTTCCTCCCGTGTTGAAGGCTGTGTGATTGAGGCAGCGTACTGTAAGCCGCAGAATGGTCCGGTATTCACGTTGGAAACAAGTCGAGATGGTGTTTCTGTACGGCCACGCAAAAGGAAATTGTCGAGAGTCGGCACTGCTATAGAAAAACAAGTACCCTCATAGACACCAAGCGCATCAAACTACATTTCAAGCGCTGTCTGGGTGTTTAGTGATCGTGGGTCTTTGCAGACAGACGAACGTGCAGGGAGACGGCAGACAGTATGTGCACCAGATTTGGAAGACCTGGCTCTGCAGGATATTGTGCAGAAGCCTAGCACAAAGTCCAGGCAAGTGGCCCGCCAACATGTTGTTAGCCAATGTATGATTATGTGTATCCTGCATGACAACCGCTACTATCTCTATCACGTGTAGTCCACTGAGAGCCACTTTTAACACCTGTTGTCACTTGGATGTGATGCAGCTGTGTAATGTGTTCCTGGACGATTTGTTGTCATTGTACGCACACCGTCAATTTCCGGACACACGTTCGTAGCATAATTTTTCCTCGATTTCCCGTCAGGGATCCGGCCCTGCAGTTTGTCGGTTTTGTTAATCTTCACCCTGTATATTACTACTAAAACTATGCATTGCAACACGTGATATAACTCATGCTACTCTCTGACCTTCCCGATACGTTAGAATATTCCAGTTATACTGATATTCACATGAAAATCTTACATATTATCTATCGTCGATCGCAAGAGGTCTTTCCAGTGAATAAAACTTGTATTAAGCTTGTCTCTACCAGAAGTATTTTACACCAAAATTTCGCCAGCTTTTACATGAGGAGCTTGCTTTTTGTAAGACTTCAATTATTATTTATTCATATATGACTATCATTAATCAGTCACAACTAGTGTTACTGTCATTTAACTAGCTAAACGGAACAACAATTACACAGCTACAGACAGCCATTCTGATTTCATGCCCCGTACTGCAGCCAATATTTTTGTGTCCCTAATTATTTCTTACTTAAGAGCTTTTTCAACATCAGAATATACTTTCTGGCCCATTATTCAAATTGTATCCACTTTAAAAAATCTCATACGAGTATTGTCTCTCAATAGAGTTGATCATGCGCTGTTAGTGGTATTTTGCGCCGGCCGGGGTGGCCGAGCGGATCTAGGCGCTACAGTCTGGAGCCACGCGACCGCTACGGTCGTAGGTTCGAATCCTGCCTCGGGTATGGATGTGTGTGATGTCCTTAGGTTAGTTAGGTTTAAGTAGTTCTAAGTTCTAGGGGACTGATGACCTCCCAAGTTAGGTCCCATAGTGCTCAGACCCATTTGAACCCATTTGGTATTTTGCTTGTTATGATAACTTAAAGCACTTTGAAGTTAATAATTTTTAAAGAAGAAGCGTATGGCTATATTTTTCATAGTGTGACGCGTTTGCATTCCCACCCAACCCGTTGGTCGTGCTATTGAGAATCAGGCGTTCAAGTCTCGCCATTAGGCGATGGAATCGGGGTGTTTGGCAGCGCCACTCCGAACTTTGCTCTCGCTGCGTGACGCTGGGGTTGGCTGTTCCTGTGGTACGATTTGGAAGCAACAACAACCTCAAGGTAGTTCCAAGTCCCGGGGCAGCAGCGGCGGACAGGACACTGCGTGCTCTGCCAGGGCATTCAGGGAGTCCCGGGGGGGACTTGTTAACCCCTGGAATCGCTGCTTCCAATATTTAGCCACCGAGCAGCGGATACGGCTGGAAACTGGTTGCAGGGAGGCTGTAGCAACTGGACTTGATGTCGGCAGTATGCTGCGGAGATCCGGGAAGTCGCGGTCAGGCCTTGAGTTCGACGCCAGTGTGGCCTATTGTGATGGGTCGGCAATGTTTATCTTCGATATTGACTTGGCTGGCCAAGGGATTGGCCGCAGTCGTCAGACGAGGCTGCTGCAGTGGAGTTTGTTTACTCCCGAGAAAAGATGGACCCTGTAGAAGCAGACATTTCTGTTGAGCCGAAGAGACCGATGGGAGCATGAGAGCTGTGGGACTACAAGTCAGCTCGGGGCGTGGCTGGTTGTCAAACGGACAGCGTCTGCCTGCCAGAAGATACGGCAGCTGATTTCTAGGGAGTAATTGTGGAAGAGTGTTAGCGTTACGACGTTTCAAAAATAAAGCATAAGAGTGACTTGTACTTTGTTGGTAGAACAGAACTTTCATGCAGGTATTGGAACTGAGGAGGCATGGCGAGGCCATGGCGTGCTGTGGTTGTGTTATAACTGTAATTGAATCAAGAAGGCACGGTAAGGCTATGGTGTGTCTGACAGTGTCTTAGAGATGAGCTTTGTATTTCTACCAACAGCTATGCTATGTTACCTTTCTGTGTCAGAGTGGGTTGTTCACTTGTGTTTTCTGGCTGGTAGGGTGCTAAGGTGTTAGTTGTAGATGGTTATTTCGTTTTCTGATAAATTATCTGTGTTAGGCGGTATTATTTTTGTACTCCTCGTAAAGTTAGTTTCTGCGACCAACGCAATGTTTCTTATAAACGATACACAATGTGATCAAAAATATCCGGACACCTGGCTGAAAATGACTTACAAGTTCGTGGCGCACTCCATCGGTCATGCTAGAATTCAGTATGGTGTTGGCCCACCCTTAGCCTTGATGACAACTTCCACTCTCGCAGGCATATGTTCAGTCAGGTGCTGGAAGGTTTCTTGGGTAAAGGCAGTCCATTCTTCACGGAATGCTGTACTTAGGAGAGGTATCTATTCGGTCGGTGACACGAATTCTGCGTTCCAAAACATCCCAAAAGTGTTCTATAGGACTCAGGTCAGGACTCTGTGCAGGCCAGTCCATTACAAGGGTGTTATTGTCGTGTAACCACTCCATCACAGGCCGTGCAGTAAGGAGAGGTGCTCGGTCATGTTGAAAGATGCAATCGCCATCCCCGAATTTTCCTTCAACAGTGGAAAGCAAGAAAGTGCTTAAAACATCAGTGTAGGCCTGTGCTGTGATAGTGCCACGCAAAACAACAAGAGGTGCAAGCCCCCTCCATGAAAAACACGACCACACCATAACACCACCGCCTCCCAATTTTACTGTTGACACTGCACACGTTGGCAGATGACGTTCACCTGGCATTTGTCATACCCACACCCTGCCATCGGATCGCCACATTGTGTACCGTGATTCGTCACTCCACACAACGTTTTTCCACTGTTCAATCGTCCAATGTTTAGCCTCCTTACACCAAGCGAGGCGTCGTTTGATATTTGCCGGCGTGATGTGTGTCTTATGAGCAGTCGCTGCACCATGTAATACAAGTTTTCTCACCTCTGCCTAACTGTCATAGTACTTGCACTTTGAAATTTCTGTGTGATGGTCTGGATAGACGTGTGCTTATTACACATTGCGACCCTTTTCAACTGTCGGCGGTCTCTGTTAGTCAACAGACGAGGTCGGCCTGTACGTTTTTGTGCTGTAGGTGTACCTTCACGTTTCCATTTCACTATCACATCGGAAACAGTGGACGTAGGGATGTTTAGGAGTGTGGAAATCTAGCGTATAGACCTGTAACACAAGTGACACCTTATCAACTGATCACGTTCGAAGTCCGCGAATTCCGCAGAGCACCCGATTCTGCTCTCTCACGATGTCTAATGACTACTGAGGTCGTTGATATGGAGTACCTGGCAGTAGGTGGCAGCACAATGCAACTAATATGAAAAACGTACGTTTTTGATTGTGTCAGGATACTTTTGATCCCATAGTGTAAGTACACATGCATCTTAGTTAAATACTGTTGTTGGTCCCGTACCTTCTGTTTATTCAACTTTTAAATGGATAAATTTTAATCAGTTCGGACGAAACGAGCAGTTCTATGCTTGTAGAATAAGAGAGGTGCTGGAACAATAAATATTTAAATATTATTTTAAAAGAAATTCTTTATTGTGCTAAACACCAAAGATCACGAACCTCAGTAATACCAGTTCCAGAAACCTCTTGTAAATTTCATTAGAAAACAATGACGGTTTTTAGATGCAAATAAAATGTTGCAATGAATGAAAACATCAAAAGCTTTCGTAACTTTAAGTTTCTTTAAGTAAAACTTTATACTAAATTAAAAAAGCGCTGAGACATTTCAAAATTTAAAAGAAAAATCGCTTGAAAGATAAGCAATAAAATCTCCAGACTAGCCCAACCCCTTTGACAGCAAGTGGAAGTAAGACACCTCGTATCCAAAGTGAGGGCGTTTACATGCCAGCATTAACGTTACACTGAGCTCCCTGCTCACAACATCTACACATGGATACTCTGTGTCTGCCTAGTGAGCCTTACATCAATTCCATGATACAAATTTCAGAATATAGCAATAGCTCCAGCGGCATAAAAGCTGTTAAGCACTTACAGTAGCTAGGAAACCAGAATGAGCTTACGATATTTTAATGATTAAAACGCCAGAGCTTGGCTTAATTACCCGAGACTTACTTTATTTAATTTCAAAGAAATATTTTAAGCAACCAAGCATATGAAGTCATTTTGACTATTTTTCGACCGTGACTATCTCAAGAAATATGTAAAGTTATTTTTAAATTCCCGCTACCAGTCCCAAACTTTATCAACTATTGTAGTACTTATTTATTTAGCGACATGTTTCGAGGGAATACCTCGTCTTCAGGATAAATGTCATTACAAAAACAACTTTACAATAGGGTCATATTGGTGATACATAGTCTTTTCGTAAATGCTGTGGTCATCCTGGGGAAGAAGAGAAAACTTAGTAAAAGGCGATGTCCCTTTGGAAGCTGGCCTGATGTTTGCACGAAAATGTTTTGTAACGGTCACTCACTTTGTTCTTCTGGTGTGGCAGTCTCATTGTGATGCGCTGAGCTGTTTCCATTTCCGTGGCTCTCTTGGATTTCTAAACATCAGTCCAGCTTCTAAAGTGACATCGCCTCTTACTAAGCATTTACGAAAAGACTACGTAACATCAATATGACCTTATTGTAAAGTTGTTTTTGTAATGCCATTTATCTGAAGATGAGGTATTCCCTCGAAACATGTCGCTAAATAAATAAGTAGTACAATATTTGAGAAAGTTTGTATCTGGTAGCGGTAATTTAAAAAAATAACTTTACATAAACCAGGAATACTTTATTAATCAGTAAGTAAACGAGCGGAAAATTAAGTTTAATGGTTAATTTAATCACCAGAAGTATCTTGTGCGTCACCGGTGCTTTAATCAACAGTTTCAGCGAACTGCTTTAGCTGTTACAAGCAGCACGTCAGCAGTAACCAACAGATGTCACCTAACTAAACAATAGCAAGAACTAGCGAATTTAAATGTTGTTCAAAAATGGTTCAAGTGGGTCTGAGCACTATGGGACTTAACATCTCAGGTCATCAGTCCCCTAGAACTTAGAACTGCTTAAACCTAGCTGACCTAAGGACATCACACACATCCATGCCCGAGGCAGGATTCGAACCTGCGACCGTAGCAGTCGCGCGGTTCCGGACTGAATAAATGTTGTTAATTAGCATCAGAATCGCTTGGCACTCTGCCCTTTTTGGGATCAATGAATCGTCTCTCTGACTCGTTACTACCCAAACACCCAAACAATAACTTAACTCGAAAAAGCGATAACTGGTAACCAGGATTGTGATCGTCACACAGGTTTACTACAACGCGTATATTTGGAAAAGGGTAAGTGCTTACCAATAATGAAATTGTCACTGCGTCCTTCACCGTTAGCGCAGCAGTTATATTCCGCATTCATCAGCACACTTAGAGGCCATGTAAAGCTGGTTGAGTTCCACCCACTGTCGACAAAAACTTGTTCCACAAGCAGCAGCTGTAGCGATGCCTTCAATAAGGAATAAATACCTACATTTGCCGAGAATCGCGATCCACTCTTGTAACTAAGCCAAGATAACACACACCGAGTGCAGACATGGAGACACTGTGAACTTAAGGGGTGTCCAACCCGCGGGCCGCATGCGGCCCAGGCCATCGGAGCGGGCCCAAGAACTGAGGATCTGTCACAGAAAAAAAAGTCATAAATTTCATTTACGTGAAGTTGTGATAAATAGATTATTTTCAATTTGAAACTCCTGCCATACTATGCTATTCTGTCATTGGTCTAACTCGTTTTCTTTTTTTATCGTCTTAGGCTATTTGTTAGTGTTAAGAATATTCTCGTCTTCTTCCAATGTGACCCAGTTAATCTGAAAGGATGTATGCCTCTGGATATCCAGAATGAAACTGTCACTCTGCAGCGGCGAGCACGTTGGTATGGAACTTCCCGGGAGATTAAAAGTGTATGCCGGACCGAGAGTCGAATTCGGGACTTTTGCCTTTCGCAGTGGAGTGCTCTATCAACTGAGCTACCCAAACACGACTCACAACCTGTCTTCAGAGCTCAACTTCCGCCATTACCTCGTCTCCTGCACTCCACACTTCACAGAAGCTCTCCTGCGAATCTTGCAGGAGTGGCACTCTTGGTCGAAATGATAGAGCAGCGTGAATCGTGCTTGGGTACCTCAGTAGACAAAGTACTTATCCGTGAAATGCAAAGTTCCCTAGTTCGAGTCTCTGTCCGGCACACAATTTTTAATCCGTCAGGCAGTTTCACCCTGGTGTACTTCGTTCCTCTTTGTAGAAGCCAAAACACACTTACAACCCCATGTCCACACAATACACAACACACAGTTCCGCGGTAAACCATCAGCCGCTCTGTGGCTCCAAACCTTCTCTCACAAGGGAAGAGCGCTAACTCTGCGGTCGTCTCACGCGCACTCCATGCCTCTGCACTCAGTGCATCCCTCCATCGTCTTGGTCTCACTATCTCCTATAACGTCACCGGCTTCGGCCTTTTTATTAACCGTGCCACAGTTCCTCTAACAATCTGAGTTCCGAAACTAGTGCGACATACCGGACAAAAGTAACTACACACGCTGAAACAAAGTCTGCCGCACCGCGGATCAGTTGCACGAGGGTGGTTTGAAAAGTTCTCGGAATCAAACGAAGACTTGGTAGCTGGAGTTGACAACTATTTTGCAAGGCTGGAGGAAACTCCTTTTAGAGATGGCATGAAGGCACTGGAACATCGTTGGGCCAAGTGCATTAATCTACAAGCGGTCTGCACTGAAAAATAAATAAAAAAATTGAGCGATGTAAGTACTTTTTTCTATTCCGTTCGGAGAACTTTTCAGACCACCATCGTATGATCACTTTTTTTTTAATGTTTCGATTGTAAATGATTTGAAGATCAAGTGCAACTATTTGCGTTGTTTAATTACGTATGCACTTTGGCGTTGTAAACTGTTGTTAATAAAACAAAACGTTTGTTCAGCAGCGCATGCTTACGCAAACTCCAGACAAATAGCACTTTCGCCCAAATCGTACGTCACCATCGTGTCTAGCTAATGCGCTATTCCATCTACGGCGTGGGCTTTTAAACGTGCTTTCTCGCGTAGTATTACTCTTTTATGAGGTGCTACTGCCTATTATGGAGCTCTATTACTAGCGGCTTAATTCTTGCCAGTTCCGTGATAAAGTTTGCGGTCCGTCTTTGTTCCGCGATATGAGGCCTGCACGCCACACACCGCCTGGGAACGACCACTCGCCGGGTAATTACAAACGCAGTAACCTTTCAGTTTATATCTCACCTTCCTGACAGTTGCGACTTACTTCGTGGTCGGTATATCCCACCAATAGCAGAGTCTCATGTGTCGTCTGTACAAAATCTAACAACTCTCAAGTGCAATCTCCAGGCGAACTTCGCTCGCCTGTGTCCGGACTCGCGCCGCACCGGGCCACCATTCAGACCACTACGTTAGTCGCTTCTGTCTGTCTCCTTATAGTAACATAGACATTTCTCTGGCAAACGGCACATCATTAATTCGGATAGACAACTGTCAGGTGCTTGACAGGAGATTACTCAGTGATTTGGTTGGCTCTGAGCACTATGGGACTCAACTTCTGAGGTCATCAGTCCCCTAGAACTTAGAACTACTTAAACCTAACTAACCTAAGGACATCACACAGATCCATGCCCGAGGCAGGATTCGAACCTGCGACCGTAGCGGTCACGCGGTTCCAGACTGTAGCGCCTAGAAACGCTCGGCCACCCTGGCCGGCTTATTCAGTGATTTACCGCGACGCTAAAACACGATACAAAGACGAACTACATAAGCCTAGGAAAGACCAATGGGACACATATGTTAGGAGGACAAACTTAAAGAACAACATCTGGGATGGGTGAGGGGGGGGGGAGGGGGGGGGGGGAGCAGGGAGCCGTTTAAAATGCAGACTGAACGTATCAAGACCCGACAGTATTATCAAACTGAAGAAATCAGATGGTACTGCCACAGAAGGCTGGAGATGCACAACACAGTATTTCCTCAACAAACTACTTCCTGACGATGACCACTCATGACCATTCAGCATAACCAAACCCACATCGCCCTTCGCAGACTACTTTAGCGGTTGCATTGGTAATATACAAAATAAAGAACGAAAAGGCTTTGGGGTAGGATTTCATCCAGCCCGAAACCACCAAAAAAACTGCTCTACTTATCGTACCACACCTGACAGACTCACTGCAAGATGCTCTACTAGAAGAACGAAAACCGAGTATGGAAGACAGCAAATGCAGTTATAATAATCAGGAAAGCAGTGCACAAAGACCCGACTGACCCTAAGGCATACAGACCAATATGCCTCGTTAACATTATGGCAAAGATACAGGAGAGATTGCTGTGCTACAGTCTTCAGACGCACCGGCAGCTCGTCAGCCTCAGCCGACATCAGTTTGGTTTTAGACCACATAAATCCATCGACGATGCAGTAAACAGGGGCATAGAAATGGCACAGGCAATACATGACGAATACACAGTAGCAAACCTAATTGACATAGATGGTGCTTTCGACAACCTTTGATGGCCGGCGCTGTTTGCACGACCTGGAGAAATGAGTGTTCCACTCTGCACCACAGCTTTAGAGATTATTGTAAAAACAGAATAGTGTAATCGTCGACCGGTCGGCAAAAGGTTATACAGATGGTAAAAAGGGTTGTCTGCAAGGATCCATATGGGGGCCGATTTTCTGGGACAGAGTCGTAGAACGTTTACTCATCGTGGTTCAAAATGGCTCTGAGCACTATGGGACTTAACTTCTGTGGTCATCAGTCCCCTAGAACTTAGAACTACTTAAACCTAACTAACCTAAGGACATCACACACATCCATGCCCGAGGCAGGATTCGAACCTGTGACCGTAGCGGTCGCGCGGTTCCAGACTGTAGCGCCTAGAACCGCTCGGCTACCCCGGCCGGCCGTTTACTCAACGTACTAGAAGATCATGACACGGCAAAAATGGGAGGTTGCGTACGCTGATGACCTTATGGTCACGGTGTCTGCAAACTCCGGGTCCCAGTTAGAAAGCCACGCGGCTCCACTCGTTCATCGGTGAATGGTGTACGAACAACAAGCTCGTAACAGCAACTAACAAAACAGTTAGCCCACTTCTAAGAATCACACTGAAAAGAAATCCAACTACAAAGCTAAACAACATACCTATGAAAACGAAAGTTATGACAAGATATTTCAGCATTTATATTGACTAGCATTTACATTTTAACGAACATGCCAGGCTAACAATTAACAAAGCGACGAAACTTGCAGGACTTAACACTATACGATACAGACTAGCCTTACAATAAGGACATATTACGCAGCACTCTTTGAGTCAATAACTTGTTTTGCGCTAATCACTGGGCACATCGATTATACTCAGATACGCATAAAAGCGTTGTGAGGCGCTGCCAGAGGAGTATTCTACTCAGAAACTTGGGGGCGTTAGGCACGGCCTCGATTGAGGCTCTGTATGTGGTACTGGGTGTTTTCCTATAGATATTGCAATTCCCTTCAGAGTAGCGGCCTACTGGCTGAAGACGTGACAAAATAAGAGAAATAACTGGACAAGATATAACCGACAAACAGAAATTAATCAAGTGGAGAAATGATACTGGCATACAGAATGGAGCACAACTAATAACGGCCGGCCGAAGTGGCCGTGCGGTTCTAGGCGCTGCAGTCTGGAACCGCGAGACCGCTACGGTCGCAGGTTCAAATCCTGCCTCGGGCTTGGATGTGTGTGATGTCCTTAGGTTAGTTAGGTTTAAGTAGTTCTTAGTTCTAGGGGACTGATGACCTCAGATGTTAAGTCCCATGGTGCTCAGAGCCAGCCAATAAATCGAATCAATCTGAAAATGTAACGATCTATGTAGTTGATTGTTATACCATTTCATAGCATGTAACACTGTCTCAAGATGTAACATTTCTCTTTCTTTCGCTGGATCAGGTGTGACTGGCTCGAAGTTTATTGAGCCCTCGCATCTGATGCAACTGTCTGTGACACATTAAATCAACTCCCAATCTCCACCGTTACCTTAAGTTCGGAAACACATTATTACTTAATTAATTAATACATTATTAATTAAGTATCACCACAGTCAAGACAACATATGTAACATACGTAACGGTACATGTAGATGGTGTAAAGGGAAGAACTGTCACATCATATCTAAGTCAAATTACCATTAAATATAATTTTAATTTTAACTTAAAATACATCCAGAACCTATTAAGTATGTATTTATTATCATTATCTCAAAATTGTAGATATACATTTGTAGTTTTTTATATTGTTTAATTTTTTATTTTATCTTTTCGTAAAATTCTCAAACAATATACTAGTAATAAACCTAAATTTCTATCATATAATATGTAACTTCACTAAATGTGCGACCTGCTGTATAACAATAAGCAGCAGGTCTTTACTCGAGCAATATATAAATAAACTTCGGCAACCAAGAACAGAGTAACAGCCCGTTGGTCCTGTTTCGACGCATTTGGTATTAGCGTCACCATAGTTCACATTTTAGCAAAATAAAGACACAAATTCCACACTCATCTCTTGCCCACATGTCGGTGTGTTGCGTATACACTGCAGCAACACCCTCAATCGAAAACTTTTTGATCGCCCCTTATTGCTCAGAAATGGAATATTAGCTACATATTGAGAATTTTTTTCTATGATGTTCGTGATCGTGTATTTCTCGACACGCTTGCGTAAGACTATTGTATTTTAGTAGTAGTTCTCATTTGTAAGTGTTCATACCCCTTGCGTGTCCTGGAACCACCGTCGTGTTTGTGACGACAGCTGCACAGTTTCGTGATTTGTAGGCTGAGGAAATCACAATTGTATGTCGTAACTTATTTCTTTTGTTCCTAGCAAATAGGACAGCACCGCTGACAGTGTATTCACAGATCTGTCCGTGACGTCAGCGTGATCGTGCAGCGGCAGGAGGTGTGGTCGCCAGGTGTTGCTGCGGTAAGGGCGAGCGACGATCTGTGACTCTGGCCCGGAGTAACACAACAAGAAGCGCATATAAAACACGTCATCTGCCAGCTGGGCATCGCTCCGTCTGGGGACCGGCGTGATTCAGTGTTTAATTTCCTCTAGGACAACTTACCGCGCCGTGACTCCAGTTACTGCGTTAAACAATAGATTCATATTCCACAGAATGAATCAAAATGTATTGTAAAACCAGGAATAAAAGTTGACAGGCACTCATCTGTCACGCGACATAATGTATTTTTAGTTATAGTTTCAGCTTATCCCTCCTTCTTCGTTCAAAATGGCTCTGAGCACTATGGGACTTAGCTTCTGAGGTCATCAGGCCCGTAGAACTTAGAACTACTTAAGCCTAACTAATCTAAGGACATCAGACACATCCATGCCCGAGGCAGGATTCGAACCTGCGACCGTAGCGGTCGTGCGGTTCCAGACTGTAGCGCCTAGAACCGCCCGGCCACTCCGGCCGGCCCTTCTTCGTCATAGATTATCTTCTGACTACGTATTAACTCGATTTCGGTATATAATTTCTTCCTCACATTACAAGTTGCTCAATAGAGGATTATAGATTAATGCTTCTGCCACTATTAACGTAGTACCTGTGTATTTCAACTCTGACTTTAGAGCGTAATTTCTTAATTAGTCGTCGAATAACTTTCATTGAAGTGCAGTGCGTCCTTCAGATGTCTTCCAACTACCGTTCGTTTTAATGCTCTTGGTCCAATCACATTAATGTGGCCGCAGCCTGCGTTCGACGTCATTGTGCAATAACTACTCACAGATGACAGCTGGCAGCACTAGCAGTGGAGGGTATATAGAGCGTGCCGGGGGGACACAGCAAACAGTGCAGTAGCTGCCGGAATGTGGGGACGGACCGATGTCTCTGATGTCCAAAAGGACATAATCGTTGGCTTTCGAGCAAAGGGCAGAAGCATTTAGGAATTGGCTAAGTTCGTAAACTGTTCGCCTGAAAATGTGGTTCGAATGTATCGCGCTTAGGAAAATGATGCTATCCAAAGCCGACGCCGAGGCGTCTGTGGATCACAAAGGGCCAAAGATGACAGGGATGAACAGTGGCTGGAGAAACGTGTACGGACGAATAGACGCGCCACTGACGAGAAACTGACCACACAGATCAACGAAGGGGCTGCCAACAGTGTCTCCCCAACAACCTATCAGCGAACGTTTCTGCATATGGGCCTCTGCTGCAGGCGCCTGGTTCATGTACTCATGCTGACTGCTTTTCATCGGCGACGACGGCACATCTACATCTACATCTACATTTATACTCCGCAAGCCACCCAACGGTGTGTGGCGGAGGGCACATTACGTGCCACTGTCATTACCTCCCTTTCCTGTTCCAGTCGCGTATGGTTCGCGGGAAGAACAACTGCCGGAAAGCGTCCGTGCGCGCTCGAATCTCTCTAATTTTATATTCGTGATCTCCTCGGGAGGTATAAGTGGGGGGAAACAATATATTCGATACCTCATCCAGAAACGCAAACTCTCGAAACGTGGACAGCAAGCTACACCGCGATGCAGAGCGCCTCTCTTGCAGTCTGCCACTTGAGTTTGCTAAACATCTCCGTAACGCTATCACTCTTACCAAATAACCCTGTGACGAAACGGGCCGCTCTTCTTTGGACCTTCTCTATGTCCTCTGTCAACCCGACCTGGTACGGATCCCACACTGATGAGCAATACTCAAGTATAGGTCGAACGAGTGTTTTGTAAGCCACGTTCTTTGTTAATGGACTACATTTTCTAAGGACTCTCCCAATGAATCTCAACCTGGTACCCGCCTTACCAACAATTAATTTTATATGATCATTCCACTTCAAATCGTTCCGTACGCATACTCCCGGATATTTTACAGAAGTAACTGCTACCAGTGTTTGTTCTGCTGTCATATAATCATACAATAAAGGATCATTCTTTCTATGTATTCGCAATACATTACATTTGTCTATGTTAAGGGTCAGTTGCCACTCCCTGCACCAAGTGCCTATCCGCTGCAGATCTTCCTGCATTTCGCTGCAATTTTGTAATGCCGCAACTTCTCTGTATACTACAGCATCATCCGCAAAAAGCCGCATGGAACTTCCGACACTATCTACTAGGTCATTTATATAAATTGTGAAAAGCCATGGTCCCATAACACTCCCCGGTGGCACGCCAGAGGTTACTTTAACGTCTGTAGACGTCTCTCCATTGACAACAACATGCTGTGTTCTGTTTGCTAAAAACTCTTCAATCCAGCCACACAGCTGGTCTGATATTCCGTAGTCTCTTACTTTGTTTATCAGGCGGCAGTGTGGAACTGTATCGAACGCCTTTCGGAAGTCAAGGAAAATGGCATCTACCTGGGAGCCTGTATCTAATTAATTTTCTGGGTCTCATGAACAAATAAAGCGAGTTGGGTCTCACACGATCGCTGTTTCCGGAATCCATGTTGATTCATACAGAGTAGATTCTGGGTTTCCAAAAACGACATGATACTCGAGCAAAAAACATGTTCTAAAATTCTACAACAGATCGACGTCAGAGATATAGGTCTATAGTTTTGCGCATCTGCTCGACGACCCTTCTTGAAGACTGGGACTACCTGTGCTCTTTTCCAATCATTTGGAACCTTCCGTTCCTCTAGAGACTTGCGGTACACGGCTGTTAGAAGGGGGACAAGTTCTTTCGCGTACTCTGTGTAGAATCGAACTGGTATCCCGTCCGCTCCAGTGGACTTTCCTCTGTTGAGTGATTCCAGTTGCTTTTCTATTCCTTGGACACTTATTTTGATGTCAGCCATTTTTTCGTTTGTGCGAGGATTTAGAGAAGGAACTGCAGTGCGGTCTTCCTCTGTGAAACAGCTTTGGAAAAAGGTGTTTAGTATTTCAGGTTTACGCGTGTCATCCTCTGTTTCAATGCCATCATCATCCCGGAGTGTCTGGATATGCTGTTTCGAGCCACTTACTGATTTAACGTAAGACCAGAACTTCCTAGGATTTTCTGTCAAGTCGGTACATAGAATTTTACTTTCGAATTCACTGAACGCTTCACGCATAGCGCTCCCTACGCTAACTTTGACATCGTTTAGCTTCTGTTTGTCTGAGAGGTTTTGGCTGCGTTTAAAGCTCTCTTTGCTTTCGCAGTAGTTTCCTAACTTTGTTGTTGAACCACGGTGGGTTTTTCCCGTCCCTCACAGTTTTACTCGGACCGTACCTGTCTAAAACGCGTTTTACGATTGCCTTGAACTTTTTCCATAAACACTCAACATTGCCAGTGTCGGAACAGAGATTTTCGTTTTGAACTGTTAGGTAGTCAGAAATCTGCCTTCTATTACTCTTACGCCAGTACCGCAACTGGATGTCTACTGAGTATCGACAGGTGGCCTTTTCAGATGAATCACTTTTTATGCTACATCAGGCAGATAGTCGTCAGCGAGTGAGGCATGCGAAGTCCGAAAGCACACACGATGCAACAGTCGTCGGAAGGGTACAGGTTGGAGGAAGGAGCGTTATCTACATCTACATCTACGTCTACATCTATGTGATTACTATTCACAATAAAGTGTTTATTCCCAACGTAAGTAACATAGTGCACTTCAGTAATTATAGTTATGATTAATGCTATTGTGGTTTCATTATTTGTTTAACCCTTGATCCTAAAATTTCAACATTATATGTAAACTCCTTCTTACGGCGACGAAATTGTCAAAGCATATGTCTGATGCCACCTTATCATGGTTTAAATATACTCATTGATTCATATATATATATATATATATATATATATATATATATATATATATATATATATATATATATATATATATATATATATATATATATATATATAATTATTTACAAGTGCCTGGCAGAGAGTTTAGTGAACAACCCTCCAGCCCTCAAGCTGTCTCTCTACCGTTCCATTCTCTAATGGCACGTGGGAAAAACACGCACTTATTTTTTTCTGAGGGAGCCCAGATTTATCTTATTTTATCGTGATGATCATTTCTTCCTGTGTAAGAGTGTGCCAACAGAATTTTTTCGAAATCGGAGGAGAAAGCTGCTGATTGAAATTTCGTGAGAAGATCTCGTCGCAACGAAAACCGCCTTCGTTTTCATGATTGCCACTGCAATTCACGTATCATGTTTGTGGCGCTATCTCCCCTATTTCGAAATAATACAAAACAAGCTGCCTTTCTTTCAACTTTTTCGATGTCATCTGTCAGTCCCACGTGATGTCGATCCCACACGGCACAGCAATACTCCAGAACAGGTCGGACAAGTGTAGTGTAAGCAGTCTCTTTAGTAGACCTGTTGCACCGTCTAAATGTTCTACCAATGAATTGCAGCCGGCCACGGTGGTCTAGCGGTTCTGGCGCTGCAGTCCGGAACCGCGGGACCGCTACGGTCGCAGGTTCGAATCCTGCCTCGGGCATGGGTATGTGTAAT
This sequence comes from Schistocerca piceifrons, assembly GCF_021461385.2. Classification (NCBI taxonomy): domain Eukaryota; kingdom Metazoa; phylum Arthropoda; class Insecta; order Orthoptera; family Acrididae; genus Schistocerca; species Schistocerca piceifrons. The sequence continues at coordinate 464,772,286 of NC_060140.1, read as the reverse complement.
GTCCTTAGGTTAGTTAGGTTTAAGTAGTTCTAAGTTCTAGGGGACTTATGACCTAAGATGTTGAGTCCCATAGTGCTCAGAGCCATTTTTTGAATGAATTGCAGTCTTTGGTTTGCTGTACCCACAACATTATCTATGTGATCGTTCCAATTTAGGTTATTTGTAATTGTGATCCCTAAGTATTTACTTGAATTTACAGCCTTCAGATGTGTGTGACTTATCGCATAATCGAAATTTAGCTGATTTAGTTTAGTATTCGTGTGAATAGCTTCACACTTTTCTTTATTGAGGGTCAATTGCCACTTTTCGCACTTTACAGATATCTTATCTAAATCATTTTGCTATTCGTTTTCGCCATCTGATGACTTTAGACGCGAAATGACAGCATGGTCTGCAAATAGTCTAAGAGGGCTGCTCAGATCGTCTCCTATGTTGTTAATATAGAACAGGAATGGTCTAGGCGGAATGTTTTCGTAATATTCCCTTGGGGATCTTCTCATTTTGAAGGTAGAATAGATCAGCACAAGTGTGCATCTATCCTCTGAACCTATGTCCATCCCTAAATACAGTTACTTTTTTTTCCGCGATGGTCTCTACCTGCAGGACACTGCAGCATGTCACACAATTCACAGTGTACGTATTTGGTTCGAAGAGCACGAGGATGAGTTTATAGTTCTTCCATGGCCACCAAACCCCACCGGGCTTAAACCTAATCGAGAATTTGTGGGAACACCCCCACAGGCCAGTTCGCGGCATGGAACCTCAACCGAGAAACCTAGCACAGCTGGTCCACTCGGTCAGCGTCGCTCCACATCCCTGTCACAATCTTCCAGAACATCACTGACACTTTTCCAGGAAGTCTCGCAGAGCTCCTTGCTGCAAATTTTGTTTATTCAGACTTTACAAAGGTGGTCACATTAATGTGACTGAATTGTACACCATCTTTAACGTTCAGAAAAATATCCCCATTCAAAGTTGTCGCTTGAAATTTGGATCCAGTATTCACTTGCATAAGTTTGTCAGAAGACTATAAATAATGCTAAACATGATTATACATTTAAAACGCCGCTTAAAATAAACCCTTCTCTTTGCTTATAGGGAATATGAAATGAATACAGGTCAGCTGAAGTTGGATGAAATTTGTCCATCACAAAACACAATATACGGCAATACATCCGTTAGTATGAAAACCCGTAAATATTCGTTTACTGAATTGCAAATAAGACCGCCCTAAGTTTTCCAAGAAAATCTTAAAGGTCGTTCAACGTAATGATGAATAGCGTGCACATTGCAGCATTTTGTCGCGAAATCACCTGCAGATTGTACCTTTGACCACGCGGCGACTACTCGTTGTGTGAAGTGTTATTCCTGTCGTCTACGTAAGAGTTCGCTATTCCAGAATTGTGGCAGATCTTGATTGAGTATGAAAAATAACTTCGACATTACTACATTACTAGCTTATCGCCAAAATCATTATAATTAGTTGTGTAAACGTACTTTGGACAATATCTCTGCGTACAGAGAAAGTAAAAATTAATCTAACTGAATGAGAAGTTCTGTCGACGAGTCGGTTGTTAGCGACGGAGGACAGGGCAGATGAGAGTATCTGTCGTCTGCCTTACAAAGAAATCATCCTGGCTTTTCCCATCACCTGTTTAGAGAAACCATAAAAACCATAAAGCGCGATGACCCTACAGGGATTTGAAGTGATGTGCTCCAGAGTAAGAGGCTAGTTTCGTTACCACTGCGCTGCTTCACCAGGCACTCCTACCGTGAAATCAACCCTCAACGACCAAGCTCCGGAATTCTTGCCCTAAGGCTCTGTGACAACAGCAGAAGCAGTATCAACAAAAATATCAATTACGATATTCGAGCAAAAAAATCGTCATCTGTGTATATTTTGCCCACATCTTCAAAATAACTAGAGATCAAAAACCTGCACCACCCGTAAAGCACAGGCGTGACCGATAAAGTCTTGAGCTTAAATGTTTCGACTAGCGAACTACTGTAGACGTGTTGATACAGCCCAAAAAGCTTGATGGATTGTAGATTTACATTCCGTTAGGCATAAAGGGAGAATTATGTGCTGATTTTTGTGTGTAGAAACCCGTTAACGGGAGCCGGAACGTTCTATCTCCTCCATGTTAATATCAATAAATACGAGGAACATTTTTTCTTAAACAGTTAAACATATGGCTTCAAAATTTGAACAATATTTTCAATCAGTCTTTCTCTACAGAGTTATAATGCCATGATAAGAAATATTTATTAGTTTTTGTTTTACAATTTTTTTAAATATAGCCAATTTTTCTTTCGTCTTTTCTTCTATAGCTCCTTAATTATACATTATTTTTTTTTACAATTTGTTATAACAATGGAGAAAATGAAATTAACGATATTGTGTATAATTATGATGCATCTGCTGTTTGTAGTTTGTTAGAAAATCGTCCTTAAATATGAAAATTTGAAACTGGGAGGGAAATGGCTTCCAAAGTTTTTTTAATACATTCCTGTTCCATATGATGAATCATCAGCATTCTCTTCTTTTTCTAGTGTTAGTTTCCTTTTTACAGGTCCCTTCTTCCCATTTGCTGCATGTTGTATTATTTTGCCTCTTCTTGCTGCAACTCTTAGTCTTTCTTCATCAATTAGGCACGTTGTGGAAATAGTGTTATGCCCTGGTTGGAAACCTAAACCTTTCAGCACAGAACGTTTTATAATGTTTCCAGCATTGTATGTTGCAACTGCATCATAAACTCCAAAGTGCAACGTTTTTATGTGTACAAACACTGGTTTTGGAATCCTAATCCAAATTAAATTGTTCACACTTTTATAGAGGATTTTGTGTTTTCCTATGTACGCACTTATCCAATAAATTTAGCTGTGACAATTCTCTCAATAAGGGCTTAGTTACATCAGTTACAGCATTTGGCAAACTGTTTTATGATCATATTCCTTTTCTGATTGGTACTTACACCTGTGGGACATAGTGCATGTTGTGGGGGCTCATTTGTTGATGTAGTATGAAAAAAATAATGTCCTTACTGCTTTCCTCATATGCTCAGTGCTTCCTGTATTTTGCGTAACTGCACAACCATAATACCTCTGCGGTCTGTCAGTTGTATCATCTGTTAGTCTCCCTGTTCCTCCAAGGGTCTTACCATGACTAAACTTTTGGGATCCTAATGTCTGCTTCAGTTTGCACAAGCGAGCCCACATGTGCTTCTGCACATGTCTAATGCATTCCTGTATTTTAATGTGAATTTCTTTGCCATAAGGTTTGAGTTACTCTACAGTCTTATATCCCTTAGACTCACCGTCCCATAGACAGTTAGTATATCGTACGTTATACCACTCATCTGATCTGGCAAAAAATTTCATTTCACGCCATCTACTTCCATCGCTCCACTTGTCCCATGAAAATTTGCTTCATAACCTTCACTATGTTCCTCCTTCGCATTGCCCTTACATCTACAATGTTTGGAGAGGATAACAACACCAGTAACTTTGCACTGGTAGCTGTCACGTCTCCATTTAGAGATTTATGACCTCTACATTGCCATCGTCCATCTGAAGCAACAGTTAAATCTCTACAATTTCCATTATCAGTCACAGTTTCTTCAACTGCTTTCTTCATTATTGCTTGTGCAACATCTTCAGCAGAAGATCCCACCAATTCATTATAATATCCAAAATTGGTTGGTGGTTTCGGCAAGTTCATATTTCCACATAACATTCTTCCTGCAGCACTACCCTTTCCTATGCAACGCAAGTCGTACACTAGCCTACCATTTATGTCATACAACTTCTTTCCACTATTGACACTAAGAGGAATACTATTAGAACTATAAAACCAAACTTCTCCACCACATTTGTCACATTTCAGTAACGTTTATGTGCTAAAGCCATGTGTGAAAGCAATTCGATTCCTCTTTCTTTGCAAACTTGGCACAATGCATTATGTTTTAAAATACTAGACAGCAAAGAAATGTTATTTATTTCATTCACATCTTTACTGTCACTTTCATAGTTTTCAAATTTTTCTTTGCTCTCAAAAAGTTTCTTGCTGGAAGAAGTTTTCTCACACAGATATGGAGTGGTTGGTGAAGCAGACGGAACAGCATCTCCCTTCGAAACAACAAAGGATTTCTTCTTCCAAATGGCTCTGAGCACTATGGAACTTAACATCTATGGTCATCAGTCCCCTAGAACTTAGAACTACTTACACCTAACTAACCTAAGGACGTCACACACATCCAAGCCCGAGGCAGGATTCGAACCTGCGACCGTAGCAGTCACGCGGCTCCGGACTGAGCGCCTAGAACCGCTAGACCACCGCGACCGGTTTTCTTCTTCCACTCACTGCGTATTTTCTTATACACTCGATTGCTGAAACGGGGCATATTTATATCCACAAACCAAATACGTAAAACAGATACTAGAAAAATTTGTCATATACGCCAAATTGCTGAGCCAAACAGCAAACACATAGCAAACTTCATAAGTTAACAAACTCTGAGTGCTACTTATGTCTATGGATATGAACATTCACTTGACACAGAGATCAAGACCTACAACGTTGGGAAACAAAACACTTTCGAATTTCGCCAAGAAACGTTGCCTAAAGACAGCGAGCGGTGCCGTCAGAGATAAGACACCAACTCGCTACAGCCATTTACACCGTCTTACCATCACTAAGCTTCTGGGATCCTAATGCTTCAGTTTGCGCAAGCGAGCCCCCATGCTCGTTTTCTAATGTAAATTCCATTGCCATAAGGTTTGAGTTGCTCAATAGTTTTATATCCCTTATACTCACCATCCCATAGATAGTTTTAAAACAACAGGAGATAACATAAAATAAATGCACACAAAATTATGTGATATCTCATTTGTTTAGAAAGCTCTCTCGTTTAAGGATCGCACAATTGTAAACACAGATTTTAGTTGCTCCTGACTGATAGGCAATACACCATACGATAGTGTATTGCTGGAATCATAGTTGGTAGAGGGAAGAGTGAGCCACCGATGGCACACGCGACCCATTGGGACGATCTAGGGTGCGCCACCGTGGTACACGTCCGCAGAAACTTAGTAAATTACGAATGTATCTGTCTTCAAGTAATTCTGAGTTGCTCGTAAGCTAATACAGTCTGGCCCAAGAAACAATACACGACTGACTGTGTTGTCAGAAATGTAAACACAATATCCAATTTAGGAAACAAAAAGGGTTTTTCTTCAGCATTAACTAATCGTTACGTTTCCTGCTGTTCTATTTTATCTTCGCTTGCCTCTATTTTCTATACTTTTGTTTATGTGCTCTCTTCAAAAACGCAAAGCAGGGGAGACGTGGTCTGGAGCTCAGCACAATCATTTTATGTACTGGAAGTAGTTACACAAGCCACTCTTTGTCTTTTTGATGGCTTTGCACAAGTACAGCGAAGAGAGCCGAAGTGATGCGTATACCTGGCTTACATGTACAAAAGATAAACTGTTTTTTTAAGAGCATAATATTCCTTGTCTACAGGTAAATGGCATGCGTGCGATGATGAATCAAGTGTGAAAAAGAGAGTTTTTGTATTGTTTGCTAATACAAATGGCTCATGTAGTAGCAAATTATTCTTACTCTGAAGAGTAGTCTACAATGTTTATTGTTCGTAACACTACTCATATATCTGAGATATATTGTTGCTGAGCAGTAATGCAAAGTTAAAGAACGGAGATGAATTCTGAATCATTCATTTTGTTAATGTTTAGCTAAACGGCTCTATATGTTTATGTACAGCTAGAATGCTAAATATAGAACGCAACAATTTTTGTTTTCAAGATGATATACACCCTCAACTAGACAGTTTAGCCGTGGGTAACTGCGTGACAGGAATCTTAGCAGACCTATTCACTGATCATAACGACAAAGTCGTTTATTACAAATTTTACGCTGATGACACTACAATCGTATTAGAAGGTAAAGAAGAAGGCATAGCCAACATACATTCACAGCTCCATAGTATACATGATAAAATCAAATTAACCATTGAAATTGAAATAAATAATCTATCACCTTTTTAGATATCACAATAAAGAAAGAAAATTCAGTTCATAAATTTGGAGTTTTTCGAAAACCAGCCATTAAAGACAGTAATCAATAACTAATCATGCCGCCGAGAAATCCATGAGAACGCGTATTTTCACTCAGTGATACGAACATAAATAATTTTTCAATTTGTTGAAGATGAGTTCAACAAAGAATTGGAAATACTACGAAATTTAACCAAAGTAAGTAATTTTAAACCACGAATAACTACCATAAATAAATGTACAGACAGACATTGAAAGTTAAGCAAAAATCAGACGCAAATGATATTACTCTAGAAAGGGAGAAGGCCAAACATAAAATTAAATTTTTAGTTCTGCTATATTATGCAATCACTTCTAATAAATTAAACAAAAAATAATCAACACTTTTAAAAATACGAATATCAAAATAGGGTTCCGTGCTGCAGACACGTTAGTAATATTATAAGATGCGTCATCAACACAACAAACCTATTTAATAAGTCAGGGATATGCAAAACTGGATGTGACGATTGTGACAAAGTATACATTGGGTAAACTGGTAGAATTTTTCGGATATGTATTAATGAACACATAAAATCTAGCAAGAAGAATGCAAGCGCCCTTCAGTACATCTCATAAACAACAAATGTACATCCAAAAACATCGATAAGCTCCAAATTTTACATTACACTTAGAAAGGTAAGCAAATATAGAAGAAATTGAAGTTTTCAGTCTTTCAAAAAGTCAGCCAGATACGCTTCATAATGGGTAAAGAGGACGACACAACTTCAGTTATATTCTGCTAATGACCAATGAAAATCGTCTATACAATAACATGTAATCTTACCTCGTCATATTTTTTAACATTTAATGTTTTTTAGTTTGCATTTCATTTTGCATACTATGTATTTCTTACTATTTTTAACTCTCCATAAATAAAGTAATAAAGAAACAGTAACAGTATTTGAAATTGTTATTCCATTTGTTCCGGGCTTGTCTCTAATCTTTGATAAACGTAATACCTTCGTAAATGTCAAGCTGTCAGTCTGTTAAACCAACAAGACAGTATATGTGAACGAACACGAACAGAAGACCCATATTGAAAGACGCTGCCATTTCAGTGAATATGGCGTAGTTTTCTACTGCAGGTAGACGTATTTACAATAAGTTTACCTTCGTATCATTAGGCGTTTCTATTCGCGAATATCCCACCCGCTTAGCTTAGTGGTAAGTGTTTGCCTACCATGCACCGGGTCCGCGTTCGATTCCTGGTCGGTTTTTTCCGCTCGTGGACTAGGTTTTGCGCTGTCCTCATCATTTCATCATCACTGGGGCGCAGGTAGCCCAGTGTGGCGTCATCTGATCTGCACCCGCCGGTCGTATTTCCCCGGATGGAGCCTCACGGCGGTCAATACCACACCATCATTTCATGTTTTTTATTCGCGGAGGTAGTATAAGATATTCCATTTTGTGCAGAATCGCAAACTCACTTTACAAGAACCTAGAAGGCTTAAACTATTATCAGAGCGAAAGTAGAAAATGTTATCTTCTTTTAATAAAACATGTGACTTCAGCTCGTAATAGCTAATTTTTAATACGATGATTGGAACTTAAATAGTGGCAACTATTTATTCACAACCGATACAAAATAGTTACATGTTTGCACCTGTTAATGACCTTCAAAGTAGTCACCAACGTTGTGTAGAACCCGTTGCCAGCGATGTGGAAAGCGTACTATACCGTTAGCAGAGCCTGTTCTGCTGATGGTGCGAATGGAGCGGCCTACTGCCTGTCGAATCTCTAGAACAGTTCTGAAGCAAATGCGACAGTGTGGTTCCTTCATCTTCGGAATTAAATTAAAGTCACAAGGACTTACGTCCGGGGAGTACTGTGGATGGTACAGCACTTCCCAGTCCCATCGACCGAACAAAGCAGTTTTGGTAATCACTGCAATCACATGGTAAGAGTTCAGCCACAATTGTATAAATGGCGAACTAAGGTTCTACGCAAAATAATTTTAAAAAGTTGCTCAATGCAATGCAGGGTGGAACCATATTTAAATAAGAAGTACTTTCTAAGCAAGAACAGCGCTGACAGACATTTGTAAATTTTTGTGATTACTTAATTAATCACGGCAGAGGTAATGGTTTTATTTAATTCCCATGATATGGGTTATGTAGAAACTTTGATTCTAACCGAACGGTTCAGAATTTTGTTTGACCCGCTGTGGAGTAGCAGGAATAATAGTATGTGTTACCAGTGATGAAATTGTGAGGAAGCTGCAGTTGGTGTCTCCAACCCCATAGTTCTGAGCAAACAGTCGCACATTTAAATAACTTGGATATGCTTTTGTATCGCCGCAGACATCGTTTCCAGAACATGTATCGCAATATTTGGCCTAGTAGTCCTGCAGACGGTCGTTCTCGTTGTGTGATAAAATGGAGCTCTACCTTACGTTACACCATCTTCCAGTATTATACTCGTAATCCAACGGCACTGTCTGCCTGACGGAACAATATTTGCCAGAATTTACAAACATTTGGTGAAAGTTTCAGTTCAGGATTTTTTAAAAACAGTGTTGACGGCTTAATTTTACAATTAAAATAAAATCCTATTTTAGCATCTCAATATTATTTACTGAACAATGTTACCTAATCATCCGACAGGTGTCTCTCCTGACCTAGAAAAAGACGTTTATCCCTTTCACCATTTACAAACTCAAAATAATTATGGGTGGACTGGTCCATGATACCACAGGTAATTGTAACAAAAATGATAATAACGTGAACATCAACAATGTGATCAAAAATGTCCAGACATCCCCATGTAATGCGGTACTGACCACTGGATGTCACTAGACGCACATCCAGCAGTACAGTAAGAAGTGCAGAGTATTTGTTTTCAGTAGTGAGGGAGTAACATCGGAATAGGTCCACCAGGAGTGCTCAGTGTCATCGAACATGGACTAGTCAGCGGATGCCACCTGGCTAATAGATCCTGCAGGCACATTTCAATTCTTCTAATGCTGCGCAAGTCGCTGATATTGACTTGACTCTGAAGTAGAAATGCTAGGCAACAAAACCAAGACCAGGTAGCCTTCATATCCGTCAGGACATGAATAGTAGAGCGCTGAAATGAGCGAGAGGAATCACTAGTAAGTTCCGAAGCTCTACAAGCACTCCATCAGCAGAATGACTCCGAGTAATACCACCGTCTTCTCCAGTTTTGGCTCTTGATGAAAAATATGCTGTGAAGAATATGCTGCCTTTGGGCACCTCACTGAAATATCCGCAACAGAGTTAAGGCCGTCATAAAGACAAAGGTTGGTCACACTCCACATTTATGTCCATTAGTAAGTGTCCAGATACTTTTGGTCAGGTGGTGTTCCGTTGAGTCCAGAGTCAGAATGTAATTTCCACTTGCAAGATATTTACTTTTTGTCTTATAATAGTTTAGCCATTCCAGACACACACCAAATATTGACTAAAGACTGACTGGTGGTGATCTTTGACGTACCAAAGGCTGCTTGTAGCCGTCCGACAACTGTCGTTGGCAGCCCTGTCTTGACTTATGTCTGCAAAGCTGATATGGTCGTCACATGAAGAAGCCAGCAGTGTTGGCCACAGTTCACACTATCAAAGTGCCATTCTTACAAGCTGAGACATAGTCACGAATAAAGACAGCTATCCAAGGTGTACAGAATTTTTTCTTTAATTTTAACCAGTTTTCATTAATAAATTGCGTCAGACTATCGATTTCGGTTCATAATGACCATCTTCATTTCTCAACAAAACAGAAGAAGTCTTATATTGTTCTAGTATGATTATGCCAAAGTGGCATCGTCATAAAACGTAGAGTTGGCTGGGCATCGTCGAACAGGCTGGCTTTGTATACGCCTTTTGACGGTGTTACTTCTTTCAAATGACAGAGCACAGCAGTCGGTCGTCCTTTTCCTGCAGTTCTATTAAAGATCTAGATTTCTGCTATTGCCTAGCCATTATCAATCCACTATTTCATGGTACCAGTACATGTCCTAGTACGTCAGTACCCCCTAGTTCACAGTTCCATGTTTCGAACAGCTTGAAATCGAGACGGAAGTCCGACCAACAGGGGACTGATGTAATAGGACCTGCATTGACACTATGAAGTAGTGCATTGATAATGGCTAGGCAGTAGCCGAAATCAAGATTTTCCTAATAAAACCTGAAAGAAAAGGATGCCTCATTGCTGTGCTCTGTCATTTGAAAGTCATATCACAGTCGTTTAGTGCACCGATATTCCTAATGGGAGGTAACTCGGCGGTGGTACTTCTTTTGATTCATACTAAGATAATATGAGGATCCTGTTTTACTCGGATCTGAAGCTATGTTGCTATGGGCAGAAATCGATAGTATGTCGAGAATTTCGTTCTAATTATCAATTAATAAAGCAGTCAAAATCGTAATAATCCTTTATTTTAAATGATGACCGTTTTCGGTGTTATGCTGGCCATCTTCATATCTAAAACTGCGCAGGTATACGGAGTACAAAATTAAATAGGGAAGTCAGAAAATAACACAGTGCGCAAAAAAAAAACAAAGAATAACAAGAGTTAAAATATTGTAGCATTTACCCACATGACTGCAGCAGGTGGTGCACCGAACAGTTGCGTCAAAAGACAGTTGTTTACTGCTGCTAATGGCTAATTCACCAGGGATTAAAAAGGGTGGGAAACGCGGCTTGACCTGGTCAAAGGCTTAATTAAGATAAGAATATAAAAGTATTTGTATAACATTATACCAAAATAAGCTAACAGATAACTGCATCAGTTCGTTTATAGTAATCGTGGAAGCTAAAGACATTTCAAATTAAAAGATCCAATGTTATAGGCTGTATGGTAATGGATCGCCTAGTGGCATTGGTTGCTAATTTCAAGAACGCTGTTTCCGCAGAGAAATCATCAAGATGGCTGGTGGTAGTCCAGGAGGACAACGTGCGTTGTAATGACGATGACGTGTGGTTATCGATATGCAACGGCAAGGATGCAGCAGTGAGACACCGCATACTGTGTTGGCGTCAGGGTGTGGTAAGTTGTCGCCAACAGTAGGCCGTTTGTTGAATGTTCATAAAAGAAGCCAAAAGGTCACTCATTCTAGTGACGACTATAAAGCGAAAAATAAGTATCAATGAAGGCACTGCCTAAAAATATGTCACCATGATGAATAATTGTATAATTGAAAACACTGAAAATTGTGGCTTTCTGAAGCACGAGGATCTATTATAAAATATTTCTTTTTCGATTTTAAATTGTATACGCATTAACACTACAAAATCAGTGAGTAGAAAACGATGTATCAAAGAAATGATAATGAGAATACAGTAAAAGCAGGACAGAAATATCGTGCCATAAAAATATTACCATGGAGCCTGTCACATTGGCTCTTTTAAAAAGAAATGTTTTAAGCATATATGATTATTATCAGCGAACTGATTTAGTTATTTGTAAGCTACTTTTCGTATAACGTTATACAAGTACTTTTATATTTCCTTTCACATGTTTGTTGATACATATGTCATTTCCAGTGGCTGAAGCTCACGTCACGCGCATAAGCGCGTGTTTTAAACTCTACTTAAACCGTGGTAAATCAGCTGCCCGGAACCGCGCGACTGCTACGGTCGCAGGTTCGAATCCTGCCTCGGGCATGGATGTGTGTGATGTCCTTAGGTTAGTTAGGTTTAAGTAGTTATAAGTTCTAGGGGACCGATGACCACAGATGTTAAGTTCCATAGTGCTCAGAGCCATTTGAACCATTTTTGAAATCAGCTGCCAGCAGAGGTAAACGACTGTGATTTCACGCCACTGTTAGGTGCACCGCTGGCTGCAGCCATATGGCCATGTACGCTATTTTAACTCTTGATGAGCTTTCTTTTTTCGCACACTATGTTATTTTCTGACTTACCTATTTAATTTGACACTTTTTATATCGTACCGGTGTGTTAGATATGAAGATCGCCAGCATAAAGGCCGGAACCCGTCATCATTTTTAAATAAATAATTATTGCAGTCTCTTCTGTTTTGTTAATAGATGATTTATAATAGATCGCCATTAACTGTGTAAACCATATTATCTGAAATTATTGGTTTAATCATTGACTGGAATTAGTGTACGTTAGTAAGCAATGCTTCAAAAATTAAAATGAAAAGTACGTTAGAAAATGCGTGCACAGGAACGTAGGATAACGTCACCACTCTCCGTACTACGTCGAAACGGCGTGTGTTTGTCCGTGAGTGCTTTTGCCGCCTGTACATTATATTAAGGTACTGTATGTGATTTCGGGCTCAGGTGAACAATAAAGTACATGAAAATACTTTCTTTCACACAGATTGATTTTTCCTAGGATTCATTTTAACTAAATCATTAGCAGATCACAAAAGTTGACCGTAATCTTGCGTATAACGGATCGGCTGGGTAACTGAACTATGAACTCGTTTTTTGTGCCGAATCTAACCAAAAGCTTGTCAGTATTAGCAATTTCTAAGTTTCTTGTCAAAGTTTCATTTGAGGACGAGTGAGAACCCGTTAATTTCGTATTCTTTGCAAATATTAAGCCCCACGTATGAGCCTGCAAGACTGTATGTAGTAAGTAAACATGTCTCTGTGTAATATTTATTTCACGGAAAGTTAGCCGACGGCCTCCAAGTACTGCTCGTTGCATATCGGCGCTAGCGGAACATTTCGTGTCCTTACAAGATGACTGTTGCCTAGCTCTGTGATCGAACAGTGGTGGCAGTGTTGCAGCTTGGCAAAGCTGAGCCGTGGAGAACTGGCGCCAGTCTTATTTTGTCCACGTATTATTGAGATCGATTGTGGTTGAGCTAAGCTATCTTTGCTTTTCGCGTCTCTTATCTTCCGGGTTGGCGGGCGAAGCGGGTTGGTTATTAGCCTTCGTCGGGTAACCCTCGAGATCTCGTGTCATTCGCTGAGAGACGAGTGTAAACGGTTGCCGAACGAGCGTGATGACCTCTACATATTGTAGTGCGAAATTGGCTGGGCCTTTTGGCGACATGGGCAGCTTGGAGATACAAGTTCTGTGACCTCGCTGGGAACAAAATTTGAATTGAGGCGGCGAAGTTGTGGAACCCGCTCCCTAGTATTGTGTACGTGATATGAAGTAAGTGGTCGTAATTGTCTTTTGTTGACCGACGCACTCACAGCTATTTAAACTTTATTATTATGGTGATACTTTCATACTCGAACTTTAAGATGGTGTGGAAGAGTTCAGTTGCCCTAGTTAAATGGTGGCCGTTAACTGAAAGTTATCTCAGAATTTTACTAGTGCTTTGTGTCTCTTGTAATCAAATGATTTTATGTTGGCATTTTCAAAGCCTGCACTCTATTAATACAGTTGTCCATGTGTAAAATGCCTAATGTCAAAGTTGTGATTTTGTCAGTAGTGTAACGTGTTCCTTCACACGCTTACCCATATATCGAGTCAAAGGTTCTGCCCAGTGTTTCTATGTTTCAGAATTACTGGAATGTCTTTGTGATTCGGGCAGAAACTTTTGATTGTGCCAGCACCTTGGCGGGGAGTGAAATGTCATCCGTGGTCTAGGCCTGGCAGTGTCAAAGAACCTTGCCACTACCGGGAGGTGTTCACATATCGCCTTCCGAAGTTGAGCATTTATCTTCCTTCCGCCAAGGCGGGTTAAGCTGATATATACGTATATATTGTATGTAAACTGTTCGTACATGAACCTGTTTCCTTAAATAGTCGGGACTGGCAACTGGTTAAACCTTAAGCTGCATGGCATCTGCTGAGTTCCTTGTGCAGGTCTTTCTAGTGATTTCTTATTAACACGTCTGAGCTCATTAACATCTATTTTTAAAGATCAGTGTTTCTGCTGTAGTTTTTTTTTTTTATTTAAGTGGCTCTAACGTGTTATGTAACTGGATCTTAGCCTGGCACATTAAGTTTTTTTTTTATAAGTGTCTCTTAAGGGACTGTTTGTTTAAGTACTGGGTACGTTGGGTTTCTAACTGTATCTGGAAAGCTTTATCTAGTGGCTCGTCCACAATTGGTATTGCCAAATTCCTTAAAAGAGCGCGATGTCAACAAATTATCTTAATTATAAATTGTGACTACCAGCCATGATTCCATCCCTCATCCTTTTTTATAGTATTTAAGATATGGTGTGTGTGTTTGGTACGATTCAGGAAACCACATACAAAAATCCTTGTGTTGTGTTTCAACTTGTTCTGCGTGAAGCGGACTGAGTGCAATAAAGTTCGAAAGTTTATGTAAGAGGCATTTTTTTATATTATTTGTTGACAAAGCTTCAGGCTACCTAACCAAATAGTTTTATTTTAGTGTCAAAAACTGGTGATTTGCACTAAGCGATATGAAATTAACAAGCAGTGTTGAATTAGACCATTTTGTTAACATAGTTGATAATTTAGAGTTGCAAAAAGTTAGTTTCAATATGGATGAGCTTTATGGGGAAATTGCGTTACTAAACAATATTATATGATACAATACATATTTCTGAACGTTTTGACGAAATATCCACAGTACAAATGTGGCAACAAAGACAAAAATCAAATGGCTGCCAGCACTGTGGGACTTAACTTCTGAGCTCATCAGTCAGAACTTAGAACTACTTAAACCTAACTAACCTAAGGACATTACACACATTCATGCCCAAGGCAGTATTCGAACCTGCGACCGTAGCGGTCGCGCGGTTCCAGACTGTAGCGCCTAGAACCGCTCGGACACTCCGGCCGGCGCAACAAAGACAGAAGATGATTTTACATAGAGAGATATTTTTTCTATGATGAATATAACGTATTGGGACAAAAGAAACAAAGCATAGTGTAATGTGATAAAAAACGAATTATTCTACTATCGTAAGTACCGACCCAAAGAAGCTGTGAAGCTATTTCGAGCTGATAATTATTTGTTAAATATTGTCAAAAACAATAATCACATTTTTAAACAAAATAATTAAGCAAAATAAATAGTACTTTAATTTGGTACAGTGTTCTTCCCTTCATCCCTTTAATGACCGATTACTCGTCATGCTGAGAAAAAAAAGGAAAACGAAGTGATAGGTCTGTCTATGAAATCACACGAGGCGTGAAAAGCGAAAGAGGCCAACGAGTATATAACTCAAAACAGGTGCAGGCCGATCGTGGTCGCGCACGCCGGGTTCCCGGCCTCATAATGGTGCCGAGTGCGCAGGGTCTCCACGTCCTTTCCCCCCGCTACCGCCTTCCCTCTGCTATGGCAGACAGCTGGGCCTAATTGGTTGACCGCGGCCCGTGCCGTGTCATCGCGCGGCCCCACTGCCGTGGGAATGCGAGCAGTCGATCTCTTTTCCCGCGCGCATACGCTCTCTTCCTACCTCCCCGCGAGTGGCGCGTAAGTATTTGTTAGTGCAATGGCCGTAGTGCGCGCAGGTAATTTCGGGGCAAATGACGCCAGGGAAAATGCGGCCGCCTGCAGCGGGCGGTAAGGGCGCTTTACGACCTGCTGGCACCGTTCCCCCAGTTCGCCTTTACACTTGCAACGCCTGTTCTCACGAGACTGCATTTTTCGTGTAGTATGCCGAACAGTACATAAACGTCTGCGAGGAAAGTTCTGTAGGCCAAAAATGTCTACGGCGTCATTGAAATTTTAGAGGAATTACTTTACTTCTTCCAGCTATTGGAAGGTGACTATTTCATCTTGGTCTAGGGGTTCAACGATGACTTCGTTAATGACAAAGAAGGACAGCACAGAAGAAAACGGTCAGTTTGCCTACGGGCGAGCAGCCGGTGGCCCGCGGGCTACCCGGTGCACAATTGCTTTAAATCCGACACGCGGAAGAAATTCGCGAAAGAGAGAGCGAAGAGCTCGCACTGTTTTCATTTTACACGAAGAACCATGCCTAAGCGACCAGTCATAATATTTTTTTGAGACAAATACACTGAAGTGCCAAATAAACTGGTACAGGCGCGCGTATTCAAACACAGAGATACGTAAACAGGCACAATACGGCGCTGCGATCGGCAACACGTAAGACAACAAGTGTCTGGCGCAATTGTTAGATCGGTCATTGCTGCTGCAATGGCAGGTAATCAAGATTTAAGTGAGTTTGAACATGGTGTTAAGCAACTCAGTATCATAAACTGCATAATACTTTTAAATATGGTTGTCGGACTTACCGTCCGCTTTTATTATTGTATCTCTAGAGAAACTCTCTAGTTATCCCAGATGGTAAAGCAACTCAATATCATAAAGTGCGTAATAGTTTTAAATATGGTTGTCGGACTTACCATCCACTTTTATTATTTTATCTCTACAAAAACTCTCTAGTTATCCCAGATGGAGTAGCAACTCAATATCATTAAATGTATGCACAATCACATCGGATTTGCATTGTCACAGAATAATCTACAAACCCTTGAGAGCCACCGACGATCGTCCCAGTGCCGTCTGAATGCCACTCATGTATACCATATCTACAAATGTTTAAAAAACTCAAAAAGATAAATGATCCTAAAATAGCCTATGAACTTTCTTAGGGTTTAAGCTATCTCCACACCAATTTCATCGGAATCGTTTCAGTGGTAGAGCCCTGAAAACGTGACAGACACAGTTACTTTTCAATTTAATAATATTGATATAAGTGTGGATGTGCGGATTAAACACGTTGAGAATTGAACAAGCATTGTATTGATTATGTTGAATCATATTACGTAGAACACAGCAACCATTCAAAGCATTTTTACAAAGACGAGTTCGGTTTGGAAAGTAATGTCCGATCAATCACGAAACTGAAACCACTGAGAAAATCAAAATTTATTACTTGTAACAGCTACAACCTCCAGCTACTTCTCTGCATAGTCGTCGCTCCGACTTAGACATTTGTCGTAGCGTTGTACCAACTTTCCAATACCCTCGTCGCTCAAGGCAGCCACGTGTTCTTTCCACCAATTCTCTACGCTGGTCTGCAGCTCCTTGTCTGTGCCAAAATGTGCTCATAGCTAACGGTTCACGTGAGCAGAGATGAAACTCAGAGGGAGCCAAGTTCCAATGGAAACTCTGCAGGAGCATCTTCATTGCCCCTGCAGAGTGCGGCCGAGAATTTTCATAAGGAAGGAAATACATGACAGTTACGTTAAGTGGGCTGTGTGACTTCAGGCGAAGTCTTTCACAAAGCACTCATACTTGGTGGGAGGCACTATTTTCTAGCAATCTTCGCATGCTCACTGTGGGCTCAGAACTGAAAAGGGAAACATGACGCTATCGATGAGTATGCTACAGACATTGTCCAACACATCTCTGCACTGTATAGGATTTTCACTGTGGTTTCAGTTTCCCGCCTCATCGGATCTTACTTTCTGAATAGCCCTTTTACCACGAAGTTCAAAAATGAAAGAGTAAATTGCATTCTCAAAGAGTAAATATTTTTCTTAATTTGCGTAATATTCTTTAACTCAATAAGTATCTTTTACTACACACAGTGTAAAGTAATCTATCCTCATCCTCAGCGTTCAGGCTATCTCATACCAAATTTCATGGATATCGGTTCCTTGGTTCAGTCGTGGAAACGTAACGGACAGGGTTACTTTCGCATTTATTGGCATGGAAATATGGATTACTATGGATTGAACATGTCGAATATCTTATAAGCAGTATATTCTAGTTATTACCCTTGGCTGCACACAGTTACGAGTAAAATGAAATGAAATGTGCCCACAGCTTTGTTGGCCGGGAGACCCTTGTTAGTATGTTCGGAAGCTTGGTAGTAGTTTTTTTATTTGACGTCACTCCTGCGACTTGCGCGTCGGTGATCATAATATAATGATTAGGTCAACACACACATCCGGTCGCCAGCGGATAAAAACCGACCCATTCAGTGATCTGGACCTGTAACACTAACCAAATGACAAAGTTTGTTAGCGCAAATAATAGTGCGACTTTAAAGTTATTGGAGACTCAGGACGCTCAGAGGCTAAAATGGACGGGTTTGTGATTGATATTGGTATGGAATTATGAATTAAACAGGAAAAGGATTGTATAAGCATTGTGCTCGTTACGTTGAATCAAATCATGTAGAACAGATCAATAAAAGCATTTTCATTAATATGGTAAAGTTCAAAAGTCAAAGAGTAAGTAGTTTTTTCAGATAGTAATTATTGTTCCATGTTTCGAGTTATAGTCTTCAGATCAGTAAATATGTTGTACTACACACTTTCTAAAATAGCCTACGTTGTTCGTCAGCGTTCAAGCTATCATCACACCAAATTTTAACTAAATCGGTTCAGTGGTTTAGTTGCGAAAGTGTAATAGACAGAGTTACTTTCGCATTTATAATATTAGTATGGATTAGTTGAAACCAGTTGCTTTTATAGGCGTTTATTTTTCTACAATGGCGTTTCAAGATGTCTGGTATCTCATGTTCAGATGTTTCCATTTATTTACGTGTCGTGAACGTTTTTTCTCTACTAAAGGCGTTGCAGAATTTATCAAGGGAAGTTTTTAAGACAGCTATTGTAGAACATCGTAAGCAAAGAAATGATGTTCACGACCTGTAAATAAATGTACGTTTGTTGGCACGGCTTGTCAGAAAAGGGGTGCCATTCTTGTCAGTGCGTTACACCGTGAACATTGTCACAACATAGTTTTGATTTGATGCACTAGGAGTGCAGCTGTCGCGTCACGTGACGTGGCAGCCCAGAGCTTAATTATGTGAATCAGGCTTGCGGGCCAGCAAAATTGCTCTTTCCCAGACTCTAGTAACTATATGAAGCATTAGGACTGGGACTGTAATTGAAGATCCTCTGGGCTATTACACCACTTGGTGTTCCTGTTCAAACTTCTTTTCAATGGTCGACATTTCAACCCCCGTGGTAGGGCTTTCATCAGGACTCTTCAGATATCTACGGTTGGCTGTACACTGTGGAAAACCAGTGCCGCGTTCACTTAGAAAGGATGTTTTCCCCTGCTTATTCAGAAGCGGCACAACTGCAGGGTAAAATTCTTCGGGCTGCTGTTCGTGGATCAGCTTTATTAGACAGGGTGCGATAATGGGTAGTGGAAGAGAGTAGGGAATGTTTATCAAAATAATTTTATAGTGCCACCGAGGTGGAGTCATGATACTTTGTATTTCTCGCACTGAGTTATTACTTCCCTAACACCGTGAAACAACCCAGCTGGAATCTTACTGTTGTCATATCTCTTGTGATTTATTTCAATCTTGTAGATCTCATTAGGATCTCGGACTTACATTTTATAAACGATATATTTTTTAAATGACACTCGTACACTGTTAAAATTTGTATCCTTGTTACAGTCCTGTTTGTACTTCGCTTCCGGTGCTTTCACCCTTTGCTTTAAATTCGCGCTGAACTGTCTGCTCTGGAACATACCTGCACCAGCGTTGTCTGAACTGTCTGCTCTGGAACATACCTGCACCAGCGTTGTCTCTGTCGTTAGATCTGCCACGGACCCTGCTCTGTATTAATAGATGCTCATGACAACTGCACAGGAGCAAACAGAGAAACTTCACCGTTTCCGAGATGCTACATCTGAGTCGCCGCACCGTAGTGCCCCGTTCTCTCTCAAAGCGACTTATGCTCGTGAATTTGCTGATTTGTGGCGCGTTTTGTTGCTAGAATGATTCCCCATTCGTCTCTGCTTCGTTTATATATTTTCCTATTGGTCTCTATTTCGAGTATACACTTTCCTTGTCGTGTGTTACGCACAAAACGACAACAGGTGGCATTCACTCTTGCTGTGAAGAGTCGTCATAATGTTTCGGGTTCTCACTGTAAGTTGACGAGTATCCTGAATTCTTTTCATATCACTATAAACTAATTAAAACCGTAGTTAATGACAAATTACTGATTTAAATGCATATGCTGTTCATTAATTAATAAATGTGATTTGCTTCGACTCCTCCCTCGGGCATGGTTGTGTGTGTTGTCCTTAGCGTAAGTTAGGTTAAGTTAGATTAAGCCGTGTGTAAGCCTAAGGACCTAAGCAGTTCGGTCCCGCAGAACTTAACCACAAATTTCAATTTCCATTTTCCATGATGTGGTTAAAGGTGCCCGTTGACTGCTCAGTGCTATTTGTAGTGCCGCATCCAAATTTTAAAATGGGCCTGAAAGTGATGTAGTAAATGGTACGCGACCGTTTCTCGGGAAACAGTCATGTGAAATACGCAAATTCATATTCACAGATCCATTTGACCCGAATATTCAACTGACACACAGGAATACGACGTACAGCAGTATTAGTGATTGATGGTAAATGACTAATACAACATTGCATGCCTTGTAGGACTGAGAGAACAATGAAAGAACTCTGAATGGTGCAAGCATGTAGACGCAATGGGACAGTAGAAGACCCAGTTCGCAGAAGGCCTGGCGATGGAGAGGCGAGAGTCAATAGCCCACCAGCCATCAACTGTGCTTTTGTAGTGCCACATCGCGACATCCAGCTCTGTTGTGAACGAACACACATAGAATTACCTGTGGTGCAAATTCCTGGCGAAAACAGCTTACAACCTGGGAGTGAAGGGAGGTGGTTCTCTTTTCAGCACAAGACACTATTGTGCCCAAATGTTGAAAGTTTGTTACTCCAAGAAGCACTAGACGCCAGAGATAAACATCTTAAAGACGGATTGGGGACCCATGGCTTGGGGCCTTTGAAAGCAGAATGTACTGACTCTGCAAAAAACAAATGTTGACGCGATGTAAGAACCACCAGGGTTGGGTAACGCATATAAACTCAGGTTGGAGAGAGAAACGTGGTAGTGAAGACAAAGATCATGTCATTGGTTACAGAATAAAACCGAAAGAGAGTGTAGCGACGCTTCCAGTGGTAAACGGTAGGACGTACGTTACTGATTAACCAGCTACAGGAATGCGATTCATGTTTTCTTAGGAGCACTTTTATCAGTCGTTGCTCGGAAGATTTGGAGCCCAGCCAATCTGCATTTAGTAAGAGACACAAAACACGGCAATGTGAGGTTCTGTTATAACTAATATTCAATCAGAAATCACCCGATCGTCGGGAGCCTCCGCTTTGAGACTTCCACGCTGAGAGCCAACATCGGCTCTGCCAGCCTGAGCTGATTTACTTGGGACTTAGAAAAAATTCGAGCTGATCTGCACTTAATTGCTGATGAAGGTCGTTCGTTCCACCAATCATTGACTTTACAGCCACTTCAGCCTCCACATGCAATGCTACGGTGCGATAGAGCAGTAATCTTGAGACAAAAACGCAATTATTTCAAGCTTCACTTTAAATATTTGTACTTCAACGTAAATAAATACCCTGCTTTAAACTACATCCAGGGTGTCACGTACTCCCTTCTGTAGTACAATCTGCTTTCAATCAAAATTATGACGATAACTGCGTAGTTAGCGATCACAATTAATTCGATTGTGCAGTTATTAGCCCTATATGCTAAATTCGAAGGCCTAATTATGTTAATGTTGCCACTGTTTTTCATTTATTTTTAATAATTTATAGGAATAAATCATTTAGTAGTGACATGTTTCCCCAGTCTTTATCTAGGAGGGCACCCATAATATAACTGCGACATCTGCTAGGGTTACCCTGCAGTTTTAAAAACAAGCGACCTCGGACAAAAAAACACGTCAGTGCAATTCGGGAGCGCTTTCTGACTGTGCCACACCACAGCACGCTGTGCCATCCCAAGTCTATTATCTGCACAGATTGTAGAAATTCAATACACCCCTGTTCGTGTTAATTATTCAGGCCGTTTAATACAAACTGTCTTGCCGCAGTGGTAGCACTGGTTCCTGTTAGATCACCGAAGTTCCTAGGCTTGGCTAGTACTTCGAGGGGTGACCGTCCGCGCCTGAGAGTGATGTTGCCAACTTGGCTGCACTCAGCTCTTGTGTTGCCCACTGAGGAGTTACTTGAATTAAAAGTAGCGGCTCAGGTCACGAAAACTGAACGGCTGGGAGAGGGGTGTGCTGATCACGTGCCCCTCCACAACCGTGTCCAGCGACGCCTATCAGCTGAGGATGACACAGCAGTCGGTCGGTAGCGTTGGGCCTTCCGAGGCCTGTTAGTACAGAATATTAGTACTAGATGTATTAATACAGGTAAATATATTAATTGGCGAAGTATGAAATCATATGTGTAGTTTCTGAAGCACGAAATGGTGCAATGTCCGGTATCATTTCAAAAACAGGGAGTAGTTATTTCCGTTGCATTAATTGTACTGTCATGGTTCCATATATTTTAGAAAGGTACCATATGGGTGCGGACTAAGAACATGCACATCGATAAAACAACTAACACATCGATTTATCAGGATCCTGTCAAACAATTCTCATAAATTAAAACTGCCACAAGCAGAGAACCAGGGAGAGTACCCAGCGAAAATTTATAAGACAGGTTAATTCGGTCTTTTGTGGGATTATTGGTCCATGCCAGCAGAAATTGGTTGCGGGGAAAACTGCAAGAAACCCTGTTGAAATAGTTTAACGGAAAAAACAGGATACTTCAATAGATCGATCGTCTAGTGCAAGAGCGGCAAGTGCGTCTCACAGCCGCCAGACAGCAGAAATGCATAGCTTCAGAGAGTCACAGCAACAGCAGCAAATTGCACGAGCGACCCCGGCGATGGATGGTCCCGCCGTAATGTAAGCAGCTTATATTCGTAACATGCGAACTGTCTACCTAGGCACACACAACTGATCACTGTCATCATGGATCAGACTACACGCTCACTGTCGCATACCACATGCTCAACAGTCACCGCAAGAGGGTGGACGCGGTGACCTATGGTGTCGCTCTAAGCACACAACACCGGCCGGGCTGGCCGAGCGGTTCTAGGCGCTACAGTCGAACCGCGCGGCCGCTACGGTCGTAGGTTCGAATCCTGCCTCGGGCATGGATGTGTGTGATGCCCTTAGGTTGGTTAGGATTAAGTAGTTATAAGTTCTAGGGGACTGATGACCTCAGAAGTTAAGTTCAAATGGTTCAAATGGCTCTGAGCACTATGGGACTTAACATCCGTGGTCATCAGTCCCCTAGAACTTAGAACTACTTAAACCTAACTAACCTAAGGACATCACACACATCCATGCCCGAGGCATGATTCGAACCTGCTGCCGTAGCAGCAGCATAGTGCCGGACTGAAGCGCCTAGAACCGGCCACAGCGGCCGGCCATAGCCAGCAACTTCCCTCTAACAAGGGAACCTCCCCATCGCACCCCCCTCAGATTTAGTTGTAAGTTGGCACAGTGGATAGGCCTTGAAAAACTGAACACAGATCAATTGAGAAAACAGGAAGAAGTTGTGTGGGACTGTGAAAAAATAAGCAAAATATACAAACTGAGTAGTTCATGGGAAGATAGGCAACGTCAAGTACACTGGGAACGCCGTAGCGCCCTGGTCTCGTGGTAACGTGAGCAGCTGCGGAACGAGAGGTCCTTGGTTCAAATCTTCCATCGAGTCAAAAATTTAATTTGTTATTTTCAGTTTATGTGACAAACTCTTATGTTTTCATCACTTTTTTGGGAGTGATTATCACATCCACAAGAAAACCTAAATCGGGCAAGGTAGAAGAATCTTTTTACCCATTCGCCAAGTGTACAAGTTAGGTGGGTCGACAACATATTCCTGTCATGTGACGCACATGCCGTCACCAGTGTCGTATAGAATATATCAGATGTGTTTTCCTGTGGAGGATTCGGTTGACCTATGACCTTGCGATCAAATGTTTTCGGATCCCATTGGAGAGGCACGTCCTTTCGTCTACTAATCGCACGGTTTTGCGATGCGGTCGCAAAACACAGACACTAAACTTATTACAGTGAACAGAGACGTCAATGAACGAATGGACAGATAATAATATGCAAAAATAAAGAAAGTAAAATTTTCACTCGAGGGAAGTCTTGAACCAAAGACCTCTCATTCTCCAGCTTCTCACGCTACCACGGGACCACGGCGCTCCTCACCTTATTTTGTCTATGATGTTAACCTATATGGCCCATGGACTACTCTGTTTGTATATTTTGCTTATTTTTTCACAGTTCCACACAACTTCTTCCTGTTTTCTCAATTGATCTGTGTTCAGTTTGTCAAGGCCTATCCACTATGCCAACTTATAACTAAATCTGACGGGGGTGCGATGGGGAGGTTCCCTTGTAAGTAGCGGTTGTCAAACATGTTGCATGTAACTGTAATATTACAATACTCAGTATTAAATGGTTCAAATGGCTCTGAGCACTATGGGACTCAACTGCTGAAGTCATTAGTCCCCTAGAACTTAGAACTACTTAAACCTAACTAACCTAAGGACATCACACACATCCATGCCCGGGGCAGGATTCGAACCTGCGACCGTAGCGGTCACGCGGTTCCAGACTGAAGCGCCTAGAACCGCACGGCCACACCGGCCGGCAGAAGCTAAGTCCCATAGTTCTCAGAGCCATTTGAACTATAAGCACACAACTGTTTTTGACACGTCACAAGCAGTTTTAGATTCAAGATATGTTTGACGCATGATCTGTCCTTTCTGCAGTCTCCCTGGTGCTCCCCAATTTGTGTACTTAGTTGCACTGTGTTAAGCAATATTGTTCAGAGAATCTTACAGGTCTCAGGTATTAGCGATACTCCTCTGTACAACCCAGACTCACAAGTGCTTGCTTCTTTTGTGTATGGGCTAAGTTAGTACCAAAATCCATCCATCTGGAAGCTGCTCTTCGTATCAAATTTTACTTACTGTATGTTAATTCGATGACCAGTTTCTCATTATTGTACAGTACTACAGTATTTCTCCAGTGATTAAATCTTCCAAGGAACTTAATTGGCCTTCGAATTTGTAAAGTTCGTAACCCCTCTCCAGTTCGTGGTTCGGAGTATTGATTTGCTTACTTCTGATTACAGTTGAACGTCTCAGATAGTGCTTCACAGGTTAAGAGCTCTTCAAATGACTGCTTTCCACCTCAACATCTGCATCTACATGAGTTCTCTGCAATACGAAATTACGTGCGTGGCAGACCTTCACACAATTTCTCTGCCTCTCCACTATCTAACATCGCGCGGAAAAAAAAACAACAATTAAATTTTGCCGTGTGAGCTGCGACGTCCCTTATTTTATCATGATGACTGAAATTTCGTGAAAACATCTCGTGGAAACCCAAAACGCCTTTATTGTAATGAGTTGCACCCCAACACCCGTATCACATCCGTGACACACTCTTCCCTGTTTTGCGACAGTACAAAACAAGCTGCCCTTTTTTGAACTTTTCCGATGTCATCCGTCACTACTACCTAGTAGGAAAAGCAATACTCCAGAGGATAAAGGACGAGCTTAGCCTAGGCAGTCTCTTTAGTGTTTCTGTTGCGTCTGCTAAGCGTTCTGCCAATAAATCGCAGTCGTTGTTTCGGTTTCCCCACAAAATTGTCTGTATGCTCGTTCCAATTTAAGTTTTCCATAATTCTAATCCCTAGGCATTTACGTAGTTGAATTTGCAGGCCTTAGGTATCTGTGAATCATGGTGTAACCGAAATTTGAAGTCTTATTAGTACTCATGCAGATGACCTCACACTTTTCGTTAGTTACACTCAATTGCCACTTTACATACCTGGTAGATATCTGGTCTAAATCATTTTTCAGATTGGCTTTCATCTGCTGATGACGTGATTAGACAGTAAATGACTTGTGCAACATTTGCAAACAGTCATAAGTGTCAGCTTAATCGTTTAAACAGTTTCGAATAAAAAGGGCCAATAACACTTCCTTGGGGACCTGCAGATATCACGTCTGTTTTACTCGGCGATTTTCCGTCAGTTACTACGAACTGTAACATTTCTGACAGGAAATCACAAAACCAGTCGCATAACTGAGACGATACTTCACAGGTAACGTAGTTTGATTTGTAACCGCTTTTTAGGAACGGAAATCTATGAATATGGAATCAATCTGAGGACCCCTGTCGACAGCACTCATTACATCATATGAATCAACAGTTAGCTGTGTTTCCCAAGAACGATATTTTCTTAATCCATGCTATGTGTGAATAGATCGTTTTCTTCGACGTAACTCATAATTCACCTAGAGTTACAGGTGGATCAAAGCAGGGGCACTCTCTTGGCTGCTCAGTGACTGCGCTCTGTGTCCTCAAGATTCGTTTACCCAACGAATTTATTTTATAATACGATGAGTTGTGTGCAATGTTGAAGGAAATGGAGCATCACTGTTCTTGAAGCTGAGACTTCGAGGCTTATATAACTTTAGTCTTGTATGTTCTATAAAAAATCTCACCTATTGTTCTTTCACTAGTCCTCTTCTATATGAGCCAGACGCTAATCCTCATATTTTCTTTTGAGATTCCTAACAGTTTTGGTTACCACTACGCCTCAGTGACCGAAAGGTGGTACACCACTGCCTATAGTTTAGTCGGCGTAAATTAATCCCTGACTGCTGCAGTGCGATTGGCGTGGCAGCTTCGCAGACCTACCTCACCAATAATGTAACACGATTTCGTTAACGTGTATATGGCAGCGCCTCAGTGTTGTTACAGCTCAGTAGACGGCTACAGTTCTCTCCTGCAGCCGCTACTGCTTTGCAGTTCAAAGTTGGCAACACTGGTGCGGTCACGACTATGATAGTTTCTTTTCACCTGTTTCCCACAGACGCATGATTCTGTTGGTCAACAGTAAGGATACGATACGTAGGGCGATGGGACAACCAACCACCTGATTCGGAAGACAATCAGGTATGGAATTTCTCATCACACGTTAGTCCCATCTTCTCCATTTCCCTCAAGATTGCATGTCAAAAATTGGAAATTTGTGGTACTTCACAAATTGCTGAGGTCATCGGTTCCTAAGCTTAATCTAACTTAAACAAACTTACGCTAAGGACAATACCCACGCCCATGCCCGAGAGAGGACTCGAACCTATGACGGGGGGGACGGGGGGGGGGGGGGGCGTGAGCCGCGTGGACCGTGACAAGACGCCTAAGACCGCACGGCTACCCTGCGTGGTGATTGCATGTAACTCTGCATTATATACAGTACATTCGTTTGGTAAACTAATCTAGAGGACCCCTCAGGATAATCACTGAGCAGCTAAAAGCGAATCTGAACCGTGTTTCTCCCTTGATGTGTCCTCACGTATTTAATCTGTTGTTGCAGCAATGGAGTGCTAATCGCCATTTGACACGTGAGAAGAGGTTCTGAGGACACCAGTGGCCAGCGTGTGAAATCACCTATCCTTTCCAGTCGCGTAATCCCTAAGAGGGTTAGGAGAGTCTATTTACAAGAAAGTGCAGATAAGCAGTTGTTAGCATCCTATTAGGACAATGAATGGGCATCATTTAGTTCCCTCATGATGGACATAGAGGAATATGACGGGAGTTTAAACTGATTGTAAATAGCGCTCTGGAGAAGTATGTGCCGAATAAGCAGATTAAGGACGGAAAAGACCAACCCTGGTTTAATAAAAGAAAATGTTCGGAAAATGTTGAGGAAACAGACCCTGTTGCACTCTCGGTTCAAAAAATAACACACAAATCACGACAGCAAAAGTTATTAAGAATTCGAGGGTCTGTAAAAAGGTCGATTTGCTTAAGATACAACTCCCTCCGGATTTCATTAGCAAAAGATCTGATATTACGTAAAATCAATAAGCGTGTCGAAAGCGTTAATCCAGACACTCGTTGACTAGGCTGGTGTGGCAATAGAAGACACCCAAAAAGGGAGCTGAATGTCTGAATTTCACGTTTAATAAACCGTTCACGAAGGAGTGTCGTGGTAACGTACCGTGGTTTACTACTGCACAGACTCCCTTGTAGAGGAGATAATGATAGGCGTCCCTGTCGTAGAGAAACGAATGGAAGCTCAAAACAAGTAAGCCGCCAAGTCCGGGTGGAATTCAGATTCGATTTTATGGAGAGTACCAATATGCATTGGTCCCTTACTTACCTTGCATTTATCGCAAATTCCTCGCATAGCTCAAGTCACATGCGACTGGAAAAAAGCGCAGGTGACACCTGTATATAAGAAGGGTAAAAGAATCTATCCACAAAACTACAGACTAATATCCTTAACACTCGTTTGTTGTTGGAGAATTTTTAGCAAAATTCTAAGTTCGAACATAATAAACTTCCTGATATTACGTAAAATCAATAAGCGTGTCGAAAGCATTGATCCAGTCACTCGTTGACTGGGCTGGTATGGCAATATAAGACACCCAAATCTGTCCACCAATCACACGGACTTGGAATTTATGTCTAATGTGAAACTCAGGTTGACCTTTCCTCACATTGGAACGCTCTTATTCCCTATGTACATTAATTACCTGACGGAAAGCGTGTGCAGCAAGGTGATACTGTTGTACGGAAAATTGTAATCGTTAAGTGACTGTAGGAGTATAAAAGGTGACTTGGACAAAATTTCTAGTTTGTGTGATGAATGGCAGTTAGCTCTAAAAGTAGGGAAACGTAAGTTAATGCAGATGAGTAGGGCAAACAAACTGGTAGTGTTCGAATACAGCGTTAGTTGCTTAGTGTTTGACATGTTGTCATTGTGGTCTTCAGTGCGGATACTGTTTTGATGCAGCTCTCCATGCTACTCTATCCTATTTGACATAGTCACGATTAAATATCAAGGTAACGTTGCAAGGCGAAATGAATTGCCACTGCCTGGAAAAAGGCGCCCTCAGTTCGGGAAGTTCCAGTGAACACAGCGATGCGTAAGGGGCACAACTTACTATGTCATTCTACAATCTATAGCTCTACCCCATGGTATGAGAGGCGATCAGTAAGTAATGCAACAATTTTTTCTGAAAGCAGGTTGCTACTTTTTCAGGATTCCAGTACACTGTATTATTCCTCATAGTTTTGGCTCAACGTAATCTCCTTCAATGCGAAGGTCCTATGCCACCTTACTGGGAGGGCTTGTAGCCCACATGGTACCAATCTACTGGTCGATGTTGGAACCAACGTCTTGCCGCATCAACCTCCCCATCAGCTACGTACTGCTTCCCGCCAAGTGCATCCATCACGACGGGGCCAGACCGATGGAAGTCGGAAGGTGCGAGGTCCTGGCTGCAGGGTGTAGAAGGAAGAACAGTAGAACAGTCCGTTCTAGTTTTCTGACCTCCTGTCTGGTAAGCGGACTGATTTGAGGCCTTTTCAGGGACGAACACGCTGATTCGTTCCTTCAGTTTCCAGAGGATAGCCCAATACACTTCTAAGTTGATCGCTGCACCATGAGCGAGGAGGTCAAACAAAATGACACCTTCAGAGACCCAGACAATCGTCGTCATGACTTAACCGCCTGAGGGTGCGGCTCTGAACTTTTTCTTCAGAGGAAAGCTAGTGTGGTGCCACTCCATCGATTGCTGTTTTGTTTCTGGTTCGAAGTCAGCAGCCCATGTTTCATTGCCTGCGACGATGTTCGACAAAAAATTGTCACGATCTGCCTCGTAACGTGCAAGCAATTCCAAACAGCTGGTCCTCCGTTGCTCTTTATGGTCTTGTTAGGCGGCGACGAACCTAGCAGTCTCACACCTTTATTTACCCCACCTGGTGGACAAGAGTGTTAGCACTGCTAACAGTGACATCTAGTTGTGTAGCGAGGGGTTTGATTGTAAACCGTCGATCTCCTTGAATGAGAGTGTCCGCACGTTCTAACACAGCGAGAGTCAGTCCTGTGCGCGGCTCGTCGACAAGCGGGAGATCGGACAGGTTTGAGCGACCTTGTTGCGGTGATAACAGACACCCCGCCCAACGACTCACCGTAATTTTGTTCACTTTCAGATTTCCGTAGGTATTCTACAAGCGGCTGTTAGTATCTGCGATGCTCTGGTTTTCCAGAGAAAGAAACTAAATAACAGCTTTCTGGGTGAAACACATCCTCGTTACGGACGCCGTTTTGAAAGCTGTGTACAGTGCCGATAGTTATCGGAACTTCATGATACTAATGGTGCTGAAGCGGGAATATTCCACGATGTTCCACAAAAAATCCACAATTTTTTCAACTGAAATTGGCCGAGAAAAAAAATGTGTTCTACATCTAGATTTATACTCCGCAAGCCACCCAACGGTGTATGGCGAAGGGCACTTTACGTGCCACTGTCATTACGTCCCTTTCTGTTCCAGTTGCGTATGGTTCGCGGGAAGAACGACTGCGGGAAAGCCTCCGTGCGCGCTCGAATCTAATTTTACATTCGTGATCTTCTCTGGAGGTATAAGTAGGGGGAAGCAATATGTTCGACACCCTATCCAGAAAAGCACCCTCTCGAAACCTGGACAGCATGCTACACTACAATGCAGAGCGCCTCTCTTGCAGAGTCTGCCACTTGAGTTTGCTAAACATCTCCGTAACGCAATCACGGTTACCAAATAACCCTGTGACAAAACGCGCCGCTCTTCTTTGGATCTTCTCCTCTGTCAACCCGACCTGGTACGGATCCCACAGGCCGGCCGCGGTGGTCTAGCGGTTCTAGGCGCTCAGTCCGGAACCGCGCGACTGCTACGGTCGCAGGTTCGAATCCTGCCTCGGGGATGGATGTTTGTGCTGTCCTTAGGTTAGTTAGGTTTAAGTAGTTCTAAGTTCTAGGGGACTGATGACCACAGATGTTAAGTCCCATAGTGCTCAGAGCCATTTGAACCATTTTTGCACCTGTGCTCTTTTCCGATCATTTGGAACCTTCCGTTCCTCTAGAGACTTGCGGTACACGGCTGTTAGAAGGGGGGCAAGTTCTTTCGCGTACTCTGTATAGAATCGAATCTGTGTAGAATCGTGTTGCATTACTTATTGAATGGCCTCGTAGTTACATGCGGCGTCCTACTTAAGCAGTTGGGTGTCCAATCTCAGAGCAACATCTACGGTCAATGTTTCTCCGCTCTCACTAAAACGCGGGTTTAGGGGGCCGAGTGTCTGTGTCTGAAACCTCCCGTTGAAAACAGACGGATGAGGGAACAAAAGCGGCTAGCGGCGAACAATGCGGCACCAGCAGAAGGCGAGAGGAGTGGAGGCGTGTCGCAGCCGGCGGGGACGGCGCGCCGTGTCACCGCACGTGTTGTGCGACCGCCGCGCAGCCGGTAGCCTTCGCCGGCAGCTCGCCTGTCGTTTTATGACTTAGCACGCCTCAAAAGAAAGTTACAGGAATGCCTTTTTATGTATCCCCGTGTCGAATGCGCTCCGCTCCCGTGTAGCACTTTTTTTCTTTCCTCCTCCTCCTTTTTTGCCGCTTTTGCTCTCCGCGCAAGGTGCAAAAGGAAAGAAGGCTGGCCGCGTCGTAAAAAGGAATAAGAAAACAAATAGCCTGAAAGACACAATTCTTATAAAGCGAAATTAAAGGTGCTAACCTGGTGCAAGTGCCGTACGGCCGACTGTGTTGGTCTATAGCAGTAACAGCTTTTAATGTACGCCTTTTAAATAGCACGGCATGTACTAAAGCGCGCTGTTGTTGCCCGTTCAAATTAACACACGAGTAGTCGGTTGTTAACTTTTTCCCTTTCGACCACACGTGCGAAATGGGAGAAGCCGCAGGAGGCTGTTCGGTCCAGTTGCGTCAAGGATCTCGCCCCGTCCTTGGGACAGAGAAATTTTGACTGTGCGGCCTCTGGTTTGCAATTGTGGGCAATGAATTAGTAAGTAGAAACTGACAACGCAGTTGAGCACACTGAAGGCAATATTCCACTGGCTTACCCCAATTATCTAAGGTGCTGCAGTCATGGACTGTGCGGCTGGTCCCAACGGAGGTTCGAGTCCTCCTTCGGGCATGGGTGTGTGTGTTTGTCCTTAGGATAATTTAGGTTAAGTAGTGTGTAAGCTTAGGGACTGATGACCTTAGCAGTTAAGTCCCATAAGATTTCACACACATTTTTTGAACCGCAATTATCAACAGTTGTTGGCATTTTGGACTGGCGCTGTAAAGCAAAAAATATTTTCTTTACAAATAGTGTTCAGCAACAGAACTCAATTACTGCACTCTATTACCGATTTCGGTTGTCACGGCAAACATACACAATTGTATTAGTGCATGACTGTTTATTAGCAAACCGTCCAACGTTCAAATACACGCGCCTTCAGAGCCGGACGATAGTTTTACCGTTTCATGCATAAGAACGTATAACAACCTTTGTTTCAGTCCGTCACTATTTTGACTGGTTCGTTACTATCTTGCAACTTTTCCTATGTTGTGGTACTCTTTTCATCCCAGGACAACTACTGCGAACATTCCTTTTATAACTCATGTCACATGTTCCAGTTTAAAGTGTAAGGAGCTAGGTGATGGAGTGGTAAGGTGTTCGACTTTAATAAAAGAAACACGGTTATTTAAATAAATTTATTTAAAACATTAAAAAACCCAGAGTAATATTGTCCACCATGCATAGTAAGAAATACTAATCCTAAGGACAATGAATTTCATTAAAACGACTCCAACGAAAAGCAGTTATTAAATTCACAGTTAAGGTACTTAAACAACTCCTACAGCAAATGATGGTCCCTGAACTTTGAAACAATAGGAAAGTTATTCTTAAACAAAAACAACTACAGATTTACAATAGCAATTTTCAACCCTGGCTCATGCAAGGTCTCGTGTTAAAAGAGAAGACCCAGCGGCAAGGTGGTCACAAAGAACCACATCTGTGTACCACAACTTATGCCACGTCCTCCACGTAATAGCTTATAGTTTCAAAAATTTTAACAAATAATAATAAACTATTTGCAACATCACTTATTTATAAGAACAAGCACAATTAATACAAACATGCACTAAAATAATCCGTCCTCACTTCAGCAACTGAAAGTAGCTAAAACTTGAAGACAATCTTTAAATGACTACAATCTTTCAATTGTCACTCAACGGCCACAGCTGAATGGGCCACCAAACATAATGTATTTTGCTTAAAATAATTTTCTAACGGCTCCTGTAATTTAGAGGCCAAAAAAGGAAGTAATGATTAGTTGTACTATAACTTAATGGCAGCAGCACCCACCTGTCACTCGGGTTAGCATGACACAGTAATTTTTACTAAATCACAGCGCTTTCTTACTAGTAAGGCTGCAGAAAGCGGATTATTTGATGCTGCACTTTATTCTACATACAGCTTATACTGCACTGCAGTAAGCTCTTAATAAACCGCAATACAACAGATAAGAAACCAGGACGATTTAGACAGGTAGGCTGCCTGGAACAAACGGGACAACTTTTGAAAGGACACGGCATTGCAGATGCTCATCATTCTAACACTGACGCAATTCAATCGAAGCCAGCTGGTCAGATACCATAACAGGAACCACAGCGGTACCGAGTGTCACCTTGAACATACTGCCCAGCTGCCCTGTTGTCCTCGCAACGGCTCCTCCAAAGCCACATCGCTGTAGAGGTAAATCCATACGCTATGCCCCTGGCTAGCGAACCTTCTCGAAGAATCTCGTCTTTTCACGGGAGGCCGAGCCCTGCTGATGACTGCCCAATAGCACTCTGCACTAGGCCTCTCCTGAACTAGACTATACCCAGAACCACTGCCGACAGTCCTAGCCGAGAACACGACGCTTGAACAGCTTGTAGACAAAAGCACTACTACTTGTTGCCAAACTAACAGCACTGTCACCATAGACCACTACCCGCGCATGCGCTTCCCTGCATCCCCCATCTTCCGCCTGCCACCTGGTGACAACTAACTAAGATCGACTACCAATCCAGAGCAAGTATCTCTTATCAAATGGAACTACACTGGAGAGTCAAAGAAAATGGTACACCTGCCTAACATCGTGTAGGGCCCCCGCGAGCACGCAGAAGTATCGCAACACGAAGTGGTATGCAGCTAATGTCTGAACCAGTACTGGAGGGAATTGACGCCATGAATCCTGTAGGGCTGTCCATTAATCCG
Organism: Schistocerca piceifrons; assembly: GCF_021461385.2. NCBI lineage: Eukaryota > Metazoa > Arthropoda > Insecta > Orthoptera > Acrididae > Schistocerca > Schistocerca piceifrons. The sequence goes on along the minus strand of NC_060140.1, from coordinate 464,738,360 downwards.
TAAGAGTACGAGGGGTGGAGACCTCTTCTGAGCAGGACGTTGCAAGGCGTCCCAGATATGCTCAATAATGTTCATGCATAGGGCGTTTGGTGGCCAGCGGAAGTGTTTAAACTCAAAAGGGTATACCTGTAGTCACTCAGTAGCAATTCTGGACGTGTGTGGTGTCGCACTGCCCTGCTGGAATTCCCCAAGTCCGTTTGAATTGCAGTGGACATGAACGGATGCAGGTGATCAGACAGGATGCTTACGTTCGTGTCACCTGTCAGAGTCGTATCTAGACGTGTGAGGGGTCCCATATCATTCCAACTGCACACGTCCCACACCATTGCAGAGCCTGCAACAGCTTAAACAGTCCCCTGCTGACATGCGGGGTCCATGGATTCATGAGGCTGTCTCCACACCCGTACACATCCATCCGCTCGATACAATTTGGAACGAGAGTCGTCCGACCAGGAAACATGTTTCCAGTCATCAACAGTCCGACGTCGCTGTTGACGGGCCCTTGCGAGGAGTAAACTTTTGCGTCGTGCAGTCATCAAGCGAATAGGAGCCCATTTCGAAGCCCACATCGATGATATTTCGTTGAACGGTTCGCACGCTGAAACTTGTTGATGGTCCAACTTTGAAATATGCAGCAATTTACGGAGGCGTTGCACTTCTGTCACGCCCGGAGGTGTTGCACTTCTGTCACGTTGAATGATTCTCTTCAGTCGTCGTTGGTCCCGTTCTTCAGCATCTTTTCCGGCCGCAGCGATGTCGTAAATTTGATGTTTCGTCGGGTTCCTAATATTCACGGTACAATAGTGACATAGTCGTACAGGAAACTTCCCAATTCATCGCTCCCTAGCAGATACTGTGTGCTACACTCATGCGCCGACTATAATATCACGTTCAAAGTCACTTAAATCTTGATAACCTGCCAGTGCAGCAGCACTAATCGATCTAACAACACCGTCAGAAACTTCTTGTCTTACATAGGTGTTGCCGACCGCAGTGACGTATTGAGCCTGTTTACACATCTCTGTGTTGGAATACGCATTCCTATACCAGTTTCTTTGGCGCTTCAGTGTGGTTGATTCCAGAGGCATTTTGATATCTGAACAAGTTTAAAAAATGGTTCAAATGGATCTGAGCACTATGGGACTTAACATCTGAGATCATCAGTCCCCTAGAACTTAGAACTACTTAAACCCAACTAACCCAAGGACATCACACACATCCATGTCCGAGGCAGGATTCGAACCTGCGACCGTAGCAGTCGCGCGATTCCAGACTGAAGCGCCTAGAACCGCTCAGCCAGCGCGGCCGGCTGAACAAGTATATATGCAGACAGAAGCAACTAATGAAAATTTGTACTAAGGCCAGGATTCTAACCCAGGTCTCCTGCTCACTATGCAGATGCGGTAACCACTGCGCCACTCTAACAGTGGCTTTGCGCAACTGCGCGATTCTCTTCTCCATCAAAATTTCCCTTCATGCGTCAGCTAAATGGTATTCCCCTGAGAGGATTTCACAAGGTTAAAGTTTCTTTCAGTTACTAGTTCCCCGAATGTTTCATGATCCATGTTTCCTTCCCATCTACATCCACACTTATATCTATACTCTGCAAGCCATCTTAGGACATGTAGTGGAGGGTACGTTTCGTGTCAGTCATTTTCCCCCTTTCCTGTTCCATTCGCGATGTTGCACTGGAGGACCAGTTGTTGATTACATTCCGTGCGACAAGGCATCTAATTTTGCCACCACATTTCCAGAAAACATATTTAGGACAAAGCAGTGTTTTTACTTTTCTAGGAATATACACTCTCACAGTTTCAATAGTAAAACACTCAGTGTTACCAAACGAGTCTCTAGCAACCACTGACCCTGGAGATACAAGATCATCATTGTGATACTTTCGGGCTTCCTGGAGAAAACCATGCCGGCCGCGGTGGTCTAGCGGTTCTAGGCGCTCAGTCCGGAACCGCGCGACTGCTACGGTCGCAGGTTCGAATCCTGCCTCGGGCATGGATGTTTGTGATGTCCTTAGGTTAGTTAGGTTTAAGTAGTTCTAAGTTCTAGGAGACTGATGACCACAGATGTTAAGTCCCATAGTGCTCAGAGCCATTTTTTGTCCGTGCATCACTATTCGACGTGCACTGATTTGAACTTGGTTGCTCTATTCCTATCTAGGTCTCCTTCTACAAATTTTAATCCCCCCCCCTCCTAACTTCATTAGATGACCCAATTGACAATTTCTTGATGCTTCACTATGTTTCCTTTCAACCGATCCCTTCTTCTAGTCACATTGTGCCATAAATTCCATTTTTCTCTAGTTCGATTCAGTACCTCCTCATTAGCCATTCGACCTACCCATCTAGTTATCAACATTCACCTATAGCACTACATTTCAAAAGCTTCTATACTAGTGTTGTCTGGACTGCATGTCGTCCACAATTCACTTCCGTGCAGGACTACTCTCAGAAACTTTCAGGAAAGGTTTCCTGGCAGTTAAATTTATATTACTTCTTAACAAATTCCTCTTTTTCAGAAATGTTTTTCTCGCTATTGCCAGTCTGGATTTTATATTCTCTCTAGTACAATAAGTTACTTTGCTGCCCAAGTAGCAAAACGCATCTCCTGCTTGTAGTGTCTCGTTTTACCGGTCTAATTCGCTCCGAGTCGTCTGATTTAATTCTACTACAATTAATTACCTTTGCTCTACTTTTGTTGATGTTTATCTTATAATCTGTTTTCTAGACACTATACATTCGCGTAAACTGCTCTTCCATGCCCTTTCCTGTCCCTGATGGAATTACAAAATCAGTGACAAACCTAAAAGTTTCTGTTTCTGCTCCCTGAATTTTAATTCCCTTTCCAAATTTATCCTTGGCTTCTTTTACGGCCTCCACAATGTACAGATTGAATAGCATCGGGGATATACTACAACCGTCTCTCATTCCCTTTTTATCCGTTGTTTCCTTTCCATGTAATTCGACTCTTACAGCCATACTCTGGTTTTTGTACAAGTTGTAAATAACCTATCGCTTCCTGTATTTATCCTTGCAACCTTGATAATTTCAAATACTGTATTCTAGTCAACATTTTCGAAAGATTTCTCTAAATCTAAAAAATGCTCTAAATGTCGGATGTCCTTTTTTATGCCTACTTCCTGACATACGTCGTAGATCCAGTATTGCCAGGCATGATCCTATATTTCACCGGAACCCAAATGAATGTTCTATCAGTTTTTCCATTGTTCTGCAAACAATTCGTGTCAAAATTTTGCAACCGTGACTTTTTGACATATTGTTTGGTTGTATTCTCACTGCCAGCCCCTAGAACTTAGAACTACTTAAACCTAACTAACCTAACGACATCACACACATCCATGCCCACGGCAGGATTCGAACCTGCGACCGTAGCAGTCCCGCGGTTCCGGACTGCGCGCCTAGAACCACTAGACCACCGCGGCCGGCTCTTGCACTTCAGGTAGAATAATTTAGTCACTGCCGGTTCTGCCAAGAATTTCGTAATTCTGAGGAAATGTCGTCTACTCCTGGGGCCTTCTTTCTGTTCACATCTTTCAGAATTCTGTCAAATTCGTCTCGCAATATCGTATCTGCCACATATATGTACCCAGTACCTCTTCTCTTTCTATAATACTGAGCTTTTTGTTCCTCCGTGTAGATCCTCAATGTACTCCTTCCATGTTTCAGGTTTCCCTTTTTTCTTGCTTAGTACTGACTTTTCATCTGAGTTCTGTATGTTGAACGTGAACTGCCGATGACTGTATCTTGTATCCAAGCCATCCTCTGCTTCAGACGTGTATTTTCAGGAACTTTTTCCTTATTTCCGTACAAGTATGATACCTGTCTAGTTCTTTTATTTTAAAAAGTGTTTGTTTCTGATTTGTCTGTCTACATCTAGTATCTTCTTTGCTTCAGTTATCCTGTGTGATGCTGGTTCTTAGACAGGAGAATCCTTTCACTTCCGCACTAGTTGGTTGAAAAACTGTGGTTATAAACTCCAAGACTGCCTTACACCATTCTTAATGCGAATTTCTCTTTGTTGACGTTCCAGTTTTATTGTACCCATTTTGATTTCTCAAGTGTTGCAGAGAATATCAGTTTAGCCCAAATCTTCTAAGGATAATCAACAGCTTATTGCACCTTACATTGTCGAAGTACTTCTTTAGGTCCACAGATGTTAGCAGGATATCCTGGTTTTTCATCAGTCTGTCATTCATCACTAAATCTTTCACAACTAAAGGGAATATCAGGATTGCGTCTCTAGCAGCCTTTCACTTCCTGCATCTCATCAACATTTCTTTCTAGTCTTTTTTGGATTGTTATGATGGACAGTCGTGAAGCATAAATTCTTAGAACATTTATTTGGGCGGTAATTATGATGTCACGCTACGTAATGCGTCCGTCACAGTATTTCCACAATCAACAAATTGCAGTTCAACAACAACAACAACAACGGAACCAACACTGGGCATCATTTTCTGTTCCCTTCTCTACGTTACTAGATGGTTTTGAGATATCCATTTCCTTGTTGCCCTTATACCTACCACAGTGTTGTTTGAACGAGCAGGAACCGCTATTTCGTAAAAGTGCAGCACTTACGTCGACTGTTCTTTCTATATGCAAGCATAAACTTTGCAGCTCTCGCTTTAATACAGAAATTTATTTAGAGTGGAGTTTGTTAAACTACTACAGTAACAACAGTGTCTCTACGTATCCGGTGTGAACAAATGTTTAAATGGTAAATAAACCGTACCTCTAGTATCTTACAATTCCAGTTCTGCCGCTTGCCCAAGAATGCATGGATGGAGCGGCTTTTACGCTGTGAACCATTAAGGAACGTATCACATTAAGATACTTGCACGTACGTTTAAGATGCTGCGCGAACAGGTCTTCTTGCTCCAACCTGTTAATTGGAAAGAATCGCAATCCGCTTTTACGCACCTGGTTTCATTTCGTAATCGGTGCTAACACGGAAGCTGGCCGCATGTTGACATGTTGGTGCTGCGGCCCTGTACGCCCAGCTGAGGACGGAACATTACCCTTTACGACTGAATGTGTTCAACATCAGATCTTTTGTAGTTAGTCGCACCTAGCGGTGAGGTTCGAACTGGAGTTTTAAGTAAACATTTTCACAGCAAACAATATTCCTTCGGGCGGTTCAGTGTTGACCGCCACGTTCACCCTTTTTTCTTAGTCTTATTTGGCTTTTACAGTTCGCGCTAAATCCCTAATGTGTAGGCCAATAGACAGTCGTGTGCTAGGAAGGACGCAAGGTCGTACGCTTCGCAAATACGGTTCTGTGAAAAAAGCGTTTCAGGACATGCAGGCGGGCATGACGCAACTCACCTCTTTCCTACAGCAAACATAAAATACACACAAGGAGAAGGAGGTGTGTCCCTGCGTGTGTGTGTGTGTGTGTGTGTGTGTGTGTGTGTGATGCGCGGGCACACGCGCGCATACAAGCTCGCAAGAGAGAGAGAGAGAGAGAGCATGAGAGCTGTAAAGTAACCCTGTGTCACGAAGTGACTGCCAGTTCCGAAGTTTACTGCTGGCCGAAAGGGAAGAAGGAAGTGTGAAACTAAACGTACAGCACGTGTCGAAGTCATTAAAGGCTGAGCACTAGTTACAAATGGATAGAGATATGGAGTGAAACTGGCAATAGTCTTGTTTAATCTTTCAACTGCTTGCGACTCATATACCCGTGACAAATTTACGCGTGCCCTGTGTTAACGACGTATATATGAAGCAGGAGTCAACAGCACTTGCAAAAGTAGGACATATACTTTTCAACGTTTTATCGCAAAATGAATGTACGATGAGTCGTGTATTGGCCTTCAGCTTTGTTATATCCCTCAATGATGCAAAAGAACCTCTCTTGCACGCTATTCTCCACCCATGGTAGAATTACTACGCTGGAGCACGTAACGAACGGTTTGAAATCGTGCTAGAGCGGACTGCTAAACTCGGAAGTAGAAAGGTTCCTTATGAGTAGCGACAGAAAATATGTATTTAATTTTCCTTAATCATCTTAGGCCACTGCAGCCGTAGTCAGTCCTGTTTCTTCTGCAAATCGAAACCAAGAAAATAGTTGTCCACGTTTTCCGCCACCCTTTTTCAGCGATAAAAATCTTCAAGTTAACATCTGCTGATGGGTACGTAAAGGAAATATTTAAAAAAATGGTTCAAATAGCTCTGACCACTATGGGACTTAACTTCTGAGGTCATCAGTCCCCTAGAACTTAGAACTACTTAAACCTAACGAACCTAAGGACATCACACACATCCATGCCCTAGGCAGGATTCGAACCTGCGACCGTAGTGGTCGGTCGGTTCCAGACCTTAGCGCCTGGAACCGCTCGGCCACCACGGCCGGCGGAAATATTCAGGTCTCACTGTATTTCAGCTACTAAAGCTTATTTAGCAAAATAATGCTTCATACTTGTGGCTATAAAGTTTCTGGAAGGGTATGCATACTCTGTGATGATAACTGGTACCACAATTTCTAATCTGCAGACATTGCAGACAGAGAAACTAATTAGTAGATGCAGTTTGCTTGATTAGCAACAAAGGTAGCCAAATCTCATTCCCATGTAGCAGAGAGGAAATTGGAAATTAGCCTCACGTGCGTACTGAAGTCTCTGCAGTGGCACGGCAGAAGAGACAAATGAACACTGATGAGGCAAAACACTATGACAAGCTGCTTAATATATTGTTTGTCCTGCTCTGGATCAAAATACATCACTTACTCTGCGTGTCATGGATTCGATAGTTGTTGGTAGGTTTGTGGAGGTATGTGATGTTAGATGTCTAAGCATATGTCATGTAATTCACGTGCAGAACGGGCTGCTGATTTCCGTACTCGATGGTGGCACCCGATAGCAACACAGATGGGATCCTTAAATTTACATTAGGTGAATCTGGTCGCCGAGACCTCAACATGAGTTCATTATAAAGCTCCTCAAACCACTGTACGGTTCTGGCTCCTAGCAATTATGCTGCAGGAAGATGACACTGCCGTCGGGGAAGACGCCAAGCATGAAGGAATGCAAGTGGTTCGCAACCGTCTGTGTGTCTTCTGTTACCATCACAAGTCCCACACAAGCGCTGGGGAATGTCTCCCAGAGCCTAATACTGATTCCATCAGCCTGCGTCCGTGGCGCACTGGACGTTTCGAGGCGCGATCCCTGACGGCGTTTGTGAAGACGACCATCGACCTAGTGTGGCAAAAATGTGATTCACCCGGTGAGCGGACACGTTTCGATTGATCGTCGGTCAAATCCATGTGGTCCATGCCCACTGCAGTCGTAATCGACTATGTCGGGTCAACATGTGAACACGTAGCGGTTGTCTGCTGTGGAGCTCCATGTCGAACAGTGCAAGATGAAAGTTGTGCTCAGAAACAATTGTGCGTGCACCAGCACTGTGCTCTTTCTGCAGATACGCCGCAGACCACCATCTATCCTACTTTACGGAGCAGACAAGCCTCCGAATCCCACGTTTTGTGGAGCGTCTTGGACGTCCAACCATTTAGCACCTAGTGGTACTTTCACGGTCCTTCTACTTCTTTCCTCAGAAGCTTAAGACAGAAGCACATGGGCATGCTACCAGCTTCGCCTGTTTTGAGTTACTCATTCACAGGCTCTGCGTAATAATAATTTGCCCTTTGTCAAAGTTCCTTATCGCAATGGGTTTCCCCATTTAGAGCCCATATCTTCGCTAGGGCGATGCCCCGTACGTGTCTTCTCGGCTCATATAGATTTGTTACGTCACGTGCTCGCAACGCCACCAACATCGCTGTGGGCAGCAGTCACAATGTTTACGCTCATCATCGTATAACGATCGCGTACTATGCAGCTAAAATAGCATCCAATGTTAAGCAGACCTCCAACGCACTCTAGAAAAATTGAACTGGAAGTGGGTATGGGACTAAACTTAATCGTTGGCAGCCGTAGGCAACCGTAAGTGCAAATGAATGTGATTGAGAACACATGAAATGGTAAATAACTTTCGGATGCTAGACATATGAGTAATAAATTCTCATGTTATTTAAAAAGAGCAAACGGAAATGAAACGTGTGAATATCTGAGTCAAATTATTAGTGAGATTATACTGAAGGATCACGAAGAAAGAACAAAATCCAGGAAATTTCCCTAAGACAGCAAGGACAGCTTTTTCCTAGTGCCACTGAATCATCATGAAAATAAATCTACCCTCGGGGAAAAAGCAATGTTCGCAGAAAGAAAAGCAATAGGGAAGAATCGCGGTAGTGGCGTAAGCAAAGCCATGTGGGAATACGGCTTGTTCTCCGGTTCTAACTGCGCCATATGCCAACGAATTTATGAAGTGTAACTTCTTCTTTCGTTGTGAAGTTTTGTTGATGTCAGCAAACAAATACAAAGATACGGCAGAGGCGATCATTTACAGGGTCAGGCGCTGCCCGCTACGAACAGAGATGACCTCTCAGAGCAAGCCGGAACTGACATGGCGCGGGCCACACTGCTCGCAGCAGTCGCACTGCTGGCGCGAACTAAGGAGCTAAGGGGTTAAGGAACCATATGGCATCCAGGAAACTCCAATACATGAAAATCAGAATAGCAGTACGCTAGTTCACTATCTTAAAAGTTGTGCTGCGTAGCTTAGTGTTCCTCTTGAATAAACAGTTGTTAAGCTCGCCGTTTCCCCTGGCTCCAGTTCCAATTTGTATAATTACGCTTTCTAAATCTATACCAGTAAGGCAGCTTACGATGTGTGTGTGTGTTTGTGTGTGTATCTGTGTGTGTGTGCGCGCGTGTGTGTGTGTGTGTGTGTGTGTGTGTGTGTGTGTGTGTGTGTGTGTGTGTGTGTACGTGTGTGGAGGGTGTGGGGTACTTCGGGTACTACTTTCATATCCTCCCTTTCCTATTGCAGCACTACTTCCGTTGAGATCGTTCAGGTATTTCTTGATATACTTTTGGGGTTGAGCTTACGTACCCGTACGTCCAGATTTAAGTCAGTGAATCAAATCAATTCCTAGTGAAGCCTGACATTGTCAGGAAGGGGACCACGTTCTTAACGTTACATATTAGATAAAACGTTTTTAATGTAAAATACTTTTAATGCCTACACTGTAGTTTACCCTTTTCTTTTTTTTTGAGTTAGTCTTCTCACCGGTCGGTCGCGGCCCGCCACGAATTCCTCTCCTGTGTCAATCTCTTCCTTTGAGAGCAGCAGTTGCAACCTATGTTCTCAATTATTTTCTGGATGACTTCCAATATATGTCTTCCTCTACAGAGTTTACTCTCCATCGAGTACTATGGAAGCTACTCCCTGATGTTTTAACAGGAATCCTATCGCCCTGTCCCTTCTTCTCATCAGTATTTTCCATGTATGCCTATCCCCATCGATTCTACGGAGAACTTCCTCATTCCCTATCAGTCTACCGTATTTTCAACATTCTTCTGCAGCAAATTTTGTTTATACATTTAAAGCGTGATGACTAGTTTCGGTTGGTTTCTACAACCATCTTCAGTTCCTTCGAATGTAAACTGAGAAACGTCTACCTTAGCTACAGTCATGTAATGACTTACGTTCGTATTATGGACCAACAAGACTAGGACGAGCTCCTCACGAGGCCATAAAGGCGCAAAGGATGTCCACCGACCGCCGTGTCATCCTCTGCCTTGCCACGTCATGCGGATGCCGTATGGAGAGTCATGTAGTCAGCACATCGCTCTCTCGACCGTTTTGCAGACTTTCCAGACCGTGGAGCCGCTACTGTTCGGTCAAGTTGCTCCTCAACTGGCCTCACGAGGCTGAGTGCAACCCGTCCCAGTTCACCAACGAAGGAAAATTCGTTGCGTTGATCACTCAGGTACGGAGGCGGGCAAAGAGAAGTACAGTATGTAGTTAAAAGCCTCATTGGGTGTGAACCAGGTTGTAAACTTTAACGTCGCGAGATGCAAGTAATACAGAAATAAAATGGCCAGTTGTATTAGCATTTAACGCAATTTTGCTAATGCAGCTGGCCATTTTTTCTTTTTTCCTGGCATCCTGCGAGATTATGGTGTATGACCTTGCTTATTCCCAGTTAAAAACTGCATGCTGTCCGAGTCTCGTTGGTCCATAATGCGAATGAATGTCGTCGAATGACCGTAGCTAATGATAAGGTTCTTCAACGCATATTTGGCTGATCTGAAGATGGTTGTACAAAGTAACCGAAACTAGTCGTCATGTTTTAGTTGCATAATGAAAACTGTGGCCTAGGCATTAAACATTTACTTTAAAAAATTATACAATACGAATCAGCTCCCCTACCGCGACTGAATCTGCAGGTAGTTCTACTGATACACGGAAGCAAAGAAAGTAAGATTGTCGAAATGTAAGAGATATGTACATATAAGAGTGGTTAAACAGAGTCTCTGACCTGGAGCTTAACCGAGACGCGACCTGCATAGGCTGCTTCCTCAGTATTTCAGCACACTAATTAACCTATTTTTCTCACTTCTTCCGTGTAACTAGCGTAAGTCGTGTGCAAATATTCGCATTTGTTTCGTAGTTATGGAAAATCCAAGTGAGTTAACGATAAATATTTCTGGATACACTCTTTAAGTTGACGCCAAGGTACAGACGGACCACAGAAACTTATGCTATGTGCATCTAATTAATGGCTTTGGTTTCAAAACTAATGCTTAGCAAGCCCATCAACAGATGATGCAATTCATAGTAGAGTACAAGGTGCAGAACGTGGATCTCACCGTGAAACTTGCAGTGTTCATAAATACGTATCTCTTCACCTAATATCTGACACTAAATAGACAAATATGACAATAGAATCGTTGCTGCTACTTAGGTGTCGTGGAATTAAAAACAGATTTCGAATTGTTTTTAAATTGAAAACAATCTGTCACTCGTAGCCAATGGTTGGGCACTTATGTTCCAGTGATAACTGCAATGTTTTATTGAATAGAATTCTACGAATCATTTGTTAAACCAGCAGCGTATTAGACGTGCTAACGTTTGCAGTGCTACGCCGATGCTTTTTCATACGCTTTAGTAATATGAACGTAAGAAAATTTGGTGTTTGTTTTACTTGAGTGCTCTCCCTCTTCTTGGTCCGCTCATAATACAAATTTCGATCTAGTTGTCATATTTCCAGCCAGTTTCCTCTCGTTGGGTGTCGGTCGTTGCGTATATGGGCCAACCTACGAGGATGTGCTGAAAAGTAATGTCTCCGATTTTTTGTGTGAAAACTCATAACGCTCTGTAAATTATTAACAATCTACATCTTTAATCTTCACGTATACATATTTGCAGCCTTTTGCCGCTAGAGAACTCAGAATTGTAGTGTGTACAATGGCGATGTGTAACGTAACCATGTCGGTATGTGAGAAACAACGAGCTGTAAACAGAGTTCTGAATTTGAAGAGTTAGTACACACGCGAGGTACCGTCTACTTCATTATGTTAATACCAGACAACACACGAGCGCTGCGACATCTGCGACAATTCGACGTCTTGGGTTCTCTGTTATCGACCATCCTCTATACAGTCCCGACTTGGCCCTATCTGATTATGATCTGTTTTTAAAACTTAAAGAACACCTTCGGGACTTGACACTGATTGTGATAAAGACGTGCAAGTAGAGGTGAAGATGTGTCTCCGTCAAGAAACTTGTCTCTCGTCGGGAGAAATATGTTCGTTGGCCGGTGTCTATTGGCAAACAAATATGTAGGCTTGAAGACTAAAGGAGTAAAATTTTGATAACTTCTTCTCTGAAAAAAAAACTTTAAGAAAGAAATTTCCTTGCAGAGTACCGGCCACTCTGACCGAGCGGTTCTAGGCGCTTCAGTCCGGAACCGCGCTGCTGCTACGTTCACGGGTTCGAAACCTGCCTTGGGTATGACTGTGTGTGATGTCCTTACGTTAGTTAGGCTTAAGTAGTTCTAAGTCTAGGGGACTTACGACCTCAGATGCAAAGTCCCATAGTGCTTGGAGCTATTTGAACCATTTTTATCCTTGCAGAGTAAAACTGTGTATCGGACCGAAACTCGAATATGGAATTCTGCCTTTAGCGTACAAGTGCTCCACGGTATGAGCTACTCGTCCTCACAGTTCTCCTTTCGCCAGTAACTCATGCCCTACCTTTCAGACGACTGCGAATCTAGGAACACAGGTTAAATCTATCAGGAAGTTTCATATGAGCACACACTCCACTGCAGAGTGAAAATTCCAAGACAGCTTTAAGAGTTTCGTATAAAAATTCGGAGTTCTTATTTTTCAGCAGACGTATTATGGCTTTTCACGCCCTCGTTTACAATTCGTATCCTGCCTTCTGTATGAAGCAAGGGGTCATCGGTCCAGGTGACCTTCCATAGTTCTAGCGCCCAGTGACGGTGACCCTGCCCCATTCAACTCTCCGTGATCACGTTAAGTGCGGTAAGGAAAGGTACCACGTGTGGAGCGCCGAGGTGGTGATTTGGGTGGTCTGGCTACTCGTTAGTTTTGGTTGTTCAGCATCGGACCCTCGAATTACAAAAAATGGCTCTGAGCACTATGGGACTTAACTGCTGTGGTCATCAGTCCCCTAGAACTTAAAACTACTTAAACGTAACTAAGCTAAGGACATTTCACACATCCACGCCCGAAGCAGGACAGTGCACCGTAGCGGTCGCACGGTTCCAGACTGCAGCGCCTAGAGCCGCTCGGCCACTATGGCCGGCGACGAATTACAGAAGTTTGTCCCGCTGACATCTTCGGAAGTGGACGAAAACCGTTGTCCATAACTATTTGCTGGGCGTAGCAGTTCCCATTGTTGTCTACCAGCCGAAGTTGTTGGGCCGTTAACTGGGGGCACGTGAATAGCTAAATGCAGCTTGGAGGAGGAGTGTCCCATTGCTCAAGCATCAACGATGTGACTGCAGTAAAATGCGCTGATAAGCGGCGAGCTAATCCTAAGCTTAACTACCGCGGCGACAGGTAATGGACGGTGTTTCTACAGTCGAGTCACGTGACTCGCCAAACTACACTGACGGAAAAAAAATCGCAACACCAAAAAATAGTTAATGTAATGTAATTTCGGGAATACATATTTCAAGGTAATATATTTAAATAAATAACACTCCAAGATTACAGGTTAATGTGAGCGCCAGATAAGCCTTTGCATATGTGACATACTGATCCATTAATAACTGATGTAAGTTAATCGCCCGAATATGGAATGCAAGCATGCAGACGTGCGTGCATTGTGTTTTACAGGTGCCGGATGCCTGTTGCATTTGGCCCGTAGAAACAAGGACGGTTAATGCTGGTTGTGCATAACGCTGGAGTTTATCTACGGTGCACGATTCGGGACACATCTGGTGATCGAGCAGGCCAAGGCAACATGTCGAAACTGCGTACAGCATATTGAGCTACAACAGCGGTATGAAAGCGAGCATTATCCTGTTGGAAAACACCCCCTGGAATGCTGTTCGTGAATGGCAGCAAAACAGGATGAATCACCAGACTGACGTACAAATTTTCTGTCGAGGTGCTTGGAACAACCACCAGAGTGCTCCTGCTGTAATACGAAATCGCACTCCAAACCATCTCCAGGTGTAGTTCCGGTGTGTGTCTAATACGCAGACAGGTTGATTGCTGGCCCACAACTGGCCTCCTTCTAGCCAACACTCTGCCGCCAGTGGCACCGAGGCAGAAACAGTTTTCAGCAGAAAACACAACAGTCCTTCGCCCTGCCCTTCAATGAAATCTTCCTTCACACGAATGAAGTAGCAAATGGCTGTGGTTTGGGATCATTGGAACGCACGCTACAGGCCTCTGACCCGGAGTTGTACTTGAAGTGACCGATTTGTAACAGTTCGTGTGTCACTGTGGCGCCAACTACTGCTCAAATATCTGCAGCAGATGCGGTACGATGCACCACACGCATAAGCCGAACACGATGGTCTTCCCTCTCGGTAGAGCCACATGCCTGTGCGGACCCGATCTTCTTGCGCCGTACATACTCGTGACCACCACTGCCAGCGTCATTTGCAGTGGCTACCTTTCCGTCAACTTTTTCTACATTATCTCGGAAGGAACTTCTAGCTTCTTGTAGCCTTATTATATGATCTCGTTCAAACTCAGTGCGGTGTTAAAAATGGTTCAAATGGCTCTGAGCACTATAGGACTCAACTTCTGAGGTCATCTGTCCCCTAGAACTTAGAACTACTTAAACCTAACTAACCTAAAGGCATCACACACATCCATGCCCGAGGCAGGATTCGAACCTGCGACCGTAGCGGTCTCGCGGTTCCAGACTGTAGCGCCTAGAACCGCACGGCCACTCCAGCCGGCAGTGCGGTGATAATAAGGGCATCTTTGTTGTCTTAACCTCATTCTTCATTAACATCAGTTCATCAGCTCTAATCTCAAAGGTCAGTAGCATTCACTACCGTTACTGTGTGAATTTGAAGCTAACCGGATTTGCGTCTTTATACTGGTGCAACTAACGCCATTCTTATGCGGCTGGTGCGAAATTTGATTAGACATCATGTCAGATGGCGAAACACGCCTACCTACCAATTTTCATTTATGTCGCACAACTCCTTCTTTGTGCTGCGATTTTTTCTCCGTCAGTGTATTTCATTCATCGGCGCGACACGAATAATCTTTCGTTACAGTACAACTGTGACGAATTCAGTTCCTCATGATATTATTTTTGAACAGACGCCAGAACTGTGGACCTGTTCAGTGGGCCGGGAAAACCACGATGCATTTGAAAGAAAAGGGAGATTCAAGTTTGTCGTCGCCTCGACCACGAGAGAAGGAGCACCTGCTAGGATCGGGGAAAGATGGGGCTACGTAACCGGTCCTGACGTTTCGAAAAGAACCATTCCAGCATTTAGGGAAATCACTAGAAAAGTAATTCTGTGTGTTCGGACGGGGATTTCAAATTCCATTCTCCCCAATGGAAGTCCAGTATATTAAAAATGCGCCATTTCCTTTGACGTGTTGCCTTTAGAAACTACACGAAGTGCGGTGTATTCAGGACTTACTTCTGCACTAATTTTTTGTTCACTGCCCGGAAAGACAAGAACGCGGGCTGTAAAACGTTATGCTGAGTACACGGTTTTTTCTTTAACACTGAATACGTTATTCACGCATTTCTTTTCCAAGGACAGCGTGAAACAGTTAGACATTCACCACGCTAAGTCGGGGTAACTCAAACATTTCGGTAAAAAGGTACAACAAACAAACATTATATTAGTAGTATGACATATGAAAAAGAAATGACTTTCAAACTTACTGCTTCCGGTAGCTTTCGTCTTCTAACTATACAGCTGCAAAGACATCCTTGTGCAGCGAAATTTATGTTAAACAGGCAATCAAAATAACAAGAAACCTTATTGTTGACAAACTGAGGTCGTTCTAAGGGGCACATAATGTGGTGTTAATAGTTATTGCACACTGGCAGAGGATTGTTGTCCTACTGAACTAGGAATATCCTGATGGATGGTTAAGAGTGTGGATTGCCGTCACCTTGTGCATTCTCATCTCGTTCCCAGCATACGGTTCCTCAGCCTTCACGGTTTATGTATTACTCCTAGAAAAAGAAAATGTCCTCCTTCATCCTCAGGTGAAGTTAACTGTGTGTGTGTGAAATCTTATGGGACTTAACTGCTAAGGTCATCAGTCCCTAAGCTTACACACTACTTAACCCAAATTATCCTAAGGACAAACACACACACCCATGCCCGAGGGAGGACTCGAACCTCCGCCGGGACCAGCCGCACTGTCCATGACTGCAGCGCCTTAGACCGCTCGGCTAATCCCGAGCGGTGAAGTTAATTGCGTGAAGCATATCAGGAAGAGGAAAGAAGACAAAGTCTGATACTTAATAACGAAAGAAATGTCTAAAAAAGAAAACCGTCATTGAAAATCAAATGCGAGGGGAAAGAAATAGATATACATGAAGCTGGGACAAGCTGACTGAATTGAGGGAAGCACTATATTATCAAAGAATACGTGTAATTATAATAAAACTTTCGCTACTTGAGAGAATTCCATGAAAAGTGAGTGAGCATAGGACAATGAAACTTTCTAGAACATGCGGAGGAGAAATAGCGAATAAGCCATTGAGAGGGTACTATCTGTTAATTGCGACCCTGGCTTACGTTCCTGGATACAAACGTTGTTCAATGTAATGACCGCACTAGAGATACCATTTTACAGTTGTTCGTAGCGCTTTTCGAATGGTGAACCATGGCATGTTCAGCTGCCGTGACACAACTCTAGCACCGCTTGAGTTTCATACATTGCGTCCAACATTCTCAGTCATGGCAACAGTAACATCTCTAAAAATTTGTGGCATAATTGACAAATAGCCAGTTAATTCGTACTTCCGAATCATCTTCTTCAATCGCGGTGTGGAAAGAGGACTTCTTCGTATTCCTTTAGTGCATCGATACTCGCGAAAAGCGGCGGCACTGCTTCTATTGTTCTGATAAACAATTTTAGGAGCAAAAGCCCTGCTCACGTAGTCAAGACCCATGTTGATTGTCTGCAACTGTAGTGCACACTAATGCTTGTGTTTCAACTGTACGTCCCGTACAAGGTAGCGGAGCCTAACGGCAGGTCATGACAACAAAGAAAATTCTGCGGCACACAGTCTGAACATCTTTTGTATAGAGCTAGGTATCTAGACGTAAACAACTACCCGTCCACACTGGCTCAAGTAGCGACGTTTTAAGTCACCCTGTATAACACTGCGAAGACCATAATTCAGCAGAAACTAGTCTAGCAATGAGACGGGCGTATGGAGGTGATGAGTCAGTCAGCATCACAATTTGAAGTTGAATTAAAGTTTGCCTCGCTTCCAAATAGCAGATCTTGGGAACAATAATTGGTGATAGATATAATTCGTTGACCAGTTAGGAACTTAGGGAGAGAAACTACGTTCGATATTGAGATTATTTTATTCTTTTTGGTGCGAAGTTATGTCGCTTTAAAAGAAAAAAAACACGACAATATAAAATATAGTTGATAGTCTGTTTCTTACCCTTCGGAGAATTCGACTGAAGTGACACTATTCAGAGTCAAGGATGTGAGCAACCTTGAAACTTGTATGCCTCCAGTAAATACGACTCATAAAGAATGTTATAATCAAGTTTTAAATAATAACAAAAATATGATTTTTGAAAGGTACGTATGTTATGTTATATCATTCACACTTGAGATAAGCTTCTGTGAGTCGACACTCATTTTTGAGCAGAAGATGAAGTGTTTATACCAATCGCTGTCTTTGATTCTTTTTTTCTCCGACGGTTATGAGTATCTTCAAATTCGTTCGCAAGATGGTTCGCTAAGTCAGGCACTGACATCTTTGACTTACAGCAATGTCAGTAAAGGAAGAATCGACACGTTGTAGTAGGAGAAAGTATATTTGTTTTTCTGGGCCCAGGCGATAGTTCCAAGTGTAGCTAATCAGCAGTTTACGTTTGGCCACACTGAGCTACGTCAGCCTGGTGCCCGTATTCATCCATGCTTACAATCGCAAGAAGACCTCTGAAAGTTAAAAATAAGGACGAAACAATCGCAAGAAGACTTCTGTAACTTAGAAAAAGGAATATTTTCAGATCCCCCTCCTACTTCCTTGCTTTACATTTAAAATTCGGTAACACATGTATTCATGATTCTATACCTCTACAACTAAGCATGCTGTGGAGAGAAATTACACCAAATAATCAATTTTCTGCGTAAATAACAATGAAATTACGTAAAGATCCATTTTTTGAATTCGTTATGTCACGTCAGTGACCGTTCTCGATACAATTTATCGATCTTGAAACGAAGTATACTAAGTAGAAAGTACTCTCTTTGTTGTGTACTGGAAACTAGCAAAAGACATATAAAGATCTGCAGAAACTGATACATAAATATCATTATTACCTTAAGAAGACATTAAGTTACAATGGCCTCCACTTTCTACCGATTTGAACTTAGACTAGGGCAACACTACCATCTACATCTGGACGACTACTACGTCTAATTCTCACCGATGCATGCCACAAATTGCATCTGGCCTGATTATGTAAGGTTCTTCTCACAAGAGTAGGAATGCCAACCATGTGACAGAGTATGGCACAAAGTTAGTCACAAATACATATACAGGGTAAACATCAATAGAATGGACAAAATGTAGGGACTCATTCCTGACTAGAAATGGAAGAAATACGGTCCTATGAATATGTGTCCGGAGATGCATCGTTGCCATGGTAGATAGCACTGACGAATGACAGTTCCTCCGGGCACGTCCCGTGTGTTCTTTGTGTGATGGAAACGGTCGGGAGCCACCACGGCTACTTCAGAACAAGTGCCCTCATTGACCACACCAAACAACATTTAAAGCCCCTTTTGGGCCTTTTCAGACAGATGAACGAGCAGGGAAGCGACGAAGTGTGCACACACCAGATTTGGAACTCGCACTAGGGTACGGCTATCCAGTAGAACCCGGTCATCTGGATCTGGTGTATGCACAGTCCGCTACCTCCTTGCACGTTCGCCTGTCTGTAAGGACCCATGATCACACTACGCCGAAAATTTGCTTGAGAAGTTGAGTGATGTTCTTGATGTCTGTAGTAGTACTTGTTCTGTATAGCCATGCTGCCTGTCGGCTGTTTCCATCTGGTTGGCCGTACACAAACACCATCTCGGTGTGTTCCCGACATGAATACCGGACCACTCTGTTGCTTACAGTACGCTGCGTCAATCATATATACTGCAACACACAAGGAGCATATGGCACGAGGTCAGAGAAACTTTCATTCGTCAGCGCCATCTACCGTGGCAACGATGTTTTCCGGATACATATTCGTAGGGTTGTTTTCCCTCCATTTCCAGTCAAGAATCTGTCCCTGCAGTTTGTCGGTTTTATTAAAATTCACCCTGTGTATCTGCAAGAGGATATGGAGCAATGGTATATCTGGTATATAAGGTTACAATAAGTTCCTACAAGCTAAGTACTGCTCTTGTTTGCGGACACTTCGTATGCATCCAACCACCAGGCTAAATGCAGTTTTAATTAATTTTTCATTTGTAATATATTTCTATACACTGAAGTGTCAAAGAAACTGGTACAGACATGCGTATTCAAATACAAAGATATGTAAACAGGCAGCAACGTCTATATCAGAAGCAGTTGTTGGAACTGTTACTGCTGCTACAATGACAGGTTATCAACATTTAAACGAGTTTCAACGTAGTGCTATAGTCGGCAGACGATAAATACGACACAGCATCTCCGAGGTACCAATGAAGTGGGGATTTTCCCGCACGACTATTTCACAAGTGTACTGTGAATATCAGGAATCTGTTAAAACACCAAATCTCCGACCAACGACTACTGAAGAGAATCGTTCAACGTGACGGAAATGCAAACCTTCCGAAAATTGCTGCAATTTTCAATGTGGGCAATCAAAAAGTGCCAGCGCGCAAACCATTCAACGAAACATCATCGATATGGGCTTTCGGAGCCCAAGGCTCATTCGTGTACCCTTGATGACTGCAAGACAAAGAGCCGTCAACGACGACATTGAACTGTTGATAACGAAACATTTTGCCTGGTCGGACGAGTCTCGTTTCAAATTGTATCGAGCGGATGGACGTATACGGGTGTGGAGACAACCTCTTGAATCCAGGGACCCTGCATGTCCGCAGGGGACTGCTCAAGCTGGTGGAGGCTCTGTTATGGTGTGGGGCGTGTGCTGTTGGAAGATATGGGACCTCTGATTCGTCTAGATACGACTCTGACAGGTGACAGGTACATAAGCATCCTGTCTGACCACCTGCATCCATTCATGTCCTTTGTGCATCCCGACAGACTTGGGCAGTTCCATTAGGACAATTCAACAACACACACGTCCAAAATTGCTACATAGTGGCTCCAGGAACACTCTTCTGAGTTTAAACACTTCCGCTGCCTACTAAACTCACCAGAAATGATTATTGAGCCTGTCTGGGATACCTTGCAGCGTGCTGTTCAGAAGAAACCTCCACCCCCTTGGACTCTTACGGATTTAGGGACAGCCCTGCAGGATTCATAGTGTCAGTTCCCTCCAGCACGACTTTAACCATGAGTCGAGTCCATGCCATGTCGTTTTGCGGCACTTCTGCGTGCTTGCGGGAGCCCTACACGATATTAGGCAGGTGTATCAGTTTCTTTCGCTCTGCAGTGAAATACGTTTATTGTCATACAGTTTGTACTTCTTAATTTTAATAAAATTAACCCGTTTTTGTTACCTAGTACCGTCGCTAAGGTATAAAAATTGCCATACGTTATTTCGGCCTCCGTTACGACTGATAAAGTTGCAAGTATGGGTGAAGCTCCTTAACCCATGGTTTGTTAAGTGGCATAATATGTTTTAAAAAATTTTGTTCTTTCATGAGCATTGTATCACAATTTGCATACTTTTCAGTTTAATAACTATACAATCTGTTGTTATTACCGTTAACGTCACAATGACGGAAAAATTGTCTGTCGTTAGTTCCACCATAGTTGTGGCCCATAGTGTGGCATGTTGGCGATGTTCCTTACAATTTCGTTCGCTGAGCAAACATGTATTAAAAATAAAAATATTTGGCTGAGGCCAGAAATACATTTTAAGTATCAACATAATAAATTACTACATAAAATTGCATCTCGTTTATATAACGTCAACAGATTCAATTCATGCTGGTGATTTTGGTTAAAGTCCTGTTGGTTTAAATACAAGACGAGCTGTATTAATGTCAACTATTTAATTTTAATTACATTTACATCTGGTTCCTTAAATAGTTATTAGAGTATGAAGATTATAAATAAGTTACGTAGCAAGCTGAAAACGCACCTAGCGGTTTTCGCCTCAAGCAACAAAACCTAGTGGCCGTCAGTCTCCGTTTCGTCACACTACCGACCATACATTTGTGTACTAGGTATACACCCAGTGTTGTGTTTTTTGATCGCTGTAATAGGCATCAGCTGCCATATCATTCACATATACTACGTCACAGCAATATATATATGATGATATTTGTTACGAAATGATGTAAATACTGGTTGTGTCAGATACTAAATTTAACGGCAAATGCCTTCCATAAGACGATATCTTTTACATTTAGTCATTTTAGTGGACAGTTCCTTATTCACATACTGTCTTATTTTCATTGCCTCTTCTCAATATTCATGTATATTTTCAGTTTTATGACCATCGTTCACTTACACTGGCCACGAACGACGAAAAGCTGTTTTTAATTATGTCATTTATGGATGATGTCATTTTAAGAAAGATATTAACGATGTGTGGAGCTGTAATGCCATCAACACTACTCAAAACCGTTATGGTGTGTATTCTGTAGTTAATTTGTTGGTCGAACGGTTCTGGGCGCCTCAGTAGGGAACAGCGCTGCTGCTACGGTCGCAGGTTCGAATCCTGTCACGGGCATGGATGTGTGTGATGTCGTTAGGATAGTTAGGTTTAAGTAGTTCTAAGTCTAGGGGACTGATGACATCAGATGTTAAGTCCCATAGTGCTCAGAGCCATTTGAACCATTTGAATTTAATTCGTGTATACACTCTTGAACCCTGCTACAATATTATGTGCATTTCTGTAAGCTTTTGTTTGTTGCTAACACGAGGAAAAGTTCGTTTTATATCTTAGATTTGAAGGTGGCTAAATTCTTGGCTGAATCTAGTAATCAATCAAAATAAAGGAGATTTCACGGGCTGTCTGGACTTCATGGGTTTTCAATCTATAACATAAAAAATATGAAGAAATGAATCTGGCTTTTGTGCCACCTTTCCAGAATTGTTTTCAGTGGAGATGAGATAATCAGATGTTTGTGTTTCCGACGTTCGCATTCTGTATCTCTCTCAGATGAGTCAGTTGTCAAATTTCACCTGTAGGCAGCAGACGGCGCTAACTGCGTGTGACTCAACTGGGACGGAGAGGAGGAACAGGTGGGCAAACTTGTCAAGTTTGTGCTAAGAAGCATTACTTTTATCTCGCTCAGTGTTACAGCTTCAACTTATTTTCTTTCACTGCACTACTCGAACCAATTACTCTTCTCCACTTTTAATGGCGGAAGCAGAAACAAAATTGTTCTCTGGACTCTACGATGCTTAAGAGAAACTCCCACCACGTCTTGCACCGCGAAACGCACGACGTGCTTCCATATATTATTTTCGTCGTTAGCCCGACGGTCATGAAATACTGCGGCTCACATATTCAATTAACGGCCCCCTTACTCGTATCTCTCAGTTGCATGCGAGACAGTGCACAACATACTATAGACGGAGTAGTCTAATTAAAAAATAAAAGCGAAACGCCGAAAGAAAGGGCATCGGGATCAAGAGGGGAGATGTTGCCCCCTCTCGGCGACTGGCAGATAAATCAGGCGCGCTAGCCCGGGGCGCTGCGGCCGTTTCAATTAGCGAGCCTTTCACCTTCTGGAGCGCCGCAGCGATACAAGGGCGGACATGGCGTCGCGCTGTCGCGCCTGCGCGCCGCGTATTTCGCGCACTTTACGCGATGGCCGACAGGACGGAGTGTGTGCGTTCCCCGGGACCCCGCGCCCACGACGGCGCAGTTTCAATGGCTAGCGCGACTCCATCTGGCGTTTTATAGCCCCACCACTCTGCGCGTAGGCGCTGATGGATTCCCGGCGGCGTGCTCTCTGGCACAGGTTGCAGATGGTCGACTGACGCTTCTGTTGTATGTGTGTGTGTGTGTGTGTGTGTGTGTGTGTGTGTGTATGTGTGTGTGTGTGCGTATGGTGTGGGTAGGTGGGCGGGTGGATGGAGCTCGTCGGCGGTGTTAATACTGCTGTCGACGTTCCTAAAAACAGAGGTGTGCGTTTTACCCGCCTCAGTGTGAATATCTTAGTCACTTACTGCGCGCTGCTTCCCGAGCAGGAGGGCGTGCCGGTCCCCAGTACGCATCCACCCGGCAGATTAGTGTCGAGGTTCGGTGTGCCAGCCAGCCTGTGGATGGTTTTTAGGCGGTTTTCCACCTGTCTCGGCGAATGCGGGCTGATTCCCCTTGTTCTGCCTCAGTTACACTATGTCGGCGATTGTTGTGCAAACACTGTCTCCACATACGCGTTCACCATAATTACAATACCACGCAGACATCTGCGGTAAATAAACCTGGGTTCGGTGTCGAGCGTCGGTTGGGTGGGTGGACGGCTGTGGCCGGTTGTGGGGTTGTGAACCACTGAGGGCTATGGCAGGACGAAGCCTCTCCGTCTTCTCTAGGTACCCGGTTCCATACATACATACGTAGATTGTGAATATTTATGGGAAGAGCAAAGTACTGTGCATGTCGTCAACATCAGATCCTAATTGTAATTTACTTCCTGTAAATTTAAGGAGGATGAGTGGAGAAGGAAAGGGAGGGAACTAATGATATCGGAAAGGGAGGGAACTAATGATATCAGCTGCATAGGAACGTTATGTGGTACCAACGGCGACCAGTAAAAATACTTTAGAGACTGGGACTCCAACTCACGATGTCCTGCTTACCACTGCGCCACCCAGACGCAGTATTTATTGCAAATGGACGGAGTATCTCAACATGCTCCCCAGTCGACTCACATTCCCACCTAGAGCCACCCATCTGCAATCCCAGTCCAAATCCTCCATGCTCGCTAAATTTAGATTCCCGCAGCAAGTTGAACGGAAACTAGCATCTGCACTGAAAGTAGATACATTGTCCATAGAGGCGAACCGATTATACGAATGTGAAACACATCTCCTCTACTGCAAGCTCTTTGCTTTCCATACTTTGGGAAGAGGATAGTATGGACCAAAACAAGAAAGAAAAGGTCGGTATACACGGGCTCTAGACTTCATATCTTAAGGTCTAATAGCATTTGTTCAATAAAAGGTACGTGTTACACAATAGCGAGGCTCAGCAAGTGCTCACAGGTATTAAAGTCTGTTTTAAAGCCGGTACGTACTCGACAAGAGCGGACAAGTGCGAGAATTGTCGCACAATCAGCTTAAAAGCTCATGCATCCAAGTTGCTGTCAAGAATAATATACAGGAGAAAGGAAAAGAAAATTGAGGATGTGTTAGATGACGATCAATTTGGTTTTACGAAAGGTAAAGGCGCCAGAGAGGCTGTTCTGACGTTGGGGATGATAATGGAAGCGAGACTAAAGAAAAATCAAGACATGTCCGCAGGATTTGAGACGTGGAAAAAACGTTCGACAATGTCAAATAGTGCAATTAGTCTGAAGAAAATAGGGGTAACTACAGGGAGAGAGAGGTAATATACAACATGTTCAAGAGCCAAGAGGAAGTAAGAGTGGAAGATCAAGAACGAATTGCTCGGATTGAAAAGAGTGTAAGACGGGGATGTAGTCTTTCACCCCTACTGTTAAGTCTCTACTTCGAAAAAGCAATGATAGAAAGATGAAAACAAAAGAAGTGTTCACGAGTGGAATTAAAATTCAAGGCGAAGAGATATCAGTGATACGATATGCTATACAGAGTGACAGTGAAGATGAATTACGTGATATGCTAAATGGAATTAACAGTATAATGTGAACAGAATATGGACTGAGAGTAAATAGAAGAAAGACGAAAGTAATGAAAAACATCAGAAACGAGAACTGCAAGAAACGTAACATCAGCATTGATAATCACTAAGTAGATGAAGTTAAGGAATTTTACTATCTAAGCTGCAGAATAACCAATGACGTACGGAGCAAGGAGGACATAAAAAGAAGAACAGCACTGGCAAAAAGGACATTCGTGGCCAAGAGGAATCGACTAGTATCAA
Organism: Schistocerca piceifrons; assembly: GCF_021461385.2. Lineage (NCBI taxonomy): Eukaryota > Metazoa > Arthropoda > Insecta > Orthoptera > Acrididae > Schistocerca > Schistocerca piceifrons. Next base: position 464,713,571 of record NC_060140.1, on the reverse strand, counting down.
ACATAGACGTTAATCTGAGGAAGAAATTAGTGAGAATGTACGTTTGGAGCATAGCATTGTATTGTAGTGGAACACGGAATGTGGGAAAGCTGGAACAGGAGATAATCGAAGAAACTAACATGTAGTGTTAGAGACGAATGTTGAAAATTTGCTGGACTGATAAGATAAGGAATGAGGAGGTTCTGTGCAGAATCGGAGAGGAAAGGAGTATGTGGAAAACACTGACGTTTGGACATTAGCGAATGGTACTAGAGGGAGCTGTAGAATGTAAAAAGTGTAGAGGCAGACGGATATTGGAATACATCTAGCAAATAATTGAGAACGTTGGCCGCAATTGGTACTCTGAGATGAAGTGGTTGTCACAGGAGAGGAACTGGTGGCGGTCCGCAGAAACCAGTCAGAAGATTGTCGGCCCTCTCTCCTCTAAGAAAAATATTACTCGACATTTTTCCTTGTTTTGGTACATACCACCTCCGTCCAGGATATGGAAAACAAAGAGCTTGCTGTAGAAAAGACGTGTTTCACAGTGTCACAAGAGCTCATACCTCTTAAAGTATTCACTTCAAATACCGTGTTTACTGGATATTTCTTCGTTGTTTTAGTATAAAGAACCAGTCCTGCAAAGGCAGTTTACTTATATCGTTTATATTTACTCATCCCGCTATTTAACACAATTCTCCCAACGATGGACTTTTTGATAATGTCTTGGTTGTAAATGTCTGTGTATTGGTTGTTCAGGAGACACTGCAAATCATCGTTTTTCTGGAGATGCCTCCCACGCAATAGTTCTTCATTCACAGATTGAAGAGAAAGATGTCACTGCTTGAGGTGGGTGGATGGGTGACATTCCTGGCCAAGAGAAATCGACTATGGGCAAGGTTAACAGCATTTGAAGATTGTACCAGTGCTCTAATGGACATTATCAAAATACATGGAAGTCGCAGGTTGTGTGGTGACGTCACAACTGTTATCGAGGTTAACAGTGCCCTACGAACAAAATCGAAACATGAACTGTCTCCCGACTTCAGTACGAGAGCGAAACGTTGTAATTATCACGTCGAAACATGAAGCTGCGATCATAAAACTTGGTCTTCGTCAGTCTCTACATAATCATCCTGAAATGTGACACATTTTTCTCAACTGTGGTTTTCTTGGCAGTGCCTTAATTCTAGAATTCGGTATTTTTTCTGGAAAAGTCTCATCCTCGACAACGACCACGTTAACATTCTGCAGAGGCCAACGACGCAGTAGTTTCATTACCCGAGGAAAGAGGAAGACAGAAAATTTAACAGGCCGATACAGCAGTATGTGTGACAGTGAAATTTGCAGAATCAGATTCTGCACTGTAGTGAGGCAAAAACTTCCCAATCCTCAACACAGAATTTCTTGGTGACTGGCGGTCGTAACTTGAGGGATGACTGTGTTGTAAGTAATGTGTCGTGTGGAAAGAAGTGAACTACTGCAAAACGTAATGACACTTACCCCACCCTGAAATTTTTAGCTATGAAACGAACGTGTGTCTGGCGCCACAGAAAACTGTTAGAAAAACCAATGTGACCCATAACGACAGACACACAAATACTTACATACTCTAGCGCTACCGAAGAAGGACTTGGCGTAGCTAACGATTGCACACTGATCAAAGAAAGTGATTTTTATTTTAGTCGTCTTTCTTCTGACTGGTTTGATGCGGCCCGCTACGATTTCCCAGAGTGGAACTTGCAACCAGCGTCCCCAATTATTTGCTGGGTGTCTTCCAAATGCCGTCTCCCTCTAACGTTTTTAATCTCTGCAGCTACCTTCAATATCACGCAAGTTCTTTTCTTCTTTTCTGATGCCTTGACATGTGTCCTGTCATCCTGTATCTTCTTCTTGTCAGTATTTCCCAAATATTTCTTATGTTTGTTTCTTTGCTGATGTTGCAGAGAACCTTCACATTCCTTACCTCATCAGTCGACCTAATTTTCAATTTTCTACTGTAATACCGCTTCGATTCTCTTCTGTTCTGGTTTCTCCACAATCAGTAATTCACCACCATAAAAGCTGAGCTCCAAACGTAAGTCCTCAAAAATTTCTTTTTCAATTAAGGTCTGCAGAATCTCTTTTGGTCGTTACTTGAGTTAATCATATTTTTGTGTCCTCCTTGTTTCGTCAGTCATGTGTTATTTTGTTTCCAAGCTAAAAGAGTTCCTTCACTTCGTTTACTCCGTGGTAGTGTGCCTTGATGATACTTTTAATGCTAATCTCATTTTTGCCACTGCTCATTACTTTAGTCCTTCTTCGCTTTCCTGTTGCGGTGATGCGGTTACGTTCGTCCATTACCTGCACCCACCTGTGAACTCGTTGCAGCAGATCGCCAGTAGGAAAGACGAGCATACAACATAGCTATTCTAAGAATGGGGAAAAGGTCTTAATTTTGAGTGAAAGGGGGAAATACTGGAAAAACTTCGGTATATTCTGAACCTTGAGAGACGGCCGTTGTGGCCGAGCGGTTCTCGGGGCTTCAGTCTGGAACCGCGCGACCGCTACGGTCGCGGGTTCGAATCCTGCCTCGGGCGTGGATGTATGTGATGTCGTTAGGTTAGTTAGGTTTCAGTAGTTCTAAGTTCTAGAGGACTGAGGACCTCAGATGTTAAGTCCCATAGTGCTCAGAGCCATTTGAACCATTTTTGAACCTTGAGATGTATACTTTCACTGCCAAGCCCTTGCTGATCCTAACACAGTCGTGCACAAACCCTTTCATTCACGTCAGAAAATGTATGGTAATGTATTTCCCGGAATCTGAACAGCTACTAAGCACGGATTGTTCTCAAATGAAAATTCTCACCATACTACGAGTATTAAAGTCTATAGGTGTCCAATACACTCAAGTTTTTAGTCACCGATCTGCTCAATATGCCTCGCGGCATTACTGTCTTTTCTCATACACAAATTACTTAAAAAGTCCGTACTTTCTAAAAAAAAACACATCGGAATAAATATACCTTCACTCTAAAACCCTTTTGAAACATGTAGCACAACTCAAACCGGCAAATTATAATTTCCTTCGGAGCTCATACTATACACAACCGTACCAGTGAAAGGGTGAGCTCCGACTTCCACAGACTGCTGTAACCATTCCATATCCCAGAGAGAAAAGACGTGCGAGAATACTCCTTTCTGATTGGTCAGTTTTCTTTAAGGCCAATTTTCATGACTAACCAATCAACAAATAACACACTTTCGAACTGTTTTTTCCCGAACTAATAATTTAACATTCTGATATTTTAATTATACTTTACGTTGTTAACTATTTTCATTTGTACTCAAATTAGCTTTCCTATTACCATAAAGTTACTTAATATATTATGGCATAAAATTCCCCATCCTCTGCATTCACAATGTCTTAAAACTTTCTCACACTAGTTCGTACAGTGTTCATCAGTAGAACAGTGATCTACACATTTATTTTAGACCACCTTGATGCATCATTCACACTACTAAAAGCATATACAAAACTGTACAAACATAAATAAACAAAGAAGCCTTCAAGAAATAAACAAAACAACTTACAAAAACAATCTCTTTACCCGTTTCTTGAATGTCTCAGTGCGCTACTGGACTCTGATGGTCACAGTTCTTAACTAGATTATAGTTATTTCTGTTTAGTCCTGTCCGCTACTGTCCTCCAGCATATGAAAATTAGAGATATGTACTCGACTGAACCCGCTTCAGACCATCTGTCACTGTGCACTCATGAGACATTCTCCCGATACACAGGCTCTAGACACTGTCAATCCATATTTTGTACTCATTAGGCAGTTCATCCCGTTGAACAGATCCTACATTTCTTCTTCACCTTTAGTAAGCATGGAATCAGCGAATCTTAATGATATCTTTACCCTAAATTTTAATCCTACTCTAGCTCGAACGTTTGTTTTATTTCCGACACCGATTTTTTGGCGTTCGGACTGAATAGTGGTGTTAAACACAACATCCCTGTCATACCCTTTCTATTCTGAGCACCTTGTTTTTGGTCTTCCACTCATGTTGTACCCACGTGTTTCTCGAAGATACTGTATATTGCCAACCTTTCCGTACAGCTTACTTCCATTTTTGTTAGAATATCGAACACCTTCCACCACTTTACACTGTCGAAGCTCTTTCCTGTTCGACAAATCTTATGAACGTGTCTTGATTTTTCTTCAGTGTTGCTTCCATTATCAAGCGCAACGTGCGGACTGCCTCTCTTGTGCCCTTACCCTTCCTAGAATGGGAAAAGAATACGATAAAGAACTGAATAAGTTTGCCATCTGCTTATAGTGCCGTGCTGATAAGGACATTCCCTTAATTTTGTAGTCACTAACTTTCAGCTTAAAATAGTAACTGACCCATCAAAATCACCACATAATTTATGAACATCATTTACAACTAACATTACAGTGATGTGTAAGATAACTCAACATCGCATGTAGCAAGTAGCGGCCGTCGAAACATTATTTATCGATTTATCTCCTCTACAACTATAACATAATAACACGCCAAAAGAAAGTACCATTAGCGACTAATTAGACGTGTCCTCTGATACATCAGAAGACTAATTGGCCGCGAAATGAACTCACGATTTACTACGAAATGGCAGCCATCCAAAGTACCACAGACTCAGTCGTAAGTGATAAAGAAATATTTGGATGGAAACAATTGGGAAACAAGTTCCTTTTAGGCATATGTATTGTTAGCAAACGAAGGAAATGGCTTACAAGTCCACAAGGTTTCTCGGAGGAACAGATACAAAATTCATTTTCACAATGGATGATCTCAGTGCACGACTTTAAATACGCTAATAATTCTTTCATAATTAGATTGCATTCAGTTTTCATTTCACAGATCCTAAAACGAGATAATTCTTTTGTCTGTGGAACATGTCAGAAAGTATAACATAAAAAACATAGAACATCTGAATATAATACTTATTTTCCTAATCGTTTTTGAGGAGATTGTCAAACTATGTAAATACATCACAGTAAACTCGAAGTCCTGATATTTACAGAATTAATAAGCTGTCAGAATCAAACATAGTTATGCACTTTACACAAGTTTGTCATACGTAAAATACCTAATTTGACGGTTCAGAGCAAGTGCTGTCAAAACTAAAATCCAATGTCATTTTTACTTAAGCTGGGCTAACAGTCCCTGTTAAGATATTCATCTATTGAGTAAAAGGAGTTGTGTACCAAGAAGTCTTTCAAATTCTGTTTGAATCAAGTTTTTATCGGTTGCTGGCAAATTATTGAAAGTATGTTCCTGAATATTAGACCCCCGTTTGAACCAAGGTAAGTGATGTTAGGTCTTTATGTAGATTGTTCTTATTCCTGGTATTAATACTCTGTTTTGAGCTATTGGTTGGAAACAGAGAAATATAATTTGCAATAAGTTTAATGAAGAAATAAATATACTGAGAGGAAAGGGTTAGAATACCCAGTTCCTTGAACAGGTTTCTATATGAGGTTCTTGAATTTACACCACAAATTACTCTTATTACACGCTTTTGCACTCCAAAATTTTTTTCTCAGTTTGATGAGTTACCCCAAAATATGATCTTGTGTGACATAACAGCATGAATGTAAGTAAAGTATACAACTTCCTTTTTTTATATTTGCATCTCCTACACGTGACATGATTCACATTGAAGATACAGACATGAAACTGATACAGACATGTTTGGGTGCTTCAACAATTCTGTGGTATGTCCTTCCTAACTGACTTTAGTATCGAGTTTTAATCCCAGAAATTTAAGACAATCAGCCTCTTCTATCGGTATATGTTATACACTTGTTGGAAGGAAATCTCTTACAGGCTCTGAACTGCATATAGTCGGTCTTTTCAAAGTTTTGTCTTTAAACCATTTATTGACGTCAGTGAAAATTTGATTATCAGCAATTTCTAAGTCTGCTCTTTATTGCAATGTTTATATCATCTGCAAACAAAACAAACTTAGCATCTGGCAACGTAAAAGACGATAGGTCATTAATGCACACAAGAAAAAGTAATCGACCCAATATGGAATTGCGTACTCCACAGGTATTTCGCAACGACTCCCTTTGTTTCCTGTTAGTTAAATAAGAATTTAATCATTTTTCAGCACTGCCAGTGACACCATAGAGTTCTAATTTGCTTAAGAGAATGCTGTGATTCACACAGTCAAAGGCTTTTGACAGGTCACAAAACAGCCAGTAGCCTGAAATCTGTTATCTAATGAATTCAGTACATTCTCAGTCTATGTGTAAATAGCTTTCTCTATATTGGAACCCTTGAGAAACCCAAATACTGACTTGAACAACATATTATTTGCATTTAGATGATAAATATGACGGTTGAACACAACCTTTCCAAATATTTTTGAAAACGTTGGCAAAAGTGATATTGGTCGATAGTTTGACTATCTCTTTATCCCCCTTCTTGTAAAGACGCTTATCTTCAGTACATTGCAGCCAGTCTGGAAATGTTTCCCTAATAAGAGATTTATTACACAAATAACTTAAGATACAACCCAACTCACATGAACACTCCTTGATTAAATTGATTGATGTGGTTATCACAACCACCAGAATACTTTGATTTTAAGGGTTTTATGATGGATGCTACTTCTTTGGAAGAAGGGAGAGTCATTTTCGTTTTACTGAAGTTATTCCAAATATTCCATTGCACTGTTTACTGAACCTGAAAATCCCAAGCTGTCAATAGTAGGAACAAAGTATTTGTTTAAGGGGTTTGCAATACTACCCACACTTGTTACCATTGTCTCATTTATTTTTATAGCAATCTGTTTCTCTTTCATTCTGGCCCCACCTTTCTCTGTCTTCACTATGTCCCATATAGTTTTTATTTTGTTACCTGATGCAAATATCTTTCTCATATGATAAAGCTGATTACATTTCTGGATTACCTGCTTATATTTTGCAGTATTCCTTGTAATGCATTACAGTGCTAACATCAGAGCTATTCCTAGATAATAGGTACAGTTTCCTGTTTGTCCCATACGTTACCCTTAGTCCTTGTGTAACCCAGGGTCTATTTTTAGACCTCTGTTTGATTTATCTTTAGGAGAAAACAATTTTCAAATTAGGAAGTAACTTTACTAATGACTGCTTTGTCCTTTCCATTTCAGTCACAAATGTTGTAAATATCTATCCAGTTCATGTCTTTTAGCAGTCTCCTAAAACTCTCTTCTGTACTCAGATTTAATAGATTTTTTTATCCTGACAAGTTTCAACATTTAACATAAGATGCTGCATGTCATGATCAGACAGCCCATTTACTACTGGTTTTGTGATACGAGGTTTCTCCCTAGATTTGTCCATTATTATAAATAGCAGTCTCAGGGCATTAATGTTCCCTAGTTGCAATGTCTGCAGTAGAGATTAAATTAAATGACAGTGTTAATGATGGCAATAACTGTTACCTGACAGAGTTTTTCAATAAACCCACGTTGAAATCACCAGGAACTACTATTTCATTGTTTTTTTTCTGTGAGATGGGACAAGAGAGCTTCCAGTTTTTTTACAATGTGGTCAAAGTTTCCTGAAGGTTCTCTGTATAAGGTATGTACTTACTGTTATAAAGAACTTAATACCAAAAACTACTTCTGCTGCACATGCTTCAGGATTCTTGAAATTAAAACAGTTTCTCACAAATTGGCAATGCCTCCTTTTTCCATATTTTATCTACATAAGTAAGAGTCTGATGTAAATCCAGTAACATCTAACATATCTACAGCAGTTGTCACATAATGTTCAGAGAGGCAGATCATAGCAGTTGGTCTGTTCTGTTACAATTCTTCATTGTGGATAAGCAACTAATTAAGCTTACCCTCAGTCCTTCGATATTCTGATGTAATAAGGATAACTGATTTCGTGCACTGGCTGAATTAAAGGTGGATGAACCTAATTTTTCTGTCAATCTCTGAACATTTCCAGTTTCCATTATGAGCTGTTTGTATGAATTGTGTACATTAAAATTTGCTTTCTGGCTGCGTACTTTATCAATGTGAATGCCATTTTCAAACCTGTCTCTGAATATCTTTTGTTTCTGCCCTCCCTACCAAAAAAAATCTGCTGTTACGTTACTTGTAATCACTGTTACTTTACCACATTTCACAGTGCCCTCCTTAAGTTATCTGCTATTAACGCTCACAGTTTACCCTTCCCTTTCCAGCTGAGCTGAAGGCCATGTCTAGTATAGTCCCACCTACTGATAGCGTCAAGAGGAACCACACCAATATGAGATCCCATACCTAATCCAAGCAGCCGTTCCACCTCTAAATTAACTCTCCTAATAGAAGAGTTTAAATGAGGAAGGTCACTGCGCCTTAGAACAGACTAAAGCCCAACACCAGCATGTCTCGTTGCTGAAGCTATCTTTACCAGGTCACCCCCAATTAAATAATTAGCGTTCCTCTCGATACTGTTGTCTGCCCCACCCACTATTAACACGGTGTCTTCCTTTGTGAAGTCTTTTCTAAGTGAACCTACATCGTCTATCACCTGACCAAGATTTGCAGTAGGTGTTAAAAAAACTTGTGATCTGGTAACCTGACCCTAATTCGTCCTGCAACAGTTGTCCAACATCTCTACCATGTTTCCAAGTGTGATAGCAGAACAAAGCTCTTTTCCACGTTAACGACGAAACTGTCTAATAATGTGCTCTCCCTGTTTCTTCTATAACCTGTTGTCAGTTCCCACCCACCTTTTCCCTTTTCCCCCCTTAACCTTTCCAGACCAAGTTCAGCCAGAAGGGCAGGAATCTTCTCCTCCTGTTCCACTAACTTCCCATCTCTACAGCATATACTACAAAATCAATGAGCCTTGTTTATTTCTCTAATTCCTACGCCCCTACAATAACCGATATGAAAGAAACTGCAACAACCTTCACACTACACCCTGGAACTATACACTTTTCACTCATGGTAAACAAGTCTTAGCTCTAGTCTAAATTAAACAAGAATAACTTTTTGGACTACTGAATTAGTATATTAAATTTCCCAGGAAGACTAGGCCTAAAGTTTGGATGCTAATGCAAAACTTCTGGAGAAAGAGAAACGATTAAATCTGTATTGTTAACGTGATGAAACGAAAGTAAACAAAGAACTGAGGTGATGGTAACTCTGAATCTACAGCGCGACAGATTGAAAAGATAATGTGCGTTACTATAATCAGATAAAACTTAATAAAGTTTGAGAGATCTTTGAGCTTCCAGTTTATCATGAAGATACTGGCGCATCCCTAATAAGAGAATAATCCTAAACATGCATTGCCGAAATAACTTAATTACTTCGCCTCAGTTTCGCCACGGATAGTAATTGAAGTGATCTCGCCCAATTCTTCCACGATTGTAGGATCTCCAGGCCAGCTTAGAGCGCTACCAGGCAATGCCAGTGGACCGCCCAAGTCAGAACAGAGAATGAAACTCCTTGAAACACGGTATCAAGTTATAGAATGGCGAATGCTATTTCAAATCAAATGGACTCGTGGCCGTTAATCCGCGAAGGCTTTCCATGCGTGGGAACAGAAACTGACACCCCAAAGACATAAAATCGTATCAGTAAGCGTACAAAGTAATTGCCTGAAGAGCTTATGTCGATCACACGAACGTATGTACGGCTACAGAAGAATCGCACAAAGTGGTACAAAGATGCAGAATGAGATTTTCACTTTGCAGCGGAGTGTGCGCTGATATGAAAGTTCCTGGCAAATTAAAACTGTGTGCCGGACCGAGAAACGTACTCGGGACCTTTACCTTTCGCGGGCAAGTGCTCTACCTTCTGAGCTACCTAAGCACGACTCACGCCCAGTCCTCACAGCTTCATTTCTGCCAGTGTCTCGCCTCTTTCTTTCCAAACTTCACGGAAGTTCTCCTGCGAACCGAGTTCGTGTCTCGTTTTGCTACAAAGATAATTGTCGCAAGCTACTGAAAGCTAACTATAGAGATAATAAATGAAACTGCCGAATGAACAGGCAACTTTCAGTGTGTAAGAGGGTAAAATACAGAACTCGTACGTTAACAGTGCTAATAATCCTGATCCTTATTGTGTGGGACAACCGTGGCCTTACGGGAGATGTATGCATTGAATTTTTTCGTTAGGTCCGAGAATTCGTATATCTATTATGTGAATAGCAGACGCTTTCCCTAGACGAACGATCAGTTGATTTCCAAGACCTGTCTCTGGAGTATTTCCAAGACCTGTCTCTGGTGCCTGCCTTGAACGACCTTCATGGCAGGCATTTATGAGTTATTTGTTATAAGCTGTTCGACTGCGGTTGCGAGGTCACTTTGACAGTCATCTCCTTTAAAATTTGTTCCCTCGAGATCAGCAGTGGTATCATCTTCCGCCGTAGTTCTAGTACGGGCTTGACTGTTCATTCCTCGTAGGTAAATAGTCGTGATTCTCTCTGCATAAAAGTGTTTTGTCAACAGTTGAAATCAAGAAGGCTGCGTAGTTCCATTACAAAACATAAAAACATCTACCAGCCTCTAATTTGAAGACTTTTCGTTTAACGCATTTCATTGTGCCTGTTCCGAACTTTTGTTCATTACGAGGTGGCTTAATTGCAGTACGAACTACAGATCGCATGTTGGGTGTTTTGCGAGCCATGGTGCACTATAGTGAAAATATTTTTACTGATAAATACCCAAAACGGAAATGGGAATAAATCAAAAGTAGAAATTACATAATAGCTTGTACGGCACAAGTACTTTCAGTTAACGTATCCTGACTGCTTTGAAGGAATGCATTTTTATTACTTTCTGTGTAAAAGGCTTCACTATCGTTTTAGACACACCTCAATACTACAAAAACAATTTATAAAAGTCAGAGTAAAAGGTAGGTCACCTTTGCCCTTTCTGCATCGGAAAATATGTCACCATAACCTCACGTGTTCTACATGTACCGATAGCTTATAAAAACGCTACATTGCTTACATTAGGTGCCAGATACGAACTGAAAGGTATGAAATTAATATCAACATCTATCCGCTAATTACAAATAAACAGTGCACTGTGAACTTTCCAGTGGTGGCCAAACACGTTAAGTGGCTGTAGTTTGTCGAAAAATCATAGGTTTTTAGTTTATATACGATAGACCCGTGGTCTAGGGGTAGCGTCTTTGATTCACAATCAAAACGTCTTCGGTCCTGGGTTCGATCCCCGCCACTGCCTAAATTTTGATAAATAATAAGCATTGGCGGCCGAAGACTTCCGGCATAAGAAGTCAGCCTCATTCTGCCAACGGCCTTGTCAAAGACGGCGGGGGAGCGGATAGAGGTTCAGGGCACTCTCTTGTCCTAGGGGTGGGAAATTGCCCCTAAAGGCGGAAGAATCAGCAATGATCAACGACATGAGGATGCAGAATGCAATGGAAACCACTGCATTAAAGGCACGTAACGTGTATCCACAGGACATGTGGCCTGTAATTGAAGAAGTGTCATGATGATCTCCCCATTGGCAAAGCATTCCGGAATTGTCCCCCATTCGGATCTCCGGGAGGGGGCTGCCAAGGGGGAGGTTACTATGAGAAAAAGATTGAATAATCAACGAAAGGATAACGTTCTACGAGTCGGGGCGTGGAATGTCAGAAGCTAGAACGTGGTAGGGAAACTAGAAAACCTGAAAAGGGAAATGCAAAGACTCAATATAGATATAGTAGGGGTCAGTGAAGTGAAGTGGAAGGAAGACAAGGATTTCTGGTCAGATGAGTATCGGGTAATATCAACAGCAGCAGAAAATGGTATAAGAGGTGTAGGATTCGTTATGAATAGAAAGGTAGGGCAGAGGGTGTGTTACTGTGAACAGTTCAGTGACCGGGTTGTTTTAATCAGAATCGACAGCAGACCAACACCGACAACGATAGTTCAGGTATACATGCCGACGTCGCAAGCTGAACAGATAGAGAAAGTGTATGAGGATATTGAAAGGGTAATGCAGTATGTAAAGGGGGACGAAAATTTAATAGTCATGGGCGACTGGAATGCAGTTGTAGGGGAAGGAGTAGAAGAAAAGGTTACAGGAGAATATGGGCTTGGGACAAGGAATGAAAGAGGAGAAAGACTAATTGAGTTCTGTAACGCGTTTCAGCTAGAAATAGCGAATACCCTGTTCAAGAATCACAAGAGGAGGAGGTATAATTGGAAAAGGCCGGGAGATACGGGAAGATTTCAATTAGATTACATCATGGTCAGACAGAGATTCCGAAATCAGATACTGGATTGTAAGGCGTACCCAGCAGCAGATATAGACTCAGATCACAATAGAGTAGTGATAAAGAGTAGGCTGAAGTTCAAGAGATTAGTCAGGAAGAATCAATATGCAAAGAAGTGGGATACGGAAGTACAAAGAAATGACGAGATACGTTTGAAGTTCTCTAACGCTATAGATACAGTAATAAGGAATAGCGCAGTAGGCAGTACAGTTGAAGAGGAATGGACGTCTCTAAAAAGGGCCATCACAGAAGTTGGGAAGGAAAACATAGGTACAAAGAAGGTAGCTGCGAAGAAACCATGGGTAACAGAAGAAATACTTCAGTTGATTGATGAAAGGAGGAAGTACAAACATGTTCCGGGAAAATCAGGAATACAGAAATACAAGTCGCTGAGGAATGAAATAAATAGGAAGTGCAGGGAAGCTAAGACGAAATGGCTGCAGGAAAAATGTGAAGACATCGAAACAGATATGATTGTCGGAAGGACAGACTCAGTATACAGGAAAGCCAAAACAACCTTTGGTGACATTAAAAGCAACGGTGGTAACATTAAGAGTGCAACGGGAATTCCACTGTTAAATGCAGAGGAGAGAGCAGATAGGTGGAAAGAATATATTGAAAGTCTCTATGAGGGTGAACATTTGTCTGATATGATAGAAGAAGAAACAGGAGTCGATTTAGAAGAGATAGGGGATCCAGTAGTAGAATCGGAATTTAAAAGAGCTTTGGAGGACTTACGGTCAAATAAGGCAAAAGGGATAGATAACATTCCATCAGAATTCCTAAAATCATTGGGGGAAGTGGCAACAAAACGACTATTCACGTTGGTGTGTAGAATATATGAGTCTGGCGACATACCATCTGACTTTCGGAAAAGCATCATCCACAGAATTCCGAAGACGGCAAGAGCTGACAAGGCGAGAATTATCGCACACTCAGCTTAACAGCTCATGCGTCGGAGCTGCTTACAAGAACAATATACAGAAGAATGGAAAAGAAAATTGATAATGCGCTCGGTGACGATCAGTTTGGCTTTAGGAAAAGTAAAGGGACGAGAGAGGCAATTCTGACGTTACGGCTAATAATGGAAGCAAGGCTAAAGAAAAATCAAGACACTTTCATAGGATTTGTCGACCTGGAAAAAGCGTTCGACAATATAAAATGGTGCAAGCTGTTCGAGATTCTGAAAAAAGTAGGGGTAAGCTATAGGGAGAGACGGGTCATATATATGGGAATAATAAGAGTGGACGATCAAGAACGAAGTGCTCGTATTAAGAAGAGTGTAAGACAAGGCTGTAGCCTTTCGCCTCTACTCTTCAATCTGTACATCGAGGAAGCAATGATGGAAATAAAAGAAAGGTTCAGGAGTGGATTTAAAATACAAGGTGAAAAGATATCAATGATACCATTCGCTGATGACATTGCTATCCTGAGTGAAAGTGAAGAAGAATTAAATGATCTGCTGAACGGAATGAACAGTCTAATGAGTACACGGTATGGTTTGAGAGTAAATCGGAGAAAGACGAAGGTAATGAGAAGTAGTAGAAATGAGAACAGCGAGAAACTTAACATCAGGATTGATGGTCACGAAGTCAATGAAGTTAAGGAATTCTGCTACCTAGGCAGTAAAATAACCAATGACGGACGGAGCAAGGAGGACATCAAAAGCAGACTCGTTATGGCAAAAAAGGCATTTCTGGCCAAGAGAAGTCTACTAATATCAAATACCGGCCATAATTTGAGGAAGAAATTTCTGAGGATGTACGTCTGGAGTACAGCATTGTATGGTAGTGAAACATGGACTGTGGGGAAACCGGAACAGAAGAGAATCGAAGCATTTGAGATGTGGTGCTATAGACGAATGTTGAAAATTAGGTGGACTGAAAAGGTAAGGAATGAGGAGGTTCTACGCAGAATCGGAGAAGAAAGGAATATGTGGAAAACACTGATAAGGAGAAGGGATAGGATGATAGGATATCTGCTAAGACATGAGGGAATCACTTCCATGGTACTAGAGGGAGCTGTAGAGGGCAAAAACTGTAGAGGAAGACAGAGATTGGAATACGTCAAGCAAATAATTGAGGACGTAGGTTGCAAGTGCTACTCTGAGATGAAGAGGTTAGCACAGGAAAGGAATTCGTGGCGAGCCGCATCAAATCAGTCAGTAGACTGATGACCAAAAAAAAAAGTCTATATAAGCAATTCATTTATTTTTCCTGCTGGCTACGGGTATATGAGACAGCTGTTTGGGAAGCGAGAGGCGACTGAGCGCCAGGGGATGACCTGAAGAAGGTACTGTGTGTGGAAACCGATAACCATGAGACAAAATAAGTAAACTGCGACTATAGAGTAAAATACATACTTATTGGTGGTTGTTCCCCAGGCAGTATGTCGGAATTACGGCATAGTGTTTTGGCTCATCAGTGTATATGGTGTCCGCAACTTTTCGTCTAGCGACTAGTGTTGCTGCCTCTGGATCACGGGGTTCCGGCTTCGATTCCCGGCCCGTTTGGGTATTTTCTCTGCCCGGGTACTGGGTGTGTTGTCCTCATCATTTCATCATCATCATCATTCGTGACAGTGGCTAGACTTGACTGTGTAAAAAATTGGACTGTGTAAAAGTTGGAATTTTGTGAGGGCGCTGATGACTGCGCAGTTGAGCGCCCCACAAACCAAACATCATCATCATCTGTGTGTATGGTAATGCAGACTTTCTTGGTGGATTTCACTGATGAGATCTTCTCGGGGTATCAGACGAGTGCGGCCACTTGGCCGATATCCTGAGGAGATCTCATTAAAGCTTTAATATACTGCCATCACAAGGCTGCGGCTGTTGCGCCTAATCCTTTCATTTGGTGCTGATTACAAATGCTGCAATCAAGCGATTTTCAATTATTAACTAACATAATTAATCTAGATTAGTATCTAAAGGTGGGTAGGAAAATAAATCCTTGTCGGCATAAATAAACTTCCAAAGTGGGCCCAAGAGTTGATCACTAAAATACACGGTCCAGTCACATTAAAGTGACCGCTCTTCAATGTGCAATAACCACTCACAAACGGCATGTGGCAGCACTAGCAATGGAGGGTACATAAAGAGTGTCGGATGGGAGGGAGAAGGGGAGAGGGCGGAAGAACAGAGCAGTCCCTGTTGTAATGCGGAAACGGAGCGATTTATTTGACACACGAAAGGGCATGACCATTGGCTTTTCGGTTAGAGGGTGGAAGCATTTGCAGAAAGGCTAAGTTTAGAAACTGTTCGCGTGCCGCTGTGGTTAAAGTATACCGTGCACGACAAAACCGGCGCCGAAGCAACTGTTTTGCGCCACAGGCCGTCGATCACAGGGGTGAACGACAGCTGCTGAGATGTGTAAGGGCGAATGGACGTGCAACCTTTGATCAACTGACCGTCCAGATGAACCAAGGCCATACCAACAGTGTTTCCTCAACGACTGTTCAGCGAACAACGACCGTTCAGCGAACGTTGCTGCATATGGGAGTCCACAGCTAGCGCCTGATTCATGCACCCATGCTGCCTGCCTTTCACCGGCGACAAAAGCAGGAATTTTGAAGCCAGTACCGCAAGTGGACGTCCAGTGATTGGCAACAAGTGGCCTTTTCCTATGAAACACTTTCTATGGTCTATCTGCATGAAACGTCTGAAAGCAAAAACGCTGCAACAATCGTCGGAAGGGTCAAGACCGGAAGAGAGAGCTTTATGATCTGGAGAATGTCTTCGTGGCACTCGTTATTCTGGAAGACACAATGGATCAACAAAAGTACGCATCTATCCTTGGGGACCATATCCACCCCTACATGCTGTATGCATTTCCCTGCTTCGACAGACTCCACCAGCAGGACAATGCAACATGTGACATGGCTCGAAGTGTACATGCGTGGTTCGAAGTGCACCACAATGATTTCACCGTACTCCCCTGTTCGCCATGGGTCCGGACCCCTATCGGTACTAGGACTGTTGATAGTTTTAAAAATATTCGAATCCGACATATCAATATTGAATAAAATATCATTATCGGCCCTCGGCATATAGAAAAAATATATCGACGGAAAAAATGTCGGCGCACGAAAATGTCTGCTGCACACTGTAAATATACTGTTCGTTTTAGAGCTGCATATTTAAGCACTGACTTATTACTAGATATTCTGTAGATCAACAAGCTAGCAGCTTGATTATCCTCCATATACCAAGAATTGAAAGGAAATCGATGAACGTTCAGGCTTCACTATAACCACTTTGCTAACCACTGTAACTGCGTGTAAGGGGCACAATGAAAGATGTCAGATGGGACCGCCGTTCAGTTTCGTCACATATCGCATTTGTCCCGAAACTTCATGTCGACTTTCCTGTTCTTTCATTTCATTAAACACCAGCGACCTAGCAGCTGTAGTGTCAAAACTGAGTGATGAAGTTAAACGTTGCAGTTTCTGTTGGCAGCGCCGACCAACGATTACGTCAGCATTCGCGCTCATACGTCTCCGCCCATCGCAAAGACCAGTCTTGCCCTTAGATTTTTGTTCATCATTTCCAGCAACTGTTTTTGAAGAATGCCGATGTGAATAAACAGCACACTACTGGTGTTGTATTTCTTTACATCGGAAATCTTGTTATTGCATTCACACTGCCACCTCCCCCACTCCTCCGCCACCCATTCATTCAGATTTCTTCTTTGTGCTTCTATACTTCCTTCTCACACTCAAAGAGAAAAACTGGTCCTGATGAAAACTCAAAAACTACTAAGGCCAGTAAGACTCTTTCACATAGTGAAAGTAAAATCATGTTTTGCTACAATTTCAAAAGAATCGTTTCAAATATTTACCGAAAATTTCCAAAAGAAATATAATACAAAAAAAGTATTGGCACTCTATATTGCGATATATCGGGGAGAAAATATCGGAGCTGCAATTCCATATATTTTGTAAAATGCAGCCAAATATCGATATTTTATCAACACCGCCAGCCGGTACCATTCTGTACCTAACTGACTCTATTCATTCGCGTCTCGCAGCGGTCTGCGCTACAAATTGAGGTTATCTAGACTTTTGACAGGTGGTCACATTAATGTGACTGGACACTGTATGTCAGTATTTTCTGTAACTTGCAGGTATTCGCAGTATTACCTTGTCGGTCAGTAAGTACTTCATTATACGGAAGTCTTTGACCAGTATTACGCATCTTTTGCAAGATACAAAGGAAAACAATTTAGTAGATTTTTTTCTGACGCAATGTGTAAATGGGCGGACTATGGTACCACCTGCCCCACGTGGAATATTACCGCCTCAGGGACGGCGAATGGTACGCCAGTCAGCAGTAAGAGAAGTTATCCCAAGGGAAAGCGTCTTCATTATGTCTGGCATTAAGATGTTTGACTGTATAACGTTATTGCTTCGTAATAAGTGGATATTGATAGTTACTACTCGTTTGTTTTAGATGACCTAGAGTTCCTTTAAGTAACCGTTGTGGTAAGTAAAATATTTATAGCTGAGTTATAGCTTCGCAGTCGATTACGTCTGCATCTTTGCTGAAAGTGGTGTTGCAAAAGTCAGTTTTGCTGCCAATAGTACATGACTACGCGACAACAGAGACGCTACATTACAAACGCAGTCATAGATTCGTTAGAGAAATCTTCGGCTTTTTATAAGAAGATGAAATATGACAGTTACCGTTAAAACTTTGCACAATTAAAATGTATTGTAGCTTACGCATTGTACACAAGTTTTACGTAACGCATCGATTCTCTTCTGTTCCGGTTTCCCCATAGTCTGTGCTTCACTACCATACAACGCTGTGCTCCGAACGTACTTTCTCAGAAATTTAATTCTCACATTAAAGCCTATGTTTGATCCTTGTGTCTTCTCTGAGCTAGAAACGCCCTTTTTGACAGTGCTAGTCTGATACATAGTGCCTACAGGAAAATTAAACAGACCTTTGGAGAAAAGAAAACCACTTGCATAAATATCAAGAGCTCAGATGGAAACCCAGTTCTAAGCAAAGAAGGGAAAGCAGAAAGGTGGAAGGAGTATATAGAGGGTCTATACAGGGGCGATGTTCTTGAGGACAATATTATGGAAATGGAAGAGGAGGTAGATGAAGATGATATGGGAGATATGATACTGCGTGAAGAGTTTGACAGAGCAGTGAAAGACCTAAGTCGAAACAAGGCCCTGGGAGTAGACAACATTCCATTAGAACTACTGATAGCCTTGGGAGAGCCAGCCCTGACAAAACTCCACCATCTGGTGAGCAAGATGTATGAGACAGGCGAAATTCCCTCAAACTTCAAGAAGAATATAATAATTACAATCCCAAAGAAAGCAGATGTTGACAGATGTGAAAATTACCGAACTATCAGTTTAATAAGTCACAGCTGCAAAATACTAACACCAATTCTTTACAGACGAATGGAAAAACTCGTAGAAGCCGACCTCGGGGAAGATCAGTTTGGATTCCGTAGAAATATAGGAACACGTGAGGCAATACTGACCCTACGACTTATCTTAGAAGCTAGATTAAGAAAAGGGAGTGAGACAGGCTTGTAGTCTCTCCCCGATGTTATTCAATCTGTATATTGAGCAAGCAGTAAAGGAAACAAAAGAAAAGTTTGGAGTAGGTATTAAAATCCATGGGGAAGACATAAAAACTTTGAGGTTCGCCGGTGACCTTGTAATTCTGTCAGAGACAGCAAAGGACTTGGAAGAGCAGTTGAACGGAATGGACAGTGTCTTGAAATGAGGGTATAAGATGAACATCAACAAAAGCAAAACGAGGATAATGGAATGTAATCGAATTAAGTTGGGTGATGCTGAGGGAATTAGATTAGGAAATGAGACACTTAAAGTAGTAAAGGAGTTTTGCTATTTGGGGAGCAAACTAACTGATGATGGTCGAAGTAGAGAGGATATAAAATGTAGACTCGCAATGACAAGGAAAGCGTTTCTGAAGAAGAGAAATTTTTTAACATCGAGTATTGATTTAAGTGTCAGAAAGTTGTTTCTGAAAGTATTTGTATGGAGTGTAGCCATGTATGGAAGTGAAACTTGGATCATAAATATTTTAGACAAGAAGAAAATAGAAGCTTTTGAAATGTGGTGCTACAGAAGAATGCTGAAGATTAGATGGGTAGATCACATAACTAATGAGGAGGTATTGAATAGAATTGGGGAGAAGAGGAGTTTGTGGCACAACTTGACCAGAAGAAGGGATCGGTTGGTAGGACATGTTCTGAGGCATCAAGGGATCGCCAATATAGTACTGGAGAGCAGCGTGGAGGGTAAAAATCGTAGAGGGAGACCAAGAGATGAATACACTAAGCAGATTCAGAAGGAAGTAGGCTGCATTAGGTACTGGGAGATGAAGAAGCTTGCACAGGATAGAGTAGCATGGAGAGCTGCATCAAACCAGTCTCAGGACTGAAGACCACAACAACAACAACAGTCTGCTTTTGATGTCCTCCTTGCTCCATCCATCATGGTTTATGTTCTTGCCTACGTAGCACAATTCCTTAATTTCTTTTACTTCGTAGTAACCAATCCTGATGTTAGGTTTCTCGCTGTTCTCATTTCTACTATCTTTCTTTAGTTTACTCTCAGTCCATATTCAGCACTACATAGATTGTTCATTCCATTCGGCATATCCTGTAATTCTTCTCCACTTTCACTGAGGATAGCAATGTTATCAGCGAATCTTATCATTAATACCCATGTCTCCGAGGATTGTCTGGTTGAAGGCATATGCGACACTCATCGGTGAAGAGAATATGATGACAGTCCTGAGCGGTCCATTCGGCATGTTGTTGGGCTCATCTGTACCGCGCTGAACGGTGTCATGGTTGCAAAGATGGATATCGCCATGAACGTCGGGAGTGAAGATGAGCATCATGCATCCTACTGCGCACTGTTTGAGTCCTAACACGACGTCTTGTGATTGCACGAAAAGCATTATTCAACATGGTGGCGTTGCTGAAAGGGTTCGTGCGAGCCATAATACGTAGGTAGCGGTCATGCACTGCAGTAGTACCCGTTGGGCGGCCTGAGCGAGACATGTTTTCGACAGTTCCTGTCTCTCTGCATCTCCTCCATGTCTGAACAACATCGTTTTTGGTTCACTCCGAGACGTCTGGACACTCCCCTTGCTGAGAGCCCTTCCTGGCACAAAGTAACAATGTGGACGCTATCGAACCGCGGTATTGACCGTCTAAGCATGGTTGAACTACAGACAACACGAGCCGTGTACCTCTTTCGTGGTGGAGTGACTGGAACTGATCGGCTGTCGGACCCCCTCCGTCTAATAGGCGCTGCTCATGTATGGTTGTTTACACCTTTGGGCGGGTATAGTGACATCTCTGAACAGTGAGAGGGAGCGTGTCTGTGATACAATATCCACAGTCAACGTCTATCTTCAGGAGTTCTGGGAAACGGGGAAAGGGGGTGAAAAACTTCTTTTGATGTCTGTATTTCCACCATTGCTTCTTCCATGTATAGCTTGAACAGCATAATACATTCCTGTCTTACGCCCTTTGTAACCCAAGCCCTTCGTTCTTGGTCTTCCACTCTTATTATTCCCTCTTGGCTCTTGTGCAAGTTGTATATTAATCATCTCTCCCTACAGCTTACCCCTTCTTTTCGCAGAATTTCCAGCATATTGCACCATTTGACTTCGTCGAATGCTTTTCTCAGGTCGACAAATCCTGTGAACGTGTCTTGAGTTTTCTTTGGTCTTGCTTCCATTTCAGCCGTAACGTCAGAACTGACTCTCTAGTGCCTTTAACGTTTCTGAGGCCAAACTAATCGCCATCTAATACATCTTCAATTTTCTTTTCCATTCTTCTGTACGTTATTCTTGTCAACAACTTTGGTGCATGAGCTGCTAAGATGACTGTGAGATAATTCTCCCACTTTTCAGCTCTTGCAGTCTTCGAAATTGTTTTAATGATGTTTTTCCGAAAGTTAGGTGGTATATCACAGACTCACATATTCCACATACCAAGCTGAAAAGGCGTTTTGTTGCCACATCCCCAGCCATATTAGAAAGTTAGGTGGTATATCACAGACTCACATATTCCACATACCAAGCTGAAAAGGCGTTTTGTTGCCACATCCCCAGCCATATTAGAAAATATGGTGGAATGTTATTCATCCCTTCTGCCTTCTACCAAAGCTCTTTTAAATTCCGATTCTAATACTGGATCCCAGAACTCTTCTATATCGACTCCTGTTTCTTCTTCTGTCCCATCATCACATAAGTCTTCTCCCTCATAGTGATATTTCATGTACGCTTTCCACCTACCAGCTCTCTTTGCTGCATTTAACAATGGAACTCTCATTGCACTCTTAATGTTACCGCCCTTCCTTTTAATTTCACCGAAGGTTGTTTTGACTTTCGTATATGATGAGTCAGTCCTTGCGACAATATTTTTCTTTTCGATTTCTTCACATTTTTCATGTTGCAACTTCGCCTTAGCTCTCCGCCACTTCCTTTTTATTCCATTCCTAAGTGACCTGTATTTCTGTATTCGTGTATTTTCCTGTACATTTTTTACTTCTTTTTTTCATCGTTCAACTGCAGTATCGATCAGCTGAGCTATCTCTTGTTACTCATGGTATCGTCGTAGTTTCTTTCTCTGCACCTACATTATTCATTCCAGCTTCTGTGATGGCCTTTTCAGAGATGTCCATTCCTCTTTAACTGAACTGCCTAATGAGCTATTCTTTATATCAGTATCTACAGCCTTGGAGAACTTCAAACATATCGCTTCATTCCTTGGTACTATGGTATCCCACTTCTTCCTAACTAGCATCTTGAACTTCAGCCTGCTCTTCATCATTACTAAATTGTGATCTCAGTTTATATCTGCTCCTGTGTACGCTTTGTAATCCAGTATATGATCTCTGAATCTCTGCCTGGCCATGATGTAATCTAGATGAAATCTTCGCTATCTCACGGCCTTTTCAAGTATACCTCTTCCTCTTGTGATTCTTGTACAGAGTATTCGCTATTACTACCTGAAAGTTACTGCAGAACTCAATTAGTCTGTCTCCTCTTTCAGTCCTTGTACTAAGCCCATATTGTCCAGCAACCCTTTCTTGTGCTCCTTCCGCTACAACGGCATTCCAGTCCCTCATGACTATTCGATTTTTATCTCTTTTTACGTATTGAATTACCCTTCAATATCCTCATATACTTTCTCTATGTGTTCGTCTTCAGCTTGCGACGTCGACATATATACCTGAACTATCTTTGCCGATGCTGGTTTTCTGTAGATTCTGATAAGAACAACGGTATCACTGAATTGTTCACATTAATTCAATTCCCGCCCTATCTTGCTACTCATAACTAATCCTACTCCTGTTATATCTTTTTGTGCAACTGCTGACTTTACCCTAGACTCTTCTAACCAGAATTCATTGTCATCTTTCCATTTCACTTAGCTGACTCTCACTGTATCTAGATTGTGCCTTAGCATTTCCCGTTTCAGATTTTCTAGCTTCCCTACCACGTTCAAGCTTCTGACATTCCGCGGTCCGACTCGTAGAACGTCATCCTTTCGTTGGTTATTCATTTTTTCTCATAGTCACCTCATCCATGGCAGTCCCCTCCCAGAGATTCGAATGAGGGACTATTCTGTAATCTTTTATCACTGGAGAGACTAGCATCACACTTTTCAGTTACATGCTGCATGTCCAGTGGATACACATTATGTGTCTTCAGTGCTGCTGTTTCCATTGTCTTCTGGACCCCCCATACCTTTGGTCATTGAAGATCCTTCAGCCTTCTGGGGAGGTTTCCCATCCCAAGGGGAAGAGAGTGCCCTGAACGTCTGTCGGCTCCTCCGCCGTCTTTGACAAGGCCGTTGGCTGAATGAAGGTGACTTTTTATGCTGGAAGTCTTCAGTCACCATGAATGAATTTTATTCAAAATTTGATCACTGGCTAGGCTCGAATCCAGGACCAAGCATGTTCTGATTACTAATGAAAGACGTGACCCCTAGACCACGGGTTACTAGCAATATTTGCTTAATAAAACAAATTAAATGGAATAAAGTGGATTTTTTTTTCTTTTGGGACTCAATGCATTTAACGTTGCAAAAGTTCCGCGACAAATAATATCGCCAACTCTCTTAAGTGTACTGAAGTACACTGTCTGATCAAAAGTATTTGAACATCTATTAGTGGACATGTAAATGTAGTGTGCCCACCCTTTGGCTACAAGACACTTTGACCACTGCTAGTGACACTTTCAGTGAGGTGTCTGAATGTCTGTACAGAAATGCCAGCCCATTGTATCTCAGGAGCCAAAACCAGCGAAGGTGGCGATGTTGGATATCGCGGTCTGGTCCGTAGTTGACGTTCTAACTCATCTCAAGGGTATCCCATTAGGTTCAGATCGGGACTCTCGGCAGATCGGTCCATATCATGAACATTGTTGTCTGCAACCTATGGTAACGTTCTCCAGGCGTTCGCCATACCCAAACCCTTCCATCGAATTTCCAAGGAGTACAGCGTGAATCACCGAATCGCTCGTTTCCACTAATCCACTGACCAGTGGAGTCACTCTTTGCATCATTTCAAGCATCGTTAAGCATTGACTGCAGATATGTTGGCTCATGAGGAGCTGCTCGATACTCTTACTCCAATCGTTTTTACCCCGCGCAGAGTCATTGTACTGTTTGGAATGCTGGAAGTAATTTGATGTTCACAAGTAATTCCTTCGGCTGATTTCACGTGATTTTATACACCCGCCATCCGCAATGAATGACGGTCTCTGTCCGTCTGTACACGAGGTCTGAATGACCTTGGTTAGCTTTGGTTGTTCTGTTTCGTTTGCACTTCACAGTTACTTAATGGACAGTCGACATGGGTGTCTTTAGAAGAGTTCTAGTGTCCCTGATGGATTGGTTACTCAGGTGACATCCAATGTTCATCCCACTTTCTAAGGCACTGCGCTCTACTGACCCACACGATCTACTACTAGCGCTACCACGATACTCGCTGCTTTTATACTAACGGGTCCCCGTCTCGAGACATCTAGTGGTCAATTCCACATTACGTAGGGATGTCCTGTTATTTTTTATCAGATGGTATAGATATCTTGAGATCTCGAAGTATGAAATCGTCTACGATTGACAGCAATCATTTCTTATCTTGAAATGCAATTGTTAAAAGTTGACAAATAGTTAGTTAGTCATGAGCCGCCAAGCTTGTTGTAGAACATTTGTCCATTGAACTACGTTCCTATCTTCGAGTCAGAAACTTTGGAGGCTCTTTCTGAATCCAGAAAGAGTGTCAGTAATGTAACTACTTCATTCAAACACAAATCACGTAATGGTTATAAACTCGTTGAGAAATGGGTGAGTTACACCGTGGTGTGATACACTATAATTACGTTTAACGAATATCAGTTTTCACTAACGTGTTTTTTTCGTTCCGACAAGTTCAAAGCACATTGAAAAGACTTTATCACATCAACTCTAGGCAGTTCCCGAAAGGATTGCAAATCAATAGGAGAATGTACAATTATACCAATCATCTACTAAAAATCGGTACAGAAATTAATTACTCAGTGTGAAATGTGTGCTGTGTGTCTTTGTTTCTACAGAAGGTTGTCTTGAAACAAAATTCGGTTCTTATCAGCGAGAGAACAATAATTTTACTATATATATATGGCCCAGATCTCCTGGCACAAGGTTGGACAACCAGAAAAATAATATATATATATATATATATATATATATATATATATATATATATATATATATATATATATATATCAGTCCACTCGTAAAATGATCATATGTATTAAATACAAGTGAACACAAAAATGAAATGAAGTCTAAATTTACGTATACTTGTGAATAAAGGTACTGTACCAGTATACGCATTTGTCTTCCCACCACACTAAAACCAAAAGCCGTTTCATCCATCATCCATGCAATAAAAATTCCAAAAGAAACATACTAGCCATACATATCATCTAAAAGACAAACCACATCACTATTTAGCCTGTGTGGAAGCCACACAACATGACAATAATTAGATCGTGAGTAAATCTAATACATTTGTTAAATGTGAGACTATAAACACGTCACAGCAATATATAAGTTGACAGCACATACACTATTACAATAAAAATTGTCGCAATTCCACGAGTCGTGTCCAGCGGAACTTAAGTTACGGTAATGTAAATCCATTTAAATTGACTATAATACCACTAAATGTGTCGCATATGACTAAAATAATTGCTCCTTAAAAAGAAGGAGACGTTCAAGGATATCTGGTCATAATTCTAGGGCTAACACACACAGTTCTACCACCAAGCACCTAACCAGAGGTCAATGACAGCAACGTTCGCGTCAGCTAGCTTCCTGACTAGCAGCCACTCAAAAAAGTACTCATGTATATTAGACACAAGTGAACACACAATAAAATAAAATTAAATTTAAAATTTCGCTTACTTATGAATAAATGTGCTGCAAGCAGTACACACATTCGTCTTTCAACTAAATCAATACTAAAAGCCGGTACATCCGTGTAGCAAATTTCGAAAGCACCATTCTGGCCATACATATCGTCTAACAGACGAACAACATTACTAACTGACCAGTGAGGAGTCCACACTACATGCGAATAATTAAATAGCTAGTAAATCCAATACTTCTGTTTCATGTAAGGCTATGAACGTGTAACGGCAATCTATTAATTGGCAATACATCCACTATTACAACAAAAATATTGGCAATGCCACACGTCATATCCAGTGGAACTTGAGTGAGAGTAAAAGCAAACCCATGTAAACTCGAAGACATGTGCGTAACCACTAAATGTGTAACGTATAACTAAAATAATTACATGTTAAAGATCGTTGTTCTTGGGTTGTTTCGTGGGAAGAGACCAAACTGCGAGGTCATCGGTCTCGTCGGATCAGGGAAGGACGGGGAAGGAAGTCGGCCGTGCCCTTTCAGAGGAACCATCCCGGCATTTGCCTGGAGCGATTCAGGGAAATCATGGAAAACCTAAATCAGGATGGCTGGACGCGGGATTGAACCATCGTCCTCCCGAATGCGAGTCCAGTGTGCGAACCACTGCGCCACCTCGCTCGGTATGTTAAAGAGAAGGAGACATTTACAGATACCTAGTTATAATATTAGGGCTATCATATACCGAGCACCCAATGTCCAATGACAACAACGTACAACACCAATATTGATCATTACCTGAAAACTCCCCTAAAGTACGCTACAAAGTATTTCTCATGAACGAAAGAAAGTGTGATCAGATAACCCGAACTAAGTCCAGTAACAATTGTAGCAAGAAACGACCAACTATCAATGAGTGTGGGTAAGAGGCATGTACCTAGAGAATGCTATAACAGTTATAAAAGATTGGAAACGTGGCCTGTAAAAATTAGTGGGTGAAAGAAAAGCTGAAGAACGGGTGAAAAGATAGAATTATCGAACAGTCACAGGACAGATTCTAATAGACACCCAACAAACCACAACTACAAATGATGTACCACTAATATCAGGACAAATAGAGACACGAACAATTATGAAGCTTTATCAAGAAACATATGTCAATAGAGAAGAGCCCTCCTCACTCATATACAAAAGGCACAAAAAAACGCAGAGAAAACTGAGGAACTCACCTTAGCTCATGATGAAGGGGTTATCAGGATCCATATATACGATGCATCAGTGGCCAACAGCACGTTCACGGAGATGACTTCCAGATCGAGGTAAAAGCAACGAATAACAGAAGGTACAACTCAAATAACCAGATTAAGTGAATGTCAGAAGTATGTGTAACTGTTACGTCGTCGTTCCAAATGCAAACTATCTACTTTCTGGAGAAACAATCAAAATAGAACATACAAAGATACGTGTCAACGAATACTTAAAGAAGTCGGTCGACCAAAAAACTGACAGAGTAAGAGTATCTCGCCATCGACATCAATAATCGCAAACAAAACCGTGCACAAGGAATATCATAACTGAAATATTTAGATAAAAGAATGAAGCACAGTAAAAGGTGTAGTCAAGAAAATAACAGAAATTAGTACTGGAAATTCGTAATGGTTCACATGAAAACAATGTGGGTCAATACAACGAGATTACATTAATAACGGTATGTACTGATTATAATGTCAAGTTAATTCTAACATTCAGGGTACAAACCATGGTTTATGTGCATAAGAAATTACGAAAATAGTCAAAGAATAGTTTGTTTTTCGACTCAGTTTGTTCGTTCAGCAAACAATTAAGTTGTTTACGGGAATGGATATAAATTTCCAGAACTTCTGTTATGTCCATTGTGCCTCCATTATCTACGAAGTGCAAAATTTTCAGATTCTCATCTACACTCCTGGAAATTGAAATAAGAACACCGTGAATTCATTGTCCCAGGAAGGGGAAACTTTATTGACACATTCCTGGGGTCAGATACATCACATGATCACACTGGCAGAACCACAGGCACATAGACACAGGCAACAGAGCATGCACAATGTCGGCACTAGTACAGTGTATATCCACCTTTCGCAGCAATGCAGGCTGCTATTCTCCCATGGAGACGATCGTAGAGATGCTGGATGTAGTCCTGTGGAACGGCTTGCCATGCCATTTCCACCTGGCGCCTCAGTTGGACCAGCGTTCGTGCTGGACGTGCAGACCGCGTGAGACGACGCTTCATCCAGTCCCAAACATGCTCAATGGGGGACAGATCCGGAGATCTTGCTGGCCAGGGTAGTTGACTTACACCTTCTAGAGCACTTTGGGTGACACGGGATACATGCGGACGTGCACTGTCTTGTTGGAACAGCAAGTTCCCTTGCCGGTCTAGGAATGGTAGAACGATGGGTTCGATGACGGTTTGGATGTACCGTGCACTATTCAGTGTCCCCTCGACGATCACCAGTGGTGTACGGCCAGTGTAGGAGATCGCTCCCCACACCATGATGCCGGGTGTTGGCCCTGTGTGCCCCGGTCGTATGCAGTCCTGATTGTGGCGCTCACCTGCACGGCGCCAAACACGCATACGACCATCATTGGCACCAAGGCAGAAGCGACTCTCATCGCTGAAGACGACACGTCTCCATTCATTCACGCCTGTCGCGACACCACTGGAGGCGGGCTGCACGATGTTGGGGCGTGAGCGGAAGACGGCCTAACGGTGTGCGGGACTGTAGCCCAGCTTCATGGAGACGGTTGCGAATGGTCCTCGCCGATACCCCAGGAGCAACAGTGTCCCTAATTTGCTGGGAAGTGGCGGTGCGGTCCCCTACGGCACTGCGTAGGATCCTACGGTCTTGGCGTGCATCTGTGCGTCGCTGCGGTCCGGTCCCAGGTCGACGGGCTCGTGCACCTTCCGCCGACCACTGGCGACAACATCGATGTACTGTGGAGACCTCACGCCCCACGTGTTGAGCAATTCGGCGGTACGTCCACCCGGCCTCCCGCATGCCCACTATACGCCCTCGCTCAAAGTCCGTCAACTGCACATACGGTTCACGTCCACGCTGTCGCGGCATGCTACCAGTGTTAAAGACTGCGATGGAGCTCCGTATGCCACGGCAAACTGGCTGACACTGACGGCGGCGGTGCACAAATGCTGCGCAGCTAGCGCCATTCGACGGCCAACACCGCGGTTCCTGGTGTGTCCGCTGTGCCGTGCGTGTGATCATTGCTTGTACAGCCCTCTCGCAGTGTCCGGAGCAAGTATGGTGGGTCTGACACACCGGTGTCAATGTGTTCTTTTTTCCATTTCCAGGAGTGTATATCAAAGGCATTACGCTTAGTTGTCTTTCAATGTTCTTTTCTCCCTTCGTCACCATTCTTCCCACCCACTACCTTATACAGGTCACGATTTCGCCATTTTATAAATGTTACAGCACTGACATTGACTAGGTATTGCCTCTTACCGACTCTCATTGATAGTTGGTCGTTTCATGACACAGTTGTTACTGGACTTACTTTGGGTTATCTGATCACTCTTGATTTGGTACGTGTTAAATAAGTTGTAGCGTGCTTTAGGAGATTTTCCAGGTAATGATCAATATTGATGTTGTACGTTGTTGTCATTGGACACTCGTTAGGTGCTCGGTATGTGATAGCCCTAGAATTATAACTAGATATCCCTGAATATCTCCTTCTCTTTAACAAGCAATGATTTTGGTCATATGTGACACATTTAGCGGTATATACTCAATTTTAAATGGATTTGCATTACCCTCACTTAAGTTCCGCTGGACACGACTCGTGGCATTGTGAGTGTTTTTAGATTCCTGTCACGTATTCATAGCCTTACATATAACAGATGTATTAGACTTACTTACCTAATTACTGTCATGTTGTGTGGCCTCCTCACAGGCCAGTTGATAATGTGGTTTGACTTTTAGGCGATATGTATGGCCAGTATGTTTCTTTTGGAATTTTTATTGCATGGCTGATATGTGTAATGGCTTGTGGGTTCAACGTGGTGGAAAGACCAATGTTTGTACGGGTACAACACATTTATTCACAAGTATATGTAATCTTAGATTTCGTTTTATTTTTGTGTTCACTTGTGTTTAATACATATGAGTATTTTTTTGAGTGGATTGCAAGGCAGAAAGCTTTTCTGATAATTCATGAATAAATACTGTTGAGTGATCCTTTATGATACAGTGCATCCTTGCAGCCTAGTTAGTATCTTTGTGGGTTATTGTTTCATTGCAGTACACGATAGATGGATGTATTCGCACATGAAAGTTGTTCCTATGAACAGTTCTTAGGTTTTTTTTTCTTCACATGTTCCACATTTGTTATGGTCATAGGTGGTGTCCTACATTTGGTCCACTGACACGTCTTGAACATTTGTTTTATGTGCATGACGTAAGTGTGCCTCTCAACGGTTTACACCTCTGTATTTTATACTCTGTTATAACACATAGATCCTGTTTCTTCTCTTTACCTGTTCCTGAGGTTGCAGTCTCTTTCATACATTTTATCATTTTCTACATTTATTTTGTCGTTCAGTAGGTTGTTCATGGTTGTGCGCATAATGTATCGTCCGACTGGCCAGTAAAAGTTATGGAATATATCTTTAAATAAGTTATTAACAAACAGTTTACTTGTACAAAGTAATGAGTGGAAATTCGTTATGGTGTACTTTAGGTATGTGACATTGGCTGTATCTGTCCATTCTACCAAATGATTACTATAAATTCACATGTAGAGTCTTGTCCTTCATTCTCATTCTTTTTTATATACAGACCTGAAGATGGTACACTGAAGCGCTAAGCAATACGTAAATGAGAACATAAGGACGGCTGTAGGTGTTTCATTTTCTTACAAATTATTTTTCTTGGTGTGATATAGTACCTTCACCTGGCTGTGTGTGAGTGCTGTGACATTATAGTTACATTCTGGTGTAGGTGAACGTGATAAGAGCAGTTATAATGTCATGATGTGTCTATTGTTTTTTAACTATGGGAGACTAAAGAGTTAGTTGATTCCTAAGCTAGGAAACAGCTTACTCCTTTCCAAACGCATCAAGGAAGCTGTTGAACTCAACGTCCTATCCGTGGGCTGGTGCACCGGCCAGTCTGATCGCGTATTTCCATGAATAATTCGTTTGTCACAGAGGAAAAATTGGAAATTTTTGGTAAGGGCTTATGGGACCAAACCGCTGAGGTCATCGCTCCCTAAGCTTACACACTACTTAACCTACCTTAAACTAACTTACGCTAAGGACCACACACACACACACACACACACACACACACACACACACACACACACACACAGCCCGAGGGAGGACTCGAACCTCCGACGGGGGGAGACGATCGGACCGTGACAAGACGCCTAGGCCGCGCGGCTACCCCGCGCATCGTTTGTCATAGATGGTACTGTCCAGAGTACATGACTAAATGGCTAGCGGCCTTCATGCGATGGTTCCTAGTTTCCGAGAAAATCGATTTTGAAGTTTTATGGTTACCTCCTACGCTCATAATGTTCGACGAAAGCCAAACGAACGAACGTAGCGTCGTGTTTAAGGTTCAGAGCTGCACGGGTTCAAACCTTCTCCATGCAATTTTGTTTCATTTCAATTTTATCGTACAGAGTACCATTAGATGGTATTTGTTATTCAAAAGTAGTCACTTTCAGAATACTAATGTCGTTAATACTTCATTACCACCAACTTTCTTGAAATGTTACAGAGAAGATTACGGATTAGCCTTACTCGCTATCGAATGCATCTCTTACTGTGTTACAACAGAATTCAGGATGGTTTTTCTTGCAGAAACAAGAGAAACAGAATTTTGTACAGTAGCTCACACAATTAATGAAAGCTACTGCCTTGCAGTCACTCAGATGTATCAGAAGTGATAACAGAAAATACAGTTTATTTGAATTCAAAAAAAATTTTCTTTCTTCGATCAATATGCTTATGTGATCATACCCTTGAAAGCAGAATCTCTAAACTTTTTTTTAATCTTCTTTCAGAGCACTCTCGGTTAGCCTTCAACAAGTTGGAGGATTTGGAATTTTTTTCGTTGAATTTTTAACCTCTGCGTAAAAATAAGCGGCAGAGAGTGCGTTCCTTCATCGAAGAAGCTGTGATCCTAAGCCGCTGCGCTACGCTAGTCCGTTCAGTAGAGACTAAGGTTGTGGATATAGGAGGGACGCATGGAACTTCAACATCAATTATCTGGGAAATTGGGGGTTATCGTATTAGAATCCGCTAGCCTCGTACTCAGGACAGGTAACTCTACAATATCCAGATGCTCATCAAAAACCGTGATTAACACGCCTGATTGTCTTGTTGTGATTGTGATTTTGAGGCGCTTTACCCTACTACTCTAGGCAAATGCTGGGCTGATTCTCAATTTTCGTTTCAGAGATAATAATAATGTCGTGTGACGAGAGCCTCCCGTCCCGTCGGTTAGACCGCTCGCCTGGTGCAAGTCTTTAGATTTGACGCCACTTCGGTGACTTGCGCGTCGATGGGGATGTAATGATGATGATTAGGACAACACAACACCCAATCCCTGAGTGGAGAAAAACTCCGACCCAGCCAGGAATCGAACCCGGGCTCTTAGGATTGACAGTCTGTCGCGCTGGCCACTCACACCCTTAAAATACGATAACACTCAAGACAAAGTTTATGGGATTCACAAGGCAAATTGCACACGCGACTTCACTCCCTTAGATCACCTTAACGACTGTGTCGTCAGGAAGAAAGATTAGATTTTATCGTTCCGTCGACATCTAGGTCATTGGAGCATAAGCTCGGACTGCGTCGGGGATTAGGAGTGAACACGCCCGGGTTCCCGGGTTCGATTCCCGGCGGGGTCAGGGATTTTCTCTGCCTCGTGATGGCTGGGTGTTGTGTGCTGTCCTTAGGTTAGTTAGGTTTAAGTAGTTCTAAGTTCTGGGGGACTGATGACCATAGATGTTAAGTCCCATAGTGCTCAGAGCCATTTGAACCATTTGAACCATTAGGAGTGAAATCGACCGTGTCCTTTGAAAGGCACCATTCCGGCGTTTACCCGAAGCGATTTAGGGAAATCACAGAAAACCTAAATCTGGATGCCTGGACAAGGATTTAAACCGTCGACCTCCAGAAAGCGAGTCAAGTGTTCTAACCACTGTGCAACCTCGTTCGATGTCCTCAGGAAGGGCATCCTGCCACGAAGTCACATAACAAACTTATGTTGAAATATCTGATTCTTCAGACATGCATGCATCTCTGAACGAAACGACATTGCGGCATAAGTATAACAAGCCTAGCTGGGCAAAAAGAAGATGATAATACTCACGCTGATCACGCTTGTCTCCTTAACTCTGTTGCGGGAATGCCAGTAACGTTGCGAGTAAGAGGGCTGTGGACCGTGTGGCATATGGAGATCTGAATATATCCAGGGAGCGTGCACAGATAGCCGACATGGTTGCTGGTTCAAATGGTTCAAATGGCTCTGAGCACTGTGGGACTCAACTGCTGTGGTCATAAGTCCCCTAGAACTTAGAACTACTTAAACCTAACTAACCTAAGGACATCACACACATCCATGCCCGAGGCAGGATTCGAACCTGCGACCGTAACGGTCGTGCGGTTCCAGACTGTAGCGCCTTTAACCGCTCGGCCACTTCGGCCGGCCATGGTTGCTGGCACGGTAGCCCAGCGTGTTCGATCAGAGGGGTGGCTGCCCTCTGCAATAAAAAAACTGAATGAGGTATTCAACGATGAGCTTGAATGGGCATCGTGGAACGTCCACCCAGACGAAAGGCCAAGAACAATGAAGGAAAAGTAAGAGGGGGAGGGGGATGGAAAAGAGTGAGAGAGAGACAGAGATGGTTAAGGGGATTGCTTTCATTAACTGGGAAGTCTGGATTCGAGTCCACGTACGGCCAAATTTTCATGTGTCACCAATAGGTAATATTTCCATAACAGATACAACTGATGTCAAAAGAATTAACAACTGACAGACAAATTTCATAATAAACTAAAATTTGTCAAATCCTGAAAGAGCGAACCCCTTACTAGAAGAGATAAACACTGTGGAAAAGAAAATTGTAACGTAAACCTACGTAGATCTGATGATGAACGTGTGTTGTAAATATACCACAATCACTGGTTGTTAATAAATAAATATGTTATCAAAGAAGTTAATTTAGTTCTAAGATTCTTTGACAAATGATAATTATCTTTATTGTCATACCTGCACTTCCTCAGTTCCAAGTTTTTGGTATTTCCGAAAGTCCAACAAACTAATGGTAAACCGTTTCGTATCGTGTACACCAGATACCAATAAAAATAAACAGACCAAGAATTTTTTAAAGCTGTCTATAACCTGTCGGGGCGTCGGAGCGGACAGTGGCCAGAACGTGACATACTCATTACACATTGCCCCGTGACAAGGTGCTGCAACTGGAGCAGTTAACACAACCCCCGCCCCCCCCCACCCCTCTCCCAGTACAACGGCTGCCCTGCTGTCTGGCAGCTGACGCGCGGCCCCGCTGTGTGGTGCTGTGGTGCTTGCCTGACAGGGCCGGTGGGTTTATGTACACAGCTGTACACGTCCGCCAGCGGCCAGAGATTTCACTTGTCAACAACACTCCGGCGGCCGGCGGGCCCGTACTTAACACATCCGTCAAGGTGGCACGCAGACCACAATGCGCGTGATTACAACTACCAGCTACAGCTTGTCAGTGCTAACAGAATTCCCACAATTCTGCCCGCTTGTGAGCGACGGACACGAACAGGCGCCAAAAGGTACAAAAATGGAGCCCCAGCTTCTCCACCATTTCCCATACACGAGCTATTTTAAAGTTCCTCTCACATGTGTAAACCGCGTCCGAAACTTCCGCACATCTCTTCAAATTTCGGGTATTTGTTCCACTTGTAAACAACCTTTAATGGGAAGTTCCAGTGTGGCATTTCCCTTTACTACCTTCATTCACAGGAAGATTCGTGGCCGGCCGAAGTGGCCGTGCGGTTAAAGGCGCTGCAGTCTGGAACTGCAAGACCGCTACGGTCGCAGGTTCGAATCCTGCCTCGGGCATGGTTGTTTGTGATGTCCTTAGGTTAGTTAAGTTTAACTAGTTCTAAGTTCTAGGGGACTAATGACCTCAGCAGATGAGTCCCATAGTGCTCAGAGCCATTTGAACCATTTTTTGAAGATTCGCGGAGATGACGCACCGTTTCAGTAATCTCCTTCTCTCCTCCAGTAAATATGCATTTGTTGGAAATTCTCAGGTGTCAGCATGCATTTCTTATGAGTGAAATTGTCCGTTTTGTGAAAAAAATGCCCCATATTCTTAAAATTCGCGTGAAACTAGTGAATATCTATTGTAGTACGCTAATTGGAACATCAGCACTTAGTTTCGTGTACAACTTGATCATTGGTGACAGGGAATCATCCGAATTCGAGCAGAAAAGAGGAGGACCTTTTTATCCATTCATTTTTTTTCTGATCAAATAGGCTACCCGGACCTTTCCTTGCTTTCAACAGACTCCCAGTGAGCTGTGAGCGGGGAATGATGATCCAGATTGGGAGTATTTCGCAGCGCATTTCTAGTGTCGGCAATTATCGTACAACCAAGAGATATTTCCCGAAAACTACCTTGATCCGATCCGTGTGACTGGAGTTACATTTAATTTAATTCAAATATATATCAGGCAAAAATGTGAAGACCTGGTGAGAGCATATGGGCACTGTGTGGACAAAAACAGAGTCGATGACTTGCTCAACATGTACTGCTGTGAAAATGATGCTGAGCGTTAATGTAGATCAAACTGAGAAAACCGATCACGAATTTCTTGAAAAAAAAATACTGACACACGATTCGTCAGAACTAATTCAAGGAAATATTGAAAAACTTAAATCAGGACGGAGATTTGAAACACCTCATATCTGCACGTGGTGGTAGAAACTGCAATGTAACCTTGATCCCTCTTACGGCCAGAGTCTGTAATGCGCCAGTCCCTAAGTTTGTCCACTGAAGATTGTTGGAATGTATTTGAGAAATAATTTCCGTTTTCGGCTGAAAAACCGAAAACCTCATGTACCGCCACCTCTTCAGTTCTCAAAAGGTAAGAGAAAGGGGGGGGGGGGTGGAAGGGGAGGAGTGGAGGGGGGGAAAAGGGAGAGGGTTCTGGTCACTGACTCTCCTGATGTACATCAGTATATTTCTATATTGTCTTTATTTTAGATTATGTCGACCCAGTGGTGATAATGGATGGTTCAAATGGCTCTGAGCACTAAGGGACTTAACATCTTAGGTCATCAGTCCCCTAGAACTTAGAACTACTTAAACCTAACTAACCTAAGGACATCACACACATCCATGCCCGAGGCAGGATTCGAACATGCGACCGTAGCGGTCGCGCGGTTCCAGACTGAAGCGCCTAGAACCGCTCGGCCACTCCGGCTGGTTCACTGCTGAAATCTAGTGGCCTCCAGATCACCAACTGCTGTACGAATTTCCATGCAGAAAGCCCTGACAAATAGTAGGCAGCACAAAAACACTTACAAACCGGTCGTCTAACCAACGACTGAAGAATTTTATTTCCATTAGTCTTCTGGCTAGTTTGATGCGGCTCCCACTAATTCCTCTCCCGTGCCAACATTTTCGTCTCAGAGTAACTCTTGCATTCGACGTCCTCATATGCTAGATGTGTTACAGGCTCTGACGTCCTCTACAGTTTTTACCCTCTGTACCCTCTACAGCTTCCTCTAGTACCATTGGCGTTATCCCCTGCTGTCTTAATAGATGCCCTACTAGCCTTTTCCTTCTTCTTGGCAGTGTTCCCATACATTCCATCCCTCGACAACCTCTCCATTTCTTACTTATCGGTGCACCTAATTATTCCACTATTAGTTACATTTTTCCGTTATTGGTTATATTTTTCAGTTGTCTTAAATGTACATAAGGTTGCACATCTTCGTCAGAAGTAAATCGACAGCCGCAATGTCTTTCTTCATGGGTCCAAAAAAACAGAAATCGCGTGGTGAGGGATCAGGACTATATTGAGAATGTGTAAAGACTTCCCAACACTTCTGCAGCGAAATTGCAACCATTTTGTAAATATGTATACTCTGACCAGGAAGCCACTTTGAGAATGTCAAAAACCTGAAAACAGTGTGACAGGGCTGCACATTGTCACTTTATTTATTTCATCTGTTAGCAGGGCACATTATGGGGAACGCCTGTTTAGATGAGGAAAAGCCCGGGGCCAAAATAGCTGGGATAAATGTAAATAACCTTAGATATGGAGACGATAACACACTGATGTCGGAAAGTGAAGAAGAGCTCCAGATCATCATACTGTGGGCGAAAGCAGAAAGGTTAAAGCTGGTATAATGTCAACTACACCTAGGCTATCATTTCATGGCATGTAGGACGAGTAACAATGGAGGGCACTATTTTCAATTATCTCGGCTCCAAGATTTCTTCTGATGGTGACTACGAAGAGGAAATCAAGAGGAGCTTGTTACGTAGCAGAAAGTCAATGTCCATCTTCGACAATGTTTAAGGAATAGAGACATAACTTTATAGCAACAAAGATCCGGATACTAAAGGCTATGGTATTTCCAGTTGTGCTGCGCGGATGAGAGTCCTGGACCTTAAGAAAGGTTGAACGGCATGGAATAGACACTACTGAGTTGCAGTGTTGGAGGAAACTCCTTAGAGTTCCGTAGACCGCACACAGAACAAGTAGGTTAGTATTACCGCACACAAAACAAGGCTTCTTCTTGGCAGGTCTGATGCTGAGAGAAAAACTAATCAAACGTGGGAAAATAATGATAAATCGTGATACTCTGGGTAAGATCGACAGCACAAGAAGAAGAGGACGGTGAAGGTTAAGATAGCTCGATGGCATCGCAGAAGCAATGGACTCCATACTGGAAAGTCTGCGGCAGAAAGTGCAGGATAGAAGTCATCGGAATGGCTTAGTTCATGAGTCACGGAGGGTCCGAATCAACTGATCGAAAAGAGAGAGAGATGCGTGGCACTTGACGGCGTAAAACATAATACTATGGAATATGAATAATCTTGCTGCCTCTTGGCGGTGCATACATCGAGGTGACAAAGTCATGGAATACCTCTTAACATCGCGTTGAACCTCCTCTTTTCCCGGCGTAGTGCAGCAACTCGTCATGACATGGACTCAAAAATGGTTCAAATGGCTCTAAGCACTATGGGACTTAACATCTGAGGTCATCAGTTCCCTAGACTTAGAACTACTTAAACCTAACTAACCTAAGGACATCACACACACCCATGCCCGAGGCAGGATTCGACCTGCGACCGAAGCAGCAGCACGTTTCCGGACAGAAGCCCCTAGAACTGCACGGCCGGCCGGAGTGGCCGAGCGGTTCTAGGCGCTACAGTCTGGAACCGAGCGTCCGCTATGGTCGCCGGTTCGAATCCTGCCTCGAATATGGATGTGTGTGATGTCCTTAGGTTAGTTAGGTTTAAGTAGTTCGAAGTTCTAGGGGCTGATGACCTCAGAAGTTAAGTCCCATAGTGTTCAGAGCCATTTGAATCCTTTTTTTTAGAACCGCACGGCCATAGCGTCCGGCGCCATGGACTCAATAAATCTTTGAAAGTCCCCTACAGAAATACTGAGCCATGCTGCCTCTATAGCAGTCCATCATTGCGGAGGTGTTGTCGGTGCAGGATTTTTTGCACGAACTGGCCTCTCGAATACGTCGTATAAATGTTCGATGGCATTCACATCGGTCGATATGGATGGCCAAATCATTCGTTCGAATTGCGCAGAATGTTCTTCAAATCACTAGCGAACAATTGCGATCCAGTGTCATAGCGCAATGTCATTCAGAATGTCCGTCGTTCTTTGGAACGTCATCAGTGATCGGTTCATTTGTATCAGAGGACCCAGCCCATTCCTTATCATTATGGATCCACAACCAGCTTCCACAGTGCCTTGTTAACACCTTGGGTCCATGGCTTGCAGCTCTACCATCGGCTCTTACCAACTGAAAATCTCATCTGACCAGGCCATCGTTTTCCAATCGTCTAGGGCCTAACCGATATGAACACGAGCTCAGCAGAGGCGCTTCAGGCGATGTCGTACTGTTAATAAAGGCACTAACGTCGATGGTCTGCTGCCATAGCCCGTTAACGCCAAATTTCGCAGACTGTCCTAACAGATAAGTTCTTTGAAGCTTCCTAGCAGATTAAACCTGTGTGCCGGACCTAGACTCGAAATCGGGACCTTTGCCTTTCGCGGGCAAGTGCTCTATCATCTGAGCTTCCTATGCTTGGGTAGCTAAGATGGCAGAGTACTTACCTGCGAAAGGCAAAGGTCCCGAGTTCGGGTCTCGGTCGGGCACACAGTTTTAATCTGCCATGAAGTTTCATATCAGCGCACACTCCGCTGCAGAGTGAAAACCTCATTCTGGAAACATCCTCCAGGCTGTGGTTAAGCCATGTCTCCGCAATATCTCTTCTTCCAGGAGTGCTAGTTCTGCAAGTTTCGCAGGAGAGTTTCTGTGAAGTTTGGAAAGTAGGAGACGAGGTACTGACGTAAGTAAAGCCGTGAGGTCGGGGAGTGAGTCGTGCTTGGGTAGCTTAGATGGTAGAGCACTTGCCCGCTAAAGGCAAAGGTCCCGAGTTCAAGTCTCGGTCCGGCACACAGTTTTAATCTACCAGGAAGTTTCATATCAGCGCACACTCCGCTGCAGAGTGACAATCTCATTCTAGATACGTTCTTTGTATGCCCCCATTGATTTCTGCAGTTTTTCACGTGGTACTGCTTGTCTCTTAGCACTGAAAACTCCAAGCACACGTTGCTGCTTGCGCTCGTTAAGTGAACGTTGGAAAACCTTTCACATGAATCGCCTGACAACAAATGACAGCTCTTGCAATGTACTGCCCTTTTATACCTTGTCTATGCGATACTATTGCCATCTATATTTGTGCATATCGCTACCCCGTGACTTCTGTCATCTCAGTATATACAGGGTGTTACAAAAAGGTACGGCCAAACTTTCAGGAAACATTCCTCACACACAAAGAAAGAAAATATGATATGTGGACATGTGTCCGGAAAAGCTTACTTTCCATGTTAGAGCTCATTTTTATTACTTCTCCCCAAATCACATTAATCATGGAATGGAAACACACAACAACAGAACGTACCAGTGTGACTTCAAACACTTTGTTACAGGATATGTTCAAAATGTCCTCCGTTAGCTAGGATATATGCATCTACCCTCCATCGCATGGAATCCCTGACGCGCTGATGCAGCCCTGGAGAATGGCGTATTATATCACAGCCGTACACAATACGAGCACAAGGAGTCTCTACATTTGGTACAGGGGTTGCGTAGACAAGAGCTTTCAAATGCCCTCATAAATGAAAGTCAAGAGGGTTGAGGTCAGGAGAGCGTGGAGGCCATGGAATTGGTCCGCCTCTACCAATCCACCGGTCCTCGAATCTGTTGTTGAGAAGCGTACGAACACTTCGACTGAAATGTGCAGGAGTTCCATCGTGTCACTTTATTTATTTCATCTGTTAGCAGGGCATATTATGTGGAACGCCTGTTTAGATGAGGAAAAGCCCGGGGCCAAAATAGCTGGGATAAATGTAAATAACCTTGGATATGGAGACGATAACACACTGATGTCGGAAAGTGAAGAAGAGCTCCAGATCATCATACTGTGGGCGAAAGCAGAAAGGTCGTTGTGTCGTACTTGTAAAGGCACATGTTCTAGCAGCACAGGTAGAGTATCCGGTATGAAATCATGATAACGTGCTCCATTGAGCGTAGGTGGATGAACATGGGGCCCAATCAAGACATCACCAACAATGCCTGCCCAAACGTTCACAGAAAATCTGTGTTGATGACGTGATTTTGCACAATTGCGTGATGATTTTCGTCAGCCCACACATCTTGATTGTGAAAATTTACAATTTGATCACGTTGGAATGAAGCCTCATCCGTAAAGAGAACATTTGCACTGAAATGAGGATTGACACATTGTTGGATGAACCATTCGCAGAAGTGTACCCGTGGAGGCCAATCAGCTGCTGATAGTGCCTGCACACGCTGCACATGGTACGGAAACAACTGGTTCTCCCGTAGCACTCTCCATACAGTGACGTGGTCGACGTTACCTTGTACAGCAGCAACTCCTCTGACGCTGACATTAGGGCTATCGTCATCTGCACGAAGAATTGCCTCGTCCATTGCAGGTGTCCTCGTCTTTCTAGGTCTTCCCCAGTCGCGAGTCATAGGCTGGAATGTTCCGTGCTCCCTAAGACGCAGATCAATTGTTTCGAACGTCTTCCTGTCGGGACACCTTCGTTCTGGAAATCTGTCCCGATACAAACGTACCGCGCCACGGCTATTGCCCCGTGCTAATCCATACATCAAATGGGGATCTGCCAACTCCGCATTTGTAAACATTGCACTGACTGCAAAACCTCGTCCGTGATGAACACTAACCTGTTGATGCTACGTACTGATGTGCTTGATGCTAGTACTGTAGAGCAATGAGGCGCATGTCAACACAAGCACAGAAGTCAACATTACCTTCCTTCAATTGGGCCAACTGGCGGTGAATCGAGGAAGTACAGTACATACTGACGAAACTGAGCTCTAACATGGAAATCAAGCGTTTCCCGACACATGTCCACATAACATCTTTTCTTTATGTGTGTGTGAGGAATGTTTCCTGAAAGTTGGGACGTACCTTTTTGTAACACCCTGTGTAGTCACTGTAACTGATTGTAATTGAGCAGATATTCGATCAATTGCCCTATAAACAGCGACTAAGACGTCTGTAGATAGTCCCCAGAGTACTGTAGTGCTTGCGCTGCAGGCACTGTACACAACTCTCTAATTGCTGGGTCATTACTGAATGTCCACAGAGCATCTTGCTTTGTGCCTGTCAAGAGAAGCATTTCTGTGTCCCCAGTACAGGACAGAAGCGAAGTAGGTCACAGACGATATTATTCCCCATTGGCTCTCCACACTTTCAGCAGACATGCAAAATGTGCTGGAGGAAGTGGTGCAGAAGCAGGAAGGGCTCTGTATTTGTGAGTCCCGTCTGGAGGCTCCTGCACACACCTTAGGGACACCATGCAGGTGGTTGTGCCTGTGGGCTGGTGGCCTCTCGTGGTATTTCTTGTGTACCTCTTGCTTGGTGCACAACATCAGCACACCTGAACGATCTTACGAATCTTCGTTCTTGTTGAACTCAGGCTGTTATTATGGCAAAAGATGGTGTTACACGGTATTATCGGGATGAGTCCTGGAGTGACTGATTTGGGTCCAATGTATTCATGTTTATAGGGTCTTTTTGCAGTTGACGCTTATGTTACTGCTTCTAAAATATGGGACATTTTTAAAGCACGTTGTATATTAATTAATGAGAGCTGTATGTGGGTAGAGAACTTTAGGATGGAATTATCTTTTTTGTAAGTGTCATTAGTATTTAACTATTTGCCTTTGCCACCTTAATTCCACGTGAAAAGCTATAGAAATGAGTTTGACCACTCACGAATCATCCGTTTGCAAGTTAAAGAGGGAATCATTCCTGATACGAATGGCTACTCCTTGCTTTGCCTTGCTATCGATTTTCTGCAGACGAAAAGGTATTTCTCTGGTTCTGTAGGCAACCATACACTTTTACCACGTCTCACAGTGGGATAAATGTATTAACAGTTACTGCAATTAATTTTAAAATAAGAAGCAGTTTTCTTGCTTTTTTCCTCTATGATAAGCTGCTCAGCAATCTCGCCCGCCCACTGCAGTAGACCTTACGAGTTAATAAACAAACTTAACAATGTTCTACCCCTGCAGTTTTTGTATTGGTTATCTATATATCTTCTGTGATGTAGGGAAGATGGCAGAGAATATGTTTTACTGCACGACAGTCATGGCCAAACTAAAGACTTCCAAGCACACTCGCACATACGGGAACTTGCTGCTGCTACTGAAATAACTACTCGTACTGTGAGCCAACCAGAACACCCTTCACTAAGATGTGAACAAAACTTCCAGCAGACTCGTGATCTTTCCTGTCTTCCAGGTTTTGATATTAGTTAGAAGTTATTGGTTCAAATGGCTCTGAGCACTATGGGACTTAACTTCTGAGGTCATCAGTTCCCTAGAACTTAGAACTACTTAAACCTAACTAACCTAAGGACATCACACACAACCAAGCCCGAGGCATCGGTCGCGCGGTTCCAGACTGTAGCGCCTAGAACCGCTCGGCCATACCGGCCGGCTAGAAGTTATTCTTTGTCGCTTCCAGCGCAATGCAGTTTCGTGCACACTGTCCGTCTTCGCTTCATGCTCCTGCTGAGCTGGGATGACAGACCGTCCTCCTCTGCTCCATACCTGCATGGAGAACAGCTCTCAGAAGATAACAACTTGACGCTTATTCGCATTTTCCACTATGTGAAACTTCCCTGTCACAAGTCAGCTAAAAGGTGCAATGCAGTTGTAATTACATAATTACAAGACTCCTTCACCGCACCAGTCCGCAGCTCGTGGTGTAGTGGCTAGCGTTGCTGTCTCTGGATCACGGGGTCCCGGGTTCGATTCCCAACCGGGTTGGGGATTGTCTCTGCCAGGGAACTGGGTGTTTGTGTTGTCCTCCTCCTCCTCCTCCTCATCATCATCATAATCATTCGTGACGGTGGCTAGATTGGATTGTATAAAAATTGTATTTGTGAAAATTGGGCCCTTTTACGGGCGCTGATGACCGCTCAATTAAGGCGCACTACTAACCAATCGTCATCATCATTTCACCGTACCAAGAAGAAAGGAGACACCGAAATAATTAGAAATTCAATAATTGGCAGTAATTCAATATTCCTCGCGCTTTTCTTGCATCGTTAGTCATTTGAGTTGGCTGAAATTTGGAATCTACATATTACATTACAAAAAAAAGGTTATGAGTCAATTTGGGAATAATCTGTCATGTAATAATAACTACTCAGATCGCTCCTCTGACCACGACTGATAACTGCAGTGCACTTCGGACGCTGCACAGCTGTTGTTCGTGGTCAAATACAACAGTGCAACCTACAGACTAGGCTCGCATCTGCGTTTTATGTTCAAGCATGCGTTTCTCACTGTTTTTCCATATTTCTGTCCATCTCCTGTAACTGTGTCTTTTAAGTTCACATTTTGCGATAACGTTATTAAATACAAATGTTGAGACAAGGAGGGAGTACATTTATCAGTACATTAGTATTTGTCTGGATGACAGCAAAGTTTACAGTGATTACCATTCCTTTGTGGCACTACCGTTTTTCATAAGAATTGACATTTTTCCTAACAGCTATCATCAAAAGTTGATAATGCCACACCGAAATTTGTATTCTTGTACACTTCGTTGCGATCAGGACGCATATCAGAATATTACAGATAGTTACCGTCGGCATCCAATAGTAGAAAAAATTAATTTACGCTATGATGATTGTGGTGAGCGTACTGTAAGGCATTCGGTACACACACCATCAGATTATTTGACTTGTCGCTCTAACAAAGTAGGCAAGTGTCAGCAATATGTCTCGTGGTCTTATCGTGGCATGTTTATCTTCTGCCGTTAGGTCAGACGATAGAAATGCCACTTGCACACTAAGAGTAGCAGATTGATGGTGACCAACTTCAAACAGAACTTGATTAATTTTCACACACATTTATTAAA
Organism: Schistocerca piceifrons; assembly: GCF_021461385.2. Taxonomy (NCBI): domain Eukaryota; kingdom Metazoa; phylum Arthropoda; class Insecta; order Orthoptera; family Acrididae; genus Schistocerca; species Schistocerca piceifrons. The sequence goes on along the minus strand of NC_060140.1, from coordinate 464,669,150 downwards.
ATAATAAAAAGCATAAACATTACGTAACTTGATTCTAGACGCTGTTTTCAATCGACAATCTGGAGTTCCTTTGGTCTTGGTACGTTAATCTTATTCTCACATATCTCTGATACTTGACAAAAGTGTCTATACATTTATCTTCATGGCTATGTACAGGAATATGGTAATCTTATTAGGCGCAGACTGAAACTTGACTACAGACTAATGCAGACAAATGCAGACTGACTGATCGGAGGTCTGTACACTCGTTTTAATACCTCGCGCGTTCATGTATCACTGCGCGAGTGTGATCCACGAGGAGAAAAGGTTCTACGTTAGCAGCAATCTCATTGGCTGCGTTACATATTAATACGCGGATCGGCGGAAGCAGAATTTGGTCCTCCTCTAAGGCAGCGCCATCTCGTAGTGCGGAGACGGACGAGCGCTGCGCCTGCGCTGTTGTGCTTAGCGGAGCGCGCTCTAGTGGGAAAGTTGTGTACGCGCTGACTACGCGGAACTAGGTACACAACAATGATACATAATACAAAGAGGAGATGGCGTACGTAAATCATTTTTCCGGCAGAAGTAACATGCAGCGTTGATTCTGTGACAGAACCTAGTTCCTCATATACTTTCAGTCGTGATTCCTGGTAATTAAGAAGGGGAAAAAGGGAAAAAAATAAAACGCTCTTAAGTACATTAAACTGAAAGGTGACGCATTTCTGAGAAGAGCACATTGTTTCATTAGCGCTATTTATGGTGAGGAACTTATAACCAAAGACGCTTTATGTGATTTTTTTAAATTGAATTACCTTCTTAAATACCAAGCCAGATGGCGCAGTGGTTAGCGCATGGACTCGCATTCGGGAGAGCGACTGTTAAATCGCTTTAGCAAATGCCGGTATGGTTTATGATTCCTTCGAAAGGGCACGACCGCCATTTTCCCCAAACCTTCCCTAATCCGATGCGTCCGATGATCTCGCTGCTTGGTCCCCTTGCCCGAATCAACCAACCAACCAATTTTCTTAATATTGCCAGTGCATCCCTGCGGTATAGGATGTGAGTATACGCTCTAGGTACTTCATTTGGTTACCAACAGACGCCATAAAGGAAATTTTCGTTCGTTTACGTTGCTTTATGATTAATTAAAATGTATCGCTCAATAAAAATATTCCCCTAGAACTTAGAACTACTTAAACGTAACTAACCTAAGGACATCACACACATCCATGCCCGAGGCAGGATTCGAACCTGCGACCGTAGCGGTCGCGCGGTTCCAGACTGTAGCGCCTAGAAGCGCTCGGCCACCCTGGCTGGCTTAGATTGCACAGTACTTCGGTGATGTGGCGGTTTCTTCACTCAGTGTTGCTTACAGTATACTTAAATACCGGGCAATTATAATTAAACTGACGGTGTTCCTAGTGGCGCAGTGGAGGCTGTATACAGCAGAGTCTGCAGCCACTACTTCAGCCATTCGCAACGGCAGAGTTAGATGAGTATGGTGAGAACGTCGAAGATTTGGGTGCGTCGTGAAGATGGGACCACAAACTAGCTCATTTCGTGATTGGTTTGGCCTAACCTATTTCACACTGGTAACTCACCTGACTTATTATGTCCTTACGCGAGGGAACTAGTGCTTGCAATTAACTTTCTGGCTCGGTTATTTCTGGTCTGGGGTTCGATTCTACTGATTCGTTGCACTCGCAATCATCAGCCTTTATGTGGGAACTTTTAATCACTCATGCCAAAGTGTTAACATCTCCTTTTATGAACATCGATGAGTCCTTGTGCATTCTACGCTGACTGTAAATCAATCCATATGTAATAATGAACCTTTACATTTTCGAAATAAATAACTTGAGCGTCACCTTTCCTTTCAGTCAGCAGTTAGATGAAAACCTCCTTTAATATATCTTTGTGCGCTGTGCACCTGTGTTGTCATATCTGTTAGGACCACCCGCATTGTCACTTCAGTTTTCAGTAGTTTCTGTTGTGCTGCGTTCTCATTAATTAATGCACATGTTTTGATGCGAGGGGCAATCTGTTTATTGATGAGGTCACCAGTTACAGATCTTACTAGCATCACAAGGGTATGATGAGCACCCAACAGTACTCTCACAATACGAACCAATTCTCCCACAATCGCAGGGAAAATGGTCAATTGTACGGGGGGAAGAACGCACTTTCCGACAGGCAGCTCAATCCACTCTTCTGGATATCTCAGCCAACAACGCCATACAAAATTTTAATTTTTTTCGCCTGCTAATTTATAACGTGTCATCCTACCACGCTGTGTACATTGGTTAGTACAGTTTATTATCTGTCCACGCTGTTGTTGCAGATTTAATGGACAGCAGGCAACTGGGACAGGTTTGCATACATGCAAACTGTGACTGTCTCGTACTTCCGTTCCTTCATTTAAATCATTGTTTACAGAAGCGCTGGTGACGGTTTATCCGTTTTACTTCGTTAATAGACATTTCCTTGTCTATTCTCTTTCTATGGTTACTTCTTGTTTTCGAGACTACGTTTCTCTCTAGTCTTCCAGCCTACAATCTGCCCTGACCTCATTCTGTGCCATCCATGCAACGAACATTTATATGGTCAATATGAAACACTATAAGAGGATTGCTGGTCACGAAGAAGACGTAGTTAAGGAATTCTACTATCTAGGCAGTAAAATAACCAATGACGGACGTAGCAAAAAGGACATCAAAAGCAGACTAGCAATGGCAAAAAGAGATTTCCTGGCTAAGAGAAGTCTACTAGTTCAAATATCGGCCTTATTTTGAGGAAGAAATTTCTGAAAATGTACGTCTGGAGCACAGTACTGATACATAGACTATGGGAAAACCGGAACGGAAAAAAAATAAAGCATTTGAGAGGTGATGCTACAGACAAATGTTGAAAATTAGATGGACTGAAACGGTAAGGAATGAGGAGATTCTGCGGGAAATCGAAAGAAATATGTGGAAAACACTGATAAGGAGGAGGGACAGGATGATAGCACATCTGTTAAGACATGAGGGAATGACTTCCATGGTATAGAGGGAGCTGTAATGGGCAAAAACTGTATCGGAAGACAGAAATTGGAATTCATCCAACATATAATTGAGGACGTAGGTTACAAGAGCTACTCTCAGATGAAGAGGTTGGCACAGGAGAGGAATTCGTGGCGGGTCGTATCAAACCAATCAGAAGACTGATGACCATAAAAAAAAAATAGAGGGCGAGGAGGAAAGTTCGGCTTGGATATGAAGACCACTCTTCATTTTTCAGTAGAACGTCTACAGTAAACAATATCTTAAACACTCTGATGCGGCGGGGTTCTGAAAGATTCACAGACAGTGGATGACGTCTCCAACATGGCAACCGTTTTGTCGTACGCAAGCACATGGGGCTATTTTCTTCAACCTTTCTCGAATCTCAGGTGCATGCGGTGTTCCCTTAAGATGACTGGTTCGTAAACACAAGGGGAAATACTGAAAAATTTGTAAGTTTTCTAAATAATGTACCTGAAAGAACAAGAGTAGTAAAGCCCTTTAATGCCTACCATCTTTCTACAGATTTTTCGGAAAATTTTGATTTATGAACCGCATCTTTTGGTCTCAGACTTTTCTGAATCGAATTTTGTGTTGCAAGTTACAATTCAGGACCCCTCTTCACACCTTTACGTCCTGCAGTACATCGTCTACTACTTCTCACACTTCACAGAAGCTCTATTGCGAACCTTGCAGAACTAGCACTCTTGGAACAAAGGATAATCCCGAGACCAAATCGCCCAACACAGGCAAAGGTCCCGAGTTCGAGTCTCGGTCCGGCACACGACGTTAATCTGCCAGGAAGTTTTACATCAGTGAAAACTCCGCTGCAAAGTGAAAATTTCATTCTGGAAACTCATTCTCTGCTTCTAAGAATCTCCTACGTTGAATGACGAAGTTCTGTGCATATTTATGGCAGCAGGCACTTCCATGAACACCATAACCTTAAAAACTGACCGTGCACCGCCACTGAAACATAGCAGAGCATCCAAACCATCTATTTTGAGTGCGTTTAGTCCTAGGGATCGGTGGCCATATACAGTTGGTAAAACTCTCATTTGATTTTGGCGCTCTGCAATGTACTGACGTCTCTAAAAATCTTGTATCACTAAGATATTAAGAGTAAAAAGTCATAAAAAACAAAGAAGTGAGAACAAAATTACGTTTTTAACAGAGCTGTCTGCATGACATGAGGGTATCGTCATGTGTGCAGACACTGTTAAATTCCTTCAATTTTTGGTGCATTCTTGAGTACTTTTTCCTAGAAGTAAACATTTTCTTGTTCAGAAAACTACAGACAATTTTTAAGAAAAAAATAAAAATCGATTTTTTGACACTTATTCAGCTACCAGTCCCTTAGGGACATTCAGATTTGTGCAAGTTTGCAGTCACGGCTTGGTGCATATTGGTTAGACCTCTACGGCAGTAGAAGGCAGCTGCGACATGCAGTATGCACAAGCATTAGCAGAACATTGTCTCTCTACTGGGATTTCGATTGATTTCTCCTGTACGAAGAATTCTGCAGTTCAAACTGTTGGAATAGTTTTCCGAGGAAGTCAGTTAAAAGTATAATTTGGATTCATAAAGAAGGACGAAGGGTCTTGTGTAAATCTAGCCTGGATTCCAGCACTCTATCTTCGTTAGACAGCATAACATCAAAGTCAGTATTACTCACTCCTCTTTGCAGTAAGCTATTACCACAAGAACACATTTGGCTATGGTACCCTCTTCATTTTAGTCACTAACAGGTGCTACTCATGCTAGTTAGGTGTTTTCTGGCTTGATGTTTGATCTCCTCTAAGATCTGCGCCGATTTCTGCACAATACACCTCTATAGTTAACAAGATTTAGAGAAACTATAATTAAGTATGTGGTTAATGTGCAACACTTTGTAATGTAGTATCCTGTAGCAAATATAATGTAACCATCCAACTCGCTGGACTGACCTGCATGATCGGTAGAGGAAAATCGAGGTGTTCGAGAGAGGGACGTCCATTGGCCTGTGTAACCAATTATTGACACAAATGTCTCTGCTTCGGTTCTATATGATGGAAATATTGTGGTGCATAAGGATCTCTGGGTGTGATTAATAAATTACTCAAATGATGACATACATCCTGCAAAATTTTCTTCTATTCCTCATACTTTGTCTTGAAGTATGTTTTGGACGCTTATTTGCCATTAGTGGATTACGTAAATTTCTAGATACGTTGAGAAACGGTTTTTCACGTTCTCATTCCGTTGTCAGGCCAATGTTAACTTTGGCCTACTGTTGGCGGAAAATGTCTGGAAGTCAGATTTGAGTTGTGTAATGGAAATTGACTTCAAGAATATTTGAACAAATCTGAAACAACAAACGCCCAGTCAGGGTAGTTAAAATCGTCATTTTTGCACATTTGACACATTCGTTTCACTCTTTTACTGCATATTACTGCTGCGGTTAGAACTCATGTGTCGTTCACCTCGTTGATTGTCTTCAAATGTGTCTTACTTTGTTTCGGAAAGTATGAATCTACAAACTGAAAATTATTCAAACATCTACTATTCTCAATTACTGACGATCAGAACCAAATTTTTCATTTTATCAGTGATCTATTTCTGTGAACAAAGCAACAGTCATTTTTGCAAAACAAGGATTTGATTGTATCCTGTTATTTATCGCTTCCGTTGTATTTTATTCTGTTGCTAAGAATTAAACTTTCATAAAACTGGAAGTAATTAGTTAAACTGATAAATCGACTTGATAGTCTGTAGATGCAAGGAAGATTATTTACCAAACAGTACTTTAGTAATCACAATAATGTCATGTGACGCCGAGTCACTTGGAATAAAATATTTTAACATCTGATACTGATCTACGGGTAGTCTTGCCTCAGCTATCCCCTTAAGGTGATACGCGCAGTGTCTAAACTATAGAGATGAAGAGTTTAAGAATTATTCATCTTCCTAGTAAGAGATATGTTTATGCATGCTCTTATTGCCCTTTTCCCTAAGGATCTTAAGGGAAAGAGATGTGTAATAAAAATCGTTATGCAAACGATGTCCATGTAATTGGATGGAGGCTGTGCGAGTCCTTGACAGTTTCAGCGCTGGGAGGGGGATTGCAATACTAGAAATATTGCCTACTTCACGCAAGGCAAGAAAGGGCCGTCTGCTATCTCGCATCGACTGGAGTGTTGAAAGTTACAAAATATGTTCTCTGTTTGTCAGGTGAATAAATTCTTCTTTTAGTATGTTTAATGCTGTACATCAGTACATTTATACATCAAATAATTTAATCCAGTGTTCAGTATTAATTTAGTTAATAATAGAATTAAACTAATAAAATACTAACATTTCCTTGTAACTGACTAAGTTTTTTCTTCCCGTTGCGGCTAAAGATTTAAACTGATCAACTGCATTGGACGGTATCAACAGTTGTCAAGAACTGCATTATCTAATCACTAGAAAAAAAAATTACCACTGTACATTATTTTCAGTTCGTCGTGCAATCTTGGGTTCGGATCTAAATAGCACAAGAAGTTCACACGCCACTTTTAATAACACGTTTTTACGAAATTATCTACCATCAGGCAATGAATGGTGTATGTGCTACTATTATTCAGTAATTTATCATCTTAAGACTGGGGGACATCCTCTAGCTCCAAGAACATCGGATCGGTCAAACGGTTTCTTATTTCTTTTTTCTTCTACTATATGTTGTTGTGGTTGGCCTGAACGACCCAGTCGAACCCACGTGATTAATTAGGAATGCGTACAGGTGCATTCATTTTGCAGGATTAGATTTTGAGACATCAGTCGTTAGCGTTACTGTCTACTAAATTTAAAAAAGAGGCTCTGGTCTAAAGTTTCTAATCATCATACATTGCAATACTGTTCTTCTACGCGGTGCGTCGTGGTGTAAAGGTACCTGACAATGCCTTCTTGTAAAATGCAGTCACTCCCACATCATACTGGGGACTGTAAGTCGGTTGTAACAGAAGTAGATAGCAGGGAATCGTATATCGGAAAAACAATCGAGACTTCTCAGGAGAAGAATGAGTTTACAGTGCCAGGCAGAAACCTTAGGTCTAGCGTGACGCGACAGTGAACTAGCCTAGACGAAAGTAACCAGAGTCAGTGACTTTTAATAACCAGATGATTCCACTGAACTCCAGATTCAGACACATCGGTCGTAGAATTATTCAAAAATGCCATAAACTCGGCAGCACGACAATACCCTGGGCATATTGTTGTTTTAGAAGGTGACTTCAACGCATGCAGTATCGAAATGGAAAACCACACAAACGTTATAGGCACAAAGGACAAACAGTCTTTTAGAAGTTATGTCGTATGCACTGTCTAACAAAATCCTCGAAAACTAGTCAGACAGCTCACGCGTCATAGACGTTACTCTCCGGCTACCAGCATATCCTACTTATCGAGAATATCACCAATGAGAAAGGGAACAGCAACGATGATGCTATTAAAACTACGTTATTCACAAAAGCAATGAATCCATACATATTATAAAAATGCTTGTGCATATGCGCATTGTCCAGTCACACTGATGTGATCAATGTGCCTGAATGCCTGAATAAACACCCTTTCAGTACGGACTGCTGCGCGACATGCAAGAAGAGTGTCAATGAGTTTCGGAAAGGTACCGACAGCGATGTGGAGCCACGCCGACTTCAGTGCTAGGTTTGTTGTGGACCCATGGCGCTATTAGCCCATCCAATAGATTCTCGTTTGGGTTTAAATTTGGCGAGTTTGGCGACACGGGGGGTATTGTAAACTCATCCTGGTGCTCTCTGAACCAAGTACATACACTGCGAGCTGTGTGATAGGTTGCATTGTCCTGCTGGGCCGGCCGGGGTGGCCGAGCGGTTCTAGGCGCTACAGTCTGGAACCCGCGTGACCGCTACGGTCGCTGGTTCGACCTGCCTCGGGCATGGGTGTGTGTGATGTCCTTAGGTTAGTTAGGTTTAAGTAGTTCTAAGTTCTAGGGGACTGATGACCTTAGAAATTAAGTCCCATAGAGCTCGGAGTCATTTGAACCATTTTTTTTTTTTGTCCTTCTGGTAGAGGAAAAACAAACAGCATGTAGAGATGGACATGTTCCCAAAGGTTAGATGCATACTAGCGTCATTCCAGAATGACGAGATCACATAGGGAAAGCAACGAAAACAATCCCCAGATCGTAACACTCCCTCCTCCACCCTGGACCGTTCCAATGACTGTTGTAGGGTGTTTGTTTTCAGACGTTTCTAGCCGTACACGCCAACGACCATCCGTTTGATCGAGCATAAAACGTGATTCACTTGAAAAGGCCATCTGTCAGCATTCAGTGCATGTCCAGTTACGGTAATGGCGTGTAAATCCCGGCCTTCATCGCCGGTAAACAACAGTCAACATGGCTGCATGATTCAGGCACCTGCTGTGGAAGCCCATACGCAACGATATTCACTGAACTGTCGCTGAGGAGACACTGTTGGTAGCAGCTTGATTCATCTGGGTGGTCAGTTGGTCACAAGCTACACAGTTGTTTGCCCGCACACAGCACCACAGCCGTCGTTCATCCCTCGTCATCTATGACCCACGGTGCGCCACAGTTGGCGCATCGTCGGCTTTGGACAGCAAGCACGGTATACTTTGGCTACGGCAGCGTGCGAACAGGTTACAGACTTAGCCGTTTCGGAAATACTTCCACCCTTGGCCCGAAAGGGAAAGATCATGCCCTTCTGGGCTACTCGCTATATTTCTGCATTTTATAACGGCAGCACTTTTTACTGTGTCCCTCCTCCCCCCCCCCCTCCAACATGCTTTATGTACCCTCCATTGTCGTCGAAAATGAGAGGTGGTCACATTGATGTGACTGGACCCTGTAGGCAAGTACATATGTTATATGTAAACTGAAGGTGGAGGGAGCGGAAACGAAAGAAAAGGGATTACTGATAGCTGCCCCGGGATATTACACGAAATCAGCAAGGACGAGTAAAAATGTATACCGGACTGTCATTTGGACCCTTTCGAACCCAGGATCTCCTGCTTACTTGGCAGCTGGGTTAACCACTCGAGCTCTACATATCCGCAGTTTCTGACCATTTCCCCCGTTCTCGCTATCCTAAGATTCCCGCAGGAGCTCGGTCGTACTTGCGCATCCGCGCTGAAGAAGGTAGATCAACTGCCCATCGAGGAGAATCAGTTATATGAATGCTCATACGTACTTTACATGAATTATATTAATGCGTATTGACATAATTCATATACGGTATGTACATATTTTTCTTAGCTCCTCCTAAATCACTGGACCAATTTCACAAAAAATTGATACACATGTCACCTACCGCCTGAAAAGAATAGCCTTGGGGGTGGAGTGGGTGTGAAAAAGCAATGTAGCACAAGACCGCGAATACCCGTACTACAGTCTTCCAGTATTTGAAAATTAGTGACTTGCAGCAAAATTTACACGTAATTTCAAACATTTACGAAACATTTCCGCCGGCCGCGGTGGTCTAGCGGCTCTAGACGCTCCGTCCGGAACCGCGCGACTGCTACGGTCGTAGGTTCGAATCCTGCCTCGGGCATGGATGTGTGTGATGTTCTTAGGTTAGTTCGGTTTAAGTAGTTCTAAGTTCTAGGGGACTGATGATCAGAGATGTTAAGTCCCATAGTGCTCAGAGCCATTTGAACCATTTTTTTTTTTTTTTGAAATTTTTCCTCGTTGACAACCCCCACATTAGGTTGAAACGAACTTCCACACTTTAGTCTATTACTTCTTTACTGCTAACTGTATTAGAGGCTCATCTTGCAGACGTATTCGCATATGCCACTGATTGTACCAGCAAATTTATACTGTCGTACCAGATGCAGTTCGGATGTTGTGATGCCGTAAACACTAAGGTGCTTTAAGTTATTACTTTGTTCCAACTAACTGTATTCCCAAAACTTTTTACAAACAGTATCCATATATCCCGCTGAATGTACCTAGAAACTCATGTCACTGTACAACACATAGTTCAGGAATATGATTTCATAAACTTTGAGATGCGTGAAAACTGCCTCATCAAATGTGGTTAATTCCATTTATTTCTTCTTTACTAGCAATCCTATTCACAACATATTTCGTAGACGGTTGTCACACATACCACAGCATGTACCTACAAAATTGTATCACTGTTCGGCATGTAATTCAGGAGATAGGAGATCATAAACATAGACGACCTTGGAAATGAAACTGCGAGGTGAAATTCGCTAGATGTGCAAGTGAAATATGTGTACTAATACGTGTTAAATATGTTAAATATACGTGCGATACATCTATCATGTGCGTACGTGGGATAGACATATGCCAAAACCTCATCCTTAAACTCCTGGAACGATTTCATCCAAATTTCCAAATTTGATACACATATTATCTACGATCTGTGCAGAAATACTGTGGTATTAAGAACAAACAGCCTCCCATGAGCATGATAACGTGGAGGGAAAAGGGTGGGGAGGAGATCGACAGCGAAGGGGAAGGGTAAGATGGTTACACGCAGCCAGCCGGAGTGGCCGAGCGGTTCTAGGCGCTTCAGTTTGGAACCGCGCGACCGCTACGGCTGCAGGTTCGAATCCTGCCTCAGGCATGGATGTGTGTGATGTTCTTAGTTAGGTTTAAGTATTTCTAAGTTCTAGGGGACTGATGGTCTCAGATGTTAAGTCCCATAGTGCTCAGAGCCATTTGAATCATTTGATACACGCAGAGGTGAGGAGGAGATGGATGGAGAGAGGACGAAATGGACAGAGAGAAGCGAGAAGAGGAGATGAGCAGAGAATGGAAAGAGGAGGAGACGTACTGAGGTAGGGGGAGGAAGATATAGGCAGCTAGAGGGGGAGGAGGAGATGAACAGACAGAACGTGGTGAGGAAATTTAGAGAGAATAGAAAGAGAAGGAGACGAATAGGGAGAGGGGGGAGAAGGAGATGGACAGAGAGAGGGACGAGCAGGATATGGACAGAGAGAGGGACAGGAGAAGATGGAGAGAGAGTGCAGGGGATGGGGTGGAGGAGGTGGCAAAGAGAGCAGCTGGAGGAGACGGACAGAGACGGCCTGAAGGAGAAGTTGGAGAGAGCAAGGGGGAAGGAGAGGACGGACTAAAGAACGATTGGAATAAATACGTGTCTCTATATTTCTGAAAGACGGTCAACGCCGTTACTCATCGTCGACTACTAACTAGATATGCTGATATCGAGTATATTGCCAGTTATATGATTGGCAGAAGAATTTGTGGCCAATAGAAACCAATACATTGTACTGGACGTAGAATGTTTTACAACACGAAAGTAACAGCAGGTGTTCTCCTAGGTAATGTATTAGGTTGGTACATAAGTTCGTAGCATTTTTGTTTTGCGTGTTGGTATTCCAGCTCCTATGGGTTTATTTATGGATTGTCATTTTTTATTTGTAGTTCTCTGTTCCTGTCTGAGTTTACATATTGTCATTTTGTCATCTGGAGATAGTGAGTGGCGCTGCGGACGCTAGAAAATGCAGTACCAAGTGGAGAAATCGGAACATCGAATCCGACATATTCTTCTGTTTGCGCTTAGTAGATGGGTGGCAGCAGCGGAGGCAGCCATAAACATTTGGGCCGTGTATGAGGATAATGGCACTGAACAGGCACCCCAAGAAAATGGTATTTTCGTTTTAAGGAGGATCTACTGACGTTAGTGACTCTCCACGTTCAGAAAGATCCTCGGAGTTTGATGAAGATCCTTTAAAGTCATTAATCCACACTCCATCATCTTGCCACATTTGCTTGCAGTGGGAAAGGTTCAAAAATCGGGTTTACGGGCTCTAAGCAAAACACAAAAATCAGTGTTTTGCATCTCTGTTTGCTATTCATCAGTTGTCTCATGAGTAACGCCTATATCGTTATTGGTGACGAGAGATGCTGTTTTTATGGTGACATAAGGAAAAGAAAGAAACGATTGATCCCAAACAAAACAGCAATTCCCCACACAAAGACCTGATCGCATCCATAAGGGTAGTGTTATGCAGCTGGTGGAACAACGACGGTGTGGTGTACTACCTACGAATTGCTTCTCCGAGGTGTAGCCATCACTGCTGACATTTATTGTCAACTACTGAGATGTCTTGCAGACGCAGTCCAAGAAGAAGAACGACCAGGAAGACTGAATGAAGTGATGCTACTCCACGATAATGCCCTCCCACATTCTGCTAGACCCACAAAAAAATCTTGTGTTGGGAAGTCATTCCGCACCCACCTTATTCATTTGAACCTGCTGCCTCAGGTTTTCACATCTTCCACCCCCTGTCGAATAACCTTCAAGGAACTTCCTTTCTGGATGAAAACGAGCACCGAGCATGACTCCACGAGCTCTTTGCTCAAAACCACGTGATTTCTATAGTCGCGCAGTCGGAAAGTTACCCAGTGTTGCCAGACTTTTGTAAGTAGTGGAGGAGAATATATTATTGACAACTAAACTTTGTATTACGTGTAACTATTGCGTTTATTAAACATAGGGAAAAACGCCGAGAACTTATGCACCAACCCAATAACAGGATACCTAATTTTCTCAATGTGCATAAAAGATTTAAATCAAGTAGAATCAGCAGGCCCATAAGATTGTTCGCTAACGATTTTGTTACCATGACTGAACGATCAGAAGGAAACGCGAGAACCTTCACCGCTATCGTAAGTATTCTGATGATCAAGTGTGGCCCTTGCTTCAACATCTGTATAGTGAACACGCCGTGGCCACTCCCGTCTCCCAACAACCGTGTTCACGGGGCTGCACGCATACGTTCCTGGTTCGACGAATCCTCAGACACCCTTTCGTAACTTGACTGGACTACAAAATCACCATATCTCAGTCCCTAGAAAATTTCAAGGACCATTTGGAACAGAGGACGAAACGTAGCAATTGACATCACTGCTCTTTGGTAGCTCTACGGGATCTGATAATCAAAAAGTGGACTCGTTTTTCCACCAAACTGAGGCCATGTAACACGGTATTAGCATGATGTCGCCTTGGAGTTACTGATATTTTGTCCACTGAGCTTGCTAAGAAGCAGTGTGAAGTGAGACGAACACGTAAAATTAGTATTTGGGAAGGTGAATGGAAGTCTTCGATTTGGTGACATGGTTCTGGAAAAGTGCAGCGGACCTGTAAAGCGAAGAGCGTACTGGACGCATGTGCCAAGAGCTCTGGACTGTTGTTTCAACTTTTGGAGTCTTTATCGTGTAGCTAAGACAACAATAAAAAATTAATCGAACTTATTCAGAGACGCGTTGCTAGTATCTTTTCAGTATAGTCAATACGAAAGTGTTAACAGGAGATGCTCCTTAGAAGAAAGCCGGCGTAATTCTCACAAAACGTTGCTCGGTACATTTAGAGAACCTGTATTTGAGGGAGATTGGACAATCATTCTGCTGCCAATATCGAACATCTTGAGTTGTGAAAATGTGTAGCGGCATGGTGGGCAATGATGTCTACACAGGGTGGAACAAGGGTTCTTCTAGTTCTCGGAATGGCGCCCGGCTATCCCACCTGTACGTTGTATGCTCAGTTTGTTACCGAACACTGTGAGAGGAGTAAAATAGTTGCAACAAGACAAACGGAGTTCATGTTAAGTCCGTGTGGTTGCAGCAAGCTCACAGCAGCTAAAGATGAGTGACCTTGTCTTGTGGCGCTGATCCAAAGCGTCCTGTTTCACAGCCGTGGTCTGGTGTCGATCTCACAGACCTCGGCGAAGAGATACAGCTCTGCGGCGCTTGGTCAGGGCAGCAGTGAGATGGCTTGGCGGTGCTGATGCACTGGCAACTGAGATTGCAGCTAGTGGTCAGCTGAGGCTAGCGCGACGTTCCCTCATGCCGTAGCAGCTGATATTAGCACAATGGTGCATTGAGCTTGCCACGTGTGCATACTCAAGGCTGCTGGAGATTTATCTGTGGACCTATGTAGCATGGCCGGGTTTGGTTAGTGTTGGGGCTAGTTAACGGTCGGCTTGTTGTGAGGCGACAGACATACCGGTACAAACACTGGATCTGAGTCTGACTGGCGGCGACTGGAACTGACGAGCGCCCCAGTGGCTCTGTGGCCAGGACTTCAGTTCGACCCTTGGCTCGTGAAGCAGGGAGGCGATCCAGCCAGGATGACGGTAGAGTAGAGGTTAGCTCACTGTGGAGACCGACACAGGGGTTGTTGATGATTAGGTAACTCACTGCTTCGACACATAACCAGCCAGGGTAGTATATGGATTTGTTACATAGTCGCAGCTGCAGTAGTCACATATGTCATGTGTCCCTGTATTTGGCAACCATCCTCGCACTGACCGGCACGCTGACAGAGATATCCGGTGAACGCCATGATGCCACACTAGAGCAGAATATTGCCTGAAAGAGACATCTGTTTACGGCATCGATCCCATATGCCTTTCCTCTTGTCATTACAAATGTAAGGGAAGAAATTTTAAAGTGGGAACAGAGGCACATGGACAGTTAGTTTCGCCTCCCCCAAACCTGAATGAAATAAACCGGATAATTGCTAATAGTAATAAGAAGTAGACCTGCAATGACTTGCGGTGCATGTACTATGTAGAGCACACCCTCAACGATAATTTGTCTGTCAGAGGGGAGATTTTGTTGGATAGCTTGATACTCTTGGGGAGGAGTAAGCTATTACCGATAATAGTTCTGTTCTCTGCCTTTCTTCCATTTCAATCTCAAGTCTTAATTACACTACTGGCCATTAAAATTGCTACACCAAGAAGAAATGCAGAAGACAAACGGGTATTCATTGGAAAAATATATTATACTAGAACTGACATGTGATTACATTTTCACGCAATTTGGGTGCATAGATCCTGAGAAATCAGTACCCAGAACAACCATCTCTGGCCGTAATAACGGCCTTAATACGCCTGGGCATTGAGTCAAACAGAGCTTGGATGGCGTGTACAGGTACAGCTGCCCATGCAGCTTCAACGCGATACCACAGTTCATTAAGAGTAGTGACTGGCGTATTGTGACGAACCAGTTGCTCGGCTACCATTGACCGGACGTTTACAATTGGTGAGAGATTTGGAGAATGTGCTGGCCAGGGCAGCAGTTGAACATTTTCTGTATCCAGAAAGGCCCGTACAGGACTGCTAGTCATACGAGGCCGTTGGGATCCAGCACGGCGTTCCGTATTACCCTCCTGAACCCACCGATTCCATATTCCGCTAAAGGTCACTGGATCTCGACCAATACGAGCAGCGATGTCGCGATACGATAAACCGCAATCACGATAGGCTACAATCCGACCTTTATCAAAGTCGGAAACGTTATGGTAGGCATTTCTCCTTCTTACACGAGGCATCACAACAACGTTTCACCAGGCAACGCCGGTTAACTGCTGTTTGTGTATGAGAAATCGGTTGGAAACTTTCCTCGTGTCAGCACGTTGTAGGTGTCACCACCGGCGCCAACCTTGTGTGAATGCTCTGATAAGCTAATCATTTGCATATCCAGCATCTTCTTCCTGTCGGTTAAATTTCGCGTCTGTAGCACGTCATCTTCGTGGTGTAGAAATTGTAATGGCCAGTAGTGTACATACTGCACAACCACACATCACAGGTATCCACACGACGCCAACGCACTGTTGACACTGGTGGGAAGAAATTCTTTGCCCATAACAATAATCCTTGACACCCAAACGGCCAATGCGTTATGACGGCACTGAATTTGACTTTTTGTCCCTCGAAAGGGATCAAAATGAGATCGCTAAGTGATTTGCACCTTGGATCGGTACCCGACAGGAGCAAGGTTTCAATCACAGTCCAGTCACCCTTATTTACGTTATCTTTGGTTTAATTAAACGACTTGAAATGAAAGCTGGGGTGGTTCCATTGGAAATATATTGTTGGTCTATCTCCTTATTCTTGCCCAGTTTCCCAGTTTGTGATCATTCCTAATGACGTCGTCATGAACAGGAAATTAAATTCTAACTTTCTTTCCTTTCCCTAAAGGTTGAGCTGCTAATGGTTCTCTACATCGCTGTAAACTGATTTGTGTGTGTGTGTGTGTGTGTGTGTGTGTGTGTTTCGTATAGTTTTGTGGGGAATTTTCAAAGGCTCCTATCCACAAGTGTCTCCTTGAGCTACCACAGGGCAGCTATCGCCGGGGCAGTGATTTGCACATTTGGCAGCGCGTGTGTCGCGACCGCAGCTGCAGAGCTGTCCCTTGTCCCGGGAAACTGCCGTAACGGCTTATTTAAATAATTAACGAGAAGCCTTTAGCCGGCAGATAATCGCGGTTCATTAGCGGCCACGCCAGCGACGCTCCCCGCGTCCTCTTCCTCGTCTAGCAGTCCCTAAGGTCGAACGTGGCGTAGCAACCTGTACAATCTCCGCGGCACGACACGTGGCTGTCACCTCGCTAACGCCCATGGCATTGATACTCGAGAGTCTCTTGCGTACACCAAAACTGGAAATTCGCGCAGTGGCAGCAAAATATTTTCACCTATCAGGAGACCACTTTTAGATATTCCTCTCACTAGTGCATCGACAACAACAGCGCGTAATTCTGACATGCTCGTATTATTGCGTGTATGGCTTTTTTTTTATCATTATTCCCACTGTTTTGATGCAACGCACCACAATTACCTCTGCTGACCTAGTCTGAGAGTAGCATTGGTATCGAAGGTCTTCAGTTACTTGTTGTATGTATTCAAAAATACATTTCTCCCCACTGAATTTTTGCTCTCTACAGCTTCCTCTAGTACGTAGAATTTGATCTCTGATACCTTAAAAACTTCCAGCTATCTTCTCGCTTCTAGTTACTGTTCTCACCGATTCTGAGACCTTGCTTATTACTTTAATGGCCCATCTATTTAATTTTCGGCATTCTTCTCTAACATTCCTTTTCAAACTCTTCGATTCTCTTCTTTTCTGGTTCCTCCATAGCCCATAATTTTATTCCGTAAAGACGTTCTACTCTCCGCCGACCGGGGTGGCCGAGCGGTTCTAGGCACTACAGTCTGGAACTGCGTGACCGCTACGGTCGCAAGTTCGAATCCTGCCTCGATGTGTGTGTGATATCTTTAGGCTAGTTAGGTTTAGGTAGTTCTAAGTTCTAGGGGACTAATGACCTCAGAAGTTAAGTCCCATAGTGCTCAGAGCCATTTGAACCATCCTACTCTCTCTTCTCAAATTAAGGCTTGTTTTCAATATCAGTGGGCTTCCTTTGGTGAATAATGCTCTTTCTCCAGTTCTAGTCTACTTCTTCCGTTCTTCTTGCTTCGTGCTTCATGCGATATTTTGATTCCAAGGCAACAGAATTTCTATTTGTCGTTTACTACTTGATTCCAGTTTGGTGTTAAGTTTATTGCTAATGTGATTTCTGCTGCTCCTTTTTTTGCTCTACTCTCGCTCCATATCATATACTCAGTAGACTTCATTCCATTAAGTAGATCCTGTAGGTATTCCTCACATTCACAGGAAAAAGGAATATTATCAGAGAATAGCCTTTCTCTCTGAGTTTCAGTCCTACTTATGATTCCTTCTTTGATATAAAGGTTGAACAGTAACGAAGAAATATTGCATCTAAGCCTGAAATCCATTTTAAGCTCAGCATTCAACTAGCGGCCGTGCATCCTTATGGTTCCCTCTTCCAACCTTAGTGAACTTGATTTGCAACAGTTTTTTGCAACATTGTCAATTCTGTAGAACAGAGGGTAAAACTACGCGTTTTCTCAATTTAAACTGCCCAGTTCTCCTTCTTAATTTTAGGTAAGCAATATATCAGTAGCCATATGACGTCCTGGAGGCTACTGTTTTCACACAAAGCAACATCCAGCCGTTTCTGCGGAAATAAGTCTCTGCATCTGCATAGCTCAATTTTTCTTTCAATAATAATCCATGATTTGACCTATATTTTGTCGTTTTTCGTGCCTATCTATCAATCTAGTATCGAACTGATCGCCTTATAATGTTGAACCATATACTCCCTCCCGATAGGTGCACTACAATGGACAGCCTCTACTGCTCCTCAATTGACAAATCAAATAATCCGGCATCCCGTGGTACATGTATCTCTCGTCAGTAATTCCCCCAGGTAGTGGATCGCCTCACACTTCATTTTCTGCGCATTAGAACGCCTCTCCCTTTTGTGTCTATTTTGCCCAATTAGGGACTCATCACGTAGCAGACGAAATGTAGGAATCGACTAAGTCTTGCTTCCAGTTTCGTCGTCTTCAGTCTGTGACTGTCCACATGTCTTCTACTGCCATTCAGCTTTTAACTGTTCACAGATGTTTCTTCTTTCTCTTCACAGAAAGAAGCCTTTGACGTTATTCATTTATTGTTATTTCTCTTTAACGAGCAGTACTCTATAAATTACTGGTTGTTTGTGAAGCTCAAAATTTTATCTCCTCAAAATAATAAACGTTCTATTTCACTTTGCGCCAGAGAAAGGTTAAGTTATTTGTTTGAATGTACTGTTTTTATTTATTCTATTTCAATTACTGTGGCTAAAATGGGAACAGGCACTCCGGTAACTTTACATTTTCTGGAGACATTTCGCCAGTCTCTATCAACTCTTCAGTTCTTCTATATGAACTTCTAGTACATAATTATAAGTAAAAGATAAAAGTACAGTCATGGGTTTGTGAGACTGACCGTGTCACAAATCTCATATTCTGTGCTCGTACTTTCTTCAACACGCTCAGGCGCAACACTTCTTCTGTAGGGCTAAGGGCACTCACGTTTTATTACAACGTTGAATTACCTTGTTCTGTGCAACCCCACAAATTTATGCAACTGAGAAAGTATGTTATCGATGCAAGCTGCTATTTTCCAGTTCGCACAGTCAACAACAGGCCGCAACAGTTAAATCGAAGTTTCTTGAATGTAAATATCTCCCTCTATAACAGAATCCTTCGCTCTCATAAAAGGTATTCACATTTTCTCTTTTTTATCGACTTCCTCTAAATTTAACGTAATACACTCCTGGAAATGGAAAAAAGAACACATTGACACCGGTGTGTCAGACCCACCATACTTGCTCCGGACACTGCGAGAGGGCTGTACAAGCAATGATCACACGCACGGCACAGCGGACACACCAGGAACCGCGGTGTTGGCCGTCGAATGGCGCTAGCTGCGCAGCATTTGTGCACCGCCGCCGTCAGTGTCAGCCAGTTTGCCGTGGCATACGGAGCTCCATCGCAGTCTTTAACACTAGTAGCATGCCGCGACAGCGTGGACGTGAACCGTATGTGCAGTTGACGGACTTTGAGCGAGGGCGTATAGTGGGCATGCGGGAGGCCGGGTGGACGTACCGCCGAATTGCTCAACACGTGGGGCGTGAGGTCTCCACAGTACATCGATGTTGTCGCCAGTGGTCGGCGGAAGGTGCACGTGCCCGTCGACCTGGGACCGGACCGCAGCGACGCACGGATGCACGCCAAGACCGTAGGATCCTACGCAGTGCCGTAGGGGACCGCACCGCCACTTCCCAGCAAATTAGGGGCACCGTTGCTCCTGGGGTATCGGCGAGGACCATTCGCAACCGTCTCCATGAAGCTGGGCTACGGTCCCGCACACCGTTAGGCCGTCTTCCGCTCACGCCCCAACATCGTGCAGCCCGCCTCCAGTGGTGTCGCGACAGGCGTGAATGGAGGGACGAATGGAGACGTGTCGTCTTCAGCGATGAGAGTCGCTTCTGCCTTGGTGCCAATGATGGTCGTATGCTTGTTTGGCGCCGTGCAGGTGAGCGCCACAATCAGGACTGCATACGACCGAGGCACACAGGGCCAACACCCGGCATCATGGTGTGGGGAGCGATCTCCTACACTGGCCGTACACCACTGGTGATCGTCGAGGGGACACTGAATAGTGCACGGTACATCCAAACCGTCATCGAACCCATCGTTCTACCATTCCTAGACCGGCAAGGGAACTTGCTGTTCCAACAGGACAATGCACGTCCGCATGTATCCCGTGCCACCCAACGTGCTCTAGAAGGTGTAAGTCAACTACCCTGGCCAGCAAGATCTCCGGATCTGTCCCCCATTGACCATGTTTGGGACTGGATGAAGCGTCGTCTCACGCGGTCTGCACGTCCAGCACGAACGCTGGTCCAACTGAGGCGCCAGGTGGAAATGGCATGGCAAGCCGTTCCACAGGACTACATCCAGCATCTCTACGATCGTCTCCATGGGAGAATAGCAGCCTGCATTGCTGCGAAAGGTGGATATACACTGTACTAGTGCCGACATTGTGCATGCTCTGTTGCCTGTGTCTATGTGCCTGTGGTTCTGTCAGTGTGATCATGTGATGTATCTGACCCCAGGAATGTGTCAATAAAGTTTCCCCTTCCTGGGACAATGAATTCACGGTGTTCTCATTTCAATTTCCAGGAGTGTATTTCGATATGCATGTGGGAAATAAATAGTTTTTCTTTTATAACTCTTCGGGTACTAGATCGCAGACTAGCGAGGAACAACTCTTTCGTGTGCCACATACGGCCTCTTTTCATTTCTGTTTTTATTATGCCTATACTTAATACAAGGAATTGCTAAATTTTTTATACAGCAAGTTCCACACCCCTGCTGTTCAACTACCCTCAAATTTTCTCCTCAGTATTTCCTTTACATTTTGGAGATACGATAATTATTTTTTAGCAGTTTGTCCGGCCTGTTAGACTGGACGAGATCCTGATTATATTTGACTATTTGAATGTACTGTCGACACTCAACACTGCAAGATTTCGGAGGAACAACAACGTTTAGCTTACGAATGCAAGGAATACCCTGGCTAAGATGCGGGGGTAAGAAACTTGGGCGAACTATTTATGAATTCCAGCGCATCAACGTACTCCATAAAACGAGTGCTTGGGCCTCTCCTCACTAAGGACCAGTGAGCAACGAGAATCTGACCACAACCCTGACCTCAAAGCAAGAAGAGTGGAAGGAACACGATAGTAGAGAGGTCGCCAATGTTACAGCGTGCAACAGGATCGCCCCAAAAGATAGTGTTTCAAGGGCAGAATACACGGTAGACGACACGTAACTCTATTTCGGAAACATCCTACGTCGTTATCACAGCTAGGCGTTGGATGCTCCCTAACTTGTACAGAAGGTGATTTAAATCGTATGTCCTTCTTGTTTCAGTGGTATCGCCATCTCGTTCCAATGGTTTCGCTACAAAGTTATTCATTAATTTTCCACCATAATCAGCACTCTCATGGCATCATAAAATACAACTCCATGAATCTCTGTAACAGATGAAAACGCACATTCACAAATGAGTGTAATTCCACGGAGAACTTCTGTTTCAATTACTCTGTATTTCCTTCTACATTTTTTTAAACATATTGTGTGCTACTAATGTAATATAATGCTGGCAGCATGATATGCGCACAAAATTCCAATAAAAGAAAAGTGAGGGTCATTATGACGTGTAAACAGTACTGAACTGGACATTACTGGATCTACGAAGAATGAAATATGAAGCAGACAAAACACTGTGCAGTAGTTTTGCTCTTAACAAACAAATGAAAATAAATCCATCTACGGAAAAGATTCAGGTATACAATAACAATAATATTCAGATAAAATTTATGAGGCGTAAATATAATTATTTTATTTTATGATGATCTTAAAAGCTAATAGCTTGATTGAAGATTCTTTTAAGTACCTATGAAACAGTCAGGCAAAAGTAACTGCTAGAAAACGTTACATAATAGTAACGAGTGACATTAATATAGCATTTCGAATAAACATAGAGATTTATCTGTTCCTTTTGTTTTCAGTATAGTCACTACAGAAGCTCTCCGTTATGTCATTTCATATCCACAACTGGATAAAATATGGCCCTTCCAACGAGAAGTGCTGAGAACAAATTTAAAGACAAGTCTTGCAACGTACGTATATCTATTTACGATAGAAATCTGACAATAAATATATTTCGAAAAGAAACATAAAATTTCTAGAAGAATAGATTATTAATAAGACAGTTCAGAATGACTCCAGAACAGCAGGGTGCAAAAGAACCTCTAAGGTATCAGGTAATAAACTCATAATGTGCAAATGCAATTGCAGTGATATAGAAAACATTGCGTTTGTTTGTAAAATAACCTTTCTGCTACCAGTCGCGATTTTTTTATATTTGTACTTTGCACTACGCGTTTCCAGAAAAAAATCCCTTTTCGAGTTCGTTTTTCGTGTGCTGCGTCATTTATTTTTGACGTTTCTGCACAAGTGTACCACAAGAAAACCTAAACACAACAGAACAATGAAGTACCTCAAATCAAAAGCGTCACGAATAAACAGGACGTACATGTAAAACGCAATTGAAAATGGGAATCGTCTCCCGAAAGGCGTTGTGCAATCCAATCGTGAGTGGTAGCACAAAAGTTATTTAATAAACAGACCCTTTATTTTTACAGTCACGAGATTTCACCAACCATTTCTAACGGATCAAATGAAATTTAAAAAGTATTAATCCGAGAACATATGCCAAATGAAACGAACAAACAGTTAAGATTATAGAGAATAGGGAAATTATATATACAAGTACGTATAAATAACAATACAGATTTTATAAACAATCCAAAAAAATCTCATGTGCTGAAATGGAACAGAATTTCATAGGATGGAGGCATGAGAGTTAACTATTGACTTGAGAGCTTCAGCAAACTTTGATTGTAACTAAAGCAGAAAATGCTCTATGACCAGACAAATAGTGCATTAGCGCGCTGAAAGAAAGACAGTGAATATTATAAGTTGCTTCACTGAACTGCTGCGACAGCACCGAAGAGTGAATGCCATAGCTTATTTCTTGAATACTGATGTTGTGTAATGGTCTGTGGTATCTAGAAATTCAACCACATACTACTTCCTATTACATCAGAAATACCAGACTTGAGTAACCCTTCATATGAAAAAATTAATCTACCGAAAGGCTCTTCTAGCTGTAAATGAAGCAATATTCATCTTCATCAATGTTAATCGTAGCCGAAAATTACAAGAATGAAATGAGAATTACAAAGCGCGTAGTTTAAGCTATGGTTTCAGTTGCTTGTAGTAACAAGAGGGAAGGAAGAAGCCATCCGTTACCTGCTCTGCTCTGCAGAATGCCGGATGTTACCTTCGCCTACTCGTTCACCACATCTGTCTCCAATCGAGCCCATATGGGAGATCATCGGACGACAATTCCAGCATACCTGTGTTAACCGGCCAAGTGCAACAGGCATGAAACTCCGTACCACAAACTGAAGTCCAGCACCTGTACAACATAACGCATGTACGTTTGCATGGCTTGCATACAACAGTCTGGTGGCTGCACTGGTTACTAATGTACCAGGATTTCATATTTGGAAAGGCTTAACTCGCGCAACATTAGCCTGTGATGTTGCAATGTATTCCTGAAACTTCATTACACTACATCAAGTATTTTTTGGTGTTGCGATTTTTTCCGTCATTTGCAGATTTGTTTTCACGTGTAAGTTCTGCGATAGCAACATGTTCTGCGATTCAAGATCATTACTCTTCTTTGAACGTCTTAGTTAACATCAGGTGACCCCAACGCACGGTTAAGAAGTGGATTGAATAAATTTTTAGCCTGTATTTTAAATAAACTATACGTTGGGGTACATGACATACATTATTGATTCAATTTTAAGTTTACGTAAAAGATCGTTTCCAAATGAACGGAAGTCATTTAACACTGTGGCTTTCACTAACGCAGTTTTGATGATGGTGCTATGGAATCTTATCATCTTGCATGCGCTGTATAAAAATTCTCGAGTACAGAAAAAACTGAGAGTAAAGCAATTGGTTTGCAGCTGCTGTAAGTCCGGAATTTACATAACATCTCAAAGCTGATATTGTGTAAGATATATCGGAACAAATATCCATTCCATATGCAAACAGTAACAATTTTGTGATATTTAAAACCTTCGCGGGATTACATAGGTTGTTCCATGATATATCGTGCGATTACTTCTGGAAATTGTCAGACGTCTCTGCGCCAAAATGGCATCTCTGTTATGGATTTTTTTTTTCAATTCATTGTCTTTTGGAATGCGCCCATTCAGCTGTCTCAATGGTGGAAGGTCAATTGTGACGATACGACAGTAACGACAACACAACACCTTGTCCTGGCTGGGGATCGAACCCGAGTCCCTTCACGTATCAGTCCCGCACTTTAACCGCACAACTAGCGACTAGAACGTTACGAAAGTTGTAAGAGGATGCTAGTTGTACCATAGTGTCGGCGTATGGTTGTGGTGCATTGTAACTGCAGGTGCTGCAGTAATTTGAGCAACAGTTGGTTCCACAGTGACACAACGAACAGTTACAAAACGGTTACTTCAACTTCAGCTCCGAGACAGACGCTCCGTCGCGTGCATATCACCGACACCAAACCACCACCATTAGCGTCTTCAGTGGTGATGTGGGTTACCAACACAAGTACAAGGATAGCGTACCAACAGTGACAAGAAAGGAGGCATGAAGAGCGCCAAAAACAAAAATAACAATCATCAATTTATTGCAACATTACACACGCACATCATGATATATGAGACATTATAATTGCCATACTCAAATCTATTATGACAAACATTATGTATCACGAAGGGCACACACAATGGAGATTAGGAAATTACAATGGCACATCAACTCCGCTATGACAAACAGTGTGCATAATGAAAGCCGCACAATTTTACCAATGTAAGAAATGAAAATAATACTAGCATAAAATTAACTAAAATGCCTTGAAGGAAATTTTTAAGAGAAGAACACGACGGGGCCGCAAGGGAGCATGCAATACAATACTTAACTCAGGGTCCACAGCTCGTGGCCGTGCGGTAGCGTTCTCGCTTCACACGCCCGGGTTCCCGGGTTCGATACCCGGCGGGGTCAGGGATTTTCTCTGCCTCGTGATGACTGGGTGTTGTGTGATGTCCTTAGGTTAGTTAGGTTTAAGTAGTTCTAAGTTGTAGGGGACTGATGACCATAGATGTTAAGTCCCATAGTGCTCAGAGCCATTTGAACCATTTTTGAACTTAACCCAGGTGCACCAAAACAAACAACGGACACCAGGCCGCGCCAACAACGGACACATAAGGCACGCAACTACTCCCTCCGTTGCGGTTCCGCGCGTTCCACCCAAGTAATAGCTACCTGAAACATTTTAGTACTTCTAACAGTACACCAGTGATCAGCAAATTAAAAAAAAAAAACAATAACATGACATACTAATACAATAATTTAAGAAAACCACATCATATGACTATGAGCTTAAGGTCTTTCGGTAATTAACAGATTATGAAACAGGTAAAGGGGCATGTGCCACTATTAAATCTTCCGTAATTACGCTGCTAAATTCCTCAGTACCCAAGTTGCAATTAACGCAACAAGAATTAAATCATTTAAGTAGAATGGCCCGATCAGTACTCCCCAGTGAAGCAGTTCACACGAATGGTACTCCACGGCTCCGAGCACACAGCCCCATACAAAATGCAACCCAACCACAGCGACCCAGCGTACTACAAGAACCACCAGGCAGTAAACCAAAATCGTACTAAGCCAAAACAAGGACCGACTTTTAAATTAATGAGACCTAGCCCGGGCCGGACAACAGACCAAATGCCGGGAAATCCACAAGCAACCCCAGCCAACTTAATACCAAAACAACAATTTATGAACAAAAGGCAAAACACAAGACCTCTCTGTCCAAAGGCTTCCATTTAGTCGCGAAGTTGGCTCCGACCCGCCTGCTGAGGTGCCAAGCGTCGTACGGAGTGCCGAATCAAGCTTAACCTTTGTTAACGGAAAGCGGAAGCCCCACAAGAAAAAATAAACTCCAATCTAACTGCGCAAGGCAAACTCTAAGGAGTGCCACTCGAAGACTATGCATTTGAAGATCAAACATAATGCACCCAGACTAACGCGCCGCTGAACGACGCACTTCCATCACCAGCGTCTAGTAGAGTACGGAGAGCAGCGTACCCCTTCGATATACATCCATGGGACGGTAAACGAGGATAGCAATCCCAGAGACGGAGAGACAGGAGGACGAAATGACATCCCGCCGCACATAGAAGGCTCGACAAACTACAACAGGCGAAATTTTCCTCCCCTTGCGAATCAAGTTAAACGGCACGCCACGCCGCTTTCCACACTATTAACCGTAAAATCACGGTCCGGTCTTCCCATCGGGCCCCACTCGGCGTCCAGACGCAAACAACCCCAGCCGAGCCGAACTGTCTTCACGCCAAGGCAGCCGCCACCTCTTACCTCCTCACACGCCTCCACCTAAGCTCCGGCCAGCGATCACACACGGAAACAGCCGCCTAACGCCAAAGCGCCGTCTGAGTGAAAACTCAGCACTAAGATCGATGTTGTTGTTGTTGTGGTCTTCAGTCCTGAGACTGGTTTGATGCAGCTCTCCATGCTACTCTATCCTGTGCAAGCTTCTTCATCTCCCAGTACCTACTGCAACCTACATCCTTCTGAATCTGCTTAGTGTATTCATCTCTTGGTCTCCCCCTATGATTTTTATCCTCCACGCTGCCCTCCAATACTAAATTGGTGATCCCTTGATGCCTCAGAACATGTCCTACCAACCGATCCCTTCTTCTGGTCAAGTTGTGCCACAAACTTCTCTTCTCCCCAATCCTATTCAATACTTCCTCATTAGTTATGTGATCTACCCATCTAATCTTCAGCATTCTTCTGTAGCACCACATTTCAAAAGCTTCTATTCTCTTCTTGTCCAAACTATTTACCTTCCATGTTTCGCTTCCATACATGGCTACACTCCATACAAATACTTTCAGAAATAACTTCCTGACACTTAAATCTATACTCGATGTTAACAAATTTCTCTTCTTCAGAAACGCTTTCCTTGCCATTGCCAGTCTACATTTTATATCCTCTCTACTTCGTCCATCATCAGTTATTTTGCTCCCCAAATAGCAAAACTCCTTTACTACTTTAAGTGTCTCATTTCCTAATCTAATACCATCAGCATCACTCGACTTAACTCGACTACATTCCATTATCCTCGTTTTGCTTTTGTTGATGTTCATCTTATATCCTCCCTTCAAGACACCATCCATTCCGTTCAACTGCTCTTCCAAGTCCTTTGCTGTCTCTGCCAGAATTACAATGTCATAGGCGAACCTCAAAGTTTTTATTTCTTCTCCATGGATTTTAATACCTACTCCAAATTTTTCTTTTGTTTCCTT
This sequence comes from Schistocerca piceifrons, assembly GCF_021461385.2. Classification (NCBI taxonomy): domain Eukaryota; kingdom Metazoa; phylum Arthropoda; class Insecta; order Orthoptera; family Acrididae; genus Schistocerca; species Schistocerca piceifrons. The sequence continues at coordinate 464,641,901 of NC_060140.1, read as the reverse complement.
TACTGCTTGCTCAACATAGAGATAGAATAACATCAGGGAGAGGCTACAACCCTGTCTTACTCCCTTCCCAACCACTGCTTCCCTTTCATGTCCCTCAACTCTTATAACTGCCATCTGGTTTCTGTACAAGTTGTAAATAGCCTTTCGCTCCCTGTATTTTACCCCTGCTACCTTTAGAATTTGAAAGAGAGTATTCCAGTCAACTATGTCAAAAGCTTTCTCTAAGTCTACAAATGCTAGAAACGTAGGTTTGCCTTTCCTTAATCTTTCTTCTAAGATAAGTCGTAAGGTCAGTATTGCCTCACGTGTTCCAGTATTTCTACGGAATCCAAACTGATCTTCCCCGAGGTCGGCTTCTACTAGTTTTTCCATTCGTCTGTAAAGAATTCGTGTTAGTACTTTGCAGCTGTGGCTTATTAAACTGATTCTTCGGTAATTTTCACATCTGGCAACACCTGCTTTCTTTGGGATTGGAATTTTTATATTCTCCTTGAAGTCTGAGGGTATTTCGCCTGTTTCATACATCTTGCTCACCAGATGGTAGAGTTTTGTCAGGACTGGCTCTCCCAAGGCCGTCAGTAGTTCCAATGGAATGTTGTCTACTCCGGGGGCCTTGTTTCGACTCAGGTCCTTCAGTGCTTTGTCAAACTCTTCACGCAGTATCGTATCTCCCATTTCATCTTCATCTACGTCCTCTTCCATTTCCATAATATTGTCCTCAAGTGCATCGCCCTTGTATAGACCCTCTATATACTCCTTCCACCTTTCTGCTTTCCCTTCTTTGCTTAGAACTGGGTTTCCATCTGAGCTCTTGATGTTCATACATGTGGTTCTCTTATCTCCAAAGGTCTCTTTAATTTTCCTGTAGGCAGTATCTATCTTACCCCTAGTGAGATAAGCCTCTACATCCTTACATTTGTCTTCTAGCCATCCCTGCTTAGCCATTTTGCACTTCCTGTCGATCTCATTTTTGAGACGTTTGTATTCCTTTTTGCCTGCTTCATTTACTGCATTTTTATATTTTCTCCTTTCATCAATTAAATTCAATATTTCTTCTGTTACCCAAGGATTTCTACTAACCCTCTTCTTTTTACCTACTTGATCGTCTGCTGCCTTCACTACTTCATCCCTCAGAGCTACCCATTCTTCTTCTACTGTATTTCTTTCCCCCATTCGTATCAATTGTTCCCTTATGCTCTCCCTGAAACTCTGTACAACCTCTGGTTCTTTCAGTTTATCCAGGTCCCATCTCCTTAAATTCCCACCTTTTTGCAGTTTCTTCAGTTTTAATCTACAGGTCATAACCAATAGATTGTGGTCAGAGTCCACATCTGCCCCTGGAAACGTCTTACAGTTTAAAACCTGGTTCCTAAGTCTCTGTCTTACCATTATATAATCTCTCTGATACCTTTTAGTATCTCCAGGGTTCTTCGATGTATACAACCTTCTATCATGATTCTTAAACCAAGTGTTAGCTACGATTAAGTTGTGCTCTGTGCAAAATTCTATCAGGCGGCTTTCTCTTTCATTTCTTAACCCCAATCCATATTCACCTACTACGTTTCCTTCTCTCCCTTTTCCTACACTCGAATTCCAGTCACCCATGACTATTAAATTTTCGTCTCCCTTCACTATCTGAATAATTTCTTTTATTTCATCATACATTTCTTCAATTTCTTCGTCATCTGCAGAGCTAGTTGGCATATAAACTTGTACTACTGTAGTAGGTGTGGGCTTCGTATCTATGTTGGCCACAATAATGCGTTCACTATGCTGTTTGTAGTAGCTTACCCGCGTTCCTATTTTCCTATTCATTATTAAACCTACTCCTGCATTACCCCTATTGGACTTTGTGTTTATAACCCTGTAGTCACCTGACCAGAAGTCTTGTTCCTCCTGCCACCGAACTTCACTAATTCCCACTATATCTAACTTTAACCTATCCATTTCCCTTTTTAAATTTTCTAACCTACCTGCCCGATTAAAGGATCTGACATTCCACGCTCCGATCCGTAGAACGCCAGTTTTGTTTCTCCTGATAACGACATCCTCTTGAGTAGTCCCCGCCCGGAGATCCGAATGGGGGACTATTTTACCTCCGCAATATTTTACCCAAGAGGACGCCATCATCATTTAATCATACAGTAAAGCTGCATGCCCTCGGGAAAAATTACGGCCGTAGTTTCCCCTTGCTTTCAGCCGTTCGCAGTACCAGCACAGCAAAGCCGTTTTGGTTATTGTTATAAGGCCAGATCAGTCAATCATCCAGACTGTTGCCCTTGCAACTACTGAAAAGGCAGCTGCCCCTCTTCAGGAACCACACGTTTGTCTGGCCTCTCAACAGATACCCCTCCGTTGTGGTTGTACCTACGGTGCGGCTATCTGTATCGCTGAGGCACGCAAGCCTCCCCACCAACGGCAAGGTCCATGGTTCATGGGGGGGCTAAGATCGATACGGACTTGGAAATAAGAGAGCACCGTAACAAGTGGTATCAGGTGAGATCTCACTGGGACACGGTGGAGGTCTGTTGGGTTTCCTCATGGAAGCTGGCTCTGAGCACTATGGGACTCAACTGCTGTGGTCATCAGTCCTCTAGAACTTAGAACTACTTAAACCTAACTAACCTAAGGACATCACACACACCCATGCCCGAGGCGGGATTCGAACCTGCGACCGTAGCAACAGCGCGGCTCCGGACTGGAGCACCTAGAACCGCACGGCCAGCGCGGCCGGCATGGAAGCTGGATCTGCCACGTTGCCAATGATGGTCATGTGTTGGTAAGAAGGAGGCCAACTTGTCTGCGACCTAGACAAACTAGACCTACACCTGGAATTATGGTCTGGAGTGCTATTTCGTGTGATAGCAGTAGCACTCTCGTGGTTTTCCAACACAGCCTGACTGGAAATCCGGTGATTCGAGCTGTCGTCGTGCCATTCATGAACAACGTTCTGGGGGGTGCTTTCCAACAGGATAACGATAGCCCACATACCATTGTTGTAACCAAAGGTGCTATGCAGAGTGCCGTCATGTTGCCTTGGTCTACTCGGTCACCAGATCTGTCTCCCATCGAGCACATACGGAAGATCATCGGACGACAATTCCAGCATAGCTGTATTAACCGGTCAAGTGCAACAGGCATGAAACTCCATCCCACAAACTGAAATACGGCACCTGTACAACATAACGCATATACGTTTGCATGCTTGCACACAACAGACTGGGGGCTGTACTGGTTACTAATGTACAAGAATTTCATATTTGCAATGGCTTATCTCGCACAAAATTAGCCTGTAATGTTGCAATGTATTCCGGAAACTTCATTGCTCTACATTAAGTAATTTTTGGTGTTGCTGTTTTTTTCCGTCATTGCAGATTTGTTTTCACGTGTTTTGTTTTCACGTGTCAGTTCTGCGGTAGTAAAATGTTCTGCCATTCAAGATCATTACTCTTCACTGAACGTCTCAGTTAATAGCAGGTGACCTCAATGCATAGTTAAGAAGTGGATTATTAAATTTTTAGACTGCATTTTAAATAAGTTATACGTTGGGGTACATGAAATAAATTATTGATTCAATTTTAAGTTTGCGTAAAAGATCGTTTTGAATTGAACTGAAGTTGTTTAACACTGTTTGCGATTTACCTCAGAAAAGTTTTGCACACGACAAAGAACTCGTTTTATCCCTGTTCCAGAACTTACACAGTAGCCACCGCACCCTGCCCCCTTCGCTACCTTTCTTTATATTGTATTAGAAGGGATTTGTTTGCAAGAGGACGAAAACTAGATAGACGGCGGTACAGAAATGAGTCTGTCAAATCAGTCATAGCGAAGTGAAGACGCGAATGCGCTTGTAACTGTGGTAGATAATAACAGTTCCCGTACAACATTACTGCAGAGACTAACTACATGCTCTGAAAACTGAGTCAACGAATCTCGTGAGGTGAACATGCCTCATTTTATTACATCGATTTGTCTTTGTCTGACACAGGAAGAAATGTGTCTGAAGACCTATTTTAAAGAATTTTATCACAAAGTTTTCTTGTTTCTAAAGCTTCGAAGAGGACGAAGTTTATAAATAAGAGGTGACGCAAACTTATCCAGCATTGATATGTGGATAAGCGAGCCTAATGCCCTTTGCGGTTTCACACTGTCACACTGTCCAGCCACTTCAACGTGACCACCGCCTATATTCGACGTCAACGTGCAATAAAAACTAAGAGACGGTACCTGACATCACTATCAGTGCAGGGTACTTAAAGTTTCTCGGGTGGGGGGACAGTGCAGTAGTAATGTGGAAATGGAGCGATTTATCTGACGTTCAAAATGGCATTGTCAATGGTGGTCTGGACATTGGGCGGAAGCATTTCCGAAAGGACTGTATCTGTTAACGGCTCGCGTTCCGCTATGTTTAAGGTACACCGTGCAGGGCAAAATGGCGCTATCCAAGACCGGCGCCGTGGTGAATGTACTGCACCACAGGCCATAGATGACACGGATGAACGACGGCTGTGGACATAGATACGGACGAACAGATGTGAAACTGTTCATCGAATGACCGCCCAGTATCTCCTCAATAAACGTTGCTGCTTATTGGCCTCCGTAACAGGCACCTGGTTCATGTTGACTGTTGTTCACGGCCGACAAAACCTGCAATCTGCACGCCAATAGTGCAACTGGACGTCCACTGAGTGATGACAAGTGGCCTTTTCAGATGAATCACTTTTTAAAGCGAACATCCTGCAACAACTGTCGGAAGGGTCTCGGCCAGAGGAGGGAGTGTTATGGTCTGGGGAATGTTTTCGTTGGATTCCCTGGGTGATTTCGTGATTCTGGAAGGTACAATGGATCAGTGCAAGTCTCGCTGTGTTCGTGCGTGGTTGGAAGAGCTCCAGGTTGAGTTTACCGTACTCTCCTGGCCACCTAACTCCCCAGATTTAATCTCAATCGAGAATGTGTGAGACCACCTCGATCAGGCTGTAGGCGTCTTGGACCCTCAATCGAGAAACGTGGCGTAGCTGGACACGGCACAGGGTCAGCATTTTTCCACGTCCGTGTCGGTAACTTCCAGAACCGCACTCACCGTTTTCCTGCATCTCTGAATAAGAAAAAACAGGTAAAGGAATTGACAAGCACCCCAACAAATTATATTTCGATTTCAGTAAGACCTTCAGCATCTACTTTACAGTTCTTTATATAACTTGAAAAGTTACTGTTTGGCTGTATTTAGGAAGGTGTCAAGTCTCACTGGAAGCGTAAATTCGAATATATACTATACGCAGCTGCCTTTTGCTTATACGTAAAGATACTTCAGGAATCAAACGCAGATCAGTCGGTTTGTAATCATACAAAACATGACTTCAATGATGCTGCTAGAATTCAGCTGCGTACCATGAAAAATTCTCCTTAATAAACACGTTCGTCCAATACAATAGTTTATGGTAAAACACTGCAGTACTTCCTGTGTCGCACTGGTGGAAACGTCAGGAAGCGTGCATCTCCGTCGTACAATCATACGTATAGAATCGTCTAGTGTAAACTTTAATTCCATTGTCAAATGTTTCAAGATACACACTGACTTTCTGATTATGACTATCTAGATGATATTCTACATTGCAGAACGTACCTGCAAACAATAGCGCAGTGCTTCCAAGTTGAAACAAAACCCTTGTTCCGCCGTCACGAACACTGATGCTCCGTGTGGGATCTCCATTTGGAAGGATTCGCTAAGGAGATAGGGAAGATTCAAAGTAGATATTCGTTTTTTGTCGGAGATATGTAGTCAGATATACGGTCAGCGCAAGAGCAACATAGAAAATCTCATGTAACTGCAGTGGGACAATCAAAAAACGTCCCAGTTCGAAGGCCACACTAATTCCTTACCTGCAAGTCGGTGCTTACATACCCGCATCGGAGTCGCGGTGGGTTGCGTATACGCGGCAGCAACGCCCTTAAAAGGACACTTTTTGATCGCCCCTTACACAGCGAGATGCTGGACGTCGTGAATAGGCTTACTTGATTTCTTTCTAAATAGTGCAAACATTTTTGTAATTGCCTTTCTCTCCATTCAAAATATTTGATATTTCTTTTGCACTAAGTTTTCTCATAGTTAATTCCCCATGTATGAGGCACAGTATTGTTTTATCCAGTGCGCTTATGACACTCGTTGAACCACACATTTTTGATCTAATATCGTCCAGAAATGTATTATCTACTTTCCCTAGGTTGTACCCATGGCTGCTTTTTAGCGACTGGACAAAAAATCAGCCACCCCACCACCCCACGGAGGCATCTCGCTAATACGTTCTAACACCACCTCTAACCTTTATAGAGGAAGAGTCCTCAAGTTTATGCTGTTATACCATATCAGGCCTCTCGTTGTGGATTAAATCTGATAGAACTTCCTAACTGCGGGTATATTGATTACTACGTTTCATCAGCTGTTCCAAATTATCCCTTGAATTTTCTAGGTATTAAGATCGGGTGATTAAGCGGTTTAGTAGAGAGCGCATGAGTGATCGTCAAACAAGGAATGTATGCGTACTGCCCCTAAAATACGTGTGTCGTCAACCTGGGAGGCGAGAATGTGAACAGTGTACTCATCAGGGTAACACCTGGTCACTGAGAATGATCAAATAAATATCTTGGTTCACGTTCGCGTTAACCTGACTGAATGTGGAGTCATGGTACGAAAAACAGCTCCTAACTATCACCTAGCCACCCTTGATCTGAACTGCATCCTTCACGCACTGCGGATTAGACGCTGCACTGGGCTGTCTGTGCATTTGAGGCTTTTCGTCACTTGGAAAGAGGTAAAATCGTGACTCGTCAGACTATAAGATTCCACTCAGGTATTCTCTTTTTCTATGTTGTGCGGCCCATAGAAAATGCGCAGCTTAATGTTCAAAATGGTTCAAATGGCTCTGAGCACTATGGGACTTAACATCTATGGTCATCAGTCCCCTAGAACTTAGAACTACTTAAACCTAACTAACCTAAGGACAGCACACAACCCCCTGCCATCACGAGGCAGAGAAAATCCCTGACCCCGCCGGGAATAGAACCCGGGAACCCGGGCGTGGGACGCGAGAACGCTACCGCACGACCACGAGATGGGGGCAGCTTAATGTATTACTGTGAGCAATAGCCTTATGATTAGTACCCGAGTCAAATATCCATTACATGCAGTTCCGACCGCAGTGTTCGCTCAGAAACTGGTTCTGGTGGATATGCATTCACTGACAGTAATAATTCCTTCCGAGTATTACAGCGATTATTATTAGCAGTGGTCTTCGATACCTGTCGGTAGCAATCTTGTTACCACCCTAGTTACATAGTTGCAAGGGGCATACCATTGCATGTAGACATTTTGAACAATGGACGCTGATATACCAACAAACTGGGCATGTTCATTCACATTCGGTGGTTTTGATACCCTACATAAACTAGTAACTTTTACGATTACTGGTGGTATTGCTAGCATCAGTAGGAAAGAAGTAAAAAGGAATTTATAAGAGAGAAACTGACAACCGACCACATCTCTTTTTTTCTGCGTTTGGATTGTTTGTTTTGCATATAACTGGAATATCACATTACTCAGTGTTAGTCCGCTGTGTATTTTGTATCTTTACAGAATATAAATGGCATTTTATGAGTACTAAAAATTCATTTATTTACGTAACTTCAGCGCTTTTATGTAACCAAAGCAATTACTTTTGATTCAAGCACTGTTTACATTCACAAACCTAAAAACATACATAATTATTATTGTAATTTTGTACTCATTAGAACTTTCCTCATTACAAAGCCAAGCGTTTCTTGTTGTTATTGATAAATGCGTAAGTTGTTTATGAATTACAGAAGCACATTTTATATATTCGAGAAAGTACTGAAACGATGTTTAATATATTTTTGTTCAACAGTTTTCTTTATTTTACCTTTCTGTTGGTGAAATTGCGTTTTTTTTTTGTTTTTTGTTTTGTTTTTTTATAGCGATACGATAAATCTGTATTGTTTTCTTTGTTTTCACTATAACATCGTTCTGTCTCACGTAACAAATCAACAATTTTCGAAAAAAACCTGAATTAAAAATTGACAAGTTCAATCCTGCTATAATTACTGTCTATTTTTAAGTAATAGAAAAGAGGATAACTGTAGAGAACAAAAATATTCCGTAGATTAGGCGGCCCTTTATATTTCCTCATTCAGTTTCTAGACGCTTTACCGTTTCGAGTTGTCAGCGGAATCCAGTAAGGCATGTAGGTAGGCTGTTTAGGTTTTTATGTTGGTAACGCCACGTAGCGCTCTGTATGAAAACCACTGACTGTGCTGTGTGCAGTCTATGGCTAGTTTGCATTGTTGGAATTTTTGCTATTGTAGTGTTGGGCAGTTGGATGTGAACAGCGCGTAGCGTTGCGCAGTTGGAGGTGAGCCGCCAACATTGTTGGATCTGGAGAGAGAAATGCCAGAGTTTTGAGTGGACGATCTGGATGTGTGTCCGTCAGAAAAAGGAAATTGGATGTCACTATATATATATGTATATATATAAAACTTTTGAATGCTATTAAGGTAAATACGTTGTTTGTTCTCTATCAAAATCTTTCATTTGCTAACTATGCCTATCCGTAGTTGCTGCCTCCAGTAGATAGCTTTGGCTGTCCGATCGCTGGAATAAAAGGGATAAAAGCCACTGCACAACACACTAGAAGCTCCAGCCTAGATGCTTATATTTGAATCGAGATACTTGACAACATTTTCAAAAGCTATATCATATTCGTCGTCATTTGCAACAGAGACCAGATCTCCACCTAAATTTGCTTCTACCTTCCCGTCATAGTATAAAGTGTACTCATTTGAAAATATGGGTGTACAATGAGTCTGTCAAACTAGTGACGGATGGAGACCATGACGGGAGGGACCTTAATGGCAGGGCTGTTATTTAAAAGTGTAAGTAGACTGTTTAGGTTTTATGCTGGTAACGCCACGTAGTGCTCTGTATGAAAATCGCTGACTGCGCTGTGTGCAGTCTGTGGCTGGTTGGACTCATTGTTGGAATATTCGCTTGTGTAGTGTTGGGCAGTTGGATGTGAACAGCGCGTAGCGTTGGGCAGTTGGAGGTGAGCCGTCAGCTGTGGTGGATGTGGAGAGATATGCTAGAGTTTTGAGAAGTTACCATAAGCGGACGATCTGGACGTGTGTCCTACAGAAAAAGGAAATTTGTAAATGTGGATGTCATGAATTGACAGGTATATATATGACTTCTGAAAATTATTAAGGTAAATACATTGTTTACTCTCTATGAAAATCTTTCATTTGCTAACTATGCCTATCAGTAGTTAGTGCCTTCAGTAGTTAGAATCTTTTATTTAGCTGGCAGTATTGGCGCTCGCGGTATTGCAGTAGTTCGAGTAACGAAGATTTTTGTGAGGTAAGTTATTCATGAAAGGTACAGGTTATTGTCAGTCAGGGCCATTCTTTTGTAGGGATTATTGAAAATCAGATTGCGTTGCGTTAAAAATATTGTGTGTCAGTTTAGTGTTGATCAGAATAAGTAAAGAGAGAAATGTCTGAGTACGTTCAGTTCTGCTCAGCTGTTTGAAAATCAAATAACGTAAGAGGTTTATCAGCAAAGTAATTCAATGATTTTTCTAAGGGGATGTTTCAGACACTTCCCATACGCAATGAAAGCGATCGTTATGAAATAACACCCGAAAGGCGTGCAACATACCTAAGGTAAAGGTAACGCAGATGCGACTTTAACTTGCCAAAGACAATAACTAACGTAGTCTGCGATTACTTACGATAGTCTACGGCAGCCTATGGCAGTTGTACAACTCCAGTTCACAGTCGTTGGAGCGTCCAATCACGGTCGTTCCTTTCTGCCAGTCTGTTACAGCTGCCGGCCGGTGTGGCCGTGTGCTTCTAGGCGCTCCAGTCTGGAACCGCGTGACCGCTACGGTCGCAGGTTCGAATCCTGCCTCGGGCATGGATGTGTGTGTCCTTAGGTTAGTTAGGTTTAAGTAGTTCTAAGTTCTAGGGGACTGATGACACAGATGTTAAGTCCCATAGTGCTCAGAGCCATTTGAACCATTTGAATCTATTACAGCTCACTGTTGGCCTATGTTATTGCGCTGATTACATACAATCGACAGTCATCCACACACCAGCGTTGGAGAATCACAGGAGCATCTGGTACCAGCTCTGCAGCATGTACAGAGCCTCAAAGCGACTAGTGTGGTCTCCTGGGAAGGAAGGGGGGGGGGGGGGGCGGAATTAATCGGATGAGCTACGATCACGTTTCACTTTTACCACTCAATAATGAGTTTCACCAGTCTTTAATGACTTTCCGTTGGTCATACGGCGTACAAAACGAATGAGTATACTACACCTGAGATATGAATTAAAAACGCCTTCAGTCACAACTTTTCGTGTTTTATTACGTACACGATGCATTTCGGATCCTGTGGGTTCACCATCAGGTGTCATTTGTCTTAATGCATACAGGCAGAAACTGCAAAACCCGTTTTCTACAACACGTAAACGCTTTCAGGCTCAGCCATTTCGAAAAATCAGTCATTGTACAACATATTTTGGAAACGAAACATGTTATCAACTGTCTTGAACACAATTTGGTAGTACTACATAATGAAGCCAATGGTAAGCCACTAAATCTGTTAGAACAACTGGGGATATAGCTCCACAAAAAAAAAAAAAATTACAGAATTGAACAAACAGATGAAACAGATTTCACAAGCCTCAGTTATTTCATTATTTTTAAAGACCTGTTCTATAGTTACTTCCTGCGCACCTCAATTGTTTAATAATTATCTTTAGCACTACGAATAAATTCATATTTGGCCACACCATGTACAAAAACATGTGTGAAATGTTTACAAACATGTACCAACAAATGCGCCTCTTGAATGAAGTGACGTGTACGAAAACGATGGAGGAAAGAAGACTTACTGGTACTAAAACGTTAAAAACGCTTTTTTTGGATTCTGTGATAAGTTTACACTGTTCATCTTTTCCACTATTTCGCACATATTTTTCCGAGTTTGACTTACCAAATTCATAACCTAACATCAGACCGTTTCGTGACATGAATATGCATTTCACTTCATTCAAGAGACAAAATAATGCATGTATTAAGACAAATTAAATCTGATGGTGGACCCACAGGATCCGAAATGCATCGTATACTTAATAAAACATGAACAGTTGTGACTGAAGGCGTTTTTCATTCATACCTCCCGTGTATTGAACGTAGTCACGTCTGAGGCTTTGTAATATGGTTAAAATTAAATTTAGTTTACTACGATTCTGCATGGAAATGTTGTGATATATTTTAATGAAGCAAGTTTGCATTATAAATTCGCATCATCTCCATTATTCTGGAGGTTTAATTGGTATATGACTTAGCTTCTAGTATAACATATATTAAGGTAAAAAAATTTATTGACATCAACGGCATTTCAGTTCCACGTTTGAATGTGTTTCACTTTTTCCTTCTACTGTGGCCACATTTTATCTGTACTCGTTTGTGGGGAGTGCGGCGTGTTTGTAGATGCAGCAGATAACGCTAAGAACGTATTATTTACTCAAATCTGTTAGACGCAGTACAATCAGAAAGCATTTTCCGGTATCTTACAGGGGAAAAGCTGTCCTTTCATTGTTGCTCAGAATTTCCACGGTGGAGAAACACTGTGGAGAGAGGTCGAAGGCGCCCCTTAATGCGACTGTATTGACGGGCAATTCATTCGCCGCGCCAGGCTCCTATGAATTACGTAATTAGGCGCATTCTGTGGCGGGCAGCGTGTACTTGGCAGCAGTTAAGGGGGCGGCCGGTCCCAGCTGATCATCGCAATTACGGGGGACAAATCTGAAAGCGCCGGGCAGCGCCTGACGCAAGAGTGGCGCGCGGGTCACGGTGGTGCCTACCCGAGGGGCGCGAGGCCCGCTTTCGCGGAACCGTCTGACAGGAGGGGGCGCAGCACGACTGGCATACCCAGAACCCTTGGGCATGTAGACTAAATTCACTTGAACAGTTAGTTTAAAGTAAGATTGATCAACTGCACGATGTCTGGAAGGGTGTTGTTGTGGTCCTCAGTCTGAAGACTGGTCTGAACCAGCTCTTCAAGTTACTCTACCCCGCGCAAGCCCCTTCATCTCTAAAAATCTACTGCAACCTGCATTCAATTGAACTTGCTTTCTGTATTCAAGCTTTAGTGCCTCCCCTCATAATCTCCTCTCCATTCCCCTCCCCCTACCACCCACGGCCATGCCCTTTCTTTAACAAATTCAAGAATCCATTATGTCTCGAACTGCATGTCGTCCAAGTTTCATTGCCATAAGTGGTGTCACCATAAGAACGAGGTACTTTGGCAAGGTAGCTGACTCGTGATGAAACCACAAGTAAACTTACTTTTCAGTTCAATAAACTTTACCAACAGCAGTACAATTTAAGATACTTTACTTTATTTCGAAACCAACCAGTTTCGGCAATTCATTTTGCCATCTTAAGGTTCCATACACTTTTTTTCGAATCAAGGCCTGAAGATGGCAAAATGAATTGCCGAAACTGGTTTGTTTCAAAATAAAATAAAATATCTTAAAGTCTACGGCTGTTGGTAAAGTTTATTGCACTGATAATTACGTACCAGCCGATGTCCCCTGGCCATAATGGACCAACAGATACAAGTAAACATAGTCGCAGCCATAAGTAACGACGAATGAGAGACGGTGGCGTAGAAACTCACAAAAGAGTTTCCGTATGTCACCGTATCAGCTTGCTTACTTAGGTCCGAGCGCAGTGTCGCTCAGCCCAATCAGCAAACAGCGCCGCAGATACAGTACCGGATCTTTGCTGAGTCAGCAGTGGGACTATTGCATTAGACAGAATCTGCATAAAAGTTTATCTTCACTACACTTCGTTAGTAGAGACTTGTACCTTCTTCTGCATCAAGTGACACCTAACGACCGGTGGCAGTTACACACTGAAGCGCCAAAGTAACTGGTATAGGCATGCGTTTTCAAATACAGAGATATGTAAACAGCTAGAATACGGCGTCGCCGTCGGCAACGCCTATACAGGGTGTTACAAAAAGGTACGGCCAAACTTTCAGGAAACAATCCTCACACACAAAGAAAGAAAATATGTTACGTGGACATGTGTCCGGAAACGCTTACTTTCCATGTTAGAGCTCATTTTATTACTTCTCTTCAAATCACATTAATCATGGAATGGAAACACACAGCAACAGAACGTACCAGCGTGACTTCAAACACTTTGTTACAGGAAATGTTCAAAATGTCCTCCGTTAGCGAGGATACATGCATCCACCCTCCGTCGCATGGAATCCATGATGCGCTGATGCAGCCCTAGAGAATGGCGTATTGTATCACAGCCGTCCACAATACGAGCACGAAGAGTCTCTACATTTGGTACCGGGGTTGCGTAGACAAGAGCTTTCAAATGCCCCCATAAATGAAAGTAAAGAGGGTTGAGGTCAGGAGAGCTTGGAGGCCATGGAATTGGTCCGCCTCTACCAATCCATCGGTCACCGAATCTGTTGTTGAGAAGCGTACGAACACTTCGACTGAAATGTGCAGGAGCTCCATAGTGCATGAACCACATGTTGTGTTGTACTTGTAAAGGCACATGTTCTAGCAACACAGGTAGAGTATCCCGATGAAATCATGATAACGTGCTCCATTGAGCGTAGGTGGTAGAAACTAAAATGAGCTCTAACATGGAAAGTAAGCTTTTCCGGACACATGTCCACATAACACCTTTTCTTTATTTGTGTGTGAGGAATGTTTCCTGAAAGTTTGGCCGTACCTTTTTGTAACACCCTGTATAAGGCAGCAAGTCTCAAGCGCAGTTGTTAGATCGGTTACTGCTGCTACAATGGCAGGTTATCAAGATTTAAATGAGCTTGAACATGTTTTTATAGTCGGCGAACAAGCAATGAGACACGGTATCTCCAAGGTAGCGACCATTTTAAGAGTGTAGCGTGAATATGAGGAATCCGGTAAGACATCAAATCTCCGACATCTCTGCGGCCTGAAAAACATCCTGCAAGAACGGGACGACGACTGAAAAGAATCGTTCAACGTGACAAAAAATGGCTCTGAGCACTATGGGACTTAACATCTATGGTCATCAGTCCCCTAGAACTTAGAAGTACTTAAATCTAACTAACCTAAGGACATCACACAACACCCAGTCATCACGAGGCAGAGAAAATCCCTGACCCCGCCGGGAATCGAACCCGGTAACTCGGGCGCGGGAAGCGAGAACGCTACCGCACGACCACGAGTTGTGGACAATTTCAACGTGACAGATATCTAACTCTTTCGTAAACTGCTGCAGATTTCAATACTGGACCATCAACAAGTGTCAGCGTGCGAACCATCCAACGAGATATCATCGATATGGGCACTTGTGTGCCCTTGATGGTTGCACGACACAAAGCTTTACTCCTCACATGGGCCTGTCAACACCGACCTTCGACTGTTGATGACTGGAAAGTTGTTAACCTCGTCGAACGAGTCTCGTTTCAAATTGTATCGAGCGGATGGACGTGCACGGGTATGGAGACAGTGTCATGAATCCATAGAAGCTACATATCAGCAGAAGACTGTTCAAGCTGGTGGAGGCTCTGTAATGGTGAGGGGTGTGTGCGGTTAGAGTGATATGGGATCCCTCATACAATTAAATACGACTCTGACAGGTGACAGAGGATGACACGGTGGTCGGATGGTCCCGGTAGGCCACTCGTGGCCTGAAGACGGAGTGCAGACAGACTCTGACAGGTGACACGTACGTAAGCATCCTCTCTGATCACCTGCATCCACTCATGTCCATTGTACATTCCGACGGACTTGGGAAATTCCAGTTGGAGAATAAAACACTTCACGCTTTTAGAATTGGTACAGAGTGGTTCCAGGAACACTCTCCTGGGTTTAAACACTTCCGCTGGTCACCAAACTCCCCAGACATGAACGTTATTGAGCGTATTTGGGATGACTTACAACGTGCTGTTCAGAAAATATCTCCACCTCTCGTACTCTTACGGATTTGTGGACAGTCCTGCAGGATTCATGGTGTAAATTCCCTTCAGCACTACTTCAGACATTATTCGAGTCCAAGCTTCCTCGTGCTGCGGCACTTCTGCGTGCTCGCATTTGCCCTACCCGATATTAAGCAGGTGTACCAGTTTCTTTGGCTCCTCAGTGTAGAGGCTTATTATATTCCTGTGGATACGGACTGTTAAAAAGCTACGTATTTCATCTTGTTCAGTTTGTAATAACGTGACGTGATATTTTATATGTTGTAGTAACAAATTGATACCCTCCAGGCGTAAAGCTGAAAAAAAAACACTGTTCCGACGAGTGTTATTTCGTCCGATACACCACTACATTCCAGAGAAATATTCAGGAAATATGCTGGCTATTCAGAAAGTCGGGAACGACCGATCGCAAAATGGAAACAGCAGCGAAAATCCGATGAAGCTTTGCAGAGATGTCTTGGGGCGTGTCTCTAGTGTCGATAGCGTTGCGTCGCTCTTCTCTGTTCTGAGCGCACGCTGAGCGCCTAAAGATGCCTGGAAAACAGTGACTCTCACCGTTTATAGGTGCCTTCCGAGATATTTCTCCTGATATCATACAGCTACATATCACGTAACTGTCTTGCAGTTCCTTCTTCATGACAATTCTCGCCCGCACACGGAGAGGACAATGAGGACGCTACTGCAGCATTTTCGATGGGAAGTGTTTGATCATCCAGCATACAGCCCGAAATTGGCTGCCTTCGATGTTCATTTCTGCACAGATGAACTGCTGATTATGAAGACGACATTGTGGCACAGACCACGAGCTGCAGATCAGCGTAGAAAATTGTCGGAAAGCACAGGAGGTTGCCTTCTATTACAAGGGTACTGGAAAGTTGGTACAGCACTACGACAGATGTCTAAGTCGAAGCGCCGACTGTGTAGAGAAGTATCTGGAAGGTGTAGCTAACTGTTGCAAATAAAACAGTTTTGATTGTCACGGGGGTTCCGTTTCGCGACCAATCCTTCCTTACTTTCCGAATAACCATCGTACTTTCTACCACTTAAATTTATACTTGATGTTAATAATTTTCTTTTGTTTCAGGGACGCCTTTCTTGCTATTGTCATTCTGCATTCTAAATCCTTTCTACTTCGGTCATTGGCAATTGTTTTGCTGCCTAATTGCAAAACTCATCGACTGCTTTCAATGTCTCATTTCCTAATCCAACTCTGTTAGCATCATCTGGTTTATTTCGAATACAGTTCATTACCCTTGTTTTGTTGATATTCATCCTGTTTTCGAGACACTATCCAGTCCGTTCAACTATTCTTCCAAGTGCTTCACAGACTCTGACACAATTATAATGTAGTTCGCAAACCTCTACGTTTGTATTTCTTCTCTCTGAATTTTAATCCCCTTCCAAAATGTCACCTTGGCTTCCTTTACTGCTTGCTCAGTGCACAGATTGAATAACAACGAGGATGGGCTACAACCCTGTCTCCCTCCCTTTCCAGCTACTGCTTTTCTTTCATGTCCTTCGACTCTCATAACAGCATCCTGGTTTCTGTACATGTTGTAGATAACTTTTCGCTTCTTCTATGCTACCCCTGCTAACTTCAGAATTTCAAAGAAAGTGTTCCAATCAATTTGTCAAAAACTTTCTCTGAATTTACAAACACTATAAACGTAGGATTGCTTCCCTTCAGTCCGTCTTCTAGAATTAATCGTAAAGTGTACGAGTCAGTAGTTTACAATCACGAAATTTTTGAAGTCTGAGGTTATTTCGCCTGATGCTGTATATCGTCCTTATAAGGTGCCACACGACGAAGAAAAACTCGTGTGTCTGAAAGCGATACTTGTACTGTAGGGACTCTCATACTGTTGGAACGATGAACTATAACAGGTCATCTGTCGTAGTTACAGCTGCGGTTGACCGTTATACGATGTATTCTGATATAAAAAAAGTAAAAATAAAAATAAAAACATTGACAACTATACAGCAGGCACCAAGATGTCTCGATGCATGACTACAATTCGTCGCCATGTAGCAATGTACGGTTGTCTCGGAACCAAAATACATCACGCTAAGTCGTAAGAGGGAAGTGGAGAGGAGCATGATGTCGCATAGGACTAGAGAACGGGATAGGTACGTCAAGTTACCAGGTCACAGTGACTACAAATAAGCAAACGATATAGAAAGAGTGAGTACACAAATAATGAAGAACCTCTCTCAGAACAGTTTTTGTAATCTAAATGTGGTTTCGAAATTTTTGTAACAAATTAAAAATTGGAAAAACATTTAATTTTTGAAATTTCTAAATTTCATATTGTAAATAAAAACATAGCACATGTGCAGAAACACATGAAATCTAAAAACTTTTAAAATTACTTTTATGACCGTTCTGAAGTTGGTAGATGTTTGTACAGATTAATAGAAAAATATCTAGATCACCAGTTAAAGAAAATATACGCATTGCGAAACATCCGCAACAGTTGCTAAAATTTTTCATAATGAATTAATACGCTCCAGCTGTACTTGACGAATTCTTTATTTGGATAAAATCGTACACACGACCTGAGTTCCAGGATTTAAATCTCGTCTTCAGGTGGTACAAAACGAAACAAGGAAGATGAAGTGGAATTCTCCACAAAATTAACCAACATTAAAATAGGCCTAGAAAAATCTGAACATCAAGCTATACGAGAAAGTCCTACTGTCATGTAAAAAATCCAGCGCATTAATCAAGTAGCATGCGAGATTACGTGTGGGTGAAGCATCAAAGGATTCTGTGAGTCAACAAATACCATACCAGCTTAACGAGACCTTGACGACAAAACATGAATGTACCAACAAATAATCACACATTGCCAGCCTAATGTGGCCTATGAACCAACTGCGAACTAGTAGACATGTGTCATGGGCTTAAGAAATTAAGATGAAGGGATATAAGTCATAAAAGGCCAATTTGCAAACCTCAAAAGTAGCTTACCATATAAGTGCCTAGTCCGTCGAATATCGTGGAAGTTCAGCAAGTCCGATCAACAGACTGCCGCGCCAACCGCAATGAGACGTCTGACAAGGGAACCTCCCCATCGCACCCCCCTCAGATTTAGTTATAAGTTGGCACAGTGGATAGGCCTTGAAAAACTGAACACATATCAACTGCGAAAACAGGAAGAAGTTGTGTGGAACTGTGAAAAAATAAGCAAAATATACAAACTGAGTAGTTCAACGCAAGATATGCAACATTAAGGACGATAGAAAAGTAGGAGTGCCTTGGTCTCGTGGTAACGTGAGCAGCTGCGGAGCGGAAGGTCCTAGGTTCTTCCTTCAAGTGAAAATTTTAATTTGTTATTTTCAGTTTATGTGACAAACTCTTATGTTTTCATCACTTTTTTGGGAGTGATTATCTCATCCACAAGAAAACCGAAATCGGGCAAGGTAGAAGAATCTTTTTACCCATTCGCCAAGTGTACAAGTTAGGTGGGTCGACAACATATTCCTGTCATGTGACGCACATGCCGTCACCAGTGTCGTATAGAATATATCAGATGTGTTTTCCTGTGGAGGAATCGGTTGACCTATGACCTTGCGATCAAATGTTTTCTGTTCCCATTGGAGAGGCACGTCCTTTCGTCTACTAATCGCACGGTTTTGCGATGCGGTCGCAAAACACAGACACTAAACTTATTACAGTGAACAGAGATGTCAATGAACGAACGGACAGATAATAACTATACAAAAATAAAGAAAGTAAAATCTTCAGTCCAGGGGAGACTTGAACCAAGGACTTCTCGTTCTGCAGCTGCTCACGCTACCACGGGACCACGGCGCTCTAAGCTCACATTGTCCGTTATGATGCTTATGTCGCCCATGGACTACTCAGTTTGTATATTATGCTTATTTTTTCACAGTTCCACACAACTTCTTCCTGTTTTCTCAATTGATCTGTGTTCAGTTCATCAAGGCCTATCCACTGTGCCAACTTATAACTAAATCTGAGGGGGGTGCGATGGGGAGGTCCCCTTGTGAGTACACATATAGGTTGCAGAGTGGCCGCCACCGGAATTAATACCGAGGGTGGAGCGACCACCAATGAAGTCACAGCTAACAACTTGGCTGCACCTCCACGTTTCCTCCTCCTAAACACCACCCGCTACTAACAGCTCTAACACCGCCTTATAAATATAAGGCTTGCAGTGTACAGTATAATTCACATGTGAAGAAATAAAAATAATTAAAAGGTACAGTGCAATTATCAAGAAATAAAATTAATAAAACCATAGTACAAAATATAAAATCAATAAAACCACAGCATAAAATGTAAAAGATGCCAAACCGACATATCAAAAATAAAACATAATATTGGAAGTTATGAGAATACACAGAGCAGACCACATTAAGAATGCAAGCCTATGGATGCAGATAGCGTAATAACACATATCTGATAACCTACATAATCATAGTGCATAAAGTCTGCAGTAACGGAGACGCCAGCATGACTAGTAAACTCAAAGAAATACAAAATATATACATAGCTGCATTGTTTCTAATCCTAGTACCTAATGTGTAACGTTATAACTAAGTATCTATTTAGTATTTTCAAGTTTTATTTTAAAGAGTTGCATGTAATATATTGTTCCTCAGCTTAGTACCTAATGTGTAGCTCTGCAGCTATTAATTTCGATTTACTTCGTCATGATCGCATTAAAGTTTTTTTAATTTTTATTTTTAGGTACGGTTTCGATCTTCTAAGAGATCATCTTCAGATCTTATATTCTGTGAAGAGGAATAAAACATAATGCTTCAGTCGAAATGGACACCAAAATAAAACAATGTAGTAAAAAAAGCGCAGCTGATACACCCATGATCCACTGGTGTGGACCCAGTCCATCTGTGCAGGGGTGGAGAACACTGCTATTTACGGTTCGATTACCGGTAGTCACTGCTAGCCAATGGCCGTGAGTCTTGATTACATTGTGCGAAAACAACGAAGAAAATTTTGATAATATAAAGATGAACATACGTTATAAAAACCAAGTTATAGGGTAACAGTCCCTACCCAGTGAAGAATTATATGAAGAATCCCTCTTAGTTTTCCTAGTGTTTTGTAGCATCTGAAGATGAGGTTTACATCCTGAAACCTGGATCGTGAGTACGATTTCATCCAAATTAAAGATTTTTGAAGTACAGCTGTAGTGGATTTATTCATCATGAAAAACTAAAAAAACCATTTAACAGAAGACTTAAACAAAAAAGTTTTAAAAATGAATTAAGTTTTCCAAATATATTTTGCCTGCTACATAGTTGTTGCATCGCTGCTGAAGATGGCAACGTGGTCTTCAGATGTCACTGTGTTTTCCTGCTAGGCTCGCAGATGTCCAACGCAGCTAATCAACGGTATCACAGCTAAGCAGTGCAACAAATAATCAGTTATAAATTTTCAGTGGTTACTGTATCTCTCGGAAGGCGTGTTACCTCTATCCCTATGCGCACAGTTACATGTGCATCCTGTTTCCGTCGGTCTAGCATTCGGGAGTACGACCGTTCAAACACACTTCCGGGCATCCTGATTTAGGTTTTCCGTGTTTTCCCTAAATTACTTCAGGCAAATACCGGGATGGTTCCTCTGAAAGGCCACGGCCGACTTACTTATCCACCCTTCCTTGCTCCAATGGGACAGATGACCTCGCTGCTTGGTCCCCTCCTCTGAATCAACCAAACAACCTGTTTCCCTCATACCAGCAGCTGCATTACGACTCTTTCTTTCCTGTTTTGTTTGCCCTAAAAGAGGTCACCTGTGCAGATACCGAGATCTCTAACTAAGCTACCTGAATGCTGTTCTGAGATACTGTATAAACTGCAATCTTTGTGTATCTAATCAGTCGATGTACATTCCTTTTAAACATATTTAGAAGTACGAAATGGAACGCTTATTACATGATTTAATATTTTGGCAAAGTAACGTAGCCGGCCGGGGTGGCCGAGCGGTTCTAGGCCCTACAGTCTGGAACCGCACGACCGCTACGGTCGCAAGTTCGAATCCTGCCTCGGGCGTGGATGTGTGTGATGTCGGGTTAGTTAGATTTAAAAAGTTATAAGTTCTAGGGGGCTGATTACGTCATACGTTAAGTCCCATAGTGCTCAGAGCCATCTGAGCCATTTGAAGTACTGTACATTTGATAAATGATCCCTGTGACTAACATTAAACAGTATGAAATAAGTGACAACAATTGCTATTATGACTTCGATTCACATTCCAATGTCGCGGAAACGTTCCGCTGAAAACTTCACAAAAGTCTCTTTGATTATAAAAGACATAAATTTTACGCTTTCGAAATGTATCGAGAATATGACAAGGTATGATCTGGATGATTGACTGATCTGGCCTTGTAACACTAACCAAAACGCTCTTGTTGTGCTGGTACTGCGAACGGCTGAAAGCAAGGGGAAACTACGGCCGTAATTTTTCCCGAGGGCATGCAGCTTTACTGTATGGTTAAATGATGTTGGCGTCCTCTTGGGTAAAATATTCCGGAGGTAAAATAGTCCCCCATTCGGATCTCCGGGCGGGGACTACTCAGGAGGACGTCCTTATCAGGAAAAAGAAAACTGGCGTACTACGGATCGGAGCGTGGAATGTCAGATCCCTTAATCGGGCAGGTAGGTTAGAAAATTTAAAAAGGGAAATGGATAGGTTATAGTTAGATATAGTGGGAATCAGTGAAGTTAGGTGGCAGCAGGAACAAGACTTTTGGTCAGGTGAATACAGGGTTATAAATATAAAATCAAATAGGGGTAATGCTGGAGTAGGTATAATAATGAGTAGGAAAATAGGAGTGCGGTTAAGCTACTACAAACAGCATAGTGAACGCATTATTGTGGCCAAGATAGACACGAAGCCCACGCCTACTACAGTAGTACAAGTTTATATGCCAACTAGCTATGCAGATGATGAAGAAATTGATGAAATGTATGATGAGATAAAAGGAATTATGCAGGTTGTGAAAGGAGACGAAAATTTAATAGTCATGGGTGACTGGAATTCGAGTGTAGGAAAAGGGAGAGAAGGAAACATAGTAGATGAATATGGATTGGGGCTAAGAACTGAAAGAGGAAGCCATCTGGTAGAATTTTGCACAGAGCATAAATTAATCATAGCTAACACTTGGTTCAAGAATCATGAAAGAAGGTTGTATACATGGAAGAACCCTGGAGATACTAAAAGGTATCAGACAGATTATACAATGGTAAGACAGAGATTTAGGAACCAGGTTTTAAATTGTAAGACATTTCCAGGGGCAGATGTGGACTCTGACCACAATCTATTGGTTATGAACTGTAGATTAAAACTGAAGGAGCTGCAAAAAGGTAGGAATTTAAGGAGATGGGACCTTGATAAACTGACTAAACCAGAGGTTGTACAGAGTTTGAGGGAGAGCATAAGGGAACAAATAACAGGAAAGGGGGAAAGAAAAACATAGAAGAAGAATGGGTAGCTCTGAGGGATGAAGTAGTGAAAGAAAGTAGCAGACGATCAAGTAGGTAAAAAGACGAGGGCTAGTAGAAATCCTTGGGTAACAGAAGAAATATTGCATTTAATTGATGAAAGGAGAAAATACAAAAATGCTGTAAATGAAGCAGGCAAAAAGGGATACAAACGTCTCAAAAACGAGATCGTCTGGAAGTGCAAAATGGCTAAGCAGGGACGGCTAGAGGACAAATGTACGGATAAGATAGATACTGCCTACAGGAAAATTAAAGAGACCTTTGGAGAAAAGAGAACCACTTGTATGAATATCAAGAGCTCAGATGGAAACCCAGTTCTAAGCAAAGAAGGGAAACCAGAAAGGTGGAAGGAGTATATAGAGGGTCTATACAAGGACAATGTACTTGAGGACAATATTATGGAAATGGAAGAGGACGTAGATGAAGATGAAATGGGAGATACAATACTGCGTGAAGAGTTTGACAGAGCACTGAAAGACCTGAGTCGAAACAAGGCCCCGGGAGTAGACAACATTCCATTAGATCTATTGACGGCCTTTGGAGAGCCAATCATGACAAAACTCTACCATCTGGTGAGCAAGATGTATGAGACAGACGAAATATCCTCAGACTTCAAGAAGAATATAATATTTACAATCCCAAAGAAGGCAGGTGTTGACAGATGTGAAACTTGCCGAACTATCATTTCATAAGTCACAGCTGCAGAATACTAACGCATATTCCTTACAGAAGAATGGAAAAACTGGTGGAAGCCGACCTCGGGGAAGATCAGTTCGGATTCCGTAGAAATTTTGGAACATGTGAGGCAATAATTACCTTACGCCTTATCTTAGAAGAAAGATTAAGGAAAGGGAAACCTACGTTTCTAGCATTTGTAGACTTAGAGAAAGCTTTTGACAATCTCGACTGGAATACTCTCTTTTAAATTCTAGCCGGCCATGGTGGCCAAGCGGTTCTAGGCGCGTCAATCTGGAACCTCGCGACTGCCACGGTCGCAGGGTCGAATCCTGCATCGGGCATGGATGTGTGTGATGTCGTTAGGTTAGTTAGGTTTAAGTAGTTCTAAGTTCTAGGGGACTGATGACCTCAGATGTTGAGTCCCATAGTGCTCAGAGCCATTTGAACCAGCCATTTCAATTTCTAAAGGTGGCAGGGGTAAAAAATAGGGAGCGAAAGGCTATTTACAATTTGTATAGAAACCAAATGGCAGTTATAATAGTTGAGGAGCATGAAAGGGAAGCAGTGGTTGGGAAGGGAGTGAGACAGGGTTGTAGCCTCTCCCCGATGTTATTCAATCTGTATATTGAGCAAGCAGTGAAGGAAACAAAAGAAAAATTCGGAGTAGGTATTAAAATCCATGGAGAAAAATAAAACTTTGAGGTTCGCCGATGACATTGTAATTCTGTCAGAGACACCAAAGGACTTGGAAGAGCTGTTGAACGGAATGGACAGTGTCTTGAGGATATAAGATGAACACCAACAAAAGCAAAACGAGGATAATGGAATGTAGTCGAATCAAGTCAGGTAATGCTGAGGGAATTTGATTAGGAATTGAGACACTTAAAGTAGTAAAGGAGTTTTGCTATTTGGGGAGCAAAATAACTGATGATGGTCAAAGTAGAGAGGATATAAAATGTAGACTGGCAATGGCAAGGAAAGCGTTTCTGAAGAAGAGAAATTTGTTAACATCAAGTATAGACTTAAGTGTCAGGAAGTCGTTTCTGAAAGTATTTGTATGGAGTGTAGCCATGTGTTGAAGTGAAACATGGACGATTAATAATGTGGTGCCACAGAAGATTGCTGAAGATTAGATGGGTAGATCACGTATCTAATGGGGAGGTATTGATTAGAATTGGGGAGAAGAGGAGTTTGTGGCACAACTTGACAAGAAGAAAAGCCCGTTTGGTAGGGCATGTACTGGGGCACCAAGGGATCACAAATTTAGCATTGGAGGGCAGCGTGGAGGGTAAAAAGCCTAGAGGGAGACCAAGAGATGAATACACTAAGCAGATTCAGAATGATGTAGGTTGCAGTAAGTACTGGGAGGTGAAGAAGCTCGCACAGGATAGAGTAGCATGGAGAGCTGCATCAAACCAGTCTCCGGACTGAAGACCACAACAACATGTCCTATTAATATGTGGTCTTGATCGACCTCCAGGTGATAGCCATCTGCAAGAAAATTACGAAATCCGACTTCTCGAGACGAAAATTTTGCCCGGGGCAATCCTACCATCAGGGCTGCGGTGAAGCGAACAGGTTGAAGTGGTCTGCAAAATTTTAATATCCGTCGACATGGAAGCGGATGAAAAAATCACTGGTTTGTATAGGACAAATGGTGGTTCCCTTCCCCGTGCGAACCTCTGCTCGAAGACTCCTCCCAAGAGCATGCAGTGCTGAATCACTGAAGAAGCAAAGAAACTGGTACAGGCATGAGTATTCAAATACATATATATGTAAACAGGCAGAATATGGCGATGCGGTCGGCAACGCATATATAAGACAACAAGTGTCTGGCGCAGTTGCTCGATCGGTTACTGCTGCTACAATGGCAGGTTATCAAGGTTTAATTGAGTTTGAACGTGGTCTTATAGTCGGGGAAAGAACGACGGGACACAGCGTCTCCGAGGTAGCGATGAAGTGGAGATTTTCCGGTTCGGCCATTTCACGAGTGTACCGTGAATATTAGGAATCCGGTAAAACATCAAATCTCCGAAATCGCTGCGGCTGGAAAAGGATTCTGCAAGAACGGGACCAACGACGACCGAAGAGAGACGATAAAATTGACAGAAGTGCTACCTTTCCGCAATTTGTTGCTGATTTCAATGCTGGGCCATCAGCAAGTGACAGCGTGCGAACCATTCAGCGAAACATCATCGATATGGGTTTTCGGGTCCGAATGCCCACTCGTGTCCCCATGATGACTGCACAACACAAAGCTTTACTCCTCGCCTGGGCCCGTCAGCACCGATGTTGGAGTGTTGATGACAGGAAACATGTTGCCTGGTCCAACGTGTCTCGTTTCAAATTGTATGGACATGTACGGGTATGGAGACAACCTCATGTATCCATGGACACTGCATGTCAACAGAGGACTGTTCAAGCTGGTGGAGGCTCTGTAATGGCTGGGGCGTGTGCAGCTGGAGTGATATGGGATACCTGACACGTCTAGATATGACTCTGACAGGTTACATGTACGTAAGCATCCTATCTGATCACCTGCATCTCTTCATGTTCATTATGCATTATGACGTACTTGGGCAATTCCAGCACTACAATACAATATCCGACACGTCCAAAAAAATGGCTCTGAGCACTATGAGACTTCACTTCTGAGTTCATCAGTCCCCTAGAACTTGGAACTACTTAAACCTAACTAAGGACATCACACACATCCATGCCCGAGGCAGGATTCGAACCTGCGAGCGTAGCGGTCGCGTAGTTCCAGACTGTAGCGCCTAGAACCGCTCGGCTACTGCGGCCGACACGTCCAGAATTGCTACATAGTGGCTCCGAGAACATTCTTCTGGGTTTAAACAATTCTGCTGGCCACCTAACATCCAGAAATGAACGTTATTGAGCAAATCTAGGATTCCTTGCATCGTTCTGTTCAGAAGAGATCTCAGCCCCCTCGTACTCTTATGGATTTATGCACAGCCCTGCAGGATTCATCGTGTCAATCCCCCTCAGCACTAGTTAACAAATTAGTCGAGTCCGTGCCACGTCGGGTTGCGGCACTTCTGGGCGTTCGCGAGGGTCTACACGATATTAGGCAAGTGTACCAGTTTCTTTGGCTCTGCAGTGTATAATAACGATAGATCATGTACAAGCATATTTTGTAGAAAAGTCTGAGGAAATATATCCATGAAGCCGCAAGACAGTTACACCAAAGCCCACGACTCAAGGACGCTTGCGTCACTGGTATTACGAAAAACATTTGCTTCATTCTATTTTTTACCGATCGTCTCAGTCGGAAGCAATTTGCTGGTTTTGTGTAACAACGTTTCAAGAAGTGACGTGTCAGACCTCTCAGACGTGATCACGTTTAACCTCCATCTTCCTTTTGGAACGTCCCCTTTGAAAAATTATGAATGACAGTGCGGGAAAAACTCTTACGTTATTTGATTTTCAAACAGCTGAGCAAAACTCAACGTACTCAAACAGTTACTCTTTACTTATTCTAATCATCACAGAACTGATACACAATATTTTAGCACAACGCAATCTGACTTTCAATAATCCCTACAAAAGAATGGCCCTGACTAAAAATAACCTACGCTTTCAGGAATCACTTACCTCACAAAAATCTTCGTTACTCGAACTACCGCAATACAGCGAGCGCCAATACTGCCATCTAAATAAAAGACTCTAACTACTGAAGGCACTAACTACTGATAGGCATAGTTAGCAAATGAAAGATTTTCATAGAGAGTAAACAACGTATTTACCTTGATAATGTTCAAAAGTCATCATATATATATGTCTGTCAATTCATGACATCCATCTTTACAAATTTCCTTTTTCTGGCGGACACCCGTGCAGATCGTCCGCTTATGGTAACTTCTCAAAACTCTGGCATCTCTCTCTCCACATCCACCACAGCTGGCAGCTCACCTCCAACCGCCCAACGCTACGCGCTGTTCACATCCAACTGTCCAACACTACACAAGCGAATATTCCAACAATGAGTCCAACCAGCCACAGACTGCACACAGCGCAGTCAGCGATTTTCATACAGAGCACTACGTGGTGTTACCAGCATAAAAATCTAAACAGTCTACTTACACTTTTAAATAACAGCCCTGCCATTAAGGTTCCTCCCGTCATGGCGTCCGTCCGTCACTTGTTTAACAAATGGTTCAAATGGCTCTGAGCACTATGGGACTTAACAGCTATGGTCATCAGTCCCCTAGAACTTAGAACTACTTAAACCTAACTAACCTAAGGACAGCACACAACACCCAGTCATCACGAGGCAGAGAAAACCCTGACCCCGCCGGGAATCGAACCCGGGAACCCGGGCGTGGGAAGCGAGAACGCTACCGCACGACCACGAGCCGCGTACCTTGTTTAACAGACTCATTGTATACCCATATTTTTAAATGAGGACACTTTATACTATGACGAGAAGGTAGAAGCAAATTTAGGTGGAGATCTGGTCTCTGTTGCAAATGACGACGAATATGATATAGCTTTTAAAAATTTTGTCAAGTATCTAGGCTGGAGATTCTAGTGTGTCGTGCAGTGGCTTTCATCCCTTTTATTCCAGCGACTGGACAGCCAAAGCTATGTGCTGTACAACATCATTATCACCTTTCTTCTGTGTATGTGTATTAGAAAATTTATTGACAATTCTCAATGCTCTATTTTTCTAACGTTTTGAAGCAATCTTCTCTTCATTCTTGTGATAATCTGTTATAAATATTATATTAAGCTACTTGGCTGTGGATTTATGGCGTTTATGGCCTAGAAGACTGTAGGCATCAGGTACCCTAAGAAATGTTCGATTGATATTAAACGTCCCCTTCCTTGGTTTCGGATGGATTCATGCTTCGCTACTGAAACAGAGAGATGGCCATGCGAAACCATTATAAGTTGCCAATCTCATTTGTTTTTCAGTTGTTATTGTTTTGAAAATTCGCTCTATAATTCTGTATCTCCTATTGCAGTTTCGTATATTATGTATGTATATAAGACCTCTAATTTTTGTGGTGAACCGAGTTGGTACAACTACGTATAGAGGTCCTAATGAACAAAAGTAGAAGCTGCTGATGTGTGACTGATTCAATTTTTGTTACCGAATTGAAAGTGACCTCTACCACCTGCGAATCGTTTTTGTCATGTGGCAGACTGCTATGTCGAATAACGGAGAGAAAACGATCGGTCACACGCTAAATACATTAGAATGCATGGCGGGAGACAGTATGACCTAAATGTAAGTATCGCCGATACCTATTAGCCACGTTTCCCTTATATAAAACACTGGGCTTCACACAAACACTTTCAAGAATTATACCTCCATATCCATACTTGATACTTACGAACTATTCCTTTGAACAACTCATTCTTCCGTATTATCAACCTACAGGGTGGCTCAAAACATTTGGAAATGCAGTAATTCAAGTTATAACGTGGATACAGAGGTAAAACATGCCTGAAAAGACATGGATTTCATTGAAACCAAAAACGAGCGAAAAAAGAGGCCAATAGATGGCTCTGGAGAGGGGGCTGTTACTTTTCAAAGTGTCAGGGTGACGCGTGCGAGGTATGCGGACGTGTTACAGAATCGCATCGTCGTTAGCCTGGCTGATAAACACCCGCTGGAAGGTACGACTGTTATGTAGGATGGCGATCCATCTCATATTGTTACACGTGTGCGAGAGCTCTTGGGCACGTCATTTGATTGGGATCACATGCTGACCCGCGACTTTCGGCGTGCTTGTCCCTGATCCCCAGACCTTAGTCCGTGTGATTATTGATTGTGGGGTTACCTGAAGCAGCACGTCTATCACGATCGGATAATCTTATTAGGGATGCTGAAAGACTACATCAGCGGCAGTACTTCTCACTGTTCCTACTGATACGCTGTACAGTGCTGTTCACAACATTGACGCTCTATTACAGATATTGATAATAAATAATGGCCGATGTATTCAGTATTGATTATAAAGGACATCGTCTTTGATAAAACTCAGTTGTAGAGCTGAGTATTGCTTTTATATCATATGATATGCCACCTGTTCGTCTTTTGTGTTGTGAAATTTTTTGTTTCAGTAAAACTCCATGTTATTTCAAGCATATTACCTCTCTACCTAATTATTCCGGGAAGTATTGAATTTTCAAATGTTAACAAGCTTTTGTGTCACCCTGTACTGCTGACGGCTTTGTTGCATCGGTCATTTGATGTCACTCCAAGGAAGGGAGAACTAAATCGCTTCCTGTACTACAGGCCTTCTCTATAAGGTCATTCAGGCTTTCTCGGCGAATTCCACTGATAAAATCTTCTCGCGCTATCAGCCGAATTTTAGAGTCGTTTTATCGAAACATTTCGACGAATTTACTACGCCTTATCTTCAGCATTTAGCCTTTTTGGATTTCCTACTGTCAGTATATATTGCGTGTTCAGCATACAATTCATTCAATATAACAGCTCTTTTGAATGTTCTTTACTATCGCCTAGAAAGACTAACTTGTCCGCGAACAATACGGTTGCTATCTGCTCGTTTTGTAAATTTTATCTCTCGTCTCAGTCTTTCACTACGTTCATCTAAACTGAAGAGCATAGAAACTGGTACACCTGCTTAATATCGTGTAGGCCCCCGCGAGGAAGCAGAAGTGCCGCAACTCGACGTGGTATGGACTCGACTAAGGTCTGAAGTAGTGAGCGAGGGAACTGATGCCATGAATCCTGCGGATTGTCCACAAATCGGTTAGAATACGAGGGGGTGGAGATCTCTTCTGAACAGCACGTTACAAGGCATCGCAGATACGCTCAATAATGTTTATGTCTGGGGAGTTTGGTGGCCGGCGGAAGTGTTTAAACTCAGAAGAGTGTTCCTGGAGCCACTCTGAAGCGTTTCTGGATGTGTGGGGTATTGCATTGTCATGCTGGAATTGCCCAAGTCCGTCGGAATGTACAATGAACGTGAATGGATGCTGGTGATCAGACACGATGCTTACATAAGTGTCACCTGTCATAATCTTTAATAGAGATGGGGCCCCTCCACGCCTGCACCATCGTGGTGGCCAGACCAAAAGTTCTACTGCCACCT
Source organism: Schistocerca piceifrons (assembly GCF_021461385.2). Classification (NCBI taxonomy): domain Eukaryota; kingdom Metazoa; phylum Arthropoda; class Insecta; order Orthoptera; family Acrididae; genus Schistocerca; species Schistocerca piceifrons. The sequence continues at coordinate 464,611,570 of NC_060140.1, read as the reverse complement.
CCGTCAACATGTTAGTTATCTAATAGGTGGATCACAGGATGCCTGGCTGTGATGTTATCTGTGCGTTTGGGTAAGACTACGCATTAACACTGTCCATCAGGTGATAGATAGTGGACGAAACGCGAATGAGGGTAGCAATTTGAAGGACAGAGGGAAAAAAGTGCCAAGGCTCGTGCCGGGGGAAAAAAATCTCTGCGACAGTGGGATGGGTAGTAAGAGCAGTAGTGGCTTACTAGCTGCAATAGTTCATGCAAGGTTGGGTTTGTTAGTATGAGTATCATGCATCATTACTGTGGCAAGCGATGGCGATGTATCCCAGTTCGCTACAGCCGCTGCATTCCTGGAACAATCAAGATCGTTATATAGTAGTGGGAGATCGGCCATAGATCATCTCACTGTGTGTGTTGGGGGGGGGGGGGGGGGGGCGGGGAAGAGCTTGTCTGCATGCAGTGTACGGTACGGCTTCCCCGCGTGGTGCCAGTTATTCGGCATGTGTGTTCCAGCTGGATATCCAGTAATGGTGTCTGATTAACAGGGGCTCACCTTTACCGTTGTGTTTGCGTGTACTTAGCCGTAGATGTTAGGTCCTTACAAGTATGTCTTTTGGTCTTTTATGTTTCCATCTATGGTTGTGGTCGTAGTTTCCCAGATTCCGAATAAACGTGCTCTGCGAATGTCTGGAGTTTCTGTATTGTCTTGTGGTGAGTTTGTGGATTACCTCCGTGAGAGTCTCAAGTCGGTATTCCCGGTGAAGGTCCGCGATGCGTGCGTATCGTGGAGCATTGTTTATGATTTGGAGTACTTTGTTTTGTATGATCTGCATACGGTGCAGGCAAGTGGGCGCAGCGTATCCCCAGACAGGAGCTGCGTACGCCATCAGGGGTCGAATAAGTGTCATGTACATGGACCTCGACACCCTTCTGTTCAGTGTGTTACGCCTGTTGAGCATAGGGTAGAGCTGTTTGAGCCTCGCGCTTGCTCGGTTGGTCATGTGTTGTATGTGGTCCCCCCAGAGTAATTTACGGTCCAGCCAGACACCGAGGTATTCGACTTTCTCACGGAAACGTATTGGGCGTGCATGTAGAGTTATTGGTCTGCAGTATCGGTGTTTGTGCAGTTGCTTCGGTCTTCTAGTGAACAGAACGGCTTCGCACTTGTCGACGTTTACTCTAACATGCCATTTCTCCAACCAAGGCTCAGCCACTCTGAGTGCAGTCTGTAAGCGCGACTTAATGTTTGGTTTCCAATCTTGCGCGAGGATGGCTGTGTCATCCGCGTAGATTGTCATCGTGTTCTGTGTGGTTCGGAGATCGTTTATGTAGAGGTTAAACAGTAGGAGCCCTAAGATGCTTCCCTGGGGTACTCCCGCGTGTACCGTGTCGTGTTGATTGTTTTCCCTGGACGTCAGTGTTGAAACTCCTGTCTGTGAGGTATGAGTGTATGAGACGCACCAGCCCGTCGGGGAATCTCGCGTCGCTGAGTTTGCGAATGAGGCCGTTGTGCCATAGACGGTCGAAAGCCTTTTCGATGTCCAGGAACATCGCCCCTGTTGCCCTGTTTGTGTTGAAGCCATGTGTTATATGTTCAACGACCCGTAAGAGTTGTGTTGTGGAGTGGTGATTCCTGAAGCCGAATTGTTCCGGTCTCAGGATGTCATTACTTATGCAGTGCCTAGTGATGCGTTTGAGAAACACCTTCTCAACAATTTTGCTGAGCGAGCTCAAAAGGCTGGTGGGTCCGTAATTTTGTGGGAGGTTGTGGTCTTTCCCTGGCTTCCTGAACATCAGGATCTTGGCCGTCTTCAAATGGCTCTGAGCACTATGGGACTTAACGTCTATGGTCATCAGTCCCCTAGAACTTAGAACTACTTAAACCTAACTAACCTAAGGACAGCACACAACACCCAGCCATCACGAGGCAGAGAAAATCCCTGACCCCGCCGGGAATCGAACCCCGGATCCCGGGCGTGGCAAGCGAGAACGCTACCGCACGACCACGAGATGCGGGCTTGGCCGTCTTCCAAAAGGCGGAGAAGTGCTGGTGTTTTAGTATGGTATTCGTTATGTGTGTTAGGTATTCAGTGGCTTTATCCGTGGACTTCTGGAGGACACGGTTTTGAATGCCATCATGACCAGGGGCTTTCCTAGCAGCGGAATGCAAAATAGCCCAGGAGACTTCGGCTGTACTAGCATGTCGAATGTACTCGCGCGATGGTTGGGTTAAAATGCGTGTCAGCTGCTAGTCAGTAGCAAGTGTGAACACTGGATCTGATGGTACCAGGTTCGGTGTGAATGACACTGCGAGTGTGCGGGCCATTAGTTCAGCTTTCTCTTCCGCTGAGTATGCAGGTCCGTCAGGCCCTTGAAGCGTTGGTGTGTACGTTTTCTCCCTGGTGAAGTGTCGGGCTAGTTGCCACATGCCAGGTCGCGCGGTGTCCAGCCCTTCGAGTTTTTGGTTCCACTGTTGTGTTCTATGTGTTTCTATTTTGTCGTGTATGATGCCCTGTAGCCTGTTATTCTTTGTGTATGGCGATTGCAGTTCCACCTGCCACGGCGTCGCCCGGTTGTTTGGTACGATAGACGCAGTAGCCAGGAAAGTTTAATTGTTTGTGCGGTTTATGCTTAGTCTCGCTCAGTAGTTCGACAAGGATTCCCTTGCGCTCCATGAACGCGGAAAATTATGCCCTTCTGTTGTAGATCGAGTCTGCATTCCAGAGCAGGATCTGTGATAGTGTGTGCGGGTTTTCGTTACGGGCCGGGTGTGGTATGTTATTCATGTAAGAGTGTGAAAGAGTGTTGAGATGACAGCAAAGTATTACCCGGGTTCGGCGCTCATGAGCTGGGTAAGGATTTGAACGGTCGTGTGTCGAGGGAACAGTGTTTCCAATATTACCCCAGGTGATGTGTGGGTGTTGGGTGTGGCAGTCTGAGGTACTGTTATAGAGTTAGCGGCCGCTTGTGCAGGTATTGGTCTGTTGTTAAGGGTGGCATTTACGTTTATGTTTTGTGGCAGAGGTAGGGCGCCTGTGTAACTTCTGTGATGAAGGGGATGGTGCTGTGGGCTACAGTCTCGATGTCTTGTTGACTTTTTACCTGTGTGTAACTGGTCTGTTGTTGATGGGTGGCCTGCTGTGCTGATTTGGTGTTCCCGGCCTGTGCTTACGTGTGCGTCTAGGTCCCATATCGCTCCAACTGCACACGCCCCACTCCATCACAGAGCTTCCACCAGCTTGAACAGTCCGCTGCTGACATGCAGGGTCCATGGATTCATGAGGGTGTCCCCATACATTGGCGTGCTGTGTTGTTTTATTGCGTGTTGTACAATTTCAGCAAGATTACAATAAAACTGGTTCCTTATTATTAACGTAACGTGAGGTTTTATTTAATCACTGTTTTTCCCGGCTAATGATCGTTGTTTTGTTGAAGAAATCTCCACCTGGGATCGCGTAGCAATGTTGTCTGTCAAGCAGTGTATGTGGCACTACGTTCATGCAAAAAAGTAGTCATACATAACCAGCAAACAAACTAAATATATGATAAATAATGTGAACTGAGCAAGAGTAATGAATTTTAAGAATTTACAGTACTGTTGAACAATAGTCTCCTTACTACTTGCAGATCGTTTAACGAAATTGACGTTACTGTTATTCGAGATGGCAACACTTTTCTTGAAGCAAAATGAACAGTTTTGTCACACAATACCACACGCACACAATACTGATGTATTTTTTCCTGTCAAAATATTTCATAAAATTTGTTACGAAGTAACCAGGCTTCATACATCAGCACATAAAAATTTGTATCACGCAACATGCTGTTTGCGTTCATAGATGTTCACTATATTTAGAGAATATTCACAGTCTAACTAGAATTTATTACCTCAGAGGGGGTTCTGGGCCACCAATACACTATTATTATCGCAATTATGACCAGCAACATTTATGTCTGGATAGAAAATCAACTTAAAACTGCCGTTGCAGTATTTCACTAAGATGGCGGCTAAAATAAGACATTCACTTATAGATTCTGCCACAACCCCTGTTTTACCACTAACAAATAATACACATTAAATTTTTTTGTACCTTCACTATATGCATTAACATTGGAAAATATTTCTAATGTTAATCGCTTGTTATTCGGCTTTTACCAATAAACCGCGCTGTAGATCAATAGCGCTAATGGCTGCGCTCATTCGCAGCTGATCAGAGAACTTAACATTTACATAGGACGAGAACCAGAATGAAGTAAATCTCCAAACAAAGAAACTCTATTTTACTAACATTAAATTAGCAATATAATAAAGTTCTTTACAGACATCTGTGTTACGGGACTTCAATCACATCCTATCAATACAACAGTTCGAACAAGAAGAAGGATTATTCTAGAAGCACCAGAGATAACAAAAGATGAAGATTTTCATTATATTTTTCCATGTGTATTGTCTGAGATATAATTTTTACAAAATATTAAATTATGTCATTGACAATAATTATTTATTATTTTATTGACGATGAAGTCCCTTTTTATTAATATCACGAAAATGTTCATTCACATTCCACACACAATGCTGTCGTGAACATTATTCTGAATAAAATATAGGCGTGTATATTACATTGCCCCTTGGGCTGAGGAAAATAAACTGGTTTATGTATTGTACCCTATTCACGTTGTCTATTGTTCACTTTCCTTCATTACACACTGTTCTCATCATGCAAATGTTCAGAAATAACATTGAGTAACTCATGGCACAATTAGTGTTGATGGGATTGTGTAAGTGACTTCAATTACTGTAAAACCTTGGAAAACCCCAAATCCGGGTTCACTGGATCCGGAAAACTGGAACAAACCGTCCAAGAGACTTCAAGAAAATACAGTTACATACTCATATGTTTCAGGCTTGACATGATTATAGCAATAATATTTCGATCACGAATATTTGTTTGTGTTTAGTTGTATCAGAGGTCAAGAGTCATTCACGGAGGTTTAACATGAAAATTAAGAGTTCATGCAGTTCAAAATAACAAAAGTTCATATAACGATTCCCCGACGACGTCGCGTAGCCGCTCCCGTGTCGAGCCGCTGGATCGAATGCAGGTGGAGACCGTTGCTGGAACGCCCCCGACAGCGTGGGTGCAGCGTTGGATGTCGTCGGCCACACCCTCGTCTGGCTCTGTTGCTGTCTGGAAGTACTACTGCAGCAGATCCTGCTTCGCTCTTTTCACGTCCCTCTCGTTCAAGGTTGGTACATGAAATGTCGAAAAGGGGTATCAGTAACATGGTAATTATTCAATTCATCCTGTGAAAGAAGTGTAAGTTTCAAGTTCACTTTCATTCACATGGATTAATACAGTTTCTTTCCGGGCGATGTCCTGCATCTTAACACTGTTCATTTGAATGTAGTGATCCATTGTCAACTTTAATTAGCTATGCATATGTACGACACTGCACCGTTTTTCATTCTGATGCTCATCGTGTGCTCTGTTTATTTTCTGCGGTACCGGTAAGCAAACATTTCCGCGAGGCGCTGCGTAACCAGCGTTGCATTCATGTATATTGTTGCCGCGCGGCTGCCTGTACAGTTGTCTAGTAACATTTGGCACGTGAAGATGACTCGTAACGTCTTTATTTGAGGTCTGAAATTTAATATCAATTTTTATACTGTTGACGGTTTTTCAACGTCTATGTCGTTGCTGCTAACATTAACACTCTATGAGCATTCGTATGTTCAATGGTCACAGCTATAATCACTGTTCATCATTTTTCTTAAAAGAAAACACAGTTTTTCACTCGTCCACTAGACTTTCATAGTTCTTGTGAGACACGCTTCAGTGCCCTGATTGCTGCTAGTGTTCCATAAACCACACAATCTTCTATACATCTGACACTTTACAAAGTAATGATTTTTGGTCACGTTCACATTGTTCCATTTTATAATAACATGATGACAAACATCATATACCGTCAAAAAAAGGGAATATGACAAGATGACTGTTAGAATCCTCTACATTGATCTGACCATAGGATCATCATTAAACTGTGTATATATCAGTACATTTCCATATTTGATGAAATACATTTTATTTATGTTCATTTATACTCATTCATTCATGTTCTTGTTAGAATTATTACCAGATTATGGGACAGATGTCCATGTTCGGTTCACCTAACAAGAGAAAAGCTAATGAGAGCGAACGACAAAGAGAACTACGTCAGGAAAACGTACCCAAAACGACACACAACAGGAAAATGTTCCATAAAGAGCGAATGCGGATACAGACAAACATGCGAACTCACACGCAATTAACATCCGTCACGTATGTGCGTTTACATAGGTGAGGTTCATAGAAACATTCATGACTCGTTTACCCTCGTACATGGATAAACACTAACTAACTTCTATTGAGTAAATTAATTAAAATTTTATAATAAAAGCATTATTCTCCTCCTTTGGGATTTACACTTCATGAATACTACCGTGTAAATACCGACATGTGAGCTTACAGACTAGTATATAGAAATTCATCAAATTACTTATGATAACATTTTCACTGTAACTACTATTTACGTATTTACATCTGTGCAATAGTGCATTTGCACTGGACATATTATTTTCTTTACGGAGACACAAAAGTCGTTTCCTACTGCAAATATTTCTTAATGTCTCTATGACAATACAGTCCTAGGTTCACTGTACTGACATCTTCTAGTACATAACATCGGTCATGTGGGATTATGACTATTTTAAATGATCCTTCGTACAATATTTGTCATTTTCTATTCTTCCTCTTGATTGACAATACCTTGGTAGGCTTTCTTAGCAATAACAGTTCATCAACACAGTATCCCTGTTTGTTAATAAGTTTTTTATCAAATTTCGCTTTGCGAAATTCTGCTTGGCGACTTGTATTCTGTAAAGCCATACCCAATTTCTCCTGATGTGTTACTTTTTCTTCTTGGATCTTTGGCATGGTATTAGCCCATTTATTTACTTCGTTCTTCTGATCGTTCATTAGTTCACACGGTGTAAAACTGGTTGGCATGTGCGGTAAATTATTGTAGATTTCCATAAAACTATTTAGGAATTCTACCTATTTAGTGTGCTTATTGTGGGCGTAAGTTCGGATGAACCGATTTAGCTCCCTAAAAGTTCTCTCGACCGGATTACTGCACAGAGAAAACCGTGAAATCAAGAAATGTTTGATGTTATTTCTTCCATAAGATCCTTCCACCTCTCTCCAGTTTAATATGTTGCATTATCAGTTAAAACAGTAGATGGGCATCCGCCAAACTTGATATAATCATTTGTTAACCTTTCCCCAATAGTGCTGGCAGTTGAAATTCGGAGTGGATACATTTTTATATATTTTGTAAACAAATCATACACTGCTAGGATATATTTCAGCCCCCCTCTAGCAGTTAGTAGTAGTCCTGCAATGTCAATAGCTGCGATTTGTCGCTGGCGTCGTGCAATAATGGGATGTAATTCAGTGTCCCTGCATACATTGCTCGGTTTCAGTTTCTAGCATTTCTTACAGGCTCTTATAAGTTTTTGTATTTTTTTATAAATTCGGATAGTACCAATACTGATTAATCTTCATTGTGCATTTGATAATACCGAAAAGCCCCATGCTCAATGTGTTAAACAAATTAGGCCTCCAAGAAGGTCTAATGGAATACACACTCGCCAATTACTGTCAGAATTGTCTGATTTGTAAAATAGAATATCGTTCTTGAGCTGGTAATACTGGTTGAAAGTACTGTCACTTTGTTGACCCAATATGTCTATGATGTTCTTCCACATCGGATCTTGGCATTGCTTCAGTATTGTACACAATGCTAGATATCTTTGTCTATAAGCTTTGTCCTTTACCAGCAAGATCTTATATTCTGTGGTGTTTTCAGCTAAGGTTGCAAACTCTGGTAATCCGAGCGGTAGCCCGGATAATGCGTCGGCAACTACATTATCAGGTCCATGAGCGTGCCTCATTTCAAAGTCATTTTCTTGTAGAGCTATAGTCCATCGAGGTAAACGTCCATGCAGTAACTTGCAAGTTAACATCAAGCTCAAAGCTTGATGATAACCAAGGCCTTTAAGATGCTTCCCACATACACAGTACCAGAATTTTTTAAAAGCAAATACAACAGCGAGTGTCTCAAGTTTGGTCACTGTGTGGGAGCGTTCACATTTGGTTAGTATTCTACTAGCAAATCCGATCATTCTGACTTCCAGTTTATCATCTTAATGTTCAGTTTAAAACAGGAATGCCCCGATTACATAATTTGAGGCGTCTGATGCAGTGAAGAAATCCTTTGATATATCTGGATGATGGAGAATCGGTGCATTAATGAGTGCCTTCTTGATATTGTCAAAGTCTTGCCTGCACTAAGATGTAAAGCACCATTGTGCATTTTTCTTTAACAAGTTCAGTAACGCTTCGCTGTTCAGCTGCTGAGTCATCATCAATATTCGAGCAAAGGATCCTACCCAATAAAACTTGTGAGTTGTTTTTTCGTCCGTGGGTACGGAAAATTCACGATTGCCTCCATTGTGCTTGGATCAGGTCTTATCCCTAGAGGCGATATTATGTGACCTAAGAATTTCATTTACTGTCGAATAAGCTTCGATTTTTTTTAATTTACAGTTAATCCCCTTGCTTGAAACTTGTCTAGTATATTCTGTATTAACTGAAGGTGTTCTTCCCAAGTGTCCGTCGCTAGCAAAAGGTCATCCACATATGCTGTGACCTGATCTAATAGCTGGGGTCCTAGTTCATTGTCCAAGGCTGCTATGAACAAGCCAAAAGGGAAGAACACAGACTTGGTAGCTTCGGCCTCCAAGCACAAAGACAGTATATTGTATAGATTTCTTAGATAATAGGATCTGCCAAAACGAAGAACGCAAATCAAGTGTAGTCAGATATTTTTTACCAAAAAACCTCTGAATTTGCTTGTCGAGGTTTTCAGGCCTCGTTCGCACTGGCATAATAATCTTGTTGGTGTCTCGTGCTTTGAGAACTAAACATATACTTTTATCTGCTTTGGTTATGGCCAGCAGAGGGCTACTATATAGTGAATTTGATGTTTCAATAATTCCTCAGTCCAGCATTTTTCGGATTTCCTTCATTACTTCATTTTTATTTACTCATGGGACCGCGTATGAAGCTCTACAATAGGTTATGTGGGGACAGACCTTCATATCATAAACATAATCTTTTATGATACCTGGTCGATCTATAAATACTTATGGTATCTGGATAGCAGTTTTATTAACTATCGAGCTTGAGAAGCGTCAATGCAAGATGCTTCTTTCACCTTCTCCCCTATTGTTGCGACGATGTCACTCACGGTTTTGTGTGCATTGTTATTTCGGTTAGTATGACACTTCTGTGAGTGACAATACTCTAACACCAACCATTTTTGTTTGCCGAGAGAGACGTCTAATCCTCTTATCATCGGAAGGCTCGCACCGAATTCCCGATGCAGATTCAACATTATTGGTCAATGCCGGTGCTTAAGTACACATGTTCACCGTGCGAGATCTATTATAGCCTCCCTGTCCCGTAAAACCTCTACGCCCGGTAACACCGGTATTGATATGTTTTCCACTAATAGGAACGAGCATATAACGCTATCACTTCCAAAGGAAACCTCAACCTGTGTCTGGTACTTAATAATTTGTGCCTTCTTTCCCAGCGATCGAGTCTACAATCGAAAGTGGCCTACTCGGGGCCCACCTTTGTGGATACTGGTTTTTCGGCTCGGGTACGTAATTTACTGGCTGACCAGGATTCATAAAATTTTGTTGGGGCTGCCACTGACATGGCCCTGGTTGTTGCCAATATTCATTGTCACCACATATGTTTTTTGGTTTATCCTTGTACAGACTGTCCGATTTATATTCATTTTGTCTCTTACGATTAGAATTATTATTATTGTTCATTACTATATTGCCTTTGATTACCATTCAGATGGTAATTATTATTATTGCAGAAGTAATCAGATTTTTTATTGTAAAGGTTTTTACTATTACTATACTTTTCATTGCCATGGGGTTTGTTTTTGTTTTTCTAGAGACTGCCTTCACCCCTACTTCCATTGCTTCCGTTCCAGGAACCCTTTCCGTTAGAACAGTTGGCACTATTTATTGCGTCAGAATTATTTCTGGCGTCTTCTTGAACTAAGTCTAACGAGTCTATACAGATAGACTCGTTCCTTAAGATCAGAGTCTGTGACGTTAAACAGTTTCTCTCTAATATCTATTGGCCATCTAGCCTTCAGTACTCGAAACAGGTGTCATGTGGTTACTGGTTCATCCCAGTAGCTTGTCATATTAATATATTTTTTAAAGTATTTTTTCAAAGAACCTGTCTTCGGGTTGTATATTCCTGCGTTATATACAGTCTTTCTTAGTCGTTCTTGAGTCGATGCTGGCCAGAACTGGTTGAGAAACACCTTCTCAAATTAGTTAAATGTTTCGCATATTTCGGCTTCGTTCAGCGCCCAGAGCGACGCGTCACGGGCAATGTGTGAAACCACAAACTGCATTTTCTGTTCCTCCGTCCAAGACTTTGGAAGAGCACTTCTATCTAAAGTTTCTAATAAAAACTACTGGATGAATATTCTTTTTACTCTCCTCATTGAATACTAGGAATTGGCGGTGTTTAATTAAGCTCTCTTCATGCATTAAGGTTAATCAAGCTCCCTTCATGCACTAAGGTGCTTAAGTGGATGAAGTTGTTGTCATTAGCAGGCAGTGTACTGACTTTGTTGCAAGTACACACTGCTTCATAATTGATGTTTCTTGGTGAAACAAATTGCTGGGGTAATACAGATTGATTATAGAAACTTGTTCTACTATGCACTGCAATAGAGGTTGTAGGCAAATTTTCAATGTTCCATTGCCTCTCAGTATCAGCGTCCTCGTTGCTGTCTGCTAACACTGTTTCAAGATTGTGATTTTCAGTGTTCAATGCCTTGGCTACTTCCGTTCGGACTTCTGCGGGTACAGCATTCTTTATTGACTCCACAATTTTAGTCAAAGCTTAGAATTGCGTTTTTAACTTACCTCCTTCGGTTTAAAGATTATTCACGTGAGTTGGTATGTTTGCCAACGGTTTAATACTAGCCTTCAGTGCTTTGATTTCTTTGTTGAAATGAGTCGTAATTGCTGTATCGCGATCGACTAACACCTGATTAATTCTCAGGACAATTTCCTTATCTCGTTCTATAAAAAAAATAGTATATTTGTTGCTTGAATTTCCTATCAAGCTCCTGCTCCGTGACCTCGTGTTGTTGTTCTTTTATCACCTTTCGTCGCCTACGCTTTTCCTTTCCCTGTTCCATTATATTGAACATTATAGCCTTTTCTTGCCTACGCTTTTCTTTTGCCTGTTCCATGACATCAAACTTTTAAAATAATAATGTTAGCATTTCACTGTCAAGTAGTGGCATAGCTTGAGAATTGCCTATTTCTGCCCCTTGCCCGGTAGAAATATTTTCATTCATTTCTAAACGTTTAACTACTGGAATGTCCGTCTGTGTTGACGACTTCTCAGTTTCATTCTCGCTCGGAATATCAGGTAATAAATCGTTGTCATATATATTTACATTCTTAAGGACTTGCACTGAAGTGTGCGAGGGTTGATCTATTTGAGGGTCTGATGACATTTCTACGACATCTTGCACATTCGACTTTACTTGCTTCTTCGGTCGAACCATGTTTGACACCAATATTTCACAAAAATATATCACTGACAATAACAATAAATCCTACAAAATATCTTACAACAACACATTTACAAATAACAATAGCTCAATAGGCGAAATGTGTGCACAAAATATCTAGCAGCAAAATTATATTTAAAGTACTACGCACGCAGCCGGAATACTGAAGCACTGATATTCAATGCTGCTGTCAGTTTAACTGAACTGTTGTTATTACTACGAGCACGCAAGCAATCAATGCTAACTGCGTGCATGTGTGTATGAGCATGAACACCTGTTCCTACCTTAGCTCTGACTGTCGGCGGGTAGTACAGCTGAATTACTCCCAGTTACCGCTTGCATCACTTCAGATACCACAACATCTTACTATGGTACACTATACTTGTAAACTATCACAAGAAACACAATGATATAATAAATGTCGTGTACTGTGGCTCAACGTTGGGCGCCAACATGGCGTGCTGTATATTGTGGTTTGATGGCATGTTGTACAATTTCAGCAACATTACATGAAGGTTTATTTAATCACTGCTTTTCCCGGCAAATGATTGTTATTATGTTAAAGAAATCTCCATCTAGGAACGTGTAGCAATGTTGTCTGTCAAGCAGTGTAAATAGCACTAAGTTGATGAAAAAAGTTAATCATATATAACCAGCAAAGAAGCTAAATGTATGATAAGTAATCAGAAGTAAACAAGAGTAATGATTTTTAGTAATTTACAGTACTGGTGCATAATAGCCTCTTTACTACTTGCAGATCGTTTATCGAATTTTACGTTACTGTTATTCGAGGTAGCAACACTTTCCTTTAAGCAAAAAGAACAGTTCTGTCACACAATACCACACACACGCAACACTAATGTATTTTTTCCGTCATAATATTTCATAAAAGTTGTTACGAAGTAACCAGGCTTCATTCATCAGCATATAAGAATTTGTATCACGCAAGATACTGTTTGCACTCATAGAAGTTCACTATATTTAGAGATTATTCACAGTCTAACTGCAATTTATTACCTCATAGTGGATTCTGGGCCACCAATACACTATTATTATCGCAGTTATGACCAACGACATTTACGTCTGTATAGAAAATCAATTTAAAACTGCTACTGCAAATTTTACTAAGATGGCGGCTAACATACGACATTCACTTATCGATTCTGCCGCAACCCCCGTTTTACTACTAACAAATAATACACACTAAATCTTTTTGTACCTTCACTATATGCATTAACATTGGAAAATATTTCTAATGTTAATCGCTTGTTATTCGGCATTTACCAATAAACCGCGCTGTAGATCAATAGCGCTAATTGCTGCGCTTCTTTGTAACTGATCATAAAACTTAACATTTATATTGGACGAGAATCACAATGAAGTAAAACTCCAAACAAAGAAACTCTATTTTTCACATATTAAATTAGCAACATAATACTGTTTTGCACAGACCTCTGTGTTACGAGACATTAATCCCATCCCATCAGTACAACAGTTCGAACAAGAAGAAGGATTATTCTAGAAGAATCATAGATAACAAAAGATAGAGATGTTCATTATATTTTTCCGTGTGTATTGTCTGAGATATAATTTTTAGAAAATATTAAATTATGTCGTTGACAATAATTATTTATTATTTTATTGACTATGAAGTCCTTTTTTATTAATATCACGAGAATGTTCATACACATTCAACACACAATGCTGTCGTAAACATTATTTTGAATAAAATACGGGCGTGGATATTACAAAACCCATACACATCCACCGGCTCGATAAAAATTGAAACGAGACTCGTATGACGAGGCAACACCTTTCCAGTCATCAACAGTCGAATGTCAGTGTTGACGGATCCAGGCGAGGCCTAAAGCTTTGTGTCGTGCAGTCAGCAAAGTGGGCCTTCGACTCCGAAAGCCCATATCGATGATGTTTCATTGAATGGTCCACACCCTGTCACTTACTGATGGCCCAGCACTGATACCTGCAGAAATTTGAGGAAGGGTTACACTTCTGTCACGTTGAACGATTCTCTTCGGTCGTCGTTGGTCCCGTTCTTGCAGGATCGTTTTCGGGCTCCAGCGATGTCGGAGATTTGATGTTTTACCGAATTCCTGATATTCAAGGTACACTCGTGAAATCATCGTGCTGGGAAATCCCCACTTCATCGTTACCTCGGAGATGCTGTATCCCATCGCTCGTTCGCCGACTATAACACCACTTCAAGACTCACTTAAATCTTGATAACTTGCCACTGTAGCAGCAGTAACCGATCTAACAACTCCGCCAGGCACTTGTTCTCTTATATATGCGTTTCCGCCGTATGCTGCCTGTTTACATATGTTTGTATTTAAATACGCATACCTATACCAGTTTCTTTGGCGCTTCATTGTTTTCTTCGACATACAAGTGAAACACATTCTTCTGATACAAACACGTTTTCCTTGACTTGTTGATATTGACTCAGGACTTTTGACATGCATATAGAGTGGTATTGTCCAGTGATCGTGGTGTCACACCAAATTGGGCAACGCATGTCGATACCACAGACGTTAGAGAGTGCTCGCTGCAATCCATCCGCAACGATGTATGGGAGGCGCTCCTCAAGACCACTCCTCCCCTGTGAGCACTTCAGTGCCCTTGTACTGAGATCAATATGGAGCCGTGCATGGAAGAGCTCTGTCCAGTTTGTCATCTTATCTGGAGGAGTCAACATCGTAGTGAAGGACCAACGAGTTGTTGAAGTTTCAGACGAACTTGTACTGTTGTAAATGTAGAACATTTTACCGCAAGAGAACAGTTCGTGAATTAGTGCATCTAGTGATGCTTTGTTTATTAATGACAGTTGTAAATTATCCAGCACTCCCTTGGAAAAAAACTGTGTCAAAGTAAACCTTGTATTCATTAATGTAACAAAGTGAACTAAAATATCATGTGTCCTAGTTTGAGAGCCTTCTCCTACAGCAGTCAAAGAATCCACTGTTATGGCCGGACGAAAGTGGTTTCTTCTCGTCACAAAATTTAGTCTTTGAATTATTTCTCTAGCGGAACATATGCTTTCTTTAACCTCCTTTACAATACTTTAAGCGCTAGATAGAATTCTTTCTCTGGTACAGTTATCCTACAAGAAACCTCATTTAGGCCCACTACCCTTCATACTCTGTTTCCATCTTTCTCGACACTACTCTGAGCATCAGGTTTGCTAGCGCGTGAGATCAGATCAATAATCCACGATGATTCTTATTTATTCGCCCTTGCTTTCTTTATCTAATGCTATGTTAAAGCTTTCCTTCAAATCCCTTTGTTCATATTTTTTGTGGCCTGCAATCAGTTAATTTTCTACACATTTAAATAATAGAATACAAATCGTACACCCCTGATGTTTTCATCAAGTATCACCTCTTTGTCCCACATAAATTTGCCTCTCCTTTTCTGTCCCATTTGTGAGGATTGATGGTACAACCTTCAGCCAGTTTTCTAAATTTCTTTTTTCAGTGTAGCCGGTAGCAGAGCTGCACTGCACAGTCACCAGTCCCTCAGTTGGCAATAATTAGAGCAGACCCAGCAATCCAGTTATTGCTAATTGGGAGCCTGGTGGTGCAGTGTAGCACCGAAACCGGTCGCACTGAACATAGGAATTTTAAAAACACACTGCTGAATGTGATACCGTCAACCTCACATACCGACCAAGAGTCAAATGGTTCAAATAGCTCTAAGCACTATGGGTCTTAACATCTGAGGCCATCAGTCCCTTAGACTTAGAACTATTTAAACCTAACTAACGTAAGGAGATAGCACACATCCATGCCCGAGGTAGGATTCGAACCTGTGACCGTAGCAGCAGCGCGGTTCAAGACTGAAGTGCCTAGAACCGCTCGGCCACAGCGGCCGGCACCAAGAGTCATTCCTCTTAATATAGCCGATGGATATAGGAAAGTTTGTTCACTTTAGTGAGAGCTCATTGTACAGGCTGCCGATCTACCCCCTGATATCTATTTCTCATCCTTCTCTGATTAATAGAGGATATGTACTTTAATAATTGTAAGTTTTATTCTCTAATACGACATTTGTCTTCTCGTAACCAATGCTTATTTTTTCTGTCAGCAAAACTTTCTCAATTTCTGTACATGTATCTCTGAGCAATTCTTATTTTATTTATTTTCTCTTATTTCAAAGTATACATGTGTACATATAAGGTGCTTCAAACCCCTTGCATCAAACGTTTAGGGGAGTCAGATCGCGTCATGGGATACAACATGTTTTAGTTACAAAATGTTTGCTGACGCTTCCTAGTGACACTAGGCATTTTAATTGGTTACACCACTGAGAGGCGGCAGGGGTGATATTCTGTGACATTTGAACGCAATGTGTGTTGCCTATGCATCAGTCATCTGTTCCATCTAAAAAGGGACAGGACGAGTTTCTAAAATATCTTTCACCTTTTAGAGGCATTCATTCTTAAAGTTTTCTTGTTCAATATCACTCCATAAATTTACCGTGGTTAGCTAGTACACAGAAGCAGCACATCTCGTCAGCAGACCCTATTATTTAGGTGAAATTTCGTCGCCTCAGGGCCGGAGAATTCAATACTAAAAAGAAGTCAAGAATGGCTGTGATGCCTCAGCGAACATTTTTGTTTATCACGATGTGATTTGTCATCCCAAGATCTGTGATGCTAAGACTTTGAAACATTTTGTATAACTTACTGTATTCAGTTATTGTTTCCACATCCACTGATAAACTGTTACTTATTGACGGTTCTCATTTCACTGAAGACAACTGTCTTGATTTGTTAGAAAGAAAAAACGATATTTATATACATATATTTCCTGGCGCTCTAGACGAGTTTAAGTGATCTGTCTACTCTACTTTTAGCTGATATGTTTTCAGTATAAATTATCATCTATACACGATTGCACAACTTTTACTGTTATCCCGAGTATGCTTCCGTTTGCTCGCCTAATCGTCTGCTGAAGAGCCAATAATGTCATCATATGCAAGTGTATCATTTGTTTTCAGTTAATGAATTTAATGTATTTCACTTCTTTCTTACTTATTAGTTGCTGATTTCCAAGCCACTCGCGTATTTACGACGGTATCTGTTACGCTGCGTACTAATGAGTTTTTCTCCGATTTTCTCGTATTAGCAAAATTGTATCTCGAGAATTATGGAAAATCTCAATCGCAGAACAACTCGAGAAATATGGCGTAAATAACACGACATTTGAGCAAGTTTTTGGGAAAGATGTGTTGCAAAAAACTAACGTACGTGCGTCAGCCGCGCTGTAATTTGCTTGCGTATTCAGCACACAAGAAAAGAAGTGTGTTTGAGAGAAGGTTAGAATTTCGTGCTGTGATAACGGTAGCAGGCAGCTGGAGTTATGTATCTGGTTGATTGTAGAAGTAGTTTGATGTAGTGAAAATCCGGAATTAGTTTTCACTCCCGTCAAGTAGTTGTGGAAAGCAGGTTAAATTTCATTACATTGTGGTTATCATTTTATTACTGTGACCATTTAACGTATCTGTCTTTAGTTATATTTCGAAACTGCAACTTTTACTTGGTGTGAACTGTGACACCGTTATTTTAGTGTGTTTTATATATATATATATATATATATATATATATATATATATATATATATATATATATAATGTGTGTGTCTGAATGAGTGAGTGTGAGAGCGTTAGCGCATACGCACAAGAGAAGCCAGACTCAGTTAATATGAGTATCTCGAAGCATTGTTTATCTGGAGACTAAGCAGATGCTAATTGTATGTTAATGCTCTAAGTACATGGTAGTTTTTCGAAGGATGAGATCTTCTGCTGCTATTTGTTACGACTGTTTACATTTCTTTGTCTATTGTGTGTAGTCCGCAAATGCTGAAAGGTTCGGATGGTATTTCCACACTTCCTATCATTAAAAAATTTGCACTTCATACCATATCCCTCGTCTGTGTCTGTAAATGGCTCGTTTCGGGTTCTGCCAACTAAGTTGTATTTATTGTAGTGAATCTCTAACAAAAAACTATTCGATAAAGGGTATATTTCATGGGTTAAACAGTTTCAATCCTAACGAAAGGTGTAATAACTGACAGGTAAGACTTCAATATTGATAAAAAACATTGGTGCACTGCATTGATAATAAGCAAACTTGTTAAAGCTGAGCGAATATGAGTTTTGATGTCGAACAGAAAAAAAGTAAATGAAAACCATGAGCTGTTTATAAGTGGCTATTTATTACAGTCACAATAGCTACTTTAAATGCTGCATTTTAATGATGAGACGGTCATTCACGGCGACGACATTGGCGTCTTACACTATAACCAAGCTGTAAAGATCTGAAGACGAGCTATAAGGGCCGGAAAGGGTAATCGACAATGTTATATTGCAAGTATTACCGTAATATATATTCATTATTCATTCCAGCAGTTACTCTACATAGAGCCATTATGTCTGCTCTTATACGTTGAATATGTATGGCTTCTCTGATTTTCATTACAGATTAATTGGAGGACTTATTCTGGTTTAAATGAGTGGATGAGAATGTGGCACTTAAATTATTTACTGATTTATTTTTATGCAAGGCATTACAGTTATGCACGATAACTGTAAACTGAAAGACTATCTTCCAGATTTCAACGTACCAAAAAAAGATTATGATTTGGTCTGCTTAATAAATGACATAGTCTTTTAAAAGTTACGATTTCTGAATAAGGAGACTATCAGGAAAATTGAGAGCATGGAAGGTCTGCAGCGACTGGAAAGAGTGACAAGAAGCGCCAGTATGCATTGTGCGTCAGGATAGTCCAAACGACTCAGTGCTCCATCTGTAAACTAGTCCGCAAAGCTTTAAAATAACTGGAGTACTCACACTCGTGTCAAAGATGATGCAGCAATGACCAGAACCGATAAATAGTGATATTTGTTTCCAGTAGGTGAACACCAGTGAGTCCTAAAAGTAGCATAGCAGAAAATTAGTACCCTGGAGCTAGATCCGCTGGTACGATTATTGATCTGACAGTGAGAGTACGTTGACCTGATACCTCTAGCGACACAGAATTTGGGGAATCTGCATTTATTGAAATGAATGCCGCGGTTTCGGTAGTAAGAATGTTCATGCAAAAATGAAATGAGATAGTGAGATAACGGCAACAGTATTAAAGAGCAGGAGAAATAGCTTTAACTTTGGAAGTGTAGTTGACGTAGTAAAATCGTTTCCTAGCGCAATGAGGAAATGATAATTCACTTGTCTATAGCAGCACATTTGACACGCTTCGATTCTCTTTTTTTTTTCCTGTTTTCTCAACGGACTATTTTTCGCTATCATAAAATGCTGTGTTCCAAACGTACATTCTCCGAAAGTTGTTCCACAAATGAAGGCCTATGTCTAATATTATTAGACTTATTTTGGCCAAGAATGTCCTTTTTAAGTGTCCCGGTCTACTCTTCATACTATCCTTGCATCGAAGCCATCTATTTAGCTTTTAAGGTAGTATAATAACTTTATTTCATCTACTTCGTGGTCTCAATTCTGTAGTTCAATCAATCAATACTTTCACTTCTGCTATTCATTATATTGTTCATTCCACTCGACACGTTTCGTAATTCTTCTTCTTTTTCCCCTCCAGATAGCAATGTTATCAATGAATATTATCACTGAGGTCTTTTCACCTTGAATTTCAATGCTTCTTCGACGTGCACATTAAACAGCAGGAGCGAAATACTTTGACTTGTATTACATTATTATTAATCCGGCCGCTTGTTTCTTGGTCTTCCATTTTTACTGTTTCCCATTGGATCTCTAACGTATTGCATATTACCTGTCTCTACAGCTTACTCCTGTTCTTCTTAGATTTTCGAACATCTTGCAATATTTTACACTGTCGATCGTTTTTCCTTGGCGACAAATTCGATATCTTCATTTAACAAATCCTCAATTTTCTTTTCCATTCTTCTTTAACCTTGTAAGCGACTTGGATGCTAAGGTGTACACTTAGCTATAAGCTAATGATTAATAATCAAATCCTACATTTTCTTGAAATTTGTAAAATACCTTTGTCGACATTTTATTCCGGAGGCTGACAGAATATTACACTGCCCATTATGTTCCGTAGTCTTATTAGCGAGAATAAAATTATTCATTTTCTTTCATTACTATTTTTCATGTTCTTCCATCGGTATTTGTTATTTTACATCGAATACGGTAGATTTTCGAGCGTGAAAGTTTCCACTCGCTCTCACATAATGTGGTAGCTGATGTATTACAACCTCGAAAAGGAAATTGCGTTGATGTGCATGACATGTGCTTAAGGAGAAAGTCTGTTTGGCTTTGAAATCGATCGCAGTCAGTGTAAAATAATAAATGCAGGTAGTTGGGCCTGAAAAATATTAAGAAGAACGAAAAACTTCTTTATTCTCAGTAATAAGTTATTTAGTAGCTGCCAGCCACCTATTTTCCAGTGCTACGGTAGCTGCAAAAGATGTTCCGCTGTTGGTAATATATTTAACTAAAAACGAGAATGATTTGTGGACATCTCAGTATTGTCAGTGATTGAGAAACAGAGTAGCATGAGCAAATGTAGCATTTATAAAAGCGAGCCTAAGATTTTCAGAAACTCTGGAAAAAATTCTCATCATGAAACCTAGCACAGATTACTTGACGAGTTACTAGAGATCTCCCGCCAATTTTAAGTAAAGCCATTTTTCCCCATAAAGCAGTGTGTTGCTCCGTTTAGAAACTACTGGAAACTCTTCATATAGAATAAAATACAACATATAAAACTCCTTCACAGAATTTCAACCGCACGCTTCGTTTTCAAGTGTTCCTTCGAATACGGTAAAGGACTTGGAACTGGTGTTATGAGCCCAGTGCGAAAGCAATTACAGGCGCTGCCGTAAGTTCCATTTCGCCCTCAGTGAGGCAGATGCGACCTCACGGGCTGCGAGAGCGACGTAAGACAGCCTTGAGGCTTGGGAATAGCATGTAATTACCGGCGAGTCGCGACCATGCGTTGCGCGGATAGCTATTTCCTCATCGAACGTATGCGTTCATCGAGATGAAATCACTCGTAATTTTAGTCCTTATCTCCAGGTCTGAATTTCAGGTGACTCTAATAGAACCAGCAGGTGCCTCAGCATTGGTCTCTTCCCTTCTTTTACGTGCAACAGCGGTTAACCACGACCCTAACGTGACGAAATAGCGAAGAAGATATGCTTGATTGCGAGGAAATTTAAAAAAATAACAGAGACGTCAGAATGACTGATGGGTCATAAATTACAAACAATGCATCTTCTCCAAGGAAGATGAAGGGCTGGTCATTACCACCACGTTTCTGCCATGAACGGTCACCTTTTCGAGTTTTCCAGCCCTCACTGCCACGATGTTGTAGTCCATTCCACCAATATAATTTAGTCGTTTTCTCGCCAGTGGATACATAGATAGAGGCATTATTTTTAAAATATGCTACGTAAATGAATATTTTCTGCTTAATGGATTCTACTAGTTTTTTTTCTGGGGGGATCACAGTCTGCACCACCTTAACGGTGGATGGTGTGATGCAAGCTAGGGCTGCGTTAGTAGGCGCGGCGAAAAATTAATATATGGCTAAGTAGATGAGAAATCCATGTATCTTAAAGTGCATAAATGTTATTCTTATTTTCCTTTGCTGCAGTCGTTCCCTTGACGTTTTTCTATCTATTATTATCGTCCAGTTTCTCCAAGTGATACCCTTTCTTTAAAAAGGAAACAAACCGCAGATATTCGAGACTGAAGTACTCAAAAAACCTAACAGTCCTGTGTTTCACAGGGTTTTGAATATAAAATGGGGCAGCCGGCTCTGATATACAGCCTATCAGGTATTATTAGAACCAAACAGCTGTAAGACAATCGACTAGTTTAGTGAAGCCTAGAAATGGTATTGGATAAAAAATACGGGAACAGGCTTCTTGCACAAGCTCTGTATTAACTGCAACCAAGTACGCAAAACGAATAATTTCCCACCTACAAACAGAAGCGCTGATTAAGCGTGTCATTCCAAACCAACACCCTTGCCAACATTAGTGCTACCGACTAAGCGGCTCATCTATCCGTGAATGCATACCACACTCAGTGTTCACCCTACCGATTTCATCAATTTAGAGAAACTGATGTAGAATTAAATTTTTATACCTCTTAAACTTATAATGGAGCGAATAAATCCTCCATGGTATGGAAAACAGATATAGATACTTGCAAAAGCAATGAAAAAAAAGCAGCTCATATTTAAAATGAGGTATGATCCCCAAGAATGTTGGCGGTTTACAGATGCTCGACACTTAGTGCCGACTTCAGTGTGGAATGCTTTTAATAGGTACAACCACGAAACTCTGTCTCGAAATCTGGTAGAAAAAGTAAAGGAATTCTTGTTCTTTTGTAAAACATACCAGCGGCAAGACACGATCAACATCTTCCAAGTGTCATATTAATTGTAATGTTAGCAACGACAGCGGCACTAAAGAGGAGTTTCTTGATATTCTTTTATCAAAGAAAATGACGGAAATATTCCAGAATTGGAGTAAAGAACAGCTGCCAACATGCGACGTGTACAAGTAGGTACTTTCGACGTAGCTAAATTATTCACACATAACCAGCACGGATTCAGAAAATGTCGTTCTTTATTCACGCGAGGTAACGAGTGATGTCGGTCAGGGATCTCAAGCTGATTCCATATTTCGAGATTTCCAGAATATCTTTATCGCCGTTCCTTATAAGCAGCTTCTAATAAGATTTTCGGCCTACGGAGAGTCATCTTAGCTGTGTGGCTGGATTCGTGATTTCCTGTCGTAAATATCACAGTTCGTAGTAACTGACATGAAGTCATCTACTGAAATATCTGGAAGTCCCAAAGCAAGCGCAATAGCTCCTCTGCTATCCTCAATCATTATAAACGATTTAGTGAAAAATCTGAGCAACCCTCTTAGATTTACGCAGATGATGTTTTCGTTTAACGTACAGCAAGTCCATTACAAGGTCAAAATTAATTCCAAAACGATTTAGCCAGGCGTGGTAGTAAAAGTAGTAACGACCTTTAAACAAAAAGTTAGGAAATCCCCCACATGAATTGCCTACTTTAAAAAAAAAAAAAGTTAAGTTTCAGTTTCAATGAGTCACTCAGATTTAAAGGTTATCGATTCAATACCTAAAGGTTACAATTACGACGAAAATAAACTGGAAACACCACACAGAAAATGTGTGTAAGGCGAACCAAAGAATGCATTTTGTTGGCAGAACACTTACATGATGCAACACATCTAACAAAGAGACAACCTAAACTACGCTTGTCTGTTCTCCTCTGGAGTATTGCTTACCATGTACAATTAAAGGAGGACATCGGGAGTTCGAAGACGGGCGGCTCGTTTTGTATTATCCCGGAACAGGGGATAGACAATCACGAATATGATGAGAGAGTTGTGTAGCAATCATAAAAGCAAAGATATTTTCGTTACAGCTAGACCTTTTCAAGAAAATTCAGTCAAGATTTTTCTCCTCGGAATGGCAAAATATTTTGTTGAATCCCAGCTACATAGGAAGAAATGATCGTCATGATAAAATAAGTAAAATCAGAGTTCACATGGTAAGATTTAGTTGTTCTTTTTGGCCATGTGCTATTCGAGAATGCAATGGTAGAGCAACAGTCAGACAGTGACTCAGTGAAACCTCTGTCAAGCACTTAAGTATGAATTGAAGAGGAGGAGGAGATTACTGTTTAACGTCCCGTCGACAACGAGGTCATTAGAGACGGAGCGCAAGCTCGGGTTGAGGGAAGGATGGGGAAGGAAATCGGCCGTGCCCTTTCAAGGGAACCATCCCGGCATTTGCCTGAAGCGATTTAGGGAAATCACGGAAAACCTAAATCAGTATGGCCGGAGACGGGATTGAACCGTCGTCCTCCCGAATGCGAGTCCAGTGTGCTAACCACTGCGCCACCTCGCTCGGTATGAATTGAAGAGTAATCATTTAGATGTAGATGCAAAGGAACATATGGCACCCCGGCAAGAACACTGACACAACTCAAAAATGCAGTACCTGAGAAAACTGGAGTTAAAGAATAATTCTGTAAAACTTACATTAAAATAATATAAGCTTCCTTTAAATTTCAAGTAAATATTTTCTGCACTAAATTCCGTTACATTTTTCGTGCACTTTGGGGCACTCCACACGTATTCTTCAGTGAAAAACAAAAAACTACCGTTTTTCGTCTTGTGTCCCTTTTCTTACCTACATGCCATCTACTGACCTGATTTGTAATCCATATGGGTCATTATTGTTTTCTGAATGTCAGGTAATCAAGATCACTTTCTAGTACTTATGGTCCAGCATTTCATTTAATTCTATTGTATTTAAAACTTTCATTCCTTGACACATTTCTGTACCCATCCACACATTTCGAGGCAATAAGCTTTCGGTAGCTGTTGTTGTAGCCACCAGTGAACCGACTGGATTGTTGCAGTTCTTCTTGCTGCTCTACCCCACACAAGTCTCTATCACAGCGTAGCTACTACAACCTCCTGCTTACACTTCAGGTTGTTACTCTAGTCACTCATTGGTCTCCTTCTATAATTCTTATCGCCCACCCTTCCTCCTTATCAGTAAACTAATGCTTGACGTCTCTGGATATATGCTATCAACCAATTTTTTCTTTTGTTCATCTTGTCACATACAGATCTTTTTTCCTCGATTTCATGCAGGAGCGGTTCCTTTTCATTAGGTACCCAACCTACTCACATATTCTTCAGCGTTCTTCTCTGATACCACATTATAAATACTTCGTATCTGTACTGTTTCTCGAACACATTTCAATTCCGTATAAGGCTACGTTCGAAACCAATACTTTCAGTAAGAACTTACTAACTCTAAAGTAATAATCGTTGTTATCACATTTCTGTTTTTCAGGATGATTTTGCTTGGTTCTGCCAGTGTAAATTGTGTCTGCTCTGGACATATGCTGGTGTAAACGTATTTATCGAATCTCTCTAAATTTCATGGTCTTGTGCGGGATGTACGTAGGAGAAAGCAATATATTCGTTGACTCTTTTAAGGACGTCCGATGTCAGAACTTTAGCGATAAGCGACACCGTGGTGCAGAGGGCCGCTTTAGCAGCGTCTGTCGCTGGAACTGGTTGATGGTCTCTGTGGCGCTTTCGTGTTTACTAAGTGAACTTGTAACGAGACGCGCTACTCTTCTTTGGATTTTCCGTATTTTCTCTAACAGTTCTATCCGGTACGGATCCCATACTGACGAGCAATATTCAAGCGCTGGTCGAAGGAATGTTTTGTAAGCTGTCTCATTTGTTGAAGAACTACGGTGCCTGAGGATTCTTCCAATGAATCTCTGTCTGGCATCTGCCTTACTCGCGATTAATTTTATGTGGTCGTTCCATTTCAAATTTCTCCGAACGCATACTCTTAGATATTTTGTGGAAGTATTTCCAGTGACTGTTGTGCAACTTTGTAATCATATAGTAAAGGAACTTTGTTTATGTTTACCGGCGATCCTCTGCAGGTCTCTCTGCATTTTGCTACAATTTTCTAGGTCGTCATCCGCAAAAAGCCTCATGGAACTTCCGACGCCACCGGCTAGATCATTTATACATATTATGGAAAGAAAGTTTCTGTAACACCGCCCGGGCACCACGCACGAAGTTACCTTTACGCCTGAATAATTCTCTCAGTTCAGAACGACATGCTGCGTTCTGTTTGCTAGAAACTCTTTAGTCCAATCTCACAGCTGGTCTGATATTCCGTACGTTAGTATTTTGTTCACTTGGCGGCTGGACGGAGCTGTGTCGAATGTCTTCTTAAGTAGAAGAAGCAGCATGTACTTGGACAGCTACATCTGGTGCTCTCTGGGTCCGGTGGACGAATACAGCGAGTTGGGTTTCACACGATCGTTGTTTCCTGAACGCATATTGGTTCCTATACAGGACTTAAACTCGGTTTGGAAATTTCTCTTCCATTTTCTTTGCTGCTACCTCACGTAGGAAATCTTTATAGGTGGCGAAAGGATAGAAAGCTAAACTTCACACTATAGACGTACATTTGTTGCACCGCACCCGAGCGCACTTCCAGGAGATGCCGAGGGCTGTCCGCATAGTCGAACACAAAGTTGCTCTGAGTATTTTATGCATCTCCAGCAACTGTATTTCTATTTGTTGAAATAATCACCAATCATTTGCACAAAAGAAATTTTATTTCCTTTCCGGTTTCCTTCTTCAGAAGCGTATGCAGGCACCATGAACTACATGACTACAGCAATGCGCTGCATGCACCTTATTTTTGACACCCGCAAATACTGTGGTAGGTATAACCTTCCGCTGACTGTTTCAGCTAGACAAAACTAAGCTAATTATTAATCAGTAAAACAATTTTGGAAGCCTAGACTGACAGATTACTATATTAATTACTATACTACTTTATATTTAAACTTTGACAAGAGATCCGTTTTGTGAGTGAATGTCTTCTGAACAGTTGTGACTCATGTTTTTAATAGTCACGTTTTCAAGAATTTTACCGAGTTTAAAGCTAGATTTGGTGTAAATATGTCTCTCATTTTTAAAACTGAGTGATTAATTATATGTTTTAGTCTTCTAATGGGCGCTAATGAAGGTTCTACAAATTATAAGCCACCTGAGTAAATCAAAATCAGTATCCCAATATATTTTTCAATGTTAGGACAGGGTTAACTAATCATTTTCTCTTAAATGGCAGCTGATGGAAGAATCTAGTGCTTGCACACCGGCAACGCATAGACTACGATTATCTCTCTGCATAAACGTTCACTCCATATATTTTATCCCTCACTAGTCTGTGTTTCAGTTTCTAGACACGTAGTTCGACACACTTTATGTGTTAGCAGAGTACATTGATGGAAAAGACATCGCGAAACCAAAGAATCATTAAAAAAGAGTAATAAAGTTTCGGGAATATATTTGTCTAAGTACAATATTTATGTGATTAACTTAGTGAGATCACAGGTTCACATAAGCGCGAGATAAGCCATTGCAAAATTTGAAATGCTGATACAAAAATAACCGGCGCAAACGCCAGACTGTTGAGTGCAAGCATGCAAACGTGTATCCGTTGTGTTGTATATGTGCCGGATGTCAGTTTGTGGGACGGAGATTCATGCGTGTTCTACTTCTTCGCTCAATGCAGGTCGGTTAATGGTGGTTGTGGATGACGCTGGAACAATGCGCTCGACAGGAGACAGATCTGGTGATCGAGTAGGCCAAAGTAACGCGTCGACACCCTATAAAGCATTTCTGATTACAAAAGCGGTTTCTGGGATATGGTTATCTTATTGAAAAACACCTCCTGGAAAGCTGTTCACTAATGGGAGCACAACAGATAGTATCACCACACTGACGTACAGATTTTCAGGGTGGTTTGTGGTGGTGTGTGGGATAACCACGAGAGTGTTCCTGCTGTTATACGAAATTACAGTCCAGACCATAACTGCATCTGTAGGTCCAGTGTGCCCAGCACGCAGACAGGTTGGTTGCATATCCCCAACGGGTCTTCTTCTTAACAACTGAATACCATCATTGGCAACGAGGCAGAATCATCTTTTGTCAGAAAACACAGCAGACCTCTACCCCGCCGTCCACTGAACTCTCGTGTGGCACCACTGAAGTCGCAAATGACGGTAGTTTCGGGTCAGTGTATAACACTACTGGCGTCGCTTGTGCTATTAATTACCAAATATGGTTTATAACGCACAGTAAATATTACCCTCTGAGAGGAGCTTAGAAAACTGACCAAGTTTACTTAACGGAAAGATTGGTATCGAACCTTAATTTCGTAATAATAGCTGTAGGTAGAGAGCAGAAAGAAATAATTTTGCAAGAAGTAAAAGCCCGATTACTGTTAAATGAAGTAGTTATACGGTCGCCAGCCTAATTAGGCATGATAACGTAAAAACATTATTTATGAAGAGCCTATGTTTACTAATTCAAAACGAACTTTCGTTAAATACTGTTCTGTGAAGTGCAATGAACACGCCCAAATAGACAGATTACACAGTGAATAGCAGCAGTTGTTATTTTAGCAGTTAAATGGTCACAAGATTTGCAAATTAGCCCTTTTTCTTGTTTACTTTAATCATTACTTTTGCCTTTAACTAATATAATTTAAACTTGCTCTTCACAGCCCACACAAGACCAGACAGCACATGATAATAGTCAAGTACAATTAATACACACATTTACTATACAAAAGCAATAAGGAGACACAGTATACAGTCTTCCACCTTTACTTCTCA
This sequence comes from Schistocerca piceifrons, assembly GCF_021461385.2. Classification (NCBI taxonomy): domain Eukaryota; kingdom Metazoa; phylum Arthropoda; class Insecta; order Orthoptera; family Acrididae; genus Schistocerca; species Schistocerca piceifrons. Next base: position 464,583,552 of record NC_060140.1, on the reverse strand, counting down.
GTAATCGCTTCAAGATTCATTAGCTAGAAACCTACTAATCTGATTTATCCTTTTTGTCATGATGGAAAAGAAATGTGGTCCCACAAACTATTGCTTTCATTGTAACAATAAAACTATATACACTTTCAAAATTATGTAGCATTAAGGTAGAACTGGATTACTCTTCCATTTAACATCATTAAGTTTTGTACTAATTTAACACTCCTTACCCTGACAATAACCTCTACTAATCAGTAATAGTCTCCAGTAAAATTTCACTTCAAACACCCTCAAAACTAAGTGTTTTATGATACCACTTGTACAGTAAGTAGTTTTTGAAAACCACTTTAAAGCAGTAAACATTAGAACAGTTATGTTTCCCAAGTAATAGTCCTCCCTAAACTAATATTCTAGCACATTTTCTAGTTATGTTTCCAAATACTCAAACATAATCTCTTTTATATGTATGAAAAACTAGTAAATTTTACCCTGCACATTAAGAGTACTGGCATACCTTTGCCACACATCAGTAAAACGCACTGTAAAACTGTTAATACTTTTTTATGCAAAGGACACTCTCGGATTTCATCACTTAAAGGAGAGGATCCTACGCGGATAAGTGCTCAGGATGGACACATTGTTCAAACACATTTTGAACATTAGGATTGTATTTTCACAGAACCAAACACAACATTACTAGTAATACAGTTCTGACCTTTCGTATCTGTGTGCGGAATCGTGGTGGCGAGCACGTGGCGGCTAGGTGGTCTTTCCGCCGGCCGGTGTGGCCGAGCGGTTCTAGGCGCTTCAGTCTGAACCGCGCGACCGCTACGGTCGCAGGTTCGAAACCTGCCTCGGGCACGGATGAGTGTGATGTCGTTAGGTTTAAGTAGTTCTAAGTTCTAGGGGACTGATGACCTCAGATTTTAAGTCCCATAGTGCTCAGAGCCATTTGAACCATTTTTTGGTGGTCTTTCCATTGGTAATACTTAGCTCCATTTACCTCTTCTTGGCATTGTTAATATCATTTTTAGAGCTTTCCCCAAATCGAGAGCACCCTTTTACAGCTACATATTAAATCCGAGGTCATTCCATTCTATTTGCAGTACTGTAAGTCTCACTCGGCACCTGCTCTGTTTACTCGTCAGTTACTTGCTACCGACTGACTACTGTGCTCTCTCACTTGCCGCCCAGACTGAGTGCCACATCCACCTTTTCCTAGATCGCCAACTCACTTCCGTTGCCAACGGGAAATACTTTGGGTTTCTCTTTATACAATACAAAGACCCTAAGTATGAACCATTTATTACATAGTTCAAAATTGTTAAGGCTTTCGTGGCCACTTGTTGACAAACTGCCTATTGGCTTCTGTCTCGGGTTCTTCGGCCGACGTTCATCTAATGATTTTTCTGACGTTACATAGTTGTCAGCAAACATATTTTAAGAAATCTCATTATTTAAAGATATTAAGAAGCCAACACAGATGTACATTATTAAATACCACTTCCCTCCAAATAATACAAAGAACTTAACTTGCAAAGAATAAACATGTCACACTACCTTTCCACTTCTTTACAGCAGATCAAAGACATCATATAATAAAGAACATCCACTTGACATTATGCAGAATTAATCAGTACAAGTTATTAACAATATTGATCGTAGTGTTACAAGTGGAATGCACGCAGCAGGGGGTCTATTTCGGTGCTGTCAAAGTAACCGGTTTTGCCAACTGCTACTCAAAGTGCTACTGTAGATGCAATACGATGCGCGAGAGTCATACGTCGAACACGAGGATGGTCTCTCCTCTGGTCAGTGCAGATGGCCGTCCAGAGCCCGGTCTTCTTGCGATCGTACATTCTCGTGACCACCACTGCCAGAAATCATGTACAGTGGCTACATTTCTTCCAAGTCTTTCTGCAGTATCGCAGAAGGCACATTCGGCTTCTCGTAACCCTATTACACGACCTCGTTTGACTCAGGAAGGAGTTGATAATGGCGTCTTTTGTCGCCTTGAAGACAAAAGCAGCACGCACAGCCTCAAAGGTAACTAACGCTCACGACCGCTACGGCGTGTATTTCAAGCAAAATTGATTTGCATCCTCAGAGTGACACTACTAGTGCCATTTCTATGCGACTTGCGCGAAATTTGCCTATAAAACCTCTTTCATATGTAGAATCACGCTACCAACTTTTGTGAACATCCCGCAACTCCTTCATTGGGTTGTGATTTTTCTCTGTTAGTCTACGTTAATTTAATCCCAGCAAGCCAGCACCTTCGGCAGCAGACAGGCCTGTCGTGAGTGGTGTCTGCAGAGGCGCCTACCAGCTTGTTCGAGAACAGGCAACGGGCGCTAATGAGCCGGCGGCCAGATAGAGCGGGAGCTGCCTCCGTATTGTGTTCCGCGGCGCGCGCGATAGCGGCGGCAGGCGGCAGCCGCTGGGAATTAGGCCGCCGCGCCGGCCCGACCCGGGATAAGACGGCGGGCCGGCCACAATGGCGCCACGCTCCCGTTAATATCAGCAGCGCCTGGCTCGTTAATTATGTAAAGCCGGCTGCCGCCTGGCCGAGGCGCTTAACCCCGGCAGCTTCCCGCTGCTCGCGCCGCCACCGTCAGCACGGGAGGTCCTCGACGGCTTCATCCCTCCTGCTGCCATCATCTGCTGAACAACGTGCTGTACAGTGACGTAAACGGGGTGTGGCAGCTGGACCGCGTGCCAAGGGAGGCGTTTCCAAGTGCGTGCAGTCTTATGACAGGCGGAAAAAATGAGAAACTACATAAGGAAAGGGGGGAGAGAGAAAGAGTTGAACCGTTAATTTACTGTCAAAACCTTTTCTTAAGAATTTACTTTATTTACTAGCGATTCATCAGGAACATTAACACATTTAATTACACTATGTGAGCGTGGAAGTAGTTGCCGGTGGGTAACTGATGAAAACGAGTCAAATTTCTTTCAACAAATGGAATAAAAGCCTTTTTTTTTTTTTTTTTTTTTTTTTTGAAACAGATTTAAAATTATAATCAGAAAGCACCCTCTAAATATCAAGTTACAATTTATTCAGAGGCACAAAGAACAAATTTTTTTGACTGTATGAGCTTTCGGGCTGAGAACCTTGCCGCTCCCTTTTTGACACGGCCGTAGTCACGACCGCTCACAACAACGTCCAGAAGACTACACTGGTGCAAATCTGTAACACACCAGATTACTTTAAACTAAAAATTTTAACAACTCACACAAGCACATAAACTATGCACCTCGTAGGAGGGATGTAAATGGTACAAAACAATATTAAAAGATTAACTTGCCACCGAGGGTGCGACTTGATTTAAAAAAAAAAAAAACTCTTACGATGGAAGGGTGGCAACTTTATATACTAAAATGACCATTTAAATAAAAGCCCATGACATGCAGTCTTACATAAAATTATACAAGGTTGGCTAAACATGCTCTACCGTACACATATACCGCCTCTCAACATGATAGGCAAGATAAAAACATATTTCAGGAATTAGGCCGTTACACTTCAAGCAATAAATTCGTTAACACCGAATCCGACAAACATGACAGAGGCAGCTATTAACGTGTGGCAGACCGACAGACAGACACACAGCCGGCCGCGGTGGCTGTGCGGTTCTAGGCGCTGCAGTCCCGAACCGCGGGACTGCTACGGTCGCAGGTTCGAATCCTGCCTCCGGCATGGATGTGTGTGATGTCCTTAGGTTAGTTAGGTTTAAGTAGTTCTAAGTTCTAGGGGACTGATGACCTAAGATGTTAAGTCCCATAGTGCTCAGAGCCAGACAGACACACAGACACTAACTGCCTAACAAATGCGGACGAGAGACAGACGAGCAAGCTCGGGACGAGAGATTGACCAATAAAACAAGTACAATTTAACAAGTAAATGAAACAACATATCACGAATCACTTAACTTCCAATACACTGCGATGTCTGGCGAAGACATGACGCAGCGCCCCCAAAACGCTCTCCCGAACCGTCCGCTGCCAGCCGCTTCAACGGACGCAGGAAGGCGCGCCGATCTCCCGTCTCACGGCGTCGCAGCTCGCACCGGCCAGACCGATGTTGTGGGTTGACTCCTGTTGCTCTCGTGTCGGCTGCGATTTTTTTTTTTCTTTATTGTGATTTCATGCCCCTGCCCCATATGGGCAGGGGAGAGCTGTCAGCAGCACAATCCGCCGCTCTTCAGCCGAGTGACATGACAAGTAAAACAAGAATAAAATAATACATACATGAGGAGGTAAAAAAGGGGAACATAAAACAGAGTAAGGGGAGAAAATGGAGGTGAAAATACACTGACATGTAGACGTGCATTGGGGACAGTTAAAAAAGTCACCAGAAAGTTAAAAAAAACACAGTTGGCGATTCTTAAAACACAGAGAAGACACTGGATGCGCATGCACAGGTTAAAAGTTGGCCACAGTATTAAAAACACTCCGAAACAACACACTTAAAACCCACTTGGAGCACACACGACGAAGAATAAAACTACCAGGCGGGACCTGCCGAGGGAAAGGTCAGAGAGGATGGAAAAGGAGGGGAGAGCATGGGGCAGCTGGGGAAGCGGCCGGATGAAGAAAGGAGGGGCAACCGTGGGTTCACGAAGAGGCAGGAGACACATGGGGTGGGAGAGGAAAAGGGAAGACAGGGCAGGAGGGAGCGCAGAGACACTGAAAGAAGGCACAAGAGATGGACGGGGAGTAGGAGGGGAAATCCGCCCAGAAGGAGGGAGGGGGAGGAGAGGGAGCCCTGAGGAGGAGGCAGGAAGAGGGGGTTAGAGTTGGTAGGAAGGGTAGATGTCAGGGTGAAGCTCATCATCCGGGAGTGGTAGACAGTGGAAGTTGTGTTGGGAAAGGAGATGGAGGGTGTGGAGATGGAGAGAGGGAGGGACACAACGGTAAAGGCGCGGCAACTGGGTGGGAGTGGAGAGGAAGGGAGACACCAGGGGGTGAGGGGGATCAAGGCGGCGGACAACATATAGTGTGCGGATGTGTTCAAGGAAAAGGAGAAGGTGGGGGAAGGGGATGAGGTCATAGAGGTTGCGTGTGGGGGACGGAAGGTGGATGCAGAAGGCGAGGCGGAGTGCATGGCGTTCGAGGATTTGGAGGGCTTTATAGAACCGGGGAGGGGCGGAAATCCAAGCGATGCTGGCATAACAAAGGATGGGGCGGATCATGGATTTGTAGGTGTGAAGGATGGTGGAAGGATGCAGACCCCACGTCCGGCCGGACAGGAGTTTCAGGAGGCGGAGGCGGTTGTGAGCTTTGTTTTGGATGGTAAGGAGATGGGGAGTCCAGGTGAGGTGGCGGTCGAGTGTGAGGCCAAGGTATTTGAGGGTAGGAGTGAGGTGGATAGGACGTCCGTAAATGGTGAGGTAGAAATCATGGAGGCGGAAGGAGCGGGTGGTGCGGCCTATGATGATCGCCTGGGTCTTGGAGGGATTAACACGGAGGAACCAGTGGTTGCACCAAGTGGTGAATTGGTCAAGGTGGGTTTGGAGGGTACGTTTGGACCGTTGAAGGGTAGGATAAAGGGCTAGGAAGGCGGTGTCATCAGCGAACTGGAGAAGATGAACAGGAGGGGGAGGTTTGGGCATATCAGCAGTGTACAGGAGATAGAGGAGAGGGGAGAGGACAGAACCTTGGGGCACGCCGGCAGAGGGGTAGAAAGTACGGGAGTTGGAATTGTGGACAGTCACATAGGAGGGACTATGGGAGAGGAAGGAAGCAACGAGACGGACAAAGTTGACGGGGAGAGCATAGGTCTGGAGTTTGATCGGCTGCGAAGCCACTACCCCTCTATATACGGCGTGGCCCACTGGACTGACGTGGCGACCTCACGTGGGCCGACGCTCAAGACGGACAAGTCATCTTGTGTCTCAGTGCGCGACTGACCAACCGATCGATCCAACCGCCAATGACCATTGTCTGAACAAACTCGAGCAGACTGGCGGCCTAACACATACTAGCACTCCAGACGACAGACAGACACTGAAGGCCCCACACTGACCCGGCTAACCAACTGACCGACCAGCCGCCTAGCGATCTCATAGCGCCACTGCCAGAAACGGAGGGCGACTACTTCACGCTACGTGCTGCGGCGCGGTCTTCAAAACAGCAATTTTACCACAGCTCAAGAGTGAAGTAGGAAGTCGATGAAAGAGAAAAAGGGATTGATTGGAGGGCACTAAAATGTGTGAAAAGAAGCCATTAGAAGTTTTGATTTAAACTGCTTTGAGCAATAGTTCCGTAAAACATACCAGTGGTTGTAGTTAACTTGAGCGAGTACCAAATGCTGCAGGGCGGGTTGTATTCATCGCAGGACGTTGAAACAGAAAAGAATAATAATTCCACTTTTTGCCACCAGGTGAAAATATGGCGCTATAAGCATTCAGAATGTGAAATGTTTCCTGTTCAGGCATCAGTAAGCTGCTTTCCTTCGTGAAGTGAATGTTGGTGTTCAGCATTAATAAGGTTAAAGTTTTCCGTATCAGATTCAATGGCTATTGCGAAGAAAGACCGTGCACTGCTGTTAGAGCTGTTTTAACTGAGCAGCAGCAATAGCAGTTGTGCTGAACAGGAATATCGCTGACAGAAACAAATGCTAAGGAATGTGATGAAGAAATTTGAAGATACAGGTGAATGAGGTGGTGCAGCAGGAAGGGGGCGGCGGGAGGGGGGGGCGGACCGTTCCCGTGGCCGTTGTTAAATATGTTACTGTAGCTGTAGTTGGCCTCACATCACATGCCTCAAATTCTGGAGACAGTAATCGAACTGTGTCACGGTAACTGTCTCTCCCCTCATCAACAGTTAACAAGACTTTACGGCGCATTTTACTCTGGCATCCCTACAAGATTCACATTGTGAACCAGATGCAGCACCAAGATAGGTTGCAGCCCCATCACCTTCCCCTCGGTTTTATTGGCACGTTCAGAAATGGATGACATGTGGCTTGGGAATGTTCTTTGGACGGACGAGGCCTATTGTACGATCCACAGCGCCATGAATGCACACAACTGTTGCATATGGAGTTCTACTCCACCGCATGTAGTACAGGAACATCCACTGCTCTCAGCTTATGTGGCTGTGTGGTGCGGTTCCACAAGCTCCTCTCTCGATCCGTTTTTCTCTGAGAAAATGGCACCTCACAGGCCTGCACATTATAAAGACCTCCTAGTGCAACACGTGATTGCAGCTTTGCAAGAACGCTTCTGTCCCCACACTACTATTTTCATGCAAGATGGGGTGACACCAAATTTCGAGTGCCAGGAGAAAGATTTGCTTTGAGAAACCTTCGGTAACGGCCGCACCATCTCTAGGCTATTTCAAAATGTGTAGCCTTCCATATCCTCTGGTGCAAATCCAAGTAACCCAGTTCTGAGAATAACTGAAAGATTTTGTGTATCAAGGGTGCTTCCTGATCTTAGGAATAGCATATGACGACATATTGCTCCGATTACGTCGATTATATTGTGGGCAAATATCGATCATGCCGTGCTATAAATGCAGCATGTTGCTAAATCAGGAGACCATAATGACCACATGTTGTAACTTCTGATCATATGCTAATAAAAGTTCCAGAACCCCCGTTATCATGGCTTGATCGTTCCTCCACTTTTCCTGCATCCTTACTTACGGTGCCATGTTTTCACCTGGCGGCAGAAAACTGCAAGCTCCACATGTCGTCAGTGCACCTGAGCTTTTATTTGTGATAGATTATTAGAACGATGGTAACATTGACAGGACAGCACATATTTAACAACATATTACGACGTAATAAGTGTCGTACTCATCAGATCTTGTGGGACTCTCGCAGTCAAAACGCTACAGTTTGACGACGACATAATGTCAGATAGTCTTATATTCTGACAGAACGCAACTTTTGCAGTGTTACTTGAAAATGACCCTAAGGAAAAATTGCAATCGTAATAATAAATATTTCATACACTCAACAGCGACTATGATGTCTTTTAAGAAATATTATATGACTGTGAATTCCAACCATGAGAAGTTAATCAGAAAGTGGAACTGTTACTGATTTCAGCATACTCGACAAGTGCACTGATTAGTGAACAGACCCACAATGTTTCAGCATTCTGCGATGTATCGATGTATACAGCCTGCACGGCAACACTCGGAATACCAGCAGTTTATATTACAACTACCCGATACCTATCGAAAGTATGTAGATTTTTGTGTCTATTTTGCGGTTTTTCCAGGTGTTCAAATACAACGGCAGAGTGTATGTTACGTCTACCGTTTTCTTACACTTTGACATTAGTTGTCAATGATGCAACGAAAAATGAATCGCAATGCCGTTGCAAGCAGTGCAACTTTGGACAGTGAATTGTCAGAGACAGAAAATTATTCTTCAAATGCGTACCGTTATTTCACTGTAAGGATGGTTGTTGTTGATCTCGATAAAAGAGTTAATCACAATGGGGATCAAACAGAAAATTAGGAAGAAACCAGAAGGACTCTTCAACATTGTCTTGGTACAAAGGTTTCTGGTTAACAATTGCTTTCAAAGCTGTCGTCCTGGGTATATGAACGTACATTGTCTTTCCACGCTCCACTGCTCTTGTGTACATATTGAAACTCATGGTGGATATAATCAGGTCTACAAGGGCTGCCAGGAAGGTAATTTGCGTTACATTATAAATGAAGTTTAAAGATAGTTAAAGTAAACGTTTTAGAACAGGTCTAAAGTTCACCGTGGTATTGCTTACGTGCTGTACTTATCTTTTAATTTATTTTTATAATAACATATTTTACGGATCATTGTCATGACGTATAGCTTAGCATAGTCTGTAGCCTAAATTCTATTGAGGACATTCCAAGGGCGTTGAGTAAGCAATTCTGCACTTTTTTTTTCTTTTAATCAGAAAACATGTTGGTTCTATTCAAGATTCCAATACAAGAATTTATTCCACATTTCTTTGGCTGAAAAACATTGTTTTTCAACAAAATCTCCGTTCAATTCGAAAACCTTACTCCACCTTACTGAGAGCGCTTGTATACCTACATGGTACCACTCTACTGGTCGACGTCAGAGCCTATGTCTTGTTGTATTGTGTCTAGGAATCCTGCATATTTGGTTCGCTAGACAAAGAATCAAACAACTTGTATTAATGAGTTTTATTTATTACAATTCCAATACTTTGATAGATGTCTCGTAAGCAAAGGAGGCGACATACAAAATAAACAGTCTTCTTCAGAATAGACAAACACAAGTCTACGATACGTAGAGATCCTAACGAAATGGCTAATGTTGTCTCTGCTGTCGAAGTGGGCTCCGCCAGTAGGGCCCAGCGTTTATGTCCTCTTCACGTAGGGCCCGCTACTGTCGCCTTGTCGTCCTGCAGGGAGGTCGGTCAGCATGCGATTGGCTGACTTCTTCTCATAGCCTTCTCTCCCCTGTCGTCCCCGACTGGCGTACCGGTGCTGACTTAACGTCATAACATTCCTGCCCCCCTCCCCCAAAGCGACGGACGGTCATCGTATAGGAAGCACGACAATGGAGGTTGGGGGGGGGGGGGGGGGCGGAGCGTGGACGCTCTAATGGACCGGAAGCTGTGTCTGCAGGGGACGTCAGACTTCCGGTCGTACCCCATCATCCGGCCTTCGCTCTGCTGGAAACGCCCAGAAGAGTTTGCGTCCACATCCTGAGGCCCATCCAAGCAGTAGAAGGCGTCGGCCGCTGCGCAGTGGGCAGGTCCAGCTCCATCGGTAGGACGAGAGGAGGCGGAGGAGGTGAAGGCCCCGTCTCCATGGGATCGTCCCGCGGTATCGTGATGACACCGTCTGGCGGCTACTGTGGCCGCGCTGTCCTCTGGATCCTTGAATCTGAAGGAAGAGAAACAGAAGGATCACCGTGTACATGACAGTGGCGAATTCGACTCTGAAGTCGGCGCTGCAATCTGTCTGGGTCTTAAATGAGGAACATGCATGCGCCAAGTCGACGAAGGATATCGCCTCGCCCCCACCGTCTACTGCTGCTAAAAACCCTGAAAAACACAATATTAAGCGGCGCGAAGCGATACTTGCGACCTTCCTTCGGCGCGAGTTGCTGAGAGGAGGGAGCAGGTGAAGCAGCGTCCGAGGGCGTCGGCCGTGAATCAGTTCCGCCGGCGATGGTCCATCTCGTGGATGAGAACGATAGGAGAAGAGAAACAGTTGCAATACTTGATCCCTGGTGTGTGCGGTGTGAAGTTTGGCCATCTGCTGCTTGAAGGTTCTGACAAAACGTTCCGAACGGTGCTCTAGTTAGATGCTGTATGCCGTTGCGTTCACAGAATGTTTCAAACTCATGTGACCTGAGATGAGGGCCGTTGTCCGACGCTATAACTTAGGCAAACCTTCGAGGCAAAAAAATAGATTACAATGCCTGAACAGTGCTACGTGACATTGTCGAGTTCATTAGTACATCAAAAGGAAACTTGCTATAAAACTCTACCACAATCAACCAACGAGTGTTCCGAAAAGGTCGCGCATAGTCTATGTGCTCACGTTGCCATGGTGATTGCGACTTAGGCCAAGAAGAGACGTCATCTGATCAATTTGCGTGCGTCCATAACCTGCCATGTATTTGGAATCAACACACGTGACTGTCCACTGTCATTTTGAACAAGAATCACACCTTGCTGTATAGAGAGGCTACGCCGACGTGCTAAGTATCGGCGCACTACAGAGTTCTTAATATTACGCAATTAAAGAGGCCAAAATGTGTGAATGTATTTTAGCAAAATGTTCAAATCTGAAACAGCTTCCGTGGCCTGTGCAATTTTCCAAAAGTTCAGAGGACAGGATGAAAACAATTCAGAATCCTGAGCATCGATGTGACAACAAGATGCAGCAGAAGCGTCTAGCTCTGTATTACGGCCAATCGGAGGATGTGAAAGTGCTTTCGCATTACAGTGTTGAGCGTCAAACGATACACAGTCTCGTCCTGGTATTGAGAAGAAAAGAAAACGCATCTTTGCAATTTTTGGACACTTCGTACAGAAACTGGCTTCATCGGATGAAACAAAGACTGCAATGGTTTGTGATCCGTTACTAAGTAGAATTTTCTGCTTTACAAATAGTGGTGGAATTTGGTTCCCCCATACAAAATAGGCAACGCCTCTTTCTCTATTTGTCAATAGTTACACTGGGCTTTGGACAACATTTTTTATGCGAAAGCAATGGGCCTGTCTTTATCATCAATTCTGTGCGAAAGCACTGCACTGATTCCGTAAGAGGAAGCGTCAGCTTCGAACACAACTGGTTTGTCAGGATCAAAGTGAACCAAGCATCGATCACTGAGCAATGCATCTCTAAGTTTTTGAAAAGCTTCTTGACACTCATTTGTCCAAACAAATAAGAGGTTCTTGCGACGCAAGCGATATTGCGAGGAACTGGCAGGTCACGTATGGCTAACAAATGTGCCTGAAGACAACGTACACCTTGACTGTTTATGACATGACCAAGATACTGCTACTCAGGTTAATAAAAAGTCACACATGTCCACTCTACACTTTAGTCCTGAATCAGGTAACACACGAAACAAAGGACGCAAATTTGTAGTGTGTTATTCGCGTGTACGACCTGCTACGACAATATCGCCAAATAGTTTGAATAGTCTGGTACTTGAGCAGTCAGCTGTTCCAAATACCGTTGGTAAATGGCGGGTGCGGAAGCATTGCCAAAAGGCAAACGTAAATAGTTAAACAAACCCAGATGAGTGTTCACAATACAAATGGCATGAAATTCTTCTTGTAGTTTTGTCTGAGAACATGCGTCGCGCAAACCAATTTCTGAAAAGTGGCGACCAGCGCCTGATCTGTCCATGAGATCCTCTGAGCGTGGCAATGGATCAGTATCAATGACAGTGTGTCGGTTGACTGTAGTCGTAGTCTACACAGAGGCGAATGCGACCTGAAGGTCTGGGAAGCAAAACCAGTAGACTTGCGCATTGGCTAGCTTGTGTGGGTTCAATAGCTCCGCTATCTTGCAATTCTGTAAGTTCAGCAGCCACTTTGCCCCGTAATGCAATGGGAATAGTGCTGTTTCGGCAAAATTTTAGTCTGAGCATTGTCTTTCATAGTAATAAGAGCTACAAAATTGTTAGCCTTGCCTAAACATTCTGAAAAGAGTTCAGGGAATTCTTTCGGCAAGTTAAATACACTGTTTTTGGCATTGAATGCTGTCACTGGTAACACATTGACCTGAATTTGTAAGCCAAACAAATCAAACGAATCAAGGCCAAATATGTTCTCACAATCGCGTGACTGTAGCACAGTGAAAGTCATAGTTCGCGTCTGCGAGTGATCCATGGCAGGCAAAATACATTTTCCGAGAACAGGAATGTCTTGTCCATTTTAAGCCGTCAGGTGCGTGCTAGTTTTAGACATGCATGGGGAGCCTAACAGTTTACATGTGTTACGATTCAGCAATGTGTCAGAGGCACTTGTGTCCAACTGAAATTTCACACATTTTCCACTATGCTAATGAACAAAAAGTTTGTTGGACTGGCATAGCACTGAGGAAACTGTTTGCTTGCTAGTTTTGCTAATGCTTGCAGTAGACTTCGAATACACTGCATTGATTACAAGGGCCTTACGACCGGATTTTTGTGTGTGGGCAGAATTCATATGTTTGTTCCGCTGCAAACATAACGATTGTACGTGACCTTTGTTGCCACAGGCGTAACACTGTGCTTGTCTGGACAGGCAGTCTTGGCGTTTGTGCCGTGAATAGCACTGAGGTCATGACTTAATACTATTCACTGATGTAGCCGCCTGTTTATGGAACTGTTTACATGGCGTGGCACACGTGTGCTGTTGCTGCCTACTGGGCCAATTGTGAGCAAGGGACAACTCGACCCAACAAATTCGTTCACCTTGTCGCCCATGTTGTTGTGACTAGGAATCCTGCATACTCGGTTCGCTAAACAAACAGTCAAACAACTCGTATTAATGAGTTTTATTACATTAAGACAATTACAATACTTAACTTTGATAGATGCGTCGCAAGCTAAGGACGACATACAAAATAAGGAATGGACAAACACAATTCTATGCTACTAGAGATTACTAACGAAGTGGCTAACGTTGACGCTGCTATCGAAGTGGGCTCCATCAGTCAGGCTCGGCGCTTATGCCCTCTTCACCTAGGAGCCGCTGCTGTCGCGTTGTCGTCCTGGAGGTAGCTCGGTCGGCGTGTGATTGCCTGACTTATTCTCAGAACCTTCTCTTCCCTGTCCTTCCCGACTAGCGTGCCAGCGCCGACTTTACCCCGTAACATGTTGCTTCAGTAATCTCCCCAACATCCACATACAGCTGTCCATATAGAACATCCTGCATTGATCCAAACCGATGGAAATCGGTAGGTGCGAAATATGGGCTGTAGGGTGGATAAGGAAGAACAGTCCAATGAAGTTATGTGAGCTCTCTAGGGTGCAAACAATTGTGAGAGGCCTTTCGTTGTCGTGGAGAAGAAATTCGTTTGCGTTTTTGTAGCGACGAACACGCTGAAGTCGTTTCTTCTGTTTAGTGATATTTTGTTAAGCGGTGAGTAACCCAGCGACCACACAAGTTTTTAGTACAGCAGCTGGTGGATTAGTGTGTCAGCACCACCACGGAAGATGCCCAGTTGCGCTGCGAGGTGGTTGTCTGTGATCCATCGATCACCTCGAATGAGAGTGTCCATATGCTCTAGCATTGCAGGAATCACAGTTCAGTGCTGCCGGCTGGCTCGAGGAAGATAGGCCAGGTTTGTGTGGCCTTGGTGCTATGATGACAGACGCCTCATCCATCTACTCACCGTGCTTTTATTCCCTGATCGGTCACCGTAGACATTCTGCAAGTGCTTACAAATATCTGCAATGCCCTTGTTTTCCGCCAAAACAAACTGAATGAAAGGTCTCTCCTTTGAACGGTCCTCTGTTACAGACGCCATTTTCAAGGCTACATATAGCGCAGCTACCTACTTGAATTTCATGAAACTGTGGGGCTTAATCGGAAATGTTTCTATGTCCCACAACAAATTCTGCTATTTTCAACCGTAATTTGAGAGAAAAAAGTGTTTTGCATTACTTATTGAGCGCCTCTCGTATTTCTCATTTCTCTAATTATAATTAAATTTTCTGTACAATCGTGAAGTAAACTAAGGAAAATGGAAAGAGGGAAACTTGTAACACTGCCACCTGTATCTGATCACCCCTCTCCTTAAGTTTCATTATAAAAGAGAAGGACTGCGTGCTTCCAATTATTTTTGCTCAATTGCGCCCTTCCCTGCAATTCGTTTTCGTCTCTGGCAGACGGGAAATGTCATGCTGGTGAACTAATGCCCTTAGTTACCATGTATGTGACTGGTGTCCTCTTTCTTCACGTTTTGCACAAAACACTTGAGGAAACGTTTCACGAGCGTACTTGCAGAGAGACCGATCAGTCTCTCTGGAATAGAGAGAGACAATGGATTAACAGAGATATCTCGAATAGAGATGAACTCCACTAAAGCAACAATTCCGTAGTTTTGGTATAGTACATAAATAACGTAGTAAATGATAGTATTACCTGTAGTATTAGTAGCATTAGTTGGAAAAGAAACATAAATTAATGTGTGGAAGAAGAACTTGAAGCCGACGACTTCTCTTCGTTTTTGCTTTGTTTGCTTGTTTTGCACACCGTTAGAACCGCATATCGTTCGGTGTAGGTCCTTAGTGCATTTTATTTCCTTAAAAAATATAAATTGTATTTTACAGGTAAAAAATTGGCTCCTAGTGTAATTTCTGCGCTTTTATGTAACAAAAACAATTCCTTTTCATGCAAATACACCATAAATGCACAAACACAAGAAAATCTATGTGATTATTGTTGTTATTTTGTACCCAATAGAAAGTTCATCGTCATGATTAAAGGAAAGAGTTTCCTGTTATAACTAATAACTGTGAAAGTTATTTAGTAACAATTGAAACGTGCTTTATGTAGGCTCGAACAACTATTGAAGTGATGTTTGATATGTTTTTCTTTTTCATTTTCTTACGTGCCCTTTCTTTGATGACACTGCCTTTCCTAGCTTTATATAATTAATTTGTAATTTCTTTTTACTAGCACACCGCTCTGTTTCGAGTTACAGATCAACAATTTTCAAATAAAACCTGAATTAAACATTGACAATTTCAATTTTGCTAGAAATATTGTTTATTTTTAAGTAGCAGACAGGAGGATAACTCTGTAGAACAGAAATATTTCGTGGGCTACGCGGCCCCTTAATATAATGACGCAAAAAAATGCTTCACCAAAAGTAATTAATGCAGAGTAATGAAATTTCGTGAATACAATTCTCTAGGTAACATATTTAGGTGATTGACGTTGCGAGATCACAGATTAATGTAAGCTCGAGTTAAACCAATTTATAGACAACTAACCAGTGTAACCGCCAAAATGTTGAATGCAAGCTTGCAAACGTGAACGCATTGTCTTCTACAACTGCCACATGTCAGTTTGTGAGACGGAGTACCATGCTTGTTGCACTTGGTTGGTCAATACAGGGACGATTAATACTGTTCGTGGATGACTCTCGAGTTGTTGTCCGATGATGTCATACGCGCTTGGCTGGAGAGAACTGGTGATCGACCGGGCCATGGCGATACGTCGACACTCTATAGACCAAGTTGAGTTACAACAGCAGTACGTGGGCGAGCGTTATCCTATTGGAAAACATCCCCTGGAAACCTGTTTGTGAATGGCAGTACAACAGGTCGAATGGCCAGACTGACGTATAAATTTGCAGTCAGGGTGCATGGGACAACCAAGACAGTGCTCCTGCTGTCATACGAAGCCGCACCTCAAACCATAACTCCAGATGTAGGTCCATTGTGTGTAGCATGCATACGGGCTGGTTGCAGACTCTCAATTGGTCTCCTTCTAACCAATACACGGCTGTCACTTGCACCAAGATAGAACCAGCTTTCACCATAAAACACAAAAGACCTCCACCCTACCCTCCAATTAGCTCTCGCTTAACACCACTGAGCCGCGCGTGGCTCGTGTTAACGTGCCATCTCTTATTTAACATCTGTTTTATTTTCCGTACTGCCACTTCGTTATGTTAATTTTCAATTACTGGTGTCACTAAGTTGCTGCCTTCCCTGCCCGTGAACGGCAGCAGCAGCGCTTATCGATATGGGCCGTCCCGTATGATCTTTGCTGGACTGCTATTACTTCCCGGTCGTCGTGTGTTGTGAGTTAGCTCGGACCTGGCAGTGTTTGGGTTGGCACGCGGCACAAGTTCAGTCGGGGCGCGACAGCAGTGAGGACCGGACCGCCATGACTCGCCCGACGGTTGCCGACACACATGATTGGAGTGGCGACGACTCTGGGTGGTGGTCAGTCGGTCGTCTTGCCGGACGACGTATATTTGGCCGGCGATCGCTTATGGGTTGGCAGTGTGTGCCGACTCGTGATTCGTCCCTGTTATTATACAGTCACTGTTCCTCCCCGATAGCTGAGTGGTCAGCGCGAAAGAATGTCAATCCTAAGGGCTCGGGTTCGATTCTCGGCTGAGGCGGAGATTTTCTCCGCTAAGGGATTGGGTGTTGTGATGTCCCAATCATCATCATATCATCCCCATCGACGCGCAAGTCGCCGAAGTGCCGTCAAATCGAAAGACTTGCACCAGGCGAACGGTCTACCCGACGGGAGGCCCTCGTCACACGACGTTACAGTCACTGCCGTTAGCATTGTCTGGTTCTTCGTGCAAGTGTTCCTGAAACTACGTGTAGTTTGTGTGATTTTGATTGACAAGTTATTTTAAATATTGTCGGCGTACTGGCTCTGAGGAGTCGGTCGGTTGGCGTGGAGCAGTGAGGAATTCTCGGCGGGGCGTAGTTTGGCTGGAGCCCACTGGCGGTCTCTACGCGGTGTCGGAGAGTGTGGCGCTGTTCCCATTGCTACGAGGTCCGTGGCTCACCGACCCTGGACACGAAAGTTGAGTTTTGAATTAACCTACCAGCAAGTCAAGACTGTTCACATTGTGTCGTTTGGAGTTGGTTGTCGGCTGTTGGGATATTCCCGCAAGCAACAATGTGGTTTTCAAGATGGAAAATTGCAGCCACCCTCCGGTGGAGTTTCAATGTATTTGGTTATTTGAATAGAAGTGTACCAGCGATATCTTCTGCCTTGTGGCTGTTAACGTTCTGGTTACCTGCCCTGGACATTGACGTAAATTTCAGGGTGTGTGGTTTCCACATCGTGTTGTGCTGTCCAGCACGGTGTGTAGTTTGACAGCTTCGAGTATGATTGGTTGTAGGCGCCAATATCTTCTATGTTGTTCCATTTGAAACGTCCCCGCAGAAAAATTTATGAATTACTAATCTGGTTAACCCCTTACGTTATTTGAACCTACTCAGACATTTCGCTCTTTACCTATTCTGATCAACACTAAACTGACACACAATATTCTTAGCACAACGCAATCTGACTTTCAATAATCCCTACAAAAGAATGGCCCTGACTAACATTAACCTGTACCTTTCACAACTCACTTACTTCACAAAAATCTTCGTTACTCGAACTACTGCAATACAGCGAGCGCCACCACTGCCAGCTAAATAAAAGATTCAAATTACTGAAGGCACTAACTACTGATAGGCATAGTTAGCAAATGAAAGATTTTGATAGAGAACAAACAACGTATTTACCTTAATAATGTTCAAAAGTCATAATATATATATAGCAGTTCATGACATCCAGTCTTACGAATGTACTGTCTCTGATGGACACACGTCCAGATCATCCGCTCTCAAAATTCCGCCATTTCTCTTCCCACATCCACCACTGCTGGCGGCTCACCTCCAACTGCGCAACGCTACGCGCTGTGAACAGCCAACTGCCCAACACCACAATGGCAGACAACAATGCAAACTAGCCACAGACTGCACACAGCACAGTCAGTGATTTTCATACAGAGCGCTACGTGGCGTTACCAATAAGAAAATCTAAACAGCCTACTTACACGTTGAACTGCCTGTTGTTCCCTGGTAGGCTGAAGCGGAACTTATCTTGTCGGTGGATCCGCTGACTGTCAGTCGGTTGGGCTGTCGTCGGATCGTGAATGGTTGGCCCGACTGCCTGTCTCACCTAAGCAAGCGTTAGTGTTTGAATTACAGGCCGACCCTCGAACATCTGCGCGCCATTATGTGGACTGCCTTTTTTTAAAATTTGTTCTTGTTGTTGATACTTGTATGGCTTCTAGCCAGTTTTGTGTTTTAAATTTGAGTTGTTTTACTGTTAAGGCCTTCAGCATAGTCTAAAGTACTCTTTCAGGTAAGCCCTTTGGCATTTAAAAAAAATTTCAATTTTTAAGTCTTCGGCCTTCAGCCGATTTGAATTTAACTTGTTTACTTCAACCTGTTGAATTTTTATGTTTTCGGCCTTCAGCCGATTTGACTTTCAGTTGTTTGTCCTTAAGGCAAAAAAAATGTTCAAATTTGTGTGAAATCTCATGGGACTTAACTACTAAGGTCATCTGTCCCTAAGCTTACGCACTACTTAACCTAAATTATTCTAAGGACAAACACACACACCAATGCCTGGGGAGGACTCGAACCTCCTCCGGGACCAGCCGCACAGTCCATGACTGCAGTGCCATAGACCGCTCGGCTAATCCCGCGCTGCTATCCTTAAGGCCTTCAGCCTAAATTAAGGAACTGTTTCACATTAGGACTTTGGTATTTTTTAAAAATGTAATGTTTTAGGTGTTCGGCCTTCAGCCGATTTGAATTTAACATGTTTACTTCAGACTAACTAAAGAACTGTTTTAAGATAAGGCTTGCCATTTAAATTTCTGATGAAGCTTGCGTTTCAAGTTATTGGCCTTCAGCCGTTTTTAAATTAAAGTGGCTTTCAGCCGGTAATTAAGTCCAAGAGATTAAAGCTGTGTGTTTAAAAAAAATTTTTTTTGGGCCCTTGTAATATTTGATCAGATAACAAAGTTGTATGTTCGAGTGTAACTCACAGCCCCTTATTTTGGCCGATTTCGACAATTTAATCTATCTGTCCTGTTCTGCGTGTTAAGCAGGGCATACCAACCACTGAAGTCGCAAATGATGGTGGTTTGAGGTCAGTGGAACAGGCGCTACAGAGCTTGTAGATCGGAGCAGTACTTGAAGTAACCGACTAACAGTTCGTTGAGTTAGTGTGGTGCCAACTAATGTTCAGCTTGCTGTTGCAGATGCAGTACAATGCGCCAGAGCCATACGCCGAACTCGATGATCTTTACTCTCCATAGTGCCACAAGACCAAATGGAGAAGGAGGTTACTTACTCCTCCTGGATTCTGGGATAAACATTTTGATAATTTCAGAATTTCTGGGGGTGGTTGTCACTGATCCTACTTAACCAGGAAAGTAGCACTGCAGAATGCAAGGGGAAATACTATGGCTTTAGTAAACATTACATAGATATTGGTTTGTTGTCATGGCGGCGGTTTCGGCGGGTTATTTTTCTGTCTTGGGAAATGTGAATTATTACAGAACGTTGCCGAAATAGACGACCCGATCTTTTCTCTGTCGCTCCCACCAAGCAGCTACAGAAAGGGAAATTTCCAACACCCAGGGCAGTATGAACATGACGGCAGTACACCTCCGCATTTCCCATAACGCCAGCCCTTCTGCCTGCTGCACTTCTTAATCTCGACAGTAGGTTAGCAGTTGATGCATCAAGGCTTGCTGCTGAGACTTCGCTTAGTTTGCACAGCTGTGCGATTGCAGTAGAGTATGAAAATCATGTTGATCATATGCTGTACGTTGGCGTGGACCCAAGTTCAGAAGAAATGCCAATTTATGTACTGGAAGAGAGCAAATAACGGTGAAACGTCGGTGTCTGGAGCTTCTTAAACTATAGATGTGGATCTTAAACTATGCGGCGTGCAACCGTGTGCGATAACCAGCCACAGCTGCCAAGGCCACACAACAACGTACCAAGCGATGGATATAAGGCCCCCTTTGGTTCCCTCTAGCTTTAAGAATTAGTTTTACTGACTGATTTCGTAGTTGTTTTTCAAAGTTCTCTACATCCATAATCATATTAAAACTATGAACTAATGTAAGTTGGATATACTAGTGAAATACGTTTAACTTCTTAACAATATAGGCTGGTTAATTATCAAACATTAACGATACAATAAGCTTTCTGTGCTTTCCAAATTTATTTCTTGGGGCCCGACAAGTTCTCAAACTGAAATGATCACTTGTGTCAAAAATGGACGCTACTGGAATCTTGTCCCCTTTTGGATAAATTTCTGCGGAGAGCCATTCTAGTACTCAGTAGCGCACTAAAATTTTAGACTAAGGACATCTTGTTCAACTGACTGGTTCACAGAGTCTCACGTTACATTGAAAAAACGCTTTAAATATTGTTAGCAGTTGAATAAGTGAAATGAAAAAAGTATTTTACTAAGAGTTTGACTTACGAGAAACGAGTAATATTGTCTCCGGCTAGCGATTATGTAGATGATTTTACAACCAACATGTTAGGATGAGCTGTTTTCATTTTTTTTTTTTTTTTTTAGTTGCGAAGTTCTGTGACTGACGACATTCCGCAAAACAAGACGACAGAGAAAATGTACTGCCGGAGGTCAGTCATACATCTGCCAATGTATGTGTTAGCACATGTTGAATAATGGTATCCTGCTGGTGAGCTATTACTCTTTTTAGACGTGCGAGGCTACCTCTACAGATACGCATTGTGAGGTCTGATCGAGTGCGGGAGATGAGTCACTGCTTAATAAGCAGTGTTCATAGTGACCGACAGGATGCGTTTCACGGATGTGCGCTGTGTAATGACCTCCGAGATACTGTAAGATATTTGCTCATCGGGGATGATAGCGACCTCGTGTTCATCGCGTCCGGAATCCTCGTTTTAAGACGTGAGCTGGTTCTATGACGTTCGAATAGAACCACCTTGATAAATGATAATCGTCGTCTACAGTCTCGCGTCCGTTCACTCTCTAGCTTCTTGTGCTCTTTCACGTTCAGGTAGTCAATTTTATATGCGAGATAACTATCAAATATTCTCACTAGTATTATAAAAATACATAGTACTTAAGTGTATTTCGGAAGACTCTTTTACAGTGTCATTTCTTCCTAGTTAGGTAACAGCCAAAACTCGATAACTTTCTTCAACCCGCTCACACTTCCTGTTCCCCGATAGTCAGCCCAAACGCGCATGTGATGACTGTACACAAGATATTTCGTTACCGGACTGACATATCGCACTGTTCATGTAGTCTGAGAAAGAACTAAAAACTTATTTGGGTAAGAGGTAAGGTGCAGTTGATAGAAAAGACGTCTGGCGCTTATGAGTAATATTTCAATATGGATTGACGTTGGACTTCCTAACAGAAAAAAATGTAGTAAATAAGAAAATACTTTTCTTCGCTTTGTTTCTGACATGAGCCGGTAAAAAAGTTCTATATAGTATGTTACACAACAACGGCTGTGTAACATAATCTCATTTATTTGCTGAATTTCATGTATAAAGGATCAAGTGCATGTAGAAGGTCGAAAGCTGACTGAATCCTGCAGACTGGAACGTCTTTAATTTACGAATGCACATGTGAAGTATTGGATTCGTTGCACACAATATTGTAGTTCTGAAAATATTAATTTTCCTTGTAATTTTTTGATATGTTTGATAATAGGGACATTAAATCAGTTTACCCGATTGGGTATCTGTGATGAGTAATCTGTACGCTCCAGTTCTGTTTCATACACACACAAAATTATTCTGCCTGAGAAAAAAAAGAGCACCCAGAAGACAGGGTTAGATGTCAATGCATGTTCGGACACGTACACACCGTCGGTAGGTTTGTTAATGATTAGCGTAAAAATTCTCTGTGAAAAGCAGAACGGCTGCCAAACGGTAGTAGTGTTGTTCGTAGTTAACGTTGTTACCAGATCTGGTAGGAAATATAACAGCGCTTTACAGAAAACGCACTCCCCTAGCACATGACGTGCGCAGGCCTGCACCCCCTCCATTGTCACAGGAAGCAGTGTTGGGAGTCGAGTGGAGACCTGGGAAAATTGACAAATAGACTCAAAGAGTGGAAAGTTGCATAGGTCACACCAATACTCAAGAAAGATAGTAGGAGTAATCCACTAAATGACAGGCCCATAACGTTAACGTCGCTATGCAGCAGGATTTTAGAACATATATAGGGTCCGAACATTATGAATTACCTCGAAGGAAACGGTCTATTGACATCCTGTCAACATGGGTTTAGAAAACATCGTTCGCGTGAAACACAACTAGCTCTTTATTCACATGAAGTGCTGAGTGCTATTGACAAGGGATTTCAGATCGATTCCGTATTCCTGGATTTCCGAAAGGCTTTTGACACTGTACCACACAAGCCATGTTACAGGCCCTTTGCTGTTCCTTATCTATATAAACGATGTGGAAGACAATCTGAGCAGATGACGCTGTCGTTTATCGAGTAATAAAGCCGTCGGAAGGTCAAAACAAACTGCAAAACGATTTAGAAAAAATATCTGAATGGTGCGAAAAGTGGCAGTTGACCCTAAATAACGAAAAGTGTGAGGTCATCCACATGAGTGCTAAAAAAAATTCGTTAAACTTCGGTTACACGATAAATCAGTCCAATCTAAAAGCCGTAAATATAACTAAATACCTAGGTATCACAATTGCGAACAACTTAAATTGGAGGGAACACACAGAAAATCTTGTGGGGAAGGCTAATCAAAGACTGCACTTTATTGGCAGGACACAGAAAATGTAACAGACCTACTAAGGAGACTGTCTACACTACGCTTGTCCGTCCTCTTTTAGAATACTGTTGCGCGGTGTGGGATCCTTACCAGACAGGACTGACGGAGTACATCGAAAACGTTCAAAGAAAGGCAATACGTTTTGTATTATCGTGAAATATGGGAGAGAGTATCACAGAAATGATACAGGATTTGGGCTGAAAATCGTTAAAACAAAGGCGTTTTTCGTTGCGACGGAATCTTCTCACGAAATTTCAATCACCAACTTTTTCCTCCGAATGCGAAAATATTTTGTTGACACCGACCTACATACGGAGGAACGATTACCACGATAAAATAAGGGAAATCAGAGCTCGTACGGAAAGACATATGTGTTCATTCTTTCCGTGCGCTATACGAGATTGGAATAATAGAGAACTGTGAAGGTGGTTCGATGAACCCTCTACCAGGCACTTAAACGTGATTTTCAGAGTATCCATGTAGATGTAGATGTAGATGTTCCCATTAGATCTAGGGATTTACTTACTAACATGACTTCCGCTCCGTCTGTGGACACATAAACTAATAAATTCCAGGACAAACCTACATTTTCTACATTTTCTTCACCATTGCTCAAAACGTCACATATAGTTATGTGCCTTTGATATCTACACATTCACAAAGCGCTGAAGGATATGCACCTACCTTTTTATAAAGATTTCGCAAGCTCTGAAAGTCATCTGCTACAATTTGTGTAGGATGCATGACTGTCATCGTTGATAACGAGGAACTGTTCTGCCTGAAGTAGACGTAAATGCTCAATTGCAATTAACATGTATTCTTTTATTAAGCCACCATCCATGAGACGGAGAAAGACTTCGCTAAAAGTTGTAGAATTTTGTAGGTCACGGAAACGACACATTCACTTGATTTTTCCTCCTGTTACTCCGCAGCGAGCGAGGTGGCGCAGTAGTTACCACACTGGACTCGCATCCGCGAGGACGACGGTTCAAACCTGAGTCGGTTTAGGTTTTAAGTCATTTCCTTAAATCGGTTCAGGCAAATGCCGGGAGGGTTCCTTTGAAAGGGCACCGCAGACTTCCTTCCTCATCCTTCCCTAATCCGATGGGACCGATGATCTCGCTGTTTAGCCCCCTCCGCCGAACCAACCAACCAAACAGTCATTCCGCTTCACAAATCGATATGACTGATTGTCTTCCTCCTCCTTTGCAGACAGCTTCCTTTTAAGTTTTAAAAAATTTTCCGTTATCGTATTCTTTGACTTGGTAAGACATGTACTGCCATTGCAGAAACATTCAATGTCTTATCAAATATTAAACATTTAGCGAACCGGTCTTTTATATAAAAAGGTAAAATTCTTCCCAGGGCAGATTGTAATGCGAAGACATTGCACAGTCGCTATTAAGTAGTGCCACTGTCGAAACTGACCCTCCGCTATTTCACATTTGGCGTCTCTCCCGAATTGTAGCAAGCACATGGTGCTCGGGCATTCTTTCTTCATCACCACGCCGCAATTGTGCTGCTCGCGAAAAGAGCCTGAGCAGGCGCGATAGCTCACGCCCAAAATCAAGAGTTGTTAAGCCTTGGTGCACAAGCAGCGTGAACAGTAACCGAGATTTTGTGATCGCTATGAAGGACACGGAGATTGCGCCCACTAGTGTGAGGCTGCTTTATCAGCACCTGGCGGAGTTTGAAAGGGCACTCACTTAGGAGCTTCATTAGTTCCCCTGATCGAATCGTGTAACACTCATTTGTGGGGCATATTACTGTGACAGTGGTTCAAATGGTTCAAATGGCTCTGAGCACTATGGGAGTTAACTTCTGAGGTCATCAGTCCCATAGATTTAGAACTACTTAAACGTAACTAACCTAAGGACATCATACACATCCATGCCCGAGGCAGGATTCGAACCTGCGACCGTAGCGCTGTGACAGTGGCCTGATGTTAAACTGCATCGGAATGTGAAGGCTGCTGTACGCGTCGTCAAGGTTCCCGTCGATTGCGTCTGCCCACCAAAAGTCGAGGAACTTCTGCTCTACACACATATGACTATTTCACATCTGCGTCGGCCATCTGAAATCAGGTAACTGACTCCCTGCAACATTCTGTGTCATCTGAAATCATTGGTCAAAAGCTATCAGCAAATAGGGTTCAAATGGTTCAAATGGCTCTAAGCCCTATAGGACTTAACATCTGAGGTCATCAATCTCCCTAGATTTAGAAATACTTAAACCTAACTAACCTAAGGACATCACATACATCCATGCGCGAGGCAGCATTCGAACCTGCGACCGTAGCAGCCGCTTGGTTCCGGACTGAAGCGCCTAGAAATGCTCGGTCACAGTGGGCGGCCAGCAAATAGGGTATTACCACACCATGCGTAGGCTGTCGTTAAGACCACAGACAGCTGCACTAAGTGTAGTGTGTTGCCATGAGTGGCAAGCGAGGACAGCTGATGAGTGGCGTCCCCTTGTGCTCAGCGATGAACCGCCGCTCCACGCTAACTCGGATTACAATCGTCGGCGAGAATGGCGACGATCTGGCGAGAAATCCAATTCTTCCAATGATTTGGAGACGCACAGCGGTGTTACTCCGGGCGTCATGGTATGGAGAACCATCACGTAGGACTTCAGGTGACTGCTGATAGTGACTCAGGGAACTATGACCATATCCAGATGGTTATCCTGCGTCCTCATGTGTTACCTCTCATGTGACAGTCTGATGGTGCTATTTTTGAATAACATAGTTCTCTTCCACAGATGGAACGTGTGTGTGTGTATGAATCGTCTGTATAATGTTGAGGTACTTTCGTAGCCAGCATGATCCACAGAGCTCTCTGAAAGAGAATAAGTGTTGGACCAGCTCGGATGGCAACTCCGTCTCAGTCCCATTATCGATGGCAGCAAGGACCAGTTACGACAGTTGTAAGCCATCTTACCTCTGAAATGGATACAACGGATTTATCACATGCTTCCCAACCAATTCAGTGCATGTATTCAGGTCAGTGAGCGTGCAGCAACTTACTAGTAAGTGGTCTGATGTTGCCAAGCTCTATGTAAATTTTACTCGATTTTGTTATTATTGTAATAGCTTCTAATACCCTCTCATCCCACGAAGTTTCAGTGCATTTCTTTCACCCATTCTGGATGCTTCACATTTTTGTATGCTAACGGAATTTGGAACATAGGAGTGAAGCACGTAGGTCATAGTGTCGTAATAGGCTCTTTAAGAACATTTTTTTCCTTAAACTGGTCCATCACAGCTCATATATTTTAGCATTTCCAGTATTGCACCATTTTGATCACGTATCGGAGTGATTGTGCTAAAGTAGGCGAAGCAGTATGCCAAAGTACTAACGTCCGGCAATCGAGCTCAGATTAAAAGCTGATACTGCCAAGTGTATTAATATTAATTTAATTAATTTTGTCATCTTAAAACATTAACTGTCTTCAAGAGTATTGAACACAGGAAAATTTCAGTGTCAGCAACATTATGTTCTCAGAAAAGCCAAGTAATGACACGCTTCGGGTATCATATTTATGTTTCACTCTTTATTTGAAAATTTTACTCATACTGTCTTTTTCATGTAACCCTAGTACAATCAAATAATTAAATCTTAATTCCGCATCAAAATTAAGAGTACTATCCAGGGGATTCCATTTAAAATTGTAGTCTGTTTATTTGTTTGCGTTATAATCCCATTTACAGCCAAAAGTCATGTCTGTGTTTTCTTAAATTCATGACAGAAATGGAAATTT
Organism: Schistocerca piceifrons; assembly: GCF_021461385.2. Classification (NCBI taxonomy): domain Eukaryota; kingdom Metazoa; phylum Arthropoda; class Insecta; order Orthoptera; family Acrididae; genus Schistocerca; species Schistocerca piceifrons. The sequence goes on along the minus strand of NC_060140.1, from coordinate 464,557,026 downwards.
TTGCTTAAACTCTCATACGAACAGATGTTCATCGGCTACCGGCTTCTGATAACGATTTCTCTTGGTACATTTAGGCTGATAAATTTTAGCGATATGAGATTGTACTGTTCTGGTTGGTTGCTTACAAAATTAACACGTAATACGTCGACACTGTTCTCTTGCAATAAAGAGCTCATCTCCAACAAGCCAATAATTTTCAAATAGTGGTACTGTCAAGTTGAAACTCTGCTACAAGCAATAGAGCACATTAATGTTACCACAGCCTACGTTCTACATCAATGTGCAATGACCACTTACAAATGGCAGATGGCAGTATTAGCAGTGGAAGTATATAAAACGTCTCTGAGAGACGACCTTGTAGTAATGCAGCAACTTAGCGATTTATCTGACGGCCAAAACGGCATGTTCATTGGCTTTGGGTTAAGGGTGGAAGCATTTTAGAAACGGCTCAGTTCGTAAACTGTTCGCTAGCCGCTGTGGTTAACGTGCACCGTTTAAAATGGTGCTCCCCAAAATCGGCGCCAAGGCACAAATTTGGAAATTTGTGGTAAATTCTTTGGGACCAAACTGCTGAGATCATCAGTCGCTAGGCTTACACACTACTTAATCCAACTTACGCTAAGGACAGCAGATACACCCATTCTCAAGGGAGGACTCGAACCTCCGACGGAGCGAGCCGCGCGAACCATGGCAAGGAGCCTTAGACCGCACGCCCACCTCGCGCAGCGCTAAGGGAGATGTGGTGCACCACGGGCCACAGATGACACAGGTGAATGACGGCTACAAAGATGTGGAGGGCAAATAGACGTGCAATTGTTGAGCAACTGACTCCCCATATTAACCAAGGGGCTACCAAAAGTATATCCTCAATGAGCGTCCAGCGAACGTCGCTGCATATGGGCCTCCGTAGCAGGCACCCATACTGACTGCCGTTCATCGGTGATGAAGGCTGGAACTTACCAATACCGCAACTTGGTGTCCAATGAGTGGCGACAGGCGGTCTTTTCAGATGAAACGGGTTTATGTTCCATCGGTGTGAAACGTCTGAAAACAAACACTAGACAACTATATTCGCAAGGGTCCAGGCCCAGAGAGACAGTGTTACAGCCTGGGGAATGTTTTTGTAGCATTTCCTTGGTGACCTCATCATTCTGCAAGGCACAGTGGATCAATACGAGTGTTCATCTATCCTTGGACACCATTTCCACCCTTATATGCACTTTGTTTTTCCTTGGTACGATAGCACCTATCAAAAGAACAAAGTAATGTGACACACCGCTCGCAGCGTGCGTGCATTATTCGAAGAATATCAGGATCAGTTTATCGTATTTCACTGGCCATCGAACTCCACAGACATAAACCCAGTCTACGGTCTGTGGGGCCATCTCTATCGCGCTGTTTGCGCCATGGATCCCCAGCTGAGAAACCTAGCAGAGATGGCCACACCAAGGGAGTCGACATGGCTCCGCATTCGTGTTGGTAATTTCGAAAACCTCACTGGCTGTCTTCCTGCATGTCTCGCAGCGGACCACCTGGTGTAACGAGAAACGTGGTTCATCTGACCGCGTTACGCATTACCATCGACCCACGGGCCTATCTAGATGATCCAGTGTTCACAGCATTTATAACTGACGATGTCGTTGGGTTAACATAAGAAAAAGTAGGGGTCGTCTCTTGCAGATGCCTATGTTTGCGCTGAAGTGTGAGTTCCGAAACACTTTTGCCTTCACCAGGGTTGAAGGAATGGGCAAACCTCCGTCCGCCATGTTCTGTGATGAAGAGCGTACGTCCAAAACCGTATCCTCAGTTCGTTGTTTCACCGCCTTCCAACTACTATTTGTAGGTGCGCACGAGGAAAGCGCGCGAACAGCTAATCAGGTTTTACATTTCCGAGTGCTCATTTCCAGGCTTCGGGCTATAGCAGTCCGTAAAAATCGCTTACTTCTGTCAGCTTTCATTTTTGACATCATTACTGAAACATCACGTTCATCTTCACGATCTGTTGTTCTCAATTCATTATCCAAACACCGTTTCTTTAACTTATTTCATGTTTCTTGTCAGTAGGTCGTGCTATGTAAGGTAAACATAATGAAAGTCGTTGGGAAAATATTGCAAAAATCTTGTATGTATGTCACCACTGGCTATCGGCTGATCTAACAGAGGAAGTTTGAGTTTGTATTCCAATCTGGTTATATGGCCTTATGCTCCACCGAATGCTTCCCACGTAATGTTATAAGATTTGTGTCTAAGTAGATCAATGTTTTTGGTTGAGTGAACATCATAAATCTTAGGTAGCTCATCGCAAATTTCCTTGGACGTCTCGCATTCCCCAACACGAAGTAAAGGCTTGGTGTCAAATGACGGAAGGAAGCGTTTCTCTGGCATTAAACTGGTCTTGGTCCATTTAGAAACATCGGTTTCGTACTTTTGCGGACTTTCTTCTGCCACAAGAAGCTTGTCATTTATAAAGGAAAAGATTTCGTCCACTCTAAAACAGTTCTCATTACAATTCTCCAAGTTTCTCAATTTTCTTCACCAGTGAGTTTTGAATTTTCTGTCTTTCGTCAGCTATTGTGTCGTCTTTTGTACTTGTGTAACGTCGAGTTATCGTCAAAATCGGCTACAACAGGTGCACTTCATAAAACCTGTACCAACCACGCATGTCTGTTACTATGTTCATAAATTAACAACAATGCCGTTTAAAGCAAAATATTCTTTTAAAAGCCACAAAAGGACGACAAAAAATGATAAAACATATCAAAAAACAAAAGCACAACAAACACCATCTTAAACACGGCAAACAGTTTCCATAACAACAAGTGACAACTTTCAATGATTTTTTTTTCCTTCATCTGTTGGTCCACAGTTCCAATTTAAATCCAAAGTCATGAAACAATTTTAAAAACCATCATAAGCTATCAGTGCTATTATACAAAGTGCCTTATTGCACCATGTATATGTTTCACATTACTGGCCAGTTTTGGCCTTCGGCCACTTTCAGATGGATGGGGTTGGAGTTATGTGCGTCACATCATCATCGCTACACAACTGAAGACGGCTGATCGGCGAAAGTGGCCAGGAATGTGAAGTATATACTCCCCAGGCCCTTTTCATTATAAAGCTGACGGCCTACGTCACCTCTTAAAGTGCTTTCATCGTTCAGGGATTTTCAATACACGTACAGGGTGTTCCACCTATCTCTGCAACTTCTCATATTTCCGAAACGAAACAAAATGTGAAAAATGCAAATGAAGAAGGATGCACTTATGTCAGGGGCTTACACAATGGACAGGAACGTACAATCCATAAAGGTCAAGGAACACCACTTTCAACACACGCCTCATGTGTCTCTTTTCTACAGAAATGAGAACTAGAGGTACAATTAGTGACTTTTCTGAACCTCATACATTCGAAAAAAGCAGACGTTATAGGACGGCAACGGCGCCACGGCTTCTGCCGTAACGCTCACGGCAAGTGTTGCATGCACTGTGCAACAGCCTGCTGTCACGGGCTCAATGGGCAGGAATGCACAATCCAGACAAGTAAAAGCCGCGCGGGATAGCCGTGCGGTCTCAGGCGCCTTCCCACGGTTCGCAGGGCTCCCCCGTCGAAGGTTCGAATCCTCCCTCGGGCATGAGTGTGTATGCTGTCCTTACCATAAGTTATTTTAAGTTAGGTTAAGTAGAGTGTGAGCCTAGGGACCGATAACCTCAGCAGGTCCACAGGAACTTACCAAAAATTTCTAATTTCCAGACATGTAAACAAACATCGATATTTCGCTTGCAACACAAAGTTGCGTTTGTTTAAACGGGATATGTATGATTTTTCTATAGAAATGACCACTGGAGGAACAATTTAGCAATGGTTCCCATATTACAGTTTGTAGGAGGAAGGGGGAAAGACCTGAGGTGGGAAGGTGTGGAACACTTCTAATATTTTGGAACAACTGGAGGTACAATTTAGCAATGGTTCCTTTATTATAGTTTGTAGGAGGAAGGGGAAAAGACGTGATGTGGGGAGGTATGGAATACCTTTAATATTTTGGAACATGGGTGGCAACTTGAGAGTAGCCACAAAAAAAGATCCAGTTCCGACCCTTGTAAAAAGTACATAACTCCGGCTTTTCAAGCATTTTCCTGAAAGAAAACCAAATGAGACATTGTATTTCTTTTCTTTTCTCTAAGAGACAAGGGAGGTCTTACCCCCGGGTGAGCCCTTGCAATTTGGCGATAAGACGTGGTTCTAGTGTCCTAAACACAATTATTCGTGGCACATAACTCACAGAATGACATCCAGCGCGGAAAACGCTCTCAGAAATAACCGGTAAAGGCACGCCCGATGAACCCGCTTCTCCTCAACAGATGTTCGAAGTATCCGCTGCTTCCATCAGTACACTTGTGGAGAAGGTGAGTAAGTGAGTATTGCGCAGACTGTAGTGTTTCCACAGATATTGCCGCACATGCAGCGGTAATAACTTGCTGCATACCTCTGGTGTCGTCGTTGGGGGTTCGTGATACACATGCTCTTTCACTGTGCACCAAAGAGAACAGTCAAACGGCGTCAGGTCGGTGGACTGGGCTGGCAGCTCAAAGGTCCTTTCCCCGTATTTGGAAACGCTGCACCCGTAACTTCCCTGGAAACACGTGCTTAAGCTAAGGGACGCCCATTATGTTAGAATCAGCAGATTAAAAGTGTGTGCTGGACCGAGACTCGAACTCAGGACCTTTGCCTTTCGTGGGGAAGAGCTCTACTAACTGAGATACCCAAGCACGACTCACGACCCCTTCTCACAGATTTACTTCCGCCAGTATCTCGTCTCCTACCTTCCAAACTCCTGCGAAACTTGCAGAACAAGCTGTAGGGAAGCAGCCTACTCACACCATATAGAATTCATATGCTTTCCAATGTGTGCCAGCCTAGTCCACTCTAACAAGCCATGACATTACGATTGTTGCGCAATACCTTAAAAGTAAAGTAAATAATCTGAAAAGTTAATAGCATGTCAGGAGTGTTGCTAAAATAATAATGTGTTCAGTTTCAGTTTAGTAACTTTAACAGTTTTCGAAATTTGGACATTTTAAGTAAAAATGATCAGCACAACAAGAAGGAGTTAGAAACTTCAAAATTTGTATTCGAATTCCATTTTCATTGTAATTTAATGGAAACAGCATGCTGGATCTCACAAAGTAATATTTCGATTGAAATTCATGATTTTCTGTTTTTGTGTCCCAAAAGTATGGAAGCAAGATAGATTAAGTAAGTCATTATATAATGCTAGGATGTTTAGATTTAGCTAGAATGGAGATACACTATAATAACAAAGATGTGAGAAGTTTCCAAAAGGTAGCTATAAAACTATAGCTGTAGCGTCTCTCCAAAGAGCAAGTTCAGGACTCATCTACTGCGTGCAGTGCAACTAAAATAATTCTCTCGCCAAAAGTATTTAATCTAGCCACGTCAGAATTTTATTACAGATACTTACCTTTGTGCTGATAGTACAATTAAATTGAGAGCTTTATTGGCCTTCAGCGAATGAACCAATTAATTATTTAGTAACTTGAAGTTGTGTTCTGCTAGGCCCAGCGGCTAGTCAGGAAGGCAAATTTTGTCGGCTGCGCCTTCGGCGGTCCGCACCGCGCCTATATAAATAAGAGCGCTGCGAGCTAGAGCCAGGCCCCAGTTCTCTTCTACATTCGTATCAGCGCGCACTCCGCGTCGGAAGCCGCGTCGCGTCTGTGCAGTTGCAAGGAACAGCCTTGGATGCCGTAATACATAAATCGGTATGCACGTAACAATGAGTTTGCATTGTGGTAAAGTGTTAATTGTGGAACGATCTCAGTGATTTATTCTCAGTTTGCGTGTGTCGTATTTTCACGTGTCGCCGCAGGTCAGAGCTACCATTACTAGCGTGGCATTTGATGAGTATTAACATCAAATTTTGGCAAGCATTCACACTTTGAACATTTACATCGATAACGATCATTGAACAGTTTCGTTATGTAGGGATAATAGGATCTGTGCAATAGACTCTGAACAGCTCTGATAGCACAATAGCTGATAGCAGCATAGCTTGGGTAAACATTTGTCTGGAACTTCACACTTTATCGTTTTCAGAATATAGTGAAAATTGTTATAGCAAACTGCATTTTCTATGAATCCCAGACATCATCCTAAATCCTCAGCGTAATGAACTTCAGTGATCAATAACTTTATTTCTCCATCAGAGTGGGCACAGTGAACTTTAATTACAGGCATCACGATTTTGCTAATCACTTTCTGATTGCCAACATTGTATTAGAGAGCCTGTGTTGAGAACGGCAACAATAGGAAAATTTTCCACCCGCCGCCCCACACACGGTGCTAATCGCCGGGAAAAACACTGTTAAATTGAGTGAAAGTGATTTTAATTATTCTGATTCGGGAGTGAAATGCGACACGCAACTGAACAATAGAACCGTGATAAACAGTGTTACGTGTGGACATAGACGACGCAACTGGATTAACGACGTCTTGGATTACAATGCATCTGGATTGACGAAGCTGGCGCTGAATCTAGCTGTACCGCTGGCATCACAAGAAGCCAGTCTCACCCCATTGCAGTCGTCTGTTGCGGCCGCAGCTGCGCTTCTGTTCTGGGCCACGCACACACACAGCAGCTGTCGAGGTGCCGTCTGCAGTTCAACACGCCGCGCCGCATCAGTATACCTGGTACGACGCGCCGGCATCGCCATACGTCGTGCAGAAGGAACCAAGTTAAGTGAAAAGCTGTTAAACTTTATACTAACCTTCGCTAAGAGACTGTCGGCATCGGAACCGCCTAAAGAATCTGAGGTTAAACTTACATCAGAACCAGTGTCTGATGAAGGAAGTGCAAATCCAGACAACGGTTCAAATGTAAATCTGCTTGAAAATAGTGATGTTAAAGTGTAATCCGAACCATTGTCTCCTGACAATAATGTGAAAAGAGGCAATGATTCAATGATAGAAACCCCTGTAGGAAAGCAGAAATCAGAGATTGTTAATTTACTGGATGGTAGTTTCTCTGATGATTTAAAAATGAAACAGTCATCAGAGGTGATAACGTTTAAAAAGGGGAAGTTGGATATAACAGATCAATCAGGTGTTTCATTTAGTTTTGATAATTCTGGTATTGGGTCTAGTTTTTCGTCACCTGAGTGTGTAAGAAACCAGCTAATGAGCAACCCAAAGATACTGGGACAATTGAGTTAAATGTAATATTGCAGGCAATATCAGCCAGTAATACTAAAATGACAGCTGAATTAAAATCTGATGTAACTGAGGTAAATAATAGGATTGTGACCAACAAAACAAATTGACAATAAATTAGAATCCACTAAAGCAGAATTAGAAACTTCCCTCAAGGCTGGCCGCAATAAGTTGAAAGAGGATTTAAAAGCTGAGCTCAAAGCAGATCTGGACAGTTTAAATTATAAGATTGATTCCAACCATGCTGACATTAAAGAAAAAGTTGCTCAGCAATTATCCGAGTTGCATAAAACGGTAAAGTCCTAAGTTGCCGAGGTTGGCAAAGACTTCCAAAGGGAATATGTGAAACTGGAGCAAAAGTTAACGGAAAAGATAGAGGCGAAATCTGAACTGTGCTCAAATAGATTTACAGATATTAATGTAAAAGTGAACATGTGTCAAGCAGTGGTAGAGGCAAATAAAATTGAGAATAAAGTAGCTTCAGTAGCTTCTGGTAATGGTAGTGTACAACAAGTTGTAGATGCAAACGCCGCTTTTATCGGGTGTCAGCAGTTCTTACGGTTCGATCCAGACACAAATATCCACCCACTATATTTCTGGAACGATTTTGAAGATGTGTTTCCATAAGTTTGGTCTGAACGCGAGAAAATTTCGTTTATTAGAAGTCATATGGCAGGTGATGCCATGCGTTGGTCAGCTGATGTCATGTTGAAGTGTAGCACATTAGCGGAATTTAAGAGAGCTTTCATTAATGAATACTGGTCTAGTCATAAGCAGAATCAGGTGTTGAGAGAATTTTGGAGTGGGAAACGCTTCAATGCAGGCGGGGAATCTATCAAAGAGTTTGCCAGATCTTGGATTTCACGTCTGTCACATTTGACGGAAAAGCTGAAACCTGATATCATAATACCAGGTCTTGAAGCTAAATTGGCATGGTATTGACAAACCAGAATCATATCCGCCCCTAGAGACAATCTTGACCGTTTCATTGAATATTTGGAACGTGTAGAGCGTGTTTTTGCCAATGAGGAGCAGGCTCATAATAACAGAAATAGTAATAGCACTAATAGTAATTTTAAGAATGAGCAGAATGGCAATGTAAACATCCGAACATTAGGTGTTCGCCATCCTAAGAAGGGTAGGAAGTGAAGAAATAATAACCATAACCAACAATGGCAACCTAATGATAATAATTTTGTTCGTAACGAAAATGTGCAGGTAAATAACAGTGTTGAAAGGAATGCTTTGACAATAATGGCAATAAGGGAAACATTAGTTGGCAGAGGAAGGAAAACTAGTTCCCTTCTATGAGGACACGCGCTCACCAGACGGTTACTTTTCCTAAGCCAGTAATTACAGCGATTGATAAGACAGATCAAAATACTCAAACCGAGCATTCGGATGATGAGTCGATAGCCTCCAATGATACAGCAGAAATATTAAACCACTCACAGTATTTAGTTGATACCATGTTAGAGAGGCTTTCTAAGTAGGAAGAGCAAGAGAAGGCGCAGCAACGTAGTGTTAAGGTAGAGCTGCAAAGTACTGAATTGTCAGGTGAAGAAACAGAAGAAATTCATGCTTATATTTACGATGAGAATGATGAGCTCTTATCTAATGTAACTGTGCAGGATGTTGATACTGTGCTGATAGATTTAGGGCAGGAAGTAAGTGAAAATGTAGAGGTTAGCCTGTTGTGTGTCGATGAACCCAGTGGCTGTGACCAGTTGGCGCTTGAGAAGGAACCTGACGATAATAATGAAAGTGGTGTAACTGTAACTAGTGTCATGCACAGTCTGGAGGCGCAGAGTCGCTTCTACCACGATAATTTGGGTCACATTCAGCAAACTAAATGTAAAGATGTCGTGCGGTGTTTTGATCTAAAATTAGTAGACCGACTGGAAAAGGCAGCTGAAAATGTGATTCAGGAAACCCCTACACACCTTGATCTAAATGTAATGAAGATAGATGTCGAACACTTTAGCTGGAGACAAACCCAAAAGGAACCGTGGGATGAATTTGAGGAAACACCTGTACAACCTAGAATAAGCCGCCCTATAATACTAGTACATATATCAATGTACGTTGTCTCTTAGACAGTGGCAGTGAAGTGAGTGCGTTGTCTCAGTCCTTCTTTGATGCATTACCTAGTAAAGATAAGCTTACAGCAATGAGGGTATCAGAACTGAGAATAATTGGTGCTACTGGCAAGGTGTCAAAAACGGTAAAGCAAGAAGTTTTGCTGCCCTTTAATATTAATGGTAATGTAATTGATCAACCATGCTCAGTAGTAAACAATCTCAGTATCGAGGTTCTAATTGGCATAGATTTCTTGTCAAAGTATCAGGGTGTAATTGACTTTGAAAGAAGCCAGTTAAAATGAATGGTCTTTCCAAAAACCGGAGTAATTACTGTACCATTTATTGACAAACACGTAGTAACTAATGATGAGACTTGGGAGCTGCCTATACGAGTTCTGAAACATAGAAGGTATTGGGACGAAGATGTTGATCTTAGTAAAGATATGGTCGAATGCCCTCTTCTACCGCAAATATCCACCGACGAGAAGTAGTTAAGGGCTAGGGCAAATATAAGGAAACGAGCATTGGAAAGGAAAAAGCGCCATGACGCGAAAGCTGTACCTACCATTTGTGAGATAGGTCAGTTAGTCCTTATCAAAACCAAGGAAAGTCTAAGAGAATTAATGCAGAAACAAAAAAAATCGTGTTCGTATACCAAGGACCTTTCAGGATTATATTCAAACCGCACGCAAATGCGTATAGGCTGGAGTACGCGAAGAGTAAAAAAATTTTACGTCGCAGAAACGTGATCGACCTAAAGAAATTCATATGTAGTGAAAGAATTCTGTAGGGAGCAGGTTGTTCTTTAACCTTACACAGTGTGGCAGCTGTGCAGTCCCAGCTGTGTGAGATCTTCTTTCTCCATTTCAGGTCTTACTCATTCTTCATCTCTCCTATCCACCAAAGTTTCGACCCCTTGTTTCCAATACTAAAATTATCCGATATGGCTATCATCCAGTAATAAGCCAATGAATTCTGTAGGGAGCAGGTTGTTCTGTAACCTCTACGTAGTGCAGCAGCTGTGCAGTCCCAGCTGTGTGAGATCGTCTTTCTCCTTTTCTCAGGTCTCACTCATTCTTCATCTTTCCTATCCCCAAGATTTCGATTTCTTCTTCCCATAACAAATTTTGCAAATATCGCCAGTAACAAACCACGAGTTCTGTAACCATTCTATCCATCGATTAGTGAAGAAACTACTGGATATGACATACCTAATAATGGCAAGTAAACAATAGAGAGGTATGAAGTAATAAAGACGTAAATGTATCTAAGTAACAAGTATGTATGTATCTACGTTTTAGGAAGAACCTTGGTAATATTATAAGCAAAAAGTGTTGTTTTATTGGAAATGGTTCCACAGTATTATTAAAAAGATATTCAAAGTCGTTTGTAAGCAGAAGCTGAAGTGGCAATGAGACCTACTGTCTGCATGAGAGCTAACTAGTAAATAGTAGAAGAGATTGCTTAGTGTTATGGAATATATGCAGATAAGTTGTAATGATGAACTCACCTCGAATAGCAACGAATGGCAATAAATATGGAATTGAACAGTGTTTGTGGTTGAGACGTAAAGGTTACGTCCATGGAGTATTTATGAGGTTGGAGCTGGCCACTATTTCGGTGTAGTATGTGCTAGGACACGCCTACCCGTATTAAGGTTATGAGTTGGAGGCGTGGATGCGACCGTAGGCACCCTTAAGTTAGACAAAGCAGTTCATGGTGTCCTATAGGTTTATAGAATGTAGCATAACGCATATCCATGATTACTTAATGCACTTTAGTGGTAGTCGAGAGAGAATGCACTTTAGTGGTAGTCGAGAGAGACTACATTACATAAGTACATACACTAGCAACGTAATTGAATAACATAACTGTAGACGTGAAATATTACTAATAGCTCAGCATAATTAAACTTCAATGAAATGTGGAACTGACACAGCAGCGAAGGACTAATAAGTTAATTTAGTAATCGACTAATCATTGTGTGTTTTGAACACTTAGCAATACTCCTATCACCACAAGCTACTGAGATGTACAGAGAAGCTAAAAATGACAACTAATAATTAAGTATACTCGTGCCGTCTCTAAGAATGAGATAATTGACGATGAGTCAGCCTGTAAATAAATACAGATGTGTCAGCAATGTACCGAGCATTGGTTCAGTGTTCCAGTCCAGAAATAATAATTTGATATTTAAAGGTTTCATGATTGTATGCCTTGGGCAGAAAAGTTTCTTTAATACGTGATTAATGGCGTATTGAGCTATTTGTTTACCGTTTTAATTACAGTAAAGGAACCATGAGACTGAAGTAGAAAACCGTTCTGTAACGAATGAGAGGTAAAATGTATATGTCCCCATTTCATTGTTAACCTCCCTTAGTTATTAAGTGAACGGAGTCTGAGGCACTCTTTTTGTTTGTTCTACAAGACAAACCAGATAATCGCAGCCTGGTAGCTGCGTGAAAGTGTGGATTGACTTGGACACAACTGACAGTGACCTCTCCCCTGCCGGCCGAAGTGGCCGTGCGGTTCTAGGCGCTGCAGTCTGGAACCGCGAGACCGCTACGGTCGCAGGTTCGAATCCTGCCTCGGACATGGAAGTGTGTGATGTCCTTAGGCTATTTAGGTTTAACTAGTTCCAAGTTCTAGGGGACCAATGACCTTAGACGTTGAGTCCCATAGTACTCAGAGCCATTTTTGGACCTCTCCCCTTTCCCCATTGTAGTATAGTGTCGCCGCAGAACAGACCTTCTACCATTACAAGCGTGGCATTTGATGAGTATTAACACCAAATTTTGGCGAGCATTCACTTTGAACATTTACATCGATAACGATCATTGAACAGTTTCGTTGCCTATTGATAATAGGATCTGCGCAATAGACTCTGAACAGCTCTGATAGTACAATAGCTGATAGTAGCATTGCTTGGATAAACATTTGTCAGGAACTTTACGCTTCATCGTTTTCAGAATATAGTGAAAATTGTTATAGTAAATTGCATTTTCTATGAATCCCAGACATCATCCTAAATCCTCAGCGTAATGAACTTCAATGATCAATACCTTTATTTCTCCATTAGAGTAGGCACAGTGAACTTTACAAGCATCACGTTTTTGCGAATCACTTTCTGGTTGCCAACACTGTAGAGAGGGAGACTGTCTTGAGAACGGCAACAATAGGAAAATTTTCCACCCGCCGCCTCACAAAGCACTCCTGGAAGAAAGCTTATTGCGGAGACTTTGCTTTGCCACAGCCTGGGGGATTTTTCCAGAATGAAATTTTCACTCTGCAGTGTAGTGTGCGCTGCTCTGAAACTTCCTACCCGATTAAAACTGTGTGTCGGACCGAGTTCTTCCAGGGGTCCTAGATCTACAAGTTTCGCAGGAGAGCTTCTGTGAAGTTTGGAAGATAGGAGACGAGATACTGGCAGAAGTGAAGGTGTGAGGACGGGTAGTGAGTCGTGCTTGGGTTGCTCAGTTGGCAGAACACTTGCCTGCGAAAGGCATAGGTCCCGAGTTCGAGTCTTGGTCCGGCACACAGTTCTAATCTGCCAGGAAGTTTCATATCAGCACATACTCCGCTACAGAGTGAAAATTTCATTCTGAATTCTGGAATAACATTGATATATGCATTTCTAATGTCACGTTCTCCACGAGAAAGGGTAAAGTGTCTTGCAGAATTGAAGCATATCACCGTCCGGTCAGCGACACCCCACTGATGTTGATGAGCAAATCCACGAAGCCAGCGGGGATTTTGCACGGACCAGTGGTGCATGTTCCGCGGGTTCATATAGCCGTGATTTGTGAACGAGGCTTCATCCGTAAACAACGTAACGCGTAGTGTGTCAGCATGACCATGAAGCCAGCGGGGATTTTGCATGGACCAGTGGTGCATGTTCCGCGGGTTCATATAGCCGTGATTTGTGAACGAGGCTTCATCCGTAAACAACGTAACGCGTAGTGTGTCAGCATGACCATACATCCGCTAAACTTCAAAACGACAGAACTCAGTGCTGGATTCAAAGTCCTTCCCGTACAGTACTTGGTCGAGAGAGATGCGATACGGATGAAATGTATGCCTACGCAAAATTCTCCACACACTGCCAAAGCTTATTTGAGAACCGCGTGCAATCTGTCGTACGCTGACTTTAGGATTGTGCGTTGCAGCCGCCAGAACAGAGGTTTCGTTGTCGTTTTTAGTTTATGTGTTTGTAATTTGGCAATCTCTGGGGCCCGGCTGCCTGTTTCCAAGAGCCTTTTGCAGACATTGGAAAAGGTACGATGTGAAGGACACCATCAATCTAAGTAGTATTCGGCGTACACTGTTGCAGCTGTCGTTGCGTTTCTGTGACATCCACCGTAAATTAACATAATGTCCAGTTTTTCTTTATTACTGAAGACCAATAGATGGCCGAGACGACCACAAATATCACAAGCCACACAGAAAATGGGAAAGCACTGTCCGAAACATAGCCCTGTATTTACCAACTGCTCAAAGAGTAAGACTACGTGTTTTGCCGGGGCAACACAAAAAACACATGTTATACATCTACATCTACATTGTACTCCGCAAGCCACCGTATGATGCGTGGTGGGAGGTACCATGTACCACTATTAGAGATTTCCTGTCGTGTTCCATTCGCAAACAGAGCAAGAAAAAACAGTAATGTCTGCCTCTGTGTGAGCCTGATTCCTCATAGTTAATTTTCGTGGTCCTTACACGAAATGAGTGTTGGCGGCAGTAGGATCTTTCTGCACTCAGCTTCCAGTACCGCTTCTCTAAATTTTCTCAACAGTGTTTCTGGAAAAGTACATCGCCTTCTCTCCAAGGATCCCCATTTCAGTTCCCGAAGCACCTCCGTAATACCTGCGTGTTGCTAGAAACTACCGGTAATACATCTGGCAGCCCTCGTCTGAATTGCTTTAATGTCGTCCTTTAATCCGATCCGGTGCGGATACCAGACACTCTAGCAGTACTCAAGAATAGGTCGCACTAGCGTCTTACATGCGGTCTCCTTTACAGATGAACCACAGTTTCCTAAAATTCTTCTAATTAACCGAACACCTCAACATATTCAGCAAACAACTGCAAATTGTTGCCTACCCTGTCCGCCAGATCATTTATGTACATAGAAAATAACAGCGATCTTCTCACACTTCCTTAGGGCACTCCTGACGATACCCTTGTCACTTTACTTAAGAAGTCTTCGAGCTACTCCGTATCTGGGAACCTATTCCATACGCTCGTATCTCCATTAACAGACTTCAGTGGGGCACCGTGTCAAATTATTTCCTGAAATATAGAAATATGGAATCTGCTTGTTGCCATTCATCCATAGTGCGAAGGATATCATGAGAGAAAAGGGTAAGTTGAGTTTCGCAAGAGCGATGCTTTCTAAAACTGTTGATACTTGTCCAGAAGCTTTCCGGTCTCAAGGATATTTATTATATTCGAACTCGGAATACGTTCAGTAATTCTGCAGCAAAGCGATATTAAGGATTTTGGTCTGTGATTTTGCGGGTCCGTTCCTTTACCCTTCTTGTATATAGAAGTCACCTACGCTTACGTTGAAGAATTCCGCAGGAGACCATTGTTAAGGATATTTGCCAGTAATTTTGCGGGTTCGTTCCTTTACTCTTCGTATACACAGCGTTGGATTAGAGATTGGCGATAAATGTATGCCAAGTAAGAGGATAATGCCATAGAGTGCTCTTTGTAAAACCGAACTGAAATTCAATCTGAACCTGATGACTTATTTGTTTTCAACCCTCTGAGTTGTTTCTGTACGCCATGAATGCCTGTTACTATGTCGTCAATGAGGCAGTGAGTGCGATGATCAAACGACAGTATGTTTATACGATTCTGCTGTGTGACCTATTTAATAAACGTGAAATTTAAAACTTCGCCTTTCCTTGTGCTATCTTCTACTGCCACACAAGCCTGGTCAATGAGTGACTAGATGGAAGCCTTACACCGCTTAGGGAATTTACATAGGACTGGGTTTTTCTCGTGTTCTCGGCCAGGAATTTTGCTAAGGTCCATTAATTATAAGTTATTGTCTACGGTGAGATGAGGGTTAAGAACGGCCTAGGATTATCTGCTTCCGAGAGTGGTCCAAGCAGCGATGCAAATAGTGCGGAGAGCAAGGTGGCTGGTACAGCCATATAGCATCTACATTCTACACAGACGACTCAAAACGTTATGATCACATGCTTAATAGCTTGTTTTTCCGTCTTTGGAACGAAATACGTCACTACATCTGCATATTAGGGATCCGACAGTTTGTTCGTAGCTTTGTAAAGGTATATGACGTTAGATGTCTTGTTTTTCCGTCTTTGGAACGAAATACATTACTACATCTTCATATTAGGGATCCGATAGTTTTTTCATAGCTTTGTGCAGGTATGTGACATTAGATGTCTACGCACAGGCCACGTAATTCGTGTAAATAATGGGCCACTAATTTGCGTACTTGGTGACAACGCGCGGTAGCGGCCCATATGGGTTCCACAGGATCTACATCAGGCGAATTTGGTCGCAGAGAAATCAACATAATAATGCTCCTCGAACCACTGTAGCGCGCTTCTGGCTCAGACACGGACAATTATACTGCTGAAATATGACATCGTCGTCGGGGAGGAAATCGAGCATGAAGTGATAAGGTGGTTTGCAGCCGTCAGCGTGCCTTCGATTACTACCACAGGTCAATGCAAGCGCAGGAGAATGTCTCCCATAGCGTAATACTGCTCCCACCTGCCTGAATCCGTGGCGTGCTGCACGTTTCGGGCTGCCGTCCATTACGATGACGGCATTTGTGGAAACGACCAACGACCTAGTGTAGCAAATATGTGATTCACCTGAAGAGCCGACACTTTTCCATTGATATAAGGTTGAATTCCGATGGTCCTGTGTCCACTGCAATCGTAATTAACGATTTCGTTGGGTCAATATGTGAACAGGTAGAGGAGCTCCATGTTCAACAATGTGCGATGAACGATGTGCTCCGAAACACTTGTGCGTGCACCAGCAATTTGCTCTTTCGGCAGAGATGCCACAAATCACCAGCTGCCTTACTTTACAGAGCAGACAAGCCTCCGAGCCCCACAGTTCTGTAAAGAGTCGTGAGTGTCCATCCATTTTACGCCTAATGGTAGTTTCACTATCATTCTACCTCTTTCCGTAGATGTTCACGACAATAGCACGCGAACTTTCAACCAGCTTTGTCGTTTTAGAGATAGTAATTTACAGGCTCTGTGTAATAATAGACTGCCCTTTGTCAAAGTCGCTTATCTCAGTGAATGTCCCCATCTGTAGCCCATATCTGCTCCGCTTTGGTACTTCTGTTACTGCATTGCGTGCCTGCAACGCCAACCCCCCCCCCCCCCCCCTCGAAGTGGCTCACAACTCTTAGCTACCACCGGGCCCAGCCTTTGCAGCATCTTTCTTCTCCCGTGGTGTATGTATATCTTCTTATCATTCTTTTCCCCTCCCTTGGGGAACATGTCTGGGATGTTTTTGGAAATGTGTTCTGCATTTTCAGTATACTGACATTAGAACAGTCCCTCCACTATTTTTCGCCTATTTTTTCTTTCTTCAATCCCTTTCTCCTATCCTTCCTTGGCTTCGGCGCTTGAAGTTCCTCTTTTTCGTCTTCCTACCTGTGCGCTTCTGAAGGCCGGGTAACGTGTAATTCACAGCCCCGGGTCGATAGGTACAGATCAGGCCCTGGGAGGGGTGAATTCCTGAGCTGTTACCTTCCCAGATTGCCAGTTGGTCCGTCTGTCAGGTGTTTGGGAGGGAAGTGTGTCATGACTCCATCCCTGTATGTGTTTTCCTTGTAGCTGCGGCATGGCATATATTGGTCAAACTATCAGGACCGTGGAGGACCAATGTGCTTAGCATAAACGGCACACACGATTACCGCAGCCAAGTAGATCTGCTATTGCCGAACATTGCTTGGATACTGGTCACCCCATGTTATATAATTACACCGAGATACTGGCATGCGCGTCCAGCTATTGGGATAGTGTTATTAGGGAGGCAGTAGAGATTAAATTAGCGAGCAACCTCGTTAACAGGGATGGAGGTTTCTGTTTAAACACTGTTTGGAATCCGGCTCTCTCCCTTGTCAAAAACCAGAGGGACAGAGTCAGTGCTACCTCACCTGCGAATTAATAATCTCACTATCGATAGCTCTGACTTCGGTCATCTTTGGTGGCACTAGTGTTCAGTGTGTGTGTTATCTTTCCTGCTTCAGTCCGTGAACCGAGGTTTTAAATTTGCATGTACGCCGCCTGTCCATTGCAGTTTGCCTTGAAAATGGCGGGGTGTTCTCCCGCCGAAATATCGGCGGTCGCTGAAAGTGTTACCTGGCTGAATTCCCGGAAGTTATTTGAAATCCTGGATAATGGTTAGTAACCGAAACTGGTAGATAGCTAATGCGACAATAAAGAGCTGATGACTATAATGTATTTTGTAAAAGCTCTTCTCCTTCGCCACCTTTGAGATCCTATTCAATGGTGCCGCCACATGTTATCCTCACCCAGCCGACCTCTATGGCGCCAGTAAGTGTCACCAACCATTTTTCTGCCCTGGATTCAACAGACCAACAGAGGGAGAATGTCACGCCTCTGTAGACATCACATAGCACGATCCTCCACCCTCTGTGCCCTGTAGCTGAAAATCTTAGAATGCTGGCATTCGGGAGCCGGCAGTGATAACCCTTCATTTCTGTCCTCCCCTTCTCACGACTCTCCTCCATTGGAATGTTCGAGGCCTTAGATTCAACAAGGAGAAATTATGGATGCTCCTGGTTTCGCAGGAACCACTTATTCTCTGCCTCCAGGGAACAAAATTGCGTCCACACAACCATTTTGACCTCTCGCATTTCTTTCTCTCCTCTTTTACATTCCCCCCGAGAACAGCATTCTGTCTCATGGGGGAGTCATGCTGCTCAACCAGGATGATGTTCATAGTCGAGCTATCTCCACGTGGCTGCTAGCTTTTCCATTCTACATTTTCGTCCTCACTTCATATTCTCACTTCGTACCGTTTAAAATCCCTTTGTCATTTGGTGTCACCAGGGCACGCTTCCTCCAGCTTAATGGGCAAATCCCTCATTCCTTTTTGCTGTTCAGTGACTTTGGGGCTCTGTCAGAACCTGTCAGCGAGGTGCTCCGTTGGCAGACCCTCTCAATCATCTCAACCTCATCTGTCTTAACATTGGAGCACCCCACTTTCCTTTCGACTCCACGCACCCCTATCCCGATTTGGACCTCTCCCTCTCCACTGCCCAGCTTGTCCAGCCACCATTTCCCATGTGCTATTCGTTTCCTGACTCCTACCCCACCTACGTGCACACGCAAGTGGCAGGTTTCTAAGGCTTACTGAAGGCTTTACTCCTGCATGGCTACCTTCGACGAACAACATTTCTCGAGTTGTGATGACCAGGTAGAATACCTTATCAACTTACCCTTACCACCCCAAAACGTTCCATTTCTCACACTTCATTCTTACCACTCTGCGTCCTGGTCCCTTGGTGGACTGACACGTGCTGCAGTGCAATTCGCGCGCGCTGACGAGCTCTCCGCGTTTTTAACCGTCATCCTACGATGGCTAACTGTATTCGTTATAAACAGTTGCGTGTGCAGTGTCGTCGCATTCTTAGGGATAGCGATAAAGCTAGCTAAATTTCAAAAATGGTTCAAATGGCTCTGAGCACTATGGGACTTAACTTCTGAGATCATCAGTCCCCTAGAACTTAAAACTACTTAAACCTAACTAACCTAAGGAAATCACACACATCCATGCCCGAGACAGGAGCTGGATTTCATTTACTAGTTCTTTTAACAGTTCCGTCATGTGGGGCAACCTCCAATGGCTTTCTGGGACCAAGTTCCGTTCCCCAATTTCCGGGCTGAGCATAACAGATGTTGTCTTCGTGGTCCCTATTGCTGTCTCCAACACCATGGGCCGCCATTTTGCAAAGATTTGGAACTCCAGCCACTGTCACCCTGTTTCTCCATTGGATACGAGTGGAAGAGGCTTGGATGATTCCCTTCTCTTCTCAGAATCGTGAGTGCTGCAATGCCGCTTTTACTATGAGAGAGCTAGATCATGCACTCACTTCATACCAATCTTCCATCCCAGGGCCACACGATGTTCATGTTCAGATATTCCAGCACCTTTTTCTCACAGGCGAGCACTTACTCCTTCATACATACAACGTCATCTGGGCAGAGCACAAGTTCCCCAGACGCTGGCGTGAAGTCAACATCATACCCACACCTTTCTTCCAGCTACCGCCCCATTTCTCTCACCAGCTATGTTTGCAAGGTGATGGAACGTGTGATTCATGCCCGGCTCTAACTGTTGCTCGAGTCTCGCAATTTATTAGCCATTGCACAATGTGGATTTCGAGCGTGCCGTTCTGTTGTCGACCGTTTCGTCACTTTGTCAGCCCATGCCATGAATGATTTTTTGCGGAGATACCAGACTGTAGTAGTGTTTTTCGATTTGGAGAAAGGCTGTGACGCCTACTGGAAGACTCGTATCCTTCTTACTCTTTACTCATGGGACTTCAGAGGCCGCCTGCCCCATTTCCTCCTGGAATTTTTAAAAGACCGAGTTTTCAGGGTACGTGTGCGTTCTGCCTTGTCGGGCAGCTTTGTCCAGGAAAACGATGTGCCTCAGGTTTCCGTCCTGAGCTCAGTCCTCTTAGCTGTCGCCATTAACCCTATCATGGCTTGTCTCCCGCCGGGCATTTCCGGCTCCCTTTTCGTTGACGATTTTGCCATCTCTTGCACTTGTCCACGGACTTGTCCCCTTGAGCGGCGTCTTTAGCGTTGTCTCGATCGTCTTTACTCGTGTAGCATCGACAATAGCTTTCACTTTTTCAATGACAAAACCGTTTGTATGAATTTCTGGCAGCGCAGTGGGTTTCTTCCACCATCTTTACATCTTGGGTCTGTTGCTCTTCCGTTCTTTGACACTACGAAATTCCTGGGGCTCACGATCGATAGGAAACTTTCTTGGTTCTCCCACGTGTCTTACCTGGCTGCCTCCTCTACCCGGTCCCTCAATATCCTACGTGTCCTCAGCAGTACGTACTGGGGAGTGGATCGGATCACCCTCCTCCATTTGTACCGATGTGTTGCCCGTTCGAAACTAGACTATATGTGTTTCGTTTATGCATCTGCACGTCCCTCCATCTTACGCTGTCTCAATGCAATCCACCTTCATGACCGTTTGGCCACTAGCGCCTTTTATACTAGCCCAACCGGGAGTCTATATGCAGAAGTTACCGAACTACTGCTGTCATACCGACGTGATGTTGTCCTCAGCAGATGAACATATCGTTCGTCTGCCATGCTTGGGCACCCATCCTATGCCTCCTTATTCGATGACTCCTTTGACCACCAGTATGGGGCGCATCCCTCTTCTCTGTTACCTCCTGGAGTTCGCTTGCGGCTATTGTTCCAGTAGTTTAACTTCACACCACCTACCACTTTCCCGATAGGTGTAAATCCTTCACCACCTTGGCCTCGTGCTGCGGCCCGTGTTCACCTTGGACTTCATTCAATTTCTAAAGACATTACTCCAGCCTCGCTCTATCGCTGTAAGTTTCTCGACCTTTGCACGGAATTCTACGATTGTACCTTTGCGTGCACTGATGGCGCTCGGACTGACTGTGGTGTCGGTATCGGCTTCCAGAACATTTCTCAGTATTTACAAGGGAGCTCTTCGCCTTATATCAGGCCACGCACTGACTGTGGTGTCAGGTGTGCCTTCGTCACTGACGCCGACGATTTTCGGTATCGGCTTCCAGAACACTGCTCAGTATTTACAGGGGAGCCCTTCGCCTTGTATCAGGCCACCCAATACATCCAGCGACACAGGCTATTCAATTGTGCCATTTGCTCCGACTCTCTCAGTGCCCTTCAGAGCCTATGTGTGCTGTATACCGTCCATCCCTTAGTGCAACGGGTCCAGGAAAGCTTTCAATTGCTCGCTCTTGATGGCACCACTGTTTTGCTTATGTGGTCCTTGGTCACGTCGTCTTGACGGAAAACGAGGCCGCTGACGCTGCTTCCAAGACTGCGGCCCTTCGTACTTCGGCCCGCTAGTTTATCCACTCCCTTCGATGATCTCTGTGGTGCCTTCTATCAGCAAATGTTGTCAATTTGGCATTACCACTGGCTTCCCTTCCTGGGAATTAAACCTCTCCCAGTGGATTGGCAGACCTCCTCTCGGCCATCTCGCCGTGAGGGGATCTTTTAGCTAGGTTGTGCAATGGGCACTGTCTTTTTAGCCCTCGCCATTTCTTGAGTGGTGATCCCCCACCACTTTCTGTCATTGTCCTCAACTTTTGACGCTTCGTCATATCGTGACGTAATTACATTTTTTTAACCACTTAGTCCTGTTTTATGATTGCCATCTAACTAATCGGCCATTTAAGCGAATGACGCGCGGTCGTAGCGATATGGCGGAAGACATTTAACCTTCAGTTCAGGACCTCCGTTGTCAGTATGGCGTATTTTATGGACTTTTCTCCAAGCCCCTGGTTTTAGCTGTCTTTCCTTCCGTCAATTGGGCGTAACGTGTATTCGCTTTTAACCTCTTTTTCGTTTTCGTGTTCTACGGTTCTGATATGAGCGCGGATGACATTAAATTCTTTTTGCGCTCTCAAGCAAAACAAACAACGGCGACGCCTCCAGGCGGCATCAAACGTCGCTGTGGGCACTGGTCATGATGTTTTAGCTTATCACTGTATGCTCTCTGGGTACAAATCACGTTCCATGAGTCATCGGATGGATGCAACTAATCTCTGAGTACTGGAAGTCGGTCGCGGCTTATGTACCAAGCAGGACTGTAATGCATTGCACAGGTTACCATCTCGAAGAAGCAGCAAGTAGTGCGGTATCTTGTTTCCAAGCAAACAGTTCTGCCTGTAAAATGTTCTCCTCCGAGGCTCCAAACGAACTGCACTGCTCTGTAAAGTGTTCAGTTGCCCCTGCTCTTTTTTCTCCGGGGCTTACTCTCGTCTTTTCATCTATGCTAGTTTTCCAGCCATTGGGGTGGTAGTACAAACTCGTGGTTTGCACTAAGTCTTCTAAAGGTAACTTGGTTCATCCGACATACAAATTGCTCCAGAAACAAGCTGTGGACAAAATTTTCATTCTGGACCGACACGTGCTTCTAGTGCCAGGAAAGTTCCTTCTACGAATGTCAATCGTCTTGTCTTTGGTGTAGTTGTCCCATCCTGCTTTAGCCCTTCTCCTGGGACTATGTTTCCTCTGTGTAGATAGACGGCCTAGAGGTCACACCAAGCCACCTGCCAACAAACAGCTAACGGGAAGTTTCCAGGAAGCTCTCTTCGTGATGTAGTGAATGCCTTCCTTTCCCACGAACTGCAGGTGCGCGCTGAATCATACACAGTGCCTACATCAGCGTATAAAATGTAATAACACCCAAATAGAATCACCTGTATATAAATCACTTCTCTCATCCGTTTTCTGTCAAATACGCACATTTCTGCCTTAGGAGCACACTACTGGAACAAACTATTGCATTCCTAAGCTTATTTATCGTCAGTTCCAGATTCATTGTCGGATGTGTAATTCCCCTCGTGTATAATAGTCAGGGTTCCTATTAGAATTTAAGTCAGCTGTCAGTAGTCATATTTCCCTTATTACTAAATATTTTGTGCCAATTTAATGTTTGTTTACACGAACTTTGTCACAAATTTAAACATCCTTGATACGTTCCATTTCACACACTAAACGAAACAAGGGTGTGGAGAAAGTAGATGTGACTAAAGCAGACACCTTTTCGGAGATGTCTACACATTCTGTGGTGAATTATATATATTTTAGATTTTATGGTATCTGATAAGAATGTCCGAAGACCAAGTGCTTTTAACTTGTGGGACCCTTAAGCTCTGGAAGTAACTGACCCTTTATTTTCTCTTAACAAAAGTCAGCATATAATTTTAAGTTTGTTCGAAAAATGATCTACTGTAGCATAGTTTTTTTTTATTCTACTGTAGCATTTTAAAGCCCACCTAACAGTGGTAGGACGAGTCAGATAACATACGATTTCATTGATTTTGCTAACGAGTGACAACGGTGTTTTTTGCTGCAGGAGGATGTCAAGGTGTACCATCTCAACAGAACTATGTTATCTACATCCATACTCCGCAAGCCACCTGACGGTGTGTGACGGAGGGAACCCTGAGTACCTCTATCGGTTCTCCCTTCTATTCCAGTCTCGTATTTCGTGAAAAGAGAGATTGTCGGTATGCCTCTATGTGGGCTTGAATCTCTCTGATTTTATCCTCATGGTCTCTTCGCGAGATATACGTAGTAGGGCGCAATATACTGATGACTCATGGGTGAAGGTATGTTATCGAAACTTCAACAAAAGCCCGTACCGAGCTACTGAGCGTCTCTCTTGCAGAGTCTTCCACCGGAGTTCATCTATCATCTCCGTAACGCTTTAGCGATTACTAAATGATCCTGTAACGAAGCGCGCTGCTGTCCGTAGGATCTTCTCTATCTCTTCTATCAACCCTATCTGGTACGGATCCCACACCTGTGAGCAGTATTCAAGCAGTGGGCGAACAAGTGTACTCCTTTGTTTTCGGACTGCATTTCCTCAGGATTCTTCCAATGAATCTCAGTCTGGCATCTGGCATTAATTTTATATGGTCATTCAATTTTAAATCAGTCCTAATGCCTCTCCCAGATAATTTATGGAACTAACTGCTTCCAGTTGATGACGTGCTATATTGTAGCTAAATGATAAAGGATCTTCCTTTCTATGTATTTGCAGCACATTACACTTGTCTGCATTGAGATTCAATTGTCATTCCTCGTACCATGCGTCAATTCGTTGCAGATCCTCCTGCATTTCAGTACAATTTTCCATTGTTACAAACTCTCGACATACTACAGCATCATCCGCAAAAAGCCTCAGTGAACTTCCGATGTTACTATTTAGCAACAGCTGTGAGAATTTAATGTTGAGAACGGTTTTACTTTTATGACTCTTAAGAACATTCCGCCATTGTGTTCTTTAGAAATTTTATACACGATTTATCTGCAAGATGAGAAGGAGTAGTTTAGTGTGCATATAAAGCTTCAGCTCCACAAAAAGACTTACGAGAAAAGTAAGAGGAGGAGACGTACCTAGTACATGGCCGCTTTGAGGTGCCCGTAATAAATGCTTGGAAGTCTCTCCTGGGTAGTCATTGTCCTCAGAACGCCATAATCTGCTGAATAAACCTGCTGTATCGAATTACATTTTTCATAGATCCAATGGAAGAAAGTTTATCCAAATGAACTGCACTACTCTGCAAAGTATTCAGTTGCCGTTGATCTTTTTTCTCCGGAGATTACTCTCGGAGTTTCTTCTGTGTTACGTTTTCCAGCCGTTGGGCTGTAGCAGTACAAAGTCGCGGCTTGCACTAAATCTTCTAGAGGCAACTTGGTTCATCCGAACATCATGTGGAACTAATTCACAATATACATTTTATTGAAATTCAAAGAAATAAAATGATTGTAAGTTCTAAAATATCATAATATTAAAGTCCTAATGAGACTTACGTTATATGCCAATACAGCCGTTTTAAAAATTATTATGAACATTCGCTACAATGGAGGAGAAGGAATCGGTATACCGCAATAAACACACGTTTCAACTCCATTAAATTTAAAAAGTTTCTGACATGTTGTCGGCCACAAGTGTACTCATGCGTACTGACGTTGTCAGGACCGACACATGTGACTTCCAAACAGTAATTAGAAAAGAGTCGGACAATTTTTTTTTTCTGTAATCGCTACGCAGAATTATTCCTACTTCTGCTCGAGTGCAATTTTAAAACAAAATAAATTATCTTTTGGACTAGCAACGCATAAAACCAGACTATATTCGCTTACTATATGCAGCTTACAAGCACTACTTGAAAAATAACATTGTTAAAGCGTAAACCCCACACTATTATTTTACAGGAAACGTTACTTTAAGCTATCGGCTCAGTACTTCACTTTTTATGTTAATTTGAAAAGAAACTAATTAACCTGGATGCAGAATCTCGTGGTGCAATAGGACTTCCTCTACTCATTCTTACCCTTAGACGTTCCATCAGATTCCACATGTAAGTGCTGCATCAGGGCTCAGAATAAACCGTCTTTTAAAGGTAATTTTTTTAAAAAAATTGTTTCTTGTGCCAAATTCCGTACTGTGAGAATCTTCGTGAAGCAAATAATTTTGCAATTTTAGTTAAAATAAAACAGAATTCTCTCACTCTTTAGATTAGAAATATTGATCTTAAACTTCGGTCTTGATTATCACGTGAACCTTCTACAAAGTCTTTAATGTGGCTGATCGCTCTGTTAGCATCTAACAAAAATATTTTCTTCAATAGGCAGTAAAATAAAACTAACATAAACTCCGTCCGAACAGGCCACGGAATGTCAAACGGTACCGACCGACTGCCGTGTCATCCTCAGAGGATAGGCGTCACTGGGTGCGGATATGGAGGGATATGTAGTCAGCACACCGCTCTCCCAGCCGTTGTCAGTTTTCGTGACCTGAGACGCAACTTCTCAGTCCAATAGCTCTTCCATTGGTCTCAGAGACCCTCACGGTCACCCTTCCAAGTGCTTTACGTGGCAGCATAAAAACGCTAATCAGCTTCATTTATTTCACGATAATTTCACAAATCAAATATGAATATCGTCCTTCGCAAGAGAAAGCTGATGATTAAAAACTGTCAGTTCAACTGTATACAAATCAAGTATCTCTCAGCATATGAGAGAAA
This sequence comes from Schistocerca piceifrons, assembly GCF_021461385.2. Classification (NCBI taxonomy): domain Eukaryota; kingdom Metazoa; phylum Arthropoda; class Insecta; order Orthoptera; family Acrididae; genus Schistocerca; species Schistocerca piceifrons. Next base: position 464,530,896 of record NC_060140.1, on the reverse strand, counting down.
AGGAAATGATGATAATGTAGTGAACACCATAAAGAATGCTCTCAGTGGAAAAGAATGTAATCGACGTATTGTCTTTAAATCGATAGGTAGAGTCTGCTCGCAAAATATTTCACTCACAGACTGGTTCATCACAGCGTCCGCAATGGCATGTGCTCCCTCTTGGAAACTACAGTAAACTGTTAATTCACTGAAGTATTCTCATGTATTTCTATAAGCAACTGTCTGCAGTTCTACTGAACGACAAGTTTAGTCTTTTCTGTATTACTCTACTGAGCGTGATCGGAAATATTGTGGTCTTCTCAGTCGTCCTTAATTTCGATTTTTTTTCTTCTCAAGCTGTTCGTGCTAAGTTATGATGTTTCTGTGGGCTCGACGACAATTTAGGTGATGACTTACAACCTTTGGAGAACAGTCCAAAATTGAAACACGGAACTTTTCTCTGCCGGCAGGTTGTAAATGACCTTATTAAATTCCTGAAAGGCCGGCCAATGTGGCCGAGCGGTTCTAGGCGCTTCAGTCTGAAGCCGCGCGACCGCACCGGTCGCAGGTTCGAATCCTGCCTCGGGCATGGATGTGTGTCATGTCCTTAGGTTAGTTAGGTTTAATTAGTTCTAAGTTCTAGGGGACTGATGACCTCAGATGATGAGTCCCATAGTGCTCATAGCCATTTGAACCATTTTGAATTCCTGAAAGAGGACAACTTCGAACCCGGAGATAACAGTCAGTCAACAGCCCCCTCCTCGAGTGCCCTCTCCTCCCTCATGACCACAACTTACAAGATAAACATGCTTTGCATACGTGCTCAACACCTGTCGCCCACTGCAAGAGGAAACCTCCGCTCTCGTTGCAAAATTTATTCAGAAAACGTGTTCAAATGTGTGTGAACTCATAAGTGGCCAAACTCCTTAGGTCAACGGCCCCTAGACTTACACACTACTTAAACTAACTTAAACTTACTTATACTAAGAACAACACACACACACCATGCCCGAGAGAGGACTCGAAACTCCGGCGGGAGGGGCCGCACAGTCCGTGACATGACGCCTCAAACAGCGTGGCCACTACGCGCGGCAAAATTTATTCAGCGCAGTAGAGTACCTTTTACCCTTGCACAGCGTAAATCAGTTGGAGTCTAACTCCACAGAGTTTTACATAGCAGGTCGATTGTACAGGAATCTGAAAGATATGGTCATTTTGTACGGTACGTTAGCATCTCTTACAAGACACAGCCAAAGTGGGGACACAAGGACTGTGTTGTTCGATCCTACGCCGAGAACAGTCGGTTTCATCAGGTAATTTTTCTGACATTTAAGAGGTCTACCACCTGAAAATTTGATAGTACTAATAGACAATGTACAAATATCCTGACACAGACATGACTCGTTGAAGACCCGCCAGGTTAGCCGAGAGCGGTAATGCGCTGCTTCCTGGACTCGGGTAGGCGCGCCGGCCCCGGATCGAATCCGCCTGGCGGCTTGACGACGGAGGCCGGTGTGCCAGTCAGCCTGGATGTGGTTTTAGGCGGTTTTCCACATCCCACTAGGTGAATACCGGGATGGTCCCCGCGTCCCATCTCAGTTACATGGCTCGCAGACATCTGAACACATTCGCACTATTCCATGGATTACACTCGACACAGACAGTTGGGGTACTTCCATCCCGGGGGGTACGGGGTGACGGCAGGAAGGACATCTGGCCACCCCTTAAATTAACGTTGCCAAATCCGATTAACCATGCCGACCCTGCGTCATAGTGGGAAATCGCACAAGCCAAAGAAAGAAAGAAGAAAGACATGACTCACTGAACCATGGATGAACAAAAACTTTCAAAAGCTTCAAGACTATGTCAAATGTTTTTGCGGGTTTCTTCGACACTCTGATGAAGTATCTCTTCATTGGGAATCTTTACTGTGTATATCAATCGTATTAGACAGTCCTACAGTCCACAATTTCCTATTCCATCTGTTCCACACGCAGCCTCTTGCTAAAAATTACTGAAGATACATACAACAGGTTAGATGATTGTGGAACAAACAAGGCTAACCATCTCCCGCCATCGGCTAATGGCGGGTGAAAGACCCTGTGATTTTAAGATGTACAATTTGAAGAAGGGCAAATATACATAACTTGTAGTGTACCCAGCAAATGGCGCTATCTACAACTATACTCAGCAAGCGACCGTGAGGTGCATGACAGAGGGTAAGTCTCGTTTTATCAGTTATACAGATGCCACTCAGGATAGGGGCGATAAACGGCATCAAGGGTGTAAGTTTGACGTTAAACAAACTGTACTACTCAGTGTGCATGGGTGTACAGGTGTGATACTATTAGTTACGTAAGCCCATACATCACGGCAAGGTCATATCACACTGAATGGGAAAAATCAGTTTTTGATTGTCTTGAGGCCAAAATCGCATAAAAACCATCAATCACATCGGTTTTTAATTGTTCTGAGGCCAAAAACCGCATCAAAAGCATCAATCAGAATCAAATCGGACTATCCACTGTTTTCTAAAACAAGTTGAAATCGAGAAACAGCATGTTCTACAAGTGATCGAAGTGTTTCCAGGGTCACATTCAGAATATGTTGCGCAATGCGTGCCTTCAATAATGCAGCTAAGTTTGCAGTCTTGTAAGAGGTCCGAGCAGATGTAATTTCGATGTATTGCTCATGCGCTGCCTGCGATATGCAAGGTCTCTGACCAGAGAGCAGTATTGACGGCAGTAGGAACTGTGTAGCTGTAGCAGTAAGTTGTTGCTAGTCTGGAGTCTGCTCTGGTCTGGTATGGTGTATCGTGTTGGCTGGCCCGGTCGCGGTGCAGCGATGCCGGAACCTGAGTATTATTGTATAAGGTAAAAAGCAGCCTCGCGCATATGTAGTAATGTTATCTCAAGTCGCATGTAAATGTTTTAAAACTGTCGTAATAATAATCTTCCTCATAAAAAGTAACTTTTAACAACCATTCATGTCAATTTAAAGAATTTACTAATTTCTCCCATCCATGATTATCCCGATTATTGCAATAGAAAAATCAGTTGCTTCCTTTCATAAATGACAGATAGGTCGGCCAGCATTGCACAGAGCTGTGCCGGAAAAATTTATTGTAAGAGCAGATATATCCGGCGTCTTCATTGAGGTAAGAATTTTTCCTTTTTTTATTCAGAATGATCTTTCAGGGCCATGACGCAGCACTGCTGTCGTCCAAAATTTACCAGGTTAAATTCACAGTGAATTATTGAAAAGTCGTAAGTGAGCGACAATTTAATTGAGAGGTTAGTTACATTGTATTGTTACCAGGTTACTGAATTTATTTTTTTTATTGGGACGTTACACTGAATGTGAACGACATAATTATAATTTTTACTGTTGAGAGGTTTAGGAATTTTTTTTGTTTTGAGGTTACGCTAAATGTGAATGAATTTTGAGCTTAGATTAAATCAGAAAGAATTTTGTGTGGAGGTTAATGTGAAAAGAATTTTGTAGGGAGGTTACAAACGAGAAAGAATTTTGTTTTGAGATTACACTAAATTAGAATCATATTCATATTATTTATTATATTTCTGTGGGGAGGTTACAGTCTGAACACTGAACACAACATCTTTCAGATAGCCCCACAGCCAGAAGTCACATGGATTAAGATCTGGTGATCGGGACGGCCAGACTGTAGGGAAATGGTGGCTGATAATTCTAGCATTTCCCAAACAGCGCTTCAGCAGCTGCTTAACTGGATTTGCGATGTGCGGAGATGGGCCATCTTGCATAAAAATGATTCCCATCCATACATCCACGCTGTTGGAGAGCTGGAATGACGTGATTGCACAAAACTCACTCACAGCGCTTATCAATGACGGAACAGGTAACAGGAAAGGAAGCACCTGTCTCTTCAAAAAAATATGGCCCCTTGATAAATGAAGCCTTAATCCCGAACCACACAGTGACCTTTTCAGGATGAAGTATACTGGTTGATTTGCGTGTGGATTTTCCGTTGCCCATATTCGATAATTCTGTGTATTCACATATCCTGTCAGATGGAAGTGGGCTTCGTCTGTCCACAGGATCTGCCACGGCCAATCATTGTCCACATCCATGCGAGCAAGAAATTCTAAGGCAAAGGTATCTCTTCCTAGCAGGTCAACAGCAATCAACTCGTGCGTATGGTTAATTTTGAATGGATAGCAAAGAAGGATATTTCGTCGGATTTTACGCACCGTGCCTACGGATATGTTTAATGTTCGGGCAATTCTCCGTGCACAACACGTCTGCACACCATCACTTGTCTCCTCCTGCATTTCTGTTGCCACTGCTTCCACTGACGTCGAATCAATTCGTTTCCTCCCTCTACCGGGTTGCACACCTAAAGAACCCTTCTTTTCCAGTTTCCGAATAATTTCCTCCAGACCCACGGCTGTCATCGGACTAACGCCCTTTTATTCAAACCTTTCAGTGCCCGGAACTTTTGCATAGCGATGTGAGCGCAGTCATCATTCTTGTAATACAGTTTTACAAGCAGAGCGCGATCCTGCATTAATACGGTCGTGGCGAACGTCGCCGACGCGAAGGGAGGAAACGCCATGTGCACGGCGCGTTTATACCAATTTCAATGGGTCGTGCACTTGACAGGTGTTCTCATACACATATTCTGAAACATACAGCGCCATCTTTTGATCAATTTTCACAATATTTTCTTTTCTTCTACCATACGTTTGCCCCCTTCTCCGAAAATATTCCGTTGCAATTTGACGTCATTCTGCCCTATGATGCTGTTTCTACAGCGTTTTGAGAGCTTAACAGAAATTATAATCATCCTGTGGTTTTTGGGGTATGACTGGATGTTCGCAATCTCATTCATATTGAAATCAGACTGCAACAAAATATCAATGCCTGTTGGTAGCTTGATGATATTAATAATAAAATTCGACTGTGAGAATCTTAAGAAAATCATGCCCTGCCTGAAACTTATTGTAATCACTACTGTGATAAAAGGAAACTGATTACTTTGAAAGTAAAGTTAGTCCCTGTAAAATTTAATTAAAGAAAGAACCTGTTCTTTACTCAGTTTGTCTTTCCTGGCTGCAAATTATTCTCGTAGTTACAGGACATCTCGATAACAGAGCTGCAAAATCTTACCACAGACATACACAGTAGTCTAAAAACATTGCTATCGTTCTTGGTTCATAATTCTTAAATTATTGAAAACTGACTCTTGAGACGTGGCAGTGACTCTACTTTGAATGAACGCAGTTCCATTTACATTTCCTTAGACTTTATACAACTAATCAAACTTCAACTATGCTTAAGCTTCCTCTGAACTGACGTAACAGTAACCCAATAATTACAAAAATTGAACTTCACGTGTATAATCTCTCCTTAACCAAAATCCCTAAATCTAATTCTTAAATCAATTGCTCTCTCAATTATCGGTAAGTCCTAACATAAAAATGAAACGTAAACGGATTCCTAATCTGGATGTCTGATGAGCCAAGAATGTAGCATTATCAAACGGCTGCCGCAAATAAAACAAAATTAATCAGTACCTGTAATCCATTCTTCACAAATGTTATCGTACCAACGTAACTATCAATTCTTTTTCTCTCCAGAGTAAGTCTTCTACTGATTCATAACATAATTCCAATTATCTCTATTGTTTGTCCCTTGCTGCTACTAAATCAAAAATTGGCTGTTCACAAGTTCTCCCCTCCTCCCGATTAACAGATAAATCTGGCTCTCATCATCACAGAACAAAGATCACCTCTGACTCATCTCTGTGCGGTGCGGCATCTGTGTCGAGGCTGCGCGAGCGTGTCTAAGCAATTCAAACATTACGAGAGCGATTTCAGACACCCAAAACAAGAAAAATTCCTACAGATATTGACACACACACACACACACACACACACACACACACACACACACACACACACACACACACACCTTTCAGTACTGCATACCGTTCTTTGAGAACAGGAACAAGAAATGGCATCAATAAATTTATGCTGCCAAATTATCAAGCTTTTTAAATAGACCTCTTTGTCACGAACACCAGATGTAATTTTTACATTACGTTTTGTAGTCAGACAATAATATTTTAAATGCCCCAAATGCAAATATGCAGATAATTCTTCATTTCTAAAGTGTCTATTGATAATCGTGTTTACGGAAAGGTAACTAAACTAAAGCGCTCCATTAAGGTGTTCGATTTCTGTTTCAGACTACAATCCCTTTTTTAGTTTTAAAAAGGGAAAATCACCTTCTGACATCTCATCGTATCAACAAAAAGCACACTTACACAATCTGGCGTTCAATCAGAAGTATGTATCTCTATCTGAAGTACTGAGTATTCTCAGATTGTAACAGCAAACCATTTGCCACAGACCAGCTGTTGACATTTTCAGAAACTAAAATTTACTGGTCTTCGAATTTGGAGAGATGAATATTTCTTGCTCTTATACGTATATCATCTACATAAATGACAAAATTTTCATTTGGTTCGAGTCGAATGATACTAATCTATATTGCAAATCACGAAGGAAGCATAAAGCAACTATGTCAAACCACTTTGACTTCAGAGTATTTATTGAGACGTGATGGACAGGGAAGTAAAGATAAACTTGATGCCCCGTCAGTACTAAACTCAGTTACTAGCTCCAAGAAAATGGTACGGGCGCAAGTATTAAACACGTGTAGGTCCATAATTTTTTAGAACAGCCTGTGTATGACCCTCTCTTTATTTGTTTTTCGTTCTCTTACCCTTCTGTTTTGGCAACGGCGCTGTCGGACGTGGTCGGCTCTTGGATGTGCGCTGTTGTCATTTTTCGGGGTGCACTCAGCGTTGTGATGCCAACTGAGGAGCTACTCGACCGATTAGTAGCGGCTTCGGTCAAGAATACCATGATAACGGCCGGGAGAGCGGTGTGCTGACCCCTCGCCCCTCCTATCCGCATGACACGGCGGTCGGATGGTCCCGGTAGGCCACTCGTGGCCTGAAGACGGAATGCTTTTTCCGTTCTGTTTTAATTCGTACTTCAAACGGTTCAAGAGCATCTCTGGCCAGTGTAACGCGAAAGAAAGAACATAACATTTTTGAAGAAAGAAAATTACGCAGGATGAAATTCATCTACAGGTACTAATTTATTAGTAGATAGTTTCATATATATTTGATCATCGTTAAGAAGCAACTAAATAGAGTTCACAAATATAGTTGCAAGTAAACCGAATCTAGAAAACTGAACATATTACCAAGTACACATAGCCTTCTGACCTTCATAGTGTGATTAAAATTTCATAGTAAAACACACTGTTGCATGTCCGACTATGTTATAATTAATTCTGTAGCACAAATATATAAAATATACAAACGTCGAGAGTGCATATCAAATCACAGTGTTAATAGTTATCACTGCTCGATTGTCATATTACCACTTGCGAGGTGCCGGGGCTAGCAGTGTATTTAACACTAAATTCTAGAATCTACACATGTAAATGATGTTCTAAGCCCCCCCTATTCTAACTCTGACTTTCGCTGTTGCACAAGGATTTAAAAAAATATACGCGAACTGACTGTAATCAACCCTGCAAGTGGAGTAGAAAAGAGTTTGGCACCTGCAATAATTTAATTTGATAAATAAGTTAAATAAAGGAAGGTTTCATTAACGTAGTGAGAAATGATGGGTTGCTCTACCGATTAACAGAATGAAAGTTCTGTCCAAAATAACAATATGATTTATTAAGACTAAACACAAAATAATAAACAAAAACACATGAAACATTTATAATACATCAAATTGGCTCAAATTGGATACACAAACAAACGCTGTGAAGGTGAAGTTGTCCCTAAACTAGGTTGTGAGGTTTATGACGAAGTGGTATGTGGAGTCAATTCCTTGCCACTCAAATCTTAAGAGAGACACACAGCTAACCCAACATTAATTGCTGCTACTCAAGACAGAACAAAGTTAGAAAAAGACGAACAGGTGCACTCTGCTGAGCTCTGATTATCACCTAGGAAAATCCCTATCTGCCGGTGCTGCGGACATACATTACCAAACTGTCTTCTTAACTCCCAGAACACGATTTGGCGTACCGGAGGTGATGGCTGGTTGCTTCGACGTCCTCAACCGAAAGGCGAGAGCCGACTGCCTAGAGCACCCGTACAGGCCGAACACACAACATTCCCGCCCCCACGACAGTGGCCGTAGTTAAACGTTCCAATCAGCAACTCGAAAACCGGCGAAAATTCCACTCCATTGCCGGAGCACTACCATTCCACCAATGGAGATTCTTGGCGCCAATTTCTGCGCTGATTTTGCTACGTCACGGAGCTATGCCCTCAGCAAGCCAATCACAGTTACTATTTTGCAGAAAGCGCGGGAATTTTCCCGCCACAACTGCCTGGGTACACAAGTCATTCCCACGCCTCGCTGGTAGCCCGCCAGAAAGTGTTTTCGCTAAGTTTCTGCGAAGTAACGGAACCTCTAGCCCAGCCGCTACTTCAGGCCCCGGCGGGCGTGTCTCTTGACAATGTCGGCGTCTGAAAAGCATTCACTCGACTGCCTCACACACGTCGGCTTAACCCTCTCGAGATCAGTGGAGCCCGCCTATCACCGGACCACCTGGGTGACGAGAGACGCTGCGTGGGAAGTCCGCGTGTGAAGGAATTAGACAGGAGAATCGTAAGATGAAATATGAGAGGGGGCTCATGCCACCTCTCACACTGAAGTGCAAGATAGTGCCCAGAATGAATAGATACCTTATAATAGTACACAGAAAACATCGACGCCACACGACGGTATGAAGAAGGCGTATGTCAAGTTTAGGTGAAAGTTATAGGATAACTTGGACAAGTCTCCAGGATATCACTATGGCCAAAGACGGAGTTGTCGTGCCCATCAACATTTTCGAGGCTCATATGCAGTCCCTACCCGATAAGAGGTGTGGGTCTAGGACGCCTGAGGGTGCCAAAGTGGTCAAGACCCGCTTCTGGGAAATATTTTAGTAACATCATTTATATTGTTCACTTACATTTTTTCAAATTTCTTTCTAAATTTCTCAGCTAACTTTCACTGCGTAGAGCAACTCGGAAACTAAATGCCTCGACAGTGGCAGAAGCTATGTCTAACATGGGACAGTATTCATTTCCACTCAAGAACCACCGACCTTGTGGCGATGGGGTAGCATGTGTGCCTCAACGATACAGACATCCGTACTATAGCTCCAACTGCAATGCAAGTGTATCTATGGAGAGGACAGACTGACCCGTGGTTTCATGGAGAGGATTAATTGCTTTTTCAGTCATGTTAGAGGCAACAGTATGTATGATTGACTTATCTGACCTTGCCTTAGTGGTACTTCGAATGGCTAAATGCAAGCGGAAACTTCAGCGAACTTGCAACATGATTATGGTATTGTATATCATATGATGCTCTAAAACACTCATAGTATCATAATGAACACTTTCTTACTCATTTTATCACACAAAACCCATCACAATTTGAAATTTAGTTGGCTTAGTTACATATTCCTTGGATAATTTGTACGATGAATCATAATAATTTAGAACGAGTCCTTTTATATTCACATCGTAAATTAATTTTTAAGTATAACTAAATGCTGACTATTAATAAGTGACATTTTTAATAAAGAATACAGATAAGAGTAAGTAATAGAAATTCCTATATGGAACAGAAACAGTAGTCAAACAGAATGTTGTTCAGTTTGTTTCAAAATTTACATAGCTGTTCGTCAGACACTTTATATCACTGGGTAAGTTATTCAAAATTTATGTCATTGCAATGTGCACCCATTTTTGCGATAAAGACAATGACTGTCATTTTTCTTCTGGTATTATAATAATGTACATTATTGTTCCTCCCGAACTGCAGTGGATTATTTACAACAAACTTCATGAGGGAATAAATATGTTGTAAGGCAGAAGTCAGAATGCCCATTCCCTTAAACAGATGTCTTCGAGATGATCATGGGTGAATACCATATATTATTCTTATAGTTGTTTCAGAAGTTTCAAAATGTGTTTTTTCCAGGTTAAATTCTCATCAATATGGACACCTAAGTTTCCACCATATTTACTTTTTCCTTAGCAGTCATACACTTATCATTGGAGTAATACCTACAGATGTGCAGAACCGAATATGTTATGTCTTTTTAAAACTGAGGTTGAGACCATTATAGAAATCTGGTGATACTTTTAAGAACATTGTTCACAGTTTCTTCTGTTCCTGTATGTATCTTTGGACTGATTACATTTCAAGTGTCATCTGTAGAAAGAACTAATTCTGCTTGTTGTAAGATCATTTACATATATGAGGAACAAGTGTGGATCTAAGGTTGTGTGTGGGGGAGCCCCATACGCGATTTTTCCCGTCAGAAGTCGTTACCAGACTACACTGGTTGAATCACTAATTACAACCTCCTGCATTCTTTTGGTTAGATGTGACATTACACATTGCTGGCTGTACGAACAGTACCATAAAACTTCAGTTTATCTAGGAGAATCCTGAGATTGACACAGTGAAATGTTCTAGAAAGGTCACAGAAAATGGTAACTGGCGCTATTTTATAACTTAATGCTTGTAAAATTTGCTGAATGAACATGTGATGGCATTCTCAGTAGAAAAACTTACTTGAAATTCAAACTGTGACTTGCTAAGGGTATTATTGTTGCTCAGGTGAGATACTATTCGCAAATACATCACCTTCTCAAAAAGTTTGGAAAAAGATGTCAGCAGTGTCACAGGCCGGTAGTTGTTGACAAATCCACTATCATCTTTCTTAAAGAGGGGCTTGACAAGGGCTTATATCGGTTTGTCTGAAAAAATGCCCTGTATTATTGATGCATTACACATTTCAGATAAGATGGGGCTTATTATATGGGACCAAATCTTTAGTACTCCACTGGAAACGCCATCAAAACCAGATGAGCGTCTGTTTTTGAAAGAATATGTAGTTTCTTAATTTCAGAAGGAGAAGTTGGTGATACACTCACATTACTGAACTTTATGAGGGCTGCTACCCCAACATACTGCTACGACTTTTTTGTTAACCTTGTCCGTATACTTTCTGCATTTAAGAAATGATCATTAAATGTATTTTTTACCTATGACTCATCATTTATAGCCAGAACAGTCGGTTCAATGGTAATGTTATCCAGTTCTGTGTCTGGTTGTCCTGTCTCTTGTTTCACTACATTCCACATAGCAGTAAGTATGTCGCCGGAATTACTGATTTCTATCATTATGTGTAGGTTTCTCGATTTTTGCCAAGTTTTCTTAGGAATTCCGCGTAGGTTTTGAAGTTGTATTGTTTTAACATTGACATTTAATTCTCTTTTCAAGGTGGGGGCCTCATGGGCCACTCTAGTGCATTTTCGTCAGTCCGGCCACTCGGGTTAAATATGAAATTGTTCCATGACACAGCGACGGTAGAACCAGTTACAAATACCTCTTTTGCAGTGCCAGTGTTCTGCTGTCAAGTGAGATTTCTGAACACAGAGGCAGCTTCCTGTAACCAAGTGCAAGGTGCACTATATTATTGTTTTTATTGTATTTTATCGTTTTGTAGACAAGATTAGCACCTATTCTTGGTTTTCAAATGGTGTATTGAAATGTCCATTGAAACGAAATTCGCCTTGTATGTGTGTGTTTTGTCGTGTGGTAATATGTTCCTAAAGAGCTGTGAGAGATTTGCTGTTGCGTGCTCTTCAGTCCGTTGAGACTCGCCGTGTTTATTTGCAGGTTCGTTTTCCAATCTCCCCAACGTCTCTCCAACTCCACGTCGACGTAGTGTAGCTGAAACTTTCTGGTGTCATTAGACCAACTAGAAAGAGTAATATGCCAGAGTCTCACCTAATTGTATATCAGAGATGAGCACTCATTTGTTTGTTCCTTGAATAGAGCTTTTACTGTTGCTGTCGAGTTTCAATACGTAATATTGAGAGTTATAGGTTCCCTTCGTCTTTATCAGAGGGAGAAGAAAATCGGAGTCATTAACATTACAGTCGACAACAAAGAAAGACAACAGAAATAATGCAATGATAATGTTCGCTTTTCTTATGCAACTAGTAATGTCTTTGGTTCCTATACACAACACAGTACCTTACACAGTTACACTACTGCCCGTTAAAATTGCTACACCAAGAAGAAATGCAGATGATTAACAGATATTCACTGGACAAATATATTATACTAGAACTGACATGTGATGACATTTTCACGCAATTTGGGTGCATAGAACCTGAGAAATCAGTACGCAGAACAACCACCTATGGCCGTAATAACGGCCTTGATACGCCTGGACATTGAGTCAGACAGAGCTTGGATGGCGTGTACAGGTACAGCTGCCCATGCAGCTTCAACACGATACCACAGTTCATCAAGAGTAGTGACTGGCGTATTGTGACGAGCTAGTTGCTCGACCACCATTGACCAGACGTTTACAATTGCTGAGAGATCAGGAGAATGTACTGGCCAGGGCAGCAGTCGAACGTTTTCTGTATCTGTATCACGCCGGGTGATACGTCAGAATGGCGATGAAAAATACACGCTTTCAATGTGCGTTCACCGCGATTTCGTCAAACACGGATACGACCATCATGATGCTGTAAACAGAACCTGGATTCATCCGAAAAAATGACGTTTTGCCATTCGTGCGCCCAGGTTCGTCGTTGGGTACACCATCGCAGGCGCTCCTGTCTGTGATGCAGCGTCAAGGGTAACCGCAGCCACGGTCTCCGAGCTGATAGTCCATGCTGCTGGAAACGTCGTCGAACTGTTCGTGCAGATGGTTGTTGTCTTGCAAACGTCCCCATCTGTTGACTAAGGGATCGAGACGTGGCTGCACGATCCGTTACAGCCATGCGGATAAGATGCCTGTCATCTTGACTGCTAGTGATACGAGGCCGTTGGGATCCAGCACGGCGTTCCGTATTACCCTCCCGAACCCACCGATTCCATATTCTGCTAACAGTCATTGGCTCTCGAGCAACGCGAGCAGTAATGTCGCGATAAGATAAACCGCAATCGCGATAGGCTACAATCCTACCTTTATCGAAGTCGGAAACGTGATGGTACGCATTTCTCCTTCTTACACGAGGCATCACAACAACGTTTCACCAGGCAACGCCGGTGGACTGCTGTTTGTGTATGAGAAATCGGTTGCAAACTTTCCTCATGTCAGCACGTAGTAGGTGTCGCCACTGGCGCCAACGTTGTGTGAATGCTCTGAAAAGCTAATCATTTGCATATCACAGCATCTTCTTCCTGTCGGTTAAATTTCGCGTCTGTAGCACGTCATCTTCGTGGTGTAGCAATTTTAATGGCCAGTAGTGAATTTACTTAATGAAATGTGAAATTATAGAACACTTAAAGAAAGATATGAAATGGGATTTTACGTGTGTACTGAGGGGCAGATAAGGAAGCAACGAAGCTCCGCCGTTTTAATATCCGACAGGTAGGCAGGCGCCAGGCACCTCTCGGGGGAGTTCCGGGGTTGCGTATGGGAGCGGGCGCTTACTGCGGCATGATCCTGAAATATGGGCCCGGTGCCGTGCGGCGCGGTGCGGGTCCGCCGTGGCCGAGCGGAGGCGGACCCACCGCGAAGCGCGGGACTCGGAGGGCGTGCGCGCTCGCCGCATTAGTAATTGCTTTACGTGATAGCGAAAATGGGCTGTCTGTGCGAGGCCCGGCCGCCAGCGCAGGCGCGCGGCTGCCCACAAAAAAGGACCGAGCGCGCCAGCTCCAATATCATAACTCATCTCACCGGCAATTAATACCGCCGCGTGCGTATAATTTACCGCACATTAAGACGATGGCGTTTTGGGGCAAATATTGCGGCGAACTGCCGGCCGGTGACCCGGCGCGGTCCAGCAGCATTTAATCCTTCTCCCCGTTGCCAGCGATAGGCCGGGTTTGCCGACTCTCCCGTGGCGTACATCTGCCTCGCGTTCTACAACACTTTCTGAACACTGTGCGCACTACCTACAGTGGGAAAATCTCCGGAGACTGCGAAGTGTGCGTGCTCAGTCGTAATACATGGGTGCACGGACATGGTGTCAGATTTAATAAAAATTTCTCTGGTTTCTAGCCACAACGACTTGCAAAATGATTTAAATAAGACATCTGTATGGTGCGAAAAGTGGAAGTTGACTCTGAATAAAGAAAAGTGCGAAGTTATTCACATGAATACTAAAAGAAATCAGCTAAATTTCGATTACGCGGTAAGTCACACAAATCTGAAGGCTTTAAATTCAACTAAACTTAGGGATTACAATTACAAATAACCTAAATTGGAACGATCACATAGATCATATTGTGGGTAGAGCAAACCAAAGACTGCGATTCACTGGCAGAACACTTAGAAGGTGCAACAGGTCTACCAAAGAGCCTGCTTACACTACGCTTGTCCGCCCTGTTCTGGAGTACTACTCTGCGGCGTGGGATCCGCATCAGGTGGGACTGACGGATGACATCGAAGAAGTACAAAGAAGGGCAGCTCGTTTTGTATTATCGCGAAATATGGGAGATAGTGTCACAGACATGATACGTGAATTGGAGTGGCAATCATTAAAACAAAGGCGTTTTTCGTTGCGACGGGATCTTATGAAATTTCAATCACCAGTTTTCTCCTCCGATTGTGAAAACATTCTGTTGGCACCCACCTACATAGGGAGAAATGATCATCACGATAAAATAAGAGAAATCAGGGCTCGCATGGAAAAATTTAAGTGCTTGTTTTTCCCGTGTGCCGTTCGAGAGTGGAACGGTAGAGAGACACCATGAATGTGGTTCATTGAACCCTCTGCCAGGCACTTTATTGTGAGTAGCAGAGTAATCATGTAGATGTAGATCAAGTAATTGAAATTATACGCAGGAAGGAGCATGAGAAATTTTATCTCGTACACTACCCCGAGAAATCTGCTTCAGCTGGGCATGCTTTATAACACAGTCACCAGATAAAATTTGACGAAACTTCTGTCGTGGCTCGTAATAACGGCTTCTGGGACAGTGTAGTTAAAGACGCCTTCGAAATAAAAATCGCCAGAAACAACCTAAATAGAGACGGTGGCCTCCAGCTCAGCAGGCGTAGGATACAGCGGTTGTGCGGCTGAAGCAGACACATCGGACGCCGAGTCAACGTGTCTCCTTACATGGGGATCCCACGAGCACCAGTGACGTCACAGCCGGCAGTTAGTGCATATAACGGGCACATCAACAGTCAACAGAAGTGCTTTGGCTAAAGCTCATGTAATTTTAACCATCTGACGCGGCTGGAAACCCTATAACATTTTTTATTCAACGTTACCGCCGTGAGACAGCACTCTTGTATCAAATCAAATTATCTCTTTCCAGTTCACTTGTGATCCACACCATCGACCGCTGTTTACGCCCTCTCAGGCACCGTTTCGACCCCAAATGAGAAGAGCATATGCAGTTGAAAAATAGACTCGGATGCAAACAGAAGATCCAAGACATACGGCATGTAACAACACATATGTCACACAACGCCTTAGGTCCAGAAAGGGACTGCTCAAGAAAACTTCCTCCTTAACAACTGCACCAGAGACCAGACGCTTAAATCCACAACAGAAAATACAAGTCAATACTACTTACGAATAGAAGGAGGAACGTCCTGGAGGCCGCACGTTCACATATCCCACCTAGAGAACATCCATTTGTTTAACATTAGGGGTCTCCAAATGCGAAAAACCCTCCAAAGAAATGGGAATATGTAAAGGACGACTGATGCGAATGTGGGGAAATCCACACATATTGTCACCTACTCTTCTGCACACTCTTGGATGGAGCAGTGAATCTCAAATACGCTGTAGAAGCTGTTGAATATTGGAGAGGGAAGATTAAATGAACAGCGGAGACGGAACGTAGTGTGACTACTTCCAGTTCTCATTCTACTGATCGTAGTATTCCAAAAGATAACAGCAATCTGAGATAGTCTGTAAGCCTGCTTCAAAGAAGCTGATCGTAGCTTTTAAAATTTTGCTCCACAGAAGACTGGTGAAGCGCTAAATCTAGTAGCTAATGAAGTATTGAATCGAATGAAAGGGAGGTGGGGAGGGACAGCGAGAACAAAGAACGTTGATCGGAACTTGATTAAAAGCAGGGACAAATATTTCCATAGAACACATCCCGTTGCACATTTTTTTGCCAAGCTGACCTAGTCTATGGAAGTCAGCAGTGCCAAATACAAACAGTAAGTTCGTAATATGTTTGTTTGCGGGGCTTTCTTCCGCAGCAGCTGTTAAAGTCTGTTACTATAGGTTATCCGTCTTGAGCTGACTGCAGTTCAATTGAAAAAAATTACGCCAGACGCGTGTCACTTTTATTTTTCAAGCATCTTCCCTGGTTATTGGTGTTTCTTTATATATTCTCCTCCTTCTCTCCTTGCTAGCGGCGGATCGCCTCTAAAGGTTTCATTTCACTTCTGCACTTGGCAGTTTTTGCCATTATGCAGTATTTCTTGCGCTGCTTTACTTACACTTCACTTTCTTAAACTGTTTCTCATTCCGCACTGCCACAGTGTTTCAGTGCCACTGTGTAGATCATTAATACGTATTATAAACAGTAGCGGCCCTATGTGTCGGGGTTTTAAATCCCAAAAAAACAAACTAATTTCGTTTTTTTCCCTATTATATGTATTTCTAACCGATTCTCGGCTTGTTAACTATTGTCAGAG
Organism: Schistocerca piceifrons; assembly: GCF_021461385.2. Lineage (NCBI taxonomy): Eukaryota > Metazoa > Arthropoda > Insecta > Orthoptera > Acrididae > Schistocerca > Schistocerca piceifrons. The sequence continues at coordinate 464,514,195 of NC_060140.1, read as the reverse complement.
AACAATGAATGTTAGCATTTTTGTTTGTTTTTCAGCCTTAATCGTTTCATTGCTCCAGCCGTACGTATACGCTAACCTTTTAATGCTCCAGTGGTATATATACTACTAGCTATGAAAAATATTTACAATGGTTTCCTGGTACAGTAGCACTGTTAACTATAACGCTTGCTACTCGGCCAGCGAGTTGGAGATGATTGTTGCACAAACAGGAGGTCTAAACGTTGGAACATGCGAATTTTTGGAACTACTTATTCAATGGTCAATCGTCTTTAGAAGTCATCGGTATCGTAACAATACCTGGTTTGTGTGCTGCTCTTTCCGTGTTATCGAATACAATGACATATTGTTACTGTTCGTTCACAGAAGATGAGCTGCTGAGTCTTTTAAATCAAAGTGACGACGAAGACCGCACCATGCCCATTCCATCTGCTAATGGTTTGACAGATAGTGATGCCGATGAGTCTGTAGGTGAATCCATCACTATAGATATTCAAAATATTAGTGAACCAGTAAACACTGCATCAGCAAATGCTGATCCAGATTTTCATATTACCATCGCTTCTTCCCCCGATACCGGAGAAGCACTCACTCCCTCTTCAGGACACAAGTGGCCCATCCGACCGCTGTATCATGCTCAGCTGAGGATGCAGATAGGAAGTGCATTTGGTCAGCACACCGCTCTCCCGGTCGTTATGATGGTTTTCTTTGACCGGAGCCGCTGCTATTCGGTCGAGTAGCTCCTCAATTGGCATCACGAGGCTGAGTGCACCCAGACAGAAGGCAACAGCGCATGGACACCCGGATGGTCGGTCACCCATCCAAGTGCCGGCCACACTCGACAGAGCTTAGCTTCAGTGATCTTACAGGAACCGGTGTAGCCACTGCGGCAAGGCCGTTGCTCTATACCGAAGAAGAACCTGAGCATATGCCTCACCAATCTGCTAAAAGAAACAAAACGTATGATTTTAGATGGAAAGACTCTGATTTGGACCCAAAGTGTATAATTTCAATGACAGTAAGTCCAGTTGCAAAATCGTCAGTTTAGTTGGTTCATCTACCGTAAATGACTGCTTCCAAGCTTTCTAGTCAAGAAATAGTAAACTACAAATCTGTACAATGTAATTTATATTGCGAGCACCTTTGCAACGACACCACTGAAAAATCAAGATTGCGACGTTGGGAAAACACAAACAGTGTTTTCTGCTTCCTTGGCGCTAATTTTCTGGTGGCTCAACTGAGAAAAAATGAAATAAATAGTTATTGGACCAAAGATGCGTCACTTTCTACTCCAGTGTTTGCGCCAGTCATGCCAAGAGATATTACCTTCTGTTACTAAGAATGTTACACTTTGTTGATAACAATGAGGACCCAGGATATGACAAAATAAGATGAACTGTGAACCATCTAAGAAAAACATTTCCAGATATTTTCCATCCTTTTTTAAATTTGTGCACTGACGAAAGTTTAGTTCTCTACGAAGGTCGTGTCTTCTTCAAACAAGTCCATCCAAACGAGATAGATTTTGTGTAGAGTTTTTTATATTCTATGATTATGAAATTGGATGTATTCTTGACTTTATTATCTATGTGGATACAGCAACGGAAGTAAAAAAAAAAAGAGACTGATTTTGGTATAAATTTTGAAATATCTGGAAGCATTGTTCTTACTTTATTAGAACGCTACCTTAATATTCGTCATACAGTGTGCGTTAATAACTGGTAGACCGGTTCCTCGTTATTTTATTACTAGCTTGACAGAATCACTAATGAACGTGGAACTGTAAGGAAAAACGGTAAAGGCTTGCATGCTATGGAAAAACTTAAAACAAGTCAACATATAAACTTCTTGCTCTCCAGTGGCAGGACAAACGGAAACTGAAGATACTTTCATCTCTTCAAAAAAGCGAAATTATAGAGACAGACAAAAGTGAAAGAAGCACAAATGGAGCAAAAAGAATACCAGCTTGCATCGTGAGCTACAGTGAAAACATGGAGGCCGTCAACAGGATCGACATGATGCTAAGTTCAGTAGAATGTGTACGAAAAGCTGTAATATGATATAAAAATTATTCTTTCATTTGGTGGGTCTGCCTTTGCTGATCGCGCATGCGTTATATAAAACTCAAGGGAAGAAAAATTTCAGTATCTGATTTTCAGCAGAAACTCATCAACGACTTTCTAGGCGTTCATCACAGACGACAGACAAAGAGAGGTCGTGTAAGGGGATCGGGTGGTGATAACACCTTGCGCTTAATCGAATGCAATTTTATGCCACAATCCCAGGAACATCAATGAGGAAGACAGCCCAGAGAAGTTGTACTGACATGCAAATCATGAAAAACAAAGTGACGTTAGACACATTTTTTTAAAATTCAGTGCTTATTTATATTTCAGTTTTTTTTAAAAAGATGCGACAGTTTGATGCTCTACTAACGTAAGAACTTCGCGCAGTTCTTTGTCCTAATTAAGTAACTTTTAGAAAAAAAAGTATATCTCTATAAAGGTTAGAGAGAGGAACAAATTAACACGACAGTACTGCATTTGTATCTTAATTTTTTCTCAGTGATAACGATAAACAGCTACAGTCGTGTATATTCGCACCACCTGAAAAAAGGAAATGGAAATGAGCGTATGTCATCGTTGGCCGGGAAGCCCCATCCGGGGGAAGTTCGGCAGCCAAGAGCAAGTCTTATGTCAGTCGACGCCACATTGGGTGACTTGCGCTTCGGTGAAGAGGATGAACACCCACTCCACGAGCGGAAAAATCTCCAACCCGGCCGGAAACCGAACCCGGGCCCGCTTGCGTGGGAGGCGACCACGTTACCACCCAGCTAAGCAGGCGGACACCATCTGAAAATTACACACATATGGGAGACGGCCGATCAGACAAAGTGCTCAGTGAAAGGGTTGCATATGAAATCGTTCCACTATGAAGTGATGGCGGAATCAAGAAATCTGTCGATTTTGCTCCGCTAAGTACGACTTGTTGAATTCGATCTGAAAGGAAGTTCAGAATGGGCTCAGATGCCTGGTCCTATATTCGTTAAGCTCATGTTTTGTTCCCTACAGTGCGGAACTGTGTCGAATGGCTTCCTCAAGTAAGGAACACCTGAGTACATGTATCTACATTTCTTTGGATCTCATTGACGAACAGATCGACCTGAGTTTCGTAACATCTATGTTATTAGAATCCACGTTCATCTTTATGGAGCAAGATCTTTGCTCGTCTGAAACGTCATGATACGTACGGGTAAATCATGATGCATACGTCGAAGGTACTCGTTACTATCTGCTGCAAATAGAGCTGCGGACAAAATACCCAGTTTCACAGTTTATAACTGCGACTGTAATACAACAGAGAATAAACAACGTATCCGCTACGACTTGTCGCTAATTTCGTACGCATGTTAACAAGAGACAATCAGCGAGGAAAATATTCTGGAAAATGTAATGTATGTCACAGTAATACACCTACAACATTCTGAGCGGATAGTAAGGGCAGCAATTAATTTTTTGCTCTAGATCAGAGATTCCCAAACTTTCCCTGTGACCGAACACTAAGAATCCTGGCACTTCTATGGAACACCTTATTTACTTTGAAGGTTTATAAAATTGTAAAAACCGAGATAAACTTATTTCGTTCAGCGATTATTTCAATTTTAAATCATAACGAATAGCATAGAAAACATAATTTTTTTTTTTTTTGAAAAATGATTAGTTCTGTCATAATGTCGAAAAATACGCTATGTTATTATTAACTTCCCGGAAAACAACGGTGTTTTAGGAAACACAGTTTGGGAAACTTTGTTTGTCTTGATTGTAGAAAGGTACTCAAGGGATGGAATATTTCAGTTGAATTCATCATCATCATCTTCACTGCAAACGTTAGGTCATTTTTTTCGTTTTCCCATCGCTCCCTCGGTCTTTCTTGACTTTATCTCCCAACTGGCTAAAATCTTCTTAACTGGAGAGGTAATCTGTCTCCACTGATCCTCTGAGAGTTTCTTCCCAGTTTCTTCTGTTTTGTTGTATTTTGTTGAGGATGTTAAATATATTCAGCTCTTCCTCAATTTCCGAATTTCGAAATCTGTTGGCTCTTGTGCATTTCTTTGCATCTCTTCGAAACCTCATCTCCGTTGCTTGTATGCGACTTTCTTGAATTTTGCTTATAACTCATGATTCACTTCCGTAAACAAGCATTGCAACTGCCATCGTCTTATAAAATTACAATCTTGTTTCTTCCCTCGTTTTGCTTTTTAGGCGTCTGTTCATCGTTACACACATTCCCAAACTTCACTAATTTCTTCTCTGTCTGTTAGTCACACACACATGTGACGTCACAACCTAAATCACTAAAATATAAGATCTGTTCTATTGTTCTATTGTTTTACTGTTGATCACAAATTTTGCTCGTGAAGGATATTTCACTTTGAAAGCCACTGATTTTCCCTTCTTTTCTGAAATCGTCAAATGGTACTCTCCACAAACCTTACGTAACAAAGGTATTCCCCTTTGTAGGTCATCTTCATTAGTCGCCAGCATTGGTGCGTCGTCTGCATATAAAAGACAGTTCAAGTGGAATTATTATTAATCTTAATTCCCCCATTAAAAATATCCTTCCATTTCCGAATTGCTTCATCTAAAGAAATATTGAAACCTGAGGGTCAAATGCTGCACCCTTATCTTGCTCCTTTGTTTGTGGCAGTAGGCTGTGTTAGATTCCCATTTATATCTAAAATTATTGTCCTGTGTGCGTAGAGACTTTTTAAAACGTTTATTATATGTCATGGATATCCCCTTTTCCTCATGATTCTCCACATTTTCTTTCTGTCAGTGCCTTACTAAAACCAACGAACGTTAGAGGGGTTTCCCCATTATACTCACTCTGTTTTTCGATTATTTGCTTTATTATAATTACTGCATCTGTTGTCGACCCACCCCATTTGTTCTTCGCTTAATAAACTGTCACCAATAACCTATAACCCCTCATCCACTATTCTTGCATAAGTCTTGTGTGCTGATTCCTCTACAGATCTAGCAGCTACTGCGGTCTCCTTTTTTTAATGTTGCTTATGACAATGGTTTTGGAATAGTTCCCTTGCTCCGGCACATATTAAATAAATGTAATAATCTCTTTTTGTAGTAGGATACCTCCATTTTTCAGCAGTTCAGCGTTTGTAGCATCCATACCAGTAGCTTTCCTTTTTTCTTTGGTGTTGTGGGCATGTCTTAATTAATCCACCCATAAATCGTCTATACAGCTTGTTTCAGATTCAATGTGGAGCAATTTTTTTCACACAGGTTCTTGTAACTCTCTATCCAGTTGGTTTGTTAAATGTTATTTTTTATTTGAGTGATTACTTTTCCTGTTTGATTTAGCATTTTCATTGTTTTATGAGCTATCATTTGCCTCCCTTGAATATCGTCTTCTGTTCCACTGATAAACCTATCCCACGATACTTGACGACCTCGTCTCACTGCTCGATTTGCTGCATTTCTCTCTTGTTTGTAAAACTGATGATTCTCTTCTGTTGGTTGATTGAGTTACTTAAGAGATGCGTCTTGGTTTTTCCGTATAACTTTATCTAGTTCTGTTGTCAAAATTTTCAACCCTTTCTTCTTTCTCATGTTCATTTTTTCCTAAAGTTTCAGCAGCAGGTTTCTCAACTGCAGTTTCTATATTTTTCCGTTCCTTCCCTATTTCTTCCGCTTCTTCGTTCTTCTCTAGTTCTTGATTAAACCTCTTCCGTTACAGATCACATACACTATGTGATCAAAAGTATCCGGACACCGCCAAAAACAAATGTTTTTCATATTAGGTGCATTTTGTTGCCACCTACTGCCAGGACTCCATATCAAAGACCTCAGTAGTCATTAGACATCGTGAGAGAGCAGATTGGGGAGCTCCGCGGGACTCACGGACTTCGAACGTGGTCAGGTGATTGGATGTCACTTGTGTTACAAGTCTGTACGCGAAATTTCCACACTCCTAAACATCCGTAGGTCCACTGTTTCCGATGTGATAGTGAGATAGAAACGTGAAGGGAGACGTACAGCACAAAATCGTACAGGCCGACCTCTTCTGTTGAGTAACAGAGACCTACGACAGTTGAAGAGGGCCGTAATGTGTAATAGGCAGACACCTATCCAGACCATCACACAGGAATTCCAAACTGCATCAGGACCCACTGCAAGCACTATGACAATTAGGTGGGAAGTGAGAAAACTTGGATTTCGTGGCAGAGTGGCTGCTCATAAGCCACACATCACGCCGGTAAATATCAAACGACCCCTCGCTTGGCGTAAGAAGCGTGAACATTGGACGATTGAACATTGGAAAAACGTCGTGTGGAGTGACGAATCACGGCACACAATGTGGCGATCCGACGGCAGGGTGTGGGGTGTGGTGAATGCTCGGTGAACGTCTTCTGCCAGCAGGTGCACTGCCTGTGGCGGAGTGGTTACACGACAATAAATCCCTGTAATGGACTGGCTTGCGCAGAGTCCTGACCTGAACCCTATAGAACACCTTTGGGATGTTTTCGAACGCCGACTTCGTGCCAGGCCTCACCGACCGACGTCAATATCTCTCCTCAGTGCAGCACTCCGTGAATAATGGGCTGCCACTCCCCAAGAAACCTAACACATAATTGAACGTATGCCTGCGACAGTGGAAGCTGTCATCAAGGCTAAGGGTGAGCCAACATCATATTGAATTCCAGCATTACCGATGGAGGGTGCCACGTACCTGTAAGTCATTTTCAGCCAGGTGTCCGGATACTTTCGATCACATAGTGTATGCTTTGTTCACTAAGTAGATACACTTTTTAGATTTTTTCCTTCATTTTTTCTGTCAGCTTTTTCTTCTTTCCCCATTTGGTGTACATATATTTTTGATATATCGCCAAGAAATGGTGTGAACTTATGCCATATCCTCTGTACTCTTTTGTGTCTCTTACTTTGTCTTCTAAATGATTTGCAAATACACTGCGCAATAATATTAAAGGATCACTTTTTCTAAATCCCATAATTGTCTCTCATTGTTGCACGTAGGTTTGAAATTGGCTCAAACGCTCCTACTACCTTCCTCCGCAACGGTGTGAAAGTGTGGCACTCTGCGACTTCGCCCTATGGGTCGGTGACGCTTCAAACAGTAACGACACGTGCGAAAAAAGAGGCCATGGCTCAGAAGTTCATGTGTGCCATAAGATGGATTGATGATGTCACATTGCCACCGAATTTCATCAGTATCCTGCTCAATGGCACCGTGGACGTGTCACACGACGGGAAGACCGTCACAATTCCTCTTACATGTATTACATCCCTTCGTCTGACACCTCTGCGTTGGAGGTAAGAACCGCGACACCCAGCGTGAAGTCAAGCGGTTTTCCTATGTGCAGCCAAGGAAAACTTACCGGACACATCGCTTCTCAGAAACACGAAAAGTCCTCAGGGAGTGACATAAAGGGCATCAATGAAACCACCCCTTCCCTTGGTGCGTTGCCCCCCACACATTTCGCGGTGGAAAACGACCGTTCACAGCGCGATGAGCGACGGGACGACATTCTTAACAATTTGGCCGCTGCTGCTACCCTCGGGACATTTCAGCCATACTCTGTGAAACGCCATCGCACCCCTTTCGAGCGTAGCTTTGATGGGCCATAAAGGGTGGAATTGCTAGAGACCGTTCAAAACAATTCGACGAAATGTGAGCGTGATCCGAAGCAGATAACTGTTTTTAGGTTTCTTCATACTTCCTTTTTAGCGCCCTCCTGAGGGGGATCACAGAACAATTCGACGTTAACACATGCGTGAACAACATGGCAAAGCGTCCCTCGAAGGCCAGCCAGTTCGGCAATACTCTCGGCGCCACCCATTGTTGCAACGTACCTGTCAGAAACTTCGACTCAGTTCAGTCTCGCGTCTGCTCTAGCGCCTGAAGGTAGGCCAACTCGACCTAGGAATGTCGAAGGTGTTGCCTAACCCTCAAAGCCTAGAGAAGCCTCGTGACCGATTCGGCGTCGAAGTTTACGTTCACATACCCTCTCAGTAAGTGAAGTTTCAATCGTTCTCCTGCTCCATTTCTGGGTGCCTCACTTTTTTTGTCACACCTTGTACCTGAGTTGCCCGTTATGCTGATCTTACGGACACTGCTTTGATCTAGTGTAACATCGCTAAACGACTGTCTCCTAATAATTATCCAGAACGCCACGCAGCCAAACCGGGTGCACAAATGGAACTTTTCTGGAAAGTTATTTTTCTAGAATACATTCGAAACTTGGTTTCAAAAGCACGAGATATGGAGACTGAAACCACCTCTCAGCGTTAGGAGCACTAAACGCTGATTTGAATTTTCTTGAAAGATTCTAACTGTATGTAGCTTCGGCCCTTTAAATTGGACGACGGCTCTCTGAAGGCACCGCTCACGCCGACTCAGCTCTCCAGCCACGACTTACGACGTGCCCTGACATCAACTTCAATTTTGCCACTGGGTGTCTCCTGCTTTCCAAACCTGAAGCGTAACTGAAGCTGCGAAGTTGAACAGAATATATAAAGGGAAGTTGTGATTGGTGATTCTTGGCTAGTTAGCTCATCAAGTAAGAGGACGGCCTGGGAAATGCAGGGGTCCAGTGTACTGTTGCAAGTCCAAGATCCAGTTGTAAGTTATCAGGAAAACTGAAAAGTACTGCACACTTCTTTGCAAAAGGAAATATTTATTATGAAACGCACATTTAACCGTTTTCTCTGTGCTAAAATTAATAAATACAAACCAAATTTAACATGGTTCCAGTGGTTTCAGATTGATGTTACAAATTTTAGAATTAGATATGTAAACCTTAAAAGCAAGTAAAGGAAAGTTTCTAGTATAGGGAAAGCACGTGTAGAAAGTTCCTAAAAGTTAAGGATTCGCTAATTTTATTTAATTTGAATTCCACAACACGTCAACATTTGGAATCTGAATTCGACAGCACTTCGACAGCCCTTTCGTATTAATTAATTTAAATCTGTGAATACACAAGTCAGCCAACGCCTTGTACCTGCTGTATGATATTATATTAATTAAAGTGTCTAATCAAAACACTCTCAGCCGTCTAAATTTCAGGTTGCTATTTTATTTGAGCAATCTCTTACGGCACTAAATTACGCCATCTTCAGGACCCCGACTCACGTATGGGAAGAATCTCATCTCTGCTCCAGTCGAAATAGTGGCTAGCATTTAGTGACTGGTATTCACAGAGTTCTTCTAAACAAAGCGATTCCTTGCCGATAATCGGCAAGTGATGATCGGCAAGTGATGATCGAAGGGATTGCGTGTTAAAGAGAAATCTATGGGTAGCAGTCACTGAACACTGGCCCTTCTTTTGACTTGGCCAGAGGTGGGGTTCTTCCTAAATTTCGGTCATAGAGTCTGATGATAGCGCAATGTAGCGCTGAAACTGGTAGCTCAAATGATAAAATAACAAATGGAAATTTAGACAGATGAAGGTGTTTTGATTCGACATTTTACGCAGAACAGGAAGGTCCCACAACCGTATAAAGATGGAATTAAGAAGACTTATATTAATTACGTCTGAATGTTAGTAATCACTCGCACAGAACCTACTTACCATCATAACCTTCATTAGACTTACGTCGAATTATTCAACATTAGTCACTGTAATACTTCCACCTGCGCCAGATTTCATTATTAATTATGATACATGTAAATTACAATTGACAGCGAGAACTGACGTAGGTCAAAGTATACGCACTAGCAAACCCTACAGTTCCCTCCCACCCCCCCCCCCTCCTCTCCTCTCTCTCTCTCTCTCTCTCTCTCTCTCTCTCTCTCTCTTTCTCTCTCTCTCTCTCTCTCTCTCTCTCTCCCTCTCTTTCTCTCTCTCTCTCTCTCTCTCTCTCTCTCTCTCTCTCTCTCTCTCTCTCTCTCCCTCCCCTCGTTCCGCTCTCCTTGTCCATCACCTCTCCCTGTCCATCACTTTCTCCATCTTATCAGTTCATCTTCTCCTCCTCCCCCCCCCCCCTCTCTCCATCTATTCGAGTCCCCTCTCTCCCTCCATTTCTTCTTCCCCCCATCAATATGGTCCAAGGTCTATAGATCGAACAGGCCTTGTACCTTGCCTGAAGTCATTTCAGAAGTGAAGCACTCCATTTGTTCCGATAGAAAAACTGGAGTAGCGAACTATACTGTCTTCTCAATATTTACAAAATGATCCTTGTTAGAAGGCATTAGTAAGTCACTGCAGAAACGGTGTAGTTTTGTATCCAAAGGTGAGAATGGCACATGGAGCACTTTCTTTAAATGCAGTACGCTAGACAGAATAGTAACATGTAACGTGGTGAAGCGGTAGTTTATCTCTTGTTAAGGTATGTCGTAGGTGAATCTGGAGCCCAGTTATATGGTGGCTAGATCGGAAAGTTTGTTATTGAAATATTCAAATACACTTTATTTTAATGAGGGCAATTTTTATGCTGAAGTCAGTGGAGGGTCGTAATACCACATTCACGGTTCTTTCGCAAATGGATAGTTTGCAATCCCATGTTTATTGGAACGTTTTCGCTTCAGGTCACTGCACATTTTCGCTCACGTCTGTTTTCGTTACTAGTATTATTCTCCACTGTCCGTGTATATTAGTCTAAGATACGGCAATATTGTCTGCAGAAGTAAGTAAAACAATTATTTCAGTTTGCCTTATTTTTTATCATGTAGCCTGATAGTTCTGATAAAGAAAATGATGGGCTTTGCTATGACTCTTTACTTTTCTATTCGTTGGGTAATTTAACGTGTTGGAGACTGTCTTTCAGATTTGTGACGAATGGAAAGTGGTGAGTGTCCATAATTGATTATCTTGATTAATATCTGGGATAATGAATTACGAGCGTCAATTGGACCGCTACTGCCGTTTCGCGTCCCCCTGCGATAGAATAGCGAACGACTTGATTCACACTTTTGATAACTTCGCTGAACAATAATATCCGTGTTGTTTCCGCTAGCTTTTGCCGCGGGGACAGATAAATCAGACTTGTATGAGCGATACAGGCTTATATAATGAAAAGTGAAAAGAGCGAGAAACTGTTGTTGATAGTTACAAATTCTGTTTCCATAAATGTTTCAACTATGATATTGAGAGATCAAATGTACGAAGAGAACATGTAACTGTTTTGTGCAACTAAGTTCTTTAAACTGCATTTTTTGTTCAAAACTAGACCATACCCGCGAAACGGATGACTCTAGTGTATTAAACCGGTAGAGAGTCAGTCGTACTGCGAAGAAAAGGCTGAAGAAAATTTCCGTGACCGTCCCTCTAAAATTATACTCTGTGAGTTAGCTAACGGTGATAATGACGCTCTCATAACTGAGGGTTTTGCTCGAATAAGGATAAATGTTAATGCCACTCAATTACGCAGACTTCCGAAACTGCCCAATAAATTACCAGAATTACATGAACCACAGGCGAGTAATGTTTTCTACATAAACAGGAAAGAAAATTTTTTATTTGTGAAGCACTCTGAAGAGAATATAGTGGGTTTCTCGCGCCAAGGCAGTCTGAATTTTCTGAAAGACATATTTATTTATAGATGGGACTCTGAACAGCTGATCTAAGCTTTTCCATCAAATATTTGTAATTCATGGGATAAATGAAAAAAAACTATTTCCCACTACTATTTTTTTGCTCCCAAACAAAAAAATTATACTTATAAGGAAGCTTTGTCCTTGATTGCAAATAACATCAACCCGGACATTAAATACGTTGACTTTGAGGCGGCAATTCACCAGATAATTGCTTGCGTTTGGCTCCAAACGAGTACAAAAGGCTGCAAGTTTCATCTCGGGCAGACATGATGAAGGAAGATTCAACCATTGGGATTATCAACTGATTTTAAGTCAAAAGACTCTGAAATCGGAAGACTTCTGAAAAATTATATTTACAGCCCCTCCTGCCTCCTGACCAAATCGAAGACCGCTTCTTCGAAGACTTAACGTCCCGCAAGTCTAACAATGAACACATGGTTGACTTATCTGATTATTTACTTCATACCTATGTTCTTGCATATCGTGATGTTCCACCAACTATGTGGGCTGACTTTAGTAGTCGTTCTGAACGAGCTACTAACTCCTCTGGGGTATTCCACTCTAAACAGAACGTTCAGTTTTACTCTTCCCATCCCAAAAATTCCATCAGGTGGAAACATTAGAGGGTGTTCATACTGTAATCTGCGTTGAAATGGGAAGAGAACTCCTCTCAAAGTAATGCAGGACAAACAGAAATACACAAAAGGACAAATGGTAGCCGGCCGAAGTGGCCGAGCGGTTCTAGGCGCTGCAGTCTGGAACCGCGTGACCGCTACGGTCGCAGGTTCGAATCCTACCTCGGGCATGGATTTGTGTGATGTCCTTAGGTTAGTTAGGTTTAACTAGTTCTAAGTTCTAGGGAACTAATGACCTCAGAAGTTGAGTCCCATAGTGCTCAGAGCCATTTGTACCATTTGACAAACGGTAAACTTGTTTAATTCGACCATTACCCGGTGCGAATATTTTCAAAATATCTACTACAAGTTTTTCCCACCTACATAATTTTATTAATTATGCTTGATAATTGTAACTTTGCTTCTACTGTACCAACATTATGAGAATATAAAAAAATCCATAAGTTTTTGCCCATTCCCCCGCATGCATACACCCCTAATCCGTTTAAATGGGAAGGGAAATATTAGTGCACTGTTGATAGCTTATGGGAATCAACACGTACTCAATGGAAAAGAAAGATGGGTGCTGATGGGATTCAGTTCGTCTGCTTTCGGATAAACACAGTGGCAGATCGTAGGAATCAAGACATCCGTTTCGGAGCCAGTTCCAGGTCAGCCAATTGGAACATACAAGTAGTGTGTACCTTTAAGGAGGGGCATTACGTTCCTTCACATGTGTGCACTATTTATGCACCACATTTTTAAGTAGCGCATACCACTTTAGTACTTAGTTAATAATATCGCACTTCGATGGCCAGTAACGAGAAGGAGGTTTCACACTCGAGGCAAGAGATGGCAGCACCGCGCCTGTATGAAGAGGAGCCCGGCCCGCGCGCGCTGCCTGCTGCCGCCTTGCGTGTGAGTGCGGCGTGGCCTCTGCCCCCGCCCCGGAGGCGGAAAAAGTCGCCAGGGAGAAAGTCACTTTGTAGTCGTCGTGGTGGGAGAGTGGCAATTTCTATTTGTCCAAGATCAACAATGAAGATACTTGCACTGTTGCCACCATACATCGTGTTTCCAGGATCAGCACTCATAACGCAGATTCAGTTGTCGGTATACTTATGGGGAAAAATACAGTAAGAGGGAGTCTGAGCAATGGTAGTTGTTATTCACACACAGTCCAGTAAATATTACGAAATACAGGTGTTTTAAGATGAATATACGATGTTTAAAGTTTCGTAGCATTTAGTAAATTCAACTTACAATTATAAATATCAAATCAAATGAAAGAACAACTTAAGTAGTTCTTCTTACAAGTGTTCAATGTGAGCACCATTCGTCACACATCGAGTCGACAGGCGTGCTCTTCTCGCAGTGTGAACAGTGTGTCTGTAGTAACAGACGGTGAGATAAAAGTCTGATACACCCCTATAAAGGTCGACCGGTGTGGGGAATCATAATGGCGGCTAGTATGGAGTATTTGTTTCCACCTTGAAGCCTCCCTCTTGGATTTAGGTTACGTGTTTCAAACTGGAAGGGAGTTATGACGCACATCATATTAAACTTCCTTTTTCTCATGAATACAGGTGTGAAATATGTTTTAAAATATTTTTATTTATGTAGGAGTTATGACCTGTTAAAATTTGGGTCACTTGTCAGAGTCAGCATTACAGTAAATGCTAAATATGACCTCCATCGCGCTGTACACACAATCGGAGTCCTTTTCGCCACTCCTGCTACAAAAGTCGCGGGCTTCGTGGGTCAACAGAGGCAAACGTTTCCTCAATACGCCAGCGAAGATGGGCTACATTGTTGATTTTTTCCTCACACCCAATTTTTTCAAATGTCCTCATAGGTACAAGTCACGAAGTGTAAGTACAAGAGACCGTGGTGTCCATTCGATAGGACCCCACCTACCTATCGAGTTACCTCCAAACTGTTCATTCAGAAACTGTCTAACTTGACTTGTTGGAATAATGTTGGCAAATCACCCTGCGGATTAAACAGCTTTGGAAGCACATAATCATGAAGCATTCTAAGATACCACTCCTCATTCAACGTTCTATCAATGAACTCTGGATCCAAGATTATCGTGTCCCAAATCCCAAACCAAATTCTCAGTTTTTCACCACCAGCACCTTTAGAGGTATTGTCCCGCAAGAGGCTTGCATCTGACTAATAACGATTCTGGTTGTTTACATCTCCTTGCACATAAAAATTGCCTTCCTCACTGAACAACAACTGCCGTATGAAGTTTGGATTTCTGTTACACTGATCCAGAGCATATTCTCCAAACTGCACACAACGATCAAGATCATCCTACGAGAGATGTTGAAACTGTGGCTTGTACAGGTGCCACTGGTGTGTGCAATACACGCACGATTGAACGCGCTGACTGACACCGGATATTGCTGATAACCGGCGCGTACTGCTATGTGGACTTATTGCAAACGATGCCGCAATAGCTGACGTAGTCTCGTTGTGGGTGGCTGTTCTTGGACGTCCGCTGCACAGTTGGTCCACCACAGAACCTGTTGCGCGAAATTTGTCCAAGAACTTGGATACTGTCATGTATGAAATGTCATTTCTCTCATGATGTCGATAGCAATCACTCTGGTGCTTTGTCGACCAGCCATTTACATAATTTCAATGCGTTCCTCCTGTGTTAAGTGCCATTGTGGATCTCCTGAAACAGTAAACAGTAGTGATCTACTCCTTGCAATTTTAAAATTTAACTCCTATACAAATAAAAACCGCTTAAAACAAATTTCACATATATATACCAAAAAAGTTTTGCATGGCGAGGTCCATCTTTGCAACGACGACACTATGCAGCGCGGTACAGATGGGCCCAACAACATGCCGAATGGACCGCTCAGTACTGGCAACACGTTCTCTTCACCGATGAGTGTCGCATATGCCTTTAACCAGACAATCGTCGGAGACGCGTTTTGAGGCAACCCAGTCAGGCTGAACGCCTTAGACACACTGTCCAGCGAGTGCAGCAAGGTGGAGGTTCCCTGCTGTTTTGGGGTGGCATTATATGGGGCCGATGTACGCCGCTGGTGATATGGAAGTCGCCGTAACAGCTGTACGATACGTGAAGGCCATCCTCCAACCGATAGTGCAACCATATCGGCAGCATATTCGCGAGGCAATCGTCTTCATGAACGACAATTCGCGCCCCCGTCGTGCACATCTTGTGAATGACTTCCTTCAGGATAACGACACCGCTCGATTAGAGTGACCAGCATGTTCTCCAGAAATGAACCCTATTATACATGCCTGGGATAGATTGAAAAGGGCTGTTTATGGACGACGTGACCCACCAACCACTCTGAGGGATCTACGCCGAATATCCATTGACGAGTGGGGCAATGTGGACCAGCAGTGCCTTGATGAACTTGTGGATAGTATGGCATGACGAATACAGGCATCCATCAATGCAAGAGGACGTGCTACAAGGTATTACAGACACCGATGTGTACAGAAATCTGGAGCACCACCTCTGAATGTCTCGTTCTATGGTGGTTCGACATGAAATGGTTTTCATGAGCAATAAAAGGGGCTGAAATGATGCTTAAGTTGATCTCTATTCCAATTTTCTGTAGAAGTTCCGGAACTTCCGGAACCGAGGTGATGCAAGACTTTTTTTCATGTGTGTATACTCCCGAGTAAGAGGCAATTCAAACTTACTGCCTCGATACTGCACAAAAAACATTGAATTTACGGGAGTCTCGACGCAGCTGAACCATCTCGTGGGTATCTGCTGACTCCCAGATGCGTACGTTATGTTTGTTCACATTTGCACATAGGTGAAATGCCGATTCATCACTGAAGACAATACGATCCAGAAAATCCTCATCGTCTTGCAGGAGCATTTCGTTTACAAAGTTGACATGTAAACAGTAGTCTGTAAGCTTTACGACTTGCAACAAGTGCAGACGATAAACACGTAATTGTGTGTCCTTAAAAAGTCTCTTCGCAAACGTCATTGGAATTGCTAATTCACGGCTACCTTTACGAAATGATTTCTTGGAGCACCATCAGAATGACTCTCACTCGTTTACTGTTGGTCGTTCTACACTCTTCCTTTGGAAGAAAGTTATACAAACAGAACTGTTTTCAGTTGCTTCTTGATTTGAAGTATTATTTATAATTTAACTTGAATGTAATAAATAAGCCTGTATATTCATTATGAAACAGTTTGTATACTAGTTGTTTTCTATTTCTGAAGACATCAGATTTCCTTTTCACAAAATAGTTTTAAACTTTTGTCATTTTCACCTTACTTCCTTGCAGTCGTACACATCTTTCAGTACTTCAGCGCCATGATTCCATGGCCACTGCGAAAGCATCTTTAGGAGCCTGTTTTGACTACAGGAGGTATCTGATGTAACAGCGGAGCGATTGGAAATTACGCAACCACGTAGTCATTATTTCACCGTCGGAAAAGTCAGACATCGCCAGGAGCAAGGTGTGGGTGAGTAAGAATTACGAGCAACCACTTCAAAGTTGTTTTCAAGAAGAAAGTCGTGCATTGCGTCTGTCGGCGCGCTGGAAAATCGTCTATCTGAAAAGTGCACGATGTGCAGTGTTTTCGGCCATTTTTTTTTCGCAGTGCTGGGAAGAGCTTGTTCTTCGTGATATCTTGGGAGCTCTCACCTGTTTCTTGAGTGTTCTTGCGAACACAATGAATCATAATTATGCCATAGCCGTCGCAAATACACCGGTAGCTCACATCTATACCCAAGTGTCCTTTGGAACACTCGACACATCATTGCTGCCCGCACACAAATTCACCAACAGCTTTTCAGCGATATTCTTTACCTGTAACACCTGTGATGGTGGTGGAGTTGACTGGTGCTTCACTTCAGGGTTCACAAATAGTACCTACTGCCATCCATAGTAGTAATTGTGGAACAGAAAATCCTACTCATAGCGTCATCACGTGTCATCATCGCTTGGAAAATGCCAGAATCGCAACCTTGAGTCACTCGTCAGCATTCGTAGCATCCATCTTGGGAGAAACTTTCTGTATTTTCTGGTTATCATGTATGAGCGCGTGCACAGATCCCACGGAAATATCAACTACAGAGGCGATATTTTTCATAATCAATCGGGGATCCTTCAATGAAGTGTCACAACCACAAATCCACATTCATCACGTTTAGGAAACCATAATCATAGGTTTTACGCAACTGGCGATGAATTTAATTCGGTTTACTCGATTTTCTTACGAAGAAAAATCCAGCTTTTCTAGTGTCAAAATCATCGGCAACCTCTGGAGTTGTGTGAGCCGTTAAGTGCTGCCACCTGTGTCAGAGAAGCCGCGTAATTTAAGCCAAATCCACGATTCTGTCTGCTCCCAGTCCTGAGAAACAATATCTGAGATCTTAGGACTTCAAAGCTTCTTTTCTGTCAAAATTTTTCTGTCAGATCCACAGAAAGCAAGAACAGTCGTACGAAAGTGGGAACTGCTAGTAAATAATCATTCAGAGAAGAACTACTTACTCTTGATCTTTTTTGTACCAATGGTTTGCCGAATTCGAAGTAAATTTAAAGAGACGAACCCACTAAAAGTTTGGTTCAAGTGTTGAGGCATTGTGCAACTAACACACTACATGAAAGTGTATCAAAATATTATGCACCCTACTAAGTACCAAATATAATTCTTGAAATGTATAAACTGTCACAACAGCTTTCAATTTCTCAATGGTTAAGATTCTAGTACTGGTGTGGAGTTTGATTGAGACTCATGTCTGGCCACCCAAACATAAACTGTGCATGGTTTCTTTGTGTTACTTCAAGCGAATGCTATTGTGGTTCCTTTCAAAGGACTGTGGCCCTCCTCTAACGAAGTTACCGCTTCGTTTCGAATGATTCTATGTTAAAGAGGTAACTAACTCTACTTTTCATTCGTAGTAATCCCACGACGAGAAGTATTCCTTCAGCGTTGCAAAACTAATATCCATATATGGGGAACAACCCTTCACGTATTATTGTAGTGCGATTAAAATTAGTTGATAGTTGAAGTCTTGTCACTTGCCACAACGGCGTTGCCACATCGGCTGCCAGCTCCCGCTAGGTTATAGGCCACACACGGACACGGCGAGTGATTTCAGAAACGCTGTTGACGTGTAACGCGGAGCAATGTTGGAAGCGGCCGCCGTGAAGTGACGTAAATACTATATGCTCTGTCGACAGTTGATTTTAAAACTGGCCAGTGACTAGACTGCGGCAGACGACGTGTTTTGTAGCCCTGAATTTAAATTCGTGTCCTAAGCTAACCACAGCTTCGTGATGTGCAATAAACCAGAGAAAATGGCGGTAAAAAATTTGCGGCAGAACTAAAATCCCTGTCGCTTTGTTCACGGCTATAAAAAGCTATCCTCAACGAGCAAACTCAAGACAGAAAATTTTCAGTTTAAGACCTAAAAGCAAACTGTAATTTCTCGCTATCATTCGTTACATGAAACTGTCTTCACACAGGCTGCTCGAACTGCCGTGTTCACAACCGATGACCAGCCCAAGATAGCACTTGGTTGCAGATTGTAGGCGACACAAGCAGATTCCAATCGAAAAAAGGAAGGAAGAAAAAGAGCAAATGAAAAATTCAATACGATGATGAAAATGACTATGGTGACCCAATCGCAAAAATGTTTTGCGACCTTCAAAAATTCGACATCACGCATTGTCGTCCGGAGGACGCTGAATTGCATCTTATGCGAAAGGATGCAGTAGTGTTTTGTTAGTGTTTTCTATGAAACTTGTGTATTTCATTAGCATATTTGCATGTTCGTGTGTGTGTGTGTGTGTGTGTGTGTGTGTGTGTTGTTTTTGGTGTGGTTATCATGTGTACATGTATGATGAATTAAGAAATGAAAAGGCTAGACCCATGGTCGGGATCCAGACACATTAAGAAAGAAAGCCGGACAAGGCACTGGAAGCGAAATAAACATTGGTTGTTGCTTTGAGGCAACGGCAAACGTTTCGGGCGTCACGTTGAGCGCTCTGATGGGAGGAAACCAGCGCCAACGCGTGAAGCGTCAACTATCAAGTAATTTTAGTCGGACTATAAATAAATCTATCTTTTGATGTGGTTGGCAGCCTAGTAATCAGAAGCAGCTGCCTAAGATAATGATGCAGAACGCCGGCAGTTCCAGCACAAAGCAGCAGCAGCGTGTTACCAATTTATTTTTAATTCTGTATTCCTAAGATGGTGTATTTGAAGGGAAGACGGCAGTGACTCGAGAATTCTCGTTGTGCGTAAGCGGAGAAATAGCCGTAAATGATGCCCTGGTCTGTGCGCAAGTCGATAAGCACTTCCGTAACGCTATCCTTTGTCAGGTCGCAGAGGACCGGAGGATAAGACGATGTTGGTTGTCTTTCTTGTCGCAACACAATGTTGCCAGACGAAAGCCCTCTCCGACCCGCTATCTGCTGCAGTCGTATATTTGCTTTCATGAAATGTTAAGTTGTAAATGAAGGAGATCAGCAGCAAGAACCAAGAAGAGGCGGTATTGCAATCGAAAAACACATCAGGGCCCAGTTAAGACTCAATTACCGCCAGTATACAATCAGCAGAGGATTGTACAAAGATAGTTAGAGCTCAGGTGTTCAACTGAACCGAAAATGTTATTAAGAGTGCAAACGTCTATGGTCACAAGCTTTTTGTAAACAGATTA
This sequence comes from Schistocerca piceifrons, assembly GCF_021461385.2. Classification (NCBI taxonomy): domain Eukaryota; kingdom Metazoa; phylum Arthropoda; class Insecta; order Orthoptera; family Acrididae; genus Schistocerca; species Schistocerca piceifrons. The sequence goes on along the minus strand of NC_060140.1, from coordinate 464,494,325 downwards.
CCGGTTTCGGTCTATATTGAACATCATCAGATTACCGGTTTCGGTCTATAATGACCATCATCAGATCTGATGATGGTCAATATAGACCGAAACCGGTAATCTGTTAACAAAAAGTTGGTGACCATGGACGTAAATTAAAGGAACTTATTGTATATTGTATATTGAAAGCTACGACAATGTCGCAGCTTGTGAAAAGAGTGCAAACCATGTAAAGGAAGGGGATTAAAGATTACAAAATCATAGCTTATTACAATTTGGAGAAACGCTAGTGCATGGCAATTATCACAAACTTAACTTAAACATGGGGAGGGTGGGTTCAGTAACAATAATCTCTGGCGATGTGAACAGTGGACCTTCTGTCTCTCAAATAACGAGGGTCGTGGATTGAAAGATTAGTACAATACTCTATAAAATCAATTCTCAAGATGTGCTATGTCCCGAAAGAGAGGATGGCTGGCATCCCAAGACACCTTCTGGCATATGCAACGTACCTGAGTTGCTTATCCAAATTACATGGGGCTCTGAGTAGAAACAAGTTTATCACTTTCCCCTTACTGTTCCTATTCAAGGAAATATACTCTTACTTCATCTGCACTGACTATAAAAAATTCCAACACAAAGAAGGTGTTGTGCGAGATCAACAAAATTTGGTAGGCGGGTTCTACATCTGAAAGATGACGTCTATTCGAATTTCGTGCCAGTCGCTTAAGAGGGGCGCTAGAAGTACAACTGTGAGGTTGCAAATCAGATTTGCTTTAAATACGCTCTGTAACGGTCGCGAGTGTTAGTTACCTTTGATATTCGACATAGTGAGTTGATGTTAGTCAAGAATGCCTTCAAGACTACGAAGACGCCGTTATCAACAGCTCACTGAGTTAGAACTACGTCGTGTAATAGGGCTACGAGAAGCTGGACGTTCCTTTCGCGATACTGCAGAAAGACTTAGCAGGAATGTAGCCATTGTACGTAACTGCTGGAAGCGGTGGTCGCGGGAAGATACGGTCACGAGAAGACCTGGTTCTGGAATTTCACATACCGGGACGGAAGACCGTGTTGTTCGGCGTCTGGCTGTGGTACATCGTACTGCGTCTGCAGCAGTTGGCCACAGTGACACAACTAACTCTTACAAATCGATTATTTCAAGGACATCTCCGAGCCAGATGCCCTTTAACGCGTGTTCCACAGACCCCAAACACCGCTGTTTGCGATTGTAGTGGTGTCATGCGAGAGTCTGAGAGGGAGTTGTGTTTTCTGATGAAACCTGGGTCGGCCTCTGTGCCAGCGATTTCCGGTTGTTCGTTACCAACTAACCCGTGTGCGGGCTAGACACACTGGACCTACACTTGAAGTTACGGTCTGGGTTACAATTTCCTTATGACACCAGGAGTATTCTGGTGATTATCCCAAGGATAATTCTGGTGATTCGAACTGTAGTCCTGCCATTTGTGAACAGCATTCCAGGAGGTGTTTTCCGACAGAATAACCCAAAATGCTCAGAGTGTCGACATGTTACCTCGGCCTGTTCTATGACCTGATCTGTCTCCAGTCGCGCACTTATGTGGCATCATCGGACGACAATTCCAGAGTCATCCACAACCAACATTGACCCTCCCTGTATTGGATGACCGAGTGCTACAGGCATGGAATTCCCTCCCAGAAACTGGCGTATGACAGCTGTACGACACACTCTATGCTCGTTTTCATGCTTGATTTCAACATTCTGACGGTTATTGATGTACCAGCATTTCATATTTGCAACGCATTTTCAAGTGCTTACATTAACCTGTGATCTTGCAAAGTTAATCACTTAAATATGTTGCCCTGACAAATGTATTCCCAAATTTCATTACGTTTCCTGTTTCATGATGTTGGCTTTTTTTTGTCAGTGTATATATCTAAAGCAGAGAAGTGTTTGAGCATGGGATCTACGTGTCTTACTTTTGTTTTCTCCGATGAGATTGGTCAGGGGACAAAATATCGTCTTCCATTTCTGGAAATACATTAAATGCTTTGTGTGTGTGTGTGTGGGGGGGGGGGGGGGGACATTGTTTCTGGCCATGTGAAGAAAACCTGTTCCGAATGCAGTAGATGTGTCATGGGACTTGTAATGAAAACGTTTATTACTCTCGTACATGTTTCTAAAGGTCTTTGGCCTTTCATTTAAAAGATGTGTGTATTCACCGAGTTTTCTGACGATAAAAACTTGCTGTCACTACAGAATTCACAAATAGTACGTGGAGCTATGCTGCGGAGCCACGGGCCCAATACCTTCCTTTATGATCCATATTATTCGTGTGAATGGTCATTCAAGATTAAAGCCACATTTTCGCCCCAATGTGAGAATGTAAAATTAGAGAGATTCGAGCGTGCACGGAGGCTTTCCGGCAGTCGTTCTTTCCGCGAACCATACGCGACTGGAACAGGAAAGGGAGGTAATGACAGTGGCACGTAAAGTGTCCTCCGCCACACACCGTTGGCTGGCTTTCGGAGTATTAATGTAGATGTAGATGTAGAAGGTTGCTAAATTTCTGTAAAATTGGAAGTATGTGGTAAGTACTATGGGACCAAACTGCTGAGGTCATCGGCCCCTAGGCTTACGCACTACTTAATCTCACTTAAACTAACTTACGCTAAGGACAACACACACGCCCATGCCCAAGGGAGGGCTCGAACCTCTGACGGGGGGAGCCGCACGAACTGTGACGAGACGCCTTAGACCGCACGGCTACCCTGCGCGGCGCAAAATTTCTGTTGCTTGGCTTTCGCGCGTCTCACCTTTCAATATTAACATGCATACCGGACGACTGACAGTTAAAAGGTGTTCAGTTTCGCATGGACATCCTCATTTCCCGCGTTCTTTCCGCTAGGGGAGATGATGAGAGTGCCATCGAAAGGCAAGTTACCTTCGTTTTATTTTACCGCCTCGGTTACATATCTGTTTTTACGATAGTTTTCAGTAATATTTGACCATCATCAGATCTAAAAATAAAAGGAAATAAGAAAGATGCTTACCTATTAGTGCAGTATTATTTGTGGCAGTTGAAAGTAAAGTCTGGTCACGCGTCAGGCTTTGGGAAGCAGCTACTCTTTCCTGGAAAGGGGGCACTTGCTGTGTACTGGAGACAGGGAGGAACCCCTCAGTGTAGACTCCGTTGAGCACAGGTGGCACCGCGTCGCAGGTCTGCATGATGACGCACCGGTCGCCTGTCAATAGGTATGCGTGTCTTCCTCGCGCCAGAGGCCGCTTCTGTTACTGTAGGTCGTCCGTAATCACACGCTTCCTATATAGGTCGACGCCGGTGTTCGGTATTCTCGTCGACCCCGAACGAGGCCTAGTACTTATTCGTATTACGACACTCGGATGGCCACATGAATGGCGGACATCTGCAGTTCGTCTCGCGCTTTTGATTCGAGAAGGTCACTGTGCACAGGCATTTCACGAAGATTTCTCGGTGTGAATCCTTGTTCCCATTGTCACAAGGACTACTGTACAACAGCTACTTCTGCGATTTACACTAGCCTCTCTGAAACCTTGTTCAGTTCTAACAGTCAAACAGCCAACTTTTCGACGCTATCTAATTCATTTTTCGGGCAGATGGGACAGTTGTATATTACCTGCCTCGGAAATCATTAATAAGTTACCAATGTGCGTCGTACATCTAACGATGTCCTTAATCGATCAGCATTCCCCCCATACTGTCTGCTACTTTTCATGAATAAAGTAAGGACACTTAATCTAACACACCTGCCGTTCGCGGCACACCTTAACGAGATGCGGCTTGTGAAAAGTATTTAGCCTGGTATTCACGAGGGAGAGAGAGTTAATGTCATACAAAATTCAACCACATGGGTAACAAAAGAACGGAACATCATAAATTCTCCTGAAGGCAGGAGCGGGTAAATAAATTACATCAAAAATTAGGAAGTAAGTACTAGAAAAATAAAACCTGAGAACATTTAGGGACGATAAGAGCTTGCCACCGTGTACTACCAATACTATATTTATATGGAGATGTACTTTGCGGGATGTGAGCTTCAACATAGGTGCATTAATGTTGTTTTCAACGTGGCAGGTGAAATCTCGGAGACAATTTTACAGGTTATAAGACACCTACGCGTCTATGGGATCAGTGATCGCAGCGCACTGCAACTGTAGCTGTTATCCAACTTTGGAGCACAGATCACAAGGGCTTTATATTTCTTACAAATGACACGCACAAAACAGCAACGTGTTAATTACAGTAGGTGTTGAAAAAGTTGTTGTGTTCTCTACTGATGCAGCTCGCCACACTTGTCTGTTCTGTGGAGGTCTCTACATATCTGGCAAACTACGGCGACCCACGTCCAATTCATCCCGCTTACTGCAGTCAAGGCTTGATCTCGCTCCACAATTTTCAACCCTCCGCACTTCCCTTCATTACCAAATTCACGATTCCATGAGGCCTCAAAATGTGTCCTGTTGACCGGTCCTTTCTTTTAGTCAAGTAATACCATAAATTTTCTTTTTCCCCAGTTCGATGTAATGAGACCTGAATATTTATCCGATGCTGCATCCGATGCTGCTCCAGCATTCTCTAATTGCAATGTTTATTTCTTCTTAAGTATAAGGGTATTTCGCTAGGTAATATATCTTGCGTGCCAGATGGGATACTTCTATAATGACTTACCAAGAACGTCAGTTAATCTGAGGGAACGTCGCCTACTCCAGGGGAGTTGTTTGGAATGATTTCCCTCCGTGTTCTGTCAGATTGTTTTCGCGGTATCATGCCATCGAAGTCACTCTCATCTACTGTCTCTTCCTTCTCTGTAACACTGTTTTCAACTTGTGTACCTCATTGTATATTCTTTCAATACATTTGAAAGATGGTAGGCATATAAACTGTAAGGTGGTAATGTCATTTTGATTTTTCTATATAATAGATGCGCACGCCAGAGAGATAGCAAGTTGTGTTACTGTTAAATAATCTTTGCCTCCGCGCAGTCTGTTTCATTCTTAATATAAGTATGGTAGGTGTTGGAAATATTCAATAGTGCTGTGTGACATGTGCCGTACCTGCTAAATGAACAAAGGTTTATTGTAAAGGACAGCAAGAATGAATATGATGTACGTATTGGAAGGCGAAAAGGATATAAATTTTGAATAATGTTGTTATTTTTGAAGCGAAGAAGTTTGAGGTAAGACTGCGGCACTGAGCAACTAGGAATGGTTGTTGTCACCTAGTTAATTTCCTCTGAGCTGAGAGGAAGACCACACCACGTAAGTGAGTCACGCAATAACATATTAAAAGGTTAAACTGTTTGAATTTTATAGAAATTCTCTGTTAACATTGTCCTCTTTTTAAATCATTGTTCACTTTGTTAAGCATGTTTGTTGATCAGACCAATGTTACGTGTGAAGATCACGTGAAGTTTTACTCTGTCTTTTTTTGAATACGTACTTCATTCTAAAACCGTTGCCCTGGAATATCATTTCGTAGCAATAGTAACTCTCCCCACCCCACAGTTTATCACTACGCTTTACAGTACGCTACAGTTTGAATGTGCATTAAGAAACAGAAATCTAGCTTAGCCGCTGCCTGTTTGCTGCTGTGCTTTCGAGAAATCAGTAACAATATTTTCAAGACGCGAGAAAAGTGGAAATTGAATTAGGGCTAGATAATTGTCTTACTTCAGTTGCGCGTATAATATAAAAACTAGTTGTACTCAAATCAGATACAGTTCAAATTAGATTCTGTTTAGTCAAAGGTTAGCGTATGAGTTTAAGTTGTATAACAGTTTGTGGGGACATAGTTTTGGTAATACGTAGACTTCTATAGAGTGGGAGGTAAATTTGGGCTAAATTTATATATTGGGGAGGTTACAAAACTTAAACTGAGGTGACGAAAGTCATGGGATAGAGATATGCACATATACAGATGGCGGTGGTATTACGTACACAAGATATAAATCATATAAGGCCCAGCTGTCATTTGTACTCAAGTGATTCATGTGAAGAAACTTCCGAAGTGAAAAGTGTAGGAGGTAAATTTGATAAGTCACAATTCACATCTTTTTTCAGCGCACGAAATTTAAAGTTTCAAAACTGATAAAATTTTGATTTTTTAAGTTATATTCTTTATTTTTGTTTAAGGCAATAACATGTATTCCGGAGAAACTGTACTGCTGAAGTTACACAGATCTGATTAAGGTTTATAAATATACGATGCATATTTATCACGAATGCAACTTGTACAGAGGAAACATTTGACAAGTCAGTAATACAGTGCATGAAGGTACAAGATTTCAAATACTTTACACTTACTTAAATTCTCATTACATCAAATTATCTAATGTAATCTTCTAATAATACATTATTAAATACTCTGTCTTCTTTCAGTAGGCGGAACTAATGCAGAAGACGATAGAAATACGCTTGCCACTACGGCAAAACCTTTGCAAGTCCTATAAATCTCTCTATTTCTGAGTAGATATTTTAGGATCCCCTGTAAAGCAATCAGAACACCGAAATAGAGCAGCTGATGTTCGTGGAGTTCGTAACGCCTGCTCCGATCAGTGCCACCGCCTACCGGTATGGTATGAGGTCTGAAGATGGTCAGAAACTGCGGCTGGAACGGGTAACCGCAAAAATAAAGGTTTCTTGCGTTGAAGACTCTTCGTGTTCGTTTTAAATGACTAAGCAAAACCGTTGTTCTCGAGTAGAAATGTTGTCAAAAATTACAAATAGTTACATGCCTAATACTAAAAACACTTACTTTAAGAAATAAAAGCTCCAATACATATGGTTGTATATGAATTACCATAGCTTGATATCGAGCAGATAGGAGGTTGAATTCATCTTCTTTCAAGTTGGCCGTCCGGGCTGGCCGAGCGGTTATAGGCGCTTGAGTCCGGAACCGCGCGACTGCTACGGTCGCAGGTTCGAATCCTGCCTCGGGCATGGATGTGTGTGATGTCGTTAGGTTAGTTAGGTTTAAGTAGTTCTAAGTTCTAGGGGACTGATGACCTCAGATGTTAAGTCCCATAGTGCTCAGAGCCATTTGAAGCCTTTCAAGTTGGTAACTCGCCTTTTCTTTCCTGCAAGAAGTAACAAAGCTTGCTCATACCCTCCATTGTAGCTGTTTCTAATCCGTACCAGTGCTGCGTTAAGCTGTGTGACTTCCAGTTCCCCTATTGGCCTGGATTGGAGTTTCTTCTTTTATGTTGTGTTATCGACATGCGCTGTCGATCCTTTGATTATTTCTGGCTGCTCCTCAACATAGATGACAACAAACGGCGAAGTGTGCGTGAATTCTAGAAAACCTGACACCGGTCCTTCGGCATTTGACATACGTAAGCGTGGTGAATCTTATCTATATTTCTGTCACATACTAGATATGAATGACTTCTTATGAGGAATGTCATCTTCAAAATGTCCAATCGTTTTTCTGTGTGAACTAAATTGTGAAAGAATGTAAATATTGTTGTGTTCTTGTATTGTTCTCCTAGGGAGTCACAAAAGATCTCCAGATGTTTGACTTCTGGATCTACAAAATTGCGTAGAAAATGAAAAATGAACGAGGAAACTCAGTCTGCTCCTGTGATCTCTCGATTATGTAAAAAACACCTATCCCCTGTTGCCAATACACGAACAGTGACAATAAATACTTACATCTATAATAAAGTTCATTTGTCTTTATATTTGGACTATGGAAATTCTTGCTGCAGTCCATCATTATTGCAACCTCTGATGGACTTTTTTGATATTCCTTCTTTGCTTTTTTCTTCCTGTCGCAGAACAATTTTTGCTTTCTAAGATGCAATTCATGTGCTGTTTCATTGGGTCGAAGTCCAGAATGAAGACTTACTTTATTTCCATCAGACGACGTTAAAGTCAGTTCCTTCTCCGAATTTTTCTTATTGGCTAGTTACTCATCGCAGGAACCACAAGTATCAGATCGTGGATATAAAGAACTTATGTTGAAACCTGAATTGAATATCGTGCAGGTACAGTCTAATACTTAAAATTCTCCTTGAACATACTGAACTTTCTTTATATTAAAAGAACATGGTAGGTACATTTTTTTTCGCCAAACTGATTTTCAAATTGGTTGAAATGTTCAAAATGTTCAAATGTATGTGAATTCCTAAGAGACCAACTGCTAAGGTCTTCGGTCCCTAAACTTACACACTATTCAAACTAACTTATGCTAAGAATAACACACACACCCTTGCCCGAGGGAGGACTTGAACCTCCGGCGGGAGCGGTCGCGCAATCCGTGACATGGCGCCTCAAACCACGCGGCCACTCCGGGCGGCCAAGTTGGTTCATGTTATTAATAAGATACCTCTTATTTTCATCGCTGACAGTATAAAAATAACTGTTTTGTTCTTACATGGCTCTCCTGTTTCATGTGACTGCAGTTTTATACGCTGTGAAGCATCACTAATGCGACCAAACTTCTTCCTTTTCTCATTCAGCTTCACCGGTGACGACAATATAGTGCGAACAGACCTACACAGGTTAGGAATCATTACATCATAACATTTCGTCATAGCATTCCCTGGTCTTGTCAGGACATTCCCCTGATTTACTTGGACTTGTAAGGTTTTCATCCGCGCACATTTAAGATATTGAAATACTCCTCGAATTGTCAGATTTTTGACTAGTTCTGCGAAAATATCTAAAACTACACTGGTTGAAATATTAAATTACGAAAGAATCAACAGAAAATCAGGAATTTTAGACTTATCAGGTTTTTCCCCTGGCCTCTTCGAGTGATGATGGCCCCAAGAGGCGGACTAGCATGACGCATGAGACCTTACATTTCGGAAATCGTTAGGTAATGCAATATTCCGAGATCCACAGTGTCAGGAGCGTGCCGAGAATACCACATTTCTGGTACTCCTCTCACCACGGACGACGCAATGGCCGACGGCCTGCACATAACTACTGAGAGCAGCGGTGTTTTCATAGAGTTGTCAGTGCTGACACACAAGCGACACAGCGTGAAATAACCGCAGAAATCAATGCGGGCCGTACGACGAACGTATCCGTTAGGACAGCACGGCGAAATTTGGCGTTAATGGGCTATGGCAGCATATGATCGTCGCGAGTGCCTTTGCTAACATCACGACATCGCCTACAGCGCCTCTCCTGGGCTCGTGGCCATATCGGTTGGACCCTAACCAATTGGGAATGGTAGTTGATACAAGGTGATGGCATTCGAGTGTGGCGCAGCCCCCACGATGCCGTGGACCCAAGTTGTCAACAAGGCACTGTGCAAGCTGTTGGTGGCTCCATAATGGTGTGGGCTGTGTTCACATGGAATAGATTGCTTGCCCACACTTAGTATATGTTACTGCAAGGTGGTAGAATTTCACAAAAGGACTAAAACTCGTCACCACTCTTGTAAACCTCTGGAATAATAATTTGGCAGTAACTGTTACGAATAAGTATGCGTCACGGAGAAAGCAAAAACAAAAAAAATGCATTCAGTGTGTCAGAATCCAATGAAAAGCTTTCTTCGAACATCTTCAGAGATTTTTGTTACATACATTCTGTTCTCAGTCAAGCTACTGGAGTACATACAATCTTTGCGACGGTAACATAAATGAATACTTCAGGCCTGTACTTTAGGTTAGTGTTTGTGCTAGGATATTACTTTACCAAATGCTTGAATTTGACAACACGAAAAGCCACATACATATTCCGCAGATTAAAATGCAGTCATAGATTAACATTTTCTACAGGATAACGTCAGGTGTGGTTCCCTATACAGTTACGTGCATAAAACTGTAGTGAGGGAAAGATGTCTTCTAGTTAACGATAGTAATAACTGATCGATGATGTAAATTGATTTGTCATTGGGTTTTCTGCCTTTTGTACAGTTAATATTTTAAAACTTTAATTATTTTGAAAACCTGTAAGTTATAAAACATTAATTGCTTCACTTTTTTTAGTTTTTGGTCTGTTTTCCCTTTTCAGATAAGAACACGCATTAGACACAAATGCCTAGAGCATCTCCTCTTGCAGAAAAGGAAAGCTTAGAGAGAAGAACAGAGGTGGAGTCAATGGCCTTGTCTTGTCAGCAGCGCGGTCATCAGAATCGGAGCATTATCATGACCATTAGAAAACAGAGAAAGAGGTTGACTGTGATCGCGTCCATGGACCCACTTTGGGCCGAAGTGAGTTTGTGAAGCCATGAAAGACGTAAAGTACGAGTAGAATGACCGAACCAGTACTTGTAGCCTCCGAAACCGAATACGAAGTAGAGTGTTTTAATCATAGTACCTCGTCACGTAATGCCTAAGGAACGAACCAAGCAGCGACATTTCGGTGGTAACAGTTGTTATTTCATTCTCCATCTGCTTTCCTCCCTTTCGATGTCGACGAATCCATGCCGGACTTTCCACCAATTTACTATCTGTAGCGCACCGGATGAAGACGACTTTTCGAAACGAGTCTTTAGATGCTGTTTCACTAGCTTGTTTCAGTACACCAACGCAATTAAACAGAACGCGCACCTGCCACGTGATATAAAGAACTGAAACCACTCTCAGATAATGCCTGAGAATGTTACAAGCTTGTTCTGCTGATTAATTTTATTTCCTTGAGTCGATGGGAGTAACTATCGCCATACTTCTCCGAGCAGTATTACACGATCAATTTGTTCGTGGGCAGTGGTAACTTAGAACGACCTGCCAAGTGTGGAGAATGCGCGATCAGTATCGCTTGACAGCGTACACAACGTCAAGGATGAGACGTGTTATTTTCCCAGAGAATAATATTGGTACACGTGTTCGTTGATGAATTAGACGCAGGAATCAGCGCAGGAGATTTATTGTGAACTACGTTGCTCTATTTTATATTTTAGTTCGAGTCTGGAATTATAATTAATACTCAGTCGTACGCAGAGCTCATACTAATGGGGGGCGTGCGACCCTCGGATGATTTATACCAAAGTAATTCTGTGCATTAGCCCTCCGTCATGGGCATTATGTGATACGCAATTAATTAAACGCTTCTCTTATTACTGGCAGGTCTGTTTGGAAGCCTCCGGAGGCAGTTGCAGGCACCGGTAACGTAAAGCCAGTACCTCGGCGCTTGCGGCCACGGTTATCTCAGCAGTGCGCTCCTTGTTCCGTACAAGCAGAAGGCGGGCCCGGCACCGCCCCACGTCGGCCACAATACCCCACGGACGTCTGATTTACAGGAAAAGCAGCTGGCGCAGGACCCGCTGCGCGGACCACGGCCTCTGAGCTTTCAGGCGTTTAACATCCGGCGCTGAAAAGGAGACAGCGGCGATCATTATTTCCAACAAGGCAATAAAAAGTAAAGTATGATATTCTCTATTCTCTTGCTTCTAGGGGGCTAAATTCTACCACAGTACTTGAATAACAGCTATAGATTCTGTTTTATAGTTTTTACGTTCGTGAACCAGTTAGGCAGTCAAGTAAAGGAATTTATTCAGTTGCCATGAAGATTAACAGGCCTGAGAAAATCTATCAGTACCCGAAAGCGCAGAGCGAACAGGAAAGATAAAGCGCGCACGTGGATATGTGGCATTTATTAAAAAAATGGTTCAAATGGTTCAAATGGTTCTGAGCACTATGGGACTTAACATCTGTGGTCATCAGTCCCCTAGAACTTAGAACTACTTAAACCCAACTAACCTAAGGACATCACACACATCCATGCCCGAGGCAGGATTCGAACCTGCGACCGTAGCAGTCGCGCGGTTCCGGACTGCGCGCCTAGAACCGCTAGACCACCGCGGCCGGCTGGCATTTATATGTCAGAGATCAAGCAGCAAATATCGGCAGATATTACAATTAAGCCGTGCGGGCTCGGCCTTTTATAGATTTCGCTCTTTCGTTGACGATTTTTGTCTGGATAACTTTGGAGGTACGTCGGTGGGACAAAAGCCACGAAATAGGAAGGTTTTGGGCAGTGCGTGTGTGGCGTGAGGAGCGAGTCGGCCAGAGTGCGGAAGGCTTGGATTTCTGGATGGCACACGAGAGAAAAGGAATCGGCTCCTGTGGAGAGGCCGAGCCTGGTTTTGACTGTTGGTTATTGCCTTCCCTGCGAAGTAGTTGCCTTGAGTGGGCTTGACATTTTGAAAAACTCACCAGCAACTTGCAAGGCATTTGGCCGTTTCGAGACTGGTGAAGGCGGTCCTGTCTCTTGCAGGTTTAAGGATTGGAAAGACGGCGGCCGTCCTATCCAGCTTAAGCAACTTCCGTGTATGTCCTTACCTCTCACTACTCCCCCTCCCCCTCCCTCCGTGTGGAGTTATGCAACCACCACTGACATTTAACAACAACTGCCTTGGTTAAAACCTGATCAGTGAATTTTGGTTAGCTGCAGCTGTCTATTTTGTGACTTTTAACTTTTTTTAATTCTATATATTACTGTCTACTGAATGACAGGGGGTTCATAATCAACAGCAACAGTTCTCAAGGCATTTGCTTAAAATATGATTTTTAGCTAACTGCAGCTGATTATTCAGTGAATGTTTATTGTCTTTAAAATTCTGTACCTCGTGTGAATAAAATGACAGTGGGTTCATAATTAGTGAACGCCATTTGTAAGACAGTTGCTTAAAATCTGTTTAGTAAATTTGGCTAACTTATTTGCTTTTCAGTCACTGTTAATTGCTATCTTAAATTCTTTGCTTTGTCGTTTACGTAATGACGGTGGGTTTGTAATTAATAGCAGCTGTTTAAAAATTATTAGTTTAAAATCTGATCACGGCATTCTGGTTAACTGTAGCTAACTATTCGGTAACTATTGTTTTTAAAATTCTGTACCTTTTCCGTCTATTGAAGATGGGTTCATAACTGAGACAGTTGCTTAAAGGTCATTTCGTTAAAAAAAACTGCTCTATGAATTTTGCTAACTGTAGTTCATTGTTTTTAAAAATTTATATTCTTGGTGTATAGTTAGTAGCTGGTGTCTCATAATTAGTGACAGTTGCTTAAGAGCCATTCTGTAAAGTCTGCTCAGCCAATTTGATCGTTGATTGTTTTTTAAACTTGTCTGAATAAAATAAAGGCAAGCTATGTATTGCAGATGATCAATGCTGAAGCACTTATGTGGGGACCCCACTCCTTCCAATGGGGTAACCCAATCCCAAATCTTCCCCTCCAAATTCCTAGTTAGCAATTGGTAGCTGAGGGTTGTTGTTTTCCTTTTTCAGGAAAGACCCAGAGGGAGTAGTGGCCATCCTTTCCCTTCTTGCAGCAGCGTTCTCAGCTACTACGTTATTCACGTTTACTGTAAGCTGTATTTGGTTAATTACGTACTATTTTACAGGCAGCAATCGTCGGCATGGAAACCAGGCCGTGCCCAGGGATGAGCTACCTCAAGAAAGACTACCATTTGTTTGAGGTACGAATTAGTCAGCAATCGGGTGAGGGCGCAGTGCCTGCATTGGCTGCTTATTTGTGCGGCACCTTTTGGAAAGCCTTCGTCCTCAGCCTCGGCTCCACTGGTGAGGTAGGTGTTGTGCGAAGTGATGGTGCAGTAACGTTGGCAGGACTGTGAGATAACGGTCAGCCTATGGCCAAACAAGTATATAGGTGGTTCGATGAACCCTCTGCCAGGCACTCAAATGTGATTTGCAGAGTATCCATACAGATGTATATGTAGATGTGGGATTCAAGTGCAGCCAACACACTGGCTGAATCGATTTAAAGCAGGCATCCCCGAAGCCTAATGAAAGTTCTGCCACTCATAGCTTAATTAGACAGGTTAGGGAGGCAGAGGTAGATTTGAGCGTTCTTGCATTAGATGACCTAACAAATGTGCAAGAGGGACGATGCAGCTGAAAATCCGTGCCGTCGGGAAAGGTAACTGAGGGAACAGTAAATATCTCCTTTGATGCTTCTGCTATGTTGCCAAACGCCATTTTGCACCTACTACAAGGGATTAATGAACTTTCTATCAAGCAGGCTTAACATGTTGAATTTGTGTTAAGGCTGGCCGGCCGGAGTGGCCGTGCGGTTCTAGGCGCTACAGTCTGGAGCCGAGTGACCGCTACGGTCGCAGGTTCGAATCCTGCCTCGGGCATGGATGTGTGTGATGTCCTTAGGTTAGTTAGGTTTAATTAGTTCTAAGTTCTAGGCGACTGATGACCTCAGAAGTTAAGTCGCATAGTGCTCAGAGCCATATGAACCATTTTTTTTGTTAAGGTTGACGATTCGGTTTGAATTTCATGCTGCTCTATCGTGCATTTCACATCCCATTATTCTTCAGTTACTTTATGCTTTAACTTACAGGATTTTAAGCAAGATTTTCTTTGAAATTATACAGAGTGAAGGATCCCTTCATGATCTGAGACAGCGCATTATTTAATCGAAGTTGTCACCCTGGATCAGGCATGAGACGGAGCGCTAGCATTTTTGGCATGTGCAATATCAGCACGAGATGTTACATAAATACATCGATGAGATCTGCACTGCGGTGGCTAGCTGTGGGGTTGCAAGTAAGTTGAACGTGATGTGGTTAGTACAATATTAGAAGACATGAAGTCTGAGGAGCGCTTACGTGTGGCTTTTTCTAGGAAACCTACCACGTTCACGGAATTAGATATCCTAGTTACCAACATGGAAGGGATCAGAATTGCTGGTGAGGTACGGGAGGCGGTAGGTCGCCTATTTACTACGTCTGAGGTGAACAACTGGGTGGCAGTGGGCTTTGCGATCAACGAGGTTAACCGAAAGTCTGTTTCATGTGTGGTGATAGTAGACAATTTGTGTGGCCATGTCCAGTGAGGAGGAGCGTGCGTCTGAACATCTGATGACGTAGGGCACCGGCGGGAAGATATATCCGTCTTCCTGTTACGAACTGCTCCTACATTAGAGCAGTGCAATATCTGATGCTTCCTTATGAGTTTACCCACTTAATGATGAACCTGTATGCGCTCTTTCGGATTTCGGGAATTCTGTTTCACTACTTGATTATAACTGCTACCTCACATAAGGTAATTTGTGTAAAATGCCTCATCTGTGCCCCCTACCTCAGAGATGACTTGTGGTTAGTGGACAAGAGTTACATCTGGTAGGAGAGTTTCGGGCAAGATAGGCATATCGGGTTTTATATGGCCTGCCAACTTCGTCGTTACTAAGAATTTGTCAGTTATTTTGATACTGAGCTGTGATTTCATTGAGCATACCGATCTGGTTCTTGATTATATAGCTCCCACCTTTTATTTCAAATTCTGCCGAATTGAAAGGATAGCATTTGTTCGTATTGGCGCTCTCAACCGGTCAATAATGCGCAGTCGGGGTCCTCTGACTTTGCCAGTGGTAATTTGGAACATGGCAAGGCTAGGCAACAGTTGAGTATGTTATCCCGATTTCCCGATGTCCTCACTAATAAATTAGACGTCACTACTAAGGTTCGATATAAGATTCGCTTGGTTGACGATATTCCTTTTCGCCAGGCGCCTCAGAGACTTTCCCCACCCAACATGAAGATTTTGCGTTGGTTAATTAATAGCATGTTCCGGGACTTCTCCCCACGCTTCACCAATTTTTCTTGTTGCGATTATCGGCCAGTCGTCGATTATTGGGCACTCAACCAAAAGTTTTCTTGGAATCAGTTTCGTTGCCCGACCATCTGAATTGCTTCACCTGGTTCGCGGGAACCCTTTGGTTCTCTGTACTGGACCTCAATCGAAGTTATCATCAGATACCGCTGACCGAAGATTCCAAACAAGTAACTGCCTTTCTCACCCATTGGAATCTTTACGTATTTAATCGATTCCTTTCGGACTGTCTACGGGCGCGGCCATGTTGTCTCGTCTTTTTGTCCTAGTTCTGGGAGGTCTTAAGTTCAAATCGTTCTGTAATTTATCTTGATGATGTGGTGGCTTACAGTGCCACGTTTTCAGAGCATTTGGACCACCTCGAAGAAGATCTGCTGACTTACGAAGGCCGGGATTAATGTCAATCTTGTATGAGTACTTTGGTCCATCCTTATATATCCTTTCTGGATCACCTGGCTTCGGTTCAAGTTATCAGCATTGATCCGGAGCGGATATATTCCTTGCTTGATGTCCCTCCTCCCCCCCCCCCCCCCTCCCCCGGCTCTACCTCAAGAACAAGAAAGGAGTGGCGAGATTTATTGGAATGGCGAATTTCTTTCTTTCTTTCTTTCGGAAGACTGTTCCTGATTGTGGCCAATCGGCGGTGCCCTTGAATAGCTTGCGCAAGCAAGGTAAGACCTTCCTTTGGGGGAAGAGTCATCAAGCTTCCTTCGAGGTAATTAAAGAAGCTCTTAGCAACCCTCCTGTGTTAGTTATACCGGCTTGATTTCGGCAGGCTCTTTATTATCCAGATCGAAGATTTTCAATTCCGGGATACCGGCAGTACTTCTCTAAGAATATCAGAGGGAGCAGAGTTGCGTCGTCTAAGCTTCGCGCTGCTTATCTCCCACTAAATTAAGTTACTCAGTGTGTAAGTGGGAAGGTTTAGCAGTTCTCTCCGCCTTGGAGAAGATTAAGTTCTACCTAGAGGTTAGGAAATTTATCCTTGTGACTGGTAATCAGGCGTTGTGTGGGTATTGACCCGCCACAGAAACACTGATAGGGTTGCTCGTTGGGCAGTCCGCATCTCCGCGTCTTAAAGTTCATCATTTCAAGTGTCTACACAGCAGCATGGCCGACGCTTTAAGCTGCATATATGAAGTATGCGACTCGCTACAATATGTGGAGGATGGCGGCCAACTTGCGCTGGGTGGCACTGTGGCGACTGAAGTACCTGAAGTCTTTTGCGATCTCAAGAGGAGACAGGAAGAAGATTCTCGTATTTTCCAAATAAAAAACAGGCTTTTAAGTTACGTGCACATGGACGGGGTATTTTTAAAATAAAGTTATTGTGTATCAAAAGGGGAAGGATGACCGCACATTCAAAGTTTGTTTGCTTCAGAAACTGGTTCCCGCTGATTTTAGTTACTCTCATAGCTCCTTAGTGGGCAGTCATCTAGGTTTCCCTAAGACCTTGGCCACAATTACACAACATGTCGTTTGGCCACCTATGTGTAAGGACATACGTCGGTTAGTGGGGTGGGGTTAGCTATGCAAACAAGGGAAACCCAGTTCTGGCTCTGAGCACTATGGGACTTAACATCTGTGGTCATCAGTCCCCTAGAACTTAGAACTACTTACACCTGACTAACCTAAGGACATCACACACATCCATGCCCGAGGCAGGATTCGAACCTGCGACCGTAGCAGTCACGCGGTTCCGGACTGAGCGCCTGGAACCGCTAGACCACCGCGGCCGGCAAACCCAGTTCTAACTCACGCAAGGAGCTTCTCGAGTCTACTCGTGGGAAGGTCTGTTTGTGGACTACATAGGACCCCTTCCACGCACCTAGAGGGAGAACTGTTACATCTTGGTTGTTGATGGCCGGGTTTTACCTTTTTGACTGGTTAGTTCCAAGCGGCAGGGTAACTAGCGGCCAATCTGTACAGCGTCTTTCCAAAATATTCCCGCCCGGAGATACGAGTGGGGGACTATTTTACCTACGGAATATTTTACCCAAGAAGACGTCATCATCATTTAACCATACAATAAAGCTGTACGCCCTGGGGAAAAATTACGGCTGTGGTTTCTCCTTGCACCTACTGTACGGCTATCTGTATCGCTGAGGCAAGCAAGCCTCCCCACCAACGGCAAGTTCAATTGTTCATGAGTGGGGGGAGGGGTCGCTTAAAATATGATCAGTGAATTTTGACTAACTGTAGCAGTTTATTCAGTGAGTGCCAAATGTTTTTAAAATTCTGTAGTTTGCTCTCTAACGAATGGCAATAGGTTCATAATTAACAGCAGCTGTTTGAAGGTCACGAGATTAAAATCTGATTTGTGAATTTTGTCTAATTGTAACTGCTTATTCAGTAACTATTGATTTTTTAAATATTCTGTTCTTTTCTGTCTACTGAATGACAGTAAGTACATAATTAAGAAAAGCCATTTAAAGATCATTTGTTTAAAATCTGATCACGTAATATTGTTTGACTGTTTTTAAAATTATGTACCTTTGTTGGCTACTGAGTGACAGTGGGTTTATAATTAATGGCAGCTTTTATAGGTCACTTAGTTAAAAACTACTGCTCTCTGAATTTTGCTAACAGTAGTTCATTCTTTTCCAAAATCTGTGTTCTTGGTGTGTGGTTAATGGCTGATGCCTCATGGCTGGAGGCAGCTGTTTAAAAGTCATTTTTCTGAAGATTGCTCAGCCAGTTTTACTGTTGATTGTTTTTGAAACTCGTTTGGCTTTAAAAAAGTCAGGTTATATATTGAAGACCATCAACACTGAAGTAGTAATGTGGGGACTCAAGTCCTTCCAATAGGGAGACTTGACCACAAGTCATCCCACCAGAAGTCCTAGTTATCCAGTCACATTAATTTGACTGGACTGTGTATAACAGCTAAACCTTGTGATGATAGTTTCATAGCAACTAAAGTAGTTTCTCGTAGGAGTGGAAGGCGGAGAATCAATGTTCAAGTGTTCACGGATATCAGTGTCGTTGTGGGCTGGTGTATCTACATGTTGAAACCACATCCTCTCGCTGACAATAACAGGTATAACCTCCAACT
Organism: Schistocerca piceifrons; assembly: GCF_021461385.2. Taxonomy (NCBI): domain Eukaryota; kingdom Metazoa; phylum Arthropoda; class Insecta; order Orthoptera; family Acrididae; genus Schistocerca; species Schistocerca piceifrons. Next base: position 464,475,740 of record NC_060140.1, on the reverse strand, counting down.
GTAGCTACATATCAAAAAAGGAACGTGGAGTAATGTACACCATTCAAGTGATAGCAAACAACGTCTTGTTAGTTGGCAGGTAGAATTCCCGCCAGCAAATTGATGGAGAACTGTTAGGTGGTGAGCTGAGCGAGTGTAGTGCTTGGACTTTCATCACTTCCGACAGGGATACTGGGACATTTGAAAATGTAATCTTGGTCTCTTGCGTCATTATATACAAATTTCAACGCTGCAGTTCTGTACTAGATAATCCACTGACAGAACTGAATTGTCAGTTCAGAATCATTTTGCCTCTACTTATAATGGTATAATATACTCATACAGCTGTTCCTTCACCAACACACTCCACGTTGCATTCCACGAGTAAGGTAATGAATGTTTATTGATGAATCTCAGAGATCTGAAAAAAAACTTAAATTCCTTATCAAGAGCTTTGGGCTGTCTTCGTGTTTTATAGTAGGTCTCTGTCCATATCAATAAATTTCTTCTAGTTGTGATGACGCCTGTTGTGAAACTTTCCTTTGTATAGTATTACATTTGAAGGCAGGTCCACCGAAATCGATGCGTCATTTAGTTTACATCTGAGCCATAAGTAGTTTGCAGAAGCTTGTGGAATTTATTTTGCAAGACCTCTAGTCATCTGAAATATTCATTTCCGACCGCTGGTTCCTAATCTAAAAATACTCAGTTTATAATCTTGTACTGTCTTTATAATTGTGGCTTTCAAATCTTGAGACGCGCTGTACGACGTGCTTTCAAATAACAACGGAACTTCTGTTTTTGGAAAAAAAATTACTTATGTGATTCGTTTACCTCAGTGTTATCCCTTTCAAAATAGTGCCTAATACACTTACGCCAGCGCTTTTTCCAATAGGTGAAAAAACTTTGGAGGGTGATATTTTGGATAGCTTTGGGCTCCCTAGCGATGCCTTTTCAACCTCACCTGAGTCAGATAAACCACGACCCTTTATGAGTTTCTACAATTTTTGGAAAAGAAAATAATCGTATGGAGCAACGTCTAGTGACTCTGGAAGCTGCGGCATCGTTATAGTATCGTTTTGGCAAATATTAAAGAACGAGCAAAGAAGTGCGAGTCTGCACATTATCGTAGTGCAAGAAACCGTAAATTGTTTCGTCACAAATTCAGGTGCTTTTTCTTCCGTTGCTTCGAGCAAACGGCATTGAACTTGTAAGTAGCAGACTACGCCTTAATGATTGTTCGACATTTTGGCGCGAACTCAGGTCCCACCGCCATTAGAATCGAGGAGCACACTGAGCAGAACCATCAAATCTGACTTTCGAGATTTTTTCAGTGTGGCGTTTCAGAATATCTTCACCGGGACTACCAAGCCTTAGGTCCGATGTCATATCCGAAAATCCATGTTTCCTCATCTGTTACAACATGGTTCAGTAGTTCTACATCGTTGTTGACTTCATCTAGCAACTCGTGAGCAACTTGTTCTCGCCACCGTTTAGTGTGTTGAAAATTCAACAACACTGGAACATATTTTGCTGACGCAGGTTTCATGCCAAAAACATACGAAAAAATTTCATAGCATGGGTTAGTTATATGTTAACATCATCAGCGAGTTCTCTGGATGTGATTCTGCGATATCTTCACTTTTTCTTTCACTTTTCCATGGTTTCAATTGTTGATGAAGGGCTGTGGCTTCCAGGGTGCTCGTCATACTCAACCTCTTCACAGCCTCCTCCGGACACTTTATACTACACTGAAACCCTTGTTTTACTCATGACAAACTAACCAAAACGATGTTTAACTTTTTTTAAACTTGCTGGAATATATTAACACAATTTTCTGGTTCATTGTTATACGAACTAAAAAATCTCCGATGCTACCAAAACAAGTGTAATCTTGTAGACACCTAACTTCAGACTAAGAATTGTCGTTACTTTTTGAATGCACCTCTCACATGGCCTGCAGTCTTAGGGAGTTCACAGAGACGCAAAGTGATAATGTAGATTTATAAAAAGTGTTGTAATCAACACCAGTGTGCGTACGAGTGTTATGCCATTGCACTCAGTTTCTCTTTCGATGGTAATAATTTCAGGAATCTAACGATGCAAGAAATGAAAGACTAGCATTTCAATATTTTTTATACAAGAACGATTAGAGAAGTTGGACGTGTTCCGGTGGACATTTAGCGACTGGAAAATCGGTGTAGACAAACACGTTATGTGTCGATATAGTATTCCTCTTTAGGAGAGCTTGTGGACATGAGTCAGTAGTAGCTTCACTCCCTTTTCCACTCTTTTGGTTCTTTCCAAAACATCTTAATTAATTCAGTGTGTTTTTTCTTCCTTACCTCTATCCATTTTTCCTTCTTGTTTCTTTTCTTGACACTCTTTCAGTTTTCTTGTTTGTCTTTGTATTTCTGAGCTGTTTTCTCTCCTTAGTTTCTTCTTCCGCGATTTTCAATCGATCCAGGTCTTCCTGCGATTCTTTCATCCAACTGGTCTATAACTTTCTTGCATTTAGAAGGTTGAAAATTTTCTTAGTAAGTCTGGTTTCACCCACCTACAAAGGTGACTGTAGAGCTGTAGGCGTCTTTTCAAAATAAATGGCTCTGAGCACTATGGGACTTAACATCTGAGGTCATCAGTCCCCTAGAACTTAGAACTACTTAAACCTAACTAACCTAAGAACATCACAAACATCCATGCCCGAGGCAGGATTCGAACCTGCGACCGTAGCGGTCACGCGGCTCCAGACTGAAGCGCATAGAACCGCACGGCCACAACGGCCGGCTAGGCGTCTTTTCCTAACTTTTTCTGTGATGTTGTCCTTTTTCCCGTAGAGTTCCTTTGTAGGTCGTCTGAATCATGTTCCATGTGGGAGAGCAAAGCCGTGAAATTTTCGAAGAATCTCCCGTTCTTGTTTCTCGATGTAGCGATTTTTCGTCATCCCTCTAATTTCTGTTATTTCTGTTGCGTGAAGGCTTCTGCTAAAACAACCGTGTTTTAGTTTAGTAGTTTTTCATGGTGAGATAATTATCTCTTTCTGTATTGGAGACTGTGTTTAGTCATGTGGGTTGCAAAGCTCCTCCTAAGCATTTGAAATGAGTGACCTATAAGATTTTTCCATATTATATTCTCGGTGAGAGTTTTCCTATTGATGTGGCGTCCATATACTGAGGTTTTTCGTAAGATTTGGAGTTTGGCTTTACTAGATATTTCATGCAGTCCGTATAGCACTACTTTCGCTTCATCTTCGTTGTTGTTCAACACTGACAGGTCACCTGCAGAGGTCAAACATTTCACAGCGACTATTTCTCCTTACCAGTAAATTTCGATACCTTTAGATAAACAGAAAAAGTGAGCGTGAAATGAGTTCACCGTGACGTTACCGAAAGTATTATTCTCTTCGACTGCACAAATGCTGCTGTGTCTGTCTTCCGCCAGAGGGAGTCCGTTAGCCAGGGAAGAACTCATTTCAGCGCCATATTGTGAATGATGGATTGCGGTAATGCCAGGGGTGTAGGCAGTTCCTTACCGAGTTTAATAGACTCGCAGAGAAAGCTGTATTCCTTCATCTGGGACTGTGGGGTACGTTGCCGCGACTGGCTGGTTAGAATATAAACGTAGGCTTGACGCCGAACAATAGCCCCATCCACTTGGTATGCTGAGAAGACGCTGCTGCGTTAAGTACCCTGCTAACATTAAATTCATTGCCGAGCAGATGGCACACAGCAGGTACCTGTGAGCTGATGCCGTTGAGGTGAGTTCAACGCCCGGCTAGGCGACGAACTCGCCCTACAGATTGCCGTGTTGTGTAGGATTGATGGGAAGATAACTTACTGGTTGTAGTTCCCCGTTAACAGAGTTCACAATTTCAGCATTCTTCTGTATTTCTTTGTATATAACGAAAAGAATGCCTCCCGTGCATCCAGTCTGTAGACTTTTTTCGCTTTTTCGTCATTTCCACGTGTTTGTCAAAATACGGTTTCTGACAGGACGGGAACTAGTCTGGTGAAGTTTCTTATCGTGAATGAGCGTGAAGCTTGGAGAAATCGGATTCTTTTCCATTAGGTTTACGTTGCAGGTAGAAGAGAACCAAACTAACGTCAACATACGAATGACTCAACAAGTATGTAAATCAGGATCACTCGTTTCACAGATGATGTAACCAATCACTGAAAATGTGTTCTCGCTGAGAAATAAAGTAACTGCTACGTAGAAAATGTCGGGGGATCAGAGAACACATTCAATAACCTGCTTCACCCAAACATTATTTATCAGCGTTTATTCCCGCATGTGTGAATATCATCTGTTTCGCAGTTCCTTTCTGAAGAAACTGTGCGTGTTAGTTAACAGACGCAGATTATATCCCAGTCCTTTTCAATGATTATTTGTAAGTTTCTAAACATACTTAATGTTTCTTTCTTCTAGAGCACATGTGCTTCAGATACACATGGGAAACTAAACGGGACTCACATTTTAGGTCTACTACGTAGCATCTTTTGCTACTACTACGCATAGTTTCTGTAGGACATTCTAAACGTAATGTAAATGGATTTCAGTTTTAGAGCCACCTGTATCTCGTCTTAAATTCACGTTACAGTAAGAGTGATTCAGATTCATTATACTTAATTGATCAAATTGGGTTGAGACAGTACTATAGTGGGTCCTATTTAGTATTAACTATTCAGTATTCATCATTTACATCTAGAGCTTTATCAGTAAACTTTTTAGGACATATTGGACTATATGTTTTTGTACACGAAAATATTACCTTACTGAAAGCGAGATATAATACGCTACCTTCATTCTGCGATTAATACGTCATATTTGTCCTCGTAGCTTGACTTGACCTTGTGAGTGCTTGCAGCAGTGTTATATGTATAACGTTGCTGCAGCCATGTGAAGGCCTTCAGATAGCACCTCTAGTAATTTGTAACCTTCTGCAAGGAACAGCATCCCAAAAAAGAAACAGTTAAATACCTAAGATTGAGGAAAAAGTACACTGTAGAATTACACAGTGAAGAGTTGAGGATCGGTAGAACTGACTGAAAAACAGCTCACCATGACCCAAAAGTTATCTGTCCACTAGCCGCACTAATTAGTAGCCAATCAGCTGGATGTTGTACCTGCGCGGGAGTTTATAAAATGTAGCACAGGATTTGGGCAGAGTGGAGTTTCGCTGAGGCTGTGCAACCTTAGGCTTATCAGCTTTATGGTCTAGCAGTAAACAAAAAAAACAAAAACAAAAAAAACTGGCTTCTGTTCATTAACAGCTCTACAAAGGAGCACTAAAATAAAGCCAGACAACACAGTGACTCGCTACAATTATTCACAACGTATTATTACAAACACCTGACCTCCTCAGACAACAAAACCACACTGAACGGGAACTGCTATCTCGATTACAAGAAAATGCAGATAAACCAAGACACAATAACAGAAAACGCTGGTAAGCAAAAGACAATAACTCATTGCTACTGCACATTCCGTGACCAACAGCTTCGTCATATTTACGATTTCACAATCATAATGTAACACTGTGCCACCATGATCACGCTGTGCAGAAATAGCTTGACAACAGTGTTGGCATATTCACATTTCTTACGGCCCTGTTGCCCTTTCATACAACAACAAACTGAATCAGACTGATTTGTCATACCCCAGCACGCATCGTCACAGTGTAATGTATTCTGCCGAACTGACAATTGCTACAGCTTACCAATAGAAAGTATGGCTCACGAAATCACGTGTCACTTTGTGCTCTGCAGTGTCTTGGCTTAAACAATTTCACAGTTCCTCCTCAATAACTACGAGCTGCCATCTTCTCACGGACACCGACAAGAGAACACCGTCTGCTACCCCAGTTCAACGATATCCGTCTTACTGGTCACACCTCGTGCAGACTGTTGCAGTACAGTGTTTCTGCATTCATTTTGCTTGCGGTCACATGGCGCTTTCCTCTTCAGAATTAGTTTTTTTGGTGGCTGCCCACCGTTTCTAGGCGTGCTCTGCCTCTTTCAGAGGTTGACTGTAGCCAAACCCTAGCCAGCCACATCAATGGAAGGCAAGTTCCTCTAGCACGCCAACAAGGCCCCGTCGCCGCCTCACAAGTTGTGACCGCTGTTGGCGATCTAGATAGCCGCCACTGCCAACAGAGGTCTCTGGCGCTGGTACAAGACTGTTTGGCCACCCCCACTCCGTGCTGGTGATTCCCGATATTACTGGTAACTGCTTAATGCACCACAAAAACCAATGACCTTTATGTACTCCTGACATTCTTATCAGGGGGAGATACGCAGATTGTAAATTTTTTTTTTTTTTTAGAAATACTTCAGAGCCATGATCGCATTTAAATTTTTATTTTGAGTTGATGACCAGTTTAAACAGTACTTTTCTGTCATCTTCGGATCTGCAATACGATTTTGGCACACATTTCCTTTATAAACGTATTTTCTTTGCCAATAGTAAAGAAATACATAAATATAATATTTTACCTACAGGTGCTGTACCTCACAAGATATTTTGACAACGCTGAAAATTTAAATAGTCCGGAAACGTAACCTCTACCAGCATGTAGAACACAACCAATCAACATGTCATTAATAAAAATAACATTTAGCATCATGTTGCCATGATTACGTGCGACCACACACGCTCTCGTCTGGAACTGTACTGAGGTCGGGTGCCGTGACAGGCAAACAAGCTACCTCTTATGTCCGATAGCTGGTAGCGCGCTAAGAGTTGTTACTGTTCGCATTTATATTACATAAATTATAGAATTCACTTGTAACAAATTTGTACAGAAATTAAAGCAGTCCAATTCTGAAGTTAAAGCAAATTACAGCCATATTATAAAGATTACACAGCAGTAATAACAGTCAATATACAAGCTTACATAATGGTGCATTATCGTCATACAAGTCACATGCCTCTAAAAAAAATTTATTATTCTGAAACGTACATATCAAATTTATTGCATTTAAAAGTATCCCACAAAAGCTTTTTTCTTATTTTTTTTATTTTTATATTTTATTGTCACTGTACGTCGCAAGTTCTGTGCGAAATTTTTTAAAAGTGTAAATGACCACTGTAGTACAAGGCAGGCAGCATTTATTCCCATAATTTCTTAGTTTTATTTCTATATTTTTAAATTCTACCTTACTTCTGAAGTACTCCTTCAGTTATTACAGAGCATGACCCAGGGTTCCACGGTTACCCACAATGCCTTGTGAAAATAGGTAGGAAGAAAATGAATAGTTTACATTACATGCTGTGCAGATACGAATGTAGGAAAACAATGCGGAACAATAAAAAAATACAGAGTAGTTACAGTTTGTCTCTTCCTTACGCTTCACATTAGGTGCGATACGACCTCTGCAGCGGCAATATGTTTCGTTGTCTCTACAGATTGATGTTGTGTGCAATTCACATTTTACACATACATGCACATACAGGGTGACAACTGCTGAACCATATGAAATAAAGTCGTCACAACTTCTGAACGGTTTCCTTTAGGATGTTCAAACTGCACGGTTGGCCGCGGGGCACGATGGGAATTAGTATGGTTTGGTTTAGCGGCGAAGCCCACTTTCATTTGTATGGGATCGTCAGCAAGCAATATTGTCGCATTTGGGGGACTGAGAACCCGCATTTCGTGATCAAGAAGTCTCTTAACCCTCAACGGGCGACTGTGTGATGTACAATGTCCAGTCACGGAATAATGGGTGCTATGTTCCTTGATGGCACGGTGACTACCGAACGGTACGTGAAGGTTTTGGAAGATGATTTCATCCTCATTATCCAAAGTGACCCTGATGTCGACAGTATGTAGTTCACGCAAGACGGAGCTCGACCTCATCGAATTAGGAGTGTGTTTGATGTCCTGGAGGAGCACTTTGGAGACCGCACTGTGGCTCCGGGTACCCAGAGGCCACTGGCATGGGTCCCGATTGGCCACCATATCCTCCGGATCTGATTACATCCGACTCTTTTTTGGGGGCTATATTGAAGACATGGTGTACAGCAATAACTCCAAAACCATTCCTGAACTGAAAATAGCCATTCAGGAGATCATCAACGGCCTCAATCTTCCGACACTTCAGCGGGTCGCTATTTGTTTGGGCCACATCATCACCGATGGTTGCAGGCTGATCGAACATGTCATAACATAAATCCGAATATCTGTAGTGACCTTTACATGTTGAATAAAGTATGTGCACTCCATAGTTTGTAACTAATTTACGTTTTTTCAAATAGTTCAATAATTGTCATCCTGATGTACTCAGCAAGCCACTGTGCTATGTGTGGCTGAGAGTACATAGTAGGTCAGTTCAGTCTCCTCTCCCCCGTCTTCTGTTCCATTCACGGATGCTAAACGGTATCCCTCAATACGGATCCGACTTTTTGTAACTGTAGCGCCATTGTCACTCTGCGGGCTATATGTTGGCGGTACTAGCAGAGTTTTCGACTCATTTTGGAAGATGCACCCCTCGGAATTTTCTCGCCGCAATGCACATCGTCTGTTGCACAGCCCCCAGATCAGCTTGTTGAGCATTTTTGCGACGCTCTTGGAGTCCGAAAATAAACGCGACAAATCGCATAACTCTTCTCCGAATATATGGTGTTCATTTGAACTAAAGGCACTGAAATATCTAGAAAACTACACATCGAATCGCAAAGAGTTGCAATTCTAATTTGTATGTCTCGCAGGACACATTCAATGACACCACATTCGACCCTCCACCCCACCCCGTTTGTGAATGGTGGGGGGGGGGGGGGGGGGGTCAACCTTTTTATTGCAGATTACGATTCTACAACAAAGTCTACATACGTTTTGTCTGAAGCATTTTCTGCGTTTCGCCACAGATGGCCCTGTAATCGGAGGCATGGAAATAGGGTACACAACTGTAATTTACAACATATTACTCAATGGCCCTTGAATATCCAATGTCACATGGGACGCCACCTCTTTGCTGCGAGGGTAGGACAGGCCAGTAGTTCATAAATTCTAATTGGAAACCCCATTCCCAACGTTGTATTCCTCCGACACGTCGAACAGGGGAATATTCGACGCGCCAACATAGCCGTGCTGCGAACTACGACGTATCATAACAGGCATTAAACTGCGACCGTAGCTCACGTATCGCGCAGACATAGAACAGATAGCGGATCTAAACGTTACAATACTTCGGCAGAGTATATTGCCTGCACACCTACCTATCACTTGGCGATCAGACGCGCAAGAGGACGATGAAAGTTGCAACCACATAATAAGAAACTGAAATGATCGTGATTTACGTAGAATGTAGGAGAAACGTAGAGGCTGCTTTTACAAGGTTGTGAACACCTTTATGTCTGATGGCAGCGTGTAGACTGGCAAAAGGAAACGAAGGAAAGGTGTTACAGGACGTCACCAAGTGCAAACGACCCCCATGTTTTTTGTCGAAGTGCTGTTTTCGATGAGTTTATAATCACAGACCATGATAGAGTTAACCATGGTTAACCAGCATAAAATTCATTGCTGGAGTGTAGACAATCCCCACTGGTTACGGCAAGTTGATAGTCAATGTCCTTGATCGGTTGACGTATGGTTTGTCATCGTGGGGACTGACTCATTAGTCCGTATTTTATCAACGGTACGTTGAATGAACGCAGATATCGAAAGTTTTTGAAACAGGAACTACCGGTACTAATACATGACGTTGCCCTGGACGTTCGACAACGTATGTGATTTCAGCATGACTGTTGCCCAGCGCATTACGCAACTGAAGCAGGGGACGTAACAGACCGTGTTTACACAGGTCGGTGGATCGGCAGAGGTGGCCGTATTAATTGTGCCGCTAGGTCGTTGGATTTGACGTCGCCGGCATTGTTTCTTTGCGGATATTTAAAAGATAACGCGTACCAGCGAGTGCCAACAAGCCGTGAAGACATGGTCGACCGCATCAGAAATGTTGGAGCGATCGGTACTACAGAACAACATCTGGATAATACACCATCCTACATATGTACTATGAAAATAGGAAATCTAAGGGCTTTGAAGCACAAATTGTTGCAACGTCTTGCCTTTTCGCTATACTTGGCATCCACTCAATTCCTCCTATACCTGTATCTAAAAAACTTGTTTTTGGCAAACGTTTTGAGTCCAACATAGGTTCATTGTCGTCTTCAGTCCGAAGACTGGTTTGATGCAAGCTCTCCATGCAACTCTTGTTATATGCAAGAGTATTGATCTCTGCATAACTGTATTTACTTTACCACACTTACCGTAGTCAGGTCTTAGTGCCCCCCCTCCTTTACAATTCGCCTCCCTCTCTCTCAATTTCACCCCATACACTTACGTCCAATTGCCTCAGGATATTTCCTGCCAAGTGACCAATTTTTTAATCAAGTAATGGCATAATTTCTTTTCTCTCCAGCTAAATTCTGAACTTACCTCCTCATTAGTTATGCAACCTCTTCATCTTATTGAAAGGGTGCCTTGTGGCGAGATGAAATTAATCCCCTGATCTTCGTAAAATCTGTATCCTAATGTTGTAGAGACACACACCACGCTCAAGAATTATGATTCTACCTACTCTGCCCAAGCATATCTGAATGCAAAAGAATGTTAAAGAACAAATGAATCCAACCTTCAAATATTATGACAATACGTGGCTCTTCAAATACATGACAAGTGAAACAAGTTTCTGTGAATAATTAGATGGCGAAGTTGAGTTGGAAGCTTTCCAAATCATTAAGTTCTCTTGCCTCTGTTTTGAGTGGGCTGATTATCCTAAAAGGTTGCTAATCCACTGACTTGGGGAATAGTGATCGAGTAATATAATTCATCCACAGATCCCCACATGTAAGTTAGATCCACTGTGGACTCAGGGTGGGGAGGTGTGGCTTTGAGGGCGTCAAAAATAGCTTGACTGACCTCTACTTTGCCGGAGTTGCCAAATACTTCACTAAACGCCGTGCTCGATACGTGTGGAGTCAGCTATCAGCAATGGGCCGCATCGCAGGCTGCGTCAGGACTGTTGACCTCCGCGGCGAGCTGCGGCCGTGGACAAAGTTCCGGCAAGCCTCGATGTCGAAACAGAATTATGTTGACCAGTGGTCCGGTCCGGCACTTACAAAAATGTGCCTGGGCTACTCAGACAGTGAAAATTCTTAACCAGACGTCTGGTCTGTACTCCACATCTCTCTCCGGAATAAAGATCTGTGACAGAATTCATTTCTCTACACAAATTACGAAAAATTAAGATGCGCCAACCCCACAAAGCCGGATGGATGCTAATAATGGCCCTTCGAGGATCTTAAAGTCAGTCAACCGGATACGAACTGCCGCACAACCGCGCCTCCTAAGTACCACCAAAAATCCTACTGCAAATGAGAGGCTTGCAAGCGTCGCCGACTGTCTGCCAGTCAGCTTGCTCTTTTAAAGTGCGTACTTGAAGACCGTGCTGTGGGAAGAATAGCCGACATAGCAAAATACTGCGCCAGCGTGAGGCGATGGTTTGAAGGACAGTCTGCTATCACCGAGTCACGATTCTGAGAAAACCAGTGTAATGTCTAACCGCCCTAGCACAGGGGCCACGGCGTTGTGCTGACAGATTCCATGCTGTCTCGGGGCGCCAGTCTCCGATTGTAAGCCAATTAGTGCAGCACGTTGTCGGTATACTCAGCGGTCTATGCAAGCCTCGTTGCCTTTCATCCGGCCTAGAGACAGGTGGTGGCGTCGGTCTGCTGAGGACACCTTTGCTACAGAACGCTTCCGACGCGGCCATTGTCACCTGAGCTCGACCTTCCTGGAACTCGGCAGAGGAAGCCCCACAGAACTCCTCTGTCCTGGGCACCTATCCCACACATTATATCCACCAGCGGACCTTGGAAAACGTGGCAAATGGAGTAAGGCCCATAAGCTGATTTAACTAAAGCCCCTGATACTCAGGCACCTTCCTATTGACACCATCTCAGAGGGAAATTAAAGAGAATAAATGAGACAGGAAAAATGGTTTGGCATAATATTCAGCTTTCCAGCATTCACCTATAATATAACGTTTAAAAGCTTCTCTTCTCGTCTGAACTGTTTATCGTTGATGTCCCACTTCCATATAAGGGCAAATTGCAAACAATAGCCGTCCGCTGTGGCCGAGCGGTTCTAGGCGTTTCAGTCCGGAACCTCACTGCTGCTACGGTCGCAGCTTCGAAAAAAAAAAAATGGTTCAAATGCCTCTCAGCACTATGGGACTTAACTTCTGAGGTCTCAGTCCCCTAGAACTTAGAACTACCTAAACCTAACTAACCTAAGGACACCACACAGACACCGACGCCCGAGGCAGGATTCTAACCTGCGACCGTAACGGTCGAGCGGTTCCAGACTGTAGCGCCTAGAACCGCTCGGCCACTCCGGCCGGCCGCAGGTTCGAATCCTGTCTCGGGCATGGATGTGTGTGCTGTCCCTAAGTTAGTTAGGTTTAAGTAGTTCTAACTCTAGGGGACTGATGACATTAAATGTTAAGTCCCATAGTGCTTAGAGCCATTTGAACCATTTTTTGAATCGAAACAATTCCTTCACAAAACACTTCCTAGCACTCAAATTTTTATTCAAGTTAATAAACATCTCTTTTTCAGGAGTTTTGCATCCATTTTATCTGCACTATCAGTAATCACTTTGCTGCTCAAACAATAAGACTCAAACACTACTTTTAGTGTCTCATTTCCTAATCTAATTGGCCAAACATTGCCTTATTTAATCGTATTGCATTCCATTACCCTTCTTTAGTTTTGGTCCAAGCTACTTTAGGCCAACTGTAGATAGATACCGTTTGGACCTCCCAGAGTCACACTTCAGAGAGCCAGTGCAGTCACTGCGAAAACGTTGGTTAAAGTGCATACACTAAAGGGGGACTACTTCGAAAAACAAATGTGCATGTGAAGTGAAAGCTATACGCACTGGCAGGATGAGAACATTCCTCGGCAGCCTCAGACAGTTTGATTATTTTTACACCGTACAGAATGCATACGAAAGCTTGAGCTGAACAAAGGGTGGAGGGTAATGGCGCCTGCGGCGGGAGATTCGCACCCGAGTGCAAGATGTTGCGGCGCACAGTGGCAGGCGAGGCGCCACCCACATCGGCGGTGATTGATGTCGGCGCGCTAATGGCGGAGACCGCCACGGGAGACAGCGCCAGCCACCACTGACAGCAATTACTTTTAATTACGGCGACCCGCGGCTGACCGCGACGCCGCGCCTCGGCCGCTGGCTGGCAGAGGGCACTCGCGCCTCCCTGCTGTCGCTGTCGCTGGATCGTCACAAGAACAGCTCCGACAGGTGATTCGACACGGAGTGTACGTGAATGGGCGAGTGTTCGTAACATGAGCGCCGGATAGCACCGGTGTCTTCAATCACAGCCCCTCAGGCATTGAAAAATTCGGTTCTACAGTCTGATTCTCATTCAGCATAGTAATAGGTAGTCCTAAAGTTTTAATTATCAGCTTGAAAAAATAAAGTTGCGTAATTATTATTTTTTTTTTTTTTTTTTTTACAGGTGCATGACTGGAGGCCTGGTAGGTGAAGGTGGGGAAAAGTGACAAGGCGGGAAAAATGGACACTGAATGTACTGGGAGTTCAGAAATTTCCATTACAGGGTTTCAGGATTTGTAGAGCGTAGTGAGTACGTTTGGTTCAAATGGCTCTGAGCACTATGGGACGTAACATCTGAGGTCATTAGCCCCCTAAAACTTAGAACTATTTAAACCTAACTAACCTCAGGACGTCACATACATCCATGCCCGAGGCAGGATTCGAACCTGCAACCGTAGCGGGCGCGCGGTTCCAGACTGACGCGCCTAGAACCGCTCGGCCACAACGGCCGGCGTTCCAGTGCTATAATCGTTCGAAACCATACTGGTAATACGACCAGTTTTACGATTAATTTATTAGGTGTAAACCAGTATGCCGCTTCTTCCACAAATCCACTTATTTCATGACCAAATAAACAGAACGAAAGAAAGGAAACTTACTCAGTATTCTCAAACAACTTAATTAACAGATCGGGTGCGCGGCATCTCCTTGGAGCGCCACAGGCACGTCTGCTGACGGTGAAGGTATCCCTTTATGTAAGCCTTGGTTTAACTGTCCGGAAGAGGGTATGCGATGGAGTCGGACGTTGTGCATAACGGTCTTGTTAAAGGCCACGAGCAGCTCTTCCATTATTGTGAACTTCGCCATACAGATGAATCATGTCAGTGTATTCTGCAAACGTGTACTCAACCATGTTATTTTAAAATTCACAGAAACGTGAATGAGGCTCGAATCAGGTCAGAGAAGTAGGACACAAGCCAAATGACATCAGCCGATCCGACGTAAGCACCCACCGCCATGACTACCCTGTTGCATACCTACCCAGCAAATATGTTTTCAAATGGCTGCAGCACGGAAACGGTACGTTTTCGGGCATGTGTTCCTATTGAAAATATAGAGATATACCCACTCCCCTCTACAGGTCCTAGAAGTTTGTAACGGTAATTTCCGAACACCCTGTATTTGGTAATGAACGATGCTGCTGCCCGCCAAGAAGTGGTCAGACTATTTCTAATATACACCACCACTGTTGTCAGTGAGTTTGTTATTGTTTAGTAAAAGTTTTTTTTTATTTTCAATCGTCTGATGTTAGTTATTTATGTATTATTCTTGTTACCTCACTTAAACATACATTGATCATAAAATTACCAAATATGCAGCAACCAGTCGCAAAATCATGTTTTGTTTATTCACTTTTGCATATCGGTTTCAACTGATTAACAGCCATCATTGGTGTTTTCAAGCAATATGCGCCCTGAGCAGTAACACTGTCTTAAGCAGAGGCCAACCATAAAGTGCTCAGGGCGCATATTTGTTGAAAGCACCGATGATGGCTGTTAATCAGTTGAAACCGATATGCAAAAGTGAATAAATAAAACATGATTTTGCGACTGGTTGCTGCATATTTGGTAATTTTATGGTTTACGGTCGCTGCACAACTTGGGAACCACATAGAGCCCACCATTCATACACTTATCACTCATAACATTACGACCTGGTAACCGGTCTCTCTGCAATTGGCATGGATAATAGTGGTGACGCATGGTGGCATGATAGGTCGCTGAAGGAACGGGACGACGTCTGCACACACATGTAACCAAATCCCCGTAAATTCCGGAGAGGGAGCGATAAGCTCTGACGCCACATTCAGTCACCTTCCACATGTCTTCGATCGCATTCAGATTTGGCAAGTTGGGGCCTAGCACGTACGTCGGAACTAAAAAATGGCTCTGAGCACTATGGGACTAAACTGCTGAGGTCATCACTCCCCTAGAACTTAGAACTACTTAAACCTACCTAACCTAAGGACATCACACACATCCATGCCCGAGGCAGGATTCGAACCTGCGACCGTAGCGGTCGCGCAGTTCCAGACTGTAGCGCCTACAACCGCTCGGCCACTCTGGCCGGCTAAGTCGGAACTCGCCACTGTGTCATAGTGCCTTATCTTCTTGAAAAATGCCACTGGCATCGGGAATCATGATCGTCATGACGGGGTGTACGGGATCTGCGACCAGTCTACGATACTCCTTGGTCTTGCACGAGCTCCAGTGGACCTATAGATGTTCACTTGAATGTTCCCCAGAGCATAATGGGGACGCGCCGACTTGTCTACATCCCGCAGTGCAGGTGTCAAGGAGCTGTTCTCCTAGAAGAAGACAGTTTAAAAAAAAAATTATTGAATGTCATGTAATATTTTGTCTAATGTAATATCTTGTATAGACACCTTTTATTAACCTGACACGTTCCACATCATTACGAAGTGTCGTATTTATGGTCTATGGAACAAGTACTAATCTAATCTAATCTAATCTTCTGAAGGAGCTATCGTGATTCATTACATCATACAACGCCCTGCCACCGCGCCAACGTGCAGAGCCAATGGTCACGTGCCCATTTCGGTCGTAGCTGCCGATGTCATGGTCTTAACACTAGCACACGCAAGGGTCGTCGGCTGTGGAGGCCCATCGTTGAGAGTGTTGGGTGCACTGCGTTTTCAGACACACTTTTACTCTGCCCAGCATTGAAGTCTGATGTTAGTACCGCTACAGTTCGCCGCCTGTCCTGCTTTTCTAGTCTGTCCAGCCTACGACGTCCGACATCTCTAATGAAAGGTGGCCCCCCAACCCACGACATCTGGAGGTGGTTTCACTTTGGTTTCTCCTCCTGTTGAAGACACTCACCACAGCACTCCACGAACACAGGACAAGTCGGGGCCGATCACCTCAGTAGTTTGGTCTCGTAGGAACTTACAGCCATGACAAGTCATGCAGTTATCGAGATGCTAGTGCCGAATCTCCGGGCCACCATAATCTGCCCTCGGTCAAACTCGGACAGATCGCGCGCCTTCCCCATTCTGTACACAGACTGCAGGTTCACTGATACTACATGCACCGTACGTGTGTTACCAACAGTGAGGTGACACTGCTATCGCCTGGACGGCTTTATATCGACAGTGGGTCGGTGGTCATAATTTTATGACTGATCAGAGCAGATTATAACTTTTTTCAATATCAGTGTTTAAACAAAGTTTTTCGCTTGCAAATGTAGTTCCTTGTTTCTTTCGGTCTGATAGTTTATCTTTGAAACATTAACGCCAACGTGCCCTCTGATCGGTAGAAATTGCCACACTACTGCATCACAGCAAAACTATAATTAAGTGTAGCAATTAAACTTTGTCACAACCGGCTGGGACGTTGGTATGTGGAACGAGTTCGCCGGTACATAACAACCCGAACCCACACCGTGCTTAGATTGGTAAATTGCAGGAGGCAGTCAAAAGGAAACGAGAGAGGTGGAAAAAAGTGAGTAAACTGTTTATTATTTCAAAAGTAAGTACTCTGTTAAAACATATACCACTCTGTCATAAAACACGGTCAACGTCTTCGTCGAAAAATATTTGCCGTTGCCTACGGAACCATGAAAACTCAGCAGTGTACCTTTTTCTCCGAAGCAAACCGCTGACAAAAAGCCTTTTTATAAGCTCCATAAATATGGAAATCGCACTTCGTTGCACTACAACTGTCCTAAATTATTTTTATATACCTTCCTACAAATATGACCATCTCTACAACGCACGTTCACGAATTCATGTTACTTCTGTATTAAAAGCAGACAGGTACGATTCGCACAAGACCGGGAGTTGTCAGTACAGGAAGACAAACAATATAACTTTCTCCCGTCTCACATCCTCTAATCCACAGCCGCCCCCATACTAACTCATCTGCCATGAAATAAACGGCCAACTTCACTTCCCTCCCGTCCGAATTCATCAACGTCAATTAAATTGAAGCACATGGTAAGACATTACTGTCTCTGTAACCGTTTTTGTTTATTACTGAGCAAGAAAACGACACACTTAAGAAGGTCTCGATGTTGGTTGAGATTTCTGGATTCGGCTTTTAGTTACTACATGCATATTATTAGAGAATACGGCAGACCGCACGCGTACTTGATTCAGGCCACAAGCGGCCCACTGGCTTGATGAGCACTGCTCTGGATTCACACCAAGCCATAAGGAAAGAACAGTAGCAGCTTATCTCGGATGACTGAGCAGAGTAAAACGGATAGGAGCGACGTGTGGTTGTCGAAATCAGTTCAAATATATAGCTCGCTGTCACGAGATTAATACTACAGCCACTCCCAGTACCAATTCCAAAATTAAGCGCTCCTTCTCTTATATCGAAAGGCAGCTGAATTATCAGGCCGCATCTTGCGGTGTACAAACAACGTTCAAACGGCCTTTACCGGATCAGCGCTGCCAATCTGCACAACTCACAATAACATGCACTTCATACGTAAAACTGCTCAGCGCCGGCTAACTCATAAGAACAATATCTGCACTACATGGCAATGCCACTGCGGACTGCCCGTGTCTCACCACAGCAGTTTGACTGCCTCAGTACAACTGTCACCTTATTACTTGCAGCTTTCCTTCATTCGAATTAGACGTGCTCATGTTGTATGACCACGTCCTAATCATTCATCGGCCGAGTTAAAATGGTTCAAATGACTCTGAGCACTATGGGACTTAACATCTATGGTCATCAGTCCCCTAGAACTTAGAACTACTTAAACATATCTAACCTAAGGACATCACACAACACTCGGCCGAGTTACAGGCCCTGAAGACCATCAGTGAAAAGTAAGTTCTTCCTATGTGGCAGAGGGATATCGAAATCGACCTACAAGCGATCGGAAAATATAGCAAAGAGCTCTCCCGTAGTCAATACAAAAGATACATGATGGAAGTGTGGCTGAATCAACAGGCGCCTTTCAAACATCTTTGCATAATGTTACTTATGCACGACATATTTATTCATTTCCTAATATAGACACAAAGTCTAATTTGGTCTCCTTGAGTGAATGTGATCTCATGTCACAGGTCACACCGGTCAGGTGACGTGAGGAGTCAATAGCCGCAAACCAGGTAGGGAGAGGGCAGAGCCGCCGTTCCTGCGGCCTAACCCGGACCACTCCACTCGTCCTTCTCTTTCCTGGGAAGAGAGCAGTCTTACTGCATGCGACCGTGTAAATTAATTGAGCATTGAAGTGCAATGCGAACTTGTCCAGTATCCATCCGTGATGCACCATAGGCGGTCCGTCACGTAAAGTGGAGCACCTCCATGCCCACACCGGCGCGATGGCCAGCATGGAAGATCTACTGCCGTCTCTGCACATTGGTTAGTTTTCACTAACTGAGGTCTCGCAAGCTGCGGCTACTGCGACGTTTGCGTACGTCTGGATATCACGTAAAGTGGATTGCGAAAGCTATTTCTTGCTTGAACGTGCATATGAAATAACATCAAAAGTAGAGACTGTAATATGTAATACTTGTATTTTCCTTTTCTGTGTGTAGGCCCTACCTCCACTGAAACCAAGCGAGATGGCGCAGTGGCTAGCACACTGGACTCGCATTCGGGGCGAGGGTGGGGGGGGGGACGGTTTAATCCTGCATCCGGCCATCCTGATTTAGGTTTTCTTGATTTCCCTAAATCGCACCAGGCAAATCCGGGATGGTTCTTTTGAAAGGGCACGGCCGACTTCCTTCCACGTCCTTCCCTAATCCGATGAGTCCGATGACCTCGTTGACTGGTCTCCTTCCCCAAACAACCCTACTCTGAAGCGTCGTTCCTTGCCACCTCTGTAGCCTAATATCCGTATTTGGGTTTAACAGTCCTTCAAAACGTTATAAATATGAGGGTGTTGATCGTGGAATTTCTCATGTGGCTTAATAAAAAATGATATATCATTAAAGGTATTTGTCTTCTCCGTCTGTCTCCCTCGCATTCTACGCTCTATTGGTTTTTTCTATCAATATGAAGACAGTCAATAGATCGAACTGTGATGGAGAACTATTACACGAAAATATTGAAAGGGTTCAAGCAGGAATCTACCATATTCCAGAAATGATCAGTGACGCGTTTGAACAATTTTATGCTTATACAGCAAAACTATTTTTATCCGATATCACTTAACTTCTTTCAAAAATATTTGTCATAGTGGTAGAGAAATGTAGTTTTTGCCAACGCTCGATACCTAAATAATAAACAGGAAGCTGTAAATGTTCCAGGTGAGATAGACATCAAACTTTATCTGAGTTTCGTCATAATTTCAGTAAAAATTTGATTCTCTCATATTATTTTCCTTATAAGCGATATGCATTGCAGTTTCATAGATTGTTTTATAAACGTTTATAATAATCAAGTTAGTCGGTAGTCACCTGTCTCTGTAGAAGCTTTTTCCCACAGTGAAAAAAAGATGTTATGCTTATTTATGTTTTTCATTGAATTTACGTTTCCCTACTAAGAAATGGATGTACACTAATAATATTTTTCGCACAATGGAACTAAACTGGAGGGCAACAAAAAGACAAATTCAGACATGAAAAATAAGAGCCACCCTAATGCTGCAATAAACAGATTCAAAACGCCGTTAAGTACAATCTAAGGAAACAGACGTCTTAAGCCAAGTCTTTGAAGAACATCTGAAGGAGGCGAGTAAACTGAAAGAGTAAATGGGAAGAACATGTCGTCCAAGACACAGTGATCATTTAAAATATACTCACGGCATCATAAAACGCTTGCTGGTGCGGAAAACAATCTGAGCTGTGGAGACACATTGTACCAGTGGTGTTCAATAAGTAATGCAACACATATTTCTCTCGGCCAATATCGGCTAAGAAAATGCAGAATTTGGAACATCGTGGAATATTCCCGCTTCAGACCCTATAGTTCCACGAAATTCCGATTGGTGACGACACTACTACATGTAACCTTCAAAACGGTGTCCGTAACAGAGGTGCGTTCCAAGCAGAGAGCTGCCAGAGCAGTGTCAGAGTTACACTTTTGCCGCCAGTAGCCCGTTCAAAGGTCGCCCCTACCGACCTCTAAAATTCTGTACCATACTTCATAATTATATTAATTACAATGAATGGTACCTTTATGATTTGTGCCCTGTTGTCCTAATTCTACCACGTATTCCCGTAATTAGTATGATTGTTAACTAGGGGCTCGACGTGTCAGTTCATAGATCATTTTTACAACCAAACGATTTAGTTAACATCGCACAAGGGTGTATTTCTAAGCTAATAATGTACATTCGGCAAACGTAATTATTTACTTTCTATTACTCTTGCTTACAGTTTAAAAAAATACATTCAGTTACCTGGTAAAATCCGTCTGAGACGATGAACTTCACGTAATTAAGTTATGAAAGTTTTACAGTACCTTTTTGCGCGACTTTCTATTCGCAAAATCACCAATTATATCGTCGTACGAAATTTTGTTCATTTGTTCTGAATCTCTGCACAAAAGACGTAATGCGTTTAGTTTTTATTGGCTAAGATGATTTCTCACCCGAACTTCCAGCACGCTGGAATAGTTATAGGTCAGAAACTTCTGTTAATGAGTACAATGACAAACCAGCCAAAGTTGCAAATTTGTCTTTTTTTATTCTCTCGATGACTAGTTTCAGGTCGGGACCGTTTTCAGATCATCTTGTCTGTAAGCGATGTAACTGATCGTTTGCACATTTTTAACATGGTTTTAGAATTTTCCGAAATTCCAGTTTGACCATCTCTTTCAATCATTTGAAAATGAGCTTCGGCTCGAAACCAGTTCTAGACTGAATAACAAAAGTGAAATTTGCAATTTTGGTTTTTAGTTGTACTAATTTTTCAGCCGTTTTAAGCAAGAAACGCTTCTCTCACCAGGGCAATTTGTCGCTGGTGTACACAGACCAATGCGAATTGCTGAATCCAAGTTTGGATAAATGTTTTGCAGGAACGAAGATAGACTTTTTATTGGTCCAGAATCTGGTTTTACCAGAATTCTTTCAGAAGTAGGGTGGCACTGAAAATGTACGCATTCTTTAACTAAGGATACGTTTCTTCCAAGAGTAGGGCCTTTCTCAGTATGGGCTGATCATCACAATACACTCATATTTGTCAGAAATGAAAACTTTTCATTGAACCTGTTGTAGACCTCCTGCCGTTCTTTTAAGTCGGATACGCGTCTATGAGTGACGACGAGAGGTGCGTTAACTCTGAAATTATTACTCCCAGTCGATCTCATTTCTTCATTGGGTGTTTCATCGTAAATTTCTGTCCTTTTCGGCCGTCTTTTTCCCAAGTTTTTTGTTTACTCCTGCGACACGCTTAATTCCATGGCCTTTTCTTCGAAATCCTTAAAATTTTCTCGTCTAGTTACGAAAAACTGGCAAATAGATTCGCAAAGATCGACAATAATGGTCAAATCTACGGTAGAAGCATGAATTCTAGCATTCATTTTGTTTATTCTTTCCAAGAAAGCATTCCACACAACAACCATTACCGCTGTTTCTAGTTTTTCTAAATTCGGAAGTATTCCCGTCGTCACGTTTCCCGTTACAGGCTTTTCTGTATAATCATCCTTGATTGATTTCAAGGTTTTAACGACTTCGTGCCAAGGATCTCTCAATCTTCTACATATGTTCTCTCCAGCTGATCAAAGTGTCAGGTTTACTCTCTTCAGCGTTTTTCGTTTCCCGATTTCAGTCACTAATTTTTTACAGCGTTGTGTTGCACTTAAAAAATAAAGGGATAGTTAGAAGCGACAAGCTTCTGTGAAAGATACTGTAGCCGTAGTTACCACTAAATTTAAAGAGTGGACAGGGAAAGGAATTAAAACAGCTTTGAATTTTAGCCTGTAGGCCATTGTACACACCACACATGTTCGCGGTATTATAGAGGGTGTTTCAAAATAAATATACGGTTTCTAAGGTTTTGTAACAGTTACTACATTCAACTTACAAATAATACATAAAATGAAAGAGTAACTCAGACTGTTTTTCTTATAAGTGTTCAATCTCAGCACCATTCGTCACACTTAGGTGAAATGTTGACTCATCAATGAAGACGACAAGACTCGGAAAATGTTCGTCGTCATGCAGCAACATGTCGTTTGCAAAGTTGCCACGTAAAGTGCAGTCTGTAGGCTTTAGAGACTATAAGGATGAAGTTGTAAGCGGCTCCTTAAAAGTCTTCACACAGACGTCACTGGAATTGCTAATTCACGTCTAGCCTTCCGAACTGATTTCTCAGAGTTACGCGTGAAGACTCTGACTCATTTAACACGTTCTTCAGCTATTCCTGGTTTTTCCATATTCTTTCCTTTGCACACGGGTACACAAGGAAAACTATTAAAGTTGCTCTTTCAGTTGATGTATTATTTATTACTGTCAAGTGAATGCAATAAATGCTATGAAGCCTTAAAATCCGTATATTCATTTCGAAACTCTCCTGTATATGATTGTCTACGACAGTCTTCAATGTTTATTCCCAATGTTTCAACTTTCGAAATAATGTTAGATGATATCTATTCAGTTTTGTGTCCACTGACAGTAAAAACTAGAGAAATCTTTCACAAGGTTTACTTGTTTCCAAAACGTATCTAATGACGAGGTTACGTTGGTCCACATTTGCTGTATCTGGTGTTGAATCGATGATTAAAGAGAAATATTTCGCCCTTCTTACCTCGTCTCCAATCTGTTTTAAGATTTTATGGCGCATCAAGAGAATAAACTCATCGCAAACGGTATTTCACAATTAATTGGTATGAATCTTCTAGTTTTGGCGGCGCAAAGACTGTTCCATTAAGTTTCGGGTGGGCAGCCGCAAGGGATCTCCCGCACACCCGAAACTTAATGGAACAAGTAATTGGTAGTTCCACTCCTTGATTCGCAAGTCGTTCAATACGACTGGTTAAAAAAGCATCGATTTCAGTTCCAAAATCATACAACAATTTCCGTTATGCGGATCACCGAACTCTTCATATTTTCCTCTAAAAGCAAGTCCTCTTAAACACAGACGCTTCACTACGGCAACAACCCTCTCTAGAATGTTTATCCAACAAGTAACTTCTTCATCAATCAGGACGTGCAGTGAATTATCCTGACTGCCATCAATGTCACTTCTAACTTTCAAACTAAGGAAACTGGATTTATGACACACCGAGTTTTCATACTGAGCATTTTTCCAGTCATTAAATTCTTCATCCTCAAACTGAGTCTTATTCTCCAGTAGACCGAATGCCAAACAGAGCCCGCAATATATGGATCTTTCAATTTCAGAATAAACCAGCCAATTTTGGTCATTCACTTCGTTATTTTTCATTTTTCTTTGATACTCACTGGCAAGAAGCGATGCTGATCAACATATGTTGTTTCACTTTTAGAGAAGTCGCAAGACTTGATTGATCGAAGCCGTACCTTGCAATAATCGCCCTTAAGGTATCGTTGATTTCCAATAAAGCTGGATCTTTGTTTCGATTTACTGTTGTTTTGCACTTGGTCGTACTTAGCATCTGATTCTGAGATGAGTATTAAATCTTTATTCTGACTGACTACTCCTCTATCGCCCCTTCGCCCAAAAAATAAATATTCGTTGTTTTTTCCAGAAGCAGATTGTTCAACAGATGACTGCTATTGTTGGGCCGCAAAGTTCAGATCCGTTTAATCTTTTCCGGACTGTAATGTCAGTGCATGTTGTTGCAGTTCCTGGTCTTTCAACATTGCTTCCACTTCTACTAAAAGAATTGTCAATTTTTATCGTTTTAATGATAATCTTTCCTTGTTCTCCTTTTTTCATTTTGAACTTTCTTCGTACTCATTTCCACAAAGTCGCTATCTCCTATCACTATCACTCATTGTAACAATTTTTCCATCAACTAATTAGCAGTACACTTTGTTCAGAATTCAGGCATTGAATAATTACCTATAATTACCTAAAACAAGTGCAATAAATTGATTTAAGTATGATATAACAAACAAATCGAAATGTCTGTGCTTCCCAAACAGCTGTTTATCATTTAAATTACGTCTTACTGATATATTGTAACATATTATGATTACTTACCCACTATAAGTCTGTACGTACCGGTGATGTTGTGTTATGAAATTATTCACACATTCCATGGAACACTGAAAAATTACAGCACACAACCAGAAAAATGTGCCACAGAAATATTCGTAGGTGTTACTTGCCCATTATATTTGAAGATTGCGCTTGTGCTCTTACAAGCAGAGAAAATCGGCACTGGCAGAAAGATTTTCATTTGTCTGAGAGCTCTGCAAACGTTAAGCTGTCCGTAGATGCGAAGTGGTACTGGACGCGTTGTTGAGAGTAATGGTGCAAGCACTGTTGGAAGTAAGATATGTTGCCTATCCCTACCACTCCTCTCCCCTCGACAGCTTTAATGTGGGTGCAAGCCCGTCCCACCACCCACCGTGCAAATCGTCAAGTTACCGTGGCCAGATGGTATTAGAAATTGCAGGACGCAACCAACCAAGTCGGCTTTTCATTTGTTTCTGAAGTAAATACGGGACGGAACTGACCCGTTTGTATAGCCGCTCTGTATCTACCTCTCTCGAACTCAGTGCCACCACGCGGCGTATGCCTACAACAGCACGACACCGCTTCGGCTCCCGCGGCGGCGGGCTGCGTTCGTAGTCAGTTCGGCCAAACCGTCATGTCAGTAGTTCCCGCACCGCAACCAAACGCGACAACGCAAATTGTAGGAAAAATTAAGTAAGTGGAGAACCAGATCACAGGCTGAATTGTTTCTGTGGACCTAATAACATCTATGTACATAAATATGAATGTTTTTAATTTCTGTAAGACGTAAGAAAATGGCCCCAAATTTTCCGCCCCTAAAATCTGCCCCCCGAGGCTCCAGCCTACTTTGCCTGCTTGTAAATCGGCCACTGTGTCAAAAAGTTTATTTTGGAGGAAAACCAGAGCATCGCAGATATTCACAGTTGCCATCAGAATATCTAAGGAGACCTGGCCGTGACAGAAGCACTGTGAGTCGCAGGGCAAAGCTCTGTCATCATCGCAAAAGGTCGCGCAGTCCTATCCAATCAATCTCCCGCACGCTGGTCGGCCGACAGCACACGGCTGTGACTCATGCACTGCTGGAGCCTGCTCACACTCTCATTCGTGGTGATCAACGGATCACAACGAGATAGCTCGCTGTTCTACTGGACGTTTCTGCTGGTAGTGCTGACATACTCGTCCACTCGCTGGGGTACTCAGACGTGTGTGCCCACTGCGTTCCTCGACGCCTAACAGAAGACCGTAAAGAGCAGCGAAGAGAATCTTCGTGGAATTGCTTGCGCGTTACGAGGCTGGTCGTGGAAATTTTTTGTCGAACATCGTCACAGAGAACATGGGTTCATCACTTCGAACCGAAAACAAAACAGCAATCCATTGACTGGCTCCACACCTGCTGGTCGTTGTGGCCGACCGGTTCTAGGCGCTTCAGTTCTAAACCGCGCTGCTGCTATGGTCGCAGGTTCGAATCCTGCCTCGTGCGTGGATGTGTGTGATGTCCTTAGGTTTAAGTAGTTTTAAGTCTAGGGGACTGATGACCACAGATGTTAGGTCCCATACTGCTCAGAGCCATTTGAACAATTTTTTGAGCTCCACGCCTCTGTACTCCGAAGGAAAAGTTCGAAGCCACACCCTCAGCAGGAAAGTCATGGCGATGGTCTCCTGGGACTGTGAAGTGGCTATTCTGTTTGATGTCTTGCCTTATGGTGTAAAACACCACTGATGTGTGTTGTGCTTAGCTCAGGACATCGAAGAAACAACTTGAGCGTGTTCATCACCACAAAAAATGAAAACGAACTTGTCCTTCTCCATGCCAACGCAAGGCCTCATGCAAGGGTACTGACCCGAGAGGAGCTCACAAAACTCTATTGGATAAGCCGCGCGGGATTAGCCGAGCGGTCTCACTCGCTGGAGTCATGGACTGTGCCGCTGGTCCCGGCGGAGGTTCGAGTTCTCCCTCGGGCATGGGTGTGTGTGTTTGTCCTTAGGTTAATTTAGGTTAAGTGGTGTTTAAGCTTAGGGACTGATGACTTTAGCAGTCAAGTCCCATACGATTCACACACATTTGAACACTTTTTTTCTATTGGATAGTTATTCCTCATCCACAGTACAGCCCTGATGTCAGTCCTTAGACGTCCTATCAGAGGTGCACTCCACGAGCAGCTATACGTGGATGATGGGGAGGCTATTGCTGCCGCAAGACGTTGACTCCGACGTCGACTGCTAGAGAGGTAACATGTGGGCATACAGGCTCTCCCAATAAGATAACGTAAGGCCGTCGTATTTAACGGAGGTTATGTTGAAAATTAGAGTCTTGTACTCAAAGGAGTGGGGAATAGTACGATATACTGGAATCTTGAAGAAAACCGACCTGCCTTCAGGGGAAAAAAATGTGTTGCATTACTCCCTCGAGTAAAGGTTAAAAATCATACGTTAATAGTGATTGTGGCCAAAGCTAGCGTCATCAGGCGTAATTACGCTGTTTATTTTAAGCGTAAAAAAGGCTCCAAGCATTATGGGACTTAACATCTGAGGTCATCAGTCACCTAGACATAGAACTAATTAAACCTAACTAACCACGAAAATCAAACAGGTGCAAGCCCGAGGCAGGATTCGAACCTCTGACCGTAGCAGCAGTTCTAGGAGCATCAGTCTGGATCCGCGCGACCGTTACGGTAGCAGGTTCGAATCCTGCCTCGGGCATGGATGTGTGTAATGTCCTTAGGTTAGTTAGGATTAAATAGTTCTAAGTTCTAGGGGACTGATGACCTCAGATGTTAAGTCCCATAGTGCTCAGAGCCATTTGAACTATTTGTCCGTGGCAGCTGCGCGGTTCTGGACTGAAACGCCTAGAACCAATCGTCCACAGCGGCCGGCTTTTAGGCTAAGTTGAAATAAACTTCTTACATGAAGTGACTGTATCGTACATGAAACTTTTTTGTTATGAGCGGACATAGGAAAGAGAAGACAGGAAAGTCCCAAAACTTTAATGAAAAACACCAGAACGTAAAAAGCTCGTTCCTTTGCGTAATTGCATCATTTGCGGAAAATCTTGTCACGACTTCCTGATAATTTTACAAAATACCAGATGGTGTTTATCTTATGCAGGGCATGCAATAGAAAGAGTTTTGGGCGAGTGTGACGTTTCACAACATGGGAGCCGGCCGCGGTGGCCGTGCGGTTCTAGGCGCTTCAGTCCGGAACCGCGAGACTGCTACGGTCGCAGGTTGGAATCCTGCCTCTGGCATGGATGTGTGTGATATCCTTAGGTTAGTTAGGTTTAAGTAGTTCTAAGTTCTAGGGGACTGATGACTTCAGATGTGAAGTCCCATAGTGCTCAGAGCCTACAACATAGGGCCCTGTGGTTTTAGAAGACTTGGGCCACACACGCCTTGCGCCCTTCTTCGGTACACCCGTCATTGCTGGTGGTGCACGGGCAGAGAGAACACGTGTCGCGTCTGTTTGGCCAACACCGAGCTGAGAAAAAGAGGAGGGAAAGGTACCGATCATTACAGAGCATATCTATACTCTCTTCTCTCAGGTGACGCCTCATTACACAATGGCTTGTGAGACCGCTGAAGAGGAAACAAAATGGACATAGGGGAGCACAAGGGCCGTCGCCGCCCACAATGGCGCATCACATATTGTTAATTGCGCATTCATCAGCGCCGCGGAGTGTGCCGGGCTGGCCTCAACGAGCCGCATTGAGCGGCGCCGGCGGCCAAACACAGCGGCCACAAAGGCGCTGCAAACAGGCCGGCCGCCTCGCCTCGCCCGCGCCGCGCGTGCCAATCAGCCGCTATACAGAGCGGCCGGCACAAGAGCGGGCGCCGCGCCGGCGGCAAGCTCCAGGCTCCAGTCTCGCCTTCTTTTCGCCTCCGCTCCGATCACGGCGCCGCGCCGTAGCAGGTCGCCACGCTCCGCCTTTGAGTTTCGCCGACTCTGGCAGCGCGCTTTTTGTTACTGGCTGCGCCGAGATCACCAGGTTACGACTCGGAGAGCTGGCGTCAAACCTCCTCTTTGCCGCTGCGTCGCGTTGTAGCACTACAAAGTGAAGGAGTCTTTCTGGAAATTCCGGAAGTAAGGTCTGATCGGTCGCGAAATGGAAACCACAGGGAAACGCCGATAAAGCTTTGCATATGTGTCGTGGGCAGCGTCTCTAGTATGCTCGTTGATCGCGTCACGTCTTTTCAGTTCTGAGCGCAAAGTGTGATGAGAGGTTCCATGCCTTCTTTCGCATGTCGCCTCTAATTTTCATCAATTTTATTAATGTGCTATGTAATTGCACGGTAGTAACAGACCGAATAAGGTTATTGTAATGATAGTATCTGTACTGAGAGCTCAAAAAATACTTTTCACTCTATTCCTAAACATGTTTCACTTCCCTGGGTGGCTTGTGCGAGGCGAGCATCGGAGGACGCGGCACACTGCGTTTCCGGTTGGGGGCTGTAATTCCCTGAATTCTGAGGCGTTTGTACAATAGGCTTCAGCGCCTGGCGGAACGACTGACGTCGGTCGAGTTTCGCCTATTGCATGCAGGGCGAAACGACCTGCGAGACGTCTGCTTGTCGCCGCACTTTATGTGTTTACCGTTCCGGCGCGTCCGGAACGAAGATTCCTGGCACCGAGTGACTGCATTGCCCTCCTGATTCTGAGAATACTTGTGGACCGTGCCCTGCCGGCTGGCCTTGGAGGCCGAGCGGTTCTAGGCGCTTCAGTCTTGAACCGCGCGACCGCTACAGTCGCAGGTTCGAATTCTGCCTCGGGCATGGATGTGTGTGATGTCCTTAGGTTAGTTAGGTTTAAGTAGTTCTATGTTCTAGGGGACTGATGACCTCAGAGGTTAAGTCCCATAGCGCTCAGAGCCGTTCGAACCGTGCCCTGCTGAGTGCGACTGTCTGGCACCGGATGGCCGGTGGTCTAGGCAGGTTCTTTTAGTAGCCGGTCAAACGGCAAATTCAGTGCCGTCAGCTGAATAGCAGAGGCATCATTCGTCAACTTAAACTGAGGCTAGTTGACGTCATAAAGCCCTTCTCGAAATTGGAGGGAACGGTCACTATTGGCGCGAATGATACTCTGAGACAGTGTGGGGCAATTTTGGAATCAGAACTGAATGCTGATTCGCGGTTTTTCGAGGAGGGTAGGGAGTAAAGCAATGTTGGCTTCACTCTTGCGCGGGCAGTGGATTCGGTATCTGATCTTCCTCGGAGTCGGGCGGTCCTGCGACTTGGTCGCTCATTTTCGGAAGAACTTAGAATTCTCGGACAGCCTTCGCAGCCAGGGGTTGACACAGAGTCGCTGCGCGGCAGAAGTCGGCGCCTACATCATCAGGACGCTGCCTACCGACGACGTGCTGCAGATTTCAGTACTGGTACAGTATTTTGCGGCTCCGGCATTGTACGACCCTATCAATTTTATACTAAATCCCTCAGTAGCACCCCAAGCTCGCTTTGCTACAAGTCCACCTTGCTTGTTTCTCCATGTGATCCCATTTGAGCTCTCACTACTAATTGCCATACTGCTATATAGTCGGGAGATTAGTATTTGATTCATTAGGACCTCCAGTCATTATCGTCAATCTATTGCATCACAGAGAGTAGGAGCCCCTTGTTCTCGAGCCAACTCTTATTCTCATAATATTTCAGTATACCCTATCCTTTAACTTACTGTGTGTCGACAATCATGTGCATTTATGTCCTGATGTATAATACATCTCATTGTCATATTTAATCCGCATATCATTTCGTAGATATAGGCAGAATCCCATTTCCTGTTGTTTATTATGATACAGTTCTCTTTTTTTGAGTATATTACAATTTTTATTAAATTATTGTGAGTGTGCACTCCTTATTTTGCCAACTAACAGGGTCCACCATCATTTCCTTCCGTTACCGTTGTGCTCGCAATTAATTAGCTGGTAGATAAGGAGGAGGTCGAGTGCATGTCTCGTTCTCATGCAAAATTCGTCTGAATTAAAGAGGTACAAACTCTTCTCCACCCCGGCACCTAGGATAATATGATCTGGTTCAAAAGGCTCTGAGCACTATGGGACTTAACTTCTAAGGTCATCAGTCCCCTAGAACTTAGAACTACTTAAACCTAACTAACCTAAGGACATCACACAATCCATGCACGAGGCAGGATTCGAACCTGCGACCGTAGCGGTCGCGCGGATCCGAACTGAAGCCCCTAGAACCGCTCGGCCACTCCGGCCGGCTAATATGATCTGTTACTACCGTGCAATGACATAGAACATCAATAAAATTCATGAAAGTGAGAGGCGACATGCAAAAGAGGGCATGGAACCTCTCAAGTGAACGCGTAAAGATGCCTAGAAAGCAGGGTCTCCCGCCGGGTATGAGTGCCCGTGAGACATTTGTCATCATTTGACGCATCCCACACAAAATAACTGTCATACTTTTCCTTCTTCATGACAGTTCTCAGACACTCCCTGTAGGGGCAATGAGGACGCCACTGCAGCGTTTTCGATGGGAAGTGTTTGATCGCCCTCCATACAGCCCGGACTTTGCTCCCTCTGATTTTCACCTCTGCTGACATGAACCACTGTCTATGAAGTCAACGTTTTGGAACAGACAACGAACTGCAGATCAGCGTAAAGAACCTGCGAAAAGTGCGGGCGGCTGCCTTCTATGACGAGGGTATTGGGAAGTTGGTACAACGCTACGACAAATGTCTCAGACGGAGCGGCGACTACATGGAGACGTTGCTGGAAAGTATGGCTAACTATTGCAAATAAAAAACTTTTGATTTTCACTGTGCTTTCCACTTCGTGACCGATCGGATCTTACTTCCGGAATAAGCCTCATAATACGAACTTGGATCCAAAAGTTAATCAAGTTAACTGTACCTCAACTACTAGAGTAAGTCAGAAATTATCCGCAACGCTGACATAACTCTTTTTACATTTGAAGAAACAAGCAGTATTGGCTGCAGTGTTGAAATCTTTTGATTATTATGACACACTGCGTGATGTCTGCAACAAGAATATGCACTAAACGTCTGGTATGTTTACGATGTAAAGCTTTACTATAGGTCTGATCCCGTTTGGTTTGCATTGGGCTCCTTCGCATGCCGCAACATGGACACCGTGCAGTGTCTTTAAAGCTTTGCCAACGGGTATTTATCCGCTGGGATATTTTATGCGCGTTATCCCATGTACCCATCGCTATCAAATATCAGACAATCCGAAGATGCGTACATCAAGGTAAAACGCTTCATTGGGAAATATTAAAAAATATATTACATTGCAACCAAGACTGCTTGTTTCTTCATGTCACACATATTGGTTGCTGTACCAACCCTTTACGAAATGGAAAAAGTCTTCTTACATCTTTCATACTGCTATCTGTCCTCGTTTATTTTATTGCTATACTGTTGCATTACTGCTATGGAAGTTTGTACTGTGAAGTACCGCTTCTGGAGATCAATCCGAGATTATCAGAGGGAAACTTGCAGCAGGCGATGATGTACTATATCACTTGCAACATGTTGAATTCTATGGGTGTGGTAAACTTCAAGACGCAGGAAGCGTAACAAACTTTGTGCGCCGTATTACTTGCTCACAATGAATGGAAATGTTATTCTGTTAGCAGAACACAGAGGGCAATTACCGCACTCTAATGCTAGTATGCGAGGACGCCATCCTTCCAGACAGTTACAATTTCAAGCCAGTCAACTAGCAGTTTACATCGATAATTTTGGGACACACAATAGTTACACGCAGTGGGGACGAGCCGCGTGCTGCAACTAGACAAGACGGAATAGGAGCACCGAATAATTTTACTGAGGAACTATTTATCAGGCAATATTAATAGACTTAGCAGTGCCCGTTTAATACGAGACGGTAAAAGTGGCAAACGACTGAGACACGTATTATTTCAGGATGTTCTTCGGGTTAGTGTTTATATAGGACAGGGAGTGCATTGGTACTTCAGGTTAGGAATTTGTCGACAGGAAAATAAATGTGCGCATAATATTTGTGTAGCACAGTGTGGAATGATGAAACCATTGAAGAGATGAAACCGCTATGAAAACTAGCTGCAGTATTTGTAATTGTGGATTTATGTACGCTACGTGTGATTAGTTTTACGTTTATGTGTCATTCATGGCTTTAATATACACTCCTGGAAATTGAAATAAGAACACCGTGAATTCATTGTCCCAGGAAGGGGAAACTTTATTGATACATTCCTGGGGTCAGATACATCACATGATCACACTGACAGAACCACAGGCACATTGACACAGGCAACAGAGCATGCACAATGTCGGCACTAGTACAGTGTATATCCACCTTTCGCAGCAATGCAGGCTGCTATTCTCCCATGGAGACGATCGTAGAGATGCTGGATGTAGTCCTGTGGAACGGCTTGCCATGCC
This sequence comes from Schistocerca piceifrons, assembly GCF_021461385.2. Taxonomy (NCBI): domain Eukaryota; kingdom Metazoa; phylum Arthropoda; class Insecta; order Orthoptera; family Acrididae; genus Schistocerca; species Schistocerca piceifrons. Next base: position 464,442,921 of record NC_060140.1, on the reverse strand, counting down.
ATTTCCACCTGGCGCCTCAGTTGGACCAGCGTTCGTGCTGGACGTGCAGACCGCGTGAGACGACGCTTCATCCAGTCCCAAACATGCTCAATGGGGGACAGATCCGGAGATCTTGCTGGCCAGGGTAGTTGACTTACACCTTCTAGAGCACGTTGGGTGGCACGGGATACATGCGGACGTGCATTGTCCTGTTGGAACAGCAAGTTCCCTTGCCAGTCTAGGAATGGTAGAACGATGGGTTCGATGACGGTTTGGATGTACCGTGCACTATTCAGTGTCCCCTCGACGATCACCAGTGGTGTACGGCCAGTGTAGGAGATCGCTCCCCACACCATGATGCCGGGTGTTGGCCCTGTGTGCCTCGGTCGTATGCAGTCCTGATTGTGGCGCTCACCTGCACGGCGCCAAACACGCATACGACCATCATTGGCACCAAGGCAGAAGCGACTCTCATCGCTGAAGACGACACGTCTCCATTCGTCCCTCCATTCACGCCTGTCGCGACACCACTGGAGGCGGGCTGCACGATGTTGGGGCGTGAGCGGAAGACGGCCTAACGGTGTGCGGGACCGTAGCCCAGCTTCATGGAGACGGTTGCGAATGGTCCTCGCCGATACCCCAGGAACAACAGTGTCCCTAATTTGCTGGGAAGTGGCGATGCGGTCCCCTACGGCACTGCGTAGGATCCTACGGTCTTGGCGTGCATCCGTGCGTCGCTGCGGTCCGGTCCCAGGTCGACGGGCACGTGCACCTTTCGCCGACCACTGGCGACAACATCGATGTACTGTGGAGACCTCACGCCCCACGTGTTGAGCAATTCGGCGGTACGTCCACCCGGCCTCCCGCATGCCCACTATACGCCCTCGCTCAAAGTCCGTCAACTGCACATACGGTTCACGTCCACGCTGTCGCGGCATGCTACCAGTGTTAAAGACTGCGATGGAGCTCCGTATGCCACGGCAAACTGGCTGACACTGACGGCGGCGGTGCACAAATGCTGCGCAGCTAGCGCCATTCGACGGCCAACACCGCGGTTCCTGGTGTGTCCGCTGTGACGTGCGTGTGATCATTGCTTGTACAGCCCTCTCGCAGTGTCCGGAGCAAGTATGGTGGGTCTGACACACCGGTGTCAATGTGTTCTTTTTTCCATTTCCAGGAGTTTAGTTGATTTAATATCCAATTATTTCCTTGCCGTCTCTGTGAACTACAATGATTATGAATGTACAAATCTTTGGAAAACAGGTAAAAGGACTTTCTGGTTTAACAACTATTTCAGTTATATTTGCGTACAATGCAGTGGCCATAGTCAGTTGACATGAAAGTTTTATATGTGGTGTCGCATCATATTCTATAACAACAATCATCATAATGTACAATAACAATCACGGGATAAAATCGACGTTTCGACCACGGTTACAGTGCCCTTCTTCTGAATCTACTGACGTGTTATCCAGTGATAGTTATTGTATATTATGGCTCAGCATCATACCCCGAAAACTTTTATGTTAAGTGTTTCAGTGACCACGAGTCTCCGGGAGCTAACCAATAAATGGAAACGTCTGTCCTTGGTGACGTGCAGTGAGAGTGTTTATATTTATTGCTCCAATGTAAAAGTGGCAGATGGGGTACGTACCTTTTGTTATCCTTCAGAAACTGACCTATCAGTACGTTCCTTATTTCGGGTGTATCACTGAATTATAGATCTGGAAGAAAACAGCTTTCAGGAAACATATTCAAGCGCATCTTTGTTCTCCAATTACTTCCTGATACCTTCAAAATAAACATTCCTAGACCCACTAAAAAGTACAATAAGTTAGAAGCATTTTATTGATCTTTTTAGTGTGTATATTAATGTTTATTTTGAAGATATCAGGAAGAAATAGGAAGGAATCTAAGAGTTAACATCTTTCTCAAATGAGATCATCAAAGAAGTAGCCTGCGCTACAAATTCTCAGTGACCAGAATTTACGTCCGGCTCCTCCCGAATACGAGTGCCCGATCTTGACAACTCGTTCGTTACACTGTTTTCATTGTGCAACCGCAAGGAGTTCATTCCCTTCAACAGCTCTGTGAAATGGTCTAGCAACGAGATGGCATCGACAATGATGATGGTATTGGTTTCAGAGTTCTCAACGGCATGGTTATCAACGCCATTGCATAAAATGAATTAAATTCGTAGCGAGAATAAAATTTTCTTGAGCCAATGGTCCATAGACACAGTGGAATGACCGTCTGTCAATGACAGTACATACTGATTGCTTATCCATGTATCAAAATGGATAATACAGTGGGAGTATGCATATCTACAGGCACGTTAATGCGCGCTTAAATAAAAGTATAATATATTCATGACATAAAATGCCATATCAAATTTTAATTAACTGATAAAATACCTAGAAGTTATTTCCCTGATACTTATGGCTGACTGACCACGAATAAATCGCGGAAAGTAACAGCCACTATGAGAACAAGTAGATGTACTGTGGATTAACGCTTGTGCTCATGGACATTAAAGGTGCTTCAATGCCTGTGTCTCAATTTAGAAGTATAATTCAAAGAGGTATGGACATGGTATCAGAATTGTGAAACTGATGCACTAATCGTGACAGGCGTGATGACCAATTAAAAAAGATCAACTATCCACTGTGAGATAAATTAAAATAACCCACCCAACTGTGTGGGCAGGCGTCCTTACACGACACTAAACCTCATGACCTTTTCAACACTCAACTCATTGTTATTTAACAGAATGGGCAAATCTTTCCAAGTAAAATTGCTATCCTCTTGTCAGAACCTAAAATGCGGTTAACTAAGATGTGGCACGTTGGCATCTTAGTAACCAGTGGTACGCCCCAAGTATTTAGTCCTTCAGATGTTAAACAAAAATTTGGTTTTTGGTAGTCTAGCATTCAAAAATTCAGAGTTCCGCAGTTTCCTAAATTATAAATTTTGTAAAATACAGCCACGTCATAAGATTCTTGAATACCTTCTGCGAACTTCGTTTACCTGTTCCCGACTCCTCAAGGAATTTCCTGGGTTGAAACATGGAAGGAGAGACAGCTGGGCGTTGGTTTCTGCGCACATCGTGCAGTGTTAGACCTCACCGCGCGGATGATCATTAAAAGGCCGTATAGCGCTCAGGGGAATTCCTTGCAGGCTAGGAATTTAAGTGCGGGCGTAATTCTGACATTTTATTGTAGCGGGATTGGCGCGGAGGACTGTTGAGGTGTAAAGTGGGGGTGAGCTGGGGTCAGCGCCACTTAGCGCGGCGCCGCCAACAGACCCCCCACCCCCGCCTCGACCCTGTTCTGCTCCAAGATGTCGCGTGCGTCGCCGAAAGTGGAATATCGCACGTGTTCTTTATGGTCCTGTGCCCTTTTCGCGCTGTCAGCACGGATGCGGCCCGGAACCGAATTTCAACACTCCCTCGCGAATGCAGAAACTATGCGGTAATTACTGCCCAAAGACTTGTCCGACGACAAAGTGGAGGCTCAGAAGAGGTGTTAATGCATTCGAAATTCAGCGATTAGATGACGCAAGCGACTCTAGACGCGACCTGTTTGGTCCTGACGCTGTATTTGACTGTAGAACAATTCGAGAGAATTTTCCTCGGGTTACTAAGTGAGGCACCATCTTCCTCAAATTTATACAGAGAAGCGCGGCACACTACGGTATTTGACGTTTGGTTCCTTTAGCTCAGATCTTCTGAAACGGAATCGTGTAACGGCCTGGATAGAAACAATTGTAGGGGTTTTTAATCCAATCCTTTGCTTTCTACAAGAGCCACAAGGTGTAAAATAACTCATTTAAAATGTTTACACAAATGACTTTTTTGGCTACAATAAGTTTGATTTTTATTTAAGTAACAATACCATAACTGATCGTTTAGTATGTCTGGGAAATAATTCTCGGAAGTATTTTCTACTTTAACTGGACAATAATCAATTAGATTGGTTTCATAATCGTTTTGCCAGAGCAATGGAAAAAGAGAAACATCTCTCTCGATCACAGGAAGAATTTTCATGACTGTGCTGTGACCCGAATCACAAACTGTAAGTAAGTAGGCTGTTCAGGTTTTTATGTTGGTAACGCCACGTAGCGCTCTGTATGAAAATCACTGACTGTGCTGTGTGCAATCTGTGGCTGGTTGGCTTTGTTGGAATATTCGCTATTGTAGTTTTGGGCGGATGTGAACAGCTCGTAGCGTTGTGCAGTTGGAGGTGAGCAGCCAGCAGTGGTGGATGTGGGGAAAGAGATGCCAGATTTTTGAGCGGAATATCTGGACGTGTGTCCGTCAGAAAAAGGAAATTTGTGTAATAGGATGTCACAAATTATATATATATATATATATATATATATATATATATATATATATATATATATATATATTATGACTTTTGAACGCTAGTAAGGTAAATACATTGTTTGTTCTCCATCAAAATCTTCCATTTGCTAACTATGCCTATCAGTAAATAGTGCCTTCAGTAGTTACAATCTTTTATTTAGCTGGCAGTATTGGCGCTCGCTGTATTGCAGTAGTTCGAGTAACGAAGATTTTTGTGATGTAAGTGATTCATGAAAGGTATAGGTTATTGTTAGTCAGGGCCATTCTTTTGCAGGTATTATTGGAAGTCAGACTGCGTTGCGCTGAAAAATATTGTGTGTCAGTTTAGTGATAATCAGAATAAGTAACGAGAGAACTGTCTGAGTACGTTCAGTTTTACTGAGCTGTCTTTGTATCAAATAACGTAGAAGTTTACTAACACAGTCATTCATAAATTTTTCTAAGGGGACGTTTCAAAACTTAAAAAAGATAAAAAAACAGTTTTTGGTTTGTTATTAAGGCGAATTTGCGACACTGTCGAATTTATCAATGACAATTCTTCCTCCTCCTTTTGCTGCCACACCTACAGGGTGTTTCAAAAATGACCGGTATATTTGAAACGGCAATAAAAACTAAACGAGCAACGATAGAAATACACCGTTTGTTGCAATATGCTTGGGACAACAGTACATTTTCAGGCGGACAAACTTTCGAAATTACAGTAGTTACAATTTTCAACAACAGATGGCGCTGCAAGTGATGTGAATGATATAGAAGACAACGCAGTCTGTGGGTGCGCCATTCTGTACTTTGTCTTTCTGCTGTAAGCGTGTGCTGTTCACAACGTGCAAGTGTGCTGTAGACAACATGGTTTATTCCTTAGAACAGAGGATTTTTCTGGTGTTGGAATTCCACCGCCTAGAACACAGTGTTGTTGCAACAAGACGAAGTTTTCAACGGAGGTTTAATGTAACCAAAGGACCAAAAAGCGATATAATAAAGGATCTGTTTGAAAAATTTCAACGGACTGGGAACGTGACGGATGAACGTGCTGTAAAGATAGGGCGACCGCGTACGGCAACCACAGAGGGCAACGCGCAGCTAGTGCAGTAGGTGATCCAACAGCGGCCTCGGGTTTCCGTTCGCCGTGTTGCAGCTGTGGTCCCTCAGCATCGCTACCATTGCTGCACGAGAGACATTCGCTAACGATATAGTGCACAGGATTGATGACGGCGATATGCATGTGGGCAGCATTTGGTTTACTGACGAAGCTTATTTTTACCTGGACGGCTTCGTCAATAAACAGAACTGGCGCATATGGGGAACCGAAAAGCCCCCTGTTGCAGTCCCATCGTCCCTGCATCCTCAAAAAGTACTGGTCTGTGCCGCCATTTCTTCCAAAGGAATCATTGGCCCATTTTTCAGATCCGAAACGATTACTGCATCACGCTATCTGGACATTCTTCGTGAATTTGTGGCGATGCAAACTGCCTTAGACGACACTGCGAACACCTCGTGGTTTATGCAAGATGGTGCCCGGCCACATCGCACGGCCGACGTCTTTAATTTCCTGAATGAATATTTCGATGATCGTGTGATTGCTTTGGGCTATCCGAAACATACAGGAGGCGGCGTGGATTGGCCTCCCTATAAGCCAGACATGAACCCCTGTGACTTCTTTCTGTGGGGACACTTGAAAGACCACGTGTACCGCCAGAATCCAGAAACAATTGAACAGCTGAAGCAGTACATCTCATCTGCATGTGAAGCCATTCCGCCAGACACGTTGTCAAAGGTTTCGGGTAATTTCATTCAGAGACTACGCCATATTATTGCTACGCATGGTGGATATGTGGAAAATATCGTACTATAGAGTTTCCCAGACCGCAGCGCCATATGTTGTTGAAAATTGTAACTACTGTAATTTCGAAAGTTTGTCTGCCTGAAAATGTACTGTTGTCCCAAGCATATTGCAACAAACGGTGTATTTCTATCGCTGCTCGTTTAGTTTTTATTGCCGTTTCAAATATACCAGTCATTTTTGAAACACCCTGTATGAAGCGCCAAAGAAACTGGTAAAGGATGCGTATTCATATGCAGAGATACGTAAACAGGCAGAACACGGCGTTGCGGTTGGCAACGCCTATATGAGACAAGTGTCTGGCGCAGCTGTTAGATCGGTTACTGCTGCTACACTGGCAAGTTATCAAGATTTGAGTGAGTTTGAACGTGGTGTTATAGTCGGCGCACGAGCGATGTGACACAGCACCTCAGAGGTAGCGGTGACGAGGGAATTTTCCCGTACGACCATTTCACGAGTGTGCCGTGAATATCAGGAATCCGGTAAAACATCAGATCTCCGATATCGCTGCGGCTGGAAAAAGACCCTGCAAAAACGGGACCAACGACGATTGAAGAGAATCGTTCTACGTGACAGAAGTGCAACCCTCCCGCAAATTGTTGCATATTTCAATGCTGGGCCATCAACAAGTCAGCGTGCGAACCATTCAACGAAACGTCATCGATACGGGCTTTCGGAGCCGAAAGCCCACTCGTGTGCCCTTGATGATAAGCACGACACTAAGCTTTACGCCCCCTCTGGGCCCGTCAACATTGACATTGGACTGTCGATAACTAGAAACATGTTGTCAGGTCGGACGAGTCTCGTTTCAAATTGTATCGATCGGATGGACGTGTACGGCTGTGGATACAACCTCATGAATCCATAGACCCTGCACGTCAGCAGGGGACTATTCAAGCTGGTGGAGGCTTTGTAATGGTGTGGGGCGGGTGCAGTTGGAGCGATATGGGACCCCTGATACTCTAGAAGAGATCTGTACCCCCCGTACTCTTACGGATTTATGGACAGCCCTGCAGGATTCATGGTATCAGTTCCCTTCAGCAGTGCTGCAGATATTAGTCGAGTCCGTGGCACGTCGTGTTGCGGCGCTTCTCCGTGCTCGTGGGTGGCCCTACAAGATATTAGACAGGTGTACCGGTTTCTTTGGCTATTATGTGTATTTCTTATTTTCAGCAATGGTGGCTGCGAACAAAAATATAGCACGAGTCTTTATTAAACCGAGATCGTCATGAGACCAAAGATGACGCACGCCCAGCTACGCTTCGCCCCTTTGAAGCAGAATAAGCAGCCACAAGCATCGCATTAAAAGTAAATTTTATTCTTTCCACTCTTCAGTAGAACATTATTTTTGTTAAATTCAAGTAGTATAATCCTTTAATACTGCATATTTAAACTGTAGTATCTTCTTCTTGCTGCTTTTTTGATTGTTGGTTATTTTAATCCATTACTCTTATCACATTTTTTCAATAAAATGTTTTTCTAATTTAAATATGTTTCTCTCAGTTATTGTTTACGCTACAAATTATTCGGTCCGGGTTTGAACAACGATTGTCCTTGCGATAGGGTACATTTTTTCGTGATGTTAGTATTAATTACATTTATAGCAGTGAGTGGGGTCGCGAATAAATGCGCCTGTGAGAAAGAGATCCCCAACCAAAAAGTCTGAGTGCTAAAAGTCATCTTTTAACAAGTCGTTACACTTCAAAATTTTCCAACTCACTTAACGTATAATTATCGATCTCTGCGCCACGTTGAATTATGGCTAAAGTACCATTTCATACATTATGCGACAGTGGACACGGATGCAATACGGGAGATGAAAATCATCTCTGACAAACATGACAATCGTCAATAGGGCTGTCAGTACACCGATGCCACTGCTTAGAACAAAACCACTCCATTCGTCAAAAGCAAGGAACAATGATGAACTGCCACTGGCTACTTGCCAACCACCAACTAGCATTTCTGTCAACTGTACTAGATATGAATTTTTACCTGGAATTGGAATGACAGTGTTGCTTGAGGTTCTCTCAAATTTTACTTTTCAAGAAGTCAGTGCGTGCTGCAAATGACTGTACAAATTGAAAAACGCAAGGGATAGTTCACAATGCTATCTCACTCCTTTCTGAACCACTCCTTCTCTTCCATGACCTTAGGCTCTTAGAGCTGCAGTGTAGTTTGCGTTCAAGTTGTAGATAACCTTCCCTTCCCTATATTTGATCCCTGCTACCATCAGAACTTTAAATTTTGTATTCTTGGCAGTACTGTCAAATGTTACAAATGCTACAAACAGAGGATTTCGTATTTTCAGCCTAAGACGATTCGTAGTGTCATAATGTCTTGCCTGTTGCTACATTAATAAAGAACCTAAAATGCCGGCCGGTGGGGTCGAGCGGTTCTAGGCGCTACAGTCTGGAACCGCGCAACCGCTACGGTGGCAGGTTCGAATCCTGCCTCGGGCATGGATGTGTGTGATGTCCTTGGGTTAGTTAGGTTTAAGTAGTTCTAAGTTCTAGGGTACTGATGACCTCAGAAGTTAAGGCTCATAGTGCTGAGAACCATTTGAACCGTTTGAACCCAAACTGCTCTTCTCCGAGGTCGAGGTCGGACAGTTGTCCCAGTATTTTGCAAATAATTTGTTACAGTATTTTGCAACCGTGACTTATTAAGACAGTGGTTCTCAATATGGTGGGTAATCACCCACTGAGGAGTGACATGAAATTTTCTGAGGGGGAAAAGCAAACGGACCACGTAACTATTTTTAGAAGATTATTACCATTATCACTATTCATAAGGCTGTAATACTTATTACGTAAGATACCAATAATTATATTATTTTTGCAAATGTTATCATGTGATGGAGTTTAAATCTTGCGAAACGAATGCATGAACAACATCTTCCTCCATTAGTCCAATCACATACAATGTGTACTATTATTATTACTGGCAGTGATCAGACACAATGAATTTTCGGCCTGGATTCTGTCAGTTCAGAAATAAGAGTCTAGCAACCAAGTGACTTACAAATAACAAGCATAGAGCATAAATTTTAACTTAACTGATTTTGAATGGGGGTGCACGGTATGAGAGAATCAAGTGTTACTAGAGGGGGAGAGGTACCATTGTTTACCCTCAATGTGGATAGTTAGCTTTCTTTTCCGAGAACGAGTTCTAGGTAGGACTCACGATACACTGAGAACTACTTCGTTATTCTATGAAGAAAAACGTTTTTTAAAAATAAACATTTCTAAATGACTAGTTGGCTCATAAGTTCGTGGATAATAAAGTATATGTGCTGGCGGGAGTCCTACAGTTCCTGCCGCATCCTTTGCTCTGACCATGAGCAACATCTTTCGTCTGTCCACAGCTGTTAGTTCCTTGACAGCTCTGGTAGAAGCCTTATAAAACTAGGACACATGAAGTATTAGTTCACTTCATTACATAAAAGAATAATAGATTTACTTAACTTTTGACACATTTCTTTGCCACACGAGTACAGAATAATTTACAATTGTCATGGACCAGCAAAGCACCACTTGATACACTACTTAGCTAACTGTTCTTGTGAGGTCCAATGTTGAACATTGACAAAAGTATATGCCCACGTGAAACTAAACTGTCACTGTCCTACTCGATGATGTTGACTGGTGTAGCTGAGGCCTCGAGCTGCAACAGAGCTCTTGCTAGCTGGAAACTATATTGACTTCAGTGTGAGAGCGCTGCGATGCTGAGACGAGAGGTGTGGTCTTCAGAGGCGCCTCCCATATTTCGTTGCGAATTGCAGCGTGTCCTCGCTAATGCCTGTGATATTAAACCGCGTTGCCTACTTTGGTGTGACAATGCTATCTCTGTACGAAACCACATTTTGAATTTTAGTCTCCATAATAACCTATTTTGTGTGTCTTCAATGGTCAGGATTCCGTTGGTCGTAGTGCTTTGTATCCTTTGAATCCATTTCAACTGCGGTCGTTCCGTCTGTATTCTGTTCGTCGGCCTCTAATCAAATACACTCATTAAGTGTCCTGACCAGAAAGGTTGCTGCATTCTGTAAACGATTATGGTATCTTCCTTTTATGTTGTTTCCCATACATTCGCATTTGTTCTGTTTTCCATATGCGTATTAAGGACTGTTTTCAATACAGATTTTGAGCTCTCTGTTTCTCAAGTCATCTTCCATATTCATTAATTACAATCCCTAGGTGTTTATATCTTTCACAGTTACCGATGGCCACTTTGTCCAATACTCCCAGATCTATTGTTTGCGTTCCCCTGGTTTAGTATTCTGTCTTCTTAATGTTCAACTCCTGCACCCATTTGGCGTATTCTTCTGTTAATTTTCTCACCCTACAGGAAATGTCTTCTTCATCGATCAGCGTAATAAAACTTCCACAAAAATGAAATATTATTCATCATTCGTCATTTTAAAAATAAAATTGTTCAAGGAAAACTCTTTTTCGTTCTAAAGCGTTAATATTGATGACGGTGGGGAGTGGAGGTGATTGGGGTACTAATTAGTATCTGATTACACGAGGGGGTAATGGTGTCAGAAGGGTTGGGAAACGCTGTATTACACTAATAGTTGTGTAATATTCGCGCCTGTCAGAATTGGCCCTCTTTGGATTTACATTTATTGCATTCTTCTTCCTGCCTGAGTGTGTATCTCCTTTCTCGTGTAAATTACACGTCAGTTGGGATAGCTTTAACATGGCTCCCAAGCCCCCAAACAATTCTAACATAAATGAATGTCGTCTTCTGAAGTGGTCTTGCTTCGACTTGAGTCTTTCAGTGCTTTGACAAATTCCATTCGCGGTATCATACGAGGGCTGTTCGGAAAGTAGGGTCCGATCCGGTGCGAAATGGAAACCGAAGTGAAATTCAAAAATGTTTTATTTGCAACAATTTGCTACACCTTCTAGCTACTTCTGTATATAGTCGCCACCCCGACTTACACGTTTGTCGTAGCGTTGCAGCATCCTCGTCATAGGAGACAGCCTAATGCGCTTTCCGAGAACATTCCACACTGGACTGCCGCTCGTTGTCTGTGCCAAAATGTTTTCTTCATAATCAGCGGTTCATGTGAACAGAGACGAGCTTCCAAGTCCGGGCTGTGTGATGGGAGATAAATCACTTCCCATCGAAAACTCTGCAAGAACGTCCTCATTGCCTCTGCAGTGGGCGACAGAGAAGCGCCATGAAGAAGTAAATGCATGACAGGTACATTATATGTGCTTGCATGAAATCAGGCAGCGGGTACCCATTCTTCGCGGGAGACACTATTGTTCTAGGCATCTTTAAGTGCTGACTGGGTGCTCAGAACTGAAAAGAGCTATGTGACGGGATCGACAGGCACACATCTGTACAAAGCTTCATCGAATTTTTACTTTCATCAATTTCTTCCATTTCGCGGCCTATCGAGCCTTACTTTCCAAGCAGCCCGCGTATCTCCCATATCACCTTGATCTACTCGCTCTTGCCATCCTCTAAACCTGTTACTTAATACTACTACCTGCTGGTGCAGATACCGATAAAAGACCTGTTGTTGTTGTGGTCTTCAGTCCTGAGACTGGTTTGATGCAGCTCTCCATGCTACTCTGTCCTGTGCAAGCTTCTTCATCTCAATTTACGTACTGCAACCTACATCCTTTTGAATCTGCTTAGTGTATTCATTCCTTGGTCTCCCTCTACGATTTTTACCCTCCACGCTGCCCTCCAATCTTATATGGGTGATCCCTTGATGCCTCAGAGCATGTCCTACCAACCGATCCCATCTTCTAGTCAAGTTGTGCCACAAACTTCTCTTCCCCAATTCATTTCAATACCTCCTCATTAGCTATGTGATCTACCCATCTAATCTTCAGCATTCTTATGTAGCACCACATTTCGAAAGCTTCTTTTCTCTTCTTGTCCAATCTATTTATCGTCCATGTTTCACTTCCATACATGGCTACACTCCATACAAATACTTCCAGAATGGACTTCCTGACACTTAAATCTATACTCGATGTTAACAAATTTCTCTTCTTCAGAAACGCTTTCGTTGCCATTGCCAGTCTACATTTTATATCCTCTCTACTTCGACCATCATCAGTTATTTTGCTCCCCAAATAGCAAACCTCCTTTACTACTTTAAGTGTCTCATTTCCTAATCTAATTCCCTCAGCATCACCCGACTTAATTAGACTACATTCCATTATCCTCGTTTTGTTTCTGTTGATTTTCATCTTATATCCTCCTTTCAAGACACTATCCATTCCGTTCAACTGTTCTTCCAAATCCTTTGCTGTCTCTGACAGAATTACGATGTCATCGGCGAACGTCAAACTTTTTATTACTTCGCCATGGATTTTAATACCTACTCCGAATTGTCAATTTGTTTCCTTTACTGCTTGCTCAATATACAGATTGAATAACATCGGGGAGAGGCTACAACCCTGTCTCACTCCCTTCCCCACCACTGCTTCTCTATTATGTCCCTCCACTCTTATAACTGCCATCTGGTTTCTGTACAAATTGTAAAGAGCCTTTCGCTCCCTGTATTTTACCCCTGCCACCTTCAGAATTCGAAAGAGAGTATTCCAGGCAACATTGTCAAACGCTTTCTCTAAGCCTACAAATGCTGGAAACGTAGGTTTGCCTTTCCTTAATCTAGGTTCTAAGATAAGGCGTAGGGTCAGTATTGTCTCACGTGTTCCAATATTTCTACGGAATCCAAACTGATCTTGTGGATAACATTCCTCTTACCCATCCTCGTTTCCTGGTCGGGTGCGGCGAAGCTGCCGCCGCGGCGCGTTGCGTGCCGGTGTTCCGCTGGTAGCGGCGTCCTTAACGCATTCGTTCGGCGTTAGCCGGCGCCGCCGGCGGACACTCGGCGACGCGCCCGGATCCGGCGCGGCGGTCATCAGGCCGCGCCGGCTCACAATTTCAGCGAATGACAGGGCGAGCGCGGCCCGGGGCGCCCGGCGCCTAATAGCCGTCCATTACCGACTGGCGGCCGGCGCGGCCCGGGGCTCGTTATACGGCGCGCTCACACGCCGCCCGATCCGTGTCGCGGCGGCTCACGTGACGGCTGCACGCGCTCACCTGTCGTCGCTTTGTCTTTCTCGGAACGCGCCTAGTTCCTGCAGACATGCGCTCGATTGCAACCTTTCCAAACCAAATGTCAGCGCGCGTATCTCGTTACGTACGACACGTGCATGAACCAGTCTCCTGCGCGATCGACTGGATCCCGGTATACCGGGATCAGCTTAACATGCCAACGGCCTCGTAGGCTAATGGTGATCGCTTCGAAAACGGAGAAAGGGGATACAGGATCAATTCCTGTTGCGTCGATCCGATAGTCTTGTTTTTGCTGTCAGCTCCACAGCAGGCTCCAGGTAGACGAGAATTAAAGCACACTGCTGACCATTAAAATTACATCATTAAGGCGGCAACAAACGTTAATTTTTGATCAGGTGCGCTATACCGGGCGTTTCAGAGGTGATTATCAATATTCAGGTATATGACAGGAATGACCATTCGAAACAAAAAAGTCAAGCAAACATGGGCTCTAAAACGCATACCATACGAGCTACGAGCTGCGCTTGATCTTCAATACTGTGAAAATAATCTCTTCTTCTGCTTTTCTAATTTTTGGAAGTGGTAGTATGGACCAAAGCAAGAAAATATGTCCAGTAAAGATGTGCTCTAAAATGCATACCTTAACAGCTATGAGCACTTGTTCATCTTCGCTGCTTTGAAACACAACTCTTCTAATGAACAAGTGCTCATAACTTTTAAGGTATGCGTTTCAGAGCACATGTTTACTGGACAATTCTTTCTTGTTTTGCCCCGTACTACCACTTGCAGTACGGTTCGAATGGCTCTGAGCACTATGGGACTTTACATCTGAGGTCATCAGTCCCCTACAACTTAGAACTACTTAAACCTAACTAACCTAAGAACATCACACACATCCATGCCCGAGGCAGGATTCGAACCTGCGAACGTAGCAGTCGCGCGGTTCCGGACTGAAGCGCCTAGAACCGCACGGTCACAACGGCCGGTCACTTGCAGTAGAAGAAATTTGTTTCACAGCACCAAAGATCAAAAGTTGCTTATAGCTCTTTAGATACGCGTTTTAGAACCCATCTTTACTTGATTTCTTTTTTCGAATGACCCTTCCTGTCATATCCCTGAATAGCGACCGTCACTTCTGAAACACCCTGTATAATGATAGACATATCTGAGGCGCTTGATAACTTATGGGTATCCGTTATTCTTTACAAGGTAAGGGAAACTGGATGCCCAAGAATATTACACTTCTGCATACTGCACTATTGCAAAAACCGATACGTGACGCCGTCAAGTCTCACATCAACAGCTCTCAAACGTACGACGAAAGAATGCTCTCAAGGTTGCGTTTGCGGTCCAGAATTCTGGGACGTTAACTTAGAGCCACTACTCGGTACGTTACAAAGCACTTAGGAATTCTCAAGAATTGTTACACATGCTGCCGATTTGTTACTTTCAGTGCAAGCTAACAGTCGATTTTCGCCAGAAAATAAATGTGTCAAACTCCTTAGAATGAGTGGTGCTCGCAGGTGTGACTCAAAGGTATTTCTATACATTCGACATATGTGTTGCTTAAAGCAAAACTTATTAGGGGTCCACTGATTAAAATAGCCGGCCGGTGTGGCCGAGCGATTCTAGGCGCTACAATCTGGAACCGCCCGACCGCTACGGTCGCAGGTTCGAATCCTGCCTCGGGCTTGGATGTGTGTGATGTCCTTAGGTTAGTTAGGTTTAAGTAGTTCTAAGTTCTAGGGGACTGATGACCTCTGAAGTTAAGTCCTACAGTGCTCAGAGCCATTTGAACCATTCGATTATAATAAATCAGGTGGTAATTCGAAGGCATACAGTCAACTAGGGATTTCATTGTACATCCTTTGTCGGATATTAATAATTTAATGCGTTACAGAATTCGCTTTCCATGCTGCAATTTCTATGTGGACATTGGATGTCCAGTGTTCATCCAGATGACTTTCAAAGAATAACGGATACCATAAGTTATCAAAAGCCTCAGATATGTCTGTCATTATACAGGGTGTTTCAGAAGTGACGGTCAATATTCAGGGATATGACAGGAATGGTCATTCGAAAAAAGAAAAATTAAGTAAAGATGGGTTCTAAAACGAATATCTTACGGGCTATGAGCAATTCTTGATCTTTGGTTCTGTGAAACATCTCTTCTACTGCAAGTCGTAGTATGGGATATCATCTAACGACAGGTCCGACACCATCCACAAACAGCATTAACCGTCCGTATAATGACCGACCGAGTGCAATAGGTATGGAACTGCATCCCAAAAACTGAGATCCGGCACTTGTAGAACACAATCCACGCACGTTTGCATGCTTGCACTCAACATTCTGCTGATTACACGGGTTATTAATGTTCCAGCATTTCACATTTGCAAAGATTTACCTCGCGCTTACTATAACCTGTGATCTTGCGCTGTTGATCAGTTACGTTTGTTACCTATACTATCGTTTTCCCGAAATTTTATTACTCTACATTAATTAATTTTTAGTGTTGCGGTCTCTTTTCCGCCAGTGTATTATTATTTTTCATGGGAAAAGGATCTTTGTTCTATGGGGGATCATTCTTTGCTAAATGGAATTTGAACTGATTTTTTTAAAAATCGCTTACGTAAATATAAGGAGCGATCAAAAAGTTTTCGTTTGAGGGGGTTGCTGAAGCCTTTGTGCAATGTGGCGCCATACCGACGCGCGTATATATTTATTTTTCTGCTTTACTTAATGGCAACACCAGCCTCTGGCAGTTGTGATATTCACACCATCGTGCCACTAGGTTACACTTCACTATTCTTTCTTAATAAGATGGAGCGTAATTATTTCTGTCGTTGTGATCAGTAAAGAAACTCACTGGTCTCCACGCTAGTCTATCCTGTGCGGGTCACTATATCTCTCCAGACCCACTGAGACGTAAACCCATTTGAACCTGCTGATGTTGCTAATGTTGCTAAGCTGTGGTCTTCTCTACAATCCCCCCCCCCCCCCCCAATCTCCCAACGCCATTTCTTCTCAGTGTCAATTTTACAATGACTTGATGCCTCAGTTTGTGACGTACCAACCTATCCCTTCTTTTAATCGAGTTGTGCCATAGCTTTTTCTCCCTCATTTGATTCTCCGATCTATCCAAATAATCTTTAGCATTCTGCTCTACCATCACATTTCAAAAGATTCTTTTGTACCCTATTCGATTCAGTGCTTCTTCATTAGTTATCCCATCTATCTTCAGCTTTCTTCTCTACCACCACATTTCAAAAGCATCTATTCTCTTCTTGTCTAATTGTCTACCGTCTAGGTTTCACTTCTATACAGGACTATACTCTAGACATCTTCTGAAAATGTGCCTAACACTTAAATTTCTATTCAACGTTCACGAATTTCTTTTTTCTTCCTGTCGACAGTATACATGTTACATATTGTCTATTTCGTCCACAGTCAGCGCGTTAGCTGCCCAAATAACGAAGCTCATCTCATTTTTTCCCTTAAGCACTTCTCTTTTCTTAACCTATTGTAGAGGGTGCAATTTTTTACATAAACAAAAACTTGGAGGAAGATAACCAGAAATTAATCTGGCGCCTACTTCTGCGAATACAAATTCTTTATGAACAATTTGGAAGAAAAAGTTTTAAAATCAGATAGTTTAATGACGAAAGCAGTTAATTACAAATATAGCATTAGAGAAATGTCTGCGGTTGCCTACGCAGACGAGAGTGTACCCATGCGTTCACCTCTCAGTCCGAAGCAAATCGACTGCTACGAATGTCATTAGGGCTCCAAGAATATGTAAATCGCTCAGGGAGAGACAGGGACCGTATGGAGGATGTGTAAGGGCTTCCCAGCAAATTTCTACACCGTAGTGGCAACGACCTTCGCAACACGTTGACGGGCACTTTGTGAGCAGGTTGTTGCGACTACGCTACAGAAGGTAGCAGGGAAGCCCTTACATATCCTCCATAAGGTCCCGATCTCTCCCTGAGCAGCTTCCATATCTTTGGCGTCCTAAAGAAAGCTATTCGTGGCCGTAGATTTCGGGCGGCGAGGTGTACGCTTGGGTGCAACTATGTTTCCGTAGGCAACCGTGAACAGCTTTCCTTGAAGCCATTGGCCGTCCTGTCACACAATGGAATAAATGTATTTACAGTTATGGCGACTGGCTGCGAAGTAATAAATGGACGCGATCGGTAATTCTGCTTTACTGTAGGAATATATATATATATATATCATATAAGGGCGGTAGTATCATGTAGTAAAACAGAGGGACACCGATTGCCAATTTGAAAGTAAGACTTTATATTCCAATACATTTATTCTATGACTTTTATGCATTTCTGAGTGACCAAACGAGGTGGCGCAGTAGTTATCACACTGGAGTCGTATTCGGGAGGATGACGGTTCAAACCCGTAAGCGAGATTTAGGTTTTCCGCGCTTTCCCTAAATCGCGCCAGGTAAATGCCGGGCTGGTTCATTTGAATGGGCATCGCCGACTTCCTTTCCTAATTCGAGGGGACCTACGAACTCGCTGTTTGGTCCCCTCCCCCAAATCAACCAACCAGCCATTTTTGAGGCATTGTGTATGAACGGAATTTGACTACCGAAATTCGTAGCTGTGGATAACATTCCGTGAAGTCGTGTGTTGTATGCTAAATTACAATACCGATAACTTCACCACCGCCATCAACAATCCATCAAACGGATAGTGGAAGAATGCGAATTCTGTACTTAAATGAGTATGTTGTATAGCCCAGTACTGCCCAAGCCGTTTCTATGTGTTAACGTCCGCCGTTTCCTTCGACGTGGGTAAAAGGAACGAGCTGCGAGACGCCGCAGCTGCATCCAACACCTGGCGTAAGCCGGCGAATAGGGACGCAGATTGCTGAGAGATAGACTTGCGATGATCAGCCAACGGTACTTTCCTCCTGTCCTGTTATTCGATCTACGCACGTGCGGATAGAAATCATCATTGCAAGCTCCTACACCGTGAATCCATATTTCGACGTTGGAAACAATTTTAAGAAATCGTTAAAGAAACTTGAGAGTTTAAATGAAAATACATACCTATGAAGCTAGCAGGAAAATGGTTCATGATGAGAATATAAAAATATGGATTCGCAAATTGTGCTAATATTTAAAAAAGCTCTTACAGCTCATTGTACGCAGACTTTAAGGAGTAAGTGACAAAATACCGTTTTTTTAATTTTTGCCTTAGAAAGTTCTCTGTCGTGTTCTGAAAAAGAAAAATTGCCCCAAAGAAACTCCCAAAACTGAGAAATTTAATGGTATCGGCACACATGGTGACGTCCCCATGTCACGTAGACAGTTCTGTTGAAAACAGCATTTTTTTCACTTGTTTTGTTTTCATTTTTTAATCTCTAATGTCTTAGTGACGTAAGATTACAAGGGAAGTAATTGTATGGTACGACTCTAAATCCATATGAGAATTTTTAACAACTTAGTATGGGAACGAATACCAAAAACTGTTGAGGTAGGACTAAATCCTTTGAAAATGGGCATGCTGGATGCTCTGGTATGTTCAGTGATGGTGCATGTTTAAGGTTATGGAAACGATGGGAGTGCTTGGCGGACTAAATATGCAAAGAACTTTAATTGCTATTAACCGCAGGGACTCTTAGATGCAGCGAAATCAGTGCTGGAAGCCACCAAAAATGCAAGAATGAGAAGACTAGTTCTGAAAAAGAAAAGGGGTGGATAACAATATCAGAAACAAGACGCATATGGCCTTGTGATGCATTAGTGTTATGCAGAGTAGGTAGAGAAACAAGTTTCAGCTTTAACTTGAGCTTTCCTGGAAGTTCATTTTTTTATGTTCTGGTGCATATTGGTTAAAAATTATTACGAATACAGGGCTGAAATTTTGTATACTGTCTTAAAACATACTAAATTAAAAATATAGATTATTCTTATGACTTAAATTTGAAAATTAAAGATTTATTAAGAAAGAAAAATGATTTAACTAATGAAATTTTTGATAATATCTATTAAAAATTATTGAACCATAATTTATGACAGAAATATCTTTCCAAAAATCTGCTTTAAACACATTAGTGTAAAGAATTTGCAGAAAGAAATCAAGCTTTTACTTGGATTTTACTTCCAGATATCTATACTTATACTGTAGATCAATAATTAACGTACTTTGTTTAACTTGCAACACAAAATACTTTTTTAAAAAAACGTCTGAAATCAAAAGTCCTGGTACATATATCAAATTGTTATCAAAGGATCCGTTAAAAGATGGTAAGCAAGACTTTACAATTCTTATTGTTTGATACGTAAAGGTTTTTTTTAATTACCGCTACCAGTCACAAACTTTGTCAACTATTGTATTACTTATTTATGTAGCGACATGTTGCGAGGGTTAAACTTCATCTTCAGGCTAAATGGCATTACAAAAACAATGACCTTATTGTAAAGTTGTTTTTGTAATGCCATTTAGCCTGGAGACGAGGTTTGACCCTCGAAACTTGTCGCTAAATAAATAAGTAATACAATAGTTGACAAAGTTTGTTACTGGTAGCAGTAATTTAAAAAAAAAAAAAAAAAAAGACTCTACATAATTCTTGAGACAGTCACGGTCGAGAAATAGTCAAAGTGGCTTCAAATTAATATTGTTTGAGCTACACTATTTACAAAACTGACAAATTTTTCAAGCTTTCCCCTGTTGTCTTCACAAACCAGTCCTAGTAGCCGGACATAAACATCTCCAGCCAATGATCAGTCCAGTTTGACCAGAAGACCCAGTGTGTTCTATGTAAACATAGCCAACTCCATTTTCGAGCCACTACCAGCTTGCATAGTGTCTCGTGACAACTTTGATCCTTGGCTTCGTGGGGTCTACGACACACTCGGAAACTACCATCAGCTTTTGTCTTCTGAAATCGGGACTCAGGTTACCAGGCCATTGTTTTCCAGTTGTCTGGGGTCCAGCTGATATGGTCACGAGCCCAGCAGAGGTGCTGGAGGCGATGACGTGTTGTCAGCCAAAGCACTCGCGTCGGTCGTCTGCTGCCATAGCTCATTAACGCCAGATTCCGCCGCACTGTCCTAACATACTCGCACGTCGTACGTCCCACACTGATTTCTATTGTTTGTTCTCAACGGTTAAGTGAAGGCCATCGGCTACTGCACTGTCCATGGTGAGAGGTAGTGCTTGAAATTTTGTATTCTCGGCACGCACTTGACGCTGTGGATCTCAGAATATTGAATTTGCTACTGGTTCCCGAACTGTAATTTCCCATACGTCTAGCTCCGAGTACCAGCCCTCGTTCACAGTCTATTAATTCCCGCCGTTCAATCATACCCATTTGGACACCTTTTCACTTGAATCACCTGACTGCAAAGGAGAGCTTCGCCAATCCACTTCTTCTTTACTGTGCGTACGCAATACTGCCGTCAGCTGTATCCCATGATCTCACTGTATTGTATAATACTGTTATATTAATGGGTGCGTGTCACATGGAACTACAAATCAAAAGGACGGTTGTCGTCTATTGGCAGAAGGAAAAAAATACAAAAAATACACGAAATTACTGCGGGATCTTCAACAGTTCTGTGAGTAATGAAGAATATTTACAGAAAGGAAGCAAAATGGAACGAGAACGTTTCAGTTTCTTCCTGATGTAAAGGAAAGGTTTCAGATAACACTTGGAGACAGTGGACTGCGCAGTTTTCTTTCTGGATATAAGTCGTTTCGCATATACGGTAATATAGATAGTTGCCGGGCGAGGACCAGTTGTGACTGCAGCGAAATCGGCACATCAGACCAAGTTCTATGCGAATTTCCCCTAGTTGAAGGTACAGAAGGACTACTAGCATCTTTTCAGAGGTAACATTGTTGATAACGTTTAGAGTAAATCAGTACTTTGATACTGTATGTGAGGTAACGGGCGAGTTGTGGCGCCCTGAAAATATTCTAAGTTCGGAGTTGGCGTGGCCGCACGGGCCGCTCGGCATGCCGTGGCTCGTCAGCAACCGCGTGGTGCCTAACATTAGCCGGAGCAAGTGGGGCAGCCCCAGTGCGTGGTCCAGGCCGACCGCGTGGCTGGGAATTGCATGTTGACGCTGTGTCGTGGAAGGTGCTTTATGTCGATGAAGGAAATCTGTATGCTGGGAGTGCCAAAGATGGTGGACTTTGTGAAACCATAATGGCAGACATTTCACAGTTCATGTAGAAATTAATAGTAGCCAGAGGAATCATGATACCCCAAAAAGAAACATGTACATTGCCATTATTTGCAAGACGATTCTGGTGGTGTAATCAGATTTTCATTATCTTTATTAGTTTATAGTTTAGTATCTGACTGTAAATTATCCAAGTAAGACCCAGCAACGAATTCCCAAAATCTACACGGTTCACCGATTCTGTCGATCGACAAGTCTTTAGAAAGGTGTTAGTGTAAACCTAAGTTGGTATGAATAACAGGCATTTAACTTGAATAGTACTGAGTTACGGGAGGTCAAAGTGGCCCATTACTATTGATCGTGTCAGGCCGTAAGAACTCCACAGTTACACGAAAAAACGGTAGCAGCATGCTTATAAATATATATTTATTCATCTGTGTTTGTTTATATCCGATATATACTATTCATGAAGAAACTGGTCAAATATTTACTGCGTTTTAGAAAGCACAGAGACATTAGGCTACTGGCCTACTTCTGCTTCTATTCCTTTGATATATGTTTATTTAATTTGTTTATGTATTTAATAATGTATGTTAGAGCGTGTCTATGGTCCAGCCGTAAGAATGTTTATTTAATTTCAAGTTATTTAAATGTAAACCCAGTATTTCGTACATGTTCCAGTACTTTTGCAAGTGTGCATTGGCTTGGAGACATAGCGGGAGCGCTCTAGCCAATTACAGCGCTCGTTACTGTGGTAAGCGCCTGCCGAAGTCAATAGAGAGACTGTATGGAAGTGGGGGACCAGCATTGGGTGGCACAGGACAAAGGGGAGTGCTGGACGGGAAGGCGCGATGGACGGTCGCAGGAAATACTTGGAGAGTGTTGAGCAGTTTATGCGGGATTGAGGGAGATAGAAATATTTCTTAGTGCCGACTTGTGCGCTTGTGAGCTTTCCGTGGCTTCTGCAGTGAAGCTGTAGTATGCATTTAGAAGTGAATATCTCACGAGCTATGTTGTTGCTCATTACTAATTACTTGAAGTGGTAATCTATTGTTTCCCTGATATTCAACTTATATTTTTATTTAATTGCTGGACCATCGACACCAATTAGTGTTTTGCAGTAATAAACAGCATTCTTAAAGGTGCTTCTGCTATCATACTCATCATTTAAAGTCGTTAAAATAGTACCTGCAGATTTTATTTAATTGCATTCTTTCATTTATAGATTTCTATGTTACATTCAAAATTCGCAAGTGCCGAGTGATAGGACCCTTCGACCATTAGATAGATGTGTGTATTCATATTGTACACTGTAGACTCAGCAGTATTTGGTATGTCATGCGGCAGCTACGTATCCCAGCCCCTAGACAACGAAACCAGCCAAAACTTTTAATATTTCAACCCTGAGTCTGAGGGTATGTAGCTGAGGGCCACCATTAATTTTTTATTTGGAAAGCCAACATATAAATCTTTCAGCTGACTCTGTCTCAGAAAAAATCAAAGCGCTACTATGGTTAACAGCCCAAAGTCAGGATAATTATGGCCTCCAGAGAACGAAGATGGAGCCAAATAAGACTACGATCGCTTGGTCCGGTAAAGGGAGAGTGAAGGGAGGTAGTCGCAGGTGTACCTGAGAAGAATGATAAGAATTAGGGCACATAAGTGATGCGCTGTGATCCGTGGCCATGCGATTTGGATATTATTGCGACTAATCTGGTACGAAACGTATAGAGAGAAACTAACTATATTCCGACAGGAGCAAACTGTTGTGCTCATCTCAAGCTACAGGGAAGAAAAACAGTAAGCTACAAAAGACCTTATACTTCCTATTTGTTCTGTGAAGATCAGCGACTCTAACAGTTTCACAAGCAACTGTTGTACAAATATTAGTACTAGTATTGTCAAGATAGGTTTCAGTTGTAGTTGCTGATGTAGAAAAAGGTAGACAGTAGTGGTAACAGAGCATCTTGTACCTGTATTATTTGGATTTATTTATAATTGCAGTAGTAGTATATGTTGTTGTTTGAAGATAACTGTAAAATTAATCAAAACTGATTGAAGTAATGAAAACTTATAAGACCTTTCCTCTCAAACTAAAGCAACATCTGACTGCGATTGGAATAAGGTGCCATAAAATAATATCATGTGGAGTTGCCTATAAGTAGCCATCTAAATTATAGCGCAATAATAATAGAAATAAATAGCGAAAAGGAAAAATAGTGTTTTAGTAGGGCAGTCGGACGCTCGACATCGGTTTATTAGAGAAAAGCGTAACTCGTCCGCAAAGGATACGGCTATAGAACGCCAGTGTGATGCATCCTTGACTACTGTTCGAGTTGGTCGAATTAGTGAAAGACATCGAAACAATTCAAGGGGCATGCCGCTAAATTTGTTATCGGTAGGTTTGATCAGTATGCAAGTACTGCCGAGATGCTTCTTGAACTAAAACGGGAATCTTTGGAGGGAAGACGACGCTCTTTTCGCGAGATATATTGCGGAAACTTAGAAAACCGGCGTTTTAGGCAGACTGCATAACGACTCAACTACCGTCAACGTGCGTTTCGTATAAAGACCACAATCATAAGAGAAATTGGGGCTCGTACGGAGGTTTTCAGACAGTCGTCTTACCCATGCTCTATCGACGAGTGGAACAGGAACCGATACGAGTGGTAGTAATTCGTGGTATCCTCCGGCTTTATCAATACGGTGATTTTACGAGTATGTATTTTGATGCAGATGTAGGCAGACACTGTAAAGTTAGTTCAGTGTTCAAAAGAGAAAAAAATTGTGGTGAAGATTCACATAGATGTAAATTTACATGTAGCAACCCGTTGTTATCATCAAGAAAGTGTACTTGAATGAACGAGTAAATAAATAGTGCTGATATCTATTTTATCAAACACGGGCGACTAATAAAGGTCTATGTAGTCAAAAAGGTTTTGGGCTTGCAGCCGGTCGTCGTTAGCTTCCATCCACGATATTTCGACTGGACAACTGCCAGCCATCCTCAGGTGAGCCATCGAAGACTGACGAAGACGCGCGCGCACACGTGAAGAGGAGGATATCTTCGACTGGAGATGAAGTACTAGCGAACGGGGGCGCTTCTCCATCTGGCTTGATGGGTAGGGGATGAAATTTCTTGGAGTTTTCGATTGACTTCACTTTTGTGCATTTCTTTTTTTGTGATTTTTTCTTTTTATTTTTATATGAGAAAGATTAAAGGATAGTCAGAGGGGCAGTAAGAGAAAAGGAAAAGGAACGGCCTAAGTGGCTGGCCGGTATTTTCGACAATGGGTCCCGCCCACTCGTGATTTCGCTACTGCCGTAGGGCGCGTTGTTGGCCGGCAAATTTTTCAACTTCAATATCCTCGGGAGTTGCCTTGATCCTACCGGCACGGGACTCTTCCCTAAACCATTGATCCGCGACGTCGAACGAGATGTCCCAGTCGCGGGGCGTGAAAATCGGGTAGACGCCCTCCGTTCCGTAATATACAGCGGGCAGCGAGTATTCCGCGCATGCGTCAAAATCATATGGACAGACGAACCACACCGCCCGCCATCGGCGCCCTCGCTGGTGCAACTGCAGAACTCAGCTGTCTTCGGCGTTGTCAATTGCCGCGGCCATCGGAATACTCTGACGTCTTCGTCTGGAGCAGATCTTAGAGATGACGGGGTTCCACGGATTATCTAGCTGGTAGCCATTGTCACGGTTGATAATATTGTCTGTCATGCGAATTTCCACTGATTCTTTTATGACGGAGTCCCAAAAGGATGTTGCTGTGGCCAAAATTCTTGTCTGGTCATACTCCATTGTGTGTCCAGTGGAAATGCAATGCTCAGCAACTGCAGACTTGCTAAGTTGCAAAGCGAGTACAGCGTTTATGTTCAGTGCAACGTTCTTCTACTGTTCGCAATGTTTTTTCTATATATGATATGCCACACTGACAAGGTATTTTATAAATTCCCGCCTTCCGCAATACCAGATCGTCTTTCACTGATCCCAGCAGGTCGGAAATCTTCGATGGTGGACGGAAAATTACTTTCACTTCGAAACCGTGGAGGATTCTTTCAATTTTGAAGGAAATGTTGCCAACAAAGGGAAGAAAAGCTAAAGATTTAGTAGGCGTGCTCTCTTCTTTCTCCACTCCCTGTTTCTTTGGCTTATTTGCAAGTGCCTTGCTAATTTGCCGGGTAGAATTTCCATTCTCTTTGAGAACCCTCTTCAGGCAAACTATCTGCATCTGACACTACATGAGCTCTGTGTACAAGTGTTTTAAGTATACTCATTGTTTGCGATGGGTGATAGCAGCTGGACGAATTTAAATACAAATCAGTATGTGTGG
This sequence comes from Schistocerca piceifrons, assembly GCF_021461385.2. Classification (NCBI taxonomy): domain Eukaryota; kingdom Metazoa; phylum Arthropoda; class Insecta; order Orthoptera; family Acrididae; genus Schistocerca; species Schistocerca piceifrons. The sequence goes on along the minus strand of NC_060140.1, from coordinate 464,417,182 downwards.
GCTTTCGATAAACCGAATGCCCCAGAAAGCCATCACTCTTCCGTCTAACTAGCACATCCAAGAAAGGGAGGCAACCATTTCTCTCTAATTCCATGGTAAACCGAATGTTCTCATAAATGGAGTTGAGGTGATCTAAAAACTCCATTAATTTTTCTTCTCCATGAGGCCACACTACGAAAGTGTCATCCACATACCTCCAAAAACAGTTGGTTTGAAGGCTGCTGATTCAAGTGCTCTCTCCTCAAAATCCTTCATAAAAAGGTTGGCCACCAAGGGAGACAAGGGGCTACCCATGCCAACGCCGTCAATCTGTTCAAAATATTCTTGGTTGAAGATAAAATATGTTGAGGAGAGCGCGTGGCGAAACAAAGCAGTGATTCCCACCTGGAACTTATTGCCAATCAGTGCCAAGGAGTCTGCAAGAGGTACCTTAGTAAAAAGAGACACCACGTCAAAATTAACTAAAATATCAGAAGTACTTAGGCGGAGAGCCCCCCCCCCAGTCTGTTGATAATATCGGCTGAGTTGCCACTGCAACATCCTTTTGGGACTCCGTCATAAAAGAATCAGTGGAAATTCGCATGACAGACAATCTTATCAACCGTGACAATGGCTACCAGCTAGATAATGCGTGGAACCCCGTCATCTCTAAGATCTGCTCCAGACGAAGACGTCGGAGTACTCCGATGGCCGCGGCAATTGACAACGCCGGAGACAGCTGAGTTCTGCAGTTCCACTAGCGAGGGCGCTACTGGCGGGCGGTGTGGTTCGTCTGTCCATATGATTTTGACGCATGCGCGGAATACTCGCTGCACGCTATATATTACGGAACGGAGGGCGTCTTCGACAGTCGTCTATGGCTCACCTGAGGATGGCTGGCAGTTGTCCAGTCAAAATATCGTGGATGGAAGCTAACGACGACCGGCTGCAAGCCCGAAACCTTTTTGAGTATTTAGTTCGCCGGGAAAATTTTAAATTTCACAAAGGTCTATGTAGTTACCACCCTTGCTGTGTTAAGTAAGGACTAGGATACTGTCGTTCTAGGCGTTTGAAATGTGGGGTCCTAATTCGTGTACACTTAAAAGCTGAAGTTGTAAAACTTACTTCAATGAACAGTGAGTTAGAAACGTCATTAAAATCGTTTTTCAGGGTTTTTGGCAACCTCAAATAATATTCTAACAAGATTGGTAGCTTGCGCTGCGCCGGTCGCTGGCATGTAAACGTTTTTGTTGAGCGGGGGTCACACTGCAGGAACTACGTGAGGCCATATACGTGTAGCTGCGGTCCGTTCTCAATGTGTATGCTTGTAACTACACCTGGACTGAAACTTCCTGACAGATTAAAACTGTGTGCCGGACCGAGACTCGAATTCGGGACCTTTGCCTTTCGCGGGCAAGTGCTCTACCGACTGAGCTACCCAGACACGATTCCTTACAGCTCTAATTCCGCCAGTATCTCGTCTCCTACCTTCCAATCAGAGCGCTCAACTTCACGCCTAAACAATTCACTGTTGCTAAACTGCCACAACAATTGGTCAGTTCACCTAAACGACTTTCTTTCCTGCTGTGTTTGGATACCGATTCGTGTATCTGGCCCAGCAATTTCTCTCTCTCTCTCTCTCTCTCTCTCTCTCTCTCTCTCTCTCTCTCTCTCTCTCTCTCACACACACACACACACACACACACACACAGATTCATATATGCAACGATGCTAACGGTATATACGCATTCCATACGTAGCACTAGCCAAGCTCTACTAGATACTGCTGCGCTAGATGCGATTAAGCGTCACCTATAAAGTTATTATAATCAAATAGATCGGCTTACATTAGTAAAGTTTCGTACGACATTACGTGAAGTCAAATTTTTGAAGGCTGCAGTTCATCGTTGCTACTGGACTCTTTAGAATCGTAAATGTAACAGCATCACATATCGTGGTGTCACAGCACAGTGGTTGGCACATTAGCCTGCCGCACACAAGGTCATAGGTTAGAATCTCGTGAACACAAATAAACTTTTTTTCTAAATCCAATCAAAATACTTTTATTGTTTTCTTATTTAGTTAACTGATGTAAACGCCATTTAAAAATTTTTCGATATTTGGCCACGTCATTTTCACTACCGTATTGGCTTTCTTATTTGCCCTTATTGTTTTCCTAATTTTCTCAAATGCTTCAAATGGCTCTGAGCACTATGGGACTCAACATCTTAGGTCATAAGTCCCCTAGAACTTAGAACTACTTAAACCTAACTAACCTAAGGACATCACACACACCCATGCCCGAGGCAGGACTCGAACCTGCGACCGTAGCAGTCCCGCGGTTCCGGACTGCAGCGCCAGAACCGCACGGCCACCGCGGCCGGCCCTAATTTTCTCTTTTTCATTTGGAATCTACGAGCATCGTCTATAATCTACAACCAAGTACCAACCAGGGCTGCTCATCGGTTGGTAAACCGGCAGTTCATGTAGCCAGTTTTACAGTAGTTCCGATGACCAACAAATGATAACGAGAAATTACAGTTTGCTTTTAAGCGCTGAGACTGAAGTTTTTCTGTCTTGAGTTTTCTGGTAGAGGTTAGCTTTAATCGCCGTGAACACAGCGATCGTGATTTTACTTCTGCCGCTGATTCTTGACCACCGTTTTACCGAATCGTCCGCAGCTCGTGGTTGTGCGGTAGCGTTCTCGCTTCCCGCGCCCGCGTTCCCGGGTTCGATTCCCGGCGGGGTCAGGGATTTTCTCTGCCTCGTGATGACTGGGTGTTGTGTGCTGTCCTTAGGTTAGGTTTAAGTAGTTCTAAGTTCTAGGGGACTGATGACCACAGATGTTAAGTCCCATAGTGCTCAGAGGCATTTTTTTTACCGAATCCTTCCACATCACGAGGTTGTAGTTAGATTATCAAACGAGCTTAAATTCAGGGCTACAAAAGCGCTTCGTCTTCCGCAGTTCAGTAATTGGTTAATTAAAATCAGTTTTCAACAGAGAATCTCGAAATTCCATCATACCTCGCTGCGCCCAGTTACAACATTGTTTACGCGTTACACGTTAACAGCACTCGTTGGGGCCAACGAGATACACGGTCGCTACAACGAACTTGTGATGTGACACTAGTAGTCTTGTCCGCCACTCTTCGGGAACGTTCGGCTTCGTGCAGGGCCCACGGGAAATCAATATTTAATTGATAAGATACCCACTAAGCTATTCAGTTTTGTCGTGGGCTGTCGAGGACTTGCACGCATTTAAACGCCCAGTTAAGAATTATTAAACTCGTCTAAAATTTACTCGCTCCCCACCGGAGACGGCTGCTGGGACTCTACGTCACGTGCTGTGGCGTACACGCCACGGTCTGTCTTTCTCGGGGGGCCGCGAGCATTTGTGAAGTGACGCCCCGTGTTTGTGTGTGAGCTATAACCGAGCGGTAGCCGGCAGCCGATGTGGCAATGCGGTGGCGGCAAGTGACTGACGTCAACCATTAAGTAATTTTAATTTGATTATAATATCCTAACGTTAACCGCTGCTCCTAAGCAGTGAGGCATTAGTAAAATCTGAAACTGTAAACCATGTCATAAAATTTTGTGAACGTTCACGATACCCCTACTCGTGAGCATAGCTGGAGCCAGAGAAGAAGACGCAGGGTTCGCGACACGGGTGCCCCTAGACCACTGCTGCTTGTAAACACGAGGTCCGACCGTGAGAAGCGAACCCGGGACCTCTTCATTAGGCGAACAATAGCCAGTGCCCAGCCGGCGCCTGTAGCCGCGTTAGTTTCGCCGGCGATCCGCGTGACGTCAGAGGAACCCTCGCAACACAATAGCCGATCGATACGAACGCGTGCATTCGACCGTTAACACAATGCGCAATTAGGCCCAGCAGTCATCCACACGTCTCGGAGCTTGAGAGTTTCAAACCCTCAGGATCTGCAAAAGCCCCTTGGTGGTCGACTTGGAGCTTCCGACCTGTAGGGAATCGCCCAGAGCTTTTTATTTTTTTCAAATTTATTTCATTGATTCCTGTTTGGTAAAATACCGCATTCTGGTGTGTGAAGAAGTTCGTAACCGCCTGATGCACATCCTAGCCAGACGGGAATGATCGACCCTTCCAGGCATGTTCAAGGGACCAAACGCGTGATAATCGCGTGGGGAGAGATCAGGACTACAAGGCAGGGACCCGAGTGTTAGCGATATGGAAACGTGTCTTATCACGAACTTAGCGTGCCATCACACAATGATGGTTTTTGAAACACACGCTTCCCCTTACAAATTCTTCGTTCTCCAACGGATGTCTACTAGTGTTTGTTTGTCCTTCGACAACCAAGAAAAGAACAACAGCACGTTGGCCATGTGTGGAAGCGTATGGTAAAAAAGTCGCCATAGTTCACGGGGATTCCACAGTTAAATGCAGAGGAGAGAGAGGATAGGTGGAAAGAGTACAGTGAATGTCTCTAAGACGGGGAAGAGTTGTCTGATGTGATAGAAGAAGAAACAGGAGTAGATTTAGAAGAGATAGGGGAGCCAGAATTGGAATCAGAATGTAAGAGAGCTTTGGAGGGCTCAAGATCAAATAAGGCAGAAGAGATAGATAATGTTCCATCAGAATTTGTAAAATTATTGGGGGAAGTGGCAACAAAACGGCTATTCACATTGGCGTGTAGAATGTATGAGTCCGGCGACATACCATCTTACTTTCGGAAAAATATCATCCACACAATTCCGAAGACTGCAAGAGCTGCCAAGTGTGCGAGAATTATTGCACAATCAGCTTGACAGCCCATGCATACAAGTTGCTTGCAAGAATAAGACACAGAAGAATGGAAAAGAAAGCTGAGAAGGTGTTAGATGACGATCAATTTGGCTTTAGTTAAGGCAACTCTGGCGTAGTGGTTGATAAGAGAAGCAAGACTAAAGAAAAATCAAGACACGTTCATAGGATTTGTCGACCTGAAAAAACCGTTCGACGATGTCAAATGAGGCAAATTCTGAGAAAAATAGGGGTAAGCTATAGGGCGAGTCGGGAAATACACAATATATACAGGAGCCAAGAGGGAATAACAAGAGTGGACGACCAAGAACAAAGTGCTCAGATTAAAAAAGGTGTAAGAGGAAGAAGAAGCAATGATGGAAATAAAAGAAACGTTCAGGAGTGGAATGAAATTCAAGATGAAAGGATATCGATGATACGATTCGCTGATAACATTGCAGTTCTGAGTGAAAGTTAAGAGGAATTACATGATCTTCTGAATGGAATGAACAGTCTAATGAGTACAGAATATGTACTGAGAGTAAATCGAAGAAACACAAAAGCAATGAGAGGTAGCAGAAATGAGAACAGAGAGAAACTTAACATTGGAATTGATGGTCACGAAGTAGATGAAGTTAAGGAATTCTACTACCTATGTGACAAAATAACCAGTGACGGACAGACTTAGGACATCAAAAGCAGAGCAGCAGAGCAGCTCTTCTGAAGAAGAGAAATATGTTAACATCGAGTATAAAAGGGCACTCCTGGACAAGAGATGTCTACTAGTATCAAACATAGGGCTTAAATTGAGGAAGAAATTTCTAAGAATGTACTTTTGGAGCTCAGCATTGTATGGTCGTGAAACATGAACTGTGAGAAAACCGGAACAGAAGAGAATCAAAGCATTTGAGATGTGGTGCCATAGGCGAATGTTGAAACGAAACATATGTGCACTAATAAGGTAAGGAATGAGGAGGTTCTGCGCAGAATCGGAGAGGAAAGGAATATGTGGAAAAAACTGACAAGGAGAAGGGACAGGATGAAGGGACGTCTGTTAAGCCATCAGGGAATGATGTCCATGGTACTAGAAGGAGCTGTAGAGGGCAAAAACTGCAGAGGAAGACGGACTGGAATACACGCATCAAATAACTGAGGACGTAGGTTGCAAGTGCTACTCTGAGATGAGCAGGTTGTCACAGGAGAGGAATTCGTAGGGGGCCTCATCAAACCACTCAGAAAACTGATGACTCAAAAAAAAAAAATCGTGTTTCCACACTTATCACAAGCACGTCGGACAGACACAAATGCCACCCTAATCCCTTGTCTACATGTCTTTGCTTATATACTTGCCTCAAAGACGAGTTACGATGCAGCAATGCCCTCAAACGTAAACTTTTTTTATTGCCTTTTATAAATTGAACTAACACCATTTAAGCTACATGATATACTATTTCATTTAAAATTACAGTTAACCGTTTACAAAATTACATTAACAATACGGAATAATTGCTCGCGGCACTATAAACAGTCTTCTCCATACGTCGTGTCGTAATATCTCGTTCTAATGAAGTCTCTAAACTTGTACTACTGTAGTAGGCATGGGCTTCGGAATGGACTGTGTCTTGAAAGGAGGATATAAGATGAACATCAACAAAATCAAAACGAGGATAATGGAATGTAGTCGAATTAATTCGGGTGATGCTGAGGGAATTAGATTAGGAAATGAGACACTTAAAGTAGTAAAGGAGTTTTGCTATTTGGGGAGCAAAATAACTGATGATGGCCGAAGTAGAGAGGATATAAAATGTATACTGGCAATGGCAAGAAAAGCGTTTCTGAAGAAGAGAAATAACATCGAGTATAGATTTAAGTGTCAGGAAGTCGTTTCTGAAAGTATTTGTATGGAGTGTAGCCATGTATGGAAGTGAAACACGGACGATAAATAGTTTGGACAAGAAGAGAATAGAAGCTTTCGAAATGTGGTGCTACAGAAGAATGGTGAAGATCAGATGGGTGGAATAGAATTGGGGAGAAGAGGAGTTTGTGGCAGAACTTGACAAGAAGAAGGGACCGGTTGGCAGGACATGTTCTGAGGCATCAAGGGATCACAAATTTAGCATTGGAGGGCAGCGTGGAAGGTAAAAATCGTAGAGAGAGACCAAGAGATGAATACACTAAACAGATTCAGAAGGATGTAGGTTGCAGTAAGTACTGGGAGATGAAGAAGCTTGCACAGGATAGAGTAGCATGGAGAGCTGCATCAAACCAGTCTCGGGACTCCAGACCACAACAACAACAACAATGAAGTCCCACGGTGTATATACTGACAGATAGCTGTTCATTCGATGACATAACGAGTGTATCTCGACGATATCCGTTTTAGTTACTGTGATTGTTCAGTTCTGATCTAGTACGATAACTTCTGAAGGGGCAAGAAATTATCAAATTGTTAGTTGAGTTTGGTAATCACTATGGAGTGATTTTTTTTCTACCATTGGCTCTGCATTATATCTGGATTTCTTCTTTTTCAAGAAACCTGGAAATACTGACAAATACCGCGGAGCACAGCTACAGAAACAGTCCCACTTGTGAAGACATTTCAGTAATCCGATAAAATTTCTTTGGTTTTTCTTTAAAATGGAACACAGAGTTGCAACAGTGCCGTTTTTGTATTTCTTTCCATATACACATTGTAAATGCCATCTATGGAATCTATGGACTTTTTTTTGTAATTTTGTGCTAATGTCGGCTCACACATTTAATAACATATCGTTAGCTTTGATGAAAATATTGATCGTGCAAAAAATTGTGTATACGCGTGAACAGTACAGTAGACTGTAATTTACATAACAATTTGTGACAGAGAGGAGGGTTGGAATGTATCCAAAGGTCTCTATGTGAACCGGTAACAAAACGTCTGAACAGCAGTATAGAGACTCGTTGTAGACGTAACCGCATATTTTCTCCAATCGAATTGACTAAAAACTTGAGTAAGTATTGTTTCACCGCGGAAGATCGGGTAATATGGTCCTTCGATCATTTTACCAACGTCGAAAAGGAAAGTATTGAGATAAGTGAACGAGGAATAGAAAAGTAATAAGAATCTCTTAGTAGTGGAAAGCCATCTGGAACAAATGAGAAAAGTGTACGATTCTGCAGAGATTACAATAAATAACTTACAGCCTTCTAGGACCAGTTTATCCTAGGTCGCTGGAGCAACCAAGCCCTAGCGAATGGGAAACAGCATAGGTCATTCCCGTTTTCAAGAACGGTCGTATGACGAGCGCATAATTGTAGGTCTATGCCCCTGACATAAACCTATTGTAAAATTATGGAACATGTCTTACGCTCACGTATTACGACTTTTTTGGAGAGTGAAAAGCTCCTCTAAAAAAAATCAGAGCTCTTCAGAAACTAAGCTCGCTTCGTTCCTGCACGAGATCTAGGATGCTGTAGACGTAGACACTGCGGCTGACGCCGTGTTCCTTGACTTCACGAAGGTTTCTGACACCGTTCCGCACTACTGATAGATGAATAAATACGTATAGTTACGAACTTAGATTTGCGACTAGACTTATGACTTCCAAGTATAACTCAAAACGTCGCTCTTAGCGAGTTCGGAAGGACGACGGTTCAATCCCGTCTCCAGCCATCCTGATTTAGGCTTTTCGTGATTTCCTTAATTCGTTTCAGGCAAATGCCGGGATGGTTCCTTTGAAAGGGCACGGTCGATTTCCTTCCCAATCCTTCCCTAACCCGAGCGTGCGCTCCGTCTCTAATGACCTCGTTGTCGACGGGACGTTAAACACTAACCTCCTCCTCCTCCTCCTCTTAGCGAGTTAGAATCAACAGATGTGACGGCAATTTCAGGAGTACGCCAAGGAAGTGTGATACGACCGTTACTGTTAACAATATGAACCCAAGATTTAGTAGGAAACGTTGCAAGCTCCATAAGACTGTTCGCGGGTGATGCGGTTGTCTACAAGAAGGTAGCAATGCCGAAGACTGTAGCGATTTGCAGGAAGACCTGCAGAGTATTGCTTAACGATACAAGGAGTAGTAGTTGACCCTGAACGTAAATAAATGCAACATATTGCGCATACATAGGAAAAGATAGCCACTCTGCACAACTGCACTATTGATGCCAAAATACTGGAAACAGTATATACCATAAAATACCTAGCGACTTTAAGTCGAATATTTACTCTAAACGAACGGTAGGAAAATTAAATGCCAGTCTGAGATTCATATGAAGAATCTTAAGGAAATGGGACCACTATCAAGCAGGACGGTTAGAAGAGAGAGAGAACTTCCAACGAAGGGCGGCACATTTCGTCACTAGATCGTTTAGTGGATGTGAGAATTTAAAGGCACGTACATACTAACCTAACGAAGGTAAACGAACGACAATTAACGGATTTGGCCGTACGCTGGTCGCCAACGCATCATCATCCTCATCAGATCAAGGGATTGGAACCAAGATATTCGGCCATCTGAAATCGCAGTTTGTTCTGACAACTTGTCGAGGTAGCTCCCATTTTTTTACTTTTATGAACTAGAGTTTTAGTAACAGTTTCAACGGCCGATTTATGAGGGAAGAAGAGGACTTAACATTCGTCGCGTGTGCGGCATTTACGATAATGCAGGAAGATGGTCGTCAGAGAAAGAAGTAGAAGGAGAAACGTGGCTTGTCGGCAACCTCTCTTTTAAAAAGTAGGGAGCAGTGTGATGGGACAAAATTAGCGTCTGATCTCAAAGCTGAACTGGAATATGGGCTATTTCATAATTTTTTGCAAATGAGAGCTACAGATTTCGAATTGTTTGAAGTGTGTAGCCCCTAAAACTTCTAAAGATGGCACTTTTTTCAGGATAGCCTGTACTATAAGGTAGCCGTAAAGGATCCATTTTCTTTTTTACTTCGTGTACAATATCTTCTAACAACACACCTATTTCCCTTCAAGAGTTTATTCTTTACGATTTGGTTCTACAGTCGCAATTCGTAAGGCCTCATTCGTTATAAAACTGTCAGCTTTAATGTTGTCTCCCTATTTCATTCAATACTCCATTATTTTTGAACACAAGAAATACATCCTGTTCAACAGACACAGCAAATCACTGGTAAACCAACCAACATTCGACCAGGAGTCCTCACTAGGAGATGGGCCCCAAGCTCAACTCACTGCTTAACTTTGATGGTATCGCCGGCTGTCCGAACCGCAACCGAGGCCAACCTCTTCGGCGGCTCCGATTTGCCACCCACACACACTAAGCAAATTTAGGCCAGCGAAACGGTTGGTTGTCACTCGTTGACATTAGTTGGACTATTGTGTATCCGCTTTTACAGACATGCGTAGTACCGTTGACTATACCATCTTGCTGCTGGTTTCCATCACTGCATGACTGCAGGAAACTAAAAATTTCGTCATCAGTATTTCGCAGATGAGTCATGAATTTAACGGTATGCATCGACAAAAGTGTCTATTTGGACGAAGACGGGAAAATGTGTTATGGGGAGCTGATGACATGAACCACGTCCTGCCACAGCACAAAGCGGAAAAAATAAGCTCCATTGATTTGGGTTGATCGAGCACAGCCATAGAGGAAGAAATGACTAAAATTTCATTCAGCATGGATGGATGACTGCGCTGGTCAGCACCATGAGTCCATCATCATCATACTCATTACCCCCGGAATAATCACATTTCATTAGAATGTACGCAGCCAACGTTTTGAGAGATATCTATTAGCTAATTCATTCATGATAAGAAGAGTGCATACATCGGAAATAATAAAAAATTAGCTCTACAGTCACTCAGAAATATCGGCAGTGAGATTTGATTTCCATAAAAAAACACAGCGAAAACTCACGTGTAATGAAAAACGTTAGGAAACTGGAAAGCTTACTAATGATCTGCGCTTTTCATCTATTGCCGGAATATAAAGCTATGAAAGTTATTTTCTTGTTTCCAATAAACTTGTTAGTAAAAACAGCTTCATTAGCTTACTTATTGGACAAAAATTCTACGAATGTAAAAGAACGTTACAGTATTGCCTTCTGTATGTGCGAAAGTTCGATTCAGAAAGCGAGAAATTCTTATTGGAGTTTTCTGCTACGCCACTCCTTTGCAAAAGATGCTCAGTGTAGATTGTGCAAAATATGTATTAAGTGTAAAGTTGTTACTGATAAAACGTCCATCACTCACTGCAGCAGACACAAGTTCATGACGCCACGGTTGTAATAAAATATTAAACTGTGCTAACGTTTAACCAAACCACTTGTCTTTTCTATGTCGAGGTTGCTATGGTGCAGCTATTATTATTTTTCGATGAAAAATACCAAGAAAACAGTAATGGTCGTATTGTAGATTTATATATCAGAACGTACGTACAATTATTTTTAGAAAAGTTGTTTGCAGTACCGTAGTTGACGCTTTCTTACAAGCTATCTACAACAAAACTCTTCGCTGCAGTGCTGGAAGTAAAGAAGTTCTTACCTTTTGCTGTTAGCCGCAGAAATTTATTGGCGATTCACTAGTATTATACACTGCTGAACCCACGTAAAGTTATTACAGAATCAGTCTTCCATCTTTCCATTTTCTTAGGCCTCCTCCTATCGCTGACGTTATGACGACTGTCAGATGCGATCCGTTGTGGTGATCGTATTGGCGTATTATACTCATGAGCCACTGAATTAGTTATATACTTGGAAGCGACGCGATTTGAAGCCGGTGGATATGCGTTTTTTCAAGAGACGGTGAGACACAGAAAGTGTTGGGAATTCATTCTGTCTGTTAGATTACCGCTCGACTACCTCTCATCACTCAGTGATGGTGAGATTGTTCCGAGCTGTGTCCAATGCGCGCATATTGCGCGGAATTGAACCTTAGACGTTTTCAAAAGAAATCGGATCCCATGCCTCACTATCGTCAATATTCATCAAACTATTTGGGCACTGTTCAGGAAAACTGGTGTGGTAGGTAGTCCTGTTGATGGTGCAGGTCATCTGCTGGGATACACGTGATCGAACTATCTGTCCCTCGTTCACCTCTGAGACGATGCTAGACCTAGTAGGTGATCCATTTCTGCCATATGAACGTCTGTCAATCATAGGTGTCATTGGTCTGTGTGGGACTATGTAAACTGTATGAGAAGTGCATTTCATCGCCGGCCGCGGTGGTCTAGCGGTTCTAGGCGCTCAGCCCGGAACCGCGCGACTGCTACGGTCGCGGGTTCGAATCCTGCCTCGGGCATGGATGTGTGTGATGTCCTTAGGTTAGTTAGGTTTAAGTAGTTCTAAGTTCTAGGGGACTGATGACCACAGATGTTAAGTCCCATAGTGCTCAGAGCCATTTGAACCATTTTTTTAGCATTTCATCCCGTCTAAGTATCCTCACATCGGAGAATACTTCTATACCTTCCCTGACGGGGCCTTGTTAGCAGCTAGGATGCATTGCCATATCTTTCTCCCCGTTCCATGCGTCCAATGAAGCGGATGATGTCCCTGCATCCACTATAATCTCAGAACTGCCCTACAGGTCACCGAGCAATAATTTACTGTCCAGTAGCGAGTTACATACTTCATTTGCGCTGCTCATCAGCAGTTGTCTGTGTGCCGTTATGTGATGCATAAACCCAGGGGGGCGCAGAAAGCTATGCGCAGAAAGCAACGTGTTTTCTCAGTTGTGCGCATGACGTCACGGTGGAAGCAGCTGTGCCAAACAGTACACAGTTCGAATTGTGTGTGATTGTTTTTCTTGTGTTTGAAGGAGTATTTTGACTGGGTTCTTTCTTCTGATGTACTCAGTCAACAGCGGAGACATTCGGAATTCGGGAGTGTTAACGGTTTTTGCTGTAACTGATATTTGATTCGGAACTGAAATAGTTAGCGATAGTGGACGGCGGGATCAACATTGTGTTCGCCAGCTCTATAGTTTATCGTCCGTCCTGTGAAATTCTTATTGGAGAATCTACAAGTGAGTGAGAAAATTAATTTTTGCAATGCCAGGCTGTGCTGTTACGGGCTGTTTTTCCTACAACCGGAGCACAAAGGGAACTGACGTAATGTATCACAGTTTCCAGCGTAATGAAACCTTACAAAAACTATGGTTGTCGAAATGTTGTAGGAAAGACAGTGTAAATATTGCGCATGCACGAATATGTTCTCGCCATTTCGCAGAAACAGATTACTTAAGGGATTTACAGTCTGAATTGCTTAATTTGCCCCGCGAAAAAGAATGCTCTAGCCAAATGCAGTTCCTTCGTGCAATTTGCTGTGCAGTAGTGCGACTGTCAATGTGTCACCCACAACAGAAGACAGAACCAAACGGTATAAGAAACGAGAACTATATAAGAGATCTCTAGAAACTCTGAAAAAGCTGTCACCAAATAAGAAACATCATAATAAGAGCACAAGTACAGATGACAGTTTTTTTTTCAGGCACAGATAAGTTACTTCGATGAATACTACAGCGGCTTTAAAAGAAGGAACGCTGTTCTCACAAACAAGTATGTACAACTTCGAGCTCTTAAGTAAATTCATTTCAATGCGATTAAATGAATAGTTTCTGATTTATTTGAGCCGAGGTTTCGAATTTCAAGTGTGTGTCCGTGTGGTTGTGATCTGATATTTTACCGATTGTGAGGCATAAGCTGCGAAAGCATATAACTCATCCGTTTTAACTGTAATATTTTAGCAGCAGAAAAGCGGTTTAGACATCTATCTCAATTGGCTAGTATAAACAAAATCTTCCGCCAAAAACTTGACGTAAACGCGCGTGCCGTGTCGTCTGCTTGTGAGCGCTTGCTTCCACGCTGACGTCACTAGGTCAGCCACTGGCAGAGCAGAGTGTTTACTGCCCAAACATATTATTTAGTAACCTTGCATTAACCCATAAACAATGTATTACGGACTATTAATATGACGATAAATGTAAGATACCTGCGCGAGAGATGTATACTCTGTAGAATTTAAGCATCTCCGTGGGAACTCGATAACAAAGATATACAGACGGTATTAAGCTACGGCAAAGAGATAATTATTCAGTGTTGGACGTTGGAAAAGAGATGTTCTATATCGGATTGAGAGGAAATTGTTGGAAGCCGCCATTAAGGCAGTAATCTATGTTTTATGGTATTGAAGAAAATAAATACATATAAAAGCACAAAAGGAGTATCAGGTGTGTAGAGTTCATGACCCTTAATCATTTCAAAAGAAATATTCAGTGATTATAAAAACGCAAGTCGTTCGGAAGTGTTGTGTGGCTTGATGGTGCGAACCTGCAGTTTTACACAGTTTTGCTATTCGTCGAGAATATTTCTCCGACGAACTAAAGTTGGACGCCACATTCCATACACATGACACAGCATAGCACTTGGCTGTACCGAGCGATTTCCGTAGAGCGATAAATTATCTATAGCGATTTCAGGTGGAGAAGTTCTAGCAAGGAGACTCAACCAGATCTGCTGCTGCGAAGCGTATTACCGTATTCTTTAACTTACGGAGAACAATAAGCAATATAGACTTCATAACCACCGCAAACATAATTAAAAGGACTCAAATGAAAGGAGCAAACAGTAAAAAGGAATCGCTAAACCAAACCATAAATAAAAAAATCAATTAATAATAATACGCAATCACATTAATAAAACGCTCATTAAATAATAGAGAGAATAAAAATAAGAACTTTAAATCTGGAAATGAATTGGAGCATAATTAGCTGCACTGTTTCCCGTCTACTGACTGTTACAATCCGGCTGTTCGACGGCGGTGTCTGTTTTCAACACAATGATGCCTGCCGTAACAGACTCTGTTGGTGGTGGCTTTCACTGAATAGAGGAACTCTTACTTCACTCTTTACGCGGTGGTGCGTGTAGTCTAACTGACTGAAAAACTTCTCAGAAGAAGCTGGTCGCGATCAAGTGGGAGGATACCACCCATCTTTCCGACTCTACTGTCTGTTATATGATCGAGGATTAATATCAGGTGTAAGGACAAGTTAAGAACGAAGGACACAAAACCTCGGTAGATATCTTTTTGCAGTCCAGCAACATCCTAGTTACGCGATCCGCAGTTGTTCCATTTACCGTAATGCCAGGAGCATTATTTATTCTAATTCGGTTACTCAGGACAGTGTACGGGGTTTAAAAAAACATGTATACAAAGTCTGTGGAGTTAGTAGAGGAGAGAAGAAGAAAAAAATGTTATGTGACGGAAATGTCACAGGCGCAACTTTTCCCCGCTAGGGTGCGGTGCTTGAAGAGTTTAAACCTGTACTTTGCTTAGCCAAAATTCACAGTTGTTTTGACTGTTTCGTATGCAACACGTTGACATTAGCGTACAGGTGCACCAAACTTAGTAAAAAAAGCAAAATACTCAAGTTCCCACGATCACTGTTAAAAATAAATGTCTTTGCGGAGCACCAACATTAATAGCTTGTCATCAAACTTCGCATCTCACCACAATTAACTCCACATTTTGTAATGCAAGACGCCCTGGAAGTGCAAAGATGTTAACTGCACACAGCCATTTTAGTAGCCACTGTATTTCTGTATTCCTGAATTTCCCTGTACAATTTTGTACTTCCTTCTTTCGTCGGTCAAGTGAACCATTTCTTCTGTTGCCCAGGGTTTCTTTGCACTTACCTTCTTTTTACCTATGTTCTTCCTTCCACTTCTGTTACTGTCCTTTTTAGAGAGCTCCATTCCACGTCAACTGTACTGCTTAGCAAGCTACTCTCTATTGACGTATCTATAGCCTTAGAGAACTTAAAGTGTATCTCGCCATTCCTTAGTACTTCCATTTCCCACTTCCTTGCCTATTGATTCTACCTGACTAATCTCTTAAACTTCAACCTACTCTTCAACGTTACAACATTGTGATCTGAGTCTTTAGCTGCTCCTAGGTACGCCTTACAGTCTAGTATCTGATTTCTGAATGTCTGTCAGACCATGACATAACCTAACTGAAGATTTACCGTATCACCCGGCCCTTTCCAAGCATACCTCCTCCTCTTGTAATCTTGAACAGAGTACTCGCTGTTACTAGCTGAAATGTATTACATAACTCAATTAATCTTTCTCCTCTCTTATTCCTTGTCCCTTGCCCATATTCTCCAGTAACCTTTTCTTCTGCTCCTTCCCCTACAGCTGCATTCCAGTCCCCCATGAATATTAGATTTTCGTCTTCCTTTACGTACTGTATTGCCCTTTCTCTGTCTCTTCATCTTCAGCTTGTGGTGATATACACTCCTGGAAATGGAAAAAAGAACACATTGACACCGGTGTGTCAGACCCACCATACTTGCTCCGGACACTGCGAGAGGGCTGTACAAGCAGTGATCACACGCACGACACAGCGGACACACCAGGTACCGCGGTGTTGGCCGTCGAATGGCGCTAGCTGCGCAGCATTTGTGCACCGCCGCCGTCAGTGTCAGCCAGTTTGCCGTGGCATACGGAGCTCCATCGCAGTCTTTAACACTGGTAGCATGCCGCGACAGCGTGGACGTGAACCGTATGTGCAGTTGGCGGACTTTGGGCGAGGGCGTATAGTGGGCATGCGGGAGGCCGGGTGGACGTACCGCCGAATTGCTCAACACGTGGGGCGTGAGGTCTCCACAGTACATCGATGTTGTCGCCAGTGGTCGGTGGAAGGTGCACGTGTCCGTCGACCTGGGACCGGACCGCAGCGACGCACGGATGCACGCCAAGACCGTAGGATCCCAACTTCCCAGCAAATTAGGGACACTGTTGCCCCTGGGGTATCGGCGAGGACCATTCGCAACCGTCTCCATGAAGCTGGGCTACGGTCCCGCACACCGTTAGGCCGTCCTCCGCTCACGCCCCAACATCGTGCAGCCCGCCTCCAGTAGTGTCGCGACAGGCGTGAATGGAGGGACGAATGGAGACGTGTCGTCTTCAGCGATGAGAGTCGCTTCTGCCTTGGTGCCAATGATGGTCGTATGCGTGTTTGGCGCCGTGCAGGTGAGCGCCACAATCAGGACTGCACACGACCGAGGCACACAGGGCCAACACCCAGCATCATGGTGTGGGGAGCGATCTCCTACACTGGCCGTACACCACTGGTGATCGTCGAGGGGACACTGAATAGTGCACGGTACATCCAAACCGTCATCGAACCCATCGTTCTACCATTCCTAGACCGGCAAGGGAACTTGCTGTTCCAACAGGACAATGCACGTCCGCATGTATCCCATGCCACCCAACGTGCTCTAGAAGGTGTAAGTCAACTACCCTGGCCAGCAAGATCTCCGGATCTGTCCCCCATTGAGCATGTTTGGGACTGGATGAAGCGTCGTCTCACGCGGTCTGCACGTCCAGCACGAACGCTGGTCCAACTGAGGCGCCAGGTGGAAATGGCATGGCAAGCCGTTCCACAGGACTACATCCAGCATCTCTACGATCGTCTCCATGGGAGAATAGCAGCCTGCATTGCTGCGAAAGGTGGATATACACTGTACTAGTGCCGACATTGTGCATGCTCTGTTGCCTGTGTCTATGTGCCTGTGGTTCTGTCAGTGTGATCATGTGATGTATCTGACCCCAGGAATGTGTCAATAAAGTTTCCCCTTCCTGGGACAATGAATTCACGGTGTTCTTATTTCAATTTCCAGGAGTGTATGCTTCTACATCCTTACATTTGTCTTCCAGCCATTCCTGCTTAGCAATTTTGCACTTCCTGCCGATTTAGTTTTTGAGACGTTTGTATTCCTTTCCACCTGCATCATTTACTGCATTTTCATATTTTCTCCTCTCATAAATTAATTTCAATATCTCTTGGGTTACCCAAGGATTTCTACTAGCCCTCGTCTTTTTACCAACTACCTTCATTATTTCATATCTCAAAGCTACCCATTCTTCTTCTATTGTGTTCCTTTCCTCTGTTCTAGTCCATCTTTCCCTAACGCTCCCTATAAAACTCTCTACAATCTCTGGTTCTTTCAGTTTATCCAGGTCCCATCTGCTTACATTCCTATATTTTTGCAGTTCCTTCAGTTTTAATCTACAGTTCATAACCAATAAATTGTGGTCAGAGTCTACATCTGCCCCTGGAAATGTCTTACAGTTTAAAACCTGGTTCCTACATTTCAGTCTTACCATTATGTAATCAATCAGAAACCGTCGATGGCCCCAGATCTTTTCCACGTGTACAGCCTTCTTTCATGATTCTTCAACGGAGTGTTAGCTATCGTAAGTTATGCTCTGTCCAAAATTCTAGCAGGCGGCTTCCTCATTCATTCCTTACCCCCTTTCCATATTCACCTACTACGTTTCCATCTCTTCCTTTTCCTACTATCAAATTCCAGTCCCCTATGACCACTAAATTTTCTTTTCCCGTAACTATCTGAATAATTTCTTTTACCTCACATACACTTCGTCAATCTATTCATCGGCTGCGGAGCTAGTTGGCATATAAACTTGTACTACTGTTGTAGGCGTGGGCTTCGTGTCAATCTTGGCTACAATAATGCATTCACTACGGTGGTCGTAGTAGCTTATCGCTTTCTTATTTTTTATTCGTTATTAAACCTAGTTCTGCATTACCCCTACCTGATTTTGTATTTATAACACTATATTCAACAGACCAGAAGTCGAGTTCTTCCTGCCAGCGAACTTCACTAATTCCCTCTATATCTAACTTTAACCTATCCATTTCTCTTTTTAAGTTTTCTAGCCTACCTGCACGATTAAGGAATCTTACATTCCACGCCCCGATCCGTAGAACGCAAGTTTTGTTTCTCCTAATAACGACGTCCACCTGAGCAGTCCCCGCCCAGGGACCCGAATGGGGGACTATTTTGCTTCTGGAATATATTACCCAAGAGGCTGCCATCATCATTCAATCATATAGTAAAGCTACATGCCCTCGGGAAAAATTACGGCTGTAGTTTCACTTTGCTTTCAGCCGTTTGCAGTATCAGCACAGCAACGCTGTTTTGGTTGATATTACAAGGCCAGTTCCATCAATCATCCAGACTGTTGCCCCACAACTACTGAATAGGCTGCTGCCCCTCATCAGGAGCCACACGTTTTGTGTCTTTAATGAAGTGGTTTCAATTTCCTTTCGCGTCCTCATGTGCCGTTGATCATTGCTGATTCCTCCGCCTTTAGGGGCAGTTTCCCATCCGAAGGACAAGAGTGTGCCCTGAACATCTGTCCTCTCCTCCACCCTCTTTGACAAGGCCGTTGACAGAATCTGGGTGACTTCTTATGCCGGAAGTCTTCGGCCTTGAGTGCCGTTTGTTAATCTAAGTTTAGGCGGTGGCGGGTTTCGAACCCGAGACTGAGGATATTTTAATTAGTAATTAAGGACGCTACCCATAGACCACGGTTTCCTAAGGATTTGTCGTTATGAGGGGAGCGAGGGCTGTATTTGGTGGACGAGACATGGATAGGCACTCCAGAAGAGTTGATGGCCCGTTTCGTTGACTCTGCAGGCATTATTCGTGAAACATCTGATTGTTTTGAGCATGTTAGACAAAATTTGTACGCAGGTGCCAGTAATGCATTAGTATAAAAGGACGACATTTTCAGCAATATCACTAAAAATGTTCATCACACGGCAATCCGAACAGCATCTCTGCCGACCACTAGCGTCAAAACGTTCATGGATCCTTAACAGGGAAACGATGCACCTGTGTCAATTTTGTCGCATAAAAAATTATTTCGTTTTATCTCCCTACTCTAAAATATTGTATGCGTTGCGTTTTCCCATCCCCTTCACGTATTTCTTTTATAAGCAATCATACTGCTAACCTTTATTTTTTCATAATTTCTATTAAAAAGTGACTATTTTACTAAATTCTCTTTTTCTCTCTTTATACCAACAATACCCATTTCATGCCAGTTATAGAATTTCTTCCCGTTATTTCCAACAAAGTTTAGCTAAAAATACTTCGTAAATAGTCGACGTCTTCTGCATTTCTAATGCCACGTTTATGGTCATTCATGAGACCGGAAGCCTGCAACAGTGGATTTCTTTGCTACAGATTCTGTCCCCGTGAGGACTACTTTATTTAGGTCCAGAACGCTCTCTCAGGCGTAGTTTACTCTTTAGTCATTTCTGTTCGTACACTTACACTATCCCTTAAGGTTGATTCTGAAAATTTCTTGAAATGACCAATAGGTAATCGTTGAACTCAGACGTTTCACAGTCACAAACTGCTTTAGACCTGTACATTGGTGTACATCAACGTGTGGCAGATCTGTCGAGTAGCGTTGATGTTTGAACAAATTTTATAAATTCAAATCAGTTCCTCTACCGCCAAAGAAAATTTCTGGGCTAATGTATTATAATCCTGAAAAAGAACCAACCCATGACCCAAGACTGTTCACAAATGCAGACGTTTTCTTTTTAAAATGGTGTAAACATCTCTGAGAAAATCTTTTTCGTATTTTCTTTTCGGCATTATTGAACACATGCGACAATCATCTTGCACGATGCTTTCTCATAGTTAATTCTTCTTAAACAGAGCATAGCATACTTTTTCTTCCGACCAGTCTGTGGTGACAACTACGACTGCCATGCACGTCTTTAGTTTTGTCCATCTTTAGGAGACGTACACCAGAGCTTGATTTCAGAAGTGAATTTCTTAATAGTTGGATCTGAAAGAGAAGATTGCTCACAAATTTTCACCAACTCTTGATGAATTTCTGTTGGTGTCGGAGCGTCCAAATCAGAGTACTTGCTGACACTGCAACATACGGATCACATCTACGTCAAAAAGAAGTGTTAAATGGAAGTTCTCTGATCGTCAAACTGACGCTTTATTTTAACAAATGCACAACATAAATCAACATAGCAAAACGTTCATATTAACACCATCTTTGTGGCAAAGAAAGAATTTTTTACTTTGCTGTCATAGTACTGTCTACATAATACGACGAAGATAGCAACGGCGGGAATAAAATCTCAGTACTGTTCGTAAGTACTGCACCTACACAGTTTTTAACAGGAACGCTTGCTGGCTGTTCCACTTTTCTCGAGCTACTGAAATGTTGTCATACAAATAGGTAAATGCAGTGAAATGTAAGGCGCAACACTCTTCCTATACTTTTAACAATACGGCCCACGATTCCGAATGAAAAGTGGTGGCTGAGAATGGGGAATAAAAGCTAACACAGCTTCGTACTTACAGAGCGGTCGCGGACGTCGCAAACGTATTACTCTTTGCATCTGCACGCCGTTACCGGCAATACGTTTCGTACAATGAAAGCAGCGACGCGAGGAGGGAAATTAAATTCAGAATTAATTCCCTTGGCGCGGCCGGCGGTCAGGAACATGCCCCTGGAGTGGACCGCACAATGGATGGCTGCCACGGCCGAGTCCGGCTATTGTCGCGCTACGAAACTTATGCTTCCAGTTCTCCGCCGCGCCGGACGAGCGCAGTGCCGACTGAGCTCAATTATCCTTAACGCCGTTAAGTGTTGGAGCTCTTTCTTTGTGGGGCTGCTCATGTACTCGTATTTTCCTAGCTCCACGTGTATCTCTCACGGCCAATAGCTTCAGGTTGTTAAGTCTCAGATTGTTTGTTAGATAGCATTATAAATCCCCGATGTCAAAGTTAATAATTTATTCTATTATTCTATTACTTGAAATTTAATCCTGTACCAAAGTGAATACAGTGTCCCAAAACCTTTGACGTGTATTTTGGATAGATACAATTCTATCGTTATACTGTTCGGTGTATGGGACGGTGGCTTAATAATAATAATTTGTCATGTACCATAAGTAGTAGGAAATGGGAATATTGTTCGCTGTCTTTTACGAGAACCTGGAAATTATTTTTGTGCACAGTCAGAAAGCGTAGTTCCCAGTCTACAAGTCCACATTCTTGTCCAGCTCTCTGAAAACAAATGTTCCTATTCTCTATTTACTCAGCGGGATCAGGACTATGATTATAAATTAAGATTTTGAGCTATAATTGATAGATAGGTTTCACGCACACAACATTGTAATATTCATTATGATAATGCTAATAATAAATCTCTCTGTCCTAAACAGCACTATGAGCAGTTCAGAGGCGACGTCTACGGTAGGTTCCTATTAAATTGTCTTTCGCCCTGACTTCGGATAATCAAAATAATTGCTCTCCACAAAAGTGGAAAATAGCTGTCACCACCTTCCATGAGGATTTGTTAACATTACGGGCGAAACATCAACAGTTACGTCTGCGAAATATAAGCAATTCAGGAAGGTGTACAGTCCTCGCGATGTCACTTCCTATTTGTACCGAAAACATGAGTTTAGTTGCGGTCCGGCTGTGACGTCATCCGAGACACCACGTACTCTGGCGTTGACTGACCAGGAACCTGGATCGTACGGTGGCTGGGTGCGAAGTGAAGCCTCGTCTTGTCTCCTAGACTGTCATTACGTATATACAGCCGCAGCGGCCGGCCAAGAGAACATCTGCTGCTATCCACTCTATTCCAACGGTAGCAGCCTCTAAACGGTCGCTTTCTCGGACACACAATATTTTATAACAATGTCATGAATCAATTTATAATGCTCGTAATTTTTGTATGAATGTAGTTAAGTTAGACAAAATCAAACAAAAAGTTTTAGCTCGCTTACGTATAAACTTTTCGTCTACAATTTTTAAAACGGAACTGACAGTAGAAAACGACCTCTGAACTACGATTTTAAAAGACCTCATATTTGTTATTATTTACATCCAGGCCTTGAAACTTGTTATAGCTCTATTATTTCATAGGTTTCATCACATGCTGTGACCAAAGCTTTCTAGCATTAATATAACAGATACTACATCTACTACATATAAGGACGCTTCTGTTCCAAATTTAGTTTTCGGTAAATTACACGAAAACTATTGCAGGTAGCTCAATGGGGTTACATAATTATAATTTTAATGCTAACTGAGGTTTCATGCAAACTTTTACATTTCTAAGTCTAATATTTATCGCTTTCAATTTTTCTTAAAAACGTGGATTCTGACCAAAAAATTGCTTTAATCACGTTGAGACTTGTACCAGTTAATTTTGACATACATCTGCACATATGACCAATTTTTGGGTCCCTAGCCTTATTATTTAGCGCCACTTATATCTTCTTAAAACGATGTATTTAGGGAAATATTCATCTGATCAGTCTGAGATTTGACAATTGAAACATTAATATATTAAAGCACATGCTGACAAAGCATGGAAAAGCATCTTCAACTTTTAATTTCATTCTTAAATTATGGTGCAATACTTGTGTGCTACGTACAGACGCGTTGTGGTGACGTGGCGCTACTAGCAATGAGCTGGGGTAAGTCCTGGCACACACTGTATCTCTCAAATGATGCAGCTGTTGTTCCGCCACAGGTGGTATTTATTCCAGAAAAAAGTTAAAAAGAGAATTTAATTACCTTCAACGGCGTGGGTATATTAATAAGAAGAGAAGTTTGCATCGATGATCAGTCAGCATTAGAGGTTACGCACTTCAACTGTGTAGCAAAAGATGCCCATTGTTCTATCAATTAAATCTGCCTTACGCACTGATACTGCCTATCGACTGATTCTGTTTAATTCTGAACTTTGGTTGTATTCAAACGCTAGAAACCTCTTTCGTCATGTAACATGGACTTCGTAAAGCCACTGTGCTTTGTTTCAAGAGCAGGCACTTTCAATGAGTGCAAAGTTCCATGAACTTGTAAGAGAATTTTATGGATTTTGGCACAATAGTTTATAACGGGCAACGAAATCTGACTGAGCGACATCAGTCACATTCATCAGAGAACGAATGGCAATAATAATTTTAAAAATTTGTCAATCATATCAGCTATTCTCATTAATCACAAGATGGAATACATAAGAGCGAAATGTCTAAAGAACTATTCTCCATGAAAAAGGACAGTTGTTAGCCGGCCGAAGTGGCCGTGCGGTTAAAGGCGCTGCAGTCTGGAACCGCTAGACCGCTACGGTCGCAGGTTCGAATCCTGCCTCGGGCATGGATGTTTGTGATGTCCTTAGGTTAGTTAGGTTTAACTAGTTCTAAGTTCTAGGGGACTAATGACCTCAGCAGTTGAGTCCCATAGTGCTCAGAGCCATTTGAACCATTTTGAACAGTTGTTAACAAGAGCTATACCCTCCCGAATGTTAGCACTCATTTAATAAGGTAAACATTATATTAATGTACGTTTTCATAACAAACACTCTGAACATTACACCGAGGTAGCAAAAAGCCACGGGACAGTGATATACAAAAATATATATGGCGGTAGTATCTCGTACATAGGCGTAAAAAGGCAATGCGTTGGCGAACTGTCATTTGTACTCAAGTTATCCACGTGAGAAGGTTTCCAACATGATTATGGCCACACTGCGGGAATCAACAGACTTTGAACACGGAATGATAGATGTAGCTAGACGCATGGGAAACTCGATTTCGGAAATCGACAGCGAATTCAGTATTCCTAGATCCACAGTGCCAAGAATACCAGATTTCAGGCATCACCTCTCACTACGGACAAACGCAGTGGCCGACGGACTTCATTTAACGACCGAGAGCAGTGGCGTTTTCGCAAAGTTGTCAGTGGCAACAGACAAGCAACACTGCGTGATATAACCGTGGAACTCAATGTGGGACGTTCGACGAACTTATGCGTTAGGACAGTGTGGCGAAATCCGGCGTTAGTGAACTATGGCAGCAGACGACCGATGCGAATGCGTTTACTAACAGCACATCACCTGCAGCCCCGCTCCTGGGCTCGTAACCATATCGGTTGGACCCTAGACGAATGGAAAATCATGGCCTGGTCAGAAAGTCCCGATTTCAGTTGCTTAGAGCTGACGGTAGGGTTAGAGTGTGGCGTAGGCTGTCAACAACACAATATGCAAGGTGGTGGTGGCTCCGTAATGGTGTGGGCTGCGTTTACGTGGGATCATCTGGGTCCCCTGGTCCATCTGAAACGATAATTGACTGAAAAATGGTTATTTGGAGGCTATTTACAGCCATTTCATGGCATTCGTGTTACCATACAAAGACGGAATTTTTATCTATCACACAACTGTTCGCGATTGGTTTGAAGAAAATTGTGGACAGTTCGAGCGAAAGATCTGTGCCGTCACGATCGCCGGACATGAATCCCATCGAAAATTTATGGGATATAATCGAGAGACTAGTACTTGCACAAAATCCTGCAACGATAACACTTCCGCAATTTTCGACGGCTATTGAGGCAGCATGGTTCAATATTTCTGAAGGAGACTTCCAACGACTTTTTGAGGCCATGCCACAACGCCGGGCAAAAGGATATTGATAAGTATCCCATGGCTTTTGTCACTTCGTTGTCTTCTCGCAGCAAACGTTCAAATGGCTCTGAGCACTATGCGACTTCTGAAGTCATCAGTCGCCTAGAACTTAGAACTACTTAAACCTAACTAACATCAGGATATCGCACACATCCATGCCCGAGGCAGGATTCGAACCTGCGACCGTAGCGGTCGCTCGGCTCCAGACTGTAGCGCCTAGAACCGCACGGCCACTCCGTCCGGCGCAGCAAACGAAACGTGTCATCAGGACAGAACGCGGATGCTCTTGTGAACACATTAAAACTCAAACAGCCGCTACAGGTGTGAAATGAAGTCAGTAGAAGATAAGTTCACTACGTCAAAAAAATCATAACAATTCCTACGAATTTCGAGCGGTTGCCGTCAGAGCTGACTTGGAACCTTTCATTATACTCAAGAACACAATGCTATGATCGCAACGTGGGTGGATAGTGAAACCAATTCGCCTTTCCAAAAACTCAATTGAAAACCGATTACATTTACACATTCAGAGTTTAGTTACATAATTCCCTTGATAACTGAGTTTAATTACTGCACAGACTAACGACTAACGAGAATCCCAGCCAAAATATTTTATACCAAGTGGATCTGAAAGCAACACGCTTTGCTCACCACTCCATTAGACCACGACTGACCACGAAAAACTATTTATGCTTCGCAGATGCTTTGGTCTGCTGTAGCATCCCTAAGTGTAGGTGCTGGAAGGCAAATCGTCAAGAAAAGTGATCCCTCGACGCCTAATGCTTTGTCCAGTCGGGTGGATGCAAAAAATAAATAAATAAATAACATAAAAATAGTAATAAAATTATTAAAACTGCCAGCGGTCGTTCTTCAAGCCTCCAACTAGTTTACTGAACAAAACTGAAATAAGAGTTCGGTGGAAAATTACACAATTCGCCCGTTGGTCTGATTGACCAATCGTAAGGCGAACTGACTGAGACAAGCTGTTGTCTCCCGTCTGGTCACGCCACAAGCCATCTATGAAAGTTACACATGCATTCCCGATTTAATCATACATTCATACATCACACAGCTAACTGCGATTAGGTTATGTATAAAGGGTAGAACAGGATGCTGAAATGAAAATAATAAGAAATAAAATCAGTAAAGTTGGTTGTCTATACAGTTCTTTTCCCAAGTATGACTACATGATAAGCAAGTAGGAGAAGAGCAATCTGATGGACTAGATAAAACCAAGATAATCGTTACAAGTGATAATTTCATAGAAGACGGCATTCACTAGCTGTGGCAAAAGGTATAAGATGAAAGATAAAATGTATTGATTTCACTATAAGTTGTGTACACAACGGTAAGAAGGTGTGGGTTACAGAGTGGTGCAGTAGCTGTCATGGCAGGGATGCTGGACAGGAGTAGAAATGATTAGCCAACACGTAAATACCGTAAACAGTTGTTTTACATAACCTGTAGCTTTCTCCAAGTGTGGCGAAGAAGCTTAACAAAAAAAAAAAAGCAATGAAGTCCAGCTATTACAAGAAGCAGTGTGATGCACGAGTGAACTGTCGAATGCTGATTACGACCAAAGACCGTCGAAGACAGCGACTGTGACTGGGCCGCGTAGCAGACGCCGAATGCTTGGCTAAGCAGGCGCGCATCATTGGATCCTCCGGAACTCCGTACGTCCGTTATCGGCGTCTGTCGGAAACACGTGTTTCCGTTGCCAACTGTGAGATGCCGGTGGGGGTGGTATCGATCTATGACAGCACATTACGTTGTTTGTTGTTTTGTTGTGGTCTTCAGTCCTGAGACTGGTTTGCTGCAGCTCTCCATGCTACTCTATCCTGTGCAAGCTTTTTCATCTCCCAGTACCTACTGCAACCTACATCCTTCTGAATCTGCTTAGTGTATTCATCTCTTGGTCTACGATTTTTACCCTCCACGCTGCCCTCCAATACTAAATTGGTGATCCCTTGATGCCTCAGAACATGTCCTACCAACCGATCCCTTCTTCTGGTCAAGTTGTGCCACAAACTTCTCTTCGCCCCAATCCTATTCAATACTTCCTCATTAGTTATGTGATCTACCCATCTAATCTTCAGCATTCTTATGTAGCACCACATTTCGAAAGCTTCTATTCTCTTCTTGTCCAAACTATTTATCGTCCATGTTTCACTTCCATACATGGCTACACTCCATACGAATACTTTCAGAAATGACTTCCTGACACTTAAATCAATACTGGATGTTAACAAATTTCTCTTCTTCAGAAACGCTTTCCTTGCCATTGCCAGCCTACATTTTATATCCTCTCTACTTCGACCATCATCAGTTATTTTGCTCCCCAAATAGCAAAACTCCTTTACTACTTTAAGTGCCTCATTTCCTAATCTAATTCCCTCAGCATCACCCGACTTAATTAGACTACATTCCATTATCCTTGTTTTGCTTTTGTTGATGTTCATCTTATATCCTCCTTTCAAGACACTGTCCATTCCATTCAACTGCTCTTCCAAGTCCTTTGCTGTCTCTGACAGAATTACAATGTCATCGGCGAACCTCAAAGTTTTTATTTCTTCTCCATGAATTTTAATACCTACTCCGAATTTTTCTTTTGTTTCCTTTACTGCTTGCTCAATATACAGATTGAACAACATCGGGGAGAGGCTACAACCCTGTCTTACTCCCTTCCCAACCACTGCTTCCCTTTCATGTCCCTCGACTCTTATAACTGCCATCTGGTTTCTGTGCAAATTGTAAGTAGCCTTTCGCTCCCTGTATTTTACCCCTGCCACCTTTAGAATTTGAAAGAGAGTATTCCAGTCAACATTGTCAAAAGCTTTCTCTAAGTCTACAAATGCTAGAAATGTAGGTTTGCCTTTCCTTAATCTTTCTTCTAAGATAAGTCGTAAAGCCAGTATTGCCTCACGTGTTCCAGTGTTTCTACGGAATCCAAACTGATCTTCCCCGAGGTTCGCTTCTACTAGTTTTTCCATTCGTCTGTAAAGAATTCGTGGTAGTATTTTGCAGCTGTGACTTATTAAGCTGATAGTTCCGTAATTTTCACATCTGTCAACACCTGCTTTCTTTGGGATTGGAATTATTATATTCTTCTTGAAGTCTGAGGGTATTTCGCCTGTCTCATACATCTTCCTCACCAGATGGTAGAGTTTTGTCAGGACTGGCTCTCCCACGGCCGTCAGTAGTTCCAATGGAATATTGTCTACTCCGGGGGCTTTGTTTCGACTCAGGTCTTTCAGTGCTCTGTCAAACTCTTCACGCAGTATCATATCTCCCATTTCATCTTCTTCTACATCCTCTTCCATTTCCATAATATTGTCCTCAAGTACATCGCCCTTGTATAGACCCTCTATATACTCCTTCCACCTTTCTGCTTTCCCTTCTTTGCTTAGAACTGGGTTTCCATCTGAGCTCTTGATATTCATACAAGTCGTTCTCTTATCTCCAAAGGTCTCTTTAATTTTCCTGTAGGCGGTATCTATCTTACCCCTAGTGAGATAGGCCTCTACATCCTTACATTTGTCCTCTAGCCATCCCTGCTTAGCCATTTTGCACTTCCTGTCGATCTCATTTTTGAGACGTTTGTATTCCTTTTTGCCTGTTTCACTTACTGCATTTTTATATTTTCTCCTTTCATCAATTAAATTCAATATTTCTTCTGTTACCCAAGGATTTCTACTAGCCCTCGTCTTTTTACCTACTTGATCCTCTGCTGCCTTCACTACTTCATCCCTCAAAGCTACCCATTCTTCTTCTACTGTATTTATTTCCCCCATTCCTGTCAATTGCTCCCTTATGCTCTCCCTGAATCTCTGTACAATCTCTGGTTCTTTTAGTTTATCCAGGTTCCATCTCCTTAAATTCCCACCTTTTTGCAGTTTCTTCAGTTTTAATCTACAGGTCATAACCAATAGATTGTGGTCAGAGTCCACATCTGCCCCTGGAAATGTCTTACAATTTAAAACCTGGTTCCTAAATCTCTGTTTTACCATTATATAATCTATCTGATACCTTTTAGTATCTCCAGGGTTCTTCCATGTATACAACCTTCTTTCATGATTCTTAAACCAAGTGTTAATTATGATTATGTTGTGCTCTATGCAAAATTCTACCAGGCGGCTTCCTCTTTCATTTCTGTCCCCCAATCCATATTCACCTACTATGTTTCCTTCTCTCCCTTTTCCTACACTCGAATTCCAGTCACCCATGACTATTAAATTTTCGTCTCCCTTCACAATCTGAATAATTTCTTTTATTTCATCATACATTTCTTCAATTTCTTCGTCATCTGCAGAGCTAGTTGGCATATAAACTTGTACTATTGTAGTAGGTGGGGGCTTCATATCTATCTTGGCCACAATAATGCGTTCACTATGCTGTTTGTAGTAGCTTACCCGCATTCCTATTTTCCTATTCATTATTAAACCTACTCCTGCATTACCTCTATTTGATTTTGTGTTTATAACCCTGTAGTCAACTGACCAGAAGTCTTGTTCCTCCTGCCACCGAACTTCACTAATTCCCACTATATCTAACTTCAACCTATCCATTTCCCTTTTTAAATTTTCTAACCTACCTGCCCGATTAAGGGATCTGACATTCCACGCTCCGATCCGTAGAACGCCAGTTTTCTTTCTCCTGATAACGACATCCTCCTGAGTAGTCCCCGCCCGGAGATCCGAATGGGGGACTATTTTACCTCCGGAATATTTTACCCAAGAGGACGCCATCATCATGTAATCATACAGTAAAGCTGCATGCCCTCGGGAAAAATTACGGCTGTAGTTTCCCCTTGCTTTCAGCCGTTCGCAGTACCGGCACGGCAATGCCGTTTTGGTTATTGTTACAAGGCCAGATCAGTCAATCATCCAGACTGTTGCCCTTGCAACTACTGAAAAGGCTGCTGCCCCTCTTCAGGAACCACACGTTTGTCTGGCCTCTCAACAGATACCCCTCCGTTGTGGTTGCACCTACGGTACGGCTATCTGTATCGCTGAGGCACGCAAGCCGCCCCACCAACGGCAAGGTCCATGGTTCATGGGGGGGCAGCACATTACATATGTGGTGAAATACAACGACTCTAAAGACTAAGACCAGGAAGGACACCCTGTAACAATTCAGCAGTCAATGATCGTGGCTACAATATTGTACAGGTTTTAAAAAAAGGGCCTAATATTAAACAGGAAAAGCAAATATATATGCAGCCTAAATGAAGGTCTCGAGAAAAGTGTATGGTTACACCCTGTTAGATGGGTAGTGAATGAATCGAATACGTAAGGAAAGATACTTACACTGCAAAAGATGAAATACAGCACTTAACAACAAATCAGAAAGCTATTTGGAGTGATTGGAAGATGATCGATGACCTACACAAGTGGTAGACACCTTTTAATAGAGAAAGGAAACTACAGAGACTGTGGTATAAGCCGAAAAAGTAGATATGAGAAAATACTTCATCATTAACATCGTTGTTACGACCTATAAGAGACTTCGATGTAGGTCTAATTGTAATCCCATAGTACAAAGTGGTGTTAGTGTGATAAACTATGGTAGTTCACTTTGAGCCAGCTGCCGTTGTATCAGTCTGCAACAGCCAACAGAAATTTCTTATCAACCTAACTTCCTTAACCACGGACATTGTCTTGGTGATAGCAGCCTTACTCTAATGACTCTTCTGACAGATCTTTGACACGATCTGTCGCAAAATAGCGTAGTACTTTTGGTGCGCTATGTTGCTATCTCAATGATCAGTTCCTCAGTGAACGTAGCGAGATTACGTGTTTTAGGCTGGATGCCGAGGGAAATATCTCGACCTTGTGTCAGTTGGCCTGGTCAAGTTTGCTCTCGTACTTTGTAGCTGCCTCTGACTCCTCAGGAATCTAAACAATGTAACTAAGGCTGTAATCAATCCGAAGATTTGAACGGTACAGTTGATACTAGGCACTGTTCTATGTCCCATGTCTTTGAAATAAGAATCCGCTCATCTGGGAACGTACTGTTTACTATGCAATTCGAAACCCAGTGTGATTACCACATCCAAAAGTCTAAATAACTTCTATAAAGCGTTCTATAATCAACTGTGGATCAAATCACGGAACTTTTAATCGTCCAGATATCACAAATAACGTCTTTTAAAGAATTATCGTAAAGGCGTAATACCTTGAATAAAGTGTTTGCCAACATTTATGCTCTGAAGTGACAAAAGGCCGGCCGAAGTGGCCGTGCGGTTAAAGGCGCTGCAGTCTCGAACCGCAAGACCGCTACGGTCGCAGGTTCGAATCCTGCCTCGGGCATGGATGCTTGTGATGTCCTTAGGTTAGTTAGGTTTAACTAGTTCTAAGTTCTAGGGGACTAATGACCTCAGCAGTTGAGTCCCATAGTGCTCAGAGCCAAGTGACAAAAGTAATGAGATACTTCCTAATATCGTGTCGGAGCTCCTTTTGCCTGACGTAGTGCAGCAACTCCACGTGGTACGGATTCAACAAATCGTTGTTAAGTCTTCTACAGAAATAGTCAGCCATGCTGGCTCTATAGCCATCCATAATCGCTAAAGTGTAGCCGGTGCAGGATTTTGTGCACGAACTGATCTTTTTATTATGTCCCATAAATGTTCGATGGGATTCATGTCGGGCGATCTGGGTTCCAAATCATTCGCTCGAACTGTCCATAATGTTTTTCAAACCAATCGCGATCAGCTCTGGCCCATTTAACATAGAGCGTTGTCCATTATTGTTTGGGAACATGACGTCCATGAATCGCTCCAAATGGTCTCCAGGTATCCGAACATAACCATTTCCAATCATTTATCGGTTCAGTTGAACCAGAGGACACAGTGTATTTCATGGAAATGCAGCCTATACCATTATGGAGTCAACACCATCTTTGCACAGTGTCTTGTTGACAGCTTGGCCTATGGCTTCGTAGTGTCTGCGCCACATTCATACTCTACCATTGGCTCTTACCAACCTAAATCCGGACTCATCTGACCAGACCACGGTTTTCCTGTCATGCACGGGCCACCCGCTGTAGTCACGAGCCCAGGAGAGGCGCTGCTGGCGATCTCGTGCTGTTAGCAAAGGCACACGCGTCGCTCGCATGCCGCCATAGCCGATTGACGCCAAATTTCGCCGCACTGTCCTAACGGATGCGTTCGTCGTACGTGGTCCCATATTGATATCTGCGGTTGTTTCACGCAGTATTGCTTGTCTGTTAGCACTGATAACTCTAGTCAAACGCCACTGCTCTCGATCGTTAAGTGAAGGCCGTCTGATACTGAACTGTCCGTGGTGAGAGGTAATGCTGGAAATTTTGTATTCTCGGCAAACACTTGACGCTGTGGATTTCGAATATCGAATTCCCTAACGAATTTCGAAATGGAATGTCCCGTACGTCTACCTCCAACAACTATCCTGCATTCAAAGCCTGTTAACTCTCGTCGTGTGGCCATAACCATGTCGAAAATCTTTTCATATGAGCCCCCTGAGTACAAATGACAGCTCCATCAATGCACTGCCCTATCATACCTTGTGTACGCTCCCCCCGTCGAAGGTTCAAGTCCTCCCTCGGGCATGGGTTTGTGTGTGTTGTCCTTGGCGTAAATTAGTTTAAGTTAGAGCAAGTAGTGTGTAAGCCTGTGGATCGATTACCTGAGCAGTTTGGTTCCATAGCAACATACCACAAAAATTTCACATACCATATCCAAAATTCGACTCATCAGTAATAGAAACACTATACTCATTTTCATTCACTAACGAAGTAAATGATCTGAGTATAATTCTTTCAATACATCAAAATTCCATATTGTTATGATTCTGCCTATCTATGCATAAATAGTCCTTAACTGAGAGATCAGTGCTTCTCTGCCACGTAGCGGACCTAGGTTCGATTCCCGGCCGGGTAGGAGATTTTCTGCGCTCGAACACTGGGTGTCGTATTGTCCTCGTCATCATTTCTTCGACTCGTAAATGGCCCAACGTGACATCAACTGAAAAAAGTTGAAAACTCCCCTGCTCGGAACTGCCGACCATCCTTGCCATACGATCATTTCATTTCTTAGGTACAAATTTCCTGTACAGTACTGAGAATTTGGAGGAGTTTTCCAGAATGTGGGGAAAGTGGAATGGATTGCGCGAATTTCATAGTATGTATTTAACTACCGGAAACCAACTGTATTCCAGAAAATCCATATTTGTTTTGTAAATGAAACTGAAGGCAGGCGCTGAAAAACGGGCTAACCCTCAAATATAAAAACTTAGAGGTAAGTGCTGCCATCTGTTGCTGGGTACAGGAACTATCAAAACTGACATTGGTCTCACCCCTAAATATCACATTACGATGTGATACAACGCAGAGAATTTCTTGCTTTTCTGTGGATGTGATTTCTGTAATGTCAAAAACGGGCTAACCTTCCGCTACACTTTGGCTTTCTCTCCGGCTTCCCTCCAACGAAAAGAAGCTGGGTAGCAGGATAGCCGATACTGTGCCATATGATAAATAGACAACAGAAAATTAACTATAATTTGAAAAGATTTGGGGGCGGAGATAGAGTGAATTTAGTAAATGTGTAATCACGAAATATAATTCTTGAGTAATATGTAATATTCATCAGTTTATGAACCTAGTTTAGGTTTAGATTGTTCGAAGTGTTAAGTTGGGACATTCAGTACAGAATACAAATAGTGGACATGGGGTGGATGCAGAAATGGAAAACGTTGACGATAGTGTGAAAAATCAATGGAAATTATCGAAAGAGGCAACATAATCCACAGAATTGGCGCAAAGAAGATGAGAACAAGAAGCGAAACAGTGGCAAAGGTACATTAATTATAAGGGCGTAGTGAAAAAGGCAAAATCACAAGGTTCGGATTGAGCCTAGGCGAGAAAAATGTTTCGAAATTGCACCTGCAGTTGCACGGGAGAAGTTATTTCCTGATTTCCGAAATCTAAGTAGCAATGATCTTCAAAATTCTTATATATTTCTTTGTAGAAATCTGAATCCTGTCAAGCGGTGGTACTCGTATATTGCTGATCCAGCGAGGATTCGGCGGCAGACCACCAACTTCTATAAGGTTACTGTAGATGAAGTAGATGTTCAGATTTGTAAGAAAGCTTGTATAGCAACCTTCGGTATAAGCAGTGCACGCCTATTCCGCGTGATCTGGAACTCCTTAAGTTAGCTTCTGCTTTTCATTTGACAGCAAAACACCAGATGTTCATTCACAGTGATAGATTTATGTGTAACATGACATTAAAAGTTAAATGTTTTATTTAAGGTGGATAACCGGGGGGACGTAACAATCACCCAAATAAATGCAGCAAGGAGAACCAGGAATTTGCATGGGCTCATGTTTTCCTACGAAGTCAAGTCACTACTCCAGGAAAACGAATCCCAACATGACGTATCTGTGTGCAGATCCAAACATTAGCACAACGTATAGTCTTTATCAAGACAAGTGCAAAAAGAATAGCAAGGGACGTCTTAGCCTTGGCACGTATTATAAAATATTTTATCAGTTTTTCGATATTGTTTTTGCAAACCCACGTAGTGGCACGTGTCGAGTTTCTCACCTTAAAACGCAAATTTCGTATGACAAAAACGGCATGAGAAAGAAAGAACTAGAAACAAAACTGAATGTCCTGTTCACCCAAACTGGCTGACAATTTGAGGATAATATTACAGTTATTTTTGCGAGTAAATTTGGTAATGGAATCTGCAAATCTTCGTGAGGGACTCAGGATGAAACACTGATAGCATCAGTAACTTTCAGGGAAACAATAAACATTTCATCAGAGAACGCGCGTTTTCTTCGAAGTAGTGCAGAATTTTCGTTACATTCGCACAGACGTGCTTGCAAATGAACAACACCCATGGATAATCTGTTCCTTGTACCACTACTAATTCAAGGCCAAGGCTGCCACAGAGTATACAGAATGCAGCTCCATCTAGTGGTTGCTACCACAAGTAAGGGTAAGACTCTTTTGACACCTTCTGGTTGTTGTCAGATGAAGGTTCCCTGTGAGAGCAAGCGTTCAGGTAATTTAATTCTTACGTATTCTGGGATGTTACAAAAGAGTGCTTTACTTGTAATGTTAGACGTCTCCTTTAAGGCCAGCAGCTTTGCCCAGATGTCCTAGTCTTCTTATTTTAAGCAAATCTTCCGGCCTATGCATTAAGTGGATCTTCAACTTAACAACATGTATTTCGGCTTTCTGTACACCTCACCTGCATCCCTCATCTCCGCTCTATCCAATCCAAAACCCACAGCCGCCTCTGACTTCTCAAATTCCTCTCTGGCCGGACATAGGGGTTGAACCACTCTACCATCCTCCACACCTACAAATCCTTAATCCGGAGACCATATACTACGAAGGTCTGTACTATGTAGGTCTTTCCCATCATAAAATATTTTCCTAGGTAAATATCTATGCAATCTTTGTCAGCTATTCTTCTAAAAATGAACCACAGTTTCTCCACACACTCATGACCAGAGCTGAACGTTTTGAGATCCTTCATCAGAAATAACACTACTGCATATTTCTCTAATTTACTGAATGTGTAAATCTTTCTATTTACTTTAGTCACCCCTTGAATTTTGGAAATCACTGTTGCTAAAACTGGCTCGTGGCCGGTGATAAATGTTTCAGTGTGGATCTCCTAAAAGGGGTCATTAGATCTGTTTCCAACGTGAGTGGGTTACAAACTATTTATTCTAAGCAGATTTCAGAGAAAGCATGTCATATTATCTCACAGTAGATCTTGTTACGTCCACTACTAAGAAAACTGTAATCATTCCTGGTTGTTTAATGCCTCCTGCAACCATATCATTTGATTGGGGAACAGATGTACCAGCGAGTCAAAGATTACCTTCACCTAAATCCGCCAAAATTACTTTTATTTCCGAGTATGAGTATTCGAAAGCTTGGGCAATAATAGTCTGACACTTCTTACAACACTGATCTTATCTGTTTCTACAGTGCCCAATTACCTATGAGTTTCCAAGGTGGCTGTTCACTCCGCAACATCTCATCAACATGTTTGCTGCGCGGCCGTACATTGTTTGCTCCTTACTCTGCATGTAAATACACGAGTAGCCAGCCTAGCTAGCCACGCAGTCTAACGCGCTGCTTCCCGAACGGGAAGGCAGGCCGGTCCACGGCACGAATCCGCCCGGCAGATTAGTGTCGAGGTCTGGTATGCCGGCCATCCTGTGGATGGCTTTTAAAGCGGTTTTCCATCTACCTCGGCGATTGCGGGCTGGTTACCCATATTCCGTCTCAGTTACACTGTGTCGGTGATTGCTGTGCAAACACTGTTTCCTCATACGTATACACCATAATTTACCACGCAAACATTTGTGGTTACACTCGTCTGATATGAGACGTTCCCGAAGGGGTCCACTGGGGGGCCGAAACGCACAATAACCCTGGGTTCGGTGCGGGGCGGCGGTGGGGTGGGTGAATTGCTGTGGCCTGTTGTGGGGTTGTGAACCACTGAGGGCTACGGCGGGACTAAGCCTCTCCGTCGTTTCTAGGTCCCCGGTTTAATACAATACAAATATACGAGTATATTTATCACCCCTCTGCCTGATGAGATCGACCATCACAGTATGGAAGACGTCTTTGTAATGCTCAAAGTAGATGTGGAGGTTGTCACATACTGTGTTAGTGTGAGATGACCTCTGAGGTCATCTGCCTGTGGAGCAAAAGGAGCTCAATAGAACGCCCCCCAGGCACTACGTTACGAGTTACTGCGCGTGTTCGATGTCAGAACGCAGCATGCGGTTAGCTTCAAGTGGTGTTTCATAAGAATAATATGCACGCATCTAGCTCAAATACCTTGACAGCGGCAAATAGAGCTTTAGAGATTCGTAGTCGGGCGGTAGTGAGCTTGCTTCTAAGTTATTTGATTTCAATTTCTTTTCATTTCTTTTCATATTCATATCACTTCATGGCATGTGGGTTCCGTTCCATAACAATCTATCCTGCCTGCAGATACGAGCAGCTATGCCCTTTATTTAGCCTGGTAATTACTTCAGCAACTTTGTTACATTAGGAGGTCTGTTGGTATTATTCAGAGATTTGCTGACGCCAAGAGCTCATGTGATCATGAACTCAATCTGATAACTGAACTTCAGCAGTTGTTGATTACGCATTCCCGTAAAATTTTGTCTTGCCTATTCAACAAAATAAATCGTATGAAGGAAAATACTAATAGCTTTCACACAACCTTAGCAGTAGAACACAATCCATCCAAACTTCGAACGTGCTTAATGTTCGTTATCTGTTAACCATTACAAGTCACACAAGTGACTTTCCTTTGTATATGTTACCGAGTAGGTAAGTACTTTCAACATGGAGAGGAAGTCGTACACATGACATGCAGTCGAAATTGTTGCACAAAATTTTGGGATTAAATTAATAAGTCATTTACTTTTTTGCCTCAATTCTAACTAGCATGAACCCCACCCAAAATAATTATGACACGATAGCGTGCTGAAAAAAGGTATTTACGTTCTACAATTCTTCACGTCCACGTATATATTTCTCAACGTAGTCACTCTGGCGATGAACACATTTCTCCCAACGAGAGAACAATTAGTTGATACCGTCATTGTAAAATGTTTGACTTTGTTGACGGAGCCACAAACTATTCTCTGCTTGCGCCGCTTCGTCACCATCAGAGTGAAATCCTCGGAGGTTTGCTTTGAGTTTCGAGAATACGCAAATCAGATGGAGCCAAGTCGGGCCTGTGTGGAGGATGATCGATGACAGTGAACCAAAGGAGTCAGATTGTTGGCGATGTCGCAACGCTCGTGTGTGGTCTGGCATTGACATGCTGAAGGAGAAGGTTGTCCTTGTGTGGACGGACTTTTCGAATTCGGAATTCGACTACAGCACACTGTTTCTCACGCACCAACGTAATTACATTACACACTGCCATGTTACACGCTACAATCCAGAGCCCTGTAGCCACAGAGTGCTGCAAATATGTGAACATGAAGAATAACGATGTAGAATGTTGATAACGTGTATTTTATTTAATAAGCTTTAAGAGTTTTCACATACAAACTTCAGAAGTCTAATTTTTGAGCACGCTCTCATAATTTTACTCGTACTTATTTGAATTTTCTTATAAAATAAATGGAGCGGGAGCAGCAGCCGCAAGATTACAATTATGTTGTCATAGATATTTATCTTGACAAAGATATGCGTTATTGATCACGGATATAAATATTTTACAAACCACTGTTATTTATTAAATAAGATAGTAGCATGCCCATTATCAATAAACAAAAATTTCAGAGGCGTTACCAGTGTTTTAAGCGTGGTTTCTAAGAGACAAACGAAAGTGGCAGCCGGACTTTGATGGTAGCGCTACATTGCAAGTCATTCACTGGGCGACGGTCGGGATCCTGGTGGCGCGGTTGATTGTAGGTTGCAGTCAGCTCGCTTGGCAAGTTGTATCTCATCCGTTATGTACACTATTAATATCCTGGGTGTTATGGACTTGTCAATTTGTCATTCTGCCTTTGTATATGCAGACATCTGCTTTCACTCCTGCATGACAGTGTGACTTTGGGTCCACGATCTGCCCGATACCTGTTAGGTCACACAATGGAGGCTGAGTCAATTCCTTGTGGTGTCTCCACACTGCACAGTTGTTTGCTGCTTTGTGACCAGGCAGCTGCTGTACACTACCTATCAAACGTATCTGTATACCTGTATGTGATATCGGCAACCTTCGTCATTACGAGGGCTTGACCCTGCTGGGTGATATTTTCAAGTAGATGTCTGAATGGATGTGAAGGAAGGTGGCCCGTTCCTTGTCAAGACACGAAACCAGAGAAAGTAGTGATGTTGGACGCTGGAGTCTGAAATGAAATCAACATTCTAACTTATCCCAAACGTTTTCCAATGAGTTCAGGTCGGGACTCTGGGCAGATCGGTCCATATCAGGAAAGTTACAAACGATTGTCTCTCAGATGCTGCTTTATGACAGGGGCATTCTCACGCTGATACAATCATAGTCTCCGAACTGTTCCTCTTCAGTACGCAAATCACGATGTTGTAAAAATGTACATATTTTTCCTTATTTTGCGTTTTCTGAAGTGCAGTGATGGGATCGCACCCTAACTACAAAAACGCCGCGTTACCGTAACAACGTCTCCTCCGTAATTCACTATTGACGCCACACGTGATGGCAGGTAAGGCTCTCCAGACATTCGGTCATGCCAAACCCTTCCATCGGATTCCCACAGAGGACACCATAATTCATCACTCCAGATCACTCGTTTGCAGCCATCGCTCTTCACGCTTCCTAACTGGCTAGTTGGAAAGCTATAAACTCTTTCGAGTTCACAAGTTACTCTTTCCGCCGAGTTCATGCGGTTTTTTACAAGCACCTTCCTCAATTATCGACGGTACTTGTCCGTCAGTGCATGGGGTCTACTTAGTCTTGGTTTAGTTGCTGTTCCTCCTTTTCGTTTCCATTTCAGAATCACGTCAACAACACTCGACGTCGGCAGCTTTAGCACGTTTGAAAGCCGCCTGGTGCGTCTGTTACACCCAATGACTATCCGAAGACACTGAACTTTCCTGACCGACTCAATCTCCTGTTATTGCTTCCCTAATAACAACACAATACTCCCCGTCTTCTTTTACAATGGCGTGTCCTCTTCTCGTGAAATTCAGTGGTCTATTCCGCATTACATAGGCGTGTCCTGATGCTTTTGATACGACAGTATACATGGTTGGCGGGCTAAGCGCCTCGTCTTTCCGGTATACACTCTGGTGTGGCAGATAGCCCACCGTTGTAGGAACATATCAAAACAAATTCAAATCAAATAAAACACACTAGTCACAGTGAACGATGCCTAAACAGTCGCATCAATACGGCGTGCAGCAACGTCTGACAACGACGAAGGCGCATACACTCAAATGCAAAAGATGGCATCCTGCGATAGAGTGTCCCAAGCATCTTGCAACCCTTGCTGCTATTCGCCAATGGTTCTTGCAAGCCCTAGAGAGGGAGAAATTCCAGCTTCACCTTGTCCAATACCTGTCCAATTGGCGAGAGATCTGGCGGTCCTGCTGGCCAGGGCAGGTGTTGTACACCACGATTAGTACGATACGCCGCAGCAGCCATATGAGGAGTTGCACTCTCCTGCTGAAAAAGCACGTCACCTTCCTGTCGGAGAATGGATATAGCGCGGGGTAACAGCCAGTGCATTGTAGCGGGCACTGGAAACTTGTCCGTCATAAACACCAAATGTGAGCGCTAGGTGTAACTGATGGCCCATCAGACACCATGAAGCCTGCGTTGGGTCCTGTATGCTGAGGGCGAATATATTCCATGATACATCCCTTCCAGATCCACGTCGTACACGTGTATGTCCATAATTCACATACCGATCGAACCCATTCTCATGACTGAAGACAACAGAGCGCCATTCCACTCTCCAGTCGACTCTGTCACGACGTCAGAGCAGCTATGCTTGACGGTGTCAGTGGTAGCGTGGCCAGATAGAATAGAATATTGTCTTCGGTGACACAGCAGGTACAGCGTGTTCTCCAATTTCTTCCCCGGGTAATCTTTGGTTGGCCACCGCTGCTTGCATAGATCTTGACGTGCTTCTGTACTACGGGGACGACCAGAATTTGGTCCACGCGTGTGGGGATAATACACAGGCTACTGCTGAAAGCAATGAGACACCATCAATACAATATGACCTGCACACGCAGTAACCGCTCGATATGCCCGTCCAGCTTTCCGCAGGCCCAAAATGCGATCCCATTCAACTCGAGTACGTATTCGTGCGCTGCACCCTAGGGTGAATGCTGCAAACACTGTTCGCCTCTAAACTCAGCACAATTATTGCTTGCAAACTGAAACCAGAGGGCGCACTGACAAGTCTCCTGAGTAACACTTGACCGTTGATGACTGTGACACATGAATCACTAACAGCACAGCTCCTCAGTATGTACCCATGATACCATGGTGGCAATGAAAACTGTCCTCCATAGTGTTGCATTTTCTTCGCCATGGCAACCGAAGGGATTTCTATAAAATGATTCGGCTTTGAGCAACTCGTATGTCTTTTTGTGGTACCTGGCACGTGCACAGAATCGCCGACATGCGAAATCTAATAACAGGAAGCTTTTGTGAGAAGGAATAGTATAAAGGATATACAAAATGTTCTGAAATTCCCGTTACAAACTTAAAAGACTTATAGAGGATAATGAATATAATTTTTTAACAGAAATACATGTCTAGTTCAGATTTGTAACGCATTACTGACTCCTGGGGGAAAGAGACGAGTCTCAGAATTGTTTGCCCTGGTAAGCAATAGGGTATACAGGATAACGTGTACTACGTCAAATGGTGATGATGATGATGATGTGTGGTTTTGTGGGGCGCTCAACTGGGCGGTTATCAGCGCCCGTACAAATTCCCAACCATTGCTCAGCTCAATCTCGCCACTTTCATGAATGATGATGAAATGATGAGGACAACACAAACACCCAGTCATCTCGAGGCAGGTGAAAATCCCTGACCCCGCCGGTAATCGAACGAGGGATCCCGTGCTCGGGAAGCGAGAACGCGACCGCGAGACCACGAGCAGCGGACCCTACGTCAGATAGTGTCCTGATGTCACTTAACGTCTGCCTTTCTGCGAAACCTATTCAATGTCTGTGCGTCTCAAATTCAATAAACATGGATCGGTACATGTTTTCAAAACTGACAGGTATGCTCCTCGAGGTAACGGAAGAGCTGCTAGTCTGCTGCATCACGCACAAACTTCTTGCCTGATTTATGCAGCGGCACCGAGAGACAAGCACCTTCGCTACGAGGGGGCAGGACTGTCGCGCTCCACAATAGCGCATGATTTTGAAGAAGCTGTATTACATCGCGTTGAAGAGAACCTGTCAAGGAGTACTCGAACAGTTTGCGCGTGCAGTGGGTTTTAGTTACAGTATCGGCCGGGTCGATCTGCTTGAGCAACAATTACATCCGTACCACTTACAAAGGGTATGCGCTATGGATCCAGCCGATTTTCCACAACGCATGGCCTAATGCACGAGGCTCCTGCACCAGTGTATCGGGACATTCCCGTTCCCACATCGAATTAAGAATGTGGGATGCACTCAACGACTGTGATGTGACTTTCAAAACTATGGAGCACAGCAATCAGTAAATCTGGATTTCGGCTACTGCCTAGCCATTATCAGTGCACTATTTCATAGTTTCAATACATGTCTTGTGCGTCAGTCTTCTGTTTTCGGGCTTTTGTCACTGTACATTCAAGACTACTCACGTCTTGAATGACCTGTGACAGAAGCCCGAACAACAGGGGAACTGACGTATTAAGACATATACTGAAACTATGAAATGGTAAGCTGATAATGGCTAGACACTAACCGAAATCTAGATTTGCTTTGATAAAGCCTGAAGGAAAAGGACGACTGATTGCTGTGCTCCATCATTTTGAAACTCAACAGGGACTGTGTTTTGAATGTGCGAAACAGCCATGTCTGGGCAGATGAAGACCGTCGTGCCACGTGTGTTCAGAGATTTCAGTTCCGGTATTAACGTGTGGACAGGTATTCTGGACGGTCATATGAATGGGCCATCTCTCATTCCATTCAGGCTAACTGGTCCTGCTTACTTGGTCTTCCTACAAAACGTATTGAACCCGTTCTCGGAAGCTGTTCCGCTGAATGACCATCAGGAAATGTGTTTTTAG
Source organism: Schistocerca piceifrons (assembly GCF_021461385.2). Lineage (NCBI taxonomy): Eukaryota > Metazoa > Arthropoda > Insecta > Orthoptera > Acrididae > Schistocerca > Schistocerca piceifrons. Next base: position 464,374,414 of record NC_060140.1, on the reverse strand, counting down.
CACCACCTCCCTTTTCACGTGCACTTTGGAGAAATCTCAGCAAATGATATGGTAAAAGATGGACAGACGGAGGTTGCCCAACTGCGTGGCCATTGCGATGCCCAGATTTAACTCTTGTGGACTACCTCTTGGAGGGTCGTATGCAAGGTTTAATTTACGAGACTCTTGTATAGATACAGAAAGATTCCAGGCACGAGTTCTGGGCGCTACACTAGAAACTGAAGAGACACCGGGAGGATGGAGAGTGTGTACAATGTCTGTACCAACGTTGGTGGACGCCAAACGGAGCCGCTGTTGTAGTGCATCAGTACTGTCCTGTACCTACAGTATTAAGGGTTCTTGTTTGTTTTGGAATAACGTAAACACGTAATGTTTAAGTGTTTATATAAACAAAGACGCTTAAGTGATAAACTGAAGTTTCGTTATGTTTCCTTCCGAACTGTTACCTAATAATTGTACTGTCACGTGCAATTCAGTTCCTCAAGCAAAAAAAGGAGGAGTCAAACATCAGAAATGAAGCTGCAGTAGAATTTGGGTTCCTACCCAAAATACAGTATTGTGTACTCACTCCCCTCTACAAGTCCTAGAAGTCTGTGAAGGGCATTTCCGAATACCCCGTATATCAAGCTGGAGTCACCGCGCAGCGCGACCGCGAGGTCTGAGCCTCGGCGGCGCAGGGGTGGGCCGCGCGCAGCCGGTGGCGCTGGCGGCTGGCGCCGGTTGCGTGTGAGCCGCGGCTCGGCGGCGAGCATTGTGCGCGCGCGATGCGATCGCCAGCGGCGGCTGACCCCGCGGATTGTTGGCGTGACCCGGCGCTGATCCCGGCCGCCGCGCGGCGCGCCGCGGGGTCAACGCTTCCAGCGGGAATCGCGGCCCGGCCCGCACGCACGGCGCCGCGACGGCTCGCGGGCTGCCGCTTCCGCCTTGCGCACGTCTTGCTCGTTTTCCGGCGGACGCTCGGACTGCAGTTAGCAACTTCGAAAATTTTCTGTCGCTACATTATCGTTACCATCTTATATACACTACTGGTCATTAAAATTGCTACACCACGAAGGTGACGTGCTACAGACGCGAAATTTAACCGACAGGGAGAAGATGCTGTGATATGCAAATGATTAGCTTTTTAGAGCATTCACACAAGGTTGGCGTCGGTGGTAACACCTACAGCGTGCTGACATGAGGAAAGTGTCCAACCGATTTCTCATACACAAACAGCAGTTGAACGGCGTTGCCTCGTGAAACGTTGTGGTGATACCTTGTGTAAGGAGGAGAAATGCGTACCATCAAGTTTCCGACTTTGATAAAGGTCGGATTGTAGCCTATCGCGACTGCGGTTTATCGTATCGCGACATTGTTGCTCGCGTTGGTCGAGATCCAGTGACTCTCCAGAATATCGAAACCGTGAGTTCGGTAGGGTAATACGGAACGCCGTGCTGGATCTCAACGGCCTCGTATCATTAGCAGTCGAGATGATAGGCATCATCTTATCCGCGTGGCTGTAACGGATCGTGCAGCCACGTCTCGATCCGCGAGTCAACAGATGGGAACGTTTACAAGACAACAGCCATCTGCACAAACCATTCGACGACGTTTGCAGCAGTATGGACTATCAGCTCGGAGACCATCGATGCGGTTACCCTTGGCGCTGCATCGCAGACAGGAGCGCCTGCGATGGTGTACTCAACGACGAAACTGAGTGCACGAATGGCAAAACGTCATTTATTCGGATGAATCCAGGTTCTGTTTACAGCATCATGATGATCGCATCCACGTTTGGCGACATCACGGTGAACGCACATTGGAAGCGTGTATTCGTCATCGCCGTACTGGCGTATCACCCGGCGTCGAGGTATGGTGTGCCATTGGTTACACGTCTCGGTCACCTCTTGTTCGCATTACACGGCACTTTGAACAGTTAAATTTCAGATGTGTTACGACCCGTGGCTCTACCCTTCATTCTATCCCTGCGAAACCCTACATTTCAGCAGGATAATGCACGACCGCATGTTGCAGGTCCTGTACGGGCCTTTTTGGATACAGAAAATGTTCGACTGCTGCCCTGGCCAGCACATTTTCCACATCTCTCCCCAATTGAAAACGTCTGGTCAGTGGTGGCCGAGCAACTGGCTTGTCACAATACGCCAGTCACTACTCTTGATGAACTGTGGTATCGTGTTGAAGCTGAATGGGCAGCTGCACCTGTAAACGCAATCCAAGCTCTGTTTGACTCAACGCCCAGGCGTATCAAGGCCGTTATTACGGCCAGAGGTGGTTGTTCTGGGTACTGATTTCTCAGGATCTATGTATTCAAATTGCGTGAAAATGTAATCACATGTCAGTTCTAGTATAATATATTTGTCCAGTGAATACGCGTTTATCATCTGCATTTCTTCTTGCTGTAGCAGTTTTAATGGCGAGTAGTGTACCTTCTGTTAGCTCAACTGTATCTTTTTTTGCGGAGCGATGACTCCACAGAGACAGATAAGTAATCAATCTCCCTATATTTCATGGTGGTTCTAACGGCAAAATAGAAGACAGTGTTACCTGTGTAGAATGGTCAGTCTGTAGAGAGAGAGTCTCTCGCGGGGGAGGGATGACAGCTCACGAAGAGTATGGGCAACTGAATACGTGAATCACCAAATGCTCATCGACTTATCCGTTGCCAACGAGATACAGGCCCCTCACAACATCAGCGAAATGTCGAGGAATTGTCATAAAGTTTAAATCGTCAGCTCAAAAAGATGAGGCTTTCTACGCGGTGCTACCCAAAAGTTCCCGAAATATGACTCTAAATAAAAACACATCATACAAGATTTTTATTCGCCACGGTCACCTACAAAGTAGTCCCTTGAGAGCTCAGATATCGATCACCGCGAACCTGAAAGTCAGTGCGTTCAGCACTACTTGCGATTCCGTTTGGATATTCTCTATCGTGTCAGATGATCAGTCGTTCAATTTCATTTTCAACTTGGGATAGGAAAGAAATGGCACGGAGCCAAAAGGGGTTAATGTGTTGGATGAGGAAGAACCGCTGTGTTGTTTTACGCCGAAAACTGCTGCACGATGAAATCTGTGTGTGGCCTCTGGTTGTCGTGGTGAAAAACCCAATCATTCCTGCGCCACTTCTCTATAGGTGTCCTTCTCATTTCCCCACTTATCCGGTTTAGCACAATGCGGTAACATTCTCCACTAATGGTCAGACCACGACGTACGACCTGCTTGGGGATAATCCCATCAGTATCGAAGAAACAGATCAATAAGGATTTTATTTTGCTCTGAACATGATGGGCTTTCTTTCGCCGAGGTGAAGATAAGCTCTACCACTGGGACGATTGCTGTTTAGTTTTAGGATCGCGCCCATAAACACAGCTTTCGTCACCTGTAACGTGCTTGGACAGAAAATCTGAGCCGCTTCGAAGCACTTATTTCAGTTCCCTGCAGACATTCGTGCGATGCTTTTTCTCATCGTGACTCAGCGGTCGTGGAGGGAACTTTGCAGTAATCGTTCTTATGTTCAATTTTTCTGACAAAATCCGGTAACGTTTGCCATACTATAATCTCACGATTTTACAGGTATCGTGGATTGTCTGCCTATGATGTTTCACATTCGCATTCCGAACAACAATGACATTTTCTATTGTAATGCCCGAACAGCACCGACATTTTCTAATGTAATGCCTGTACATGTTCTTCCCAAACGTTCATCACCATCAACGGATGTACGGATATGTTCAAATCGTTTTAACTTTTCAAATGTCACTTCTGAATGCCTGCACTGACAATTTGTGCGTTTCTGCAACTGTTTCGTCAAGTTTAAAACAGAACTTGCAATAGCAACGTTGTTCTCTCAGGTCGGTCACTGCAAAACCGCAAACACAACCGAAAGCCGCAATGAGAAACTGTCCACCAACAATTCACACGTCTACTTAGATCGAAGCCGCTCGACATACTGACAAAAGAAAAATGTATTACGCTGATCCTAGCGGCATTTGTCCGTGTTACCGGTTGTAAAGGCGGGTCGTACAAATTTTGGAAACTTTTGGATACCACCTCGTATTTCTCTGCCAGTACACTATCTGATTAAAAGTATCCAGAAACCTTATCTAAGGCGGAGCTCATCATTAGATATCTCGAGAGGCGGGCCAGCCATTATAAAGGGAAGGGGGCATGCTGTGTTGTTGGTAAAGTAGCAGTAACGGCAAAACTGGTCGTTCAGGAAGGCTCATTGACTCTAAACCTGGATTAATCACTGGAAGTCACTTGACTAACAGATCCTTCAGGGACGTTTCATCCCTTCTAAAGCTGCCCTAGTCTACTGTTTTTCACGTGCCAGTAAAGTGGAAACCGAAGGAACTACCATAGTTAAATCAATACATCTACATCTACATCTACATTGATACTCCGCAAGCCACCCAACGGTGTGTGGCGGAGGGCACTTTACGTGCCACTGTCATATCCTCCCTTTCCTGTTCCAGTCGCGTATGGTTCGCGGAAAGAACGACTGTCTGAAAGCCTCCGTGCGCGCTCTAATCACTCTAATTTTACATTCGTGATCTCCTCGGGAGGTATAAGTAGGGGGAAGCAATATATTCGATACCTCATCCAGAAACGCACCCTCTCGAAACCTGGCGAGCAAGCTACACCGCGATGCAGAGCGCCTCTCTTGCAGAGTCTGCCACTTGAGTTTATTAAACATCTCCGTAACGCTATCACGGTTACCAAATAACCCTGTGACGAAACGCGCCGCTCTTCTTTGGATCTTCTCTATCTCCTCCGTCAGACCGATCTGGCACGGATCCCACACTGATGAGCAATACTCAAGTATAGGTCGAACGAGTGTTTTGTAAGCCACCTCCTTTGTTGATGGACTACATTTTCTAAGCACTCTCCCAATGAATCTCAACCTGGTACCCGCCTTACCAACAATTAATTTTATATGATCATTCCACTTCAAATCGTTCCGCACGCATACTCCCAGATATTTTACAGAAGTAACTGCTACCAGTGTTTGTTCCGCTATCATATAATCATACAATAAAGGATCCTTCTTTCTATGTATTCGCAATACATTACATTTGTCTATGTTAAGGGTCAGTTGCCACTCCCTGCACCAGGTGCCTATCCGCTGCAGATCTTCCTGCATTTCGCTACAATTTTCTAATGCTGCAACTTCTCTGTATACTACAGCATCATCCGCGAAAAGCCGCATGGAACTTCCGACACTATCTACTAGGTCATTTATATATATTGTGAAAAGCAATGGTCCCATAACACTCCCCTGTGGCACGCCAGAGGTTACTTTAACGTCTGTAGACGTCTCTCCATTGATAACAACATGCTGTGTTCTGTTTGCTAAAAACTCTTCAGCCACACAGCTGGTCTGATATTCCGTAGGCTCTTACTTTGTTTATCAGGCGACAGTGCGGAACTGTATCGAACGCCTTCCGGAAGTCAAGAAAAATAGCATCTACCTGCGAGCCTGTATCTAATATTTTCTGGGTCTCATGAACAAATAAAGCGAGTTGGGTCTCACACGATCGCTGTTTCCGGAATACATGTTGATTCCTACATAGTAGATTCTGGGTTTCCAGAAATGACATGATACGCGAGCAAAAAACACGTTCTAAAATTCTACAAGAGATCGACGTCAGAGATATAGGTCTATAGTTTTGCGCATCTGCTCGACGACCCTTCTTGAAGACTGGGACTACCTGTGCTCTTTTCCAATCATTTGGAACCCTCCGTTCCTCTAGAGACTTGCGGTACACGGCTGTTAGAAGGGGGGCAAGTTCTTTCGCGTACTCTGTGTAGAATCGAATTGGTATCCCATCAGGTCCAGTGGACTTTCCTCTATTGAGTGATTCCAGTTGCTTTTCTATTCCTTGGACACTTACTTCGATGTCAGCCATTTTTTCGTTTGTGCGAGGATTTAGAGAAGGAACTGCAGTGCGGTCTTCCCCTGTGAAACAGCTTTGGAAAAAGGTGTTTAGTATTTCAGCTTTACGCGTGTCATCCTCTGTTTCAATGCCATCATCATCCCGTAGTGTCTGGAAATGCTGTTTCGAGCCACTTACTGATTTAACGTAAGATCAGAACTTCCTTGGATTTTCTGTCAAGTCGGTACATAGAATTTTACTTTCGAATTCAATGAACGCTTCACGCATAGCCCTCCTTACGCTAACTTTGACATCGTGTAGCTTCTGTTTGCCTGAGAGGTTTTGGCTGCGTTTAAACTTGGAGTGGAGCTCTCTTTGCTTTCGCAGTAGTTTCCTAACTTTGTTGTTGTACCACGGTGGGTTTTTCCCGTCCCTCACAGTTTTACTCGGCACGTACCTGTCTAAAACGCATTTTACGATTGCCTTGAACTTTTTCCATAAACACTCAACATTGTCAGTGTCGGAACAGAAATTTTCGTTTTGATCTGTTAGGTAGTCTGAAATCTGCCTTCTATTACTCTTGCTAAACAGATAAACCTTCCTCCCTTTTTTTATATTCCTATTAACTTCCATATTCAGGGATGCTGATTCCCTGTTCTGTACATACAGAGTCGAAAAGTTCGGGTCTGGGTTTCCAGAAATGACATGATACGCGAGCAAAAAACAGACGTACAGGGGCCGTAGAGCCCTGTGAATGGTGGTTGTAAAAATCTACCTTCAATCAGTGGAAGGAATCGCTGGTGAGTTCTAAAGTGCTACAAGCAGTCCAGCTAGAACAATGTCTCTACGTGCGCAGTTAAAACGAATAGGTTACATTGGACCAGCAGTTTCTCTTACATCACACATATCTGTGGTCGGTGCTAAGCGACGCTTGATACATAAAGAGCGATATTACGGGACAATGGATGACAGGAATTGAGTGTTTGGAGTGATGAACGACGTTATACCCTGTAGCAATCCGATGGAAGGCCTAACTATGTAGGCTTCTGCAGCCAGTTTGTGGGTGTAGCACCTCGTCATTGAATAAAATAGTTCATTCATTAACTGTAAAAGTAACGTTTCACCATGTTATAACTGCCATAGTCAACGTGTGACAAGGGTTTGATTTTGGCGATCGCCTGGAGAACGTTACCTGCCTTCATACGAGTATGAAGTGCAAAAGGAGGACTTGGTTTTACGGTATTGGGGCGAGTTTTTGACTATGATGTTGTCCCATTATTGCACCTATGAGAATGCTGAATGTACACATTTTACAGCATTGTGTACCATGTACAGCAGAGGAACAATTTGGAGATGATGATTGTTCGTTTAGCTTGGCAGTCTACATTAGTAGGATAGATGCGTTCATTCCGATACAAATGATCTTGAACTTGATTATGTCACTTCCGGTGTCAGGTTATATATGAAAACTGGGCATTCTAATTACAAATCATCTTGAGATATTTGATACAAATGACTTTGAGATTTTAGAACCAAATTACCTCGACAAGGGAATCGTGATACAGCTGAGGCAGTTAGGAGTACTTGGTACCAGGGGTTATTCCGTTACACCTGAATCCTCTGTATTACCCATACGATAATCTACAGCTTGACTGGCACAGTGGCAATATCGGTCTACTGTGAGAAAACCGGAACATAAGAGAATTGAAGCATTTGAGATACATAAAAATATTGAAAATTAGGTGGACTGATCAGGTAAGGCATGAGCAGATTCTCCTTAGAAAACATTGACAAGAAGAATGTACACATGTTGAGACATCAGGGAATAACTTCCATGTTACTAGAAGGATCTGTAGAGGGTAAAGTCTGTAGAGGAAGACAGAGATTGGGGTACATTCAACACATAATTGACGACGTTCGATGCAAGTGCTACTCTGAGATGAGAGGTTGGCACAGAAGTGTAATTCGTGGCGGGCTGCATCAAACCAGTCATAAGACTTGAGACTCAGAAAGAAAATCGTCCAATGTCATTTCTACAAGCATTCCAACGTAGGGCGACCTGCTTCCTTCACCGTTGTCAGAATTTTAATACCCTCCCCAGTAGGCGTTTCATTGCATCTAGAACTGACACTTCTGGTTCTCCTATCGCTGTCATTATGCGGACTGAAAGGAACAATTATCTGATCTGAAAAACATTTACTTGCACCTCACACGCACAGTCAGCAGGGTTGCAGTGCCTAATGTATAGTGCACACCTAACCGATTTATGGAGACCCTGCAGATCCAACCCTGCTCTAACAACTCGCAGCCTAGTTGTCACAGAATCTTCGAAATGTCTGATTCAAGTCCTCCATTCGGAATTAAGGAGACCACCATCAGTTCTGGGATAACTGTTAAAAATTATAAACGTCATTGAAAGGGTGACATAGACAACCTTCTCTGCCAATCGTAGTGATGATCCAAGTTTGACCTCAGAGCCCAGACAACAGGCATCTTTTGTTCCAACGCTCGCCACGCTCTGTTGTTGATGCACCCTTCTGCCTGTATGGCTGTCGGAAAAGCCCTTTCAGCATCTCATAGACCTCCACGCATACAAACTGAGTGCACCTGGAATCTCTTCACACCGCTTGCTTTCATTACCCTACGTTAATCGTCATAGGTTTGAATTTAATAGATGCATAAGACCCTTTTGGCGTTTACTTCCTCTTTACATACCGAGCAAAGTGGTGTAGTGATTAGCACTCTGGGTTCGGATTCTGGAGGATGACGATTCAAATTTCCGTTCAGCTATCTTGGTTTAGGTTTTCCGTGATTTCCCTAAACCGCTCCAAAAAATCGGCATCTGTGCTCCGTCTCTAACGACCGCGCTGTCGAAGGGTCATTACACTCTCGTCTTCTAATCTTCCTTCTTACCTTTGAGACATGGCGCAGTAGGTTCTCCTACAACTGAGGTGATTATCACTTGTTGAATTTCGTTTTTAGTGGTTAACAGGACCTTGAAACTGTTGGTTACAGGTATCAGTGTACTACCCTCCTCAATTCTTCCTGGGTCCTTGTTCAAAAAAATGTTCAAATGTGCGTGAAATCTGATGGGACTTAACTGCGAAGGTCATCAGTCCCTAAGCTTAGACACTACTTAACCTAAATTATCTCAAGGACAAACACACACAGCCATACCCGAGGGAGGACTCGAACCTCCGCCGGGATCAGCCGCACAGTCCATGACTGCAGCGCCCTTGATCGCTCGGCTAATCCCGCGCATTTCCTGTCAGTCTCATTTTTTAGACGTTTCTATCCCCTTTCGCCTGCTTCTTTTCCTGGATTCTTTTATTTTCTCCTTTCATCAGTTAAATTCAAAATCTCCTGTGTCACCCTCGAATTTCTGCTAGAACTTGTGTTTTTACCTATTTGATACTCAGCTGCCTTCACGATTACGTCTCTCAAACCTACCCATTCATCTTCTGCTTTATTCGTTCTCGCTGTTGTAGTTAACCTTTGACTAATGCTCCCTCTGGAACTCTCAACAGGCTCTGGTTCTTGCAACTTACGTCCTACCATTTTACAATTTCTTCAGTTTTAATGTACAGTTCATAACCAATAAATTGTGGTCAGAGTTCACAACTGCCCCTGCAAATGCCTTACAATTGAAAATCTGGTTCCACAATCTGTGTATTACCATTACATAATCAACCAGAAATCTTCCGGTGTCTCCACGTCTCTTCCACGTACACAACCTTCTTTCGTTATTCTTAAACCAACTGTTTGTAATGATTAAACTAAGCTCTGTGCAAACTTCTACCAGGCTGATTTCTCCTTCATTCCTTTCCTTCAGTCCACATTCAAGTGCTACTTTTCTTTCTCTTCCGTCTCCTACCATCAAATTCTAGTCCCTCAGTATAATTAGATTTTCATCTCCCTTACCTCTCTGAATAATTTATTTTATCTCTTCATGCATTTCTTCAATCTCTTCACCATCTGCGGAGCTAGTTGGCATAAGAACTTCTACTAATATGATGGGTGTGAGCTTCGTGTCTATATTGATTATGATTATGCGTTCACTATGCTGTACATAGAAGCTTCCCCACATTCCTAATATCTCAATCTTTGTTAAACCTACTCCTGCGTTACCCCTATTTGATTTTGTATATACTACATTAACCTCATCCGAAGGTCTGTTCCTTCACTAATTCCCACTTTGTTTAACATAAACCTACCCATGTACCTTTTCAAGTTTTCTAATCAACCTGCACATTTAAGAGGTATAACATTCCACGCTCTGAACCGTAGAACACCAGTTTTGTTTCTCGTAACGACGACATCCTTCTGAGTACTCCCCGTCTGGAGATCCTCCGGAATATTTTACCCAAGAAGATGCTGTCAAGATTTAGCCCTACAGCGGAGCTGCATATCCGCAGAAAAAATTATGACTGTAGAATCCATTTGCTTTCAGCCGTTCCACAACAGCAAGGTTGTTTTGGTTGATGTAACAAGGCTAGAGCAGCCAGTCTTCGCGACAGTTGCTTCTGTAACTACTAAAATAGCTGCTTCCCCTCTTCAGGAACCACACGTTTGTCTGGCCTCTCAAGAGATACTTCTCCACTGCGGTTTCACTTCTGCATCGCAGAGGCACGCATGCCACCCCACCAACAGCAGGTCCTTGATTTCTAGGGGGCTGGTTAGTATAAACGTAAATGTAACATCTGCAGTGCTGAAGTATTGTTATATTTCTTATTCGGGTAGACATTGTGTGAAATTTGAATTAGATGAGACTGCGGCTTGATCGAAAAGTTTATATTTAGAATATTGATTAATATAATCGTATTCGATATGAGAGAGGCAATTCTGACGTTACGACTAATAATGGAAGCAAGGCTAAAGAAAAATCAAGACACTTTCATAGGATTTGTCGACCTGGAAAAAGCGTTCGACAATGTAAAATGGTGCAAGCTGTTCGAGATTCTGAAAAGTAGGGGTAAGCTATAGGGAGAGACGGGTCAAATACAATATGTACAACAACCAAGAGGGAATAATAAGAGTGGACGATCAAGAACGAAGTGCTCGTATTAAGAAGGGTGTAAGACAAGGCTCTAGCCTTTCGCCCCTACTCTTCAATCTGTACATCGAGGAAGCAATGATGGAAATAAAAGAAAGGTTCAAGAGTAGAATTAAAATACAGGGTGAAAGGATATCAATGATACGATTCGCTGATGACATTGCTATCCTGAGTGAAAGTGAAGAAGAATTAAATGACCTGCTGAACGGTATGAACAGTCTAATGAGTACACAGTATGGTTTGAGAGTAAATCGGAGAAAGACGAAGGTAATGAGAAGTAGTAGAAATGAGAACAACGAGAAACTTAACATCAGGATTGATGGTCACGAAGTCAATGAAGTTAAGAAATTCTGCTACCTAGGCAGTAAAATAACCAATGACGGACGGAGCAAGGAGGACATCAAAAGCAGACTCGCTATGGCAAAAAAGGCATTTCTGGCCAAGAGAAGTCTACTAATATCAAATACCGGCCTTAATTTGAGGAAGAAATTTATGAGGATGTACGTCTGGAGTACAGCATTGTATGATAGTGAAACATGGACTGTGGGAAAACCGGAACAGAAGAGAATCGAAGCATTTGAGATGTGGTGCTATAGACGAATGTTGAAAATTAGGTGGACTGATAAGGTAAGGATTGAGGAAGTTCTACGCAGAATCGGAGAGGAGAGGAATATGTGGAAAACACTGATAAGGAGAAGGGACAGGATGATAGGACATCTGCTAAGACATGAGGAAATGACTTCCATGGTACTAGAGGGAGCTGTAGAGGGCAAAAACTGTAGAGGAAGACAGAGATTGGAATACGTCAAGCAAATAATTCAGGACGAAGGTTGCAAGTGCTACTCTGAGATGAAGAGGTTAGCACAGGAAAGGAATTTGTGGCGGGCCGCACAAACCAGTCAGTAGACTGATAAAAAAAGAAAAAATTTCGATGTGAAAACTTTTAGAGCAAGCATCCATCTGATTGGGTTCAATTTCTCCCAAGGTCTACCCCAATAAGAAATATAATAGTGCCTCTGCACTTTGTATGTTACACTTTACTGTTCGCTCGTATCTTTTAAGGAAGTGATCCACATGTCGTTCTTGCATTAAACAAAATGTGGCACTATAGTCGAGATGGAGTAAAATGAACGCTGTTCGCAGCGCAGTTGCCAGCTTTCAACTGCGAAGCGCTAAAGGGTGTAGTCTAAAACATTCGCCGTCTACAGAGCCTTAACAATACTATAGCGTCACCATAGAAGCGCTCACAAAATCGCGGTACGTTATTTATTGAGGTAGGCCCGCAAAGGTATTGCATCCATCCTACTGTAGCCATCAGGCACCATCTTACGCCAACTATAGTCTCTACATTAAGGTACGAAATTTTTAAACGTCCCCCTTCCCCGGTATCATCTCGTAAAGCCTGACAAGGCTGCTCCATTTCCTTAACCGTGATCGGGAGCGCTGTGCTCTTCACTTTTGAGATGACGCAGGAAGGAAAAACCCAGAGGATGAGATCAGGTAACCTTGAAGGCCCCGGTGCAGGTCTTGTACCACACTGGAGAGTTTGATGTCGTCTTAAATAAGCAACACAATGCGTCTGCGCCCCATTATCATACTACCACATTCACCTATCTTGCTCCGGTATGGTAGCGCATAGGTGAAATTTGAGCCAAATTGGATGGAAACTTATTCGACAAGCTTACGTCTGGTATACATTCATACTATCAACGACAGTATTTCATTTTGAACTCAATGACCACTGGTAACCACTCATTCGCAACTACCTTGCAAATGGCTCGTTTGCGGACCTAGGTTTATGGCAATGTTTATGCCTCTGTTATTGTATAGTTTCACATCTGTCAGTTTCCTTGATTAATTTTGATCTACCCTGTACGTACATAATAACAACAGTACTTTTACTGTAACGTTTGTAGTCAAATAAATAATAAAGCCCATGTGGCTCTCAATTTGAAGCAAATATTTTCGTGTTATGCCATGCCACTGACAGAAGTCTCAGTAAATTGGTGCTGCAACCAGTAGGGAAAGATAGGGCAAAGTGGCCACAGAGGGTAAAGTGGCCAATTCAGACCTTTTTCGGTGAACAGTGTTGCTGCCTGCAGCGAAGTGCTCAAACTAGTTGTAAAATACACCATCACTATTGGGAGTGGTTATAAAAGAGGAAGCGCGTTCCGTTATTTTATAGTACAAACGCTTCTGATTTTCAGTCATCCAATGTAAGTTAATTATATTATTCTAGACGCAGAGTAATATAGCTTTTACAGTATCAATTTTTAAACAACATCTTTTGCATTACAAGTGAAAAAGCGATTTTATGGATTTATAATGAACCATCTATGGAGATTAGCATTCCAGTTGGTGTAGTGCAACAAAATACTGCATCGTTCTAACAAACGGCCAGAAATGGCGGCGAAGAGAGTACCCTAATGTCAGTCTTAGGAAGCATACCTCAATGGCTAGAGGACAAGTTTTTAACAATGTCAACGTAAACAAGTTTTTGGATGTCCTTAAGGCGTTGCAAGAAAAACAGTTTCATGTTGCTCACCATATTTGTAAAGCGGATGGACTCATTAACAGTTCAGTCCAAGGGCAGCAAAACATTTTCGTTTAAAGGAAGTCACCAGTGAAAGAGTGTAGCTGTCTACTTTCGGAGTTTGTATGTCCGCATTGTTCACTTTATCCAGATAGCCTGGGCAAATGGCCACTAAGGCCTCCGAAAAATATGTATAGAACTTATTCATTAGGCATGGTTATTCTTATTAACGTTGAAAAACCCTCCGAGTGACTTAGATGGCGCTGAAGTAAGTAATTTAATACAAGACACGTTGGGCCCAAAATGTTGGGAAATACCCCAAAAGTTGACGGCAAATGTTGAACATGTGAGGTGACGAGAGGACGTCTCGTACATCTCCGCACGGGCAGCTATTGGGCTTGTCGATCCTACACTCACCGCAAGGGAGCAGTGCTACACATCGCTGCGCTGGTGTACTCTGTTTTCGAATGCATTTGGTAAATGTGGTCGCTTGTAAAAGTGGAAGTTGCAAATTACTGTCCTTGCTGTGGCTAAGCAAAGGCTCTAGTTACACTACTGGCCATTAAAATTGCTACACCAAGAAGAAATGCAGATGATAAACGGGTATTGGGTCTGAGCACTATGGGACTTAACATCTATGGTCATCAGTCCCCTAGAACTTAGAACTACTTAAACCTAACTAACCTAAGGACAGCACACACATCCATGCCCGAGGCAGGATTCGAACCTGCGACCGTAGCGGTCACACGGTTCCAGACTGAAGCGCCAGAACCGCACGGCCACACCGGCCGGCGAAAAACGGGTATTCATTTGACAAATATATTATACTAGAACTGACATGTGATTACATTTTCACGCAATTTGGATGCATACATCCTGAGAAATCTGTACCCAGAACAACCACCTCTGTCCTTGATACGCCTGGGAATTGAGTCAAACAGAGCTAGGATGGCGTGTACAAGTACAGCTGCCCATGCAGCTTCAACACGATACCACAGTTCATCAAGAGTAGTGAATGGCTTATGTTTTCAATTGGTGAGAGATCTGGAGAATGTGCTGGTCAGAGCGGCAGTCGAACATTTTCTGTATCCAGAAAGGCCCGCACAGGACCTGCAACATGCGGTCGTGCATTATCCTGCTGAAATGTAGGGTTTCGTAGGGATCGAATGAAGGGTAGAGCCACGCGTTCTAACTCATCTGAAATGTAACGTCCACTGTTCAAAGTGCCGTCAATGCGATCAAGAGGTGACCGAGACGTGTAACCACTGGCACGCCATATCATCACGCCGGGTGATACGCCAGTATGGCGAATGCGAATACACGTGCGTTCACCGCGATGTCACCAAACACGGATCCGACCATCATGATGCTGTAAACAGAACCTGATTCATCCGAAAAAATGTCGTTTCGCCATTCGTGCACCTAGGTTCGTCGTTGAGTACACCATCGCAGGCGCTCCTGTCTGTGATGCAGCGTCAAGGGTAACTGCAGCCATGGTCTCCGAGCTGATAGTCCATGCTGCTGCGAACGTCGTCGAACTGTTCGTGCAGATGGTTGTTGTCTTGCAAACGTCCCCATCTGTTGACTAAGGGATCGATCGAGACGTGGCTGCACGATCCGTTACATCCATGCGGATAAGATGCCTGTCATCTCGACTGCTAGTGATACGAGGCCGTTGGGATCCAGCACGGCGTTCCGTATTACTCTCCTGAATCCACCAATTCCATATTCTGCTAACAGTCATTGGATCTCGACCAACCCGAGCAGCATTGTCGCGATACGATAAACCACAATCGCGATAGGCTACAATCCGACCTTTATCAAAGTCAGAAACCTGATGGCACGCATTTCGCCTCCTTACACGAGGCATCACAACAACTTTTCACCTGGCGACGCCGGTGGACTGCTGTTTGTGTACGAGACATCGGTTAGAAACTTTCCTCATGTCAGCACGTTGTAGGTGTCACCACCGGCGCCAAACTTGTGCGAATGCTCTGAAAAGCTAATCATTTGCATATCACACCGTCTTCTTCCTGTCGGTTAAATTTCGCGTCTGTAGCACGTCATCTTCGTGGTGTATCAATTTTAATGGTCAGTAGGGTATTTTGTGTTTCTTTCCTTTCGTCCCTTCTTTTTTGTTTTGTTTACATACTTTATTTATCAACGAACATTAGGTCTTTTACTTGTAGCCAAGCAATTCGGGAGCTTATACTTAATTGTTTGAGACGCAATACGATTGATTTTTATTGTATTTTACTTTGCCATTACCCAGCATAGACAGCAGGACTGGTAAGTAAAATAATGAATATTACTTCATCGTAAACACGTAATTTTCTAACACAATGCAGAAAATATATTGTCTGGCAGACGCAAGACTTTAACCCTGAGCCCCATGCATTAAAGTGGTTCACGCGGGCCCGGAGCCACATCGACCCGAATACTAGACTTGGGTTGGGATGATCAGGTGCGACAGACCGATAGGCTCCACCGCTGAATGCGAGGCGAAGTATGTTGTAGTGACGTCACACGTTAATCATTTGTCGTCCCCTTTTGGGGGTATTTCCCGACATTTGTGGTCCCATGGGTCTAACATTAAATTACTTGTCTCAGCGCATCTGCATAACTTTGGGGATTTTTAAACGCTAATGACAATGATCCTCTATACTTTTCATTCGTAAATATTCAGTCTGACATCATTTAATACGTAGTTTCAAAACATGTAAGCGTGAATTTTCTATCAATAACCAGGGTTTGGTGAGCCTTAAGTTCCCTTAGTGTCGTCACTTTACCCCACCTTCTCCTAATTGAATCCGACTCCACTGTGTGAAAAGCGTAAACGCTACCTATCGGCTACGGAAGGGGTAACAATATTTAAAACTTGAATAAAATAAGTGAAAGCCTAGGGACAACTAATGTCTAATGTTGTAAGATGGCTATAATTCTGCACCTTAAAAGCATTCATCTACATGCTTTGCCATGATTTAGAACCGAAATTAGGTATCATTTGGTAGGTTGTACATCGTCTATATGAATATTTGAAGATGACGGACATTGTCACGTACACCTTGTAAATAATTGTTAACGCTTATTGCATTAAAGGTGATGGAGTGTCTTTACTATCAAAACGGCGTAATAAATGATTCCCTATACCGGTAGAGGGTGGCACTCCAGTGGAAATGGAACGGCAGGCGTAACTCAAGCCCTGGGTGGAAAAGCCCGCACAGGTGTGTTGGTCCTGCTTCACACAGGAAAGTGCCTAGACGGACGGTCTGGGCATCTGAGCGCGGGAGCACAATACAGCGGCGGTCGTCCAGTATTGTAGCGGGGGCCGGAAGGATAACTGGATGATACTTCGGAAACTCTGAAAATCTTGGACGCAGCAGAGAGGAACGAGGAAGTGTTACCTCGGAAATCGCAGGCTGGGTTATTTCCGAGGATTTTTTACTCTGAGAAGCATTATCATTGTATGAGTGTAGGTATTTTCTTGCAAACTTTCCGCGCTGAACTACAAAAGACCGAAATATGGTTGGTCGGCTTTCGGAAGAATCTGTAGAGAGGGAGAATATTCCGTGGTTTCGAGAATATGGTTCGCCTTCTGAGTTATGAGGAAGGGGAGCCGAGCTTTGCTGGGAAGCTAGCGGTGGAGAGACAAAGTCTTCCGTTCTGTGCGTCCGAGTTTGACGGTCTCTCAGTATCAGCTTTTGTTGGTACAGACGGACTTGCTGTCTTTGCTCTCAGGAGATTTCATAGTTAGAACGGTTAGGCACTGTACTGTTGCGAACTTATACGATTCTGGACTTCGCCTCCGGTTAGGGAGTCGTCGTTGAGTGTGCAGCGTTCAGTGATTGAGAGCACTTCTTCTGCCTAAACTCACGTCGAGACGTTACCTGAACTCCGTCCTTGTGTCTGGTAGTTCACATTTCTCGTCTGCAGAACACAGAGAGGAGAAGACAGTATTAGATTATACTAGTCAGAGGACCGCCTTCTGCCGTCCTCGTGCTTGAAAGAGTTTATTTTGTAGCTGGAGCTTTTTCATCGTCGCAGACATGTACGAGACCCGTCACTCTGACGCACCGGAGACAGTACATACGGCAATATTGCTAATTGCTTCGGTTTATTAGGGCCATAAGGCTAAACAGCTGTGATCACGTAAGTTTTATTTCCACTGAGGTTGCACACCACTGTAGATCATGTTTGAAAGTAATGTGTTCTAGTGTTTGGTACTTAGATGAAGTCAGTCATCTCGCGTTACTTATATTAGATCGCAAAGGCATAAAAAGGGGCAGATTTGGGCAATTGATCACTGATATTAGGTAAGAAATTCGTTTGTGTCTCTTTATGTTCATTGGACATTTATATATAAACATTTGTAATATATAAAGGGGTTTTAATCTACAATAAATGTACAAGCAGAAACAGCATTTATCATTTTATAATTCCTAGTTCCCTTAATCATTCATTTATGTTTATGTTGTAATTTAGAGGTTAAAGAGCAAAAAGGAGGAGACATCACCATTAAGAGACCCTTAGATCTGCTTCAAGGAGTAGTCAGACAAGGCCAAATCGTCATTTTCGCATTCAGTTTTTCCCTCGCGCACATTCATTTTACACCCGCTTGTAGTAGCATCTTGGAAGGTCTGAGGTGGGGTAAGGTATATAAGTACCAAATGAGGTGTGTTTTGTGTGGAAAAATTTTCTAGAACCGACCCTGCATATGACTGTATACATCACTGAAAAGACAGGAGACGGATTGTGTTATTAAGTTTTCCCTCCATTTCACTACCTTAGCTTTACCAAGAATACGCACTATGGTTGGCGTGAAATGAAAAGAAAAGTTCCAGATAGTTGCCTAGATGGTTACTTTGAGTAGACAACTGACAATATCCTTCTCCAACCTTCGCAGCTATTTGTAATTTCCATTTCGAATGCATTCGGTGGACATTAAAATCTGACATTCCTTTGCAGTTTAAAAGTAATGCACTCGCAGAAATGAAAAAGTCAATAAGGTATAATGTGAACGGCAAGAAAGAGACAACTGCAAATATACTACAAAAAATTATAAATAATTACGTTGTTAATGTTGTTTCGTGCCCCTATACGGCTCACAGTTGAACAGAAGCACAAAATTCGTTCCGAAATTATTTCTTGTGAAGTCTCGGAAGCGTAAAAATACATATTTTCCAGTCCACTTTGCACCCTCTTATTTGTCATTTAGGTTTAGTGTTACACAGTCATGAAGTCTCGGGACTCGTAACCTCAATGGGACATTTACACATACTTACAATTATTGCGTCGTAAAAGTTGACATTAGCGATTTTCAAATAAAAGAGCAAGAAATTTCTTTACAAAGCTCAGAATCAAAATTAAGTAGAAAACTGATGGCCGTTAACATGATGACTGAAATGTGCATTCGAAACTTTGAACTATAGTGACTCCATACGATTGTGCGGGAGAAACGTTTTTCGTTTACACAGGTCTGATCTTTATGCCTGCAAAATATAGTTCAACAAAGTCGTTAGCAGCCGCTGTGTGTGTCGGCAGGAAACGATAATGTAACGAAGTGAAACCACAACAGAACCACTTTCATTTGCAGTAACTGCTTCCATAGTACCCCACAGACTGCATAATTTGCATACGCGACGCTGAGCACCAAGTCGCCGTTTTTGTAATTACTTGCTAACAGCCGGTTTCGATAGACTAGCCGGATAAGGTGAGATTCCCATAAAATTGAAAAGCCGCCGTTAATACCCGTATCAAATTGCGGTATTTATACGACTCACATCTCTTACGCTGGAGCTCGGGCGAGCCTAAATACTCGCGTACACGGGTAATTAGGGTTAATAACGCAACGGAGCCGGCTGCGATGGGCCCACATGCCCGTAGAGCGCCGTGCAGTGCGACCGCCGCTATCTCGCTGGGGATCTACGGCGTGACGTCACCAGCAGCGGTCCGCCGAAAAAGTCCTTCCATCAGATACTGGGAGGGGAGGCGCAGGCGCCATGCGCCGGGCCGGCCTTCGCTTGATATGCATCGGCACCTCCGCCACGGCGTATCGAATTTACAAAACAATTATCTCTCAATCCACAGACATCTTCATCTCCGTCCTATTTTAGTAGGCTCTTTTACGAAACGTTATGTCCTGCACCGATATACTATTCGAGTAACAGGAGTTCCTAACAAGCTTAAGTGTGGGAAAAGTATTACATGCAACGCTTACCACCCCTCAGCGTATCTGAGAAGTCCCGTACTCGAAAGTATGTTGTGCATTGGATTGTTTGCTTCTGACTATACAGAGTGTTACAAAAAGGTACGGCCAAACTTTCAGGAAACATTCCTCACACACAAATAAAGAAAATATGTTATGTGGACATGTGTCCGGAAACGCTTAATTTCCATGTTAGACCTCATTTTAGTTTCGTTCTTCCACCTACGGTCAATGGAGCACGTTATCATGATTTCATACGGGATACTCTACCTGTGCTGCTAGAACATGTGCCTTTACAAGTACGACACAACATGTGGTTCATGCACGATGGAGCTCCTGCACATTTCAGTCGAAGTGTCCGTACGCTTCTGAACAACAGATTCGGTGACCAATGGATGGGTAGAGGCGGACCGATTCCATGGCCTCCAACGTTCTCCTGACCTCAACCCTCTTGACTTTAATTTATGGGGGCATTTGAAAGCTCTTGTCTACGCAAACCCGGTACCAAATGTAGAGACTCTTCGTGCTCGTATTGTGGACGGCTGTGATACAATACGCCATTCTCCAGGGCTGCATCAGCGCTTCAGGGATTCCATGCGACGGAGGGTGGATGCATGTATCCTCGCTAACGGAGGACATTTTGAACATTTCCTTTAACAAAGTGTTTCAAGTCACGCTGGTACGTTCTGTTGCTGTGTGTTTCCATTCCATGATTAATGTGATTTGAAGAGAAGTAATAAAATGAGCTCTAACATGGAAAGTAAGCGTTTCCGGACATATGTCCACATAACATAATTTCTTTCTTTGTGTGTGAAGAATGTTTTCTGAAAGTTTGGCCGTACCTTTTTGTAACACCCTGTATATCCAACTGGTCTGTATGTGCGGCATCGTGCTTCTTGTTCATCTTAACATCTTGCGGAGCATCTCAGGAAATATGTTTCGAAAGCTTCCTCAACACCTTTTCGATGTTTTTAATTACTCCTGTACCGCCGACAAGCCTCGTAGGACTTAATTATTCCCTATAACGAGTTGTCTGACTTGAGGAGGTTCTGTTGTATGGTTGAAAATGTTGCTGAACTTCAAATAACTTACGTACCTAGATAAAGCAAAGTGTGCTAAATCCTGCTGTAATCACGAATGATCCTTGGTTTCCTCATCTTCGAGCTCAGTTATTAACCATGTTTGAAATATGTTCATATAAGAATTTATAAGGGCATTCATGTAACCTTCAAGAAATGTAGTGAAGCGGAGTCGTTCCACGATGTGGGACTTTGCTACAGCTAGGGACCTATCGTAGGAAAAATATCTTACACATAAGAATATTAAAACTTTGAGGTTTACGAGTTGCATGCACGCGCACGTACACACACACACACACACACACACACACACACACACACACACACACACACACACACACATCGAGACTGGCAAAAATTCATTTTTATGTAGATAGTCTTTTTTTTAGAAAATGAATTCTTCCAACTAATCAAGCTTATCACGGACGTGATACAGCTTTTTAATGCCGTAATTTCTGAAACTCGAGTATGTCAAAACTCGTACATCTTTACACTGACGCCCTTTTTCCGTCCAAGTCATGCATTTATGCTGAAAAAAACAGTATGTAACAACCTGTTCACTTTCTTATTGTCTCATTAACTAAGCAATTTACCTTGTTATAGTGGCGCCATGTTTTCTTAAATGATTATTCATGTTTCAAATAGTTTCCAAAGACTTCAAATTTCTGAAGCAGGCTTGCAATCTCACTACAATATTATGTAAAAAAAATGTTCAAATGTGGGTGAATTTCTAAAGGACCAAACTGCTTAAGTCATCGGTCCTTAGACTTACACACTACTTAAACTAACTTATGCTAAGAACAACATACACACCCATGTGCGAGGGAGGACTCGAACCTCCGGCGGGAGGGTCCGCGCAGTCCCTGACAAGACGCCCTAAACCGCGCGGCCACTCCGCGTGGCATTATTGTCTGGTTTATCAACATACTGCCCAGTTCCTCTTTTGTTAAGCGCCATTCCGTCTTCCGTTTTAAACCATAGTGCAAAATAAAACAAGTATGTCCAATCACGAAAACAAGGGAACTGTAAGTGAAGGATCAGAGAACGAACCGTTGTCAATGTTGTCGAAGCGTCGCAAACATTTTCGTTGACTCACTCCGTAGTTTGCAAGCACACAACTCGTCCAATTCTTGATCTGTTGGAGCACACTCGTTTAAGTGTTGGAACTGTATCATGCGACAGTATTGGGTAAATAATAAAAATGCCACAAATCATTATTAGCATCATTCGAATGATACCTGATGCACAGTGTTCATATGAATAGAAGAATTAATTGAAAGGCATCAAGCAAAAAAATATTGTTGTCTCTAGCCAATGAGATCTCTAAATGCACTTATTGTTTGCTCTCTGTAAACCTGTACCCACATACACTCCACTAACCGCTCCTCAGCGGTGTATCTATACTCACTCAGATCAGCAGTTGAACGTATCAACTGTATTAATACAAGAAAAGCAATACAATGCAGATAATAAAGTATTTCATCAGTTTCAAATCAGGGATTTCAATAACACAACTACACTCGTATATTTCTCTAACTGTACAAAGTCTCTCTTCTTGGGTACTTGTCGGACACCCTGTACAGTTTTAGTTATTACTTTTTGGTGCCGCGCTCCATCGTGACAGATCCTCATCCATAAGAAGCAGCTTCGCCTCAGAATTTTGGGAACTGACTGGTTCACAAAGTTTTCGGTTCACATAAACTGCTGAAGAACACGAACTGTATTACGCATTTAGCTCTGCCAGCACTATTACCGAGCGAGGTGCTCCAGTGGTTAGCATAATGGACTCGCATTCGGGACAATTATGGTCGTCCCAAACCCGCCATCCTGAATTACGCTTTCCGTGATTTTCTTGAAGCGCGTAAGGCAATTGCCGGAATGGGTCCTATGAAAAACGCACTGCCGATTTCCCTCCTCATCCAAGCTTGGGCTCCTTTTCTAAGGACCTCGATGACGACGGGACGTTAAACACTAATAGTTCTTCCTTCCTTTCTTCTCTTTTGTTTGACTGTGTCTTTTGCGTTATATTATGTCTTTTCTTCGGAGACACCAGAAAATAAATGAAGACGAAGAAGTAAGATAGTAAAAACACAAAAGAGAACACATTTGAGTAAACTGGCTAAGTAGCCACTAGCACTTCATCTTGTTTCTTACGAGGCAACTCCTGCTACTTCCTTGTAAGTAATGTCTTTATTTACTAACATTTGCTGGGAAAATCGCTGACTGCTATTACGATTCTTGTCCTTCACATCTTTGATTTACTGAGTTTCGGCAACATATTTGTACGATTTTCTTTAATCTAAGACACTGTTCCTCTGTAGTTGTGTTAACATGAAACAAGCGTTCCTGAAGGATGAATTCGAGTTCACACTGGCATTCCCTTGCAACGGTAATTACATTCGGCAGATTCTTTCAGGCAATTGGATGCTACACCAGGTTCGAAATATTTACTCCGTCAGTTCAAAAAGTTTCGAGAGTGGACTGATAAAAAACAGAGAAGATTTAAAGTGATGGTTTTAATGTTCTATATGCCGCCTCCCCCCTCCCCCCCTTTCCCACGCGAGTGCAATATAAATAATGTTCATACCACCATGTGAAACAATCAGGAAAATCCTTCATTGGGATGTTGGCATGTTCAACTCGCATGTCACATTGGCTGGAATATCAGCTATGTCGTCGACTCGTTGACCCTTCAAGTGAATTTCCACTCCTTTTAGTTTTATAGTATCTTCATATTCACAAGCCCAAGTCTCGTCACCTGTGGCGATTTTTTCCAGTAATGAACTGTCCGCGTCTTGAATTTCATTCAAAACACTGCCAGCATTCATGCCGAGGTTTTTGTTCAGGAGTCAAAGTGTGCAGGAGAAACTCTGCATACACTTTCCTCTTTTTCAAAAAATTCTGGGAAATACTTTTAACACCTGATTTAGAGATGTTGTTCCATTGCTATTTGTGACGCAACAACGTTGACAGGCTACGGTCGCAATTGAAAGATCGAATGCACGTCTGTTCTGCAGTCATGGACTATGCGGCTGGCCCCGGCGGAGGTTGGAGTCCTCCCTCGGGCATGGGTGTGTGTGTTTGGACTGAGGATAATTTAGGTTAAGTAGTGTGTAAGCTTGGGGACTGATGACCTTAGCACTTCAGTCCCATAATATTTCACACACATTTGAACATTTTCTTTGCACGTCTGTTGTTTACAATTATTTCAATCTGCCAACGTAATTACTGTTCTGGCGTCGTTTGTACGCCAGGAATAAACTCAGTCTCGGAATTTTGTTGACGGAAGATGTGTGTGTCACATCCGATCGCACCTTAAGCTACAAGAAACATTGCCCTAACACAAGGCTAGAAGATGAAGTCAGATGTTACATCACAAGGAAGTTAATCGATAGGGCTCCTGTGGCACAAATTTGAGGAACAACGGCATTATCGGTCTGTTAGCCCACAGGAGAAAAGTCATGCCCTTCCTGGTACAGGTCTGCTCTTGTCAAATAGATCGTCAAGATACCGAATGAGACGTGTAGACTTATTAATGTCCTGCACTCCTTGCCACGGTGTATCACCTGACAGATATTACTTCGCCAGACGTCCGTCATAAGACTGCTATCACTGTGGAGAGGATAAACCTGCGCCGGCCGATGTGGCCGAGCGGTCCTAGGCGCTACAGTCTGGAACCGCGCAACGGCTACGGTCCCAGGTTCGAATCCTGGTTTAAGAAGATCTAAGTTCTAGGGGACTGATGACCTCAGGTGTTAAGCCCCATAGTGCCCAGAGCCATTTGAACCATTTGATAAACCTATTTACCAAGCTTAGCCGTCCATTAAACAATTGTGTGCCAGCTATTCTGACATAAAGATCCAAGAAAGTTTCATGAAAACCAGCAACATCTTTCAGTCGACTCCACCCAAATCAAGAATTTTAACGTGAAAAAAAACAACTTGCAAACCATCCTCGTTGACCTCAGCAATCTGAAACTGTTCCTATGGCCACTAAAAGAAGGGAAGTACATGGCGAGCTCTCAGTCGCTCATCAAGCGTCCTTCAGCGACGAAACTCCACTTGAAGGTGTTCCAAGTGCTGCTACCACTTCTTAAACTCAAAAATAAAACCTTCACCTGGGAAAAAGATTCATTTTTCTGCATTCATGATTGAGTCGTTGTAAAATCTGCTGTTTTTAAGAGCGCACCGCAGCGCGTAGTGCAAAGCAGTCGCCCTCCGTTTCTGGCGGTGGCGCCGCTGTGGCAATCGCAGCTTTGGTGTCTCCCTCTGGTGGGAAAGGGGAAAAGTTGCCTGTTCACGTGCATTTAAGGGGCGCTATGAGCTCGGCAGGGATTGTCTCCATATGTATGTATCACTTTATTCTTGTTTTAGTTGTCGTGTCACTCGGCTGAAGAGCGGCGGATTGTGCCCCTGACAGCCCTCCCCTGCCCATACGGGGCAGGGGAATGAAATCACAATAAAGAAAAAAAAAACTCGGCAGGGGGTCAGTCAGTCGGACGCAGTTGGGCAGTCTGTCAGTCTCGGCGAGTCTGATCAGTTGGTCAGCCGGGTCAGAGTGCGGCAGTTAGTGTCTGTCCGTCGTACGGAGTTCTAGTATATCTGTCGTTTGGATCAAACTTCAAAGCCGGCACGGGGGGGAGAGTCTGGGCAGCTGGTCAGCCGTGTCAGTTTGGGCCAGTCAGTGTCTGTCTATCGTCCGGAGTGCTAGTATGTGTTACGCCGCCAGTCTGCTCGAGTTTGCTCAGGCAATGGGCATTGGCGGTTGGATCGATCGGTTGGTCGGTCGCGCACTGAAACACCAGATGACTTCTCCGCCTGAAGCGTCGGTGCATGTGAGGTCGCCACGTGAGTCCAGTGGCCGCGCCGTATAGCGAGGGGTAGTGGCTTCGCGGCCGGCACGAGAGCGTCAGGAGCCAACCTACGACATCAGTCTGGCCGGTACGAGTTGCGACGCCGTGAAACTGGAGATCGCCGCACCTTCCTGCGTCCGTTGAAGCGGCTGACAGCGGACGGTTCCGGAGAGCGTTTTGAGGGCGCTGCGCCAGGTCTTCGCCAGACATCACAGTTTATTAGAAGTTAAGTGATTCGTGATATGTTGTTTCATGTACTTGTTAACTTCTACTTGTTTTCTTGGTCAGCCTCTCGTCCCCAGCTTGCTCGTCTGCCTCTCTTCCGCATTTGTTAGGCAGTTAGTGTCTGTCTGTCTGTCTGTCGGTCTGCTGTACGTTAATAGCTGCCTCGGTCATGTTTGTCGGATTCGGTGTTAACGAATTTATTGCTTAAAGGCCGAATTCTTGAAATATGTTTTTATCTTGCGAGGTGGTACATGTATAATGTAGTACAACATGCTCATTTTATGTAAGTCTGCATTTTATGGGTTTTATTTAAGTAGTCATTTTAGGTTATAAGCTTGCCACCCTTTCACCGTAAGAGTCCTTTAAAAAATAAAATAAAAACAAATTGCAGTTTCGGTGGCAAATAATTATAGGGTTGTACCATTTCCATTCCTCTTACGGGGTGCATAGTTTACATTTTTGTGCGAGTTGTTAAAAATTTTTTGTTTAAAGTGATCTGGTGTGTTGCAGATTTGCACCAGTGTACTCTTTCAGAGATTGTTGTGAGCGGTCATGACTACGGCCGTGTTGAAATGGAGCAGACAAGCTTCTCAGCCCGAAGGCTCCTACTGTTAATATTGTTCTTTGCCTCTAAATAAAACTGTAACTTGATATTTCGAGGGTGCTTTTCTGCTTATAATTTTAAATCTGTTTTGAAACGGCTTTTAGGAATAAAATTCACATTTGTTAAATTGTGACTTGATATTTCGTGTGTGCTTTTCTGTTTACAATTTTAAATCTGTTTTGAAAAAGCTTTTAGGATTAAATTCACATTTGTTAAAAGTAATTTTCCATCAGTTACTTCCTGGCAACTACTTCCACGCTCACCTAGTGTGATTAAACATGTCAATGTTCTTGATGAATCGCCAGTAAATAAAGTAAATTATTTAAGAAAAAAAATTTTTTTAAGTAAATTCACGGTTCAATGATATTGTTTCTGATTGTAAACATTGCATCGAATCCCACTACTGACACTGGGACTGACAACTAGCCATCAGCGACGTAGTGCAGTGCTCAGCGCGTTGGACTCGCATTCGTGAGGAGCCATGTTCAAGTCCTCGTCGGACCACCGACAATTAACTGTTTCGGACGAGGCGAATGTGGTGTGATCCTCCTTGCACTCATACCCGGATATGTTTACTTGAATTCCTTTATTATTTATTCTTTTGTTCCTTTTTATTTAAGCTTAAGACATGAAATAAAACAAAAGTTATCGTTTATAAGCAAAATAATATTTGTAACGGAAGGAACTTCATGTTACCTATAACTGATGTGAAAGACTCATACGGTGCAACTGTGTAACACTTTTCCTATGCCAGCAGTACACCCTTCACTGTTATACTGATTATTATAAAAGGACTTCTGTATAATGACAGGATTAGTGACTGCACACAGTTAATTACACGGTAGTAACAGAAAAAATGCTTCCTAAGCTGCTACCACTTCTTAAACTTAAAATGAAAACCTTCACCAGGGAAAAAGACTCATTTTTCTGCATTCATGATCTCTGTTTCTGATTGTAGACATTGCATCAAATCTCACTGCTGACACTGGCACTGATAACTAGCCATCGAGCGACGTAGTGCAGTGCTCATCGCGTTGGACTCTCATTCGTCAGGAACCATGTTCAAATCCTCATCCAACCACCGACAATTAACTGTTTCGGACGAGGCGAATGCCGGGAAGGTTTCTTTGAAACGGATTCGGCTAGTTTCCTTCTCCACCAATTGCCATTGAACTTTGCTCTGTCTCTAATGGGATGGGATGTTAAAAATAATGAACCATCTTTCTTTTAACTATAAGGGCGCTTTGCTACTTCGCACACTTGTGCATGTCGGTCTGTCACAGTAGCCAGCACTCGGCTCCCTGTGCAGAGCTAGTCGGTTTCCGATTAGTGCATAATCACTATTCCGCCCACAAGAGAACATTCTGTAATCTGAAAACTCTCCGAACAATGTAATGAATTCACTACATATTTTGACTACAATAACTTTGTGACTAACGTTTCAGTGAGTCAGGTGGCAGGGCCCCCAGCCAGCCAATCATATTTCTGTCTTTAGTGTCACATGCTCTCTGTGTTGCCTGCTTTTCATGTGCATGGAGAGTCTTATCAGGCACGATGGGTTGACCGTCAATCAAATGAGGAAGACTCACAATCAGAGAGCTTCTAGCAGAGGCTGTGTATGATGTTGGGTCATACTAACGTATCATACTGCATGGAAATGGATATAATCTTAAACTGCTCAGCAAATAAAGTTATTGAGTAAAAATAGAAGCTGTGTAACGGATTGTTTTCCTCTACAAAATAACTCAATTTTTAAATGCTTGGGCTTGTTTGTCTAACCAAATGTGATACGAAACTTTCCAGGGGTGATAAACTATTGCTGCCACATCATAATTAGTTTAATTAGAGTTTAGGAAGTTTTTGAAGTTAGCAGTAATGAGCTTGTAAGAATAATTAATTTTGACCTTAATTTTGTTTGTTATTTTATGTGGGTTGCAAGAGTGCACTGGAGGTACCAAATAGATAGCAATCTTGTTCCAGTATGAGGGTCGTGTCCATACTTTTTGCTGATTCTAACTGCAATTAATTCATAGCTTAGTAAGAAGGTCTTTTATGCTAATTTCGAACGGTCCTTCATGCATGGATACACAAGAGAGACGCCAGAGAAGCGATGCTAGCTAGCTGTTAATAGAAATCAGTTTTGCAACTTCATGGAAATCAGTAATCTGCCAAAACTCTGGAGATGAGCTCAGCTAGGTCGGCTATAACAAGCAGAGCCTTCTGCTCAGTCGGCTGTTGTCTTCGAAACCCAAGGGTTAATTTAAAACCCCAAAGGAAGCACTCTGCCCGACTATGCGATTTAACGAAGTCCTGCAGGCAGAGAAGGTGGATGAAAGATTGACATTTAGTGGTAGAAACACCTTAGTGATGTAATCGCTGGGTAGTTGCGACCAATCATAACATAAGGTGTTACGGTGTAAACTCGTCATTACGATCAGATACGGATCACTGAGGCCTCCATGCCGTCGTTGGGTGATCTGTCACTTTTACTGCTACGTGCCATCATTAGGCAGCATCCCTCGCTTGTTTTGAATTTCTTATTTTATTTCTTCATTTTAAAAATGTTCTCTCATTATTTATGGATGCATTTTTATTGGTCGACAGTGTGTTATCTCCCTGTACACTTATTTCAGTGCCCTTCTACATTATCCAACTGTGTTAATGTTATTATTAACGTAGTTCTAATTGAACTTTCGCTGCTTGTAATTTTTAAGGATAGGTGGAAGAGAAATAACGGTTAAACAACTGAAAGACGCACATTTTAGTTTCCACATGAGATGGTAAAAGCGTTAATTCCGTACCATGTTCACGTTACAGGTCACAGACTTCGCAATGTTGCTCAGTGTAACCATTATCTGCATCCAGTACAGCATGGAAGATTTTGTACAGATAACACTTCACAACAGCTCGTAACGCCTTTCGAACGGTGGACCATGGAATGTTCGGCTGTCGTGACACAGCTCGTGCCCTGCTTCAAGATCGAACACCGCATTCAGCATTCAAAAAATGTGGCAATGGAAACTTCTTCAACACTTTGTGGCAGCATTAGCTGTCGGCCTCCTCCAGGAGCAATTCTCGAATCACCAGTTAATTCGAACTTACGAATCATTTTCATCGACCCCAAACTGCATAGGGGACCTCTCCAAATCTTATCGACACTCGCAAAGAGCAGCACCGCTGTTGCTGCTATGTTGATAAAACATCTTTACGAGTGCAGTGCTTGTTGAGAGCTCGTAGTAGAGTGCTTATTGAGAAGTAGCGGAGTGAAGAGTGCTTGTCGAGATGTGGCAGTAGTCAGTTCTTGTTGAGATGTGGTAGCAGCGAGTCGGTGTGGAGATATTGTAATGATTAGAGTGCTTTTCATCAATATAAATGAAGGTAAAAAAAAATTTTCTTTTCTCTCTCATTATTTCAAAATGGTTCAAATGGCTCTGAGCACTATGGGACTCAACTGCTGAGGTCATTAGTCCCCTAGAACTTAGAACTAGTTAAACCTAACTAACCTAAGGACATCACAAACAGCCATGCCCGAGGCAGGATTCGAACCTGCGACCGTAGCGGTCTTGTGGTTCCAGACTGCAGCGCCTTTAACTGCACGGCCACTTCGGCCGGCTCATTATTTCAGTGTCCTGAATAATGCGTCATTACAGGTTCAGTCAACAAAGCATCTGGCTTGTGTTCTTGTATTAGAGTGTAATTCTGGTTTCCTTACGCAGTTACAGTATTTCTATTTTTTTTAATTACTTCAGTATAAATGGTATTTAAAATTTCTTGTCTTATTGAAGAAGAACCGTGCCAGATGTGTACGTTGAATCACACTTCCACACACAGAACACTTATACTTGTGTTTTGGTTTCGTAGGTTTTATAGTTGCTGGGGACTTGATTAATTAATTGTGTCAACAGGAAATTTACATTTCATTCTTTGTTGTTGTTCTAAGCAGTCAGATGGCGTACAAAAACGAGTCAGGGCCAACCGTTTACGAGACACAGCGTAATCGGACATACAGCTATTAAATCAAAAAATAAAAATTATTTTCAAACTTAATAATTAAGCCCCCATGCACATGGCGACCGCTGCTTCGGATCGTCCCTTGGAATTCTTCTGATTGTAAAAATAGTAGACAGTAGTATTGTTGTAGTAATTTGTAGTTTAATAATTGTAGTCTATATTGCATGTGTAGATTTGGTAGTTGGCATTCTTCTAATGGTATTTTTAGAAATTTAAATTTGTTGTCTTGTCTACGGGTTTGACAATTTAGTGCAATTATTTCAATTGTTCGTTAATCGTGTTTGAAGGAAACATTTCGTGTGAATGATATTGTTGGAGATATAGTGTCATTGTGTGTAATTTTCATATAGTGACGAGTTTTGTATGTTTGGTAAATGATTACGCGATCGATGAAAAAGGCAAAAATGATGGATAGTCAGAATGACGAAATTGTTGACATGGCGCACTCGCCAACACAGGAGGACAGTATGATGAATAATGAAGTGGAAAACAATTTAATAAGTCGGGAAAATAGTCCGGAACCAATTCAAAATTTTTCACAATCGAAAAATTTTCAGAATACGAGATTAACGACAGAAGAGATGGAGCAGTTGATGGGTGCTATATTAAATTTGGGATCACAGATGGGAACTTTGCGATCTGAATTAAAAACAGAAATAGGAACAATTAGAACTGAGATGAAAGCAATGACAACACGGTTATGCTCACAAATAGGAACAATTAAAACCGAGATGTAAACAATGGAAACACAGTTAGGCTCACGAATAGGGACATATTTCAAAAACATGAAAGATGAATCAAAGAAAGAAATTAGAGAAGAAGAACAACCGATTTTGAATGCTCACAATAATAGTTTAATTTCAATGGAAATCAGACAAAAGGAACAGGATAGAGAACAGGAAGAAAGAGATCGCGTGATAGTACAAAAATTTTCAGAGTTAAATTTACAACGTGCACGCGATAAGGAAGAAATACTTGAAAGAATCGAGGAATCCGTACCAAATGACAGGATAAATAACTTAACACAACAATATGAACAGTTAACTACCAAATATGTCAATACTGAAACCCGAGTCGCGACACTTACGGAAGACGTAAATAAACAGAAAGAACAATTAAGTGACTCATCGGAAAGAGTTGAGGAGATCTCAGATAAATTGACAAGTGTTAGTTTAGCAGAGGGGTTTGAAGAAAATAATTTGTTTCATTTACGGGATGCAACAAGAGAGCGCCAGGCGCGTGAATTTAACAATAATCGTCATTGGGACAGGGACAGACACGGTAGGTCTTTGTCGCCACGAGGCGAAAACTTTGACTATAAACACTTTTTGACTGTTCGGAAATTTAAGATCTTCCGCAATTCTAAGACTGACATACATCCATGTGCATGGTTAGATCAATTTACGTACGCACTTCCACCAGATTGGCCACTAAGTCACAAACTGGAAATTATGTGCGGCTATTAAAGTCCTCAGGGGATTCACTACACTAAGTGACTATGTGCCGTAGCGAGCATAGGGCCCCGAGCTGTAGTGGTGCTATTTCCCTTTTAGTTTTCTGCACCGCTGCCTACTCTTTTACTATTCTTTGCATCTGTCAAACCAACTCTTCGACTATCAATCTATCTAGAGAGTAAGTAAACATTAACCGGATATGAATATTTACCCAAAACTGATTTCGGAAATTACCATGTGGAGTTACTGTATCTTCAGCAGCATTCATTCGTAGCTTAAATGAAATTTTACCTGTTTATCTTCGTAACAATATTATTTCATATGTTGACGACATTCTTATTGCTAAACGTTCTTGGAGTGAGCACAACTAAATTTTAGATTCATTATTACGTATTTTTGCAAGAGTTGGCATTACAGTGAACTTAGAAAAATCGTAATTTGGTCGTTCTCAGGTGAAATTTCTCGGTCACATTATTTCTACAGAAGGTATTCTTCCTGATCCAGAGAAACTAGATGCTATTCGTAATTATGCTGTTCCTACCACAAAACGTGATGTTCGTAGTTTCCTTGGTGTCTGTAATTTTCTTAGACACTTTGTTAGATTGGACAATTTGGCCACACCTCGTTTTTGCGAACTATCTGGAAAGTTCTTTTTAAACGAAAATCGGTCGACAACTCTGTTTGGTTAGTTTGTATTCCTGATGAGTGGGTTAATAAGCTGATTTGGTATACGCATTTTAGTTATGCACACTTTGGTCCCAGAAAATGCTTTCATAAATTACGGGAAAATTGCTACTTCAGTAATATGGAAAAACGTATTCGATCTGTTCTGGCCAAATGCAAATTATGTCAAAAGGCTAAGCCGCCAACAATTTCTCACAGAGCTCCGTTGTTTCCTATCATTCCAGCGAAATTAAAGGACATGGCTGCAGTCGATTTGTTCGGTCCAGTGGTTCGTTCTACTAATGGTTTTGCGTACATTTTCGTAGCAGTGGAGTTGACATCAAAATATGTGTGTTTTACACCGTTACGCAAAGCAACAGCTCGTTCAGTATCTAACGCTTTCATCAAACATTTTCGTAAAGAAGTTGGTCATGTTGATAAGGTTATATCAAATAATGGATCACAGTTTCGTTCTAAAATTTGGCTTCGTACTCTACGGCGTCGTAAAATTAAACCAATTTTCATTTCACTTTTTCACCCTCAATCTAACGCTTCAGAGAGATGGATGAAGGAAATCAATAGATTTTGTCGACTTTATTGTCATCAGAATCACAGAACGTGGGATCAGTAGCTTCATATTTTTCAAAACATTCTGAATGAACTTCCTAATGACTCAACTTCTTTACCGCCTATACTGATATTAAAAAACAAAGCACAGACAAATCGCATTTCTGAAATCGTTCCTTTTCCGCCTTCACGGAAAATGCGGCATTCTGAAGTTGTCAACCTGGCTCTGCAAAATATTGCATCTGCGGCTGCTAGAAGAGAGAAATCAGCTAAACATTCTGGTCGTTTAAAAATCTTGTCAGTTGGTCAGAAGGTGTTAATTAAGTCTCATCATTTGTCTCACAAAGGAAAAGGCTTGTGTCGCAAATTTTTTCTGCTTTATAACGGTCCATATAGAATTCGCAAAATTATTCATGATAACACTGTTGAAGTAGAAACTCTTAAATCGCGACGCTCTAAGGGAATACATCATATATCTAACATTAAAATTTTTGTGGAATGACATACTTTCGAGAAACCAACAGTTTACGTAAACATGCAGAGAATACAAGGATACCGCGCTGTGTTTTGGCGGCGGCATATACACAAAGCAACAGTCAAGTCTGCGCGCCGCACAAGGAAGTCGTTGACTGCAAACAATTGCTTCCTACGTCACGCGCCTACAGCTGATCGAGCGCTCAGTGCGAATGCACTGACAGCAGTAAACAAATACACAGTCTAATTTCTCCGACTAAATTCAGTATAAAGCTATAGTGACTTAATGAATTATGTTATGAACGTTCAGTATTTTTCAGGATACGGTTGTATAAAATATTTAAGAACTTCAGGTAAATTCTGTGTGTCTCCGACGTTAAGAGGACTTGCTATCGAGAAAATTTCAGAAAGAATGTAATTTCCAAGAAGAAATTAATAAACTAAAAAGGTAACTATTAATTGAGTTTATTTTTTCAGGTAACATATTTCCACTTAGGTACATACTTTAGACGTAATTTGCTGCTCGCAATTACGTGATTCATACTTTGTGCTAATTTCATGTTCTATGAATTTACTTGTGAAGCGACGTGCTTGCGTACATTTGCTGATTTTTGTCAATGTTTTATTAATGAAGAGGGTTGTTATTTGTATATATTATGCATCGCTTGGCTGCAATGCTTTTTCACTGATGTCATATTTTTTTATTGTGTGTCTGCTGTGCTTATTTATTTAAATTATAATTGTCACCTGATTAGTTGTGCTGATATGTATGTAAGTTATGTGATTTATCTGCTTGCGCCTTCATGTTTACTTATTAAGATGACATATGAACATTTATTTGCTTATGCTGATATGATTCTAATGACCTGTTTATTACGTAAGATATATGTTTGCTGCTATGCGTATGGATTGCATACTTATACATTTCTGTTTGTTGTCATAACTACTCTTTAATTTGGTTCATAGAAATGCTGATATACTGTGTACAAACATAGAGTTTAGGTCACACTATGGTATTAATTATAGATTGTTTGCTTGGCAGAGCCTCGTTGTAGGAATTGTGCTGCATCCACTTGTTGACATTTTGTTCTCTACTGGTATATTTACTCGCTATTGCATGTTTTGCTTACGCTCAGTGCCTGATATTTTTAAGATAAGAAAATGAACTGCTATAATTCGACGAACGACATTAGTACAAGAAACTTTGTAGAAGCCACATGAGCTGAAGGTTTTATGGAAGCTGTATAAATTTATGCTAATAGGATGGAAGCTAACGACATGACATACCAAAACTAGGTTTAGACCATTGACTGTTATTACACTGCATTTTTCGTGAGCAATTGAAATAGGAAGTGACACTTGACACAAGAAATACTCCACATGTTTGCTTCTGTTTGCTATAATTCTTGAAGTGGTGTACACACTGTGAAATATTATGATCATTCACACTCCGTAATCGTACTTAATTACTGAGAGTTATTCGAACTAAGTCTGTTAGAGGTCATGTATGCATTTCTTTTATTTAATGATGGACAAGGTAACCAAAACCCATCTTATAATTTATAATGAGTAGAAGATTTGGGTCAGATGGATTATACAGAGGTTGTGTGTTGACAGTGTATCTTCGGATTGTATGGGATGATGAGGTTTGCATTAGGATTTTATCTGTACTTGTTCGAGGAGACTGACTAGAGGAAAGAGTTGTTATGGAAGTGAAATGATATTGGCGATAAGGTTTATATGTGTCGCCGTATTGAAGAGGTATTATTGAGGTATTGAGATT
Organism: Schistocerca piceifrons; assembly: GCF_021461385.2. Taxonomy (NCBI): domain Eukaryota; kingdom Metazoa; phylum Arthropoda; class Insecta; order Orthoptera; family Acrididae; genus Schistocerca; species Schistocerca piceifrons. The sequence goes on along the minus strand of NC_060140.1, from coordinate 464,339,035 downwards.
ATATGAAGTTGATGATTATTGGAGTTTTTGTGGACAAGAGGTAAGGTAAATGATATTGATGATAAGATTTATATGTATCGACATAAGAGGTATTATTGAAGTATTGAGATTATGTGATGCTGATGATTATTGGAGTTTTGGTGGATAAGAGGTAAAGTAAGTGAGGTGCATATTTTTTTTTTTTTTTTTTTTTTTTTTTTTTTGTTGGTCTATATGGAACAAGGAGGATGAAGATTGCAGACTAGAACACTCAAGTAGAAGGAAGATTGTCTGCACACACTTTGTTAAATCAATAAGCAGTACATATTTTTTTTTTGGAGAGAGGAAGTAATTGCATATCTTGGCTCACTGACAGTTGTTCAGGAACCGTACATTTTGATCTGGCTTGGCAAACATTGGTCTTGACATGATGACTATGACGTTGACTTAACTACACTCCTGGAAATGGAAAAAAGAACACATTGACACCGGTGTGTCAGACCCACCATACTTGCTCCGGACACTGCGAGAGGGCTGTACAAGCAATGATCACACGCACGGCACAGCGGACACACCAGGAACCGCGGTGTTGGTCGTCGAATGGCGCTAGCTGCGCAGCATTTGTGCACCGCCGCCGTCAGTGTCAGCCAGTTTGCCGTGGCACACGGAGCTCCATCGCAGCCTTTAACACTGGTAGCATGCCGCGACAGCGTGGACGTGAACCGTATGTGCAGTTGACGGACTTTGAGCGAGGGCGTATAGTGGGCATGCGGGAGGCCGGGTGGACGTACCGCCGAATTGCTCAACACGTGGGGCGTGAGGTCTCCACAGTACATCGATGTTGTCGCCAGTGGTCGGCGGAAGGTGCACGTGCCCGTCGACCTGGGACCGGACCGCAGCGACGCACGGATACACGCCAAGACCGTAGGATCCTACGCAGTGCCGTAGGGGACCGCACCGCCACTTCCCAGCAAATTAGGGACACTGTTGCTCCTGGGGTATCGGCGAGGACCATTCGCAACCGTCTCCATGAAGCTGGGCTACGGTCCCGCACACCGTTAGGCCGTCTTCCGCTCACGCCCCAACATCGTGCAGCCCGCCTCCAGTGGTGTCGCGACAGGCGTGAATGGAGGGACGAATGGAGACGTGTCGTCTTCAGCGATGAGAGTCGCTTCTGCCTTGGTGCCAATGATGGTCGTATGCGTGTTTGGCGCCGTGCAGGTGAGCGCCATAATCAGGTCTGCATACGACCGAGGCTCACAGGGCCAACATCCGGCATCATGGTGTGGGGAGCGATCTCCTACACTGGCCGTACACCACTGGTGATCGTCGAGGGGACACTGAATAGTGCACGGTACATCCAAACCGTCATCGAACCCATCGTTCTACCATTCCTAGACCGGCAAGGGAACTTGCTGTTCCAACAGGACAATGCACGTCCGCATGTATCCCGTGCCACCCAACGTGCTCTAGAAGGTGTAAGTCAGCTACCCTGGCCAGCAAGATCTCCGGATCTGTCCCCCATTGAGCATGTATGGGACTGGATGAAGCGTCGTCTCACGCGGTCTGCACGTCCAGCACGAACGCTGGTCCAACTGAGGCGCCAGGTGGAAATGGCATGGCAAGCCGTTCCACAGGACTACATCCAGCATCTCTACGATCGTCTCCATGGGAGAATAGCAGCCTGCATTGCTGCGAAAGGTGGATATACACTGTACTAGTGCCGACATTGTGCATGCTCTGTTGCCTGTGTCTATGTGCCTGTGGTTCTGTCAGTGTGATCATGTGATGTATCTGACCCCAGGAATGTGTCAATAAAGTTTCCCCTTCCTGGGACAATGAATTCACGGTGTTCTTATTTCAATTTCCAGGAGTGTATTATTGACTGTTATACATTGCTGCCACTACTACTTGATACACATGATAAACATCAAATTTTGACAGAATTGCATTTACACAGTTAACACTATTCAATTACACAGTAGTACTTAATGTGGATGAAAGATGAGTGAGTGTGTTTTGTGTGTTTTCCTTTCCTAATCCTACCCACCTATCTCCTAAATATTATTTTGTTTGTAGTGGCTTGCACTGACACCCATAAATATTATAGTTTTACTGATATTTGAGTATTTGTAATAATTAATATGACAATTATCTGATATCATTTGTGTTTACTAGAATTTGTATGTTTAGTGTAAGAGCATTGAGAATAATTTTGTAAAAGCATTTGTATGTGCATTCAAACTATTGTTCATGCCTGAACTGTCTGATTAGTGATTGTGAATATTATGGACTGCTTCTACTGAGATAATGTCACTTGTTGGTGTCTGCATCTGCTCAACATTGCTGGGTGCCACTAATGGACTGCTACTACTGAAATAATGTCACTTGTTGGTTACTGCACCTGTTCAACATTGCTGGGTGCCACTAATGGAACTGCGTCTGCTGAGAAATGTGACTTGTTGCTGTGTGTACCTGTTCAACATTGCTGGGTGCCACAGATGGAACTGCTTCTACTAAAATAATGTCACTTGTTGCTGTCTGCACCTGCTCAACAATGCTGGGTGCCACTAATGGAACTGTTTCTACTGAGATAATGTCACTTGTTGGTTTCTGCACCTGTTCAACATTGCTGGGTGCCACTGATGGACTGCTTCAACTGAAATGATGTCACTTGTTGGGGTCTGCACCTGTTCAACATTGCTGGGTGCCACTAATGGAACTGCTTCTGCTGAGAAATGTGACTTGTTGCTGTGTGTACCTGTTCAACATTGCTGGGTGCCACAGATGGAACTACTTCTACTGAAATAATGTCACTTGTTGCTGTCTGTACCTGCTCAACATTACTGGGTGCCACTGATGGACTGCTTCTACTGAAATGATGTCACTTGTTGGTGTCTGCACCTGTTCAACAATGCTGGGTGCCACTAATGGAACTGCTTCTGCTGAGAAATGTGACTCGTTGCTGTGTGTACCTGTTCAACATTGCTGGGTGCCACAGGTGGAACTGCTTCTACTGAAATAATGTCACTTGTTGCTGTCTGCACCTGCTCAACATTGCTGGGCGCCACTGATGGACTGCTTCTACTGAAATGATGTTGCTTCTTGCTGTCTGCACCTGTTCAACATTACTGAGTGCCACAGATGGAACTGCTTTTATTAAAATGATGTCACTTGTTAGTGTTTGCACCTGTTGACCATTGCTGGGTGTTGCTTCTGGAACTATCAACTATTTGTTTTTTGTTTTTTTTTTGAATAATTAAAAGTATTTTATGTGAACATTTGTATAAACTGATTTTTTGAATATTGTGTAAACTATTATGTAAAGCTACATGTATGAAAGAATTTGTATTGCCTACTGTATTTCATATATTAGGTTATTGAAAGGTCAGTGCAAAGCCAAAATTTTATCAAATTATGTGATATTTACGTATTAATATTATCTTTTATTTTTGTCTGTATTTTTTTTTGACGAATTTGGTGGTATTTTCACCACCAATGCTGGCAAAAATACCATCAAATTCTGGCCCGTGGAGGAAGGGTATATGAAAGGTGGCTACACTGAGCCACAGCGCCAGAGATCGCGCCAGAGAGTTTTGTTTCGCCGCCTCCACTGGCAGCGATGATTGAGAAGTAGCGGAGGGCAGTGATTATTGAGAAGTAGCGGAGTGCAGTGCTTGTTGAGAACTCGTAGTAGAGTGCTTATTGAGAAGTAGCGGAGTGAAGAGTGCTTGTCGAGATGTGGCAGTAGTCAGTTCTTGTTGAGATGTGGTAGCAGCGAGTCGGTGTGGAGATATTGTAAGGATTAGAGTGCTTTTCATCAATATAAATGAAGGTAAAAAAAAATTTTCTTTTCTCTCTCATTATTTCAGTGTCCTGAATAATGCGTCATTACAGGTTGTGTTAACAGGAAATTTTCATTTCATTTTTTACAATCAGAAGAATTCCAAGGGACGATCCTGGCAGGGTCGCCATGTGCATGGGGGCTTAATTATTAAGTTTGAAAATAATTTTTATTTTTTGATTTAATAGCTGTATGTCCGATTACGCTGTGTCTCGCAAATGGTTGGCCCTGACTAGTTTTTGTACGCAATCTGACTGCTTAGAACAACAACAAAGAATGAAATGAAAATTTCCTGTTAACACAATTAATTAATTAAGTCCCCAGCAACTATAAAACCTACGAAACCAATACACAAGTATAACTGTTCTGTGTGTGGAAGTGTGATTCAACGTACACATCTGGCACGGTTCTTCTTCAATAAGACAAGAAATTTTAAATACCATTTATACTGAAGTAATTAAAAAAAAATAGAAATGCTGTAATTGCATAAGGAAACCAGAATTACACTCTAATACAAGAACACAAGCCAGATGCTTTGTTGACTGAACCTGTAATGACGCATTATTCAGGACACTGAAATAATGAGAGAGAAAAGAAAATTTTTTTTTACCTTCATTTATATTGATGAAAAGCACTCTAATCATTACAATATCTCCACACCGACTCGCTGCTACCACATCTCAACAAGAACTGACTACTGCCACATCTTGACAAGCACTCTTCACTCCGCTACTTCTCAATAAGCACTCTACTACGAGTTCTCAACAAGCACTGCACTCCGCTACTTCTCAATAATCACTGCCCTCCGCTACTTCTCAATCATCACTGCCAGTGGAGGCGGCGAAACAAAACTCTCTGGCGCGATCTCTGGCGCTGTGGCTCAGTGTAGCCACCTTTCAACATGTTGACAGTCTGCAACAATGCACCCAGTAATTGTGGACCTTTATCAAAATGCAGAGGGTCAGAAACTGTCTGAAACGCTTGTATGGATATTGTGGGTAGGTCGTGCTGACAAGCAACTGTTGAGAAAAAACTTCTGCACTTTGTGCCATTTCCGAGTTAATAACCATTTAAGTTAGCCAATCATGCCGTTGTACACGACAATTCAAGCGGCTCGCCAAGTACAATTAGTGTCAGTCGTTCTCATGGCAAAGATGATAGTGTATGAGACTCCTCGGCCTCTGGGTCCGGTTCAGTCCTTACTACCGTCCGATGTAGAATTTTTGTGTTGCTCTCTTTTTCTGTTTTAGGAAAACAAATGAAGGACATGTTTGGCGACGTCGTCACTTGCATGCCACGCAGCCACCTGATTGGCTAACTCCAATGTTAATAATTAAGTCGCAAACAGCACAACCTGTCCATTTTTTCTTAAGAGTTGTTTCTGAGCACAACCTACACTGCTACGCTCTTACAAGTCTTATCATTAAGTATTTCCCTGAGACATTAATCTTCATTATCTAGAATAATGGTCGAAGCAGAAAAAAAGAATTAAAATTTGTGCGACAGCTGCGACTCGAACCCGTGTTTTCGTCCTTGTTAGGCAGAAATGCTAACAATTACATCACTGTAGTCCAATGGTCAACACCGCTGCACGAACTACCCAAGTTGAGTGCTCTCCCCAACAAAAACGTCCATTCATATCTTCTCCTTGTTTTACCTTACATTGTCACTACATTGCAATAGCCCCCAACGTTTTCAGACTCTTTCTTACCACTGTGTGTACACATTTAATTAAATCTGAAGTCAACCCTTATTCAGCTAGATTTGTGCTATCAATTCTGTCCTTAGTGTCTCATCACACCTGATCGACACTGAACCGCCAAAGAAACTGGTATAGGAATGCGTGTTCAAATACAGAGATATGTAAACAGGTAGAATACGGCAGTGCGGTGGCAACGCCTATGTATGACAACAAGTGTCTGGCGCAGGTCTTAGATCAGTTACTCCTCCTACAATGGACGGTTATATAGATTAAAGTGAGTTTGAACGTGGTGCTGTAATCGAGGCACGAGGAACGCGACACAACGCCTCCAAGGTAGCGATGAAGTGGGCATTTTCCCGTACGACTTTTCCACATATGTACCGTGAATATCAGCAATCCGATAAAACATAAAATCTCCGACGTCGCTGCGACCGGAAAAAGATCCTGCAGGAACGGGATCAACGACGACTGAGAGAATCGTTCAATGTGACAGAAGTGCAAACCATCTGCAAACTGCTGCAGGTTTCAATGCAAGGTCATCAACAAGTGCCGGCTGGAATGGCCGTGCGGTTCTAGGCATTTCAGTCTGGAACGGTTCTAGGCATTTCAGTCTGGAACCGCGTGACCGCTACGGTCGCAATTTCGAATCCTGCCTCGGGCATGGATGTGTGTGATGTCCTTAGGTTAGTTAGGTTTAAGTAGTTCAAAGTTCTAGGGGACTGATGACCACAGCAGTTAAGTCCCATAGTGTTCAGAGCCATTGAACCATCAACAAGTGTCAGCGTGCGAACCATTCAATGAAACATAATCGATATGGGCTTTCGGAGCAGAAGACCAACCTGTGTACCCTTGATAACTGCGCGACACAAAGCTTTACGACTTGCCTGGGCCCGTCGACACCGACACTGGACTGTTGATGACTGGAAACATGTTGCGTGGTTGGACGAATCTCGTTTTAAATTGTATCGAGCGGATTGACGTGTACGCGTATGGAGACAACCTCACGAATCCATGAAAAATGGCTCTGAGCACTATGGGACTTAACACCTGTGGTCATCAGTCCCTTAGAACTTAGAACTACTTAAACATAACGAACCTAAGGACATCACACACATCCATGCCCGAGGCAGGATTCGAACCTGCGACCGGAGCGGTCACGCGGTTCCAGACTGAAGCGCCTAGAACCGCACGGCCACACCGGCTGGCACGAAACCACAGACCCTGCATGTCAGCATGGGACTGCTCAAGTTGGTGGAGGCTCAGTAATGGCGCGGGACGTGAATAGTTGGAGTGACTCCTGATACGTCTGGATGTGATTCTGACAGATTACACGTTCATAAGCATCTGTCTGATCGCCTGTATCCATTCATGTCCATTGTGCATTGCGACGGACTTGGGAATTTCCAACAGGACAATAGGACACCCCATACGTCCAGATTTGCTACAGAGTGGCTCCAGAAACACTCTTCTGAGTTTAAACACTCCCCAGACATGAACATTATTGAGCATATCTGGGATGCCATGCAACTTGCTGTTCAGAAGAGATCTCCAGCCCCTCGTACTCTTATGGATTTATGTACAGCCCTGCACGATTCATGGTGTTATTTCCCTCGAGCACTACTTCAAACATTAGTTGAGTCCATGCCACGTCGTGTTGCGGCACTTCTGCGTGCTCGCGGGGGGTCCTACACGCTATTAATCACATGTACTAGTTTCTTTGGCTCTTCAGTGTATTGCACTATACCATGATAATGAAGACAAATTCGATTCATGCCATGCAGCCTATGTTTTAGGCATCTACATCTACATCTATACTCCGCAAGCCACCTGACCCTGTCTGGCGGAGGGTACTTTGAGTACCCCTATCGGTTCTCCCTTCTATTCCAGTCTCGCATTGTTCGTGGAAAGAAAGATTGTTGGTATGCCTCTGTGTGGGCTCTAATCTCTCTGATTTTATCCTCATGATCTCTTAGCGAGATATACGTAGGAGGGAGCAATATACTATCTTCTGGTAAACCTTGCGGGATGTAAGGTCGTGGTCCATGAAACTCTTCAGCTCCTGACGTTTCGTCCAGTGCTTCGCTGGACATCTTCAGAGGGGTGTTTCTCCTCCGGTGAGTCTTGCCGACTGACGGGTCGGACGTCTGAGAGCGACTTATGTATCGTAGAAAGTGGGCGTGACCAGAGTTACACGTGATATGCAGAGATAACCTTTGTCAGAGATAAAACTTAACTATCGATCGTAATCTTGTCACGGATAAAAACTGTCTAGCAATTCTGTAGTGCTACTGTCCAAATATCACTAAGTTTCATGGTCTCTTCTTTCCCATTAAAATTATCCCTATGTTTATATATTTCAATTGCTTCTCTACAAGGGATAATTTTAATCGGAAAGAAGAGACCATGAAACTTAGTGATATTTGGACAGTAGCACTACAGAATTGCTAGACAGTTTTATCCGTGACAAGATTACGATCGATAGTTAAGTTTTATCTCTGACAAAGGTTATCTCTGCATATCACGTGTAACTCTGGTCACGCCCACTTTCTACGATACATAAGTCGCTCTCAGACGTCCGACCCGTCAGTCGGCAAGACTCACCGGAGGAGAAACACCCCTCTGAAGATGTCCAGCGAAGCACTGGACGAAACGTCAGGAGCTGAAGAGTTTCATGGACCACGACCTTACATCCCGCAAGGTTTACCAGAAGATATGTCATCCGGCCGTGAAAGCCTTCATACTAGGAGCAATATACTGCTTGACTCCTCGGTGAAGGTATGTTCTCGAAACTTCAACAAAAGCCCGTACCGAGCTACTGAGCGCCTCTCCTGAAGAGTCTTCCACTGGAGTTTACCTATCATCTCCGTAACGCTCTCGCGATCACTAAATGATCCTGTAACGAAGCGCGCTGCTCTCCGTTGGATCTTCTCTATCTCTTCTATCAACCCTATCTGGTACGAATCCCACACTGGTGAGCAATATTTAAGCAGTGGGCGAACAAGTATACTGTAACCTACTTCCTTTTTTTTCGGATTGCATTTCCTTAGGATTCTTCCAATGAATCTCAGTTTGGCATCTGCTTTACCAACGATCAACTTTATATGATCATTCCATTTCAAATCACTCCTAATGCCTACTCCCAGATAATTTATGGTATTGTTTCCAGTTACTGACCTGGTATATTGTAGCTAAATGATAAGGGATCTTTCTTTCTATGTATTCGCAGCACATTACACTTGTCTACATTGAGATTCAATTGCCATTCCCTTCACCATGCGTCAATTCGCTGCAGATCCTCCTGCATATCAGTACAATTTTCCATTGTTACAACCTCTCGATATACCACAGCATCATCCGCAAAAAGCCTCAGTGAACTTCCGATGTTATCCAAAAGGTCATTTATGTATATTGTGAATAGCAGCGGTCCTACTTCACTCCTGAAATCACTCTTACTTCGGAAGACTTCATTCCATTGAGAATAACATGCTCCATTCCGTTATCTACGAACTCTTCAATCCAATCACACAATTGGTCTGATAGTCCATATGCTCTTACTTTGTTCATTAAACGACTGTGGGGAACTGTATCGGACGCCTTGCGGAAGTCAAAAAACACGGCATCTACCTGGGAACCCGTGTCTATGGCCCTCTGAGTCGTGGACGAATAGCGCGAGCTGGTTTTCACACGATCGTCTTTTTCGAAACCTATGCTGATTCTTACGAAGTCGATTTCTAGTCTCCAGAAAAGTCATTATACTCGAACAAAATACGTGTTCCAAAATTCTACAACTGATCGACGTTAGAGGTATAGGTGTATAGTTCTGGAAATCTGTTCGACGTCCCTTCTTGAAAACGGAGATGACCTGTGCCCTTTGAAAAGTCCCTTAGAAAAATTTATGAATTCCGTGCTGGAAAACCGCTTACGTTATTTGCTTTTCAAACAGCTGAGCAAAACTGAACGTGCTCAGACAGTACTCTCTTTACTTATTCTGATCATCACTAAACTGACACACAATATTTTTAGCGCAAACGCAATCTGACTTTCAATTATCCCTACAAAAGAATGGCCCTGACTAACATTAACCTACACCTTTCACGAATCACTTATCTCACAAAAATCTTTGTTACTCGAACTACCGCAGTACAGCGAGCGCCAATACTGCCAGCTAAATAAAAGATTCTAACTACTGAAGGCACTAACTACTGATAGGTATAGTTAGCAAATGAAAGATTTTGATAGAGAACAAACAATGTATTTACCTTAATAGTGTTTAAAAGTCATAATATATATATCAGTTCATGACATCCAGTCTTACAACTTTACTAACTCTGATGGACACACGTCCAGATCATCCGCTCTCAAAACTCCGCCATCTCTCTCCCCACATCCACCACTGCTGGCGGCTCACCTCCAACTGCACAACGCTACGCGCTGTTAACAGCCAACTGCCCAACGCTACAATGGCGAGTATTACAACAATGCCAACCAGCCACAGACTGCACACGGCACAGTCAGTGATTTTCATACAGAGCGCTACGTGGCGTCACCCATATAAAAACCTGAACAGCCTACTTACACCTTTTACAATCCTTTGGAACGCTACGCTCTTCTAGAGACCTACTGTGCAGGGACTAGTGTTGCGTGTGCTCGTTTGAAAGCCATTCAATTGGGAATGCCGTTTCAACATTTTTTTTTCAACTTTTCACATGCTGTAACCCTATTGGAGATCTTTAAGTTTACGTGGAACAGGTTTTGGGAGACGGTAATACATGCTAAGAAATTCACAGTAAGAAGAGAAAGTAAGCCTCATCAGCGGACGGTCGTTTGAGGGTCCTTAGCGCGCGGAACGAGCTGCTGCCAGTTGGTGGCGCTACGTGCCGAGACGAGCCCCGTTCGAGTCGCGCGGCCGCAGGCGGAGACCGCACCCCGCTCCGCGGACGACCCATTGTCTGCCGCAGCTGTATGATGCACACTGGCTGCGCGCAAGATGTATGAAGCTATTGATGTCACGCCGGTGGCAGGGGCCGCGGTAGGCAGTGCGGCGGCGCGTACGTGTGTTCGCCGACGTACGTGAGCTCGCCGGCGTTTGTATAAATCCGCCCCGCGAGTGCCGGTCGGATGACCTCTGGTCGTACGGGAAGGAAAGGAGCTGGAAGCGAACCCGGCGCCGCTTCTTCTTCACCTGTCGCGGGCAGCGCTGGCGGGGCTCGCCTTGCCATTGTCTTTATCGCGGGCCGTAAATCACGGCGGCGGACGGAGCGCCGGCGCGGCGCGGCGCGGCGCGGCGCGGAGAAAGCAGCGGACCGCCTAGCCGCGGAGCCGCCTGCGCCGCCTAGGCCGCTGTAAACGGCAGGCGACGGGGAGCGACCTCGGGGACGGCGACGCCGACGACGCCGCACAAGGCGCAGCGGCCGCCCGGCCACACGGCCGCGCCCCTCGGCCTTTCATTAACCGTCCTGCTAATTATAGGCGGCGCGCCACAAAGGCAGCGCGGAATTGTTTCGAGATAGTAAGTTGCTGCTTAACATCCTCGCGAGACAAGTTCAGCGGAAAAGCCGAGTCGCTTTGTCGAACGCAGTGCTCGGTACGGCAGTGAATGCATGCCGCATCTGGAGGGTACAGCGGGCAGCAGTGCGACGTGTATAGGTTTCAGATGTTCTCCACGTTCACCGTCGACCAGTTTATGATTGCGCGGCTAGGTAGCAGTTATGAACCGCAGGGTCACCTTTCAGCTATATGAATTCAACTACTTCTATTTAATTTGCTATCTTTCTTCCATAAAATACATGACGTCAGCATCTAATAAAATTTCATATCCGTAACTTCAGCACCAACAAGTGCTTTGCGCCTTTATGTTTGGGCCATTATCTGAGAAACGTGATCAGACTTGCCCAAGACACTAAAACTAACTGCTACAGCTCACTCTCACTAATCCCATTCATACAGCAAGGAAAAGTAATTGATTAAACTCATTACTTACAGATAGGTAGCAAGGAGCTGGGACTGAAGTTGTCAGGGGAAAAAAAGAGTCGCCGGCCGCGGTGGTCTCGCGGTTCTAGGCGCTCAGTCCGGAACCGCGCGACTGCTACGGTCGCAGGTTCGAATCCTGCCTCGGGCATGGATGTGTGTGATGTCCTTACGTTAGTTAGGTTTAAGTAGTTCTAAGTTCTAGGGGACTGATGACCACAGATGTTAAGTCCCATAGTGCTCAGAGCCATTTGAACCATTTTCGAAAAAAGAGAAAACTTACACAAAAAACAAATAAAAATCATTAAAAGCTGCCAACAGACTCCAAATAAAAAACACATATTTCAGAATAAAATTCGTTCGTTAGATGCTGATATATTTTTATTTTCCTTCATCGGCTTTGACAAATTCATTTCTCATTTTCAGAAGCCTACAAAATGAGGGATATTATAAATCCTTAGACCTTGGCTAAACATTTATGTATGTTGTAAGAGGGATAACAGCCAACGGCCTTGCCGCAGTGGATACACCGGTTCCCGTCAGATCACCGAAGTTAAGCGCTGTCGGGCTTGGCGCCACTTGGATGGGTGACCATCCAGGTCGCCATGCGCTGTTGCCATTTTTCGGGGTGCACTCAGCCTCGTGATGCCAGTTGAGGAGCTACTCGACCGATTAGTAGCGGCTTCGGTCAAGAATACCATCGAAACGACCCGGAGAGCGGTGTGGTGACCACACGCCCCTGCTATCCGCATCCTCATGGATGATGACACGGTGGTCGGATGGTCCCGATGGGACACTTGTGTCCGGAAGACGGAGTGCTTTAATAAGAGGTATAACATGTAAGCTTTCACTGCCGCAAGATGTTGCCCGCAGTAGGCAACGAAACGTCAGGAAGGAGAAGAACTTTTATATATGGACCACGGCAATTCAGCCCGGAAGTTTTAATTAATGTTATAAGAGGTATATTGCAGAAAATTACTTAGTGTTGGTACAGCAGTCGCTTCATAGAAGCCTAATGCCATGATACGTCACGAAATGTACAGATTGACAGATTTACTGTGACTGAATCACATCTATGTACATTCAAGGTTTTTTTACCAGGAGCAAGTAACATATTTAAAAGTATATAAAGTGTATAAATATAGTTTATAAAGAATTTATGTACAATGCACTTGAAAAGGCATGGAATGTAGTTCTAATGTATAAAAGGAATCGGCAAGTTTTCACATTTTATAAGATATGCTATGCAATCAAAATAGTGTCTACTTTTTAATGGAAGTCGATCATTCAACAAGGCTTTTCAATTTAGGTGAGAATGTTTGTATATTTCAAATTCTTCTAAGTGGTTCATTTTGTAGCCCTTGTCAACTATATGTAAAATTTCCATGTTAAGCAAGGATGGAGGAGGAGTGTGTTTCTGAATATTGAGGCAATCTGCAAAAGTTGATGTATATGAATTCTTATTTGAGAAGAGCTGAGGAGACACAAAATACTTTTACAACTGATTAGAGAATCCGTACAATCCAGTACAGCCCTAGTCACCAACAATATGGTAGACGTGCAAACTGTCTGACTACCTAAGTTCCCACAGTAACTGCTTGTACTATACCATACCACAATTCATTAAAACCTAGGAATAACGAGTTCAAACATCGTAAATAGGGCGAATACCTTAATGAACTCTTGATCCCCAGAAGTATCTATAAGTTATTTCAGCATCAGGACATTAATGTAACTGCCTTATCTTAACTAACAAAAACAATAGGGTGATTAAACCGTGGTAAATAGCCAGCAAATTTAATCAGTTTACAATCATGAATTTAGGAAAAACACAAGATGAATTCAATCAGTTTGTTAAGCTCAGAAACATCCAGCAAAATTAATTAAATAACAGTTTTATTTTAGAAAACGCAAGGTAAAAACAATCTCTTTGTCCTGTTCCAGGCGTCAGTTAATCCAAGTTCACAGGTCTCTGCTTTAAGCAGAAGAAAGTCTGTGTCAGGCACGTAATAAAATCTGAAGAACAGTCGCTGCAGCAATTCACGAAGCTTGACAGCCCGAACCAAACCGGGTACGTCGGAAACGAATGTTCAGAAAAGTTTAGTTCCTCTGGTAGTGGCAGTAGACGCATGAGACGGAGTTACCAGCAACAAGCTCCTCAGTCCGTGTAGCCCCCGCCTGCCACTAATCGATGCCCTCGGGGAACCACATAATGTCGCGGAATAGAGTCACGCGGGGAGGTTCGTTTCCTCTTGCGAGTCTGCCGAGCCCCGACACGCGGCTCTCGGCAACTGAAGCGTCAAAACAAAATTAATTCCAGCCTGCGCGGCGAGCCCCGTAAAAGCATCGCAAATGGAGAGGTCGCCCACTCTCATGGGATGCGGCTGAAGCCCATTGCTGGGTAACCAGCACAGATAATAGTGGAGACCACTATCGATGCGAGCCGACGTGGCTCAGTTGTGAAAGTAAAGTGTCTCCGCCATAAAACTGAAATATAGATTTAGAAATGCTATGCAGTTATGCCGTATGTACAATAAAGTCACTTTTACTCCAGATTTTCACAATTGCTCGATGTATGGGACAGCAGAGAGATTCGCGCCGTTGCAAGCGCTGACTTGCTCATTCTCTCTACAGATTTATGCTATGTTACTACATCTTACTGTGAAAAGCATCATATTATACATTAATGAAGTTTAGATCTCTGGACAGAACAAAAGGTCGCGACACTTCCGCAGAAGCATGCCGTACGATGAAGCGTCACGACTGTTGCTGTGTGTGTAGGAAACTGAAAACCTAACACTGAGACGATGGATGGAAGAAAATGAGCACACTGGTCTTTCAGTATGAGTTTAACAATAAAGGACGGAAGAAAACTTCGCAAAAACGCACTGTAATACGATAGACAAAGATGCTCTTCACATACGTTTTCCCCGAACTAAAAATGTGTGAAAAAATAGGATCGCAAAACGCAGCACTAAGTGTTACGGATCATCACTAATCTGAACTGAAGCGAATAACTGTCTCCAGACTTAGGAGAATTCTAGTAACCCAACTGTTTCGTTGGGCGGCTTAAGTAGACGTACTGCTTTCAGGTGAGCTTTCTTCACAAAGTGAAGGGAATAATCTGTCCACAGAACTGTGGTGCAATTTTGTAACAGTCCGCGGCAGACCGCAGTGTAATTTATGATCCAAATACACATCTTGTGTCAATTCGTGATACGGTACTCATGGTTTGATAAAATATCGCTACCTCAAATGAATTCTCGAAATCTTCGAAAGTATACGCTTTTATATGTCAGTCTATTAGCTTCTGTGTTTAAAAAAATTAAGCGATCATCCACACCTAATCCTAATCATTGTTTATATTTTATATTTTTCGTTAAAACTGCTTAATTCCCTCTCCCTCCCCTCCCCTCCAAAAAAAAAAAAATAGGCAGTGTGGCTGTAGTCCTGCTGCTAACGACGTGGGCCTCATAATTTGTGCTGTGTGGATAAATCGGCTCTGCATTCCTGTGGACAAATGTTTACCTTACTCGAACATTAAAAAGTATTTTCGTGTTCCATATCTTACAGACTATTGTGGGATACAGCGTTTATCGTAATTAATAGCGACATCTGACACAAATAAGGGTATACGAAGTACAAGAAAAAACTTTCCAGCAAACATGGGTCAGCAAAAGAGCCGTTTGTGACCCAACAGTAAATGTGTGGGTAAGGGCTGCTGTTTCCTTAAAACCGCTTAATTCCCTCTCCCTCCCCTCGCCCCCTCCCCAAAAAAATAGGCAGTATGGTTGTAGTCCTGCTGATGACGTGGGCCCCATAATTTGTGCTGTGTGGATAAACCGGCTCTGCATTCCTCTCGACAAATGTTGACCTTACTCGAACATTAAAAAGTATTTTCGTGTTCCATATCTTGCAGGCTATTGTGGGATACAGCGTTTATCGTAATTAATAGCGACATCTGACACGAATAAAGGAATACGATAATAGAAGAAAAAACTTTCCAGAAAACGTGTGTCCGCAAAAGAGCCGTTTGTGACGCAACAGTAAATGTGTGCGTAAGGGCTGTCGTTATCTTCAGCATGAAATATGGCCATAGTTAGAACAAATTCATTTGAAATATAAATTTTGCAGTCATGTCCCCATCCAATTAGACTAAAATTAACTCATGAGAAACGTTAGCAACAAACATAATTCTACCTGAGAACCTTACATTGTGCCGTGTGTAGCACTATTGCCTAGGATGGCACTATCACGCTTAAGTCAAAGGTTGACAATACTTCTTGGTGCTTGTGGTCTTCCCTCTCACGTTGTGAAAGTATTTTTGTGGCGACAGTCGGTACGCCAAAGTAGTAAGTTAGTCGCAGCACGGAGCCAGGAGGAAAGATGGTTGCTTGCTCACTGCGGAGGAGCCCCGTCGCAGTCCGCAAATGCGGTTTATGAGGCCGGCTGCTACACTGAGTGATCACGGGCCTGCAGTATTGAGGATTCTGGAGGCGGTGAAGCCTGAACGTACAGCAGTCTCTGCACAGTTATGTCGGACTGACAAGGAGCCCTTTCAATGCGAGGTCACGAAGGGCCATTGATGTTTACGGCATTCGACGCCGCACTTATTGTCTGCCATGCAACCATAATATTAGGTGCTAATGGCACCAGGGGACTGGACTGGAAGCATCCAGTGATCAGTGCAGCATGAGGCTGTGGTGCGTAGTTGGACTGCTTAGTTGACGATTAACTCACGGCCGGCCGCTGTGGCGCAGCGGTTCAAGGCGCTTCAGTCCGGAACCGCGTGACCGCTAAGGTCGCAGGTTCGAATCCTGCCTCGGGCATGGATGTGTGTGATGTCCTTAGGTTAGTTAGGTTTAAGTAGTTCTAAGTTCTAGGGAACTGATGACCTCAGATGTTAAGTACCATAGTGCTCAGAGCCATTTGAACTCTTTTTTTTTTATTAACTCACAACAGTGCTTCAGTGCTAGTGGTGTTGATACAAAACTGAGCAATGGCAATGGTGAACAAAGCAAACATTCCGTTATATCTGCAACAAAAGTTGCCGAAGTTGACGTTTAGTCAGAAAGGAACCTAAGGAATTTCGCAGAGTGAGAATGAAGTGGAAGACGAGCCAGTCTGCAAGATGACTCAGTGGAATGTGTGGTTTCGTATATGCTCGACTGTGCGGGCAATGTACATGAGGGGTACAATGATGATGACACGTGCTTAACAAGAGAAAGTGATATTGACAAAGGTGTCGATCCAAGTAGTTCATCACCCTTGTCGAACAGGGACACACAAATTCCGTTTCCAATGAAACGCAGTAAAGGACAGTCGTTGTCCAAGATACAGGTGCTAAACATAAATACGTACGAGGAAGATCATCCACAGTATAGGAAGAAAAATGAACATATTTCGAATCAGTCCGCAGAAATATTACCGTGTAATGCATAAGAAAGACTGCGGATATTCATGGGAGGACAAGGCGCACTCATTAACAAAAGTAGTGTCTGTGCATTTCAAGAATACCCCATACAATTTACGGTCCGTTGTGGGCACTATACTGACCTACTAATTTACGCACATCGTGACATAGATTATAGTGATTTCAAGGGAAGCAGTGGATGGTTGCACAGCTTCGAAGAATGCTACAGATTTGGAAGACGTAAGATAACGAAATTTCAATCAAAGTGTCAACTTGACGAAGCACAGCATTTTGCGGAACTGGCCTGAAAATTTGTTGATGAGATACACAAACTTATTCCTCTTCCAGTAAGAAATTTGTTTTCAACTCCGAGCAGTCGGTATTTGAGGAGTAAATACATATGAAAGGAACCCTGGAAATTAGAGGTACCAAGAGAGTTGTATCAAGATCGACTAACATCATTGCCTTACGCATTTGTATACAATTATGTGGACTGTTAGCTAGGTGGTAGATGGGATCGAACGTTATTTATTATGATGCGAGAAATCGGAGGTGCTCTGCCCCCTTCAATACTTTCTCGTGTGCGTGATCTTGCAAGGACAGTAGGGAATATTTACCCCATAACAAGCAAGAGTAGGAAAATGGGAGTAAGAGTACAACTATGGTATGAGTGCTACTTTTGGCCAATAGCTGGTCAAAATAACTTGCGTTTGATTCCTGATCTGCGTATTGAAATCATACTTCTTTAGAGCAAACTATCCCTGACATTGCAGTGCATACCATATTTAACCACCGGACAAATTCAGCCTCTGGATGTTTGATTGTTCCGTTCCTACAAAGCATACTATCGAACTATCTGCAGCTACGCCTTAAAGGACAACCAGCCTCCACAATAAGCCCCACGAGAGACTTTTTCGCACTCGGTTGCATGCCATCACACTCCATCATTCTCATAAACCTGTTACACCAATATGATTCTATATGCATTCGTTAAGTTTGGATACCTAGCTGAACGTGCTGTACAGTTTGTAAATGATGGTAAGGACCTTTGTGGTCACCGTGGCGTACCTTTTATTATTCGATGTTCATTGTGGAGGTCATTGGTTTGTTTTGGAAGTTTCTTGAATGTCGACAATGTCCATCCCGTAGAAGACTGATCTCTGCGCTTCTCGGACACACATTCTCTGTCGCCCTTCTGATCACATGGTGAGCAGTTAATATTTTTCTGTGATAATTGTTAACACAACACTCTTAAATGAGCCTTACTAATGACTGAACTTACGACCTCGTGCTCAAGAGGTCCCTTGTGAGTGAATTCTAGTCATGATCAGTATATATTTCTGATTCAGTTATGTACTTTGGTTTGGTGTGGGCATGTCGCCATTTTCTAATTACCACTCACAGCCTGTGCTCTGATAGAGTGTATTTGAATTTTGTTGATGGATGTGGCCACACATTTTTGTTCATGTGTTTCTATACAGAGACCGACTTCACATGAATGTACGTTGTTAATGGACGGTTGTCTGATCACCTTATATTGTTGCTATGAATCGTACTGAGCACTGTATTTTAATTTTGTTCTATAACAATGAACTTCGTAGAACTGCAAGTTCTAGAAGCCCAGCCGGCTTGTTAAACTGGAGGACAGTACTGCTATACTATATTGCAGATAGGATTCACATATACCACTGAATGTACGTGCAAAATTATACCGTTGTTCGACACACAGTTCAGGAGATTTGGCGTCATAAACACTGAGATACATGTAAAACTGCCACATCATGTCTGGCGATAAAATTTATTGCTGCTTTGCTACTACCTCTATTCCCTACAAATTTCCCAGACAGTAGCCACACACGCCGTTGAATGAACCTACAAAATTACATATTTGTACGACGCATTGTTCAGAAGAGGGGACATCATGATATAACATACGAGGATTATTCGGAAAGTAAGGAACGATCGGTCGCGAAATGGAAACCACAGTGAAAATCAAGACTGTTTTATTTGCAACAGTTATCTACAACTTCCAGCAACTTATCTCCATAGTCGCAGATCCGACTTAGACGTTTGTCGTAGCGTTGTATCAACTTTCCAATACCCTCGTTATAGAAAGTCGCTGCCAGTGCTTTCCGCCAATTCTCTACGCTGGCCTACAGCTTGTTGTCTGTGCCAAAATGTTGTCTTCATAGCCAGTAGTTCGTATGAGCAGAGCTGAAACTCAGAGGGAGAC
This sequence comes from Schistocerca piceifrons, assembly GCF_021461385.2. Classification (NCBI taxonomy): domain Eukaryota; kingdom Metazoa; phylum Arthropoda; class Insecta; order Orthoptera; family Acrididae; genus Schistocerca; species Schistocerca piceifrons. The sequence goes on along the minus strand of NC_060140.1, from coordinate 464,319,897 downwards.
AATTACGGGCTACATTTTGGGTAATCAAACATTTCCAATTGAAAACGATGCGGGAGCATCTTCATTGCCCCTCCTGCCTCGAGCACAGATGTGTGTGATGTCCTTAGGTTATATAGGTTTAAGTAGTTCTAAGTCTAGGGGACTGATCACCTCAGATGATAAGTCCCATAGTGGTTGGAGCCATTTGATTTTTCATTGCCCCTGTGGAATGCGACTGAGAATTTTCTTGGAGAAGAAAATGCATGACAGTTAAGTAATGTTAGCTGCCTGGCTTCAGGTGAAATTTCTCACCAGGCCCTCGTACATGGCGGGAGACACTATTGTTCTAGGTATCTATGTGCTCCCTGTGTGCTCAGAATTAAAAAGAACGACGTAAGGCAATCGAAGGGCATACTAGAGACAATGGCCAACACACCTGTGTAAAACTTCATTGAATTTTCACTGAGGTTTCCATTTCGCGACCGATCGTTCGTTACTTTCAGAATAACCCTCGTAAATGTAGTCGTGAAAACGATACTGCAGGGCGAAATTCGCTACAGATACAGGTGAAATACGTGTAAAAATGTGTGTGAAATATAATAAATGAAAATGAAATATATATGCCATTTTCCTTACTCTGGCAAAGATGCAGGTAAAAAGCTTCTTCTAATCCCCTAGATCGATTTCAACCACACTTGGAACACACATTACTTACTATATGAAAAGACTGTGGGGCTAAGAGCCATCAGCCTGCTATTAGAGTAGGGGTAATAACTTGGGGAGAGAAGGTGGGGAAGAGAAGATAAACAAATAGGGGAAAGGAGGAGATAGACACTGATATGGGGGGAAAAGTTGGATAGGGACGAGAAGGAAATGGATAAAAGTAAGAGAAGAAGGAAAGGAGGGTTTATACAGAAAACATAGGGGGAAGGCGACAGGCAGAGAGATTGTGGAGGCAGACAAGGACAGAGAGAGGTGGGATGAGAAGACTGACAAACAGAGGGAGAGGAGTGAGGAGACTGACAGATAGAGAGAGAGGAGGAGATGACAGAGGGAGGAAGGAGGAGGATATAGAGGGTGAAGAGGAAATATATTTAGAGGTGGGAGGGAGATCATGGACAGACAGAGGGGAAGGAGCAGATGGACAGAGAGAAGGGAGACTAGCATGCATACAGGGAGGAGGATAGGAGGGGATGGGCAGAGAAGGGGGTAAGATGAGATGGACAGAACGAGGAGAAGAAGGAGTAGGAGGAGACAGACAGAGGAAGAGAAGAGGAGCCTGGCAGAATGGGTCAGAAGGTGTAAAGAGGAAGTGGAGGCAGGCTTAGAGTGGGGTAGGAGGTGATGCACGGAAAGAAGGGGAGCCGCAGATGGACTGAGAGGGGGGAAGGAAAAGGTGGATAGAGAGAAGAGGGGAAGAGATGGCGAGGGAGAGTGGGGTGAGGAGGTGATGGACAGGGGAGGAAGGACGAAATGTATTAACAGAAGATTGGAACAAATACATTTTCGGGCAACGTGGGGTACTCAGCTAGTTTTAAATACTTGTGTGCTAACGAGAGCAATACTTAACACTGCAGTTAGTGGCGGCTGCTAAAAACGGAATCGCAACTATCTCGCAAACGGCTCCTTTGCAGACCCATGTTTACTAGGTAGTCTTTGCGTCTGTCATTCCATACTTTAATCTGTGCCAGTTTCCAGTATTATTATTATTATTATGATACCTCTTGTATACGGCAGGGTAATGCGAGACTGCTTACTGTGTCTGCTACAGTTTGTGCGGGCAAATTTATCGGGGGGAAGTACGTGCTCTTGATATACGTAGAAGGGAGCGGTAAGTGTAAGTACATTGCTGCGTCAGAGGTCGGGCTCTGCCAGCAAAGGGGTACTGGAGACGAATGCTGTGGTAGAGTCGTCGCAGACTGAAACAGATTCAAGGAGGAAGAAAACGAGACAGGGTCGTTTACTTAAGTACAAGAAAACGCAGAATCAGCAGACACATGAGCTGACCACAGACCTTGTAGCTGCCTCTGGATCGCACACCTCTCTTCACACTGTAGGTCGCCGGCTTCGTGTAGTTATTCTGCGTAAACGACAATGCATTTTGTGTCTACACAGTTGTGGTATTCAGCCCACTGAGTGCATAGTCAGGTACAGTGCAGTAGGTTCTATAGAAGGGTTGTTCGCGGTTTAGGTTGCGGATTCAGTTTATAATGTCTGCCCTTGGAACACGTCTCAGCAACACCTTCGGAACACGTATGAGGCGACTTCAAAGTGTAAGTTAACATTATTATGGCAGGTCTACTAGCTTTTATTGAACGCCATATTAAACATCGGTCGGGCTCTCGACCGTGTTTTACTTTTTATACGTTGTAGCAACATGGCGAAGGCCATTTAATTTTTAGTTCTGGATTTCCGTTCCTCTGTGGCGTATTTTATAGAGCTTTCTCCAAGTCCCTGTTTGTAGCTGTCTTCTCTTCCGTCGATCGAGACTGACGTGTAGTTGCTTTTAACTCCTTTCTTTCTCTTCGTGTTTTATAGTTTTGACATGGGCGCGTAGGACACTCGTCGTTTTTGCTCCTTGACACAGAAACAAAACAAAATAACACTGATACTTAACGCTATTTTTCAACGTAGTCAGCAAGTCTCTATAAACAAAGGCTGGAACGTTATCCGAGAGAAATTCGCTCTTTGGTCTGTGAGACATTCGAGAACTACTGTGTGAACGTCCTCATCTTTAGAAAATCTCTTTCCACGCAGATGTTCTTTCAGCTTGCCAAAATGGTCCTCTGGACAATGTAGTCTGTAATCAATGTCGATGACCTTCCTTCCCGACCAGCATCACCCTACGTCAGTGCGATCTTTGTCAAACTGTAGGCACAATTTCAATACGGCTGCATACGACATAGCATTTGGTACAAAAACCATTAGAATTTCACGGCGAGCCTGTGTGCAGTTTAGTCAATATGCTCACAAGGGTCACTGTCTTGTGTCCTTAAATTTTGGAGAATGTATTCAGTTGCCTCGTCACTTCACTCGCATTCTCCGATGCGCCTGTCTTACGTACCACAGCACAATTGTGCCTGCAGGAAACCCAGAAACTATGCTGTCTTTCTGACAATGCGCCACTCTTGTTGCACGGGTGGCTTATTGTGGGAAGACGTGTGTAGCGCGTGCTTCCTATGTTCACAACGCCATACTTTTTCATGGGTGATGCGGTGGCTGGAGTCTGTCGAAACGATATCCCGCAGAAGGTGTCGCACTGTATTGTTTGATAAATTACCGACCTCACAGGATTGGTGAACGCGTACTCGATGAGAACACTACACGTCACGAATGATAAAACTCGCATACCGAGGGTAAATTCAGCTACATATAAGCTACTTATACATCTATATTCTGCAGACCAACTGCGTGGGAACGGGTACTGTGTGTAATACTGGTAGGCTCAGTGTGTGCTGCGTATCTTGCAGTAAGCAATCCGTTGTTTGACCCTTCTAGGAGTGCAAGCTCTCAGAATTTTTGCTTACTAAATGAAATTCACTGCTGCTCTTTGGATCTTCTCTATTATACCCATCAGTATCCGGTAAGGATCTCGGACTAAGGAACAATACTCAAGTATCGATCGAAAGTGAGCTTGTACGCAGTTCATTTTGTGGTTGGACTCCTTTTCTGAGAATTGCTCGAATAAACCTCTGTCTATCATTTATCATTCGACTTTAAAACATTCTTTAGAATACACTGTGGTCTGTCGCATAGTAAAAATTCAAGCCGCTCACAAAATGGTAGCTCTAGGCTGCCATTGTTTACGATGTATATAACTAAAATATATTGCAGCGCCAAAGAAACTGGTATAAGCATGCGTATTCAAATACAAATGAAAACAGGCAGAACATAGCATTGCGGCCGGCAACACATATATAAGACAAGAAGTGTCTGACGCTGTTGTTAGATCGATTACTGCTGCTACAATGGTAGGTTATCTAGATGTAAGTGAGTTTGAACGTGGTGTTATAGTCGGCGCACGAGCGATGGGACGCAATGTCTCCGAGCTAGCGATGAAGTGGAGATTTCCTCGTACGATCATTTCACGAGTGTACCGTGAATATCAGGAATTTGCTAAAACATCAGATCTCCGACATCGCTGCGGCCAGGAAAAGGTCCTGCAAGACCGGAACCAACGACGACTGAAAAGAATCTTTCAACTCGTCAGAAGTGTAAATCATCCGCAAATTGCAGCAGATATCAATGCTGCGTCATCAACAAGTGTCAGTGTGCGAACCATTCCACGAAACATCATCGATACGGAGTTTCGGAGCCGAAGGCCTACTCGTCTATCCTTGATGAACGCATGACACAAATCTTTGCGCTTCGCCTGGGCCCTTCAACACCGAAGTTGGAATGTTGATGACTGGAAACTTATTGCCTGGTCGACCGAATCTCGTTTCAGATTGTATCGAGCGGAAGGACGTGTGCGAGTATGCAGACAATCTCATGAATCCATAGACCCTGCATGTCAGCAGGGGACTGTTCAATCTGGTGGAGGCTCTGTAATGGTGTGGGACGTGTGCAGTCGTGATATGGGACCCCTGATACGTTTAGATACGACTCTGCGAGGTGACACGTATGTAAGCATCCTGTCTGATCACCTCCATCCATTCATGTCCATTGTGAATTCCAACAGCCTTGGGCAACTCCAGCAGGACAGTGCGACACCGCGCACGGCCGAGTTGCTACAGAGTGGATCCAGCAACATTCTTCTGAGTTGGAACACTTCCGCTGGCAACAAAGCTCCCCAGACGTGAACACTATTGAGCATATCCGGGATGCCTTGCAACGTGCTGTTTAGAAGAGATCTTCGCCCCCTCGTACTCTTACAGATTTAAGGACAGCCCCGCACGATACAAGGCGTCAATTCCTTCTAGCACTACTTCAGACATTAGTCGAGTCCATGCCACGTCTTGTTGAGGCACTTCTGTGTGCTCGCGGGGGCCCTACACCATATTAGGCAGCTGCAGCAGTTTCTTTGGCTCTTCATTTTAGTATACTGCATTGGACTCCTTTTCTTCAGACTGCACTGTTGCTCGTAGGAAGTTCGCTAGCCCATTATTGTGTAGTGAAATGAAAAATGACTTGTAGATAATTAATGATCGGTGCAGGGATTGGCAGTTGACCCTGAACGCAAGTAAATGTAACGTACTGGACGTAGATAGGCGAAAAGATCTATTACGGTACTATTACTCAACCTGTTGATGGCAAATCACTGGAAACAGTAATAACGGTAAAATACGTAGGAGTAAGCGTCCGCCACGACTCAAATGGAGTAACCACATTAAACTAATTGAAGGAAAAGCAGGTGAATGACTGAGATTCTCTGGAAAGACTCCAAGAAAGCGTAATTTATCCGCGTAAGAAGTGCTTTCCAAATACATGTTTTGCCAATTTTTCGGTGCTGTACATCAGTTTGGGACTCTTACCAAGTAGGAATCACAGGAGAGACAGAGGTCGATTGAAGGCCCGTGCGTTTCGTCATGGGATCGTTACAGAGATAATCAGCAAACAGCAGTGGCAGTCGCCGCTGGGAGACGTGTCGTATGTCACGGAGAGCGTACGTTCGAGGAAGAAGAGTTCGGTAACATACTATCTCCTGCCAAATATGTCTCGCGAAATAGCCACAAAGAAAAAAAAGAAAAAATTGGAGCATATACCGGAGTTTATCGACTATCGTTGTTACAAACTCCATTTGCGAATAGAACAGAAAGGAGACTATATGACACTGGTATTTGAGGTACCCTCGGCCACACGCTGCAGGGTGGTTTGCGAACTAGAGATGTAAATGTAGATCCTAATAGAGCTATTCTGTCTTATTTTATTCGTTAGCTGACAGTGCGTAACTGAATAGGTTGGGGCGCTCCAGTGTCGTGGCACTGAATCGCTAAAGCCACAGCTCCTGAAATCCAGATCGCGTTTGTCCAACCCAGGAAGACATTACCGCTAACCAGCTTTATGGTCTGATTCACTTTATGAACTAGGGAATGCTTTGTGACGCCAAGAAGACCACTCTAAGGTATCACACACACTGCACTGGCGATCTGTATCGAGCCGGCAGAGGGATACCGCATTAAGTACCTCTCACGATCCATGCTCGATTTTTTTGTGTTCTGTAAGTAACACAGCATCAGCTATCAAGATATTTAAGTGAACAAAATATCCTCTTGTGTCTTTTGTTGATGTAGAATGTCCCTTTACTTATGGACGTGAGTGTGAATTCATAGTATTTAACAGTGTAACATAATGTAACTCAATAATAAAGCAAATATCAGTAAACAGTTGAAGTTTGGTACCGAATGAAGAATGGTAGTTGCTTAGTAGTGTATCATACCTGTGAAATGTTTCGGTCTGTGCCTAAAAATATCAGCCTTGACTGGTGTACTTACTAATATGAGATCAATAGCTGTTTCTTCCTTTTTCTCGATCTTAGTTAAGTCTTCTCCATTGTTTCAGTTTTTATTTGTATTATCCTAAATCCAGTATATAAAATTTTAGTTAACAGGAATGCTCTTTTCAACGAATTCATTTCATACTAAGCAAGGAACTGCAATATATTTCCAACTGAAGGCGGTGTTTTTTATACTAGCTGTGCAAACGATACACACACATCAACTATCACTTATGGATACTAAACACAATAAATATATTCTCATCATTCTTTAACGGCCTCCCTGTTTCAGTGGCATGCGAAACCGGTTACTGTTACGGACGCCCTGATTTGTTTCTCGGAGGTGTCATCGATTTTTTCCTGCGTGAAATAGTCGAGAACTGGGTCAGGTCCGTCTTGGAAGATTATATGATAAGTTGGCTGAATAAATGAACTACGATATTCACAGGGAAACTGCCAAAATGGAATCGAATGGAAAATCTTGCAGTACTAAGGTCGTTTTGCGACACTTATCAAATTAATCTTTAGCCTTGTTAGATTTAATCTTTTGTTTCCATCTACCTTGTGTTAAGGTCATACCTAGAAACACACATCATAAAAGTTTTACATCATCGAAGTTCACAGAACTCCTGAAGATAGACGTTGACTGTGGATATTGTATCCCTTTGACTGTTCAGATATGTCACTAAACCCGCCCAAATACACTCCTGGAAATGGAACACATTGACACCGGTGTGTCAGACCCACCATACTTGCTCCGGACACTGCGAGAGGGCTGTACAAGCAATGATCACACGCACGGCACAGCGGACACACCAGGAACCGCTGTGTTGGCCGTCGAATGGCGCTAGCTGCGCAGCATTTGTGCACCGCCGCCGTCAGTGTCAGCCAGTTTGCCGTGGCATACGGAGCTCCATCGCAGTCTTTAACACTGGTAGCATGCCGCGACAGCGTGGACGTGAACCGTATGTGCAGTTGACGGACTTTGAGCGAGGGCGTATAGTGGGCACGCGGGAGGCCGGGTGGACGTACCGCCGAATTGCTCAACACGTGGGGCGTGAGGTCTCCACAGTACATCGATGTTGTCGCCAGTGGTCGGCGGAAGGTGCACGTGCCCGTCGACCTGGGACCGGACCGCAGCGACGCACGGATGCACGCCAAGACCGTAGGATCCTACGCAGTGCCGTAGGGGACCGCACCGCCACTTCCCAGCAAATTAGGGACACTGTTGCTCCTGGGGTATCGGCGAGGACCATTCGCAACCGTCTCCATGAAGCTGCGCTACGGTCCCGCACACCGTTAGGCCGTCTTCCGCTCACGCCCCAACATCGTGCAGCCCGCCTCCAGTGGTGTCGCGACAGGCGTGAATGGAGGGACGAATGGAGACGTGTCGTCTTCAGCGATGAGAGTCGCTTCTGCCTTGGTGCCAATGATGGTCGTATGCGTGTTTGGCGCCGTGCAGGTGAGCGCCACAATCAGGACTGCATACGACCGAGGCACACAGGGCCAACACCCGGCATCATGGTGTGGGGAGCGATCTCCTGCACTGGCCGTACACCACTGGTGATCGTCGAGGGGACACTGAATAGTGCACGGTACATCCAAACCGTCATCGAACCCATCGTTCTACCATTCCTAGACCGGCAAGGAAAATTGCTGTTCCAACAGAACAATGCACGTCCGCATGTATCCCGTGCCACCCAACGTGCTCTAGAAGGTGTAAGTGAACTACCCTGGCCAGCAAGATCTCCGGATCTGTCCCCCATTGAGCATGTTTGGGACTGGATGAAGCGTCGTCTCACGCGGTCTGCACGTCCAGCACGAACGCTGGTCCAACTGAGGCGCCAGGTGGAAATGGCATGGCAAGCCGTTCCACAGGACTACATCCAGCATCTCTACGATCGTCTCCATGGGAGAATAGCAGCCTGCATTGCTGCGAAAGGTGGATATACACTGTACTAGTGCCGACATTGTGCATGCTCTGTTGCCTGTGTCTATGTGCCTGTGGTTCTGTCAGTGTGATCATGTGATGTATCTGACCCCAGGAATGTGTCAATAAAGTTTCCCCTTCCTGGGACAATGAATTCACGGTGTTCTTATTTCAATTTCCAGGAGTGTATGTAACCATGCATGAGAAGCGCCTATTAGACGGAGGGGATCCGACAGCAGATCAGTTCCAGCCATTCCACTAGGAAGGAGGTACACGGCTCGTGTGGTCTTTAGTTCAACCATGCCTAGACGGTCAATATCGAGGTTCGATTGCGTCCGCCTTGTTACTTTGTGCCAGGAAGGGCTCTCAACAAGGGAAGTGTCCAGGGGTCTCGGAGTAAACAAAAGCCATGTTTTCCGGACGTGGAGGAGATACAGAGAGACAGAAACTGTCGATGACATGCCTCGCTCAGGCAGCCCAAGGGCTACTACTGCAGTGGATGACCGCTACCTAAGGATTATGGCTCGGAGGAACCCTGACAGCAACGCCACCATGTTGAATAACGCTTTTCGTGCAGCCACAGGACGTCGTGTTACGACTCAAGCTGTGCGCAATAGGCTGCATGATGCGCAACTTCACTTCCGACGTCCATGGCGAGGTCCATCTTTGCAACCACGACACCACGCAGCCCGATACAGACAGCCCAACAACATGCCGAATGGACCGCTCAGGATTGGCATCATGTTCTCTTCAATGATGAGTTGCTCATATGCCTTCAACCAGACAATCGTCGGAGACGTGTTTGGAGGCAACCCGGTCAGGCTGAACGCCTTAGACACACTGTCCAGCGAGTGCAGCAAGGTGGAGGTTCTCTGCTGGTTTTGGGGTGACATTATGTGGGGCCGACGTACGCCTCTGGTGGTCATGGAAGGCGCCGTAACGGCTGTACGATACGTGAGTACCATCCTCCGACCGATAGTGCAACCATATCGGCAGCATATTGACGAGGCATTCGTCTTCATCGACGACAATTCGCGCCCTCATCGTGCACATCTTGTTAATGACTTCCTTCAGGATAACGACATCGCTCGACTAGAGAGGCCAGCATGTTCTCCAGACATGAACCCTACCGAACATGCCTGGGAAAGATTGAAAAGGTCTGTTTTGGACGACGTGACCCACCAACTACTCTGAGAGATCTACGCCGAATCGCCGTTGAGGAGTGGGACAATCTGGACCAACAGTGCTTTGATGAACTTGTGGGCAGCATGCCACGACGAATACAGGCATGCATAAATGCAAGAGGACGTGCTACTGAGTGTTAGAGGTACAGGTGTGTACAGCAATCTGGAGCACCACCTTTGAAGGTCTCGCTATACGGAGGTACAGCATGCAATGTGTGGTTTTCATGAGCAACAAAAAGGGCGGAAATGATTTTTACGTTGATCTGTATTCCAGTTTTCTGTACAGGTTCCGGAACTCTCGGAGCCGAGGTGATGCAAAACTTTTTATTGTGTATATTTGGTCGAACTGGCTTACTTATTCTGCTTATTGTAATATTTTTTTGTTTGTTGAAAGGGTTCTTCCGCACATACACTGAAACATTTGCTTTCCCCGCATACATTACATCTTCCTCTTACTTTCCCGTCATACCTTATTCTTCTGTAATGTAATTAAATACGTTTTCTGTCGTCGTCATATTCATCAACTTTCTTCAGAAACACTTTAAAATTTTTCCCCGTTTTCATTTCCATACTGCAGCCTATTCTTCGTTTTTAGGAACTTACTCCATAATATTACAGTAATGCTACAAAATAAAATGATTCTTTATTTGAATATTGTGTTATGGTGTTTCCTTAATAGCATAATTTCGTCGTTTTGCTACTTTTTCCTGTATAAATCTGAAATGTGCTTGATATTAATAAACCAAAGTTGGTAATAACATGTTTAACGTACAAAATACAAATTTGTTCGAAGTGGTACACGGATGAGAAATGAGTAAGTAGTTGGTAGTTTCTAAGACAAAAGATTTCAAAAACCTACGGGAAATTTAAGACCTATTTCTTGAAGAAAATGAACAAAGACAAAGAAGTAAGGACGTACATACACTTCTAGGCTTATATAACATACCGTCGGGTACTTTTCACCAAAGAGTTAGATTGTCGATGAAATTGTATTGATCATAGTATCGATAAAATCATCGAAGTATAATCTAATAACTATTGTAAGGTGACGCACTGAAGTGTAGTACTATACTGAAAAATTCAGTAATGAGAATATGAATTAGAAATTTTCAAATGCGATATCTGAGCAAAGCAAAATCGTCAAAGGTAGCTTATTAGAAAAAGAAATCGACAAAACATAGACTCGCAAACCAATTTGTTATGTCTGAGAAATGTAGAAAAACGAAAGCAGTAACGTGAGAGGTATTCCACGACCTGGCTGAAATAAAGAAATAGGAGGGTAAATAGTACACGAAACATAGACACTAGAAAAGTTTACATTTTCAACACCATTATCTACTTCAAGCGTTAAGCCCTCCAACCTTTTTCAAACTTCAGATTTACTGTAGCTCTTTCTACTTGGTCTTCCTGCGCACCCTGTTGGTGAACACACATTTTTTACTGGTTCGACATAAAATTTCCAAATCTGGCCACATTTTCACGATGTCACCATTTGAGATAAACATGTTGAGCGATTGTCGTACATTTTCGTTACGTCAACTGTCTCCCTTTCCATTTCAATCTACACACACTTTCTATAAGTCACCATTTGATGTCAGGTCGGAGTGTATCTTGCACCTCTAACCATGCCATTCAGTACCCATCTGTTACACTTCCTAATGGAGTGAGGGAAAAACGACTGTTTGTAGGCTTCATGTAAGATCCGTGATTTATCTTCTCTGGTCTGAAGTAGTGCTAGAGGGAACTGACTCCACGAATCCTGCAATTCTCTCCATAAATTCGTAAGAGAGCGAGAGGGTGGAGATCTCTTCCGAACAGCACGTTGCAAGGCATCCCAGATATGCTCAATAATGTTCATTTCTGGAGAGTTTGGTGGCCATTGGAAGTGTTTCAACTCACGAGAGTGTTCCTGAAGCCAGTCTGTAGCAATTCGTCACATGCAGGGTGTCGCATTGCCCTGATGGAACTGCCCAAGTCCGTCAGAATGCATAATGGACGTGAATGAATGGAGGTAATCAGACACGATGCTTACGTACGTGTCACCAGTCAGAGTCGTAACTAGGCGTATCCGGGGTCCCATATCACTCCTATTGGACACGCCCCACACCATTACAGCCCCTAAATCAGCTTGAACAGTCCCCATGCTGACATGCAGGGTCCATGGATTCATGAGGTTATCTCCATACCCGTACACGTCCATCCGCTTGATACGATTTCGAACGAGACCCGTCCGTTCAGGCAATACGTTTCCAGTCATCAATAGTCCAATGTCCGTGCTGACGGGTCCAGACTAGGCGTAAAGCTTTGTCGTGCAATTATTAAGGGTACATGAGTCGGCCTTCGACCCCGAAAGCCAATGTCGATGATGTTCCATTGAATGGTTCGCACGCTGACCTTCTTGATGGCCCAGCATTGAAATCTGCAGTAATCTGTGGAAGAGTGGCACTTCTATCCCGTTGAACGATTCTGCTCAGTCGTCGTTGGTTCCGTTCTTGCAGGCTCTTTTACCGGATTCCTGATATCACGATACACTCGTGAAATGGTCGTATGGGGAAATCTCTACTTCATCGCTACCTCGGAGATGCTGTGTCCTATCGCTCGTGCGCTGACAACAATACAACGTTCAAACTCGCTTAAATCTTGATAACCTACCACTGTAGCAGCAGGAACCGATCTAACAACTCCGTCAGACCCTTGTTGTCTTATACAGGCATTGCCTACCGCAGAGCCGTTTTCAGCCTGTTTATATCTTTATGGTGCAAATGGCTCTGAGCACTATGGGACTCAACTGCTGAGGTCATTAGTCCCCTAGAACTTAGAACTAGTTAAACCTAACTAACGTAAGGACATCACAGACATCCATGCCCGATGCAGGATTCGAACCTGCGACCGTCGCGGTCTTGCGGTTCCAGACTGCAGCGCCTTTAACCGCACGGCCACTTCGGCCGGCTATAGCTTTATGTATTTGAATACGCATGTCTATACCAGTTTCTCTGGTGCTTCAGTGTATAACGTCTACTACCCGCCCAGCGAGGCGGAAATGATTGTTGCACAAGTATGTGGTCTCATAGCTGAATACTGGGAATTTCCCGAAAAACTTATTGAATGCAGAACTGTCTTTGGTGGCCATCGCTGACTTAACATTAACTAGTGTGAATGTTGCGCTTTCCGTTTTATCGAATGAAAAGACACAACATTACCGTCCGTTTACATAGTATTAGCTGCTGAGTCTTCTAAATCAAACTGATGTCGAGTTCTTCATCACGTCCATTCCAGCGGACTATGGTAGGGCAGATAGTGATGCTGATAAACGTGTAGCAGAATCCGCCACCACAAATATCCAAAATATCAGTGAACCAGCAACTGGTGAACCAGTAAATGCAGATACAAATTTTGATGTTTCCATTCTTCTTTCTCCGATTGTGAAGAAGAGCCTGAGCAAATGCATGACAAGTATGTTAAAAGACACAAAGCAGACGATTGTAGGTGGAAAATCACTGATCTGGATCCCAGAGTGTTTAAGTTCGGTAACAGTCACTTTGGTTACAAAATCATTAATTTAGATATTTAATCTACTGTATATGACTGCTTCCAAGTATTCTTTAGCCAAGAAATTGTAAACTACATAGCTGAGCACCTTTGCAACGACGCCAGTTAAAAATCAATACTGCTGCGGTGGACAGAACACATTCAGTGGTGAAGTTTACTGTTACATTGTTGTAAATTTTCTGATGGCTGAGAAAAAATGAAATAAACAGTTATTATACTAACGATCCGTTACAGCCTACTCCAGCGTTTGCGCAAATCAAGCCAAGAGATATGTATCTTTTGTTACTAAAAATGTTACATATTGTTGAAGACAGTAAGCCTCCTGGAGATGAAAAAGTTTGAAAATTAGGCGGATTGCCGATCATCTAAGAAACGCATTTCCAAATGCTTTGCAGCCTTTTAAAAAATTTTACACTTACCGAAGGTTAGGTCGCTACAAAAGTCGTGTCTTCTTAAAACAATACATCTCATTCAAATGCGTAAAGTTTTTTGTGTTGTATGATTGTGAAAATGGACAAATTCTTGACTTCATTATTTATGTGGGTGCAGCAACGGACATAAAAACAGAAAATGATTTTGATGTAAATATTGGAATGCCTGGAAGCATCGTCCTTACTTTACTAGAACGCTACCTTGGTGAAGGTCATACACTGTATGTTGACAATTGGTACACTAGCACGGAGTTATTTTCTTATCTGCATGGCGCAGTGAGTAGTGCTAGTGGAACTGTAAGGAAAGATCGTAAAGGAATGCGTGCTTTCGAATCCTGCCTCGGGCATGGATATGTGTGATGTCCTTCGGTTAGTTAGGTTTAAGTAGTTCTAAGTTCTAGGGGACTGATGACCTCAGATGTTAAGTCCCATAGTGCTCAGAGCCATTTGAACCATTTTTTTTTAAACAGGTGATACCGAGATTATATCAGCAGATAAACTTCATGCTCTCCTGTGAGAGAGCAAGCGGGAAGCGGGAAGTGAAGATGCTTTCAGCTCTTCGTAAAAGCGAAATTGTAGCAACTGATAAAATTAACATAGCCTAAAATGAAGCAACAAGGAAACCAGCGTTTATAGTAAGCTACACTGAAAATACTGGGGCCGTCGACAGGAGCGACATGACGCGAAGTTCACTGCAGTGTATACGAAAAACAGTAATATGGTATAAAAAAGTAAATTTTCATTGGGCGGAGCTGTCTCTGCCTAACGCATTTGCGTTATATCAAACTCGAAAGTAAGGCCGGCATTACACTGTCATATTTCTTTGACAAAGAAATATGATCAAATGTTACTCAAATTTCTATGACAAAGATCTTTGACGTGGAGCTTAAAAGGGGTATTCTAGTACTGTTGTCATATTTTTCGTCAAATTTCAAGATGGTGGACACAACTTGTTATTATGTGCTGCATTTGCTAGTACCACAATTGCTCTAATTGTGTATTTGGAAGAAAAGCGGCGGAAAAGAGGAAACGTGCATGGATTAAGCCGTAGGTATTACGTAGAGGTAATAAAAGCATTCAGCAAAATTTGTTACGAGAGCTGCAAGTGGAGGACGTCAAGTCTTATACGAAAATTACTTACGAATGGCTGAGAGTGTGTTTCAGTATTTTCTCAGTAAAGTGCCTTCTCATATTACAAAACAGAATACTCTTTTGAGAAATGCTGTATGTGCAGAAGACAGGCAAACTGTGACACTGATTTCTTGGTGCAGTAGTGAGCTACTCTAGTTTACAACAAAGCTCTCGGATATTACATTGCATATTAACCAAAATAATTTCAGGAACGTGTGAAGCGATTTACAGAGCACTGAAGGGGGAATATGCGAAGGTAAACTGTATGGGCGATAAGAGTTATTTTCATTTTTGAATAATTTAATTAATGTAATTAATGTTCCAAGAACAACAAAATTAATAAAACTTACGAAACAGATGAAGCGCTTTTTATCTTGCGCCATCCAAGGTTCAAAAATAGAGAAACTAGAATGGAAAGCTAAGAAAGAATTTTTTATTTTAGCGTGTGACTACATCGTCTATTTCGGCTTGCTGAAAAGCTGCCTGGATGTTTCGAGATGTAGAAGTAGATGGCTGTATCGGTGATTGTGGATATGAAGTCGACTGCAGCACATTCCACCTGTCCGTCAATACATAATTAATAGTATGGAATGCACCCCTTGGTCACCCTCCACCCTAGTTGGAGCCATGTTTACAAACACACTACAGAGACGTCAAATAGCTGTAGCGACGCCGCCGCTCCAGGCGGTTACATTTCACACTGCGGTGAACAGAAGTCGAATGACTTTTATGATCAAATCTATTTGAGGAAGGGCAAGATTTGACAAAGTTCGTTATGACACGATCAAATTTCTTTGCCATAAATATTTGACATATCAACTTCGACAAAGAATTATAATTGTGTAATACACTCCTAAGAGATATTTCAAAATCCGATTTTTCAGCAGAAACCTATCAAGCAGGTGCTAGAGACTCACCACCGACCGCAAACAGAGGGTCCTCGCGGAAGATCGGCTTATGGTGATAATCAAAAGAGCAGGCACTGTCTACAGGGGGAGCGACTGTTAAAACTAGGTTTTTGAAAACAACCACAAGCTGCACTTTGTATTTTTTATTATGACCGGTTTCGCTCTTCAAATGAACAAGAGCATCATCAGAATATACAGTTTAAAGTTGGCTGTCAGCATAAAAGATTGCCTTTACAGTTGGCTGACTGCTCTAAAGATTAATTTTGCTGTACTATAGTACTTAAACTAACGTTTAAAGTACACTAGTCATAATTTATTACTGTACTTTAAACGTACTTTAAACATAGTTTAAGTATTATAGTACAGCAAAATTAATGTTTAGAGCAGTCAGCCAGCTGTAAAGGGAATTTAACGCTATCAGCAAACTTTAAACTGTAGATTCTGACGATGCTCTTGTTTATTTGAAGAGCGGAACCGGTCATAATAAAAAATACGAGGTGCGACTTGTGGCTGTCTTCGAAAACTTGGTGATAACCCTTACGCCTAAGCGAGTTCGATTTTATCTCGCTAATCCGGGAAACCTCAAAAAAGAAGAAGACCACCCAGAGAAGGTGTATTGCATGTGCAAAACGTGACAAACGAAGTAACTCTAGAATATTTGTTTAAAACGTAATGCACCTTTAGATGGAATTTATGTTTAGAAAGTTTTACTACTGTAATAACATATGTTCTTTTTTCTCCTTATAAAGTATCTTTCGAAGAAAAAAGTATTTCTCTGTAGAGAATAAAAAAGGAAACAATTTAACACAATAATAGTGGATTTTGAGTCTTCAGTTTTTCTCGGTAGTGACAGGCTGCTACAGTCTTGCACATACACATCAATTGCAAATTATGCATACATGGCAAGCGGCCGTACAGACTAAATGCGCAGTGAAAGGGATAACCTGATTTACTCGGGATGACAATAATTGTAGTTGTAGTCAAGAACGGAGCGCACAAGTGTTCTGTACGAAGTATCTTTTATAGATGAGCTACACTTTCCTGGAATTCGCTCGTTAAAACGAAGTCGATCATTTATCTTCCCTACTGACGATCTTACATGCTCGTCCTATGCCACACCGCTTTGCAACGTTATGCCTACATATTTAATCGACGTAATTGGATCAAGCAGCACACCTCTAATACAGTACTGGACCACCACAGGATTTGTTTTAGTTACTCGTCTGCATTTTTCTGTATTTTTGCAATGTGCCATCCACCACACTAAACAGAAAAATCTCTCCATGTCAGCTTGTACCCTTCCACCGTCACTCAACTTCGGCTCTTTCCCATACACCAAAGTGTCATTAACAAACAGTTGGAGATTGCTGCTCCCCTATCCTCCAGGACGTTTATGTATACAGAGCACAAGAGTGGTCTTATCATGATGCTCTTGGGCACTTCTGATGTTACATCGGCTGCTCCGTTCTATTAATAAGCAAAACCGAATTTCGTGCACTCTTTCCTTGCTAGTAGGAACGTATCTTTTGGCCCTAGAAATACCTATTCGTACCGCCATACTCTTACTAACAGAAAGCACCGTTCTCGTGAAGTATTTTAGATTACCCATGTCCTTAGCCTAGCTCGCTAACGCACAGACGTGTAGTGCCGCACGAGTTGGCAGTAAGTCAGATCGAATCCTGGTGGTGGATGAAACTTTCGTTGCATTTAGCTGGCAATAGGAGGAGAGATGCTGGCGTTAATTCCCTAATCATCAATCTTTGCGTCAGTCTTCTGGATTGCATTCCAAATCTCTCTTAAGTGACACATGAAGTGAGGGCATGTGACACTGTTGATGGCGATCCATTCATCAGATGGAAACGTTAATATCGGCGGCCCCCTTGGTACTACCTGAGCACCGCTTAAATCCTCTCTCTTCTGTCATCAGCATCATATTTGACAATCATAAGACTACACTACACTCATCTAATAGACTCACCTACGGTCTACAAGTACACATACGACACAGCTCTCACATATACGAAAGGAATGAGGCCAATGTGCACTGATGAAGAATACCTTTTCCCACAGGTGGCTGAACCCATCCCGTGGGATATCCCGGCCAACAATTCCGTACCGCGTTTACATTTTCATGTTTAAAATCAACTCACTATAGAAGAAAAAAGCGCGTTAAAAGGGAGGTGAACTTGTCAAACTTTTTACAACTAGTTTGCGTAAGGGTACAATGGCACAAAAATCTGTGAGATTTCAAAATTACGGGTTATTCACAGCTTTCTCAAATTCATTGAACCTGAAGGTTCAAATTCATTTGAACCTTCTGAGTTTAATACTATCACTTGTCATTAGTCCAGAGAAGAGTCAGGATGAAATTATCACAAACACTGGCCAACGATGAAAGTAGTTTTTTAATGAAATCGGCTTAATCTTGTGGTTTTTATTGTAATGAATTCTAATATGATAATAAAAAATATATATCATACACCATTTCTTATAATTAACGTTCCATATTTGAGAAAAGCTTTTCAGCGATTTTAATTGTGCATATTTCACTTACTGTTTCAATTAATAATAAAATGAAGTTGAAATTTCGGTAGCAGGGGTTGCACTCTTTAGTACATTTCGTAACTACACTGGAGAGCCAAAGAAGCTAGTATACCTGCCTTACATCGTGTAGGGCCCACGAGAGCATGCAGATGTGCCACAACACGACGGGCATGGACTTAACTAATGTCTGAAGTAGTGCTGGACGGAACTGACACCATGAATCCTCCAGGGATGTCCATAAATCCGTAAGAGTACGAGGAGGTGGTGATCAGTACGTTGCAAGGCATCCCAGATATGCTCAATAATGTGCATGTCTGGGGAGTTCGGTGACCAGCGGAAGTGTTTAAACTCAGAAGGGTGTTCCTGGAGCCTTTCAGTAGCAATTCTGCACTGTGGTGTGTCGCATTGTCCTACTGTAATTGCCCAAAGCGATCCCCATACGCGTCCATCCGCTCGATACAATTTGAAACAAGACTCGTCCGACCAAGTAACATGTTTCCAACTATCAACAGTCCAGTATCGGTGCTGATGGGCCCAGGTGAGGCGCAATACACGGGTGGGATTTCGGCTCCGAAAGCCCATATGAATGATGTTTCGTGAATGGTTTTGCACGCTGACACTTGTTGATGGCCCAGCATTGAAATCTGCAGCAATTTGCGGAAGGATTGCACTTCTGTCACTCTCAACGATTCTCTTCAGTCGCCGTTGGTCTCGTCCTGGCAGGATCTTTTTCCGGCAGCAACGATGTCGGAGATTTGATGTTTTACCGGATTCCTTATTTTCACGGCACACTCGTGGAATGGTCTTAAGGGAAAATCCCAGCTTCATCGCTACCTCGGAGAAGCTGTCTCCAATCGCTCCTTAACACCACGTTCAAACTCACTTAAATCTTCATAAACTGCCACTGTAGCAGGAGCAGCCGATCTAACAACTGCGCCAGACACTTGTCTTATGCAGGCGTTGCCGACCGCAGCACCGTATTCTGGCTGCTTACATTTCCCTGTATTTGAATACGCATGCCTATACCAGTTATCTTGGCGCTTCAGTGTGAAGATGCAGTTATATGAAAGCGAGACTAATGGAAAAAAGTAAGTTAACTTTTTATTATTTCAAAAGCAATCGTCATAGCTGTTAACACATTTATCCCACAGTGAGACAAGACTGTCAGCGCCTTCATGTGGGCATGATAAATGTTTACACAGTTATGGAGACTACTGTTGAAATAACCAAATCTTAATTTACTTTTTTTCCGCCTGTCTCGTTTTCATCAGACAACAACTTTTGGCTTATTCTTTTGCACACCATTCTTGAGACCCTGTAAAAACTATATTACAACCCCTAAACACTAGGTTGACACCAATAAAAAAGTTTTTGAAAGCATCACTCAAAGGCGGAGTATGTTTCAAGTCTTTCTGCAGGAAGTTTTCATATGTAACTGAAGCGAAAATAAAGAGAGATGTTTTCGTTGAATGTGACTTCCGAAAAGTGATATTCGATTCCAATTCTGAATTAAATATGACTGTGAGTTAATATTGAGTATTGTTGAGGGAGGTTGTTGCTATGTTCTTTCTCAACGTCCGTGACTTGTTTTATATTTTTGTCGTAGCCAAATGCAGTAAATGTTCAAGAATCTACTTTCTTTGAACAGTCCTCTTGATTTTTCCCTGAATTTAAGGGTGATAACAATGAGATACAAGGAACGTTGTTTCACAAATACATTAAAGTGACAGAAACGGAGTCAGTGTCGATGAAATACCGATGTGGTGAGAGGCTACTCTTGGTCATCTCAACGAGACATACAACAAACAATCCGTCGGCGAACAAGCTGTATTAAGTATTTAAGGAGAGGAGAGGAATGGAGTACAAGCCGACAGACCCACAATCCTTGTGTAAAGAAGTGTTTTCATATTCATATTCAGTAAAACCTTTGTTACTATTGAAAAATTAAATTACTTTTCATTCCAGTTATAAGTATTTTGTTAAATTTCTGTTTTGTATAGAAGTCAACTTGTGATAAATCTGTACTTTGTAGAAAAAAATATCAGACATTGGATTACATACTCAAAAAATATCGAGATTACGCAATTACTGAGAAAAAGATAGTAAAAACATTGTTGGCCTTCTTCAAAACTTAATTGCAAACGTTTTGTCATGCCTTCATGGACAACGTCGTGAAGTATTAACTGAAACTACAGACAAACAATAACCGTTTTACAAATCTGCTGCGCTTACCCCTAGACACATTTTAACACATATCTCAGTTTTGTAGTATTTCTACATCTCTATAAGATATTTGGGAACTCCTCTACGATCCCTCACAGTTTGCTTGGAGAAAATGTAGCAGAAGAGAAGGACTCAGGAAAGTCGTGTGAGAAACCTAAAAAAACAGAAAAAACTATTGGTGTTTAAACAGCAAGTGTAGCTATGAAATTCTTAAATCGGTAGTAAACAGCAAACAAAGTGAAAGATTACACGCGAACCATGGATGACGTTGACGAATGAGAAATAATGCAGCACAGAAGGAGCATGAGATTGATGTCAAAAAGTAGAGACATGTTGCCATGATCGGCTCCTAACACCCAGTGACAAGTTTTATGTAACACAGTTTTGTAACTGTCGGGGACGTATGTATTATAATAGCTTCGCAAAACACATGAAAAAATCTGCGAGAGGAAGTATGAAAATATTGCGTGTTGAGTTTGGCATCTTACTTCTGTGAACTGTTGATAAGGATGGCTTGCTTCACAAAGTTCTGTGTGTGGCTGAAGAGGTATTGGGCTTCACTAGTCGCGTTTCGAAAAGATGACTGGATCACTTTTAAGAAAATAATAATAATTTTCTACAGAAGTAATTATACATTTAAGGTCAAGACTGGAATTAAAACAGACCAAGGTAGCTGCATCTAATTTGTTGAACTAGAAAAAGTTTTTAAAGCAATGAGAAGCATCAGCTTCCGACGTTTTAGAACAAAAATGTTCCGTGGGGCAAAGTGAGGCGTAATAATATTGATAAAAGTAAAGCAGATATATTAAATGCTCACGGTTACAAAAGATCAGTTCCTTTGGAATTGGAGTAAGACAGTTCCAGTTACTCACCTGTGCCGTTTACACTGTGAGCAGAGATTTAAATAAAAACTCCTGGGGCAAATAAAAGCGCAAAGGAAATGGATACCAGTACAAAGATTCTCACATGTTATGCGTGGAATGGAACGGGTAGGCTACACAGAACTGAATTTCGGATAAGATGGACCGAAAAATTTCAAAAGTGTGGAAAAATATCAGAGACGAAAATAAGAAGCAAGCAAGAGCCAAAACTTGAGAGGGTAAGGAGCAAAATGTGAAATGATTCCGCACACGAAAAATCATTCTGCTAGTTGTGTGTTTCACGTTTCGGCTCTCTTCTTTTATGCGGCCTTTGGTAGCGTGCAGTGTTTGTGAATAAGATAAATGTGTCGTACATTTGATGCCATCGTTCGCAGTACACGCTATCTAAATACTAGTGCTTCCTTAGCATTAAAAGCTGCAGCTTTCATAGCAAGACGAAAAGGGAGTATCTCAGTTGTTATACTTAACTTCCGTAAATTTTAAAATATTCCCTTCGAATCGAACGTTCAAAGAAGTATCGTGCTTGCAATCGGTTGTTATTAGCTACACCCACGATATTTCAATCGTGCAGCTGCCAGTTATCCTCAGGTGAGCGATCGAAGTCTTCGATCGATCATCTGAAGATGACTGGTCTGTGTCCGGTGAAAATATCACGGAGCGTTTTTAACAACGTGCTGTGTCGTCCGAACAAGACACAGCCAGGGCAAAAGAATGCGGCGGCGCGGTTTCGTACGTCCGTTACCTGTACCTACCTGTGAACTCGTTGCAGGAGATCGCCGGTAGGAAAGCCGAGCAGAAACCTACCGTACTACAACTCGCACTGGGCCACATACGACGTAACTATTCTAAGAATCGGGAAAAGGTGTTAATTTTGAATGAAAGGTGGAAATACTGGCAAAACTTCGGTATATTCCGAACCTTGAGGTGTACAGTTTCACTGCCAACCCGCGCTAATCTTAACACAGTCATGCACAAACCGTTTCATTCACCTCAGCAAGCTTAAGATAACTTTTTTCCCGAAATCTGAACAGCTACTAAACACAGATTGTTCTTAAATGAAAACGCTCGCCATACTATTAAGTTTATCGGTGTCTAATACAATCAAGTTTTTAGTCATCGATCTGTTCAATATGCCACGTGGAATTACTGTCTTTTCTCATATACAAAATGACTTAAAAACTCTGCACTTTCTAAAACAACACACCGGAGTAAATATGTATTCACTTTAAAACACTTTTGAAACATACAGCACAACTAAAACCAGCAAACTATAACTTTCTTCGGAGTTCATACTACAGACGACCGTAGCATTGAAAGGCTGGGCTCCGACCCCCTTAGACTGCTGTAAGCATTCTATATCTCCAAGAGAAAAGACGCCCTAAGAATACTCCGTTCTGATTGGTCAGTTTTCTTTAAGGCCAATAAAAAAACACTATTGTCCCGCGTTTGTCCACGCTTTTCATGACTAATCAATCAACAAATAACACATTTTCGAACTGTACTTTTTCCCGAAATAAATATTTATCATTCTGATATTTTGTTTATAGTTTACATTATTAACTATTTTCATTTACACTCGAATTAGCTCTCCTTTTCCCATAAACTTACTTAACATATACAAAATTCCCCGTCGTCTGCATTCACACTATCTTAAAACTTTTTCACACTAGTCCGTACAGCGTTCATAAATAGAACAACGATCTACATATTTACGTTAGATCACATTCACGCATCATTCACAGTACTAAAAGCATATACAAAACTGTACAAACGTAAATAAACTAAAAAATCAATAAAAAAACAAACGTAACAATTCACAAAAACAATCTCTTGACCTGTTTCTTGAACGTCTCTGTGCACTACTGGACTTGGTGATCAAAATTCTTAACTACATTATAGTCCTTTCTGTTTAGTCCTGTCCGCTACTGTCCTCTAGCAGATGAAAATTAGAACTAAGTGCTCAACTGAACCCGCTTCAGACCATCTGTCACTGTGCACGTATGAATCATTCTCCTGACACACAGACTCTAGACGGGAGCGATATAAGGCGCCATACCTCAAGCACCACAGGCGTAAAGACGCGAGCTGGTGCCAGAGCCATAGGGACTCGTCTCTTTCCGCGAGTTCCACCAGCGCCACGGGCGGCGCTGAGGATGAAGATATCGACTTCGCCTTTGCCAATTGATGGTCGAGTACGATCCGCTAATGACAGGACGACAGCGGACAGAAGCCTAGTCGGAAGACAGAAGACTAGCTGTCGGGCACTTGGTTATAGATCATCGTCCAGGGCTGACTTAGACAGGGAACGTCGTTTCGTTTAGTGAACTTGTAACGCCGGAAATGCATATCCTCCTATTTCCATCTATTGTACCATAAATTTTTTCCTTATTTTGTTACCTGAATATATGACATTTCTGTGCCTTTATTTATTGTAATTGTTTTACTATTTGCATATATATTTATGCATTTATGTCGATGTATAATTTGTTTGTTTTGTAAGTATTATTTGTATTTTTATGTTGGGTCTTGCCTAGGGAAAACTATGCTATCGAACCATTACATCGATAGGTCGTGTGGAGAACCAAAGTGTTTACGATCTTTGAGAGTGTTAACTCTGCCGCGCGGAGCGCAAGCAGAAGGGGGGTTTGGCTGGAGTAGGGCAGTGGAGCAGGTGTGTTGTGTGACGCTCCCGCGAATTGCCACACTTTCGGGATTTGGCAGCATGTAATTGCGCTCGACTTGCTATGATAGTTTCTGACACGGTGTCGCGGATGGAAAGCATTAGCTGGCGCACACCAAGAGCCCGTTTCGCCTGTTGACGGTGTCGAGAAGGAGGCGCGCCAACATCCAGATTCTGCAACAGCGACGGCCGACAATGAGTGACTGTCACCACCTCCTCGATCGACGGCTTCATACATTCAATCAACCAACAAGGAAGACTGGAAGCACGTAAAGATTTAGAACTGTATGGCAGACCTTAGCTTTTAAAATTGTTGCATCACAAAAAATACAGCAACTTAGCATGAACCTTTGTTGCTCATTGTCCCAATTGCATTACCAAGCAGGTTCCCTTCCTTTTCTGGAATGAACCAGAGTGTCGTTGAAATTCAAACGCCAGCATTTAAGTTCAAATGGTTCAAATGGCTCTGAGCACTATGGGACTCAACTGCTGAGGTCATTAGTCCCCTAGAACTTAGAACTAGTTAAACCTAACCTAAGGACATCACAAACATCCATGCCCGAGGCAGGATTCGAACCTGCGACCATAGCGGTCTGGCGGTTCCAGACTGCAGCACCTTTAACCGCACGACCACTTCGGCCGGCCAGCATTTAAGTAATATAATTCGATTTCACTGCTTTAATTTCAAAGTTCAGTTAAAGTATTCGTAGCTGGCTACAATATTTAGATTACACAAGCACAAATTAAGAGTGCGAGTTTTGTTACCATATTTTAGCTTACCTGTGACTGCAGCTCAGCTTGGTACGTACTAAATTTTACTATTGTTAATTGTTCAGAATCATTTAATTCAAGTTCACAGTTAAATCTCTTATTTCTAAATTGCGTAGATTCAAGTAGCTTTTGAAATTATTGTTGAGGTAGCCCAAGACTAACCTTATTTTACTGAATTTCGATGTGCTTCAGAAACAAAGCTCACTATTAATTTCAGTCACTAAATTAACTTTCAATTTTCCAGTTTTATTAATTCTTTCGCTAAATTAAGTCAGAGTGTAGCGAAATTTATTACTTCTGACAGACTTTCAGTTTTCACACTACACGTGTCAACCTTCAGTTGCCGCGCTTCTAGTGCTAATTATATGTGTAATAACCTTTCATTTTCAGTTACTATAGTAATTGTCCATAGGACTGGCGACCGTAATTTCCCAAATCTCAAATATCTAATTACCGCTAGTTAATTGTTAACGTAACGGCCTCACATTTACTTTCTTTATTAACTTTACCCCTTTTCAAAATTAATTTCCACCAGTTTCATTTGCATTTTTGCTTTCATTTAGATGTAACCCTTTCCTCCCTCTTTACCGACAGATTAACTTCGGTGACGATTGCTTTTCCCAAATTTCCATTAGGTACACGCGGTTTAATTTTTCACTGTCATTAAGGTCGATAACTGAGGAGGAGGTTACAAACTCCTAGAAGTGAAAAGACAGTTGTAAATTGCATTTGCTATGTACTGTGAAGTTTACGTACGGTTAATTCCACTTAGGCATTGAGGGCCTTTTTTGTGTTATCTTACAAGCAGTGTTGCAGACTTCACTGTTCAACAAGTCACAAAGATAAGTAAACGTTTTAGCTCATTTGTGTGACTTTATTAATAATTTGTTGGAGTGTTGCAGATCCTTCTTTTTCCTATTCTGTTATCTGACTCTGGGGCATAGCTGTGTAATAGTGACAGGGAGAAATTTTCTTACTGGTGTACTGCATCAGAAGCCGTTTCACGATCTCACACACTCGGGCTGCTGTAATGACAGTGGCATCTCGGCCTCCACATCAGTAGCGACGAGGCCTTTACAAAACTGTCAACGAGGGCTTACAAAACAACGACCGGCTGGAAGAACGAAATTTTTTTGGACTCCTCGAATGTTGTTCGTTCAGTTCGGTTGCTCATATAAGTTGTACTCTTTGACTTTACTTACTTTCAGTAGGTTTCGGATACGGATAGCCCACCCTCAGACACTTTCTGGAAGCCACCAATAATCGAACTTGTAAGCATAGCTACACTAAGTCCTCGAGCCTGCTTGGATCACTAGCCAACAAACCGACTAGCACGTGAAGTGTTACTGTGCTCGACATATGGGCAAACGAACGAACAGAAGTCATCTGCATGTGTTGTCGATTAGACACTTCATTCTTTATCTAGAAGTACCGAACACAATTCGGTCCTTTCTTTAAAGATTCAATTTGATACAATTTTCCGAAGAAAATTAGAATTAAGTTACAGTCTGTTAAGTGTGTTCAGCATTACACGCATATGGTAAAAGTTATTACCTTAATTCTTTCACAACCCAACAGAGGGAACCTTTGTGCTTCATGCAATATCCACGAATCATTAGTGTACTTAGAATTTTCGACTTAAATACACAAGAGACATGAGTGCAAATTATGCGAGGCGTTTATCAAAGAGGTTTGACGCCGGCAGCCAAACGTTGATTCATCAACAAAAATGAAGATTGGATACTCCAGGAGGACAATAATCCGAAGCACAGCCCCAGGTTTTTGCAGGGACTGGAAAAAGGAACAAAGTGTGCAGGTGCAGGATTGGTCCTCAGTGTCACCTGACGGTTATCGCATTCAAAAAGTACGGTCTTTTATCAAAAAGAAATTGCGAGGGAAAAAAAGCTTCACTTTGGAACGGCTGTCAACGCAAATTCGACGCACTTGGAGGTCTCTTCCACGCGAATAAGCGGGAAACTTGGTATCAAGCCTGTCTCGGAGATGACAAGCAATTACTGACGCTGCGGGTGACTGGACGTATTATGAACTGTAGTTGCATTTTTCTTTTGTTCATATATGATGTATGTATACGTGTCAGTTTGTTGTCAAATATTTTTTTCTGGTTATTAAACCACGACGATCTTACTTAACAGATTGTACAGTAAATTCCACGACAAACTTTTGTATAGTCTATGTTTCAGAAATTTTGCTATTTACTCCTGCAGTTATTTCAGGTCAGTAGGCAGATCTAGAGCACGATAAAGTTACAGTCAGCTGTTAATTGAACGCTGGTACATCCTGATACTAACTTCAGTGCTTAAAACAGCTACCAGCCCAGATGCCTGTGCCACATACATCTCAAAAAAATGGTTCAAATGGCTCTGAGCACTATGGGACTTAACTCCTGAGGTCATCAGACCCCTAGAACTTAGAATTACTTAAACCTAACTAACCTAAGGACATCACACACATCCATGCCCGAGGCAGGATTCGAACCTGCGGTCGCGCGGTTCCAGACTGTAGCGCTTAGAACCGCTCGGCCACTCCGACCGGCCATATATATCTCAGATTGTAAGAATAATTGTGCCATTACAGTAACTAAAATATTTGTCGAATATACGCAGCTAGCTCAGATGAAACGGTTAGGCTGAATCATCTCTAACGACATTGCTTTTACAAGAACTTGAGTTCAAATACGGAAGACAACACTTAAAAAGAACTTCACCGCTGCCCATAAATAAACTTTTGTTCTAGTGGCTGTTTTTCTGTCTTCATCCACCTGTTTCATCCGCGAGCTGCTTGAGGGCAATGTTCCTTAATAGGCTGATATTTTCCTTCGACAACTGTACCACTGTAAAGAGAACGTGATTCCTTTCCTCCCCGCTTTGGCCCTTTCGCGTAAGCTATAATTATCGCTAGTGTACATTATACCTGAAATTAATAAATCAAATATTAATATTTTCCCGGGCCTCCCCCCGGCCCACTTATCGCTTAATTGAAAGGTTTTTGGTTTATTGTTTGTTTGTTGTAGGCGCATATCGCGCGCTGATCGGCCCGCCCCGCTAAGTGAATAGCGGGCGGCCCCCTACCGAGATTTGTGGCTCCGCCTCGCGGGCGGCCCGGGCCGGCTTCCCTCCAGCTGCGGCCATTAGCTCTCCGTGTGAATATTGGCGAGGGAAACCCTCCCGAGAGGAGCTGAGTCGCTCTCTACTGGAGGAAGTAAATAAACATTATACACACTGCCAGCCATTAAAACTGGATCGCGAGGAAGGATAGCAAACAACGAAGTTTTTTACAATCCTGCAGGAAAAATACATGATTAAATTTGTAGGTAGAGGACGCGAAATTTAGTACATAGAGCAGCAACCTTTGGCAGCAACAGTTCTTCTAACCGCGCTGGGGACCAGTCGAACACCCTCTGGATAGAATACATTGCCTGGGTAAAAAAAGAGGCACCCACAAGGCAAGGAGAAACTGAAATCAAACTTCACGGGCTGAAAGTCTATGCTGTTACTTCATAGACTATTTATAAAGTGCTTTGGATTACAAACAGTCTCGACCGCAAAAACATTTATATCGTTGCTTAACAGCTTTGTTCAGTATTTCACCATCGTTAGACCCTCATACAATGGTGATAGGCAATGTCTGGTATGAGGATCTGAGGCTGGTCAAATACAGCCCGAAACCGATAACCGTGGAAATAAATGTTTTTGTGGTCGAGACAGTTCGTAATCTATTTTGAAGTACTTTTAGCCAGACCGATGTCTCTCCACGAGACATGTTCTCAAAAATTACAAATTTACAAACTACTTGTGCGCTACTAGCCCACTGACAAGTATGAAGTTAAACTCCCTCTGGTCTGAATCCACACGCTGATTCGGCCGCGAAGGGTGTCATAAAGTCGTTGTAGCCCCCTCTGACGCAAGCTGCCTGTAGCCGATGTAAATCTTCTTGATATCTTGGATATTGGCACCGGGATAGAGGTGTCATCCGAACTGGTCCCATGTATGACCTGACGGGAACAGATCAGGGGATCTTGCTGGCCAGTACCTCAACATCGCGCATGCAGTTCGTAGAGTATGTGTGTGTGTATTCCTAAGGGACCAAACTGCGGAGGTTATCAGTCCCTAGACGTACACGCAACTTAAACTAACTACTTAAACTAACTTATGCTAAGAGCAAAACACACACCCATGCACGAGGGAGGACTCTAAACTCCGACGGGAGGGGCCGCGCAGTCCGTCCACGGTACCCCAGACCGCGCGGCCACTCCACGTGGCACATTTCGTAGAGACACTGCCATGTATGGACGAGGATTGTCCTATTAAAGAATGTTACACCACCATTCTATTACGTAAGAGGTGTGTACAGTTAAGCCGTCAGAATTCTCTTAGTCACTACCTCTTGCCTTCCCACTCCGTGACGCCAGTAGTGACTCCAATGTGCCTCTTCAAAACATTACAAAAATGGGACATCTCCCCAGGTTTCTGCCGTACTCAAGCATGATGTCATCCTCGGTGGTGCAGGAACGCGATTCATCGCTGAATACAGTGCGACACCAAACATCAGCAGTCCATTCTTCTCGGTCACATCACCACTCCAAAAGCAGACATTTACGTTGTAGTGCTAACAGTAGACTGCGTTGCGTTAGTCCAGCTGCTGCTAGTCTCCAGCCAATAGTGCGGGATGGGATAAAATGTGACAGGTAGTACATTACTTGATTCTCGAATGGCAGGTGCAAATGTGAAGGGTAACAATGTGCTTTGTGCACATTACTGTGATATTCCTTTGTGGTTATCAGACGTGGTCGACCAGAACTTTGATGGTGAGTACCCCAGCCGAAACGTTCCAGTGCAATCCAACATCTGGTCACTAACATATTTGAACGTCCCACAGATTTGGATATTGCACGACTGGACAAGCTGGGCAAATGGAGACCACAAGGAGGCCCCTTTCAAACTTAGTCATATGCTCATAATGATGTCTCACACGAGTAAGCCACAGCTCCAGTCCGTCACATTGACCATTCAACATTCAAAATCTGACGGTGTTCGCGCGTCTTATATACCCTACAAGGCCTGGTAACAACAATAAGAAAGAACAACATTAATGCACCGTTGTAGCCCCTCTAATTGTCACAGAGAATTGTTACACTGACATCCCACCACGTGTTGTAAGTGCTTCACCTTTTCTGTCAGGCAGTGTAGGTCAACACAGCAAGGAAACATGCCGTATTGCGTTATCTTACTTTGTTTTTGTCAAGAAGACCACAACGGTAGGGAAAAGCCATCGGCTTTAACCCATCAGAAACGTAAAGCCTTCTTTCCACTTTACCTGCTATGCGAACCAGATATGGTAGTGTTGTGTACCAATTGACACTCCATAGCAGATGCTGGACCCGTACAATAAGAACGAATACAGTCTTGCAGCTTTCGTTCTTCTCGGGACATACACACACAGATACTTCATTGGCGATGCCTAATGCACAACTGTGGCGTACCAAACGGCCATGTGGCGAACTCCTGTGTCCAACATTGTCACTGAGAGCATCACTGTCGGCGCGCCTCTCTCTGCTGTCGCATCAAGGAAAGCTTCAACAATAGTCGTCTAGCTGACAGTAGTGGTCCAGAGGCCGTCTATTGTCTGTGTGTATACTTAATGCAAACAAACCCATTTCCCCAGAGGCCGTTCACTGTCTTTCTGTATGCTTAATGTAAACAAACCCATTTCCCAACTCAAAATAATTGGTGTTGCTGCATGCACATGAACAAGAGAGCAAACCATATGTAATTCCTCTCAGGCGCTAGTCGACTACTGTCGTTTAGAATCTTCGTAGGGTTCAGTATAGTCTTCCTGAAATCAGAGTTCCATATCCACATGACAGTCGTAGGAAACCGACCTTCGCGATCAGCAACGTCTCCGAACGATAAACTGCAGTCTACATAGGCACGGTTGTGTTAAGAGTCGAATTGCGACGCACGCTGATAGGCGTTCCTCTTTCTTAAACGAGACATAATACGAT
The DNA here is from genome assembly GCF_021461385.2 of Schistocerca piceifrons. NCBI lineage: Eukaryota > Metazoa > Arthropoda > Insecta > Orthoptera > Acrididae > Schistocerca > Schistocerca piceifrons. The sequence continues at coordinate 464,289,228 of NC_060140.1, read as the reverse complement.
CCTCTCAGAAACAACCAGCATCAAATGCTGTTTGCGTATGGAAAACCAGCTGTGTAGACTTCCCACATTCACGGAATGTCGATGACGTTACTCCTACATACTACGTGACTAGGCTGAAATGCTGATCGTTTGCATATCCAAGTATGCAAATGAGACCAAGGCGTAAGAAAGAGAGATTCACAATATTGGCTCTCAAAGAGGTAGTACGATAAGATAAACGATACATTGGGCACAAGAACCACATCAAATGAGGAAATAAAGGCTTGCATTGACAGAGAACGGCTAGAAGTCTGGGAAGCGACTTACTGAAAATACGACGACGCAAAACAGACACTTGTGAATGCGGAGCAATCGACAACCCAGACGACATCTTCTGGGGATGTGCCATTAGACAAGATGTCACAGACAGTGACAGGACGTCTTTAGTAATACGACAATTTAGAACATAATAAGAAATGATTAATTGTGGCATGGTCTGAGCTCGTTGACAGCCAAAATGTCAGCTTATGAAATGCAAGCGTACGCTGCTGAGAGACAAGCAAGAGGTGGTCATGTATCACGAGCTGCACCACGGCAGAATATCCGCCTGCAAGAACCTTCAGGAAGCAGTGAGGATACGAGCCTCGGGTGTAGTGCTATGTGCGTGTAGTATGGTACCGTAGTTCGGAATTTAAAAACTACAAAATTTACGATCGAGCAATGCAGCCTACTGTGGCAGACCAGCAGCATGTTCATTCTGGATTCCATATGAGCAAATGGAATTTGTAGATTTTTAAATTATTTTTTTATATTTTCGTGTAGATAGTTTGTGTAATTCGATCTCTTAAAGAGCGTAATGCTTAGTTATACTAACATATTAGTAATTATGTTACAACCTTATGTGTTTATATTCATCGCAATACATGTGCAACATTTGTTCTGTTCATATATCTAGACAAGAGACTGAAGGAAAATAGCAAATAAATAAATCCAGGGGTGTCAAAGAGACACATGTTGCATGCCGTCTTCAAGGCGCTGCAGTTTTAACTGTCAGCAGAGTATTTTCATTCATAATCGAATGAAATTTGAATACCTTACTATGCATGGCTCATTCCTCGGAGATTCGTTTTCACTGGCATAGGACACAGAGGCAATCTGGTTACATTAGTTGAAAAGGAACTTCCATAAATAACTGTTTAATTATACTAATTGGACCCCATCGCCAAAAGTAAATTGTAATTACGAATGTATAAAAAACTAGTGAGTGCTACAGAAAAGATGTAGTGGCTACTAAATTTTAACAGCTATCTCAGCTGAAAGTGTTGTCTGACCATTTTCAGCAACTTATCAACAGAATGAGTGACACAGTAATTACGACACTTACACGTAATCATCAGAAGCAGTATGGAAGCCTACAACTAGATATCTCTATTTAGCGTCTCACGGCTTCTTCATCAGGTATAAGGTAGATTCTCACCTCGATTCCTTGCAGTTGCTGCGTATACTGTGGTGGTAATGACATGTAATTTTTCTTCCTTTCTCCATATTTAAGACTTTAATAATCTTTATAGAGAGGAAACCATATTAGAATATGTTTGCTTAATTGACAAGTTACGATATTAGAGTTAGACTATGACAGGCAACTCTACTGATTTTACAAAGTCGCAGTGTCTAGTGGCTGTTGGTGGTATCACCGTATCTAGTTGTACTTTGATGTGTTCACTAAGTACATGGGGCGGCATAATTTGGTATCTGTTTAAATCATTCGTTGTCATGTATGACTCACCGTGGGAAATGTAATTGTGTTTAAGAAAGCTCCTGGGATAAGGAGCTTAAAGATTGACTTCCTTAAAAAAATTAGGAAATGTTGTCCATGAATGAATCAAAAATGTGCAAAAAGATTTATGCTGACTACTTCAAAAGTTTTTTCCAAAATAATTGTATAAAATCGCTTATGTAGCAGGCTGACTGAGGAAAATGGACCCTTAACTCCCTTGAGCATTTCTTTTATACTTTCGACTCAGCACAGATAAAATTCCGGTGTGCTGAAAGACTTGAAGGTTAAAATTGACGTAATTTAGAGGTATGAGTGTAAGACGTTTCATCAAACCTGATGAGACAGAAGTAGGAAAGGGAGCGGGGATGAACTGAGATTTCACTCTGAGGTCCAGACTGCTGCAAGGGATACGGCCGTCACTGCACTATCCGCTGTAATATATTTCTTAAAAAGTGAGGAGACAAGAAAGGCGAGTTGAATTTTTACAAGTTTCAAATTTATGCCGAGAAGAATATTTTTATCCCTTTAGAAAGGAGTAAAAGGTGCTCCATCAGGCACACGGTCATAAGCGTGGTCGGGTCACTGAGGTAGTGTGAGCCGGGCGGCGTGGGCGGCGCGGCCCGTGGGGCAGGTGGAGGCGGTGGGTGAGTAATGTTGTGAGGACGGCGAGGGGCGTGTCCCGGGAAATTAAAACAGTGTTTGCCGGGCGCGCTGTCGGCGGCCGCCCAGCGCTGCCCAGATGGAGCAGATTGGACGCGTGGCGGACCCCACAGTCACGTTTCTGCGCCGGCGCCCGCCGATGCATCTTACGAGCCCAGGCACCGTCTCGGGGGCGGCAGGCCTCTCGGGCTTCACTGACCCGGAATCTCATCTGGGCTGCTTCAACTATTAACTGATTGAGACTGAAACTCAACTGATTCCAGGTACATGCACGTGCCTACACAACTATCTACCTCCCCCCACCTCCCTCCCCCTCCCCCACAAGAACATAGACAGTGTGCTGCAGTGTTTGATTGTGACACTGTCAGTCGGAAGAAACCTGCTTACGTGCACCTAGTAAATACAGCAAAACATGGATGGCTGTAAAGGTCATAAAATGAATACCACTGAATATACTTAGCACGAATATGCAATCATGTTTGGAACACACAAATAAAACGTTCGGTATGTACATTACTAGCGAATCCGACAATGCTTCGAAATTGGTAAATAATATACAGGATGCTAATTTTAAGCTGAGAAGGCAGAATAACTCGAAAAATGAGCTTCACACAAAAAAATGTGTAGAATCCAAAGTTGACTATTTTCCAGGGGGACATCTGCAGGTACTAAAATTAGCCCGCCAACCCAGGCGGTGGGGCGGTAGACAACTTTAAAATTTCAAATGGGAACCCCCATCTTTTATTGCACAATCACATTCTACATAAAAAAACTACGTACATTTCGTTTTAAACATTTGTTTTGATTCTTGGTAGTTGGCACTGTAATTCAAGAAAATCCATCTACTCATTTTTGCGCGGAAGATACTTATTTACTTCGTAAATTTTAATTCGCTAAAACTAAAACTCTCCTTCTCTCCCCATAGGGTGAGGATTGAGAGAGAGGATTTAGAGTTTTACAAATGTTGACCCAAATATTAATTTTTTCCGCAGATTTGGATAAGTTTTTGTTTGTTTCGTGGTCATGAGGCCACACAACTTTCAATTATCAAACAAATCATCTGACTACCTAACTAACTAACCAAACATCCTACTTACTAACGAGTGAACTCATTACCTAAAAAACTAACCGCCTCACGAACCTAATGAGAAGATGGATTTTCTTGAATTGCAGCTCCAACTTCCAAGAATTAAAACAAATGTTCAAGACAAAATGTACATAGTTTTTTACGTAGAATCTGATTCTGAAATGAAAAATGGGAGTTCCCATTTGAAATTTTAAAGTTGCCTCCCGCCCCACCCCCAGGGGGCTGGGGTGGCGGGCTTCTTTTAGCAATAGCAGATGTCCCCCTCGAAAATAATCAACTTTGGATTCTACACATTTTTTCGTGCGAAGCTAATTTTCGAGTTATTCTGGCTTGTCAACTTAAAATTTACACCCTGTATATGGAAAATGGATGTACCTCATAATCTCCTTCTGCCCCCTCTCTCTGTTCATCTCCTCCGCCTCGTCAAGTTTCGCTGTTCATCGCCTCCTCCGCCCTCTCTCTATCTCCTCCTGCCCCCATCTCTCTCCTTCTCACATCTTTATTTGGCCATTTCCTCGTTTCCCCCCCCCACTCTATCCCCACTCCCCCTCCCCCTCCCCCCGCTGTCCATCTCCTCTTCTCTCCTCCCTCCGACCTTGGACCTCGTTTATTGTTATAACAAATTCGTGTTCCGTAGGACTATTCTATTCATAAGCCGACAAGCCACATACACAACGTTCTTTTCTGTGAAAACTGACTGGGAGGAAAAAACAAAACTATCCACTGTCACACAATAATAATAAGAAGAATATACATGGAAGAAACAATTTGACTGACTGCAAAAAAGAGGACAAAATCACGTATTTGCGCAGGAGAGCACTGGGCAAAATTTTATTTCTCTGAGTCGATTTTAACAGAAAACCTGTATAATGTTGCTTAAAAATATGTAACCTATGCCCATACGAATGTCTATTAGAGAATCGTATAAAAGTTGAAAGTAAATCGTTCAAGAACATTTCGAGAATTTTGCAACGAAGTAACCCCGTATATATATGTTATAAAGGTATGTAGCTCATGTCCGTCCGAATGTTCATTAGAGTATTGTGTAAAAATTTGAAGCAAATTGGTCAACAACATTTCGAGATTTTTGGGAACAATGTCTTCCATATACATGTTCACGTATCGTATATATTTAAAAATGTGTAGCCTATGTCCACCCGAACGTTTATTAGAGTATCGTGTAAAACTTTGAAGTAGACTGGCCACGAACACTTCGAGAATTTTTGTAACAACCCTAAACTACAAATTATTTTTGTGAAATAGGAAAGATAAACATAAATAATATTATTGTGTTGTGCCGCAGTACATTATTACAATTTGTGTAGTGTATTTCTACCTTTAAAATATGAGCAGAAACTAATTTCGATTATAGGCTGTAGAAATATTTGATTTCTTTGCATATCTACTAGAAATTTGAGATAAATAAATAAAGGGGTAACGTCGGATAGTCAACTAGCATACGTACAAACGTGACATTTATTGTAAGAGTGACAACTATCGTTCATCTGCATTAAACTTTTTATCATATTTTAATCGAATTAATTTTTCAGATTTAAGGTTTCCTCGATAGTGATGGAAAAATGGGCTGTTGTCCTTCAAAAGAAAGAAATGATGTTAATGATAAATTAGCTACAGACGTAAAAATTATTTATTTCTAAAAAGGAAAGCACTACCCACTTTCAGGACATACAGAATGTTTGGAAATTCCCGTTACAAACTTGTGCAACTTATAAACGACTGTGATTGCATAATTTTTTGAATAGGAACCCATGTCCGGAAAAGTATCGTATGAGGGTTTCAGTTCAGATGTTTAACTGGTCCACTTCTCCCCGACGAAGATAATTAGGCGTGACGCAGTATAAGTATTAGATAACAATTCGAAAGGAAGCAGAGTGAAACATCCATTTATCAGTTAAGCCCAGTTGCTTGTACGAGAAATTTAACATAGAGTGTTTACATTATTCCTAAAGAAAGAGGAACCCAGCATACCGTAAGAACAGAAGATAATGAGTAAGCTTTAACTCAAACAAATGTGCGTAAGAGATAACTGTATGTTTCGTTATGTTTCCTCCGATTTGTTACCTAATAATTGTACTGTGTCACGCCTAATTAACTTCTTCAAGCAGAAGTGGACCAGTTAAACACCTAATTGAATTCCTCAAGCAGAAGTGAACGTGTTAAAATATGAACTGAAACTGTCGTAGAACGAAAATGGTACTTTTCCGGACATGGGTTTCTATTCGAAATAGAATGTCTCCACTCTCGTCTACGAGTTGTTGAAGTGTGTAACGGGAATTTCTGAACACCCTGTATGTGCTATTTCCAGATTCATATTATATTATGAGTCCACAATGAAGGCTTAACTAAGGTGAAAACATTATAATATTTTAAAGTACTGCATCCCTGGGACATGGCTTGGGGAGAAGCACAGAGTATGTAAGCAGCCTGTTTGTATGTTGACTGCGCTATAGACTGTGTTAATATCGATTACGGTGCTCTGCGCCCTCAGCAAGAGATTCTGTCGTTGGACGGACTAGCAGTTATCGAGTGGATAGGGAAGCGTGTGGACATGAAATTCTTAGTGGAGACCATGTTTTGGTAGGACATGCATTGTTAAGTAAGATGAAATGATATTTTTAAAAGAAAATACGCAAGGAAATGTATGATGATGGATGTTTGGTTGATAATGTTTGGGCAGCGGAATTATTGACAACTATATAATTTTTTGAACTGGATGTCACATGAATAAGGTAAAATTTTCTAAATACATTGTTTGCTCTTCAAAATTTTTCTTTCGTTAACCATATGCCTCCTAGTAGTTACAGTCGGTAGTAGTTACATTCTTTTTATTTAGCTAGCTGTAGTTGCTACTTGCTGCAATTGCTGTGGTTCGTGTTATGAAGATTTTCTTTGAGATAAGTGACTTATGAAAAACAATGGGGTTTACATTGTTGGGATTCGTGACTGAAATGAGTTTAGGTAATTAAGAGAGTAGGAGGTAGCTTTGTATTATTGTTAGGATTTCTTGCAATTCAGGGCCATTCTTTTGTGTTAAATATTGGAAGTCATGTTGTCAATGTGAGGCAGTCAGATCGCGTTGGGCTTTTATATTGTGGGTAATAAATGAATAGGTTAAGTCTGAGTTGTCTTTGTCATGGAGAATTCTGTAGGTCAGTGTTTAATACAAAAATTATTAAAGAGGTAGTTTCAAACTGCAGTTCACCTTAGGATGTTCGTACAGAATGAAAGCGCTGGTGGCTTAATGAATGCACCTAGCTTACAGCCGCGGTGGTTTTCTTAACTTTCAACTGGTAAAGTACGTACCATTCTACAGTAAATATGGCATATGAATTTCCAGTGCAGTGCAGACTTTTATTTCTGAATGCATACAGCAATGAATATGCACAGTAATGTTTGTATCTAGCTTGTTTGTGTAACTTTTGAATATGTACTGTAGTGTTCTTTAAAGCTATTGTTCATTGCTGTGATGTTACCTTAGATGCTTTTAAATTAAAAATAAAGTACAATATTTGACATAATATTAAAGTTAATTTAGTTTTTATTGTGAGATACAAGTTTCTCTCGGAGTATTCGGTGTTCAAATAAAATACTTATTTGAACATTGCATACGCCAGGAGGAACTAAGGTCTCTCATTTTTTACCTCTACCGGAAGAGAATATATCATTCCTGGCACCCTCCATAAGGGTAAGATTGCAGTGTTGGCGTTTGCCAAAGTTGTGCAACATATTAGTCGCATCAATAAACGGGTTGTCATTGCTCTTGTTCATGATAGGATCCGTTCCAGTCGTCGACAGTTGGATTTTGTTTTCGAGGAACATTTAAAGGTTGCTTCAGAAACTTCGGGCCTTTCTGGCGACTGGCTAGTTGGGGCTTCATAGTCCCAGTTTGACTGGGAATTAAATTCTGTAACTGTCGTCACTTGGCGAAATTTGAACGTTTTCCTGGCTCAGAGTCTAATTATGTCTCTCGACGCTTTGTGATGTCAGGAAGAAACCTTCTGACGATGAACCTTTTCTGTGCTACGGAAAGGTAGCACGTTTGCCACTGGTTAATTTTATTAGTTCTTTTGAACAAGATGTTCTGAAACTACCTCCTGATGTTACAGACAAGGCTAGGAGGAAGGCAAGTCGTGTGTTGACTGGGCTCTGATTCGTTACGGTTGACTGAGGTTAATTTTGGTGTTGAACTAATGAATCTATTTCGACATTTGTTGACTTCCACTTGCTTTTTATTCAGTGACCAGTACAACGAGCAGACACATGGGACTGCGATGGGAAGACATTTGTTATCTGTTATTGAGGGACCGATGGCCTTTGTAGTCTGGTCCCTTCAACCCCCACAAACCAACCAACCAACCAACGTATTATTGCCAATTTGTTACTAAAAACTTCGAGGAACTGACTTAGAACCTGTGGCTTCGAAACCTGCGTGATTTTCCAGATATGTAGATGATACTTCTGTTGTTTGCCCTCATGACAGTGAGAATCTGAACGATTTTTTAGAACATCTGATTTCAGTGCACCAGATGGTGGTGGAAAAGGATGGCTGTTTCCCTTCCTCGACGTGTTGGTAAGGAGGAAGGTTGATAGTAAGTTGGGCCATACGGTTTATAAGAGGCCTATAAACACTGACTTGTAGGCTGATAACTGTCACCCACCGGATCGATGTGAAGGGGAACTTCGTACCTTGGTTCACACTGCCAATGTCATCTCGAAACCTGACAGATTGTCAGTTGAGTGAGTCCGTCTCGAAGTCAGCTTTTGTTAGAATGCTTATAGTGAAAGACAGATGAAACGTGCGTTGCACTTCGACGGATTGTGCACCTGGTGAGTGATGACAACAACTAGGTGGCACCAAAGTCTAGGGCCTTTTTATCTTAAGCAGAGAGCATTTCGAACAGGACTGCTTGTATTTTGCGGAAATACAGTGAAGCACCAAAGAAACTGGTATAGTCAAGCGTATTCAAATACAGAGATATGCAAATACGCAGAATACGGCGCTGTGGTCGGCAACGCCTACATAAGACAACAAGGGTCTGACGCAGTTGCTGGATCGGTTACTGCTGCTACAATGGCAGGTTATCAAGATTTAAGTGAGTTTGAACGTGGTGTTAAAGTCGGCGCCCGAGCGATGGGACACAGCAGTACCGAGGCAGCGATGAAGTGAGGATTTTCCCGTACGATCATTTCACGAGTGTATCGGAATCCTGTAAAACATCAAATTTCCCACATCGCCACGACCGGAAAAAATCCTGCAACAAGACCAACGACGACTGAAGAGAATCATTTACCATGACAGAAGTGCAACCCTTCCACAATTTGCTGCACATTTCAGTGCTGAGCCATCAACAAGTGTCAGCGTGCGAACCATTCGACGAAACGTCATCGATATGGGCTTACAGAGCCGAAGGCCCAATCGTGTACCCTTAATTACTGCGTGACACAAAGCTTTACATCTCGCATGGATCCTTCAGCAACGATAATGGACTGTTGATGACTGAAAACATGTTGCCTGGTGGGAAACGTCTCGTTTCAAATTGCATCAAGCGGATGGACGTGAACGGATACGGAGATAACTTCATGAATCCATGCTCCCTGCTTGTCAGCAGGGGAATGTTCAAGCTGGTGGAGGCTATGCAGTGGTGGGGGGCGTGTGTAGTTGGAGTGATACGGGACCCCTGATACGTCTAGATACGACTCTGACAGCAGGCCATGGTAGCCGAGCGGTTCTAGGCGCTACAGTCTGGAACCACGCGACCGCTACGGTCGCAGGTTCGAATTCTACCTCGGGCGTGGATGTGTGTGATGTCCTTAGGTTAGTTAGGGGTAAGTAGTTCTACGTTCTAGGGGACTGATTACCTCAGAAGTTAAGTCCCATAGTGCTCAGAGCCATTTTTGAACGACACTGACACGTGACACGTACGTAAGCAGCCCTTCTGGTCACCTACATCCATTCATGTCCATTGTGCATTCCGACGGACTTGGGCAATTCCAGCAGGACAATACGATACCCCACACTTCAGATTTGCTACGGATCTGCTCCATGAGCACTCCTCTGAGTTTAAACACTTCTGCTGGCCACCAAACTCGCCAGAGAAGAAAATTATTGAGCACTTTTGGGAGGCCTTGCAACGTGCTGTTCAGAAGAGATCTCCACCCCTTGGTACGCTTGCGAATTTATGAACAGCCCAGCAGAATTCATGGTGTCAATGCCCTCTAGCAGTACTTAAGACATTATTCGAGTCCATTCAACGTCGTGTAGCGGCATTTGTGCATGATCGCGGGGACCCTACACGATATTAGGCAGGTGTACAAGTTTCTTTGGCTTTTCAGTGTATGATGTAAAATGGGTTTTCCGACCACCAACTAAGATCAAGGTCCTTTTAGATTCCGTAAAGGATGTTTTTGATGTTCATGAGGTGGATATCTACCGTATTCCTCGCAGGTGTGGCATATCACATATAGGTCAGACTATCAGGACTGTGGAGGACAGCCACAGACACGCTTACAACAGCCGTGCAAATCCGCAACTACAGAACAGTGTCTTGGCACCGGTCAGCTTATGGAATACAACAACACTGAGGTGGATTTCCAGCTATTGGGATAGTGTTGTTAAGGAAGTAGTAGAAATAAAATTAGCGCGTTACCTTTTAAATAGAGAGAGTAGTTTTTTCTTAATTTCTGCATGGAATCCTGCTGCCTCCCTTATCAAAAACCAGAGAGGTAGTTGGTGATCTTTGGTTAGAGATGGCGCTAGTCTATACTGTCTGTGTGTATGTGTGAGTGAGTGTGTGTGTACGTGTGTGAATATCTCTGGAAACGAGGTTCTTAATTCCTTTGCACAGCGCTTGCTTGCTGTAGTTTTGTCTGGAAAAGAATAGGGCTTACTCCCGTCAAAATATCGGCGGTCGTTGACGACGTCTTCCAGCTGTATTCCCGTGTGTTGAGATGTTATTTAAACGCCGTATATTAAAAAATCTAATTGTACCTTAAGTAGAGGGTCTATACAAGGGCGATGTACTTGAGGACAATATTATGGAAATGGAAGAGGATGTAGATGAAGATGAAATGGGAGATATGATACTGCGTGAAGAGTTTGACAGAGCACTGAAAGACCTGAGTCGAAACAAGGGCCCGGGAGTAGAGAACATTCCATTAGAACTACTGAAGGGCTTCGGAGAGCCAGTCCTGACAAAACTCTACCATCTGGTGAGCAAGATGTATGAGACAGGCGAAATACTCTGAGACTTCAAGAAGAATATAATAATTCCAATCCCAAAGAAAGCAGGTGTTGACAGATGTGAAAATTACCGAACTATCAGTTTAATAAGTCATGGCTGCAAAATACTAACGCGAATTCTTTACAGGCGAATGGAAAAACTGGTAGAAGCCGTCCTCGGGGAAGATCAGTTTGGATTCCGTAGAAATACTGGAACACGTAAGATAATACTGACCCTATGACTTATCTTAGAAGAAAGATTAAGGAAAGGCAAACCTACGTTTCCAGCATTTGTAGACTTCGAGAAAGCTTTTGACAATGTTGACTGGAATACTCTCAAGTTCTAAAGGTGGCAGGGTTAAAATACAGGGAGCGAAAGGCTATTTACCATTTGTACACAAACCAGATGGCAGTTATAAGAGTCGAGGGGCATGAAAGGGAAGCAGTGGTTGGAAGGGAGTGAGACAGGGTTGTAGCCTCTCCCCTATGTTATTCAATCTGTATATTGAGCAAGCAGTAAAGGAAACAAAAGAAAAATTCGAAGTAGGAATTAAAATCCATGGAGAAGAAATAAAAACTTTGAGGTTCGTCGATGACAATGTAATTCTGTCAGAGACAGCAAAGGACTTGGAAGAGCAGTTGAACGGAATGGACAGCGTCTTGAAAGGAGGATATAAGATGAACATCAAGAAAAGCAAAACGAGGATAATGGAATGTAGTCGAATTAAGTCGGGTGATGCTGAGGGAATTAGATTAGGAAGTGAGACACTTAAAGTAGTAAAGGAGTTTTGTTATTTGGGGAGCAAAATAACTGATGATGATCGAAGTAGAGAGGATATAAAATGTAGACTGGCACCGGCAAGGAAAGCGTTTCTGAAGAAGAGAAATTTGTTAGCATCGAGTATAGGTTTAAGTGTCAGGATACCGTTTCTGAAAGTATTAGTATGGAGTGTAGCCATGCATGGAAGTGAAACATGGACGATAAATAGTTTGGACAAGAAGCTTTCGAAATGTGATGCTACAGAAGAATGCTGAAGATTAGATGGGTAGATCACGTAAATAATGAGGAGGTATTGAATAGAATTGGGGAGAAGAGGAGTTTGTGGCACAACTTGACTAGAAGAAGGGATCGGTTGGTAGGGCATGTTCTGAGGCATCAAGGAAGCATTGGACGGCAGCGTGGAGGGTAAAAATCGTAGAGGGAGACCAAGAGATGAATACAGTAAGCAGATTCAGAAGGATATAGGCTGCAGTAGGTACTGGGAGATGAAGAAACTTGCACAGGATAGAGTAGCAAGGAGAGCAGCATCAAACCAGTCTCAGGACTGAAGACCACAACAACAACAACAACAACAACAGTCCGAAGTGAGGCTTGCTCCAATTGGTCCCTAACCGATTAGCAGGCGCTTCAGACGTAGTGCAACTCCCACTGAGTAATGAATTTCACAGTCGGCGGTTCCTCGACGATGAATCAGAAGGGAACGGAGCGGAGTCCGGAGACGCGTGGACGACCGATCGTAGGCAGCAAACGGCTTGGCGCAGGCTGTACTGGGGGGGCCCGTCCCGCGCTATCGGGCCGGCCATCGCTGCTGTAGCTTGTACGAGTAGGAGGGCACGAGTCGATATCTCACGACCTCCCATGCAAAACACACGCCACATTCCTAGCCGGCCCGTCGCAGGCCGCGGGTGGCCCACGGATGCGGTGCGCGCGCTCACGCACGCATGTGTGCGCTCAGCCTGCCTAACGTATCGCCTAGGTCCCTCCCCCCTCCGCTATCGTGTACACTGTGGGGAAATGAGCCGCCTCAGCCTGTCTGTGTGTGTGTGTGTGTGTGTACATTTATTACGATTACGGCATTCTTCGCGATACAATCGTGCTGTTTACTCGAGAAGTTCTACTAAGACGTCTTATAATGAAATCTTGGCTGCACATGCTTAAATGCGTGCGTATTTCAGTACTCCTGACAGAAATTAACTTCTCTTTCATGCTAATTGGCGGCAGCTGTTCTACTGCAAATTCCTGTGGATGTATGATAATGTTGGGGGAGAAGCTCCGCAGTTTACCATTTGCACATTTTCGAGAGCGGAGAAACGAAACGGCGCGGGATAAACGACGGACTGCTGCAATCATATTACTCTTACTGAATTGCATTCCTCGACTTCACAAGTGGGCCCTCAAATATTCTCTTCATGCGGTCTTAATTATCCGAAAGAATCCACCTCCATATTTCAAGACCGTATACACAGGAAAACTTTGTGGGCGCAATTCGACGCGTGGCTTCCTGGTGCTCAAAATAATGACGCACTTATCTTAGCAAAATATAAACATACTTCCAAATATTCGCAAGAAAATAATAACATAGTCCATCCCCCACCCACCACCATTACCATTTTGTTTTCCTTGTAGGAGTTGACAATACTCATCTACTCAGCATCACGTAATCCCTTGGTTAAGACACATGATTGCTATACGTTTTGTAGGACCGAAACTGTACACGTGAAGGCAAATCAGATTTGCACAATGTTTTTCAGCAAGACAGATAAATGTTTTAAGACTTGATGGTGTGGACAACTGTACAAAAATAAAAATAAAATGTTCTATTCCCAGTGGGTTTAAACAGCAACCCTGCAGGCTTGCGTATGCACAGTAGAAGCTGCTTCTAGTCCAAGAGGCACATCGATGCAACTGCTCAGTCGTGAATTGTGCTATAATAAGTTAACACGTGTTTGTGTCTCTCGTCACGGAAATGGAACCGCGTAATATTGCGCAACAGTATATCTTTTCTTTTTGCGTTAAATTGGATGAAAACACGACGATAACTTACGGTAAGTTTCAAAAGGCTTTTGGAGAGGAGGTTATATCACCTTTGTGGTTAATCAAAACCTTTAACCTTAGGCTGTACTGACGCCACTGTAGAACTGCTCTGTCAGATATGTCGTAGGGGAAACTGCGGTTTGGGTAAAGTACGTACTTTTACGAGAACTATTAGGAAAGTAAGGTCCGATAGATCGCGAAACGACAGCGAAAATCCGATGAAGCTTCGCACAGATGTGTTGTGTAATGTATCTAGTATCTCTGCTATTCGCGTCACGTCACTCTTCTCAGTTCTGAGCACACAGTTAGAACATAAAGATGCCTATAACAACATTGTCTGACGCCAAGAATGGGTACCTGCAGAGAGGTTGCGCCCGATTTCATGCAACCTCACGTAAGCTACCTGTGACGCACTTTCTTATTTATGACAATTCGTGGTCGCAAACTGCAAGAGAAATTGCCTTCCATGCAGGCGTTTACGATAAGAAGTGTTTTATCAACCACCTCTGATCTTCATCCCTGCTCACATGAGTCGCTGTTTAGAAAGACAACTTTCGACATAGGCAACGAACTGCAGACCAGGGTACGGAAGTGGCGGAAGGCATAGGCGGCTGCCTTCTAAGACGATGGTTTTGGAAACTTGGTAAAACGCTATGACAAATTTCTACGTCGATACAGCGACTGTCTAAAGGAATACCTGGAAGGTGTAGCAAACTGCTGTAAATAAAAACATTTTTGAGTTTCACTATGGTTTCCATTTCGCGATCTTACTTTTCGAATAGCCCTCATAGAAAAACCCAATCTGGTGTCGGACTGGCCTCGGTGACGTAACATACCACTCAATTACGTCATTCCGTGGTTCTTGGAATTATAGCGCCTGCAGACAGAAAACAACGTTCTTTACATGTGTTTCACTATATGTATGAAGCGATGTCATTAACTGATAGTCATTCGAGGCAGCCACATATACTGCTCTTCCTGAACTCAAAACCTCGTACAAATTTCTCATTTCTGTCGTTATTCCCTCTTCACGTATTATACGAAATTACTCATAATGTGGCCTAACTTCAAACACCTTACTCTCTCACTCCCCCTCTCCCTCTCTCTCTCTCGCCCTCACTCCACTGTGTTCTCTACCAATACCACGTCATCTAATGCAGATGACGCCTTGAGGAATGGCCACTTGCTGCCTATCAAATGCTGCCTTTATCGAGTCCTGTAATACTAAAACTTTACAGCCCACGTTGTGGTGCCATGAAAAATAACGATATATATATATATATGTTGTGTCTAGACAAGACAGCCTAGACACAATGAGAGGAAGCCGAAAGGCACGCGCCAAGCCAAAGCAGGGTGCGTGAGGTCTGAAACAGGATACGTAATGAATGCTATAAAGAAAAGTACGTAGCTTCTGGAATACTTAACTTTAATCCATCCTTTTGGTACATCTGGAGATTGTGGCGATACAAGTGAGACTCTTTAGATACATGCAATGTTACTAATGGCGCCTTGCTAGGTCGTAGCCATTGACTTAGCTGAAGGCTATTCTAACTATCTGCTCTGCAAATGAGCGAGGCTTCGTCAGTGTGCATCGCTAGCTACGTCGTCCGTACAACTGGGTCGAGTGCTAGTCCGTATCTCGAGACCTGCCTTGTGGTGGCGCTCGGTCTGCGATCACACAGTGGCGACACGCGGGTTCGACATGTACTATTGGACCGCGGCCGATTTAAAGCTACCACCTAGCAAGTGTGGTGTCTGGCGGTGACACCACAATATATATCCTTTCTTTTACTACCTTTACTTCATATATAGATTTCTGATGACGTAGAATATTTTTCATTTGGTTACATTGTGTAGAATATGGCGTGTGACTATGTTTACTTTGCTGTTTTCTATACGAGTTCCTTATGTAAGGACTTAGATTTTTGTGATGATCTTTCAAATAGTTCTATTAAATGTATTGTGTGAAACGAATGCAATAGGCAGAAGTGTTGTAAGAACTGTGGAGCGAGAGAGGTATCGATAGTTGGGTCGAAGTGTGTTGCAGACAGTGTCGGATGTCGCGTGAGCGTGGAGGTATGGAACCAAGTATTCTGTGTAGTAATGGTGTGCGGTTAACGCTATATTAATGCCGGAATTTCGTATGTTAGGCACGGTTTCAAATTTGACTTTATGATGAGCAATCCAAATGAACGTTGTATTACGCAAATGCCGTTGGTTTTTGCACAATGACGCTTGTGGCAGTGACAATGCACTCGTTAAGAGACTGTATTGTCGTCGGTTTAGAATTGCACTACGTTACATAAATTGTGAATTTAATATTGCTCATTTTTCTTGATAACGAAATATGACGTATGCTAAAACACTAGCCGCAAATGTGGAAACTGTGAACTGTGTTGCTGCGTGTCTATTTTTGCGGGAACATTGTTTCGCGAACCATGAATATTAATAGGAGATGAACTGTCTAACTTCGCCATTGGAAAATTATAGCAAGTGGAATGTTAATTTAAGCACAACGTGTGGACTGTGTCAAAATATCGTGTTTGAAAGTTGCAGTTGGACTATACGACCTTCAAGTGCCGCATAAACAGTTACTTTGTTCCGGCCTACGACAAATGGATGCTACAGAACTTATTACCACCGCCAGCCGAAACTGGATGTAAGGAAAGCAGATATATTAATGCCAAGGACACGACTGGATGAACCTTAGGATTCATATCAAAACTTCACGTCGCCACATTACGCCGACCCAGAACAGATAAGACTCAGAACCATTCCTCTCTTTGAGGAAATCACAGTTCTAACTAATTTAATTTCTTTCTGCTTTGTAACAGACTATCTCATAATGTTTCTCTCCGTAAATAAAGGTAGTGTATTCTGAAGACTGTTCACCTTCAGAGTTTGCTGACCCCACCATCATTTATTTGCTTTTGCTTTTCAGTGTATTTGTAACAGTCGTTGCATGCGTTGTGCGTGTCTTTTGGAGGGGTGTGCTTCGACGTGTACATACAATCGTTTAAGCAGGAGAGTTTATGTGTTGTACTGTGAAATGTAGCCTGAAGCGTAAGTTGAGTCATCCGCTATTGAAGTTATTTACACCAACCAATCACAAAGAAGTAGCTTACTCGCCATTGATTCAAGTTACAGAGAACATTGAATCGAACAGCTGTCAAAGAACGCGATCTTTGTTTACATGCCACTTGACGTCTTATTTCCATTCATTCACGTTTAGATGCAAATTTATCTGGGCTCAACTGTTACTGGTAAGGAAAATTACGCTACAGGGTCCATATTCATCAAATTAACTTCAGTTTTACGGTTTTCACTGTCAAAAGATTTTATTATCAGAATTTTAACAGGATTGGGAAACTTATAATACAGAGGATTGCTTTTGAAATTTCCAGAAGTAAATCGGGTTCTTGGGGTTTTTACAATATTAATTTACTTCATGCAGTTTTTCTTTAAACATTTTCTGATTACAAATTCAAGGTCGTAGTAAATCTCCGGGAACCGTTTTCTTCACAATGTCTACATTTACAACCATTTGCAGCTAAATGATTGAAATGAGTTAGATGTCCGGTGCTTTGTCACAGGAGCAAGCTATTTCAGACTACTGAGAATCAGACAGTAAATAACTTATTTCTCGATTTTTATACACGGTTTTATCCCCACATTTTGCTCTGAAATGTCTCTCAATCATCTCCAACTTTTGCGACACGATGTGTTGTTTATGACACCGTCATTATTGTTTTGAAGATAAGCATATCAAGCGAAAGACAGCAAATGTTCCCTTTATTTCTCTCTTTGTCTGCAAACTTTGGATTTTTAGCGACCACATAGATAATAATCCTGTTAACGGAGATTAGACCTCCATACAGGTAAATACACGACTGCGACCGATCCCCATATCAAAGGTAAGTTTCATTGAGATATTGTTCCACTGGTACATTATTCGTTACGACTGTGTATGTTCTGGTTTGCTGCAATACCATAAGAACACCTTGAACTGAAAATAACATGCTCCATTATCGTAACAGATAATAAGCTAACCGAGGAATGACAGTACTAATAGTGTTTTCTAGAATCAAAAATATAAGAACACCGTAGAACTTTGAGATTCTCCTCAGAAAGAAAAATCGTATGCTTTGGCAACTATATAAGCCAAGTCATTTAAAAGGGGCAAAGCCATAACTCACACATCAGCTGTAAATGCTGCCAAAATATTTTAAAACAGCTCAGGAAGTCAATGTTGGAATACGTGAACAGTAACTTAAGTCCATTCATTCCTGTGTAAGAGCTAACTTTCGAACGATAGCCATTTGTATAATTTAGATGTGTTTGACAGTTGGAAAATCTTGTATCGAGAAATGTTCCTCTGGAAATAAGCGTCATGTGTGTTATGTCGGGGCTTTGTGGCTACCCAGCCAGCAACAAACATCACAGGTGGGTTATGTACGATTGGACCTCACAGTGGACAACGCTTCAGATTAACGACAAGGGATAATCCCACTCCACCTGGCCACCAGGCATAACACAAGTGCCACAAAAGGTGACTAGCCCTGCAAATATTTTCTCCTCCTTAGGCCATGTGACCAAAAGTGGTAACTAAAGTATCTGGGCGACCTGTCAGTATTTAGGCCAGCTCTCAGGCTACTTTCAAGTAGTTTGCTCCAAGTTTTCTGGGCTAGGTGCCAATTTTGAAATCATTTCCACAACAGGATCTCGCTATGGAGCTGCCTCTATTACGATGATGATGATGTTTGGTTTGTGGAGCGCCCAACTGCGTTGTCATCAGCGCCTGTACGAAGTCTAAATTTTTACACAGTCAATTTTCTTTTCACAATCCAATCTAGTCCCCCTCCCAAATGAAGATGATGATGATAATGAAATGATGAGGAAAACACAAACACCCAGTCCCCAGGCAGATAAAATCCCCAACCCAGCCAGGAATCGAATCCGAGACCCTGTGATCCATAGGCAGCAACGCTAGGCCCTAGACCACGACCTGCAGACACTAGTACGATGATGCTGTCCAGTCGACCTTGATCTCCACTAACTATGGACCTGCACCTATCGTGATCTCTGTGCTGAAGTCACATGGTCTCTGATGCAATGATCAGCGACTTGACTTCATAATATTTGTCTTTGTTTTCCATCGTCAATCTGCCAGAACTAAACTTTTGTGTATAGCTTTGGGACTTTAACTTTTGCTCATCCTCTTGGGGCTTTAACTTTTGCATCTCCCTTCCATGTGGCACACTGTATGGACATCGGACTTCGGAACTCACAATTTATTGCGACATTTTCAGACGTTCAGACTTCGGATATGATTGTTGTTCTTTCGATGTTCAGAAAGTGACTTGTTTTGCAGTTATTGTGCTTCAAACTAACGTCAATCAAAGCATATCACTTACGTGTTTTATAATAAAATTTATATTCGTTTTATTCCTGGATATTTTTCCTCCACTATATTCAGTGCACACTTCGTTTGGCAGCGAGTATTTCTTTTTGAGTCAGTGTCTTACATGTGTGCTCCAACCCAGGTAGTGTTCTTCCTCTTTCAAGCACACTTACAGTCACGTTATTTCTGGCATGACAGAACAGTCTCTGCCCAGTTTTTACTGCTCCAGCAGCAGCAGCGCACCCACGAACTTCCAATCGGGCTTCTGGCGACCATCTCCGCATCCCCTGCACAGCCTCTCCTGGATCGACTCCATGATTAAGAGCCTCCAGATGGCGCACCAACAGCAGTTCGACAAAAAGGTCACGCCATGGGTGGACTACATTGCGTGCATGGAACAGCACTTCTTGGCCTACAGCATCACAGATGATACACAGTAGCTGAGCTCCTTTCTGCCATACGCGAACTCAGACATTTACCACCTCCTGCAACAACTTAATCTTGAAATAGAACCAGCACTCTGCCCAACGACAGGTTGAAGTCCAGTTTGTTAGAGTACGTCGACTCCCAGGTGGATATGGTGGCAGTCCACCACACGTTTTTCCAGCTGTCATACGCATAATGGGCAGTCTTACCATGAATGGATCACCCATCTCCATGGTTTACCTCGTGACTACCATTTTCAGTTTAAAAATCTCCAGTGTAAGCAGTCACATGTGGCTTCCTTGGTCCAGGAGGTGATACTCGTGAAAACCTAGGTGAAGATCTCTTCAAACTGAAGGACCTTGCCTTAGAAACTTGTCTTTCCATTACAAGAGCTTTTCAACACTCATATCGCTAGCCACCCAGCAGGAAACATCACAGTTTGTCGCCATACAAACAACATGCTGACCCGAGCCATAGTCATGCCCCAACCAAATCGGATTCACACAATGCAGGCAAGGTCTCAGTGGTCAGATGGCTCCTCTAAAAGTTCCCTTCCTGCAACCAGTATTTTATTAGTCACCAGTTACACTGATGCCACTACTGACGCGCTAAGTGCACCGCCTTGTGTAAAATCTGGAAACAGGGCTGAAGTGTGCTGAGCAGCACTCAAAATGAATTTCGACTTTGCATATAAGGAACCCTTGTACACAGTGGTGAATAAAAGGGCAGACCTGTTCCCAGACATATCATACATCCAGCGTGTGCATCTCCACAAAGAGATCATGCTAGCCATAAACGACGTGCCCATCAAGCTGCAGATAGACACATGGTCCTCTGTGACCATTAAGGA
This sequence comes from Schistocerca piceifrons, assembly GCF_021461385.2. Taxonomy (NCBI): domain Eukaryota; kingdom Metazoa; phylum Arthropoda; class Insecta; order Orthoptera; family Acrididae; genus Schistocerca; species Schistocerca piceifrons. The sequence goes on along the minus strand of NC_060140.1, from coordinate 464,268,993 downwards.
CTGGCAGTCTTATTATTGTGTGGTGTCCTCTCACCTTCAGTGTTTTAACACTCCACTGTGTAGTTGCAGCAAGGACTTCATTAAAGTCAGTTGCCAATTACATCCTATGTATAGTACGATTCGATCACTATCACAGAGAGGAGTTTGACTGGCGATGCTCTTGAGTTGAATCTGTTCACTGCTGCTGGTGTAGAAATCCACGACTCAGCCCCCTACTTAAAAATTGTTGCTTCACGTTTAGCTCAGTGTTCACACAATACTCCTTGTGTGTCGAGAGTTTCGGGTCATATGGGGTGCTTCTCCTAACAGCGACACCGAAGTTCTTCAAAGCCATAAATTTTCTCTTCGCGCTCAGAGACTCACTTTGGCAGGGCCTACGATGGTTGCAGGATGAGGCTATTCTCACTCCCATCCACAACAGTTAATGAGCTGCCCTTGTCTTCAGTGCAGAACAACCGAACAGCACTTTGAACATTTTCAGGAACTTCAAGACAATCATGAATGCCCAATCTGTCATCGACACTTAAACTTTCTCATGGGAAAGGACATAAAGACCTATTTCACAGGCAGAGAATTGTTTGCCAAGGCTTACCTCTGTGAGTATCTCCAACTTTCGTTGACTGAGGATCCCCAATTCATCTGTTTGGCATTGCATTGCATTGTAGACATTTTCCAGCACTACCTCAAGCCTGTCATCTGCAGTGTGCTAGGTACAGCAGACTATTTAGATGACATTCTGGGCCCACCAAGCTCCTAATCTTGGCAGCTGATGTGTTCTACTATGGGTTGGGGCCAGTCCTGTCACATGTAATTGACTTGTGGAGTGAACAATTGAATTTGTGTACAATAACCTCTCCCCTGCACGGCATAACTGCCGTCAGATAGAAAAGGAAACTACAGCACTCATACATGGCCTAAAAATTTCACGACTATTTTACAGCTGCCATTTCTCACTGTTCACGGACCATTAGCCCTTACTCATTTTTCTCAAAATGCCAAATCTTCTGACAAGAATGGTAATCGACCTGTGGTGGTGGATTTGGCTTCTTTCAGGTCATGATTATGATATTCAGTCCCAGTCAATAACCTGATATGGTAATGCTGATCTCTTCTCACATCTGCCGCTGGGTAAGGACATTGCCTTTGACACAGACCCTGAAGCCTGCTTCCAGCAGCACACAGCCACCAATGCTGCCATGGCCCACCTTCCAATGGCCGCCAAGCTCGTTGCATACCACGATTTCGAGGGCCCAGTGTCCACAAGGTACTATGCCTGGTGCAATGTGGTTTGCCGCCGGAGCACAACCAGCTGCGACACCCAGAGGCCTACTGGCATCGCTGGAAGATCTCCATCTTCAATGATGTGCTCATGTTCCAGAGGTACAATGGCCACACTGTATCAGCGACCCTTCAGCAAAATGTCTTGCCTGCCTTCCACACTGAGCACTGTGGCGTTGTGCTCACCACGAGCCTGGCCTGCCAACATATCTGTTGGTGGGGCATATACAAGGCGATCCTCCACATAGTTACTTCTCATCCCACCTCCAAGCAGGCTACCCCTTCACATATTTTTTACCTTCGCCAGACGCTTCCGCCCCCTGGCCCCAGTTACACGTGGGTTGTACAAGTTCCTTATTGACATAACCCTGGTTAAACGCCATAGATGCTGGCAGTGGTTTCACGTACGTCTCATGCGGGTGTAACACAGCTGCAGTGGACAAAATTCCAACACTTACCTGCTTTTTCAAGTTGATTTTTTAGGGATAACAGTCCTGAAATTGCTTCCAAGTACTCCCCTGATTTCCGCAAAGCAAATGGCATAGCACTGATAGATACTGCGCCCTTCTGAACTCTAGCCAATAGCTTCATCCATACCCTTAAATCACAGCTGTCCTCCATGGTTCTTACATGTTAACCCTAACAGAAAAACTATGTCTGACCACATTAGTCGCCATTATCTATCATCCATCCCAACGTGCCCACCCAAGAACTTAGCAGCTAAACTGCCACCGTTCCTCTCTCCAAGATCCCATGTGAGCCCTTATCTTCACTAAAGACAGCCAGCATTGATTTTCTGCGAACGTTCTCAGTCTTTCGGGTTGGACCAGAGCCAAGGTAAAGATTCAAGATGGAACAGTGTGTTGTCAGCACATTAACCAATTGTGATCTCGCCATAGTCGTCTTCGTGGGACCATTATTGAACTATCATTTAATGTTCCAGAGTTGAAGGACTCTACAATGCCAATCCTGGAGACCTTCAGCCTTTCGCAGCTCCGTCCTGCAGCTGGCTCCCTGGAGAAGCCCTCATCTGGCCTGCAGTCACACCAGAGCCAATGCCAATGTAGGTGGACCTCAGAACCATCCGAAGCCACCCCAACTGCTAGTTGTGACCCAGCCGCTTCCAGAGACATTGAGCTTTCCTACCACCTCTCCTCCCCCCCAAGAACCAACAATACATATAGGTTATGCAGGCACAGACCTTGTAACAGATAGCTCTTCAGCTGACAGACAAGGGATGACCGCTCTCTGCCCAGCCATCAGGTGCACCCAAGTGCTGCCAGGGATCACTGGCTCTGTGGACCCTTCCTCTTGTTGCCAACTGTGGTCTTAAACTATTCGTGGCCTCTACACTGAAGAGTTGTGACCAGTAACTGGACTTTGTAATCACTGGGCATAAACTTTTGTGCATCCCTTTCGGACTTTAACTGTTGCTCATCCTTATTGGGACTTTCACTATTGCACTTCCCTTCTGGATTTTGATTGTGGCATGCTTAGTGTACGGACGTTGGATTTCGGAACTTTCACTTTGCTGTGGTATCTTCAGGCCTTCACATATTATTACTGTTCTCTCAGTATTGAAGAAGCGATTGGTTTACGATTATTTCGTTCTAAAATAACTGCTGTTTGAACATATCATTTATGTGTGTTACAATAAACTTCATTTTATACTTGAATATTTTTCTTGTGCTACCTTTGGGGAACACAGCAATGTGTTTCTTAATAAGAAGAGGCGCGTACCAGATCGCCATTTGAATAGTTTCTTCTGAATGATTTGTTTCTTCGTTCCTTAGCTCAGGTCAAGTTTTTTGCTACTCTCGTCGATTCTGTGTCCCTACCGCAAGACACAGATACTGACTTTTGTTTTAAAGCACTCGACTCGTGCTGTATTTGTACGAAGAAGTTATAAATCTACCATGAGAATCATTGAAAAGTTTTTGCTAGGTTTTATATCCACAAGCGCCTTGACACACTCATAACCCAAGTAACGACCAGTTTTAGTACGTGCAGAATGCATAGGACGCTATTTTGTCTTTGACTTTAGCTCCGCTAAAATTAACTGATTAGTAGTACTCATTGAGCTTCATCTCTTTTTGCATTCATTAGTTCCTAGACTAATGAGATGAGTCGACAACATACGAATGCAAGTTTACTTGTAAAACCGAACAATTCATTTGCTCATTAAAATGTAGACTTCATGCAGGTACTTAGTTCGTTGTGACTGTCACAATGGAATTGTAGTAATACGAGAAAGTACAGGGTATAAAGATGTTTCACGAAGATTCTGTTGTTCCCTCACTGCAGATGCTTGTCACATTTCATCAGTCACACACCAGAGTTATAAGAAATATTAACTGCAGCTTCCTTTGCATATAGAGGGGATTACGTGTTGTTAGACGGATGTACTGCGTATACTTATTTGTTGTGGATATGGACAGAGTATGTGAATAGTACAGCAATGATATTCAGTAGTTTTGGTATTTATGTGTTATATGGAGCAGGCGGTAGCGTTATTTGGTTAAAGACGTTGAGGGGGTAGGACGGGAAACTGAAAATAGTATTGGTGCTGAGAGATATGTAAGATGAGTTGTTGTATCGATGGGAAGGGTGAGGGCAAACAATCCCTATTTAATAGGAAGGAGGTGGCTTTCGTTGCCAATGCGGTGGTCATAAAGTCCACACAATCAAAGGCTAGTGATGGAGAAAACCCAAAGGCACCTCCTGCATACATAATAGGTACTGTGTGTAGAGTCCGCGCCGGATACGATGGATGATGCGCAATGACCAGTTTTCGTCCAAAGCGCTGAGCGAGAGGGGAGTTGGTTGGTTGAGTTGGGGGACGGGAACCAAACATCGAGGTCATGCGTCTCATCGGATTAGGGAAGGAGGAGGAAGGAAGCCAGCCTTGCCCTTTAAAAGGAACTATCCCGGCATTTGCATGAAGCGATTTAGGGAAATCACGGAAAACCTAAATCTGGATGTCCGGACGCGGGTTTGAACTGTCGTCCTCCCGAATGAGGCGAGAGAGGAGATCAACAGTCTTTACCCCCTTTCGGCCGGTCGGTGAAGACAGAATCGTGGCGCACGCCCTGTAATCCTTCTCAAACGATTTTTAAAAAAGTAAATCAGTAAACAAAAATTCTTTTCTGCTTTACTTATACCTTTATGTGTCAGCTTCGGGGTGATGTGCCCATCATTTCGTTTGTGCTTATTTTGGATTGTATGAAATTTAGGTAAAATTTAATTTTTCTTTAGACTTGATCAGAAGTCTTTATCAGTCAACGGTCTCGAGAAAACTAATCTGGTACTGTACAGCCATTTGCTAGCGCGCGCGCCAGCGATAATGGTACGCGCATTTGCATCTTAGCATTACACAGAAAGCAGGAGGGCCTTAATATCAAACATACACAGCTTGTGTTAAACGATTTATTTTACCTTACACAATTTAATACAATAGAACAGCTTGGCGTTTCACATCACCACAATTACAACAAAACTTTTCTCAAACCCCTATGAACATTTACTTAACCGATGTATAAACCATTAATTAAAGTTGCTCCTGGCACAAACATTTAATAAAACCAACTTGTCAAACTCAAACCGGCAAGAATAGGCTATACAATGATTTCCCTTTGCAATAATATTTCATACCATAGGAATAACGTAAATAAATGTTACAAAACCCAAGGAATAAAAAGATAACTTTTGAAATTTTTACGCGGTGCCTTAATGAATCTGACTGGTACTAATGACAGAGTGCCACTCAACATTGTAAGATCGAAGTCACACTTCAAGCCCAAAGTACATTCAGCAGGGTGGCGGAGGAACGGGCTACCAAGCTTAACGACCTGACGGAGCCAGAAACAAAGAGCGAAACAATACTCAAAGATGTGACCGAGCAAGCGGGCCTTCACATGGAGCTAGTCAACAAATCACAGTTCCGCTGGGAACGGCTAAGTCGTCAAGCCCCGATGCCAAGCCCCACTGTACCGGATGAAATGCACTGCGCTCCACGTAACTGAAACATAAATCAACTACAACAGCACACTTGCATTTACACATTCATACTACACAACCAATAAAACCATAACATTTAAAACAGGAAAGTTCGCCTGAAAAATGTTTTTTAACTCAGCGACTTAAGCATTAATTTAAACACCATAACAAAATGGCTCTGAGCACTATGGGACTTAACATCTGAGGTCATCAGTCACTTAGAACTCAGAACTACTTAAACCTAGCTAACCTAAGGACATCACACACATCCATGCCCGAGACAGGATTCGAACCTGCGACCATAGCGGTCGCGCGGTTCCAGACTGAAGCGTCTAGAACCGCTCGGCCACACCGGCCGGCAAACACCATAACACTACGCGATAGTAAGAGCTGAGTTTACTTTAAAGACAAGGCCGAGCAGAACCATATTTTCATGAAACATGATGTGATTTTACGAGACAGCATCGTCTTTCGTTACTATGTGTAGATACTTGTATTTAAAAAGCACGGTTGGTACCTGCATATACATACCATCACTAAATAATGAGCAGCTCACCAGTCTTGGTTACATATATCTGTTGATCCTTTATTAAGTAGTAATAAACCAAGGTGGAAGGCCTAAGGCCCCTATCATGGTATGTGTGACTTAACCTGCCACGGCACACTCGGGCGCGGGATTAGCCGAGCGGTCTGAGGCGCTGCAGTCATGGACAGTGCGGCTGGTGCCGGCGGAGGTTCGAGTCCTCCCTCGGGCATGGGAGTGTGTGTTTGTCCTTAGGATAATTTAGGTTAAGTAGTGTGTAAGCTTAGGGACTGATGACTTTAGCAGTTAAGTCCCGTAAGATTTCCCACACATTTGAACTTTTTTTTTTTTTTTTGTACATTCGGGACCAAACTCACACATATGAGCAGGCGGAAGGTTAATCCAGGCGACGCTCCAGCAAGCTCTTCTTCTCAACTTTCACTGCGTTTTGAGCACAAAGCCAGACACCACGCTTAGTGCCAAAACCCAACTTCGCCGCCGTCTCCGAGCGCAGCACCCCACTCGTTACACGCGCAATGAGCATGCGCACCAAGTAAGGGCCAACCTTCCTACCACGTAGTGCCTCGCGAGCGACAAACCACATAGTGAGGCCGGTGCCTTGATGCTGCAGACTTAAATAGCCGGACCCGCAATGAACAACTGACTCGAAGCCGGCCAAAGGAAAATCGGAAGCAAAGATGACCCTAGAAGGGCGTAAGTACTGGCGCTAGCCGCGCGACGTATCAGATAAAGCCAGATTAAAATATCCACAACGTTCCTCATACTTAATAAACGATTTGAGATATCGAAGTGAGTTCTTGGCAGATGATAGTACGCAAGTAGGAGAGTATTTTGACATATGGTTATTATGCAAAACTTCATTATCTACCATGTTATTCCGCAACTACAGACTTTCGATGAAAGAATGTAATTTTTAAGGGCTATCGATAGCTGACGAAACGATAAATGCTATTGGTTTTGGAATAACATAAATGAAGACATTGCACGTTTATTTTTGTACCGAGGATGTGCTTTTTTTATAAGCTATTGACCTTATTTTTCCTCAGTTCCTCACTTAATTAACTTAATAAACCACTGTTTTAATATTCTCTCGAAACTGTGTAAGCACTACATGTCAGAGAGGTCACACTGTGTAAACTCCGCTGTGCTTTGGCAAATTTTTAGATACTAACCAAAGCAGAGGTCACAGACCTCTTTGAATCGTCGCCATGCAAGTGTGGACTTGGAGGCGCTCCACTTAATATTTACAAAAAAATGTGTGTGTAGGCTTCAGTTTAGAACGGCAGTTGCCCCCTCCAGTGCTCGGCGTTTCACCTACACCGCCTGCCTCTAGTCTCCACTACTAACGCTCTTCCCACGCATGCCTTGCCGGTTGTGCATGTACCGGCCACGTTATTCTGCGCGCTCTCTATAGCCTGAAACTTCCAGTCGGATATGGTGCAATATGTATCAGAAAATTTTTGTGCATATGGAAACTCAGTGAACCAATCAAAACCTTCCATACAATCATTTGTGTATCTTGATGATGTGGTTGAACGCAATAGGCGGAATGCCGAAATATTAGATAATGCATTCACAATTGAATTTACAGATGAGGATGCCAATGTTTGACAGTTGCAAACCGCACAAATCAATTGATATAGACACAAGAGTACTCAAAGCAGATTACACATCACGTTCTAGAGCAATAGCTGTTACGGTTTTAGAATGAACCTTCCCTGGTTTGTCTTGGGAAACTCTCAAATGGTGAGGAACCACACTGAGTGCTCGTCACGACTGTAATTATAAAAGCGAAGTAAAGAGTCTTCAAAATTACGGAGAAAATCTCTAACATTATGAGCAAAAGGGAAAAACTGTTCAACTGATCGATGATAGAAGGAAATATAAAGCTGTTCATGAAATGTAAAGAATGTAGTAATATCGTTTTGAAGTAAAATGCGTAACAAGAGCTACTAATTTAAAGGGAATGGAATGCAGTAAATAAGTGAATACATTGTCGGATGTACAGATCTAGCACAAAGAGAACTAATAACAGTTTAAAATCTGAGATGTTAACATCAAAAATGGAAAAGATATTCCATCGTTAAACACAGAGTTAAAAGCACACAGATCTAAAGAGCACATCAAAGGCCTCTACGAAGAGGAGAAAGTTTCTGAAAACGTGATAAAAAATGATGTGATTATCGACTTCCAGTTTTAGCAAACTTCCAACCAACAGAACTCATTACAGTGGAAGAGTCCAAAATCAGTGGTGTTACTGACAACCAAACGACTATCCAAATTAATGTTTAGAACAACTGAGAAGGGAGTATGGCATCAGACTTTCCAAAGAATGTCATTCACACACTACAGATAAATGGAAGAACTACAGCACAATTAATTTGACAGCTCATTCAGCAAAATGTGTTACAAGAAAAATATACATGAGAGGCAGTTCTCCTGTTGCGTTTGATAATGGTAATAAGACTTAAGGAATATCGACACTTCCACTGGATTTGTCGACCTATAGAAACTCGTTCGACAATGGTAAGTAATGCATCGTGTTTGAAATTCTAAGGTATTATAGAACATGTGCCAGAACAAAGAGGGATCAATAGTAGTGGTAAACCAGGAGATAATTGCTGGAATTAAATAGGCTGTGAAACAAGCGTGCAGTCTGTTTTGTTACCTGTTCATCCTGTATATCGAAGAAACAATGAACAAAATAAAAGAATGGTATATTAAGATTAAATTTCTGGGTGAAAGACTAGCAATGATAAGATTCGACAAAGAAATGGCTGAGCTCTGTGAAAACGAGGAAGAATTATAGCACCCACTGAACAGGCTGAACAGCCTACTGGACACAGCACATGAAGTGATAATAAATAAAGTAAAGACGAAAGTCTTGAGGAACAGCAGAAACGAGATCGACAAACATAACATTTTGAAACAAACTAACACGATTCACAACCTAAGGAGGATATAAGGTGAGCCTAGCGCAAATGAAGAGATCATTCCTAGCCAAAATAAGTCTACTATTATAAATGTATGTCTTAATTTGCGAAAGAAATTTCTGAGAAATTACGACTGGATGTGATTCTTATAAATTAAGTGGACTAATAAGGCATGACGTGAGGAGGTTATCCGCATGCTAGGCGAGGAAACGAACTAGACAAAGCAATTAGATAATAAGACATCTACGAGAAACTGCAGTGGTACCAGGGAGACGTAGAGGACGGCGAAATTTTTTGGGAAGACAGAGATTACAATAGATAGTACAAATAATTGAGCTCGCATTATGCAGGTGCTACTTGGAAATGAAGAGATTGGCATAGGAGAGGAAACTGAGATGAAGAGCTTGGCGTAGGAGAGAAAATTGAGGCCGGCCGCATAAAATCGGTGGTAAGACCGATGACCAAAAAAAATTCTCTGCTACTCTTGTGTTGCAAGAATCTTGAGTGTATTTTAAGCTCTATGTTCTTCAGCTGTTGAAGGAAAGGAAGTGACTTACAGAAACCAGCACGACTTCAGAAAACATCTCTCACATGAACAGAGCTCTCCTCTTTCTCACACGGTATCTTCCAGACAGTGCATTCCGTCTTCTAGGAGTTCGGGAAGTCATCTCACAGCTGGTACTATGGTGGACTCGTACGGAATCTGTGATTAGTTCAAGGCAAACGTAATGATGAACCTCGAACGGAGTGACACCTACAATGCTAAACAGCATGGATTCTGAAAACATGGATCAAGCGAAGCCTAACTTGTGCTTTTGTCTCGCTATGACACAAAGCAGACGGGTGGATCCAGTATGTTTTGTCTTCCGAAAAGTATTTGACTTACTAGCACATGAACGATTAACAATAACAGCACAACTATATCAAACAAAATTTGTGACTCTAATAATCATTTATTAGTAACAGGAACGCAGTACGTTATCTTGGATCGTGAGTCATAGAGAGAAGAAGGAGTAGCTTGAGAGATAGCCCAGGGAGGTATGTTGGTACCCTTTTTGACCACATCGCGCATTAATGACCTGGGACACAATTTTAGTAGCAACCTTGGACTCTTGGCAGATGATTAAATTATGTATAATGAACTATGTGAAAAAAACTGCATAAATGTACGTAATTAGATCCTGGAAACATTTCAACGTGTTGCCCTGCTTGGCAACTTATTTTGAATGTTCAGAGAGGTAAAACTGTGCACTTCATAAAAGGCGGGAAAATAATATCCTATGACTGCACCACTGATGAGTCGCAGCAGAAATCCGTCGACCAGTGTGAATATGGATACAGTATAATTTATAAGGACATGAAATGAAATGATCGCGTAGGAATTAATCATAAGTAGGACAGGTGGCAAACTTCGGTTCATTGCAGTATAATGAAAAAAAAACTTAATCTACTAAACAGACCTGTTACTAATCACGTCTGTGTCACATATTAGGGTACTGCTCGTGTGTGTAAGCCATACGAAATACGAGTACAACTTACAGGAACACTGAATATTTAAAAAGGAGGGCTACACGAAATGTCACAGGTTGTTTTACTTATGGGAGTGTCAGGATATGTCGAAGAATCTGAATTGGCAGGCACTTGGAGATAGATGCCAATTATCCCCTGAAAGCCAATTTATAGCGTTCCAAGAACCAGTATTAAGCGTAGGATCTATTCTTCATCCTCCTACAAATCGCTCCATAAGGTTTCTGGTCAGGATCGCACTCTGCAATGCAGTTCACAGTGATCTGCAGGGATACATGTAAATACGGCTCTAGATGCGTAATCTTCTGTAGCTAACATGGTGCCTGAAGTCCAGTTCGGGAAAGTCATAATCGCGCCACTGGTTAGTAGCTAACGTTAAATCTTTCATGGTAAAAAAGATACTGGACTAATGTATCAACAGCTTTATTTTTTCTTGAGGTATTGTTTATCTTACATTTTCTTGTTACATACAAATTAGTAATTTTTTATGGGTCATAAATTATTAAAATGACTTCTCGTGCAAAAATTGTGTTTTCGTGGGATAAGCCTTTTCCCGATGTAGTCGAAGATGAGTTCCTAGATGATCACACCAACAGTAATGTATTCTTGAGGCGCTAGTGCTTTGACAGTTTCTAAATTCACACCTAAAGAGAGACGCTGCAGTAGTTTAGTGACCGCCTAAACGATGGCGTCGATGTGTTTCCCTACAGCTGCCCAAGGAGATAGATTCCGTAATGCAAATTCTCTGAAGGACGTCGCCGCATAAACTACGATGTTTGCCGGAAACGGCGAAACCAATTTAGCACCATTACATCCATAAACGTCGGCCGCGCCGCGCACGACGTATGGATATTGCCGGCCGTCGGGCAGTATTTACAGCGAACGCAGCGCGCGTTACAAGCCATACATCGGCCAGCGCGCTGCCTCGGCGTCCCCTGTGAGAAGTTCCCGGCGTCCCTGATTTAAGCCACCTTAGAGCGTCCTCGCCAGGAATAATTGGTTTGCTGGCGGACGACTTTAATGGAATGCAGTTAACGGAGGACGCGACGCGACGCGACTATGGACGGACACTCGAGACCCGCCCCCATGCCGAACGCGCCCATCGAAGTACTCGCCGGGGACTTTAAATGCACATTGCGAAAGTATCTTCCGTCCAGCGCCGGGCATGGAAATTGCCGCCTCCCCCTGTAATTGTCTGTCGCTTTTAATTGTTCCTGTCGACAGCGACGCTCCGTTGTCGTCTCCGCATTGCTCTCCTGTGCGGGCACTCTCATCTACGCGGGAAAATCTCTCGAGTCCATTAGCGTAGTGTGCACTCTTGCCGACTTGGTGCTATTAACAATCGAGTTGAGCATTTAAGCCAAGAGATCGTTAACTCCGCTGTCATGGGAACCTTCGCAAAACCTGCTGCCGAGTGCGCAATAAAGGTAAAGGTATTTCTTCCACATTCGCAGTTTAAGTCACATTATACCTTTCTAACGCTACATTCACGTGCCTTTTTTTCCCTCCTTGATAAATTAACCACTATAATTCATCTGATAAAGTGTTGCTCCAAATCATTTTCCCTATGATTGCCGCATATGTTTAGTTTCTTGAACTTTATATCGTCCTAAACTGTGTTTCTAAGTTCTCTGTACAGCCATTGGAAATGTTTACACAGTCTTCCAAATATGGTTTTCTGTAAACCGATTTACCAATTTCGCATCTGGTTCGTCACGTAAAAACCCCAGTATCGGGTCGTGAAGTGCTCATTCGACTTCAAGATTTCAGCTGCTAAGATCGAAGTTCTCTGTTGGTCTTTTTAAATTTTGGTTAGTATGGAGGAAGCAAATCCGTAGCCACCCATGGCCAGTGTCAATCAGAATAAACTCTGTTTGAGTGTGAAGCCGTGTCCTTACGAAACTCTAAACCAACCATAAATCTGACGGTTTGGAAACATTTGCAATAGTCTTCTTCGTGGTGAGTAAACTGTAGTTCAACTACACCGAAGATAACACTGTGAAGACGCTCGAAACATCAGCATTACAGTTGTTTCAGTGTATAACACAGTCGTGGCTTAGCACTCAAGAGAACGTATTGTGGAGCGACGGATAAGAGCTGTTGAACGGGCTAGGAAGTTGTTTACTTCTTTTCCTTGACTGAAGAGAGGCATTTCAATTTTAATAGATATAAACAGAGTCATAAACTCAAATATATTTGCTGAACTACCAAAATGAAATTGATTGCAATAACCGCTATATTCTCCGTAGCTGACCATGCATACTCCCCGCTTATTTGCCTGGAGCTGTCGCACACAAACATTGCCTGGTGACAAAATGCTCACTTCTTCTGTGCCCAGGAATACAAATCCTTTTTTAAAGATTTACGGGCATTCTGTCTTGAAATTTTTGGAATACAACAATATTCTACCAGTGATCAAATGGCTCTGAACACTATGGGACTTGACATCTTAGGTCATCAGTCCCCTAGAACTTAGAACTACTTAAACCTAACTAACCTAAGGACATCACACACATCCATGCCCGAGGCAGGATTCGAACCTGCGACCGTAGCAGTCGCGCGGCTCCGGACTGAGCGCCTAGAACCACGAGACCACCGCGGCCGGCTACCAGTGATCACTTCATACTTATCACGAAACGTATAATCTAGACGGATGTAATAAAAACAGTTTCAGGCGCATTCATTAGCGTTCAAAGCACTTTTACATACGACTTGTTGAATAATCTCCACGGTCTCCATACGACTTCAGTGACATCCTTCGAAGACTCTTACATTCGCCTTATTAAAAATATTGCGAAGGGACTAACAACTTGACTTAACCACGCCGAAGAGATCGAACCTACTGATTTGCTGTCACCATTTATGCAAAACACTTGAAGCGAAGGAAATATACTTTCGATCCGGCTTCCATAACTGTTTCATGTCCAACATGTAAACACAACAACAAAAATCGATTTCCAAAATTCAATTTTCGTCTTTTACGGGTTATGTCGTGTGTAACGCTTTGTAGCAGGGACAGAGTATTTCATAGTTTGAAAATGAATTCATGCCATAGAGCACGAAGTTCCCGTGTGAAATAAAAAACGTGTATGATAATGTATTCTGTTTGCGTGTGTGATGTGCAGAACAGATATATTCATCCATTGTGAGTAGATAATCATAACTGCGACAGTGATAAGGTCATAAAAATATTCTGTGGTATTTCCTGTTGTAGTACGCGAACTGATTGCGTAACACGGAGAATACATTTGACTCTTAGCAGTGGAAGCGAGCGAAATAATCCTAGACCGTTTTCGTGGAGGAACTGGGCTTAAATTTCCCTCCAGCCATTGATATCTAGGTTTTGAGGAAAAAGGTAACTGTGAACTGTGTTCAGTAAGGTGTGTAACAGCTACTACCTTGGAACTCAATATAGTAACGCTGTACGTGATACTTACATGAGCATGAATATTGGCTGGAGTGTAACAAATTGTAACTAATGATAATGGTGTAACAGAATCATCTGAGAGTTCATATGCTACAGAAAAACAACTTTTGGAATCTGACCCCCATAAAAATGATCACATGAAAAATTTTCGAATGATTTTGAGCATGGGCCGCTAGGTCATAGAAACGACAAACAGAAGATAGGCTTTGCAGTGTCGAATTACACTATAGCGCCAAAGAAACTGGTATAGGGACGCGTATTCAAATACAGAGATATGTAAACAGGCGTAATACGGTGCTGCGGTCGGCAGCACCTGTATAAGACAACAAGTGTCTGGCGCAGTTGTTAGATTGGTTACTGCTGGTATAATAGCAGGTTATTAAGATTTAAATGAGTTTGAACGTGGTGTTATAGTCGGCGCACGACCGATGGAACACAGCGTCCACGAGATAGCGATGAAGTGGGGATTTTCCGGTCCCACCATCCCACGAGTGTCCCGTGAATATCAGGAATACGATGAAACATCAAATCTCTGACATCGCTGCATCCGCAAAAAAATCCTTCAAAAACGGGAGCGACGATTACAGAAGATATTCGTTCAACGTGACTGAAGTGCAACCTTTCCGCGAGTTGCTGCAGATTTCAATACTGTGTCATCACCAAGTGTCAGCATGCGAACCATTTCACGAAACACCATAGATATGGGCTTTCGTATACCCTTAATGACGGCACGACACAAAGCTTTACTCCTCGCCTGGGCCCGTCAACCCCGATAATGGTGTGGGGCGTGAGCATTTGGAGTGATATGCGACCCCTGACACGTCTAGATACGTCTCTGACAGGTGACATGTACGTAAGCATCCCGTCTGATCACCTGCATTCGTTCATGTCCATTGTGCATTCCGACGGACTTGGGGAATTCCAGCTGGACAATGCGACACCCCACACTTCCAGAATTGTACAGAGTGACTCCAGAAACACTCATCTGAGTTTAAACACTTCCTCTGGCCACCCAACAATCCCGGACATGAACATTATTGAGCATAACTGGCATGCTTTGCAACGTGCTGTTCAGAAGAGATCTACATCTACATCTACATTTATACTCCGCAAGCCACCCAACGGTGTGTGGCGGAGGGCACTTTACGTGCCACTGTCATTACCTCCCTTTTCTGTTTCAGTCGCGTATGGTTCGCGGGAAGAATGACTGTCTGAAAGCCTCCGTGCGCTCTCGAATCTCTCTAGTTTTACATTCGTGATCTCCTCGGGAGGTATAAGTAGGGGCAAGCAATATATTCGATACCTCATCCAAAAACGCACCCTCTCGAAACCTGGCGAGCAAGCTACACCGCGATGCAGAGCGCCTCTCTTGCAGAGTCTGCCACTTGAGTTTGCTAAACATCTCCGTAACGCTATCACGGTTACCAAATAACCCTGTGACGAAACGCGCCGCTCTTCTTTGGATCTTCCCTATCTCCTCCGTCAACCCGATCTGGTACGGATCCCACACTGATGAGCAATACTCAAGTATAGGTCGAACGAGTGTTTTGTAAGCCACCTTCTTTGTTGATGGACTACATTTTCTAAGGACTCACCTAATGAATCTCAACCTGGTACCCGCCTTACCAACAATTGATTTTATATGATCATTTCACTTCAAATCGTTCCGCACGCATACTCCCAGATATTTTACAGAAGTAACTGCTACCAGTGTTTGTTCCGCTATCATATAATCATACAATAAAGGATCCTTCTTTCTATGTATTCGCAATACATTACATTTGTCTATGTTAAGGGCCAGTTGCCACTCCCTGCACCAAGTGCCTATCCGCTGCAGATCTTCCTGCATTTCGCTACAATTTTCTAATACTGCAACTTCTCTGTATACTACAGCATCATCCGCGAAAAGCCGCATGGAACTTCCGACACTATCTACTAGGTCATTTATATATATTGTGAAAAGCAATGGTCCCATAACACTCCCCTGTGGCACGCCAGAGGTTATTTTAACGTCTGTAGACGTCTCTCCATTGATAACAACAACAGATCTCCACCCCCTCGTACTCTTACGGATTTATGGACATCCCTGCAGGTTTTATGGTTTCAGTTCCCTCCAGCACTACTTCAGATATTAGTCGAGTCCATGTCACGTCGCGTTGCGTTGCGGCACTTGTGTGTGCTCGCGGGGGCTCTTCACGATATTTGGCATATGTACCAGTTTCCTTGGCTCTTCCGTGTATATCGAAAAAGCTCGTGTAAGGGGAAACTTAGCTGTAGATATATATAACAGTATAGGAAGTTTCAATATTGAGATAATCGGAAACAAATTGAGATGCTTAATGATTGTAAGTCAGGCGAAAAACAAAACCGCAAGAAAGATTCCATTAAGAAGGTTGTGCTGAAGCGGGTAACATTTTGTCATACCTGAGCACTAAATTAGAAACTGATCAGATTATTATGGGGATAGAACATAAGTTGCCTCAATACTGGAGAAATAAAATAATTTCTTCATCTACAGATGACATAAGTAAGTTTATTCTGTGTCTGGGGAGAGTATTTTATGAAGGAAGAGGGAAATGCAAACAGAGATTATAGGCTTTGTATTAGAAAAAGTAAAAACAGGATTGAAATACACATAAACAGAGTAGGAGTGCAAAGATCAAACAACTTCAGAGGAAGATGTAGGGGACGATGTGGTTCTATTGGATGTTGTTGTTTTGACAGGTTTCAGTTGAACGGGTACAGCAACATTCTAAATAGAGAACAGAATGTAATGCCAGGCTTAATGACATTATGAGATCAGGAGAAGCAACAGTAGTCGCTAAGGGTGCTAGCGTTTGCAGACGGCCAAAACGTACGTTAAATTCGCTAGCAAAACCCTTTGCAAGCCGTTAACAGACAGAACCACATAGTGCTGGTACAGTAAGAACAAATATACGGGACGAGAGGAATGAAGTAAGGATACGTATTTTTAAGGGAAGCTTGGTAGATTTTTGGGAAAGAAGATAATAACTGTAACTATGGGAACCAGGTCGACGAAGAACAGAGGCTGGAAAATGAATTTTTAGAGCAGGTTCGCGATCTAATGAGTACTAGATTACTAACGAAAGTCCCTTAGTTAATTATGGAGAAAATGCTGTAAATGGGGAAACAATAACAGCAGAGCAGGATATACAGGCAGAAGAATCTTCAGGTAGAACAGAAGAATTTTTGTCTGACAGTGACGACGTAGTGACCGATGTACAGGAAGAATTAATTATGTAGAAGGAAAGAAATTCAATCTCACAGTGACGTACGTACTGTGTGCTGCACTTTACACTGTCACTCGGATAAGTTTTAGCCTGTAATGAAACGGAATACATATATAAGAACAGAACAAGTTTAATGTCAGGTGCACTCAGGGTGACGTAGGATTGAACGATGGAATTGAATGTCGGCAGTTCAAAAAAATGGTTCAAATGGCTCTGAGCACTATGGGACTTAACATCTACGGTCATCAGTCCCCTAGAACTTAGAACTACTTAAACCTAACAAACCTAAGGACAGCACACAACACCCAGCCATCACGAGGCAGGGAAAATCCCTGACCCCGCCGGGAATCGAACCCGGGAAACCGGGCGTGGGAAGCGAGAACGGTACCGCACGACCACGAGATGCGGGCAATGTCGGCAGTGAGGTTGGCCGGGGAGAGATACAATAGACCTTTGTGAATGGGCAGGATGACTGCAAATTCTCCAGATGTAGCCACTGACTTGCCGGCGGTGGGAGCCAGTATCCTAGCTGACTTTCTGCTCCTAAAAAGTACTGAGAGACCACCAAAAATTGAGCCATCGGGCCACTGCCATGCATTTAAACTTTTTTGTCCTATTTTACAAAATCTAATTCCTTAATTCAAGTCGCTTAGGCAAAGTTTGTCTTTCAACAAGTCGCGTGGAAAGATAAATTAATTTTTCAAAACTGTAGTTACTATATAACGTAATTACAAGTGAAAGTAGCGTGGAGGGAGGCACCGGCGACTGATTAGTTACCACAAACATTAGTTCTGCCACACTGATTGAGAGACGAAACCACTCAAAAAACGATTCTCCATTATTTGCTGGGTGTATTCCACCCTTTGTCTTCCTCTACAGTTTCTACCCTCTACACCTCCCTGTAGTAACACGGAAGTTATTCCCTGACGTCTTAACAAAAGGTTCAAATGGCTCTGAGCACTATGGGACTCAACTGCTGAGGTCATTAGTCCCCTAGAACTTAGAACTAGTTAAACCTAACTAACCTAAGGACATCACAAACATCCATGCCCGAGGCAGGATTCGAACCTGCGACCGTAGCGATCTTGCGGTTCCAGACTGCAGCGCCTTTAACCGCACGGCCACTTCGGCCGGCTACTGACGTCTTAACAGATGTTCTATCATCCTGTCCCTTCTCCCTGTCAGTGTTTGCCACATATTCCTTTCCTAGCGATTCTGCGGACAACTTTCTCGTTCCTTATCCTAACCGTCCACCTAATTTTCAACATTCTTCTGTAGCAGCAGATCTCAAATGCTTCGATTCTCTTTTATTCGGGTTTTCCCACGGTCCATGAAATGACGTGTTTCAAACGTTCATTGTCAGAAATTTCATACTCTAATTAAGACATATGTTTGATACTAGTAGACTTCTCTTGGCCAAGAATGCCCTTTTTGCCAGTACTTGTCTGCTTTTAATGTCCTCCTTGTTCCCTCCATCATGGGTCATTTTTCTGCCTATATAGCAGAATTCTTTAACTTCCTCTACTTGTTGATCCCCAGTTCAGATGTTAAGTTTCTCGCTACTTTCGATTTACTCTCAATCCGTATTCTGTACTCATCAGACTGCTCATTCCATTCAACAGATCCTGTAATTCTTCTAGAAGTCCAATCAGGGTGGCAATGCCATCAGCGAATTTTATCGTATCTTTTCATCCCGAGTTTTAATAACATTCTGCAGGCTTCGTTTTATTTCCATCATTTCTTCTTCGATGTGCAGATTGAACAGTAGGGGTGAAAGACTACAAGCCCATCTTACACCCTCTTAAGTCCGAGCACTTCCAGTCTCTCTAGATTCTTGTACACATTGTATATTATTGTCTTTTCCCTAGCAAATAGTTAGTGAAGATGTAAACAGTGCTTCCGAAATGTCGATGAAACTGTGCTGTCAGTGGGGTGTGACAACTGTAGGCCTAATAAAATAAAGTCTTCATTTATTCCTTACCATGTTGTTGTGCGTACTGTATGCAGTGTGTCGGGTTTATGCGTTGTGTGACAAGGCACAGGGGTGAAAGTATAGGTCCGGCCATATGCGTTTTTGCAGTACGAATCATATCTCGGTCCGCTGGATTCCGCAGGTTACCGTAACTGCACGCGCAAGCACAGCTTTTAAAACCCGTAATGCCACAACCAAACTTACACAACAGTAAACGTCGTCTAGAAACTTCGATTTCCACGACGATATTCTTTTCCATGCTGAAAGCAATGAAACATGCCACTATTCTAACAGGTGAGAGAATCTTGATGCCATTAGATATAAGGAATATACTCCTAACATTCGCAACTGGGGACCCTGAAGACGGAAGGAACTCCAGAATACTTGTTTTTAGTGCAGGAAGTATACGAAAGGCGGGTGGGATCTGTAGACTAAATCAAAGAAACTGGAAATACACTTTTCTGTTTATGTTCAGCGACTTCTTGCAACAGTTGACAATGTTTGTAGATATTTACTGATATTTGTTTCAGAAACGGGTTTAAAAATTTAAACTCTGATTACATACCGTTAAACACCAATAATACTACTGTCTCCGTTTCCACTCAGTATTAACCTAAACATCTTTTCCCCTGTAAGATCATCCATAGTTGTCCAATAAAAATAAATCGAGTCTTCATTAACACTTCACCGAATTCGAAGATTATTTTCCGTAACAGATACCGATTTCGTTGCACCAATCCACATTCAAGTGTGCTGTAACACCGGCAATCCACATTCACCCACCAGTAGTTTTCTGATGAACACTCAGTTCCGTACACACCACGTAATCTCCAGGGAGCACATGCTACCGCGGCTGGCTTTGTAGGGGAGACGTTGATGAGAGAGTAAGATAAGTTTCACAAAGCAGTGTTCGAGGAACGTGCTTGGTCGCTGTTAGGTGGAGAAGAGACCATAAAATCCATTTTAATGCGAACAGAAGCCGCGATAGACATCCATGACTAAAGCAGAGAGGGACCTGACGACACCTGTCCATTTTCTAAACGGGATAAAATGGACCACAACTAAGAAGACATGACGTTATAGTAGTGTGCGTCCCGCAGTAGCAATAGGTGAGCCCATAGGAAAGATGGGCACTGCTGGTTAGCACAGCGAGGCTACAGTCAACGTCAGTGTCGTTAGCCAGAGACGCAGAGTGGTCGAGCCAGCGCAGACAAAAGCGAGCACCGGGCCAGCGCCTTTGGTGAACAGGCCAGCACCTTTGGTGAACAGGCCAGCACCTTTGGTGGAATTGCTGGAAGTTTAGCGTGAAACATTGTACTGGCGGCTGCAGTTGGATGTTGCCAGAGACTGCTGCTGTTTTAGTATTCTGACAGCATAAAGTCGTGATGCCTCCATTGCTATAAGTATTATTTAATAGTCGAAAAACAGCATTTAACTCAGAAAAAAATACAAATACGCTAAAACAGGAACGCCCTCCACTGTATGATACATGAGCAAGTCATGATAAAATAAAACATACATTTTGAAAATCAGTAACTTCCACTGAAAAAATTACAGTTTTAATCAAGGTGTCATTCGATGAAGTGCTTTACGCAGCAGCGAATAATACACACAAAGTCCGATTAATATTCATAATTCAAGCTTTTATTTGATGTCACTGTAATTATAGGCAAGTAATTTTAGAGTGAACCAAGAACAAATCACAACAGGAAACTGTTGAATACCTCAGCGAATATTACACAGTGTGTATCAGTCAAGAAACTGGGCGATGCTCCTATCCTAGAATAAATATATTTTAAACCATACTTATAATTAATTCGCATGTCCAGTGAGAGCTGATATGTGTTTAGGGACATCTCGTCATCGCCAGTGGGAATATCAGAAAAATTCCTATGGAAGTTAATGAGCTCAGTCTTAGTTTTAATTATTTCTTTTAAAGTAACCGAAGTATAGTAACCTTACAATAGGGAAAACATTTAACTGATTGCTAAAGCCGAATCATAAAGTTGGTGCTGTTGGATGCGGTTTTGAAAGGGGCAAGGTGTAGTGCCAGTAGTTTATAAGATGTAGTTTTCATCATCATTTTTCTGTACTTGGGCATTAAAACTAGGCGATTTGGAGGAAGAGTGGAGACGAGGATGTATACGAAGCGAGCGCGCAGAGGGAGGAACACTGTGTGAACTAGAAGCTATCTGAGTAGTATTCAGGTGTTGACCAAATCGGTAAGTTTAGCGGAAATTGCGGGGACTGATTCTGGGCGGCTAGAATGCCACAGCATTGGACTTGGTACAAATGAGTGCGGAAGTGCAAGCTTCAGAGTGCATTGGCATGGAACTTAAAAACTTATCAAATTTAGCAAAACTTATGTCTGATTATCTCTTTCCCTCAGCTTCACTACACTGCAACATGGATTTCTGTTCTTTCATTTGCTACCGTTTTACCAAAAATAAACAGAAATTCAGCTACCAATTCTGTACTAACCCATTGTAACATATCATTAATTCAATAAAAAAATAATCTTTACAACTGTTCTCACACATAGACAAAACGCAGCTATCAGCTCTTTATTATTCTCCTTATGTCTGTTCAAATAATAACAACCCGCACTGATAAATAACTTTACCGTTCCTTTGCTTTGTTTCACGTCTTCCCCTGCTAATATAACCAATATGCATACTCACACATTCGTATCACACTGTAGAACACAAATACAGAATAATGAAGCACAGTAGTATTAATCTCTTGAGTAAATTAATCTTCTAAAACTTTACAAAACCACTTGACTGTAATTACTTTTATTTTCACTGGAACTACGGCAAGTAACATCAACAAAAGTTACTATTGTTGTCTACGCGAATAAATCTACGCCTAGTACTGATAAAGTGAATTTATTTCTATAGTATTTTAAAACAAAAAAGATTTTAACTTTTTTATGTTGTTTCTTGCTATTCAACGCTGTTCTAATGTATTTGAAATCATTAAAATGAACCTATTTACCACACTTCGCATGTTGGGACGTCGACGTACACAGTTTTCGGTTTATTTGTTTTACGTATCAGGTGAACGATGCAATTAAGCGACTCTGTCCATACTGGGATCGCTGACAACTACTGGCAGCAGAAACTGTCGAAGCGAGATAGCAACAATAAGGCGCCGGCTCCCAATTCAAACTTTCTTAATTACGTAAAAATATTCGTCTCTGTCTCATAACTCGAAAAATCTACTCAGTAACATGAAACCTTACAATTTTTCCTAATAAACTACGGGATGGTATTTAGACGGGGTCTGTGCGTAAAATACACGTTGTATCTAGTAAAAATACAGTCACACAACAGATCCGTTTGATAAAACGAGGAGAACCATTTATTTAGTTTCCATCAAATGTACTATGTCCGCACACAGTAATGATACATTGATCAAAATTGGGTGTTGTCAACGAAGGTCCGCAATAATTCGGCTATTCAGATGAACAAAGTTCTTAGCGTCGCTGCAACTCGTCGGCGCTAGTCCAAGTAAGACTTGATAGTATCCATAACGTCACGCTTAGGGCAACGCCGCACAGTGGGGCCGAATCCCCAAAACGTGCCCGAAACCACAAGAAAACGTTTAATTCCGACAAAACGCATCACACGAGGGTTTTTGAGATCGCTGCTTACGTATTTGAAATTAAAAAGCATCTAAACAAAATGGCGGATCCAATACAGCAACGAGACGCATGAGAACTCGTCATAATTTATTAATAATAGCGTATATATAGGATTTGGAGATCAATAATCACAACAGTCCACATAGTGACAACGTGATTCGTTTATTAAGCCAAAATAACTGAATATTCGCCAAAAATGTATTTGATAATAAGACCTCTTCGATAGCACAAAAGTTGCAAGACAATAATGGGACAAACTTAAAAGGCGGTCATTAAATACGACTAATAAACGTAATACTACAACCAACGATAGAAGTAACTTATTATTATAAGAGTAGCTATTGAAGACAATCGGTTTTAACATTGAAAACGTAATATGACTGATGTTGAAGATGTTGTTCTGCTGCATATATAATGATGTTATTGGTTTCGTATCTATTAATCCGAATCAGTACCGCGCGCGAAGCACTCAGAATTCACATTCCATGGGCGGTCGTGGTGTGGCTGGAATTGCAAGAGACAGTAACAGCTCTAGTGCCTCCTTCGACAAACGTTTCATATATGTTTGTGGCAGTTTTCTAATACTGGAAATATACGAGTATGCGTCGAAAGCTGTCAGAAGCCGCTTGAAAACGTCTTCCATTGTTTTCACTCGTGAACACTTTCTGGAAAAGTCTTCCCGATGTATTTTAATATCTTTGTTCCTCCCTTCCTGTGCTTTTTCGGATAATTGACCGAGTGGTAACAATGCGTGGGCTGTTATTTGCGGACTGTGAATCAATAGCTCATGCACTGCAGTGGGCATGTGATACCATGGATACGGCTCAACGAATTTTCTCGCAGTTTCCAGCGGGTAATTATGGAACTTATCAGCACTGATTTCATGTCCACTCGAAGTGACTTGTAAGATGACGTGAAACCGTTCTATCAAATCTATGCTGAATAATGTTATGACAGCAGATGTTTTCGAATTTTCAAAAATGCTTCGAGATGTATCTCCATCGTTGGCATTTCCGTAACCACGTTGCGGACGATCGATAATAACTCCCAATTCTGAGCTGAATCCCTTCTGAATGATCTTATTGCGTTTTTCTATCATTTCTCATTCTTCGGCACTGCGTAGTCGCCATTCTTTAATCTCAGGTTTGTGTGACAAATGCAAGCAGCATTCGAAAAAACCGATCCAAGCATATAATTGTGATTGTCCAAACATCAGATTCTGTTCGCTGGCTAGTTTTTGTAACACATCATCGATGTTATTGAAATCTTTACTAGTTGTTCCACATAAATGGCATCTTTACGAAGAGTTTGTGGATGCGAGTGAGTTGCATAGTTTGCCATCTGTCATTGTGAACACCATATTGTACGAAGCCGTGATTTCTTTTCCATGTATGATATTTTCAAAGCGAACAAGTGACTTCATTTGCTTTTCAACACATTATACCTTACTGACCGTAGTTTCTGTACTTTCGTGCAAAAATTGCAGTCTGAATGGTCTACAAAATCGAGGAGACAAACGTTTAGGATTCTTCTAAATCACGACTGCTTGTGGATCCACAGAAATAAGTTATAAGGGTACCACCGATGTAAAATGTACTCACCCTCAAATGTTTGTTTATATTCACTTTGTCCAGAACTTTTATTATAACTCCATTTCCAAATGAATTGCATCTGCATCTTCATCCGCATTACGAATGATATTCTCTTGGTATAATACAATACAGTCGGTTGTATGATCCAATGAAGCTTGTAGCTGGACTTCAGCCGTGTTTTCTGGATGGTGATAGCAATAATAGAAAGATTTTTTTTTTGAGTCATCAGTCTTCTGACTGGTTTGATGCGCCCGCCACGAATTTCTCTCATGTTCCAACCTCTCCATCTCAGAGTACCACTTGCAACCTACGTTCTCAAATATTTGCTGTATGTGTTCCAATCTCTGTCTTCCTCTACAGTTCTTGTCCTCTACAGCTTCCTCTAGTACTATGAAAGTGATTCCCTGATGTCTTAACAGATGTCCTATCAGCCTGTTCCTTCTCCTTGTCAGTGTTTTTACACATTCCTTTCCTCTCTGATTCTGCGCAGAGCCTCATAATTCCTTAACTTATCAGTCCACGCAATTTTCAACATTCTGCTGTAGTACCACATCTCAAGTGTTTCGTGTCTCTTCTGTTCCAGTTATACCACAGTCCATGTTTCACTACCATACAATGCTATGCTCAAAACGTACAATCTCAGAAGTATCTCGCTCAAATTAAGGCCTATGTTTTTTACAAGTACACTTCTCTTGGCAAGGAATGCCCTTTTTACCACTGCTAGTCTGTTTTTGATGTCCATCTCCGTCCGACACTAGTTATTTTGCTGCCTAGGTAGCAGAATTCCTTAATTTCATCTACTTCATGACCATGAAACCTGCTATTAAGTTTCTCGCTGTTCTCATTTCGGCTACTTCTCATTACTTTCATCTTCCTTCGATTTACTCTCAGTCCATATTACACTGTTCATGCCATTCAGGCGATCACATAATTCTTCTTCACTTTCACTCAGGATAGCAATGTCATCAGCGAATCGTACCACTGATATCGTTCCGCCCTGAATTTTAATCTCACTCCTGAACCTTTCTTTTATTAACATCATTGCTTCTTCGATGTTCAGATTGAACAGTAGAGTAGAAAGACTACATCGCTGTCTTACACCCTTTTTAATCCGAGCAGTTCGAACTTTGTCGTCCAGTCTTATTATTCCGTCTTGATTCTTGTACATGTTGTATATTACCCGTTTCTCCCTATAGTGTACCCCTTTTTTCCTCAAAATCTGAAACATCTTCCACCATTTTATATCACACTTTTTCCAGGCCGACAAACCCTACGAGCGTGTCTTGATTTTTCCTTAGTCTTGCTTCCATTATCAACCACAACGTCAGAATTGCCTGTCTGGTACCTTTACCTTTCCCAAAGACAAATTGGTCGTTATCTAACACCTCCTCGATTTTCTTTTCCTGAGTTCTGTATATCATTCTTGGAGGCATGAGCTGTTAAGCTGACTCCGCGATAATTCTCGCACTTTTGAGGTCTTGCAGTCTTTGCACTTGTATGGATTATATTTTTCCGAAAGTCAGATGGTATGTCGAATGTTCTGGCGTAACCACAAGCGCCGGAACAAAGAGCACGAACGCAAGACCTGAGAAGGCAATGAGACGACGTCGGCTAATGGTGTGCTGATAAGGACCGCATCTCGACAGGAGCGCCCCTAGCCGAAGGGAATATAAGCGCCGCTCCTGCCAGCCTCGGTCGGTGATAGTGGACAGTATTCGCAGAGAATTAGCCCTGCCTTGCAGAGTGCGCTACGAACAGTTATTAGAGACCCCTATCCATTACTTGTTTGGACACTGTATGTACTCGTAGTAAAGGACTCTGATTTATGTTGCAAGTCGCCCACTGCCTGCAACACCATTGTTAATGCAAAGTTAAGTATTGTCAACCTGCTTTATTGAAATAAAACTACTAATGATATTTGTTTGAATTGTTGTATAGCATTCCAAGGACGCAGCATCCATTAACCATCCTATACCCTACGAATGGGCCGGACTCCACATCGTCTGACTCATACATTCTACACACCAACGTGAATAATCGTTTTATTGCCACTTCTCCCAATGATTTTTGAAATTCTGAAAGAATGTTATCTATCTGTTCTGCCTTATTTGTTCTTAAGTACTCCAAAGCTCTTTTTAATTCTGATTCTAATATCGAATCCCCTATCTTTTCTGAATCGACTCCTGTTTCTTCGTCTATCGCATCTGACAAATGTTTTCCCTCATACAGAACTTCAGTGTACTCTTTCCGCCCATTCGCTCCCTCCTCTGCATTTAACAGCGGAATTCCCGTTGCACTCTTAATTTAATTGACTTTCCTATATGCTGAGTCAGTCCTTCCGACAATAATTTCTTTTTCAATTTGTCCACATTTTTCATGCGGCTATTTCGTCTTAGCTTCCCTGCACTTCCTATTTATTTATTTCATCCCTCAGCGACTTGTCTTTCTGTTTTCCTGAATTTCCCTGAACATTTTCGTTGCTCCTTCTTTCAACGACCAACTGAAGTATTTCTTCTGTTACCCATGGTTTCTTCACGGTTACCTTCTTTGTACCTATGTTTTCTTTTTGCTATTGCCGTTTTTAGAGATGTCCATTCCTCTTTAACTGCACTGCCTTCTGAGTCATTCCTTATTGATGTATCTCTGCCCTATCTTCCTATTCATAACGAATCCTACTCCTATTACACTATTTTCTGATGCTGTTTATATTACCCTATACTCATCTGACCAGAAATCCTTGTCTTCTTTCCATTTCACTTCACTGACCCCTACTTTATGCAGAGTCAGCCTTTGCATTTCCCTTTTCAGATTTTCTACCTTCCTTACCACATTCAAACTATAGACATTCCACGCCCAGACTCGTGCAACGTTATCCTTTCGTCTGTTATTCAATCTTTTTCTCATGATCACCTGCCCCTGTGCAGTCCCCTCCCGGAGATCCGAATAGGGGACTATTTCAGAATCTTTTGCCAGTGGAGAGATCATCATGACACTTTTTCAATTACAGGCCCCATATCCTGCGGATACATGTTATATGTCTTTAATGCAGTTGTCTCCATTGCATTCTGCATCCTTCTGACGTTGACCAATGTTGATTTTTCCGCCTTTAGCGGCAGTTTCCCACCCCAAAGACAATAGAGTGCCCTGAATCTCTGTCTGCTCCTTCACCCTCGGGTGACTTCTTATGCTGGAAGCTTTCTGCCACCAATGCTGGTTGTTAATCAAAATTTAACAACGTATTTGTTTTTTGTTTCCGCCAATTTCTGTAGGAAGTATAGAGCTTACAGTTATTCTCCTTATTTGTCGTTCTCAGTCGCCGATAATGACACTTTGTGAATTTTTATTCAGAGCATAGTGAAAGTGCGGCTTCAGCGGACAAAGATGTATCGCTTGTTGCGGTCGATTCTAAGGCCTATAGATACTTGGACACTTTCGATAGACTTGTCATTGTTGTCTCATAAACAACCTTTGCAATATCCAACTGACCAGCTGAACGCAGGCTAACCTTAACTCTTGTGCCGTCAGAGTTTCACGAACTGACTGGGTTCTTCTGCGTTAAGACCTCTTGCTCAGTGACGCAAACTCCCTAAAAGGACGACCACTGCATTTACTAGTCGATGGGTCGATGGCAGATCACAGTCAGCCTGATACTTGCCGCTAACAATAGGTGCTGGAAATGAAAAATGTGCATTAAGCCATTTATTGTTTTGTTTTAAGAAGGGGGACAGAGCGTTCTGTGAGCCTTTTGCCTCCTTGTTCTCAATTTACCAAATAATGAGGAGAGAGAGACTTCCATATCCTCCGGTACCTGCAACGGTCAACGAACTTTCTCGGAAGTTGTTCCTCCAGGTAAACGATTAATTCAGGTAGGGTATCATTCAACCGGCGTTTAACGATGCTGAATATTTCTTTCCGAGTGAATTTCACTTATTCTTCATCCGAACCTGTGTGAAAAGTACAGCATCAGCATTAGCAACAAATTAAGTACAGACAAATATCGTAGGTGTGTTGCACGGGAAACATAGTTCTGAAGCCTGCCACGCCGAGCGCATCATCGACCCCGGACGGCGGCACGTTGCGATGCAATATATGGGACGCACGGGCCCGAGGAAACATTCAGTATGCAAGAGAACAGTCAGGTTGAGGCAGCTGATTCTTGTCGGTTCCATCAGATAGCTGATCAATCTACAGTCTGGAAGTTGTAATTCCACAATTTATTGCAGTATTTACTACTTCTGCTCCTGCTCAAAATTCAAGTTCGGCAAATCACAGTTGTTTTGTGCAAGCATCGAAAAAGATATAAATCGTATAACCATGAGTTTAAACTAAGTATGTGTATGAATGTGTTCTACATATCTGTAGCAATCGTTTCCACCTTGTAGAATTGAATTTCTTCACTTCTACGTAAATATCCACTCATTAGCCGAACGTAATTTCGCCTAGTTGTCACAGCGGCGAGTGTGCTCTCGATGGAGGTCGCCTTTGAGCAATTCGAGAGTTATCGAAGGTGGCAACCTATCCTTTTGGGTTGAGGTGTACCAATCAGCCCCTGCCCTTCCCACTCCTCTAAATCCCCACAGTCAGAAATTCACTTTTAGGAGCTGTGGCCACATTTTGGGGATTCGGCCCCACTCTGCGCCGGTAGTTCACCTACTGCTACACAGATTCAAATCAAAGCCACATTCAGTCGCTCTGCATCTACATCTACATGGATACTCTGCAAATCACATTTACGTGCCTGGCAGTGGGTTCATCGAACCACCTTCACAATTCTCTATTACTACAATCTTGTGTACCGCGCGGATAGAACGAACACCTATATCTTTCAGTACGAGCTCTGATTTCCTTAGTGGTGATCGTTTCTCCTATTGTACGGCCGTTGTCAACAAAATATTTTCGCATTCGGAGGAGAAAGTTGGTGATTGTAATTTCATGGCAAGATTCCGTTGCAACGAAAACCGCCTTTCTTTTATTGATGTCCAGCCCAAATCCTGTATCATTTCAGTGACACCCTCTCCCATATTTCGCGATATACAAAGCGTGTTGCCCTTCTTTGAACTTTTTCGATGTACTCCGTCAGTCCAATCCGGTAAGAATGCTGAGCCGGTGGGTTTCTGGCGCCAGGCGATATCGATTCTTACTTCCATCTTATAGTGTATATATATATATATATATATATATATATATATATATATATATATATAGTGAATATTATTGTGTACTTAAGGACCTTAAGGACTGTTGCTCGTGCTAGTGGGCATCAAAACGTTCACTGCAATGATGGCGAGGCGAGTTATGTTCTGCAACGGCCATTAAATTATGTTACTAAAGTGGCTAGAAATAGCTCCTCGCATTTGTAAGTTCGTATTTGGTGCTTAGTGGCACGCTGAAGGTAGCTGGTTCACTTGAACGTCTTTTCTTAATTTAGTTATAGATTTAGAATTTTCTGGTTTTACGAATTAGTGGTAGTTGTTGTTTCTTAATAATTTCTTGTTTGTATGGATTGTCACGTTAGGTACTTAGTATCTAGATTTTCTTTTCTGGATCGAAGGAAACTAAGCTCCTTAATTCTGTTCATTGGTTAACTTGTAATATGTTTACATTAAGGTATTGCTTTCCCATATATATATATATATATATATATATATATTTGTAACTTGTATATACTACAGTTTGCCTGCCACTGATGTTTTCCTGTTTTCAGAAACGTCTATAGTGGTCGACGCGAGCAAACCACGCCCCGCGAGCTTGCAGTGTGACGGAAACTCAGGATTTGAACTCAGGGCCGTCTGGACCCCGTTAACGCGAGATTTCTCTATTCCATTCAACGAGAGGCTTGTTTTAGGTAGAAGATTTCGTACTGCCCAAAGTTTGGTATAAGTTCACCGTTTCGATCGTGTGTTTGTGAAATCATAACAGATTAACGTTTGCTCGCGTCCATCACATGTTCATCAAATTAACGTTTTTGCATAAAGTCTAGAATCTTCTGGACGTTGAGTGTAGTAGAATTAATAGTACCCTTCAGGTCAGGTAGCATCAAATTAATTTTACCTTTTCAGTAAGTGTAAAATTGAGTGAGAAAGGCGATAACCGAAATTGTAAACATTTGGTTATCTGTTGTCACCGGCACGTAAAGGAGCCGTTGTCACATGTGTGACGGTTAATATTGTAAATACTGATTGTGGATAGGGCCTTGATATGCAAATGTTGTTAATTGATTATTACAGCTGATGAATTCATGTGCATGTGTAATCAATAAAGAAGTGTTGCAGCTACAAACTGGTTGTGTTACTGGTATACAAGGTTAGAGTGTGCAATTGCCACACGGGATGCCACACCACGCAGCAGTAACCTAGAAAGAAGAGGACGGACAAACGTAGTGTAGGCAGTCTGCTTAGTAGATCTGTTTCATTTTCTAATTGTCCTGCCAATAAAACGCAGTCTTTGGTTAGCCTACTCCACAACCTTTTCCAAGAGTTCCTTCCAGTTTAAGTTGTTCGTAATTGTAATTCACAGGTATTTAGTTGAATTTACGGCCTTTAGATTTGACTGATTTATGGTGTTACCGAAGTTTAACGAATTCCTTTTAGCGCTCATGTGGATGACCTCACAGTTTCCGTTATTTAGCATCAACTGCCAATTTTCCCAACATTCAGATATCTTTTCTAAGTTGTTTTGCAATTTGTTTTCGTATTCTGACGACTTTATTAGTCGATAAACGACAGCGAAATTTGCAAACAACCTAAGACGGCTGGTCAGTTGTCTCCCAAATCGTTTACATAGATAAGGAGCAGCAAAGGGCCTATAACACTACCTTGGGGAACGCCAGAAATCACTTCTGTTATACTCGATGACTTTCCGTCAGTTACTACGAACAGTGACCTCTCTGACAGGAAGTCACCAATCCAGTCACGTAACTGAGACGATATTCCACAAGCATGCAATTTCATTACAAGCCGCTTGTGTGGTACAGTGTCAAAAGCCTTCCGGAAATCCAGAATTACGGAATCGATCTGAAATCCCTTGTCAATAGCATTCAACACTTCATGTGACTAAAGAGCTACTTGTGATTCACAAGAACGATGTTTACTAAATCCATGTAAACTGTGTGTCAATAGACCGTTTTCTTCGAGGTAATTCATAATGTTCGAACACATATATGTTCCAGAATCCTGCTGCATATCGACGTTAATGATATGGGCCTATAGTTAAGTGGATTGCTCCTACTAACTTTCTTGAATATTGGTGTGACCTGTGCAGGTTTCCAGTCTTTAGGTACGGATCTTTCGTCGAGCGAACGGTTGTGTATGATTGTTAAGTATGGAGCTAATGCATCAGCACACTCTGAAAGGAACCTAAAGATTTGCTTTTATTAAGTGATTTAAGTTGCTTCACTACTCCGAGGATGTTTACTTCTACGTTCCTCACGTTTGCAGCTGCTCTTAATTAGAATTCTGGAATATTTACTTCGTCTTCTTTCTGAAGACATTTCGGAAGGCTGTGTTTAGTAACCCTGCTTTGGCAGCACTGTCTTCGATAGTACCTCCACTGCTATTGCGCAGAGAAGGCATTAATTGTTTCTTGCCGCTAACATACTTCACACACGACCAGAATCTCTTGGATTTTCTGCCACGTTTCGAGGTAAAGTTTCGTTGAAGAAACTGTTATAAGCATCTCGCATTGAAGTCCGCGCTAAATTTCGAGCTTCTGTAAAAGATCGCCAATCTTCTTGTGTTTTTGGGTCTGTTTAAATTTGGCATGTTTGTTTCGTCGTTTCTGCAACAGTGTTATGACGCGTTTTGTGTACCAAGGAGGATCAGCTCCTTCGTTTGTTAATTTATTTGATGTAAATCTCTCAATTGCTGCCCATACTATTTCTTTGAATTCAAGCCACACCTGGTCTACACTTATATTATTAATTTGGAAGGAGGGGAGACTGTCTCTCAGGGAGGTGTCAAGTGAGTTTTTATCTGCTTTTTTGAATAGGTGTACTTTTTGTTTATTTTTGGAGGATTTGGGGATTACAATATTCAGTCTCACTACGACAACGCTGTGTTCACTAATCCCTGTATCCGTTTTGGTGCTCGTTATAAAAAGGAAGTTTATTTGTTGCTAAGAGGTCAAGTGAGTTTTTACAACCATTTACTATTCGCGTGGGCTCATGAATTAACTGTTCGAAATAATTTTCAGAGAATGCGTTTAGCACAATTTTGGATGATGTTTTATGTGTACCTCTGGATTTAAACATGAATTTTCGCCAACATATCGAGGGTAAATTAAAGTCACCACCAACTAAAGTCGTATGAGTCGGGTACGTGTCTGAAATCAAACTCAAGTTTTCTTTGAACCTTTCAGCAACTGCATCATCTGAATTGGAATGTCGGTAAAAGGATCCCGTTATTATTTTATTCCGGTTGCCAACAATGGCCTCTGCCCATAGTAACTCACAGGAACTATCTACTTCAATCTCGCGACAAATTAAACTACTTCTAACAGCAAAAACCACGCCACCGCCAACCGTACTTAACCTATCCTTTCAGAACACAGTTAGGTTCTTCGCAAAACTTCCGGCTGAGTTTATCTCCAGCTTTAGCCAGCTTTCAGTGCCTATAACGATTTGAGCATCAGTGCTTTCTATTAGCGCTTGGAGCTCTGGTACTTTCCCAACACAGCTACGACAATTTACAATTGTTATACCGATGGTTCCTGTATCTACGTTCTGTATCTACTGACTGAAGCCCTTCTTGCGTTTTCCCGAAACCCTCTATCCAAAAAACCGTCCAGTTCACGCCACACAGCACCTGATACCCGTGTAGCCGCCTCCTGCGTATAGTGGACACCTCACCTATTCAGCGAAACCCAACCACCCTTTGGCGCAAGTCGAGGAATCTGCAGCCCACACGTTCGCAGAACCGTCTGAGCCTCTGATACAGATCGTCCACTCGGCTCTGCACCAGAGGTCCGCAATCGGTCCTGTCGACTATGCTGCAAATGGTCAGCTCTGCTTTCGTCTTGCAAGCAAGACTGGCAGCCTTTACCACTTCTGTTAGCCGCTCTTTAAGAAAGAGAATCTCTTCTGATCCAAAGTGACACATATCATTCGTACCGACGTCAGCAACCACCTGCAGCTGCCTGCACCCTGTGCTCTTCATGGCATCCGGGAGGACCCGTTCCACATCTGTATTGACTCCACCTGGTATGCACACAGAGTGCACATTGGTTTTCTTTCCCTTCTTGGCAGCCATCTTCCTAAGGTGCCCCACAACGTTCCTAGCGTTGGAGCTCCCAGCTACCACTCATCCCACCCTCTGTGATTGTCCAGATCTTGCAGGCTGAAAGGTTTTCTCTGAAACAGGACAGACGGTAGCACTTGGCTCAGTGACAGTGTCAGCCACAGACAGCACCTGGAACCTGTTTGCCAGACAAACTGGGGAGGCCTTACGTGCTGCCGCCTGTGAAGTCTTTCGCCTTTTGCTACGCCCTGGGGCGACCTTCCACTCGACCACAGGTGAGACGTCAACCTTAATGCGAGCAATAACTGGGTTGACCACCGGTGAGGACCGATCGGAGAACTCGGACGTGCGTTGGATCCCTACGGCCGGCCCCCAACAGTGGTGCCCGTCCACTGGGGTCTCAAGCTGTGTAACCAAAGCCATCACATCCTGAAGCTGATAGCGCAGTGTCACCAACTCGGCTCGCACCGCACACAACAATCACAGTTCCTGTCCATACTAAAGACCGTGGAAAACTAAACTGTGCAGGTAAATGGACTATCGGCACGTGCTCCGCAACTCTACTGTAGACCCTGACGAAAACGCAGGAACTGGGTCTAATAAACTGGATTAATATGCAAAGATTCAAAACTCTAACGTCCGAAGCACTCACATGAAAGTAAATGATTCCCCCTGATTAGGAACTTGTAATATGTTACAAACTCGGTTTACTTTACGATGCAAAGGAAAATGCGAGAACTGTGGCTATTAGGTATTAAATAAACTCGCAGAAGCTCAAGAAACTAAACTATTAAAGCACACAAATGATATTATAGAATTCAGGTCTTCAAAAGCGCGCAGCGTTTGCCAACGGCGATTACACAGTACTTAATGCCTGCTTTCATTTTTTCTTGAATTAAGATGATCACCCAGTAATTAATTCCGCTTCTTCTTTAGTCAGTAGATAAGCGTCTTCACTCCTTAAGTCTCACTGCTTCTGAAAATTATGTATGCTTGATGTTCGATTACTATAGGTCCAAAATGTTCCACTAAGACACCGTTGCTCACTCTCTGATAAAGTTCTTCGTTGCATATGATAATCCTCCACAACTACTCTTCGTAACCGTACCTCTTTCTCCTTTTGCTCCATGCATCACTGTCCGAAACATGAAAAAGCTTCTTCGTCCCACAATTACTGGAGCCGCACTTTCATGAATTCATTTAATTACAATGATGTCAATTTTTATTACAACTGGCATAGTTACTCATTTACAGACAATTTACACTAACATTACGTAAAAGCAAAACAAAAGATGCATTTACAGGTAGGATTTCATTTATAAAAATGTGAGTTATAATTTAGAATCAGTGTGTAAAAAAATCCGTGAATCATAAATTAAACCAGCACTGCAAGTATAGACAGTAGGAGGAGAATACTATTATACACTATCTTATTGTGGAGAAAATCTGCCGGCCGGTGTGGTCGAGCGGTTCTAGGCGCTTCAGTCTGGGACCTCGCGACCGCTACGGTCGCAGGTTCGAATCCCGCCTCGGGCATGGATGTGTGTGATGTCCTTAGGTTAGTTAAGTTTGAGTAGTTGTAAGTTCTAGGGGACTGATGACCTCAGATGTTAAGTCCCATAGTGCTCAGAGCCATTTGAACAATTTTTTGAGAAAATCTCCGCCAAAAGCTCTGCGTCTTTCTTGTGGGACACCCCTGAACCTAAGTAAATCCACGCTTTCACATATACTAAGGATTTTCAGAGTAAAATATTTTTAAAAAATATTTAAGAAGTGTAACATGCCAGTACCAAAACACATTTATTCCCGTGACAATGAAAACCATGAAGTATCGTACACAGGTTTTCAGCATAATATCTGAAGATGGTTTTGATATATTACACACCAATGTTTCCACATCCTGTGACGTTTCCTGGGGCATATATGCCCCACTACATAGAAATTATGTGGATATCATCCGAAATAGTGAGCCGCATAGTAATGTTTGAAAGCAGTGTCTATACCGTATAATAAAACACAATTAGCTACTTCAGACATTCTTGGAATGCAGTAGATGGTGATTTAGCGTGATTTTCTTGAAACTGACACACTAGAAACACACGCTGCCCCATTTGATCGTTCACAGCCTTCTGTGTGTAATGTAGATCCCATAGTCCGTGGTATTTTCCTCCAAGTCCCGAAAGCATCTGTCTACATGCTAGCATTAGACAGATATGAGATATAGACGTTCAAACGTTCAAAACGTCATACTGCTTTAGTGGAACATAGTGTACGGTGAACCACGGTAGGGTTACCGGTCACACATCGTTCCAGGATGATATCTGTCAAGAAGAGTAATTGGAGAGGTCGTACTGCTTCAAACTCCGATAGGTCTGCATAGATTTTGCTTACCACCCTGATTTTTAACTTTGTCGTAGTGACAAATCTGGTGCGCATGAAAAGTTGTCCGCACCTGCTCGACTTTTTTTTTCTTTTTGAGGTCAGACACACTTGTAGGATTGGTCTGAAGGTGGTCAAACGTTACAGAACCCGAATACGGAGCGTAAACCTCGTTCCGAGAATGATATACCGCGAGGGATGTTTAGTGCAGTTCACCTGCTCCGAAGTCGGCGCTATATCACAATCAGGCGTCGCTTGTTGGCCGCGCGGCACAAATTCCAGTGCTCTCTGCTGGAGGTGGCGATGTCGCCCGATTGTGGAGCGCCTTCCGGGAAGCCACATTGTGGGAGCGCGTCGCGTGTCCGGCGCCGGCCGTCATAACTCGCGGGCGGGCAGAGCAGAGCAGGGCAGCGCGGCGCGGCGCGGCGCGACATGCCGGCGTGACTTATGCTATCAGATGGCCGGCCGCTCCGCAGCAAATTTACACGCTGTACCAGTTTCAGTCTGCTATCTGGTCGCGCTCTGCTCATCCCGTCCGGCCGTAAACCAACTGCCTCTCGACGCTGGCCCTCCCCACTCTTCCCTACACACCTCTGAGCCGATACACTTCACGACCCTACGTAAAGGCAGAGGGAACGTTGGCCGGCAGGGCATGGAAATAGTGTTGATATGAATACAGCTGCATAGTTGTTTTGTTGGTAAGTTATATGCCGAGCAACAGCCGGAGTGCAACTGCTACACCTCGTCCGTATGTTGGTGGCTCCAGGGAACAGTGCAGGCTATGCACTCGGTACTTAATAGAAATTATCACTATTTTCTACTCAGAACTGCAGTTAATTAAATGTTCCCGGCTACTGTGCCGTGCCGGATGAATTTCACTTCCCCGGAGGACATTTTCAAGTACTGTGTAGCGAGCGAGGGTGTGACTCGGACATTCAACAAAGCTACGATCGCCCTCGACAATGTCCTCGGCATATGGGGACGAAACGTCAGGTTTTAAAGTAAAAGCCATTCGACCACGGCATATAATTACAATTATATTAATACCGTCTGCTGCTCACGGGCGTTGGTATATATCAGCGGGGACATGTGAAAATGTGTGCCCCGACCGGGACTCGAACCCGAGATCTCCTGCTTACATGGCAGTCGCTCTATCGATTTTTTAAATTTTATTTTTGTTAGTTTTCGTTCGTTGCATCTGCTCTTGGCGGACGTCGCAAGACACCCGTTTCAGTTCGTCGTTAATCCATTAACTCAGTTTTTTTATCACAGAAAGCAGCTAACCCTCTGACCGAGTCCATCTGAGCCACCGAGGGCCCACACACACACACACACACACACACACACACACACACACACTTCCCATCAGTGCTAAATTGTGATATCTTGCTGTCTCAGAATGTATCCCATCAACCGATCCCTTCTTCTAGTCAGGTTCTAGAACAAATTTCTTTTCTTTCCAGTTCTGTACAGTGCCTATTCATTAGTTACGTGATCTGCCAATCTAATTTTCAACATTCTTCTGTAGCACCATATTTCAGAAGCTTCTATTCTCTTCTTTTCTAAATTGTTTATTGTCGCATGTTTCACTTCCACACATGGCTACACTCCATACAAATACTTTCAGGAAATACTTCCTAACACTTATTTCTATATTCGATGTTAGCAAATTTCTCTTCTTCAGAATTTTTTTTCTTCTAACTGCCAGTATACATTATATATCCTCTTCAATTCGGGCATCATCAGCTAATTTACTGCCCAAATAGCAAAACTCATCTACTGCTTTGTGTGTCTAGTTTTCTAATCTAATTCCCTCACCATCATTCCACTATCCTTGTCATGCTTTTGTTGATGTTCATCTTATC
This sequence comes from Schistocerca piceifrons, assembly GCF_021461385.2. Lineage (NCBI taxonomy): Eukaryota > Metazoa > Arthropoda > Insecta > Orthoptera > Acrididae > Schistocerca > Schistocerca piceifrons. Next base: position 464,231,350 of record NC_060140.1, on the reverse strand, counting down.
TCTACTTTTCAAGGGGGATATTAGCCAGCATCATCGCCTTACTTTTAAAATTACTCGTTGCAGAGATATGAACAGCAGTACTTTGTCAAATACCATCCTGTATGTTTGATTCTGTAATCCACTTCCTTTCCTTAAGGCACAAAAACACATTAGTGTACATTTCTCGTACACAGTAACTCAATTATTTTGGCCAGTAAGAACCATCGATCTCTGGCTTTGGTTATTTCCCTCAGTTCAGACCATGTCTTGTCAACTCCTCTTGCTTCCCTTCCACAGTCTTCTTACCTGTATCTCTAGGTCTGCCTCTGTTCCTGGTGTCCTGGGGATTTCTCCTCGATTGCTCCCGCTGGCTTTCTCATTGTGTGTCCCGGCCATCCCGACTTCCTCTCAGTCGTCTGGTCTTCACACGTATTCGGTTTGCTTTCCTCGTTCGTTACTTTTTGCTCGCCACCAGCGACTTGAAGCTGATGGAGATCGACCTCTACCTCCAGCCCTCACCATCGGTGCCGCCGCAGTCTACAAGCTGTCTTCGCAAGGTGAAAAGGCCACGCTCCCATAGCTTGCGTCACGTCACCTCGTGGTGTTCTGAGATCTCCAATCAGCTATAACCGGACGCCTGCCACGCAGAGGACTCACTACTCTTATATACTCACTTGTTGGAATGTTCACTGGACCGCCAGCTATCCGTTGACGACAGCTATGAAACCTATGAAACCTTCTCGGGTTATCAGTCGAGTGGCTTTGTTGCCTTGTCGCAGCGTTTTAACGAATTCCATGAATTCGCCTGAAGAAATGTCGTATTCATGATCTATGTAACAAGTATTTATGTACACTCCTGGAAATTGAAATAAGAACACCGTGAATTCATTGTCCCAGGAAGGGGAAACTTTATTGACACATTCCTGGGGTCAGATATATCACATGATCACACTGACAGAACCACAGGCACATAGACACAGGCAACAGAACATGCACAATGTCGGCACTAGTACAGTGTATATCCACCTTTCGCAGCAATGCAGGCTGCTATTCTCCCATGGAGACGATCGTAGAGATGCTGGATGTAGTCCTGTGGAACGGCTTGCCATGCCATTTCCACCTGGCGCCTCAGTTGGACCAGCGTTCGTGCTGGACGTGCAGACCGCGTGAGACGACGCTTTATCCAGTCCCAAACATGCTCAATGGGGGACAGATCCGGAGATCTTGCTGGCCAGGGTAGTTGACTTACACCTTCTAGAGCACGTTGGGTGGCACGGGATGCATGCGGACGTGCATTGTCCTGTTGGAACAGCAAGTTCCCTTGCCGGTCTAGGAATGGTAGAACGATGGGTTCGATGGCGGTTTGGATGTACCGTGCTCTATTCAGTGTCCCCTCGACGATCACCAGTGGTGTACGGCCAGTGTAGGAGATCGCTCCCCACACCATGATGCCGGGTGTTGGCCCTGTGTGCCTCGGTCGTATGCAGTCCCGATTGTGGCGCTCACCTGCACGGCGCCAAACACGCATACGACCATCATTGGCACCAAGGCAGAAGCGACTCTCATCGCTGAAGACGACACGTCTCCATTCGTCCCTCCATTCACGCCTGTCGCGACACCACTGGAGGCGGGCTGCACGATGTTGGGGCGTGAGCGGAAGACGGCCTAACGGTGTGCGGGACCGTAGCCCAGCTTCATGGAGACGGTTGCGAATGGTCCTCGCCGATACCCCAGGAGCAACAGTGTCCCTAATTTGCTGGGAAGTGGCGGTGCGGTCCCCTACGGCACTGCGTAGGATCCTACGGTCTTGGCGTGCATCCGTGCGTCGCTGCGGTCCGGTCCCAGGTCGACGGGCACGTGCACCTTCCGCCGACCACTGGCGACAACATCGATGTACTGTGGAGACCTCACGCCCCACGTGTTGAGCAATTCGGCGGTACGTCCACCCGGCCTCCCGCATGCCCACTATACGCCCTCGCTCAAAGTCCGTCAACTGCACATACGGTTCACGTCCACGCTGTCGCGGCATGCTACCAGTGTTAAAGACTGCGATGGAGCTCCGTATGCCACGGCAAACTGGCTGACACTGACGGCGGCGGTGCACAAATGCTGCGCAGCTAGCGCCATTCGACGGCCAACACCGCGGTTCCTGGTGTGTCCGCTGTGCCGTGCGTGTGATCATTGCTTGTACAGCCCTCTCGCAGTGTCTGGAGCAACTATGGTGGGTCTGACACACCGGTGTCAATGTGTTCTTTTTTCCATTTCCAGGAGTGTATATATGTACACTACTGGCCGTTAAAATTGCTACACCACGAAGATGACGTGCAACAGACGCGAAATTTAACAGACAGGAAGAAGATGCTGTGATATGAAAATGATTAGCTTTTCAGAGAAAAGTTTTCAACCGATTTCTCGTACACAAACAGCAGTTAACCGGCGTTGCCTGGTGAAACGTTGTTGTAATGCCTCGTGTAAGGACGAGAAATGCGTACCATCACGTTTCCGACTTCGATAAAGGTCGGATTGCAGCCTATCGCGATTGCGGTTTATCGTATCGCGACATTGCTGCTCGCGTTGACGAGATCCAATGACTGTTAGCAGAATAGGGAATCGGTGGGTTCAGGAGGGTAATACGGAACGCCGTGCTGGATCCCAGCGGAATCGTATCACTAGCAGTCGAGATGACAGGCATCGTATCCGCATGGCTGTAACGGATCGTGCAGCCACGTCTCGAACCCTGAGTCAACAGATGGGGACGTTTGCAAGACAACAACCATCTACACGAACAGTTCGACGACGTTAGCCGCAGCATGGACTATCAGCTCGGAGACCATGGCTGCGGTTACCCTTGACGCTGCATCACAGACAGGAGCACTTGCGATGGTATACTCAACGACAAACCTGGGTGCACGAACGGCAAAACGTCATTTTTCCGGGTGAATCCAGGTTCTGTTTACAGCATCATGATGGTCGCATCCGTGTTTGGCGACATCGCGTTGAGCGCACATTGGAAGCGTGTATTCGTCATCGCCATACTGGCGTACCACCCGGCGTGATGGTATGGGGGTGCCATTGGTTACACGTCTCGGTCACCTCTTGTCCGCATTGACGGCATTTTGAACAGTGGGCGTTACATTTCAGATGTGTTGCGACCCGTGGCTCCACCCTTCTCTCGATCTCTGCGAAACCCTACATTTCAGCAGAATAATGCACGATCGGATGTTGCAGGTCCTTTACGGTCCTTTCTGGATACAGGAAATGTTCGACTCCTGCCCTGGCATTCTCCAGATCTCTCAGCAATTGAAAACGTCTGGTCAATGGTGGACGAGCAACCAGCTCCTCACAATACGCCAGTCACTACTCTTGATGAACTGTAGTATTGTGTTGAAGCTGCATGGGCAGCTGTACCTGTACACGCTATCCAAGCTCTGTTTGACTCAATGCCCAGGCGTATCAAGGCCGTTATTACGGCCAGAGGTGGTTGTTCTGGGTACTGATTTCCCAGTCTCTATGCACCCAAATTGCGTGAAAATGTTATCACATGTCTGTTCTAGTATAATATATTTGTCCAATGAATACCCGTTTATCATCTGCATTTCTTCTTGGTATAGCAATTTTAATGGCCAGTAGTGTATGTATGAATGATAGATCCGGTATCTGTAGAAACTTTGCGACAAGAGATGAAGCCCCTCGGCTGATAACCCGAGGTGATTTAATAGCTGAAAAACTTTTGATCTTGGGTTACGTATACACTTTTGTATTGGCCGGCTATCATCTGTGTATGTGACGTCGTACATATACGTTATTGTCTTTTGTGTGTGTGTCCACTGTGTCATTGTAATAAGCCAAATAAATTGTGCTCATAATGTGCCAGAGACAACTTGTATGAAACTCTGTAACTGTGATATTCCCCACTTTTCACTGGCGTATGGGAGGACAGCTGTCACATTGTATTTAAATTATAAATTTTGGTTTTATATGTGATGCTTGTGTTTCACCGCATTTGATACAATTGTGTGAACACAGCATTTGCCTTCTTTATCTGGTTCTTCAGATCTTCTCCAGGTCCACGATCTTCTGTCACTGCACTATGCAGTCACAAGAACGAGTTTCCACACCCGTCCTGCTCTTCTACAGACAGAGGCCTTTCCATGCTCCGAGAATTTCCGCTACATTTCCTTTTATTTAGCTATATTTATCTTGAGTCCAGCAATATCTGCTTCTTTTTTCAAATAGTTGACTTTTTCTTTCCCACCTGTCAGCCTCTGAGCAAATAAAAATAAGTAGTCCGCGAAGACTAAATCCTCCAGGCGTTCATGGATCCCCTTGGAGTCCTCATCTGCTGCCTGTTGCGACTTTTCTCACAACCGAGTCACGGTCAAATTGGAAAAGTGTCGGTGACAAAAAATGGTTCAAATGGCTCTGAGCACTATGGAACTTAACATCTATGGTCATCAGTCCCCTAGAACTTAGAACTACTTAAACCTAACTAACCTAAGGACAGCACACAACACCCAGCCATCACGAGGCAGAGAAAATCCTTGACCCCGCCGGGAATCGAACCCGGGAACCCGGTCGTGGGAAGCGAGAACGCTACCGCACGACCTCGAGGTGCGGGCTCGGTGACAAAAGAAATCCCTGCCGAACACCTGTTGTTACTTAAATTGGCATTGTGATATTTGCCTTGCGGAGCAAGCAACGTATTAACAGACCGTTGATGTGTAGAATTTTTTGTGGCGTACCGTACTTTCGCAGCACAACACCTGCCTCAGCACTTGATGTTTCACAGAACCGAAGACCTTGTCAGAATCAACCTATGCCAGGAACATTGTTGCCTGGAATTTTCAACTTCTCTCTAACATAATCATAAGGGAATTTATAAGAACAACTCAGCTGTGTTGTGCCTTAAAACTGGCCTGTCCTTTATGTATTTGACTTTGACGCAAATCTTTAAACGTATTTAAGATCATTCTGGTGAGGACATCATTAGACCCTGTCAGCAATGTAATACCTCCCAGTTACTGCAGTCCGACAAGTTCTTTTCTCGGAAACTTTACCACCAACACACTTTTCCATTTCTTTGGGAATTTCTCTTTGAGCCAAATACGCTTCAACAAGGGGTGAAGAATTTTAACAGTAATTTCTAATCAGTTTTTAAGAGTTCCGGTACTATCTCGTATAGGCGTGGAGGCTTTGGGATTTTAGGCTTCGCAAAGCAGTCCTAATACGGTCAATTTTAGGAAACTGTATAGTTATATCTTGACCTTCTTCGAATTCCTCTGGAACACCTATCACCTGTCCATCTTGCTTGTCGTCACGATTTAACAAATCTTTGAAATGCTTCTCCCATCATTGTAGCTGTACCTGTTGGGCCGTGATCATTACTCCATTCTTGCTCGTAACTGGTGCTTCAAGTTTTAAGTTTTGAGAGCGTTTGCTGACTCTGTACAGCTTCTTTATATTACTCGTTTTGTTGCCTCTTAGCCGAGCGGTGTAGCCGCGAGGTCTCGGGCGCCTTGTTATGGTTCGCACCTCCCGCCCCCACCCCCCACCCCATACCCCATCGGAGGCTCGAGGCCTCCATCGGGCATGGGTGTGTGTGTTGTCCTAAGCTTAGGGGCCGATGACCTCAGCAGTTTGCTGCAATTGTATCTTACCACATTACCATTACCATTTTCTACCTCTTCTGCTAACTGTGTTTATTTACCCATATCTTTTTATCGCACCTTATCACTGCTTTCATCTTTTGATCATTTGCTTTGCTTTGTGTGTTATTTATCCTCTTCAGTCTTCTGCGTTTTTGAATTACAAAGATTTATTTTTGGTTTTACGGCTTTCCTGTGATTAATTTAATTCTACGTATCATCGGAGGTCCATTCTTTCTTTTTATGTGTCTTAAATCTTAAGATGTTTTCTCCAACATCTAGATACCTACCTAAGTATTTTGCAGACCTGCTTTAATTTCTTCATACTTACGCTATTCTTTAGAGGTGACATAAAATCTGTTTCGTAAATGAAGATAAAATCTTTCTCAGAGCTGTTGGTCTTTTAACTTGCTCGAATCTATTTTTTGCTCCTGTGATTGATACTGGTTCTGTTTGCCAGTATCTTCAAACTGGACTCCGCCAAAACTAGACGGCAGACACTTCTGAAGTCCGCTCCTCCGTTATTTCCCGTGTTTAAAACGTAGGGTCAAAATTTCCAACTTAGGGCTATGTGATCTGTTTGCCTCACATTAACATAATCTAGCGAAATCCACGTTATTTTGCGGCAATCGTGATGTCGAAACAATATATCTCAAATGAGTAGGTCATGTTCAGCGCACATATCCATCAGCAGTTCATGCTTACATGTCTGTTCCCAAGGCCGTTGTTAACCATATGTTCAAGTGCTGCATTATTTGAACCGATTCCGGGGTTCAAGTTCACAAAAATGGTTCAAATGGCTCTGAGCACTATGGGACTTAACATCTGTGGTCATCAGTCTCCTAGAACTTAGAACTACTTAAACCTAACTAACCTAAGGACATCACACACATCCATGCCCGAGGCAGGATTCGAACCTGCGACCGTAGCGGTCACGCGGTTCCAGTCTGAAGCGCCTAGAACCGCACGGCCACACCGGCCGGCTTCAAGTTCACATGAAAATTTCTATGTCTCTATATTGTTTTCCTAAAGGCTCCATAAGCTCTGCACAAAACGCGTCTTTTAACTTAACACAAATTCTTTACAGAAAAATGGTAGAAGCCGAACTCGAGGAATATCAGTTTGGATTCCGGAGAAATGTTCGAACACGCGAGGCAATGCTGACCCTATGACTTACCTTAGAAGACTGGTTAAGGAAAGGCAAATCTACTTTTATAGCGTTTGTAGACTCAGAGAAAGGTTTTGACAATGTTGACTGGAATATTTTCATTTAAATATTGAAGCTAATAAGCATAAAGTACAGAGAGGTAAATGCTAGTTACAACTTGCGGAGAAACCAGACAGCAGTTACAAGAGTCAAGGTCCATGAAAAGGAAGCAGTGATTGAAAGGGGGTGAGACAGGTTTGTGACCTGTCCCCGATGTTTTCCGCTCTGTATATTGAATAAGCAGAAAGGAAACGAAACAAAAATTTTGAGCAGGAATTAAAATTCAGGGAGAAGAAATAAAAACCTTGGGGTTTGCCGAAGACACTGTAATTGTGGGAGAGACCGCATAGGACTTGGATGAGCAGTTGAACAGAATGTATAGTGGCTTGAAAGGAGCATACAAGATGAACATAATAAGAAACCAAAAAAGATAATTGACACACACAGTGATTACGGTTACTACAAGCCACACCACAAGTTGGGAAATGGGGCCAAATTTCTAGTAGTTTACTGTAGAGTTGAGATTTTCACAAATATTTTATTCATATCTTACAGAAACTAGCAGTACGGCAATAAACAGCCTTTTAAACACGCCGCTAACGGCAATCAATCAAGTAATTTATACCAATACAACAATTTAATTTAAAAAAAACACAGAAGCTAGCAGTACGGCAATAAACAACCTTTTAAAACACGCCGCTAAGGCCAAGAAAAGTAATTTATAGCAGTACAACAATTTAAAAAAATTTAGAGAACATTAGTAAACAGGCTATTAAAGTAAATACAGAACTTTGTAAATAAGGTACAGTGAGGTAGTGAAGCTACCAACACCGCCATTAAAAAATTTAAACACGTCTCAGCAAACACGCGATTAATGGGAATAAAAGGAATTTACAAACTTGGAGGAATTTAAAAAAATTTAAACAAAAGTGTCCTGGAATATCATTAGAACAGAACAGATATGACGGACCTGTGTAAGGCGGCCACAAATCGCCCACTCAGGGATGCTCAGGCTAGACAGAATACTGACCAATTTAAATACGCCCGTAAATACAATTGCCACTCTCAGGCTGGTCGCTGCACCGACTTTTAGCCAGCGAAAACTTGTTACGAGATGGCTTAACTTCCTGACAGAATTAGAGCTAACCTCGTGCAAGGCAACATTACACCACACAGTCCTGAATGAGCGACCACATGATCAACCAACAAGAAGCATGAATTTACTCATAACTCACGACAGAATAGCGAAACAATTAAACTGCCAAAACTACACCTCCCATCGGGCAGTAACGAGAGGAGGAGGAAAGATCACTGTCTTCAATTACACCAGTGCCAGGGACAGGAAACCAGGTCGCCGGAGTCCACAAGGCAGAAGAGACGCTGGTTACACAAAATTATTACTTGATGGTTAAACCTTCCACGAACTTAACTTGCAATTATGCTCGGGCAGGCAGCACACGACCTCCGATGGCAAGGATACACACATCCGAGCGCGCGCGCGTCGCCAGCGTACCCAACACGCCACGGTCACGAGACAACACGCTCTGTCACCGGAGTCACGTCTTCTCTGCAACGTTGACGGGTAGTGACCGCTCCTTCATGTTAGGTGTCTCCTTTAAAACTCCAGTGTTGAAACGGAGGATTTAAAAACGCTTGTTAATGTCCCACCAAGGCGGAATGAACAGCATCTACTCGTGGAGCGATTCCGTATACAACCAACACGCGGGGAGCTCTTCCGTCAACTCTATCCGCTCGTTACACACAACCGACATACATCACGTGGCTACTCGGTGAAACCGACATTCATCACGTGGCTACTCGGTACAACCGACCACGCCTGCTTCGCGCTGGAGAGCCACACTGCCCTCCCGTGTCCACCACACTTCCACTGCGCGCAACGCCCCTACTTCCGCGCCACCACACGAGATTACAACCAGTCAAAGATCTCACTTCCTCCATAGCAGTTTCCAGGAAGCAAAAAACGCAGATATCGATAGCAGAGGGAAAAGACAACTAAGCAGTCATTTAATGGCAGACAACATACCAAACAAACATGTCAGTGGAAGAAAAGGAAAACCAATGCAATCTAAACACAAGGTGTAGCACGAGTCGATATACGGCTCAATAATGCAATGTAATTGAATTAAATCAGGTGTTTTACGGAAATTAGGTCAGGAAATTAGACACTGTAGATTAAAACTGAAGAAACTGCAAAAAGGTGGGAATTTAAGGAGATGGCACCTGGATAAACAGACGGAACCAGAGATAGTACAGAGTTTCAGGGAGAGCATAAGGGAACAATTGAAAGGAATAGGGGAAAGAAATACAGTAGAAGAAGAATGGGTAGCTTTGAGGAATGAAATAGTGAAGGCAGCAGAGGATCAAATAGGTAAAAAGACGAGGACTAACAGAAATCCGTGGGTAACAGAAGAGATACTGAATTTAATTGATGAAATGAGAAAATACAAAAATGCAGCAAGTGAAGCAGGCAAAAAGGAATACAAACGTCTCAAAAATGAGATCGACTGGAAGTGCAAAATGGCTAAGCAGGGATGGCTAGAGGACAAATGTAAGGAAGTAGAGGCTTATCTCATGAAGGGTAAGATAGATACTGCCTACAGGAAAATGAAAGAGACCTTTGGAGAAAAGAGAACCACTTGCATGAATATCAAGAGCTCATATGGAAACCCAGTTCTGAGCAAAGAAGAGAAAGCAGAAAGGTGAAAGGAGTATATAGAGAGTCTATACAGGGGCGATGTTCTTGAGGACAAACAAGGCTCCGGGAGTAGACAACATTCCATTAGAACTACTGACGGCCTTCGGAGAGCCAGTCCTCACAAAAATCTACCATCTGGTGAGCAAGATGTATGAGACAGGCGAAATTCCCTCAGACTTCAAGATGAATATAATTATTCCAATCCCAAAGAAAGCAGGTGTTGACAGATGTGAAAATTACCGAACTATCAGTTTAATAAGTCACAGCTGCAAAATACAAACGCGAATAACTTTACAGACGAATGGAAAAACTGGTAGAAGCCGACGTCGGGGAGGATCAGTTTGGATTCCGTAGAAATGTTGGAACACGTGAGGCAATACTGACGCTACGACATATCTTAGAAGAAAGCTTAAAGAAAGGCAAACCTACGTTTCTAGCATTTGTAGACTTAGAGAAAGCTTTTGACAATGTTGACCGGAATACTCTCTTTCAAATTCTGAAGGTGGCAGGGGTAATATACAGGGAGCGAAAGGCTATTTACAATTTGTACAGAAAGCAGATGGCAGTTATAAGAGTCGAGGGACATGAAAGGGAAGCAGTGGTTGGGAAGGGAGTGAGACAGGGTTGTAGCCTCTCCCCGATGCTATTCAATCTGTATATTGAGCAAGCAGTAATTGAAACGAAAGGAAAGTTCGGAGTAGGTATTAAAATCCATGGAGAAGAAATAAAAACTTTGAGGTTCGCCGATGACATTGTAATTCTGTCAGAGACAGCAAGGGTCTTGGAAGAGCAGTTGAACGGAATGGGCAGTGTCTTGAAAGGAGGATATAAGATGAACATCAACAAAAGCAAAACGAAGATAATGGAATGTAATCGAATTAAGTCGGATGATGCTGAGGGAATTAGATTAGGAATTGAGACACTTAAAGTAGCAAATGAGTTTTGCTGTTTGGGGAGCACTTGCCCGCGAAAGGCAAAGGCCCCGAGTTCGAGTCTCGGTCGGGCACACAGTTTTAATCTGCCAGGAAGTTTCGAAATAACTGATGATGGTCGAAATAGAGTGGATATAAAATGTTGACTGTCAATGGCAAGGAAAGCGTTTCTGAAGAAAAGAAATTTGTTAACATCGAGTACAGATTTAATTGTCAGGAAGTCGTTTCTGAAAGTATTTGTATGGAGTGTAGCCATGTATGGAAGTGAAACGTGGACGATAAATAGTTTAGACAAGAAGAGAATAGAAGGTTTCGAAATGTGGTGCTACAGAAGAATGCTGAAGATTAGATGGGTAGATCACGTAACTAATGAGGAGGTATTGAATAGAATTGGGGAGGAGTTTGTGGCACAACTTGACTAGAAGAAGGGATCGGATGGTAGGACATGTTCTGAGGCATCAAGGGATCACCAATTCAGTACTGGAGGGCAGCGTGGAGGGTAAAAATCGTAGAGGGAGATCAAGAGATGAATACACTAAGCAGATTCAGAAGGATGTAGGCTGCAGTAGGTACTGGGAGATGAAGAGGCTTGCACAGGATAGAGTTGCATGGAGAGCTGCATCAAACCAGTCTCAGGACTGAAGACCATAACAACAACAATTAGACACTGAAATTAGTAGATGAGTTTCGCTATTTGGGCAGCAAAATAAGTGATGATCTCCCAAGTGGAGACGATTTCAAATGTAGACTGTCAATGGCAAGAAAAGCATTTTTGAGGAAAAGATGTCTGTTAACATCGACTATAGATGTAAGTGTTATGAAGTACTTTCTGAAGGTGTTTGTCTGAAGTGTAGTCATGTATGGAAGTGAAAAATGGACGATAAATACATTCCTGGAAACTGAAATAAGAACACCGTGAATTCATTGTCCCAGGAAGGGGAAACTTTATTGACACATTCCTGGGGTCAGATACATCACATGATCACACTGACAGAACCACAGGCACATAGACACAGGCAACAGAGCATGCACAATGTTGGCACTAGTACAGTGTATATCCACCTTTCGCAGCAATGCAGGCTGCTATTCTCCCATGGAGACGATCGTAGAGATGCTGGATGTAGTCCTGTGGAACGGCTTGCCATGCCATTTCCACCTGGCGCCTCAGTTGGACCAGCGTTCGTGCTGGACGTGCAGACCGCGTGAGACGACGCCTCATCCAGTCCCAAACATGCTCAATGGGGGACAAATCCGGAGATCTTGCTGGCCAGGGTAGTTGACTTACACCTTCTAGAGCACGTTGGGTGGCACGGGATACATGCGGACGTGCATTGTCCTGTTGGAACAGCAAGTTCCCTTGCCGGTCTAGGAATGGTAGAACGATGGGTTCGATGGCGGTTTGGATGTACCGTGCTCTATTCAGTGTCCCCTCGACGATCACCAGTGGTGTACGGCCAGTGTAGGAGATCGCTCCCCACACCATGATGCCGGGTGTTGGCCCTGTGTGCCTCGGTCGTATGCAGTCCCGATTGTGGCGCTCACCTGCACGGCGCCAAACACGCATACGACCATCATTGGCACCAAGGCAGAAGCGACTCTCATCGCTGAAGACGACACGTCTCCATTCGTCCCTCCATTCGCGCCTGTCGCGACACCACTGGAGGCGGGCTGCACGATGTTGGGGCGTGAGCGGAAGACGGCCTAACGGTGTGCGGGACCGTAGCCCAGCTTCGTGGAGACGGTTGCGAATGGTCCTCGCCGATACCCCAGGAGCAACAGTGTCCCTAATTTGCTGGGAAGTGGCGGTGCGGTCCCCTACGGCACTGCGTAGGATCCTAGGTCTTGGCGTGCATCCGTGCGTCGCTGCGGTCCGGTCCCAGGTCGACGGGCACGTGCACCTTCCGCCGACCACTGGCGACAACATCGATGTACTGTGGAGACCTCACGCCCCACGTGTTGAGCAATTCGGCGGTACGTCCACCCGGCCTCCCGCATGCCCACTATACGCCCTGGCTCAAAGTCCGTCAACTGCACATACGGTTCACGTCCACGCTGTCGCGGCATGCTACCAGTGTTAAAGACTGCGATGGAGCTCCGTATGCCACGGCAAACTGGCTGACACTGACGGCGGCGGTGCACAAATGCTGCGCAGCTAGAGCCATTCGACGGCCAACACCGCGGTTCCTGGTGTGTCCGCTGTGCCATGCGTGTGATCATTGCTTGTACAGCCCTCTCGCAGTGTCCGGAGCAAATATGGTGGGTCTGACACACCGGTGTCAATGTGTTCTTTTTTCCATTTCCAGTAGTGTAGTTTAGACAAAAAGAAAATAGAGGGTTCCGAAATTTGGTGATATAGAACAAAGTTGAATATCGTATTGGTAGATCACCTAACTAATGAGGAGGTACTGAATAGGATTGGGGAGACAAGAAATGTGGGGCACAACCTGAACAAAAGAAGGGATCGGTTGATATAGCACATTCATGGTATCACCAATTTCGTACAGGAGGAAAGTGCGAGGGCTTCAAAATCGAAGACGAGGACCAAGAGATGGATACAGTAAGCAGATTCAGAAGCATGTAGGTTCCAGCAGTTATTCGGAGGTGAAGAGGCTCGCACAGGATAGAAAAGCAAGGAGAGCTGCATCAAACTAGTGTTCAGACCGAAGACCACAACAACAATAATTCTCCTTCAGCCACTTCAGGACTGAATTACGGTGATATCTCGCACATTTGTTATAAAGGGTGCCGTTTTTATCCCGTCTGAGACTGGTTTCCACTCCAGTAAACTCTTTTTGCAGTTTCTTTTTAATCATAAGAGCCCTGCACCATTCCTGTGCATTGCATCTGCCCCTGTTTTTCCTTTATACAGCAGCACTCTATCATTTTGTGTTTGAATTTCCCCAGATTCTGGCCATCTTATTTCACTTAGTCCTAATATATACAGTCGGTAGTTTTCCACCTCTTACGCGACCTGTCTTAATCTTTCCGCCTTTCTCAATGTTCTTACATTCTGCTTTTCCGGCCAAGGGTCATATCTTATGCGACTCGTGCGAAATTCGAACAGAAGTTATCTTTCAGATGCAGAAACACGCCTGATAACTTTTGCTTACGTTGCACAGTTCTCTCTTGGGGATGTAATTTTTTTCCCGTCAGTGTAGATAGTTCATCCGTTACGGGAATCGAGAATCTCGACGAGTTTTACCTGTTGTCGATGTCGATACTGGCAAGATATCTGTCCCGAGAATTCCAAGACTTTCGAGTTTTAGTTTTAAGGAGTGAATAGTGTAGCAGTAATGTTTATTGTAAATGTAGATTGCGGTCACTGTGTGGCATCTTGAGTGTAGCAAATTTAAGTTAAATCCTTACAATCACTTGAATAAGCTCATAGGCCCAAGTGGACAAAACCTGTCGAAAGTTCGGTTCCACCTTCGAAAGAAGTAGACATATGGGATTATTTACACTGGTGTCCAATATTAAAGCAACAAACGGAAATTTTGCAAGGTTGCGTCTAGTCTGCCACAAAACAGTATAAATAGGTGACAGCAAAGTAGAAACAATGTAAATAATTCTATTCTATCTATTGCTTGAGCCTTGTCCCGCAGTTACGCAGGGTCAGCCATCGTTAATCGGATTTGGCATTTTAATGTTTAAGGGGTGGCCGGATGCCCTTCCTGCCGCCACCCTGTACCCCCTGGGACGGAATTAGTGTACCTCAACTGTCTGCGTCGAGTGTAATCCATGGAATAATGCGAAAGTGTTCAGATGTCTGCGAGGCGTGTAACTGAGGCGGAAAATGGGGACCAGCCCGGTATTCACCTAGCGGGATGTGGGAAACCGCCTAAAAACCACATCCAGGCTGGCTCGCACATCGGCCCTCGTCGTTAATCCGCCGGGTGCATTCGATCCGGGGTCGGTGTGCCTACCCGAGTCCAGGAAGCAGCGCTTTAGCGCTCTCGGCTACCCTGGCGGGTAGAAACAATGTAAAGAATACAGAATGTAAACACCTGCTACATGCAGAACAGAGACCAACTTAACAGATTTGCATATACATTTCGACAACTAGTTAATGTGCTACTATGGGGTGTGACCACATCTAGCAGCAATAGAGACCTGACAACGACGGAGCATGCTGTGAATAACTTCATCAATGTGATGTTGAGGCAATAACGCCCATTCTTCCTGCAGAGCTGCTCGCAAGTCTTGGAGATCGGTTGGTCGATCTAGTGCATCCCAGGTATGGTCTGTGCGATTCAGGTCGGGAGAGGAAGCAGGCCTCCATGAGGTCGAGCATTATCGTCCATCAGTACGACGTCTGGAATCACAGCAACTCGCAACAACCGTACATGAGGTCCCAAAACCTCGTCACGGTACCTGAAAGCTGTTAAACCATTCCGATTCACCTGTAAAATTTCATGATGAGATGTTCGAGTGGTCATCATATTCCCTTCACATATCATTAGCGATCTTCCTCGGTATGGCCTCTTTCCACAATGTTCGGATCTCGAAATCGTGTTCCACATTCCTTTCAGATGTGAATTCGTCGAGAATCACTCCCCAGACCAAATCAGGATTCGCCTGTGAAATGAACATTGGCCCACTGTTCGACTGTCCAGGTGGCAAATTGACGACTCCGCTCTAGATATGCCATTATCTGATTGCGCGTCAGAGGCACACATACAGCAGATCTCCGACAATAAAAGCTGCTCTGTCGAAGCCTTCTGTACCCCGCTTGCCTCGATACAACACGTCCAATGGATGCTGCGAGTTCAGATGGCAGTTGCTGCGCAATACTAAGGCGGCACCGTCGTGCCTTTACAGCCAAATGATGGCTCTTTCTGATGTCACTCGTGGTCGGCCCTGTCCTGGTCTTAAGGAGAACCAACAGAACTATTCACGTTAAGCCATCGAACCACATGAGTTTGTCCTGCTTCCCCTCTTCCTATCTCCCTCCATCACAGAGAGTCTTGTAGACGTGTTCTTTGTGTCACAATGCACCCTCTGTGACTGTGTACACAACGACTGTGGATGTGGGACTACCCGGCAAAAGCCACTCCGTTTGATAGGTGTCCTGACGTCATCGTTGGCGTAGTGTTCCGTCAACCGAAATGCCATTTTCCGTGCATAACAGGATCGTACGGACATCTTTTGACAGTTTGTATGATTATATCGCTAATTACGCACAGGACGGAGAAAAAGCGGTTCGTTGCTTTAATATTTGACGCAAACGTACTATATGGCCCAAAAGTATCCGAAAGACCTGAATAGCATTTGGCCTGATTTGCGTGCAGCTCACATCCTCTAATCTCGTTTCGCTTGACTACACAAAATGGTTACCACAGGTGACCACTAGAAAACAATGCTCTGTGTGGCAGTTGCTCCAGGTGTAAATTAATACCATGATACTACAAACATCAGGAAATAACCTGAGTAAGGCCTTAACGCTTATAAACACAAATTCATTAAAACAAGTGACATTTGCAAAGCGTTAACACTATCATTAGTGTCTGACACAAATAATGACTGTAACTCTAACGCACCATCTATTAACCGTTGTTCACTTGTCGAGTGCATTTGCAGCACTAACTGATAAATGAACTGATCACTTAGATAAAACATGACTAACAGCGTCAAACGCTTTCATTAAACCTCACCGTCAGCGACGAATCACTAGTAATTTCACTATCTTCATGGTGGCTCGTTGATCTATGTGCAGTTCGAAAACCATCTACCGTACTTATTGTCTAACACAAAGTGAAACTTAAAGTAACTAAAAATTTAAGTTACTCATATGTTGTGAGGCTCGACCAGAACACTAATCGTCATTGCTGACCAACCATAAAGAGGTGTGATGTAATACATTTCTAGCCAATACCAGTTAGCACATCTGAACTTTAGTTTACATTACGAAAATTTTTGTACTAGATCTGACAGCTATCCAGAAACTCTTGTTCCTGTTAAGTAACCACGAAAGGTGTCAAATAAGATTCCATTCCGAAGTAACAAACTTTAAATTACGTAATGTATATGTTGAATGGTGATTCCAATCCCGCACCTGATCCAATAATTATGTAAGCACAAATAAACGCCAGGTATCTAATTTTCTCAGCAGTAGCGGGATGCGTGGAACTGTAGTGACGAGAAAATTCTTAATTTCTGCCTTCCCGCGATTATAGATCGTCACCTATGGCCGTTATTTTTCAGACACGAATGGACATTAAATATAGGTTTCTTTACCAGGTGCTCCTCATCTGGGAGGAACAGTATGTAAGAACAGTGCACTAAGAGCAACATGTAACCGGTATTCTCACAACATATAACGTGAGGAATACTAAGTATGTTATCTAATATTGCGGGCAAAAGTTACCAGGAAAAAGGAGATTAGTGCATAGGCTTGTGGCGATTTTGGATTTAATAGAAAGGGAAAGGAAGGAAGCTCTGTCACTTGTGCCTTCGTGGGATGGGTGTTATCGAAGAAATGAAGTCGTGTCATGTGGGATAATTTTAACGTGAATTATTTGCCACATTCAGCAAGTCGAATCGCTGTAGCGCTGTCATTTAAGAGTTAAAATGCTCATCTCGTGTGAAATTAGAACTCAGAACAAACGTAACGTCAGCTGTGGAGGACGACTTCACTTCCACCGACCTAGAGATCTGCTGTAGCGTTTGCTCTCCATCATAGTGCTAGTGAGAGCTGAGAGAGGTAATTCGCAATGAAGATAAAATTAGTTGTAGTTTCTGCGTGGAAAGACCTTCCTCGACTAAAAATATGCATTTCATCGTTAGAGCACACACCGTAAATGAAAATTGTTCAGAATATTTAATTGAAACAAGTGGACAATATCAAAGGAATTTAACAGGATAAATCCCAGGAAGTATCTCAACCACACAGGGTTGCCAGACTTAATACACAATTTTGCTAAGTCCCAATCATCCTCGTTACAGAAAGAATACGTTTTCACTGCCGATGAGTTTCTTGAGCAGGCTAGTAATCCAGGAGGAATCAGCGGCCAGCGGCATATTGGTCAGTGCATCTGCCCAATAAGCAAGAAAGCTGGGTTCGAATCCCGGTGTGGCAAAAACTTTCAACTTCACCCATTGGTATAAATAAATAGCCACTGGCAGTCATTGTCTTTAATTCTTT
Source organism: Schistocerca piceifrons (assembly GCF_021461385.2). NCBI lineage: Eukaryota > Metazoa > Arthropoda > Insecta > Orthoptera > Acrididae > Schistocerca > Schistocerca piceifrons. The sequence continues at coordinate 464,213,730 of NC_060140.1, read as the reverse complement.
TCTGTCTTGATTCATAGTGGCTGCAGGATCAAAGTGGTGTCATATACATTGAAGGGCCAAAGAAACTGGTACAGGCATGAGTATCCAAATAGAGAGATATGTAAACTGGTAGAATATAGCATTGCAGTCGGCAAAGCCTATATAAGACAACATGTGTCTGGCGCAATTATTGGTTGGTTGGTTGGTTTTGGGGAAGGAGACCAGACAGCGTGGTCATCGGTCTCATCGGAATAGGGAAGGATGGGGAAGGAAGTCGGCCGTGCCCTTTCAGAGGAACCATCCCGGCATTTGCCTAGAGTGATTTAGGGAAATCACGGAAAACCTAAATCAGGATGGCCGGACGCGGGATTGAACCGTCGTCCTTCCGAATGCGAGTCCAGTGTCTAACCACTGCGCCACCTCGCTCGGTGGCGCAATTATTAGATCGGCTGCTGCTGCTGCAACGGAAGGTTATCAAGATTTAAGTGAGTTTGAACGTGATGTTACAGCCGGCACACTAGCGATAGAACACAGCTTCACCGAGGTAGCGATGAAGTGGGAGTTTTCCCGTACGACAGTTTCACGAGTGTGCCGTGAATATTGGGCCTCCGGTAAAACGCAAACTTTGACATCGCTGCGGCCGGTAAAGGAACGGGACCTATGACAACTGAAAAGAATCGTTCAACGTAACCGAAGTGCAACCCCTCCGCAAATTGCTGCAGATTTCAATGCCGGGACATCAACAAGTGTCAGCATGCGAACCATTCTACGAAACATCATCGACATGGGCTTTCGGAGCCGAAGGCCCACTCACGTACCGTTGATGACTGCACGACACAACGCTTTACGCCACGCGTCAGTCCGTCAGCACCGACATTGGACTGTTGATGACTCGAAACATGTTGCCTGGTCGGACGAGTCTCATTTCAAATTGTCTCGAGCGGATGGACGTGGACTGGTATGGAGACAATGTCATAATTCCACGGAGCCTGCAATTCAGCAGGGGACTGTTCAAGCTGGTGGAAGCACTGTAACGGTGTGGGGCGTGTGCAGTTGGAGTGATATGGGACCCCTGATACTTCTACATAAAATTCTGACAGGTGACACGTACGTAAGCATCCGGTCTGATCACCTGCTTCCACTCATGTCCATTGTGCATTCCGACGAACATGGGCAATTCCAGCAGGTCAATGTGACAACCACATGTCCAGAATTTCTACAGAGTGGCGCCAGGCACACTTTAGACATATCCGCTGGCCGCAAAACTCACCAGACATGAACGTTATGGAGCATATCTGGGATGCCTTGCAACGTACTATTCAGAATAGATCTCCACCCCTTCGAACTCTTACGGATTTATGGACAGCCCTGCTAGATTCATGGTGTCAGTTCCCTCCAGCACTACTTCAGGCATTAGTCGAGGTCATGCCACGTTGTGTTGCGGCAGTTGTGCGTGCTCGCGGGGACCCTAAACGATATTAGGCCGGTGTACCAGTTTCCTTTGCTCTTCCGTGTATGATCACCGAGTATATTGAAATAAACATTCTGGTTCGGTTTTACGATAACTGAATGTGTGGGCCAAGTCATGGCAAGAAGTCACGAGCCAAACGTCACGGAACCACTTCCATCCTGAACTACATCCACGACGCACTTGCATCAAACGCCTCTTTGGCCTGTCCTCTGCGCTGGACGAATTGCACAATTTGAAACTATGAAAAATCAAAAGTCCATTGCATGATGCTCCCCATGCCACTGCACCAAAGACACTTCTTTTCCCAGATGAGACCCCATGCCATTGCACATAAGATACTTCTTTTCCCAGATGAGACTTATTTGCCATGTACGAAGACCAACATGGTGAACTGAATAAGAGACCTATCGATCTCTTACTTGTTCCGTAAAGGAGAAAAGAGTGTTCCCGATTTTTGGTCATTCCTGCAAGATCGCTTTACCTTTCTCATGTGCAGTCATCATACCATCAATACTTTGCTAACTTTTTGGGTAGTGCCTTTTCGACAACTCCCCCCCCCCCCCATTTCTCCCCCTCCCCCCTGCAGCCGGGATGGACAGAGAAGGTGATTTTAATTTGACTGTTGTGAGTAATACGAAGAATCGGGCCAGTGCGCCAACAAAATGGAATTTCTTTTCAAAGACTTGACCAGAACATGCCTGATTGACTTACGATGCTGAGTGCATCTACCCAGAAGTTGGCTGCGTGCGGAAGCCTTTTTTTTGTTTCGCTAGGAGGATCTTTTTAATTCCATTTATGTTTTGTTTGCTATTGATGCTAATTGCACATAATTATTTTTCGCCTGCAGGGCATTCTATTTGATCTTAATTATTTTGATGATGATCACACATAATGTGTGAGCCAGTTGCATGCTTTCCCCAAACATTCCTTTTTTGCAAGAAAAATTTAAAATATGGTAAAGTGACAGCTTACTAAAAAAACAGTATAAAAATAGTAATGCGACCGCTCGCGACAAGTGGTACCTCAAGGTTCTAGTGCCAGCCCGGCAAAATTTTCATCGTCGTCATTCAATTATACAGGGTGTATCAAAAAGAATCATCCGATTTCGCAAGTCTGAATTTCTGAAACTAATAAACGTATACAATGAATTTTGCTTTTTGATGAACGGGAAAATCAAAAAGTTTTTTTTTTCATCACTTTTCATAAGCGCTCAATAACCCTCCCCCCCCTTTCAGATGCACGGTGTATGTCAATGCGGTAATCAGATTGTTCCCACACTCCAGCCTCCACAGCTGCTGTCATGTAATGTCTCAGTTCATTCATTGTTGTTGGTAGCGGAGGCACCTAAACAGTCTTTTTATAACCTCCCACAGGAAATAATCACATATAGTCAAGTCCGGTCACCTTGGAGGCCAGTAATGTAAGGCTGAATCATTTGATCCAGTGCGACCAATTCATCAAAAAATGGCTCTGAGCACTATGGGACTTAACAGCTGTGGTTATCAGTCCCTTAGAACTTAGAACTACGTAAACCTAACTAACCTAAGGACATCACACACATCCATGCCCGAGGCAGGATTCGAACCTGCGACCGTAGCAGTCGCGCGGTTCCGGACTGCGCGCCTAGAACCGCGAGACCACCGCGGCCGGCACCAATTCATCGTTCAGTAATCCTTTGATTTAAAAATTCTGGAACTTACAGATGCCGGTGCGGCGGTGCCCCATCCTGTTGGTAAATGAAGTCGTTCGAATCAGTTTCCAACTGTGGGAAAAGGAAGATGTCAAGCATATCAAGGTATGTGCTTCAACACAAGCCAGAAGGACTCCGGGAGCATGTTGAGCTGTCGAGCTGCACGGCGAATGGGTTTCTGCGGACTCGTGAAACTATAGCGCATGCCTTCGACGTCTGTGTCAAGACACTCACGGACGCCCCTGCGATTTGCCTTTACACAAACAACCTATTTCTCTAAATTGTTCATGCCGTCGTCTAATGCTCTGTGGTATAGGAGGGCTCCCCCATACCCATTGCGAAAGTCACGCTGAAGAGTTATTACTGTGCAAAAGGCAGAACATATAACGCTTCCCGACACCATTTTTACTAGAACTGAAGGGGGCGCACACTGCTGCAATCTAGCGGGAAATATGTAAAACTCGAGAGTTTGATCTTTCCAGCAGTACGTTGTTCACGCACATATCTCAAATAACATAACAGCTATGATTTTTTAAAATCGGACGATTCGTTTTGATGCACCCTGTACAGCTGATGGTTGTCCATATTCGCAACTGCGAATACATTTCTTGTTATCGCCGCAGTGCCTGTTCCTTCGGACATACATACATGTCCGAAGAATCATCACGTCGTAATTCAGAATAACACAGGCATTACAATATCATATCGTCAGGTATCTCGCTCAGTTGTAGCATTACGACACTTGCCGTCTGTGAGTGATGATTGTACGTTCACGTCGAAACAGGCAGTGATCGCATTAATGTCCGGACTGTATATAAGAAAGAAACAAATGATTGTAATTTGATACAGAGCATATACTTTTAAGCTCTAAATATACTAGAAGAAATGGAAATATTTATTCATTGTAGGAAAAATCAACAATGCATCCCTAGCAAAGGAAAAGTTTTGGGACATACATTTCAAGAACCACTGCTGTAAACAATATGCCGAGTTTAGTGAATGTTGTCGGAGTCATGCTGACATGTCCTGTAGCTTTTGCACGTTGGCAACAAGCCGCCTATACTCCAACGTCAACATCCCTTCCCGGGATAATGTATGATTATGGACACCATTATGTCTGTTTTACATCTGAATAATCTCAGTGCTATCTTTACTTACATACTGTGCGAATATGTGTTTCTCTGGTACACAGGGCACAAGAGCGAAAACTTAAGACTCTCGATGCAGTTGTTTGCATGCCAAAGATTCTCCAGCTACTAAAGTGATAACTACTTCATACAAGCGTATTTACACCATGACACAGGTTGTACTGGGTGATTCTTCGGGATTTATGAAGTTATTTTGTATTATTCGGATATTGTCTCAGATCTTTAATACACACTCTAACACAATCAGTGACTGGTCATGTTTGACTTCGATATATAATGTTAATGCTGATGGTATGTGAATGAAACTATTTGCCTGAAAAACAGTGTGTTCATTAAGCTTGCGGTAATTGTTTCGTAACGATCTTATTTCGCTAAAAAACAACGCAGTCTAACACTGCCAATGCCAGTAGTTTTATTTTGTCCTCATAAGGTCTATCACTAATATTCAGCATCGAACAGTGAGCGCCTTTCAAAGTAATTGCGACTGTATTACACGACTGACCATTTCGTGTAGTCTCTCTTCAATAATTATTCATATTCTTTAGCGCAATTACTTTTTACTACTGTTACCACTGGGTTTATTACTGTCAATAAATGGAGCAAAATTTTATTACTGACAATTATAATCTACCAGTACCGTTAACTGAAGTCAAAAGTTGCTATATATACAATGCAAAGCAGCTTTTTGAAATTGTCAGGTCCTATAGTCAACAGGTTCACAGTTGTGTTGAAACAATTACAGATCTTAGCGCCTATCGTCATTATGATCATAAATTTGTCAGTCAGCCGTTGTTCCATATATCGGAAATACGTGAAGAAATTATAGAATTTACTTGTATTGAGCATCCAACGAATGAAGCACAGTGGTTAAAAACATTGCGCTGGATGTGTCATCGTGAGCGCCATCTGTTGAGAAGAGTCTAGAAGCAGAATGTAAATTGCTTGCATTACACACATCACTGCAGCAGTCTCATTCACATAACTTTTTCACTGCTAAGTAATTGAAGAGCAATGAAACTTAATCGCTTTCCTCACATACACTCAGCGCGACATCTAATAACTGTAGTTGTTTCTTCCTCATCTTCTTTCTTTTCTTGTCCATATGTCGAAGGAAATAGCATCCTGCAGCAAAACAACGAACTATAATTTCTGTTGCCCATATAAGAGCGCATTTCTAATAAGGTGTTCTCATTTTGTAGCGTCCATAGCTCAGAATTTCATTTGTCCCTCCTCACGCTTGTCGTCTTTCTTTCCCACAGAGAGCGAATTAATCTCTCAGCTCTATTCGGTTTAAGCGAACAGTCCACTTAGTCATAATTAATCACTTGCGAGTCACGGAATGAATGAGCCAATCTCGGTAGTCGACGTAATCGATATATCGCTGGGCGCTTTAAGACAGGTCAATCACGGTACACAATTAATGGATGAAACGTCCAAAGTCGAACAGCGTAACAATCGAATTAATTATTAACAACTGCCACTGGTGTAGTTATATGGTACGTAACGCGGTTATTCACGGCTATCAGTCTGATGACCTCTTTTGTTATAACTTCCTACCCGTTACAGACGTGACGATGAAAACGTTCTATCTGTAAATGTAAAGTTAAGTGTTATTAACTTAAGTGTGTTACACTCTTGCTATAAAATCATATGATTTGTAATTTTGTTGAAAGCTCCCTATGCACCTCTTATCGCAAGAAGTGGTTGATTAATGATGGGTTGACTGTTGGCTGACCGCAAATTATTCCTTTCTAGTACATGAACTTTTTGTTACTGCGCTTTATAAACATTCCTAGAAGACACAGTAGCAGAAAAGAAGGTGAGTAATGTTTATAAAATAAAGTATGAGGCAATAAAACTCTCATATTGTGACATTCCCGAAAAGGTCCGGTACTTAGAGCATTTTACGATCGAGTCCCAGTCTGATAAGCATTTACAGGTTTCACAACGATATGTTCATTTCCGATTACGAGATCAATCAAAAATATATAAATCCTACTGGTACTAAAACGAAGGCTAGAAGCTTCTTAAATTTTAGATGCACGTATTCAAGGCATTTCAGTTTCGCTGGAGTCCACCAAACAGATAATTTCAGCAACGGTTCTACTTAGTTGAATTGCAAGCTTCAAAGCAAACCAATAAAAAAGTCACTTTATCTTTCTTATTTTCGTTCACAAATGTCATACAGAATTATATCATTCTTTCCGCAAAACGGTCTTAGTTATGCAATATTGTGACATAAGAATAATTAGTAAAAAATGTAACAATAATGAAACAGTTGCCTAGGAACACTTACTTAATTATGTTAAAAGATACCCATAGTTCTTTCTGTCAGATTTAACTTTACGCATTAAAGCCATTGATCCTCTCATTCTGTCCAATTATGAGTTTTAGTACTATTGAAAACACGGGATACATCTTTAGCCATATCTAGTAGACTTTATGAAGGTACTGTGCTTCTTATCAAGAGCAGGTAATGCCTCTCAACTGGTAAGTTCCATCGAATGCAATATCGCCTGAAGTCCATAAGAAGATATAACGAGATTTCGCGTAAAGATTATCTACAACGAGCATAGGAATTAGACAGAACTACTTCAGGGTGACTGATCATGGAATGAATTTCACTGATAATTTACAATGACAATTGTCAAGCAGGACAACTAATCTCACTAATCAAGGGAGGTGGATAGGAATGGTTCAATGTTCGTAGACAAAAAAATCTAGAGAACTATATTCCATGAGAATGAACGTTTATTAACTAAACGCAGTCTTTCCTCGGATTTTAGCAATCATTTACAAAGCAAAAATCATCTTAATATCATGTTTGTGTGCGGGGACTAACTTCTTAACAAACTCTCTGGACGTTATTGTTAGCAAAGGATCGTGTCATCGGAAAGACGGGATACGGCTACTCCTGTGAACACATTAAAACTGAAACACTCGCCACAGCTGGGAAGCGAAGTCAGTAGAAGAAAACCCGAATAATCCATACGAACTGCGGACTGGAGACTGCAGGTTTTCCTGATCTCTGTAGAAGTTCGACTTGCTATTGGTCAGTCAGACCAATGCACATGTACTCAAAATTAACCACAAATTCATACGTCACAGAGCTAAAAGTGATTAGTTTATGGGTAAGGGGTAACTTACGATGCTGATATGAAATAAAAATGGAAATAAAACAATATAACGGGTTCTTTACACAATTATTCTCCCAGACATTACTACATGATATGCAAGTAGCAGAAATGCAATCTGCTGAACTAGATGAAGCCAAGATAATCATTACCAGTGGTAATTGCATGAAAGACGGTTGAAATAGACGCGTTTCAATGTATCTGACAAACAACAAATTAATGAGTAGAAAAGGAAAGAGTTTCTCCTCCAAAAATCATGTACACCATATAGAGGGTTATACAGGTTAATACCGTGATGATGTTACAAACTTTGAGCATAATGGGGAAGGGTAAATGTATCAATTTGAGGTGAAGGACTTGGTCCGGAAAGGATAGAGTCGAAAGTTAAAAGTGAAAGTCTTTCTGAGTGAAAATCATCTGGGCGAAAAATAAGGTTAAGCTATAGGGAGAGACGGGTAATATACAGTATGTGCAAGAACCAAAAGGGGAAAATAAGAGTGGAAGAAGAACAACAAAGTGCTCGGTTTAAAAAGTGTGTAAGACAGGGTTGTAGTTATTCACCCCTACTGTCTAGTCTATACATAGAAGAAGCAATGACGGAATTAAAAGAAAGGTTGAAGATCATCATCATCATCATCATTTAAGACTGATTATGCCTTTCAGCGTTCAGTCTGGAGCATAGTCCCCCTTATAAGATTCCTCCATGATCCCCTATTCAGTGCTAACATTGATGCCTCTTCTGATGTTAAGCCTATTACTTCTAAATCATTCTTAACCGAATCCAGGTACCTTCTCCTTGGTCTACCCCGACTCCTCCTACCCTCTACTGCTGAACCAATGAGTCTCTTGGTTAACCTTGCTTCTCCCATGCGTGTAACATGTCCACATCATCTAAGAATGTTCGCCCTGACTGCTACATCTATAGAGTTCATTCCCAGTTTTTCTTTGATTTCCTCATTGTGGACACCCTCCTGCCATTGTTCCCATCTACTAGTACCTGCAATCATCCTAGCTACTTTTATATCCGTAACCTCAATCTTATTGATAAGGTAACCTGAATCCACCCAGCTTTCGCTCCCATACAACAAAGTTGGTCGAAAGATTGAACGGTGCACAGATAACTTAGTCTTGGTACTGACTTCCTTCTTGCAGAAGAGAGTAGATCGTAGCTGAGCGCTCACTGCATTAGCTTTGCTACACCTCGCTTCCAGTTCTTTCACTATGTTGCCATCCTGTGAGAATATGCATCCTAAGTACTTGAAACTGTCTACCTGTTCTAACTTTGTTCCTCCTATTTGGCATTCAATCCGTTTATATCTCTTTCCCACTGTCATTACTTTCCTTTTGGAGATGTTAATCTTCATACCATAGTCCTTTCATTTCTGATCAAGCTCTGAAATATTACTTTGCAAACTTTCAATCGAATCTGCCATCACAACTAAGTCATCCGCATATGCGAGACTGCTTGTTTTGTGTTCACATATCTTAATATCACCCAGCCATTTTCAACATATGATCCATAACTAATATGAACAGCAGTGGAGACAGGTTGCAGCCTTGTCTTACCCCTGAAACTACTCTGAACCTTGAACTCAATTTACCGTCAACTCTAACTGCTGCCTGACTATCTATGCAAAGACCTTTAATTGCTTGCAAAAGTTTGCCTCCTATTCCATAATCTCGTAGAACAGACAATAACTTCCTCCTAGGAACCCGGTCATATGCCTTTTCTAGATCTATAAAGCATAGATACAATTCCCTGTTCCACTCTTAACACTTCTCCATTATTTGCCGTAAGCTAAAGATCTGGTCCTGACAACCTCTAAGAGGCCTAAACCCAAAATGATTTTCATCCAATTTGTCCTCAACTAATACTCGCACTTTCCTTTCAACAATACCTGAGAAGATTTTAGCCACAACGCTGATCAAAGAGATACCTCTGTAGTTGTTACAATCTTTTCTGTTTCCATGTTTAAAGATTGGTGTGATTACTGCTTTCGTCCAGTCTGATGGAACCTGTCCTGACTCCCACGCCATTTCAATTATCCTGTGTAGCCATTTAAAACCTAACATTCCACTGTATTTGATGAGTTCCGACTTAATTTCATCCGTCGCAACCGCTTTATTGCACTGCAACATATTGACCATTTTCTCCACTTCCTCAAATGTGATCCTATTTCCATCATCATTTCTGTCCCGTTGTACATCGAAATCTGAAACATTACTGATCGTATTTTCACCTACATGGAGCAACTCTTCAAAATATTCCCTCCATCTGCCCAAGGCATCAACAGGATTCACCAGCAGTTTTCCTGACCTGTCCATAATACTTGTCATTTCCTTCTTATCTCCCTTTCGAAGACTGCTAATTATACTCCAGAATGGTTTCCCAGCAGCTTGACCCAAAGTCTCCAACTTGTTTCCAAAGTCTTCCCTAGATTTCTTCTTGGATGCTGCAATTATGTGTTTGGTTTTGTTTCTTTCTTCAACAACTTTCTCTGTTTGCCTGAGTTCTAGTATGTAGCCACTTTTGATACGCCATCTTTTGCTTTTTACAGGCTGCCTTGACTGTGTCATTCCACCAAGCTGTTTGCTTCATCCTACCTTTACACACTACTGTTCCAAGACATTCTTTAGCCACTTCTAGTACTGTGTCCCTGTACCTTGTCCATTCCTTTTCCAATGACTGTAATTGACTACATTCAACTAACTGGTACCTTTCTGAGATCACTGTTATGTACTTGTGCCTGATTTCCTTATCCTGAAGTTTCTCCACTCTTATCCTCCTACATATGGACCTGACCTGCTGCACTTTCGGCCTCACAATACCGATTTCACTGCAGATTAAATAGTGATCAGTGTCATCAAAGAATCCCCTGGATACACGTGTATCCCTCACAGCCTTCCTGAATTCCTGATCTGTTATTATATAATCAATGACAGATCTGGTTCCCCTGCCTTCCCAAGTATACCGGTGAATGTTCTTATGTTTAAAAAAGGCACAGAAATCCAAGAATTGTTTCCCGTTCGTGTTAGCCTCCATATCCTCTCCAAATTTACCCATAACCTTTTCATACCCTTCAGTTCGATTTCCAACCCTGGCATTAAAATCACCCATGAGCAGAACACTGTCCTTGTCCTTTACTCCAACAACTACGTCACTGAGTGCGTCATAAAAACTATCCATCTTAACTTGATCTGTCCCTTCACAATGCGATTATACTGACACAATCCTGATTTTCTTGTTAGAGACTGTCAAATCTATCCACAAGGTTCAAGAATCCAAATAAAATTCATGGTGAAAGGATATGAAGTATAAGTAAGTCTGCAGGCTTTCGTGGCCGTTGTCACTGAAGTTAAAATCTTCTGGGTTATTAGGCCGCGTCATGTTTCTTCTAAAATGTTCGACGTTTCGACCCCTCTGCTGGGATCTTCCTCAGGATCTTTTGGTGTCCACTACTGCTAGAACACTGTCAGAGACGAGTGTTGCGTCCACTTATAAAGGGGGAGTTTTCTGGCGTTCGTGCTGGATTAGAGATAGTATTGGTTAAAATTCATGTGGGTACCATTGGTGGACCATAGTCATAGGCTAATGCAGAAGATACCATTGGCGGTCATCGTCATTGAGCAGAAAGGCACTATTTCACACTTATGCTGGAGAAGGGTTATTGGTTGGAATGCCTGCTACCGCTATTAGTTGGTCGTCATCAGTGGCTAAATTCGGAACGGACAGAGCAAGAGAGGGGGAATATTATTGTCCGCCGAAGTGACTTAGAGTGCGTTGTTTACACCGCGGCCGCGTATTTACTTCCTTGATGGCGGGGAGCCACGATGCCGGAAGCCTATAGCCGTCCTCTCTATTGAAATTAGATCCATTCTTAGAAATTTCAACCACTTCTCGGACCTTTCTTCTATAAATGTTTGTTTCTTTAACCAGTACACGTACGTTATTAAAATCGATGTCAGAGCCACAGTTCTCGTGATGTTCCGCTACTGCCGATTTTGCACTTTGTTTTAGCCGCATGTGCCGTTCGTGTTCCTTAAGGCGTTCTTTAACAGTTCTTCTCGTTTCACCTATATACACTACAAGTGACCACAACCTAATCACACTCATTGTGGGTGGAAGAGGGTCCCGCTGGGCCATGGGGTGGGAGATGCAGTTTAATTACAGAAGGGCCGATTGGGAACGACTAGCAAGGGAGTGCGTCATTCCTGCCTTGCCAGAAGGTGGCGCAGACTTTGACATAGACGTAAACGACCGAGCAGAAGAACTGACCAATGCAATAACTAAAGCGGTGAAAGCTGCCGTACTGACCAGGAGGAAGGCCATAGCAGCCTCTCCATCACCATGGTCGCCCGAACTTGAGGATATGCGCCGGTCTGTTAGAAGGTTGAGAAGATACTACCAGCGCAGTGTCGTCTGGCCGGAACGGCAAAGATGGCTGATGCAGTATCGGGAGGCTAAAATTCGTTTTCAGAAAGAACTCCAGGCTGTTAGAATACAAAGTTGGGAAAATTTCGTCCAGAGCCAATTGGCATTGGACCCCTGGGGTACACCGTATAAATTAGTACGAGAAAAGATCCGCTCTCCACTGGAATTATCAACAGTCAGGCACGGGGACAGGATGGCGGAATCCTGGCAGGAAACTGCTGAGATCCTCCTCCGGTCCCTGCTGCCTGATGATAGCGCGGATGGGGAATCAGATCAGCAACAACAACTAAGACAAGACAACCTCAATGAATACACCAACAATACGGCAGTCTACCCTTTCTCGGAGGAAGAGGTGGCTGCACACATAAAATCACTTAAAAGGGGTAAAGCTCCCGGGCCAGACGGCATTGTAGCTGAGGTGGTGCAATTCCTAGCTCCCCAGCTAACTGCACCACTCACTCACCTATACAACGAATGTCTGATACAACAAAAAATTCCAAGGGTGTGGAAGTCTGCGAATGTAGTCATTATTCGGAAAGGGTTAGACAAAGATCCAACAAATGTAAAATCCTACAGACCAATCTGTTTGATTAACATACTAGGGAAAATATTAGAAAAGCTACTAGCCGACAGACTGGCTGCACACAGAGTGCTGCGTGGGGTGAGCGACAGGCAGTTCGGCTTCAGGCCTGGGCGATCGACATCTGATGCAATCGCCCTGGCTGCTGAGGTCTGTGGCTCTATCCCACATAAGTATGTGGTGGGCATCATGGTTGACATCAGTGGCGCCTTCGATAACCTGTGGTGGCCTTCGCTCTTCTCCTTCTTGCGGGAGAAGGAGTGCCCAGGGCCGCTATATGGTTGTCTGAGGAGCTATTGCGAGGAACGGGAGGTCTGGCTATCATCTTCTAGCAAGAGCATTGGAAAATCTATAACAAAGGGTTGTCCTCAGGGTTCCGTGCTAGGGCCCCTGTTTTGGGACATCCACATGGAGCCTTTACTAGACACCCTACAACAAAGTGAAGAAGTGCTAAAGGTGATAGCCTATGCAGATGACCTCCTCCTGTTGGTCGGCGACCGTAGGCGCGAAGACATTGAACCTAAAATAGAGAGTGCCCTAAACAAGTTACAACTATGGTGCCAAAACACCAAAATGACGGTGTCACCAAGTAAGTCCACCTACTTACTATTGAAGGGACAATTAATCCGTTACCCGACTGTACGAATCGAGCGCTCGCCGGTTCTTCGGAGACGTGACGCACGATACTTAGGCATCATCATTGATGAGAAGTGGAATTTTGGGAAACACATAGAAACCGTAACCCAGAAAGCCCTCCAAACACTGAACAACCTTATATCCATAGGACATAAAAGATTTCATCTTCCACCTCATCTTATAAAGTTTTATCATAACAGTATATTAACATCGATAGTGGGTTACGGCTCGGGAGTCTGGGCACACAGGCTCACGAGGGTGGTGCCCGCCATGACAGTGAGAAGGGTTCAGAGGAATATGATTCTTAGATCGGTAGGGGCTTACAGAACAACACCAGGGGGAGCACTACTAGTCATAATGGGGCTTTGCCCCTTGGACATCAAAATCAGGGAGCAGGCTGCATGGTTCTGGATTAAGAAGGGAAATATAACAAAAATAGAGGAGATCTTAGGCATTGGGGCAGGGGACAAGGGTGAGATTCGGCAAAGGGGAGCACAATTATGGCAAGAACTGTGGGACGCGGATGAAACAGGGCGCAGGATACATCAATTAATACCAAGCATCAGGGAACGGCTAAGAATGAAGTACTTTGAACCCACCAGAGGACTAATCCATTTTCTCACTGAACATGGACCTTACCCGGCATACTTATGTCGGTTCGGGAAAAGGGCCACACCCGCGTGTGAATGTGGTGAACCGGAGGGCACTCCAGATCATGTGATATACGAGTGCCCCCTCTTCAATGATGTTGCTTCTACACCACGTGACCAACTACCCGACCATGACACTTACCACCTGATAAGACAAGAAGACATCTTCCAAACACTGAACAGACTTTCCAACGAGGTATCACAGAAAGTGTTGAGAGAATACTTGAGGGAACAAAACTAAGAAGCACAGATTACGACAAATACGTGCCCTACTCCCATACCGCCTGTGCGTGGATAGGCCGACCCTTTAGTCTGGAATCCGCCACGTACGGGATTAGGGGGAGTGGAGACTAAAAATAACCTGGATTTGACAATACACTGGAGATGACGTAGGTTAGAACTAGTTAGTAGGAATTAGACTAGAAATCTAGATTTAGGAACCTGCAGTGATTAACATCCTGGCCTGCCTAGTGTCAGGGGCACGCCCATCGGGATTAGCTCGATGGGCAAGGCAATAAAGTAGGTTTGTACATTGCTGACACATCTGTGACGCTGCAGGAAGTAGAATGTAGGTTTAGTTAAAAAATCTTAGGAGTTAAAATAAATAAATATAGCTGCCCATTGAAATTAGATTATAGCTGTAGCTCACGACTCAGTATATTGTAATTAGCTGCTAATTGTAACTAACAGTAGCAAGTAAGACCCACTAATCAAATAAGGAGGTGGGTTGAGATGTATACATATTATTGTTGATGGTAAATATACACTTTGGCGCAGCCACATGACACTTGATAGACGCCTGCATTGTGGAGGTAATCAGGTGCATCCGTTTTCCGTCGGAAAAAGTCTTTTATTTTGTTTTGATTAAAGAAACATGTCTGAATACCATTTTTCTTTAAAATTTTGTTTATGCGTTCAGTGACCCCAGAAAAGAACGGTAACCTGACGGAGTGAGAAGGCCGTTCAAAATGTTCAAATGTGTGTGAAAATCGCCGGCCGGTGGGGCCGAGTGGATCTAGGCGCTTCAGTTTGGATCTGCGCGACCGCTACGGTCGCAGGTTCGAATCCTGCCTCGGGCATGGATGTGTGTGATGTCCTTAGGTTAGTTAGGTTTAAGTAGTTCTAAGTTCTAGGGGACTGATGACCTGAGATAATAAGTCCCATAGTGCTCAGAGCCATTTGAACCATTTTTTGAGTGAAAATGTGATGGGACGTAACTGCTATGGGCATCAGTCCCTAAGCTTACACACTACTTAACCTAAATTATCTTAAGGAAAAACACACACACCCATGCCCGAGGGAGAACTCGAATCTCCGCCGGGACCAGCCGCACAGTCCATGACTGCAGCACCGCAGACCGCTCGGCTAATCCCGCGCGGCAAGGCGGTTCCTCGTCATTCTTATTAGCGGTATAAATAGATTCGCTGATGACATAGCTCTATCTCCATTGGAAGTGAATAAATCTTACATGATGTGTTGAATGGAATGAGCAGCCTAATGAGTACATAATATGGATTGAGAGTAAACTGAAGAAAGACGAAAATAGTGGGAAGTAGTTATTAATCGGTTAAATGCGTCATACCTCCACAAGTGCTGTCCACCTAATTTTATGCTGACAACTAGGCATATATTAAACAGGTTACACAAGCCGTATTTGAAAAATTTGTCGCTGCCCTATTCACTGTTTAGCGTCAACTGTCACGGCATGTATTTGACAGACATCAGACTGTAACAACACGACAGCATTGGGCAAGTATGCACCAGTGCCATCCACAAAAGATTTCGCGAGACTAAGGTCGGAACGTGCGTCTTTTTTCTTCTTTTCTGCCTAGGTTTTGAAGCCAGTTGGCCCACCGTGCATATTTTTTTCCCATTCTGGCCAGGTTTTGGAGCAAGTTGGCCTACCGTGCGACGGCGGCACGGTGAGGCGGGAGGGAGGAGCGCACGCAACAGCCAGGGAGCGAGGCGGCGCGTGTCGCGGCTGTCAGCCGGTGTGTGGTCCGCGGCGCTCACGCCTCGCCGACAAGCAAAGCCTATTCCCGCGACAACGCCGCTATCAGCACGGCACGCCCGGGGACCCGCCCACGCCGCGCCGCAGCGGCAGCGGCAGTCACTCCTCTGCCGACTGTCTCACGGCGCGGGAAGCCCGCCTCAGAGCCGTGCGACCCTCCTATACAGCCGGCATGTTCCACCACACCACCGGTATCCCATAGCCAACGGAAATATATTTCTGGCGTTACATTACCGAAGATAATAAACTACTGGCCATTAAAATTGCTACACCAAGAAGAAATGCAGATGATAAACGGGTATTCACTGGACAAATATATTATACTAGAACTGACATGTGATGACATTTTCACGCAATTTGGGTGCATAGATCCTGAGAAATCAGTACCCAGAACAACCACCTCTGGCCGTAATAACGGCCTTGATACGCCTGGGCATTGAGTCAAACAGAGCTTGGATGGCGTGTACAGGTACAGCTGCCCATGCAGCTTCAATACGACACCACAGTTCATGAAGAGTAGTGACTGGCGCATTGTGACGAGCCAGTTGCTCGGCCACCATTGACCAGACGTTTTCAGTTGGTCAGAGATCTGGAGAATGTGCTGGCCAGGGCAGCAGTCGAACATTTTCTGTATCCAGAAAAGCCAGTATAGGACGTGGAACATGCGGTCGTGCGTTATCCTGCTGAAATGTAGGGTTTCGCAGGGATTGAATGAAGGGTAGAGCCACGGTCGTAATACATTTGAAATGTAACGTCCACCGTTGAAAGTGCCGTCAATGCGAACAAGAGGGGACCGAGACGTGTAACCAATGACACCCCATACCATCACGCTGGGTGATACGCCAGTGTGGCGATGACGAATACACGCTTCCAATGTGCGTTCACCGCGATGTCGCCAAACACGGATGCTACCATCATTATGCTGTAAACGGAACCTGGATTCATCCGAAAAAATTGACGTTTGCCCATACATGCACCCAGGTTCGTCGTTGAGCACATCATCGCTGGTGCTCCTGCCTGTGATGCAGCGTCAAGGGTAACCGCAGCCATGGTCTCCGAGCTGATAGTCCATGCTGCGGCTAACGTCGTCGAACTGTTCGTGCAGATGCTTGTTGTCTTGCAAACGTCCCCATCTGTTGACTCAGGGATCGAGACGTGGCTGCACGATCCGTTACAGCCATGCGGATAGGATGCCTGTCATTTCGACTGCTAGTGATACGAGGCCGCTGGGATCCAGCACGGCTCCTGAGCCCACCGATCCCATATTCTGCGAACAGTCATTGGATCTCGACCAACGCGAGCAGCAGTGTCGCGATACGATAAACCGCAATCGCGATAGGCTACAACCCGACCTTTATCAAAGTCGGAAACGTGATGGTACGTATTTCTCCTCCTTACACGAGGCATCACAACAACGTTTTACCCGGCAACGCCGGTCAACTGCTGTTTCTGTATGAGAAATCGGTTGGAAGCTTTCCTCATGTCAGCACGTTGTAGGTGTCGCCACCGGCGCCAACCTTGTTTGAATGCTCTGAAAAGCTAACCATTTGCATATTGCAGCATCTTCTTCCTGTCGGCTAAATTTCGCGTCAGTGGCACGTCATCTTCGTGATGTAGCAATTTTAATGGCCAGTAGTGTATGTTCTTAGGGCAATGTCACGTTCCTCTTCATATTTATTCTCCACAATCAAATGACGTTAAGTTCTCCCTTCAGGTTTCTCCGATGATGAAAAAGAAATACCAAGGAATTTATTCGATTGCGTAAAAGGAATGTAAACAGAAACGTGAAGCTGCCTAAGAGCCTAGTAGATTTTACCTTCGATTACAAGGGCCACGAAAGCTTGCAGAGTTACATCATCATGGATTATTAACCGTTTGACGTACTCTGCTGAACGAAGGCCTTCTTATGGCGTTCTGGGTATTCAGCTATGTGTTTCTGCGTGTTTTGTAGTATCATCTGTACGGTGGGTATTCAAAGAGTTTTCATTGTCACTTCGAAATAATGAAGTTACATAATTATTACTTGTTTGTTTATCGGTACAGGTCTGTAGTGCTGCTACACACTAAAATCCCCGTGCCTGCGTACCATACGATCATCATCGTCAGTTTTCTGCTACGAGGGTAATTCCAAAAGTAAGGTTTCCCATTTTTTATAAGTACATAGACCTGTTTATTTCTACAGTGGTTTACATCAGTTTGCAGCTTGAACATTTAGCTATTTTTCGACATAATCACCATTTCTGTCGATGTATTTTTGTAGACGCTGTGGCAGTTTTTGTATGCCCATGTCATACCAGCTCCCCGTCATGCTGTTCAGAAAGTTCTGAACTTCCTCTTTCACCTCGTCGTCGGAGCTGAATCGCTGGGACCACAATTAACGCTGACAGGTACTGTGAGACTCTGAAAAAAAATCTCAAACGGGCGGTTCACAACCGGAGAAGAGGAATGTTGAGCAAGGGCGTACAGATTCTACTTGAGAACGCTCGTCCCCACATCGCTCGGCAAACCGTTGCTCTCCTACAACAGTTTCAGTGGATCAAAATCAGCCACCCACCCTATAGTCCTGACTTGGCGCCCAGTGATTATCACCTGTTCCCTAGGTTAAAAGAACATTTGGCCGGAAAGCGATTCAGCTCCCACGACGAGGTGAAAGAAGAGGTTCATAACTTTCTGAACACCATGGCGGCGAGCTGGTATGACATGGGTAGACAAAAACTGCCACAGCGTCTCCAAAAATGCATCGACAGAAATGGTGATTATGTCGAAAAATAGCTAAATGTTCAAGCTGTAAACTGATGTAAACCACTGTAGAAATAAACTGGTCTATGTACTTATAAAAAAATACGAGACCTTACTTTTGGGACTACCCTCGTATATAAGCAGGTCTTTCGCGTCTCGATTTCATACCATTTCAATGCTTCCTTCTTGGTGCCGCTGTATGTGCTACCGTCCATCATCCAGGACCTGAAATCTCTTCCTGTCTCTCCTCCTCTTTCCTTCCAAATAACCTTTGAAGACATCTTTTACGAGCCCCTCCTTCATTCTTAATGTATGTCCAATCCAGTTTCGTTCCCTTCTTTTTGTTACACCCGGTAACTGCTTTTGCTCTTCCACTCTTCTGAGCACCTTTTCATTTTTCACTCCATCAAAATTATTCTTCCTATCCTTCGCCATGTCCGCATTTCGAAACCCTCCATCCCTTCTCTCTTAATCACCGTGTACGCTTCAGCACGATATAGAAGAACACTCCATACCAAGCATTTTATTATTCTTTTTCTCATAACTTTGTGCATACTGTTGCAGAAAATCCTCCACGTTTTTATAAAATGCCTCTTCCGCCATTGCTGTTCTGGTTTTAATTTCTGTGCATTTCTTCCAATTGGTTTCTATCCCGCTTACGAGGTACTTTAAACTTCGCTGATATTATAGTACTCTTCCATCCAGCATTACCTTAATCTTTTTATTTCCACCTACTGCCGTTACATTTGTTTTATTTGTACTGATTTTCGATTCCATAAGTCTTTCCTTTAGCGTCAATGATATCGACTATAACCTGTAATACTTTCTCACTTGTTGCTAGCAGGACCACGTCGTCCGCAGATCTCAAATACATAGTCTTCTTCTTCCAATTTTTATCCTCTTGTCATTTAATGGGCAGCGGTCAATACATTTTGTTAACTATAGTTTGAAAAAGGTACGCGACAGACAACAGTATTGACTTAATCCTTTTGCTAGTTGTACTCACTTCGTTTCTCCTCTCACTTCCACAGATGATTTGAATGAAACATAATGAGTTTGTAAGTCGTTGGTTTTCCAATCTGCTCTCTCCTCCCTCGTTACAGTTGCAAGCTCACCCCAAGCCTTTTCCAGGTCTATAAAATACGTATGTCTTTTCCCTTTTCAATAAACCTCTGTGCCAAAGTTCACAAGTGTACGATTGCATCTCCTGTGCCTGTAATCCGTCAAAAGCCAAGTTGCTCTTCAGCCCGGCTCTCTTCCATTACGTTTGCCAGTCTTTTATTAAAGATTCTTAACATAACTTTGGCTGCATATGAAATGAGGCTAATTTTCTTGCGCTCACTGCATGTTCTGGTTCCTTGTTTCTTTACTACTGAAATCATTACTGCTATCAGAAATTCCTCTCGCCTTTCACCATTGTCATATATTTAGTTACATAACCTCGATATTTCTCTTACTCCTTCTTGGTTCAAATACGTTAGTATTTCTACTGGTATCATATCTGTACCTACTGCTGTCCCGGTTTTCATTGCAGCTGTGCACGTTTTGCTCCTTCCGTTGTGACTGTTCGTCCTTCCTCGTCGTCATTCACACTGTCCATGGATTAAAGTTGCAGATTTCTTGGTTTGTGATCTGTTTCGTGTAGCTCTTTTAAACAGTCTTCCCATCTCTGTAGCAGCACGTCGCTGTCGAGTACAGTGATGCAGGTGTCAACTGAACGTCCTCCATATCTCTCTGTCGGGAGCATTCTCCTTCATTTTCTCGTAACTTATTCTTCTCTTCGTGTCTGTTAGCACTCCAAACACCCTTCTTCCTCTCCCTCTTTTTCCTTCTATTTTTGATTGCGGGGATCTCCGTCGTCAACAGTTTCCACGCAAAATGTGCCCCACCCAAGATGTTTTCTTCTTCTGTATCATATTCATAAAGGTCCTCTTCTATCCTACCCTCTCATTCTATCGATCCATTTCACTTTCTCCATTTTCTTCAAAACTTCATACATATTTTTGTTCTTTCTGACGTACTGTCCAAGTTACAGAACTACAAGACACCACACTCCACATAACACATTGGTGAACGTCTTGCTAACTGTAATGGGGATGCTTCTGGCTGTCAGCAAACCATTCATTCTCCCCAGCTCTCTTCTCCATAAAAGTTCTGCGTCTCACTTGCTCTGTACCACTTCCACCTGAAATAATCAAGTTTCCCGAACACTGGGTGACTGAACCTGTTCTAATACCTTTCGTCTAGTAATATATTAATCATGTCGTCTTCTTTTACGATTCTCTTCACTTCAGTCTTCACAACGTTTACTTTCTTAACGAAATCCTTACCCTTCCTTACCTCTAGCCCTTCCCCCGTTTCTACTAGTAAAGTCATATCATCAGCGTACTTGATGGTTTTTGTTCCTTCCTGTCCCACAAAAGTCCTTTTGATTTTTTCAACATCGTATTCATTAGCTTTTCAGCATATACAGGATGTAATCGATATTAAGTGCGAATATTTTTTGTGGGCTTCTGGGAACAGTGCAATGAACAACAGTACATCAGTATTTACTTAATTTACAGACCAGTAATTTTAGCTGTTTGGAGTAGTATCCTTTTAAGCTGGTTACTACCTACAAGTACATGTGGCAAGAGTAAGCTATTAATATTTTTTCCTGGGCAGCATGTCAGATGCTGAAGAGTGAACGCTTGGACACAAAATGGTTAGCCTATACTAACAGGCATAGTCCACTTAGTGGTACAGTTACGATCATGCAGAAAATATAAGGTGGTAAATTATGTGATGTGTTTGTGGGAAGAGTATTCAGTGCAGAGAATAAACATCTAGCACACTAATGTGTATACATATTTAAGGCACCATATACGAGAATATCTGTACATATTTAAGGCACCGTATACAAAAACAACTGCACTTATACCCGTTATACCCAATTTTCAAAAGTACTGGTGACATACATCTATCCCATCTCATACCCATTCCAATACACAAATCTTGGGTCTCACCTTCTTCTACTCGAATTATCATTAGCTGTACCATATAGAGTTTCTATCCTTCTAATCTGTATGAATGTCTTTTATAAACTACAACAACATACACCAGTCAGTTCAGTCAAATTCTTTTTCTCAATCAACTAAAAATACACTAAAATGCTTTTTTATTTCAGTCTCTGGTCACAATATGAATTCTTTAGACGATGACCGGTTTCAATCTGTAATGACCATCCTCAGATCTAAAATATATAAATATATACATCTAGTGAGCAGTGTGTCTATTAACATAAAACGGCAATATGTTTCACAATATACTGTCATACAAACAGGGAAATGTACAGATAGAATATGGTATAACGTACCTTTTTTACACCATGTCCTAAAGTGACACGGCCATAATGGCATCGTCAAAACATACAAATATAATCAGCATAGCATCGTCACAAAGATCTAAAATATGGTGTAGAATAGGCCACATCGTCCAGATAGTGATTATTGCCAACTAGCTGTCATATAGAAGGAGCACCGGTCCCTGGCACGAATCCGCAGGCGGATTTGTCTCGAGGTCTAGTGAGCTGCCCAGTCTGTGGATGCTTTTTAGACGGTTTTCCATCTGCCTCGGCAAATGCGGGCTGGTTCCCCTTATTCCGCCTCAGCTACACTATGTCGGCGATTGCTCTGCAAACAAGTTCTCCACGTACGCATACACCACCATTACTCTACCACGGAAACATAGGGGTTACACTCATCTGGTGTGAGACATTCCCTGGGGGGTCCACCGGGAGCCGAACCGCACAATAACCCTGAAAGAGTGGTTCGGTGTGGCGCGGCGAAGGGGGGGGGGGGGGGGGTGAAGTGGACTGCGGTAGCCGTCATGGGGTTGTGGACCACTGCGGCTGCAGCGGGGACGGAGCCTCTCCGTCGTTTCTGGGTCCCCGGTTAACATAACATATGCTGGCAGGGATCTAACCTACATTATTGATGCTGTAAAGTAAAACCACAGTTGTGTAACTCAAATGGTTGTCAGGCTTATTTGACTAAATGATTCCAGGTAAATACAATGTTAGTCAAAAAACTAAGTGCTGTGTATGGCTTTACATTACACTGGAATCTGTTTTATAAATTGGGTACAAAACAATAGTATCGGGGTAAAGCAGGGATCAGCACATTTAGTTAGTGCAGTTTGCATACATGATTGATTTATGAGCTCCTCCCCCTCCCCTTAACCTGTTGTTCTCCTAATTGATTTATAACCTACTGAGGGTTGAGGTATGACCCCCTGAGGATAATCTGTTCATTTCAGAACCCCTCCCCCCCCACCCCCCCACAGCTCCCCTCCTCCTACTCCACCCATGGTATAAAACCCCTCAGTGATACAAACATACTTTTCATAGCAAATTAACTGACTAATTAGTTAAATAGAAAAATTAATTAAACTTCTCCCCCTTTCAAAAATCCCCTAGATCTCGCCTCCTAACCCCCACTCACCTTTCCCTTCCCGATCAGGAAACTGGAGAGAGGGGGGGGGGGGACTCAATGTGTGGTAGAGAGGACAGATCTCACGAAAGGAAATTTAGATCAATGTCAATGACATAACAAAGGATATATTGTGTATTTATCAAATTCACTTCACAGGGGCTGGATTTCTATGTTATTTGGTGCGAAAAGCTCATCATTCTCTACTGTTTTGTAAGATGGAAGTCTCATAAAATACATTGAAAAGAAGTAGTTAAATAGATCTATCTTTCCGATTGTGCAGGGGATACCATCACTAAATCGACGTCAACATAACTCGCGGCACGTAATTACACTGTTTAAAATCTTTTGGTCGCTTTTTCGCACCGACCGAAGAGTAGACACGCCGGCCGCTTTATGTATTCCAGCGTGCACAGGTTGGGAGAGAGACTGCAGTAAACCTGCTTGTGCCCGCGATCGTTCTCGGCTGACACACTGACAGATGCCTCTAGTATTACCATGCACACAGAACCAGTTCGTGTGGTAAGTGGACCAGAAGACACGCTAATCCTCTAACAAAGCATCTGATGGTGCAACTCTTTGATGTTGATACTTGAGAAATTCCTGCTGAAACACATCTATCGCCCTCCCCCCCCCCCCCTCTCTCTCTCTCTCTCTCTCTCTCTCTCTCTCAAGTGGCCAATTCCTGTCGCATGCCTCTGCTAGGCCCAAATGCATCGTCGGTCGCAGCTGGACTGTCAAACAAAGCAGCATTTACCTGGAAAACCTCCATGTTTTTCCTTAGGGATACTAGATCGTGTAAGAACTCCTTCCAATGCAAATGCCTGACTGGAACTCGTTCTACAACTGATACTGAAGTCAATAAATTGATTGACTAATTAATATCAGGTAACGTGATAATGATGTAGGGGATATAAGGCCATTCCAGTAGCTCACTGGTTTCAGTCACAGTAAGTATCTGGACAAAGAAGAACCATGAAACATCAACAGCACTCGAGATCGTCATCTGCCTTTCCATTGGAGAAAAAGCATAAGACTAAGAACTCATTACATGTCATTGCTACTATAACTGGATTTTGTGTCTACTCCTCTTCTTTCTCAAGTACCCTTTCGCTGTTCATCCCCATGTCATTGTCTGTGGATGCTTATTGTTTCTTCTTCTATGTTCAGCATTCTCTGGTGTGGCCAGACTGGCAGCAAGTGTGTCTGGACAGCAGCAGCTACCATCAGCTCGTCGAGACCTGCAGTGAACTGTGGCCTGTCAGGATCAGCAGGGGCAGCAGCACTGTGGGATCATGTAACGCACCTGGCCACCATGTTGCAGCAGGACAATGGGCTGCAGTTATCCATCCTGCTCCCTGATTTGTGTAAGAAAAACAAGTCTCCACCTTTCAGAAGAACTGTGTGGGGGGGCTTGCACCACACAGTGGAGGTCAGTACTGGTCTTTGACATATACACCTTCCCAGAACATTCCAGTGTTACTGCAAGTACAGAGTATTGATGTGGTGGATGAGAAGCTGCTCATTCCTTCCAGTTCAGAGATGGCTCTGAGCACTATGGGACTTAACATCTGGGGTCATCAGTCCCCTAGAACTTAGAACTACTTAAACCTAAGTAACCTAAGGTCATCACACACATCCATACCCAAACCAGGATTCGAATCTGCGACCATAGCGGTCGCGCGGTTCCAGACTGAAGCGCCTAGAACCGCTTGGTCACACCGGCCGACCTTCCTCCGAGTGCTCTACGCCTTTTCACTTCAACTTACAATTTAATAGCTAGCGATTCAATGCACTTAAATATTGATATAGATCCGTCAATGGACAGTGACTAGTGTGTTGCGTTGGAGATCGAAAATTAATTGAGAAATGTGAAAATGAAGTTTACGGGGTTATAATGGGATGAACTGTGTCACGCAGAACACTAGATCAACCAACAATTGACCTCCAAGTGATCTCCATCTCCGGACATTTACTATTCTGGCCTGACGCTATCTATAAAATCATTGTATGACAGCGTGACACTCATGGTGAGATCTGGAGGTCGATATATTTACCTGCAACACTCCATCATTACAAACTTGTTCATCCTACGATTGGTGCTATCCCTTGTGCTGGATAGTCTGAACTGTGGGCTGCGATGTGTTTTTAAAGACATTGTGAACTATCTAAGTACATATATTTTGCTTCCAGATGGCTTAGAACAGTGTGTCAAAAGAAGAAGCTAAGGTAACGTCTATCAGTTTGAGAAAAACACATGCAGATCTCAGTTCTCTTCCTATTTAAGTACCGTATCTTTATATAATGTAATGTGTAGCCATTGTAGCTCAGTCAGTAATATGGCTGCGCAATAGCGGATGCATATATAGTTATCACAAACGTTCATTTTTCTAAAAAGGCCCATTGCACACCAAAAACTGAAGCCGTCGATATCATAGCAGGGTAGGCGAAGCATCAGGACTTCGTTGTAAGTGACTGGTCCTGTGAAGGTATGAAAGATGACCAGAAGAAGCAGAAGAAGAAGAAGAAAAATGGGATACTTCTTCCTGGTAACATAATAATTATAATTTTGCTACCATCCAACTGTAGCAAGCCAAATGTTCTCATGTCACTACTAACACATTCGGATGGAGTCTGCTATGTGAATATACACTATGTGATCAAAAGTATCCGGACACCCCAACAACATACTTTTTCATCTTAAGTGCATTGTGCTGCCACCTACCGCCAATTACTCCATATCAGCGACCTCAGTAGTCATCAGAACCATGAGAACAGAATGGGGCCTCCGCAGAACTCTCGGACTTCGAACATGGTCAGGTGATTGGGTGTCACTTGGGTCATACGTCTATACGCGAGATTTCCACACTCCTAAAAATCCTCAGGTCCACTGTTTCCGATGCGATGGTGAAGTGGAAACGTGAATGGGCACGTACAGCACAAAACCGTATAGGTCGAGCTCATCTGTTGACTGACAGAGATCGCCAACAGTTGAAGAGGGTCGTAATGTGTGATAGGCACACATGTATCCAGACCATCACACAGAAATTCCAAACTGCATCAGTATCCACTGTAAGTACTATAACAGTTAGGCGGGAGGTAAGAAAACTTGGATTTCATGGTCGAGCGGCTGCTCATAAGCCGCACATCACTCCGATAAACGCCAAATGACTCCTCGCTTGGTGTAAGGTGCGTAAACACCGAAAGATTGAATAGTGGAAAAACACCGTGTGGAGTGAGGGTCACGGTACACAATATGGCGATCCAATGACAGAGTGTGGGTATGGCGAATGCCCGTTAAACGTCATCTGCCAACGTGTGTAGTGCCAACAGTAAAATTCGGGGACGGTGGTGTTATGCTATGGTAGTGTTTTACATCGAGGGGCCCTGCACCCCTAATTGTTTTGTGTGGCACTATCACAGCACAGGCCTATATTGATGTTTTAAGCACCTTCTTGCTTCCCACTGTTGAAGAGCAATTTGGGGATGGCGATTGCATCTTTCAACGCGATCGAACACCTCTTCATAATGCACAGCCTGTGGCGGAGTGGTTACACGAAAGTAACATCCCTGTAATGGAATGGCCTGCACAGAGTCCTGACCTGAATCCTATAGAACACCTCTGGGATGTTTTGGAACGCCGACTTCGTGCCAGGCCTTACCGGCCGACATCGACACCTCTCCTCAGTGCAGCACTCCCTGAAAAATGGGCTGCCATTCCCCAAGAAACCTTCCAGCACCTGATTGAACGTATGCCTGCGAGAGTAGAAGCTGTCATCAAGGCTAACTTTCCGCAGCCAACATGGATTTTCAGTTGCCCAAAAATGTGTGTTATGCACATTAACATTTTCATGGCTCATGAATGTACCTCGTCAGTAAATAAAATGAAATTAATAAATGTGCCAACCCTCTGAATCCGAAGTTGAGACCATCGGCAGAATTCAATGCGACGCATACAATCCGTACCAGTTAATTCTTGGTGGAGACTGATATGTAAGGATGATATTTATGAAGATGCAGAACACGAACAACACTACTCTGGCTCATGCCAGATTCCCTTGCAATTTGCGCGAGCTAACACAAGTATCTCTAACCACCTTGGCAAGAGTACCAATTTCCGTTTCCTCGTTAGCAACTTTCCTTTGCCGGATATGTTTCAGATGCGTTAAATATCCAGTTGTTCTCAGTTTATCAAACACATAATTAAATGTACGACGTGTAGGGTGAGTACATTGAGGATATCTTTCAGCGTATAAGTCTCTGGCTCTTACTGAATTTCGTCGGCATTCTCCGTAGATGAGAAGCATATAGACTCATTCTACGAAGGAACACATCATTCACATTCGCTTGATTCGACGATACTAGTCTTACCGTTCCTATTAGTGTTGTATTGCGAAACCGTCGAATGGTGTTTACACGTCAATGGCACGTTAGATGGATGCGCCGTATTCGGCGAATATTTACTATTTGCATGATATACGAGAGAGAACTGTCAGAGCATGTGCTTCGGTAAGCGCCGAAGTGATAAGGAATACCACTCAATCCTTGATAGGAAGATTGCAGCACACCTCTGTAAATGGACGTTCATGCCAGCTTTTTGACCTTCGTAGACCTTCAAAGACCTTACTGTTGCGTATCATTCGATTCGTCTCGATAGCCGCTATCAGAAAACAAGTACCAAACTATAGCATCATATTTTAAAAAAACGATGCTGACCTTCATATCTTTGACGCGACCACACGCTAGGTCACCAACGTCATATTATGGCACCCGTTGTCCCACAAACTTTTTAGCTACTATCATACTTTCGAAGTTATTCTAGATGGCAATAGTTAGTGGCTCACCCAGTATAGCATGATGTCAATTAAGCATAAAGTCATTGCTACATGGAACGCCTTCCGAGAGAAGTTACGGTTGCTTTCGTTAGGGCATTTGGATAGAAATCAGACACTGCGAGAAACATTTAAACCAGGTACTGAATCTGTCGATAATCTCCCAGTGTAACTACACGACGATGACGATCATGTTATTGTCAGTTTCATTAGCCATTACAGCGTCGGCTAGGATAGACAAAGCATTTGGTGTAAGTGGTGTAAAACCATACATGTTGGGCATGCAGCCTAGAATTTTAAATGAAAAAACAATACAGACAGGGCATATGGAATTTCAAAGAACACCAGGTCTACTGAACCTCATTTTCAAAAAAAAAAAAAAAAACCCAAAAACAGTAAAATTTTCACCCAAAGATCTGGAGATGTGTGGTAAAAAACTACAATTGACTGATGTACACAGGAAAGCAGGAAACCAATGCAGTGCGAAAAACAAAGACATTATAACACTACTATTATTAGATGGTCGGTATGGCAGGGGTGATGGTATTGACATACAGTAATCAGCCTCCTCAGTGTATACACACGACGACAAAAATGAGATAACACATCAACTACGACTGATCATGGCATGAGCTGCTGTGGGCTATACAGCTCATTCGAATAGGTTGTCTCAATGATTTCAGAGCTTAAAGAGAGAATTATATGTTAAGCCCCATAGTGCTCAGAGCCAGTTGAACCAGTTGAAGCAGAGAAGTATAATCGAATGAGTACGGAGAAAACGTTCAAGAACTGCACAAACCAGCATGAAAAACATACCCTTGTCAGCATGTTATGATTAAAGGCTTAGATGACATACGGTACGCAGGTCTTGTGGGTATGAGAGAATATTGACGAGACAATAATGGAACCAAGTATATTTTAATTGTTATTGATACGTACTATAAATATTAACAGTTAAAACAAAACGGGGAAGAAGATGCGCTCCGAGGACCCAGTCCCCTCCGCTGGTGGACCAAACTTCGAACATAGAATACGTGTACGGACGTAACGCGTGGTTGGTCCACCAGCGAACCCTATCGCAGATGTGACGATTGGTGGATCCGCCTTCGAACATCTGTCCGGATATATTGTCCGCGGTAGATCCACACTCGAACGCTAACTCGAATGTGGTATATTGTGGATATGCATCCAACACCGCTTCGTACATTGCACGTGGTGGATCCACCTTGAAACCCTATCCCATGCGCGGCATACTGTGGATCCGCATCTCAACATCGCTCCGGATTTAACGCGTAGCGCATCCACATTCGAAGGATTACTATGGTCTGCTGCGGTCCTGGAAGCCTTCCGCGAAGCATGCATATACACAGACATACAGAAAATGGAGCAAACTCTCTCCAAATGCCGAGGTGGCTAGATACCGTCGAGTTCAGTGTATTACACCTCCCGATCAGTACATTTGGGCTACGTGTTGGCAGCTGCGCTACATTCACAAACAATTTTAGAACACAGAACGAGAGGTTATGTCATGATCGCATGGATAGATCTGACATAAAATCGATAGAATTGCGAAAAATGGCGGGGAAATTGAGGAAGTACTTGCTTATCTTCTGGTTCGCGCCGAACAATTTGTACATGGGAAAAAGTATGCGGCAGCAAGAGGAATCCAAGAAAACGTCCACATCGAAAGGAAGGGAATGAGGGAGGCAGTCAATTTTTCTCCATTAAGGCAGCATTATACCGTATGTCTACTGACGTACCAGTGATACACGCAAGTTGACTTCTCTATTTGATGCTTTTAAGGAAGACAGAGAACTATCCTCCTCTAAACTTACTTGCATCTGCCTTGAAGGATAACAAAGAGTGGAGGGAGTGATCGATTGAGATGGAGCTGTAACGAGGTACGATTTAATCGTTGACTGATGATACATAGAGAAAGAGAAGATACATAGAGAAAGAGAAGTTGCTGGAGGTCAATTTTTCCACTGTTCTGTCAGGATGCATCAGTTGCGTGACATAGCCTGCGTTCTACTCATATACTGCCAGGTGTTCTCTATGTGGTTTCAAGCACTGCCTACTTGCGATCATTAACGGTAAAATGTCGGTCATCAGAGGACTTCCATCTCACGTATGATGAAACGTGGCACATTCCTCTAATCGCTACGGTCACAGGTTCGAATCCTGTCTCGGGCATGGACGTGTGTGATGTCTTTAGGTTAGCAAACATGCTGTCATATCATTGGTTGGTGTTGAAATTACAGTAACATTGCTAAAATTGTTCGCCCTATCAACTGTGATGCTTATTGTTACAGTAAATCGGCGGCTTCTTTTCCATCCTATAAGTGCATTGGCGCGTTGTTGGTTATCACGTAATGTTTGACTGAAAGCGCTTGTTTCAGTTGGGGAATGAGTTTTGTGTATGGGTGACACCTTCTGGGGGTTGCTAGCACCGAAACAGTGATAGCGTACATGAGTGCAATATGAGGAATCAGTCGAAAGGGAACGCAGAGCCATCATTTATTCCGTCACTGTGACAGATGAGTTTAAATGTAGAGATCGTCAATCACTTTTAGACATCAGGTTGGAAACTCTCCACAACGCAGGCAGACTCTTCTAGTTTCCTTAAGTTGTAACTGTCTTTTATTTAAAATCGTCCAGTGTGTGGGATGTTATGGTTGCCGTCGTAACAAAAGGATTTACACTGTGCGATGTCTAGTTTTCTGCGAGAGGCCGTGGATCAGACCATCTTAATGTCAGTTTAGAACCTGACGCAAGTATTGAAGTCGTGGCAGAAAAACAAAATGTTTGTCAGTGTACAAAAGCGTGCTAGAAAACAATGGTTCAAACAGCGACACAGGGTCACAGGGAGCGTCTCTTGTGACTTACAGTATAGTCTGTGGGATTTGATCATCATCCTACAGTAACGGTGATGAAACCTTAAACTGTCCTCTGCAATGGATCAAAAGCTGTATATTTAATAGGATCGCCGCACATAGATATCAGCAGCAGTTTGACAAGTAAATTCGATGACGGAGAGGGTAACACGTTAGGAATGCTATTTGGGGGGGGGGGGGGGCATTGCGAAATCTCGTTCTCCGCACTGGACCTCACCACAGCTGTGTGTCATTGCGCCAGCATCGGTGTCTAGGTGACTTCTATATCAGATGAAGTTAGTGGAGCTTTTATAGTTCGTAGTTTTTCTCCGTTGGGGAGTAGAGAATAACAATGATAGCATGTTGGGCTAATAGATTTGAATGTGTGCGGATCTGTAGTACTTGTATGAATTTTGGAGACGTACCACATTGCGCGCATTTCCACTGAATCCTCAAAACATGCTAGAGGATAGGGGGTCAGTGGGCCGTATCTGTGCATGTCTGTTACATTATTTTGTGAGCGAGTCTGTGGGCAGTGTAATTGGACAGTTTATGAGTTGATTTCGTGTCAGCACAGCCATGTACTGCGTTATTTAGGGGGAGTTTGCATGTTTGTACTAAAATTATTTTGGTAAGATAGGAGTTGTTTGCGTGTCTGCAGTGTTATTCAGGAGTAGTTTACAGATATGTGATGTGTGTGACCTGTTCCCAACCATGTCAGAGCGTGTGTTTTGTATCAGTGTGATAAATATACTGCATCCCTAAATAAATTCTTCCAAAATAAATAAAGTACTCTAATTCCTTACTCTCTCCAGCAGCCCAGCGCAGGCTGTGTCATTTTCACGCCATTTTCCCCCTCCAGTCCACCATCTTGGATTATGTCACAGGAGGGATGACAAACCTCTCTGGTGGTGGTACTGTGTACTGTGTCAGATCGACTCTAGATCTCGTGGTGGAGACACTGCCTGCAAAATAAAAATTTATGTCCAGCACAACCAGAGTCATTTTCCTGCCACTTCCCCCACCATCTTGTATTACATCATGGAACAGACGACAGCACTCTCTGGTGTTGGTACTGTATACGATACCGCTTGGACCTTGTGACGAACATAGTGTTTTCCCATCACGGATAACAGTACTTGTGTCATCAGCTGACATCACAGTGGCCATCTCGGATTACGTCATGGAACAGATGACAGCAGCCTCTGGTGGTGGTACTGTGTACTAGGTCACCTGGGTGATGCATGATTTTGACAGTTGACGATTAGTAGGCATGTTTGCAGAGTCTTTTAGTGGTTTGCATGTCTGCAGGCTGTGTGGTGTGACGCCAAGCATGTCAGAGCGTGTGTTTTGTATCAGTGTAATAAACATACTACATCCCTAAATAAATTTTTCAAAAATAAATAAAGTACACTCCTTCCTCTCTCCAGCAGCCCAGTGCAGGCTGATTCCTTTTACCACCAATCTTTAGGAAAAGGTGGCGTTTGGGTGACTTAGGTTAGTAGCGGTAGCCCAAGTGACCTTTATTTCTGCCATTTTGTTAGGTTAGTAAAGGTGTGTTGCAGTGTCCTGTAGGAATTTGAACTTCCCGCCACTTTCTGCGGGAGGGGAGGGGTTAGGTTAGTGAATGTAGCCCAATTGACCTTCTTCCCACCAAACTTCAAACTTCCCGCCAAAATCCGCCATCTTGATTGATGTCATGGCAGCCATCTTGGATTATGTCATGTGCTGATGCCAAGTATACACACTGCCATCTTGGATGACGTCATCGCCGCCCACTTGGATACATCTGGCAAAACATTGGAGAGTGGGGCCACATCCTTGTAGCTCTACTACTGTCCTTAGCTAAGTATGGCATTACTTCTACTTACTTGTGTCAGGCTTCTCCTACTGTTTTTTTATTTTCTTTTTCTGTCGGCGTCCATTGGCTCTTGGTTTTTTCGACTCAGACTGAGGGTGTCTTTCATTTTCCGTTTTCTTTGCCATCTCTAATATCCAAAGGTTGGAAAAGGATTCCAGAGTCTGCTCAGGCTGCCGATACCTGCTCAGAATCAAAACTGTAACAAACGCCCACGGAACTGATGAATGAATCAGACCTTGAAGAAATCACGCCAGCTCTGCGAAGAAACTTTACCTCTATGTCCAAGAAGACGTCAGTCGCGTGACACCTCGTCAGTGCATGGAGTGCAGCTGCTGTACGCTATGTAGTCAAAGGGAGAGGATTAAAGGCGAGTTTTCCAGCGCTTTTCGAGCTAAGAGAAACAAACTCCTGCTCCTTCTAGAAAGGGGTTGAGCAGATGGCTCGTAACTAACTCTTGGCAAACATACACTACTCCTAGTGTCCCAAGAAGCCTCGGAAACTGGATGGTCTCTAAGGTCAATGACAAACCTATGAAAATTTAGAAACGAAAATGGATCAACGGATATAACAAAGCAGCAACCTGTGTCAGAGGAATCTCTCAAAAAGTGACAGAACTAGCAAATACACTAAAAAAAAGGAATATCGATGCCGCAGAAATCACAGAAACGAAACTGAGAGGTAATAAATACGTAGCCTACTGCATTGTGTCCAATAGTGGTGTCGAACAAACTGAAAGAGCAAGGAGAGGCGTAGCGTTACTCCTGCGTAAGAGATGGGAGAAAGAGACCAAAGACTGCACATACATAAGTGAAACAATACTTACACTCAGACTGAAACTGAGAAGAGACAACGCCACCATTTTAAGAATATACGTACCAGAAGATAGAAAAAAGAATGAGTCTAGAACCTTCTGTGAAGAACTGCAGAATACTGTGAATGAAGAAAGTGCTACTGATCAGATTATTATGATTAGTGATTTCAATACCAGAATAGGAAGTACCCCTGGAAACGAATATTATAGATCATTTTGGAGAACCGGCAAGTAATGAGAAGGGAAAAATACTAAGAGATCTTGCCACTAACAATAATCTAAGAATAACAAACTCACTTTTAGAAAAGAGATATACATAGTATATTCGGGTCAGTAGAGATCTTCGAACAATAACTGACTACATTTTAGTAAATCATAAGCTAGCGGGTCAAGTAAGGGATACATGAGTTTACAGAGAACAAGATATAGGAGCCGATCATTTTCTACCAATCTACAGCATAGATAATTTTGCGAAATGAAAGAAAATGTGAAAACAAATAAGTAACAACAAGACGAAAGTGTCTGTAAGAACCGTTGCTTAAAGGGGATAACATCAAACATTTTTACGAATGCAGATTAAATAAAGAGCTTGCAAACTTGCGAACTAAAGATTGTGTATAAGAAGAATGGCAGAACCTAAAGGATGTGCAAGTAGAGAAGAAGGAGAAACTATTGGCAAAAAGAAAAAGATATACCGAAAAAAGGGCCTAAAATATATAATGGGGATATAAGAAAAGCCGTTAAAGAAAAGCAGGATGCGTGGACAGAAACATTTAAACAATTCCACAGCTAAGAAGAAGCAGTCCTGTAAGGAAAGAAGAAATATTGCTAGAAGTGTAGTAAGAAAATCACACCAAGAACACTGGGATACATTTATTTCCAATATCTGGAATGGTGTTCATGCGTGACAGCAAATGGCCTATAAGGTTTTAACAACTTCAGATACGACAGAAAAAGATAAGATACAAAGAAACAATATTAAGCAAGAACAATGGGTAAATTATTGCAAAGTATTATGGTATGATGATACAGCACCAGAAACTCAAACTGAAACCATAGACAGCAAGGGATTAGATTAAAAAGAGTATGACGAAATAAAATCTGCCTTAACATCACTTAAGAAAAGAAAAGCAACAGGAAGAGATGACATTAATGCTGAATTTCTATGTCTCTTAAAAGAATGTTGGAAGAGTAAGAGTATCCCCAAAGACTGGAGGATTGCCAGAGTGATATTAGTTTTTAAAAAAGGAGACAAAAGCCTATGCAGTGACAGAAGAGGAATGTGCTTACTATACTCATCATACAAGATATATACTATGATTTTAAATACAAGACTTAAAAACATAACGGAAGCAGTAATGCAAGAGGGACACATGGATTTTAGGAAAGGACGCTCTACGGTACCTGCAGTTTTTATTTAGAACACACAGTAGAAAAACACAGAGTATAATAAAGAAACACATATCACTTTTATCTGTTTTAAAAAAAGGTTTTGGCAGTGTCAATAAACATAAACTTTGGAACATAATAACTAATAGCGAATATCCGAAACATTTAATAATTGTGATAATAAGTTCGTAGCAGAACACGACTATCACTCTAGATCTGAACGGAAAAATAACTAATGCGATACCAAGCAACAAAGGAGTACGACAGGGCCGCTACATCTCCCCAACTTTGTTTAACATTTAGTACATGAAATAATGCATATATGGAAAAAAGAATTTCAACAAGGTTTATACCTAGACAAGAGGATTCCTTTTGAATAACTTCCTATACGCTGACGAAGCAGTGAACCTAGCAGAGAAAGAAGAAGACTTTCAGAAAGGAATTTACTTACTGAAACGAATAAGTGCGAAATTTGACATGTAGATCTCAACAAAAAAAGCTAGCACACTGGTCTTCACGGAGAAAGAACACGTTAGAACCAAAACAGTGGTAGATGAGAACATTTTAGAGTAAGTAAACCACTTCAGTTACCTAAGATGTGAGGTTATATATGACTACAGCAAAGATATAGAAATTAAGCATAGTAGCCAGGCAGTTAATAGAAACCTCAAAACTTCAAAAGATACTGAAAATAAATTCTATAAAACAGGTGCAGTCCCCATCCTGCTCTATGGAAGCGAGACCTGGGTGATTAGCAAAAAGCAAGAAAACGGTATTTAGGATCAAGAAATGAAACTTCCTAAGACGAGATGAGGGTTGCACAATGGAAGAGAGACAAAGTAATCAGTATATTAGTGAAGAACTAGAAATTTTTAGTCTAAATGATAAAATTCAAGATTATAAGACAAAATGGAACGAACATCTAGAAAGAATGGAGAGTGACATAATCCTCTTAAAGGCCAGAAATTGTAAGTGCCACGGAAGAAGAGATAGACGAGGAGACCCGCAACCATGGATACCATAACAAGGAATGTCGCCTAACTCCTGAAGAAAGGAAGAAGTAAAACTATAGACATACTCACTGGTTGCTCCACCATAATGGTATATGTGTGGGCAGCATACTCGTCTCGTGAATATCAACGCTTCATTTAGGTTTGTTCGTAGCATCAGTCGTTATATTCGTAGTGGCTGTGTATTCATAGTCACTCTTGTTAAGAAGCGAGCAGCAGCCAGCGACTTGGGCACGAGGAGGCAGTAGACGTCATTTAGTGCCACGCCGGACAGCACGAACGTGAGATCTCGCAGACGCGCGCAAGCACTCCTGTGTCAACCGCACGCCACTCAGATGAAAGTCGGGACACTCGACTGAAACGTTAGCACGATTTCCAGCAGTTTTCCTTTTGCTCCCTTTTCGAGCACTGCGCGCCACAA
Organism: Schistocerca piceifrons; assembly: GCF_021461385.2. Classification (NCBI taxonomy): domain Eukaryota; kingdom Metazoa; phylum Arthropoda; class Insecta; order Orthoptera; family Acrididae; genus Schistocerca; species Schistocerca piceifrons. Next base: position 464,177,594 of record NC_060140.1, on the reverse strand, counting down.
AACAAACCGAGTAGGAACTGGCGACGGGAGCGTTTCAGGCAGCGCCTAATATGATTATAAATGTGTCGCCCGCGCGTCACGTCAGGTGTTGGAGGAGCAGCGCATAATGGCGAGGCCCACGCACGCAGCGCCGGACTCTCCAGTCCGCGGGACGGGGACGGACCGGGACAAGTGTTTGCACAGGCCGGCCGGCCGCCTTCCGGGCCGCTCGCAGGTCACGGCCGCTCCCGGCGTTCAGATTTGGCGCTCAGGCCGCGTTCCGTACGGCAGGCGACCAGCTAACAGGCCAGCATACAGTTTCGGAAATATTTCTACGTCTTCCACCTTTCGACTGATTTAATGTAGCCCTCCATCTTCTCCTATCTTCCGCTAATATTTTCATCTCTACGTAACTCTTACTCCCCACATCCTCTGTAATCTGCGTTGCATATTTTAGTCTTGTACTGGTCCAGATACCTTGTTCTTACAAGTGCTTGGTAGTTAGGTACACCGCATTTTTTGAAATAGAGTTTCACTTTGATTGTTGGTGTACAGGTAAGAAGGCGGTTCAGGCACACTAATGTGACATCCGTCTATGTGCGACGTCAACGTGCAACAATCACTCACACTCACACACAGCAGGTGGCAGCACTAGCAGTGGAGTGTGTGTAAAAGAAGTCCGGGGGGGGGGGGGACACGAGTATAAATTGCAGTCGTTGTCGTAATGAGGAAACGGAGCGATTCGTCTGACATCCAAAAGGGAATGATTATTGGCTTTCGGGGAAGGGAAGAAGCATTTCCGAATTGGAAAAATTATGTAAACTGTTCGCGTGCCACCGTGGTTGAAGTACAGGGTGTTACAAAAAGGTACGGCCAAACTTTCAGGAAACATTCCTCACACACAAAGAAAGAAAATATGTTATGTGGACATGTGTCCGGAAACGCTTACTTTCCATGTTAGAGCACATTTTATTACTTCTCTTCAAATCACATTAATCATGGAATGGAAACACACAGCAACAGAACGTACCAGCGTGACTTCATACACTTTGTTACAGGAAATGTTCAAAATGTCCTCCGTTAGCGAGGATACATGCATCCGCCCTCCGTCGCATGGAATCCCTGATGCGCTGATGCAGCCTTGGAGAATGGCGTATTGTATCACAGCCGTCCACAATACGAGCACGAAGAGTCTTACATTTGGTACCGGGGTTGCGTAGACAAGAGCTTTCAAATGCCCCCATAAATGAAAGTGAAGAGGGTTGAGGTCAGGAGAGCGTGGAGGCCATGGAATTGGTCCGCCTCTACTAATCCATTGGTTACCGAACCTGTTGTTGAGAAGCGTACGAACACTTCGACTGAAATGTGCAGGAGCTCCATCGTGCATGAACCACATGTTGTGTCGCACTTGTAAAGGCACATGTTCTAGCAGCACAGGTAGAGTATCCCGTGTGAAATCATGATCACGTGCTCCATTGAGCGTAGGTGGAAGAACATGGGGCCCAATCAAGACATCACCAACAATGCCTGCCCAAACGTTCACAGAAAATCTGTGTTGATGACGTGATTGCACAATTGCGTGCGGATTCTCGTCAGCCCACACATGTCGATTGTGAAAATTTAGAATTTGAACACGTTGGAATGAAGCCTCATCCGTAAAGAGAACATTTGCACTGAAATGAGGATTGACACATTGTTGGATGAACCATTCACAGAAGTGTGCCCGTGGAGGCCAATCAGCTGCTGATAGTGCCTGCACACGCTGTACATGGTACGGAAACAACTGGTTCTCCCGTAGCACTCTCCATACAGTAACGTGGTCAACGTTACCTTGTACAGCAGCACTTCTCTGACGCTGACATTAGGGTTATCGTCAACTGCTCGAAGAATTGCCTCGTCCATTGCAGGTGTCCTCGTCGTTCTAGGTCTTCCCCAGTCGCGAGTCATAGGCTGGAATGTTCCGTGCTCCCTAAGACGCCGATCAATTGCTTCGAACGTCCTCCTATCGGGACGCCTTCGTTCTGGAAATCTGTCTCGATACAAACGTACCGCGCAACGGCTATTGCCCCGTGCTAATCCATACATCAAATGGGCATCTGCCAATTCCGCATTTGTAAACATTGCACTGACTGAAAAACCACGTTCGTGATGAACACTAACCTGTTGATGCTACGTACTGATGTGCTTGATGCTAGTACTGTAGCACCGAAGTCAACATTACCTTCCTTCAATTGGGCCAACTGGCGGTGAACAGAGGAAATACAGTACATACTGACGAAATTAAAATGAGCTCTAACATGGAAATTAAGCGTTTCCGGAGACGTGTCCGCGTAACATCTTTTCTTTATTTGTGTGTGAGAAATGTTTCCTGAAAGTTTGGCCGTACCTTTTTGTAACCCCCTGTATACCACACAGGTGTCCTCGGAGTCTTTCGCGACGACATACATGAACAAAACGTTATCGTTTTCCGGCGGCGTCAATTCGCTAGCTCCGCTAGCTGCCCGGGTCGACTTACGTGCGCGCGCAACAATAGATCGATCTGATTGGCTGCTGATGATGACATCATGCCTATATATAGCAGCCCCAGCAGTCAGTGAACTCCTGACGATGATGGTGGAGATGGCCATCGAAAGCTCGAGGATTTTATTCGAATTGACGCGGCTGGAAAACCGAGAACGTTTTATTCTTATACTGCCCATGGCAAAATAGCGCTGTCCAAAACCAAATCGGTACCGAGTCAGTCACACGGCAAAGATGACAGGAGTGAACCACGGCTACAGAGACGTGTATGGATGAACAGAGGTGCAACTGTTGACCAACTGACAGCACAGATAAATCATGGGGCTACCAGCAGAACCTCCTCGATGAACGCTCAGTGAACGTTACTGCGTATGGGCCTTCGCAGCAGCCGCCTGCTTCATGTATCGCCCATGCTCACAATTGTTCGCCTACATCTACATCTACACATACACTCCGCTAGCCACCAAGAGGTGTGTGGCGGAGGGCATAATTCGTGCCAAAGTCATATTTCTCGCCCTCCGTTCCACTCGCGGATCGCGCGAAGGAAAAACGACTGTCTTAACGCCTCAGTACGAGCTCTAATTTCCCTTATCTTTGAATGGTGGTCATTGCACGATTTGAAAGTTGTTGGTAATAATATATGCTTTACATCCTCGGCGAAGATCGGATTTCGGAATTTAGTGAGCAACCCCTTCCTTTTAGCGCGTCATCTATTTGCGTGTGTGTCCCACTACAAACTTTCTATGAGATTTGTAACGCTCTCGCGATGGCTAAATGTTCCAGTCACGTATCTTGCCGCTCTTCTTTGGACCTTCTCAATCTGTTGAGTCAGACCCAACTGGTAAGGGTCCCATACAGACGAACAATAAGACTGGACGAAATAACGTATTGTAACCAATTTCCTTCGTTGATGGCGACGACGGCTGGAATTCGCATCCAGTACCGCAAGTCGTCCACTGAGTAGCGCTGGGTGGCATTGTAGATGAATCACGTTTTATGCTCCATCGGACAGATGGCCGTTGGCGTGTACGGCATGAAACGCCTGAAAGCAAAAGTCCTGCAACAATAGTCAGAAGGGTCCACGCCGTAGTAGAGGCGTTATGGTCTGGGGAATGTTTTTTGGCATTCCTCGGGCGATCCCGTCTGCCTGGAAGGCACAATGGATTAACAAAAGTATGAATCTATCCTTGAGGACCCATAAATGCGTTTTATTTTCCTTGGCTCGATAACATCTACCAGCAGGACACTGTAACGTGTCACAGCTCGCAGTGTTCGTGCGAAATTCGAAGAGCGCCCAGATGAGATTACTGTACTCCCCTATCCACCGAATGCCCCAGATTTAGACCCAGCCGAGAATGTGTCATAGCTTACAGATATGACTGTTCGCGTCATAGATCCTCAGCTGAAAAACCTGGCGCAGCTTACCACGTCACTGGAGTCACCATGGCTCCCAATACCTGTCGGTACCTTCCAGAACCTCAGTGACTATCTTCCCGCACGTCTCCCAGCAGTCGCTCTGCTAAAGGTCATTGTTCAGGCTTTAGACAGACGGTCACGTTACTATGACTGCACAGTGTGTTATTATCAGGGTTAGTACGAGGATCATTCAATAATTAAAGAGACAAATTGGTTTGTGCATTGTTGCTAGGGCAAGTTTGGTACTTTTATCGCTTTAAGGTGTCATCGCTGGGATGAGCCCTGATCAGCTGATGAACTAACATTGTTTTGTTTATAACCTTAAAAATACATTTAGATGGCAAGTCCGCTTGAAACGTCCACATTAGTTGAACAACGCTCTGTTATTCGTTTTTTACTTGCTGAAGGCGAGAAACAAGTGAATATATACTGTAAAATTTCTAAAGTTTATGGTGAAGGTTGTATGAATCGTGCAAATTTTTACAAGTGGGTAGAGCAATAAAAAAATGGTCACGACTCTGTGACTGATGGACACCGTTCTGACCGACAAGTCGCAGTTTCAACTCTCTTACTTGAAAGTGGGACTGATGACATTATTCGTGCCGACGGCCGTGTGAGTGTGGAAATGATAGTTGATAAGGTTCAATTAGTCCCGGTACAGTTCATAACATTATCTGTAACAAGCTGAAGTATCACAGAACAAGTGCAAGATGGAGTTGACACGGCTACACAATGAAACAAGGTTGAGAGTGTACACAGAGCTAAAGGAACACTATGAAAGAGAAGGTGAGCACTTCCTCAACAAAACATTAACTTGTGATGAAATTCTGGTTCACTATAATGAACCAGAATCAAAAAGACAAAGCATGGAGTGGAAGCACACCAACTCACCTGTCAAGAAAAAATTCAAAACCCAAGTATCAGCAAGAAAAGTCATGTTGACGATGTTTTGGGATGCTGAAGGTCCAGTTTTTTTGTGGTTATCTCGAAGAGCACCGTACAATGAACAACCAGTACTACTCGGATGTATTTTTAAACAAGGTGAAGCCAGCCATGACAGAGAGAGATGTGGTGGATCTCAGAGCAGAGGTGTGATTCTCCAGCAAGACAACGCACGTCCTCATATTGCTCAACTAACCCATGAAACCATCGACGAAATGGGCTGGGAAGTACTGCCTCACCCCCCTTGCGTTCCTGCTTTAGCACGAAATGATTTCCATTTGTTTGGTGCACTGAAGAAGACATTACGTGGGAAGAGTCTCCACGACAACGAGGACCTGAAAAAGTTTGTGGGAAATTGGTTCAAACATGAATCCAGAGTTCTTTGCACCCGGAATAAAACAGCTCGTAGTTCAAGGGGATATTGTTGAAAAGTGGAAAAAGTATTGTTTTGTAAAAATAATAAACGCTTTTTTCTCTATACCAATTTGTCTCTTAAATTATTGAATGACCCTCGCATTTTTAGATGAACATCTTTTTTTTTCCTTACGGTAAATTAAAGCTCCTCGGAAAGATACTCTTCTGCAAAATTTTGTCTCTAGTTGCGAAAGGACACATTTTTAATGTTCCGTTTTCCCGGTTTTGGATTCTTTATCCCTTTCTCCTTCCAACCCAGTAGATAATCCCCTGTTTCCCCGTTTTTGTTTTTGCTACAGCTTTTCTGTAATGTGAGTCAGCGCATATTATTATCTATAAGAGAAATAACTTCGAAGTTTAGTTCCACTTGCATGCGTTTTCGAATAAATATAAAGTTTTAACTTTCAATTAACGCCTCCTCAGCTCGCAGGGTACATGCTAAGAGTAAGCCTACCAAGTGGCGTACCATGATGTTTGAGTGCCAGGGGAAGTTTGTTATATCTCTCCCCCTCATAACGTGTTAAAAAACTAAGTTTCAGTACCAGTAATTCTCTAAAGTACATTTACAACTACAAAATCATTTTAAAGTAAAATTATGGCCCAAAAGTCGTTAATGTTTACTTAGAAGCTGTAACAGTTTATAAATGCCAATACAATAATAACAAAACAAGGAAACAGTAAACATTAAATATTAACTATTTCAGTATATGTATATTGCATTGTTTTTTAAATCTTCAGGATTTAATTCTTGTAAATTGTTCAACTGTATGTTTAAAATTTTTAATTATTTATTCTTCTTTAAACTGATAAAACTGCAAGGTTACTTAAACTCTCCCGACTCACGATCGACCTCTGCTAGGTCTCTACTAGCTTCAAACTTCCTTCACTTGTAGCATTTAACATAGTGATTGCCTAAAAAAAAAAAAATTCCGCGACGATGTTAATTAAACTCTCTTGCATCTTCGACTTAACTTCCAACTTAACATTTTTAAAGTTGCTCATCCAAAAATGTTCTCTTCTGCATGAACGTCTACAATGCGACATACGTACTTCTGCAGTCATAGCTGAACCATTAAATTCGGAATGTTTTTCACGTAAATGTTGAATGTGTCGATCAATGAACAAATTTTTTCTGCATCCAATACTATTTGAATTTTAAGGAAGCAAAGTAGCTCATTAAGTATATCCATTTGTCCCGTACATGTTTTGAATTCTAATGTTAGCTTATCAACTGCCTGAAGCGGTTCCCGACGCGTTTTCTGCATTAAATTTAAGGCAGAGTCGACACTTCTCTAACCAATCATTATCTTTCGTCTTCCGAATCCTCTTTCTGTTGAAATATCAAGTACATGGCATATCTCCATGACTCTCTCAGCTGGTTCAGTGACTTGAGAATAAGACTTTTCCTCGTAAAATAGAGTCAGTCCTTTCAACTTTTGAACACACTTATTAAGTCCATTCTTTGCTGTAGTTGTAGCTGAGCATCATTCACTTCAGTAAGCAGTAGGATACAAAAAATAACGGTATGCGAAGAAAGGATAAGACATAACGCAAACCAACAAACTGCTCGCATATCCTTAGGTTCCTAGGCTTTATTATGACCCATGATGATACTTACGAAACTTATATTACGCTTTCAACATGCTCAACAATCACATGCAGAAATTCCCGCTTTAAACTTCGTCTTGTGTCAGCTTATCGCTTCACATTAATTGGAAGACGTCTTTTAAGAATACCTCATCTATATGTAGATCTTGAAAAAAATATGTACACATTTTGCACAGTAAGTGAATGACTGTTGCACGGAACAAATACTGCTCTGACGTTTATATCGAAAATACGTCTCTCAGTGCCATTAGTGTGCCCAGCCATGGTCGCAATGTTGTCATATCCTTGTCCATAGCAGTAATTCAGCTGTGGACCAGCTCCTTGAAAACTTGTCACAATTCTGTTCTGTAATTTCATTAACTGATTTCTCATGTAACAGAATGAATTCGGTAAGTGATTCCTCTGCTATGACTTCTGAACCTTCAATATGTGCTTAACGAATTACTTGAGTATTGTCGTCGGTCTGCGATATATCTGGTGTACTATCATACATGATGAAGAAATAATTAGCCTTAGAAATTTCCTTAAATATCTCTATTCTGACATGATCAGCAAGTTGTTTGATGAATGCATTTAGGGCTCAGTGGAGAAAGGAAAATTCACAACATAACCGTCTGTTTGCTGAATTTTGTAAAGATGATGATTCGCAAGTAGATCTTATTTCCCGAGTGCCTTGAAAGTTTTTAAGAAATTTCCACAGATATCACTTTCACAAAGGTCTTGTGAGTGATCACACAAGAGTACGAATTGTCTGACTAAAGACAACAGACAATGAAGAACTATTGTTAACATGGCTTCCCATTCCTCCAATGATATGTTTATCTAATTGAAGAGCTTCATCGATTATTTCACATTTCTGTAGTATCACCTGAAAATCTTTCCTGTTTTCAAGTGCTTCAACATGATATCAACTTTTTTCACAATTTACTACTCTGTGGTTAATCTTTTTCTATGTTATAAAACCATGAGGGCGTACAAAAGAACTCTTCCTGTATTTCTTAAAAAGTATGCAAAGAAAGCAATATATAGCATACTTCACAGGAGAACACAACAACCACGTCCTCAAAACTTTCTCGCCATTTTTTCATTTCACATAAAACCGTTTCGTAGAAAATGATTTGCCTGTGTTATCTGTCAAAAAAAAATGCATCTTTATTCTGTGATACATACATCCGCATTTTAACATCTTGAATTTTCAAAGTCTCGTTCATATTTTATGTACGTAATATTAGTGAAAACTTTCAAATCGATCTGCTCTGAAGGAATGATTTTCTGCGCAGATGTTGAAGCATTTTAAGGCAAAGTTGTCTCTGCTTCTATTTTAGAAAGTAAATAGCTTACGGACTCTGGGTTATACGAACGTGTAAATTCTGGAGTACTTACAGATGGCTGCTATCAGTAATTTTCACAAGTCACTCAAGACTTCCCGCTAGTTTAGTAAGCTGTTCCTGTCTGTTTTTCGTCTTTCCATGCAGTGGACAGCAGATTCCTTTTCAAAGACATTCCGCTAAACTGCGTCCGAACAAGCCTTGGAAGGCCCAACGGTACCGACCCGCCGCCGTGTCATTCTCAGCCCAAAGACGTCACTGGATGCAGATATGGAAGGGCATGTGGTTTACATACCGCTCTCCCGGCAGTATGTCAGTTTACGAGCCCGGAGCCGCTACTTCTCATTGTCAGTCAAGAAGCTTCTCAGTTTGTCGCACAAGGGCTGAGTGCACCCCGCTTGTCAACAGCGCTCGGCAGACCGGATGGTCACCCATCCAAGTGCTAGCCCAACCCGACAGCAGTTAACTTCGGTGATATGACGGGAACGGATGTTACCACTGCGGCAAGGCCGCTGGGTTTGAAGACGTAATGGAGGAGATAACTTCAGCAGTAAATATTAAATAATAGTAAGAATGCATATAAACAACAAATAAATAAACATAACTAATAGCTAAACACTCTAGAAACTATTTTGTCGACACAGTGACGCTACTGAAGGCAAGAAGAGAACCGAGACCACAATAGGTGGTGCTACATACGTGTTATCAAGGACAGGAACGGCAAGCAAGACAGGATGAGCACAAATCCTGCAGCTAGCCATAACTCACTGTTACGAGAAACATTGAGTGTCGTATTCATGCTACCGTAGTTTATTTCTTTGGATTATTTATTTTCAAATTTGCATTAAATTACAAAATAATATTTTGGCTCTTAACAAACATTTCAATGGGCAAATAAAGAAAAATAAAGTCCATTATTTACAAATACTAATAAACCATGATGCAAAACTTTGCTTGGGATTCCCGTCTCAGGCACGCATGGGTTAAGATCAACCTAAATATATACTGTTTCTTACGGTAAACTCGCTAAGACTATCTTGGAAACAGCAGCTTTCCTATTACACTTGACGATAAAAATATCTGCCGTTCCCACAATTCAAAAACAAATTTAACAATAAATTAACTTTTTTATACGTCGTTCTATAAAACAGAAACATTATTTAAGTATGTGTTGTACCAGAGGCTACATTTTTTGAACTGTCTTTTCACTCCTGACATAGTATACCACAGAGAACCTTTAAACATAAAACGAGAGAATCTGTTTTTTTTGCATGTGCTAAGAGCGAAAGCGGATAGCTCCAACCAATCGGAGATCTCACACTGTATGTAAGCTCGGAAATATCTATTTTAATTCGTGATAAAAATTGCATCTTACAATTTTTTGTGCCCCTAAAATTTTGCCCCGGGACATCCGGCTCACTAATTCTACCTCCCCTCTCCCCTTCCGCCCCATACTTTACGCAACAGAGCCTATCTCTGTAAGTAAATACTGAACTTAAAGCACACCTGTAACAATATAAAATAATTGTCTGTACCATAAATCCTCTTTCTCACAGTTTATAGCTATAAAGATCCTGCAGTAATTTTTATAACAATGAGAGTATCTCATTCTGTCCTTTTGATTTCACCGGAATCAGTTCACAAATGTGCGGTTTTTACTTAACGATTGTAGTGTATTTATCCTGCCGAAGATGTCCAGGGCCTGATTTATTTCTGCCTTAGTAATTCAAACGAATGCCGGACATTTGCCACGCCGGACTTTTGCCACACTTGCCCCTTCGCCAGGTAGCTTGGGTAGCGATCCTTCAGGTAAAGGACGCCCTTCCCCGTACTACCTCTGTCCGCTTTCAAACCGCCGTCTCCACGTCTTACTCGATACAACCAGTACGTAAGGGACCTTCTTCTTCGACATCTTGGCCAAATGCAGAGCTTCTTTTCCGAAATCGAAATATTTATAACTTCTGGGAAACGAAAGCAATACCGACGATTATGTCAGTACGTAATTATTTCGGTCAAGTATAAATATAGATTCCTCTGTCTGTACGGTAGCTTCCTTTCACGCTTACTGAGTGCGATAGAAACAGTCCATCGGCATGTGAGTAACAAGAAAGGAACGATGTAACGAGAATGCGAATGTACGCTAATCATTTCTTTTTGATCATTGCATTTGTGCCTACTTTAATTACTACAACAGCATACCCAAAAGACAATAGGGAAAGAATAAATGGGTATGTGAAAGTTTGAAAAGAAGAACGACATACTCCATATTAATTTACTCTCTAAAAACATTAGTTAATAAAAGTGTAGCGGGACAATGTTCAAAACATATTTTAAAATGTTAGAAACAAGGAAATGAAGTAATAGAGAATGCTACGCTTGTAACGTACATTGTTGTTCTACATTGTTTAGCTCTGGTATTTACAGGATCACAGAGAAGCATCTTAGGTTCTGGAGGGAAAAGCCGTAATTGTAATTATCTGCACTACAGCAGAAGAAGGACAACTTAAGGAAAAATAATGTGAGCTCACAATCGACTTTGAAGCAGATAGTTCCTGTGACTTAGTATGGGCAGAGATTAAATTCGACAACCGGAATAAATTAATAACTGGCTCCTTTTACCGACCCCCTGTCTCAGATGAAACAGTTGCTGAACAGTTCAAAGAAAAGAAAACTTGAGTCTCATCACAAATAGGTACCCTACTCATACAATTATAGTTGGCAATCTACTTTCCGCATGTTGACAAAAATACATTTTCGTACCCTATTGGAAATAAAAAACAACTTCCGTAATTGTTCTAAATGCTTTTTTTAAAGTTATTTTTAACAATTAGTTGACGAGGCCATTCAAATTGTAAATGGTTACGAAAACACACTTGACCTCTTAGCCACAAATAATCCAGAGCATCACGACGGATGTAGGGACTAGTGAACACGCAGTCGTAGAGAGGCTCACTTCCGTAACAAAGAAATTCACCAAAACTAAACGCGAAGTATATCTATTTATAAAAGCAGCTAAAAATTCGGGTGACGTCTTTTTAAGAGATAGTCTCCAATCCTTCCAAACTATGTAAATGGAGACCATATGTGGCTTAAGTTCAAAGAAATAGTGTCAACAGCACTCGAGATACTCATACCAAATGAATTAATAAGAGACGGAACTGATCCCCCATGGTACACAAAACACGACAGTAAGCTGTTGCAGGAGCACCGCAAAAGGCACGTATAATTTAGACGAACGCAAAATCTCCAAGATGGGTGAAGTTTTATTGAGGCTCGAAATTTGGTGCGGATTTCAATGCGAGATGCATTTAATAGTTTCCATAACGAAACTCGCTCTAGAAATGTGGCGGAAAATCCAAAGAAATACTGGTTCCATGTTAAGTAAACCAGCTTTCCGCTGTACATTTACTGCGCGACAGCGACGGTAATGTTACTGATGACAGTGCCACTAAAGTGGAGTTAGTAAATACATTTTCCGAAATTCCTCCACCAAAGAAGACGAAGTAAATTTCCAGAAATGAGAACAGCTGCAAACATAATTTAGAAGTAGATGTTGCAAAGCAACTGAAATTACACTGTCAGTGACAGAGGAAATGATAAAATATCTTTTCAAAAAGTTTCTAATGTATAAGAAAAGTAGGTCTAATACATTTGTTTCTGATGTTCTTCAGTAACAATTAATTTTCAGTAGTAATCTCCTTGCTTTTACTGACCTGTTTAAAGATAATCAACAATTTAGTAAGAAATTTTAATTTTTAAAGGACTATATCTAAATGTACTTAAGTAGATTTACATCTACTATAAAAGTTTGCAGCTAAACTTAAATAAAAAATATTTGAGGTGCCAAAATTGTCAACCTTGGCATCAGATCAGTTTTGGGATGTCAATCTTAGGTGCAATTCAAAGGTTCAGTTCCCATTTTCTTTTACGAAAGCGTATACTATCAGTTTAACAAACCATGATATTTTAGGTGATAGTAGCGATTCTGAAGCTTCAGAAAATTATTTTAGAACTCATAATTATTTAATAGTATGGCCATAATATTGGATGGTAGAAAAAAGTTATCTTAACATGACAACAACAGGGATACTTTTGGCAGGCTTGAAAAACTTTTTAATTTTTACATTAAATGCTGATTAGCATGACACTTTGTACAGGCTTTGGACCGTGAAAATGATAAATGACCATCTACCATTCTGCCGTGTGTAAAATCAGCCTAAACACGCTGACCTAATGTACACTCTATTTACAATTACAGCTTAATATTAGCTCCGATAATGCTGCTTCAATGTTTTAATAATTTTATCTCAGTAACCTGCGAGGACTCAGTGGTCTTCTTAGTTTTTAATACATTAGTTTTAACGTATTTGAGTCGAGTTTTCTGAATATGGGCAATGGCTTTCAAGCAAGGCCTACTGTTGCCAGTCTCTTCATAATTCTTTACGATTCTCTCTATCCTATCGTCCAGCTTCAAGTACTTCTTCTTCCTCTTCTTACCTTCAAGATTCATTTCCAATTTCATGTACATGCAGTTTGTGAGCTCTGCTTCCTTTTTCAAGCACTCCACCAAATAGTTGATTTTAGGGTGAGGCTTTCCAGCAATACTATTTATTTTGTTGTGCCACCCTTCAACAGCATTCGTCGTTCGGTGCCTTTTTACGTAACAGTCCCACATTTCTATTGCGATATCCTCATTTTCTAGCCAGTTATCCACAAAGTAGTCAAAAACTGAGAGAACCTTCCGTTATCAGGAGCTTCTGCATGAATCTCAATCCATCATTGCTTTCGCCCTCCGGTTGTACAACTGCCAGCGCTGCACACATGCTGACGTGAAATCTTAAATCCTCGTTCTAGCGGTACTCCTCAGTTAGACCGAGAACTCGAGTTCTTCTCCATAAACTCTTCTTCATACGGAAATAGAATCCATTTATTTCAGTTGTGAGAAAAAAACTTGACGAATGGCCGATATCGCAGCTGCCTCAAAGTCCACCTTTACTTGTTTAGGACACCACTCAGAGACTGCCTGTTTTATCAGACGAAACAGACGAACATATGTGTCTTTCTTCTTATTAGGGAGCAGTGCAAATACAGTAGGAAGAATGTTTGTTTCTTTAATCGGGCCTCCTAAGTCTACGTGTATGATGTAGATCTGTGCAAACTGCTTGCTGCATCTCTTAAATGTTCCATCCATAAAATAATGGGAACATGTTTTTAAACTTTCTTTTCCTTTGCTTCCACTAAAAATCATTATTCTCACCTCTACTCTATCGTCTTCCAGAAGAAAATTACTGTCATCTCCCATTTTTAATAGATCTTCATGAAGATCAATTTCGTAAGAGTTCTTAGGCTCTTGTTGGTTCCCCCACTCTTGACTCCATCGACGACGCATGGTTCTCTTCATATATTCTGAATTAGGCATCACTGTAACAAAGTCATAGACTTTACTATGTAGATTTCCCATTTCATCCGCATATATCTCCGATAACTGTATAGTTTCTTCTAGAGACCTTCTCTTCGCTCTTTCCACTTGCTTTCTCACTTTCAGAGCTGCATCGTCAGGTGGTCCACAGAGATGTTCCAATACGCTCAACACTTCTCCGTTCCTCGAAAGCAGCATTCCCTTGCAATGATCCGCTTTTCGGCGTAAGCACATCCATGTAACAGCACCATTAGATTCCCTCTGTTTAAGATACGCGTAACCTTTGTAATGCGCAGGAGGCCTGCCCTTTTTCGTTGTAATAACTTCCATACTGATGGTCACGTTAGGAACTTCGAAAGCAAACTGGGCGGGCGGGTGAGGAGGAGGAGGAGGAGGAGGAGGAGGAGGAGGAGGAGGGTGAGGGGGGGGGGGAGACAAGGGACCGAACCCTTCGGAGCAGGTAAAACCGTGGCAAATGTCCGGCGTGGCAAATTTCCGGACACCATTCAAACAAGCCCCAATAGGAACTGATGGAACGGCTATACGATGTATTATTTCCAATACAGGTATTTTGTTAGGTGGAAAACACCAGCGATACCATGTCAGTCAACACATTACCACCTCTGACTATCAAAGAACAAGACTCTTCAAACAAACAAATCAAGGCGTTTAGCATTACGAAATTTGAACAGTGTTCTTCAGAAGGTCAAAACCTGAAGTAATTCAACTTAAACGTATGGCTCTTATACAATTAGCGATTCCATTTAATAAGGCGAACTGTTCAACCTTCAATAGATTTTTACAAACATCCACAAGACGACTGTGTGCGATGAGAGTACTTTCAGAATAAAATACACTACTACCCATTAAAATTGCTACACCACGAAGATGACGTGCTACAGACGCGAATTTAACCGACGGGACGAAGATGCTGTGATATGCAAATGATTGGCTTTTCAGATCATGCACACAGGGTTGGCCCCGGTGGCGACACCTACAACGTGCTGACATGAGGAAAGTTTTCAACCGATTTCTCATACATAAACAGCAGTTGACCGGCGTTGCCTGGTGAAACGTTGTTGTGATGCCTCGTGTAAGGAGGAGAAATGACCATCAGGTTTCCGACTTTGATAAAGGTCGGATTGTAGCTTGCGGTTTATCGTATCGCGACATTGCTGCTCGCATTGGTCGAGATCCAATGACTGTTAGCAGAATATGGAATCGGTGGGTTCAGGAGGATAATACGGAACGCCGTGCTGGATCCCAACGGCCTCGTATCACTAGCAGTCGAGATGACAAGCATCTTATCCGCATGGCTGCAACGGATGGTGCAGCCACGTCTCGATCCCTGAGTCAACAGATGGGGACGTTTCCAAGACAACAACCATCTGCACGAACAGTTCGACGACCTTTGCAGCAGCATGGACTATCAGCTCGGAGACCATGAATCCCGGTTCTGTTTAGAGCATCGTGATGGTCGCAGCCGTGTTTGGCGACATCGCGGTGAACGCACATTGGAAGCGTATATTCGTCATCGCCATATTGGCGTATCACTCGGCGTGATGGTATGGGGTGCCATTGGTTACACGTCTCGGTCACCTCTTGTCGCATTGACGGCACTTTGAACAGTGGACGTTACATTCCAGATGTGTTACGACCCGCAGCTCTACCCTTCGTTCGATCCCAGCGAAACCTTACATTTCAGTAGGATAATGCACGACCGCACGTTGCAGGTCCAGTATGGGCCTTTCTGGATAGAGGAAATGTTCGACTGCTGCCCTGGCCAGCACATTCTCCAGATCTCTCATCAATTGAAAACGTCTGGTCAATGGTGGCCGAACAACTGGCTCGTCACAATACGCCAGTCACTACTCTTGATGAACTGTGGTATCGCGTTGAATCTGCATGGGCAGTTGTACCTATACAAGTCATCCAAGCTCTGCTCGATTCTATGGCCAGGCATATCAAGGCCGTTATTACGGCCAGAGGTGGTTGTTCTGGGTAGTGATTTCTCAGGATCTATGAACCCAAATTGCGTGAAAATGTAATCACATATCAGTTCTAGTATAATATATTTGTCCAATGAATACCCGTTTATCATCTGCATTTCTTCTTGGTGTAGCAATTTTAATGGCCAATAGTGTACATGGAGCCAGTGTACCAAGATACCACACAAAGAATCAATGAGAAATTATCTGACTGCGGTATGGGAATCTCTCTGGATGAAACCACAGACTCAGTAGAACGACTTGTTTCTAACATTTTAGATTTCCGATCACGAGGGCAGAAAGTTAACTCTATTTTGTTAAAAATGTGTGAGCTGCAGAAAGCCGAAGCCAGTATTGTAACGCAATCGGTATCGGATATATACCAAAAACTGCTGCCCTTGTAGAATACGGTAGCTACACCAGACCGACTAAAATATGCAACCCGGATTGTAGAGGATACCACGTGTAAGAGTTGCGTAAAGATGATCATCCACGGTTTAGGGGTCGCTTTTAACAGCGGAAATGCGAGGACGTCTTCTGCGTCCGATGCGCGAGTAGTTCGGGTTTATTTCCTCGTCGCTTGCAGGATAGTCTCGTTTTTAATGTCAGCACGCTATGGTACATTTCTACAGGCAGGACATGACGAAGATCACTTTTCAATCTGACCACACCCGATCGCGTGGCTACGAAGTTCAGTAGTACCTTCGAGACCAACTCACACTGGATCCATCGCTCATTGTGAGCATGCGACTTTTTTCCATTACCGTCAGTATTTGAAGTAAAGACGACACCTATAGCCACGTGCACTAGCGTGGTCAATAAGTACGCCGAAGCCCCTGACTTCAAACACTTCAATGGTCACATTGGAGCCATCAAGGAGAACCACGCGGGACTTGGCCCATGGACAATGAGAGCAGCTGAGTTTCCATTTGAGGTGCTGGAAGATGTTGTCAAGGCAGATTGTATGGCAATGTGATCAGCCATATGGCGGAAAAATGGCAGACTTTCGAAAAGTACGAAACCTACAATGGAGTACACCAGGTAAAAATCGACCTTAAAACATGCCCTGTCCTTCTTGACATAGGTAGATGTCATGCCATCACCATGTACGACAGCCAATCTCAGGCATGTTCCAGCTGTGGACAAAAAGGCCATGTTATGTCGGCGTCCTTTCAGCGTCACCTTACAAGGTCTCCAACACAGGAAGACCACTATTTTTCTCCTCCATAATGTCAAACCTCCCACACAGCGAAAGGAGCAATGTGCTGAACGAAATAGTAGCCGCAGGAGGACAGGACGCCACAATGCCAGAGCTTTCAACGACACTAACGACAGGCCACCAGTTGCCCATGGTTGTATCTCAGGAGAAGATGGTCATGGACGCTAGAGTCGTGCCAAGATCAGCCTTTCTTAAGGGCAACGAGGTACGAATGGAACATCCACTGAATACCAATATAGAGCTTCTTGTCCATAAACACGATCTCCTCACTGCCACAAGAAACAGTGGCGGGCTCCTCCTGACGAACGCCTCCTTTGCAGGCTTGAGAGAGAATGATGACAATGATGATGATTTGGAAGATATATCAAACGACAATACTAGATGACCGGTTTCGCACCTCAGTCATGTTACTGGTATCACATCACTCCCCAGACAACTACCAGCGTCAGATGGCCAGGACGATAATCCTGCAGCGCCAACCAATGACAAAGAAGCTATCGACAAAGGGAATGGCGTATTATCCCTCAGACCAACAGCAGCCCTTGCCTCCTGGATTGATAACATTGAGATTGCTGATGGCGTGGCAGTGGGGGAGGTGGATGGCCAAGGCATTTCATCTGCCACTTTTGACCACCAGTCATTTTAAGTGGGCTTGAAGACCATAAAGTTCAAAGAAATGCTCTATCCCACTTGTCTGCTCTGATGACACTTCCAGCTGGCAGGCCTAGACAGCAGACCTTCTATCTACCCAGTATCTGGACACTACATAAGCTGATCTTGCTCTGACAAATGCTCACTTCGGCAGATGTCGACGTTGCCTTCTTACATGTTACGAACTTCCCCCACGTTTTTCGATAGATGGCTTGTGTCTCTCACGCGTCCCCCATAAACAGCGGGGTTGCTATCCCTCTTCATGAGGGCTCGACAGCCGCCAACATGCGATATCTCCTGAATGCGAGGGTCTTGAGCATTACGATCAATGTTGAACAGCTTATTAACATCTATGCTACTTTTGGCATAGGACAATTGGGAGAACACTCGCGTTTCTTCATGAAGGATATAGCGCACCTCTGCTAGGATCAACTGGATGACATGGTGACAGGTGGTGTCTTCAGTTGTGAGCAGGCGCCTACAGACCAGTTGCTCCGCCGTTCACCTTGCCTGGATCTCAACACCCTTGCATGGGCCTTCATCTGGTCGATATGTGGCTACACACACATTGTGACAGCCCTGGATTCACCCACCTTACCAGTAGTTCGTTGAGAAGCACATATTGGTTTATGTCGTCAGCCACATGTTATATAACTTTGCTATTGCCCTCTGTCACCTCCATGTATGGTGGAGTCGACTCCCCTAGAAGATGAGCACCGACCATCTCATCTCAGAGGTATGAAGGAATGCAGTGGAGACCACTTGGCAACAAGCAGTCAGCCGCTGAGCTCACTTTGAATCTACATTAACTTGGTGGCTCAACTGTACCATGCTGTCTGCCCAGAGGACACTGACTGCATATGGTAGGGACGCAGCAACATGGAGACAACACATTGTCGACATTTATTATAGCATTCTGTGAGAATGTTCCGCTGTGCAACCCGCACCAGATCGCCAGATGCTCATCAATCGCTCTAAAGATAAGATCGTAGCCCAAGTGAGACTTCAGTTACATGATTCCACTACAAAGGCATGAGCGCACGATGGGGTACCTTCGAAACGACCCTCAATGCACCACGTTAACTTAGAGTGTAAAAAGCGCACGGGCGCATTAGTGCATAATTTGGTTACTGATGATGGCCAACTTTGCTGAGGTGCAACAGGACATTGTAGGAGCTTCCGACCCTCATTACTCGCGCCTATACGTTGCAGAGCATGCAGATTCTGTGACCGTAGTCACTGTTTCTGTATTACTCCACAGTATAATTCCACCTGACGTGGCAATGGGCTTATTGCAGGGCGTTACAGAAGATGAAGTTCGTGACGCTACCTCTAAAGAGGCAGTTAACAAATTTCCACGATCCGTCAAGCTCTCATTGAAGTCTTACTGAGCTTTCCAATGACTGTTGATACAGAGTTTGACTGAGATTTGTATAGAACTATGCCCGCATGAGGCTTTCCTCAAAGGTTCTTTAGTGTCAATACATAAACCTAAAGGTAGTTCGAATGGTTCGAATGGCTCTGGGCACTATGGGACTTAACTTCTGAGGTCATCAGTCCCCTAGAACTTAGAACTACTTAAAGCTAACTAACCTAAGGACAACACACAACACCCAGTCATCACGAGGCAGAGAAATTCCCTGACCCCGCCGGGAATCGAACCCGGGAACCCGGGCGCGGGAAGCGAGAACGCTACCGCACGACCACGAGCTGCGGACTAAAGGTAGTAACCAAATATGCTTAGCAGTGACTTGAAAATTGTCACGCAGTTGCTGGTAAATCATATGCAATGTTAAATCTGCCACGTTATCTCTAAGGACCAAACTTCCCTAGGAGATCCACATAATGTAAGGTTTGCCCTGCGTCATTATAGGGACAACTTCCTAGCACAGACTGAGCATCTCCTGTGTGTGCTGGGCACAGTGGATTTTAGTCAGGTATTCGACTGTGTCAATCATACCTATCTCACTGCAGGGATAAGCAATATACGGCGCCCAGATATCTTTATTGATTTGATCATGTGCTTCCTACAGCGGGCGCTGTCATGGGTACTTGTCAATGGCCACCTGACGCGTACTCTCGACAATAAAAAAAATGGCTCTGAGCACTATGGAACTTAACATCTGTGGTCATCAGTCCCCTAGAACTTAGAACTACTTAAACCAAACTAACCTAAGGACATCACACACATCCATGCCCGAGGCAGGATTCGAACCTGAGACCGTAGCGGTCACGCGGTTCCAGACTGAAGCGCCTAGAACCGTACGGCCACTCCGACCGGCTCTCGACAATAAGTGTTTGGTGCACCAGGCCAGTCCTTTATCCATGATGCTTTATGCTCTGGCCTTGGAACATCTGCTGTGTTGGTTGCAGCAACGATTAACTGGACTCCAATTTTACTGTAGACTTTACCAGTGAATGACATATGCTGATGATGTGATGCTCGTCATCTGAGGAGCCGATGACATGACAGAGGCCATGTCCTCGATAGCAAATTACGGAGCGGTACAGGGAAAAACTCAACATCGACAAGCTGCTCACACTGCCTATAGGTTCAAGTTTGTCACGAGAGTTTGTTGCCCCATTTCGGCTTATTGACACACTATGATGCCTAGAACTGGACTTCGCAGTTGACATCTGATGCACGATAACAATGAACGCTTATTGTAAGAGGCATGGACCACCATAGTGGATCAGTGCTTGGAGTCCTTCAATATCGTACACAGAGCACCTTATGTCAATGTGTACTTAGCATCACGACTTCAACACTTCACAAAACTCTTCCCATAATTCACCGTCTCGTAGCGTTACGGCCAATTACAGTTGCTTTGTCAGCAATGAGATGTTATTTAAAATCAGATGCAACTCCTTACCCAAGCTTCCTCATCAACGTCTACGACAGTGGCCCTCTAGATCAGTACCCACCTACAGCTGCAGCTCGCGATTGAAATGGTGTCTCTCCACGTACCGATTATGTTAGAAAGCCTCCCCCCCCCCCCCCCCCAAGTTCCATTCAACTACCACTGGGGATTCTATTTGGACCACAGACATATTCATCACTTTTGGCAATGCAAAACGACTATGGTGGACTACAGCAGTATCTCAGGCCTATCGTGTTCAAATCCAAATATCCAAACAGACGGTGGAGAGTGGTGTGAGGAATGGTACACCAACCCTTACTTGACACTGACACACAACCACATTGTATGTGGCTGTCTGTATAAGATCCACCTGGCGAATTCACCCATTTGCCTGACAAGACGCAAGGTGGATACTGATGAACATCGTCTCAGCTGTGGAGACGCAGGGTAAGTGTGGTACCTTGTGCACCAGATTTTAGTGTATGCCCCACAAGCAGCGTCGCACCACATCGGTGCTTACATGTTTCTTCTGCCTGATGAAACATTGTACCCCAGGGCTTGAAGGAATTAAGTCTTCTGGAGCTCTGCCCAGGTTGTGAAATATCTCTACCAAGAAGATCTCAGACACTTTCTTTATTTCTGGTGTTGTCTCCATGAGTGGCACCACGCCACTGTTCACAACCCACAATATGGTTAATTTTTTTTTCAGTTTCCGGCAAAGTGTTCTGCACTATCCACCGAGTATCCGGAACGTCCCTGGCAAGAGAAGTTGATATGACCGGCTAATACTTAAACGAACGAACGTGAAACAACAGGGACTGAAATGAGAAGATAAACCAAGCGACCCAGTGTCACATACAATGGTGCGTCAATTCCACCATGTCTGTTACTATTTTGTTTTTCATTTTTCTTCTGTTTCCATCACATGCTAGAAATTTCATTTAGTTCTCCCCCTCAGACTTAGCATGGCGTGTCATAGAATTGCCCTATGGTCCGTCAAGTGAAAAAATGAATTGTTTCTCTGTGGCCGTAAACTACTATACACTGATCAGCCAAAACATTATGACCACTGCCGAACGCGACGTTGGATGCCGCCTGGTAACGGTGCGGGGACTTGAGAGGTAACAAACGCATGCAAGCAAAGCAGGCACGGACAGGACATCACCTAGTGAAAAATTGGGCTGCTTATGGGTAAATCTGTTGAGACAAGCGACTTTGACAAAGGGCAGTGAGCCACGGCTGGCGCATGTTGTGTGTTGCATTAAACCTTGGTTGCTATTCTGTGTTTAGTCTCCCACAGTTATCGCGATTATGCTGTTATCCTCTCTCCGCGAGTGGCAGCGGTGTGTAACGATATTCGCACCTTGTATTATCTTTGGCCTGTTGCTTAGAGTTTCCAGCTGTGCTGTGTGCGAGCAGTTGGTCAGCTGGCCTGGAGCAGCGAGGAAATCTCTGTGGCGCGTGGCTTGGCCGGAGCCGCTGGCAGCGTCCAAGGGCCGTCAGAGTGTGAGGTGCTGTTCCCATGGGTACGAGGTCCTTGACTCACCGATCCTGGAGACGGAAGTTGAGTTTTGACTTAATCTACCAGTGAGTCACGACTGTTCACATTGTGTCGTTTAGATTTCGTTGTCGGCTGTTGGGACATTCCCGCGAGCAACAGCATGTGTTTTCAAGTTGGCAAATTTCAACCCCCCTGCAGTGGAGTTTACCTGTACTTGGTTATTTGAACTGAAGTGCACCAGTGGAATCTTCTGTCTTATGGCCGTTAATGTTTCGGTTACCTGCCCTGGCCGTTGACGTAAATTCAAGCTGTGTATTTTCCTCATCATGTTGTCGCTGTCCAGCACGGTGTGTAGTTTGACAGCTCAATGTATAATTGGTTGTGGGCGCCAATACTTTCTACGTTCTTCCATTGAACTTCCTGTTGTGTGCTGGTGGGGTGGAGCAGAAGTTATCTTGTTGGTGGGTCCTTTGACTGTCTATTGGTTGGGTTGTCGTCGGATTGAGAATGGTTGGGCTCACTGCCTATCTGACCTAAGCGCGCATTAGTGTTTGAATTCCAAGCTGACCCTCATAAACTTCTGGGCGCCGTTGTGTGTACTGCCTTTTCTTATTTGTTCTTATTGTTTGCATTTGTATGGCTTCTAGCCGATTTTTAAATTAAGGTTGTTTTGCCCCTATGGCGTAAGATTCCTTGGGCCTTCAGCCTAATTTAAAGAACTGTTTTAAGGTAAGGCCTTTGGTCTTCTAAAAATTTATTTTGGTTTGAGTCGTATGTGATGGGCAGTCAGCCGACTTTTTTTGTTTCCTTTTTAAATTAAAGTTGTTTTGCTCTAAGGTATGAGATTGTTTGGGCCTTCAGCCTAACTGAAAGAACTGATTTGAGATAAGGCCTTCTGCCTTTTAGATTTCTGATTTGGTTTGAGTCTTAAGTTATTGGCTTTCAGTCGATTTTAAATTAAAGTGGTCTTTCCCTTAAGGCATGAGATTGTATGACGCATTCAGCTCGTAATCAAGTTCCAAAAATTAATGCTGTGTTTCTTTAAAAGTTTTCTTGGCTCTATTTGGTCAAGTAAATAAAGTTGTATTTTCGAGTGTAACTGACAGCCGCTTATTTGGTCCCTTTCCACAATTTTAACTACCTGTCCTGTCCTACGGGTTTAGCAGGGCATTTCAGGCAGATTATTATTACGAAGAGCTGTGAACGAGTATTTCGAAAACGGCGAAACTTATCGAATGTTCACATGCTATTGGCTTGAGCATGCACGAAGTGAGCACAAAGGAACTACAACTATGCGCCAAAAGTGTTGGGCGTCCACGCCTCTTCATAGAAAATGGGATTTGGAGGCTTTATTGCTCTCTAAAGTATGGTAGATGGTGGTCTGTTGCATCTCTGCCGAAAGTGGACAATGCTGGTGCACGCACAAGTGTCTCGAAGCGCACTGTTCATCGTACATTGCTGAACATGGAGATCCACAGCAGATCATCCCTACGTATTCACGTGTCGACCGTCAATCAATGGAAACGAGTCGTTCTTCGGGTGAATCACATTTTTGCTACACTAGATAGATGATCACCTCGACAAACGCCGTCTTCGAGGTGAACGGCGGCCCGAAACCTGTAGCACCCCACGGACGCAGGCTGATGGGAGCAGTATTACGCTATGGAAGACATTCTCCAACGCTTGCGTGGGACCTGTGGTAGTAATCGAAGACACGCTGACAGCTGCGAACCACCTGCATCCCATCGTGCTTGATGTCTTCCCCGAAGGTGATGTTGTCTTTCAGCAGTTTAATTGTCCGTGTCTCGGAGCCCGAAACGTGCTACAGTGGTTTCAGGAGCATTATAGTGAATTCACGTTGATTTCTCGGAGACCAAATTTTCCTGATATAAATCCTACGGAACCCATCTGTGTCGCCACCGGGCGCCATCGCCGAGTACGCAAGTCAGCTCTCCGTTATTTATGCGAGTTATATGACCCGTGCGTAGACTTCTAATGCCACATACCTCCCCAAAATCTACCAACCACTGTCGAATCCCTGATACGCAGAGTCCGCTATGTATTTCGTTCCAAATACATACTAACAAGCTATTAAGTAGATCGTCAGAATGTTTTGGCTCGTCAGTGTATTTGTATTGGCGTTCTCTCCTCCTTCCTGAAGGTCGACGGGGACATCATGGCCAGGCCTCGGGATACGACTCCTGCCCATTCTGTCCCCTAACACCCTCATACATACCCCAGTTAGTCAAAACAGATGGAAAAAAAAGAAATCCAAATATTGTTTCATTTTTTCATTTATCTACCCAGATAAAAAAGGAGTAGCATCTTTGAGTAGTAATCACAGCGCCCTGCCTCACGGGTGATACCCTTGCCACTGCTTGAATTTTGAATAAAAAACATCAGCAAATGGCGGGCGAAGATTTCCGGCATAATAAGTCACACTCGTTCTGCCAACAGCTATGTCAAAGAGGGTGGAGGAGCAGAAAGAAATTCAGGGCACTCTTGTACCCTCTGGGCGAAAAATTGCCCCTAAGAGGAGGACGAATCAGCCATGATCAACGGCATAAGAATACAGAAGGCAATGCAAACTACTGCATTAAAGACACATAATGTGTATCCACTGGACATGTGCCTTTAATTAAAAAGTTTCATGATTTTCTCTGCACTGACAAAAGATTCTAGATTAGTTCTCACTTCACATCTTCGGAAGGGGTTTGCCAATTGGGAGGTGGCCATGAGAAACAGTCTGAATGGCTAACGACAGGAGAACATTCTGCGAGTCGGGGCGTAGAATGTCAAAGGTTTGAACGTCGTAGGAAAGCTAGAAAATCTGAAAATGAAATGCTAAGGCTCATTCTAGATATACACATCACCTGGGTTCCGAGAGTTCTGGAACCTGTACAGAAAATTGGAACACAAATCGACATAAACTTCATTTACGCACTTTCTATTGCTCATGAAAACCACGCATTGCATGTTGTACCACCATACAGCGAGACCTTCAGGGGTGGTGGTCCATATTGCTGTAAACACCGGTATTCGTCGTGGCATACTATCCACAAGTTCATCAAGGCACTGTTAGTCCAGATTGTCCCACTCCTCAACAGCGATTAGGCGTAGATCCCACAGAGTGGTTGGTGGGTCACGTCGTCCATAAACAGTCCTTTCCAATCTATCCAACGCATGTACGATAGGGTTCATGTCTGGAGAACATGCTGGCCACTCTAGTCGAGCGATGTCGTTACACTGAAGGAAGTTATTCACAAGATGTGCACGATAGGGGAGCGAATTGTCGTCAATAAAAACGAGTGCCTCGCCAACATGCTGCCGATATGGTTGTACTATCGGTCAGAGGATGACATTCACGTATCTTACAGCCGTTACGGCGCCTTCCATGACCACCAGCGGCTTACGTCGGCCCCACCTAATGCCACCCCAAAACAGAAGGGAACCTCCGCCTTGCTGCACTCACTGGACAGTGCGTCTAAGGCGTTCAGCCTAACTGGGTTGCCTCCAAACATGTCTCCGACGATTTTCTGGTTGAAGGCATATGCGACACTCATCGGTGAAGAGACTGTGAGGCCAATCCTGAACGGTCCATTCGGCATGTTGTTGGGCCCATCTGTACCGCGCTACATGGTGCGTGGTTGGAGGGATGGACCTCGCCATGAACTTCGGGAGTGGAGTTGCGCATCATGCAGCCTACTGTGCACAGTTTGATTTGCAACACGACGTCCTGTGGCTGCATGAAAAGCGTTATTCAACATGGTGACATCGCTGTCAGGGTTCCTCCGAGCCATAGTCCGTAGGTAGCGATTATCCACTACTGTAGTAGCCCTTGGGCGGCCTGGGCAAGGCATGTCATCGACAGTTTCCGTCTCTCTGTATCTCCTCCATGTCCGAACAACATCGCTTCTGTCCACTGCGAGACGCCTGGACATTTCCCTTCAAGAGAGCCCTTCCTGGCACAAAGTAACAATGCGGATGCCATCGAACCGCGCTATTGACCGTCTAGGCATAGTTGAACTACAGACAACAAGAGCTACGTACCTCCTTCCTGGTGGAATGACTGGAAATGGTCGGCTGTCGGACCCCCTCCGTCTAACAGGTGCTGCTCGGACATGGTTGTTTACATGTTGATGCGGGTTTATTGAGGATTCGTTGTGCATAAGAAGTTAGGGGCAACTGTGAACACTTCAGTGACAGGGTAGTTCTCATCAGAATCTTCAGCAAATCAACACTGACAACAACAGTTCGACCTCCCAGGCAGAAGATGAAGAGACACAGAAAGTATATGAGAATACTGAACGAGTAACGCAGTGTGCTCCCTGCCGCCGTTGGATAAGCAGCTGCAGCAGCAAGTCGTATACTTCTAGCTCACTCATTTGTTACATAGTTTAATTCTTAATTTCTTTGCGTGTTTTTGGTACTTGCATTGTTTAATTCATAAATGTCGGGCGTATTATAGTATTTGAGAGTGTAGCATCGCGTTTTAGTACCTGAATAGTGTAAATTCGCGTAGTCTCCTTCCGCCGCCGAGCAGTGTCAGCAGTGCGCAAGTAGCAGCATTACTGCATTTACTAGGCAATCTTGTATTTTAATAACCGTTTAAATTTTGTCAATTTGTTTGCGCTCTCTGTAGATTAGTTCAGACGTTCTTTGCAAAACAGTTTTTAGCATGAATAGGGACTGCAACTGCTGTGTTCGGATGCAGGCTGAGTTGGCATCCCTTCGCTCCCAGCTTCAGGCAGTGTTGGCTTCGGTCACACAGCTTGAGGCTGTTGCCAATGGGCATCACTGTGGGGGTCCGGATGGGGGTTTGTCGGGGACGGCCAGCTCGTCCCACGCATCCCCTGATCGGACTACGACTGTGGTTGCCCGGGATACTGCCCGCATTGAGGCTGATCCCTCACCTGTGGTAGAGTGGGAGGTCGTCTCAAGGTGTGGCAGGGGGCGAAAGACATTCTGGAGGGCTGAACAGAAAGCCTCTCCAGTTTGTCTGACGAACCGGTTTCAGGCTCTGTCTCAGGCTAATACTGATCTTCGGCCTGACATGGCTGCTTGTCCTGTTCCAGAGGTTGCCCCTCAGTCTGCAAGATCCGGGCAGTCGCAGAGGGTGGGCTTACTGGTAGTTGGGAGCTCCAACGGCAGGCGCGTAATGGGGCCCCTTAGGGAAATGGCAGCAAGAGAGGGGAAGAAAACCAATGTGCACTCCGTGTGCATACCGGGGGGAGTCATTCCAGATGTGGAAAGGGTCCTTCCGGATGCCATGAAGGATACAGGGTGCACCCATCTGCAGGTGGTCGCTCATGTCGGCACCAATGATGTGTGTCGCTATGGATCGGAGGAAATCCTCTCTGGCTTCCGGCGGCTATCTGATTTGGTGAAGACTGCCAGTCTCGCTAGCGGGATGAAAGCAGAGCTCACCATCTGCAGCATCGTCGACAGGACTGACTGCAGACCTTTGGTACAGAGCCGAGTGGAGGGTCTGAATCAGAGGCTGAGACGGTTCTGCGACCGTATGAGCTGCAGATTCCTCGACTTGCGCCATAGGGTGGTGGGGTTTCGGGTACCGCTGGATAGGTCAGGAGTCCACTACACTCAACACGCGGCTACACGGGTAGCAGGGGTTGTGTGGCGTGGGCTGGGCGGTTTTTTAGGTTAGATGGCCTTGGGAAAGTACAGAAAGGGCAACAGCCTCAACGGGTGCGGGGCAAAGTCAGGACATGCGGGGACCAAGCAGCAATCGGTATTGTAATTGTCAACTGTCGAAGCTGCGCTGGTAAAGTACCAGAACTTCAAGCGCTGATAGAAAGCACCGAAGCTGAAATCGTTATAGGTACAGAAAGCTGGCTTAAGCCAGAGATAAATTCTGCCGAAATTTTTACAAAGGTACAGACGGTGTTTAGAAAGGATAGATTGCATGCAACCGGTGGTGGAGTGTTCGTCGCTGTTAGCAGTAGTTTATCCTGTAGTGAAGTAGAAGTGGATAGTTCCTGTGAATTATTATGGGTGGAGGTTACACTCAACAACCGAACTAAGCTAATAATTGGCTCCTTTTACCGACCTCCCGACTCAGCAGCATTAGTGGCAGAACAACTGAGGGAAAATTTGGAATACATTTCACATAAATTTTCTCAGCATGTTATAGTCTTAGGTGGAGATTTCAATTTACCAGATATAGACTGGGACACTCAGATGTTTAGGACGGGTGGTAGGGACAGAGCATCGAGTGACATTATACTGAGTGCACTATCCGAAAATTATCTCGAGCAATTAAACAGAGAACCGACTCGTGGAGATAACATCTTGGACCTACTGATAACAAACAGACCCGAACTTTTCGACTCTGTATGTACAGAACAGGGAATCAGTGATCATAAGGCCGTTGCAGCATCCCTGAATATGGAAGTTAGTAGGAATATAAAAAAAGGAAGGTTTATCTGTTTAGCAAGAGTAATAGAAGGCAGATTTCAGACTACCTAACAGACCAAAACGAAAATTTCTGTTCCGACACTGACAATGTTGAGTGTTTATGGAAAAAGTTCAAGGCAATCGTAAAATGCGTTTTAGACAGGTACGTGCCGAGTAAAACTGTGAGGGACGGGAAAAACCCACCGTGGTACAACAACAAAGTTAGGAAACTACTGCGAAAGCAAAGAGAGCTCCACTCCAAGTTTAAACGCAGCCAAAACCTCTCAGACAAACAGAAGCTAAACGATGTCAAAGTTAGCGTAAGGAGGGCTATGCGTGAAGCGTTCAGTGAATTCGAAAGCAAAATTCTATGTACCGACTTGACAGAAAATCCTAGGAAGTTCAGTAAGTGACTCAAAACAGCATATCCAAACACTCCGGGATGATGATGGCATTGAAACAGAGGATGACACGCGTAAAGCTGAAATACTAAACACCTTTTTCCAAAGCTGTTTCACAGAGAAAGACCGCACTGCAGTTCCTTCTCTAAATCCTCGCACAAACGAAAAAATGGCTGACATCGAAATAAATGTCCAAGGAATAGAAAAGCAACTGGAATCACTCAATAGAGGAAAGTCCACTGGACCTGACGGGATACCAATTCGATTCTACACAGAGTACGCGAAAGAACTTGCCCCCCTTCCAACAGCCGTGTACCGCAAGTCTCTAGAGGAACGGAGGGTTCCAAATGATTGGAAAAGAGCACAGATAGTCCCAGTCTTCAAGAAGGGTCGTCGAGCAGATGCGCAAAACTATAGACCTATATCTCTGACGTCGATCTGTTGTAGAATTTTAGAACATGTTTTTTGCTCGAGTATCATGTCGTTTTTGGAAACCCAGAATCTACTACGTAGGAATCAACATGGATTCCGGAAACAGCGATCGTGTGAGACCCAACTCGCTTTATTTGTTCATGAGACCCAGAAAATATTAGATACAGGCTCCCAGGTAGATGCTATTTTTCTTGACTTCCGGAAGGCGTTCGATACAGTTCCGCACTGTCGCCTGATAAACAAAGTAAGAGCCTACGGAATATCAGACCAGCTGTGTGGCTGGATTGAAGAGTTTTTAGCAAACAGAACACAGCATGTTGTTATCAATGGAGAGACGTCTACAGACGTTAAAGTAACCTCTGGCGTGCCACAGGGGAGTGTTATGGGACCATTGCTTTTCACAATGTATATAAATGACCTAGTAGATAGTGTCGGAAGTTCCATGTGGCTTTTCGCGGATGATGCTGTAGTATACAGAGAAGTTGCAGCATTAGAAAATTGTAGCGAAATGCAGGAAGATCTGCAGCGGATAGGCACTTGGTGCAGGGAGTGGCAACTGACCCTTAACATAGACAAATGTAATGTATTGCGAATACATAGAAAGAAGGATCCTTTATTGTATGATTATATGATAGCGGAACAAACACTGGTAGCAGTTACTTCTGTAAAATATCTGGGAGTATGCGTACGGAACGATTTGAAGTGGAATGATCATATAAAATTAATTGTTGGTAAGGCGGGTACCAGGTTGAGATTCATTGGGAGAGTGCTTAGAAAATGTAGTCCATCAACAAAGGAGGTGGCTTACAAAACACTCGTTCGACCTATACTTGAGTATTGCTCATCAGTGTGGGATCCGTACCAGATCGGTTTGACGGAGGAGATAGAGAAGATCCAAAGAAGAGCGGCGCATTTCGTCACAGGGTTATTTGGTAACCGTGATAGCGTTACGGAGATGTTTAATAAACTCAAGTGGCAGACTCTGCATCGCGGTGTAGCTTGCTCGCCAGGTTTCGAGAGGGTGCGTTTCTGGATGAGGTATCGAATATATTGCTTGCCCCTACTTATACCTCCCGAGGAGATCACGAATGTAAAATTAGAGAGATTAGAAAGCGCACGGAGGCTTTCAGACAGTCGTTCTTCCCGCGAACCATACGCGACTGGAACAGGAAAGGGAGATAATGACAGTGGCACGTAAAGTGCCCTCCGCCACACACCGTTGGGTGGCTTGCGGTGTATAAATGTAGATGTAGATGTACACAAAAGGATCTGATAATTTAGCAGTCATGGGGGGATGGGAAATCAGTTGTATGGAAAGGAGTAGAAGAAAGGATTCAGGGAGAATATGGGCTTGGTGTTACGAAAGAGAGAGGAGAAACTAATTCATTACTGCATTAAAAATAGCTAATACTCCGTTCAAGAATCGCAGGAGGAGGAGGTATACTTCGGAAAGGCCGGGAAATACGGAAGATTCCAGATAGATTACATCATGATCAAGCAGAGACTCCGAAATCAGATACCGCATTGTAAAGCATACTCAAGAGCAAATATGGTCTCAGGTCAAAATTTAGTGATGATGAAGAGTAGGCTAAAGTTTAAGAGACTAGTCAGGAATATGAACGCGCAGAGAAACTGGATTCGGGAGTACTTATCTTTTCGATCTGCAGCTTTTGTCGTTTCTTTCCGCACTTGTAGCTAAATGTGTTTTTGCAAACACAATGGTTTTTTTTTTCTTTTTACCCAGACATTTTTCACCACCTCTGTGCCATCATCAGTGGGTTTTTGTTTGTTGAAAACTGTAAAAAGTGAAAATATTTTAGTTTATTACTGATTTAACAAAGTGAGGCCTAAAGATAGTTGTTTCGTTTTGCTTCTTACCGTGACTGGATTTTCAGCACCAACTATGTGGTGTCCAGCACTGATAGCTTGTCATCTACAAGATGACAAGCCAAACGATGTAAATTTCATTGGCGAGTTAACACATCCCTTGATTTTTAAAAAACGCGAATTTAAAAAGGTTTCGAACGAATCAGGATCAAATAAGGCAGAAGGTATAGACATTCCACCCGAATTTCTCAAATCATGGGGGAAGTGGCTACAACACGACTATTCAAGTCGGTATGTAGAATCTATTATGCTGACGGTACACCATCAGACTTTCGGAAAAACATCATCCTCATGATTCCGAAATTAATGAGAACCGAGAGGTGCGTGAATTATCGCACAATCACCTTTACAGCTCTTGCTTACAAACTGCTGACAAGAATAATATAAGGAATATGAAAAAAAATGAGAATCTGTTAAATGACGATCAGTTTGTCTTCAGGAAAGGTAAAGGCATCTGAAAGACAATTCTGACGTTGAGATCAATAAAGGAAGCATGACTGCAGAAAAATCAAGACGCATACACAGGATCTGGCGACCGGAAAAAATTATTTGACAGTGAAAAATGGCTGAAGGTGTTCAAAATTCTGAGAAACCCTGGGGTTGAACTACAGAGAAAGACGGGGAAATTTAAAATATGTACAAGGACAAAGGGAGTATAGTAACAGTAGAAGACCAAGAACGAAGTGCACTGATTAAAGAAGGTCTAATAAGATAGAGATGCAGTCTTTCGCTCCTACAAATTTCACACTCTACAACACCCTCTAGTATCATGGAAGTTATTACGTGATGTCTTAACAGATGTCCTACCATACAGTCCCTTCTTCTTGTCAGTGTTTTCCACATATTCCATTCCTCGCCGATTCTCTGCACAATTCCCTCTTTCCTTACCTTATCAGTCCACCTAATTTTCAGCATTCTTTTGTAACATCACATCTCAAATGCTTCGGTTCTCTTCTTTCTCTTCATTTCTGCTTTTCCCACATTCTGTGTTTCCCTACCATACAACGCTCCGAATATACATTCTCTGAAATTTCTGCCTCAAATTGAGGCCTATGTTCGATACTAGTAGATTTCTCTTGGCCAGAAATTCCTTTTAGCCACTGTTAGTCTGCTTCTTATGTCGTCCTTGCTTCAACTGCCATGGGGTATTTTGCACCCTAAGTAGCAGAATTCCATAACTTCAACTCTTCCATGGTCACTAGTTCATTTCTGCTGCTTCTCATTAGCTGGCCGGTGCGGCCGAGTGGTTCTAGCCGCTTGAGTCTGGAACCGCACCACCGCTACGGTCACAGGTTCGAATCCTGCCTCGGGCATGGATGTGTGTGATGTCCTTAGGTTAGTTAAATTTAAGTAGTCTAGGGGACTGATGACTCAGATGTTAAGTCCCATAGTCCTCAGAGCCATTTGAACCATTTGAACCCAAACATTCCTGTAACTGAGGACCTACACCTCACTCAAGGATACTACCTAGCAGCAGAACTTCCTTCTTCTTAACACTCCACCCAATCCTAGGCTTCCTGATATCATACACTATGTAATCAAAAGTATCCAGACACCCCCAAAAACATACGTTTTTCATATTAGTTGCATTGTGCTGCCACCTACTGCCACATACTCCGTATCAGAGACCGCAGTAGTCATTACACATCATGAGAGAGCAGAATGTGGCGCTCCGCAGAACTCACGGACTTCGAACATGGTCAGGTGATTGGGTGTCACTTGTGCAATAAGTTTGTACGCGACATTTTCACACTCCTAAACATCCATAGGTCCACTGTTTCGGATGTGATAGTGAAGTGGGAACGTGAATGGACACATACAGCACAAAAGCGTACAGGACGACCTCGTCTGTTGACTGACAGAGACCGCCGACAGTTGAAAAGGGTCGTTATGTGTAATAGGCAGACATCTATCCAGACCATCACACAGGAATTACAAAGGGCAAAGGCTCCACTGCAAGACCATGACAGTTAGGCGGAAGGTGATAAAACGTGGATTTCATGGTCGAGCGGCTGCTCATAAGCCACACATCACGCCGATGAATGCCAAACGACGCCTCGCTTGATGTAAGGAGCGTAAACATTGGACGATTGAACAATGGAAAAACTTGTGTGGAGTGGCGAATCACGGTACACTTTGTGGCGATCTGATGGCAGGGTGTGGGTATGGCGAATGCCCGGTGTACGTCATCTGCCAGCGTGTGTAGTGCCAACAGTAAAATTCGGAGGTGTGGTGTTATGGTATGGTCGAGTTTTACAAGGAGGCTTGCATCCCTTGTTGTTTTGCGTGGCACTATCACAGCACAGGCCTACTTTGATGTTTCAAACACCTTCTTGCTTCCCACTGTTGAAGAGCAGTTCGGGGATGGCGACGGCATCTTTCAACGCGATCGAACACCTCTTCATAATGCTCAGCCTGTGGCGGAGTGGTTGCACGAAAGTAACATCCTTGTAATGGAATGGCCTGCACAGAGTCCTGACCTGAATCCTATAGAACACCTCTGGGATGTTTTGGAACGCCGACTTCGTGACCGGCCGACATCGGCACCTCTCCTTAGTGCAGCAGTCCGTGAAGAATGGGCTGCCATTCGCCAAGAAACCTTCCAGCACCTGATAGAACATATACTTGCGACCGTAGCAGCAGCGCGGTTCCGGACTGAAGCGCCTATAACTGCTCGGCCACAGCGGCCGGCAAATGTTTAGGCGCCTTTGTGGATGATGAAGCATTAATCGCTGAAAAATCTATGACCTAAAAATACATGAAAGAATGCCATTTCAAAAGACAAAGGAAGTTGGATTAAAGACAATAACGAGAAAATAAAATTCATGGCTGCAGAGAGAAATTACAAGACAAAAAAGCAGAAAACCACACAGAGTGATGACCACATGTTTGAAAAAGCAGAAGAGGTTAAATTTCTGGGGCTGGAGTAAGTAACCGAACTGAGGGGAAAGAAGAAATAGAAACGAGGATGAAAGCATCCAGGGTATCATGTTCAGCCAACATACTTCGCTCATCCAAAATTTTAGTAACTGGAATGAAAATTAGTCTATATCATACTATGACCATACCACTATTACTATTTGGGGCTGAAATAGGGAGACTAGATAAATACACAGAGAGAAAGATAAACATTTTCGAAAATGAAATTCAGTAGAAAATATTTCGAACAATTAGTGAGTTGGGAGTATGGCGAAGAAGAAAACAAAGGGAGCCCAGGGAGTTATATAATGAACCGGACGTTGTTGCAGAAGCCAAGACCAGCAAATTGAGACGGGACAGCCACATCTATAGAAGACAGGAAAGACAAATATTAAGATGTGTCAGAGAAGCAACCCAAAGGGCGAAGAGCTTTGGGCTGACCGAAAATCAGATGGAGAGACTAGGTGACCAAGATTCAGAAATTTGGAGCAAGAGAAGAGGATACCAAGGACAGAACACTGAATGGGGCTACTTGATAAGGCCAATAACCGCCTGCAGTTTGTAGGGCCAGGAGAGCAAGGGTGAGAGTAAGTATTAACCCTAAAAAGCTATCCTGAGGAACTCCTGTATTAATGTATTTTGGCTCTGGTGAGTTTTTTTTTTTCTAAACTTCATACTTAAATGGTTCAAATGGCTCTGAGCACTATGGGACTAAACATCTGAGGTCATCAGTCCCCTAGAACGTAGAACTACTTAAACCTAGTCCGCAGCTCGTGGTCGTGCGGTAGCGTTCTCGCTCCCCACCCCCGGGTTCCCGGGTTCGATTCTCGGCGGAGTCAGGGATTTTCTCTGCCTCGTGATGACTGGGTGTTGTGTGATGTCCTTAGGTTAGTTAGGTTTAAGTAGTTCTAAGTTCTAGGGGACTGATGACCATAGATGCTAAGTCCCATAGTGCTCAGAGCCATTTGAACCATTTTTGAACTTAAACCTAACTAACCTAAGGACATCACACACATCCATGCCCGAGGCAGGATACGAACCTGCGACCGTAGCAGTCGCGCGGTTCCGGACTGAAGCGCCAAGAACCGCTCGGACTTCATACGTACTTGAGGTACGATTTACCCCTACTTCTTGTACTCTATCTGCCAGGTATGATCAGAACCAGTCATTAGCCACTTCTCTTATTCCGAATACTTCTAGGTAATTTTTTAGAATCTTACTGTCAACAATTTCAAAAGCGTTACATAGACCTGAAAATACGTATTTCATAGACTCATCTTTCTCAAGAGCAACAGGTATCACTTTTGTGAATTCTAATACGGCTGATTTCATACTTCTACTGTATTTATTCAAGTAAGTCAATCTATCTGTCATAATAGATTCTACTGTTTCGGTGAATGATAAGAGTAGGGAAACGGGACAGTAATATTTTTTCTTAGCTTCTTATTAGCAGTTCTCCATTCACTTAAGTTTCACAGAGGTGCCACCTCTGAAGAATAATGGGGATATATTGAACTGTCGGAAACAGCCGAAGGACAGAAGAAATAAAGACGTCTAAGAGACAGCACAATTGCAGAGTGCGGTACGCAAAATTCAGCCGTGTTGATTCAATTGCTCACAACGAGCACAATACTGATATGTCCAAGATGTTTACACACTACACTAATACTACATGAGATCAGTTACACATGAATCATTGGCCGCCAGTGCTAGTACAGTTCTTTGTGCTTTATGTCAGACGTAATGGGCTTGTTGCCTTGCTCTCTCTTACAATCTCCCTACCTCACATACACATACGCACGAACACGTTGCACAACGACTAGCGCGCTGGTCTTTCCGCTTTTCAAGTGACAGACAAAATATATTTCTGAAAGCTCCAGATGAGGGGTTCGTTTCCTGCCGAGATGCAAAAGGAAGCACAGAACAGGACACGGAGTCACACATTAGTATCCCGAGAGAAACTCCAGCATCCCAGTTAATTACGGCGTGCGGCTACAGAATATTTCCCGGGGCAGATCTGATGCCGGTAATTCGCGAGCAGGCATAATAGCGCGCGGCGCGCAGGAACGCGAAACCCGTCGGGCGCCGGTCAGCCGACCCCGGCGCATGCGCAGACAGGTCTCGATGTAAGCGATAGCGCCGCGCGGCGCCGCGTGTGCATGTGCCGCATCAGCCTAGCGTGACAATGGGATGTAAAGCAATTTCTCACGAGGAATAAACAAGGCGCACCGAAGTATCGTGACATCAGCGGGGGATGCGCTGCGCCTACGGACAGATAATGGGCTATCCTGGCAGCGCCACGAACAATACCGCCGGACTAGCAATTAAAAGAAGCCTCTGATTTATTGAACGAGTCGAACAGGGAGGTACGGAGCGGGCGGGCCGAGGGATGGACATTAGCAATAGACTAAGCGGCTCCGCGCCAGCCGGTCGTCTGAAGCCGCGGTGCATTGCGTCAGCGGTGGCTGTGAACGGCATTTTCGACCGTACCGCCGAATATATGAACCGGGTTCCTCGTCGACACATTCTCCTATAACACTTAAGAATTTTATCTACATTGTTGGAAATCAGTTTACAGGGATGGATATGAATAGGAAAAAGAATCCCGTAATGTTTGAATACTCCATTAGTAGTGTAGCGCTTGACACAGTCACGTCGATTAAATATTTGGGTGTAAAATTGCAGAGCGATATGAAGTGGGACAAGCATGTAATGGCAGTTGTGGGGAAGGCGGATAGTCGTCTTCGGTTCACTGGTAGAATTTTGGGAAGATGTGGTTCATCTGTAAAGGAGACCGCTGATAAAACACTAATACGACCTATTCTTGAGTACTGCTCGAGCGTTTGGGATCCTTATCAGGTGGGATTGAGGGAGGACATAGAAGCAATTCAGAGGCGGGCTGCTAGATTTGTTACTGGTAGGTTTGATCATCACGCGACTGTTACGGAAATGCTTCATGACCTCGGGTGGGAGTCTCTGGAGGAATGGAGGCGTTCTTTTCGTGAATCGCTACTGCGGAAATTTAGAGAACCAGCATTTGAGGCTGACTGCAGTACAATTTCACTGCCGCCAATTTATATTTCGCGGAAAGACCACAGAGATAAGAGAGATTAGGGCTCGTACAGAGGCATATAGGCAGTCATTTTTCCCTCGTTCTGTTTGGGAGCGGAATAGGGAGAGAAGATGCTAGTTGTGGTACGAGGTACCCTCCGCCACGCACCGTATGGTGGATTTCGGAGTATGTATGTAGATGTAGATGTAGATTCGTAGGGAAATGAACGCTGTCGGTTGGAATAGACGTTCTGAGTGCATACGCAAATGGTATGAGATCCAGTATACCAACAAATGCAATAAAACGGTATCGCATTTGATGTCGGTAGTACAGTATATAGCAAGATATCAACGATTCAGACGGTAGAGGATGGATCTCGCTATAAAGACAGTCTTCGTATACCCATAATTTAAATGGACGATTTGGGACGTTAGCTACTATATTATATGTTAAAAATGACGAAATTCTTCCAGCTGTATTAAGGTGTTGATTTTATTGGGGACTAGTTTCGATGTTGTTACAACATCACCTTCAGGCCCATACTTGTTGACAGCAACCGTATATTTTAACAACATCGAAACTAGTCGCCAATAAAACCAACACCTTGATACAGCTAGAGGAATTTCGTCATTTTTAACATAATGACAGTCGGCTCTGTGCGGTATTGTTTTGTGCATAAGTGCTTTTATTGCAGACAAAAAACAGACAGCATTAGTGACAGCGCGTTTTTGTACATATTTAGACAATGTTCGTTACACTGGGCGCACAACATGGGCAGAGTGGTAATTAAGGGCAAAGAAGGAAACTATCTGAGGCATTGAAACGGGTATTTTTGAACAAAGCAAGGGCCACAAACCGTTAATCTTCTGAACCTTTTGCTGTTTTACTGTTGCTACTAACTGCCACAAGTGTGCGACAAATTTTGTCATCTTTCGTTCAAGAAACGACTGCATTAACTTGCTACAACACTGAAACATAACTAGGCTAGACTGGAGTTTGCTGAAAAACATGTCATCGACTTCAGAATGAGATGAACTGATCTTCAGTGATGAAGAGAAGTTTAATTTAGATGGGCCTGTTGGAGTTCATCATTATTGGCATCATCTGGGAACAGCAGGTAAAAATTAGCAGATATTTTGATGGTGGAAATGTTATGATTCGGGCAGCCTTCTCCGCTAAAGGTAAATCACACATTACTTGGCTGAATACTTGAATGAACTCTAACATATACACTGAGGTACTAGAGACAGAACTGATCGGAATGTGTGAGGACATAGGCCTCGAAGGTCTAATGTTTCAACAAGATAATGCTGCGGTGCATGTTTCTGGTACAACCAAGAAGTTCTTGAAGATAAAGACAATATCGTGCCCTGAATTCCGTGCAAATCCTTCAGAGAATACTTGCAAGGTTTGTTTATCTCAATGGAAGCGACACATGAGCTGAAAAAAATGACACGAGAAGAATGGGCGACAATTTCGCTGCAAGAACAACAAACCATAATAAGATCAACGTCGAAGAGAATTTTTGATGTGATTAGGAAGAAGGGGGTTTGAACAGAGCACTAACAGTGCAATAACCCAACAGAACATTTTCCATCCAGGAAATGCTGACATCTTATTTTGTTATTCATGTTATGAAAGAAACTATGTAATTCGTCACGATAGTTTATTCCTTGTATGTATCTACTACTTTCATAATAAATTCGATACATTTGTGCCTCACACATCGTACTATTACTTTCGAAGGAACCCTGCCTCTTTTGTATAATACTTATTTCCACCACTGTAGCAATACGTGGAAAATTCATATGGTACTTCTACACCTTCATCAGGTCTAATTTAGTGCAACATAATCTGAGGCATGGCAGTCTTCCGCCTCTCTCTTTTAGGTTATCCTCAAGCTTTGATGGACTATCCGAATCCTGGTCCTGATCTTAACAATAGTGGTGCCTCAAAATTCTTGGAATGAGGCGACAGTATCTGCATCCCAACGACGTCGACAAGAATCAAAATGCGAGCATATGATGAAAAGCAATGCCTCCGGACATAATTGTTCTTTGAGTATTTCGTTAGTGAGTATATGAATTCTTCTATTACAATGCGAAATACCTTAATAGATATCTCCGAGACATAGCTCTTACTTTCACGTTTACATTCCTGTCACTTGAGCCTTTACCGTCACAAGATCTTTAAGGACGCTTATGAGTCATGAAAGTTAAAGGAGAACGAGAGGACAAATGCACTGGTAATATACTCTAACAGTAAGAATTATGACACCGGTGCCTTCTAATTTAGAGTATATAGAACGGGGAAAATATTTACAATCAACTAGGTACTTCATGCAGAATTTTTATTCTTTATAAGAAAGAGAAAGTACGAGATAGCAAGATGTTGTAGATGTAGTAACAACTTACAAAAGCAAAAATGTGTACAGGAAGAAATGAAGAAATACTGTTGTCAAGATAAAACGATTTCTGCAAACCGAGGAAACGTAAAGGACAGTTTGTTAACGTTGAAGAAACCTTTCTGGTAAGATGGGAATTTACAGGGTCAAACAAGATCAAAAAACATGCAAACGATATGTCTTATTTCATTCTTCCCTAAAATTTAATCATTACACAGGGGTGCACAAAATTTGCAAAGATGAAAAAGTAAGAATAGGGGAAGAAAATTGCATAATAATAGAAAAATTATTCCCCAATAGAGGCAGTTTGTGCATACCTATGGCACAAAAGTAATATGCCATTAACAGCCCCTTCTTGTGCTACGTTGGTGATGTCCACGAGCAACGAGAAATTGCAGCACATAATCCTTCTATCGTTTAAAGCTTCCTCTCTGATGTCACAAAAAATTTCCAATGGTCTTCCCTCAATAGACGACAATTTGTACTGCACTTACTACTGTTCTAAAACCTACCTCCGTAGACTACGCAGAAGCGCTCGACTCAAAGATAGCCAATCTGGTCCTTACGGTCGAAAATTTTCACTGTCAGTATTTGGCCACCAAGGGAGAAGTGTAGACATAACGTTTCTGATCGCTAGTATTTGCGCAGTCTAAACCTCTGTGCAGTGTCTCACGGAGTGAGGTCATGTGACACTATTAATGGCGGCACGTCTGTCAGATGGAGACGTTAAGCTCAGCCAAGGCGTTGCAAGTTGCTGCAGTTAGAGATGGGTAAGCTGTGTACGAGCACCAGGTCTCATCCTCTGCTTTCTCTCATCCTCGTACAATAGAAGCATGACAGCATTCCATACACACTCTCACTGTAGTCACCTACACTTAGGACACAAGTTATACGTTGTACGGAAAGAGGTCTTTGGTTATGGAGAAAGCAAAACCTTTCCAATCAGGCACTTGTCGAAAAATCATAAAAAAAAAGGTTCCACTGAGACGAATAAAAAGTGCCATTGGTTCGACCACCTTTTCGACTGTCATGTTGTCACATTTCATCAGTAAATTAAATGCAGTAGCGGTCCAGCCAGAGGATATATCAGTTTTCGTGGGATGTCACATTCTACCCTGGTTTACAAACTGTCTGTAATGAGCTAAATCAGATTTTTCCTGCCTGTATTGCAGATCTGTTTAAATATTGTCTCATGACCACGTGCTGCAAATGGAACGATGGGTTCCATCGAAGATGGATAGCATGGCTATGGGGAGCCCGTTCATACTGGTGAAAGTAAATTTTTTTGTGGAAAAATTATAAGGACCGACATTAGCAAATGCCAACAAAAACCCGCTTACATGGTTTCGTTATGTGGATAATATTTATGTTTGTGTCGTGGAGATACGGCACAGAGGAACTATACTCTTTTCATGAGCATCTCAGAGAGATTTTTTTTTTTTTTTTTTTTTTTTTTTTTAGAGATTCATCCAAAGACTCTTTCAGTTGGAAGATTACATTTTCGTGATGTGCTTGTTTTCGAGACAGGAAGCTTGGATCATACTGTATACCTGAAAACCCAAAACCACAGTCCATCAAAACTCGCAACAAAAGTGAAGAGTTATAAAAACATCAGCGGATAGAATAGAGAAAGAAATATCAGTGAACCACAGCTGCTCAATACAGAATTAAACGTCTCTCCAAAGCATTTCCCAGGAACGGATATTCATCTGCTAGATAAAAAGAGCATTAAGACAATCATTAAAAATCTTAGCGTTCTATAAGCGCCTGTGAAATCCAATGTTATATTGGTATTTATTGAAGACGAAACTGGTCGCATGCCAAAGATCTTGATGAGACAGAATATCACCTTATTCTAGAAACTATCCTGGAGATAAAGGAAAACCTGAAGTCGGCCTAGGATGCCGCAGACCGCTGAAAGAAACAGGAATACGAAGGATTCCATGTAGATATGGAGACGATTTGTGAGATTACAGGCAGTAAGTAAGGGTCGGCCGTGGCTGTAGCGAGGAGATAGGTAGGGATCTAGCGAGACACTAAGCGGAAGCGCCTGATTTCCCAATGGAAGCAAGGGATAAAATCCAGCCATTACATGGTTATGGATGCGATGCAGCCTGACTAGAGTCTGATTGCACCAAAAATGAAGTTTCATATAAACATTAAAATTACTTTTAAACAAGTTATAGCAAAACTAATAATAACATTAAAATCACAATAAAGAGTCGAGTTCAATAAAATCAGTACCGTATCCATACAACAAATTTTATGAAAGTTATTGAAATTTGTGTGTAAAACTGTTCACAACAAAAGCAACAAATACGAGGGTAAGTCAATTATTATCTGCAGTTTAGTTATATTTTTGGTTATTTTGTTAGTACTGTCGTTTTACGTTGATGACGCATGCTTTGTTTATTTGTAGTCACATCTTTGCAATTTTCAAGCTGCCAGGTTAGTTTCGTTATCGCTGCCGTGCTGTTAATCATGGCTGCTCCGCTGTCTATTTGCACCAAAGAAGAGCAACGTTCAGTGATCCGTTTTTTGTGATCCGTTTTTGTGTATCAGGGGACGAAATTCATCGAAGACTTTCGGTACAGTACGGGAACAGTGTTTTGCCACAACGGAGTGTCTATGAATGGATTGAAAAATTCCGAAATGGTCGCACAAGTTTTACGCACGATGAAGGAGCCGGACGACCGTTTACCGCCACAAATGAAGAAACCATTGAGCGTTCGCGTGAAATGATTCTCTTAGACAGACGAGTAACTATTGACGAAGTGGCACATCTTCTGCAAATTAGTCATAGTTCAGCTTACTAAATCATCCACAACAGACTTGGGTTTCATAAAGTTTGTGCAATATGGTCCCAAAACAACTCTCACAGCTGCATAAACAAACGCGCTTCGACATCTGCAAAAAACATTTGGTTCACTATGGTAACGAAGGGGACAACTTCTTAGACAGGATCATTACTGGTGACGAAACATGGATCCATCATTACGAGCTGGAGAGTAAACGGCAGAGTATGGAATGGAAACATCCAAATTCGCCATGCAAGAAAAAGTTCAAGACCCAACAGTCCGCAGGAAAACTAATGCTTACGGTTTTTCGGGACGCACAAGGTCCAGTACTGGAATATCATGGGGAAAGAGGCACAACAACATACAGTGTACGTTACAGTGAGATGCTTACTGCCAGGCTAAAGCCTGCAATTCAAAGCAAACGGCGAGGATTGCTGACAAAATGTGTTGTGTTGTTGCACGACTATGCCAGTCCACATACTGCTGCCCACACTGGTGAAACGCTCCAGATACTCAAATTTGAAATACTGGATCATCCACCATATAGTCCCGGTCTTGCCCTTTCTGACTATCACTTGTTCGGTACACTCAAACAGGCATTAACGGGCCGTCGATTTGTCTCGGACGAAGCAGTGAAAAAAGCATTGCATTTCTGGCTCGCAGCTCAACCGAGAACCTTCTTTTATGAGGGCATCAGGAAGCTTGTGCAACGATGGACCAAGTGCGTTGAAACGCAAGGAGACTAAGTCGAAAAATGATATTCTTGTAAGTTTCGTATTTGATTAAAATAATATTTTATAACCACTTTGCGGATAATAATGGACTTACCCTCGTAATGATACACTGCTAAATAGGTATTGAAATCAGCTATAAAATGAGCCTATTTGACGTAACAGTAAACCATCCAACGAACTGTTATAAATAAAATATTATATTATTATTACTGAACGCTAAAAGAAATAGTCTGAAAGTTTCTTTAAAAACTGTTAGTGTAGGTTGAGTCATACAAAGAAGAAGACAGCAACCAACCACTATTAATAATGCTATTTATTTAAGTAAATAGCGCCGTAACCGGTTTCGAACTGACAAGTTCATCATCAGACGGCTGTTCACAAGATGCGCTTTACATAACCGTCAGTTTTAGATTTTTCTTCTCCCCCCGTTAGCGAAATATTCTTCGTGTGTTTGTGCCCTACGGCAGAAAACAATGTAAGAAGCGCCCTATGTGAACATAGGTAACCTTCAAACGATATAATGCAGAGTAAACAAATATGTGAGTTTAAGTTGATATAGTACTTACATCGAAAATTCCGAGAAATTCTGTTGCGAAGTTGCTGGATTGTATTTTTGAAATATTGTAAAGTACACATGATTTGCATATCACTATATTGTGCAAAGCACCCACACACCCACCCACACACACACACACACACACACACACACACACCAAAAAGTATTTGACACTTGTGTAGTTGACACAAATATTGCGGTTTTACAAATGCAACAGAGCCAGAGATGTTCTCTCTCAGAGATATTACAATGCATAGATTACTTTCATTTCACAGTATGAATGTTTATAAAGAATAAACGTAACATCATGAGCAGTTAGAACACAAAGATAAACCATACATTATGAGCGTATAATATTTCAGATGAAGTTGACAGGTGTA
Source organism: Schistocerca piceifrons (assembly GCF_021461385.2). Lineage (NCBI taxonomy): Eukaryota > Metazoa > Arthropoda > Insecta > Orthoptera > Acrididae > Schistocerca > Schistocerca piceifrons. The sequence goes on along the minus strand of NC_060140.1, from coordinate 464,133,771 downwards.
GTTGCCAGTTTGTGTGAATGCTACTAGCATGGTATTATGTAAATACTGTGGCATATACAGGGAACAACATAGAGGTAAGATAAAATTAATAATATGACAGTAGCAATTATATTAACATAGTATGCGGCACTGAAATTTTGAATCAATTTTACAGTTGCAATAATGTGTAACTGAGCATGCAGCTATATTTTGGTGTAAAGCAGTGCCAAAGAAGTTCATGTATTACAATTTATACAATGCTTTGATTTGACAGTGGAATTTTTTTACAAAGGATCAAGGTAACATTACAAGCATGTATATTACACAGAATAAACGTTACATTGTGAGCATACAATATTCAGTGAGCATTAATTACAATAAATTCGAAAAATGTAGTAACCAGTTTGTGTGAGTGTTACTTATATCGTGTTGTGTAAATACTGTGCCATAAACATGTAACAACATAGAGATGAGATAAAATGAATAATGTGACAGTCGAAATTATATAAATGTAGTATGGCTCACCAATTTTTTATCAGTTTTACAGTTGCAGTAATGAGTGACTGAGCAGGCAGCCATAATATGATGCAATATTTTGTTTGGATTGTTTATTGCATGTTGTTGTTAAAAGCACAAAAGCACTCCGTCTTCAGGCCACAAGTAGCCCATCGGGACCATCCGACCGCCGTGCATCCTCAGGTGAGGATGCAGATAGGAGGGGCGTGTGGTCAGCACACCGCTCTCCCGGTCGTTATGATGGTTTTCTTGGACCGGAGCCGCTACTATTCGGTCGAGTAGCTCCTCAACTCGCATCACGAGGCTGAGTGCACCCCGAAAAATGGCAACAGCGAATGGTGGCCTGGGTGGTCGCCAATCCAAATGCCGGCCGCGCCCGACAGCACTTAACTTCGGTGATCTCACGGGAATTGGTGTATCCACTGCGGCAAGGCCATTGCCCTGTTGTTAAAAGGAGTAGTGTTTATTTATGTTTTAAACTGGAAAATAGGTGAATGAAATTTTGCAGAAAGGTTGCATTGGCAAGCTCTGTCTGTTTATTGACGGTATGATGTGATTTTTTGCTTTGTGTCAACTTCAAATGTGGCAAATACTTTTTGGTGTGTGTGTGTGTGTGTGTGTGTGTGTGTGTATGTGTGTGTGTGTTGGTGCTTTGCACAACATGATGATATGTAAATCGTATAAGTGCTGCATGTACTTTGCAATATTTCAAAAATACAATCCAGCAACTTCGCAATAAAATTTCACGGAATTTTCGAAGTAAGTACTATAACCACTTAACCTCACATATATGTTTACTGTGTATTACATCGTTTGTAGGTTAGTTATGTTCAAATAGGTCACTTCTAACATTATTTGCTACCGTAGGGCACCAACACAAAAATGGCTCTGAGCAATACGGGACTTAACATCTGAGGTCATCAGTCCGCTAGAACTTAAGAGCTACTTAAACCTAACTAACCTAAGGACATCACACATATCCATGCCCGAGGCAGGATTCGAACCTGCGATCGTAGCAGTTGCACGGTTCTGGACTGAAGCGCCTAGAACCGCTCGGCCACCGCGGCAGGCGCACCAACACACCTAGAATAATTCGCTACAGTGGGAGAATAAAAATCGAAAACTGACGATTATGTGAAGTGCATCTTGTGAATCGTGAAGACGGCCGTCTGATGATGAACCTGTCAGTTCTAAACCGGTTACGGAGCTATTTACTTAAATAAATAGCGTCATTATTAGTGGCTTGTTGCTGTCTTCTTCTTTGTAAGAATCAACCAACATTATTGTTCACAGCTACGGCCTCACCATGTCAGTTTTAGACAAAATAGCATTAAAATTATTAGTTTTACTGATAGTACTGGCTTTGCACTGCCAATTTCTTTGCTTGGAATGTCTGAAAGGTTGTTCCAGAAGTTGCGTCTATTGCAAACAATGACTCGAAACACAAGCTGCTTTAACTGCGTGATTTCCTAGAAAGTGTTTTGAGTTGCTAATAAAGAAAACCAGGTTCTACCTAAGTTTCTTTCAAAACTCGTAACACTCTGTTTCATATTTATTTTCTTCTCTGATATAAAATTTGACAAAACCTTAACTTATTTATGGTAGTATGAAAGGTAGTCCCTTGAAATCTGAAATGTTGGTTTTTCTTTTTCTCTTCTGGCTTATCTGTAGCAATAAATTGCGATCGAGGAACTGCCCTCTGGAAACTTCTGCTTGCAGCTCCTGCTGTTATTGGAAGCTACTCATACAAGCAAAACGAGCTATTTGTCGTTGATAATGAGTGTCTTCATTCGTTTGAGTGTTGTTACGAAATCTATAGTCCGATTAAAAGGTGTGTATATGTAACTTGATGAGCTTCTCATAACACGATTCTACACTGCTTGTGTTAAGCTCAACTAGTTCGCAAATATCCGCTCAACTGCAGAAGTTCTTTAAACCATCTCGTAAAGTTTACAATGCCATTTCGTTTCAGAAAATCGTGTTAGTGCCCCATACACACTTCCTGTTGCCGCCACTGTATCTAACAAAACGTCAAACTTCAGTAAAAGCTACGTCTTTGCCGGTGTAGTAATGTATGTCTCTGGTGAGGAGCGGCCGATGCAGAGATGATATTGCAGACGCGGCGTGTCGCAGTTTGCATTGCGTGATTCTGAGAAACAACGCAAGCGCGACTGCCATCTATACATCCAAGCTACAAGGTAAGTTCATAGTGAAAAGGTTAGCCTATCATGAATTATTGATACTACTATTTTTAATTGTTTACGTTTATTTAATACGAAATTTGCGATTTAATATTCGTGAAGAAGTTATTTGAACAACGTAGTGAAGATATGGCAAGAGGCAATAAAGTTGCACAATTCACTAGTGATCCCTTTCCAGTTCATGCGATGTACAAAATGCAATGTGAAGTTAAGTAAATGGCAATATCTGACTGTATTGAAATGGTACTCAAGTGCAATTGTTTAAACATAACTCATATATATATATATAGAATATTTAAAATTTGTAAGAACTTTCGTCAGAGGTACAGTAATCAGACATGCAAATTCTACACTCCTGGAAATGGAAAAAAGAACACATTGACACCGGTGTGTCAGACCCACCATACTTGCTCCGGACACTGCGAGAGGGCTGTACAAGCAATGATCACACGCACGGCACAGCGGACACACCAGGAACCGCGGTGTTGGCCGTCGAATGGCGCTAGCTGCGCAGCATTTGTGCACCGCCGCCGTCAGTGTCAGCCAGTTTGCCGTGGCATACGGAGCTCCATCGCAGTCTTTAACACTGGTAGCATGCCGCGACAGAGTGGACGTGAACCGTATGTGCAGTTGACGGACTTTGAGCGAGGGCGTATAGTGGGCATGCGGGAGGCCGGGTGGACGTACCGCCGAATTGCTCAACACGTGGGGCGTGAGGTCTCCACAGTACATCGATGTTGTCGCCAGTGGTCGGCGGAAGGTGCACGTGCCCGTCGACCTGGGACCGGACCGCAGCGACGCACGAATGCACGCCAAGACCGTAGGATCCTACGCAGTGCCGTAGGGGACCACACCGCCACTTCCCAGCAAATCAGGGACACTGTTGCTCCTGGGGTATCGGCGAGGACCATTCGCAACCGTCTCCATGAAGCTGGGCTACGGTCCCGCACACCGTTAGGCCGTCTTCCCCTCACGCCCCAACATCGTGCAGCCCGCCTCCAGTGGTGTCGCGACAGGCGTGAATGGAGGGACGAATGGAGACGTGTCGTCTTCAGCGATGAGAGTCGCTTCTGCCTTGGTGCCAATGATGGTCGTATGCGTGTTTGGCGCCGTGCAGGTGAGCGCCACAATCAGGACTGCATACGACCGAGGCACACAGGGCCAACACCCGGCATCATGGTGTGGGGAGCGATCTCCTACACTGGCCGTACACCACTGGTGATCGTCGAGGGGACACTGAATAGTGCACGGTACATCCAAACCGTCATCGAACCCATCGTTCTACCATTCCTAGACCGGCAAGGGAACTTGCTGTTCCAACAAGACAATGCACGTCCGCATGTATCCCGTGCCACCCAACGTGCTCTAGAAGGTGTAAGTCAACTACCCTGGCCAGCAAGATCTCCGGATCTGTCCCCCATTGAGCATGTTTGGGACTGGATGAAGCGTCGTCTCACGCGGTCTGCACGTCCAGCACGAACGCTGGTCCAACTGAGGCGCCAGGTGGAAATGGCATGGCAAGCCGTTCCACAGGACTACATCCAGCATCTCTACGATCGTCTCCATGGGAGAATAGCAGCCTGCATTGCTGCGAAAGGTGGATATACACTGTACTAGTGGCGACATTGTGCATGCTCTGTTGCCTGTGTCTATGTGCCTGTGGTTCTGTCAGTGTGATCATGTGATGTATCTGACCCCAGGAGTGTGCCAATAAAGTTTCCCCTTCCTGGGACAATGAATTCACGGTGTTCTTATTTCAATTTCCAGGAGTGTATTTTGACCTAGGTAGACCGCCACGTGACAGAGTTGCGGAAGGAGCAAGCAGAATAGGTGTAAGTGTGTTTTGCTGTTCGTGGCTGATTGAGTAAGGTCAGTAAGATATTGTGCGGCAAGTGAGCAGTACATGTGTTAGTGGTAGCGTGGTTTGCAGCTTGAGTGGACTTATAAGGGGATTTATGGTACTTGAAGTTCAGAACTCAAATATTAGTCTTCCAAAACAGTGTGATGCATCTCTCAAAATACTCGAGAAAATCGACTTTGAAATTTTCCGACGGTCTTTGGCATGCTAAATCAAGATCGATTCTTCTCGACAGGTCGTATGGACGTGTGGTAGAATGCTCGCTTGCCAAGTACGAGCTTTTGGTTTGATTCCTGGCCGAACCCAATATTTTATCAGCAGTGCATGTTCTAGTAACAATTCGGTGAGGTATAAAATACAGACTCACACTCCGTCGGATGACCCAGAGTTACCGACCGTCCGCCGTTAGGCGTCTCTGGATGTGGATATGGAGGGGCATGTGATCAGCTCACCGCTCTCTCGTCTGTTATCAGCTTTCGTGATTGGAGCCGCTGTTTCTCAGTGAAGTAGCCCCCCAACTGGCCTCACAAGGGCTGTATGCACCCTACTTGCCAATAGTATTTGGCAGATACTGTCATTATTTTTCCGTTCAGTTTGCATACCCATGTGACCTAAATACGAACTTCATTAAATATACGCTAATTAACAGGTATCTAATTGGTATTCTAAGAAAAATGCACGTCATCTTATTTCTAACTACATGTTACACACAAAAATCCAGTTTTCGTTGCAAATATAAATCTTTAATTATTTTTCTTTCTTAAAAGATAGTTAAAATTTTAAAATTAAAGATTAAATTGTTTTTTACCAGCATGTACAAGTACAATGGATTTTAGGAAAACGTTTATAGCACATGCACCTTTGTTTAAACCACTCGCCACAGATGTAGTAGGTGAGCATTCTACTACACAGTCACAGGACCTGTCGAGAAAAATCGATCTTGCATTAATATGTCAAAGACGGAAGGAAAGCTTCAAAGACCATTTCATCGAGAATTTTTGAGACACTAATATTCGAGTTCCGAACTTCACGCACCATAAATGTAAAAAAAAAAAAAAAAATTGAAAAATCGGAATACATTGTATGGTCCCCTTGTTAGTCTTTTTCAGTGCAACAGTTTGCTACTTGTTAATGTATAATCACCGAGAGCCAGTGTAGACATTTGTCACTGAACTCTGTTTTAAGAAAATGATGCAAATACATTTGAGTGAACTCGTTAAAGCTTCGGAATTTCACACTATCAGTATGGTGCACCTGGGATGCACTGACCGTTGCCTGCATACTTCCTCCTTGCTCTGATAGGTCAGTTATCTCAAATCTTGTTTGTTTCACTCTGCACAATATAAGCATGCGTAAGGCCCCCATTCATTTCACATTTATTTTTGCTTTGCAACCCATTCACTGGCAGATCCTTAGGCTGGGATTTCATGATTTCAAAGATTTCATTGGGGCACACAGGTAAAGCGTGCAATTAGATCCCTAAGTTAAGAGTCTCGACACTAAACTAATAAGTGTGAAAAATTCGTATTACCCCCTTTGATCTGCTCGCAAAATACTTTATTTATACAACCAGTTTCAGTCGTCTGACAGTCATCAGGCCCCTGTGTACGAAATAAAATAATATATAAGTAACATTTCAGGCTTAAAGTGTCAGGAATCTGTTAACTGATGTGACTGTTAACAACAACTTAGTCGTAATAGAATGTCACACACTCACATGAAAGTATTCACAGCACCATGTTAGGCGAAATATAAAAGCGTTACCGTCAGGTGGTAAAACCATGCATAATACACTGAAAATAGAAGTATACCAATACAGTGATGTGACTTATTACGAAAAACCGCACTTCGTAAAGAGGTAAATGGTTAACTTTCGTACAGATTTTACCTTTTATTGTGTCGTAATATAAATTGCGTCGTCAGTCTCTAAAAACTATGCTACTGAGTGTATTCATTCACGTTACACTTGAAATCGGCTTTAACGCCGTGAATAGGTTTATACTATATAGAGGCGACTGAACAATTGAGTACTGTTGAACTGGTAAAGTCAAAGACGGTGAACCGTGTCGTTTGCCAAGGTTCCTGTTTTCCCCTTGGTTTACTCCTGTTGGCCTAGACGGCGTTGTGGAGCCTCCGCGAGCGCGCTGCTAGCGCCCCCGCTGGGAAGAGGCGCTGTGTGCCGTGCCCAGGGCGGGGGAGGGAGTTGGGACGAGTGTTTGGCCCTGGACGACCGTCCTGCAACGGGACGCTCGGTCCCTATATGCTAAGTCTGGATGGGTCCAAAAACCCAGAGCGTGAGGACACAAGAGGCCGTAAATCTATGGACAACGTTTGGATTCCGTTCATGGGCTGGGGAAGCTATGAAGTCCGTCTGCGGCTGCCAATAACCTCCGGAAGGTGGTGTCGTCGTGGAAAGTAAGATTTTTCATCTAGTTAGTGCAACGGCCGTCGTCTGGCGGGGCCAGTCTCCCGGTGTTGTGGGAACTAGTAATAACTGTGTGGCAACGTTTCTCTGCTTGGAGTTTGTGATCGGAAGTTGCCTTGCGTGTGTGTTACTGCTGCCTTGCATGTTCGTGCATTTGTAGCCATACTGACTTAAGGCGTGCGTCGTAAAGAAACGAAAACAGGAATTTTTTGGCTGTGGACCTTCTGCAAGCCGTTGTTTTCCCATGGACGGCGTAGGTCACTGTTTGGATAAGCACGTTGTAAAATGTTAAATAACCTTGTCTGTCTGGCGGAGAGATAGAGCCAATTAATTTTATGGATGCCTGAAATGCGAGATTATGTTAATGTTAGCCAATACCTGTTGTGTTTTAGTACGTAGGCATACTTAACTTTAGTCGTTACTGTGTATATTTTCTTGTGTTAAGGAGTTTAGTCCACGTAGCATTTAAGGGCTCTATTTAATTATGTTTAAGTTAGTGCTAGACTTTCTACTTGGTAATCCGCCTAGCCACGACTGATGTCGGTTGCTCGGTCTGTCTTAAATGTTGGGCCTATTGGATAGCGACCGTTGCTGACTTGCCCTCCTCAGCTCCGAAGTCCTGTAATTTTACTACGGCGGTAGTTCTGCTCGAATCTCATTTGCAGAAACTATCAATTCTTGTGAGCACAAATAAAGCTACCTTTGTAATTTTCGTCCGCTGGCCAGCAAGCTTTGGTGAATGATTAAAAATCGCTAACTGGTCTTCGTCCAACCTAGTGGCTCGTGTTAGACGAGCTCCCTTTCCAGTTCGGGTAAATGGTTCCTTCTCCTGCTGGAGCCATCCTCTTTCCCGAGTCACGCTGGGGTGAGATTTGTCCGAGTGTCTGTTGTCGCTCAGTGTTCAGGAGAATGGAATAAGAGGTTAATTATTTACTCCACCGTTATGCCCAAGAAAGGCGAATTAGAGTAGTTCTGGATAACCTAAGTGTTGTACACTATTAAGATAGTTCTAGGTTCGTAGAAATTGCTGTTTAGTAAAATTTAACCTTCTGTGTCACTAAACCGGCGTATTCCACGATCCAACACTGTTATAGAACTGAAAGATTTGGTTTTGATAAATTTGCTGAGACGTGACTTAATTATTTGCTATTGATGTTAATTGCTTTAAATGGATATTCTTTAATTTGTGGTTATAATTCTTAATGAGTGATCGTCCTTAATGGTGTAACATTTAATGTATGTCTGATTGTCCCCTATGTCACCTACTGGCTTCATTCAGAGACTGAAAAGGTGATCCGTGCTCAAGTTTATGGGACTTTATTAACCGTTGATCATTATTGTTTATGGTCTTAAAATGTTTGTTAAAAGGACTAATTTTAGATTCCAATTGTTTATTTAGTAATTCTTGAGTCATATAGCAAATATTACGAATGCAAATAATCTCTCATTGTTACACTTGCTTTTTCTGTGGTTTACACTGAAGGGTGTGACAATAAATGCAAAATCTAAAGTGAAGCGTTGGGGCGAATTAATCCTTTCCCTTATCATTACCGTTAAAGATAACTGATTGTTTGTCGCTTGTTATTGAAACTGGTTGAGAGAATTGTTTGAGTAACCCGTAGAAAGAGTACATCAGACGGTCACAGATGTCTACATACATCGACAGTGACCAGAATCTTCCTATAACTAACCTGCGTGCCGTTTACTGCTGCAAGTACATGTGACAGCCATAACAGGTGTTCTATAAGTTACATCCAACAGCAATTTGAGCGTGTTATTGTTTCAATTGCAGTGACAGAAAACAAGCTGCATAGAAGTAATGACTTACATGTACTCAGAGGCACCAGTGTGAAACGATTTACAGTTATATTCACATGTATACCGTTTCCATCGTACAGTAACTACGAGTATAATGGAACAGACCATACAGTTACGTACAATGTACACCTAGTCGGATTGTCTAAATGTACACAATAAAACAGATGTAGGATACTTAATTTCATGGAAAAATAGTTACATGAGCCTCTCACATAACACACTAAAGCGGCTGTTGCGTTTAGTGTATAACCAATTTAGGATTTTTACAGACACAAATACATATGTTGACTGAAATCATGTTGTATAAAGTGTTCATCTAATGTGAATTCACTAATTGTTCGTATTACAACTTATACAGGGCAAATCACCGAAAACTGAACCGCAAGTATTGCGGAAATGGAAACTGCTGTTGATATGCGGTTTTCACAGAATGGATTGGTAGTCAACGGCTAGTATTGTTAGCCAATCAACAAAGTGTAATAATACTTAGAAAATATATTTTTTGTGCAAACATACACGTTTTTATGTGGAACAATGTCCATTCACATTAAGAAATTCCAAATTGGGTAAATCAGAAGGTCAGTGGTGTTTGTTGCAGGATTCTAGTGCGTACACGAGATATCGCATTCTGAAGAGTTCCCACACCAACACTAGTACAACACCTGTGGCAGACGACACTAAAGAACATCAGAAGTGCATACATTACTTATGTGGATTGTGACCAATAACGAGACAACAGACCATCACATGTTGTGCTTAAAATGACGACCACCAGCGGCAGTACACACTTCCAGTCTGGTATGGAACAACTGCTGGACACGTGCTAGCATTTCAGCGGAGTTGTCCGAGAAGGCTGCAGTAATACGTCGTTGCGTACACTGAACAGCCAGAACATTACGACCACCTAACTAATAGCCGGTGCGTCAACCTTTGGCACAAATAACAGCGACGACACCTCGTCATGGAATCAATGCGGCCTTGGTAGGTCAATGGAGGGAGTTTTCACCACGTCTGCACCCACAAGTCATCTAATTTCCATAAATTCGGGGGAAGGGAGCCATGAGCTCTGACGCCACGTTCAGTCACATTCCAGAAGTGTTGGATCAAGTTCAGATCTCGCGAGTTGGAGTGCCAGCACAGCAACTGGAACTCGGCACTGTGTTCCTCGAACCACTCCATCGCACACCTCGTCTTGTGACAAGCCGCATTATCTTGCTGAAAAATACCACTGCCATTGGGAAACATGATCGTCATGAAGGGGTCTGCAACTGGTGTGCGATACTTCTTGGCCATTATGGTGTCTTGCGCGCTTCCACTGGACCCATGGATGCCCACTTGAATGTTCCCCACAGCATAATGAAGCCGCCGCCAACATTTCCCCTTCCTTCAGTACAGATGTCAAGGAGTTGTTCCCCTAGAAGACAACGGATTCGCGCCCTCCCATCAGCATGATAGAGGAAGTATCAGGATTCATCAGACCACACAACGCTCTGCCACTGCGCCAACGCCCAGTGGCGTTGGTCACGTGCCCATTTCAGTCGTAGTTGCTGATGTCTTGGCGTTAACATTGGCACATGCATGGGTTGTCTGCTGTGGAGGCCCATCATTGGGAGTGTTCGGTGCACTGCGTTTTCCGATATACTTGTACTCTGCCCAGCATTGAAGTCCGATGTTTCTTCCGCCACAGAGGTGGCCGGCCAGTCCCACAACGTCTGGACTTGGTTTCACATGTGTTTCGCCATTTGTTGAAGACACTCACTACAGCACTCCTCCAACACCCAACAATTCGTGCAGTTTCCGAAATGCTCGTGCCGAGGTTCCGAGCCATCACAATCCACCTTCGGTCAAATTCAGATAGATCGCGCGCCTTCCCCATTCTACACACAGAAGCAGGCTCACTCATATTACATGCACAGTGCGTGTGTCAGATTAGCAGTCATTCCTCGCGAGGTGGCGCTGCTATCGCCCGGACAGGATTATATCGATAGTAAGTCGATAGTCATAATGTTCTGACTGATCAGTGTTTCATTGGGTGTAGTTGGTATGTCCTTTTAGACAGCACCTTTCAGCTTTGATCCCAGAAAGAAGTCGACAGGCATCAAATCTTGGAAATGGGATAGCCAAGGTACATGTCCTCTGCGCCTAATCCAACGATTTGGAAACAATTCTTGAAGACATGCTGTAGTACTTCGCTATGGATTGGATAGCTATCATGCTGGTACATAGGTTCCAGCTTGTCTGCTGAGGAATGTCTTCTAGCATCCGTCGAAGATCATCTGTTAGGAGGCTGCGGTACTTGTGCGCATTCGGTGTTCTGTCTATGGAAAACGTGCCTATGAGCTGATAGTTCACTATCCCGCACCACATGTTTACACTCCATGGGCGCTAACGTTCCACCTGACAAAGTAAATGGGCATTGTCAACAGACCAACAGCGCATCTTTCGGCGGTTTACCTGATCGTGATTGGAACGTACATGTGGCTTCATCACTAAACACGTTACGTGAGACATCTGGAGCTTCCCGTCTTAGTGCCCATGTACGGATGTTAACACTATTATCATAACTGGCTCTCTTGATGGAGAGAGCTGTGATATGGATGGAACCTATGTCGGTTTACTGATAAAGACCTATATGGAGTTTGTACTCCCAATGCACTGTATAGACTTCACATAATAGGTCAGTTCAGGTGGGTGATGTCTCCCAGTATGAAAAATTAATCGGCGAGAGCGGCTCAGCGTGATCGTACTCCCGGCTACTCGATTAATTGGATATCTGATCAGTCGCAGTACCACGCTGTAGCTCTGTAAGTGTTAATGATATTCCCCCGGCTAACAAGGAATAAATAAAACTCCCTCAATACATTACAAAAAGTGATGCCTATCTACACCACATTTTCGCCATGATTCGGATCTGGTTCTGTAGAGAAATATGTAAAAATTGTTCGGTACTGTTTGCAACAGAGCCAGTAATAATGCAATAGCACACATGTTGTTAACAAATGTTTCTAATTATTTTTTAACATAACATTTCGCATCTGATTAACCAAGTAGAGAACGTATGTGTCGTTTGTTACCTAGCCCCCGAACGTACGAAGGCCACGTGGTATACCGCACAGCGATTTTTATGTCCATTTCCTTCCTCCTAAATATGATGATATTCCCTCAAATGTTTATGTTACAAGTAAAATGTCGCTGTGTTTCCATTCTAGCGCATACGTTTTCAGTGAGCTAGTTAAATTCCTAACTGAAGTCTGACGGAGCACTTTAAAAGTATACAAGGGTAGCAGTCATCTTAGATTCAGAAATGAGTATGCCTACCGAAGGTCCACAAAAACGAAGAAGCGTTTAATTCCGGTTTTCTGGTTATGAAACAATGGAAGAACTCTTTCAGAATTTATAGGAACCTTTTACAATATAGCTACACCCAACGAATGTTGATACAACATTAAATTAATTCACAAAGGACTCGAAATTCATGATAATATACTCAAATGTCCTTTTCAATCCTAATAAAAGACTAAAGAAATTGAAAATCTTACTTCAGTGAAAGTGTTGCCCTTTTCAATTTAGAAAAGAAGCAAAATTTTATGCAGACTGTATGCCATAAAACTTCATTCTAAGATTTGAGTAACGCAGTTTCAGATGAGTAAAATTCATTAAACTATTTATCGTAAATTCAATAAAATGGTGTGTTACTGTCATTTTCGCATCTGCTTCTTACATCGAGAACCCTTCTGATATTATTATTATTATTATTATTGTGCCAAGCGTAAGGCGTTTTTTTGGAACTGTTATATCATGTTCATTGTGATAGGCGGAAGAACTCTTGTCTTTGCTTTATTGCTTTTGGGTCTCTTTTACCGTCCTGCTACGACCATACGACGTGTGGCTATAAAATAAGGGGCTCTTGCTGTAAAACATTTTAATACAAAAGCATTCATGTTTAGTTACTGCCACTCTCAGTATACTCCCTCCCTGTATCCCTATAACGCTCCATGCGAATTTTGTGTTGATGAAAGCAGTACTGAAAGTCTTTCTCTATGAGCTCCTTGATGGCACGTGCCACTTTATCTTTCTCTGCTTCAACGGACTGAAGTGTTTCTTTTAATGCGTATTTGACATTGAGGCATAGATAAAAGTCACTTGGTGTTAGGTCAGTCTAATTGGGTGGTCTGACACTGGGATGCTGTACTTCGCTAGAAACCTCTTTAACAGACAGTGCTGTATGAATCGGTTCCTTGTCTTGATGCATAACCCATGATTTGTTCTCCCACAATTCGTGTCGTTCTTTCTTATTTTCTCGTGGAGATGAGCAAGAAACTCAAGGCAGCTACGTTGATATATAGTTTGACCTATACGAACCTAGTGAACATAAATAATTGTATTAGTACCAATGAGAACCATTAGTGGCACAATAACATTTAACCTTCATGTTGGCTATCGATATTATCGAAACTCTGTCCAGCTCGTCTTCGTCGAAAGACGGTTGGTTTTATATGAACTTTTCTAGTAAGTTTCTAGAAATGATTCAACATCTCTTCACGTAGATTTACTCTCACCGCCCGAGAAACGCCTCAAAACCACTTGAAGGAGTCATAATGCTCTCCGCTGATTTCAACCGGGACGCCGAACGAAAACGTGAGTAGCAAGCCACGGAAACCCGGAACCACGAAGTTAATGACAACACAAAAAAAATGTTAAAGTCAAATGTTAAAGTTCCAGGCTTTCATCTTCCTACGGAGGCTTGGGTACAACTTAGCAGATACCTGATTAGAGATTGGTATGTGCAAATACAACATGCACAAATGGGACTTTTGCACTGACAGTAGTTTTTTCATTCTTGCATAAGGGTTAGTTTTCACTAAAGCGAGGTCTCGCAGGATGTGGGTACTGCGATGTCTGCGTACGTCTGGTTAAGGTTAACCATTAATACGCAGATAGATTGGGTCGAAAGTTGAACGAAGGGTAGCGGTTTGAAGATCAGAGGGGAAAGAAGTGCCAAGGCAAGAGCCAAGGGAAAAAAAAATCTTTGAGATAGTTGTGTCGGGTTGTAAGAGCAGTAGTGGTTTTCATGCTGCTGCGACATGTCATACAAGTGTAGGCTTTGTTAGTAATGGGTATTATGCAGGTCGATACCTTTGTCGTTGTGCGGGGGTGTTACTCGGCGGCTGCTGCTGGGTGCCGGTTTAGATTTCCCGACCAGTGTCAGCATACCTGTAACAGGTTCATCGTTTTGTGTCCGATAGGTCATATATGGGATTCACAGTGCAGGGTAATGTTGACGGTCTCCTTGTGCGTCAGTGTGCGAGCTTGTCGGTTTCCCTGCTGTGGCCTGTCGGTCGGCTTCAATAGCAGCTGTCATATCCAGTAAACGTTGCTGATATGTAGGGGCTTGCCGATGTTGTCGCTTGTGGGTGTATGTTAGCTTACCATTTATGGCTATATCATAGCTAATAGTCTTTGTCCGCTTATGCTTCCACCTATGCTTGTACGTATGACTGCGGTGATATTTATAGAATCAACCACGTTCTAAATGATTGCCATAATAGACGTTTCCTTGGAAGCATTGAGCGTCTGTACGAAGCATGGGACGATATGCACCACTGGACTCAGTCTTCCGAAATTCATGTGTAGTCTGGGCCATTTAATGTTATAAAGAGTTCCACGCGTGTACTGAGCTCTTAGTTGTAACTGATGCGTATGATGGGAATAACAACAATAATTAGTCGCAGAATTCAATAAGTTTTATGCCTTTTTATTCCTATTTCTGAGCTCATATTTTCCTGTAATTTTGCCTTCTATTTTGCCCCTGGTCTACGGTCGCATCCCTCACGATTGAGAGGTTTTTAACTTCTTTCATATACTGCATTACTGGCTCATTTCGCTTGTATATTGTCTGCGTCCCGCCAGCGTACACACTCTCTGCTACAGCTTCCTACTCATAACGAACCGTATCATTTCTACTGCTGCTCGCGTGATCACAAATCTTTACTTGCTTTCCATTTCACTTCAAATTCGACCTTTTACGCTTCCGTTTCCGGATTCTGTAGTTTCTGTAACACATTCAGACTTCTGGTATTCCACGCTAGGACTTCCATAATTTTACCATTTTGTTAGTCTTCTCTTTTCCTCGACATTCCCCTTTCGTCAGAAGGATCACCATGACACATTATCAGTTATATGCCACATTTCCTGCTGTTAAACTTCTGTCTTTAAGGTAGTGTTTCCTTGCCTTCTGGATCCTCCTGCAGTTGATAACCGCTGAGACTTCCACCTTCAAGGCCAGTTTACCACTCGAAGGGCAAGAACCACTATTTGCTCCTCTATCTGCTCCTCTATCTCCTCTTGACAAAGCCATTGGTAAAACGAGGAAGAACTATTGTACTAGAAATCGTCATTGAACAGGTTTTAATATATTGCTGTGATTTACTAGCTACTACATTTCCTTCTTCTACAATTTCCAGAGATTCGTCTGCGAAGAACACATTCCTTGACTAATTCCTGGTTCAGTCTCGAGGGGAGCACAGAGTGCTGGCTGCGTGTAGTACATACCAACTTCTTCATTTGTTGGGGAGCTGAAACTTCTGATCCAGTTGTGACTTGTTCAGTTAACTACCTTGTACAAATCGTTACACATATTTGTGCCATTACGACCAGATTTCAATCTGTTGAAGAGTAGCTGCTCTTGGTTTATCTTCTACTGTCGTGCAACTACCAGTTCCGACGTCTCGCAACGTTCGCCGAATGGTGAAATGACATACTGCGGCACATTCATTGCTGCTGAGACGACGGTCTATGACTTTGTAGCAGAATTTTACTGCGAAACAGCGCCGGCTTTATGACCTTACGTTATAGTCGGCATCACTATCCTTTCACAGTGAGAGTGCAAGTACTAGTGAGATAATAAGAGCGTAACTCACTGCATTTATATATGAATTACGAGCGAATCCGGAGCAGGGAGTGCGCTTTTCCTATACAGATACCACAAAAATTTCGATCTGAGAGACAATCTCGAACCTGCGAGACAATCTCGACGGTAATTTACATCATTGCTCAATTCTGTGTTTCTATTTGTTCTCTCGCCGGTTGTGCTTAATTTTAGAGCATTGGTGTAGATACCCGTTTCTAATAACATAGTTGTCGATGCTAAATATAATTCTTTTCATCCATTTACTTGTTTGTAAATAGTAGTGGTCTTGCTTTATATTTCTGCAGAATAAGATTTAGCTCCATTTCACTCTTAATTCGCTAGAAGATCCCCTTTCTTGAACTTTCAGATTCTGTCGATATTAACGACAGTGGAACTTGTTTGTCTAGGGAATGCCAGTCTTAGCGAAGGGCATTTTTACCCCGCGGGGAGGGGAGGGGCAGATTTTCTTTTGTGTAATGTCTTGTAGATGATTATGAACTCAAACTGTACCAGCTACAATTGTTGTCGGTCCGTAATTATTTTAAGATGCTAGTGAGCATACTACGTTGCACAAAATTTGTTCCATTAGTTCCTTTATTTCTGTATGTTGCATTATCAGGAGCAACAATCCTGTTTCGCTATTCCACATGACAACTATAAGCGAAATTTTCTGTTTCATTATGCAGTATTTATAGCAACATGTGAAACGTACCCTTAGAAAAATTATAAATGACTGTGCTTAAACTGATACACAATATTTTTTAGCGCAACGCAATCTTTCAATAATCCCTACAAAAGAATGGCTCTGACTAACATTAACCTATTCCTTTCACAAATCACTTACCTCACAAAAATCATCGTTACTCGAACTACTGCAATACAGCGAGCGCCACTACTGCCAGCTAAATAAAAGATTCAAACTACTGAAGGCACTAAATACTGATAGGCATAGTTAGCAAATGAAAGATTTTGACAGAGAACAAACAATATAAATAGCAGTTCATGACATCCAGTCTTACAAATGTACTGTCTCTCATGGACATACGTCCAGATCATCCGCTCTCAAAACTCTGCCATTTCTCTCCCCACATCCACCACTGCTGGCGGCTCACCTCCAACTGCGCAACGCTACGCGCTGTTAACAGCCAACTGCCCGACACTACAATAGCAAATATTACAACAATGCCAACCAGCCACAGACTGCACACAGCACATCTAGTGATTTTCATACAGAGCGCTACGTGGCGTTACCAATATAAAAAACTAAACAGCCTACTTACACATGTTATTATCAGCTCGCCAGCACCATTACATTATACGATGCAAAAATACGAAATGCTTTTCTATGCTGGTATCAAAGAAACTCCGACTTGTGGTTAAAATACTTTACCGTAACAAACGATGCGGAAAGAAATTCTTCGTCGTGACTCCCTGTCCGTAAGTGGCGATCTTGGAATTCACTTCCGTGCAGCATGTAAGACGAGCGGGTCAACATATTCCATTTGCGTTGGTCACGATCTGCGGTTATCGTCTTCAGAAATGCTGTGAAGCTAAATGTGTGAGCTCCCATCCTGTCTGAGAAAGACGTTTATGATTTTCAGGAACACAGATAAGAAAAAACGAGTGCAGATTCACTATGTCTTCTTTAAAGACGAGCTACCTAAACAGGGTTAATAAAGAACATATTATATGACGCAGAAGTGAAATGGGAAGCTAATAATCATAAATTAGTAGTCTCTGATTATCTAGAATTATAATTTCTTTTTTGTTGACTTACAGATATTGTAATACGAAAGGTAAAACAAACCGGACAGCCTATTTCTCGAAGAAATAAACTTTTATCAAACAACGCATGTCAAGTCTGGGAAAGTCGCATACTCAAGTTTTCCACTAAGTGCCAAAAAAGCAAATCACACAGATTGCTAAACAGGCATTAGATATGCTTCAGATCACCGATCCATTGAGAAAATGACGTCCCACACAGTTGTCTGACAAGTCACATTTGAGTGCCGCAGGATCCGTCAATAAAGAGACGAGCTACTATAGTGCTTGAACTTCCATTTGCCTCCTTTGCTAAAACAATTTCTCGGTAAACCTTAAATTAATCTGGACGATAGTCACGTAACCTCAACAAGAAAGAATTTTACGTTATTCCGCTGTCATAAAAAATTGCTTGATTTTTCTCAGCAAACGTAGAGGATAATGTAATGTACTGTATGATAGACCATTTCGTAATTCGTGTCCTTGTTCTCCAGTGTGAAAGACTGAACTCTCCATACTAAACTTGCAATAAATTCTCGCAGCCCCATGCACAGTGTAGTGCTCCCGAAGTACACTGGGAGGTCACATGTTAATGTAGGCACGAGATAAACCATCGCAAATGTGAAACGCTGGTACATTAATGATGTGTTCAAACACCATAATGTTGAATACAAGCATGCAATCGTGCATGCTTTGTGTTGTACACGTGTTGCATGTCAGTTCGTGGGATGTAGTTCCATGTCTGGAGCACTTGGTCAGTTAATAAAGGTTGGCTAATGGTGTTGACGTCGAAGTTGTCGTCCGATGATGTCCCAAATGGTTCAAATGGCTCTAAGCACTATGGAACTATGCATCTGAGGTCATCAGTCCCCTAGACTTACAGCTACTTAAACCTAACCAACCTAAGGACATCACTCACATCCATGCCCGAGGTAAGATTCGAACCTGCGACCGCAGCAGCACCGCGGTTCCGGACTGAAGCGCTCTAGAACCGCTAGGCCACAGCGGCCTGCGATGATGTCCCATACGTGATAGATTAGAGACAGATCTGGTGATCGTATAGGGCAAAGAAACGTGTCGAAACTCTGTAGAGCATGCTGGATTACAACAGTGGTATGTGGGCGAGCGTTATCCTGTTGGAGTACTATTCATGAATGGCAGCGTAACAGGCCAAATCATCCGACTGACGTACACAGTTGCAGTTAGGGTGCGTGGGATAACTACGAGAGCGCTCTTGCTGTCATACGAAATCGCATCCCAGATTATAACTCCAGATGTAGGTCCAATCCCTCTAGCACACAGTCAGGTTGGTGGCGGCCCCTCAGCTCCCCTCCTCCTAAACAACACAGGGCCATCAGCGGCATTGAGTTTTCATGAGAAGACACAACAGACTTCTACCCTGCTCTCCAATGAGGTATCGCTTGACACCAATGAAATCGCAAATGGAGGTGGCTTAGATTCAGTGGACTGGACGCTGCAGGGCATCTGGCTCGGAACTATCCTTAACAGAGTGATCTGCAAAAGATCGTTGTGTCACTGTGGTGACATCTGCTGCTCATATTGCTGCTGCAGGTGCAGTACGATACGCCAGCACCATATGCCGAACTCGCTGGTCGTTCCTGTCGATAATGAAACCTGTCCGTTCGGAGCTCGGTCTTCTTGCAACCGTACATTTTCGTAACCATCACTGCCAGCAGTCATATACATTCTTGCCAAGTCTTCCTGCAGTATCGCAGAAGGAACATCCTGCTTTTTTACACGACCTCGTTCGATCTTAGTTAGGTGTTGATAATGGCATATTTGTTGCCTTAAAGAAATTTCTTACTAACACCAACTCACCACGTCCAATCTCAGAGGTTACCAGTGCTCACGACAGTTGTAGCTTGTATTTAAAGCAAACCTGATCTGCATCCTCATAATGGCCCACTCGAAATTTGAGTAGCTTAATCTTTCAGATGTAGAAACACGGCTACCAACTTTCGTTTATGTCGCATAACTCTTTCATGGTGTTGCGACTCTTTTTTCCGTCAGTGTATGTGATTGCGTACTGCTTCCGTTATGCTATACAGTTTCTCCTGTTTTCTTTGTTATCAGACGTTTGGAAATGCACATTACTGAAACGATGATAAGTCAAGTTAAATGTGTGTCGCAGACTTACAATCAGTATTTCGAAAGTATGCTGAATCTAGTAGTACTTTCATCTGGCGATGACTTGGTCCTCTGAACAAAGAAGTGGTGAAATCATAGCTTATGCTGATGATGACGGATCAGTGCCGTAAACAGACACCTCGGATCTCGACTCGAGATTAATGCTGGTATCTGTGGATTGCTGGTGGGCACCTAATTGGGAGTAAGAAAATTGTCTCTGGAACTTATATGCTTTGGGTGTTAAAGCTGTAGAGAGTTCGTCGCTGTCTTTAGGTAACAGAGCTTTGTTTCACGGAATGACTATCACTACATCCTGACTATCACAGCACTTTTTATCCTTCAGGTAGGACTTTTCATCGTATAGTTAAATTTAAACTACAACATATTATTAATTTGCTTGATATGATCTCATCGTCTCATCGGGAGGCTGAAATAATATAAAGGTCTTCGATTTTCAGCAGAGAATTGCGTTATTTCGCCAGAAGATGTTGAGAGTTACATTCATAGAAACGTCGCACCATTTCGACGAAATTACTTGGCTCAAAAAACAAGAACCTTGTATTTGTCTTAATTAGCTCCTTCACATCACCCCCTGTTCTAATTTTATTTCATTTCTGTAAAGCTGTTGTCCTCCTTACAATCTTTCATTGTGGTCATACAAATAACCTAGGTGATTCATCTAATGTTCGATATCTTCTCTTCTGCTCTTCTCTTGTTCTCTCTTCGTTCCTGCTCCAAAATGTGTTAGAGTTTAATGCGTGTACGGTTGTTTTTCTTTCAACCGCATTAAATTTTTAAAATCTGTCACAGTCATTTTCACTTAGTTCTTCTTATTGATTTTGTTTCTATGTTACTTGCACTGGCTATAGCTTGTTCCTTATCAATACCGTAAAGGACTATTAATGTACTTTTGTGTTTCTATTTACTTTTTGCGTCGCGTTAAGGTTTTCTCCCACCCTGTTTAATAATACGTTTCATCATTTAACTAAATCGATATTTTATGTAAATTATAGCCATCGGTGACTGATTAGAATATTACTGATCATATTTTTCAAAAATTTCCAACACACTGCGATATTATGCATGTGAACGTGAGACTACCTCTCCATCGCTACCACGCTATGATACACTGAGGCATTTGCGTGTTTTTAACCAACCCAACTTGCTGTATCGGTGTTATATTCCGCAAATTATAATGTTTTTCGAAAGGTATTTCCACCATGGTGACTTGTTGACCGTCAGTTTCCAGGGACTGCAGTCCTGAATGGAAGAACAGGAAATCCCACAATGTCCACTTTCTGCTATTGAAAGCTTCGCACTTTGGCTGTATGTTCATCGCCTATGAGTTTCACGATTAAGGAGAATCGTATAAAATGAGCAGAGGTATACCAGTACGTCTCACTGGCACCCTCAGTGTTACACCAGTTGTACCGTTACCACATCGTGTATGCAAGGTCGGCCAAACGTCACAATCCAGCGTAACCTAATAGAATCCAAGACTTCTTCGCAACAGATTGCAATCAACAATGTATTTCGTCAGAGATGTTTAATATCAGTGCACTCTGGGATTTGTATCAACAATTATCTGAAAAAAGTATAGCAGTGCGCTCTGGTATTTGTATTTATAATTATCACAATAAAACAAAATTACGTTAACGTTTTCAATGGGTTACAATGAGTAGAGAGTTTTAGACCGCACCGTATATCTCACAGACAATGCGGTGAGCTACGCAGCTACATTGTATTGATTGAGTAGAGGAGCTCTGGATGCAGAACAAAAAGTTATCACCGAAAGGACTCAAAAATCTTGTTTATTAGAGGTGGAAACGACAGTGGGTATGGGGCAATACCGACAAGGATCGACAACACCAGACACGGTCCTTATCCGACTCATCTGTTCCGCGTATAGAGACGAAAGGATACAGCGAACAATGTCGGGTGATCTGAATCACACTGTATACTCAGTTGCCGCTGCTCTCAGAACCCTCGTGATTTAAATCTTACTGATCTCCCAACAGAACTTGGAGTAGCAGATCCGGACCACTGGACCCTCGTTGGTTCACAATTAAATCAAAACTGATCATAGAGAATATTTATCGATGTATCACGGTGTAGCAAATCCTGTGTGTACTCATACTGTTACTGAGTGCGAATGATGTAGATACATTTGTCTCATTGGATGTACTGACTTTCAGTTGTAGATACGTTAATCAACACAAAACATTGGTGACTTTAGAAAAGAACAAAGTTTCTCCCCCTTCTACACATATAGCAGAGTGAAAAACAGGCACCACAAATACATAAAATGTATAAAATGAACAGTATCATACAAAACACAAAGTCTCTGATGTAATTATGTTGCGTCAGCCGTAAATTCCATGTAGTTCTCCTTCTCCTGTATGTTTTGTTACTTTATAATTGCTGTAATAGATAGAATTGAGGGAGATTATACAGCTGTACAGCAAATGCACCATTTAAAAAAATGAAAGCAACGTTCCCAAGATCGAGAAGAAGCATACTGCTTTCCGGGTCAGTGGCCGCTTAAATCCTCAGGATGTCCGTAGCGTTCCAGGTAGCACGTTCTATCCTCCCATCTTGTCAGCAAGAGCAAATGCGTCATGGCACATAGCCGTCGATGGATACGGACATTAAAATCCTGTAACTGCCGAAAGGACAGATATCCGTGACTGTCGGGCTACGACTGGTGTCTACCAGTTAGGCGTGCCGAGTTGCCGTTTGAGTATGTATGCTTACCACCGGGTGACGTGGCGCGATGGTAAAGACACATGATGCGCATGTAGGCAAAACGGCGTGTCATTTGAAACGTCCCCTTAGAAAAATTATTGAATTACTGTACTGCTAAACCCCTTACGTTATTTGATTTTCAAACAGCTGGGCAGAACTGAACGTACTCAGACATTTCGCTCTTTACTTATTCTGATCAACACTAAACAGACACACAATATTTTTAACGCAACGCAGTCTGACTTTCAATAATCCCTACAAAAGAATGGCCCTGATTAACATTAATCTATACCTTTCACAAATCACTTACCTCACAAAAATCATCGTTACTCGAACTACTGCAATACAGCGAGCGCCACTACTGCCAGCTAAATAAAAGATTGAAACTACTTAAGGCACTAACTACTGATGGGTATAGTTAGCAAACGAAAGATTTTGATGGAGAACAAATAATGTATTTACCTTAATAGTGTTCAAAAGTCATAATATATATGTAGCATTTCATGACATCCAGTCTTACAAATTTACTGTCTCTGAGGGACACACGTCCTGATCATCCGCTCTCAAAACTCCGCTGTTTCTCTCCCCACATCCACCACTGCTCCAACTGCGCAAGTAGCGTTGCCAACTCTAAAAAACCCAAGTCGCTAGATTCAATATCAAAAGTCGTTAGAAAGTCGCTAAAATTGATTTTACTAGGGGTGTACTGAAAATTTCGTGTTGTGAATGGTGCAATAAGCCAGTGTGTGTGTGTGTGTGTGTGTGTGTGTGTGTGTGTTGGGGTGGGGGGGGGGGGAGGGGGGAGTTAATAAAATATTAATAAAAATTGTCTCATACATAATTGCTATATTGTCTTAATTAAATGACGCATCGCTTGCAACAACATACATATAAAATACGCTAACGTTTAATTAAACATGTTATTATAATTGACACAACACATAAATTGTTTCAATGACAGTATTCCAATATACTAGAAATGTACAACTATATTTGTAACAAAAGAAAGCAAGAACTCAAATTAGGTTACAAAATATATACATACCGGTATTTGAGCTATTTATCGTCGTCACTCAGAAGACCGAATAACTCTTCTGTTTCATGCTCTGACAGAACTATAGTTGATGTAGAGGGTTGAACGTCGCTCAAAAGATGATGTTGCAGCTCGACTGGTTTTGTCGCAAAAGAGTAACTTTTGTTCGTTCCAATAAGCTCCAATACGTCTGACGGTATGTCAAAAGAGGCACAATCTTTATTTTGTTTCTTCAGCTGGTCTCTCAATACGATCAAAGCATTAATTGTCTTTAACGATAATCTGTGACGTTGTTTAGTTTTTATAATGTTCATAGAACTGAATATCCTTTCCACTTCTGCATTTGAATGCGGTAGGCATAGACCAGTCATTCCTAGCTGTGAAATCAGAGAAAAAGGATTCTCCCCTGCGGCATTTTTATACTGCAAAACCTCACTCCAAAATCTAACAGTGTTAGTAGTGTTATTCCACCTAATGAAGTTAATATTATGCCATTCTTGCAGCATACCGTCTACGAAATCGCCACTAAAACCCAATTCTTTGGCTACATCCGCTACAGCATTATTTTTATTCACTTTTAGTGTTTCTTCAACATTCAGCATTGACATTTTTTTGAGGATCGTAACGTTACTTGGCAGTCTTTGTTGAATTTCTTTAATGAGTTCCAGACTAAACTGAATGCATCTCTTCTTCACATAAACTTTATTTTCTTCAGACAAACTTGACTCAGACAATTTCTGTTCAAACATAAAGCCAAGGTTCGGATTTGCGTACATACATTCGCTTGGAACTGGTGTTGTCAACAAATCAACAGTTGGAAAAACTATGTTTTGTCCGAGTGACTGCATGAGAAATACAAGTGTATCTAGTAATTTAGTGGGGTCATTGTCTTCTCCTTCAAAAGCTTTTATTGCTATCTGTACGTCTTTTAAAGTATGTTTAAGGAAAAACATGTAAAGATGATTTGATTCGTTACAATACATCTTGTACAAAAGATCGGCAGTGTAACAATTGTCTTGAACCATGGCAAGTGAAAAATGTAGCTTTAGTTCTTCCCACTGCTCCAGAATTCTTCGTATTGCTGGTTCAATTGAAAGCCAACGTGTTGCACAGACCTTCAAAATTTTTAGTGGCTGTTTTCCACAATTTATTGTCTCATAAACCTTTTTATATTCCTCTTGTCTTTTGGGTGAAATGGAGAACCAATTGTAGGTTTTCCGTACAAGAAACTATGTTTCTAGGTATGGTATTCACTGAGGCGTGCGAAACTGCAAGCTGAAGAGAGTGACAAATGCAACGGATCAATACCAAATGCTTCAAACCATATTCTCTCTTGAGTTGTTCGAAAAGCCCATTGTTTATTCCAACCATTACGGAAGCATTATCTGTGCCAATTCCTATCATATTAGCGATTGGAAGTTTGAGATCTTTCAAAGAATTCACAAGAACAGCAGCCAGATTTCTTGCATCTGCAGTTTCTACTACAGCGGCTTTGAGAAATGCTGATCTAATGGTTTGGTTGTTTACACTATCGTACCGTATAACGATAGCTAGCATTTTAGATATTGATACATCTGTGGATTCATCTATTAGTACACTGTATTTTTGGTTACCTATATCTTCAACCAATGATTGTGTAAAATATGGAGCCAAAACTTCAGTTATAATGTTAGTGCACTTTGTACGATGTAATTGCATGTTTTTAGCGCCCTCATCACCGGAAAACACCTTCTTGCACAGTATTCCTAAATGATCTACAGCCAAAATAGAACAATGTTCAGCAATAAATAAAGAAAGGGCGCCTTCCGCTCTGCTTGCTATTCTAACTGTAGTTTTCGGAACAATTTTCACAGGTAAGGTGGTTTGTGTTTTTTTTTAAATCAATTTTTTGTTTATGTTCCATAGTTGTCGAATGCTTTTTAATATCACACAATTTAGCATAAAACTCTGTTGCACATACTTGACATCTTGCCTTGGATAAGTCTCCAACGACTGGTTTCAGCCACCCATTGAATTCAGGTTCTGCTTCCCACGCATCCCGATATTTTTGAGCGTACTGCTTCTTCTTCTGAGGTAAATCCATTATGTAAGCCACCACAACGTAAGTTTCACCAATTTACAGTCACTGAAAATACATTAAAACTCAGGCGAACTAGAGGTCATGAAACAATCTACTCACTCGGTAACTCGATATCAGTCCTGTTGTACATTGTTTAAAACGTAATAATGTCTGAGATACCCCCACCGAATTGTTGTTGCGTTACCACTGTGCATGCGGTAATAATTTGACT
This sequence comes from Schistocerca piceifrons, assembly GCF_021461385.2. Taxonomy (NCBI): domain Eukaryota; kingdom Metazoa; phylum Arthropoda; class Insecta; order Orthoptera; family Acrididae; genus Schistocerca; species Schistocerca piceifrons. The sequence continues at coordinate 464,108,086 of NC_060140.1, read as the reverse complement.
GCGAGTTAACATTTCGAAAAATTAGAGGTTACTGGACAGAAATGTATTTTATTATACTTAATATTACGTATGTTTTTTGTCAATTCGAAATATAAAGGGAGTTCAAAAGTTGAAGTATTATAGATCGATACGCTATGACGATAACAGGCTAGTGGGTAATGAATAATGAATTGTTCTATAGTCAAGGTTTTCTTACTCTGTAGGCAATTCCCACATTCAGGTTTACCAAATGCTGAACAATGCTACATGATCTGCTACGAACTTAATTTAACTTGGTAAATCTAGAACAAATTCAGTGTAGTACCCATTATATAGTTAAAATCTTAGTTTTGTTATTGAAAATACTGGCCCAAAATAGTTTTGATTTGTACTTGAAAAGTCGTCAGTACTTCAAAAGTCGCCAGATAAGTCGCTAAATAATTTTTGTCGCTAAAATTTTTTTTTTGTCGCTAAGACGAATGCAAAAGTCGCCATTTCTAGCGACAAAGTCGCTAAATTGGCAACACTGTGCGCAACGCTATGCGCTGTTAACAGCCAACGGCCCAACACTACAATAGCATACCCCAACAATGCAAACCAACCACAGCCTTCACACAGCACAGTCAGTGATTTTCATACAGCCTACTTACACATTTTAGTTTTATTTCTGCCATTTACATTTGACATTCACTCAGTGACTGAGACAGGTCTTTTTTCACAATATTAAATTGTACATGTACTTAAAACGAAGATAATTTGTATCTTACTGTTGTAGCAAAGTTGCTGCTTTGTATACTAAGAAACCTAAAACTAATTAATTTTTCACAATATTAAATTGTACATGTACTTAAAACGAAGATAATTTGTATCTTACTGTTGTAGCAAAGTTGCTGCTTTGTATACTAAGAAACCTAAAATTAATTAAGAAACTGAAATGCTTAAAACAATCACTTTATGTACCAAATGGTTATAATTAAAGTGCACCTACTCACAGATGTCCAATGTAGGCTGTAATTATCGTATAGCAACGAAACTTGGTAGCTAGGCCAGTGCGTTAATGCGAAACAGATATGCGCTGAAAAAAATTAGTTCCAATTTTCATCAGCAGGAGCGAATCTGGCGCTGTACACTGTATGACGGTATGACATTCACGCTCTGGTCTGACAAACCATACCGTGAGTGACCGGTATGGTTATCGAGAAGAGAGACCGCACGCTGACAGAGAACTGTTTTATGTGACCGGAAGCAGTTACGCTGCTGCGTTGAGAGAGTACCGCCAACTGAAATGTCTGACGAGAGGCCCGATGTCATTAAATGGTTTCAGGAAGATTATCATGAAATTCGAAAACGTGGGTGAGTTTGGTACGGCACCTGGAAGAAGAAAGTTTCCTATCCCAGTCGATGTTATTGACGAGGTTGCTGTTACTGTAAGTGACAACGCAACACGTGCCTCGGGAAGTCATGGTGTTCGAGCAATGTCACAAGAAATGTCCATGACATGGTCAACAGTACGGAAAGTTTTGCAGTCTAAATGAACCCTATTACAAGATCCAGCCGTCGCAGCAACTGTAACCTCATGCAGTTAATAAAATATTCCGGGTTATTATGCCATGGTCGAAGGGATTTCACTTCAAAACTCCCCGTTTCGTCCCCATCTGGGGTCGCAGCTTTGTTGAATGTCCGGTTCACTCCCTGGCTAAGTCAGTAGAGAGCCAGAATGTGAATCGGACATTCAACAAAGCTACTAACCCCTTGAAAATGCCCTCCGCAGATGGGGACGAAACGTATAGTGTTTTAAAAGGAAATCCCTTCGACCACGGCATAATATCCCGGAATATTTTGTTAGTTGTGCCAATTCCGGCTGTGAAAGTTTACATTTACAATGTAACCTCATGATCAGCAGCAACGTTCTGAATTTGCTCTTCGGTTTCTGGCACGGATCGAAGTTGATGAAACGTCGCCAGGCAGTATTATTTGGAGTGACCGCACACATTTTAGACTACAGGACACACTGAACACACAAAACTGCAAAATTTGGGGTGCTGTTAAAGTGTTTGTTGTGCACGAAGAGCCGTTGCACTGGCCGTATGTGACTGTGTGGTGTGGATTCATAGCACGTTTATTCTTGGTCCGTTCTTCTTTGAAGAGAATACACCCAAAGGGCATCTCTGTGTACCTTAAAGCCGCTCGTTATCGAAGCCTCCTTGTACAGTATGTGAATCCCGCTATGGAAGAACCCAACTAAGTGGAAACCACCGTTTTCATGAAAAATGCTCAATAATAAAATCATCATTATGCCTTTCTCACTTGATAGGCCTTTTCTACCCACTTCACTTTCCTAATCTGGTACTAATGGAAACATTTCTACACGTTTTTCTTGCATTCACAAGCACCAGATTTGCACCTGGTGGCCAAAACTGGTACTATTTTTTCCCACCGTAAATCGGTTCTGCGTTAACACGTTAGCATGTCTACCAAGTTTCGCTGCCATGCGATAATTACAGCCTCCTCTGTGAGGAAATGCACTGTCATTATGACCACCCGGTGTTAGGAAGATAGTTCAGATTTGTAATCTGCCACCATCGATGCTGTCCTGGAAGGAGTATCTCAGAGAAACATTAAGCCTCTCGCTCCTGAACAACCACTTCCCAATCTACTACTAGTAATACTACTATGATCACCATTTACTACTATTCGCCATACGAGAGCGAAGACTTCAGAAATACTTTGAACTTTGAGCCCTCAGACGGTGTACTGCCGTATTTGGGGTAAAGTCTATGTCTCTTCTGTTCTACAGGGCAGCGTGTGCTGGTCTGTATTTACAGATTTGTCATACAGACAAATACTATTGTCTACATTATGTTTAATTACATTCCTATTAATAAATTTACTATTCTAGGTTTGTTAGAGTTCTACTATGCATGTATGTATGTGTTGTGTCCTGTAAAGCTAGTTCTCAGTATTGTTTTATGCTCAGGATATTGGGTTCACCTGTGATAGTATTTAGCAGTTCTAGTGTAGTGCCTAGCCCATGTTAGTACCTTACATTTAAATCTTTTTCTATTGCGGCCCGTCTTTGCCAATGCGCTGTCAACAGGTCTGTTAACACTGCTACTGTTCTCTGTCCCGTTAATATTTTGTGTGGAGTGTTTCATCGTTTTTGCTAGCTGCCGCCTGTTCTCTTGTCGCGACAGCCATACAGATCCCGCAGCAGCCGGCCATGTGGCCGAGCGGTTCTATGCACTTCAGTCCGGAACCGCGCTGCTGCTACGGTCGCAGGTTCGTATCCTGCCTCCGGCATGGATGTGTGTGCTGTCCTTAGGTTACTTAGATTTAAGTAGTTCTAAGTCTAGGTGATTGATGACCTCAGATATTAAGACCCATAGTCCTTAGAGCCATTTTAACCATTTTTTTGATCCCACTACATCGGTTTCACTTAAAAATGACTGAAAGCCTATCCTGGATTTGGTCTCTTTGATTCACGGTCGTTTACCTATCCGAATTTTATCATATCCGTTTCTTATTACCTCGCAGCCGACTGAACGCTACCTTTCCAACATTTACTTTTCACTCTAACGCTAGATCCAAAATGAGCTGCCGACAAATCCCTTACTCCCATTGAGAGGTTGGACGAAATCCACATTTCAGACGCATCCTTAAGTACTGCATCGATACGATGTGGAAACGTTCATCCAAATCTAGCTTTACAGCTGATATACCAGTCTCCGTTGCATGGTGGAGGGAACGCCTGGTACCAGTTCCCTATCTCACTTTCGAGTGGTGCTTGGGTAGAACGACTTTCAATAAGTTACCATATGACCTTTAATTTGTGTGGTTTATGTACAGTGATTTCGCATGTCTTATGTGGGAGGATATGAATATAAGGAAAAGCAAAACACGGATAATGGAATGTATTCGAATTAAAATGGTTCAAATGGCTCTGAGCACTATGGGACTCAACTGCTGTGGGTCCCCTAGAACTTAGAACTAATTAAACCTAACTAACCTAAGGACATCACACACATCCATGCCCGAGGCAGGATTCGAACCTGCGACCGTAGCAGCAGCGCGTATTCGAATTAAATCAGGTGGTATTGAGTAAAACTGATTAGGACACGAGAAACTTAATATATGAGTTTTGATATTTCGGCAGCAAAGTCATTAATGACGGCCGAAGTAGAGAGGATATAAAATGAGGACTGGCAGTGGCAAGAAAAGCGTTTATAAAGAAGAGAAATTTGTTGACATCGAATATAAACTTCAGTGTTGGGAAGTCTTTTCTCAAGATATTTGTCTGGAGCGTAGCCATTTGCAGAAGTGAAATATGGACGATAAACTGCGTAGAGAAGAAGAGAGTAGAGACTATTAAAATATAGTGCTATAGAAGAACGCCAATATTACATGGGTAAATCGTTTGAGTAGTGAGGAGGTAGTAAATAGAACTGGGGAGACAACTTGACTAAAAGAAACAAACGGCCTTGCGCAGTGACGGCACCGGTTCTCGTCATATCACCGAAGTTAAGCGCTGTCCGGCCTGGCTACCACTTGGATGGATGTCCGTGCGGGTCTGGCGAGCACTGTTGTAAAAAGGGGTGCATTCAGCCCCGAGCCTAACTGATGAGCTATTTGACTGACAAGTACTGGCTCCGGTTACGAAAACTGACAACGGCCGGGAGGGCGGTTTGATGACAAAATGCCGCTCCGTATCCGCATTCAGTGACGCCTCTCGGATGAGGATGACGTGGTGGTCGGTTGTTACCGTTGGGCCTTTTCGGACGTAGTTGCGACTAAAAGGGAGGAAGGCTGATACGACACATTCTGAGACATTGGGCAATCACCAATTTAGTATCCGAGGGAAGTGTGGGGGGAGGGCGGGTAAAAATGGAAGAAGGAGGCCGTGTGAAGAATACAGCAAGCAGATTCAGAAGAATATAGGTTGCAGTAGTTATTCGGAGATGAAAAGGCTTTCACAGAATAGAGTAGGTTGAAGAGCTGCACCAGACCAATCATCGCGCTGAAGACCACAAGAACAAACACGTGGGAGAAAGTAATATTTGCCTGGCTGTACTAGGAACGTAAGCTTTTGGGGTTTCAACAGCAAACTTCTTCGTTATACCCAATGCCTCTCTTGAAGCGCTTGCCACTGGAGATCGTTGAACATCTCCGAAACGCTCTCGTGTTTATTAAATGATCCAGTGAGGAACCATGCCTATAATAGTTGGATACTTTATGTTAACACAACCAATGAGGAACACTCAAGAATCGGACTTAAAAATATTTTGTAAGCCACGTCATTCACGGACGTATTACATTTTCTCAGTATTCTTCCACGTCACGAATGTGGAGAATAAGGAAATGTCCTGTTAAGAACGTTTCGAAAAACATGTTCGTGGTAAATAAATCCACCACAGTTGTAAAATAGCCGGCTGCTGTGGTCGAGCGGTTCTAATCGCTTCAGTCTGAAACCGGGCGACCGCTACGGTCGCAGGTTAGAATCCTGCCTCGGGCATGGATGAGCGTGATGTCCTTAGGTTAGTTAAGTTTAAGTAGCCTAGGGGACTAATGACCTCAGATGTTAAGTCCCTTAGTGCTTAGAGACATTTGAACCATTTGAACAGTTGTAAAACATTTTTATTCGCCGGAGTTTTGCATGACAGCAGACGCTATACGCCATCACAGTTTCGGGGTCTTAGCCCATTGTCAGGAGCATCTGAAATCCAGCAGTAGTAGGATGTCATGTCCATGCCGAAACAACTAATAGAAAAATATCTCTCGTAGGTCGTCTGTCAAATAAGATCCGAAATTGTGCGTGTTATATTATTAGACGGTTCACTTAGGGTACATGTTTGCTTGCTAGTTGTTTCAGCATGGACATGATGTCCTACTACTGCAAAGTTTCAGGTACACCTGATGATGGGGCTCAGATTCCAAAAGTGTGTAGTGTGTATAGAGACTTCTGTTAAGCAAGACTTCGGTTAATAAAAATATTTTACAAATGATTCAAATGGCTCTAAGCACTATGGGACTTAACAGCTGAGGTCATCAGTCCTCTAGAACTTAGAGCTACTTAAACCTAACTAACCTAAGGACATCACAAACATCCATGCCCCAGGCAGGATTCGAACCTGCGACCGTAGCGGTCACGCGGTTCCAGACTGAAGCGCCCAGAACCGCTCGGCCACACCGGCCGTCCCCGAGGCAGGATTCGAACCTGCGAGCGCAGCAGCCGCGTGGTTCCGGACTGAAGCGCCTAGAACCGATCAGCGACCGCGGCCGGCAATAATATTTTACAACCGTGGCGGATATGTTTACTGTGAACATGTCGCAGAAGAGTCGCAGATGTCCCACAAATAAAAATGTTTCGATAAACAGGTGTGAATAAGTGGTATCGAAGAAGCGGTGGAGAGAAGCGGATGGGGAAGAATGGCGAAGGCGAGGCATCTGGCGGCGACAGCTGTAGGACCTCCGCTACAAGTAAGGATGTTTCGATAAACGCCCGTGTTTGCTCTGATTTTTCTTATTCTCTTGTCTAGGTCATTTCGCAATATATTGCTCGCCGGTAGTGATACGTCACTCGACTCATTAGCTGCTTTTGTAGCCATTGCGGCTTGTTGAGCAATTCCGTATCGTCCACCCGCTTACTACACTACTAGCCATTAAAATTTCTACACCACGAAGATGACGTGCTACAGACGCGAAATTGAACCGACAAGAAGAACATATTGTGATATGCAAATGATTAGGTTTTCAGAGCATTCACACAAGGTTGGCGCCGGCGGCGACACCTACAACGTGCTGACATGAGGAAAGTTTCCAATCGATTTCTCACACACAAACAGCAGTTGACGGGCGTTGCCTGGTGAAACGTTGTTGTGATGCCTCGTTTAAGAAGGAGAAATACGTACCATCACGTTTCCGACTTTGATAAAGTTCGGATTGTAGCCTACCCCGATTGCGGTTTATCGTATCTCGACGTTGCTGCTCGCGTTGGTCGAGATCTAATGACTGTTAGCAGGATATGGAATCGGTGAGTTCGGGAGGGTAATACGGAACGCCGTGCTGGATCCCAACAGCCTCGTATCACTAGCAGTCGAGATGACAGGCATCTTACCGGCATGGCTGTAACGGATCGTGCAGCCACGTCTCGATCCCTGAGTCAGCAAATGGGGACATTTGCAAGACAACAACCATCTGCACGAACAGTTCGACGACGTTTGCAGCAGCATGGACTATCAGCTCGGAGACCATGTATGAAGTTACCCTTGACGCTGCATCACAGACAGGAGCGTCTGCGATGGTGTACTCAACGACGAACCTGGGTGCACGAATGGCAAAACGTCATTTTCTCGGATGAATCCAGGTTCTGTTAGCAGCATCATGATGGTCGCATCCGTGTTTGGTGACATCGCGGTGAACGCACATTGGAAGCATGTATTCGTCATCGCCGTACTGGCGTATCACCCGGCGGGATGGTATGGGGTGCCATTGGTTACACGTCTCTGTCACCTCTTGTCCGCATTGACGGCACTTTGAACAGTGGACGTTACATTTCAGATGTGTTACGACCCGTGGCTCTACCCTTCATTCGATCCCTGGGAAGCCCTACATTTCAGCAGGATAATGCACGACCGCATGTTGCAGGTCCTGTGCGGGCCTTTCTGGACACAGAAAATGTTCGACTGCTGCCATGGCCAGCACATTCTCCAGATCTCTCACCAACTGAAAACGTATGGTCAATGGTGGCCGTGGAACTGGCTTGTCACAATACGCCAGTCACTACTCGTGATGAACTGTGGTATCGTGTTGAAGCTGCATGGGCAGCTGTACCTGTACAAGTCATCCAAGCTCTGTTTGACTCAATGCCCAGGCGTATCAAGGCCGTTATTACGGCCAGAGGTGGTTGTTCTGGATACTGATTTCTCAGGATCTATGAACCCAAATTGCGTGAAAATGTAATCACATGTCAGTTGTAGTATAATATATTTGTCCAATGAATACCCGTTTATCTTGGTGTAGCAGTTTTAATGGCCAGTAGTGTAATAAATTCTGTAACAAAACGTGCCGCTCTTCATTGGATTTTCTCTCTCTTTTCCAGTAATCTAGCCATGTAGGAGTCTCTGATCAGTAATCAGCCATACAAGTATTTTATTAGACAATTCGTCGACGGATTACTTTCGCTTAACATTCTTCCACGTCACGCAGAAGATGAAACAAGTATTGTCCCGAGGAAATGATTCTGAGCAGCAGGGAGCGCCTCCCTCTGGAACCGAGATGCACGGACAATGCTGTAGAAAAATTGCATCTATTAACGTCAAGGATCTGTACGTCACGCCGGTACTATTGAGACGCTGAGTCACAGGCTGTGGTAAATTGCACCTCCATATGCAGCGCTGCCCTTACGGCGGCGCGCTCTGGTTCCCGCCTCGCATGTCGGCGCGTCATTGGCCCCAGACGCAGGCGCAGCCGCGGCCGGAGACCGCGGGCGGGCAGCGCCGCCCACGCCGCGGCGTCCTCTGCCCCCGCAGCCCGGCACGGTACAGCCCGGCGCGGCTCCTCCCCTGACCAGAGGCGCCACCGAGAACTGTGTGGGAACGCCAGCCATTACCGCCGGCAGCGCACGCGAGCCGCCATAAAATATCTCAGGTCCGGCACCGTGTTATTACCGACACGTACCGCTGCCGTTACTTGGAGAAACGAGCTCCATTTGTCACGCGCCTTCCTCAAATTCGGCTAAAGTGATTACGTAACCGTATCAAATATTCCGACAGGCCGAATTTCTCGCAAAGTTTTCATTGCATTAACGCCTGAAAAACCTCAGTTAATACGTGTGCGGCGCAGTGGACAACGCTGGAGGTCCATTAGCAAACGCAATATTTTGTGTTGGCAATTTATCAGGATGATACTTAAGTCCGTACCGCATTTGATTTGTATATCAGTATTCCGGTTACTATGGCTTTGTTTATCGATTCTAATTTTTTTATTTGCAATTCACTGTTGCTATCAGTTTACATATTGTCATTTTGTCGCCGGAGTGGCCGAGCGGTTCTAGGCGCTACAGTCTGGAACCGCGCGACCGCCACGGTCGCAGGTTCGAATCATACCGTGGGCATTAATGTGTTTGGTGTCCTTAGGTTAGTTCGATTTAAGTAGTTCTAAGCTCTGGGGGACTGATGACCCCAGAAGTTGTCCCATAGTGCCCAGAGCCATTTTTGAACCATTGTCATTTTGTCATTTGTAATTAGTGATGGAACTGTGGGCGCTAGAAAATGGAGTGGAGCAATCGGAACATTTTCGACACATTCTTCCGTTTGAGCTCAGCAGAGGGGTGACAGCAGTGGAGGCAGCCAGAAACATTTCCGTAGTGTATGGGGATAATGCCATTGGTCGGACCACGGCAAGAAAACGGTTTTCTCGTTTTAAGGATGACACCTTTGACACTAGTGACCCTCCACATTCCGGACGACCTTCGGGGTTTGATGAACATCGTCTAAACGTATTAATCGACAATGATCCACGTCAGTGCACTCGAGAAGTGGTAAATGTGAAGAACTGTGATCGTTTCACCATCGTGTTAGATTTGCATGCAATGGGGAAGGTTCAAAAAGCGGTTGTATGGGTACCGCACGTTCTAAGCCAAAATCACAAAAAGCAACCGGTGGCCATATGTACATCTCTGCTGGGTCGTCATCAACTGGCTCATGAACAACAGCGACCATCTCTAACCTGTATCGGTATTGCTGGCGAGAAATGTTGTCATTATGCAAACATAAGGAAAACAAAGGAATATGCATTTTCAACTTCTCGCGGCGTAATGAATAGGCATGCAGTCGCGCACATAAAATTTCCTCCACTGATATTTCGGCCGCGTATCGTCCGGCCATCTTCAGAGTGAGTAACAACTCTTGTGACTTACTCTGAGGATGGCCGTACGGTACGCGGCCGAAATATCATATCAGTGGAGGAAATTTTATTTGCGCGGCTGCTTGCCCGAAATTTAATGGACAAAACAAAGGAATGGTTGAGATCAAACGACGTAGCAACACCACATACAAAGACCTCTGCGCATCCACATAAGATAATGTTATGCATCTGGCGGAACATCGACGGTGTGGTGTACTACGAATAGCTTCCCCGAGGTGTAACCATCATTGCTGCCATTTATTGTCAATAGCTGAGACGTCCCACCAGGCTCAGTCCAAGAACAATGATCAGGAAGACTGTGTGAATTAATTAACGCCTGCCCGCGTTCTGCTGCACTGACAAAAAATACTGTACAGAAGTTGTGTTGGGAAATCATTCCATACCCCTCTGACTCACCTGATCTTGCGCTCTAAGATTTTCCCCTTTTCCGTTGTCTATAGAACAACTTTCAAGGAACTTGCTTTCCAGATGAAAATGCGCTCCGAACATGGCTCGACGACTTCTTCGCCTCGAACCTTTGTGACTGCTACAGTCGAGAAATCAAAAATTTACTCCAGCGTTGGCAGATTGTTGTAAGCAGTGAAGGGGAATACATTACCGATGATTAAATTCTCTGTTATGTATATCTGTAGTTTTTATTAAAGTTATGAAAAAACTCTACGAAGTTAAAGGTCAACTAACACATCGCGTTGATCAGATGGAATGATCGAATAAATAATCAGGACGTCCTACTACCAACCAATGAGGAAAGAAAGCCGAAATAAGAGTATAAGGAACTGAAATGACAGAATGAGTTCCCCTGAAAACATTAATAGAAGGCGTTGTTAAGGGAAACAATCCTTGATGAATGAAGATGCAATACTTATACTGACATGAGCTAAAGACAGTAATGGAGAACTACATCAAACCAAGGAGACTCGCCGACCAAAACAGCAAAGAGGCATGAACAACTGTCTCCTTCTGATGTGGTGCGTATGTCAGGGAAAGTAGTCTACCCCAAATCGACACGGTTTGTCCCGGGAATCTCACTGATTATTGGTCACGCTGAAATGAAAACGATAGCTAGAAAATGAAAGCAATGAGGAACTGCTTCAAACAAAGAATAGCCGACGACCGAACCGTCGACATCATGAGGTGTTGGAGACTTGGTGGGGGTTGGGGGTTACGGTATGGTATGGCTAATATCCCAGAGTCAGCTAGTTTACTAAACGCCCCTCCCCCTCTCCGCCCTCTCTCTCATCGACCCCTAACGATGAAACAGTGAGACAAACTTCACATGTTTGTCAGATTACGGTATTTGGCGTCATGGTGCTCTCTTTGGTGTGTTTATGAAACAGGCTGTCCTCGACGTGAGAAATTTTGATTTACAGCTGATCTGACAAATTTCATCGTTTACACATGCGTTTGTCAAACAATAGCTAGCTGTTTGCCAAACTATTATGAACAACTTTTTGATATCTGTAAGATGGAGCAGATTTCGAAGATTTAAAGTTTGTATTCTGTATTACACCTCGAACATTGGCCATTAGTGCTAAAATACAAAAATTTCGATAGAGCTGAGCCACAGTCATGCAGTACTTTAGAAAGAGTAAATCGCCATTTGACTGTGTGTTACTATATTTATCTTCTGTACTATCTATATTTCGGTTTTAATGCAATTATCAAGAACTTCGCTAAAGGTTGTTAGACCATTATTACGTCATATCTGTCTAATAGCATTTAACATTGTTCTTTGTAATGGCACAAAACCGAAATATAGATAGCGCAGAAGATAAATATAGTAATACACAGGCAAATGGCGATTTATTCTTTTCAAAAGTGTCAAAATACTTCGCGACACCATAAACACAACTTGACAGCCACTTAGAAAGTGAGGTTCAATTTGGCAAACTTCGTTAGTACGTCTACTTGCTTACCTGACAAATAAGTGGGTAGCTAACAGCGAATTTGACAAAGACGTTAGATCGTTTACGGAGACCTTTCATTTTACTTTTATTTTGTTTTATTTATTTATTGTTCGGTGGGACAAAATTAAGGAGAAGTCTCCATGGTCATAGAACGAGTCAATACATGAAATTGTAACACAATAGTAGAAACAGATAAAATAAAATATAAAAAACATATTCAGGCGACAAGTCGTAAGTTTAAATAAAGAAAATCAACAATGTAACAATGGAATTTGCCTAACTTTTAGCTCTTCCAGGAGCTCCTCGACAGAATAGAAGGAGTGAGACATGAGGAAACTCTTCAGTTTAGACTTAAAAGAGTTTGGGCTACTGCTAAGATTTTTGAGTTCTTGTGGTAGCTTATTGAAAATGGATGCAGCAGAATACTGCACTCCTTTCTGCACAAGAGTCAAGGAAGTGCATTCCACATACAGATTTGATTTCTGCCTAGTATTAACTGAGTGAAAGCTGCTAACTCTTGGGAACAGGCTAATACTGCTAACAACAAACGACATTAAAGAAAATATGTACTGTAAGGGCAATGTCAGAATTCCCAGTCTATTGAATAGGGGTCGACAAGAGGTTCCCGAACTCACACCACATATAGCTCGAACAGTCCGTTTTTGAGCCAAAAATACCCTTTTTGAATCAGAAGAATTACCCCAAAAAATAATACCTTACGACATAAGCGTATGAAAATATGCGAAGTAGACTACTTTTCGTGTTGAACTGTCACTTATTTCAGATACTGTTCTAATGGTAAATAAAGCAGCATTTAGTTCCTAAACAAGATCCTGGACATGGGCTTTCCACAACACCTTACTATCTATCCGAACGCCTAGGAACTTGAACTGTTCCGTCTCGCTTATAATATGCCCCTTGTGTCTGATCAAAATATCGGTTCTTGTTGAATTGTGAGTTGTCATTAGCAAACAGAAATATTTTTGAATCACTTGTAATACTAGAAGGCGTATCATTTATATAAATAAGAAACAGCAGTGGCCCCAGCACCGACCCTTGGGGAACGCCCCACTTAACAGTGCCCCATTGGGACTGAACATCACTACCACTCTCAATATTGCGGAGAATTACCTTCTGCTTTCTGTTCTTAAAGTAAGAGGCGAACCAATTGGAATGTACTCCCCTTACTCCATAATGGTCCAACTTCTGTAGTAATGTTTTGGTCAACACAGTCAAAAGCCTTCGTTAAATCAAAGAAGACACCTAGCGTTCGCAACCTTTTATTTAATCCGTCCAAAACCTCACAGAGAAAAGAGGATATAGCATTTTCAGTTGTTAAACAATTTCTAAAACCGAACTGTACATTTGACAGCAAATTATGTGAATTTAAATGCTCCAGTAACCTTGTATATACAACCTTCTCGATAACTTTAGCAAACACCGATGGCATAGAAATAGGTCTGAAATTGTCATCATTATCCCTGTCTCCCTTTTTATGAAGTGGCTTCACTACCGAGTACTTTAATCGGTCAGGAAACCGACCACTCCTAAAGGAAAAGTTACAGATATGGCTAAGTACCGGGCTAACATACACAGAACAATACTTCAGTATTCTGCTAGATGCCCCGTCATATCCATGAGAGTTCTTGGTCCTTAGTGATTTAATTATTAACTCAATCTCCCTCTTGTCAGTATCATGAAGGAGCATTTCAGGTAACAGTCTCGGACCACTTTTTTCTAAGAGCGCTATATGATTCCCTGTTGTGACCAGGTTTCTACGAGGCCTGTTCAGAAAGTAAGCTCCGATTGATTGCCAAATTGAAACCACAGTGAACATCAGAAATGTTTTACTTGTAACAATTAACTACACCTTTCATCTACTTCTCTACGTAGTCGCCGTTCTGACTTAGACTTTTGTCATAGCGTTGTACCAACTTTTCAATAGCCTCATCACAGAAGGCAGCCGCCAGTGCTTTCCGCCAATTCTCCACGCTGGCCTACACCTCGTTGTCTGTGTCAAAATGTTGTCTTCAAAGACAGCGGTTCATGTGACCAGAGATGAAACTCAGGGGGAGACAATTGCGGACTGTATTGTGGGTAATCTCACATTTCCATTTGAAAACGATGCAGGAGCATCTTCATTGCCCCTGCAGAACGCGGCTGAGAATTGTCTTGAAGAAGAAACAGCACGACAGTTATGTAATGTTAGCTGCATAGCTTCAGGCGAAATTTCTCACCAGGCCCTCGTACTTGGCGGCAGACACTATTTTCTAGACATCTTTACGCACTCACTGCGAGCTCAGAAATGAGAAGAGCGACGTGATGCTAACTGGGGTTATACTAGAGACACTACCCAACACATCTGTGCAAAGCTTTATCGGATTTTCATAGTCGTTTCCATTTCGCGACCGATCGGAGCTTACTTTCTGAACGCCCCTCGTATTTAGTTCACCTGCTATATTCAGAAAGTGATTATTAAATTTTGTACATATATGCGACTTACCAGTAACACGGACATTCCCACTACGCACTGGTTCTATATCCTCGACCTGTCTCTGCAGACCAGCCACTTCCTTTACGACTGAGCATATGGTTTTAATTTTATCCTGAGACTTAGCTATTCTATCTGCATACCACATACTTTTTGCCTTCCTAATAACATTTTTAAGCACCTTACAATACTGTTTGTAATGGGCTGCTGCATTTTGATTTTGCCTGTTTCCAACGTTTTGATATAATTGCCACTTTGTTCTACAAGATATTCTTATCCCTCTAGTCAGCCACCCAGGCTGCCTGTTTGTGCTAGTACCCTGTTTTGAACGTTCTAACGGAAAGAAACTTTCAAAGAGCACGAGAAAAGTCTTGAGAAAAGCATTATATTTATCATCTACTGTATCAGCGCTATAAACATCTTGCTACTCTTGTTCCTTGATAAGGAACCCTAAGATGGCCTATCCGAAAATGGCTCGGATTGTTTATGGAATCGGCAATAGTTACATTTTCTCTTTCATAGAACGAGATTATAAGAAATCTGCACTAACGTGTCTGAAAACAGCAGCTTGCCGAAACATTCTCAGGATGTCTATTACAGTATATGATACTGCAAAGAGAGGCCGTGCAAATTAGTCTAACATCACCATCTTTTGTTTGACGGTAATGGTCATTGTCAAGCCATGTTCATTCGGTGAAGAGGTGTCAAACAAATGGCTGCTTCATAGAGAACATTTGATCCCAAAGGCGGATATGCCTTGTCCACCTGAAAGAGCGTATTATCATATCGAACGTGGGGAGAGTGATCAGTCTTTACGAAATGGATTTTTTACTCGATGCTTCGAATCTTACAAGGTATACTGCTGCTACATCTTCACAACCAGTGGATGTAAGAGGATTCTACACAGCGACGCCATGTGAGCGCGACCGCTGCCGCGCCCGTCTAACAGTAACTGTAAAGGTTCGTCTAAAGTATTGAATCGCCACTGGTGTCGCGCTACTAGTAACCACTTGGCTGCATCCAAGGTTCGACACCGCCCACTGTAGACCGAATTGATGGTAAGCATTACTTTTACTGACTCCTGTTGTTTAGTTACCTCAAACGCACCCTGCTGCAATGTCCGCGTAAACCCTTTCGCTCCTCTTCAAACCATTTTCTTCTAAAGTTGTTGTTTATATCCCCCTGACGGGATCTTCCTCAGGAATGTTCTAGTGTTCATGGGTCAATGAAGGCCACAGCACACGGGCCGAACGTCAGGTTTTGAAGAAGAAGTTTTAAGACCAATATGACGTAGGGTAACCATCGAGGATGTTTTACCTTCAATATCAACGACCACAAAAGCTGGCAGATTTATACAGGGTACAATGGGCATAAGTGCAGGTATTTCTACTGGTGACTGAGAACTGTGTACTGAACAACATTATCAGTATTTATATCACTTGCAGACTCATGTTTATCATTATTATTTGATTTTTTACTGTTATTATTATTATTGCTTTTATGATAATCTGTATGTATAGCACCTGTTGTAAAATACTGCCAGCACTTACTTTATTAGGTCTTAGTCATGTTTATCATTATTATTTGTTTTTTTTTGCTGTTACTATTATTGCTTTTATCATAATCTGTATGTATAGCACCTGTTGTAAAAATACTGCCGCATTTACTTTATTAGGTCTTAGTCACTACTCTTTATTCATATTGTAACTAGAGTAATCTAATTTTCTCATTTAAACTATTGTCATGATGTAACTCTGATGTGTGAAATACTGCATGTGTGGAACACTGGTCCGATGTAAGAGAGGGCCTGATGGCCCTAATCTGATCAGGTTAAATAAATAAATAAATAAATAATAAATAATAATAATAGTTATTATAAGTCGTATAGTTTGAGGTTAAATAATACCTGTAAGTACACATGGCAAGCGTGTGCCATTAATGCTTATTCTCCCCTGGGCAGCAGGTCAGGTGTTGAACTGTGGACACATAGATGCAAAACAATTATTCTTTACTGACACGTATAGTCCACTTGGTGGTGCAGTTACAACTGTGCAGAAAACTTCAGACAATATGGTTTAGCCGGCCGCTGTGGCCATGCGGTTCTAGGCGCTTCAGTCTGGAACCGCGTGACCGCTACGGTCGCAGGTTCGAATCCTGCCTCGGGCATGGATGTGTGTGATGTCTATAGGTTAGTTAGGTTTAAGTAGTTCTAAGTTCTAGGGGACTGATGACCACAGATGTTAAGTCCCATAGTGCTCAGAGCCATTTGAACAATATGGTTTGTGACGTGTTTGTGGGAATATTGTTCGATGCAGAGAAGAAACAACCAGCACACTGATATTTGTATGTATTACGGTACCACATATAAAACTACCTGTACTTGTACCGATTACACCTGTGTATCTGCAGTAAGACTGGAAGGCCACTTATTCGCCAAGGACCTAGTGAAGGGAGATTCCACAAGAACATATCCAAGCCCTTTTAGATTCACACTTTTAAAATACTAGCTATCTACATATTTCCATCTGCCTGTACAATAAATTCATTTCAGTGACATAAAATAAACACTATCCGAGCAGGTCATGAAGGGCCAACGGTACCGACCGGCCGCCGTGTCATCCTCAGCCCTTAGGGGTCACAGGAGAGACATGTGGTCATCACACCGCTCCCCGGCTGCTGTCATTTTTCGTGGCCGGTGTCGCTACTTTTCAATTAAGTAGTTTCTCAGTTGGCCCGGATGATGGCCCCTCCAAGTGACAGTTAAGCCCAACAGCGCTTAACTTCGGTGATGTGACGGGAACAGGTGATACCAATGCAGCAAAGCCGCTGGCCCATGTCATTGACTTGTGTCGCCAAAAGTGCATCAACTTTCATTAGCATAAATACATTTTAGGAAAGATGCCCTTTGTTGAGCTTGGATTCTTATGGACATGATTCCAATGTGTTACATGTAGTATCCTCAAGTTCAATTTAGATGAAATGTTTACGTTTACAAACTGAGCCAAGACAATGCGACACATGTAGCTTGTTCAAGCAGAAATCTTTCCGCGCATTGGAGTGCTGTATTTTTACCGATATTTGGTTTACCAGAGCTAGGTTAGGGTATTCTAATTATCACAGTTTATAGATATAACTTACGTATTAGATTAGTTTTTGGTATCTCCAGTCCACTTCTACTACCATTAACATTTTAGCTTCAAATTTTATGATTACTCGCTTCACTGTTACGCTTTAATTTTAAACGAATAGGAAAGAGTTCTTAATTCGGAAATTACGAAAAACTTTTTTTTTCTGTAAGTTATGTACGACAGCTTTACCTCACAGGTACATATTATATTACTTGGAATTTATAGGTCTCAGTAGTCTGTATTAAGTGCTTCCCAAACACATCTCTCCTTTTTCAATATAAAAATGGACATATACACGGAAGACATGATTTACTTTTATGAAAATACGGTAGTTTTAAAAACACGTCGTACTCTATTTACATATTAAACCATGATTACTACCTTGAGTTACGTTGTACGGTGCCCGATTTCTTCATCTTTCTTACCAGTTTCTTTAGTGACAGCTCATTAGGAACCTTAATGTTGCATATCGTTTGCTATTTTCTTATATGGAACTCATTTTCATAGCAGAGGTTTCTGGAATTCGTATTTGCCACATTATTACACATTCATACCATCGGCAGTGAAACACATCGGGCAGGTGTATGAACAGTTCTTCAGCAAATCATGGTTGCTTAGTGCGCCGCATAAACTGGAGGGACAGCTGACTATTTTGGAGTCTGTTTCCAATGACTTTCTCTCACTTGGTTGTAGCTCACTCCAACAAGCGCAGGCGATATTCACGGAGACGTTGGGCGCCCAACGTAATGACCTGGATTTGACCGTTGGCGCGAATGTAAATTTTCGTGTAAGTCTGTTACCCAAGCTTATAACAGCTCTAAACAATTGTCGAGAGGATTACCATTTCGAAACAACGTTACATGCATAATATGAACAAAGGTAGTTCGTTCTTTCAGAAACATAATCAATTTAGCTCCCACTGCACATTAGCATTAGACGTTACGATTCTTAGTATTATGTCTCAGTTCATACAGTCGAGTATATGTTAAAAGAGTTATTCCACAAGCATGGTGGCTTTTCACAAGTTCGACGAAAATAAATCAAATCAGAATTTGCTTCCCGTAGAAATTACGTATATACTCAAAGCGTCACAATCCGTGTCGTTCTGTACTAATCACGAAATTAGTCACTATATTAACTGTTGTTCTACAGAGTACCAGTTTCATCGGTTAGCGGAGTGTATGTGTCTTCACCTTGAGCACGCCATACTTGCGATGTTACATTAAGTCACACAGCGCTTTATAGTGCGTTGTATCCTCCGCCTCAGAGGAGTGCAATTGAATTAAAAAGTCATAAGCAGAACTCAAGAGGAAGAAGAGTAGTGCGACGGAACTGAAAGACAGGGAGGACGAGACACAGGTTTAGAACAGGGCATTTAAAATGCGAAACAAGATAGCTCTATGGAACATCAACGACTACACAAAAATAAAAACATTACATTAAATGGGAAAGACTGACAATAATAAGCAAGAGTCTACTAATGTTAAGTCATGGAAAGTATTTTGAAAGACTAAATTATATATTAGAGAATACGAGATAAAACGAAAGCAAAATACGTTATTTAAAGTGCTCAGATATACGAACTCTGTACAGCTGAGAATGGGATATGATACT
The DNA here is from genome assembly GCF_021461385.2 of Schistocerca piceifrons. Classification (NCBI taxonomy): domain Eukaryota; kingdom Metazoa; phylum Arthropoda; class Insecta; order Orthoptera; family Acrididae; genus Schistocerca; species Schistocerca piceifrons. Next base: position 464,089,046 of record NC_060140.1, on the reverse strand, counting down.
AATGAAGCTCACCGAAGCGGAATAACCATACTGGTACATACTATGCTACGGTTCTTTAACTTACTGCCAGTTCCGTGAAGTCTGATTCGCCTTTCCACAGAACGAATGTAATGAGTCTAATTCTCCTTCTTCCTATAGTAGCAGCAGTGACATCGAGTGCTATGCGCAATATTAGTTCAAGGACTCTGTACAGTTCTCTATTGGTTTTTTTTCAACCGTTCTTTCCTTTATAGCAATAAATCAGTCAAGTTGTAAGCATGAAAGGTCACACTAATTAACTGTACGGAAAGACAGGGAACTACAACCTTTCTGTAGGTCTCAAGAGTTTATATTGCACAACTAGATAGTCCATTCGCGGATGTAAGTCTAAAGGAATAACTGCAGCTCATTTTCATTCTATAATCTCTGGATAACTGCCAAATCAGATTTCTTATTTACTTATTTTTTCATTGAAAACTGTGTTACGTAAAGTCAGCTCCGAGTCCAATCACTCATATAAATTTGATTTCTTTGTTACCACCGTATAAAACATCTCTTTCATTGAATTCTATATACCGACTGTGAGCTGTTACATTTAAGAAAAGATGATCTGCATATGGTCCCTTAGTTACTAAGTGGCAACAGTTGAATTTGAAAAGAAAAATAAAGGTAAGTCATATTACGTTTGACAGTGTAAGATGTCTGTCTCAAACTCAACCACACCAGGTTAAGAAACTAGATTAGAAGGATTCGAAATTAAGTGTACACCTTTCTTTCTCCAAATATACATTTAGAAACGTAATTTATCCTTAATAAACCGTGCTTCTGTAGTTGCATCTAGATAATAATCAATAGAAATTGTGAACGAGTGGTACCTACCACAAACAAGAGGAATAAACATGCAGTTGTCTAAAATAGACACGTGCCATCGCCGTGCACATTTCAAATATTTTAGCTTTGTTTTTAAATTTCGTTTCTAATAACACCATTTGCGGGGCAGAATTCTCGATAAGCGCCAGGAATTCGTACACATTGTTAGACAAGACAATGAAACTACCTCATATATGTTACACTAAATTCCCAACAGTCAGATGTATTAAATAAGTTACTGGAACAGGAAGAAATGCCTTTCGCTCTGTGCTTAGATATGTCTAGGACTGCTGTTTGATTTCTTATATTTTTCCTCATTCAGGTGGCCACGATACTTGTATTATACAAAATTTTAAACGTTCTTAAGCAACTGTTATTTGTAAGAAAGTCTCATCTAGAAATGAAGCGAAAATGAAGTTTACTTCTAAATGTGGCAGGACATGTAAATCAGAAATTCCTGTGTTTAGATAGTTTTTTGGTTATCTGTGTTTCCTTTGGTATTTGCTAATAATGTGCATGATGCAATGGTTGGGAACAGTCACAGCTCCCAGAAAGTGTATCAAAAACCTCCTCTGTGTCACTGCCTCTTCTTCCCATTTTTTAATACTTAGATTTGGGATTTACTACTAAAATTAACAAAATTTAGTCAAAATGTCGGAGTATTGTGTAAAGTAAAGGAGTGTAAGGAATAAAAATATATAGGAAATATGTAATTAACGTTAAAATATTCGAGGAAATTATGTTTGCTTGCTGATTCAGTAAGAATAAAGTAAGACCATAATTTTCATTTTTTTGTGTTTTGTCTCCGATAAGTCGCGTGGCGGTTCCATGACTTTCATCCATAAGAATCTATAGCCGTTTGGGAAAAGCCAAACTACACCGTGATTTGGTCACCACTTCAAGCAGAGTCCTACGACGTCCCCCAGTACCCACCCCTCTTGATTTTGCTCTCGTGACTCACAACGGTTGGGATCAAACCAGTCTTCATCTTTAAGATTCCTTTATCCTACTATCCTAGAAAAACAGACGGTACAGAATGCCTTGATCTCGTTTGTCTGAATATATACGCCATCGTTCAAAACGTTACGAAGTTGATTTTACTTCTAACGTACAGCGCAGTAAGTATTGTGGCAGCTTGAACTAATAACTCTAAACAACAGAAGTGCATTCGACCATTCAGTTGTGATCATCCAGTTCACGAAGTGGACTTGCAACCGTAGTGTGTCAACGTAGCTGTGTCACAAATCACAGTGGAACAACATCCCAAATCTTTTTTTTTTTTTTTTTTTTTTGAGCGATTTCATCTTCCCTTTAGCTCTTAGAATCTTATTTTGTGTGTGTAATTTCGTCATTAAGCCATTTCCAAGCACAAGATTCTGAGATACAGGTTTATGTTAGGCAGAGACATGTCAAAATCTTATGCTGGAAAATTTCTTAATGCCGAAATTATAATCGCAAAATAAAATTCTAACAGCTGAAAACATGATGAAATCCTTTAAGAAATTAACAGAAACTGTGGACCCGTTCTACAAGGATATAAACTCAGAATCATATGTTCACAAGACAGTCTCCAGAATGTTTCAGACGAAAGTGTTCGCAAAGTTGTCCCGCACGCCTTCACTCCCGAACAAAAAGAGCGAGGCGTGGACGCCTGCCACAACTTGATTGAAATGTAAAACCCGGGCAAATCTTTCCCAGTAATCACCGTCATAGATGTTGACACTGAGTGTCGTCGGTACGAACCTACCACGTGCGAATTGAACACCATCCTTCTCCACATGGTTCACATGGCTGTACAGTGCGTTGTGGTGAATTGTGGGGGACTATTTGGAACACCTTGAGTGTTAAAAGCACCACCTAAATTATTCTCAATTTGTTTTATTAATCCTGTCTCCAAACCGTTTGGACCGACGGGGTACGATAGAAAATTTTATACTGAAGAAGTGATTAGGTTCATACAAAGTGGTAAGTTCGTATTGACAATAATGAGTCTCAACATCCGTGATGACGATTTCCGGGAAAGATTTGTCCGCGTTTTACATTTCGGTCAAGTTCTTGCAGCCTCCACGCTTCGGTCGTTTTGTTCGGGAGTCAAAGTGGGCGGGACAACTTTGCAAACACCTTTCCCAAAATGTGTACGAAAATATCAAATACATATACATTTGCAACACACCCGTAGCTAAAAATTTGTTCGAAGGCTAGTCCTGTATTTTTCATTACGAATGGTGAAGTCATCGAACTTTCACTTCATTCAAGACTGGTAAATAATTTAACGCTCTGTAAAGAGAAGAGAGTCTGTTTCACGCTTCTGAGCGTCATGCGTCCCGGAGCACTACAGTGACAGTACGATCTCGGGCTAAAGGGATTACGATTCTCGCGGCTGTTGCTGTCCCGGCGTGGCCCATTAATCACGACGGTCGTGTGATACAACAACACGCGTTCATTAATAGCCATTGTCGTCAGGCGGCGGTCGCGCACGCAACGCCCCGTGAGACTAACGCCTCATATCCCGCCGGACCGCCGACGTCGCAGCGCCTCCGTGAAAACTGCGCTCACCGCTGTTAGTCGCCTAGCACTGGAGACCAGCGATGAGTGACTAGATGCTGGAGCCTCATAGTGACGTTTCAAAAGAACGAAACGACGTACTGTAGGGCCGCCTGTATCCACAGTATTCATCTAAATCTTCATCTACATGATTACACTGTAATTCAGAATTTTACATCTATGTGATTACTCTGCTATTCACAATAAAGTGCCTGTCAGACGGCTCAATGAACCACCTTCATCCTGTCTCTCTACCGTTCCACTCTCGAACGGCACGCGGGAAGAACGAGCACTTAAATTTTTCTGTGCGAGCCCCGATTTCCCTATTTTATCGTGTTGATCATTTCTCCCTATGTAGGTGGGTGCCTACAGTATGTTTTCGCAATCGGAGGAGAAAACTGGTGATTGAAATTTCATGGGAAGATCCAGTCGCAACGAAAAACGCCTTTGTTTTAATGATTGACACTGCAATTCACGTATCATGTCTGTGACACTATCTCCCCTATTTCGTGATAATACAAAACGAGCTGCCCTTCTTTGTACTTTTTCGATGTCATCCGTCAGTCCCACTTGATGCGGATCCCACACCGCACAGCAATACTCCAGAATAGCGCGCGGACAAGCGTGGTGTAAGCAGTCTCTTTAGTAGAACTGTTGCACCTTCTAAGTGTTCTGCAAATGAATCGCAGTCTTTGGTTTCCTCTACCCACAATATTATCTATGTGAACGTTCCAATTTAGGTTATTTGTAATTGTAATCCCTAAGTATTTAGTTGAATTTACAGCCCTCAGATTTGTATGACTTATCGCGTAATCGAAATTTAGCTGATTTCTTGTAGTACTCATGTGAATAACTTCACACTTTTCTTTATTCAGGGTCAATTGCCACTTTTCGCACCATACATATATCTTATATAAGTCATTTTGCAAGTCTTTTGAGCATCTAATGACTTTACAAGACGGTAAATGACAGCATCATCTGCAAACAATCTGAGACGGCTACTCAGATTGTCTCCTATGTCGTTAATACAGATCAGGAACAACAGAGGGCCTATAACACTTCCCTGGGGAACGCCGGATATTACGTCTGTTTTATTCGATGACTTTCCGTCTATTGCTACGAACTGACAGGAAATCACGAATCCAGTCCCACAACTGAGGCGATACTCCGTAGGCACGCAGTTTGGTTAGCAGACGTTTGTGATGAACTGTGTCGAAAGCCTTCTGGAAATATAAACATATGGAATCAATTTGACATCCCCTGTCGATAGCACTTATTACTTCATGAGTATAAAGAGCTAGTTGTGTTTCACAAGGAGGATATTGTCGGAATCCGTGCTGACTGTATGTCAATAAATCGTTTTCCTTGATGTACATCATAATGTTCGAATACAGAATATGTTCTAAAACCCTATTGCAAATCTACGTTAGTGATGTAGGCCTGCAATTCACGGGATTACTCCTACTTCCCTTTTTGGATATTGGTGAGACTTGAGCAATTTTCCAGTCTTTAGGCACCTGGCAGAGGGTTCCTTCAACCGCCTTCAAAGCTGTTTCTCTACTGTTCCACTTTCGAACAGCACTCGCGAAAAAGGAACATTTCAGTCTTTCCGTGTGATGTTTGATTTCCTCTGAACACGAAGTTGGTGATTGAAATTTCATGAAAAGATCCGGCGGCAGCGAAAAACGCCTCTGTTTTAGTGATCGCCACCCCAATTCACGTATCATACCCCTGCTCCGTCATAATACAAAACGAGCTGCCCTTGTTGGAACTTTTTTTCAGTTGCCTCCGTCAGTCCTATCTGATGTGGATCGCACACCACACTACATAAGATGGCGGACAAGCGCAGTGTAAGTAGTCTCTTTTGTAGAGCTATTGCATTTTCTAAGTGTTCGGCCAATAAATCGCAGTCTTCGGTTTGCTCTCCCTACAACATTAGCTACGTTATAGTTGCATTTTAAGTTGCTCGTAACTGTAATTCCCAAGTACTTAGTTGATCTTAGTTGAGTTTACAGTATTTTATCCTGTAACCGAAATTTAGTGGATTTCTTTTAGTACTCTTGTGGACGACGTCACCCTTTCCCTTAAATAGAGTCAATTGCCACTTTTCACACCATACAAATGTCTCATCTAAATCGTTTTGCAATTGGTTTTGATCTTCTGATGACTTTCCTAGACGATAAACGACAGCATCATCTGCAACTAACCTAAGACTGTTGCTCAGATTGTCTCCTAAATCGTTATATAGATAAACAGCAGAGAGCCTCTAACACTCCTTTGGGGAACGTCAGATATTACTTCTGTTTTACTCGATGACCTCCCGTCAATTTCTACGAACTCTGACCTTTCTGATAGGCAGTTAGTCTCTTGACTGTCCTTTTCTCTATGTGTTTGATATTGTAAATTATTGAATAGTATTCTGAGCAATCTGCTACATGCCGAGAAACCGAGTCCATCCTACTCACACGGAAAGATTTAAATATGTTTTTCCCGCGTGTTGTTCGAGAGTGGAACGGTAGAGAAAAACTTGCAGGAGGTTTGATGAATCCAGACGCACAACTGAGACGATACTCCATAGCCACGCAATTTCATTAGAACACATTTGTGAAGTTTCGTATCAAAAGTTCTCTAAAAATCTAAAAGTATGGGATCAATTAGAGACCTCCTGCCTATAGCACTCATTATTTCGTGAGACTAAAGAACTCCGTGTAGCTCACGAAGTAGTTAGATGAACTGCAACTGACTCAGTGAAGTGTTGATAAAACTGCACGGGACTCTGGAACATTGCGTCTACAGCATTTCCCTCACCTGCTGAATCCCAGGTATCAGACACACACTCTTATTACCGAACTGCTCAAGCTCGAAGACAGGCTCATGATTGCCGCACTTTACGCCTTTATTGGAGGATTTATGGGAAAAAGAAGCTACACCTGCAGATTAAGAAACTGCTTTTATTCATCTTCTACACCAAAATGGTGACAAGGCAAACCCAAATAATTGCCGAGGTACTCTAATGTAGGTCGCCTGCAAAGTGTTTTCGTGTTTTCGTTACCAGATTAGAGCAACGCAACAGACGGAATGAAAGATAAATGAATACCAATCGGCAGTCTAGACGGCATCCTGTGTAGGACAAATCATGATTCTCAAGATGATAATGCAGTACTCCAGTCGATTTGCACAGTGGTCGCGTCCGTAGAATTTTAAAAAGCCGATGCCTCTATAGTAAGTACCACCCTGTTTAATGTGCTGCATGAAAATGATGAGGGTAGCAAAACAGCTCGCTTTATCCAACGATATTAACAAGTATAACCTCTAAAGTAGACCTCATGGGTGAAATCTCCAAATCTTTTTATACAAGAACAGGCGCAGGATAAGGTGATTGGTTATCTCCACGCCTTTTCTATAAGTTACAAGGTAAAATCATCAACATACGGCAGAAATAAGGATCTGTAAGAAGTATCGAAAAAATAAAAGAATCAATCAAACATCTTGCCTTTTCTGATAACCAAGCAATAATCACGACTACGACCTAGTGAAATCACGTAAGAGCGCTGTCAAAACTGGCCTCCAAATCAAGACAAATCTTACGGACCGCAAACATGCAGGCCTGAGATTCCTCACGATGAGATCCGACATCACTCTCGTACAACACCTCAAATACTTAGATTACTGGGAACATTGGAACCAAAAAAAATGCGTAAAGCATAGATGTTCATCTGAAATATTTACAACAAGAAATCGATCGGCCGGCCGAAGTCGCCGAGCGGTTCTAGGCGCTTCAGTTTGGAACCGCGCGACCGCTACGGTCGCAGGTTCGAATCCTGCCTCGGGCATGGATGTGTGTGATGTCCGTAGGTTAATTAGGTTTAAGTAGTTCTAAGTTCTATGGGACTGATGACCTCAGTAGTTAAGTTCCATAGTGCTCAGAGCCATTTTTTTAAATCGATTCCCAGCAAGAGCAAACAATGCCACTATCAAGCAGTCGTTTTCTCAAAAGCACTCAATGCTTAAGATATCATCAATACCTATGAGTGTCATGGTATTTTGGATGCGAAGAAGTTATGAAAAACTATATTCCATGAAGGAACAATCCATTTCATTGCACGGAGAAGAGAGCTGACTTTTTATGACAAACAGCTTTGTTGCTGTGTATTAGTTGTTCGTAAATGTAATAACAGGAGTTGTCGTTGTAGAAGTAGGAGTAGAAGTGTATGCTTAGACCATTAGCTTCCGTACATTGTTTGCCACAGAAACTTACATAAATGCAACGGAAAAATTCTTTTATCTAAAATGTTTCACTATTGATCACTGCCTAATTTTTTTCTTTACTGAACCCTCGTTCGAAACGCACAAGTGAACGCATTTTTCACCTGATCGGCAAGACATGTACCCAACATCATGTATTCACTTATTCACAACTTTACCACACTTCGTTATTGTGACATGGTAACTCTACATTATCACAAAACGTAGTATCAGAGTGGCGAAGTAATTGTTCCCCTGATCTCGAGGCATACTTACTTCTGTGAAAAGCAATCAAGTTATCCAAAAGAATATTTACTAGCTGTACAATCGTTGTGAGTAGAAGCGGTTCTGATTGAAATACCGACTTAATCGGAATCACGAGAACATGTACTTCTACACGAAGCATAGATGCAAAGTTTCATAGCTATTCACTACTACTATTATGCAAAAATTGTACTTCATTTAAGAAAACTGATGAAGGGGATGTATTTGAATGAAAGATATGAAATTTCACTTAAGTTTTTACTTTGGTTGTAAGAATACAAAGATTTCACACAGGAGGCATCGATTAAGGTTATATGAGAAACGCGGTCTCCCAAGCACAGTCGCACGAAGACCAGTTCCATAAATTACATTTGGAAAAGTATATAAGATAAAAAATCTATTTGGTGAACGAAATATCGTCAAGAATCAAATACATGTCACAATTAGAACGGAACCCTCCACACTTGTTCGTGACTGCGAATGCCACTCTGCTATCAATCAGTATCATCTCGCAAATTCAGCATGGCTCGGCAATCATTAGCTGTAGCAAAACATAACTTTTGATTCTGAATAGTTGCACGACAGGAGATTTAAAATTTTAAGTAATACATTACTACTACAAACCCACTGTTGCATTTGTATATACATAGCTCTCTCTCTCTCTCTCTCTCTCCTGTTCTCAACATATATTAATTCAACCGCTTTTAATAGAACATTGTAATATACTATAAACAAAATACACCTCACACTCTCGAACCGTATGGACGAAGAACGCTTTGTCCTCGCTCAAATCTTAGAAAGCATGGCTAGCGTCCGACGTCCTGGCTCCTCGTTGGCTTAAGCCACACTCGCAAGCAGTCGCCACAGAAGATATACGTGGTCGGCCATTGGTTTCAGAGATAACAGCTTATTTTACGAGTAGTTGACACCTAATAAACTGAGTATCTTGTAGCTGGCAAACAGAACAAACAGTTTTCAAGGTCGAAAGGACGAATCACGATTATCCAAGGTAATCTTCAACATCGTGAATGGAATCCGAAAAACCAAGAACAATATTTAGCCAACAGCCAATTGTACCTCAATAAAGACGCAGTTGATGCACTGGCAACTATAGAACGACATACAAACAGAAAATTGACTCATAAGTTCACATCCAAATAACTAAAAAGAAAGAAGTCTAAAACCGAAAACAAAGGACGCCAGCGTCTGTAAAGGTAGGGTATGGGTGTGAAGGAGGTGTCAAGAAAAAATAATTGTTAACGAACAAAGTGTTGATTCCATAGTTTTCGATGTTAGTTGGTAGATTGATTACAGTTGCGTAGACACGGTTTCTCGGCTACTTTCTTACCTCGCCGCATAGCAGATTGCTCAGAATACTGTGCAATAATTCACTATACATAGGCATACGTTAAAGAACACACATGAAGGCCTTCAACATGGATTTTTAAGTGCCAAATTGGAAATAGATTATGGTCGATAACGTTCTAAGGCTCGCAGTCGCGTACAAAACCGTGCAAATTACAAATAAAGTCGCGTCCACTGAGGACACAACAGTATTGAATTACCTAAGGATAAGATAAAAAGTTGATGTATGTAACTCAGTGTGCTGATTTAAAATTATCTGATTAACATGCAAACACGAATAGAGAGTAGTGGGCTTCTAAAATGTCCTCAGTAAGCAATGCATTTCAATGCATTTCATACGTTACCGCTGGCGCTCAAGTCCCCCAGTTTAGCAGGCTTTCGGTAAATATCTTCTGTTTTTAGATGTATTTGGCAACGTTCCTTTGGAAAATATTAATACTATGTGACTAGTGATGAAGATACGTTCAGAATTTTGACATTGCTGAAGTTGAACATACTATAAGGAAAAGAGCGAAACAAGCTGCCCTTTAGAGTGATTTTAAATCAGAACGATGGTGCACAATATCAACGTGAAGCGTGGCGTGCCACCACCACCCCTTCCTTTCCCAAATTTCCTGGAGATGGATATTTCTGCCTCGACAGAATTCCAGCCAACAGCTTCTGGATCGAGCTCCACGTAGGTTGTGAGCGAGAAATCGAGCTCCAGCATGAACAAATCTTGGTGTTTCATTTTTAAATATCTGTTCGTCGTTAAAACAGCAACACCAATGGTCAAAAAACTATGTGACGTGTATTACACCATTGGATATGGAAATCGTCAGCGTTTTCAACGCAGTCTTATAAAGTACATAGGAGTAAAGCGATCTGCGAGAGACGTTCAATCAGCACTGCAAGAGTTTCTTTTCTTTCCTTTTTTTTTTTTTTTTTTTACCAGTTTCGGAATTTATTGTGGGACGTAGTGGAATATTCTCGTTTCAGCCCATATACTTTCATGAAATTCGGATTGGTGGCGCGCTTTAAGTAGCATTCAAAATGGCCCCTGTCACGGAAGTGCTTTCGAAGCAGAGAGTTGTCATTGAAATTCTTTTGTTGAAAAACCTGAGCATCGCAGGTATTCATGGGCGCTTGCAGAATGTCTACGGAGACCTGGCAGAGCACAAATACATGGTGTGTCATTGGACTAGGCATCTGTCATCATCGCGACATGGACGCACAAGCCTATCCGATCTCCCGCGTGCCTGACGGCGGCTCACAGCTGTGACTCATGCAGCTTTAGCACGTGCGGACACTCTCACTCGAGATGAGCCCCAGGTCACAATCAGAAACCTCGCTGCACAACTGAACGTCTCTTTTGGTAGTGCTGACACACCCATCCACCAGTTGGGGTATTCAAAGGCATGAGCCCGCTAGGTTCCTCGCTGCCTAAGAGAAGACCTTAAAGAGCAACGAAGAACCACTTGTGCGTGACTGCTTGGCATTACGAGGCTGTTCGTGACAATTTATGACGAACGTAGTCACGTCCGATGAAGCGAGAGCTTAGCTTCAACGTCGAGAATTATAGTGGGACTATACTGGCATAGAGAGCCTCCGAGTAAGGTGGCGTGAGGAGACACATTGAATGGAAATTGTGTTGATGAATAGGGTGTTCTAGGCAAAGGCTGGGGAATAAAATATTGTACTGCAATCCTAAATAAAACCAACCTGCTTTCCGAAGAAAAATATTGCGTTACTTGTTGAACGCACCTTGTACCTTTCGTATACAAGCAAAGATTACGCAGTGCGTTCCTCATTCGCAAGTTTCAATATTTGGTTGTGAGAAAATCATGTTAACCGTCGTTACAGGGATAAACAATGCTGATCCATGTTGAGACTCGATAGTAGAAAGATCGTGGCCTATCGGGTGTGACGGTTATCGTACTGCGATACTGCCCCTCGCGTTGGCCGGCATTACACGAACGTCATGCGAATATGGAATTTATGGATTCGGGAGGCCATACTCAGTCTCATTCAACATCTTATCAACACCCGAGACATATTATTCACGCGGCCGTACTTGATCGTAAAGCCACGTCACGTAAATATAGTCAGGAATAGTCTTTTTAGCTGAAGACGAATATTCACGCAGATAGTGCTACAGTGTTTAGATTATTACGAACTAACTGCCTCGTGGCTATCGCAATGGAGTCTTCGATTGCACATCCACGTCACGTACCTCTAGTCAGGAATGGTCTATTTAGCTGCAAGACAGATGTCCAGACAGACAGTGCTAGGATGCTTACAATATTATGGACTGTCCACACGGCGCTTATTACAGCGGCTTCCTTAGACGTTAAAGGGAGAGTACCGCGCCTTCAGTGGTGCGCCAGTCAGCAAGAGTCGCACCATGTCGTCTTTTCAGATAAGATACAGTTCCTTAGCATCACCATAGATGAATTTATATAAATTCATCCATGGTGACGGCTAACTAATGTTATCACATTGTATTCATCAACGTCATGGAGGCCCAAAGCCTCGCGCGATGGGTACAGGACGCCATTGAGCACCTCTGATTCGAATAGCTACTAAATTGGATATCAACCGTTACATTTTTGGTGTATTATGCCCTATCTCTCTGAGTCTCCTTGAAATTATCTTTCAAGAAGATAATTCAAGACCACATACTGCCTGAGTCTTTAAATGTTGCCCTGGACAACGCCTTTGCAGATCGATCATTCACTGAAAACACCTGGTCATGGGATGCCGAGAGATTAGCATGCCACTACCCGTCAGCCACTATGATTGACGAACTATGGGACAGAGATGAAACAGTACGCATTGACGTTCCGTATCCGTCATCCGAGTCCAGTTCGACTATGTCCCACTGAGTTAAAGGTATAGCTGCTGCTGTAGGTGACAGCTATTTCTCATCCTTTATATCTCCATGTCACCAGAAAATTGAATCGTGCGCTCTTTCTAGCATACTGTACACCCACAATACGTGAAATTTCATTGCGCTGTCCTTTCTGGCGTTGTCATTTCCAGCAGCGTACATCCTAAACTATTGTTGTTACTCAGGAATTTTGTGTCGGATTCAGGGATAACATTCATTACACAGAACGAAAATAACATTCATTTGAATAAGACATTTACTGATGTCCCAGCAAGACACGAACATATAGGGTTATGGTTACACATTCACCCACCCCGATGAACTGATAAACCAGTTGGGTTGCTTCAGATGTTCTTCCCTGGTACGCAACACCAAATTTGTGGGTATCCTTCGCCCATCCGTCGTTTGTCTGAAACTGCCTGTGACTGCGACTCTCTAGGGCTTTATTGTCGTCGTTGATGAAACTCGTTATTGTGTAGGAAGCGCTATAAACCGATTCGCAGAGGGAGCGAGTCCCGTGTCCAGCGCACGGCGGTCGGCAGATGTGGCGGCAGCGGTGGCGGTGGGTGCCGCGGGCGCAGCGGCCGGCTGAATGCCGCTCGTTACGCAGACGGCCGCCGCAGATCTCGCCTTCTGATGAGGATTGATGCCGCCCATTATGAACGGCCGGCGTATGAAACCCACGTTACGGCAGCCAAGCGAGGACCACGGCAACCCACCCTACCTCCCTGCCCCCTGTCTTCCTACTCATCTACCAAAGACAGCTGCGTCTGAATGTACTACCTGGACAGGACACCCCCTTTCTATGTTTACATCGATGTTTTCTTCCCGTCCGTTTATGTTCTGCTAATATTGCGTCACGGTTCATCGCTTAATCTACACTCTCCAGTCACTTTAATACGAACACCTATCAACAGCCTCAATAACCACGTTTTGCAACGCAGACCAATGCGAGACTTGCAGAAAAAGAGGCAGTGATATTCTGGAAGGTACCGACAGGGATGTGGAGCCATGGTGACTCCAGTGCCATGTTCAGCTGTGCTACGTTTCTCGGTTGAGAATCCATGGTACGGACTGTCCAATCGAGGTGGTCCCACAAATGCTAGACTGGTCTTTAATCCGGGGAATTTGGTGACCAGAGGAGTACGGTAAACTCACTCTCTGCTCTCCGAACAACTCACGTACGCTGCGAGCTGTGTAACACTTTGCACTGTTCTGCTGGTAGATGCCTTCGTGCTGAGGAAAAACTATTAGCACAGATGTGTGGATATGGTCCACAAAGATCCACTGATCCATTATCCCTTCCAGAACGACAAGAGCAGCCAGAAAATGCTACAAAATTATTCCCCAGACCGTAACACATCCCAGGTGTTTGCTTTTGCCGATGCAAAGACGTGGCAGCAGGCTTCTTTTCAAGCCATAACTTCGTTGAAAAGAAGCCTGCTGCCACATCTTTGCATCGGCATTCGTCCTCACCATGGCAACCACTAGTTCCACTATCGACTCTACAACAACTTCAGTGGAAAAAGCTTGCTCCTTCATCTTTGCAACGGCGTCTAACTTCACCATAGCAACCAGTGGTTCCAAATGGTTCACTGACAGGCCACGAGAGGGCAACCCATGTACTGCCAAACCGAAGTTCATTTTCCTACATATTTAAATATTTTTAACGCTTGTTAATTGACAATAGCTGTTTAATAAGCTAAGTTTAGTGTATATTTATTTCTAATTCTTCACAATGTTCTTTTAACTAAGAAATTTTAAATTTGTAATTCGACTTATAACTCATTGGTTAATAATGACATCATGCAGTCAGAAGTGGGTGGAGCCTCCATTATATAAAGTAAGACGTGCACTGGTTTCTCCAGTTGTGATACTCCAATAGAAAGGGGTTCCTACTCAATGGTAATTCAACGTTTTATAGCTTTATAGCCGTATAACTCTATGTATTTTCATTAATGCATGTAGCCCTCTAATTAGTGCTTTGTATACATCTTGTAGATCTGAAGATGACCACAGTAGTGGTCGAAACCGGTCACCTTGTTAAATAAATCGTGATAAAGACTGTTTTTAATAGTAATTATTAAATCAGTCTGTTCCGTTCTTTGTAACTAGTTTTTTGTTACAACTTTTCGACGTGTTATTTCTGAGTAGCGTGATTCGTGGAAGTATCTGAAATTGGGAAGTCCTTCATCTCACCTGTTTTTTTCCCCTAGAGTCTTTCCAGAGCACATACGGTTTCTATTTCCTTAAATAGTACCCCCTCCTTAAATAGTACCCCCTAATACTTTACCGGCAATTGTTTAATATTCTGTCATTTTCCTTCGTGTTGTTCTTCAGTTCGCGTATTTTCTCGTACTCTTTATTTTTTCCTTGATATTCGGGCGTATAAAGTTACATGCAGTTTGTATTGGGTCCATGTATTGTGTATTCATGTAGAATTAATAAGACTACAGCACAGAGGTCCAAATGTGAACGGGTCAACATCATCATAAGCTGTCACTCGGTACCATGACGTCTTCTTTTGGGACGTCAGAAGCTCATTCATTGAGCTTTCCCTGACAGTTATGTACACCAGTTCTGGTACTGCAAACTTTTCCACAATGTTGACTCTACACTGACCTCAGCTAGCAGACGGTTGTTTGTATATTCTAGTGGTCATTGGTTTCTGTCTAGGCTGTTGCTCATCAACTTCATGTTTTCCATGCACCATTTCGAAGTAAGTCCCCATGGCATTGTTTGTTCCAGATTCAATATTGATGTTATATTACAGGGTATTTTTATACGTTTTATGTTGCCATCTCTCCGAACGTTGACCATCCAAAAGTTAAGGGTACATGATTTACTAAGGGAGGCGAGGGTCTGACTTATGGACTACACGAACAGTCCATCAAAGCTGAAACTTGTTAATTATCACCGCAATTCCATCAGTCATTTTACTTCAACGGTTCTTCTGAGACATCGATCATGATATTGTTCATGTAAATTAAGTGCCTCCTTTACGTGAGCAAGTTTCACAGTCATAAGTTAGGCTTAGAACAGACTGACAATTACGCCTGAACACACATTGGTTGACTGAACAAACGTTACGAATTTACTTATAGTCTGTACTTACGACCTGATAATCTGCATGATATTGTCCTTAATGAGGAAAAGTGGCAGTAGCTTGATAGCCTGGCGTACAATATTTCCAAAGGTAAATCAGATTTTCAAAATTTACGAAGTGTCCGACAAGTAAGTGAAGTTAATATCGGTCTAAACAGTTCATTAGGAATGACAGACAGTAAGATTTCAACATCGCTGTAGTAGAAGTAGAAGGACTAATAATTACGACAAGACCAAGAAGCGGACTTTTAAATAACACTAGCAGCCAATACCTCGGTACAGCAGATACAAGTAAATGATGCCAGAAGATAATTTTCGTAAGTTTCATTGCTAGGACAGTGTCGGCCGTTCTGCGGTGCATTCCCCCAAGACGTTCTATGAAAAATGTTTCCTAATTCAGATCGTGAGACGTATGAGGCGCATTGACAGTGTGGGCCACCGGTGTGATATCACGAAAGGTCAGAGAATTTAAAGAATTTTGTCGCCGAGAGACATGCAGTGGACTGGATAATGTAATGAGCACCAGAGAAATTCGACAGCAGTCTCATTAAGGGAGTATAGTATCTTCTTGAATGTTACTTCTTGAGTGTTACTTGCTGTGTAATACAGGGCATCAACATCAAACGACATTATATGATACTGGTATTTGTTAGTAAGGTGTTAGGTTTTGGGTTCTTGGTACTGATAGTAATAGCTGTAATAAATAAATAAATACTGTACTTACTAACAATTTTGTAAATTCGTTGTAGAAATAATTGTTATTTTTATCACTATAAATTGGAACTAAGAAAGATAAAATAAACCTAAATTGCTTGGGATTTGCTGATGACCTAGCATTACTAGCTAATAATATTCAGGAAGCCACGAAACAAATAACAAGCTTACAAAATATAGCACAAAAATTAGGACTCCAGATATCATTTGAAAAGACTGAAATAATGGTAACGGATCCACTTGTAATAGATCACATCACAGTGAACAATAGGGAAATTAAAATAGTGAAACAATTTAAATACCTGGGTGAAATTATAACACATAAATTGGACGAGAAACCTGCATGGCGAGCAAGAACTAATAAAATGATAAAAGCTCAAAAACTAACATGGTCTACGTACAATAAAAAATGTCTATCAATTAAAACAAAATTAAAACATTACAAGACGGTGGTTCAACCAGAGGTTACATACGGAAGTGAAACTCTTTTTAAAGTCACCCAGAAAAACAGAATTGACAAAATTTTAAAAGTAGGGAGAAGAATTGCTAGAACATGCATAAATAAGAAATATCAAAAAGCTGGGCAATGGCGGATAGTTCCAAATGAAGTGGTATACAGAGAACTGGAGCCCATCACTGATACTATACGAAAGAAAACGATCTCTTTTTGTGGTCACATTCTGAGGACACCAGAAACCAGATTATCAAGGAAAATTATTGAGAAACTCTGGAATTTGAAACAACAAGGAGGATGGCTTAAGGAAATAAGAGAGGATATGGAAGAACTGGAAATAACTCTGGATGATTTGCAGAACAAAACGCCAAATTTAAAGAAGTTGAGGGACACAGAAATAAGATTTAAACCAAAAATTGACAAACGACATACAATGAAAAGGGTATTTACAGATAAGGAACGACGAAAAGCATCGGAACGAATGAAGAGATACTGGGCCACTCGGAAGGGGAAAATACCAAAGAAGAGGACCAGAAATGATTGACTGAAGTGGTCCAATGAGGCCGTAAAAGCAGAAGAAGAAGAAGAAATTGTATCATACAATGTCCATTACGTAACACGGTCGCCGGTTTAGTTTATAACAGAAATAAACGTCTGTATTGTTGTCCAACGTTTCCTCCTTCCTGCATTTTTATTTATAGCAGTCATATAACGCAACGAATATCAATTGCCACCCTCTAATCTTCCAATTATCCAACCATGTGTGATGCCATCTAGATATGTTTGTTACGCCATCCTACCTCTCTTCCGGGAAAATCAGGAATACAGAAATACAAGTCGCTGAGGAATGAAATAAATAGGAAGTGCAGGGAAGCTAAGACGAAATGGCTGCAGGAAAAATGTGAAGACATCGAAAAAGATATGATTGTCGGAAGGACAGACTCAGCACACAGGAAAGTCAAAACAACCTTTGGTGACATTAAAAGCAACGGTGGTAACATAATAAGAGTGCAACGGGAATTCCACTGTTAAATGCAAAGGAGAGAGCAGATAGGTGGAAAGAATACATTGAAAGCCTCTATGAGGGTGAAGATTTGTCTGATGTGATAGAAGAAGAAACAGGAGTCGATTTAGAAGAGATAGGGGATCCAGTATTAGAATCGGAATTTAAAAGAGCTTTGGAGGTCAAATAAGGCAGAAGGGATAGATAACATTCCATCAGAATTTCTAAAATCATTGCGGGAAGTGGCAACAAAACGACTATTCACGTTGGTGTGTAGAATATATGAGTCTGGCGATATACCATCTGACTTTCGGAAAAGCATCATCCACACAATTCCGAAGACGGCAAGAGCTGACAAGTGCGAGAATTATCGCACAATCAGCTTAACAGCTCATGCATCGAAGCTGCTTACAAGAATAATATACAGAAGAATGGAAAAGAAAATTGAGAATGCGCTAGGTGACGATCAGTTTGGCTTTAGGAAAATTAAAGGGACGAGAGAGGCAATTCTGACGTTACGGCTAATAATGGAAGCAAGGTGGTGGTGGTGGTGGTGGTTTTTGGGGGAAGGAGACCAGACAGCGAGGTCATCGGTCTCATCGGATTAGGGAAGGACGGGGAAGGAAGTCGGTCGTGCCCTTTGAAAGGAACCATCCCGGCATTTGCCTGGAGCGATTTAGGGAAATCACGGAAAACCTAAATCAGGATGGCCGGACGCGGGATTGAAGCGTCGTCCTCCCGAATGCGAGTCCAGTGTCTAACCACTGCGCCACCTCGCTCGGTATGGAAGCAAGGCTAAAGAAAAATCAAGACACTTTCATAGGATTTGTCGACCTGGAAAAAGAGTTCGACAATATAAAATGGTGCAAGCTGTTCGAGTTTCTGAAAAAAGTAGGGGTAAGCTATAGGGAGAGACGGGTCATGTACAATATGTACAACAACCAAGAGGGAATAATAAGAGTGGACGATCAAGAACGAAGTGCTCGTATTAAGAAGGGTGTAAGACAAGGCTGTAGCCTTTCGCCCCTACTCTTCAATATGTACATCGAGGAAGCAATGATGGAAATAAAAGATAGGTTCAGGAGTAGAATTAAAATACAAGGTGAAAGGATATCAATGATACGATTCGCTGATGACATTGCTATCCTGAGTGAAAGTGAAGAAGAATTAAATGATCTGCTGAACGGAATGAACAGTCTAATGAGTACACAGTATGGTTTGAGGGTAAATCGGAGAAAGACGAAGGTAATGAGAAGTAGTAGAAATGAGAACAGCGAGAAACTTAACATCAGGATTGATGGTCACGAAGTCAATGAAGTTAAGGAATTCTGCTGCCTAGGCAGTAAAATAACCAATGACGGACGGAGCAAGGAGGACATCAAAAGTAGACTCGCTATGGCAAAAAAGGCATTTCTGGCCAAGAAAAGTCTACTAATATCAAATACCGGCCTTAATTTGAGGAAGAAATTTCTGGGGATGTAAGTCTGGAGTACAGCATTGTATGGTAGTGAAACATGGACTGTGGGAAAAGCGGAACAGAAGAGAATCGAAGCATTTGAGATGTGGTGCTATAGACGGATGTTGAAAATTAGATGGACTGATAAGGTAAGGAATGAGGAGGTTCTACGCAGAATCGGAGAGGAAAGGAATATGTGGAAAACACTGATAAGGAGAAGGGACAGGATGATAGGACATCTGCTAAGACATGAGGGAATGACTTCCATGGTACTAGAGGGAGCTGTAGAGGGCAAAAACTGTAGAGGAAGACAGAGATTGGAATACGTCAAGCAAATAATTGAGGACGTAGGTTGCAAGTGCTACTCTGAGATGAAGAGGTTAGCACAGGAAAGGAATTCGTGGCGGGCTGCATCAAACCAGTCAGTAGAAACATGCATTCATTACCACTATCTTTAATATCTTTGTCCACCGGCATGTTGAACCGTAATCCCTACTTTTGTTACCAGTCACGAAACTACGGCATCTTGTAAACTGCACCGTCAAGTTTAATGTGCTTCCGTAGAATAGTTCTTCACTCACAATAGTTCTTAGTACAACGCCTTAACTTAAAACGCAACAAATTGCAAATCAAAATAAATACATCATTTTAAAAGCATTTGAACGCGACCGCGGCTGATGCACACTGCACCGACCAGCCTCTGAGTGGTTTTTTAGGCATTCCCATGCTGGTTAGGCAAATGGTGGGCTGGTTCCCAATTTTCGCCTCAGAAAATACGATGCACAAACAGTTAAAGAACGTCGCAGACAGAACAAAGTTTACACAATTCACAAACAGGGGGCCCAAACGACTTTCGTCATAAATAATTCATCACAATTTGAGTAGAACGGTGGTGTGCGTAACTGCAACATTAGAGG
The DNA here is from genome assembly GCF_021461385.2 of Schistocerca piceifrons. Classification (NCBI taxonomy): domain Eukaryota; kingdom Metazoa; phylum Arthropoda; class Insecta; order Orthoptera; family Acrididae; genus Schistocerca; species Schistocerca piceifrons. Next base: position 464,069,261 of record NC_060140.1, on the reverse strand, counting down.
GAAAATTTACCATTATTACCCGTTATTAAATCTATCAGTGGCTCACAAAGGAGTTCAATATGCAGCAGCAAAAATTGTCAATCGTTTGCCCAAAAACATAAAATGCTTGACTGATAGAAAAGCAAGTTTAGTTTAAAATCATTTCTCCTGGACAACTCTTTCTATTCCATTCCTCTGACTAATTTCTACTTGGAACTGACTGCCAATAAAAAGAAAATAGTTCTTAAATGTAGTTGCATGAAGAGGACTAAAACAATTGTTTTCATTACTATTGAAACTAATCATGTACACGTATCCTGTAAACTGACTCGTTCCAGATCCATTTCGCTAAGACAATCGTTCAAATGGTCTATGAGACATCTAACTAATGTATGAAATGTCTTTTACTGTGCAGGCCTGCCTTTGTTCTAAGCAGATGTTGCTGTTTAAACGACCTGGCCGGCCAGAGTGGCCGAGCGGTTCTAGGCGCTACAGTCTGGAACCGCGCGACCGCTACGGTCGCAGGTTCGAATCCTGCCTCGGGCATGGATGTGTGTGATGTCCTTAGGTTAGTTAGGTTTAATTAGTTCTAAGTTCTAGGGGACTGATGACCTTAGAAGTTAAGTGCCATAGTGCTCAGAGCCATTCGAACCATTTTTTTAAACGACCTGCATCTACTTTCGTATTTGATAAATAACTGAAATATTACTGCAATAATTGACATATTTTATCGTTTTTATTATTGAAGATTGTCTTACAGAGGAAACCGGCTCACAAGTAGATCTAGCGAAAATAATTGCACTCGTTTCAGATCTTAATTTAAGCTAATTTAAGGTTTCCTGTTCTCTGTAACTGCACGTGAAGAAGGCATATGAAGGTAGAAACCGTTTATGATTGTAGCATTGAAACTAACTCTTTCGTTATTTTTATTCAACATTAACCTACAGAATTTTCCCTGACAAAGACAGCTCAAACTTAACCTATTCATTTATTACCCACAACATTCAAACCCAACGCAATCTGACTGCTATATATCATCGACAACATGACTTCCAACAATTAACACAAAATAATGGCCGCAAATTGGATGAAATCCTAACAATAACCGATACTTTTTCATAACTCACTTACCTCACAGAAAATCTTCAAACACGAACTACAGCAATTACAGCAAGCTGAATAAAAAGATTCTAACTACTATAGGCTCTAACTTCTAGCGAAAGAAAGGTTTTGTTGACGAGCAAAAACGCATTTAGAAAATTTTACCTTACTCATGTGACATCCAGTTCCAAAAATTATATGATCGTCAATAATTCCATTACCCAAACATTAGCAAATACATCAATAATCGTTTTACAATGCTTGTCCTACCAACACTAAATCTCCATGAACGACACACGTTCAAACCGTCCACTCGCTAACTGCTAATCTCTAACTGCTAACTACAAGTCCGTCCAACCACAGAGTCTCTTACCGAGAGTTCAGAGCGTTGTCAGCGATATTAATACAGTCTATAGCACTGCCAACATACAAAGATATAAACAGGCCACTTACAACATAAAAAGTGAATGAGTCAAAATAATGATAATAATGTGTTCCTGGGTTTTTCCTGTCCTATCTGTGCACGATCCAAGTTGGATCTGATGTTGCAGTATGTCTGGTCAGCTACTGAAGGAACGCCATTAGTTGCTTGGAATGATTTCTGCAGCCGGCCAGGCTGCAAACGCTTCATTTTAGGCTAGGTCTCAGACGAGCATCTGGAAAGTATCCTGTTATAAACGAAGTTTGTAACCTCCTAAAATTCCTTGACATTCTCGAGGCGCATAATTTTCGCACTATTTTCCCAATGTTAGCCGAGGAACTTGGAAATTTCTAAATGTGAAAGTATAAACGCTTTCAGTAAAATTTTCTTTGGGAGAGGGGTGCGGGTGGAGTGTCAGAGCCCCTGGAATCCCTCAACATTGGCACGTGGTATGCGTTATTTCAGAGAATGACTGCACCTGTCCCGGACAGAGCCGCCGGGCCCCGCTCTCTGAGAGGAACAATAGTGCAGGCGTGAGGGGCGGGGGCTGAACTACATAGCGGCCGCCGCTGCTCTGCCCTCGGTAGCCGCCTCACACAATGGGACGCCCCACGCCTTTGTTCTAAGTGTCGCTTACTTGAATTCAATGGGACTCCCTCAGTCGTCAACAAATTCGATTACCGTTCGCTCACCATTTCCCCTGATTTATTTTACGTCTTCTAATAACGGAACTGTCCAGTGGCGAAACGCGGGTGGGTTATACATAATTTACGGAGTGCATTTCTTTGTCCGGTGATAAAATACTCGCAATAAATTATAAGGAAATAACGCTTCCGCGCGGGAGGTCACCATTTTTTTTAACGTGCAGGTTGTTTTCGTTTTTCCATGTTTCAAATCTCTGTGAACATTGCGCCGTTACACTTCGCGGTGTGGTCTCCAAGTAAGTGGATTTTTGAGACAATCGGAAAATGTAACTTATAAACCTGTCATCCCTGAATGACTGACCTCGGCCAAGTACCACTGATCGAAAAACCTCATAGCTTTTCCTAGTTAATTAGAGAACCAGTTTACTTGGCCCTCTGTTTCAAACGATTCAGCTGGTAAAATATGCTGCAAGCTATCTGCACTAAAACAATCACCCGTTCATACCTATTTGACCTGTGTATCTCTGCACACTAATTTCAACATTTAGTTTAAGAACTTAACCTTCTCAGTCCTCATGTTTCCGTTTATTTTCAGTAATTTTGAAACAGAATGTGTTTAGAAAACTCTGTAATTTGCCAATATAACATATATTATCGAAAAACTGGTTGTTTATTTCACCACCGGAATACAGTCGCATATTTTTTTCCATGCAGCACTGGATCTACATTCGGTAGAGATCTACACTGTCACGTTCCACTAACATAGTTTTAGCTATTAAACACCGGATTTTCTGAAATTCATACATTTTACTTATTTTCTTAAGTAAATTTATTCATCTCATATATGCCCATCGGAATTTAGTGTTTCAATCTTATTTTGTCTCAGAACAACGCATTGGCGACCATTATCAACTCTTCATTCATAAAATGTAACATCAAGACGGGAGATTAATGGAGCATATAAGATAGTGTACTTGGAAATCAAAACACTAAAATTCCACACGTTTTTCTTGACGGGACATCCACAACTGTTATTCATCATGAGTGATAAAATTCGCTACAGTTGAAAAAATTATTTATTTCTAATAAGGAAAGCACGACTTGGTTTCAGGACATGTGGCTCATATTCAAGCGAATTTTAAAATGTAAGTCCAGATAGGATCGATAACCGAGTAACTTATTTTAACCTCAGTTTGCATCCTTCGTGGATTCATATTTCAATATGCACCTGGAGATGGGACACATGTCCTAAACCGGGTTGTGCTTTCCTTTCTGGAAATAAATAATTTTTACGACTTTAGCGAATTTTATCACTCATTATACACCAAAATGATTTACAACAGAATCCTGATCATCCGTGGTCGCCATGACACGAACAACCTCCGACAACTCATAACCTTTGCCTCGCGGAAGTTGAATATACTTACAGTCGTTATATTAACTGTTGATACATACATACAACAATACATCCGAAAGTTGAAAAAACCAAATCCTTCTACGTTAATTCTTATTGCGTGGAGACCGAGAGTCTCTGGAGAGCCACGTAGCCACTCCACCTTATTTATTTATTTATTTTGAGTACACTAGTGTCACTTAAAAGTTGAGGGCCACTGCCCCACACATATCAGGATAGTTTAAAACGCTTCAAACATGACACTGATGAAATAAGCTCACCTGTTGCACTTTTGGAATCATGTCCACGTCCAACAACTACTTTGTTAACCAACTCTATCAGCTCACCATGCTTAAGCACTAGTTCTGCATCGTCTGCTTAAATCCAAGCATTCACTCACGCCTTCAAGTTCAGGGGCATTGTTTGCAAACTCCGAAAAATGGTTATCCACTTCAGTATGGTACTTTCTTTCATCAATTTCTCACGTTCCTGCACCTTATTTCACAATGTACGATAGGATTCAGCTGGTCATTACACAGAGTGCTTCCTATTGATGCGAAGCATACAATCTTGCAAAAGTGCGTCGTTTTTGTGATTAACAAGCAAGTCTTGAAGGAACAGTAACTTCCTTGAAATGTTTTCATTGCTCCTTGGTCCGTATGCGGGATACAATCTTGTAATATTTTCGGGATAAACTTAGCGCTTATTTCCCTACTTTTCTATTAAGTTTCTGATGAATGAGTTAGAGCGTTGTCCAAAAAGAACATTTCACTGACAATAATTTGAACTTTTAGGGCAAATTCATCTTGAAATCAATAACGAAAGAACTCTACAGATATACACGTGCTTGAATTACTTTTATAATACAGATGGCGATGTTTACGAGCGATCGTAGTAAAGTGGCTGGGTATTATCCTGTTTTGATTGCAGGTTCATATCTGATTTGAAGGAGTTATTGAAAAAATCTTTTTCGTGTTTTATTTTGTCAGAACTCAACAAAAGCAGCACTCATCTCGTACTTTTTTGTTTACATCTAACTAACTCTCCACCTAAAATTCACTTTTTACCGCCAATTTTCCTGTCCCTTATAGACGTCCTTGTCTGTGGTGCACCTCTGGTACGTCATTTCATTGATCACCTTCAAAAGAGTTTTTATTTTAGCAACCCATTTCTTAGCCGCTGAAACTGTAGAACACAGTCCTAACAAAAGACACGCACTACTGCTTTCAAAGGCAGTATAAACAGACTTATAATGCAGACCAGTCATTCGAAAATTTCTCTGATGCCAATGGAACTTCTGTCATGTCCTCGTCCCACCTACGTCAAGGCTACAGTAAGAAGTGGAGGCCGACTGACGAATGCTGAGGGAAAATTATATATAATATCAGTTTTACGTTAACGTTACGGTACAAATATGTTGGTGTAGACAATACACTGTTAATATAGATTAAGTCATCTCAGCCTTAAGCGTCATACTTCCTCGGAACGATTGAAGGTAGCATGATTACCTTTTCACGGAGATGAACTGTAAGAAACTCCTCAACAAAAAATGAGAGACCGAGCGAGGTGGCGCAGTGGATAACACACTGGACTCGTATTCGAGCGGGCGACGATTCAAACCCGCCTCCGGCCATCCTGATTTAGGTTTCCCGTGATTTCCCTAAATCGCTTCAGGCAAATGCCGGAATAATTCCTTTGAAAGGGACGGCCGACTGCCCACCTTCTCCTTCCCTAATGCGATGGGACCGATGACATCGCTGTTTGGTCCCCTCTCCCAACCAAAAGATGAGAGATTGTTATCAACTTCGTGGTTTGGAATTTTTTCTTTCTTTAACTCCAGATGGAAGTATAGTCTAGTAATTTCTACTGCTAGGATCGTTGATCTGAAAAATACGACTTTAACAGTGTTTCATTCTCCGAAATCAGGCACGTAGTTTCTATTAAATCCAGCGTAGTCGTCCAATGTGGGGTGTCTAGGAAATCTGCTTCCTCGGAACGCTACACAACATTCAAAGAAATCGTATTAATGAGTTTTACTATAAAATGAACAAATACAATACTTAACTTTGCGTTACACTGCTGTGTTGCAAGCAAAGGGCGACAGACAAAATAAAAAATCTCTTCAGTATAACAATTGCCAAGTCCGCGTTACATAGACAGTATAAGCAGGTGGTTAGAATTGATGCTTTTATCCACGTTGCTAGTCTTGAAGCTGCTGTAGAACCGGCCGCGACCAGTCGGGCGAGGCACTTACGTCCTCTTCGCACAGGGGCAGCTGCTGTCGCGTTGTCATCCTGGAGAGGGGTCGGCCAGCGTGCTGGCTGAAGTCTTCTCACAGCTCTCCCTGCTCTATCATTCCCGACTGGCGTGCCGGAGCTTGACTTTATGCCGCTACAGTTTCCTTATAGTACTTTAAACTGAAGATTTCGCTGAGAACGAAAATATTTGCATCATTGCTCTACCGTTATCAAATGGGTAGAGAAGAAAGACAGCTTTGCATTCCGTCTGTGAATTTGAAGTGTGCCAAGGGCAGAATAGATTGAAAAATAAAACGTATTTCACTAAGCACAAGAGATTAAATATGCTAATTCCTCACGAACATTGCAAAGGAAAGGAAAGAGGAGAGTGGTATATACTAAGATACCATGGCAGATGGCGTCCAGTATAGTAAATGTGCAAAATATTGTAATTGGAGGGCCACTGGAATTCTGTGCTAAACTTGCAACGAGCGGGCGGAAAGGAAGTCCTCCTGTTTTCTACCTCCCTCTAACACCATCTAAGCGCTTTGCAACATTCCAGTTACGCCACATGAGACACAATTTACTTCTCTATATGGGTATGGAGTCACAAATTTCGCCAATAAGTTCAGAGTTCATAACATATAAATCCTTAGTTATAAATACCCTAATTTCTACAAGCCTGCTTCTCGAATATCAGATGTAAGACAGCAGCATCAGAAATAACTGTAGTTCCATTAAAAATATTCACATCGATACTCCTGTAATTAATGCTGCTGCGTGAAGAGATTGTGTGTCATTTAGTAAGAACATTGCAGTGCATCTGGGTGAAAAGAGAATTACAAAATATTAACTAGTTTGGAAATATTTGAGGTATGCTTCGGTTCATCAGCCTATAAATCATGAACAGTGTCTGTACTGTGTGTTTCCAAATTAATATCGGGTGTTTAAGTCTTTGTAATATTTATTACATGCAACTTTCTTTTCTTTCTTTCTTTTGCTTGTGCCGTTTCTCCCGCGGATACGCAGGGTCGGCATGGTTAATCGGATGTGGCAATGTTAGTTGAAGGGGTGGCTACATGCCCTTCCTACCGCCACCCCATACCTCCCCATGAAGGAATTAGTGTACCCCAACTGTATGCGACTAGTGTAATCCATGGAATAGTGCGAAAGTGTTCAGATGTCTGCGAGTCATGTAACTGAGGCAGGACGTGGGGACCAGTCCGGTATTCACCTAGGGGGATGTGGAAAACCGCCTAAAAACCACATCCAGGCCGGCCGGCACACCGGTCCTCGTCGTTAACCCGCCAAGCGGATTCGATCCGGGGCCGGCGGGTCATTTATTACATGCAACTAACAATTATAAATAATATGTCAAATGAAAGAACAGTTTTTGTTACAAATGTTCAATATGACCACCATTCGTCGCACGACACACACCGAGTTGACAGGCGATTTCTTTCAAATCCTTATGAGCGTGTCTCGAGCAACTATTGGAACAGCTGTTTCAGACCTATTTCTCAAGTCGGATAATCAACTGGTAGCGGAGACACAAACACATGATCCTTTACGGACCCCCAAAGGTAAAAATCGTATGGCGTCAGATCGGGTGAACGGGGGGGCTTTGGAGACAAGTTCTGTCCTCCGGCCCCTTGCAGCCAATCCCTGCGTTCGGGTACAACGTCGTTTGACCAATCGCGTACTGAGCACAGTGAGGCGTTACATCATCGTGCTGCCACATAAAGCTCTGTGTTTCAGCTTCTTCTGATTGAGGAAAGAGCCATCGTTCTAGCGCATCTAGACAAGAAACGCCAGTTACATTTGACTAATCGAAAAAGAAAGATAAACTTTTCGCCAGGATACGGCACAAAAGCATTCAGTTTAGGGGAATCCCGTTGCAACTGCACCATTTCGTGAGGATTTGCTTACCGCTATATCCGAACATTATGTGTAGCAACATGTACACTTAAGGGAATAGTCGATTCATCACTGAAGAGAATCGTCATCGTCACAGAGCAACATTTCGTTTCCAAAGTTGGAATTGGCACGTAAACCACAGTCTATAGCCTTTAGAACTTGTTACAACTGCAAACGATAAGGACGTAGTTCCAGGAGTCTCCTTAAAAGCCTCCACAACGGTGTCAATGGAAATGGTAACTTCTGACTACACTTCCGAACTGATTTCTTGCGGCTACGCTTTCACTCGTTCAGCACGTTCTTTAGTCACTGTTGTGCCATGTGTCGAACGGTGCTCGCTTTGTAAGAAAAACCTTATGAGTTACTCTTTCATTTGATGTATTCCTTATAATTGTGAATTGAATGTAATAAATGCTACAAAGCCTTAAAACACCGATATTCATTCTGAAACACCATGTACTTACTACAAAGTTAGTAACGGCGAAGCCATTAATATGTGGTAGGAAAATGTTAGTCGTTTACAACATTCAATATCTGTCAGCGCAGGTTCCACGGACGTTGCCATCTTCAATAAAACATTCGCAGGTGTGTAATCGCGTCGTTAACTTCTTTAAAAACACAAGTTTCGGCCACCGTTGCATGTAGCCCTATCCTATGTGACGTACTTTCAACACAGGTTTCATTTACGTGACTACTCCGTGCTGTTGCTTATATAACCATTTCTAGAAACGTATAAAACGGTTTTATTAACAACATGCCGACACAGCCACCTACCCAAAAACGTTTTATTGAAGTTAAATAACATACTTCATTTTCATTCAGAAGGAAAGTAGCAACCTCCTTTTTTTTGCGAGATATATTTATGAGCCAGTAATACTTTGGTTGACTCTTCTAGGAACGTAGGCACCCGGAATTTTGTCATTATACCACACCGTCATTTTCATCGCCTCTCTAGCCCCGTCGGATATTGGAGTAGGATTAATATCTACCTCTGTGAGCCTTCCACACTTAATAAACGAAACTGTGTCAAAACACGATGCTCCTTCGATTTAATTGTATTTTCTCTATATCCTCTATCAATCCTTTTCCGTAAAGGACCCACACTAAGGAGAAATACTAAAGAATGGTCGAACGAGTATTTTCTAAACCCTACCCCTTGTGGTGCACTACACTTCCCTATGATTTCTCCAATGAATCTGTAGTTTAGTACCTAGTCAGGTGGCGCAAATAATTAGACTGAACACGCATTAGGGAAAACAACGGTTCATATCCCCGTCCGGTCATCCTGACTTAGATTTTCTGTGATTTCCCTACATCACTCCGGACAAATGTCCTAAAGGTTTTTTTTGAAAAGGCACGACCGATTTACTTACCAATTCTTGAAACATTCCGAGCTACTGCTCCGTCGCTAATGAGCTCGATGTCAACGGGCAGTTAAACACTGATTTTCCTTCCTTGTAGGTTTAGTCTCCTCCTTCGCTCTGATTAGTTTTATGAGGTTGTAACTCTTTAAATATTTGCGTGGCGTATCTCCCTATATGAAATAGATGACTGTTCGACTTTGCTCTGATTAGTTTTATGAGGTTGTTGCTCTTTAAATATCTGCGTGGCGTATCTCCCTATATGAAACAAATGATTGTTCGCTATCGTTTAATCGAGCAACAACAAATCTTTCTGCTTTCACATGGGCAATACGATACACACGGTTATGTTGGGTGGCGGAATACCTGTGCCTTTCGCTAAAATTATGTTGCGTTGCGCCTTCTCTGTATGCAAAAGTATCATTTGGGAAGGACATCCGTATACCTTCCAAACTAGTCCCCATATTCATTACACATACTAGGTGTTAGGGGTACAAATGCAGATATTGAACGTTGATACTTTAAATGTAACCATTTCAGTTTGTAAGTTGTTTTTTTCTGCGTCTACCAGTCTTCCCACAAATACATTAATTTACCACCTGATGTTCTCTGCACAGTCATAACTGCAGTATGGACTACCCTTTTGCCTCCGCGCATCGACACTTCAATACCTTATCTGCTGCCCAAGGTGAAATAAACTTCAATGGCTTCCTTGTGTCACAGATTCTAACCAACCTATAACCATACTACTCGTGAAAAGCTCTAATTATTAGTCTCAAAATGAAGTAATTAGTGACGTAATTTTGTTCAATACACTGTCCTCAGTCACCGACAGAAATACCTGTACTTATACCCTTACGTCCTGACTGTTGTGGATAATAAGTTCCCTGTAGCACTCCTCTGGATACACCTAAAGCTCTCTTAAAGTCTGAAGATTTCTGTGTTAAGAACGTCATGGTAGGTTGTATTTGCTAGATCTTCAAGCTGGCCCAGAGATGGCATGAAATTAGGTATACTTCTACTTTTTTGATCAAATGTTTCATTTGAGCGAGAATAAGACTCCCTACACTTTACGCCATGTATTTTTGTCCCAACTTTCATAGCCAAACGAAGAGTGGGAAAGAGACAAAGGCGGCATCGAATTTAACAATGTGAAATCTAATTACGCAAGGAATGAGTTGTTTGAAATTAATCAGGGCAATTAAGCAAAACTTAATTTGCGATTTGAACGAAAAATGAAATACACTCCTGGAAATGGAAAAAAGAACACATTGACACCGGTGTGTCAGACCCACCATACTTGCTCCGGACACTGCGAGAGGGCTGTACAAGCAATGATCACACGCACGGCACAGCGGACACACCAGGAACCGCGGTGTTGGCCGTCGAATGGCGCTAGCTGCGCAGCATTTGTGCACCGCCGCCGTCAGTGTCAGCCAGTTTGCCGTGGCATACGGAGCTCCATCGCAATCTTTAACACTGGTAGCATGCCGCGACAGCGTGGACGTGAACCGTATGTGCAGTTGACGCACTTTGAGCGAGGGCGTATAGTGGGCATGCGGGAGGCCGGGTGGACGTACCGCCGAATTGCTCAACACGTGGGGCGTGAGGTCTCCACAGTACATCGATGTTGTCGCCAGTGGTCGGCGGAAGGTGCACGTGCACGTCGACCTGGGACCGGACCGCAGCGACGCACGGATGCACGCCAAGACCGTAGGATCCTACGCAGTGCCGTAGGGGACCGCACCGCCACTTCCCAGCAAATTAGGGACACTGTTGCTCCCGGGGTATCGGCGAGGACCATTCGCAACCGTCTCCATGAAGCAGGGCTACGGTCCCGCACACCGTTAGGCCGTCTTCCGCTCACGCCCCAACATCGTGCAGCCCGCCTCCAGTGGTGTCGCGACAGGCGTGAATGGAGGGACGAATGGAGACGTGTCGTCTTCAGCGATGAGAGTCGCTTCTGCCTTGGTGCCAATGATGGTCGTATGCGTGTTTGGCGCCGTGCAGGTGAGCGCCATAATCAGGACTGCATACGACCGAGGCACACAGGGCCTACACCCGGCATCATGGTGTGGGGAGCGATCTCCTACACTGGCCGTACACCACTGGTGATCGTCGAGGGGACACTGAATAGTGCACGGTACATCCAAACCGTCATCGAACCCATCGTTCTACCATTCCTAGACCGGCAAGGGAACTTGCTGTTCCAACAGGACAATGCACGTCAGCATATATCCCGTGCCACCCAACGTGCTCTAGAAGGTGTAAGTCAACTACCCTGGCCAGCAAGATCTCCGGATCTGTCCCCCATTGAGCATGTTTGGGACTGGATGAAGCGTCGTCTCACGCGGTCTGCACGTCCAGCACGAACGCTGGTCCAACTGAGGCGCCAGGTGGAAATGGCATGGCAAGCCGTTCCACAGGACTACATCCAGCATCTCTACGATCGTCTCCATGGGAGAATAGCAGCCTGCATTGCTGCGAAAGGTGGATATACACTGTACTAGTGCCGACATTGTGCATGCTCTGTTGCCTGTGTCTATGTGCCTGTGGTTCTGTCAGTGTGATCATGTGATGTATCTGACCCCAGGAATGTGTCAATAAAGTTTCCCCTTCCTGGGACAATAAATTCACGGTGTTCTTATTTCAATTTCCAGGAGTGTATTTCACGAACAGCTGCTGATAGTGTCATAAAGTACATATTCTATTGAAGGCATAGGTGTTTTACCCCTACCGGTAGTCAAAGATCACGGCATCAGCCTACTGCCACGGTCTAAAACACAATGTCGCGACACTCTGGTGTGAAAGTTGTTACCGTTCGACACCTGGAGTTACACTAACGCTCCAAGCGGTGAAAAAGCAGACATTTACATTCGTTGTAAGGATAATGTACAGTTTTAAAATTATTTTTCTACTTAATTAGCGAAATAATTGTTATATTTGTGCGTTTCATACGTTATCAAATTGCCACGAGACATGAGTTATCATGAAATAAACGTAAAAACTGCTGAATCTGACTAATTCAGTGATATAACGTACAATTTGTTATTGAAGAAATACTTTCGAATATGTGTATAGTTGCAACTTACATCGCTGACAGCAAGAGACTATAAAACTTATTTCACGCAATTCTGTTGTTCAAAAATGGCTCTGAGCACTATGGGACTTAACTTCTGTGGTCATCAGTCCCCTAGGCCGTAGAACTACCTAAACCTAACTAACCTAAGGACATCACACACATCCATGCCCGAGGCAGGATTCGAACCTGCGACCGTAGCGGTCGCTCGGTTAGAGACTGAAGCGCCTAGAACCACTCGGCCACCATCGGCCGGCATTTCTGTTGTTATGTGTTCTTATTATAATAGGCATGTTCCTTATCATGTAAAAAAATTTTATGGAGTCTAATGATACGCCCATTCTTACACTTCAGTCTACTGTCTGATACACGAATAACTTTTTTGCAAATATAATCACTTTTGCTTCAAAAGGAATGTGTTGGAGCCTCTTGGTGCTTGTAGCTCAGATGTAACAACAATTGTGGCAATGGTTTCTTCTGCGTTTGGAAACAGTTTCATTGCTTTTGACGTTTTCTTATGACCTCTATGTGGCTTTCTGTTCAGTAATATGTGTGGTGGCTTATTTGGTACGCTAAATAATGTAGATGTTACATACTATACAGGTTTCCTACATTCGCCATTCACTGATTGGACTGGAAGTGCAGCGAACAAAACTTTGCGTTTTAGTTAGACATATGACATCTTTCTGCTTAAGGTCAGGTCTTCTGATGCATACTTGCAATTTTTGTCGTTAAAGGAAAGCGACACACCTCAGTAAATATCTTTATGTTACGATAGAACCGTAAAGAAACTGTTCTTTAGTGACCGGTTCATAACTCCTAGGGTCACAAGGAATATAATGAATGGCAATTGTGTCAGTTTTTTTTTTAATGTCAATATTTGTGGCACTACGTACCCGGTCCGGTATTCATGTCGGAACACGCTGAGATGGTATTTGTGTACGGCCAAGCAGATGGAAACGGTCAAGCTGGCAGCACGGCTGCACCAAAACAAGTACCCTTACAGACACCAACCACATCACACCACATTTCAAGCCCTTTTTGGCCGTTTGCGTGATCATGGGTCTTTGCAGATAGACGAACGTGCACGGAGGCGGCAGACTGTGCATACACCGGATTTGGAGGACCAGGTTCTTCAGGATATTTAGACGAGCCCAAGCTCCAGGCAAGTGGCCCACTAACATGGTGTAAGCCAAAGTACGATTATGTACATTCTGCATGGCAACCGCTACTATGCCTGTCATCTGCAACGAGTGCAAGAATTATCAGCAGCGGATTTCCCTCTACGAGCAGGACTTTTTCGATAGTTTTTGTACGAGACCATCACAATTTTGGGATTTTGAGAACAGTCATCTTTACCAGAAATGGCATCATAATGTACATAATCGTCATCCGTGGGCTACATACAATCCCGGGGAACGGTTGAGGCGTGTCATCAGCATCGGTTCAACATCAGCGTGCGAGCAGCGATTCTTGGCGACCGCATACTTGTATCAGCTATTATTCCACAATGCCTCGACGGAGGAACGTACCTGGATTCCCTGCGGAGTACTCCGTCTGGGGTGCTTGAGAGTATGCCTTTGGCAATACGACAGCTTATCTGATTTCAGCATGACGAAGCTCCACCGCACTTCCGCATTACAGTTCGCCGACACCTCAACATCATCTTCCACAGGCATTGGATAGGCCGCGAGGCCGTGTAGCATGCTCCGCTAAATGACTGGACTTACACTCTCTGGATTTTTACCTCTGGGGGCATCGAAACATCGTTGTGAACGCTGAACCAGCTCCTGATGTGCATACCCTCCAACAGTGTTCACGACGCCTGTGACGCTATTCGGACAGAGGCCGGAATGTGCGAAAGAGTGGGGCATTCCACGTTGCGACGTGTGAACAAGTGCATTGCATCCCATGGAGGCCACTATGAAGATCTGTTGTGACGTGGATGCGGTGCAGCTCTGTATAGTGTTCCGGGACGACTTGTTATCGTTGCACGCATGCCCATTTCCGCACGCATGTTCACAAGATCTTTCTTCTTCCAGTTACTGTCAGAAATCCTTTTCTGCAGTTTGTGGATTTAATTAATGTTCACCTCTTGTAAACTACGGTATTCGCACTTATCCGATGTCGTACTCAAAATGGTCACTTGCTGACCGATTGACGCGCTGCTACCGCACTGGGTAAGAAAAACGAGACGGAGTGCCGCACTGTAGTGTTAAGCCCTCGGCACACGGACTGCTGTCGAACGTCAACATTGAGCGTGTAAGTTCAACGTGCTGCTGAACACTCAGAAACGATGTGACTTGTGCATACGGTACGGGGGCCCCAACGTGGTACACGCGATCGTAACGCACTCCGGCGGTAGTTGCGGGAAGTTTCTAGTTCGTAAATCACACTGCTTACTATACGGGCGCTTGTAAAATTCCCACGTGAGCTCTATTAAAACGCACATTTCCTCCATTGTCCACGAAAAGGAAAGTACCATGTCCAGTCAATAAGAACACAGGCTTATAAAAGTTCCACTACAAACAGTGTCATACAAATTTGCAATACTTCTTCACATAAGATAAACATTATTTCATCATTCCCACATTTTAGTAAAACCCCAAGGTCAGTCTTACTTGATCACTGTTCCTACCCAGTAGCAGAATCTTTCCAGCATGCGAATTTCCTAGCGTAAAAGAAAAAGGAGCAAAATAGATTTACACAAGTAGCGCAAGGTGTCCTATAGATAAGACAATCGAACAACCAAAGAAAGGTGAACTTATATTTAAATAACATCAAAAATTATAGTATATACTTATATTAAATTAATAATAAAGTAACAGAACCTAATAAAAACGCAAATGTTAGGAAAAAAATCTATGTACTGGCGACGAGTCGCGAACCACCGCCCAAACATAAAAATATCACAGTTAACAACGGGTTTTCCAGTGATTCTCAATTTGCTGGCGCTCAGAAACGGCATATATACGTATGTTACTAACTGAAATTTAATTATAACGAATTGTACCAATAAAAATGTGTTTTGGGTGCATCCTCAGTGTATTGTTGCCTTCAAATAGCGTACTCCCATAATACGCAAGTTACAATAATTCTTTTGCCACGAATATGATGTTTCCCATTATTTTATTGCAACGGATCATACAGTTAACAACGGGTTTTCCAGTGATTCTCAATTTGTTGGTGCTCAGAAACGGCATATATACTGTACGTATAGGCTTGAAATGAATGCTAATATGGCGCCTCACAACTTTGTGCTGAAGGGAGATGGCGTTCATGTGACGCAGGTGGCGTTGTGCCATCTCATTGGTCAACGCTCAGACGCACGCTCAGAATATCTGACATGCTAGATATTGCTCTGCACGTTCGGAAAGACTCCCGAACGTGCTATTCCACGCTATGACGTCAGAAACTCGGCACGCTCAAGGTTCGGATGCACGGTCCGTGTGCCGACGACTTTTAGACTGAGCTACTGCCTCTTGGATATCGCGGACGGAGAGAGCTGGTTTTGAGAAGCGCCAACCGGTATTTCTTATACCGCACGTGTACACGGCGTGTGACTTTTGTAAGTGTAGAAATTTAACCGTGGTACTCGAGGTTGCTCTACATCTAACCCGCCGAGGCGAGGTCCCGCCTGGGATAATGGGAAGAGTTGGCGCTGCCCGACCGCGAGAATCGCGCGCGCCCAGCGCCCCCTCGTGTGGGCCGGGCAGAGCTTGGGTGTCCCCGCCTCGGCTGGCGTTCCGCTCGAGGCACGCACCTAACAATGGTAATTAGGCCCGCTTAGCGGCTTTGTAACGGCCCGGCCCGGTTAGGGTCCCCTCCGACATCCCGCGATTGGTTCCGCTCTCGAGATTACTCTTAGCGACCGCGCTACCGGCTGCCGCCGCCGCCTCGCCATGAATACGTAAATTAGATTACGGCACCGCCTCTTGCCCGCACCTGGGACCCCGGGCCGTCTCTTTAGCTCTCGCCTTCGCCCGTCGACGTCATCAATCGCGTTTGTTAACCGCTGCCCTGGCGCGAAGTACGGCAGCCGCGCAGTTACCGGGCCACAATGAGCGCGTGATTAAATCCATCACGAGGCGGTAACGATGCTGTGTTCTCTTTTGACGTCCCAATTTGCGGACCGAACCCGCCGCTGCAAAGATCGTTTTAATATCGCAGCCGGCGGCGGGCTGCGGCGGACAGCCCGTCCGGCGGATCTAAAATGCGGCGCAGTTCCGAGCTTTAATTTAAAAATATGAGACGGCAGAAATCTTGGTCAGCGCGCGGCGCAGTTTTGTAGCGTTTATCTGAAAAAGACGAGGCGCCCCTGTCGGACTGTCACAAGTAATAATTGCTCGGACTACTAAATTGGAAGAGCGCGCACTCGTTTGCCCGTAGTGACAGAGTCTGCGGCCGTTTGCTCTTCCGTCGCATTAGTTCTGCCGGGAAGCGCGTGTTCACTACAGTCTGTCATGCCCTCTGCGTCCCCTCCACACCTGAATGCAAACGAGGAATTCTTCCTTACATTACGGCGTCGTTAATGCACGTGCTTACAATTAACATGATTTCTGTGGCTGCGACGAAACTACTTTCCATTTTTGACATCCATTGAGACTAAAAGAATCGTAAGTTAGAAAGAATGATACATCACATTGTGCATATCATTCAGAAAAATCTAACAACCAAGTTTCAAAACTAACCAGGAAACCATACATTTTTCTGATAGTAACTTTCACAGATGCTTATCGAATGTATGTCTAAAGCTGGCAACCCATAAAATACTGATGCTTAGTGGTCATCCAGTAGAACATGTATATCTACACACTAAGACAAAAAAAGAAAAAAAGGCAAAATAACTACGCACCATGAAGGAATTACCGAATAGGACGGAAATCACTAGATGTGATATATGAGGGTCACTCGAAAAGAAATGCACACTATTTTTTTTAATCCATCTTTTATTTTACATGTTTGAAAATTTTACAGTGTGAGATACATCATTTAGGAACAATATTTTCATTTCTCTACACAATTTCCATCCCTCTCAACTGCCTTACGCCATCTTGGAAGCAGCGCCTGTATACCCGCACGGTAAAATTCTGGACCAACCTGTTGGAGCCACAGTTTGGCAGCGTGCACAAGGGACTCATCATCTTCAAACCTTGTTCCACGAAGAGAGTCTTTCAGTTTCCCAAATAGGTGATAGTCACATGGAGCCAGGTCAGGACTGTAAGGCGGGTGTTTCAGTGTTGTCCATCCGAGTTTTGTGATCCCTTCCATGGTTTTTTGACTGACATGTGGCCGTTCATTGTCATGCAATAGCAAAACATACTGCTTTTTCCGATGTGGTCGAACACGACTCAGTCGAGCTTGAAGTTTCTTCAGTGTCGTCACATATGCATCAGAATTTATGTTGGTTCCACTTGGCATGATGTCCACAAGGAAGAGTCCTTCGGAATCGAAAAACATCATAGCCATAACTTTTCCAGCAGAAGGTGTGGTTTTGAATTTTTTTTTCTTGGGTGAATTTGCATGATGCCACTTCATTGATTGCCTCTTCGTCTCTGGTGAAAAATGATGGAGCCATGTTTCATCACCTGTCACAATTCTTCCAAGAAATTCATCTCCACCATTCTCGTACTGTTCCAAAAGTTCGCTGCATACCGTTTTTCTTGTTTCTTTGTGAGCCATTGTCAACATCCTGGGAACCCACCTGGCACAAAGCTTTTTTAACGCCAACACTTTCAGTATTCTGTAAACACTTCCTTCCCCTATCCCAAAGTAGAGTGACAATTCGTTCACTGTGATGGGTCTGTCAGCAGTCACCAATTCGTTGACTCTCTGCACATTGTCTGGAGTGTGTGCAGGACGCGGCCTGCTGCTGCGAGGACAATCCTCAATATTGGCGTGCCCGCTTTGATCACGTAACCTGCTTGCCCACCGACTAATTGTACTGCGATCGACAGCAGCATCTCTATACCCCTTTGTCAACCTCTTGTGTATGTTTCCTACTGTCTCATTTTCATAGCACAGGAATTCTATGATAGCACGTTGCTTCTGACGAACGCTAAGTGTAGCAGCCATCTTGATGACATTCTGTGACGGCGCCACTCACGGGAAAAGGTTGAATTAAGTTTGAAAATAAGCGGGAAGGATGAATCTACAAACTGTAAAACTTTCACGCATGCAGAATGAAAACTGTATATTTACAAAAATGGTGTGCATTTCTTTTGGAGTGACCCTCATATACACTCCCGGAAATTGAAATAAGAACACCGTGAATTCATTGTCCCAGGAAGGGGAAACTTTATTGACGCATTCCTGGGGTCAGATTCATCACATGATCACACTGACAGAACCACAGGCACATAGACACAGGCAACAGAGCATGCACAATGTCGGCACTAGTACAGTGTATATCCACCTTTCGCAGCAATGCAGGCTGCTATTATCCCATGGAAACGATCATAAAGATGCTGGATGTAGTCCTGTGGAGCGGCTTGCCATGCCATTTCCACTTGGCGCCTCAGTTGGACCAGCGTTCGTGCTGGACGTGCAGACCGCGTGAGACGACGCTTCATCCAGTCCCAAACATGCTCAGTGGGGGACAGATCCGGAGATCTTGCTGGCCAGGGTAGTTGACTTACACCTTCTAGAGCACGTTGGGTGGCACGGGATACATGCGGACGTGCATTGTCCTGTTGGAACAGCAAGTTCCCTTGCCGGTCTAGGGATGGTAGAACGATGGGTTCGATGACGGTTTGGATGTACCGTGCACTATTCAGTGTCCCCTCGACGATCACCAGTGGTGTACGGCCAGTGTAGGAGATCGCTCCCCACACCATGATGCCGGGTGTTGGCCCTGTGTGCCTCGGTCGCATGCAGTCCTGATTGTGACGCTCACCTGCACGGCGCCAAACACGCATACGACCATCATTGGCACCACGGCAGAAGCGACTCTCATCGCTGAAGACGACACGTCTCCATTCGTCCCTCCATTCACGCCTGTCGCGACACCACTGGAGGCGGGCTGCACGATGTTGGGGCGTGAGCGGAAGACGGCGTAACGGTGTGCGGGACCGTAGCCCAGCTTCATGGAGACGGTTGCGAATGGTCCTCGCCGATACCCCAGGAGCAACAGTGTCCCTAATTTGCTGGGAAGTGGCGGTGCGGTCCCCTACGGCACTGCGTAGGATCCTACGGTCTTGGCGTGCATCCGTGCGTTGCTGCGGTCCGGTCCCAGGTCGACGGGCACGTGCACCTTCCGCCGACCACTGGCGACAACATCGATGTACTGTGGAGACCTCACGCCCCACGTGTTGAGCAATTCGGCGGTACGTCCACCCGGCCTCCCGCATGCCCACTATACGCCCTCGCTCAAAGTCCGTCAACTGCACATACGGTTCACGTCCACGCTGTCGCGGCATGCTACCAGTGTTAAAGACTGCGATCGAGCTCCGTATGCCGCGGCAAACTGGCTGACACTGACGGCGGCGGTGCACAAATGCTGCGCAGCTAGCGCCATTCGTCGGCCAACACCGCGGTTCCTGGTGTGTCCGCTGTGCCGTGCGTGTGATCATTGCTTGTACAGCCCTCTCGCAGTGTCCGGAGCAAGTATGGTGGGTCTGACACACCAATGTCAATGTGTTCTTTTTTCCATTTCCAGGAGTGTATGTAGAGACAAGCAAACGGTTAAAAATTCAGAATAAATTGGATGATTTATTAAAGAGAAAGAGCTTCACGAACTGAGCAAGGCAATAATGCGCTGGTCCACCTCTGGCCCTTGTACAAGCAGCTACTCGCTTGGTATCGACTGAGAGAGTTGTTGGATGTCCTCCTAAGGGATACTGTGCCATTCAGTTTCATAGGAGGATCCCTGTCGTTATCATCCCGGGCTCCCTTACAGCACAGCCGTAAGCCGACGATACTCAACACCCCGGTTTGTTGCCCTTCAAGGCAACTCGTCCTGTGCTTACATATCAGAAAGATAATGCCAGCCATACATGGCGGAACTGTCCATTGCTCGTGTTCTTGCTTGTCAAACCCTTCCTTGGGCAGTAAGGCAGCCGGATCTCTCCCCAGTTAAGAACTTTAGGAGCATTATGAGCGGGGCCCTCCAACTAGCTCGGATTTTGACGATATGACGCGCCACTTGCACAGAATTTGGCACCCTATTCCTGAGATCATCCATCAACCCTATCATTCAGTGTTAGGCCGAATAACTGCTTGCATACGGGGCAGGCGTGGATCAGTGCATTATTGACTAGCCGGCCGGAGTGGCCGTGCGGTTCTAAGCGCTACAGTCTGGAGCCGAGCAACCGCTCCGGTCGCAGGTTCGAATCCTGCCTCGGGCATGGATGTGTGTGATGGCCTTAGGTTAGTTAGGTTTAATTAGTTCTAAGTTCTAGGCGACTGATGACCTCAGAAGCTAAGTCGCATAGTGTTCAGAGCCAGCCATTATTGACTAGCTC
The DNA here is from genome assembly GCF_021461385.2 of Schistocerca piceifrons. NCBI lineage: Eukaryota > Metazoa > Arthropoda > Insecta > Orthoptera > Acrididae > Schistocerca > Schistocerca piceifrons. Next base: position 464,048,667 of record NC_060140.1, on the reverse strand, counting down.
AATTTATGAAGCACTTTCTCTTGAATAAATCTTCCTATATTTCTGCAATTCTAATCATTTGTTTGTTTGTACTTGTACATCAAATCTACTGATTTCCGTACGATTGGGATGAATCCTTCGCGGTAGGTCGTGTTTTTTTTCTCCTTACAGTGTACAGCGCTCCTACTCAAGTCACTGTGTAGTGCGAGGCAGAGACCACGTCCTGCAAATATTAATAATTTTCTATCCTCTCAATAATTTTCTAGCCAGTCGCTGTGGTCGAGTGGTTCTAGGCGCTTCAGTCTGGAACCGCGCTGCTGCTATGGTCGCAGGTTCGAATCCTGCCTCGGGCATGGATGTGTGTGATGTCCTTAGGTTAGTTGGGTTTAAGTGGTTCTGAGTCTAGGGGACTGATGACCTCGGATGTTAAGTCCCATAGTGTTTGGAACCATTTTTTGAATAATCTTCTGTCCTCTCACACCCGCAGTTTGAGGGAGGGAATAAATGCATTTACGCCTAGATGCCCTTCCAAATATATCTTATTCCCATGATTCCAGGCGGTACACACGACGAAGGCGGTAGAATTGTCGCACAGAACTGTCTTCAAGTATCGGTTTCCTGAATACTCCTAACAGAGTTTCGCGAAAGTAATGTCGCATTGATTCCAAGAATTTCCATTTAATTTCCTTGATCACCTCTGTTTTACACTTTCGTATAGGCTGTATGGACCTGTTACGATCCTAGAGGCCGGTTTCTGTAGTCTTTCTATGTCTGCTCTCCTGCTTAATTCGTAGAGACTTCAAACAATAGGGCAGTAGTCCTTGACAGTGATAACCAATGAAAATTATCCTATTATACAGGGAATATCGGAGGTTGTTGTGAAGGTTGATCGGTTTTCGACGCAATTACAAAATGGCTGAGGGCAGAAACTACGTTCTAGCATTCCTACGCAGAAAGACATGATGGGCATTGCAGTCTCCTGGTAGGAGAATTTAGCGTCAGAGTTGTTCTACGAGATCTGTGAGAGCCTCAGAGTCTATTGCGTGTGGTGGAGATAGGTACAGCGAGCAAACAGTGATCCTTCTTCGACACATGAATTTCAACTTCAACTGCTTGCAGGTCAGTAGTCAGGGAGAGAGCAGGGGAGGAGTATGTGTTATCGACAAACACAACGACTGCTCCCGTGCTCTCTTCCCATTCAGGTCATCCTTTCGGTGAAGACTATATGCCCGTAGCACAGGATTGTCAGTGGCTTGGAAATGTGTTTCTTGTAATCACAGGCACTGGGGCATTCCTGCATTAGCAGTTTCAGTTCCTCTACATGGGTCCTGAACCCATTAAGGTTTCAATGTAACATAGGAGCCATCTACTTGGGGGTTGTACATTCACCCCGCCTTTCCGCCAGGAAGAAGACACCAAAGTAGGTGGGGCTTCAGTCTTGGGGCGAGATGATTGCCCCTGTCTGACATCAAGTTCCATTAGCTGTACCGAAGAGTCAAGAGAGGTATCAGATATTATGACGTCGACATCGTCAGACTGTTTGCTTCCCTACTCCGTCGATGAAGGACGCTCGGCCTTTGACTTTTTGCCCTCTGTAGAGTCACAACCGGGGCAGCGGTACTGGCAGCACTCGATGGTGGACCAGATAGAACCTTAGCGGGAGCAGGGAGCTCAGCAACTTTAGCGACCACATACTTTTCCGATGTTTTGGGAGAAAGTGAAGCCTGTTAAGAAAGTACAGCAGCACAAGTACACTGACAGACGCAGGTACTAGTGCTAACACTAGCAACACTAGCTACCTCCGTTTGCATAGCACTGGCTGTTTAACAGGAGGTAGCAAACGCTGGGGGCTGCATGACCTTATAAATCTTCTTCGCCTCACCATAGGAGATCTGTCGTGTGGATTTAATCCCCTGTATCTTCTGTTCTTCAAGGAAGACGCAGCAGTCCCTTCTCGAGACATGGTGAGCCCCAGAGCAGTTCACACTTTGGAGGAGACGAATATCCGACTCCTTCGGGGGCAGACTTTCTACATCTTCTCCCTTACATCCAAGTGTGGTGTACCCAGATCGCTGGCATTTAAAACGGCACATGGGACTGAGGACATAGGGCCGCAGTTTAAGCGAGATAAACCTGCCTTAATATGTTCTGGGAGTTTTGTGCTATTGAAAGTAAGGATGAACTAGCCGGATTAAACCAGATCACCTTCCACACTTTCCATAACATTCTGCACATATGCTATGCCTTCTTGGGCCCATTCCAGTTTCAGGTCTTCTTTGGGGATGTCCTCCAGGTCCCTGCGGGTTACAACACCTTTACTGTAGTTTAATGTGTCATGGAGCTCAGTCTCAATGATATATTCCCCAGGGGTTTTGGTTTTCTGCAGGTTTGTCACTTTTTGAGAAAGTGATGCTTCCACCAGCAGCGTCCAGAGGACTAGCTACACGAGCCCTCTAATTTGATTCGGTTTTAGTAACTACAAGCGACCCACCCATTCCACTGGAAGGTGGAAAAGAAGAGTTAAAAGGATCCATGCTGGTCACACGAGCAGCTAGGGAAATAAAAGTCCACCTAGACGGAGCCCCGCCTGTGTAGGCAAGCCTTGTACAACCGAGGTGCCCGCTAACGACTGTTCTACCCCAACAGCCATGCATCTCATCAGTGCTCGGCTTTGAGGACTTTTTTATACAGATTTTTACGATCGTCGTGATCCGAGGGGTCAAGTCAAGATCCCCTTCCCTGTGTCACACAACAGTGGTCGCTGAAGCATGCCCAGAGTTTACGGTGAAAGGAGAATGGCTGCGCTTACCAGAGATACTCGAAGGTTTCAGATGGATTATATAACGCTAAGACAGAGATTTAGGAACCAGGTTTCAAATTCTAAGACATTTCCAGAGGCAGATATGGACTCTGACCACAATCTATTGGTTATGATCTGTAGATTAAAACTGAATAAATTGCAAAAAGGTGAGAATTTGAGGAGATGGGACCGGGATAAACAGAAAGAACCAGAGATTGTAGAGAGTTTCAGGGAGAGCATTAGGGAACCATTGACAAGAATGAGGGAAAGAAATATAGTAGAAGAAGAATGGGTAGCTTTGAGAGATGAAATAGTGAAGTTAGCAGAGGATCAAGTAGGTAAAAAGACGAGCGCTAATAGAAATCCTTGGGTAACAGAAGAGATATTGAATTTCATTGGTGGCAGAAGAAAATACAAAAATGCAATAAATGAAGCAGGCAAAAAGGAATACAAACGTCTCAAAAATGAGATCGACAGGAAGTGCAAAATGGCTAAGCGGGGGTGGCTAAAGGACAAATGTAAGGATGTAGAGGCGCATATCACTCGGGGTAAGAGAGATACTGCCTACAGGAAAATTAAAGAGACCTTTGGAGAAAAGAGAACCACTTCTATGAATATCAACAGCTCAGATGGAAACCCAGTTCTAAGCAAAGAAGGGAAAGCAGAAAGGTGGAAGGAGTATACAGAGGGTCTATACAAGGCCGATGTTCTTGAAGGCAATATTATGGAAATTGAAGAGAATGTAGATGAAGATGCAATGGGAGATATGATACCGCGTGAAGAGTTTGACAGAGCACTGAAAGACCTAGGTCGAAACAAGGCCCCGGGACTAATTAACATTCCATTAGAACTACTGACAGCCTTGGGAGAGCCAGGCCTAACAAAACTCTACCATCGAATGAGCAAGATGTATGAGACAGACGAAATACCTCACTCAGACTTCAAGAAGAATATAATAATTCCAATCCCAAAGAAAGCAGATGCTGACTGATGTTAAAATTACCAAACTATCAGTTTAATAAGTCACGGCTGCAAAATTCTAACATGAATTTCTTACAGACGAATGGAGAAACTGGTAGAAGCCGGCCGGCCAGGGTGGCCGAGCGGTTCTAGGCGCTACAGTCTGGAACCGCGCGATCGCTCCGGTCGCAGGTTCGAATCCTGCCTCGGGCATGGATGTGTGTGATGTCCTCAGGTTAGTTAGGTTTAATTAGTTCTAAGTTCTAGGGGACTGATCACCTTAGAAGTTAAGTGCCATAGTGCTCAGAGCCATTTGAACCATTTGGTAGAAGCCGACCTCTGGGAAGATCAGTTTGGATTCTGTTGAAATGTTGGAACACGTGGGGCAATACTGACTCTACGACGCATCTTAGAAAATAGATTAAGGAAAGGCAAACCTACGTTTCTAGCGTTTGTCGACTTAGAGAAAGCTTTTGACAATGTGGACTGGAATACTCTCTTTCAAATTCTGAAGATGGCAGGGGTAAAATACAGGGAGCGAGAGGCTATTTACAATTTGTACAGAAACTAAATGGCAGTTATAAGAGACGAGGGGCATGAAAGGGAAGCAGTGGTTGGGAAGGGAATGAGACAGTGTTGCAGCCTATCCCCGATGTTATTCAATCTGTATATTGAGCAAGCAGTGAAGGAAACAAAAGAAAAATTCAGAGTAGGAATTAAAATCCATGGAGAAGAAATAAAAATTCTGAGGTTCACCGATGACATTGTAATTCTGTCAGAGACAGCAAAGGATCTGGAAGAGCAGCTGAAATGAATCGACAGTGTATTGAAAAGTGGATATAAGATGAATTTCAACAAAAGCAAAACGAGGATAATGGAATGTAGTTGAATAAAATCGGGTGATGCTGCGGGAATTAAATTAGGAAATGGGACGCTTAAAGTAGTAAATGAGTTTTGCTATTTGGAGAGCAAAATAAATGATGATGGTCGAAATAGAGAGGATATAAAATGTAGACTGGTAATGGCAAGGAAAGCGTTTCTGAAGAAGAGAAATTTGTTAACTTCGAGTATTGATGTAAGTGTCAGGAAGTCGTTTCTGAAAGTATTTGTATGGAGTGTAGCCATGTATGGAAGTGAAACGTGGACGATAAATAGTTTAGAGAAGAAGAGAATAGAAGCTTTCGAAATAAGCTGAAGATTAGATGGGTAGATCACATAACTAATGAGGAAGTATTGAAAAGAATTGGAGAGAAGAGACATTTGTGGCACAACTTGACTAGAAGAAGGGATCGGTTGGTAGAACATGTTCTGAGGCATCAAGAAATCACAAATTTAGCGTTGGAGAGCAGCGTAGAGCGTAAAAGTGGTAGAGAGAGATTAAGAGATGAATACACTAAACAGATTCAGAAGAATGTAGGTTGCAGTATGTACCGGGAGATGAAGAGGCTTGCACAGGATAGAGTAGCATGGAGAGCTGCATCAAACCAGTCTCTGGACTGAAGACCACAACAACAACAACAACAACAACAACAACCACCAGTCCACAGCTTAGGAACCCTGGGTTCGCTAATCCCATACTCAGCAAACGAATGTTGAGCCCCTGAGGACGTCATGCGAGGTACCATCAGTGAAGTTGAGGTGTGGTAGAAAATACTATATGCGTAAGGTCATGGACAATTTTACAACACTGTGTGCTCCGTACTGTAGAGGATCATTCAGGAGACAATGATTGTATCAGCATACACCCAGTCATAAAGCAGCATCTGTGAGGCAACAGCTTGTGCAAAATAACATTCCTGCAATGTACTGTCCTGCCCAGAGTCCCGGCCTGAGCCCAGTCGAATACCTTCGGCAAAGTTGAAGGTGGATTTAGCTCCATACCTCAGCGTCAAACATTAATATCTCTCCGCTTTCGGATATTGAGAAAGTATGGGCTGCCATTTCTCCACAGACATTCAGGCATCGCATTTAAAATGTCCCTAGCAGATCTGAAGCCGTAATAAAGGTAAAGGGTGCTCACACACCCTATTAATGTCCAATAACAGGTTCTCAATACTTTTGATCAGATGGTGTACTTACCGTTACACGCGCGAAGCGACACGTGTAACATCTCCTGTAAGAAGTACGAGAGTGTTCTAAATTGTAACACGTAACGTGCTGAAGTAGTAGGCTTATTACATTTCTTGTTAAGGCAGGCCATGGGTAAAATTTGTACCCGGTTATATCTAAATCTACATCTACATGATTAGTCTTCAATTCACATATAATTGCCTCACAGAGGTGTCACCGAACCACCTTCAAGCTATTTCTCTACCGTTCAACTCTCTAACTCCGGCCCCTGTGGGCGAGCGGTTCTAGGCGCTACAGTCTGGAACCGCGCGATCGCTACGGTCGCAGGTTCGAATCCTGCCTCGGGCATGGATGTGTGTGATGTCCTTAGGTTGGTTAAGTTTAAGTAGTTCTAGGTTCTAGGGGACTGATGACCTCAGAAGTTACGTCTCATAGTGCTCAGAGCCATTTGAACCATCAACTCTCTAACGACGTGCGGCAAAAACGGTCACTTAAATCTTTCTGTACGAGTTCTGACTTCTTTTATTTTATTATGACGATCTTTTCTCTCTATTTAGGTGGCGCCAGCAATATACCTTCGTGATCAGAGGAGAAAGTCGGCGATCGAAATTGAATGAGAAGATCCTGCCCCAGTGAAAAACGGCTTCGTTTTAATGATTACCATCCCAATTCGCGTATCATATCCGTGACACTCTCTTTCCTGTTTCGTGATAATACAAAGCTAGCTACCTCTCTTTGAACTTTTTTGATGTCCTCAAACACTCCCTTCTGATGCGGATCCCTCACTGCACGGCAGTACTCCAGAAGAGAGCAGACAAGCATTGTGTAAGCAGTCTCTTTTGTCGACGGGTTGCGTTTTCAAAGTGTTGTGCCAATAAATCAGTCTTTGGTTGGCTTTCCCCATAACGTTATCTATGTGATCGTACCGGTTTCAGTTAGTCATAATTGTAATCCCAAAGTAATTAGTTAAATTTAGAGCCTTTAGATTTATGTGGTTCATCATGTAAACGAAATTTAGCGGATTCCTTTTAGTACTCACGTGAATGTTTCGTGCAGTTTTGCAGTTGGTTTTCATCTTATGATGACTTTACGAGAGGGTAAATGACAGCTGCAAATAATCTAAGAGGGGTGCTCAGATTGTTTCCTATATCGTTTACGTCGATCAGAAACAGCAAAGGTTCAAATGGCTCTGAGCACTATGGGACTTAACTTCTGACGTCATCAGTCCCCTAGAACTTAGAACTACTTAAACCTAACTAACCTAAGGACATCACACACACCCATGCCCGAGGCAGGATTCGAACCTGCGACGCGGTTCCAAACAGCAAAGAGCCTATTAACATTTCCCCGGGAAACAGTACATGTTACTCGATGACTTTCCGTCATTTACTGCGAACATGACCTTCCTGACGAGTAAATCACGAGCCCAGTCGCATAACTAAGTGGATGCTGCATTGGACTGCAATCTGATTAGAAAAAGCTTCTGACGAACGCTGTCAAAAGCCTTCTAGAAATTTAAAAATACGGACTCAATTTGGTATCCCCTGTAGATAACATTAATTACTTCATGAGAATAAAGAGATAGTTGTGTTTCAAGAAAACCATGTTTGTGACTCAGTGTCGGCTGTTTGTCAATAAATCGTTTTCTTCTAGGTTCAAATGGTTCAAATGGCTCTGAGCACTATGGGACTTAACATCGGAGGTCATCGGTCCCCTAGAACTCAGAACTACTTAAACCTAACTAACCTAAGGATATCACTATGCCAGAGGCAGGATTCGAAATCTTGACCGTAGCAATCGCGCGGTTCCGGACTGAAGCGCCTAAAGCCGCTCGGCTTGTTCGAGGTTATTCATAATGTTCGAACACAGTGCATGTTCAAAACTCCTACTTAGATTGCAAATTATCGAAAATTCTAAATTTCTAATGTTTTGTGGTAACGGGGACAATATTTCAACCAAAGTTAGTCGCGGCTCGTAAATAAACATTCGGTATTATCTCCCAAATGGCTCGTTTGCGACCCATATTTGCTAGAACGTTCTTACTGTTGTCGTATATTTCCATCAGTGTCAGTTTCCGCTGTTATATTTGAAAAGCCCTGTATAAACGGCATCTCTGTGCTAGAACGAGAACTTTTAACTTAGTCGTAATAACTTTTATTTCCGTACATTTGTACTGCTAAGTATTCCGGTTTCCGTCACTGCTCGGAAAAAAATGAATAATTCACCCTCAGTAGATTAAATTTTAATGGACGGCATCCTCCAACGATTAAACACCATAATAGTAGTGAATGGAGTTTGCAAACTGCGTTACACAGGTCGTGCGCCTTCAGAACGAACAGCGCTGGGTGTCTGGAGGCTTTTGTCCATATTTCGTACGCACGACCGCTACAACTGAGGTATTTCCTCGGTTTATCTATGGGAATATAATGCACTGCCGACTGGCGACCTTCGCTGCAGCTGCCCTCTCTGGACTCGGGCACCAGGGCGGGTTGGCGATTCGGCGTGTCGGCGGGACCTCATAAATCCCGGGCACCCCGGCCGAGGTGACACAGCGTCGCGAATCTCTGCAGACTCGCGCTCTCGACGGCGTCGCCATAAAACACCAATGAAAGGCCAGCAAAAAAACCATACACTGCACTCGAAACAGCTGTGCAGAAAAACTATCTTTGATTTATAGGAGCCCAGGGGCTTTATTTCCTTTTTCTAGTCTAGATATACTGCGGGATGGGATTGTTATGCAAGCACTGCGGTCGACCTAAGCCAGTTACCGGTGCGAAGACGTCCCAGAAATCCGCTTGCAAATACGGATAACGTTCGCCGAGCTTATTGTACGTCTGATCACTCAAGGGGAGGACAGGATTTAGGAGTACTACTACCGTACAAGCGGATAGAGATGTAAATGTCATGTCTAAAAAGGGCTTGGTAACAACGTGGGAAGAGTCGTAAGCTTTTGTTCGGAATATCCGCTACTGGTTTTACTTGCCAAGCTTCTGACTTCTCACAGTCTGGCATACCGTGGAACTGTTTATATAGATCCAATAAATTACATTCTGTGGTTGCTGTTCAGTTTCAGTTCGCAAACTCTTTCCATGAAGGATTTGACCACGTGATATGAGACTGGGATTTTAACACAAGAATCGTGCTCAGAAGAGGGGAGGTTTCCCTATAAATTCAGCAATCATGATTTGGGTTTTCAGTAGAGTTTCAAAATTACGAAATGACATCGTTAATGGTAAGACTACGTATTTCATACAGTGGTGATGAGCAGTCATTGAGATGAAGTGAAAATCATGGTAAACTACATAATGCAGTAGGAGATGAAAATGAGCGTGCAAATCATTGAATGCACGACGGAATGCTTCATTATGAATAATGCAGAAAAACTGAAGGCAGCCCGGTCTGCAGGTGAAAAAGAAACCCTCTGAACATTACGGGAGGTAACGTCTCAGGTCATCGGTCCCCTAGAACTTAGAACTACGTAAACCTAACTAACCTAAGGACATCACACACATCCATTCCCGAGGCAGCATTCTAACTTGCTACCGTAACGGTCACGCGGCTCCTGACTGAAGCGCCTAGAACCGCTCGGCCACCAGCGGCCGGCCATCTGCAGGTGAATTTCGTTTTAGTACAATAGTGCCTGGACACATGGAACACTACACACATGCGATGGGGCTTCGATTTAATGTATAATGGCAAAAGTAATTGATAAACGATGTCGTCAGTACGTGAAATACAGTGCGATCCGATGCACTATCATGAAAAACAAAGGTAAAAATGTACAGCACCATCACTCGCCGGAGTGTACTCTACAGGTCAGGAGAAGTGACAGCAATGGGGCCTCCCGTAAGGAAACTGGACGTCTTCGATGAAAAGATGATGAGCAGAACCCACACTTGCTCAAGACAGAGCAGAAACAATGGACAAGGTAGAAAGTATGACTGGGATGGGGGGGGGGGGGGGGGGGGGGGACTTCACGTTAGAAACATAGTGAGAAGCAAACGGAAACAGTGGCTGGTTCAAGTGACGTGGATCACTGTATATGTCATGCTAAAATCCGTGACGAGACAAAAGTGACAGAAAAGGCCTCCGCAGTGTTGACAGGTGAGCTATAGATCTACCTAATACAGCTGCCCATTTCACAAGACTGGATGAAAGAGGCACTATGTCGACGGAGGAGGAGGCAATTTGTTAAGGTGCCAAGTAGTCTTCAGTGAGTGTGACAGCAGAATCACGACTATGATTAAATTTTGTACTGGGACAGACCAGGATGGATATAATGTATCAAGCAATGGCGTACTCTACAAGCTAAATCGATACCAGATTTTGCCCTCTATTGAAACGTACTATTACATTATTTTCTTCCTCTGACTGTTCTGTGCAGTGTAAAGTGGTCAATAATAATAAAGCAGCAGTACGTTTAGTTGGAGCAGTCAGATTCGAAATTATTTAAGCTAACACGTACATTCTTGTTTTATTTGATTTGAAAACGTGCTATCAAAAACTAACTAAACAGATTAGTTACACTCTAAAATAGTAAGCTGTATAAATATTAGTAACAAGAGGCTCGTTGTAAATGGTGGTGGTGGTGGTTAGTGATTAACGTCCCGTCGACAACGAGGTCATTAGAGACGGAGCGCAAGCTCGGGTTAGGGAAGGATTGGGAAGGAAATCGGCCGTGCCCTTTCAAAGGAACCATCCCGGCATTTGCCTGAAACGATTTAGGGAAATCACGGAAAACCTAAATCAGGATGGCCGGAGACGGGATTGAACCGTCGTCCTCCCGAATGCGAGTCCAGTGTGCTAACCACTGCGGCTCGTTGTAAATAGTCCGGTAATTATTAATTTGTAAAAATCAATTTAATCCAAGAAACTTAGATTCCACGATATGGAATACAATTTGCTAGTTAGTAGATGCATTTGTAATCAACCGATGAATGTAAAGAAACGAAAAGTCAGAATTGGCAAATGTAAATTAACTTATTTAGAGATTTCAACAATATATCGTAACGTTGACGACTATTGAAATGTATGAAAAGTAAGGCTGTAGGGGCAGTCATAGTTGTTGCGTGTGTTTCAACATTTGGCTAGAGCATGCCATTATAACCCGTATTTTTATCGTGTATTTTCAAAATTATGTAGCTCTGAACGCCAGAAAACATTAATTGCAAGCCTGATGTTGTCTACAACCAAATTTAGACACATGATTATTCCAGACAGCAAAAAGGCAGAAAGAGAAACCATGTCTTCGTGGAGTACAACGCCTAAAATTAAATGAGTATCTGCAATTTCAGTGTGCATTCCACTTTGTTAAGATTTTCTGCTTCGTGGCGCACTCCTGTAAAAAATGGTTTGGTCACCTCAGTTTCATACTTTAAACTTTGACTCGTTTCTTAGTCACAGACCACGCGTAATATCAAGACGTGAATGCCGAAATGTTTGCCGAAACACGTCCCAAATACAACCGTGGTAGTGCAATGGATAATACTCGCAATCGGGAGAACGACGGTTGAAATCCCCGTCCGGTCATTCCGATTCAGCTTTCTCGTGATTTCCCTAAATCGCTTAAAGCAAATGCCGTGATGGCCCCTAAGAAAGAGCGCGGCCGTTTTTCTTCCCCATTCTTTCTTAACCCGAGCCTGCGCTCTTTGTCTAATGACCTCCTTGTCGACGGGTCGTTGAATTCAAACCTTCTTCTTATTCTTCTTTTTCTTCTTCTTGCCTAACGGAGATACATGCACCTGACCGAATCTTGAACATTGACGATGCAGTGAACTGTTAGTACTCCATTATTTCACAAGGATTCGAGAGAAGAAACTGAAAATAACAATACAGACCTGTGACCTGTGCCAAATAACGTATGTATCAACGACACTTAATCTACTACAGACAATATCGCCAAGACGTTTCTTTTTCAGTAGTGATGAACATCTTAAATTTAGTTTCCACCATTTTACACCACACGAACATAACATTATTACCTGTAAATAGGGCATTCTGTAGAGTAATAAAGTTGTAATAATTGTCTGCAGGTTGAATAAAGGAAACATGTGATTTTGCGCCAATGAGACACCTTCCAGAAAGTAAGTGGTCGTATTTAATATGCCAATCTGTGCCATTTGAAGTATGTTATTAGTCAAGTAGCACTCTTAAGAACTGATAATCGAACTAAGCTATCGTTTATGCGAAATGCTCCCGACGTAGGGTACTGACGTCGCATCGAGATGATCCTGGGTCGGCAATGCAGTTTTGTGTTTCCATTGGTTTCCCCATACTATTTAGGACAAATGTATGGATCTTTCCTTTGAAAGGAACGTAGCCAATTTCCTTCCCCACTCTTTCCCAGGTCATGAAACAGAAACGTGAAACCTCAATCTTCCATCAGCAAATGGAAAATGGGGTTTCGGCAGACCTAGCCACAAGTAGGGACGAGACTTGTTATTCGGGTATGAATCAAAATTCATTTGCTTGCTGTGATATTAAAGAAAGTATCGTACTTGTTAGTGAACCTAACAGTGCAGTGTCATTCAGTACAGTGTCTCGCTCTGTCCAGCTAGCGTCAGCCGTTCATAACTTTGTCATCGACGGGTCGTTAAAAGCGGCGTCCCTTCTCTCCATGTACACGTAACTCAACGCTGATCAAATGGTAGTGTGTTATCTGACCTGAGCCTCGCTTTCAGAACATTTACAGATTTGCTTTCTGCATTTACGTCCACAAATATACTCCGCAGGCCACAATACTGTGCGTGACGGAGAATATCCTGTACCACATCTAGTCATTTACTTTCCTCCTCCATTCGCAAATAGAGAGAGGGGAAAACGACTGTCTCTATGCCCCCGTATAAGCCCTGAATTCTTTCACCTTCCGTTCGTGGTCCTTAAACGAAATGAATATTGGCGGTAACAGGATCTTTCTATAGTCAGTTTTAGAAGCCGATTCTTAAAATTTTCTCAATACTGTCCGTCGAAAAGAACGTTGCCTTCCCTCCACGAACCCCCTATTTGAGTTCCTCAAGCATCTCCGTAATACTTGCGTGTTGTTCGAATCTACTGGTAAAAACCCTGCAGCCCGCCTCTGAATTGCTCCGACGTCTTCCTTTAATCTGATCTGATGCGGATCCTAGACTCTCGAACAGGACTCCAGAATAAGTCGCATTAGTGTCCTTTATGCGGCCTCCTTTACAGATGAACCACGCTTTTCTCAAATTCTCGCAACAAACCGAAGTCAGCCTTTCACCTTCCCTACTGCAATCCTTACATCCTCTTTTCATTTTATATCGCTTTGCAACCTTACGTTCAGACATTTAATCGGCATGACTCTCTCAAGTAGCACTCTACTAACGCTGTATTCGAACGTTACGGGTTTGTTTTTCCTACTCTACTTTAACTCACAATTTTCTACGTTTGGAGCTAGCTGCCATTCATCACACTTTCTAGAAATCTTGTCTAAGTCATCTTGTGTCCTCCTACAGCCATTCAACGACAACACCTTACCGTAAATCACAGCTTCGTCTCGTCAGAAAACAACCGCACATTGCTGTCTACCCTCTCCGCCAGATAATTTATGAATATAAAAATAATAACGGTCCCGTAGCACGTTTCCCTGGGGCACTCCTGACGATACCCTTCCTCTGATACACACTCGCCGTCGAGGACAACGTACTGGATTCTATTACTTGACATATCTTCTAGTCAGTCACATATCGAAGAACCTATTCCGTACGTTCGGTCCATCGTTAACAGTCTGCAGTTAGACATCGTGTCAAACACTTTCCGGAAATCTAGAAACTGGAATTTGCCTTTTGCCCTTTATCCACAGTTCGGAGGATATCATGTTAGAGAAGGCGGAGCTGAGTTTCGCACTAGCCATGCTTTCTAGTACCGTGCTGATTAGTGGACAGAAGCTTTTCGTTTTCAAGGAGATTAAAATATCCGAGCTTAGAATATGTTCAAGAATTCTGCAGAAAGCTAATGCTAAGAATGTTGGTCTGTAATTCTGTGTGTCCGTTGTTTTACCCTTCTTATTTATTAGAGTCGCCTGCCTTTTTTTCCAGTTTGCTTGGGTCTAATTGTATGATAAGTAATGGGCCATTGTCGTAGGGTACTCTTTGTAATAGCGAATTGGGATTCCATCTAAACCTGACGATTTATTTTTTTCCAACTCCTTCAGTTGTTTCTCTACGCTAGGAATGCCTATTACTATGCATCTATACGAGAGTCTTTGCGCTGGTCACACAACTGCGTGTTTGCACGATTCTTCTGCGTGGACAACTTTTTCAATGAGAAATTTAGAACTTTGGCTTTCCTTTTGCTGTCTTCTACTGCCGCACTAAACTGGTCAACGAGTGACTCTTAGCGCTTTTATATAGGGCCAGAATTTTCTCTTGTTCTCGTCCAGGTCTTTTGCTAAAGTATGACGGTTGTAGCAGTTGTATGCTTCGCTCATACGTCTTCTTACAGACTCATGACTCCCTACTAACCTTTGTCTTTCGTCATCTACATCTACATACATACGCTGCAAGCCATCGTACGGTGCGTCGAGGAGGGTACCCTGTACCACTACGAATCTCTACAGGGATTGCCATTTGGCTTCCTGAAGAATTTCTGTAATACTTGCGTATTGGTCAAACTTAACTAATAAATCTAGCAACTCGCTTCTGAGTTGCTTCGATTCTTCCTTTAATCCGACCTGGTGCAGTTCCCAAGTACTCGAGCCGTACTCAAGAGTATGTCGCAGTATCTCCCACATGTGGTCTTCTTTGCAGATGAACAATACTCTCCCAAAATTCTCCCTATAAAACCGAAGTCGACCATTCGCCTTCTCTACCACAAAACCGTGCATACTCATTCCATTTCATTTCGCTTTGCAACAATACACCCAGATTTTTAAATGACTTGACCATGTCAAGCAGGGCACACTATTAATACTGAATTCGAAGATTACGGGTTTCTTTTGCCTACTCGCCTGCATAAACTTACTTATGTCTACATTTAGAGCCAACTGCCACTTATTACACCAACCAGACAAATAATCATCTTGTATCCTCCTACAGTCACTCAACTTCTACACCTTCCCGTACACCTCAGCATCATCAGCAAACAACCGCAAATTGCTTCCCATCCCGTCCGCCAGATCATTTATGTATCTAAAAAATAACAGGAGGCCTATCATACTTATCTAGGGCACTCCTTAAGATGTCCTTGTCTCTGATGCGCATTCTCTTTTGAACCGTGAGTGCAACAGCCTCCTTACCGTCATTGAACCACTTACTAAGCACATACTTCTCCAGAGAACGATTTACCATCAATTTATACTTCGACCCTACCTCCTCTACGTCCATCACACTGAAACTAAATGATGCCAATTCATTGTCTAAGTGATACGCTAACAACAGCTTACCTGCTTTTTCTAGCAGAAATACTCTCCTATCCTTCTGACTAACGATTTTGGTAACCATAGTCGGTATGATAACATCATTACCACTAATCCCGGTCTCTGTACTAACGCCGTCGATAAGGTCCGGCCTGTTAGCAGCACCAAGATCTAAAATATTTCCACTGGGTGTGGGATGTCAAAGTATCTGAAGCATTACCTTGCATTCACTTACACCTTTTATACGTGACCGCATTACTTCACTGACAACTCAACTTCGACTTCAACAGAGAATCTCACTACGGACGCGCCTGCTCGCTCTGCGGTATACGGACACTCTCGAACGACAGCGGAGTTTTGAAACCTATCAAAATTCCGGATTTCATATTCCAGTTTCTATCCATGGCAGAACATTTCCTCCAAGACGTCTATTTTCCAGGTACATATTTGCCCCCATTCACATCCAAGTGAATGTAGGGGAGAAATAAATGGACCAGTGATTCAAGAAGTAGTTCTAGAATTTATGCCATTCATGTCAAATATACCAAATTTTTGTGAGTGTTAGACTGCGAGTGCTGGCATTGTAACTCATTTGGGTCGCGTTGGGAAATCGGTCTAGAGTTGCTTGATGAGTTATCAAGCTGAAAACAAGCTATATGCTGTTTGAGAAATTCATGATCTGGACCTACAGTCGACTGGGATTGATCCGAAAACCTGAAGGAGCTGCAGTTACTGTGGCTGCTGAAGCTGATTGTTAAACTTCGGGCTGAATTCAATCGACGAAGGGCTGTCTGGAGATGAGCTAAGCCTAGGCCGAAACCGGTATTCTCAATAAAGTACCATCGCGATCTAGACTGCTTTATCACTGATTGTATAGTCCAACTTATGATGAACAATGCGCGTCCTAAGATGAGGAGCTTTGCCGAGCGAAACTGATAAAGGCTAGAACAATTTTTTTTAATATGTGGTTGTATCTAAAGAGATCTATTGTCCGAACACATGTTCTCTTCCTTCCATGTTTCATTACAGCCTCCATTTTTCTAAGTATAATGGTCCCTCTGGTGGCCAATGAACAATGCCCTTCACCGGAATTTCTCCTAACCGATCGTATGTAACGTGGAACTGATATAGAAAATCAGACGTAAAGACTCATGTCTGTATTATTAGAGCCTTTCTTGCTCCCGGTTGTTAATGAGACAGAAGATAGCAGTCAGAGAAAGCAGATATATAATCCAAACGACTGCATCAGTGGAAAGTATTCTGCACAGATTAGAGAAAATATTTAGGAGGCCACTGTTCATTCTCATCACTTCAGCTACATTAGTGACAATGTATAATTACAATGCAGTTACTAAAAGATGAGACTGGTGAGAGCAACAATGAGTAAAACGATTGGAAAAAAATGTTGTTTTGAGAGAAGGAAATAAAAACCTCTGACGGAAGTAAGGAATTACAAATTGGATGAGCGTCTTAATGTCAAGGTAGTCGGGTAACTACTTCTCGGAAGCAATACGTACGTAATGGCGCCCGCATTGAGTGTCACGTGATACAGCCATTGAGAAGTGACCTAGCAGAATCCGCGCAGCTGCTTCTACATTCATGACGGCGTCACTACGAGCCGAGCCGATTTGGCTCCTCAACCAGCACTGATGTGCATTACGTACGAACACACGCTTCTAAAATTCACTCTAGATATACATGGGCGCTTTAATGCTTTTAGACATCTTACCTAAGTGAATCGGTCGGAGGAATATTTTCTGTTTCTGTGTTTCACTAAGAATAATAAAGCAATAAGGAACAAGAATTGCACCCTGTTTGAACACGCTTCCCACTAATTTCACTAACTTTGTTTTCAGAAACGGACGACATGACTTAATACTGCATGATACTTGACACGGGGGGAAAATGAAGTGGAAATTATACACACTTACATCTGCAGCTGCATTTTTTTAAAATAAAATCTTAGCACATCGAGAAACGATGTTTGTCAACCTTTGTTGGCGATGATTCACTGCCTGAAACAGAAAGTGTCACCGCAGTCTGATACAGTCTAATACAAAAAAAAGGGAAAAAAAGATGCACCATGTGATGCGCATGTACTGACGAACAGTAAATGGCTCAGTAAATTGGGTGATTTATTCAAGAGAAAGCACTTCAAAAATAGAGAAAGTCGATAGCTCGTTATTCCAGCCTTATCCAGTCCATCTCCATAGTTGAGGGATCAGTGTGGCAGAATGTCACCCGAGGGGTCTGGGTTCGAATCCGGCCGGATAGATTTTCTCCTCTCGGGGCTGTGTGTTGTCTTCATCATCATTTCATTCTCACAAACAAGTAAGTCGCCAAAGTGGCGTGCACTGAAACGACCAGCACCTGGCTACCAGTCTACCCCACAGGAGGCCCTAGCCACAAGCACAATTCATTTCACCCTTATACAAGTAATTATTCAGCTTGGTACTGAATGGCAAGAGTCATTCCTGAGGGATACCGTGTCACAATCTGTGATATTGTGCCACAGTGTACGCAACTGGCGCATTAGCTCGACAAAATCTCGAGATAATTGGGTGGTCCTGCCCAAAATGCTCAAACGTTCTTAACTGAGAAGAGATCCGGCGACCTTCCTGGCCAAGGCAGGGTTTGGCAAGGACGAAGACAAGCAGCAGAAACTTTCACCGTGTGCGAGCTGCCATTATCTTGCTGAAATATAAACCCAGCATGGGTTGGGTTGCCCAACCGGTTAGACGTGCCGTCTAACGCACTGCTTTCCGGGCGGGAAGGCGTGCCGGCCCCCGGTACGAATCCGTCCGGCGGATTAGTGCCGACGTCCGATGTGTCGGCCAGTCTGTGGATGGTTTTGAAGGCGGGTCTCCATCTGCCTCAGAGAATGCGGGCTGATTCCGCCTCAGTTACCCTATGTCGGCGATTGCTGCCCAAACACTTTCTTCACGTACGCGTACACCATAATTACCACGCTAACATGGGCGTTACACACACGTGTGAGACGTTCCCGGTGGGGCAGGGGGGGGGGGGGTCTACTGCGGGCCGAACCGCACAATAACCCTGGGTTCGGTGTGGGTCGGCGGTGGGGTGAGTGGAACAAATGGTTCAAATGGCTCTGAGCACTATGAGACTTAACTGCTGTGGTCATCACTCCCCTAGAACTTAGAACTACTTAAACCTAAATAACCCAAGGACATCACACACACCCATGCCCGAGGCAGGATTCGAACCTGCGACCGTAGCGGTCGCGCGGTCCCAGACTGTAGCGCCTAGAACCGCTCGGCCACTCCGGCCGGCTAGGGTGAGTGGACTGCCGTACCCTTTTGTCGGTTGTGTACCACTGATGGCTATGGCGGGGACGAAGCCTCCCAGTCATTTCTAGGTCTCCCAGTTCCCTACAATACAATACAATGGGTTCCCTTGAAGATCAACAAACTGGGGAGTAGAATATCGTTGACATACCGCTTTGCTGTAAGGATGCCGTCGATGACAAGAAAACGTGTCCTGGTACGAAAATAAATGGCACCCCACTGCGTCACTCCTCGTGGTTGGGCCGTATGGCCTGCGACAGTCACACTGGTACCCTACCTCAGTCTGAGGCATTTTCAGACGCGTCCATAAGGAGGTAATGAAAGAGTCGCGGGGCCTGAACAGTGATCACTCAACATCTGACGCTGTCCCCGCCCCTCATATATCAATATACTGTAACACTAAACACGAACATTGCTAATTCACCTTGGTGGCCACTCTACCTGTCACAAAGAATGAGAACTCTAATCACTGGCGTCCTCGCTGATGGTGTGCACTTTTACCGAGTTACAATGACATCTGACCACGTCTTCTGGGTGCTTCACTGTTTCTGTCGAGCGGTGTAAGTAACACAAGAAACTGGAGAACCAATGAAGAAGAACATAGGAGTGCGGATGAACTATAGTGAGCAGTATAATGAACGTAAAATTGTGTCCAAGATAGAGACTAAGCCATCGCTCATCAAAGAACAATAATTTTATACGTCGACTAGTTCAATAGACGATGAACAGATTAACAGAATGCATGGTGAGATAAAAGAAACTATTTAGTTCGAAAAGGGAATTTTAAATGTGATGAGACGACGGCTAGGGTTGTCATTTTAGCGAATAGAGGGAAATCCACTGTCGTAAGCAATTTTTACATACGGCAAATTGTTATGGCTCGGCCCCTGGAACGAACATCGTGGAAAAACGCGAATATGGTCACAAACACCTACGGAAAGTGGCTGAAGGACGGACTACGCCAATGCTACAAGGTGTTGTGCGTCCACACCTCGTCACAGAACGTGGAGATCGAAGGCTTACCCGTTCTGTAAAGCAGGCTAGGCGGCGTTCTTTGGCCGGTCTGACAGATATGGTACAAGAATAGAATAGCGGGGGCAGGCACAAATGTGTTTCGGAGGACTTAGTTGAATATGAATCTCCGCAGCAGCTGATCCCTGCGTGATCCTATATTGACCTACATCGTCAATTACTATTGTAGTGGACACGGAATCAGCGCCGCGCCACGGACGCAGGTCATTGCCGTCAATATTATGCTACATGGGACGTTCACATGGTATTTTGAACCACGTTCATTCCTTCGTGCTTTATGCCATCCCCGGCTTCTATGTCATCTTCTAGCTTCAAAAATATCCGTATCACAAGGTCAGAATCGTACGAGAACAAATGTTTACTAAATGTTCTCAATATCAATTTTCTTTTACACATTTCGTGTGGAAACCTTAATCTAATTTCATATTCCTTGCAACAAATATGTACCGCGTTCGAAGATGACCTTGTCGATAATGCACAATCACGAAGCCATGTTACATCCGTGTCAAAATTTATACCACAGTAACTGATCGGTACCAGCCGTGCTCGGCAGGCAATATATGTACTGCAAAACACACAGATATACATTTCCCCCGCTCCCTCCTCCTCTTCAGACATATACGCAGTTCTTACGTTCTCTAACAATGAAATGGTCGCGCTTCTTATCCCCCTGCCACATAGGTAAGCGGCCAACTTATAGTTAGCTCAGGCCGAATTCACCAACAATTAAAATTAAGCATATTCTTAAAATATAATACACTATGTATTCTAGTGATGTACTCAGCAACGAAGCAACACGCTTAAGAAGCTTTTAACATTATGTGACGATTTTTGACCTGGGTGCTGGTTGTTATACGCTTGTTGTTGTTTCTTCAAACGTGTATGAAATCTTTTGGGACTCAACTGCTACGGTCATCAGTCCCTAAGCTTACACACTACTTAACCTAAATTATCCTAAGGACAAACACACACACACCCATGCCCAAGGCAGGACTCGAACCTCCGCCGGGACCAGCCGTACAGTCCATGACAGCAACGCCTTAGGCCGCTCGGCTAATCGCGCGCGGCTGTTGTTTGATGTTGTGGACTTCGGTCCAGAGACTGGTTTGCTGCAGCTCTCCATGCTACTCTATCCTGTGCAAGCTTCTTCATCTCCCAGTACCTACTGCAACCTACATCCTTCTGAATCTGCTTAGTGTATTCATCTCTTGGTCTCCATCTACGATTTTAACCCTCCAGGCTGCCCTCCAATACTAATTTGGTCATCCCTTTGTGCCTCAGAACATGTCCTACCAACCGATCCCTTCTTCTAGTCAAGTTTCTCTTCTCCCCAATTACATTCAGTACATCCTCATTAGTTATGTGGCCTACACATCTGATCTTCAGCATTCTTATGTAGCACCACATTTCGAAGGCTTCTATTCTCTTCATGTCTAAACTATTTATCGTCCATGTTTCACTTCCATACGTGGCTACACTCCATACAAATACTTTCAGAAAGGGCTTCCTGACACTTAAATCTATACCCGATGTTAACAAATTTCTCTTCTTCAGAAACGCTTTCCTCGCCATTGCCAGTTTACATTTTATATCCCCTCTATACTTCGACCATCATCAGTTATTTTGCTCCCCAAATACCAACACTCATCTACTACGGTGAGTGTCTCATTTCCTAAACTAATGGATTTTAATTTCTACACCGAATTTTTCTTTTGTTTCTTTTACTGCTTGTTCAATATAGAGATTGTATAACATCGGGGATAGGCTACAACCCTGTCTCACACCCTTCCCAACCGCTGCTTCCCATTCGTCCCCCTCGACTCTCATGACTGTCATCTGGTTTCCGTACAAATTGTAAATAGCCTTTCGCTCCCTGTATTTGACGCCTGTCACCTTCAGAATTTGAAAGAGCGTATTCCAGTCAACACTGTAAAAAGCTTTCTCTAAGTCTACAAATGCTAGAAACGTAGGTTTGCCTTTCCTTAACCTATCTTCTAAGGTAAGTCGTAGGGTCAGTATTGCCTCGCGTGTTTCAACATTTCTACGGAATCCAAACTCATCTTTCCCGAGGTCGGCGTCTACCAGTTTTTCCATTCGTCTGTAAAGAATTCGTGTTAGTATTTTGAGCAATTACTTATTAAACCGATAGTTCGGTAATTTTCACGTCTGTCAACACCTGCTTTCTTTGGGATTCGAATTATTATATTCTTCTTGAAGTCTGAGGGTATTTCACTTGTCTAATACATCTTGCTCACCAGATGGTAGAGTTTTGTCAGGGCTGGCTCTCCCATGGCTATCAGCAGTTCTAATGGAATGTTGTCTATTCCCGGGGGCCTTGTTTCGACTTCGACAAACTCTTCACGCAGTATCATATCTCATATTTCATCTACATCCTCTTCCATTTCCATAAGATTGTCCTCAAGTACATCGCCCTTGTATAGACCTTCTATATACTCCTTCCTTCTTTCTGGTTTCCCTTCTTTGTTTAGAATTGGGTTTCCATCTGAGCTCTTGATATTCATACAAGTGGTTCTCTTTTCTCCAAAGGTCTCTTTAAATTTTCTGTAGGCAGTATCTCTCTTACCCCTAGTGATATGCGCCTCTACATCCTTGCATTTGTCCTCTAGCCATCCCTGCTTAGCCATTTTGCACTGCCTTTCGATCTCATTTTTGAGACGTTTGTATTCCTTTTTGCCTGTTTCATTTACTGCGTTTTTATATTTTCTCCTTTCATCAATTAAATTCAATATTGCTTCTGTTACCCAAGGATTTCAACTGGCCCTCGTCTTTTTACCTACTTGATCCTCTGCTGCCTTCACTGTTTCATCTCTCAAAGCTACCCATTCTTCTTCTTCTGTATCTATTTCCACCATTCTTGTCAATCGTTCCCTAATGCTCTCCTTGAAACTCTCTACAACCTCTGGTTCTTTCAGTTTATCCAGGTACCATCTCCTTTAATTCCTATCTGTTTGCAGTTTCTTCAGTTTCAATCTACAGTTTATAACCAATAGATTGTGGTTCACATCTGCAATTGGAAATGTCTTACAATTTAAAACATGGTTCCTAAATCTCTGTCTTACCATTATATAATCTATCTGAAACCTTCCAGTATCTCCAAGCCTCTTCCATGTACACAACCTTCTTTCATGATTCTTGAACCAAGTGTTAGCTATGATTAAGTTATGCTCTGTGCAAAATTTTACCAGACGGTTTCCTCTTTCATTTCTCTCCCCCAATCCATATTCACCCACTATGTTACCTTCTCTCCCTTTTCCTACTCTCGAATTCCAGTCACCCATGACTTAAATTTTCGTCTCCCTTCACTACCTGAGTAATTTCTTTTATCTCATCATACATTTCATCAATTTCTTCATCATCTGCAGAGCCATGAACTTGTACTACTGTAGTAGGCGTGGACTTCGTGTCTATCTTGGCCACAATAATGCGTTCACTATGCTGTTTGTAGTAGCTTACCCGCACTCCTATTTTTTCATTCATTATTAAACCTACTCCTGCATTACCCCTATTTGATTTTGTATTTATAACCCTGTATTCACCTGACCAAAAGTCTTGTTCCTCCTGCCACCGAACTTCACTAATTCCCACTATATCTAACTTTAACTTATCCATTTCCCTTTTTAAATTTTCTAACCAACCTGCCCGATTAAGGGATCTGACATTCCACGCTCCGATACGTAAAACGCCAGTTTTCTTTCTCCTGATAACGACGTCCTCCTGAGTAGTCCCCGCCCGGAGATCCGAATGGGGGACTATTTTACCTCCGGAATACTTTACCCACGAGGATGCCATCATCATTTAACCATACAGTAAAGCTGCATGCCCTCGGGATAAATTACGGCTGTAGTTTCCCCTTCCTTTCAGCCGTTCGCAGTAAAAGCACAGCAAGGCCGATTTGGTTAATGTTACAAGGCCAGATCAGTGTATCATCGAGACTGTTGACCCTGCAACTACTGAAAAGGCTCCTGCCCCTCTTCAGGAACTACGCATTTGTCTGACCTCTCAACAGGTACCCCTCCGTTGTATTTGCACCTACAGCACGTCTATCTGTATCGCTGAGGCGCGGAAGCCTCCCCAACAACTGCAAGGTCCATGGTTCATTATTGTAAAATACTGCACAGAACCGCGGCTCGCACGAATGTTAGGGGTTGGAACTTAAATAGTGGCAATTATTTATTCACGACCGATACAAAAGTGTTACATGTTTGCACCTGTTACTGTCCATCAGAGCAGTGACCAGCGTTGTGTAAAAACCGTTGCCAGCGATGTGCAATGCGTAGTATACCGTTAGCAGAGCCTGTTCTGTCGATGGTGCGAATAGAGCGATCAAATGCCTGTCGAATCTCTGGAACAGTTGAATGCCAAGAAGTCGTTCCATCTTCGGAATCAAATCAAAGTCAAAAGGACTTAAGTCCCGGGAGTATGGTGGATGGTACAGTACTTCCCAGTCCCATCGACCGAACAGAGCAGCCCCAGCTTACGCTGTATGCGCCCGCGCAATGTCGTGCAAAATGATGGATGGGTTGCGCAGAAAGTGTCGCCGCTTCTTTCGCAAAGCTAATCAGAGGTGATACTCCAAAAACGAACAGTAATACTGTGCATTGACGGTCTGCCGTGGAGGAATGTAATGCGTTAGGATAAGACCATCACAGTCGTACACGAGAATCACCTTTACTTTCACCATACTGGGGCTCTGACGCACTTTCAACTTCCGCGGCGACCCATAATGACGACATTCATTGGATTGGCGTTTCTGTTTTCGCTTCGTGGCATTCCCTTCAGATCTGTTCCAAAGATTCGACAGGCAGTAGACCGCTCCATTCGCACCATCAACAGAACAGGCTCTGCTAACGGTATACTACGCCTTCCCCATCACTTACAACGGGTTCTACACAACGCTGGTGTTTACTTTGAAGGAGATTAACAGGTGTAAACAGGTAACTCTTTCGTATCGGTTGTGAATAAATAGTTGGCATTAGTTAAGTTCCAACCCTCGTGTTTGATTCGGGCTGCATGCAGCACGCGGGTCGCAGTTTGACGACCCCTATCTAGGGCCGTATCAACTGTAAATCCGCCAAGGACTTGTCGATTGACACCACGCAAAAACGCTGCTGTACTGCCTTCTAAATGTGGACTAAAAATCTATTAAGCAGATGGTCACAAAGCTGTTCCTCAACAGTGTATCTAGATGCGATGGGGGTACGATACGGAGAAAAGAATTTGACGAAACACCGAAAACCTTGAAAGATCCCTCGAATAGATAATATTCCCTCCGAATAATTAAGATCTTTGCGATGTCCAGCCATGACGTAACTGTTGCATCTGGTATGTAAAATATATACTGAAAAGAGAAAGTAACTGGTATACCTACCTAATATCGTGTAGGGCCCCCGCGAGCGCGCAGGAGTGCCGCAACGCGACATGCCATGGACTCGACTAAAGTCTTAAGTTGTGCCGGAGTGATTTAACACCATGATTTCTGCAGGGCTGTCCATATATCCGTAAGAGTACGGCGGGGTAGATACCTCTTCTGAACAGCACGTTGAAAGGCATGCCAGATATGCTCAATAATGTTCGTGTCTGTTGAGTTTGGTTGCCAGCGGAAATGTTTAAACTCAGACGAGTGTTCCTGGAACCAGTCTGTAGCAATTCTGGATGTGTAGGGTGTCAGGCTGTCCTGCTGGAATTTTCCAAGTCCGTAGGAATGCACAATGGACATGAATGGATCCAGGTGATTACAGATAGTGACATACGTGTCACTTGTCAGAATAGTATCTAGTCGTAACAGTGGTCCCATATCACACCAACTGCAAACGCCCCACACCATTATAGAGCCTCCACCAGCTTGAACAGTCCCCCGCTGACATGCGAGTCCATGGCTTCATGAGGCTGTCTCCGTACCCACATCTCCACCCGCTCAACACAATATGAAATGAGACTCGTCCAACCAGGCAACATGTTTCCAGTCATTAACAACCCAACGTCGGTGTTGACGGACCCAGGCGAAGCTAAAGCTTTGTGTCGTGTAGTCATCAAGGGTACACGAGTGGTCCTTCGGCTCAGAAAGTCCATATCGATGATGTTTTGTTGAATGGTTCTCACGCTGACACTTGCTGATGGCCCAGCATTAAAATCTGCAGCAATTTGCGGAAGGGTTGCACTTCTGTCACGTTGAACGATTCTCTTCAGTCGTCGTCGATCTCGTTCTTGCAGGATCTTTTTCCCAGCGTAGCGATGTTGGAGATTTGATGTTTTACCGGATTCCTGATGTTCATCGTACACTCGTGAAATGGTCGTACGGGAAAATCCCCACTTCATCGCTACCTCGAGCATGCTGTGTCTCATCGCTCGTGCGCCGACTATAACATCACATTCAAACTTACTTATATCTTGATAACCTACCGATGTAGCAGCAGTAACTGATCTAACAACTGCGCCGGACACTTGTTGTCTTAAATAGGCATTGCCGACCGCAGCCCCGTATTCTGCATTTTTGCATATCTCTGTACTTGAATACGCATGCTTACACAAGTTTGTTTGACGCTGCAGTGCATGAGTTAGACGAAATATGATCAAACTTCAAGAAGAGTGTAACAATCCTACTTGATAGATGTGAATAGTGTGAACTGTTGACATATGAGTCAATAGTTGCGAAGTGCCAATAAAAATGACTTTCTGGAGAATGAAAAGACTGGTAGAAGCCATCCTCTGGGAAAATCAGTTTGTTTTCCAGAGAAATATATCACGGGAAACAATACTACATTTCTAGATTTAGATGAAGCTTTTGATATTGTTGGCTGTAAGATACTGTCTGAAATTATAAAGGCAGCAGGGATAAATTACAGGGACGTAAGGCTATCTATAATTTGTACAGAAACATGGTTTCAGTCATAAGAGTCGACGGACTTGAAGCAAAAGTAAGAGCTGAAGAACCTACACAATATCGGACACTTTAATACAGCATTGATACTGTAATATTACTCTTATTTTTTCCAAGTCTGTGATATTTTGTGTTCTTATTTGTTACTTATGATCACTTCCACTATTGTACAAATATTAAAAAATACACAGTCCACTCACATTAACGTGATCACCTGTCAAAAATCTTAATAGCAACCTTTTGCAGCGTAGATCGCTACGAGACGTGCGTGAAGAGAGTCAATGAGATCCTGGAATGTACCAGCAGGGATGTACAGCAATGCCGACTGCAGTGCTGCGACCATTTGCCCTAGGTTTCTCGCTTGTGGATCCATGGTGCGAACAGGCTGACAAGATGGTCCCACAGAATGTCGATTGTATTTAAATGCGAATAGTCTGGTGGTCACGGAAGTACGGTAAACGCTTCGCTCACCTCTGCGAATCATGCACGTAAACTGGAAACTGTGTGACGGGTTGCAATGTCTTGCTGGTAGATGCCATCATGACGAGGAAAAACAACTGCATGTACCTCAAAGATAGATGCTCACTTCTCTTGATTCATTGTGCCTTCTATAATGACGGGATCACACAGGAAATGGTACGAAAACATTTCCCAGACCATAACGCTCCCTCCTCCGGCCTGTACCTTTCTGACGATTGTTTCAAGGTGTTTGCTTTCAGACGTTTCACGCCGCACACGTCAATGGCCATATGCCCGATGGAGCATAAAACCTGATTCTTCTGGAAAGGCCACTAGTCGCCACTCAATGGATGTCAAGCAACGGTTTTGTCGTGCAAATTTGAGCCTTCGCTGCCGTTAAACAGCAACATGGGTGAATGAAGCATTGTTCGCTGAACGGTCGTTGTGGAGAGAATGTTGATAGCCAGTTGGTTCATCTGGGCGGTGAGTTGCTCAACAGTGCACGTCTATTCGCCAATACACATCTTCGCAGCAGTCGTTCACCCCTGTCTTCGACGGCCCGTGGTGCACTACACTTGCCTCGGCGCCTGTTTTGAATAGCGCCATGTCGCTATGCGCGGTATACTTTAACCAAGATTACTCGCGCACAGTTTAAAATTTTGACCGTTTCGGACATGCTTCCACCCTTGGCCCGAAAATCAACGATTATACCCTTTTAATAGTCGGATAAATCGCTCCATTTCCGCATTACGATGACTGCACTGTTTTCCGCATGTCTCCGACATGCTTTCTGTACCCTCCGCTGCTAATGCCGCCACGTGTCGTCTGTGAGTGGTTACTGCACGTTGACATGAAACATAGGCAGGGCTCACGTTAACGTGACTGGATCACATAAAGATGAGAAATGGATTAGTCATAAACGAAATATGATCTAAAACGGTTAAAAGAAATTTTCCAAATCTGCACAAAGACATACAGTGAATATAAGGTATTTTATATTGTGTGGAGTAACTGGAACTGCCTGAGTGGTTAAAAAGAAATTTTTGGAGCATAGATTGTCTTTGATAGCAACAGACCATAAGAGCAAGTGGCTCTGGTGCAACGAATGTGCTTGTAGCAACTTCTTGTCGCTGCGATATGCGTTTCAAGTTACAAGCGCAACAAAACCGGCTTACTTATAAGTATGCTTGAAGATGAATAAATGGAAGAGTACAGTTTCGTTTACAGCAAAGGAATACTGACATCTAGAGACGACATAATTTGAAATTATGGAACATTGCGAAACTGTTAACTTCGAACCACTTCAGATCATTAGTTTTGTATTAGATCTGTCAATGTTGTGTATGATCTGCACAATACAATTTTCATATGAACTTTTATCATAATTTCATGGACCTCAGTATTCCATGTCAATATTACCCGGAAACGATTCATGTCCTATTGTACTATATTCCTGGTGTCACATTATGAAAGTAATATTTGATTCATATAGAGCTGAAAAAATTTTGCCAGGAAGTAAAGGCAGTTTTTTTCTCTAGACTGAAGCTTCAACATTGTGACTAATTAATTAACGTAGTTAACTAAATTTTGAACAACAAGAGTAACGACTGACATTTAAAGTTAATCATAGTAAATTTTACTTCTTATTTAACTATGTTAATTAATTTTCTGTGAATATTTAATAGTATTCTTCATCAATGTCTTGGCTGTCGTTTACCAGGGTTGATTGGTGTTCTGCTTTTAGTCTCAAGTGATTAAGGTTTAAATGAAGTAATATTGACAGCGAAATTTAAGACTCTCAAGAAGTTCGTCTGACAAGATTCATAACACCAAAGATTACAGTGAGGTACGTTACGTCATTGTTATCATGTCATGACCTACAGTGATCTACTCAGTTTCCAGTTTGTTTATCATTGCTTTAAACACTTCTAAAGTTAATTAACTCTTTTTACCTGAATACGCCGGCAAGTGTGGCCGAGCGGTTCTGGGCGCTACAGCCTGGAACCGCGCGACCGCTCCGGTCGCAGGTTCGAATCCTGCCTCGGGCATGGATGTGTGTGATGTCTTTTGGTTAATTAGGTTTAAGTAATTCTAAGTTCTAGGGGACTGATGACCTCAGATGTTAAGTCCCATAGTGCTCAGAGCCATTTTACCTGAATACGAGAATTTACTTCCGCAGATGTCTTGAATACATCTGTAAATGTTTATGCCTGAATTTAGGTATAATTATAAACAACTAATTAAAAAAATGTTCGCTATAGGATTGGCCACTGAGTCATTTCACTGCATGAGTCGAATTTCGCTGAATTCAACTAATGATAAACTCCACTAATCCCTCTGAGGTGATTTTTGTAATTACATTTATTTACGTTATGTCTTTATTAAGACAGTGTATTCAGTTACCACATTGGTGATTAGTTGCATATCTTCCCACATCGATTCGGCGAAGTTAGTTCAGAAACGACAAATTTCGGATAAGTTTTGGTTAATAGTCTAGTGCAGCGAATACCGGACAAAGGGTGAGAATTACAAGTGAAAGGTCTCTGTTGGATTCCTTTCATGTTAATTTCTTAAATCTGTTGTCATTTACGGCATAAATTCCTCTTCTAAATTTACTGTGGCGTTTCTGACTATCTGGGAGGAGACTGAGTAGTGGACAGTGTTACTTTTACACATAAACAAGAACGATCTGTCACACTACTACACTTTAAAACACAGTTTATATGTAATTCATGTCACACAGTCTCATACGGAACCTACATCCGTTTTCTTTTATATACTGTATATGATAAGATACTGTCATCCCCCTTCCCTTCTGTGTGAGAGGATGAATGAGCAAATGTATTTCTAGTTGCATGCTTGAGGGTAGCAGACAAGCCTGTCTGCTAGAGAACAGTAGGACCAACGTCGGAACAGGTAGCTATGCTTTCTAAAAGCAGAGAGGTTTCTATTCTTAGTACGGTCCTGTCCATCCCTTGTCATGTTGGTATAGGAAGCTGCCCCTCTGGCCACTTCCGTTTGTATTTGTGAGCCACCCTCAGGGAGGGACCACGGCAGTCTGTCCGCGGCGAGCGTCTGAAGTGGTAAGATCTCTGGCTAAGCGCGTGTCTGCTAAGTCCGTAGGACAATGGATTTCTTAAGTTCAGCCTAACCGAAAATTTAATCACCTTTATTTCAGGTTTAGCTCTAAAATATCTAATGTTATCTTAAATTGCAACGCAGTGTAATTCGAGTGTGAAGTTCAGAATATATTCCGGTAGTTGCTTTGTCACTTCTTTGTGAGTAAAGTGGAACCACGCGGTGATCAGTAACTCTAACTAAGATCATCAATCTTAAATGCGAATGTGCGTGAGATTATAACTTCTCGTCTTGACAATATTTTTCTATATAGCAACTTTTCTTTATGTTCAACCCACGTGGGGTGTACTTTGTGAGACCAGTACCACGTGCTTATACAATTGTTTGACCCATCAGGTTAATAGTAAGACGTTAGTAACCAGTTCGAGGTTTTCCTTTTGTAAATTGCTTTTCGATCTAATTTATTTTAATTATCAAAATTATTGTGGCGTTACACTCTTTGTGTAAACCAAGTTGACCACGTGAAGCATGTGGTGTAATCATCAAAGTAGCCCTCAGCTATTCTTTTCGGGAAGATTTCACAGAGAGCTAGTATGAATTTAGTATACCAGTGTGTGGTAATTACATGACGGACAGGATTGCGCTACGAACGTAACTTCTTTGGGTGAAAATTGAATCGGTTGGTAGTGGTTAATTTCCTCTTGCATATGTTTCAACGTTCTTCGTGTGTTATTTTATGAATACAGTGTTGTATGCAGTCTCCCAATCTTGGCTCCATATTTGATGTGTTCTGTAAGATTATAAACTCACATTTTCACAATCCTAAATAAGGCACCAGTTTAGTTACGAATCAAGTTTAATATGCTGAAATTTCAATGATCAATGTTAAAATAAATTTCCAAATATAAACTGATTTATTTCTTTTTACTTAAATTCCGGTTGTCGTATGACGATTAAAAGATTATAATTAATGTTACTCTGGTTGGGAATTTGGTAAGCTAGACTGGATACCTGGTGAAACAGTTGCTCAGTAATGCAAGGTTAACTTCCCCAGACAGCTCACAGCTTTTAACCCACTTTTATGGTCTTGAATATCAGCACCGCTTTCATAGCAAATTAAAGCAACAACATTACACAAGACATGTCTCCCATCTTTCTACTGACTAAACAGTGAAGGAAACTAAGGATAAATACGGAAAGGGAATTAATCTGCGAGATGAAATATGAACTTGAAGGTTTGGCGAAGGCATCCTAATTCTATTTCAGACGGTAAATGGTTTGGAAGATAAGTTGAACAGAGCAGATAGCGTTTTGAAAAAGATGATACGAGATATACAGCAACAAAAGTGAAACAAGGGTAATGAAGTGTATTCGAATTAAAATTGGTACTGTTCAGAGAATGAGGTCAAGACATACTACAGGAAAAGTAGTACACTGCTTTCGTTACTTGGCGACATAAGACCTGACAGTGGCCCAAGTAGAGATGGTATAAAATGTGCACTGAGAATAGGAAGAAACGAGTACCTGAAATAGACAAATATTTTAACATGTAATGGAAATGTAAGCTTTAGGAAGACTTTTCTTATAACACTTCAGGCATATCCAAGTACACACGTGGACAAGAGCAGTAAGGACAAAACAAGAATTAAAAGTTCTGAAATGTAGTACTACAGAAGAATGCTCTAGGTTAGGAGTGTATATTGGATAACTAATAAAGACGTACTGAATGGAGATAAAAAAAATTTACCTTAAAGAAGGAAGCAATTCATATTACTCATCCTGAGACATCAAGGAATAGTCAAATTGATGTTAGATGCGTAAGGAATAAGAACTGTAAAGAAAGATCAAGGCTTGAATACAGTTAACGAGTTCAAGTGCATACAGATCGCAACAGTTAGCGCAGAAACGGACAGTAATCCAGAGGCGAGACCAACGTGGAAAGCTGCATAAAACCAGCATTAAGACCAGCATCACAATAACGCAATATTGGTTTTGTTACCTCTTCATACTGAGTGTTTCCGTTCGGAAAATTTTCGAAACATCTGTTTGGAATAGTGTTGTGTATCAGATATCTTGTGGTTAAGCTTCATCGTTGAACACCAGAGCGCGACTGCCTGCAGTGGGTGCGCACGGGTAAGCACAGATCCTCGATGTACGATTTAGCAAGTTACTCATGCTGTTGTTGCTTGCCTCTGGCTTGATGGCTGCGAAATTGAACCATGTCACCACTTCAATGATTCAGTTTGGCAATACCAAGGTTACAGAATGACTATTGATGAAGCATGTCAATCTTGTGCCGCTACACAAATTGAACAACAGTGAAACCATCGCGCTATTCGAATTCACGTCTGTACAGAAGATAATATCAACTGTCTTTTGCTATCCATTTTCTATTTTATTTGAAGTGAAATGCGAAACAGATTTGAAACGGGGAGGTAGCATACAGAATCGAGGAGAAAGCGTGCTGAAATACGAAACTGTGTTCTTTCGCGACAGTATATGCCCACATCCTCATCTCAGCAATACGCGGTCTTTAAATCGTTAGCCCTCATTCTCGTTCATGACGCTTCTCCATGTTTTGATAATAGTTAATTGCTGAAACAGCAACTACCGGAATTTTATGCACAGTGTTTCAAAACGTTTGTGGTAAGATAAAAAAAATGCTTGGAGAATGGTGGTGTCCGTGCAGAAAAACATTCTTAATATGTGCAAGTGTGGGTCTCATAATACACTAAAGAGCCAAAGAAACTGGTACACCTGACTAAAATCGCGTAGGGCCCCCGCGAGCACGCGGAAGTGCCGCAACACGACATGGAATGGACTCGACTAATGTCTAATGTAGTGCTGGAGGGAAGTGACACCATGAATCCTGTAGGGTTGTCCATAAATACGTAAGAGACCTAGGGCGTTGAGACCTCTTCTCAACAACATATTGCAAGGCATCCCAGAAGTGCACAATAATGTTAATGTCTGGTGAGTTTGGTGGCCAGCGGAAGTGTTTAAATTCAGAAGAGTGTTTCTCGAGCCACTCTGTACCAATTTTGGACGTATGGGGTGTGGCATTATCCTAACTTCCCAAGTCCATCGGAATGCACAATGGACATGAATGGATGCTGGTGCTCACACAGGGTGCTTACGTACGTGTCACATGTCAGACTCGTATCTAGACGTATCAGGGGTCCCGTATCTCTCCAACTGCACATGCCCCACACCATTACAGAGCATCCACCAGCTTGAATAGTCACCTGCTGACATGCAGGGTCCATTCATGAGGCTGTATCCATACCCAAACACGTCCACCCGTTCGATACAATTTGAAACGAGACTCGTCCAACGAGGCAACATGTTTCCAGTCATCAAGAGTCCAATGTCGCTGTTGACAGGCCCAGGGGAGGCGTAAATCTTTGTGTCGCGCAGTAATCAAGGCTACACGAGTCGGCCTCCGGCCCCGACAGCCCAAATCGACGACGCTACGTTGGATTGTTCGAACGCTGTCTTTTGTTCACAGCCCAGCAATCAAATCTACAGCAATCTGCGGAAGGGTTACACTTCTGTCAGTTGAACGATTCTCTTCAGTCGTTGTTGGTCAAGTTCCTGCAGCATCTTTTTCCAGCCGCAGTGATGTCGGAGATTTGATTTTTACCGGATTTCTGATATTCACGGTACACTCGTGAAATGTTTGTAGGGGAAAATAATCCCACTTCATCGCTACCTCGGAGATGCTGTGTCCCACCGCTCGTGCGCCTTCTGTAACACCGCGTTCAGACTCACTTAAATCTCGATAACCTGCCATTGTAGCAGCAGTAACCGATCTAACAACTGCACCAGACGCTTGTTGACTTATATAGGTGTATTGTGCCTGTTTACATATCTCTGTATTTGAATATACACACATCATAAAAAGTTTTGCATCACCCTGGTTCCCAGAACTCTTGAAGACACACGTTGACTGTGGATATCGTGTCACAGATACATTCCCTTTGACTGTTCAGAGACGTCACTAAACCCGCCCAAAGATGTAAACAACCATGCATGAGCACCGCCTATGAGACGGAGGGGGTCCGACAGCCGATCAGTTCCAGTCATTCCACCAGGAAGGAGGTACACAGCTCGTGTTATCTGTAGTTCAACCATGCCTAGACGCTCAATACCATGGTTCGATCGGGTCCGCATTGTTACTTTGCGCCAGGAAGGTCTCTCAACAACGGAAGTGTCCAGGCGACTCAAACTGAACCAATGCAATTTTGTTCTGACATGGAGGAGACACAGAGAGACAGAAACTGTCGATGACATACCTCGCTCAGGTGGTCCAAGTACTACTACTGGCAGAGGATGACCGCTACCTACGGATTATGGCTATGAGGAACCCTGACAGCAACGTCACCATGTTGAATAATACTTTTCGTGCAGCCACAGGTCTTCGTGCTACGACTCAAACTGTGTGCTGTAGGCTGCATGATGCGCAACTTCATTCCCGACGTCCATGGTGAGGTCTATCTTTGCAACCACGACACCATGCAAGCGCGGTACTGATGGGCCCAACAACACGCCGAATGGACCGCTTAGGATTGACATCTCATTTTATTCACCGATTAATGTCGCATATGACTTCAACCAGACAATCGTCGGAGACGTGTTTGGAGGCAACTCGGTCAGAGTGAACACCTTAGACACACTCCCCAGCGAGTGCAGGAAGCCACCTTCTGTTTTGGGGTGGCATTACGTGAGGCCGACGTACTCCGCTGGTGGTCATGGAAGGCGCCGTAACGGGTGTACGATACGTGAATGCCATCCTCTGACCGATAGTGCAACCTTATCGGCAGCATATTGGTGAGGCACTCGTCTTCGTGGACGACAATTCGCGCCCCATCGTGCACATCTTCGGAGTAACGTCCTTCGGGATAACGGCATCGCTTGACTAGAGTGCCCAGCATGTTCTCTAGACGTGAACCCTATCGAACATGCCTGGGATAGACTAAAAAAGGTTGTTTATGGACGACGTGACCCACCAACCACTCTGAGGGATCTACGCCGAATCGCAATTGAGGAGTGGAATAATTTGGACCAACAGTGCCTTGATGAACTTGTGGATAGTATGTCACGATGAATAGAGGCATGCATCAATGCAAGAGGACGTGCTACTGGGTATCAGAGCTACCGGTGTGCACAGCAGTCTGGACCACCAACTCTGAAGGTCTCGCTGTAAGGTGGTACAACATTCAATGTGTTGTTTTCATGAGCAATAAAAATGGCGGAAATGATGCTAATGTTGATCTCTATTGCAATTTTCTGTACAGGGTCCGGAACTCTCGGAATTAGGTTGGTGCATAAGTTAGTAGTGTTTTTCCAAATTTAACGAACACGACAGATAAACATAATACAAACTTCAGTCATCAATAATATATTCTCCACCAAAATTTACAACAGTCTGCCAACGCTGGGGTCACTTTTAGATTCCGCGACTGTAGAAACCAGTTTCTGAGACGAAGGACTCGTCGAGATATCATCGGAACTTACTTTCATCTGGAAAGAAAGTTCCTGGGCGGTTGTTCGATAGAGGGCGAGAAAGGGGAAAATCAGAGGGCGCAACATGACGTGAATAAGATTGGTGAGAAATGACTTCCCAATGCAGTAGAGAGCTTTTGTAAGTCTAGCAGAATGTAGGCGTTCGTTATCGTGGGGTAACGTTACTTCAGGCATTCTTCCTGGTCGTTGTTCTCGGACTAAGTCTGCAAGACGTCTCATTTGTTGACAACAAATGTCATTAGTGATGGTTACAGTCCTGGGAAGCAATTCGTAGTACAACACACCGTCGCTGTTCCACCAAATGCATAACATTATCTTTTGTGAATGCGAGCATGTATTTGTACAGGTAATTGCTGCTTTGTTCGAGCCAAACCATTTCTTTTTTTCCTTATGTTAAAATAAAGATATCATTTCTAGTCAGCAGTACCGATACGGGCTAAGAATGGTCAGTGTTGTTCGCGAGCCAACTGATGACGAGATTGACAGTTCTCGAGTGCAATGAGTGGATCATTGTGGATTAATGCGTTTAAACGATTCCATCAATCCCTGAAGGTCTTCCAGAACGTGGAGAGTCACTGAGGTCAAAACGATCCTCCTTAAAATAGCATTATCGCTATAAAGGCGCAAATGTTTATGATACCTCTGCTGCCCCTCTATTGAATTCAGAGGAATGTATCAGAAATATTCCGATTTCTCCGCATGGCACTCCATTTTCTAGCGTTCATTCAATATCACCAAATGACAAAACAACGATACGTTATCTGAAATAGCAACAGTGAACTATACTAGTAAATAAAAAAAACACAATCGATGAATAAACCCGTAGCCGCGCAGGATTAGCCGAGCGGTCTAAGGCGCTGCAGTCATGGACTGTGCGGCTGGTCCCGGCGGAGGTTCGAGTCCTCCCTCGGGCATGGGTGTGTGTGTTTGTCCTTAGGAAAATTTAGGTTAAGTAGTGTGTAAGCTTAGGGACTGATGACCTTAGCAGTTGAGTCCCGTAAGATTTCACATACATTTGAACATTTGAATAAACCCGTAGCAACAGGGATACCAACATGCAAAACAAAAATGCTATGAACTTACGCAACAACCTGATACAAGTGTTGATCTGTGTCTTCTGTGATATTTCCCTGTCAGTCGAACCGTCTTTTATCAATACAGAAATGCGCAGGTGAGACTCTGTTTCAAAAAACAGGGCTGAAATCACCATCCAGTCATGCTGAATTCGCTAAAGAACTTCTGTTTCTACATGTATCACATATTCTGAAAATCGTCGTGAAGCGCATGACAGAAGTTTTAACCATGTGTTACGGCCTCTTTCCGTTCTATTCACGTAAGAAATGTGGGAGGAATGACTGCTTAAATGTCCCTTGAAACGCAGTTTACTGCAACGTTGTCTTCATTGTTTTTACTGGAGCGATACGTAGCAGATTGTAGTTTACTTCTAGATCCTTCAGTTACTACACTTCCGTAAAGCGTCAGGATAATTCGTTCCTAAAGGACACATCCTTTTTCCTGTACGTTCTTTATCGAGATGTCATCTCGCTCTGTATCTAATGACTTTGATGTCAATGGTTCTACAAACTCTAGCTTGTTTCCATCCGTGCTTTTCAGGCGCAGTTTTATTTCGTCGCGAAAGCTAGAACACTAGAAATTGCTGTTCTATAAAGAGCAGCTCCCCCAAACAAACCTGGACTTCTAGTGAACCAGGTTATGGGAGTGTGGGAGCAGCATGGGAGTTCTCTCACTGCCTGTCGGGCGCGGAGCATCTTTAGCAACGGTAACTTCCGCTTTCTCGGTGGGATACGTCGAGAGCCGGCAGATCGCACTCCGAAAATTGGACCCAATCCGTCGAGTACGGAGCTCCGTGCCGAACGCGCAGCGTCATGGTCACACGTACCTGGCCACCGGAGGCCTTTGTGGGCCACGGTTAAGTGCCGCTCGTTGGCGCAGCATCGCACCGTACGTGGACGCCGCAACGGGTATCAGCTCGAGGCAATCGCGCTTCGCCGCCAATCGCGTGGCCGCACCAGCTGCCCGACTGCAGACGCCGCTTACATGATACTCCTTTCACGGCAACGGGCTGTATGGAGCTGCGAAGCCGCCGAGGGGGACGGTACTCCGCGGCCGAGTGGTAGTACACAGTTACGTGCAGCACTCACTGCTGGTACTTACGGCACAGATGATGGTGAATAGGACACCGACGTCGGAATAGATTTGATCATGACCGCAGGAATGTCGACTCATATTTTTATGAGCATTAGGTACAATCTACCGCTTGCAGCGCACGGACGAGTTCAAGATGAAACGTTCGCTGCCAGGCTCGGAGGTAGTGTTTAATAACTTTCCCTATTTTCATTTTATTTTTATTATCTAATTTCCTGGGGACCATTCGAACACAGTCACTTGGACATGGATCGAGCCAATCCATAGTCAACAGAATACCGGTTATATAATTCATAAACAAAAGCATTAAAGAATTAATAAAACACGAAAAAAATATTGTAAGTAAGTATATAAATAAATCGGATGTTAGCGCTAGAAGTTTACAGCTACTGCGATGATTCCTTTTCAGTAGCACACACCTTTCTGTACAATTGTTAAGAAAGTATTATCCAGCTGCAAATATTTTCGCGCCGGTGGTCACTGAATGAATCATACAGTTTCTTCTCCAGTAGTTAGTATAATCAACAACAAATGTCATGATGAAATACATGGTCGACAGAGAGAGAATTCCGAGATACCTGAATACCCATGTATCAGCCTGACCACCCTTTTCTGAGCTGGAAATATTCTGGGTAAGAGTACAAAGCTGTCCCAAAGTATGATGCCGTAGGAAATAAAGCAGGAAAATACGCATTTCACTCGTAGAGACAGGGGAGGTTAATCTTAAAGTGAAAGAAAATGGCTCTGTGGACTATGGGACTTAACATCTGAAGTCATCAGTACCCTAGAACTTAGAACTACTTAAACCTAACTAACCTAAGGACATCACACACATCCATGACCGAGGCAGGATTCGAACCTGCGACCGTAGCAGTCGCGCGGTTTCGGAGTGAAGTGCCTAGAACCGCTCGGCCACCGCGGCCGGCCATAAAGTGAAGAAATCAGAATTCAGTTTGAGCACAATATTTGAATCCATTTTTCAACATTAAGCAAGTCAAGTCTCGATACGAATAAATTCAGTTACAGGCCTTTCTAAAATAGTCGTTTTGTATCTGTTCTTTAAATGTTTAAACTGGAATACTATATCGTCATTAATGCTTTGTAACAATACAACTGCTGTCACCGCTGATGGTCAGCATTAAAATGACGGGTACACGACCATTCTCAGATCTGTACTGTTCACAAACTGATCTACACTGAAGAGCCAAAAAAATTGGTACAGCTGCCTAATATTGTGTAGCACCGCCGCGAGCACGCACAAGTGCCGCAACATGATATGACATGGACTCGACAAACGTTATGCTGGGCTGGCCATAAATCCATAAGAATACGAAGGTGTGAAGATCTCTTCTGAACAGCATGTTCCAAGGCATCCCATATATGTTCAATAATGTTCATTTCTGGGGAGTTTCGTGGCCAGCTGAAATGTTTAGTCTCTGACGAGTGTTCCTGGAGCCGCTCTGAAGAAATTCTGGATATGTGAGGTGTCACATTGTCCAGCTGAAATTGCCCGAGTCCGTCGGAATGCACAATGGCCATGAATGGATGCAAGTGATCAGACAGGAAGCTTACGTACGTATCACCTGTCAGAGTCGTATCTAGACGTATCAGGGGTCTCATATCACTCCAGCTGCACACCGCCCACACCATTAAGGAGCCTCCACCAGCTTAAACAGTCCTCTGCCTACATGCACGGTTCATTCATTCATGAGGTTGTTTCCACACTCGTGCACATCCATTCGCCCGATACAATTTGAAACGAGACTCGAACGACCAGCCAATATGTTTCCAGTCATCAGCAGTGCAATGTTGGTGTTGAGGGGCCCTGGCGAGGAGTAAAGCTTTGTGTCGTGCAGTCATCAAGGGTACACGAGTGGGTCTTCGGCTCCGAAAGCCCATACCGATGATGTTTCGTAGAATGGTTCGCACGCTGACATTTGTTGATGGCCCAGCACTGGAATCTGCAGCAGTTTGCGGAAGGATTGCACTTCTGTCACGTTGACATATTCTCTCCAGTCGTCGTTGGTCCCGTTCTTGCTAGATCTTTTTCCGGCCGGAGCGATATCGGAGATTTGATATTTCATCAGATTCCTGATACAGTACACTCGTGAAATGGTAGTAAGGGAAAATTCTCAGTTCATCGCTACCTCGGAGATGCTATGTCCCATCGCTCGTGCACCGACTGTGACACCGTCTTCAAAGTCCCTTAAATCTTAATAGCCTGCCACTGAAGCAGCAGTAACCGATCTAACAACTGCGTCAGACGCTAGTTGTCTTATATAGGCATTGCCGACCGCAGCGCCGTATTCTGCCTGTTTACATGTATCTGCCATTTTCTTTGGCATGCCTGGAAATGCATGCCCACGCCAGTTTCTTTGATGCTTCCGTGTATTACACAAGGAACAACCGAGGAATTGCGAAACATCAGTTATAAGATGGCTGATTTCGGTCTATATGACCATCTGCAGAGTTGCAGTAATGTCACATACACAGTGAGACAAAATACTACTTCTACATCTGTACTCCGCAAGCCACCTCGCGGCGTGTTTGGCAGGAAGTATTTTGTTTACCAGTGTCACTTCTTGATCCAGTTGCGAATGACTCGCGTTAAGAACGATTGCCGGTAAGGCTCCGGATGGGCTTGAATCTCTCTCATGGTATGAGAGGAGGAAGCTACGTATCTATTGACTCTTTGAAGAATGTAGGCCCTCGGAACGTTAACAGTAAGCCATACAGTGTTGCTGAACGCCTCTCTTGCAGCGTATGCCACTGGAGATGGTTGATCATCTCCGTTACACATTCGTACTTACTAAATGAACCTCTCAGCCTGAGTAAATGAACCTCTATTTTTTCTCTGTCAATACTTATACGGTACAGATGCCATACTGAAGAACGACATTTAAGTGTAGCAAATCACTCTGCGTTAATTAGAGATCTCAGCAACTACAGATCTCAATTTTATCATATTTAGCAAAACATGTGAGTTTACACACTGCCGAAAAGGCACGGTCGGATGGCATTGTAGCTTAGTATATTTAGACAACCTAGGCAGGTAGTATGTAAATGATTACAGTTGCAGTTCTCTGTGAGAGGTAGCCGGCCGGTTTGGCCGAGCGGTTCTAGGCGCTTCAGTCCGGAACCGTGCTGCTGCTACGGTCGCAGGTTCGAATCCTGCCTCGGGCATGGATGTGTTTGATGTCCTTAGGTTAGTTTGGTTTAAGTAGTTCTAAGTCTAGGGGACTGATGACCTCTGATGTTAAGTCCCATAGTGCTTAGAGCCATTTGAACCATTTGTGAAAGGTAGGACAGCCACCAGAGAGGTTTAAGTTGTTCACGGTTAGTACTGCTACAAGGCCTGGTAGACTACATAAGGTCGTGAAAAGCGTCTCATGTTCAAGGACCACTGGGTAGGTTACCGAGGTACTGCATACTCGTGCGAGACAGAACCTGACGAAGTTTGAAAAGTGCTTCAAACTGGGCCTCCATTCGGCCGGCTGGCCTAATCGTGCAGGATCGAGATTTGTGAAGCATTTGGACATGACCTTGATCCTACGTTGGACTGCATAGGGAAATGATGGCAAACATACTCGACGTGAAGCTTCCGACCGTCCACGTCTGACGGCCACAACGGAGTCTCACAGTACTCTAGACTAAGCACACTTTAACAGCCGCTTCATATCTGCACCTGCCTTCTGGGAACGGACTCCCTACAACATTCTGTCACCTCGCACCATTGGACAGAGACTAGCTTCAGCCAGACTGAGGAATTACGGTACCACGTGTAGGCTGTTGTTAACGTCACAGCACAAACAGCTACATCTGGAGTGGTGCCAAGAACGAGAAGCATGAACATGACAAATAGCGTCGCATTGTGTTCAGCGATGGATTACGCTTCTGCAGTAACCAGGATGACGATCGTCAGCGAGTAGATGGCGGCCTGGGGAGAGGTCCTATTCTTCCAGTGTTCTGCAGGCTCTTAGTGCCATGTTGTTGGGAGCCATCGGCTATGACGTAACGTCACGTTTGGAAGTGATTGACGGAAATCTATAGTTACAATTGTATATCACGTACATCTTATGTTGCATCCCACGATCAGTATCCTGGTAACCATTTTGCAATAGTAAAAAACTCGTCCACACATGACACATGCACTATGAACTGTTTGCAGGACAGTGAGGTACTCCTGTGGCCAGCACGATTCTCAGATCTGTAATCTACAGCATTTGTGTGCATTCATCTTGGACGCAAATCCCGTCGGGAAGCCAGTATCCAGGATTTCAAGAACGTTCTATTACAGTAAGGGTCATATTGCTTGAGAGTATACAATAGCTTTCCGACACTCTTCCAAACATATTCAGTGCACACATCCATACCAGAGTGGGCTCGTACTGCCAACATGCCAGTGCCAATATAAAGGATGTTGTGAGGTGTCTTTTGAGGTATTTAGAACACACAAAAGTTGCTGGATCCCGATCCCCGGCGACCTTCAGGGAAGAGAACCTCCTCGTAAGATCATGCAAACCTATGAGAAATACTGTCACGCGAGGGATAAGATCTTATTGAAGGATAATTACTTGTGGCGGCTCAGTTAAGCAAAAAAGTAGGGGTATCACAAGTCTCATGGATATACAGGGTGATTATGCCACCTTGTACAAACTCTAGGGATTGATCGATGAGAGAATACGGAACAAAAAAAGTCTAATGATCTTATGTCCGGATATGCATGATTTCCATGTTGGAGACTATTTATTCAGTCACACACTCTTACAAAGACTGCAATCTAATAAGCGCTGTACTGTGCAGTCACAGTTGCAGTATGCACGGTTTCCTCCTACAGGGTGGTGGTACTGTTTCTCATACGTCATACCCTAGTGCCCTCTCCTGCCTTAGTAATTGGCAATGTTGTGTTCGATTCACTTCTCTTGCTGATTCGCCTTGTAGTGAATGTTATACAGCTTTGAACACAACGGTTCCCTATTCCAGTCGAGAACTTGCCGACATTGTGTTTACTTGCGGAAAGGCAAATGGCAACGAGCGGCGGGCAGCAAGGTTCTATCAGGAGACCTATCACCGCCGACAACAAGCACAGCCAGTGCTTCGCCGTCTCTCTGAGTCAGGGTCGTTTCAAGAAGCAGGAAATCATGAAGGACGTACCCAAAATGTTTGGACACCGGACTTGGAGGAAAATGTGATTAAACTGTGGAAGGCGAACGCTCTGTCAGTACCAGGCAGTTGATCCGCCAGTACAGGGTAAGCCAGACGACCGTGTGGAACATTGTCCATGGCACTTGTAACTATCCTTGTCACTTACAGCGTTTGCAGGACTTACTAACGACAGACTTTCCTCAACGGGAGCAATTTTGTCACTGATTCCTCACCAGGCGACTGCTATATCGCGATTTGTGTCATCCATCCTATTTACAGATGAAGCCACCTTTATGCGGAATGGTATCTTCAACTTTCATAAAGTCATCTGTGGGATAGTATGAAGAAGTCCCGTGGTATGATGAAAGTGAAGCATCAATATCGCTGCAGCCGGAATGAGTGGGCCGGGATAACAGGCTTAACAGGCCAGAACCATCGGCGTTTCATGCGGGTGACTTTTTCTCCTCTGCTGGAAGAAGTGCCAGTTATGATTCGAAGGGCTATGTGGCTGCTACAGCCCATTTCGCCGTCAACGTCCGGACACATCTCAATCGTGTCTTCCCTGGTCGATGGATCGGACGTGGGGTCTAGTTACACGGCGTGCTCTAAGTCCGTGAGATTTATATTTGTGGGGCCATCTTAAAAAGCATTGTGTATGCAGAGCCCATTCCAGATGTGGAGACACTGGAGCATCGTATTCATGTCACCTTGACACTGTTCGTATGCAGCCTGACCAATGTGAAATGAAAAGTTCATCACATTCTTAGTCGAGTACATTTGCAAATCTCTCTAAGCCGATTTTTACTGGAGAATCATTTACCACAATGCATTAACCTGTAAGTGCACTACGCCCAAATGTTGGTACGCTTTAGATGTAACCACACAGTCTCTTTTGCTGGAAATGACTCACTCAAGTGCTGATAGGTCCCAGCGGATATCAGGGGTACAAACTCTCTACAGAGCTTTCTAACAACTCGTGACTGGTGTGTGAAGGAGAAGTGACGCAGTGGATACGATGATCAAAATGCCACACTAAGGCCGAGATGAGAAATGATTCGGAGAATGTGTGAGGCAGGGTATATTAAGAAAATCTGGACCACAGTTTTCATATATTTACTGATAGCGTCAAATCATGTCACAGACTGGGTCCATTACACATGGGAAAAACAGTCATCAGTTTCTAGTTAATCTAATCTCTAATGATGGACGCACAATTCAAAGATCTTTGTACTCACCGGACTACGACAAATCATCAGTGTAGACGACCACTCACTGTGCTACCAATCTCCTGTAGTCACCCACCCTCCGTGCAGTTATAATACAGGATTCGTTGATCTAATCAAGCCTGTCGTCGGTTCCCATCTCCCACTCACACACTTTCCAATACTCATCAACCACTTTCACTTGCCAGACGTAATATGTCACTACATTGTTCAGATCCCAGCTCAAACACACATACATTGTGCCAACAATCCTTCGCAATAATAACAGCCGTCTACAATCCAGATATAGCAAGGAGAAGTGCATAGCTCAAGCAACATCACCATCATCATGTGTGATTTATAAATAAATGTCATTAAAAATATTCTAATGGTGTGCAGTCTAGCAGCGGCAGCCGTTGACTGAGCACAAAGTCACTACTGTGTTTACGTGCTAGGTAGCGACAGTCTGGTGAGATGGGTCACAACTGTAAAGTAATGTTACTAGGGCTTACAAGAGCAGTAACTAAATAAACGTCTGGGGAACTTTTAGAGCATTGAATTCGTAACAGCAAACGTTATAGCTTACCCTATGGTCTTCCAGGTGTTTCGGATACTGACCGTACATGAAGTACAACGCAGAC
Organism: Schistocerca piceifrons; assembly: GCF_021461385.2. Taxonomy (NCBI): domain Eukaryota; kingdom Metazoa; phylum Arthropoda; class Insecta; order Orthoptera; family Acrididae; genus Schistocerca; species Schistocerca piceifrons. The sequence continues at coordinate 464,004,030 of NC_060140.1, read as the reverse complement.
GTTGCGCCATGTGGCAGCAAGTTATTCCCTTTTGCAGACGCTACTCAAATACATGCTCTTCTTAAGTCCTATTAGACAAATAAAATCAAATGAACGTATGGCGTTACTTGCCGGGAGACGCCAACTGGAATTTTTCAGCCAACTTCTGAAAGTCTTTTTTATTTGACGCCGCGTCGGTGGCTTGCGCGTCGATGATGTTGATGATGAAATGAAAATGAAGTCAACACGACACTCAGTCCACGAGCAGATAAAATCTCCGACCGGGATGGAAATCGTACACGGGGCCCCATTATTCAGGGTGTTACAAAAAGGTACGGCCAAACTTTCAGGAAACATTCCTCACACACAAAGAAAGAAAATATGTTATGTGGACATGTGTCCGGAAACGCTTACTTTCCATGTTAGAGCTCATTTTATTACTTCTCTTCAAATCACATTAATCATGGAATGGAAACACACAGCAACAGAACGTACCAGCGTGGTTCAAATGGCTCTGAGCACTATGGGACTCAACTGCTGAGGTCATTAGTCCCCTAGAACTTAGAACTAGTTAAACCTAACTAACCTAAGGACATCACAAACATCCATGCCCGTGGCAGGATTCGAACCCGCGACCGTAGCGGTCTTGCGGTTCCAGACTGCAGCGCCTTTAACCGCACGGCCACTTCGGCCGGCGTACCACCGTGACTTCAAACACTTTGTTACAGGAAAGGTTCAAAATGTCCTCCGTTAGCGAGGATACATGCATCCACCCTCCGTCGCATGGAATCCCTGATGCGCTGATGCAGCCCTGGAGAATGGCGTATTGTATCACAGCCGTCCACAATACGAGCACGAAGAGTCTCTACATTTGGTACCGGGGTTGCGTAGACAAGAGCTTTCAAATGCCCCCATAAATGAAAGTCAAGAGGGTTGAGGTCAGGAGAGCTTGGAGGCCATGGAATTGATCCGCCTCTACCAATCCATCGGTCATCGAATCTGTTGTTGAGAAGCGTACGAACAGTTCGACTGAAATGTGCAGGAGCTCCATCGTGCATGAACCACATGTTTTGTCGTACTTGTAAAGGCATTTTATAGCAGCACAGGTAGAGTATCCCGTATTAAATCATGATAACGTACTCCATTGAGCGTAGGTGGACGAAATTAAAATGAGCTCTAACATGGAAATTAAGCGTTTCCGCACACATGTCCACATAACATCTTTTCTTTATTTGTGCGTGAGGAATGTTTCCTGAAGGTTTGGCCGTACCTTTTTGTAACACCCTGTTAATGGGGCCCCGTGTACGATTTCCATCCCGGTCGGAGATTTTATCTGCTCGTGGACTGAGTGTCGTGTTGACTTCATTTTCATTTCATCATCAACATCGACGCGCAAGCCGCCGACGCGGCGTCAAATAAAAAAGACTTTCAGAAGTCGGCTGAAAAATTCCAGTTGGCGTCTCCCGGCCAGTAACACCATACGTTCATTTAATTTTATTTGTCTAATAGGACTTAAGAAGAGCATGTATTTGAGTGGCGTCTGCAAAAGGGAATAACTTGCTGCCACATGGCACAAAGTCTGCGTTGTACGTCATGTACGGTCAGTATCCGAAACACCTGGAAGACCATAGGGTAAGCTATAGCGTTTGCTGTTACGAATTCAATAAACAAACTGATGGTCCGCTGTTTTTAGTTAAGAAAATGCAGAATCGGATAAAGCATCTAACACGCTAAATGAACCACAAGCAACAAGTAAAATTATACCCTCGGACTTGAAGTAAGATCCAAAGACTCCCTACTCTGAAGACAGGCCACAACCATGAGTACACAATCATTTCGACTAGTAACTCTTAAGGTAAACACGGAATCTTCGTCTACTAATATATCTGGATGGTGGAAACATTGACCGTAAACAGATGACGATATCGCCTGACACTGCAAATGCCCCTGCATCTGGTTCAGTTATCAGTGCCAGCTCGGGTGTTCCGTCAAGGAATACCAAGCACATTTATACTCCCATCCGGTAGGGACATAACTTACCGTCATTTTGCCTCGTCGGGGACAGCAGCTCCAAACGAGACAAAATATTTAATTAAACCACTGCTCACACATAGGTGGTATTTCCCTAAATCGCTTCAGGCAAATGCCGGGATAACTTCTTCGATATGGCAATGCCGATCTGCTTCAACAACCTTGAATCGTTCCGATCTTGTCCTGTAAACCTTAATATTCCTTTTCCTTCCTCCGGAACGCATTCAACCACAGTGGGCGATTTTAATCACGTGGTAGAACGAGTCCAAAATTGGAAGTTTAGTTACTGTGCTGAACTGCATCCAGTAAGAAGCTAACTACATTAGATGGAGCTGTGTTGCAAATTGCCATAATAACCGTCGGCCTCCATCCTCCGCTGCTTGAATTCTGATCGGTATACTCTCACCGTGTAAGGAAACGACTAAGAGAAAAATATTGAATATCTTTGAAAAGGTAACATTCTACGAGTTAGAGCTTGGAATATCCAAAGTCTGAATGTTGTACGGACGCTAGAAATTCAGAAAATGCTAATGCAGAAGCTCAGTTTAAAAAAAAGTCACATGAATATATCGCAGTATCAACAACAGCAGAAAATGTTATAACCAGAAAAGGATTCGTTATGAATAGAAAGGTAGCTCACAGAATGTTTTACTGTGAAACGGTTCACTGATTAAATTATTCTCATCAAAGTCAGTAGCAAACCGTCACCAACAACAGTACTTCTGATGTAGGACCCGCAAGTGTCAACGTCACAAAAGGGATAGCAGGAGAGAGAAACAGTATACGATGGCAATTAACGGGTTACACGCTAAATAAAGGGAGCGATAATCAAATAATCATAACGGATTACAAAGCTATTATAGGGGAGGAAATAAAAGGCAGAGTTGCGGGAAATTATGGTCTCAATGGTAACAATGAGCGGGGAGAAGAATCCTTGACATCTGCAATAAACTTCAGCTGGTAATATCAAATGCATTATTCAAGGATCACAAGATCCGGATGTATAATTGCAAAGGATCTGGACTTCCGGGGAGATACCACTTGGACCACATCATGTTGAGACAGAGTGTCAGAAATTAGCCATTGCTCTGTAACGGGTAACCAGGAGCAAATGCACACTTATATCACAATTTAGTAATGATGATGCGCAGACCGATATTTTAGAGAATCATCACCAAGAAACAGTATGTGAGAAGTGAGACACTGAAGTACCGAGGAGCGATGATGTGCGATTCAAGTTAAGTGAAAGAAGACGTACTTCATTTGATCGACGAAAGAAGAAATAGAAAAAGCTTAGGAAAACGAAGGAATGTAGCAAAAGAAATCATTTAGAAATGAAATTACTCGGTCTTCCGGTGTTACTGAGAGGTTTACATGCTCACGGGCACAGTATTGCAAGGCAGCGTTTACCAAGTGAGAAATAATAGTGCTTACTTGTTTTTATATATTCTTGAAACTGGGAGATGGCTGCTCTTTACTTAACTTAGTAGAGTCTTATTAAACACATATATATTTTTTCTTCATATACGCTCGTCGGAATCTCTGTGGCCTGTAGCAGAATGCCTCATTTACGTTACGTGTCATTTCTTACTTCAGCTGACATATGCAGGTAAATGCAATTTAAGCTCACCGTGATTCTACGACTAATAAGATAACTACGGGGTGACAGTTATTAAACTACATGATAAAATGTAAATTAGTTACACGCTACGGCGTGCACAAACTTCATTCAATATGTATGCGTCACTGCAGATATTTGGATGACACGTTCGATATGCGTGTCGACATTTGCGATGATTTGGAGCAGATGAATAGCGAAATTCTGCATGATCCGCTCAAAAGTAGGAACATCGATGCTTTCGATGACCTCCCGAATGGCTGTTTTCGGCCCAGCAATGATTTTCAAGTTTTTGCTGTACACCTTGTCTTTAATATAGCCCCACAAAAAGCAGTCGCATCTGTTCAGCTCTGAAGAATATGGCAGCCAATCGAGGTCCGTACCAGTGGCCACTGTGTACCCCAGAGCCAGAATGCGGTACCAAAAGTGCTCCTCCCAAGACATCAAGCACCCTCCTGCATCGATAGGGTGGAGCTTAGTCTTGCATGAACCACATCTTGTCGAAATCAGGGTCATTTTGGATAATGGGGACAAAATCATCTTCCAACACCTTCACGTACCGTTCAGTAGTCACGGTGCCATCAACGAATGTCGCACCGATTATTCCGTGGCTGGAGATTGCACACCACACAGTCAACCGTTGAGGTTGAAGAGACTTCTCGATCGCGAAATTCGGATGATCAGTCCCCTAAATGCGCCAATTTTGCTTATTGACGAACCCATCCAAATTAATGTGGGCTTCGTCGGTAAGCCAAACCATGCATGCGCGTTTTAATTACCATCATGACCCGCGGTCAACCGTGCAGTTTGAACGTACTAATACAAACCGTTCACAAGTTATGACGATTTTATTTCATATAGTCCAATAACTATCACCCTGTACCTCAGCTATAGAACTTTAGAGAGGTGTTTACTTATGACCTAATTTAGTGCACTGCAGTGTACACCACTGGCTCTGACAGGTTAAATAAGGATTAATTTCATGTTTGATCAGAAAGCAATGCTATAGCTTACTAAGTACCAGAGGAATTGGGCAACAAAATGGGACAAGGTTCTGAACACAAGTTAATGAAACTCATCTGAATCTGCTATAAAAACTGTTCAATGAATCTAAGTTGGTTGTTTACACAAAACCTACATCACTCTGTCCTAACCGCTGTCAAATGACAATGCTGACCTACCACTTCATTGGTTTTGAGAAGGTGGGAATCGTCGTCTTGTATTTCGAAGAATCGACCACCCTTGCTCTTTCCATGGTGCATGTGCAGCCTTCATACCTATTTCATGTTCGGCTTCCTCTTTCCAGCGATGATCATCGACCATGTTGGCTCTCCATCGCGCTTACTGGAGTTGTCTGATGTCCAGCGAACGACAGCCACTAAGAGTCATAAACAATGGTTTTGTTAGTTTAAAAAAAAGTCATGTCTTAATTATTCACCCACTGTTATGTTCACAATGGTACGGTATTTGTATGAAGAACTGTTTTTGAACTTTTGCATTATTTAGGCCAATTACGGTGGAGCCAAACTTGATAAGGATCCATGATTATGAAAAGATGTACACGCAAGAAGTCTATGGTGTGCATGATGATGAATCTTGAGCCCTTAGAAATCTATAGGGATTAATAAATAACATTAAATACAACTGTGTGAAGCGGATATCACAATAGAGAGAATAAACAGGTCATTACTCTCCACAACCTATTACGTTTGTTTCTGTTACAATACTTCCATAATTACAAAAATCTTGTAATATGCAGTCATCAAAATACACTACACAAAACACAGATTAATACGACAACCTTCATATGAAATACGTACACTTTCATCACAGTCTGTTCAATCAGTCCTGTCAATGTACAGTTAGTACACAGCAAATGGAGACCAATTTCCTTGACAGTATTGTTGAAAATATCGACCACCGCGATCACAACTGTACAGCGGCTCACTATCGATTGTCTTACACGCCTAAGAAACCCATTCGGCTGTCATAGTGAATATCGACTGAAATGTCGTAAACTACCGTCTTCGTATGCCCCCAGGAGAAGACCATTGGTGTCAAACTGGTGATCAGGATACCCATGGAACACCACCAACGCGACCAATCCATTGTTGTCCAGTCTGTTAACGGGCCACTGCAGACCACACTACCTTACAGCGAAATATTCGGAAAATTTCCCTGAAGAACCTTCGAAAATTTATGAGGGAGGAGTGCGTTGACGTCACAGGGAATTGAAGTAAAGAACTATCTCTAATCAACAACCTGCAACAAAATGCCAAAAAAGGTACGAAACCCTAACATATAGTCAAAAAATATTTCTTAAGGCAAAAGCGGGAGTAACGGGCATTACAGAGAATCTGTTGTCTTTGGACTGTAATAATTGTAAGAATTCATTCACTTTTTAAAACATTAAACTATTTCCGTGGAATATAACTGAGCAGTACAATGCACACAGTTATGCTCAAAAACGATTGCTAACGATAGTGTGACTTCTGTAACATGAGGTGATAACGTAATGTTCGGTTCTTGAAGGTTTCACAAACGGTAGTGACGAAACGGTGAAGGAAATAAGCGACTCGGCGACGTTTTCGCCGCTCCGCTCTCCTACACACGGCACACGACGCTGAGAGTGAAACCGGGCGCCAGCGGCGAGAAGCGGCGGTCGACGGCAGGGTGCTGCCTGCAACCAGAGCGGCGCCTAACCTCTGGCCATTATCACAACAATGCGGGGGCGGCCATCCGGAGCGGCGGCCGGCGGTTTCTCCCAGCGGGGCGCGCGTCGCGTCGCCTCACTTTCTAGAAGCCGGCCCGGCCTGGCCTGGGTCACGGGCGGCCGGAAGAGCGGCCGTGCACTCGTCGTATCAGTCCGCCAGACAGCTGTCCGTCCGTGACGAGGAGCTCGGGTAACACTGCTGTGCAATTCCCCAGTGTTCACATTCGTTGCAACATTTAACTGCAAAACCATAAAGTTTCCATGCAAAGTACACTACCGTACAAAGTGAATGAGAGTAACCTTCTGAGCATTCTGTATGTAAGGAAAGATTAAACATTGATCTCACTGAGAAATCACATTTCCATTTGTTCGTTTGTAGAAAGATGGAGCTACACGTCGAGTGAGGAGGGGAAACGTCTACCAGCACGTGTCGACATTCGAGAGCGGCAAGATCATGGCCTATTCGTACTGTTGTTTATCGTTCCGCGATACTGCTGCTCGCTCTGGTCGAGAGTGTCATACAAGTATGGTTTCGATGGGTTCAAGAGATCCATACTTAACGCCATGTAGGTACTTAACAGTCCCACACGACTAGCGCACGAGAGGGCAAAAATGGCGTTCGGTCGGCTGTGGAGAATATACAGGGTGAAAATTATTTAAACCGACAAACTCTGGGAGGTTGTAGGGGGCATCAAAACAAAGATTCTTCCCTAATGTCATTTTTTCCTATGAGGAGTATTTAAACCGGTAGACGAACTGTGCTCTGGGCGGATAATCAACTGGTTCCAGGTTGTGGACACACTGTAAGTGACATGGACGTAACAATTGCTCTCGAAGGACTGTTCTTACATTCGTCTGATTCGTCTTCATGTTACGTGCAATTTCACGAGTGCTGATTGAAAGATCCCGCTCCACATGCTGCAAGACAGCTTCCTCAAATTGCAGCGTTCTTACCGTGCGACGGTATCCCTGTCCGGGTAATCTGCTAAATGACCCAGTCTCAAGCAGACGTTGGTACACAGCAGCAAAGGTCGTATGATCCGGGATACGGAGATTAGGATATTGTTGTTGATAAACCCGCTGTGCAGCTCGTCCGTTGTGGTGCGCTACACAGTACGCACCAACCATATCAGTGTACTCACTCCAGGTGTATCGCTCCATTAGTAAACAGAGGCAATGCACTACTACATCGGTGGACAGCAGTTGCCTACAACTGAAGAGCGTAATACGCCCTCCACCGGTTTAAATAATCCTCGCAGGAAAAAATGACATAGGGAAAATTATTTGTTTTGATGTCCCCTGCAACCTCCCAGAGTTTGTCGGTTTAAATACTTTTCACCCTGTATACTGTCACGTCAAGTACTTTGAGTCAGAATATGGGGAATCTGAGTAAAGCAAATATGCACATCGACGGAGCAGTGATGTCTGGGGCTACACGGTCTGTCTGATCGGGACTGTCAACAGGGAGGTATCCATGAGAGGAAGACTGAATAACTTCCGAAAGGGTAACATTCTACGGGACTGGAATCTCAGAGTCTGAAAATAGCAGGGGAGTTATAAAATCTGAAGAGGGAAATGCTAAGGATCAAACTCCATATATTGTGGGTCACTGAAGTGTACTGGAAAGAAGATAAAGATTTCTGGTCAGATGAATACAGGTCCAATATGAACAGCAGCACAAAAAGTCTAACAGGAGACGATTCGCTATGATTAGAAAGGCGGGTCCGAGGGTAATTCATTTTGAACAATGACGTGATAATATTATTCTCATCAGAATCAAAGTCCAATCAACGCCACAACAGTAATTAAGGCTTAATACTGACGTCACAGACAAGAAATAAACGTACGGAGAGCATATTAGATCACTGAACGGTAAATCAGTAAGTGAAAGAAGATAATAATCCAACAGTTACGAGGGGCTAGAATGGTGTTGTAGGGGAAGGAAATAGAATTAGTGTAACACAAGAACATAGGTTCGATAGTAGGAACGGAAGTGCATACGGCATTGTTGGCCGAAGCTCTCTTTCAGGGAATCAGTAGTCCGGTGCAAGTCTTTTTATTTGACCACTTGCATGTTGATGATGAAATGATGATAAAATCAACGCAATAGCCTGCCCCCGAGAGGAGAAAATCTCCAACAAAGCCGGGAATGGATCGAGGGCCTCTGGCATTAAGCCAGCCAGACTGCTCAGTTTTCCTTCCATGTGTCTGAGCTACGAAACTACCCGCTTTATCTCCCACACTAATAGCAAGCAGTTGACTACTTCCAATATTTTAGACATAAACAGCGCTATGCAGCAAATGACATATAAAAACATCTCGAAACGAAAATAAAAAACTGACACAGAACGGACTTTTTTGTTGTTTCCCCTCGACCCCCCCGCCCCCCCTTCCTTTCACTCTCACTTAGCTACGGTGGCAGACGGTACTAGTAATGAGAGAGAAGAAAGAATATCTGAGTTCTCCAATATTTTTCAGTTAGTAATTGCGGATACACTTTTCAGAAGAGGAAAAGCTATACTCGGAAAATTCCCGGAGACACCGAGAGATTCCGCTGAATTACTTCATGGTCGAGATTCCGAAACAAAGATATTGGATTGTAAGGAGGACTCATGATCACGTATAGACACAGAGCTTAATTTAATAATGACGAAGAATAAATTGAAATGTGAGAGCACCGTCTGGTGCAATTAATGTGGGAAGAAGTAGCATACTGAAGTACTGGCTAATGATCGCGCCTTTAAAGTTGCCTAAGGCTGCAGATGCTGCTTAATGAGTACTACAGTCCGCAAATCTGTTGAAGAAGAATGAAAAAGATACACTTCAACTGATGGCCGAATGAAGAGAGTACCAATATGCTCAGCAAAAGACAGGAATACACCAACATAAGTAACTTAGCAATGAAATAAATAGGAAGTGAATAGAAGCTAAGGCGAAATCATTGTATAAAAGTGCGACGAAACTGAAAAAAAAAAATCGTGATAGGAAATGCAGAATCAGTTTACAGAAAAGTCAGAATAACTTTCGGTGAAATGAACAGCAAGGCTGTCAGCGTAAACTTGAAAAGGGTATTAAATTATTAAACGCAAAGGAGAGAGACGGTAGGTCGAGGGAGTGCACACAAGGCCTCTTCGGGGGGGGGGGGGGGGGGGGGAGGGGGGGGGTGAAGGAACACACTGATGACGCGTTAGAAGGAGAATAAATGTGAGAACCATTGCACAATCTGTCTAACATCTCATCTATCCATGTTACCAGCAGTAATAATATACAGAGGATTGAAAAAGAAAACTGAGCGTCTATTGGGTTACGATTAATTTGCCTTTAGGGAAGGTAAAGGAGCCAGAGAGACAGTTTTGACATTGAGCTTCCTAAAGAAAGTAAGGCTTAGGTAAAATCAAGACACGTTCATCGGAATTCTCGAGCTAGGAGAAGCGTTGTACAATATAAAGGATGCAAGATTTTCGAAATTCTCAGGAAATTAGCTATGGGCTATAGGGAAATAAGGGCAAGACTCGTACACAATATGTACCAGAACCAAGAGTGAAAAATGTGGTCTGATTAGAAAGGGTATAGGACAACAGAGATGTAGTCTTTCGCCTCTGCTGTTCATTCTGTACATCGAAGAAGCACTTATGGTAATAAAATAGCTTTCAGGATTGGGATTAACATTAAGAATGGGAGGATTTAAATGGTAATATTCGCTAATGTCATTGCTGTCCTCAAGAACATTGAAAGCATTACAGGACCTGCTGAATGGAATGTACGGAATAATGAGCACACACTAGTGATCGAGAGTAAACAGAAGAAAAGCGAAAGTAACGGGGTTAGTGGAAAAGGTTGTCGACAAGGTTTACATTAAAATCAGTATCCCACGAAGTAGACGAGGGAAAGGTATTCCGCTCCCTTGGAAGCAAATAACACATGATGAAGATAAACATGTTTACCGATAAGCGATCTGAATCATCACTAATATTTACAATCAAACACGAAGTAGACAGTCAGTATTGTCAGAGGTCCTCAAAATGAACGTTTCTGAAACGTATTTCAGATATAACGCGAAAATATTAAATCTCACTTCCTCACATCTTATAACCAAAACGCAATTTTTTTCTTATTTAAAATTCATGGTTTACATTTTTCCTGTCTAAAGAGTGTTGTTATTCTTCATCTCTTGCCAAGTATTAAAACTGTAGCAGTTCCTAATGTCTCATCCGACTCTTGCTCGTCCACCGTTTCTTTCCCTGTAGAGTCATCGTTTGAGATTACTTTGGAGAGCTTTGCATCGTCGATTCTTTGTACGATGCTTACCCAGTGATTTAAGTGGTGAGGCTGCAAGTTAGGCTAGACAACGATCGCAAACTTTATCTACGGAAGCAGAGGACGCCACTTGAATTCGCTATCACAGTAATATAATAACGTAATCTATCCAATCAGATGTCGTCATCTGTGAAGAAATGTGCAAACTCCGCCATTTTCGCGACACAATGTGATGGGAACGAGATTTTATCAGAATTTTACGAGGGAAGTTAATGGAGAAAATTTGATCTTACATGTTCGACACCGCTACTTTTGTCTTCTCAGTAAAGTTCTTCAAATATTATTCTAATCACGGTACACAGAGCTCCTGAACACCGGCTTCACTCCAGAAGCGTCTATCTGGGTTTTGTACGGTATTTTTACACCAGATGAATTTTTGAAGAGGTCGGCAACACCTTATTGGAAAGCGCTAGCGACAGAATACACCCTAGTCTAATGTCCAGGTTTACTTGGATCTCAGATACCTTCGAACCAGTTTTGATCTCTATTGTAGTACTAGCTGACAATCCCGTTATTGCCCAGGTTTCAATTTTGCCAGTTTTCTATTAGAAACGAAAGCAGAAAGCTATCTGTGTTTGTAGTGTAACATAGAAAAACTTTCATTTCCCTGAATTCATGGAAACACCTTTGAAATAATGAGATCGAGCGGGGTGGCGCAGGGGTTATCGCGCTGGAATCTCATTCGGGAGGACGACGGCCATCCTGATTTAGGTTTTCCGTGATTTCCATAAATCCCTTCAGGCAAATGCCGGGATGGTTCCTTTGAAAGGGCACGGCCGACTTCCTTCCCCGTCCTTCCCTAATCTGATGGGACCGATGACCTCGCTGTTCGGTCCTCTCCCCCAAATCCACCAACCAAATTATGGAATAGTCATACGGAGATCCCGGACAGTTTGTTTGCTGAGCAAAGCTGCTTCGCGTGTCTACAAGGCGATTTTATAAACGTCTCTACGGCAACGCCTTTACATACTTGTGTAGACGGCTATCGTTTTCTCCTATAGCCTTCTGCACCTCGCAGTGAAAGCTGTCAAAAGCGTTGCCAGATGTCAGTGATTTCCTTAACCTGACTCGAATCTAGAAGCGTCTTATTTGTAAGGGATAAATGTGTTGAAACATCACGCATTATTCGCCATTTTTTCACGCATCTTTGTGTTTATGACGTCATATCTCTTTAACTATACGTCGCACAATTACATATTTGTGTAGACCATTCAGTAGCATATGTGAATACTGTCTGCGAAATGTGTTGCGAATAGAGTTACAAGCATAGAAGTAATAAATGCTGCAGTTATTCACGCATCTCATTGTTTATGACGTCGTATCTCCTTAACTCTTTCGAGACGGAGCCGAGTCTCACAGGCACGATGTTTTAATTTATTACTTATTTACTACTAAATCTATTCGCACCAAATTTTGTATGCAGTAGCCACATACGCTAGTGAATGATCTTGCAAAATAATATCATTGTACGACACACAGTTCTGGACACACAACCTCTATGACTATGGGCCAGAGCACGAGTTAGACTCGGGTCCGTCTCGAAAGTGTTAACTATGATAGACACGTGGTTCTTACCACCATAGCGATTGTTGCCTGACAGTAAACGTTGAGTATGTCAAGCTTGGTCGAAACCGTCCAGTGGTTTAGGAGGAGACGTGGAACATTCAGACATACAATGAGGTGACAAAACTCATGGGATAACTAATAACGTCGTGTCGTATCTCCTTTCGTCCTGTGTTACAACTCGACGTAGCATGGGCTCAACAAGTCGTTGGAAGTCCCGTGCAGAAATACTGAGCCGTGCTGCCTCTACAGCCGTTAATAATTGTGAAAGTGTTGCCGGTGCAGCATTTTGTGCACGAACTGATCTCACGATTTCTTCCCTCTCCTAAATCCATGCATGCTACAAAAATATATGAATGTACACTAAGGCGTTGAAAGTGTTGGGATAACAGGGACCCAGTAAAAGTTTGGTTACGCAACAAAACATTAGAGGAAATAAGAAAGGGAAACTCTGAAAAAGCGATGGGTATCAGGAATGTTAGTTGAGTTGTTTTTGCGGCTAATATTGCAGAGCATCACTCCTTATTCAGACGTAATTATCTCATTAATCGACGTAATTTCGTCATTAGGTAAGCGTAATTAGAAAGTCATTTTCCACTTTTTGTGAGCTCCTGTCACCCTGCCCGCACTATATTAAATTGGAGTTGACACTTGCTCTTGGAGGCGCAAAAACGCCCTGCGCGAAGGAGGCGGCGCCGTGGAATGTGGATGCGCAGCGCCATCCCAGCTGCTCCTTTTTCCGCTCTTTGTTCTGCTGCCGGGTCCTTGGTGGCACTTGCCTGTCGCCGTAAATTAAGCGCTCCCAGGAGGAGCGGCGGCAATTACGTGCCCGGGGGCAGTGGTTCGCTTCCTGCTCCGGTCGGCGTCCGCCTCCTCCATCTCCCAGCCCGCCGGCGCCAGTCTTTCATCTATCATCCCCGAGAGGCCTGAATTAATGTAGCTATAACAAACAAAAACGAGACTTTATTAAGTGATTCTGTTCGCAGCTCACTCGTTTTCTCCTCTCGTCCGTAGCCGTGTTGACAACTTCACGCGGGGTCTCGTTAAAGACAGGCCACCAGACAAAATAAAGAACGTGAACGAAATTTATATAGCATAATTTCGATACGAGACGCCAGCTAATGAAGCGTGTGCCTACGGCAAATTGCTACTGGTCCATCAAGGTGACTTAATGACGCAGGCGGTACTCCTCAGCTTTTCAGACGTCTTATGAGATGGCGTAGAATCGACACACTTTTTACCGCAACCAGTTTCCATTACGTGTGAAAGGCAACAAAAAATATAAAGAGTGTAGAACTAGAGTCAACAGTTACGGCCGCAAGGAGAAAATGTCATTCTTTCGAGCCTGCAAAGGTGAAAGGATAATGGAGTGGCTTTGTTTCCGTTAATAATCTCAACAGTTGCTAAGACAGCCACTGCAGTGTAAAATGCTTTCTTCATTTTACTGGCGCTATCACAGCACACTTCAATTCGCCTCCAAATGCTCAAAAGTTTTATTCGTCAATACATCAAAACAGTAGACTTTTAGACACTCTTCAAGACATACAAAATGATATCAGCACTACACGCAACTGACACACCCATCAAAAACTAATAGATTCTTCCGTCGATTCGTATTAGAACAACTTCATAATTATAAAAGAAAAGCGACTATCTGCTTATATTCCATAGTATTAATTTGATTTGTAGCTAGTTTTCGGCTTACAGCGCAATCGTCAGACGTTAACTGTTAGTCTGACGATGGGCTTCAAAACTGAAAAATAGGTAACAAAACAAATTAATACTGCAGAACATACACAATACAATCGCTTTACATTTATAGTTAGCCACCTAATATTTGCAACATCATCATGATTTCAAGATAGAAACAAATTGTAAAACGGAAATGCCCCATTGCTGATCTAAGATGCGGCGGCAGAACTACACACAGAATACTAAAATAACAATGGCGCTGCCTTAGAGAGCGTAATAAGACTTCAGTTGTGGGTATACGAGACCATTTATGAGTCGAGAACTATTTAGACGTTATTCGCACTTGTACTGAATGGCAGATCCTTTTTTAACATAAATACAAAAAAGAGCCCCTATAAGAGGGAAATACAAATACATCGCATCGCAGAAAAATACGTGCACATACGGACAGAGACGAACAGCCCGGCAGCATGTGATTACAAGATTCACTGTAAGCTTCTGAAGCCTGTGAAATCGTAAAATTGGCTAGATAAGGTACAAGGAGGCCGTAACAAGACTTTCACTACCCGAGAGGGCCTCCATAGAAAACGACTGATCGTAGGCAATGAAACCCTGTTAAAACACTTGTAAGGACATGCTGAAGAGAATTAACGAATAAACAGCTGAAAGGAAAAGATTTTAATCTTCACATGAGAGGGTAAGCTATGTTAATTGTGTACCATGTTTACGTTCAAGGTCAGAAACGTTGCTCCATGTGACAACCATCTGCACTCTCGATAGCCTGGAACTGAACTGGGCAGACTATTTCACGACTGTTTGCACAACATTTCGAACTGCGGACCATGGAATGTTCCATTCTCGTGACACAGCTTGTGCACCGCTTAAAGATCACACATTGCGTCCAGCATTCTCAGCCACGGCAGCAGTAGTATCTTCAGCCATTTGTGAGAGCACCTAACTGTCGACCTCTCCTTGGAGGCACTTGAACTTCCGAATCGTGTTCTTTAACTCCGCTGCGGAAAGGGAACCTCTTCGTATTCTTTTAATGCGTCGATGCTCGCGAAGAGCAACAACATTATTTCTGTTGTTTTGATAAAACAGTCGTATGAGTAAAGCTCTGCCCACCTCAACCAGACCCACGTTTACTGTCTGCAACTGTAATGCACACTGTTGCTTGTGTTTGAACCCTATGTCGCCGTACCAGTATCAGCGTCTAACGGAAAACGATGAGACTAAGACTCCTAACAAAGAAAATCGTGCAGCGTACACTCTGAACATTAGTCTTATAAAGCTGGGTACCACAAGGTAAACTGTTTTCCGTCTACACTGGTTCAATTAGTGAAAGTTTAATCATAGCCACCCTGTACTACGAAGTCATACAAAAATGGAATGCAAACATTAGGTCAGTAGTAGGAAACCAGAATGACACACTTAATCTAGCTGAGTCAATTCTGGGAATTTGCAGTAGAACAGTTTTTTTGTTTAAGACGAGACGAAAGTGATGTTCCAAACAGAAGACAGCGAGGATTGAAGCGTTACTGTGTAATCCGTAACAGTCGAGGCGAGCTGCGCAGCCGATTTGGTTCGTCCTACGACGTGCTAGCAATCGCTGGCTACCCATTTTTTCCCAAAATTACGGCACTGAGACTCCTTCACGGCCTAGTTCCTCGTATATGGCGCGCTCCAGACAAATGATTTCATTAATTTAACAACATGTGAAATTAATTTTCGGACGTGATTCAAAGGCTTAACTGTACCTTTAGTACGTATATTTATGCTACATATGTCAGTATTCGGAAGCTCCCAGATAAGAAGTTCGTACACAAAAGGTTGGTACATTTTATCGCCAGGCAAAACTAAATAAGTGTCTGGTTTCAAGATATCCGAAACACGAATAAATTAAAACTTCGTGATTTGTTGCTCTTTCAGCAAATATCGTGTGGGGATAGTGCATCCGGGCCCCAAACCGTCATTTCACTATTTACCGCCGTGGCTGTGTATTATTTCTTTATTCATTCGAACACACGGAAATGTAACAGACCTCATAATTCATCGGATGTTCTTTTTAGTGACACGTATTTGTTGAAGACTGTTGGAGAAACTTCTGTAAGTAGCACAGATTCGCTTTCCATTCTGTTTTGGAACATAAATAATCTACACAGAAATCCGTTAGTCGTTCCTGCTTAAATTTTACAGCAACTACCACTGTATATCGAACGTAATCTTATTTTCTCCTCATGCTTTTGTAGATTGCAGTAGTTGGGTTTGTACTGCCTTCGGACATGTCCGAAAGAACAGACACCATATCCATGTAAGTATATACTTCAGACATTAGTCAAGTCCGCGCCATGTGGTGTTGCAGCACTTGTGCGTGTTCGCGGGCGCCCTGCGATATTAGGCAGCTGTAGCAGTTTCTTTCGCTCTTCAGCGTGTTACTTCTTTGCTACTACCTCTATTTGCAACTTATGTCACAGACATTACCCACATATGCTGCTGAATGTACCTTCTCAAATATAGCACTGCATGACACATACTTGTAGACATATGACGTCATAAGCACTGACGCGCGTGAAAAATACCGCATTACGCATTAAGTTCTAAGGGTTTAATACATTTATTCTTTACTACTAAGCAGCCCTACAGTCGATTCAACTTAAGCAAATCCCTGACAGATAGAGAAGTTTACAAAACTGCGTTGTAGAAACCAGAAACAGCTGCGCTCAGAGTACAGAAACTTATCGGGCTCTTTCTATGACTGTTTCATAATTTCAAAGGTGTGCAAAAGGTTTTGCAGCACCCCAGTTCCCAGAACTCCTGAGGATAGACGTTGACTGTGCTTACTGTATCACAGTCACAGTCCCTTTGACTGTTCAGAGATGTCACTAAACCCGCCCAAAGATGTTAACAACCATGCATGAGCAGCGCCCATTAGACGGAGGGGGTCCGACATTCGATCAGTTCCAGTCATTCCACCAGGAAGGAGGAACACGGCTCCAGTTGTCTGTAGTTCAACCGTGCCTAGACGCTCAACACCGCGGTTCGATCGCAACCACATTGATACTTCGCGCCAGGAAGGGCTCTCAACAAGGGAAGTGTCCAGGCGTTTCGGAGTGAACCAAAGCGATGTTGTTCACACATGAGGAGATACAGAGAGAGGAACTGTCGATGACAGATCTCGCTCAGGCCGCTCAAGAGCTACTACTGCAGTGAATGACGCTACCTGTGGATTATGGCTCGGAGGAACCCTGACACCAACGCCACCATGTTGAATAATACTTTTCGAGCAGCCACAAGACGTGTTACTACTCAAACAGTGCGCAATAGGCTGCGTGATGTGCAAAATTCAAATGGCTCCAAGTTCTATGGGACTAAACATCTGAGTCATCAGTCTCTTAGACTTAGAACTACTTAAACCTAACTAATCTAAGGACATCACCCACATCCATGCCCGAGGCAGGATTCGAACCTGCGACAATAGCAGCAGCGCGGTTCCAGACTGAAGTGCCAAAAACCGCTCGGTCACAGCGGCCGGCTGCGTGATGTGTAACTCCACTCCCGACGTCCATGGCGACCACGAGACCATTCATCGCGGTACAATTAGACCCAACAACATGCCGAATGGACCGCTCAGGATTGGCATCACGTTCTTTTCACCATGAGTGTCGTATATGCCTTGAAGCAGACAATCGTCGAAGACGTGTTTGGAGGCAAGACGGTCAGGGTGAATGCCTTAGACACACTGTCCAGCGAGTGCAGCAAGGTGGAGTTTCCTTGCTGTTTTGGTGTTGCATTATGTGGGGTCGACGAATGCCGCTGGAGGTGGTGGAAGGCGCTGTAGCGGCTGTACAATACCTGAATGCCGTCTTCCGACCATAGTGCAACCATATCGGCAGCATATTGGCGAGGCATTCAGCTTCATAGACGACAATTGGCGCCCTCATCGTGGATATTTTGTGAATGATTTCCTTCAGGATAACGGCATCGCTCGACTAGAGGGGCCAGCATGTTCTCCAGACATGAAACCTATCGAAAATGCCTGGGATGGATTGAAAAGGGCTGTTTATAGACGACGTGACCCACCAACCACTCTGAGGGATGTACGCCGAATCGACGTTGAGGAGTGGGGCAATCTGGACCAACAGTACCTTGATGAACTTGCATCAATTCAATAGAACGTGCTACTGGGTATTGTAGGTATGTACGGCAATCTGGACCACAACCTCTGAAGGTCTCGCCGTATGGTGGTACAACATGCAATTTGTGGTTTTCAGGGCAATATACAGGGCGAAAATGATGTTTATGTTGATTTCTATTCCAATTTTCTGTACAGGTCCCGGAACTCTCGGAACCGAGGTGATGCAAAACTTTTTTTGATGTTTGTACATGGAAACTAAATTTTTTCGATATTGCACTGCAAACATATTTCTTTTTTTTTCGATTCTAATATCAAACCGGCAAAATTAATACCTGGACAAAGCCGGGTTTGTTAGCTAGTAGTCCAATAGAACTGTGATCAGTCGGGTTTATTTCGAAAGTAAGGCTAAGTGGCAAAATCGATTAACAATTGACCAACATTTCCTCTCTTCGAAGCGGAATTGCCAGCGAGAAACGTGACGGACCGCGATAATAAAGCATGTAACAGCAGGTAGCACTGCCGGTAAAGTGAAATGAAAAACAGTCCCGTGGCGTGCTTCACTTTGCAGGTTGCACGCCTCGTGGTGAACGCGGGCGCTGCCCCGCTTTAGTAAGGCGGCGGCGATTGCGCAAAGGATGAAGACGAGCAGCGGAGAATGGGAGCACGTATGTGCGACTACAAGGCAGCGCGGACGCGGCTAATGCCAGCTACTGGCCGCTGCGCGCAACCTTCCACCTGCTCCACTCTCCCCTTTTATGGGCAGCGGGCGAGCGCTCCGTCGGGTGTCAGCGTTATAAGGACCATCAGTCCTTATGACGCCGAAGATTCGTTTCCTTTACTGACAGGTTCACAATACGCAGACGCTCTCTTTGCAATCTCATCTGGGTGCCTACACTGTGTATGACACATCGTGATGAATGAGATTTCCTCTACTTGAATCTGACGTGCCGTCAACAGTGAGGTCATTAGTGACGGATTAGTCTAATGTAATGTAAAGGAGAGAGGCAGTGCGCTCTGGTCTCCCGGATGAGACAAGTGTAAGCTCAGGAAATGCTTAACGGTACATTTATATCATTTAAACAAAGCAAGTGACGATAAGCGTAGCAACTGGTCCCGAATTCGGTGAAAATACGGAGTCTGCGATAAAAGCACGGCAAAAGAATTGCCAGATAAGGACATGATTGGAGACGGTGGCTTTCATGCGATACATTCTGGTGGTGATATACAGCGGCTGCCACATACAGAGTGTTCCGAAACTATTCGCCTAAATTAACACAGGAGGTAGGGAACACAACAACAAACACACTGACGGAAAAAACCGCAGCATCAGGAAGGAGTTCTGCTTTACAGGGTGGTCCATTTATAGTAACCAGGCCAAATATCTCACGAAATAAGCATCAAACGAAAGAACTACAAAGGACGAAACTCGTTTAGCTTGAAGGGGGAAACCAGATGGCGCTTTGGTTGGCTCGCTAGATGGCGCTGCCATAAGTCAAACAGATATCAACTGCGTTTTTTAAAATACGAACACACATTTTTTATTACATACTCGTGTAGTACTTAAAGAAATATGAATGTTTTACTTGGGCCACTTTTTTCGCTTTGTGATAGATGGCACTGTAATAGTCACAAACATATGGCTCACAATTTTAGACGAACAGTTGGTAACAGGTAGGTTTTTTAAAGTAAAATACAGAACGTAGGTACGTTTGAACATTTTATTTCGGTTGTTCCAATGTGATACATGTACCTTTGTGAACTTATCATTTCTGAGAACGCTGGACCTAAACCTCGAGTTATGGTCTGGCATGCGGCCCTGTCGTTGTTATTCCACACACTCTGACTGAAAAACATTACGTCAGTCTGGTGAAACGACCTGTTGTGCTGCCATTCACGAACAGTATTTGAGGTCCTGTTTTCAAATAGGTTCACGTTCGTCCACATACCGCTGTTGTAACCGAACGTGCTCTGCAGAATGTCGACATGTTGACTTCGCCTGCTCGATCAACAAGTCTGTCTTCAGTCGACCACATATGGGACATCATTGGACATCAACTCCAACATCATTCTCCAACAGCATTAACCGTCTACGGCGCTGCAGTCATGCACTGTGCGGCTGATCCCGGCGGAGGTTAGAGTCCTCCCTCGGGCATGGGTGTGTGTGTGTTTGTCCTTGAGATAATTTAGGTTAAGTAGTGTGTAAGCTTAGGGACTGATGACCTTAGCAGTTAAGTCCAAATGCAACAGATATGGAACTTCGACCCACAAACTGAAACCGGAACCTGTACAATACAATGCATGCACTTCTGCATACTTGCATTCAACAGTCCAGCGTTTACGCTGGTTATTAATGAACTAGCATTTCAGATTTTCAATGGTTTATCTCGCGATTATATTAACCTATGATCTTTCAATATTATTCACGTAAACATGTTAACTACCCAAATGCATTCCCGAACTTTTATTACTAAATTAATTATTTTTTTATGTTGATCAGTGTATATTTCAAATGGCTCTGAGCATTATGGGACTTAACTTCTGAGGTCATCAGTCCCCTAGAACTTAGAACTACTTAAACCTAACTAACCTAAGGACATCACACACATCCATGCCCGAGGCAGGATTCGAACCTGCGACCGTAGCGGTCACGCGGTTCCAGACTGAAGCGCCTAGAACCGCTCGGCCACCCAGACCGTCTGTGTATATTTCGATAAAGAACATCTTTTAATGTTAGAGAACATTTTCTTATTGGTGCTGAGGTAAGCTGTTGTGTCGGTGTCGCTGACTCGAAATGTGTACTGACATTCAAATATCCACAGTTCGCATGTTTGAACACATGTGAATCCACGACGCACTCGACCTCGTGGTCATCAACAGCGGTTCAGTGTTAATGTGTGGGCTGGAATTCTCAGTGATATGTTGACTGGACCATACATTCTTCCATTCCATCTCAATGGACAGAGAGATCGCATCTTCGTCGAACATGTGTTGTTTGAATTGTTGCAGGATGTAGCTCTGAATGTTAGACAAAGGATCTAGTATCTACTTCCAGCAGTGTGGGGCGCCAGCCAATTTCAACACTGCTCTGAGGAGTATGAGAGGTACCTTCGGGATATTGATCGGCCGATGTGGCCTGTGGCCTGCCCACCCAGGTCAGCTGACTTCAAGTCGATCGATTTCTTCCTCTCAGGGCTGATGTATGAAACCGCTGTGGAAACGGAAGAACTGCCGTCCCTGCTGGTACCACCGCGGACATGCCAGGAATCTACAGATACGACAGTCAATGGTCTGACGATGTACTGCGTGCATACAGGCCAATGGTCGCGCATTCAAGTAGTTCCCATGCATGTCACTGTTGTAATTAACACGCTACCCATCTTCTTTGTAAATCGTCTCTTTCCACCAGAAATTTCAGTCGTGGACCACAGTATCGTAACTAAATATATTTGCTTTTGATGTTCTGTAATTCCTGTATGAATTTGAACCAATAGTTTTGGAATATCCTGCATAATAATTAGTCACTGGATGCCGCCACACACCACCAGTAAGTGTTCATAGTGTCTTTATTAGTTTAAGTGGACCGTTACAATAGTACACCTACAAGGGGCTACTCTTCCTCTATACAGGTGCTGTAGGATATTTATCCCCATGAAAGACTAATGGAAAAAGGCTCTGAGCACTATGGGACTTA
This sequence comes from Schistocerca piceifrons, assembly GCF_021461385.2. Taxonomy (NCBI): domain Eukaryota; kingdom Metazoa; phylum Arthropoda; class Insecta; order Orthoptera; family Acrididae; genus Schistocerca; species Schistocerca piceifrons. The sequence goes on along the minus strand of NC_060140.1, from coordinate 463,982,291 downwards.
ACAGCTATGGTCATCAGTCCCCTAGAACTTAGAACTACTTAAACCTAAGTAACCTAAGTACATCACACACATCCATGCCCGAGGCAGGATTCGAACCTGCGTCCGTAGCGGTCACGCGGTTCCAGACTGAAGCGCCTAGAACCGCACGGCCACACCGGTCGGCAAAGACTAATGGATTCAAGTCGAAGCTACATACACTCCTGGAAATTGAAATAAGAACACCGTGAATTCATTGTCCCAGGAAGGGGAAACTTTATTGACACATTCCTGGGGTCAGATACATCACATGATCACACTGACAGAACCACAGGCACATAGACACAGGCAACAGAGCATGCACAATGTCGGCACTAGTACAGTGTATATCCACCTTTCGCAGCAATGCAGGCTGCTATTCTCCCATGGAGACGATTGTAGAGATGCTGGATATAGTCCTGTGGAACGGCTTGCCATGCCATTTCCACCTGGCGCCTCAGTTGGACCAGCGTTCGTGCTGGACGTGCAGACCGCGTGAGACGACGCTTCATCCAGTCCCAAACATGCTCAATGGGGGACAGATCCGAAGATCTTGCTGGCCAGGGTAGTTGACTTACACTTTCTAGAGCACGTTGGGTGGCACGGGATACATGCGGACGTGCATTGTCCTGTTGGAACAGCAAGTTCCCTTGCCGGTCTAGGAACGGTAGAACGATGGGTTCGATGACGGTTTGGATGTACCGTGCACTATTCAGTGTCCCCTCGACGATCACCAGTGGTGTACGGCCAGTGTAGGAGATCGCTCCCCACACCATGATGCCGGGTGTTGGCCCTGTGTGCCTCGGTCGTATGCAGTCCTGATTGTGGCGCTCACCTGCACGGCGCCAAACACGCATACGACCATCATTGGCACCAAGGCAGAAGCGACTCTCATCGCTGAAGACGACACGTCTCCATTCGTCCCTCCATTCACGCCTGTCGCGACACCACTGGAGGCGGGCTGCACGATGTTGGGGCGTGAGCGGAAGACGGCCTAACGGTGTGCGGGACCGTAGCCCAGCTTCATGGAGACGGTTGCGAATGGTCCTCGCCGATACCCCAGGAGCAACAGTGTCCCTAATTTGCTGGGAAGTGGCGGTGCGGTCCCCTACGGCACTGCGTAGAATCCTACGGTCTTGGCGTGCATCCGTGCGTCGCTGCGGTCCGGTCCCAGGTCGACGGGCACGTGCACCTTCCGCCGACCACTGGCGACAACATCGATGTACTGTGGAGACCTCACGCCCCACGTGTTGAGCAATTCGGCGGTACGTCCACCCGGCCTCCCGCATGCCCACTATACGCCCTCGCTCAAAGTCCGTCAGCTGCACATACGGTTCACGTCTACGCTGTCGCGGCATGCTACCAGTGTTAAAGACTGCGATGGAGCTCCGTATGCCACGGCAAACTGGCTGACACTGACGGCGGCGGTGCACAAATGCTGCGCAGCTAGCGCCATTCGACGGCCAACACCGCGGTTCCTGGTGTGTCCGCTGTGCCGTGCGTGTGATCATTGCTTGTACAGCCCTCTCGCAGTGTCCGGAGCAAGTATGGTGGGTCTAACACACCGGTGTCAATGTGTTTTTTTTCCATTTCCAGGAGTGTAGTATATACTGTAAGTAATAACTCGGCGGAGGAGGGGTACAAGCTATCCGATATCTTCAAAAGGCAGCATACAGAATATGTGTGGAAATGGCTGAACAAACAAGAGCTACATACACAAATTGATGAAGGTAATTTCATAAGAGAAATCGGGAAAAAAAACAGTGGAACATAGAATACCACAATCACTGGCACGATTTGTCAACGAGTAGACGAAAACTGTTCGCTGTCAAGTGTCACAGTCACAGACTCACAAAGAACTTGCCACTTCGTAAAGTGTATGCGCTGATGGTGCCTCTGTACCTGATGCCGGATTTGACGAAGAGAAGAGGCAAAATCTAATCTGATTTGCTTGAGAAAAGTAACTAAGAACCTTTTTGTCATTGTGATAACAATACATGAAATTAGGTGTATCTTTGTAACCCAGAAACGATTGTAGCCATACCTCTAATCCATGACATCCTTTTGAATTTCGGGTAATATGGCCATACCATCAACACTGGAAGACATTCTACGTGCAGTGGGGTCCAAAGTTGAAATAAATCTTCCGTATGACAGCGATCACCTGGTATGTTGTCAAGGTGAACTTATATCGCTTTCAGATTCTTCCTACTAACAGGTTATGTAGGTTTCAGGTATACCTTATTGTACTTCTAGCTCTGAATAACTGATAATCTCCCTCTCTGGCTATTGCTAGCCGGATAACAGTTTCCTTCTACTTTTGATTCTCTTGTACTGTACAGGCTCGGTTGTGTAGACATTTACAAGTAAGTATAGCATAATCCGTCAAATAAATATATTTGGGCTAATGTCAAAACATTCGTCTCGTCATACATTGTTAAAATGTATTGAGATAGCCCAGTACGCAGTAAAATTAAACTGGTAAATATAAACCACAGAGAAGACCACGTAATAAAAAATATGGTAAAATGTTACCAAAAGTATTCTCGCGTAAGGTGATTTGCGAAGTTTAAATGTAGATGTAGACTTCGTGGTGAAGAAAAGCCTTTCCATAGCTACATGTAAGAAGGGAAGAGACATGTGGCCACCTTGATATCCACTTTCTAAGAGGACATACAGAAAACTCTAAAAGGACGTAAAGAAAATGAGTCTCCTTGAACGCGATGCATACCATCGAAACGAAATGGGCCGACCGTCGGTAATGGTACTATGCGAGGGGAAATTAGATGTTTATGGCACACGACAACATTTCATAATCTTTCTAAAAACGATTAGGTCGTGGCTTTTCTGGGTTATCATTTCAGCAATCCGTTTGAAAAATAAAGACACATAATATAGACTCCTGGAAATGGAAAAAAGAACACATTGACACCGGTGTGTCAGACCCACCATACTTGCTCCGGACACTGCGAGAGGGCTGTACAAGCAATGATCACACGCACGGCACAGCGGACACACCAGGAACCGCGGTGTTGGCCGTCGAATGGCGCTAGCTGCGCAGCATTTGTGCACCGCCGCCGTCAGTGTCAGCCAGTTTGCCGTGGCATACGGAGCTCCATCGCAGTCTTTAACACTGGTAGCATGCCGCGACAGCGTGGACGTGAACCGTATGTGCAGTTGACGGACTTTGAGCGAGGGTGTATAGTGGGCATGCGGGAGGCCGGGTGGACGTACCGCCGAATTGCTCAACACGTGGGGCGTGAGGTCTCCACAGTACATCGATGTTGTCGCCAGTAGTCGGCGGAAGGTGCACGTGCCCGTCGACCTGGGACCGGACCGCAGCGACGCACGGATGCACGCCAAGACCGTAGGATCCTACGCAGTGCCGTAGCGGACCGCACCGCCACTTCCCAGCAAATTAGGGACACTGTTGCTCCTGGGGTATCGGCGAGGACCATTCGCAACCGTCTCCATGAAGCTGGGCTACGGTCCCGCACACCGTTAGGCTGTCTTCCGCTCACGCCCCAACATCGTGCAGCCCGCCTCCAGTGGTGTCGCGACAGGCGTGAATGGAGGGACGAATGGAGATGTGTCGTCTTCAGCGATGAGAGTCGCTTCTGCCTTGGTGCCAATGATGGTCGTATGCGTGTTTGGCGCCGTGCAGGTGAGCGCCACAATCAGGACTGCATACGACCGAGGCACACAGGGCCAACACCCGGTATCATGGTGTGGGGAGCGATCTCCTACACTGGCCGTACACCACTGGTGATCGTCGAGGAGACACTGAATAGTGCACGGTACATCCAAACCGTCATCGAACCCATCGTTCTACCATTCCTAGACCGGCAAGGGAACTTGCTGTTCCAACAGGACAATGCACGTCCGCATGTATCCCGTGCCACCCAACGTGCTCTAGAAGGTGTAAGTCAACTACCCTGGCCAGCAAGATCTCCGGATCTGTCCCCCATTGAGCATGTTTGGGACTGGATGAAGCGTCTTCTCACGCGGTCTGCACGTCCAGCACGAACGCTGGTCCAACTGAGGCGCCAGGTGGAAATGGCATGGCAAGCCTTTCCACAGGACTACATCCAGCATCTCTACGATCGTCTCCATGGGAGAATAGCAGCCTGCATTGCTGCGAAAGGTGGATATACACTGTACTAGTGCCGACATTGTGCATGCTCTGTTGCCTGTGTCTATGTGCCTGTGGTTCTGTCAGTGTGATCATGTGATGTATCTGACCCCAGGAATGTGTTAATAAAATTTCCCCTTCCTGGGACAATGAATTCACGGTGTTCTTATTTCAATTTCCAGGAGTGTACATTGTCAGAACGGTACACGAAACTTTTTATGCGATTTTGGACAATGACAAAATTGCAGTATTTGCTGCTTTCGTCTTTCAAAAATTGTGCCATCGCACATTGTTCTAAATTACTCGAAACGAATGTCTGGATGGTCCTATAAACAAGTAGAAACGCTACTTCCTTCTTGATAAGTATCCAGTATAACGGAACTCCGTGTCAGATTATCTCGATGCCTACAATATATTAAATATTAGCCTTTCTTCATTTCCTTCTTTCCTCACTACAACATAGTTCCTCTTCACCAGCATCGAAATCCTGGAAGGGTTGCCCGACTTCTACCAAGACGTGACAAGAAGACTCCATATTTATGGGGTTCAAGAAGCATTATAGTTCCCACGAACAATAACCTAATGATCTTTGCTTCCCTTTCCCACTTAAGACTCATCATCTACGCACAATCAACTGTTAGACTCTATGATAACATTCCATTTGTTCACACATGTTGCCGCCACAGAAAGAACGGCGGCAGCTTCTGCGCCAAGTGTGGCGTAATTTATCTGGCATGCACGAATTGGGCCATTACCTGGCGGGTGCGGCTCGCGTTTGTCTTTCTCGCACTGTGAGTGCATTACAGCGAGCGCCATTAGCATGGCTGTTCGCCGTGGCACTCCATTTTAATTCCTGCGATGAGATGGGCCGATGTTTTACGTGACCGTACGTAATGACGGGCGCTGATTGGCTGCCTTAACCTCGGCCGGCGCGCCGGTAGCGGCCGATCCCGTGGGAAGGGCGCGAGCCACTGCTCTCAGCTTCTGCTCAGAGCGCGCAATTAGCCGCGGGCCGGCGGGCGGCGCCTCGCCGTAGTGGCGCCTGCGCACATTGTCGCCTTCACAGCATAACGCAACGTCCTCCTACCACACTGCGTAGCCTCTGTTTTCGCTGTATTCGAGGGACAGGTTGCAAATGCTGGAACAGTTTGCGGGTTTTAGGTCATTACGCTTTGTCAAAAGCTTTTCCTAAGCACATAGGGTGGCGACTTAGTCTCACGTACATCCACACGATTACTTTACACGCCACACTTAACAGTTTGGTTAGGGCTTCATAGTACCACTTGCAGAGTATTTCTCGATCGTTCCGCTCTCAAATAGCACTTCGAAAAAACTCTGAGCGGTTCCTCGCATAGGGGTGAGGTAGATAGCAATCCGCACTATAGGCTAAGGAGTAACTGTACCACAGGGGTAACCATGCTATCTTCAAGACGCTGCAATTTTAATAATAAGCATCCTCCAACATCATCATGTAATGTTGCCAGACATCTCCCCCTCAACCCTCTGACATAGGCCAACTGCCCTATGTATACAGGATGTTGCAAAAAGGTACCGCCAAACTTTCAGGAAACATTCCTCACACACAAATAAAGAAAAGATGTTACGTAGACATGTGTCCGGAAACGCCTAATTTCCATGTTAGAGCTCATTTTAGTTTCGTCAGTATGTACTGTACCTCCTCGATTCACCGCCAGTTGGCCCAATTGAAGGAAGGTAATGACTTCGGTGCTTGCGTTGACATGCGACTCATTGCTCTACAGTACTAGCATCAAGCACATCAGTACGTAGCATCAACAGGTTAGTGTTCATGACGAACGTGGTTTCGCAGTCAGTGCAATGTTTACAAATGCGGAGTTCGCAGATGCCCATTAGATGTATGGATTAGCACGGGGCAATAGCCGTGGCGCGGTACGTTTGTATCGAGACAGATTTCCAGAACGACGCTGTCCCGACAGGAAGACGTTCAAAGCAATTGATCGGCGTCTTAGTGAGCACGGAACATTCCAGCCTATGACTCGCGACTGGGGAAGACCTAGAACGACGAGGACACCTGCAATTGGACGAGGCAATTCTTCGTGCAGTTGACGATAACCCTAATGTCAGCGTCAGAGAAGTTGCTGCTGTACAAGGTAACGTTGACCACGTCACTGTATGGAGAGAGCTACGGGAGAACCAGTTGCTTCCGTACCATGTACAGCGTGTGCAGGCACTATCAGCAGCTGATTGGCGGCCTCCACGGGTACACTTCTGCGAATGGTTCATCCAACAATGTGTCAATCCTCATTTCAATGCAAATGTTCTCTTTACGGATGAGGCTTCATTCCAACGTGATCAAATTCTAAATTTTCACAATCAACATGTATGAGCTGACGAGAATCCGCACGCAATTGTGCAATCACGTCATCAACACAGATTTTCTGTGAACGTTTGGGCAGGCATTGTTGGTGATGTCTTGATTGGGCCCCATGTTCTTCCACCTACGCTCAATGGAGCACGTTATCATGATTTCATACGGGATACTCTACCTGTGCTGCTAGAACATGTGCCTTTACAAGTACGACACAACATGTGGTTCATGCACGATGGAGCTCCTGTACATTTCAGTCGAAATGTTCGTACGCTTCTCAACAACAGATTCGGTGACCGATGGATTGGCAGAGGCGGACCAATTCCATGACCTCCACGCTCTCCTGACCTCAACCCTCTTGACTTTCATTTATGGGGGCATTTGAAAGCTCTTGTCTACGCAACCCCGGTACCAAATGTAGAGACTCTTCGTGCTCGTATTGTGGACGGCTGTGATACAATACGCCATTCTCCAGGGCTGCATCAGCGCATCAGGGATTCCATGCGACGGAGGGTGGATGCATGTATCCTCGCTAACGGAGGACATTTTGAACATTTCCTGTAACAAAGTGTTTGAAGTCACGCTGGAACGTTCTGTTGCTGTGTGTTTCCATTCCATGATTAATGTGATTTGAAGAGAAGTAATAAAATGAGCTCTAACATGGAAAGTAAGCGTTTCCGGACACATGTCCACATAACATATTTTCTTTCTTTGTGTGTGAGGAATGTTTCCTGAAAGTTTGGCCGTACCTTTTTGTAACACCCTGTATAAGGATAGAATGTTTAAAAACAGGCTTTCCCCCACTTCTCTTCGTCACAACTCGGTGGCCAATAATAGTCCTACGAGTAAACTGGTGAGAGAGTCAAGATTGGCAATCATCCCAGTGATTGAAAATCCAAAATGGCCCCAGTAGGTCACTGGGGCTAAGTATAATACACCAGACGGTCACTTGTGCTAAGTATAGAATCCTAGATGGCTAACCTTAGCACAGCCTGCAGAACTGTCAGATTTCTTGGATTTTCTGCAGTCCTATCATGTCAGTCAAATATGGCAGATCTTAACACAGCCTTAACGGTTGTCATATTTCCTGGGTTTTCCCACTCGTTTGACACTACAGTACACTTGCCGTAAGTTTAATAACAGTGCAGCCTCTGTGTTTAAGCAATTTACTCCACCACAATTATCTTGTTTCCAACAGGAGATGACTTCTCGTAAGTATAGATATTTACAGTAGGAACAGGATAGGAATGTTTATGACTGTATTTAAACGAAAATGTGGAGGGGAGCTCTCTGCTGTGGTCACAGCATCAGTGCAGTCCACCAACCCATATGACCCTGGGTCCCACATCGTGCCACGTAAACTGTCAAATGGGCCGAGTGTTTACATCCAGTTGTGGACTATGTAAGCCCAAGCACCATGACTCACTCTTCTGTTGTCTGCTGCCAGCATACATGGGTGGTACACACCTGACTGAGCTTTACCCAACCCATCACTGCATCACCTGTATTGAAATATGATCACCAACACTTAACAACAGACACACAAGTGGACTTAGTAGCAGCTCTCCAACGCCACACGTAAAGGTAAGACACAGGGCATGCAGCACCTTGACCTATCAAGTTTCAACTTCTACCCACTTCTAAGCAGTTTCAATTACTTCTCAAAATCACCACGTTAGCTCAACGGTCAGCGCGGCGGAATGCCACACCAAGGGACCAGAGTTCGATTCCTGGCTGGAGCAGGCGATTCTTTCTTCGCTCAGGGACTGAGTGTTGTGTTGTCCTCACCATCATTTCATTCCCATCTCCGACGCGCAAGTTGCCCAATGTGGCGTCGAATTCAATAAGTACTTGCCCTCGTCGGCCAAACTTCCCCAAATGGATGACGCCCGGCCAACAATGCCATACGCTCATTTCCACCACCGAAAGACACTTGTACAACACTGTACATACAAGATATTTAATTTAAACAGTTGCTGCGACGTGTTGTGTGATAGAACAGGACAGGAACATTTATTCATCTAAACCAACAGTTCCCAAATTTTTCCTCTGACGAAGCCCTTTGAGAATACTAGTATTTTTGTGGCACACCTTGTTTATTTTGAAGATTATAACATTTTTAAAATTGAGGAACATGTCGTTTTATTCAGTGGTTCCTTCAATTTGAAGTCTTAATTAAATGCACAGATAGACATAACAACACATAAAAATTAATAGTATCATCAAAATGTTGAAATAAAGGCAACGTTATGAACAGTTTTCCACAGAGCACTTATTCACTTCCCGCACAACATATTTTGAGAAACCCTGATCTAGACAAATATCACACAACCAGGCACAGCCAGATGCCATCATATACATTCAGGGCCACCAGTAGGGGCTAACTGCACTTCAAATGTGTTGTGCTGCTCAGGTTAGATCAGCACCAGCGACTGATTCCAGCCAATGAAAGCACACACCAACCATCGTACCTTTATGGCGCACAGGTATAGTGTGGAACGGCTGTAAGGCTAGAGCTGAAGCCAGTACTCCATATGATACAACAGACTCTGTGTGATATGGGTTTGGACTTGCAGTTGAGGAATGCCACATCACATAGTTGGAATGTGGGCAGTTACCAGACGCCTTTTGTAGAGTATGAGCTGTGTGTTCCCCACCACAGCCAACAGCATTAGATCTGAAGCACACCTTTTAGACACATTCCTAAGATTACACGATTTTACACTTAAACGTACTCTAAGATAAGAACTGTATGGTTTCTGACTTCTTAGGTACACTACTGGCCATTAATATTGCTACACCACGAAGGTGACGTGGTACAGACGCCAAATTTAACCGACAGGAAGAAGACACTGTGATATGTAGATGATTAGCTTTTCAGAGCATTCACACAAGGTTGGCGCCGGTGGCGACACCTACCACGTGCTGACATGAGGAAAGTTTCCAACCGATTTCTCATACACAAACAGCAGTTAACCGGCGTTGCCTGGTAAAACGTGGTTGTAATGCCTCGTGTAAGGAGGAGAAATGCGTACCATAACGTTTACGACTTTGATATGGGTCGGATTGTAGCCTATCGTGATTGCGGTTTATCGTATCGTGACACTGCTGCTCGCGTTGGTCGACATCCAATGACTGTTAGCAGAATATGGAATCGGTGGGTTCAGGAGGGTAGTACGGAGCGCCGTGCTGGATACCAACGGCAGTCGAGATGACAGGCACCTTATCCGCATGGCTGTTACGGATCGTGCAGCCACGTCTTAATCTCTGAGTCAACAGATGGGGACGTTTGCAAGACAACAACCATCTGCACGAACAGTTCGACGACGTTTGCAACAGCATGGACTACCAGCTCGGAGACCATGGCTGGAGTTACCCTTGACGCTGCATCACAGACAGGAGCGCCTGCGATGGTGTACTCAACGACGAACGTGAGTGCACGAATGGCAAAACGTCATTTTTTCGGATGAATCCAGGTTCTGTTTACAGCATCATGATGGTCGCATCCGTGTTTGGCGACATCGCGGTGAACTCACATTAGAAGCGTGTATTCGTCATCGCCATACTGGCGTATCACCCGGCGTGATGGTATGGGGTGCCACTGGTTACACGTCTCGGTCACCTCTTGTTCGCACTGACGGCACTCTGAACAGGGGACCTTACATTTCAGATGTGTTACGACCAGTGGCTCTACCCTTCATTCGATCCCTGCGAAACCCCACATTTCAGCAGGATAATGCACGACCGCATGTAGCAGATCCTGTACAGGCCTTTCTGGATACAGAAAATGTTCGACTGTTGCCCTGGCCAGCACATTCTCCAGATTTCTCACCAACTGAAAATGTCTGGTCAATGGTGGCCGAGCAACTGGCTCGTCACAAAATACACCAGTCACTACTCTTGATGAACTGTGGTATCGTGTTGAAGCTGCATAGGCAGCTGTACCTGTACATGCCATCCAAGCTCTGTTTGACTCAATGCCCAGGCGTATCAAGGCCGTTATTACGGCTAGAGGTGGTTGTCCTGGGTACTGATTTCTCAGGATCTATGCACCCAAACTGAGTGAAAATGTAATCACATGACAGTTCTAGTATAATATATTTGTCCAATGAATAACCGTTTATTATCTGCATTTCTTCTTGGTGCAGCAATTTTAATGGCCAATGGTATATTTGAGATATTTCCCGGAAGTAACATTATTAACATACCAGCACCCTAACATATTATCCCTAGCAAGATTCAAAGGATGAAATTGCAGTACAGTGATTCACTGGTATGCCACAGTATTATTCTTCAACTATCATAAATTTTTCTTTTTATGTGCGGCACATGTACTGGCCTTTGGGCATACAGAAATCTGTCAGTAGCCATATAGATGCACAGATCTACTTGTACAATGCGATAGTCAAGAGCTGCTTAACCGCAAATTGATGTACTTTTACAACCAATGCAATATCTTTCTTTGTGTCACAAGTTCCTGATAGGTTTCTGGACGTACATCACATCAATTGTTTACAAAATCCACTTCCAGTTATGTTTTGGTAAATCGGTATTATCCCATCATTCGGACAGAACGATCATTGGCGAAAATACCAACTTAGGTACTGCCATCTACTTCCTTTCACAAGCAAGCTGAGTTTCACTTATGGGTAAAAAACAAGGTATACAGTTTCAGTTACTTTTCATATATATATATATATGCTTGCTTGCTTGTGAAAGGAAGTAGATGGCAGTACCTAAGTTGGTATTTTCGCCAATGATCGTTCTGTCCGAATGATGGGATAATACCGATTTACCAAAACATAATTGGAAGTGGATTTTGTAAACAAGTGATGTGATGTACGTCCAGAAACCTATCAGGAACTTGTGACACAAAGAAAGATATTGCATTGGTTGTAAAAGTACATCAATTTGCGGTTAAGCAGCTCTTGACTATCGCATTGTACAAGTAGATCTGTGCATCTATATGGCTACTGACAGATTTCTGTATGCCCAAAGGCCAGTACATGTGCCGCACATAAAAAGAAAAATTTATGATAGTTGAAGAATAATACTGTGGCATACCAGTGAATCACTGTACTGCAATTTCATCCTTTGAATCTTGCTAGGGATAATATGTTAGGGTGCTGGTATGTTAATAATGTTACTTCCGGGAAATATCTCAAATATACCACTGGCCATTAAAATTGCTGCACCAAGAAGAAATGCAGATAATAAACGGTGTGTGTGTGTGTGTGTGTGTGTGTGTGTGTGTGTGTGTGTGTGTGTGTGTGTGTAGGATAGGATAGGATGGGAACATTTATTTATCCAGACAAACACCACCTGGACCTCAGATGCCTGCTTGTCGAGCCGTGTGTCAAGATCACAATACCGTTCATCACAGAGTCCTGCTCCAACACTTAAGCTGTTTTATCGTCTTTGCTGTAGTGGAGGAACGTTTATTTTTATTTATTTAAGAGGAATACGTATGGTGAAATTGGTCAAAAGTGACATTTTCTGATTATTATCTCTTAATAATATTTGATCTGTCCTGAATAATTTGATGCGTCGTTTGTCGATTAATTCCAATTGTAAATGTACTTTTTATCAATCCAAAGTTAATAGCGTAAGTGTAAAAAAATCCGGTCTTTCTGCAGTGACTTTGTACCTCTGGAGATATTCAATCTACAAGGCCGTCGTTTTCAGCTATTTATTCCTTGAATGCAATGTGTAAACAGAAATGGCAGTTTTGTACATGCATATTGTGTATTTACTTTGTGGTGTAGTGTTTTATAAGTGTTGAACTGTAAACATAGTGGTTTGCTGTCCTACACAGTCCGCAGCTCGTGGTCGTGTGGTAGCGTACTCGCTTCCCGCGCCGGGGTTCCCGGGTTCGATTGCCGGTGGGGTCAGGGATATTCTCTGCCTCGTAATGACTGGGTGTTGTGTAATGTCCTTAGGTTAGTTAGGTTTAAGTAGATCTAAGTTCTAGGGGACTGATGACCATAGATGTTAAGTCCCATAGTGCTCAGAGCCATTTGAACCTTTTTCTTTTTTGTCCTACGCACATCAAAAAATGTTTTGTATCACCTCGGTTCCGAGAGTTCCGGAACCTCTACAGAAAACTGGAATAGAGATCGACATAAACACCATTTCCGCCCTTTTTATTGTTCGAAAAACGACACATTGCATGTTGTACCACCACTCAGCAAGACCTTCAGAGGTGGTGGTCCAGACTGCCGTACACACCCGCACCTCTAATACTCAGTAGCATGTCCTCTTTAGTTGACGCATGCCTGTATTCGGCGTGGCGTACTATCCACAAGTTCATCAAGGCGCTGTTGGCCCAGATTGTCCCACTCCCAACGCCGATTCCGCATAGATTCCTCAGAGTGGTTAGTGGGTCACGTCGTCCATAAATAACCCTTTTCAGTGTACCACGCATCAACGACGAAGTTCATTGCTGAGGAACATCCTGGCCACTCTAGTCGAGCAATGTCGTTATCCTGAAGGAAGTCATTCACAAGATGTACACGATGTGGGTGCGAATTATCGCCCATGAAGACGAACGCCTCGCCAATATACTGCCGATATGGTTGCATTATCGGTAGGAGGATGGCATTCACGTATGGTACAGCCTTTACGACGCCTTCCATGACCACCAGCAGAGTACGTCGGCCCCACATAATGCCACTCCAAACCATCAGGGAATCTCCACCTTGCTGCACTCGCTGGACAGAGTGCCTAAAGCGTTCACCCTGACTGGGTTGCCTCCAAACTCGTCTCCGACGATTGTCTGCTTCAAAGCATGTGCGACACTCATCGGCGAAGAGAACGTGATGCCAATCCTGAGCGGTACATTCGGCAAGTTGCTGGGCCCATCTGTACCGCACTGAATGGTGTCGTGGTTGCAAAGATGGACCTCACCATGGACGTCAGGAGTGAAGTTTCGCGTCACGCAGTCTATTGCGCACAGTTTGAGTCGTAACACGACGTCCTGTAGCTGCACGAAAAGCATTATTCAACATGGTGGCTTTGCTGTCAGGGTTCCTCCGAGCAATAATCCGTACGTAGCCGTCATCTACTGCAATAGTAGCTCTTGGGCGGCGTGAGCGAGTCGTGTCATCGACTTCATGTCTCTCTGTATCTCCTCCATGTCCGAACGACATCGTTTTGGTTCACTCCGAGACTTCTGGACACTTCCCTTGCCGGCCGGTGTGGCCGAGCGGTTCTAGGCGCTTCAGTCTCGAACTGCACGACCGCTACGGTTCGAATCCTGCCTCGGGAATGGATGTGTGTGACGTCCATAGGTTAGTTAGGTTTAAGTAGTTCTATTTCCGGGGGACTGATGACCTCAGGTGTTAAGTCCCATAGTGCTCAGAGCCATTTGCACCATTTGAACACTTCCCTTGTTGAGAGCCCTTCCTGACACAAAGTAAAAATGGGGACGCAATCGAACGGCGGTGCTGACCGTGTAGGAATGGTTGAACTACAGACAACACGAGCCGTGTACCTACCTCCCTGGTGGGATGACTGGAACTGATCGGCTGTCGGACCCCTCCGTGTAATAGGCCCTGCTCATGCATGGTTGTTTACATCTTTGGGCGGGTTTAGTGCTCTGAACAGTCAGCGCCATCTATCACAAAGCGAAATAAGTGGTCCAACTAAAACATTCATATTTCTTTACGTACTACACGAAAATGTAATAAAAAATTGGGGTTCCTATTTAAAAAACGCAGTTGATATCCGTTTGACCTATGGTAGCGCCATCTAGCGGGCCAACCATAGCGCCATTTGGTTTCCCCCTTCAAGCTAGACGAGTTTCGTTCTTTGTAGTTCTTTCGTTTGATGCTTATTTCGTGAGATATTTGGCCCGGTCACCATCAATGGACCACACTGTAGATGTTGTGCTTGATTATGGAAGTACGATGTAAGGAAAATCAAGGCAAATTCATCGGATCTGTCGTTCTAGAAAAAGCATTCGACAATGGAAAACGGTGTGAAATGTTTGAAATCCTCAGGAAAATAGGAAAGGGAAATATGGGTAATGTACAGTATGTACAAGAATCAAAGCACAACAGTAAGAACTGAAGAAGGCTGGGTTTCGAACCTAGGTAAGGTTTAAATTCGTGTGTTCAATGATTTTTCGAAAAATCACGTAGAAACGTTTATCCCTTTAAAGTTACAGAGCCGCCGCAAGTCGTATGTAACTAGATCTACTGAATGGAATGCTCAGTCGAATTAGCACGTATAGGTATGAGAATAAGAGAAGAAAGGTTAAGATAATGAGGATTAGCAGAAATGATACAAGCTACAAACTTGATATCGAAATTGGTGAGTACAAAATAAGCAAAGTTACGGAATTCTGTACCATTGGAAGCAAAATAAGACATGACAGACAAAGCAGAAGCACGTAAAAGGCAGGCTAGCACAGCCAAAGAGGACTTTCTTTGTCTACTAGTAACAAACATCGGCTATAATTCGAGGTAGAAATGTCTGGGAATGATCGTTGTGATGATAGCATGTTAGTGAATCATGGACTGTGGGAACACTGGAAAAGAAGAGCTGTGGTGATACAGAAGAATGTTAAAATTGGGTCGACTGATGACACAAGGAGCCGGCCGGTGTGGCAGAGCGGTTCTAGGCGCTTTAGTCTGGAACCACGCGACCGCTACGGTCGCAAGTTCGAATCTTGCCTCGGACAAGGGTGTGTGTGTGATGTCCTTAAGTCAGTTAGGTTTAAGTAGCTCTAAGTTCTAGGGGACTGATGACCTCACACGTTAAGTCCCATAGTGCTCAGAACCATTTGAACCTTTTGATGACACAAGGAATGGCAAGGTTCTGCACAGAATCGGAGGAGAAAGTTATGTATGGAAAACACTAACAAGAAGAAGGAACAGAATAACAGGAAATGTTTTAAGCCATCACAGAATAACTTCCATGGTACTAGAGAAAGTTGTAGAGGGTTAAAATGGTAGGGAAGACATAGAGAGGAATACACACAGCAAGTTATTGAGGGCGTAGGATTGAATTACTATTCTGTATAGTATCCTGACCAGTCGTCTAATATAGAGTGCCTAGGAAGCTGTTCTCTCGGATCGCTAGACAATAATTCAAGCAAATCGTATTAATGGAGTTTATTACAGTAAGTTAAATTGACAATGCTTAACTCTGTGTATACGCAGAAGTGTGCCGCAAGCAAATGGCAACAGGCAAATAATCAATGTCCTTCGGCATATACAATTTCAATGCACGTAAAACAAAACAGTTCGTAAGTCACCGCTGTTGTGCTTGTATGACTGACTGCTCTTCTTCCACTCCGCCCGTGGCTAAGCGGCGCCGCGCTTATATCCTTTTTGTATAGATGCCGCTCCTGTCTTGGTGTCGTCGTAGTCAGTGTGCTATTGGCTGACGTCATCTCTCAGTCCTCTGCTCTTCCGTTCTCCGTCGTCGTGCCGACGCTTGTCGTTACGCCGGAACACTCTGAGATGAAGATATGTGCACAGGAGAGGAATTTGTGGGAAATCGCATCAAACCAGACAGGAGACTGACGACAAAAAGAGACTACAGTAAATTAACGTGAGAAATAATCTGAACTTTTCACAATTGTGTGACAAGCTGACCCATCCTTCTGTAAATCTCACTAGATCTCTGCTGTAAAGATCTCAAAGTCAGCTGGATATTAGACTATCGGATAAAACATTTTAGCAAATATGCGTCTTCCAGTCATTTTAAATACTGGGGTACATGATCGAGGCTTAGAAACGATTCCATGTAAATAAAATTTATTGTGTATCGTTACTAGTTTTTCCCTTGCTTCCTGCTCAGTAGATTAACCAGTTCCGTACGTGAATCTTGCATGTGCAAATGCTGTACCAACAGGAACAAAACTGGGTTTATCGTCTCTGGTGAGAGTGTTTCTGAACAGTGTTCATTTTTATGCTGCCGTGGCATTGCTGAGCCGTAGCCAGCGGCTGCTCAGGAATCGTCCACAAAGGAGCGTAAAATGGATAATTACTGTTCCCGGGAACATTTGTAAACCTAAAACAAAATTAAGTACTGCAACAAACTACATGAATTATCATAATTACGCCTGTTTGACGTGAACTCAGCTCAGGATAATTTTACAAGCTGTTGTCCTGTTTTACTAGCGGCTGCTGCTTACATGCTTTTTAAAACCTTTCATAGCACAGAAGGATCGATCATTTGACCTATCCGCAACAGTGACTTACATAACTGTTATGTTAATTCCGTAGAAAGGAGCCGATAATTGCAACGATGTTATTATGAAAGACGTTTACTGGCTATAAGATGCTGTCTGTACTACACCGTTGTTCGATGTGTTGTGAGTACATTAGATCGTTAATCTATGTTACAGTAAAATATTTTCAGTAATTCAGAATACAGCAGTTGTTCCACTTTCTCTTCTGGAGGTAACTAAAGTTGTTTGTTGCAGATCTCACTAAGTTTTGCGCTAGCAGAGTTTGCAAGAGATTGTGGAACCCAGATAAATGATTTGATGATGTTTATAGCACATGGCAATAGATCTGTGTCGTAGCACCATACATCGGCCATATAGAAACGTGAAAAGTTAGCTTCATACGGGCGGTATGTCACGGTTCCACCGCAGCAGATGCTGGTTCGTGTTGAGCCAGCAATATCCTAGTTAGCAGCCTATGGCTCCGGCCGAAGGGTGTCTCTACCATATGGGCGATATATATATATCAACGAATGAAAATTTGTACCAAGGCGGGGTTTCGAACCCAGGTCTCCGGCTCAGTAAGCACATGCGCTAACCATGGCGCCAACTGCACGGATTACCCAATCACGCCTCTTTCCTCAGTGCACGTCCTTGGTACAAGTTTTCATTCGTCGCTTCATTCTACATATGTACATCATAGATGTTTGAGACACCGGGAAGGTCTCTGCAACTGTATGGTTTCATTTGACTAAAGCACGTATGCCTGGGTTTCAGGCAGGATCCGCTATTTCGTTCGATGCTGAGGAGCTATCCGATAACAGTCTGTCAGCCTCTCCTACGCTGCTCGAGTCTTAGAGAAATATCAAGTGGGATGAGGCGTGAATTTGGAAAAAGGAGGGAGCATGCTTGGGTAGCCGCTGGAGTTGTACAAAGCCTCTGTGCCAGGGTGCTGTAGTGGTTAGCGCATCTGCCTTGTCAGCGGGTGAACCAGGTTCGAATCTTATGCAATATTTGCCATATACCAAATGGAACAAACCTTCGTGTCCTCTCAGGCTTTTGCCTGCAGGGGAACCGCAACCGTGAGAAATTAAAACTGTACCAAACGGAGAAATTTCTCTACACTATTTTCCGAAAATCACTAACGACGCGAATTTAAGCCTTACGTTTTTCATAACTTCGTGTCAAGTACATACGTGGTAGCTAACCATTCGCAAAGAAGTTTTACTATATGTATAGGTTTTCGGTCGCAAAAAAAAAATAAATTAAAAAACCACTTCATTTTTTAATAAAGTTTTAATTTAATTACCTCTATGTTAACGTAAAATAATACCAGTAGCATTTATTTTATTACTTGCTGAATGAAATAATGTGTGTTATGTACGTGACATGTGAGGATTTGGAGTTGTGAGTAAACGAGTTTATAACAGCTTGTGAACACGAAACAGTAGCATGAAGAGTCATACACAATGAGGATATTTGTGATTTGTAATACGTCAATTCACGGAATTGCAAAAACGAGAAACGTACCCCGGTGTTTCGATTATGTAAAGGAGGTATTACTTTGCCTATTATTGGACTTTCGAAATTAATTATTTAATAACTTTATCTAAGGAATCGTTGATAATGTGCTTGGTGCAAAATAGAAGACGCAGGATACTGAGGTTTAGAAACCGAAATCTGACTGAGTATTGCAGTATCGACGGTGCCTTTGTCGACTACACACGGCACACCACGCGCCGCTGCCACCCCCACAGAATAAAATTCATTTAAACAGGCTGCCAGCGCGTCACCACGAGCTAAGCTTTGTCAAGGTCTCGCCGCCTTGTAATTGCTGGCGCTACAGACCCTACCAGAAAACGCCGTCTTCGCTTAGGCTAACTGCATGCAAATGTAACCCTCAGCACGTCTTACTAAAACGCCGCACACCGAGCTCCGCCCAAGATATTGGAAGACCTGCACCGACACAACAACAATTACGAACTAGCATGACGCTGTTGTTATTCAGCGACTCTTATTCAGTGATCAACATTACAGTGAGGTGTCGGAAGTCACGGGATACATCATAATATCGTATGGGACCTCCTCCTGCCCGGCGTAGTGCAGCAGCTTGACATGGCATGGATTCAAGAAGTCGATGGAAGTCTCCTGCAAAAACATGGAGACATGCTGCCTCTACAGCCGTCCATTATTGCAAAAGTGTTGCCGGTGCCAAATTTTGTGCCTGAAGATGGAATTCATGTCGGGCGATCTGGGTGGCCAATCAGCTGGTCGAATTGTCAGAATGTTCTTCAAACCAATCGCGAATAGTTGTGGCCCCATGACATGGTGTACTGTTGTTTGGGTACATGATGTGCATGAGTGGCTGAAAATAATGGTTTACAAGTAGCCTAAGTGTTACTGGTGTAGGATGTTGTGCACGAAGTGACCTCTGGACTATGTCCCATAAATGATCGATGGGAGTCATGTTGGGCGATCTGGGTGGCCAAATTATTCTCTCGAATTGTCCAGAACGTTCTCCGAAGTGCAACCACGAACAACTGTGGCCCGTGACATGACGGATTGTCATCCACAAAAATTCCGTCGTAGTTTGGAATATGAAGTTTACGAATGGCCTACAAGTAGCTAAACGTAATCATTTCTACTCAATGATCGATTCATTTGATAAAGAGGATGCAGTCCATTCCATGTAAACACAGCCCACACTATTATTGAGCCACCACCAGCTTGCACAGTGCCTTGTTGACAAGTGCCACTCCCTACCATTAGCTCTTACGATCTGAAATCGGGACTCATCTGACCAGGCGATAAAAAGAAGTCGTGTGACGAGGGCCTCCCATCGGGTAGACCGTTCGCCTGGGGCAAGTCCTTCGATTTGACGCCACTTCGGCGACTTGCGCGTCGATGGGGATGAAATGATGATGATTAGGACAACACCCAGCCGGGAATCGAACCCGGGCCCTTTGGATTGACATTCTGTCGCGCTGACCACTTTTTTTATTTTTTTCGGGTCTCTTTCCTCCCCTTCAACCCGTCCTTTACGCTCGCCAATTTTTGCCTTCTCGGCCCGGCTTCTCCGCCTTTAAAGAGAGAATGTAACTTGATGATGTGGAAACGCGCTTCTTCTGAACGAAAAAGTAGTATGCCCCTTCTGTTGCCTTTGTTTGCAACATGGCTTGAATAAAAATAAATATAAATTCCACTGAGAAGGCAGTCGCATATTGTTATGGAAATGTAACTGCGTCTATAAATTTCGTTCTCCGTGCGTGGAAAAACGGAAAGAAGCAAACTCATCATTGCTGATAAGTAAAATTTTCTTCTTCAGAAGGTAATGAAGTAAAGTAGGCTTCTTCTGCTTGATTTTACACATATTTAACATAATTGTGTCTTCCTATGAAAACAAAAGGAAAGAAAGACAGAAACTAAATAGAGGGTATATACCAGTTTCATCACTGTGCTTCCCGCAAACAAAGTAATAGATACATATAGGCTTAACTGGTCTATACTGATGATCTTCTCTGTTTACTTTCTGTTGAAAATCCTCCTCCTGCTACGTGAAGTACAAACCTTAACCAAAAATCATTCGTCTAATATACGAAATGCTTGGGTGTGTAGTGTAAATTACGCACTTTTATTTGTTACAGTATTGTTTTAGTTAAAAAATTTGCGTAATTTTTTTTGTATTTTTTAGTACACATCAACTTGTGATGCTCAGCTGTAAGGTATACCCACAAGAACTCCCTATATTGCTTGATTCTTTTGTTAGGATGTAATGCATCGTTTGGCCTTTCAACCAGTTAATTACCACTCAGCTACCGGGGGCGGACGCTGCAGGCGATGTCGTGTCGTTAATAAAGACACTTGCGTCTGTCATCGGTTGCCATGGCCCATTAACGCTAAATTTCGCCACATTGCCCTAACGGATACATTGATAGTATGTCCCACATAGATTACTGTGGTTACTTCACAGTGTTGCTTGTCTATTTGCACTGAAAACTCTAAGCAAATGCCTCTGCTCTAGGTAGTTACGTGAAGGCCGTCGGTCATTGCATTGTCAGTGTCAGGGGAACTGACTGAAATCTGGTATTCTCGGCACGCTCTTGACACTGCTGATCTCCGTATATTGAATTCACTAACGATTTCGTAATGGAATGCCCCACGTACCCCACGTGTCTGCCTCCAAATATCATTCCGCTCTCAGAGTCTGTTAATTCCCGCCATGCGGTCGTAATCACGTCTGAAACCTTTTAACATGAATCACCTGAGCACAAATGATAGCTCCGCCAATACACTGGCCTTTCATACCTTGTATACGTAATTCTATCGCCATTTGTGTATGTGCATATCCTTATCCCGCATTTCATTCACTTCAGTGTATGTCACAGACAATACAGTTATTATACGAACACTATAATGCAACAAAGAAGCAAGAGATTCCAAGTTACATATAATTTAACTCACCTTGTATATAGTATGCTGAAGTCCTAAAAAATGGATAACTTGCGTGTGGATATCCTGTATAGGGTATGTCAAAAGATACGAGTGTCTGGAAATTGGTCGGGTCAATGGTGCCACTCCATTTTCATACTACTGTTCAAGCAAGGTTCTCCTCCTGACTATGCGAACTTATCTCCCATGCCAGTAAATCTTGATCACTATGTTCAATGAGATGCTGAAGACCCTCTTACTTCCACAAATAAGAGACGAGCAAACTGGATTGATTCCAGACGAGAGAATCGGTGAGTAGATCCTAAACATTCAGTAGCTTACAAAGAACGCAAGGGAATAATGTATCAAGATGTTTATGTGCTTCGCGGATTACAAGAAAGCTTAAACAAAAATGAAATGGTCAAAAGTATGGACTATCCTCATCGAGATGGATACGTTAAGACAGCTGGTATACCTGACCCAGCAACTGCATTTCTCGAACACGGCAGACATCTTTTCCAGTAATGCTGACTAGAATATTGTCACATTCGCTCTCCTCTACTGTTCAATGCATGTAGTTAGGACGTTATGAGGGATGTTCTTGAAGTCTGCTATGATGGCATCGTTGTAGGTGGCAGAAAAATTAACAATCTGAGTTATGCAAATGATACTCTGATAATTGCAATAGACGAGCGTCAACGTGAAAAATCGTGCGAAGTTTCGTTAAAAGAAGCGGAGTATATTTCTTGAAATCAACAGCACAGAGACCAAACCGATGACGGTAGATCACCCTAATAAACAACAGACCTGACATCCCAAATATTGCTGGCTACGAGGTCGTCAGTCACTTCATGTATTTAGGGTCTGCTCTCACTGATTTTGGATATCGCGAGCCTGAGATCCGTAGGCATATTTCGATAGCAGAAAATTCTACAGCAAAACTTGCTCGGATCTGGAAGGATACATTCAGTCACTGCCAAGACAAGGCTCAAACTCGTCCAAAAAATGGTTCAAATGGCTCTAAGCATTATGCGACTTAACTTCTAAGGTCATCAGTGGCCTAGAACTTAGAACTAATTAAACCTAACTAACGTAAGGACATCACACACATCCATGCCCGAGGCAGGATTCGAACCTGCGACCGTAGCAGAAACTTGTACGGTGAAGACGGCGGACCGTCACAAAACTGATGCTCCGGACATCTATGCAAGAGGAAATGGAAATAACAATGGTAGAGGGAAAAGTCGGCGGACAAGTACCTAGAGGACGCGCGCCAATATGGCGTATGGAGCAGATTAAGAGCTTCACCGAGATGGGCTTATAGTAAGAAAGCCATCATGCCTAAGGCAGAGATTCGAGAAGACCGATCGTGAAGGAGCTTACCAAGTTGTGCTACTACATCGTTGAACAGACAGAGAGAGAGAGAGACAGAGAGAGATAGAGAGAGATGCGCAGCCTGTCACACATTTCCTAAAAGTCTCAGATTCTGACTTTGGGGAAACTCTATTCAAAAAATACAACCAAACAGGAGAATAGGAAAAATAATGTCAAATGACGAGAAGAACTTTTAACTTTAACACTCTCATAACTAGAGACCAGATTTGCATGTTGCATATGCATTTGCATAGTTGGTTCCTTTTCACCCGTTATTGCACATATTAACTAAAACGTAGCGACGATGCATATTTTCGCTCAATGTTTACAATATTTTAAAAATACAGACGGGCGGTTTCTAGCTCGATTTAGTTTTTATGTCACACAGATTGACGCCGACCTATTTAGAACTGCGTGCAATCGCTAACCGAGAGACCACTGCCTAGCGAAATCATTACACAAGAGGAACAGGAACAGGCAGAGTCAACACTCCTGAGCCCACACACCGGTTAATCCCCTCCACTGTCATACCGTACGCGTAGGCAAAAATTAAATTAAACTACGCAAGCTTTTAGTCGCACGTCCAGTGTTTTAGTTTAGCTTTCTATTTACTTGTACATAGTTGAACGTGTTTACGATGTGTAGTGTGTAAGGTATTTTGCGCCATGCCGCCCGAAAAAAGAAATGTTTCGTGGATAGCTGACCTTCCTGGAACATTCACGTATGACAAAATTGTTTTATATTGTCGAGTTTGCGAGAAAAACGTTTCGTGCACAAAAAAGTTTCAAACAGATCAGCATGTAAAGACAAATCTTCATACCGCAGGAATGCAGAAGAAAGGACCACGACAACAACTTCTGACACTAAGTTGCAGTAGCAGGGATTTGTCCAAAGCTAATAAAAAAAAAGTCAGTTTAACATGGTTCTATGTGAAGAATTCATTGCAAGCAATGTTCCTCTTCACAAACTTACAAATCCTTCCTGCGCAAATATTGCTTAAATCAAAATATACCAGATGAATCAACATACCGACAATTTACGTAAATGTTCAGGAAGAAATACACAATGAACTCAAGGACAGTATTATTTGGATTTCAGTTGATGAAACTACGGACACTTCGGCCCGTTACATTGCAAATTAAATTGTTGGTGCTTTAAGAGAAGGGCCTTCTTCCTCCTGTTTACCGGCCTGCAAAAAACTTTAAAAAGTAAATCATTCTACGATCGCCAGATTTGTGAATGAGTGTATTAGAAAAATATTTCCAGAATCTTCTGCAGATGAAAAGGTGTTTTTGTTTATGACAGCTGCTCCTCCCTATATGATTAAAGCAGGAAAAGCCCACCGAGTATTTTATCACAATTTGATTCACGTGACGTGTTTTGCTTATGGAGTACATCGCTCTGCTGAAGAAGTACGTTCCACGTTTGTGTATGTAAATAAACTGACCACAAAGGAAGTGTTTCTAAAGCATACTGTCCGCACCAAGACATACATAGGAAAACTATCAAATGTGCCTCTACCTCCCGAATCAGTGGTATTGGGTATGTGAGTCAAGGCTGCGTTGTTTTGCAATGAACATTTCGAGGCCATTAGAGGAGTAGTAAACGACTTCGATGGTGCAGAAGCTTTGGCAGTTTGCCAGTGCAAGGAAACTTTTAATTCCGGTATTAAAAAAGACATTGTTGTGATTAACACTCTTTTCCCCATATACCTGCAAGTATTAAAAAGCTTGAAACTCAAGGATTGGCGTTGACTGAATCTGTTCAGTTAATGAATAAATTTATTCTAGTTAACTCCCCATTGCCGGGGGTATTCCCAAGAAACGTTAAAGAAAAGTTTGAAAACATTTTAAACAATAACCCAGGCTTTGAACCCTTGTACCAAATTGATAGTTTTATTAATGGGGCGGGTGAACTTTTACCAGTGCTAAAATAGCACCCAAATTCAAATACTGCTCAGTTACCTCAGTTGATGTAGAACGGTCCTTTTCTTCTTATAAAAAGGTTTTTAGTGATCGAAGACACAATTTTGCCAGCGAACATTTGGAACAGTGCTTAGTCCTTTATGTTTACAATAGTAGGAAAATGTAAAATAAAATTTAAATGATGCTTTGGTCCAGTAGTGTATATTAAAAGTTAATGCTGTTCAAAAAAATTCATGATTGTATGTTGCTTTTTAAATAAAATATTACGGCGTTCTTGAACGTGCTCCTCCCCATGCGGCCGGCCGAAGTGGCCGTGCGGTTAAAGGCGCTGCAGTCTGGAACCGCAAGACCGCTACGGTCGCAGGTTCGAATCCTGCCTTGGGCATGGATGTTTGTGATGTCCTTAGGTTAGTTAGGTTTAACTAGTTCTAAGTTCTAGGGGACTAATGACCTCAGCAGTTGAGTCCCATAGTGCTCAGAGCCATTTGAACCATTTGAACCTCTCCATGCATATATGTCGAAGTTTGTCCTGTATACATCGATTGTTTCGCTGCGACTCACTCGCATCGTATCCGCTTGTTACCCACAACAACAGCAAAGAAGGAACAATTCTTTAAACGTGGCATGCGTCCACATTTTGTAAATGTTTAGAAAATCAGCCCAGGAAAGCCCCCTTCCTAACCTCTACCAGAAAGTATTCGGAAAATGATATCAGCGTTCTAAATGTTCCGATTTTTCGCGTGGCCGGTGCTCTTCCTCGTAACTGATATGCACAGGTTCGACTATGAGATATAATGCACACAGTAAGTATTATGTTCTTTTTATTATTTGATCTTGCTCATTTCGACAATTTTCCTGCATTTTTAAGCGTTTTTCGTGCATATTTGCATGCATATTTTGTGGTTTTTATGAAGCATGTAATCCGGTCTCTAGTTATAACACTTCTTGACATAACACGTTCACCTCCTGAATCGCTACACATGGTTAACACCCAATACACAATATGTCACGCCCCTTGCTCATACTAACCAGGTGACAAGTAACATTCATATGTACACAAATTCCGAACACTTAGTTCATTTCCTTCATATTACACATACAATTATCACTAGAGACTTGGGAAAACTCATAGGTTCTCTATAACCCTTGCAGTCAAACAAAAACACAAAATAAACACTGCACTCGCCATACAGGGCATTGATGAAACTCAACCCTGTAGTAGTCGATCCCTTTTCTCCAGGGATGGTGGCTACCAAGGTACCTCTGTCACCGATGTGTTGTGGTGACAGACCTCTCTGAGACAAATGTAGAGGCCTAGTTTGAATGACCTGTACAGTGGTGGGTTCGAGTTAGGTGGTAGATTGTTGGTTTTTGTCAGGATGGTGACTGACGGTTGCTCAAGGAAACATCATTATCAGTCACACATTTTACTGAAGAGCAAACTACAACACTTGTAACAAATTTTATAAATTATAGCGCAGCAATCAGTCGTCTTTTTTTTGTAGGTTTTATTTTGCAAATCCAGATTTCGGCTAGTGCCTAGCCATTATGAATGTACTATTTTCTAGTCTCAATGCATGTCAGTTCCCTGTCGTTCGGGCGTCAGTCACATTTCTTTGAATACTACTCAAAGAGCTGTGGCTGACACCCGAACAACAGAGGACTGACATATATTGAGACAAGAAAATAGTACATTGATATCGGCTAGGCAGTAGCCGAAATCTGAATTTGCTAAATAAGACCTACACAAACAGGACGACTGGTTGTTGCGCCGTAATTTATAAATAGTATCACAGTCGCAGAGTGCACCAACTTTCCTAATGGAAGGTAACCTGACTTGTAACAAAGTTCCGTAGTGGCTATGCCTCCGTGGTCACATGATGTAGACGGCAAATGTGGGGGCTCGGATTCAAACAGACAGCATTACGTCAGATGCAGCAACGCTGACGTATAGAGTCCGCGGCAGTAAGTATACCGCCTGGGCACAACTCTGCAGCTCAAAGCAAGGCATGCCAGGAGAAGGTTTGTGTAGAGGAAGACAGCACTCAGCCTCAGCAGTGGTTCGCCCTTGCGAGCGGAGCCATACAGTCATTGAATGGCTGCACTGCGCTGTCCTCAAACGGGTGTCCTTCGGGGCAGAAGGCTGGCTATGGTGTGAGCGATCTCGGACTGGGTGGAATGCGCTGTGGATTTGGAACCACCGGTAGGCAGCGATTGGTGGAAACCAAGTCTCGTGGTGGCTTCTTGTAAAAACATGTCTCCCAAAGACCGGCTGGTGGCTGCCAATCTACGCTTCCTTCGGCTGCCCGTCTACGATTCATTTGGCTAAAAATGATGGAGTTTTATACTGGTTCAGTGCCTGCTATTTTTTCTGAAGGACCGCTGCCAACCACATGCACAAAACAAGCCGGTATTCTGGCTGCATAGAAAGCGGGCAGCCAGCGCCAGAGTCGCCCTGCCTTTCTGCAGTGTCGTCGTCATTGTGATGCTGGTCGTCGGCTAGGCCCGCAACATGGACACCAGCTGGTGGCGTTGCTGCGTCTGACATAATGCATTTTCGCTTGATTCCGTGCTCGCATGGACCTTTGCAACAGCCGTGGCCGCGTCGCAATTGTACTCAAAGCGCCGACAAATACAGCACTACATCATTCTGATTTTATAGAGAAGATTTTCATTCGCTAAGAAAGGCCACAATGCATAAGCATGGAATATATTTCATAACAATGACTTCAATGACACAGGCATCACGTGAATCTAATCTATGACCCTTTTCGAAATCGGAATTGTCCTGGGTATTTTTGCAATCGTTTGGAATATTTTGTTGCCCCCGTGCTGTTCTGCAAGGGCGTGCTGAGAAGTAATGCCTAAGAATTGTTTATTCTGTTCTCAATATCGCTCGAGGTGTTACATGTCATGCATATTACTCGTCCAACTTCCCCCCTTCACTGACGCAAATTGCAACCCTGTGGTGCTAGAGGGCTCCGAATTGTTCCTTGTAACATGGCGCTGTGCAAGGTAACATCGACAATGAGTGAGAAACCTGAAAGCACGAGTTCGAAGAGTTCATCCACAAGTAGAACTCCGTCTCCTTCAACATGACAATGTCAGACCGCACACGAGCGCTGCGACATCTGAAACAATCCTATGTCTTGTGTTCGCTGTCATCGATCATCCTCCTTAGAGTCCCGACTTGGCCCCATCCGATTTTCATCTGTTTCCAAAACTTAAACAACACCTTCGAGAACTTCACTCTGACAGTGATTAAGCCTTAGAAGATGAGGTGAGGTTGTGGCTCCGTCAACAAAGTCTGAGAGTCTATAGTGACGGGATCAAGTGGACTCTCTCTGGGAGAAAGTGTTCGTCGCTAGGCTGGCTGTGATGAGAAAGAAATACGCACACATGAAGAATAAAGATGTAGAATGTTAATAATTTTTATTTTTCTGGAAATAATCAGCAACCAGTTGTACAAAAGAAATTTTATTACTTTACCAGTTTCAGACACCTAGCGCCCTTCTTCAGAAAGATATTTATCGCACTATTTGCGAGTGTCAGGCATAAGTAGATTTATGCAACATATTGCTGTGATCGTGTGAATCATAGTGCATGTACAAAAATGGTAAATGGAAAGCATTTTTGTAGAGGAACTATGATCCACACGACTACAGCAATATGCTGCATACATCTATATATGTTTGATGCTCCCAAATAATGCGATACTTATAACCCTCTGAAGAAGGGTACTAGGTACCTGAAACGGGTAAAGGAATAAAGTTTCTTTTGTGCAATTGTTCGCTGATTATTTCAACAAATAGGAACACCGTTCCTGATGACGGATAAAATACTAAAAGTTGTTTTATATAAAAAGCCTAAAGAGTTTTCACGTAAGAAATTAACCCTCGCAGAGCTTCTGTAAAGTTAGGAAGGTAGGAGACGAGGTACTGGCAGAAGTAAAGCTGTGAGGAGGGGCCGTGAGTCGTGCTCGTATAGCTCAGTTGGTAGAGTACTTGGCCCGATAGGCAAAGGTCCCGAGTTCGAGTCTCGGTCCGGCACACAGTTTTAATCTGCCGGGAAGTTTCATATCAGCGCACACTCCGCTGCAGAGTGAAAATCTCATTCTGGGAACCCTCGTACACACTGTTGCTAGAAGGGCGTCAGTTTTTTTTTCACATCATCCATAAATAATCGTAGAGGTTCACTTGTCTTTCCCCTAGGATTCGAATTCGTTCTCTCCTGTTAAGCACCAGACGGTATTAGATGGAACTGTATTACTTATATTCAGCAAGAGTAGATACCAAATTTCACTGCTGCAGTTCAAATCCGTTCATGAAATGCAATGCGGGGATGATCACTTTCATTAAAATAAGTATTCCCATTCTCGACGAAACAAGCTAGCTCTCCGCTATCTAATGACCTCCACATTGACGAGAAGTTTAACTTTCTTGGATTTCCTTCTTTACGGAAGATTTCTGCTGTCAGAGTGTGTCGGTCGTGAAGACAGCTCGAGTGCTTGCTACACGTCCCCCTGTCGTGCCTCGGATCAGTAGCAGGAAAGCACGGTAGTGAAGGTCTGACGTTCAGGTTGACCCGCAATGCTCGCGGGAGCCGCCGCTATGCTGGCCAGCGTGCCGCCGATCCTGTGACGGCAATCATTTACGGACGTGATTTGGCACACGCTGCCGACGCTTATGAAGCTGCGGCTTTTCAATGAGCGGACCGAGGCTGCGGGCGCCATTGTGTCCTGCCAAGCTGGACCCCCACCCGCGAATCGCCGCCCTCCTAGCGCGCTGCTTCTGATTCCTGGACACCGAGCGCCGGCAGATGCCGCGCAGGCGAACGGCATCTCAAACACATCTGTGACCGCATCGCCAGAAATAGTGCACAGATCCTACAAGTCTCTCGAAAGGCGTCACTTCATTTCCACATGTATCATGCAGAAAGCAAGAGTTCACTTCGTGGTTTATTTGTCAATTGTGCTATCCGCCGTCGATGCGTACACTATGAAGTAGCTTGCCGATGAACTACAGACAGAAAAGAGGAATATGACATCTGTTTCATTCGTATGGGCTGCAACAGCCACAGTTCTGAGCTTAGATGCAACGGAAATAATCTCTATGATTTAGGGACAAACTTACAGGCTTGGAAGTATATAATATACTCTTTTAACTATCTTGTCAACATTATGATGGACAGTACTTTGTACTACAGTTAGTCACTCCCTGCGTCACTTGATTTGCGTACCGTACATGGGAAAATTGATTCTCAGTTCGGCTTTCAAAAATGGTTCAAATGGCTCTGAGCACTATGGGACTTAACTTCAGAGGTCATCATTTCCCTAGAACTTAGAACTACTTAATCCTAAGTACCCTAAGAACATCACACACATCCATGCCCGAGGCAGGATTCGAACCTGCGACCGTAGCGGCACGTGGTTCCAGACTGTAGCGCCTAGAACCGCTCGGCCACTCCGGCCGGCCAGTACGGCTTTGAATGTATTATAATCCCTCTAATATTTGACTTACTTATTGCCAGTTTCTCACCTGCTATGGACCTCTTTACGGTCGTGGTTCTGTAAGCTGTTGTCGAAATTAAAAGATTATTAGTACATCACAACAAGCCAATTTCGGCCATAGAATTACTATCAAAAGAAACTAAAGAGCTGCAAAATATGTAAGGCAACTGACGAATTTCGCATTTCCATGTCTCACTGATACTGCGCTTTAAGGAGAAAACTTCTACAAATAAATTTTAATTTTTGACAAAAGCCTACAGCCCAAGGTTTTAGCCTTTAACCATCTCGCCGAAGATTTTATGACTCCTACAGGCGACCCATGCACTGCTGCACAGTCTACAAGCATATTCAACACAGTTTTGCAGGAACAAGGTCAACTTCCTTCTAAGGACTGACATAAACAAACGTATACCTGTTCAAATTTTAGAAGTGCACTCCTGAATTCGGTAACTCTTAGAGAAGGTTCCTTATAACATTAAATCACTGATCGAAATTTCATTTCTTAAATAGATATAACAGAAAGTAATAAGAAGTTGGGGTACAGCATCACAACAAAGTAAATAACAATACTGCGATACATCTAAGAACAAAACCCAATAAATGGACATGAAAATTAAACACTAAGGTGTTTTTTGTAATTGGAAAGCGTTTGCTTTGCATCTCTCATGTAGGCATTAAACTCATGTTTATATGATTGTTATCACTTAGGATGAACGAAGACATAAATAAGTTCGAATATGAAAGGCACCTATCCCATCGTGTTCATTTAGTAAACATGAGAACACTCCAGTAGGAGAAATGACAAGTAACACATCATTAGGTCTGCTGCCTCTTAGGATAAAAGACTATTCACCGCCCAAAACCTAACATGAAATGACTACAATGATAAGTTAGAGCAATAGTAATACATAGAAAAAAGCGCTTCACGCACAAACTGAACCTAACGGGAGGAAATTGAATTAAATATCGAGTTGACAGCTTGAAAAGTAAGAATATAAATGCAGATATAAGTTAAACATTGATTAAATTGCAACTTATACAGATAAATAACTTCGTGCAACGGCTTGAAGAATTACTAAATTATTGCTTTACTGCAGTACGTCTCCGGTTAGTGGGGCTGGGGAACTACTACGGTGTCTTAAAACATATTAATAGCAGTGAGGACGTAAAGACACCAAACAAAATACGTATTATAGCATCTGGTATGCTGGAATGGTTAGTTCACACAAAAATAATTGAAAATATGTACTAATACAGACAGGCAATCAAAATTGAGAAGCAGTGAAAGAGAGAATTCTTCAGCACGAGTTCATGTTCATGTTGAAATGTTGTCCTATATATTTTGTAGAAGTATTTATCGCTTTTTTCATAAACTATGAAGTAAGTTTCTGGGTCCATTTAAGTATCTTCAAAACGACAGTACGGTGTCTGACGGTACACCAGTTGGCGTGTACGTAACGGATTACGTCTCTGCAACATTATTCATACGGTTCTTACGATTTTTTCATCTCCTCAGCTAATCTATGTTTCGTGTTCTAACATCTTCGTACATTCATAAAGAATCATTCAACCGATATAGTTTCATTTTCAAATTCCATAACGAATCGTAGTTGCAGCCATATGCCAAAAGTACAGTTGTGTTTAACACGAGTCTGAAAGTCACACCAGTTCTCGGCACAACCCTTGTCTTTGCGAGAAATTTGTTCACGGACTTTTGTTAGTTGCAACCTAGATGGAATACCACTACTGATAGGGCATCGCGGGGACAAGCCGTCACCACTAGCATGCAAGAGCGGCTTTCCGACATTTAGAAATGGGAAATACTGAAGGAACTGGAGGTGTGCAGTTGAGTCTTGAGCTATGTCTAGATAGCATTGTCAGTGAAAAGCAAGTGTCTGAATATCCAACTCGCTCCAGCACACAGTTTCAATCTGTCAAAGTTTCACAGCAATAAACATCTCTCCGTAGAGCGAAAGATTCGTTCTTACATTGATTTAGCGTGTCGAACGGACGTTGTAAAACTGCCCCTCGAAGAATAATATCCAAGCACAATTTTTTGTTACGATAAGCCATACATGATACGCCAGTATCAGCTGCAGTTACCTAATTAGACCATACTGAGCATATTTCCCAACATTTTTTTATTTTTATTTATTTATTTATTGTTCCGTGGGACCAAATTAAGGAGAAGTCTCCATGGTCATGGAACGAGTCAATACATGAAATTATAACACGATGTTAGAAACAGATGGAATGAAATATAAAAAAACATATCCAGGTGACAAGTCGTAAATTTAAATAAAGAAAATCAACAATGTAACACTGGAATTTGCTTAATTTTTTTAGCTCTTCCGAGAGCTCCTCGACAGATTAGGAGTGAGCCATGAGGAAACTCTTCAGTTTAGACTTAAAAGAGTTTGGGCTACTGCTAAGATTTTTGAGTTCTTGTGGTAGCTTATTGAAAATGGATGCAGCAGAATACTGCACGCCTTTCTGCACAAGAGTCAAGGAAGTGCATTCCACATGCAGATTTGATTTCTGCCTAGTATTAACTGAGTGAAAGCTGCTAACTCTTGGGAATAGGCTAATATTGCTAACAACAAACGACATTAAAGAAAATATATACTGTGAGGGCAATGTCAGAATTCCCAGACTATTGAACAGGGGTCGACAAGAGGTTCTCGAACTTACACCACATATAGTTCGAACAGCCCGTTTTTTAACCAAAAATACCCTTTTTGAATCAGAAGAATTACCCCAAAAAATAATACCATACGACATAAGCGTATGAAAATATGCGAAGTAGACTACTTTTCGTGTTGAAGTGTCACTTATTTCAGATACTGTTCTAATGGTAAATAAAGCAGCATTTAGTTTCTGAACAAGATCCTGGACATGGGCTTTCCACAACAGCTTACTATCTATCCGAACGCCTAAGAACTTGAACTGTTCCGTCTCGCTTATAATATGCCCATTCTGTCTGATATCAAAATATCGGTTCTTGTTGAATTGTGAGTTAGAAACTGTAAAAACTGAGTCTTACTGTGGTTTAGCATCAAATTATTTTCCACAAGACACGAACTTATTTCATGAACTACATTATTTGATACTGTTTCAATATTACTCACAAGATCCTTCGCTATCAAGCTGGCGTCATCAGCAAACAGAAATATTTTTGAATCACCTGTAATACTAGAAGGCATATCATTTATATAAATAAGAAACAGCAGTAGCCCCAGCACCGACCCTTGGGGAACGCCCCACTTAACAGTGCCCCATTGGGACTGAACATCACTACCACTCTCAATATTGCGGAGAATTACCTTCTGCTTTCTGTTCTTAAAGTAAGAGGCGAACCAATTGTAAGCTACTCCCCTTACTCCATAATGGTCCAACTTCTGCAGTAATATTTTGTGGTCAACACAGTCAAAAGCCTTCGTTAAATCACAGAAAACACCTAGCGTTCGCAACCTTTTATTTAATCCGTCCAAAACCTCACAGAGAAAAGAGAATATAGCATTTTCACTTGTTAAACCATTTCTAAAACCAAACTGAACATTTGACAGCAAATTATGTGAATTTAAATGCTCCAGTAACCTTGTATATACAACCTTCTCGATAACTTTAGCAAACATCGATGGCATAGAAATTGGTCTATAATTGTCAACATTATACCTGTCTCCCTTTTTATAAAGTGGCTTCACTACCGAGTACTTTAATCGGTCAGGAAACCGACCACTCCTAAAGGAAAAGTTACAGATATGGCTAAGTACTGGGCTAACATACATAGAACAATACTTCAGTATTCTGCTAGATATCCCGACATACTCATGAGAGTTCTTGGTCTTTAGTGATTTAATTATTAGCTGAATCTCCCTCTTGTCAGTATCATGGGGGAGCATTTCAGGTAACAGTATCGGAACACTTTTTTCTAAGAGCGCTATATGATTCCCTGTTGGGACTAGGTTTCTATTTAGTTCACCTGCTATATTCAGAAAGTGATTATTAAATACTGTACATATATGCGACTTACCAGTAACACGGACATTCCCACTACACACTGATTCTATATCCTCAACCTGTCTCTGCAGACCAGCCACTTCCTTTACGACTGACCATATGGTTTTAATTTTATCCTGAGACAGCTATTCTATCTGCATACCACATACTTTTTGCCTTCCTAATAACATTTTTAAGCACCTTACACTACTGGAATGAGATTTTCACTCTGCAGCGGAGTGTGCGCTGATATGAAACTTCATGGCAGATTAAAAATGTGTGCCCGACCGAGACTTGAAATCGGGACCTTAGCCTTTCGCGGGCAATTGCTCTACCAACTTGAGAGCACTTGCCCGCGAAAGGCAAAGGTCCCGAGTTCGAGTCTCGGTCGGGCACACAGTTTTAATCTGCCAGGAAGTTTCACCTTACAATACTGTTTGTAATGGGCTGCTGCATTTAGATTTTGACTGTTTCTAACGTTTTGATATAATTGCCACTTTGTTCTACAAGATATTCTTATCCTTCTAGTCAGCCACCCAGGCTGCCTGTTTGTGCTAGTACCCTGTTTTGAACGTTATAACGGAAAGCAACTTTCAAAGAGCACGAGAAAAGTCTTAAGAAAAGCATTATATTTATCGTCTACTGTATCAGTGCTATAAACATCTTGCCACTCTTGTTCCTTGATAAGGTTTACAAAGGTCTCTACAGCAACTGGATCAGCTTTCCTAAACAGCTGATGACTATATTTAACACGTGTTGCAGCACAAATATCTTTTAGAGTTAAAATTTGTGCATCATGATCTGAAAGGCCGTTCACCTTTTTGCTAACAGAATGCCCTTCTAGTAATGAGGAATGAACAAAAATGTTGTCTATGGTTGTTCTACTGTTCCCTTGCACTCTCGTTGGAAAGAATACGGTTTGCATAAGATTATATGAATTAAGGAGGTCTACCAGCATCCTCTTCCGTGCACAATCACTTATACCATTAATATTGAAGTCACCACATATAACTAACTTTTTGTATTTCCTATAAAGCGAACCGAGAACCTCCTCTAGCTTTAGCAAAAATGTTGTGAAATCGTAGTCTGGGGATCTATAAATAACAACAGTTAGAAGTTTAGCTCCGTTAAATTTAACCACACCTGCACAACATTCAAACACCTTTTCAGTGCAGTACTTTGAAACATCAATTGACTCAAATGGGATGCCGTTTTTCACATACATGGCTACTCCCCCACACCGCAAAGAGCTCCTCGAAAAGCTGCCAGCCAACCTGTATCCTGGTAACGGAAGCCTCTGAATTATCTCCTTATTTAAGAAGTGTTCAGATATACCAATAATTTCAGAGTCAACACCTATAAGCAGTTCACTAACTTTATCTCTAACACCTTGTATATTTTGATGAAATATACTAATTCCCTCATTACTCGGATACCTAAGCTTTGTCAAAAGTGGTTCCTTTGTTAGAGAGACTTCCCTTAAGCAGGAATACCTATCAGCTGACTTCAATCTAAAAAAGGTGCAGCTCTAACACCCACTACTGCAGGAATTTTCCCATGAGTGATCCCACCAACCCCACCTATGCTGTCACCTATAAGCTTTGCCAACCTCCCCTTCCCATACCTGTTGAGGTGCAGACTCTGTCTAGTGAAACCCGTCCTGCTGATAGACTCCACCGACACCACTGAAATGTGAGACATGCTTTCTGTCATCAGCGCACCCCCAAGTCTCATGTTATTACGCCTGACGGCTGTATTAAGATGAGGCCGATCGTGACGCTGAAACAGTTCCACGAAATGCACATTCGTGTTGCCAGTCTGAGTGGCT
Source organism: Schistocerca piceifrons (assembly GCF_021461385.2). NCBI lineage: Eukaryota > Metazoa > Arthropoda > Insecta > Orthoptera > Acrididae > Schistocerca > Schistocerca piceifrons. Next base: position 463,946,557 of record NC_060140.1, on the reverse strand, counting down.
ATCTTTTCCAGGTCACCATCTATGTCATACTTCCCATCCCTATCAATACTATTGCCAGCCCCACCCACAATCACTACCTGATCCTCTTTAGTAAAATCCCTACATAACCCCCCTATGTTAACAGTCACCTGAGCCAATCCTGCATTAGGCTTCACAATGCTGGTGACCCGGTACTCACTCCCCAGCACTTCCTGCAACTGCTGGCCTACACCTCTGCCATGAGAACTACCTAACAGCAGAACGTTCTCCTTCCTCTTCGACTTTGCAACTGTTCTAGCCACCGTAACTACTGAGGTCTGCTGCATACTTCCTACATCTACAGCTACTAGAGATTCCTCTCCACTAGACTCTGACAGTTGGTCATATCTATCTGAAAATCTTCTTCTCCTAGCAGATCTCTTGCCAACAGCCAGCTTCCATTCCCCAACCCCCTTCTCCCTCCTCATCCTATCTAGCTCCCCCCGTGCGTTTTTCAACTGCACCTGAAGGGCACGGATCTTACGCTCCTGCTCCTCTATCGACTTACTCTTGCTACATAACCTGCAGTTCCAGGAGAGGATCTCACCAGAATGCCCACTGGCTTCCCCACTGCATTCCCCCCAGTGAAAATACTTCGAACAAGTCTCACACCGCAATCCACTACTCAAGAACCTACGGCAAAGCCCACACTTCTCACTCATGGTAAAATTTTACTTTTTCTAAGTTCCGCTACTACAATAAGAAGATGTTAAAAACCTGACTACAATAAACACAAACTTACTCTACAAGGGAAGTAACTACTATTATTAATAGTATTAATAAACAACAAATGTGAATATAACAAAAGACTAATACAGAAAGAGAATCAAACGTCTAATGACACAGTAACGACGCTGAAAACAGTTCCCAAAAGGTTCTTCTGAAATTATTTCACCAGAAAACACAAAAAACTCCGCTTGAAGACTACTAAAGTTCCTAAATTGGGTCAACAGAAGCGTCCGATCCAACGCGTCGGCTTTGACCCGTGACGTAAGGGTGTTGTGTGTGACGTCACGACGGCACGGAGTTTGGTTTGAGTGTGGCTGTCTCCAGTTCCGTTTTATCTTATTTTATTTACTTTTCTGATCTGTTCGTTCTATCTCGTGAGATTTTTTTTAAATTTAAAAACACTTATTACTTATTTTAATTATCTGTTTCCTCGAATTTCTGTTTTAGTTTATTATATTTATCTTTTTGATCTGTTCGTTCTATCCCGTGAGATTTTTTTTAAAAAAGACAAAAAACACTAATCAGTTACTGAAGCATCTTTATCTTCTATGGGTTGCAGGGGTTACGACCCCTGGGGAGGTGGGTGGGTATTCATGCATGGCTGTCTTCACTTACACGTTGTAGCTACGCAAGGCGTCTAAATTTGTTTATATTTAGTTTGCCCCCCACCCAAAACACCCCATTTCCCGCGCTTGTCCCGTTAGTGTCATTAGGCTTCTTGTGGAAAGTGTGTGTGTTTGTTTTTGTTTCCGCCATATTTGTGACGTCATGGGTCAAAGCAGACGGGTGGGATCGGACGCTTCTGTATTTCCCCTAAATAAACCACTATACACAAACAATTAACTAGTACTTAGCTTTCGATGCGCCGCTACAGCTGCAACTGGTCAGCGCGGAATGTAAACACAGGTAAGATGTTACGTTGCTCAATACGAAACAGTCACAAATATCAGGTCACAACACAAGAAAGGCAGAGGTGAATGAAGAAACCACTAATAAGTCACTTATATAGTAAATATTATCACAAAAACCGTTAAAATATGTATCTGAAACCTAAAAATATATAAAAACTTGGAGAGCGATCTCACACGCAGTCACTCGCTTATGACGTCACACCAAAGATCAACATGACAGGACAGAAGTCACATTCAAAGATGATCCAAAAGTGGCTGCTCAGTGGTGTGTGAAATCTGTGTTGTTTTCGTTAATGATAAAGATAATAAAAATAATGATCGAGATGTGAAGGAAAGAGTACCTCATACCGACATGCAACTGACTCTTCTTGAAAAGCCACTGCATACCGTTAGCCTTAGGTGTTCATTGAACGAAAGAATCACCCTCAACACCGTCATAACGACGTCATATACCACTATGCATGGTGAAACTGTCCAATACTTAAACAAGACTTAGACACAAAAATTTATGATCGATGTCAGCACTAAAACCTGCTGATGTTGGGGCAGTCACCGTGACCTGACGACATCGGCGGCAGAAACTGTACTGTACTTTTATAAAACTAAGCTCATATAACTATATTATAAACTATTGTTTAATGCAATATGTTCAATGTAGATAGCTCAACAAAAACATTTAATGAGCGTGTAGGTGCAGCAATGACAATCACAGGCAGGTAATTATAACAACAACATTTGACTGAGACAATAGAAGTAACTAAGAAGACTTTTGTCCGTAAGCAGCCATTCAGTTTTCTTCAGATCGGTTAATAGTGAATATTTAATTTACGATCGAGTATTTCTTGAACCACGGGAATCTAAAGTACAATTAGTTGCACGTACAGTAGACTCCAGGCTGCAGTTCATTGGGAGAGTTAAAAGAAAATGTGACTCATCCACGAAGAGGCTTACGTAAATCTCGGTCAGCTCATTCCTCAGCATTGTTCGTCACTCCTGGACACTTAAAAGTTAGGTTTCATAGAGGAGGTAGAGGAAGTGACGCATTTCATCAAAAGTACGTGTAGCAAGCTCGAGAGCATTACTAGATGATGACCAAGCTCTGCGGACGCAAAAGGAGATGGGCTGTGCATCACAGATAAGTTTAATCTTGATATTCAGAGAGAGTAAGTTCAAACAGAGCGAAGCAGCGTACGAGGATTGGAACTTAAATAGTGGCAACAATTTATTCACAACCGATACGAAAGAGTTACATATTTGCACGTTACCATCCTTCAAAGTAGTCACCAGCGTTGTGTAGAACCCGTTACCAGCTATGTGGAAGGCGTAGTATACCGTTAGCAGAGCCTGTTTTGTTGATGGTGCGAATGGAGCGGTCTACTGCCTGTTGAATCTCTGGAACAGTCCTGAAGCGAATACCACGAAGTGGTTCCTTCACTTCGGAATCAAATCAAAGTCACTAGGACGTAAGTCCGGGGAGTATGGTGGATGGTACAGTACTTCCCAGTGCCATCGACCGAACGGAGCAGCCACAGCTTGCGCTGTATGTGCCCGCGCATTGTCGTGCAAAATGATGGGTGGGATGCGCAGAAAGAGTTGCGGCTTCTTTTGAAAAGCTGGTCGCAGGTGATGTTCCAAAAACGCCACATACGCACACATACATCCCGCAATGTGCTCGCGACGAGACAAATTATATCTCCTACGGAGACTTGCCGACATGTCATTTCTCCCGGTATAATACTCGGATTTCACAGAATAGGGTGAAAAATCATACGTTGCAAGCAGGTAGGGGGACACTGCAGCTTCTGCAGCTTCTGGGCAAGAACGCTGACTCGACGCCGTCAGTACTTTTTAACAGTGAAACACTGCAGCTGATTCATTTGTGAATGTCGTATACAAGATCACTGGCAGCACATGTCAAGGTCACCCCTGGATGGGAGGAGAAAAGGAGGAGGGAAGGAAGCTCAACCAATCACGTAACTTCGACGTCATAACGTAGTCTTCCAGTCAATGTGTGGCTCCGGGGCACTGACGTCTCGGTCAGTGGCATGTAAGCTCAGCCCACAGCCATATGACCAACTTTAATTTTTGTAATTTGGTAGCGTGAGCGCCACCATTTGTTGTCTAAACTTCATGTTTTCAGGCAATAAGCCCTCCATTCCAGCTCAGTACTCTATAGTGAAAGGATTATGTCATGTGTATTGGTTATAACCAATTATTCCAGTTACGTCGGTTCTGTTATCAAGTGTAGTGAGAAGCAGAGTGAGAGGTGGCCTGAGCCCCCTCTCATATTTCTATCTTACTCTGAGTAAGCCGGCCGGTGTGGCCGAGCGGTTCTAGGCGCTTCAGTCTGGAACCGCGCACCCGCTGCGGTCGCAGGTTCGAATCCTGCCTCTGGCATGGATGTGTGTGATGTCCTTAGGTTAGTTAGGTTTAAGTAGTTCTAAGTTCTAGGGGACTGATGTTAAGTCCCATAGTGCTCAGAGCCATTTGAACCATTTGAACTCGTGAGTAACTCGATTTTCCTCTCTAATCGCATGCGGTGAAAAGTTACTATTCCTTCACATGCGGACTTCACACGCAGCGTCTCTCATCACCTGGGTGTTCCGGTGACAGGCGGGTTCTGCTGAACTTGAAAGGGTTAAGCCGACGGGTGTGAGGGAGTCGAGTGGATGCTTTCCAGACGCCGACATTGTCATAAGAGTGGGAGCGACACACCCACAGGGGCCTGAAGGAGCGGCTGGGCTAGAGATTCTGTTAGTTTGCAGAAACTTTGTGACAACACTTTCTGGCGGGCTACCAGCGAGGCGTGGGAATGACTTGTGTTCCCAGGCAGTCTTGGTGGGCAAATTCCCGCGTTTTCTGCAAAATCGTAACTGTGATTGCCTTGCTCAGGGCATAGCTCTGTGACGTAGCAAAATAGGCGCAGAAATTGGCGCCAAGCATCTCCATTGGTGGAATGGTAGTGCTTCGGCAATAGAATGGAATTTTCCGCCGGTTTTCGAGTTGCTGATTCGAACGTTTAACCACGGCCACTGTCGTGGGGGCGGGAGATGTTCTGTGTTCGGCTTGTACGGGTGCTCCTGAGAGAGTCGGCTCCCACCTTTTGGTTGGAGTAGGTTACAAGACTGAGCTCTCGCTGCTCTGGACAGCCTGCCTTCCGTTGGCTGGCTAATATACTTTCATTTAATTGTAACTGTTTGACGAAGTTGCTGATGTTTCGACTTCAACGTAACTTTCCGAGTACAGTTAGCAATTGAGCGTCCTGCATACAAGCGGCCTATGTTGTCTGTCTTGAGCAGTTTTGGCTAAAGTTGACTGTATTGGAGTTACTGTGTGATTTCGCTTGTTAAAATCAATCACTGTACCGTCAGTGATTGTGTGAGGACCTTCTTCGTCTCCTTCAGAGGCGCATTTGTATTGTTTGGAAGTCTTTAGTCCGGAACAACCAGACCAGGATAATTTGTTTCATGCTATACTCACGACATTATCATCATCACGACGGGATGTCGAAGCAACCAGCCATCGCCTCCGGTATGCCAGATCGTGTCCTTGCAGTTAAGAAGACAGCTTGGTAATGTACTTCCGCAGCACCGGCAAATCAGGGAATTTTGCTAGGTGATAATCAGAGTTTAGCAGAGCGCGCCTGTTCGTCTTTTCTAACTTTGTTCTGTCTTGGGTGTTCACTGCCTGGGTTTTCACTACTGTAGTAGCAGTTAATGTTGGGTTGGCTGGGTGTTTCTCTTAAGATTTGAGTTGCAAGGTTTTGTGGCGGCGTTCGTAGCGACAAACAATTCGCTGTAGAAACGGCTTATGAAGTCACCGCCACACTTTTAATAGCGGGCCGACCGGTCCGCTGGAACAGTGAACAGAAAGATGAAAACCCAAACACTCTGATTAAATAAAAGTCGGTACTTATCTTTATTAACGAAGATACAGAAACACAGTAGTGAACTCCGTGTCTACAGAGCTCTGTCTAGTTCGAGTCGGAGCGGCTACGTCAGCGTCGGCTGACGACAAACAACAACTCTGCTGCGATGAACACACACAACTGACTAGCAAGTACACAATTCGGTGGCGAGTATACAACTGAGCGGCGAATACAGAACTGTCCTAGCGCTCGCGACTCCAGCGCTTAAGAAGCCAGAAGCCAGCGGTGGCGCGCGCAGACTTGCGGCGATTTGCTGTCTCGCTGGCGCTGCTTATGCGGACGGCGTCCGGACTTTGATGCTGCCAACCTTTTGGCAGCGGGCTCGGGTGGTATTACTGGCTAGGATATAACACAAGGAATTGGCTCCACATACCACTTGGTCATAAATATCACAATCTAGTTTATGGACAACTTCACCTCCACAGAATTTATTTGAGTATCCAATTTGATGTATTGTAAATGTTTCATGTGTTTTGTTTATTATTTTGAGTTTAGTCATAATAAATCAAATTGTTATTTTGGACAGAACTTCCATTCTGTTAATCGGTAGAGCAACCCTTTCATTTCTCACTACGTTAATGAAACTTCCCTTTATTTAATCAATTTCTATCAAATTAAATTATTGCAGGTGCCAAACTCTTTTCTACTCCACTTGCAGGGTCGATTACAGTCAGATCGCGTTTCTTGTTAATCCATAGGCAACAGCAAAAGTCGGAGTTAGAAAAAGGGGGGCATAGAGCATCATTTACATATGAAAATTCTAGAAGAATTTAGTGTTAGATACACTGCTAACCCCGGCACCTCGCAAGAGTTAAAAAATGTTGAGGTAAGATTGACAATATAAAACAGTGACATCGTAGCATAGTCTGAAAAGTAACAGAAAATGTTAGTAGGCAGAATCGCTACTCTCAGCAGTTTTCTCTGGGTTGTTTATTAAAACAATGACGTTATTATCGAACTTTTAAGGTGACGCCCTATAATGTTAGCTGAGAAGTCTATTATTTTGGCTACGCAAATACATCAAGGAACAGCATATGACATGTGTAAATGCGCCAATAAATGGTGCACGACACGCGTAAATATGCCACCTAAAATGTGTAACGAATAGCTTATATGCAAACACCTCCTTAGTTAAGATTTATAGAAACTACCTTAATTACGAGCGTATCTGACTGAACAGTGTTTGACAGTTTTCTGGGACCGCCGAGCAATATCGTTCAATAGAATGGTTTTCGTCCTCATACATATGACTAACAGATCTGAAAACTCTCGATCAGTTTTCGCTATCCCCCCTCCCTCTGTGTACTGAATTAGTGACAATGTCATATAATAGTTTTGTAAGGCAAAATGGACAGAAAAAATGCCTGATTCGTTTCTGTTGTTTCTGCGATCGATCTAAGTATGTTAATGAAATTAAAGACATGATACACAGCAGTCGATATACGTTGCACCTTGAAGTAAAAGACTGTGAGACTCCTGTCAGTTTTTTTATAACTGTATCACGTTACAGAATATGTTCACCTCCACACATATCAATACTGGATTTGAATGCTAGATGAAGACAAATAAGCAATCAAATTATGACATGGGTTCGAACTCATGCTGTTGTCAGTAAACATTAACACTCTCAAAAGAAAGAGATGGTTACCAGATCTTTAGTGACGTCGCACCAGCATCAGTACATACTGTACCACACAAGATGGCCACTGTAGTGTCATTTTATGTGTAATCCTCCTTACGCCAAACAAGAATACAGATCCAGAATGATTCTGATATGCATTGTACAAAATGTGAACCACACACATTCATTACATAATAATATATGCATATTTCGAAGTAGCAGGGTGAAGCGTTTTGTGGTGCATTTTGTTTGTGCAGGTTGCATACATTCAATAGGAAACACATATTCAGGGCCAAACCTATTATTCTGCTAAGCACTTTTCTATGTAAACCCCACTCCTCCTCGAGCCTAGCGACCCTAAACATTTTATTCTGCTAAGTAGTTTATGAACCCCTGGGTATAATCAGGTCTTCTGGGAAACACCCCATCCCAAGTCCCTCCCCCTCCTCCTCCCCCAATCCTCTGGGAATTACCTCCTCACCCTTCTGAATGCAAGCACACTTTTGATAACAAATTAACTGACTAATGAATTAAATTGATGAATTAATTAACCCCTCCCCATCTGAAAAATCCCCCAGCACTCCACTCCCCTCCCCTCTTCTACTCCCAATGGCCATCTGTAAATTGGTGTGAAATTGGTGTGTGCTGGAGAGGATGGACCTCATGACACAAAACTGAACTCAATGTCCACTACATAATGGAGCATATAATATTTATTTATAAAATTCCATTTTAAGAGGTTGGATCGCTTTATTTGGCAGGAAAAACTTACATCTAGCAACTACATGTTCTAATAATGTAATAACATTACCACAGATTGGAGGTGTTATCTTATTAGAATATTTTTTGTGTGGGCTCAATTTGTAGTGTAGGGATTGACTGAGCTAATGCAAAATGCCACTCCACAACCCTCGCACCCTCCCTCCCCTCCTAAAAAAACCTGGCGGGAAAAATCGATCAGTCTGTGCTGAGTTGGTGCCCCAGAAGGATCTCATGATAACAGATTCAACTACACTGCAGAGAGCATAATAATATATTGTTTATTTATAAAATTCAGTTGGCATGCCAATTCGCAGTGATTAGATTTCTTTGTTTGCTGTGAAAAGTTCACCAACCTCTGCAGTTTATTTAGTTTTGGCATACGAAAGTCTTGTTAACTACATCGAAAAGAGGTAATGAAATATCTTTACACATCGCTTTTGTCTGATCACACTACTGTCATGAAATCACTGCCAACACAAAACATTCTCCATTTGTAATTACGCTTTTACAGATATCAGGCCAAAAATCTTCAGACTGTGTCTTCGTGTGCAATATACCACACGATATGCGCCGTAACGCTGGTAATCCTTAGAGTCCCGAGCGCTTGAATGGGAGGCACCAGTCGCTTGCTGAGGAATACATGATACCGAACATTGGCGTCCTTTGAAATTTGATACCAGACTCACTTGCTGTTTTGTTTCCAAACATATGCCTTCCGTACCAGATCAGTGGAAGCAGCTGATCTATGTGCTTGGCTTGCTATGCAGGCTCTGACTGAATTAGTTCACAATACCAGCAGCATAGGACACTGGGATAAGCAACCTCCCCCACCCTCCTCCCTCAATTCCCCTCCTCTCACCTCTTCACTCCTCTGATTACTTCCTGTTGGACAAAACATCAGGTTGTGGAAACTCTCTGTTATTGAAACCTGGGAAATTCATGTCGAAAAACGTACTCTCTCTCTCTCTCTCTCTCTCTCTCTTTCTCTCTCATGTCTCCCACCTCTCTCACACACAGGTGAGTACTTCCTGTCCAGTGAATGTCTGTCGTGAGTCACTGAAAACCAAACTAACTCCTCTTTTCTTCTGGTAAACCTTCCGGGATGTAAGGTCGTGGTCCATGAAACTCTTCAGGAGCTGAAGAGTTTCATGGACCACGACCTTACATCCCGGAATGTTTACCAGAAGATATTTCATCCGGTCGTGAAAGCTTTCATAGTATAACTCCTCTTTTGTCCTGAACAGTGTAGAAGATACCTGAGAAATTCCCAGCCCTCCTGAAAATACTGGGCTGTGTACGTCTTTTAAATAGTCAATTTGCGCAACCCCCGTTCTATCAGATCGATTGACTAATTAATTAAATCTATACCTTCTGTGTGGGGAAATTCCCCCTTGCTTTCTATCGGTGGATACTATGAGTGGTATATTTGGCGAGAAACTCTGGGGATATCTGTGATTCGATGCTGCAACAACCCAGTACCCAAACCTTACTCTTCCTCTTTCTGGATTTTCCTTGGCCCCTATTGGTGGATTCTGGTACAGTTAGGTCTTTTGGTGGGAAATCCAATACTTTGGAGGTAGCTGAAAATGGTAATGAGAATTTCTAATTTCAGCTCAGTTGCGCTTTGTCCTTATTTTTAAACAGTTCGCATGAGACAGAGCAGGAGTTCAACTGGAGTGTGGTCGTAATACCATTATCGGAAACAATAAATTGATCAATCAGGAATTCGATATCACGATTGGAAGTGGTGCTGTATAAAATGATAGTTGTAATTTCAAATTTCGGTGGGAATTTATACCATCATGGCTGTGTTATTCCCAGCCACCTACAGGTCTGCTAAGTGTATTATTTAAGGCACTATAAAATTCCAAAGTTGGTCTGAAACATCAGGAAAAAAAGAAGGAGAAAGGCTCCACTAGGATGTATTGAGAAACACTCAACGCCACTCAGGGCAGCCGTCATGTGGACAGGACACTACATAAACACACACATTTAAGCCACGATCCATTTCATAGTCGCAGATCACAGAAACTTCAGTAGGCCACTGCCACCGGTCGTCTTCGCCCACACGTCACTTGGCATCCAAATATCTGTTTTACCAGATGCTCAGTGAATGATGCAGTTGCGCTAGGAATTGACAACTGTAGTATACTTACAAGCAGTTTTAGAATACGTGGCCAGAAGCGACGTCACAATCACATGAGCAGAAGTTACATGAAACTGATAAAATTACGAAAACTGACGGAAAATAATTATAAATTTAGGGAAAATTCGCCAAAATGCGGGGAAATTGAGGGAGAATGAGGGAGTACTGACACGAATGTTTGTTGCAGGAAAATTCTTGTACATGGGAATGAGTGTGTGACAGCACAGGAATATAAGAAAAGGTTGACATGGAAGCACTGGGAACTAGGGAAACAGCAGTTTTCCGTGGATAGCCAGAAGATAGCTGGAATGTATTGTTTTACGTGCATGACCACCAAATGCAGAGTAATAAATTTATATAAGTTGGATCACAAGCCCAGGTGTGACCCCAAAGAGATTAGTACTTGCCTTACAGATTTTTATGAATTGTCCTCAGCTAAAGAGCATTGCATTACGAGCTGCGGGGCTGCTATACACAACCACAAAATGGAGCGCATGTTTGATCCTATGCAAGACTGTTTACATGTTTTGAACTCTAAAAAACAGTATTTACACTGTGTTGCTTTGTACTTTGTACCAAGCACAACCATATTGTGTCAGCAACAAATGCCTGACAGAACAATTGCTCCATGGTTTTTGACCACATGTCTGTTGAGGTAGTAGGGGCATATACAAGTTGACTGCTGTCTTGGATGCTTCTCTGGGAAGGAAGGCCATCTGCCTCTAAACTGACATGGATCTGCTTCAAAGGATGATAATGGAGTAATCGGTTCAAAGGAGCTGTAATGAGTTATTATTTAATGATGACTGATGATGCGTTATAGAGAGAGGGAGATGTTGTGACACGGCACTTATTGCACATTTAAACATTTGTTTTCTCGGACTGTATCAATTGTGTGGTACGAACTGCATTTGTTTCGTATACAATTGCATGTTATGCGCATGACTTAGAGCGCTATGTACCTGCAATCGTTAACAGCAAACGTCTCCACACCACAGTCAGCAGAGAAATTCCAACTCATGTGTGATGAATGATGTCCACCAAACCGATGGAAAACCTATTTCAACACCCTCCTCTAGACGAACGAAGAAGTATGTGAAGTGCTCTATTTTCCTGGCACATCATCACATAAATCGTGTCTTCAGTTTCATAACTGCGGTGATTCTAAGTTAGTGACAGAGATTTGCAAAGTACTGCAATCCTTGCATATACATTTGCTTGACAGGTGCCGTATATGGAAGAGGCTGTGTTGTGTTCATGGCGTTAGTGCAGCATGGCAAGTAATTTCACATGTCAAACAGTGCTGCTATGCGTTTGCTTGTTAGCGCACTGGATGTCGTTGTTTCATCCATTTTCCGTTGCTGACGATCATTTTATAGAACTGATGCGAGCATAGCATAATTTGCGGATTGTAATTGGATGTGAACATTGGGCGCTATACACCTCCCAAAAGCTGTACATTGCATGGATCACAAAGATTCCATTGGTGTAAAGGGTAGTAGTTTTATGATCATAAAGTTTTTCACCGTGATGAGGGGGGCAGAAAACTTACACGGTCAATGTAGGTCTGTGAAGGAAATATATTTCCTGCATTTGAGTATTAATGTTATTTCACTCCATGCGACTAACACATCAGAAACCACACTGTTTTAAGATTAGAGCAAACACAAATACAGAACTGTGTGGCCTTAGGAGTGAGTGTTTACGCAGTACCTTTTTGGTATGGATTCCAAACACTAAAATAATACTATAGAACTGATAGCACAGCTCCTTCCATCTGGAGCTCTATCGTGCATAAATAATACTTTTCTTGTTTTTAACCATCTGTTATATCACCACAAAACTCTCAGTTGTATCAGGTTGGTTTCAATTACACACCAATAGGGAGTGTTAATCTCCTCAAAATGCATGCACCTAGAGAGATCGTGTATCGTGCACCACTCATGGTGAAATCTGGAGACCCAAGGGGCAGCTCGTTTCCAAGTAGAGGACGGAGTGCTAGATCTCAGACTCTCTAACTTTACCCAATGAATGTGGGAATACTTTGTGGCTCCCATTCACACAGGGAGAGATGGCAAATCATAATAAAATCCTACCGAATTTATGAATTGTTTCGGCTAAGGAACGTAGGTTTTGCACCTCCTCTCTGATGAAGGCTATTTCCTACACTAAGAAACAGTATTTATGTCCTATGTAGGCTATGTAACAGGGTTCATGATATGCCTACATGCATGTGACCCTCACAAAGTAATGGAGGCGGTGGTTTAGGAATGATACAGAATTTGAGAACCGTCAATGTTCGAAGTCAATGAGCTGCTTCTCTAGTGACAACACAACACTCCCCGCCTCCTTTTACATTCGCGGGTCCTCCTCTCTTAACATCTAGTGGTACCCCCCATTAAATAAAGGTGTCCGATTACTTCTGCTGAAATAGATTCTGACATATGAATCCTTGTATTTTTCGACCTGTTTTCATGTGACGGTGTCTTGACATCTGAAACTTCTAGGTGTCTCGTCACCCCAACTAACATGGTTTCTGTTTTGTAATTTTCATTACTTACATATGAATCTTCATGTATCAGATGATGAAACTGAAACAATCGGACTCCGAAACAGTATCTTTCCCTTACTTTGCATGAGATCCATGCTCTTTGGATGGTCTTGCACCTATTTTGACGTTCTTTTCCTCCAAACAGTAACATTTTCTTTTTTTTTTTTCGCCTCAGTTCCGTAAATCAAGCGGCGCAAGTTAGAATCCTAGTCTGGAACACATTCAGACCTTTTGAAATATGAAGGCTGTTCGGAAGCTAAGGTATGGACGTGGCTGTTTACCGCCCAGAACCTGTCACCCATGCGACTGAATCACTCACGTTACTTCTGGCAGGTATGGCTTCTTCACGAACTCGACATAAACTATCCAGAATCGGTCCCCTGAGCTCTCCACTCGAAATTTCCCAGTCTCCACTTGATCCCGCTGTGTTCCGCCAGTGTCCAACTAAAAATATATCATTCTCAAGCTCTACAGACATGATTTGACTCATTTGATTTCTTCCCGGACTAAACTAATACATTACAACAATATTTAAATACGTAAATGTTATTATCTATCACACTCAGGTAATTCACAGTATTTTTAAACAAAGGTATGTTCTTAAGTAAGTACGCTGGTATTCTTGTGCAAGTGTGCTCATGATAAATGACAAAACATTGTCGTTGAATATCTTTTATTCAATTATTTATGCCTTCTTGACATAAGCGTCTTTTGATTCCCTTTTCAAGTGCTGTGTGCCCGCATCTCGTGGTCGTGCGGTAGCGTTCTCGCTTCCCACGCACGGGTTCCCGGGTTCGATTCCCGGCGGGGTCAGGGATTTTCTCTGCCTCGTGATGGCTGGGTGTTGTGTGATGTCCTTAGGTTAGTTAGGTTTAAGTAGTTCTAAGTTCTAGGGGACTGATGACCACAGATGTTAAGTCCCATAGTGCTCAGAGCCATTTGAACCATTTTTTCAAGTGCTGTGTCCGCTAACAAATGCAACTGACTACTTTTAAATTAGCACAGTTTTTAACAGCACTTGCAACCAACATTTAAATAAAGTTACTGACATAACAATAGACTATTCATTAAATAAGATCACACATATGACATTAGCGCGGCTCCCCCCGTCGGAGGTTCGAGTCGTCCCACGGGCATGGGTGTGTGTGTCGTCCTTAGCGTAAGTTAGGTTAAGTCAGATTAAGTAGTGTGTAAGCTTAGGAACCGATGACCTCAGCAGTTTGGTCCCATAAGACCTTACCACAAATTTACAAATTTTTACACACAGGACAAAAAAAGAGGTATTCATGCTGCATACATTTGCTATGTCAATGTGGAGAATACGATGTTCTGACAAACATTTGTATAACCGCAAACACATGCAACTGACCACTTTTAAATTAGCACAGTTTCTAACAGCACTTTCAACCAACATTTAAATTAAGTTACTGACGCAACAGTAGACTATTCATAAAATAAAAACACACATATGACAAAATATGAGGTATTCATGCTACATTCATTTGCTGTGTAAATGTGGAGAATACGATGTTGTGACAAACATTTTCATAATGAAGAAGATATAAAAGACATCGTAAATCAATAAATAACATAGAGATACGGAGCTTTCAGGGATGATAGTTATAGTGCAATGCTATCATCCCAGGCGTTTCTTGCAGTCGCATGAAGAGTCAAAAGTTGTCACTTCGGGGCGTAATTGTGAAAATGTTTATTTTCTGTTACATATTAACTTCTGTAGTTTTAAAGATATTGAGACATTGTAATGTGATTGGATGCGCCTATTTTTCTCGGATCGGCGATGTATTCAGATTTGCATTAATATTTGATTCTAAATTATTATAGTCTCTCAAAGAGCTGTAATTCAGCCATCTTTAAGATTGTCTGAAACTCTGTCATTTCTTGGAGCATCTACTGCACAAACGTCATCCAGGTAAGAGTCGTGCAAATTTCCCGCACAGGGATTTTCCTGTTTTCGGCCAGGTCCTCTTTCTCTGTCTCATCCCCGGCTGGCCTGGAGCGTCCGCTGCGGCCAGCCCTCAGCCCTAGGCCCGCTAGCTTTCAGCCACAGATCAGACTCACTTTACCTCGTAGCAATTCGAGGCGGCCGATTAGCTCGCCTACGTACACATTAAGTTATATCCTCCGTCAGTTCATAACAAGAAATGTAACCTCTGACAATAGTCGTAGCGTTTTTACATAGCGGGAAGTTTAGGTAAAACCCTTTTCTTTTAAGTATCTACATATACATCTACGTGGATACTATGCGAGTCACATTTAAATGCCTGGCAAAGGGTTCATCGAATCAGCTTCACAATAATTCTCTATTATTCCACACTCGAACAGCGAGCGGAAGAGTCCGCAGCTGGTGGTCGTGTGGTAGCGTTCTCGCTTCCCGCACCTGGGGTCAGGGATTTTCTCTGCCTCGTGATGACTAGGTGTTGTGTGATGTCCTTAGGTTATTTAGGTTTAAGTAGTTCTAAGTTCTAGGGGGCTGATGACCATAGTGCTCAGAGCAATTTGAACCATTTTCGAGCGGAAGAAACTAACACACATATCTTTCGCTGCGAGCTCTGACATTATGATGATCCTTTCTCCCTGTGTAGGTCGGCGTCAAAAAAATATTTTCGCATTCGGAGGAGAAAGTTAGTGATTGGAACTGTGTGAGAAGATTCCGCCGCAACGAAAAACGCCTTTGTTTTAAAGGTGTCCATACGAAATCCTGTATCATGTCCGTGACATCTCTCCCCTATTTCTCGATTATACAAAACGAGCTGCTCTTCCTTGAATTTTCTCATTGTACTGCATTAGTCCTACCTGGTAAGGATCCGAGACCGCGCAGCAGTACTCCAAAAGAGTGCGGACAAGCGTAGTGTAGGCAGTGTCTTTAGTAGATCTATTACATTTACTAATTGTTCTGCCAATAAAACGAAGTCTTTGGTTTACCTTCCCCACAACATTTTCTATGTGTTCTTTCCAATCTGAATTGTTCATAATTGTTCAAATGGATCAAATGGCTCTGAACACTATGCGACTTGACTTCTGAGGTCATTAGTCGCCTAGAGCTTATAACTAATTAAACCTAACTAACCTAAGAACATCACACACATCCATACGCGAGGCAGGATTCGAACCTGCGACCGTAGCGGTCGCTCGGCTCCAGACTGTAGTGCCTAGACCCGCACGACCACTCAGGCTGGCTGTTCACAATTGTAATTCCTAGTTATTTAGTTGAATTGACGGCCTTTACATTAGACTGATTTATAGTGTAACCGAAGTTAAATGGATTCCTTTTAGCACTCATACGGATGACCTCACACTTTTCATTATTTAGTGTCAATTGCTAATTTTCCCACCACTGAGATTCCTTTTCTAAGTCGTTTTGCAGTTTGTTTTGATCTTCTTATGAGTTTACTAGACGATAAACGACAGTGTCATCTGCAAACAACCTAAGACGGCTGCTCAGATTGTCTCCTAAATAATTTACATAGATAAGAAACAAGAGGGCTTATAACACTACCTTGGGGAACGCCAGAAATCGCTTCTGTTTTACTCCATGACTTTCCGTCAGTTACTATGAATTGTGACGATAGTCTATAGCACGCATTTTCACTACAAGCAACTTGTGTGGTACAGTGCCAAAAACCTTTTTGAAATCAATTTCAAATCCCTTGTCAATATCGCTCAACACTTCGCGTGTGTAAAGTGCTAGTTGTGTTCCACAAGAACTATGTTTTCTAAATTCGTGTTCGTTGTGTGTCAATAGATCGTTCTATTCGAGGTAGTTCATAATGTTCGAACACAAAATATGCTATAAAGATCCTGCTGCATATCATGGTTTTATTAGCACTGCGCAGATTGACCAAACAGAATAATAGGCGCAGCACCACTATCCCTTAATTTCACAGAAAAGAATAAGCGCACCCGTACACATTGGTTATATCTTAATTATCCTTATTTGCCATCCCACTTCAAGTTTATTAATGTGCACACTTATAACAACCGGGCGATAGGCGCTCATACTATAAAATTCCCTTTGCAAATTCGCCTTTCAGCTCAGGTTTATGTATTATGTTCTCTAGGTATCCCAACACTTTTTCGATAAAAAGTAGACTACGCAAGTGTCAATAATACTGTAGAGAAGCCTCATAAGGAAATACTAGTTAGGCTGAGTACCACACTTCTATTTGCTGTTTTTAGTGAGAACTGTTCTCCTGTACATCTAGATTAAAAATTCCTTTCTTGCTAGTTTTACTTCTTCCATTATGTCAGCTGTGCTACTTGATTCTACCTGTTTCTTATGGCAGATTTTTTCTTATGGCAGAAAGAAAATTACATCGCTCAGTCAAAAGATGTGACTGTAGGATGTGTCTCCATGACATGATGAGTAGCCTACTGAGGAACGAACACATCTATCTTACACTGTGCACAGTTTACTTACAAAACTGTAGCACAGTTTCACAATACCTTCTTAAGTGGTGCTGTTTAATTGTCGTCACGTGGAAGGCTGGCGCGATTTCCTCTCGCCCGTGCAAGAGAACAAGAAAGGCACGCAAGCGACCACAGCGTCTACAACAGTTCTTAGTACTACGGCTCATTTCTTGCCAATGACAGCTAGCTGCGCGTGTGTGAATTTGTGTGCGTGCAAATGGGCCCTCCTTCCCGGAACGTAGCGAGTCACGCATCTTTTATGTGACGACTGGACAGCAGACACACAAGAACACGTCACGTGCAGACTTTGCTGGGCGCCCGACTCAGGAAAAGTGGTGCACAGGTTTTCCCTTTAAGGGACGCGTAATCGAAGCTGTACGTGGAAACTGCGACGAAGTGGCATCACTTTGTGGCATTAGCTGTAAATGGATTGCGATGGATGCATGCATACAACTTTTCAGTGCACACTGCGGATATCGTTAGTGTGAGTTGACGAAAGAAAAGGTTTACTGCTTGAGATCTAAAGTTATTACGTGATTAACAGGCCATGTATGCTAAGTTAAATCTCCAATGCCTGTATGCGGTTTTTGTTGTGGTATACTGTCCGAAGTTTGGTACACCTGATCGTGCTATTCTATCCCGAGCAAATCTCTTCCTCTCTAAAACTACTGCAACATAAATCCAATTCAACCTGCTTACTGCGGTCAACGTTTGGTCTCCCTCTGCAGTTTTTATTCCCACCCCCTCAGATCACTCCATTATTTCGAGTAACTTTTCACCAAGTGTAATGGGCCCTTCAAAATAATTGTGCATCGTAGCAATGCCGTGACATTAAGTCATGGAGGAGGAAAGCGATAGTGATAAGCCACATATGTAGTCGGTAGAAAGATGAGTTGGTCGCAAGGTACAAAGTCATTAGCTGAACACAACATGACTTTATTGATCCAAAATGAAGCGTTTCGGCGTACATCACCACAATCCTGCCACCGAAGGTTTCTTGATGATGGCATACGCCGGAACGCGTCATTTTGTATCAGTAAAGTCTTTTGTATTCAGTTAATCACTTACTACTTTGCAACCTACTCAGCTTTCTGGAGACTACGTATATGCACAATAGATTACACCCGTTTATATTAAGGGTGAACTTTCAGTCCATGTATCAAGTGCCGATCGTATGACGATCACCTTGCATTTCGTTACAAAATTTCCGGTGTTGCACCTTCCATATATACAACCGCATCCTCTGCCAACAGCCACATAGATCTTCGGCCGTTATTTATCAGTAGATTAGGAAGGAAGAGTAGCGTTTACAGTCCCGTCGAAAACGCAGTCATTAGAGGCAGAGCACAATATCGGTTTATACGGAGGGATGGGGACGGAAATCTGCCGTGCCATTTTCAAAGGAATCAGTCGGTATGCCGGCCCGTGTGGCGGAGCGGTTCTAGGCGCTTCAGTCTGGAGCCGCGCGACAGCTACGGTCGCAGGTTCGAATCCTGCCTCGGGCATGGATGTGTGTGATGTCCTTAGGTTAGTTAGATTTAAGTAGTTCTAAGTTCTAGGGGACTGATGACCTCAGATGTTAAGTCCCATAGTGCTCAGAGCCAATTTTTTTATGATATCTCCACGTTATGATTAACGTACTAATTTCATTTGTTTACCATTTAATTAATTTATGCTTTTATTTCACCAGACAGCCTTCAGGTTTCATTCCTACATCTAATCAGATATCCTTTGTCAACACCTCAATTTGTATAGAACATAAATAATTTACAATAATAATAATAATGTAATGATTATATATAGTAATGAATATATGGACTTTAAAGGAATAATACAGTAAGATGAACAAATACTAAAAGATATTAAAAGGAACTGATTAACGTGATACAGCTAAGAGAAAATTTAATTGATGGTTTATCTAATTCGACATAAGAACTTCATAAAAGCCCCTTAGAAGGAAAAGTCCTGGGAGAAAAACCAAGAGATAAGCGTCCCACATCAATACCACAAAGTGTTATCAGAGAAACAAACTACAGCAACTACACCAAATGGTAAAGATGGCGAGAGATGGAGGAAGATGTTTACGCTTTATCACCCGATGTTCAGGAGGCAACTTGTGCTCCTTCTCCCTTCTTCAGTGTTCAAACGTGTCCAGGTGGCAACCACAAACGTTTTACGCTGTCACGTGCGATCTTCATGGAGTGCGGGATTCTTAGAACTTCATAACTACATCTCGTGACTATTCCAGACTAATGCTTGTCATTTCATGATATTTCGTTTCTCAATCCGGCCAACGGTATCCTTTTCCCTGATGGTCGTCTTTGTACCGACTATGAGGCTAAAATTTGTGTGCTCACTGCAGTTTATAAAAGAACTACTGCATTTGTTTCCGCAAAATAAGCTTCACTACTAATGTCCGTCTCTCTGTATTGATATCTGTGTGGTCCTCTAGCATCTTTCGCGCTCATTTCCGACCGTATTTTCACTTCCGCTTTGCCTCGCAATGAATGAATGTTCTTGATGGCTGATACGGCCCCTGGCGTGATAGCGCTCGTTTCTTTTTGGGATTGGTAGCACGGCGTCATGCTGCACGTATTCCAGTACGCGCCAGTTTAGCGTTGTCGGTAATGGTCTTACGCTTCTCACCGTATTTTGTTTAAGTCCTTGCAGCTCGAATTTACCTTGCCACAACAAAAATAATGACCAATACTTATTTAATCACAAATTACTATGAACTGTACATGAAAAGAGTAACTTAATTAAGGGGGCTCTAAGCACTATGAGACTTAACATCTGAGGTCATTATTCCCATAGACTTAGAACTACTTAAACCTAACTAACCTAAGAACATCACACACAGCCATGCCCGAGGCAGGATGCGAACCTGCGACCGTAGCAGCAGCGCGGTTCCGGACTGAAGCACCTAGAACCGCTCGGCCACAGCGGCCGAGTAACTTAATTATAATTAAATTTGAGTATCATCCTAAGATATAACAATCATACTCAAGTGAAATACAGACATACTGCTTAAAAAGATATTGCAGACGCCGCAAAATACTTGTCGCCAAAAGTCGTTCTAAAATTGATGAACTTCGTTAAAGTAGTACGCTTGTGACGTCTTTGATTGTATTGAAATAATTGAAAGTGTCAGTCGTCGTCAGAAAAGTGTTCTGTGTAGTTGTGAGAGCGTTATGTCGGCGCTATGTGAATTCGAACGGGGCTAGATTGTTAGAGCTCGTATGGTGAGTGCTTCCGTAACCACGGCAGCCGAAGTGTTTGCTGTTTCAAGAGGCGCTGATGCGAGGTTTATAACGCATACAGGGAAAGCGGAAAAATATCATCAGCCAAGTGACAAAGCTGAAGAGGCTTGTGGCGAGAAATAAAAGGAGCACAGCTGAATTACTCACTGCCGACCTGAATATCGCACTCGTGGACCCTATCAGCACTAAAACAACACGGAGAGAGCTCCATAAGCTGGGAACTCCAGAGCGAATTGGAATTCCAAAACCTCGCAGCAGTGATGCAAATAACCCGTAATAGGAAATCGTAGTGTCTAAGCTATAAAACCTAGACTATGGAGCAATGGAAGGAAGTCATTAGTCCGGATGAGCCTTGTTTCACACTTTTTTCCAACAACTCGCCGAATTTGCTACCAAAGATTGATAACTGGAATTTATGATTGGGTAGCAGTATCGCCATATTCCATGGGCTACAGGGGTATTCTGCAACATCTAATTACTGCCAAGGGCTATGCGACCATTTCGGGTGATCAAATCCATTCCATGCTAGAATGTTGGTTCCTCAATGGTGATGTTGTGTTGCAAGACTACTGGGCCCAACACACAGCTCGCACTGTCCAGGACTGGTTTTTTGAGAACGAGGATGAAATACTGCGTCATCACCGCCCTCCAAATTCATCAGATTTAATTATTATTGAGCCTTTGTGGTCTGCTTTGGAGAGGAGTGTGTGTTATTGCTATCAGCGTCAATCATCGTTAGCCCAACTTGCCATCATTTTTTTCTCAGTAAGAATGGTATAAGATTCCCATATAAATAACGCTTGTATTCATCCAAGCCGAATCGACTGGAAGCTATTTTGAAAGCCGACGGTTTCCCAACACCGTGTTAGGTATGGTAATGTATTATGTGTTTGGTGTTTCGTATTTTTGTTCACCCTCTGTAATTAATTATTAAAAAGCTAAAAACCCGCCTCGATTGCGAAAAAAGCACGTGGTGCTCGCAATCGAGGCGGGTTTTTAGCTTTTTAATATATTAACCAATGATTGCTGACGCGCAGCGATGTTGAAGGTTCTCTGTAATTAAATCTGTAGTGTGACATTCACAAGTTTTTCTGCGATGTATTGTAAGTAATGTCTAGGAAATTACATGTGCAGTATTATTACACAGTAGTTACCGAGAATAATAACTTTCTAAAACTATTTTGTATTGACTAACAGAATATAGACAACACATTCTGTAGAAATGTAAACATCGGTGATGTAAATGCAACACAGAATGACAGACAGATATTGCGAATAAAACTTTAAAAGACTAGAGAATATTTTCTATGTCAGATAATAGTTAGGAATAATAGGGTATAATGCCCCGTCGGCTGTACCTGCAGACGGAGATTAACTCGCATTGGAGAAGGAAGCTGACCATTTCCATTTCGGCGGAAAGAATCGGGTGTTTTCGTTAAGCCATTTACGAAAACCAAGGAAAAGGTATATCTAGATGACCCGTCGGGTGGAAAATGAACCCGGCGTCTTGAGCAATGCCTCACCTTGCTCGATGTGCGTTGACTGAGTGACGTTGCCGTGTTTGACATTGACTGTTATGTGGTTATGTGTCTTTTTCTGGGCTGCCAGCTAGTACGGTAAAGACTCTGTTCAGGGTGCT
Organism: Schistocerca piceifrons; assembly: GCF_021461385.2. NCBI lineage: Eukaryota > Metazoa > Arthropoda > Insecta > Orthoptera > Acrididae > Schistocerca > Schistocerca piceifrons. The sequence goes on along the minus strand of NC_060140.1, from coordinate 463,924,564 downwards.
ACTGGCAAAAGTGAAATGTAGCCATCTTTGGTCGTATGCCTACGGAGTCCTAACCGAAGTTATTCATATACCTGGAAGTAACAGTGAATGGGGATACGAACTGGAACAGCCCTTGCGAGGTCTTGTACGTGAAACAAAGAATAAGCTTCGATTTTTTGTGAGATATCCCACCGCCAAAAAAACTATGTCTTGTGTAAAACATTTGTATAAAGATGCAATCACAGAGTCGATGTTTAAATTTATATTCTCTGCGTAATCAAAGAAGGTACAGCCCTCAATTTTTTTGAGAGCATCTAGGAGAAGCCTGGCTGTTCACATTTGTCTTTCTGTCTTCAGCTTTTAACATGTAAGCACCATGGACTCTTATTATAGTAATTTCACAATATACCAACTTATTTTAAGTAACTTAAGTGCTGTTTTATTGTTAATTAACCTGCCACATGTTTGATTTCATTATTCATTGTGTCATGAGTCGTATTCTTCAGTATTTCTAGCAGGGAAGACGCAACGCTTCGATGTGGTACCGATCCGCCATTGGCGTGATTTTATTATTAATTTACTACGCCAATTCTTATTCTTTATATGCGCAGAACCTGCAGTCAATCAAAAGAAAAGTCCGAGTTTTTCAGTTCAATCTTGGAGAACAGAGCGACTACCAGTTCGCAATTAGCAGTCTGCATCACCAAAAATTCCATCAGCCCACATTCTATGTTGCACCGCTCCCAACGCCAATCTAGTTCAAATGGCTCAAATGGCTCTAAGCACTATAGGACTTAACTTCTGAGGTCATCAGTCGCCTAGAACTTAGAACTAATTAAACCTAACTAACGTAAGGATATCACACACATCCATGCGCGAGGCAGGATTGAAACCTGCGACCGTAGCAGCAGCATGGTTCCGGACTGAAGCGCCTAGAACCGCTCGTCTCCAATCTAGTATTTGAGTTCGCGGAGATGGAAACGCCATCTTAGAGAGGATACTTCGTAAATCCATCTTACCGACGGAAGTTCTTGGTTGTAAGTCTTTTATACTGATTACAGTAAAAAATTTGTTGGCTCTACATCAGTTTGGTCTGACAGGAGGTCAACGAAGATTAGCGAAGTACAACTGGACATAGGTCTGTTTCTGTGCCATAGAGAAACTGATCACTTCCAAATGGTACACACTCGAAGATGGAAACGTGATACACTTCACAAAAATTGAAAGTTCCAGGAATTGATTTTCAAAACACGGTCCACTAATGTCCTCAGATATTCAAAGTATAGCCATCTTCGTGAATGTCGCAAATAAAATTAGTTATATTAGCGATAATTTTTCGCAGGGTTTATTCAAAAATGGAAGGGAAAAACTTTAACACTGTGTGCAGTAGGAAGTACCTCCTACCAAGAACAAATATAGAAACTATACCAGCGTTATGGGAAAGTATAACCACATTGTGTGGACCAGGATCGATCAGCTTCCCGCAGAGTACGGACTCTGCGATTTAATCGCTGCGCCACCACAGCAGCGCCTGCCAAAGAATCCAGAGGCTGCCTGTAATCGCAGCAGGCCAATTTAACGGCGACGTGAAGCAGATGCGAGCAGCGCTCCCCTGCGTCTGGTGACCATTAGAGCGGAAAGTTGGTGTGCGCACGCGGCTTTCACAGGCCATTGGCTGCACGCGGTAGGCCAATTAAAAGAAATGGTGTTGCGGCGGCGACAATAGCCGCGCCTACGGTGCCGCCGCAAAAACAGGACGGGCCGGGAGCGGCCGAGTGGTAGGAATCCCGCCGGCGAAAAAGCGCGGCCGCACGGCTCGTGGGCGGCATCCGCAATGCGAGCGCGCCGCTCGCAAAGGCGGCCAGGAATGCCCTCTGCACGCCGGCTAAACGGAGAGCGTACGCCGCACAATGGCTGGCGAGTCGGCGAGTTTTTGGTGCTCTCATATGACTACCACAGGCTCGTTCGGGAAACTTACTGTCAGCGATACAGCACAAGCCGGTCTCAAAAACCTTGTAACGGTCCCGTTATATACTTTTTTTGAATGCCGTGTAAAGTATTAATTTAATACGCAAAAGATAATGGCTCTTAAACAGTAGCCGAGTGAACGGAGGAGGACGGCAAATGTAAACAAGTGATTATATTTACACTCTAAGACAAAAAAAAAAAAAGTGCACCACGAATCAGTTATCAGAATGGGACGGAAATCAGTAGATGTGATATTCATGTACAGACAAACAACTGATCATAATTTCTGAAAAACTGGATAAGTTATTCAAGAGAAAGAGGTTCACAAACTGAGCAACGTGTTGGTCCACTTCTGGCAGTTATTCGGCTTGGCATTGTTTGATAGAGTTGTTGGATGTCCCCCTGAGGGACATCGTGCCACATTCTGCCCAACTGGTGCATTAGACCGTCAAAATATCGAGATGATTGGAGGGTTCTGTCCATAATGCTCCAAACGTTCTTAATTGAGAAGAGATCCAGAGACCTTCCTGGTCAAGGCAGGGTTTGACAAAAACGAAGGCAAGCAGCAAAAGCTTTCGCCGTGTGCGGGTGGGCATTTTCTTCAGTCAGTATAAATTTTTAATAAACCACGGAATAATGTAGACAGAGAGGTAAAAATTGACACACATGCTTGGAATGACGTGGGGTTTGATTAGAACAAAAAAAAACAACAAAGTTCACAAAATCTCTGACAGATGGGGTTGGACACCAAAACGTCAGTGACTGCGAAGGACATTCGTGTATTAAAGGAGCTGTAATGAGAGAGAGAATCTGATGCGCCAGCAGTCGCAGCATGTTGACGTTACCCGAAGAGGCACTTTTAGTGAAGCTTCATTATCAGAATGGGGAATGTGCTAGTTCAGCGTTACGATCCTATCGTCATATAAAGGGGATTCGAACGGGTAAAGGTCCGTTGACAAATGCAGCTGTGGTGATAATGATTTCGAAGTTCGAAGCCAGGGGTTGTTTAGACGACAGACCCCGTAGTGGCCGACCGAGCATGCGTAATGCTGCTGAGACAGTTCAGGAAGAAATGGAGACTGTAGCGGGGTCTTCTATGCACGGGGAAGTCAGCGCTCGTGCAGTCGCACGTCGCACCGGCATTCCATACACTACTGTTTGGTTGGTACTTAAGCGTACCCTCCGATGCTATCCGTACAAAATCCATCGGCATCATGAACTGTTACCTGGCGATTTAGTGAAGCGGAGGGCATTTGCAGTGTAGGCGTTTCAAAAGATGGCGGAAGATGACGATTGGTTGAGTAACGTGTTGTGGACCGACGAAGCTCATTTCACGCTCCAAGCGTCTGTCAACGCCGACAACTGCAGAATTTGAGCTAACGAAAATCCTAGAACTGTCGTGGAAACTCCATTGCACGACGAGAAAGTCACGGTATGGGTTGGATTTACCACATCTACATCGGGCCTTTTTTCTTCGAGGAGAGTTTTGTAACTGCTACCGTGATGGGTGAGAGGTACGCCGATATGTTACAGAATCGCATCATCCCCAACCTCGCTGATAAACACCTTCTGGAACATGCGATGTTTATGCAGGATGGCGCTCCACCCCATATTGGTAGACGCGATGTGGCTCAAATTCAAAGATATAGTGGCAACAGCAATTGAGAGATTCATACCTCATAAATTGGTAAGATATGGAACTGATCCCCCATGGTACACAAGACAGGTCCGAACGCTGTTGCAGAGGCAACGGAAAAAGCATGCGAAGTTCAGAAGAATGCGAAATCCCGAAGATTGGCTAAAATTTACAGACGCGCGAAATTTGGCACGGACTTCAATGCGAGATGCCTTTAATAGGTTCCACAACGAAACATTGTCTCGAAATTTGGTAAAAATTCCGAAGAAATTCTGGTCGTATGTAAAGTACACAAGCGGTAAGACGCAGTCAATACTTTCGCTGCGCAGTGCCGATGGTACTGTTACCGACGACTGTGCCGCTAAAGCGGAGTTATTGAACGCAGTTTTCCGAAATTCCTTCACCAGGGAAGACGAATGGAGTATTCCAGAATTTGAAACACGAACAGCTTTCTTAGAAGTAGATACCTTAGGGGTTGCGAAGCAACTCAAATCGCTTGATACGGGCCAGTCTTCAGGTCCAGATTGTATACCGATTAGGTTCCTTTCAGATTACGCTGATACAGTTGCTCCCTACTTAGCAATCATACACAACCGCTCGCTCACCGATAGATCTGTACCTGCAGATTGGAAAATTTCGCAGGTCGCACCAGTGTTTAAGAAGGGTAGTAGGAGTAATCCATCGAACTACAGGCCTATATCATTGACGTCGGTTTGCAGTAGGGTTTTGGAGCATATACTGTATTCCAACATTATGAATCACCTCGAAGGGAACGATCTATTGATACGTAATCAGCATGGTTTCAGAAAGCATCGTTCTTGTGCAACGCAGCTAGCTCTTTATTCGCACGAAGTAATGGCCGCTATCGACAGGGGATCTCAAGTTGATTCCGTATTTCTAGATTTCCGGAAAGCTTTTGACACCGTTCCTCACAAGCGACTTCTAATCAAGCTGCGGGCCTATGGGGTATCGTCTCAGTTGTGCGACTGGATTCGTGATTTCCTGTCAGGAAGGTCGCAGTTCGTAGTAATAGGCGGAAAATCATCGAGTAAAACTGAAGTGATATCAGGTGTTCCCCAGGGAAGCGTCCTGGGACCTCTGCTGTTCCTGATCTATATAAATGACCTGGGTGACAATCTGAACGGTTCTCTTAGGTTGTTGCTGTAATTTACCGTCTAGTAAGATCATCCGAAGACCAGTATCAGTTGCAAAGAGATTTAGAAAAGATTGCTGTATGGTGTGGCAGGTGGCAGTTGACGCTAAATAACGAAAAGTGTGAGGTGATCCACATGAGTTTCAAAAGAAATCCGTTGGAATCAGATTATTCTATAAATAGTACAATTCTCAAGGCTGTCAATTCAATTAAGTACCTGGGTGTTAAAATTACGAACAACTTCAGTTGGAAAGACCACATAGATAATATTGTGGGGAAGGCGAGCCAAAGGTTGCGCTTCATTGGCAGGACACTTAGAAGATGCAACAAGTCCACTAAAGAGACACCTTACACTTCACTCGTTCGTCCTCTGTTAGTATATTGCTGCGCGGTGTGGGATCCTTACCAGGTGGGATTGACGAAGGACATAGAAAGGGTGCAAAAAAGGGCAGCTCGTTTTGTATTATCACGTAATAGGGGAGAGAGTGTGGCAGATATGATACGCGAACTGGGATGGAAGTCATTAAAGCAAAGACGCTTTTCGTCGCGGCGAGATCTATTTACGAAACTTTCTCTTCCGAATGCGAAAACATTTTGTTGAGCCCAACCTACATAGGTAGGAATGATCATCAAAATAAAATAAGAGAAATCAGAGCTCGAACAGAAAGGTTTAGGTGTTCGTTTTTCCCGCGCGCTGTTCGGGAGGGGAATGGTAGGGAGATAGTATGATTGTGGTTCGATGAACCCTCTGCCAAGCACTTAAATGTGAATTGCAGAGTAATCATGTAGATATGTACTGTCATTGAACTAACATATCGACGACGTGTCTGGAGACGCCCAAGAAGGCGGTGGGACACCAACCTTCATGCGAAAAATTGTTGGATGTTAAAACTAGCGAAGAACGTTGGAGATGTCACCCAAAATTGCATTCACGGAATGGAGTGCTCGGGAGAACTGGAGCGTAACAAGAGAACGATTTGTATGTTATCTCATAACTTTACCGTATTATTATCATGCAGATCACTTCCTATGTAAAGGCCTTCTGTATAACAACCATTTAACTAGTGTTGCACAAAATTTGTATAACATCTACGAATTCAAAATTTTTGAGTGTTCAGAGGAGATAAAATGACACAACATTTATGTGAGACCAATGTCGCAGATGCACCTTGGGGTCCATGAAGATTTTGGGGTAAGTGAATTTTAGAGGTGGTATACAGAAATCCGCGTGATGAACATTGTTTTAGAGAGTTGATGAAATTGTTGCTCGTTTACGTTATTGCACAGCTGGTATCTGTGTGATAATGACTCTAATGCTAAAAACAACCACGTGTTTCACAAATAATGGCTACAGCGTCAGCCATATGAGCAACTCTTCTGGAGTGTGTATCGGTGTCCCGTACACCAAACACTTCATCTTCTCCCACAAAAAAGAAATTCATAGAGGCCAGGGAAACGTGGGCGCCGCGATACTGGCTCAGCCTCTACAACTCCAAGAACTGGGGAAATGTTGTATAACTGTTCTGTGACATCAACGGCAAAGTGTGCTGAGACCTCCCGCACGCTGGAACTATAATCGTTGCCTGATTGCTAGCGAGACATTTCCTAACATTCCCGGTAGTAAGTTGCAGAGAAAGATATGGCGGTGTCCTTCTCTGAACGTGACAGGCTAGGAGGTACAGCTCAGTCTGGTGGTCGTGATCAGTACCAGCCCACTCACTGATGGTAAATCTCTGTTCAAGGTGGAACATGAACTCTCAGAGACGACTGTTACGCCTGCTTAACTGTGAACGTTGGCTTAAGAGAAGTGCAACGTCAAACCCTGAAAGAACCCCTAGTGAGAAAACGGTGCACCTTTGACATTTGTATCTATCTCCTCTAATCACTCTACAAATGTATATACGTATTTATTTTTTACATCCTGTATGTCATGTGTGTCCGGTTTCTGTTTTCGTGCTAAATGTTTTGTTACTATAAAGAAAGGATATGTTAAATTTTAGCGAAACTGAAAACGTGAACAACTGGTCTTCACCTGAAGGAACACACACTATTTCTTATACAACTAAATTATACCACCTCTACCATTTACACCACTAAATTATACCACTATATACCACTAAATTATATTATACCACTTACACCACTTGACCCCTAATACCATCAAATTACCACTTATACCACTAAATTACAGAAAATGCAATACGTTAGTGAAGTAAAGTCGCATGGAGATGTCTATAAAGAGTAGTAATGATTTTCAGTGAACTGTGCTGCACCGTGTGTTCAGTAGCACTAGTACGTCGTTAGTTTTGTATTGTTGCCTCACATGGAAGATTCTTGGGGCTATAAAAAGTTAAATTTGCTCACCCACAAGTTCAGCAAGCAATGTGATGAGCAGCAGCTGTGTTTGTCGTAAGAGTCGTAAAGATTCTGCAATGTATTGGCTGATTACTATGCATTATTAGAAATTCAAGAACGTTTTCATTTCTGTCTAACTGTAAAGAGCACATCAGTAATAAATGTACTTTCTAACTATCCTTTAACAATACATTAGTTCTGAGAAAGGTATCCGTGTGTCATTGTGAATTATTGCAGACTGATCATTTCCGGGCTTTCCTCACCATCTCCTACATTCATGTGTGACCTGGAAAGTGACTGTGTATGTTTCTTAATATTAGAAAAGTAAAGCAATCATTGTTTAACATAAATTGTAACTGAGCGCACTCTGTGTAAAGTAAATGTAGCTTGTTGATTGTCTGTTCTCATCAGGGAATATCTGTCATGGTACTAGAAGGAGCTGTAAATAATTGAAGACATGCGTTGCAAATGATACACCGAGATGTAGAGCTTCGCACTTGAGATGGATTCGTGGCGGGGCCCCATCAAATAAGAAGACTGACGACTCAACGAGATTACTATTCTAGAAATCCAGTAAAATAACTGTAAAATGTTTGAAGATACCACAACTTATAGAACAGTCATTACATAGGCTTGATTGCAAAGAATATTCGCAACATTAATGTTTCCATAGTTATTTGATTTTTATTGCAATTGTTAATGATTGATATCTGCTTGCATTTAATTATGAAAAGATTCAATAATTCTAAGAGCAAAAAGTGTTCAAATTTCAAAAATATGGCTCTGAGCACTATGGGACTTAACACCCGAGTTCATCAGTCCCCTAGAACCTAGAACGACTTAAACCTAACTAACCTAAGGACATCACACACATCCATGCCCGAGGCAGGATTCGAACCTGCGAACGTAGCGGTAGCGCGGTTCCAGACTGAAGCGCCTAGTACCGCTCGGCCACACCGACCGGGGTTGAAATTTCGGTTGCCTGAATCATCTTGGTTTTCAGTAAGGTAAAAGTGTAAAGCTCTTGCCAGGTTCAGGCAGTGAATTTTTAGATCAGGTCCAAAATTATTTGTCATCTCTCTCTTCAAGAATGGTGAGCGTTTCCTTCTTTATTCAATATTCAATATTTTTTTGGCGCTGTTGCTTAGTACATAATACAATGTTATACAGAAGATAATTTAGGTAAGCAGTGAAGTCTTAGCGAAAAGTGTGCTGGCAACGACCTCCGTATCACCCACCAGACGCTTATGAAAATCTTTTCAATAGTTTAGGCAACTGCTGGAACGCGGCTAGCTCATTTCAAAATTAAAATCAACGAATTAACGCCGTAATCAGTAACAGTTTCATAAAAAGAAACATAAGTAGTGTTAAAGGGTCACAAAATGGTTCAAATGGCTCTAAGCACTATCGGACTTAACTTCTGATGTCATCAGTCCCCTAGAACTTAGAACTACTGAAACCTAATTAACCTAAGAATATTACACACATCCATGCCCGTGGCAGGATTCGAACCTGCGACCGTGGCAGCCTCGTGGTTCCGAGCTGAAGGGCCTAGAACCGCTCGGCCACAGCGGCTGGCGTTAAAAGATCACTTTCCTCTCTTTTTCACGGGCTTAGCTTAGGGGTCTCTAGCAACTCAGTGTTGTAAAAAGGTCTCGAACGTCATCAGACGCGAATTGACATTCGGGAGGTCAGTTAAGAACAATCAATAAAAAAATTAAGCAATACGGACCATCACAGACTGAAGCGGATGCAGAGGTGGCGGGATATTGCGGTCTAAGAACAAAAGACAAAATATCTACAACCAGTCGTTGTTTTCTCAAGAAATAACACCGCAACCAGTCGTTGTTTCCTCAAAAATTAAGAAAAATACAGAATTTTAATACTACTCTTTGTTGTATACGTTTCGGACTGAACGTGTTCACAGGTGCGCCGAGTCAGTAGGTTAATTCTTGCTATCTATTGTCAAGATTCATTCGAGGAATATATTACGTTTTAATCGATGGTTTCTTTTCGGAATGAACTGATATGAAAGTGTGCGTTTTACTTTCTGTCAGTCTGCGCAACGTGCAGTTTCTAAATCGCTGCGTGAAGGTACGACAAATGTTTATTCCGTGGACTTACATATATATTTGTAAAGTACTTATTTTGTTAGTGGCCTCGGTGCTATAGGACATTTTTTACAAGGAGATGCTAACATAGGATCCCAGTTATGATCGATATGCTGATTAATATAGTATTCTCCGAAAAATTTTAACTAGGCCCTTAATGCGGTAGTTCACGCGAGCCAAATTACAAAAACAAACTTATTTGTATACTGAAGTGTAGCGATGGATTCTAGACTGTCTAAATAGTTTAAAAAAAAACGAGGGAACCACTACAGCTTTGTAATCTTACAATAAAACATGTACCAAATAACGCGGTTCAATTCTGTAAGATCACACACATTTGAAAGTGGCTGTCTAGCTGACAGAAGCGTTTAAAGGTTAATTACGTTTCCCATAGTATCCCTATATCAAAATTGTATCTTGTACAATGTGTATTGGAGTCCTTACATATGAAAACATTGTATCCAGTGGGTCAGAAAGTGCACCGTCTTGGCTTAGAAAGAGATCTGTCCGTCTCATGGTCCTCCTTGACATAATGCGGAGCATCTCAGCTAATACCATTTTGCAATTCTGCATCAGTCATTTACCGAAGTTGTGCCATATCTTGAATATTTCCGTTTCCCATAGTATCCCTATATCAAAATTGTATCTTGTACAATGTGTATTGGAGTCCTTACATATGAAAACATTGTATCCAGTGGGTCAGAAAGTGCACCGTCTTGGCTTAGAAAGAGATCTGTCCGTCTCATGGTCCTCCTTGACATAATGCGGAGCATCTCAGCTAATACCATTTTGCAATTCTGCATCAGTCATTTACCGAAGTTGTGCCATATCTTGAATATTTCCGATAAATTGCTGCATTTTATGGTAAATTCGGAGCAGGTACCGTGATGACATTTTGGTCCATATCATAACGTGAGACAGGTTTCTTCCCAACTCTTACACTTACTGGGGATTTAGACCACAAAAACCAAATTCCTACTGTTTGAACTGCGGTATTTTGCACATACGTCAGAAAGCAACACTCTTGTGCGAGACTGTGCATTCGAAAATTGTGTCAACAAAGCACGGCAGGCTGCCATTCCTGCTCCAATTCGTTTTCACAAACAAATTCATTCAGAAACATCGGTTCTTTCATTTACAAATATTTTTAATGTGGTCGTGCACTGCTCAGCGCACTCCCTACTTCAGCTACTGTTCTGTTTATATATTTCACTGGAGACTACTCAATTGAGTGAGCAACAGCGGCACACACTTCCAGGCTGGGAACAAAGCATTCACAGACATGCTTGAGGTGTGGCTTCTGACGCATTCTTGTTAGAAAGTGCGCTATCATCACTGAAAAAAAGAGGCAACCCGTAGTCTGAGAAAGTTATCAGTTATTTCAACATATTGCACAGGATTAACAAGTGCTGCATTACAAGCCTCATATTAGGAAAACAAATAGATCAAAACTGTGCACAGTACTCCTTGTGTTTATTAACAGAAAAAAATTTTCACATGTGTGTGAAATCTTATGGGACTTAACTGCTAAGGTCTTCAGTCGCTAAGCTTACACACCACATAACCTAAATTATCCTAAGGACAAACACACACACCCATGCTCGAGGGAGGACTCGAACCTCCGCCGGGACCAGCTGCACAGTCTATGACTGCAGCGCCTCAGACCGGTCGGCTAATCCCGTGTGGTTATTAACAGAACTAGAGCCTTACGTAGACAAATAAAGTAAGGAATGAGGAGGTTCTGCGCAGAATGGGAGAGTAAAGGAATACATAGAAAGCACTGACAAGAAGAATGGACAGGATGGCAGGACATCTGTTAAGGTATCAGGAAATAATTCCCATGGTATTAGTGGAAGCTGTAGAGGGTAAGACTGTAGAGGAAGACAGAGATTAGAAAATATCCAGCAAATAACTGAGGACGTAGGCTGAAAGTCCTACTCTGAGGAGGCTGGTACAGGAGAGGAAATCGTGGCGGACGGCTTCAGACCAGTCATAAAACTGATGACTCAAAAAAAAATTAAATGCATTTAGTCATTGATCCATATGTTGTTCACTTGGACATTGTTTTCTTCGAGAATCCTGAAAATATTCCCACAGAACCGGATTTGTTTCTGATAGTTGTTCGTATTAAAAAATAGCACAGTATACGAAAAATATGGCATCCACTTAGACAATCGTCGATGAACAGCCTGGATTTTTACAGGAGTTCTAACAGTCCTAGCACTCCCTTATCTTGTTTTGCCATTCATCCAGTTCTCACGACGTTGCTTATCGCATTACCTGATAGAACACGACGGTTAAAGGTTATATTAGAATAACGGCATAAACAACGTCGCGTTTTCGCCAAATTCTAACCATACTGGCAATATGCTTTCACCGCATAGCCACCTTGTTTACCCGATCAGTTGTAAGCAGACCATGGGTAATGCTCACGGTGAGACAAAAATGGTTCAAATGGCCCTGAGCACTATGGGACTTAACAGCTGGGGTCATCAGTCCGCTAGAACTTAGAACTACTTAAACCTAACTAACCTAAGGACATCACACACATCCATGCCCGAGGCAGGATTCTAACCTGCAGCCGTAGCGGTCGCGCGATTCCAGACTGTAGCGCCTAAAACCGCTCGGCCACCCCGGCCGGAGACGGTGAGACCAGTGCCTTTCACCCTCACTAGATCCCGGCTTTCTCCACCGCTGTAAAATCTTTCCGTTTGACTGTCAGATCCTACATAATTTTCACGAAGCGCTGCTACCTGATTTCGAAGCGAAGCTTCTGAAACAAGATACGAGTAAGAAGCGGATGACTATTGGCCCCTTTTGCAGGCTGTAGCACTGTTTCATTGGTCGTTCGTACGACACCTACTTTCCTGTGGACAACGTCTATTTTCACCATTTGTATTGTTGTAGGCTGTCGTATGAAAGTGATCTTAAAATCGGTGTGGTGGACTACGTTGCCGAAATACGTTGCCAGCTGAACACTGACATCCGGAAGTTCACACGTGAACTATTTTGACATGAAGTACGCAGGAAGAAGCTGAAGAATCATATCAAAGCCACTGTTATGAAATAAATACCTGGGTCCACGTTAATCCACAAACGTCACGGTTTCTGGAGAGTTTTTCGATTCTGTTATTTCGTACAAACTGACGAGTACCTACTAAAGAAATGCAATTACACAATACAACAGAAACGCTCTTTTTATGTGTTGTAGTTACGAGGCTAGCTTCTGAGAAGGAGTAATCTGCTTACTGCTCAAGTACTCAACCGAGAAATTCGAGACTTCAGTATTCTGTTCCCGTTCCCTGAGCTAATGCTTCTTAGCGGTCGGGCATTTGTGACGACACCTGGCCGACAGGCGTTAACAGGTTCCTCGGAAATCGGCTTCATCTGAATTCGACAATATTCCTCTGAGTTTACGCGTCCGCCGTCCGAACAGCAAACAGCAGCGCTCCGAGGCGCCACGAGCGCTTCAAGAATCGTTTTATCATCCCGTGAGTAGGAGCGCGCCGATTAGCGGCCGACACCGCTCGGCAAAAAGGAGCTCCCCTGACACACAAAGAGTAATGTATTCTTCAGGTCGTTCTGCGGAATGACAAGCAAGATATCGGAGCGAGGACTGGGCGCGCGCTCGTTGCCGGGGGGACGCGCTGGCCTGCGACAGCGTGGGAACGCCGTCCCGCGAAAACCAGCCAGCGCCGCAATCTGTGGCTCGAGCGACAAGGGCTAATGACGGGCGCGGGTACTTTCCGGAATATTCGGAGCACCTCATGATGAGGCAGGACGAGCACAGCAGCTGGTGTGAGCAATAGCGGAAAAAAGTCTCGTAACGAACTGTTATAGGGCTTCCGATCCGGGGAAAGACGGACTATTTGTCAAGTGTCATTCGAGGTATTTCCGACGGCGATCCCGAGAGAAAATTATGCTTGTCATCGACCTTTCGTACCACAGGCCACCACTCTGTCGTGTATAATGCGGTGTCGACACAGTTCACAGCTCTGAAATCGGACATTCCAATACACAGGCTGGTTATAACTAAATTTTCGCTACTTGAGAGGGCCCCTGTGGAAAAACAGTGATCGTAGGACAGTGAAACTTTATGGCAACATTTCGAAGGACATGCGGAAGAGAAATGGCGAATGATTTCCTCATGAGAGGGTAACATTTCTTAAGTGCGTACCATGTTTACATTTCAAGTTACAATGTGACGAACACGTGCTTCCACGACAGTTCGGAATTGAACTATAGATACTGTTTCACAGTTTTCCGCAGTAATTTTCCAACGGTGGACCGCGGAATGTTAAGGTGTGACACAGCGCGTTCACTAATTGAAGATCGCACACTGCGTCCAACATTCCAGCTGTGGTAACAGTAACTCATTCTACCATTTGTGGCGCACCTGAACGTCGGCGTCCCCTACGGGTAATTCCCAAATCACCAGTTAATTAGAACTAACGAATCATCTTCTTCAACCTCGTATTCCTTTACTGTATCGATACTCGTAAAGAGCAGCAGCGCTATTGCTATTGTTTTAATAAAACAACTTTACGAGTGAAGCCCCGATGCCGGCCTGGGTGGCCGAGCGGTTCCAGGCGCTACAGTCTGGAACCGCGCGACCGCAGCGGTCGCAGGTTCGAATCCTGCCTCGGGCATGGATGTGTGTGATGTCCTTAGGTTAGTTAGGTTTAAGTAGTTCTAAGATCTAGGGGACTGATGACCTCAGAAGTTAAGTCCCATAGTGCTCAGAGCCGTTTTTGAAGCCCCGATAGCCTTGTGCCGACCCACGTCGACCCTCTGCAGATGTAATGCACATTGATGCTTGAAACTCCCGGCAGATTAAAACTGTGCCGGACCGAGACCCGAATTCGGGACCTTTGCCTTTCGCGAGCAAGTGCTCTACCAAGCACGACTTACGCCCCGTCCTCACAGCTTTACTTCTGCTGTGAGGACGGGACGTGAGTCGTGCTTGGGTTGCTCAGTTGGTAGAGCACTTGCCCGCGAAAGGCAAAGGTCCCGAGTTCGAGTCTCGGTCCGGCACACAGTTTTAATCTACCAGGAAGTTTCATATCAGCGCACTCTCCGCGGCAGAAATTTCATTCTGGCACATTGATGCTCGTGTTTCAACCCTACGTCGCCTTACCAGTACCGACACCTTATGGCAAGTCATGATACTAGAACTACTAACAACTCAAATTCTGCAGCACACAGTCTGAACATCATTCCTATAAAGTTGGGTACCGAACCAGTGAATAGTTTTCCGTCTACACTAACTCAAGTAGCGTTGCAGTTTGGGAAAAAGATTCTTATTCACAGTTCTCTTGCTCGCAGTGGATTCAGTTACAACACCTTACTGGATTAGACAGTTACGTATCATAATTAGAACTAAATAAACACAGAAAGACACAATATAAAATTACTTTTGAACTTACAAATACTGCGACGAACAAATTAGGAATTACAGTTATTACTGAATACTTAAACTACAGGAACAGATACACAATTCAAAATTAAAAAGTACAAGATAAAGGCAAAACGAGCATTTACCTGGTATCTTGTTACAAAATTAACCTGTCGAACAGTTAACTAAGGCTCTTTTAGGTCACTCGACGTAGGCACGGATACTACATAAATCGTGGAGGTATATATCTCAGTTTGTTACTGTCTCTTCTCCACCTTCCCGCCCGCCAGCAGGAGTGGCCGAGTGGTTCTAGGCGCTACAGTCTGGAACCGCGCGACCGCAATGGTCGCGGGTTCGAATCCTGCCTGGGGCATGAACGTGTGTGATGTCCTTAGGTTAGTTAGGTTTAAGTAGTTCTAAGCTCTAGGGGACTGATGACCACAGATGTTAAGTCCCATAGTGCTCAGAGCCATTTGAACGATTTTTTAGCACATCTGAACATATAAACAAATACGTAATCAGTGCCGTTTGTTGCATTGTAAAATGTTAATTACATCCGGAGATATTGTAACCTAAAGTTGACGCTTGAGTACCACTCCTCCGCTGTTCGATCGTGTGTATCGGAGAGCACCGAATTACGTAGGGATCCAAAGGGAACGGTGATGGACCTTAGGTACATAAGAGACTGGAACAGCACATTACGTCCACATGCTAACACCTTTTTATTGGTCTTTTTCGCTGACGCACATGTGCATTACCATGAGGGGTGAGGTACACGTACACACGTGGTTTCCGTTTTCAATTACGGAGTGGAATAGAGTGTGTCCCGACATGTCAGTCCAATAGATGTTCAATGTGGTGGTCATCATTTGCTGCATACAACTGCAATCTCTGGCGTAATGAATGTCGTACACGCCGCAGTACATCTGGTGTAATGTCGCCGCAGGCTGCCACAGTACGTTGTTTCATATCCTTTGGGGTTGTAGGCACATCACGGTACACATTCTCCTTTAACGTACCCCACAGAAAGAAGTCCAGAGGCGTACGATCAGGAGAACGGGCTGGCCAAGTTATGCGTCCTCCACGTCCTATGAAACGTCCGTCGAACATCCTGTCAAGGGTCAGCCTAGTGTTAATTGCGGAATGTGCAGGTGCACCATCATGCTGATACAGCATACGTCGACGCGTTTCCAGTGGGACATTTTCGAGCAACGTTGGCAGATCATTCAGTAGAAACGCGATGTATGTTGCAGCTGTTTGGGCCCCTGCAATGAAGTGAGGACCAATGAGGTGGTCGCCAATGATTCCGCACCATACATTTACAGTCCACGGTCGCTGTCACTCTACCTGTCTGAGCCAGCGAGGATTGTCCACGGACCAGTAATGCATGTTCAGTCGATTCACTGCCCCGTGGTTTGTGAAACCCGCTTCATCGGTAAACAGGTAGAACTGCAACGCATTCTCTGTAAATGCCCATTGGCAGAATTGCACTGGATGATTAAAGTCATCACCGTGTAATTGCTGATGTAGCGACACATGAAACGGGTGAAAGCGGTGACGATGCAGTATGCGCATGACACTACTTTGACTCAGTCCACCGGCTCTCGCAATGTCCCGTGTACTCATGTGTGGGTTCATGGCAACAGCAGCTAACACACCAACTGCATCCGCTTCTCCTGTGACGGGCCTGTTACAGACCCGTTTGCGTGCTACGACCATACCTGTTGCATACAGTTGGCGGTAGATGTTTTGCAATGTGCGGCACGTTGGATGCTCTCTGTCCGGGTACCGTTCTGCACACACCCTGCAGGCTTCAGCTGCATTTCGTCGACACTCGCCATAGATGAGTATCATCTCCGCCTTTTCAGAGTTCGAATGCACCATGGTCACAGTTCCTACAACACTACACTATCACAGACGTCTGGTAACACGGTGTACTACAGTTGGTCTGCGTGCGGAGACGAATACAGAATAACAATAGCAGCAAGCGCTACATGCGGACACTGCGACAGCTAGACCAAATCACAACAGTGCACTACAGCCACACTCGTAAACACGGTCGTCATCGTAAACATGTCCCTGCAGATGCTGTTCGCTGACCGTGGCCCGTGTTTGTTACAACACGCAACTGAACGTCGGAGGTTTCAAGCGTCAACTTTAGGTTACAATATATCCGGATGTAATTAACATTTTACAATGCAACAAACGGCACTGATTACGTATTTCTTTATATGCTCAGATGTGCTAACAAAACTAACGGGGTTCCATTTTAAAAAAACGTAGGTTTGTGTTAACCAGTTACACTAGCCCCTCTCCTCACGTTCGGTCTGTGGAATCGATTCGTCAGTATTTGATGTGGTTTACGAAATATATCCAGCGTTAACGTTAGGTGACTCACCCTGTATATCTAGACTTTATTCATCAATTATTTGAGAATGAAAGCATTTAGTGACGTGCAACGAACTTTACACGTAAATTCAACCATTAAAGAATTTTCTCTCTTTGAGAGCCCAAACTATGAAAGGAACAAAATTATCTCTTACCACATATTCGCTCTTCATGGAGCATTTGGTATGACATTTTGATTTATTACTTCTTTAGTAGTAAGTGCATGCGCGACAAATTTTTCAGACAGTACTCATATACGACACTAAATGAACCTGCAAAATTATACGATTGTACGATACACAGTTCAGGAGATATGATGTCATGAAGACTGAGATGTGTCAAAAATTGCTGCCTCAGGTATGTTTATATTTATTACTTGTTTGCTACTGATTCTACTCGCAATATAATTCGCTGGCAATATGGAAATCTGCCGCTGAATGTCCCTACAAAGTAATCTCATTGCACGACACAGAGTTCACAAGCGGGTCGTCATAAACATCGGGCTGTGTGGAAAAGAAATTGCGCGGCGAAATTCGCTAGAGATACAGGTGAACTGTGTGTACAAATATGTGTGAAATATGTTAAATATATGTGGAATGAGTGTAATACGTGCGCACGCGTGAGAAGCCGATTGCAAAAAGCTCCTCGTACACCCTTGGATCTATTTCAGACAAATTTGGTACACTCAATACTTACTACTGGAAAGAAATACTATCGGGTTCAGAATGGTTCAAATGGCCCTGAGCACTATGGGACTTATCATCTGAGGTCATCAGTTCTTTAGACTTAGAACTACTTAAACCTATCTAACCTAAGGACATCACACACATCCATGCCCGAGGCAGGATTCGAACCTGCGACCGTAGCAGCAGCGCGGTTCCGGACTGAAGCGCCTAGAACCACTCGGCCACAGCTGCCGGCAACTATTGGGGGTAAGCCTGTTGGGCAGGGGTAATAGGATTGGGAGAGAAGTGAGCAGGACGAGATGGATAGAGAGGGGGCAGCAGGAGATGGACAGAGGCAGGGGGAACGAAGGAGGTGGACTCATAGATCAGAATAAATACATACCCAGGGAATGCCATGTACTCGGCTAGTAATAACAATGATGTATTTTAATATAAAAATAATAATAGTAACGTGTTTACGTGCGTGTTTAGTAGTCGTTGCGTTGTTTATTCGGTATAAAGTGATCAGGGCAAAAACTCGAGGAACGAAGCGGAGGAGTGCATCTGGAATGCGCGGCACGAAATTGTTAAAAGTAAAAAAACAAAATACTTCCTAAAAATCGTCCCTCTTTTCAGCAACAGGAACAGTTACAACTGAAGGATGGTTGTGTCCACAAGCTACAGAAGCGAGAAAGTGAAAGGGCCAGAGGTCGGCCAGTGACGCAGTGCTGGTATAACAGAGGTGAGAGGAGAGAAAGAAGTGGGCAACACGTCCGGGCAGTAGCACAGGGCGCAGATTCTGAATTATTAAGATTCCCTGGTAACTTGTGTGAAACAAATGAACTAACAGACTAAGTGGAGAAAGGCATACGAAAATTCATGCTGTCTTGTCTTTTCTGTACTATACCCTCCGGAGTGTAGCCTTGTAAGTAGGTGAAATACGGATGCTACTGAGAGAATTTAGAGTTTAGAAGCTTTTGAGATATGGTGCTACAGAAGATTCCGGAAGATTTGATAGAGGTGTCGAATAAACAGACGAAGTGGTACTGAACAGAACAAGGGAGCAAAGAGCACTGTGATACAACTCGACTAAATGGTTCAAATGGCTCTGAGCACTATGGGACTTAACATCTGAGGTCATCAGTCCCCTAGAACTTAGAACTACTTAAACCTAACTAACCTACGGACATCACACACATCCACGCCCGAGGCAGGACTCGAACCTGCGACCGTAGCGGTCGCGCGGTTCCAGACTGTAGCGCCTAGAAGCGCTCGGCCACTTCGGCCGGCCAACTCGACTAAAACTAGGGCATTATTCCGAACTATCAATAAACAGGCAATTTAGTTACGGAGGAAAGTATGAGTTGGGGAGGGGGCAGAAAAGCGGACGGTTAAACTGGTACAAGTGTAAGTAGGCTGTTAAGGTTTTTATGTTGGTAACGCCACGCAGCGCTCTGTACGAAAATCACTGACTGTCCACATCCACCACTGCTAGCGGCTCACCTCCAACTGCGCAACGCTACGCGCCAGCGTTGCCAACCCCAGAAGATAAAATTATGGCATTTTGCATTTAAAATTATCGTTTTTTATCTAAAATTATCGTATATTGATAATCTTAAAAAAAAAACAATAATGCTGATAATATGATGTACACAATATTTGTTTTCAATCGCCAATGGCGAAGTCTTCTCATCTTTTAAAATTTTTATCCATAAAACCTCCCAATTACGAACCTAAACGTCTCTAATCCCGATGCTAAGTACTAAAAATACGTTCAGAACCAGATAAACTCGGAAGCGTCCAAAGCATCACAGATTCTATGCAAGGAAAATTCGCTAACCCCGATCGAAAAGTAGCACTGTGTACGTAATATAATTAAAAATAATAATATAATTAAACTCACCCTAATAAGCATCGTTGTCAAACTCCACATCGGCGAAATCGGCGTCACTATCCCGATGAGATTCCTTCTTCTTAGCATAAATGTTCGACGTGTTCATTGATGGTGGTAACGGCCTCGCCGCAGTGGATACACCGGTTCCCGTGAGATCACCGAAGTTGAGCGCTGTCGGGAGTGGCCGGTACTTGGATGGATGAACATCCAGGTGCCATGCGCTGTTGCCATTTTTCGGGGTGCACTCAGCCTCGTGATGCCAATTGAGGAGCTACTCGATCGAATAGTAGCGGCTCCGGTCAAAGAAAACCATCATAACGACCGGGAGAGCGGTGTGCTGACCACACGCCCCTCCTATCCGCATCCTCTACAGAGGAAGACACGGCGGTCGGATGGTCCCGATGGGCCACTTGTGGCCTGAAGACGGAGAACTTTGTGCTGTTCATTGATGCAATCATTGCACTGGTTGGTTCGAACTGTAGACAATTCTTCACACGCTAGGAAGTGAGTATTACTGCGCTGACTGTACCCGAATGTAACTTATTTCTCAATGGTGTCTTCACTAGATTCATTTTTGAAAAGACCCGCTCACAATCAGCACTAGAATGTGGTAAAACTAATATATCTCGCACAAAGATTCCTATTTGGAGGAACTCTTGGCTACCATGAAGGTCCCTAGCGTTCTTTATGAACACCCAAAATTCGTCCACCTCTTTAGACCGTAGATTTTCGGGAAATTCTGCATGTGGCAATGCTCTCCACTGATCATCAATCATTTGCATAAGCCTTTTGTCTTTTGGAGAAATCCTCTGAACCGACTTTATAAGTGGAACAAGCGTTGACGGCCTTGCAGCACTTTTTGACAATGCTATTTCTGATGTTAACCAGCTCAACATTTTTAGAACAGAATTGTTGAAATCATACCGCTTTTCTATCTCACAACAAGATACTATAAGAAACTGTTGGACTCTGTATTAGAAATCAGTCACTTTAGATTTTTGTGAGATGTTTTCAGATTGGCTCATGAAATCCATCACACCTACATCTAAATACATTTGCGTATAAGGCACAAGTTGGGCTGGGTTTGCTGGATCTATGTCTGTCAAATCAGTTTTATTGATATAATCAGGAGACATATAGCACAGAAGGATTTCTTTGTACGTTTTGCACATTCTAACACGCAAAGGGCAAATTACTAATTTCTCGCTTTGAAAATATTGATTCAGAGACACAAATGTCGGTAGAATCCACTCGAGAAATATAAAAAATACACGTAAAAAGTTGTCCCTGAATGCCTTTGCTAACTGTTCAGCTGCATACAGTCTTTCTTCTTCCCACTTGCAAGTGAAAAATAATTGCAATGCATTCCATTGTTCTAGAATACGTGAAACAACGGTTAACAAAGATAACCAACTTGTTTGAGACGGATGCAGTATCTTGTGAGGTTCGACATTACAAAACTGTTGGAATTCCACAAACTAGGCTATTCTTTTTGAACTATGCTTAAAGAATGAATATGTATCCCTTGCTGTGTCTTCACATAGTCTTGGTAATTGTTTGCAAGCCTCACTTGCACATAGGTGCAATGAATGACATATACATTTCTGTATAAAAATACCAGGAAAATCTCTAATTATTCGACTAGCAACAGAATTATCTTTTCCCATCATTGTGTTGCACCCATCCGAAGCAAATCCTACTAAATTTTCAGGAGGAATATTATGTACTGACAAGGCTTTACGTACGAGATCGTACAAACGATTAGCAGTGGCACCTTCATGAGCGGCCTCTGCATTTTTCTCGTCAAACAGCTGTAACAACTGCCAAAATTTAGTATGTATTTTGGAGCTATCTTCATCAAAATACCGCACACAAATACACAAATTTTTCGTAGCGGAAATGTCGGTAGATTCATCAATTATGAAACTGAACTTTTGTCTCCGTAAAACTTCATTCAGTTCATCCAAATGACATTTACGTATGACATTCTTTATCACCCCTGTGGCTATTGCTCCACCCCTGTGGCTTTTGCTCTAGCCAACTGCAAGTTCTCAACTATTTTATAATCGGGAAAGGCACTTGTAATTACATCTGTTAAGTGATCGGCTGTATTAATAGAGATGTTATGTTCTGCCAAAAATCCACAAAGCAATATTTCAGCCCTCTTGCCCTGCTTATCAAATGTATCAGACGATTTTGATTGTGATGAAAAGTCAAGTTTCTTTTGTAGAGGCCCGACACATTTTACAGCATTTAAGTGTTTTTTCCCTTTAGCGTGATTTTTCACTACAGTCAACTCAGCACTGAATTCACATCTAAAAACTTTACACCGAGCTTTATATGCATCATCACTAACAGGTTGTAGCCAATCCTTGAAAGATAAATCAGTCAACCGTTCCTCTCTGAACTTTTGTTAATTCCAACTCACCACGCAGCCTCATTTTCTTCTGTGGGGTCCGCGGAGAATCTACATCACTGTTGTCACTTTCCATTATCTATATTTGAATACACTACTACAGTATTTATTTAAAGAACACCACACTTTAATTTCCCTTAAGAACAAAAAATTAATATTCTTTTAAGAGCACAAAGACAACTACCCGTGCATTCGAGTCCCAATTTCACCAGCAATTGATGACGATGGCCTAGCCCTAATAGCCCATATTGTTGTGAAACAATATTTGTTAGGCGGTAAGGGTATTCCCCGGAAGCGAATATACAGTGTTAAGAGTCGTTGGACTGTTGCGGGGAGTGGACGAGAGAAAAAGAGGAAGTTGCTTATATTGAATGGAGTATGGACTTAAATATATGAAAACAGATTATTAACGTATGAAACTACTACAAGTATCAATTTATTTCCATTTTAAATCTTCACAAAAATTATCGTAGATTCCGCAATTACCAGCAATGTACTATCGTATATCGTGTTCACGTTGTAATTATCGTATATCGCGATAATTAATGGTATGGTTGGCAACGCTGCTACGCGCTGTTCACATCCAACTGCCCAACACTACACTAGCGAATATTCCAACAATGCTAACCAGCCACAGACTGCACACAGCACAGTCAGAGATTTTCATATAGAGCGCTACGTGACGTTACCAACATAAAAACCTAAACAGCCTACTTACACAAGGAGACAAAAACCAAGACTTGACTACTGTAAGAAAACTTAAGTGGATGATGGTATCAGCGAAGAAACTCGCGCAGGACTGACTAGCACGGAGAGCTACATCAAACTTGTCTTCGTACAGACGACCATAACCACCACTATATCCTGCAACAACCTTCCACCGCAATTATTTTGTAGCGCTAGCACCATTACTTGTAGGCTTGATACCATTTGCAAATGCGGGGGAAGCAATAGTAGTTCTTAACAAGAGCGAGGAAGAATGTTTAATTGCAGGTATTTTATTCAAAGGGTAAGAGTAATTACAATTAGATATTAATTGCGATGCATTTTTCGTGACTGAGTCACTTTTAGAAAACATACACGTCCTTAAACCAGTGTTTCACACTTCTTGAGTACTTTTTGAGATGAGTGTTGATATGAAGAATTAATATGCAGGCTATCTTGTTATGAAAAACATGAAGATAAAGTCTCTAGTTCACTGGGTCTACTGACTTAAATTCTGTGTATTTGTTTCATACAACAAAGATTAATTCAAAAGTAACTATACACACTTCGTGGGATCACAAGTGGAACGCAAACGCAAAATTAATTCTTCACAGAAAGCAGCCGAAATTCAATTCATCTTCGTAGTGTACGCTTATCCCAGGGCATGTTCAAAAGCCGGCCGCTGTGAACGAGCCGTTCTAGGCGCTTCAGTCCGGAACCGCGCTGCTGCTAGGTCGCAGGTTCAAATCCTGCCTCGGGCGTGGATGTGTGTGATGTCTTTGGGTTAGTTATGTTTAAGTAGTTCTAAGACTAGGGGACTGATGATCTCAGATGTTAAGTCCCATAGTGCTTAGAGCCATTTGAGCATGTTCAAAATGATGTCCACCTAGACGAAGACATTGACATGCTTGACTTTACCCTCTCGGAACGTTGCAGGCTCGGTACAGCTATTTTCAATCCGCTACTGTTGTGCTACATACTCAGTTGCAACACCATACGTGAGCCCCTTGAGACGGCCCGTGAAGTAGAAGTCCACGGATTAAGATCCGGAGATTTTGTGCACCCACCAACTGGTCCTGCACGACGTGTCGACTTATCGAGATGAGGAACACTGAGATACTCTTGCCTTCAGAATGAAGTGTGCAGAGGCCCCATCGAAAAAGCCACGTCAGTCTATATGCAGGTTAACACGACACGCCAAAAGCCTGTACTGGCCCAAGATGTAATGTCCCCCACAAATGATATTAAGCATCATAACTTAGAAAAAAAGTGATTTCAGACAAAACTTTATTTAATATTGTACCCTTTTTTTGATCTACACATTAAGCCCATGTAGTGTGTACAATTACTTTTGATTCACCCTGTATACAGGGTGGCCCATTTATCGTGACCGGGCCAAATATCTCACGAAATAAGCGTCAAACGAAAAAACTACAAAGAACGAAACTTGTCTACCTTGAAAGGGGAAACCAGATGGCGCTATGTTTGGCCCGCGAGATGGCGCCGCCATAGGTCAAACGGATACCATCTGGGTTTTTTAAAGTAGGAATCCCCATTTTTTATTACATATTCGTGTAGTACGTAACGAAATATGAATGTTTTAGTTGGACAACTTTTTTCGCTTTGTGTTAGATGGCGCTGTAAAGGTCACAAACATATGGCTCACAATTTTAGACGAATAGTTGGTAACAAGTAGGTTTTTTAAATTAAAATACAGTAAGTAGGTACGTTTGAACATTTTATTTCGGTTGTTCCAATGTGATACGTGTACCTTTGTGAACTTATCATTTCTGAGAACGCATCCTGTTACAGCATGATTACCTGTAAATACCACATTAATGCAATAAATGCTCAAAATGATGTCCTTCAACCTCAATGCATTTGGCAATACGTGTAACGACATTCCTCTCAACAGTGAGGAGATCGCCTTCCGTAATGATCGCACATGCATTGACAACGCGCTGACGCATGTTGTCAGGCGTTGTCGGTGGATCACGATAGCAAATATCCTTCAACTTTCCCCACAGAAAGAAATCCGGGGGCGTCAGATCTGGTGAACGTGCGGACCATGGTATGGTGCTTCGACGACCAATCCACCTGTCATGAAATATGCTGTTCAATACCGCTACAACCGCAAGAGAGCTATGTGCCGACAATCCATCATGTTGGAAGTACATCGCCATTCTCTCATGCAGTGAAACATCTTGTAGTAAGATCGGCAGAACATTACGTAAGAAATCAGCATACATTGCACCATTTAGATTGCCATCGATAAAATGGGGGCCAATTATCCTTCCCCCCATAATGTCGCACCATACATTAACCCGCCAAGGTCAGTGATGTTCCACTTGTCGCAGCTACCGTAGATTTTCCGTTGCCGAATAGTGCACATTATGTCGGTTTACGTTACCGCTGTTGGTGAATGACGCTTCGTCGCTAAATAGAACGCGTGCAAAAAATCTGTCATCGTCCCGTAATTTCTCTTGTGCCCAGTGGCAGAACTGTACACGACGTTCAAAGTCGTCGCCATGTAATTCCTGGTGCATAAAAATATGGTACGCCTGCAGTCGATGTTGATACAGCAATCTTAACACCGACGTTGTTGAGATTCCCGATTCTCGCGCAATTTGTCTGCTACTGGTGTGCGGATTAGCCGCGACAGGAGCTAAAATACCTACTTGGGCATCATCATTTGTTGCAGGTCGTGATTGACGTTTCACATGTGGCTGAACACTTCCTGTTTCTTTAAATAACGTATCTATCCGGCGAACGGTCCGGACATTTAGATGATGTCGTCCAGGATACCGAGGAGCATACGTAGCACACGCCCGTTGGGCATTTTGATCACAGTAGCCACACATCAACACGATATCGACCTTTTCCACAATTGGTGAACGGTCCATTTTAACACGGGTAATGTGTCACGAAGCAAATACCGTCCGCACTGCCGGAATGTTACGTGATACCACGTACTTACACGATTGTGACTATTACAGCACCATCTATCACAAAGCGAAAAAAGTGGTCCAACTAAATCATTCATATTTCTTTATGTACTACACGAATATGTAATAAAAAATGGGGTTCCTATTTTTTAAAAAACGCAGTTGATATCCGTTTGACCCATGGCAACGCCATCTAGCGGGCGAACCATAGCGCCATCTGGTTTCCCCTTTCAAGGTATACAAGTTTCGTTCTTTGTAGTTTTTTCATTTGACGCTCAATTCGTGAGATATTTGGCCGGGTCACTATCAATGGGTGTCCTAGAAATGTTGCGAAAAACTTCTAGGGGAGGTGAGCACATCATATGCACTGAGTATTGCATAACAATCCACGGCCCCAAACGTCGGGGATAAATTGTAGCAGAGGTCGCAGATCGGAAAAGATTTATTGAAAATAATGAGTACACGTGGCGCACGATATGAATACCACTATAATGTGACAACAGGTGCTCGAAGTATGCACCAGCAGACGCCAGGCATGACTGACACCAACGGGGAGCATTGACTGCCGAACACTGCATGGGGGCTTAATTAAAAATAAAGAATGCAAATACTTTTATGGTTTTTAATTTAGTAGCTGTATGTCCGATTACGCTGTGTCTCGTAAACGGTTAGCCCTGACTAGTATTTGGACGCAATCTTACTGCATAGAATAACAACAAAGAATGAAAGAAAATTTCCGTTAACACAATTAATTAATTAAGTCCCCAGCAACTATAAAACCTACGAAACCAAAACACAAGTGTAATTGTTCTGTGTGTGGGAGTGTGATTCAACGTACACATCTGGCACGGTTCTTCTTCAACAAGACAAGAAATTTTAAATACCATTTATACTGACGTGATAAAAAAATTAGAAATACTATAATTGCGCAAGAAAACCAGAATTACGCTCTAATACAAGAACACAAGCCAGATGCTTTGTTGACTGAACCTGTAATGACGCATTATTTAAAACATTGAGATAAGAAAAAGAAAAGGAAATTTTTTTTTTCTTTTACCTTCATATATATTGATGAAAAGCACTCTAATCATTGCAATATCTCCACACCGACTCGCTACTACCACATCTCAACAAGAACTCCTTACTACGACCTCTCGACAAGAACTCTTCACTACGACATCTAAGCAAGCACCGACTATTACGAGTTCTCAACCAGCACTGCCCTCCGCTACTTCTCAATAATCACAGCCTACCACGAGTTCTCCACAAGCACTGCCCTCCGCTACTTCTCAATCATCACTGCCAGTGGAGGCGGCGAAACAAAACTCTCTTGCGCTGTGGCTCAGTGTAGCCACCTTTCAACACGCTCTAACACACCGGAAGTGTCTTTGATTGTAGCGTAGACGCAGACGATCCTTGCTACGTGTTCCACTTCAGACTCCACAGCATCGCGATGCATGAGAGATTTCAAGGCCCCCACACAAAGAAATCAAGGTTCGTAAATCTAGCGAGCATGGGGGAATGACCTGTTCAAATGCCTAATAACAGCCAAGCCAAAAGGAGCAGGCTGTTGGAACCACTTGTTAGGCCCCACATTTGTGTAACATCTGCAAGTAAGTGACGTTCCCCTCCAGCACTCTCCTGTACAGCACCACCTAACGGCGTGCGACGACGTTTGTGGTCATGGGTTGCTATGCAGTTCTCTATCTTTATTATGTGTCCCACCTCCACTAGCTGTTTGTCGTAATATTTCTGGGACATCATGTACATAGTACGAGGGTAATCACAAAAGTAAGGTCTCCTATTTTCTTTATAAGTACAGAACTCTGTTTGTGTGGCAGTTGGTCACACTGTTACGAAGAGTGCTTCACGCGCTTGTGTGTAAACATGCGCACGCCGCGCTGAGGCGCTCAGTCTTGGCTAGGCAGCCGTTGAGAAGGGAGCTCCCGTTGGATGTTGCCGCCACGTGCGAATTGCGCGCAGTTATTCGGTTTTTGAACGTAAAGGGCACTGCGCCGATTGAAATTCATCACCAATTGACGGAAGTGTATGGTGAGTCGTGCATGGATGTCAAAAATGTTCGTAAGTGATGTAGAGAGTTTGCAGCTGGTCGGACCGAAATTCACGACGAACAAAGGAGCGAGAGACCGTCAATTTCTGACGAGACAGTGTTGAAGGTTGAGCAAAGCAAGCGCAAGGTCGGCGGATCACCTTGGATGATCTCTGCACGTTGGTTCCTGAGGTTTCCCGAAGCACCGCTCACAGAATTTTAACGGAAACATTGCGACCACCGGAAGGTGTGCGCAAGATGGGTGCCACGCATGCTGACTGAGGACCACATGCGGCAACGAGTTGATGCGTCCAGCACATTTCTTCACCACCTTGCAGCCGAACAGGACAACTTTCTGCACTAAATTGTCACGGGTGACGAAACCTGGACTTACCACTTTACATCTGAGACAAAGCAACAATCAATCCAGTTCATAACTTTCTGAACAGCATGGCGCCGAGCCGGTATGACATGGGCATACAAAAGCTGCCACAGCTAAATGTTCAGGCTGTAAACTGATGCAAACCATTGTAGAATTTTAAACAGCAGTATTATTAGTGACCATCCGGGCTTCCATTTGCTCTTGGCAAACGGGATGCACATATCCCTCATGAGGCCAACTGATGAGCTACTTGATCGAGAAGTAGCGGCGCCGGTCAAAAAACCGACAACAGCCGAAAGACCGGTGTGCTGACCACACGCCCCTCCATATCCGCATCCAGTGACGCCTATCGTCTCAGGATGACATGGCAGTCAATCAGTACCACTGAGCCTTGCGAAACCTGTTAGAACGGGGTTTAGTTCAGGGTATTATTAATTAGTTCTCTTCGCTGGCTGCAATTCGCAAAACTTGGAAAAATAGTGTTCTTTGACTACTGGAGTCTGTCAACTCCTAACAATACGTGGTTGTAACAGTTTGTGTGGATATGAAATAAAGATTAAGTAGGCTTCGTAGTAGGCAAAGCAGACGGAAGACATCGGTTCAATGGGGAGATACTGGGAAAATACACTCAGTCTAAAAAGGAGACTGCTTACCAAGGATATGTGCGTTCCATTTCGAATATAAGCCAAGTGCGTGGGACACTTCCCAAGTAAGACTTACAGGGGATATCTACATCTACATCTACATCTACATGATTACTCTGCAATTCACATTTAAGTTCTTGGCAGAGGGTTCATCGAACCACAATCATACTATCTCTCTACCATTCCACTCCCGAACAGCGCGCGGGAAAAACGAACACCTAAACCTTTCTGTTCGAGCTCTGATTTCTCTTATTTTATTTTGATGATCATTCCTACCTATGTAGGTTGGGCTCAACAAAATATTTTCGCATTCGGAAGAGAAAGTTGGTGACTGAAATTTCGTAAATAGAACTCGCCGCGACGAAAAACGTCTTTGCTTTAATGACTCCCATCCCAACTCGCGTATCGTATCTGCCACACTCTCTCCCCTATTACGTGATAACACAAAACGAGCTGCCCTTTTTTGCACCCTTTCGATGTCCTCTGTCAATCCCACCTGGTAAGGATCCCACACCGCGCAGCAATATACTAACAGAGGACGAACGAGTGTAGTGTAAGGTGTCTCTTTAGTGGACTTGTTGCATCTTCTAAGTGTCCTGCCAATGAAGCGCAACCTTTGGCTCGCCTTCCCCACAATATTATCTATGTGGTCTTTCCAACTGACGTTGTTCGTAATTTTAACACTTAGGTACTTAGTTGAATTGACAGCCTTGAGAATTGTACTATTTATCGAGTAATCGAATTCCAACGGATTTCTTTTGAAACTCATGTGGATCACCTCACACTTTTCGTTACTTAGCGTCAACTGCCACCTGCCACACCATACAGCAAACTTTTCTAAGTCGCTTTGCAACTGATACTGGTCTTCGGATGACCATACTAGACGGTAAATTACAGCATCATCAGCGAACAACCTAAGAGAACTGCTCAGATTGTCACCCAGGTATTTCAGAGGCCGTGAATAAAACATTTTACTAATTAAAGCCCCTCCACAGTATTTAGGAAGACATTCTTTCCACGCTCAACAAGGAACAACTTAACGTGTTGTACAGTCTAAGTACACTCCGCCGTGCACTTCACAGTGGTTTGCAATGTATGGAGTTGTAGAAATGGTTGCCGCAAGTGTGATCACAGATGCGAACAACGCACTGGCTGCGAACATGTTCCATATGTAACGTTGGCACCAAAATACAAGCTCCACACACCACTAGTGCGCCTTACTAGTGGCGTTGTTTGTTCTGCAAAGCTCGGGATTTTGTCACACGGTCCTGTAGACCGGTAAATGTCTACGTTCTCATCACCGTGGGGGCGCGATATTCTTAGCACTTATTGATCCACTGTCACGCGAGAGCGATCTGTCGAGAGGGGAGACGAATAAAAAAGGACTAAGAAAGAAAGAAAAGCGCCACCTAGCATGATGCGCGATATTTCTCCCCCTTGCGCCGTGTACTTTTCAGCGGACTGAAGAACGGTCAGGGCAGCCTCGTCGAGGAGACCCGGCTCGTGATCTTCCAGCGAAAAGAGAAGAAAAAAAAAAAAAAACGCTGGAAGCCTGCGCCCCAGGAATTCCGTGTGCTAATTGGGGCACTCTGTCGCGTCCTCCCTCCGTCGTTTGCCCCCCACATTCTGTAACACTTGACACACATTAGAAAACACCACCTGGGGGAAGGGCAGAAAAAAATTCGACGCCGCTTGAGCACAGCGAAGCAGGGCGGACTGACTTTTTATGCGGCTGTCAGGAAGGCAGACGATATAGAGCACCAGGTAGAAGGAATCCTCGTAGATTTTTTCCTCCCGTCTCCTTTCTTACCGGAAAGGTCCCTCGAGGTGAAGGTGGGGGCGGTAGGCTATTCTTTTGTGTTGACGCTCGCGCGTGAGAGTGGACTTCTCCAGCCTATATAAAGAATATACGAAACGTTACCTGGCAACAAGCGCCGTATTTCACAGACGAAGACTTGCCCGATATAAACAAGCGATACACAGAATATAGTTACACCGACCTCACAGATTAAATGGATACAGTTAGAAATTTTTATTTTTATCTCTACAAATGTGGCATCGAAACTCTTTTATCGCATTTCGCACCGTAGAACGTAATTAATTGTTATCATAAAATTCTATCGTTTCAGCACCCAATTATTTGACATATTCACGTAATGAGAGCATCGTCGTTATACTCTCATCTTTTCCAACGCTTCTACCCACTTTACACTACGTCGTTGTCTTGCTCTTTTCGTATAGCGTATAATTCAATAAAGCCCTTCTATATGAAAGCAAATACACAGAATCAATCAAGCAGGGTCGGGGGGCGGGATGGGAGGGAGAGTTTGCTAATTCTTTCAGTTTCAAGCGAATGGCGAAATAGTTTTGAGAGCTCACGACCGTGGGCACAGTTGCTAGTGTAGTATCCGTTACGTGCTGCTTTCCTCAAATCGATCTTGAACTGACACGTACGCCTGTCTGGCAGGGGAAGATGAGGTATCTGTTTATAAAAATGTATATGTATTTTTTTCCCTAGCGAAAGCGTGGTCGGGTAGCAGTTGTGTACGCTCATGTCTACAAGTCACACACACCTCCATTTCACAGTCGTTACTGTAGAATTACGCCAAGTTTTCCTGTCTATTCTCTGAACCATGTGTTCGATTTTCTGCTTCCCTCCATTGTTCACTGAGCGATTTATGAATGGTTTTCGCATTCTGTCTCGCTGACATCTATCAAATCTAATATTAAACGACTCTATAAATTTTCCATTGCAGGTCCATCCGAAGCTTAGTTTCTAGTTTACATATCATCCGGTCATTGACATCAATGCATTAAATATAAAAACCGATTCCTGGTTTCATGGCTCGTTGTTAGTTTGTACTGTTTTCTTTTCGATATCTTCGATATAAATCACTTTATTCTTGTCGTAATTGTTTTCTAATCTACTTTCAAATTTTCGCTATTATGTTCCTCCATTCCCTATTGCTATTGTGGTTTTCAATCCAAAGACTGGTTTGATGCAGTTCTCCATGCTACTCTACCTTGTGCAAGCCTCCTAACCTCTGAATAACTACTGCAACCCAAGTCCTTCTAAATCTGCTTACTGTATCCATCTCTTTGTCTCCCTCTACGATTTGTACCACACGTATTTCTCTCCTGTACTAAACTGGTGATCTCTTGATGTCTCACAATGTCTCCTACAAACCGATCCCTTCTTTTGGTCAAGTTGTGCCGCAAATGCCTTGTCTTCCCAACTCAATTCAGTATCTCTTCATCAGTTACGCGATCTATTCATCTAATCTTAAGCATTTTTCTGTAGCACAGTATTTCAAAAGCTTCTATTCTCTTCTTGTCGAAACTGTTTATCGTTCATTTTTCACTTTCATACATGGTGACACTGAAAAAAAAATACTTCCAGAAAAAAATCCTGACACTTTAATCTATACTCAATATTAAAAAATTTCTCTTCTTCAGAAACGCTTTTCTTGCCACTGCCGGTCCAGAATTTTATATCGTTTCTAATTCGACCATCATCGGTTCTTTTGCTGCCCAAATAGCAAAACTCATCTATTACTTTAAGTGTCTCCTTTCGCCGGCCGTTGGTGGCCGAGCTGTTATAGGCACTCCCGTGTGCAACCGCGCGACCGCTACGATCGCAGGTTCGAATCCTGCCTCGGGCATGGCTGTGTGTGATGTCCTTAGGTTAGTTAGGTTTAAGTAGTTCTATGTTCTAGGGGACTGATGACCTGAGATGCTAAGTCCCATAGTGCTCAGAGCCATCTGAACCATTTTTTTTGTCTCCTTTTCTAATCAGATTCCCGCAGCATCACCTGATTTAATTCGACTACATTCCATTATCTTCGTATTGCTTTTGTTGATGATCAACTTATATCCTCCTTGCAAAGACACCATCCACTCCGTTCAACTGCTCTTCCAAGTCCTTTGCTGTCTCTGATAGAATTACAATATCATTGGCAAACTTCAAAGTTTTTAGTTCCTCACCCTAGATATTAATTGCTATCCCAAATTTTCCTTTTGTTTCCTTTACTGCTTGCTCAGTATACAGATTGAGTAACATCGGGGACAGACTACATTCTTGTCCCATTCCCTTCTCCATCATCGTTTTCCTTTCACACCCCTAGACTCTTATAACTGCTGTCTGGTTTCTGCACAAATTGTAAAAAGCCTTTTGCTCCCTGTATTATACCCCTGCCACCTTTAGAATTTGAAAGAGAGTATTCCAATCAACAGTGTCAAAAGCTTTCTCTAAGTCTACAAACGTTCTAAACGTAAGTTAGTCTTTCCTTAACCTATCTTCTATGGGTCGTCGTAGAGGCAGTATCTCCCTGGGATCGACACTTACCTTCCCCAAGGTCGCCTTCTAACACTTTTTCCATTCTTCTTTAAACAATTCGTTTTAGTATTTTACAACCGTGACTTGTTAAACTCATAGTTCGGTAATTTTCACATGTCAGCACCGCTTTTGTTGGAACTGGTATTATGTATTATATTCTTCCTGAAGTCTGAGGGTATGTCGCCTGTCTCATACATCTTGCTCACCAGATGGAAGAGTTTGGTCATGGCTGGCTTTCCCAAGGTCATCAGTAGTTCTAACCGAATGTTGTCTACTCCCGGTGCCTTGTTTCGACTTAAGTCTTTCAGCGCTCTGTCAAATTTTTCAAGGAGTACAATATCTCCCAATTCATCTTCATCTACGTCCTCTTCCATTTCCATAATATTGCCCTCCAGTGTATCTCTCCTGTATAAACCCTCCATATACTCCTTCCACCTTTCTGCATTCCCTTCTTTGCTTAGGGCTGGTTTTTCACCTGAGACCTTGATATTCAACAGGTGGTTCTCTTCCCTCCAAAGGTCTCTTTAATTTTCCTGTAGGCAGTATCTATCTTCCTCCAAGTGATATATGCTTCAAAATCCTTACGTTTGTCTTCTAGCCTTTCCTGCTTACTCCATTCCCTATAGAACTTTGTATAAACTAGAGGGAAACGATAAAGTTACATTAATTCCTATTCCTTCTTCATTTTCATACTTCAAAAAACTGAAACCCACTCTGAGATTCAAATGGCTCTGAGCAATATGGGACTCAACTTCTGAGGTCATTAGTCCCCTAGAACTTAGAACTAGTTAAACCTAACTAACCTAAGGACATCACACACATCCATGCCCGAGGCAGGATTCGAACCTGCGACCGTAGCAGTCGCACGGTTCCGGACTGAGCGTCTAGAACCGCTAGACCACCGCGGCCGGCGATATATTCATTGCTCTAATCTATAACTTCACATACGCATTAGATATAATCCATTGTGCTCTCCCTGATTAAAAGTATAATGCGTTTTGTATATGATTTGGATAATATCAGTGGTTAAGTTGTACACTTCACAAAAAAGCTTTTTTTTTGTCTTCCCTATCCCATTTCTTACGAAGGAAAACAAGATAGTTCCAGTTTTTCGGGCTCTCGCCATAGATTCTGTACAAAATTTCATGAATTTCAATAACCCTGAATAATTTTAATCTTATCCCTTGAAACAGCATCGTCTCAAAACACAGTTCAATTCTTCAAATCGCCATTGGGGTTTCCCTATACATTTTGACTGATGAAATCAATCAGACGCCCAACGTTTCTTACCTATTGTCAGTTTGTTTTACGCTTTCGTTGTTTTCAGTTTCTTCTTGCGAAATTTTCATTGTAACTTCTGAAATTGTCTCGGAAACATCTCAGAGTACTTTCTTAAATTCGCATTATTTTGTATTCCTTTTATTTACTATTACTGATAGTTCATATTTATAGACCAACTTGTCTGTCGACCAGCTGGTTGTGCTGCAGTATATTTTATTTGGGACTGTAGATCACAGATTCCAGGTATGTCTACATATATGTTACTTCATATATATATCAGGATTTGTAATTACAGTCACAGCTAATAGCTATGTTGACTTGTAACCTCGTTCAGCCAAATATTTTTTTTCAGTGCTGTGATGAGTCATCACAGTGTGATGTGGACATCCGTTAGTTCAATGTTTAATCCTTTGGTCTAATGTGATTTCCTAATTGTAGCAGAGGCTGGTGGCTGTAGTTATGTACCAGTATGAGAATAATTATTCTTGATGTGAGAGAGTCGTTCACTGAAACGGTAAACAAATTTCAAATTTAGCTAGTCCACGTTTATCACGAAAGTTACGTATTTAAATCCACACCCTATGAAGCACGAACATCAGAAGTGCGGTCAGAAAATTCGCATAGCGTGCTTCCTGATGATGTAACAGCAAGAAAGCTACGTACTTGTAGAAAGGAGTTCTTCTTCTAAGACAGTGGTTTCAGACATATTTTGTCAGGGAAATAGCAGGCCAAAAATACTGAATCTAGCAAAGAATCACTTTATGGAATGTTTAAGGCGTTCTGGAAACAGAGCGAAAAACGGAAGTTTGTATCCGGTATGAGGGCGGAGGCGCCAAGGGCGGAATTAGTCGTCTGACTTGTTTTATATGCATCGGCACGATATGCTCTCCAGTGTCAATCTCTTCAATTTCGGAACAGCACTTACACCCAACGTCCTCAGTTATTTTTGTACTACAATCTCTTAGTGCAATTTTAACTGTCTATAGTTCCCTCTATGGCATTAGTGTTTACCACAGTCAATGGAGAATCTCCACATCTCCTACCTTTTGAGTCCACTTCAGCGACGCTAACACCATCTCAAATGCTTCGATTCTAGTCGTTTCTGGCTTTCCCACAGTAGAAGTTACGATTAGTGCACCAAATATCCCTATAAAATATGCTAATGGATTAAGAGTCCATTTGGTTTTAAGTTGATGTAAGGAAAGAAAAGAGCAAGAAAGGAAGGAAAAGTACTGTTTAGCCTCCTGTCCACGATGAGATTCGCCATGGACGGAGTACAAAAGCAAATGGAAACCGCACTGCAATCCTTCTTAAAAGTCTCATTCCAAGATTCACGTAAAGCATGGAAAAACAATATGGAAAACCGGAAGGCCATTAGACCCCTGTTCGACCCGAACTCAACACCCCTATCTAGCCTCGCTCGGTGAAACAGTTCAACTTAATTACTTCGTTGTCATTTCCAAGATCTGCTGGTACCGTTTTTGACCTTCCCATCTGAACCGCAAACAGAAGGTGGAACAGCAGCGCGTACGGTTCGTGACACCCCTGCCGACCGAGAGCGTCTTGCAATTCATCCCTCGCAGCGGGGGTTGCTCCAGTCTGCGGCACCCTGCAGTTTCTCGGGGTCAGAGTAACCGCAGGGGGGAAAAAAGATTTAGGTCATCTAGTCCTCGCGGAACAGATATTTCTCCAGATAAGACACCCACCGGCCGTCTTTCTTGTCTGTCGCTTCTCTTCTGCGCCTCCTCCGAAACGGGGCGGCAGGAATCTCGGAACGTATCGCTAACAGACCGAAAAAGTATTCCTGTGTGTGTAGCCACATTTTTTTTCTAACAGTTGGTGTCAAATTACAGCAACTACTGCAACGTTGCTTTTTTTCTAGGAAATTACTGTTCGGGTCACACTTCTATTTCAAGGGCTTGTAATGAACCAAACTCGTAAAAACTCGAAATGTAAGGTCCTTTTCCTTAGGAGAAGAAAAGTTGGACCACGCTGTCCAAAGAAAGAAAATCACAGAGGGAAGAAACGAGCTATTTTTTAAAGACATACCACGTTGTCGCAAATATTCGCTGTAAATTTTGCAAACGAATACATGCAGCTTGGAATATAATTTTCTACCCTTCACTATTGGGAGCAGCACCAAATCACGTCTTATGAACGGCAATTATTGACTGATTTATTAACCCTGGGAAAATAAGGACCATAAGGTTCTTCCATTCATTTGACCAGGCATTCTTTGTAGTTCATCGTGACGCACATGCCGTGTGAGGTCCTACATTTAGTGTGGAGTAGAACACATACAAAAAAACTATGGCAGAAACAGAAAAACTGTAAAGGGCACAGCCGAAAGAAAACACAGTTTATGTTTTTTGTATGGACCTATAAGCTCCTTCGTCTTCTTGGAGATTATATGGGTTAATTAATGATTATTATGTTACATTTCTGTTGTTTTAGTTGACCGTGTATATCGAGACTTCGTTCATTGTTAAATGCAATGGTGTGGTACTAACTGATGGAGACGCATTAAGAACAGGTAAAATTTAATTTATTTCCTTGATCACACTGCACAAACATAAATATACTATTATTCAAACTGTGTGCCACAACTATTAAACATAGAGATAAATCCTTCGCTACGCAACCGCCTTTGGCTCTCGCAGCCTACACCTTCCACAGCCTCTCAATAACTGCCTTTACTTGCGACCCTCTGCGCCACTGGGCATTGTCGCCCTCCAAAGAACAACCACTTACAGATACTACACACCAGTAGCCTCACAGACCGAATAAGAAAAGTAAAATTACAAATACTCATATTTAGACTGAAGGTCGTGATACAAATTGACATAAGAGAAGAGAAGGGACAGTGTCAGAAAAGGAACATGATAGAATACAAACAATAAAGAAAAGAAAGGCAATACTCGATTGACTGCAAAATAAGAAAAGAGTGAAGCATACGTGGGTGAAGAAACATGGATTTACTTCTTTGATGGACAGAGAAATTTCTATATACGGTATAGTAATTTCTATATACGGTATAATAATTTCTGGGGGAAAAGACTTGAGGAAGACTAAAGAGTGTGATCCAGATTTTTCTTAAACAAGGTGTCGTGTTCGGGACGAAGACAATAGCAATGCAGACCTAGTTTGAGAAAGTTTTTGTTTTAGGAATTTGCACTGTTATGTTAATACATGCAATGAAATGATAAATACTCGACTGGTGATGTGAGGTATACACCCTAAGGAGTCAACAGACTTAATCTTTGCTGGTCACACAGAGTATTTGCTTACAACCATAAAATGAATGGTCAAAC
Organism: Schistocerca piceifrons; assembly: GCF_021461385.2. NCBI lineage: Eukaryota > Metazoa > Arthropoda > Insecta > Orthoptera > Acrididae > Schistocerca > Schistocerca piceifrons. The sequence goes on along the minus strand of NC_060140.1, from coordinate 463,886,950 downwards.
AGCTAATGTTGCAGTCGTAACGCACACATATTTGTCTAACCATCGTGAGTTTTCACTACTCGCATCTAGTCGGATTACATCGGAATGCCGACGATGCTGCCTTATGGAAAACATTAAGTATATTTACACATTGTCGTTCAGTGAACCAGATATGAGCTTACCTAGTATCGGAACAGATTTGTGATTTGATTCAGGATTTCTTTACAGACAGCTTGCAACACGATGTTATTAACGGAACAAAATCCAGAGATGTAAAGATAATTGCTTGGTCCAGTGCACGAAGCTCTGGAGAGGACTGACGATGAAACTAACCCTCAATGTAAACAGATCTAACGTAAGACTCATTAATAGATGAAGAGTCAATCAAGATTCAATCAAAGTGTTAGCGACACATCACTGAAAACAATAACTGTGGTAACACACTTAGGATTAAAGATGCAGTAGAACTTAAATTAGGATGACCACATAAAAAAAAACTGTAGCATAGTGAGTTGTCATGATGAGGTTCATTGAGAGACTCTTAAAGAAATGTAATTCATGCACTATAGAAGTGGGCTACGAACATTTGTTTGACCTATTCTTGTTTATGATTCACGAATAAGTTGGATTAATAGATAAAGAAGATCCTATGAATATCCACATGTTTCGTCAGAGGATTGTTTAGTCGGCGGGAGAGCGTTACACGGATCCTCATCAGAGTGCAATGGCAGATGCTGTATGAGAGGCGTTGTGCATTGAAGAGCCAAAGAAACTGTTTCACCTGCCTATTATCGTGTAGAGCCCCGGCGAGCACGCAGAAGTGCCGCAACACGACATTGCATGGACTCCACTTATGTCTGCAGTAGTGCTGGAGGGAACGAACAACATCAAGAATCCTGCATGGCTATCCATAAATCCGTAAGAGTGCGAGGTGGCGGGGATCTCTTCTGAACAGCACGTTGAAAGGCATCCTAGAGATGCTCAATAATGTTCATGTCTGGGGTGTTTGGTGGCCAGCGAAAGAGTATAAACCCAGAAGAGTGTTCCTGGAGCCACTCTGTAGCAATTCCGGATGTGTGGGATGTTGCATTGTCATGCTGTAATTGCCCAATTCCTTCGGAATGCACAATGGACTTTAATGGATGCAAGTGGTCAGACAGGATGCTTACGTAAGTGTCACCTATCACAGTCATATCTAGACGTATCAGGGGTCCCATATCACTTCCACTGCAGACAGGCCACACCATTACAGATCCTCCACCACCTTGAACAGCTCTGCTGACACGTAAGGTCCATTGATTCATGAGGTTGTCTCCACACGCGTACACGTCCATCCGTTCGATACAATCTGAAACGAGATTCGTCCGACCAGGCAATATGTTTCCACTCAGCAACAGTCCAATGCAGATGTCGGCGGGCCCAGGCGAGGCGTTAAGCTACGTGTCGTGCAGTCCTCAAGTGTACGAGTGGATTCACTACATATATAACACAACGTTCAATCTATATATTGAGCAAGCAATAAAGGAAACAAAAGAAAAATTCGGAGTAGGTATTAAAATCCATGGAGAAGAAATAAAAACTTTAAGGTTCGCCGATGACATTGTAATTCTGTCAGAGACAGTAAAAGACTTGGAAGAGCAGTGAACGGAATGGACAGTGTCCTGAACGGAGGATATAAGATGAACATCAACAAAAGCAAAATGAATATAATGGAATGTAGTCGAATTAAGTCGGGTGATGGTGAGGGAATTAGATTGGGGAATGAGACACTAAAAGTAGTAAAGGATTTCTGCTATTTGGGGAGCAAAATGACTGATGATGGTCGAAATAGAGAGGATATAAAATGTAGACTGGCAACGGTAAGGAAAGCGTTTCTGAAGAAGAGAAATTTGTTAACATCGAGTATAGATTTAAGTGTCAGGAAGTCGTTTCTGAAAGTATTTGTGTGGAGTGTAGCCACGTATGGAAGCGAAACATGGACGATAAATAGTTTGGACAAGAAGAAAATAGAAGCTTTCGAAATGTGGTGTTACAGAAGAATGCTGAAGATTAGATGGGTAGATCACATAACTAATGAGGAGATACTGAATAGGATTGGGGAGAAGAGGAGTTTGTGGCACAACTTGACTAGAAGAAGGATCCGTTGGTCGGACATGTTCTGAGGCATCAAGGGATCACCAATTTAGTATTGGAGGGCAGCGTGGAGGGTAAAAATCGTGGAGTGAGACCAAGAGATGAATACACTAAGCAGACTCAGAAGGTTGTAGGCTGCAGTACGTACTGGATGTAGAAGCTTGCACAGGATAGAGTAGCATGGAGAGCTGCATCAAACCAGTCTCAGGACTGAAGACCACAACAACAACAACAACGTTCAAACTCTTCAATCTTGATAACCTGCCATTTTAGCAGCAGTAACCTATCTAACAACTGCGGCAGAAACGTATTGTTTTATATAGGCGTTTGCGACCGGAGCGCCGTATTCTGCCTGTTTACGTATCTCCGTATTTGAATACACTTGCCTATTCCAGTTTCTTTGGCGCTTCAGTGTATATTCTAGAGAAGTTTACGGCTGAAATTCCTTGAGACTATGTTCGAAGAAGATTTAGAAAACGTAATCTTTCCTCGCAATTACGGATTTTTTGCGAAATGTCCACGATCAGAACATCAGGAAAATTTGAGTTTTTACGGAGGTGCGTCGGCAATCGTTATCCAACGCATACGAGTGGAACAGAAAAGGGGGCACTGTAACATATTGCTTTCCTGGTCATGCTCGTGGACTCTTCCTGTCGCTATCGTGTACGCTACAGGACCAAACTGCGGTGACTGGTAGGAGTGTATTCAGCGTGCAGCTGGTTCCCCAGTATTTCCCTGATTCTCCTAAACGGCTAGTGGGGCGAAGATACAAGGCCGTTAGAAAAACTCCTGAAAGTTTCGGCTTGAATCAGCCGTAAGAAGAAGCGCTGTTAGAGGCAGTAGGATATAACCGATGAAATTGATACCTTCTGATTGGCTATTAGACCTAAATATTAAGTAATTTCGAGGAGCTAGCGACATGTGGTAGTCGGCTGACTGCCCTCGGTGTTATAGGTGGTGTCGAATGCGCTAAGGGGCGGATGTAGTGTTCTAAAGCGTGTTTTTTAAATCAGTAGCTGGTAATCCTCCATGATCAACCAAGTGATTTTTCCTGTATCTATACAGCAGTGGTTCTCAACCTGTGGGGTGCCCCCCCCTCCCCCCAAAGAGCACGCGAGGTTATTGAAACCATCATCATCATCATCATCACCATTTAAGACTGATTATGCCTTTCAGCGTTCAGTCTGGAGCATAGTCTCCTTATAAAATTCCTGCATGATCCCATATTCAGTGCTAACATTGGTGCCTCTTCTGATGTTAAGCCTATTACTTCAAAATCATTCTTAACCGAATCCAGGTACCTTCTCCTTGGTCTACCCTGACTCCTCCTACCCTCTACTGCTGAACCAATGAGTCTCCTGGGTAACCTTGCTTCTCCCATGCGTGTAACTTGACCCCACCATCTAAGCCTGTTCGCCCTGACTGCTACATCTATAGAGTTCATTCCCAGTTTTTCTTTGATTTCCTCATTGTGGACACCCTCCTGCCATTGTTCCCATCTACTAGTACATGCAATCATCCTAGCTACTTTCATATCCGTAACCTCAACCTGATTGATAAGGTAACCGGAATCCACCCAGCTTTCGCTCCCATACAACAAAGTTGGTCGAAAGATTGAGCGGTGTACACATAACTCAGTCTTGGTACTGACTTCCTTCTTGCAAAAGAGAGTAGATCGTAGCTGAGCGCTCACTGCATTAGCTTTGCTACATCTCGCTTCCAGGTCTTTCACTATGTTGCCATCCTGTGAGAATATGCATACTAAGTACTTGAAACCGTCCACCTGTTTCAACTTTGTTCCTCCTATTTGGCACTCAATCCGTTTATATCTCTTTCCCACTGACAATACTTTCGTTTTGGAGATGCTAATCATCATACCATAGTCCTTACATTTCTGATCTAGCTCTGAAATATTACTTTTCAAACTTTCAGTCGAATCTGCCATACAACTAAGTCATCTACATATGCGAGACTGCTTATTTTGTGTTCACATATCTTAATCTCACCCAGCCAGTTTATTGTTTTCGGCATATGATCCATAAATAATATGAACAGCAGTGGAGACAGGTTGCAGCCTTGTCTTTCCCCTGAAACTACTCTGAACCATGAACTCAATTTACCGTCAACACTAACTGCTGCCTGACTATCTATGTAAAGACCTTTAATTGCTAGCAAAAGTTTGCCTCCTATTCCATAATCTTGTAGAGCAGACAGTAACTTCCTTCTAGGAACCCGGTCATATGCCTTTTCTAAATCTACGAAGCATGGATACAATTCCTTGTTCCACTCGTAACTGATTGAAAAAATATATATATATATGAATACATTCTTCAAGTGAGTGGCTTATAGGGATCTTACAATCTCAATATATTGCCACGTGTGACACACTCAGATTTCTTGTTTTACGTTCTCTTTCCGTCGTCTTCCCCCACAGTTTTTCTCCCCTTTACTTCTCCTTCCATAGCCAACTGTCCCGAATGCGCTAGCAATCATCATCAGACACACTATCGCCGGTGCGCGCTGTGTGTTTATTTACTCTGTCCGCTCGTTAGGTTGCGGACGCAGCACGCTGCATTGTTGGCGTGGCAGGAAGCGCACAGGGAGCGGTCGGCGGTAATGCGGGTCGCGTGATGGCCGCTCGAGACAATGCAGGGGGCTGGGAGGGCCAGCCCGGGCGATTAGCGTAATGTCTGCGGACGCGGGCCGCGGACCACCCGCAGCAGCGAGCCAGCGACAGCACGACGCGAGGAACGGAGCGCCGGGGGGGGGGGGGGGGGGAAGGGGGGGGGGAGGGAGGTATCACGCTGAGCGAGGGGCAGTAATCCAAAAACTTGCTACTGTTTTTCATCCTCGTCTAAGAGCATTGAAAGCAACTTAATACTGGACCGAATAACACAATAAAATTTAAATTCATATATACACTCCTGGAAATTGAAATAAGAACACCGTGAATTCATTGTCCCAGGAAGGTGAAACTTTATTGACACATTCCTCGGGTCAGATACATCACATGATCACACTGACAGAACCACAGGCACATAGACACAGGCAACAGAGCATGCACAATGTCGGCACTAGTACAGTGTATATCCACCTTTCGCAGCAATGCAGGCTGCTATTCTCCCATGGAGACGATCGTAGAGATGCTGGATGTAGTCCTGTGGAACGGCTTGCCATGCCATTTCCACCTGGTGCCTCAGTTGGACCAGCGTTCGTGCTGGACGTGCAGACCGCGTGAGACGACGCTTCATCCAGTCCCAAACATGCTCAATGGGGGACAGATCCGGAGATCTTGCTGGCCAGGGTAGTTGACTTACACCTTCTAGAGCACGTTGGGTGGCACGGGATACATGCGGACGTGCATTGTCCTGTTGGAACAGCAAGTTCCCTTGCCGGTCTAGGAATGGTAGAACGATGGGTTCGATGACGGTTTGGATGTACCGTGCACTATTCAGTGTCCCCTCGACGATCACCAGTGGTGTACGGCCAGTGTAGGAGATCGCTCCCCACACCATGATGCCGGGTGTTGGCCCTGTGTGCCTCGGTCGTATGTAGTCCTGATTGTGGCGCTCACCTGCACGGCGCCAAACACGCATACGACCATCATTGGCACCAAGGCAGAAGCGACTCTCATCGCTGAAAACGACACGTCTCCATTCGTCCCTCCATTCACGCCTGTCGCGACACCACTGGAGGCGGGCTGCACGATGTTGGGGCGTGAGCGGAAGACGGCCTAACGGTGTGCGGGACCGTAGCCCAGCTTCATGGAGACGGTTGCGAATGGTCCTCGCCGATACCCCAGGAGCAACAGTGTCCCTAATATGCTGGGAAGTGGCGGTGCGGTCCCCTACGGCACTGCGTAGGATCCTACGGTCTTGGCGTGCATCCGTGCGTCGCTGCGGTCCGGTCCCAGGTCGACGGGCACGTGCACCTTCCGCCGACCACTGGCGACAACATCGATGTACTGTGGAGACCTCACGCCCCACATGTTGAGCAATTCGGCGGTACGTCCACCCGGCTTCCCGCATGCCCACAATACGCCCTCGCTCAAAGTCCGTCAACTGCACATACGGTTCACGTCCACGCTGTCGCGGCATGCTACCAGTGTTAAAGACTGCGATGGAGCTCCGTATGCCACGGCAAACTGGCTGACACTGACGGCGGCGGTGCACAAATGCTGCGCAGCTAGCGCCATTCGACGGCCAACACCGCGGTTCCTGGTGTGTCCGCTGTGCCGTGCGTGTGATCATTGCTTGTACAGCCCTCTCGCAGTGTCCGGAGCAAGTATGGTGGGTCTGACACACCGGTGTCAATGTGTTCTTTTTTCCATTTCCAGGAGTGTATATTATAAAAATGAATGCACATTTATAATATTTACGTACGTATGTTCTACATCTCCTAAACTACTGGACCGAATTCAACCAAATATGAGAATGAGAGCGCTTAGTATCGTGCAACAAACGTTACAGATAATTTCAAAACTCAACACTTTCTCGCTCACAGCCCCCACAAAATGATGAAAGGAAAAAACTTTATCTCTTATTACTAGAGACCGGATTATATGCACCATAAAAATCTTAAAATATGCATGAAAATGCTTAAAAATGCATGAAAGTTGTCGAAATATGCAAAAACAAATTATCAAGAAATGTGGTAGCTACTGCGTGCATTATATCTCAAAGTCGAATCTGTGCATAGTAATTACGAGGAAGAGCTCTGGCCACGGGAAAAATCGGCACATTTAGAATGCTGATATAATTTTCTGAATACTTTGAGGTAGAGTTTACGCAGGGGCCTTTCAGGGATTATTTTCTAAAAATTTGCAAAATGGGGACATATCCAGTGTTTCAAGAATTGATTCATATTTACTATTCTGTCGGTAACAAGCGGAGGCGATGCGAGTGAGTTGCAGCGAAACAGTCGATATGTACAGGACCAACTTCGAGATATATCGCACGCAGAGGGGCACGCTCAAAAACTCTGTAATATTTTATTTAAAATACAATAAACAGTCATTAATTTTTTTGAACAGCATTAAATCTTAAATAATACTGCTGGACCAAAGCATCATTTATAATTTATTTTACATTTTTCTACTATTGTAAACAAAAACGACCAAGTACTGTTCCAAAGGTTCGGTATAAGATTATGTCTTGGATCACTCAAAACATTTTTATAAACAGAAAAGGAACGTTCTGCATCAACTGAGGCAACTGGGCAGTATTTGAATTTGGCTGCTGCGATGGCACTTTTGTTTCTGATAAAAGTACACTCATCCCATTAATAAAATTATCAATTTGGCGCAAGGGTTCAAAGACTGGGTTAGTACTTAAAATGTTTTCAAACTTTTCTTTAAGTTTTTCATGAGTTTCAGGCTCTTTAATATTTGCAGGCATATGCGAAAACAGAGTGCTAATCAGAGCAATGTCTTTCTTAATGCCGGAAGCATTAAAAGATTTCTTGCACTGGCAAACTGCCAAAGCCTCTGCACTATCGAAGTCGTTCACTACCCCTCTACTGGCCTCGAAATGTTCATTGCAAAACAATACAGCTTCGACCACGTACCCCAACGAGTTACCACTAGAGATGGCCACAGTCGTTCATCCTTAGGAACTAGGCCACTGGTGATCGCTGTTTTCTGAGAACCGTTTATTTTTACCCGTTCACCTTTCATTGTGCTTGGTATATAGTTCTTATGATAAATTGAAAACTAGTAACATAGATTACTGAAGATGGAAGGCGCCAAGAGGGAGCACTGGCTTTCCCCCTGGAGTACAGAGTTTTTATTCATAAGAGAATTCTCACACACTTGTAATTTTCGTGATTCTGCAAAACATCTCTTTTAGCCAACTGTAGCGTTATGTGGCTGATCGCAGTGAAATAATATAAGCCGGCGCACGAAAAACCGGCCTCAAGTGCAGACTGCTCGCAAGTTACGCACGATTTGTTGTCCGCTACGAGCAGAACAGATAAACATGTAATAATTAGGCAATGAAGAAATAAAAAATAAGCTAATGCAAACAACTTCGAAACAATAGATGACGATTGGTAAGCGACAATGAGCAGTCTAGTACTCGAGGCCGATTTTTCCTGTGCCACTGAAATAACATTATAGGAGTTCTCGTATTCTCTTTACAAAATGTGACACCGTACACTCGATTACGAAGCGCATGCTTCATTTGGTAGTTAAGTCGGTCTGCCTTTCATAACAATGAACATGCTCTTTTACCTTGGATCAAAAGAAGGCGGAAAATGGCCACTCGTGTGTGCCGTGTCGACGTCCTTTCCATGTGTAATAACAAAAAGTCTGCCTTTTTACAAGTATATCTTCTGCTGTTTATCGAAATAGTGAAGTAAGCTGATACTCAGTTTTGTTACCTGAAAAGACGTTATGTATTACGTACCACTTAATTTTTATGTAGTTTACATAATTATAAAATACATTATCATTACCGGTCGTGGACGCTGAATAGAATACGAAAAGAACCAGAAGTTTCAGAGTCCGAAAAAGGCTTGAAACAGATCTAGAACGGGCGTGCGAAGCGAACAAAACGAACAACTCGATACTGAACTATGAGCAGTCGGCAGTGGAACTGCGACGAGTGGCCACGCGAAGAAGGACGAGTCCGGCCGAGCGAGACCGAGACCGAGACGGAAGGGAACGGGACCGAGGCTGGAACGAGACCGGCCGACGTGCCGTTGCGGGAACGAGACCGACCGTTTCCCGTTCCGGGGAACTGTAAGTAGAAAGCCGCGACCGAACTGAACTATGAAAGACCGTTCCTTAGAATTTGCTTCTCGCTCGTTCCATTCATCATGGTGAACCGTCCCATTGGACCCGTTAGTTAGCGAACGACCCATCTCTAGTTACCTCTGATTCAGGAGGTAAATGCACATTTGGTAGTTTTTATTTGTAGGTCTTGATGCGAGCAGGAGCCTTTAGAAACACTTTCTTTGTGGATAAAATCAATTTAGTTACATTCACAAACGTGGAACGTACTTCTCCGGCGAGGCTATGTACTCCATGAGCAAAGCACATCACATGAATCAAATTGGGATAAAATACTCGGAGGATTTTTCTTGCTTTGATCACATTGGGAGCAGCATCTGAAATAAACACAAACACCCTTTCATCTGCAGAAGATTCTGGAAATATTTTTCTAATACCCTCATTCACAAATCTGGCGATCGTAGAATGATTTACTATTTCAATTTCTCTGCAGGCCGCTAAATATGAAGAAGAAGACTCTTCTTTTAAAGCAGCAACAATTTAATTCGCAAGGTAACCGGGGCAGGAGTCCGTAGTTTCGTCAACTGAAATCCAGATAATGTTGTCCATGAGTTCATTGCGTATTTATTCCAGAACATTTACGTAAATTGTCGGTATGTAATTTTTACACAATGTTGATTCATCTGGTATATTTTTATTTACGACTAAGCAACATTTGCGTAGGAAGCCTTTGAGGATGGGGTTTGTAAGTTTGCGAAGAGAAATATTGCTTGTAATGAATGCTTCACGTAGATCCATGTTATATCGACTTTTATGGTTACCTTTGGACAAATCCCTGCTACTGCAACTAGCTGTTGTCAGAAGTTTTCGTGGACCATTCTTCAGCATTCCTGCGATATGAAAACTTGTCTTGATATGCTGGTCTATTTGAATTTTTTTTTTTTTTTTTTTTTGCGCGAAACGTTTTTCTCGGATACTCGACAACATAAAAGAATTCTGTCATATGTAAATGTTTCAGGATGGTCAGCTATCCACGAAATGACGTTTCTTTCTTTCGATCGGCACGCTACACACTACGACCGGCGTCCGTGGCCGAGCGGTTCTAGTAGTTTCAGTCCGGAACCGCGCGACTGCTACGGATGCAGGTTCGAATCCTGCCTCGGGCATGGATGTGTGTGATGTCCTTAGGTTAGTTAGGTTTAAGTAGCTCTAAGTTCTAGGGGACTGATGACCTCAGATGTTAAGTCCCATGGTGCTCAGAGCCATTTGAACCATTTTTTACACACTACGGGTCGTAAACACGTTCAGCTGTGTACAAGTAAATGGAAAGGTAAACTGAAACAATTTAATCTAATTTTTGCCGACGCGTACTGTAAGACAGCGTAGAAGATTAATCGGGGAGTGGGCGCGGGAGAATTGACTCTGCCTGTTCCTGTTCCTCTTCTCTAATGATTACGTTACGCAGTGGCCTCTCGGTTAGCGATTACACGCAGTTCTATGTGGCGGTCAATCTGTGAGACATCAAAACTGGATCGAGCAAGAGACCACCCGTCAAAATTTTTAAAATATTGTAAACATAGAGCGAAAATATGCATCGTCAGTAGTTTTTAGTTAAAACATGCAATAACCGGTGAATAGGAGCCAAATATGCAAATGCATATAATCCGGTCTCTACTTATTATGTTTTCGCTGTTCATGCAGCAAAGTTGCCCCATCAGGCATGACGTTTTAATTTATTACTTTACTACTAACTTTATTCGTAACACATTTTGCAGACAAAATCCAAATATATCACTGAATGTATCTACAAAATTGTATCATTCTGCAACACATTATTGAAGAGATATGAGGTTACACAGGCTAAGTTACATGAAACGAAATTCAAGGACGAAATCTGCTAAAGATACACGTGAAATATATGTCCAAATATGTGTGAAATATGTTAAGCGTATGTGAAAGATACATATGAAATGTGCATACTCTGGCAAAACCATTGGCAGAAAGCTCCTTCTGAACCCCCCCCCCCCCTAGCGCCCCTCCCTCCTATGAAACGATTTTAACCTTGGTACACATATTACTACCTGGAAAGAAACAATTTGGGGATAAGAACCATCAGCTTGATATTGGGGTGAAAGTGATAATGTGGAGGCAGAAGGAGGAAGGAACAGTTGGGCAGAGGGAAGGGGGACATGGACACAGGTCTGAGAGAGGAGGAGATTGACACAGTGAAGTGGAGGGTGAACGGACAGAGAGAAGGAAGAGGAGGAGATGAACAAAGAGAGAACAAAGAGAGGGGAAGGAAAAGATGCACTGAGACAGGATGAAGGAGGAAATGGAAAGAGGAACAGAAAGAGGACATGCACAGAGAGAGGGGGGAGGGAGAGATAAAGGGAGTGAGGAGGAGATAGAAGGGCAGGAGGAGAGGGGCACAGAGGAACGACGAAATAATGGATAGAGGGGGAGGAGCAGATGAAGAGAGCAGAATCAGATGGACAGAGAGAGTCAGCAGCAGAAGGTTTACAGACAGAGAGGGGATAGAATATATAGAGCTGGACAGGAGAAGACAGAAAGGAGTGGAAAGCGGAGATGATGGACAGAGAGAGAGGGGAGTAGCAGATAGAGAGTGGGTAGGAAGAGACAGATAGGGAGCAGTGAGTGGAGGAGATAGAAAGAGAGAGGGGGAGAAGGAGATGGACGGAGAGTGAAGTGTTGGCAGAAGAGCCAACACCGTGTTGCTAGAGGAGGCCGAAATGCAAGCTTTTAGCTCACGCTGGCTGGCTGAGGTCTGGAACATTACAAGGAAATGAGAACTTAGAAAAACGGACGCAGTTGCTGTAACACTTAACTTTAATCCATGATTGTAGAACATCGCTCTTGATGATACAGAATTATAAGCTCAATATAAACTGGTAATAGCGCCTTGCTAGGTCGTAGCAAATGACGTAGCTGAAGGCTATGCTAACTATCGTTTCGGCAAATGAGAGCGTATTTGTCAGTGAACCTTTCCTAGCAAAGTCGGCTGTACAACTGGGCGAGTGCTAGGAAGTCTCTCTAGACCTGCCGTGTGGCGTCGCTCGGTCTGCAATCACTGACAGTGGTGACACGCGGGTCCGGCGTATACTAATGGACCGCGGCCGATTTAAAGGCTACCACCTAGCAAGTATGGTGTCTGGCGGTGACAAACAGAGGGGAAGGAGGAGACAGGCTAATGGAATATATACAAACCCAGGAACTGTCGGGTACTCAGGATAGTTACCTATTACTACACAAGTTTCCGGCACGAAAGTAAAGTCAATAGCGGTCATAACATTTATCAGGTATATATTGACAATCGTTGCAGAAGGAGAAACATCAACAGGAGTTAAAAAAAGACAGAGCTGTAATCTTTCCAACGTTGTTAATATTCAAAGAGTCTATGAACGACAGCATATAAGAAAATTTTACTTATTTTACGTATACAGGGTAGGAGGAAGAACTTATGTTTACATTTTAGGTGATCTGAGAGTATACATGGTGAAATCTAGTACACAGAGCTGCCACCTTATCAGGCTAGGCATCGAGTCAAACTAATCTTGAATGTGGGATTCCAACCTACACAGAATAAAGACAAAAGGCCGCGGATCGATAATCCACAAGCGGGCAGTGTAATTATTTACAGAAGATCATTTTTGTGAGTCTAATCAAAGAACACGGGTCAGGGGTCCGACGCTGTGATCTACCCGGAAATTACAGGGAAAATAATTCTTAATTATAGGTGAAGATACTGTATTTGATGTTTGCGTCCTGTCAGTTTGAAAGTGTGAGATCCGACATTGCAACACCAGGAAAACTTTTCTGATGACATTATGGTCTCCTCCCTTTCAGACAAAGACAGCGATTTTATGTCCCAAAGACTTTCAGTGGCACCATATTGTAACATGGGACATAATTCATCAATATAAATCTCACTGTTAACGCGTTGTTATAGTGAATATTAATACTTCGTTATCTTTGACAGTGAAGCACCCTGCGACATAATGATTGGTCTTATATCGGACATGATGACTGGATCGATCTTTTGTGGGGTTGAAGGAAAATACATGCAGAAACCCCAAATACAAGACTCATGAGCGAACCACCGAAAACAATGTAATTCTAGGAAAACCAGGTAATAATTCCTATGTAAAATGGTATGTCTACCAGAAGGAACAAAAAATAAATTTCATATATATAGCCTTACGAGATTAGATGTTGTGTTCTTAGGACAGATTAGATTAACATTAGATTAGCGGTGCATGATGTACACTTGGCTATTCCTACATGTAAACAGTGCCTATTGTTTGTACCGAATGAGAGTTTTCGAGGTTCAGATGAAGTCCCTCTGACTCAGATGTGATGTGACAAACTGGGTGCAACGGAAACAATTTGGAAAATAATGGCACTGACAGCTGAGTCATGGGTGTCAACCTTCACGAAATAAACAGTACTAAATGGAGTTATGAGGTTCATTTATCTACCGAAACCAAAGATAGGTCTTCTTTGACTGTAGTTGGTTATTACAAATGTACAAAATGGAAACAAAAATGATTTATAGATGAAGCATTATCTTCTCCAAACCAACGGAGATAAAGAGAAAATTGGAACACAAAAATTCTTACAATGGATGCAATTCAAATACTGAGCATCGAGATACTTGGGGAAGGGGTATGAAAAAGAACCTGGTAACTTACCCCTGTTCCACCGAAATAATCAAAAGTTTCGTATAGGACATAATGATTGGTCCTATATCGGACATGATGACTGGATCGATCTTTTGTGGGATTGAAGGAAATTCGAGTCCTGCCTCGGGCATGGATGTGTGTGATGTCCTTAGGTTAGTTAGGTTTAAGTAGTTCTAAGTTCTAGGGGACTGATGACCACAGATGTTAAGTCCCATAGTGCTCAGAGCCATTTGAAACATTTGATTGAAGGAAAACACATGCAGAAACTCCAAATACAGGACTCGACCGAACCACCGAAAACAATGTAATTCCTTACCATGTCGCCTCAGCGTTAGAAACAAACGCGTCTACAACCGCCTGGTCACTCTCGTCCTGCATCCCCATTAGCGGACTGCGACCTAAGTAACCACAAAAACCGAAGTCGAAGTCAGGTCAAGAGGCCGAAGACGTCTACTGAAGACGTTTTGAGGGAACTCGAAGGAGAAGTCTCTCTGCAACGTCACTAAGAAGTAGAAGAGCCTCACAAGCGACGTCCCCCGAGTTCTCCAAGGAGGAGCCGCCGAACAAAAATCACGGATTTGCCACTAAGCTAGTTTGTTAGATGTGTTGACAAATGGATGCTACTGAACAAACCTTGCTCGGCACGGCAACATAGCGGCTTATACGAGGGTCACTCCAAAAGAAATGCACACTTTTTTTTTTTAATCCATCTTTTATTCCACATGTTTGAAAGTTGTACATCCTTTAGGAACAATATTTTCATTTCTCCACATAATTTCCATCCCTCTCAACTGCCTTACGCCATCTTGGAACCAGCGACTGTATACCCGCACGGTAAAATTCTGGACCAACCTGTTGGAGCCACTGTTAGGCAGCGTGTACAAGGGAGTCATGATCTTCAAATCTTGTTCCACGAAGAGAGTCTTTCAGTTTCCCAAAGAGATGACAGTCACATGGAGCCAGGTCAGGACTGTAAGGCGGTTATTTCAGTGTTGTCCATGGTTTTTTGACTGACATGTGGCCATGCATAATCGTGCAACAGTAAAACATCCTGCTTTTGCCGATGTGGTTGCACATGACTCAGTCGAGCTTGAAGTTTCTTCAGTGTTGTCACATATGCATCAGAATTTATGGTGGTTCAACTTGGCATGATGGCCACAAGCAAGAGTCCTTCGGAATCGAAAAACATCGTAGCCATAACTTTATCAGCAGAAGGTGTGATTTTCAATATTTTTATCTTGGGTGAATTTGCATGATGCCACTCCATTGATTGCCTCTTCGTCTCTGGTGAAAAATGATGGTGACATGTGTCATCACCTGTTACAATTCTTCCAAGAAATTCATCCCCGCCATTCTCGTACTGTTCCAATAGTTCGCTGCATACCGTTTTTCTTGTTTCTTTGTGAGCCACTGTCAACATCCTGGGAACCCACCTGGCACAAACCTTTTTTAACGCCAACACTTTCAGTATTCTGCAAACACTTCCTTCCCCTATCCCAACGTAGCGTGGCTATTCGTTCACTGTGATGCGTCTGTCAACAGTCACCAAT